>NC_057349.1:79534574-82284574 GCF_016509475.1 Prionailurus bengalensis | reverse complement strand
TGCAAGACTATCAGTGGACTGACTTGTCAGAAGAAACTTTTCAGGCCAGAAAGGAGTGGGATAAAATATTCAAAGTGTTGAAAGGAAAAATATCTGTCAATAAAGAATACTGTATTTGGCAAACTGTCCTTCAAAAATGAAGGAGAAATTAAGACTTTTCCAGATAAATAAAAGCTGCAGGAGTTACTTATCATTAAACCTGCTCTACAAGAAATGCTAATGGGAACCTCTCAAGTTGGTATGAAAAAATCATAGACAGCAACACAAAGCCATATGAACGTGTAAGGTTCTCCAGTAGGAGTCAATACTTGTACAAATATAGTAACCTACACTATTGTAATATTGTCGCATGGAATTTAAATAATGAAAACATAAAAAATAACTATAAATCTGTGCTAATAGATATATAACATATAATGATATAATTTATGACATCAATAACATGAAGGGGAAGGGGTAGGATTGTAAAGAAGTAGTGTTTTGGTATGAAATTGAAATTAATTTTCTATCAAATTAAAATGGAATGTTATAACTCTAAGATGTTTTATGGAATTTCAATAGTAACCACAAAAGAATAGTTGTAGAATGTATACAAAGGGCAATGAGAAAGGAATCAAAGTATATCACTACAAAAAAATAAGTCAATGAAACACAAAGGAAGACAGTAAGAGAGGAAAGGAGAGAGAAAAAACTCCAAGTCATACAGAAGACAACAAAAAAGCAATAGTCAATCTTTCCCCGTTATTAATTATTTTCAATGTAAATGACTTAAAGTCCCCAGTCAAAACACATAGACTGGCTGAACGGATATAAAAACAGGACCCTACTATATGTTGACTACAAGAGAATCATTTTAATTTGAAATTATTATTAATTAATTTATTTTTGAGAGAGAAAGAGAGAGACAGAAAGCGAGTTGAGGAGCAGGAGAGGGAGAGAGAGATTCTTAAGCCTGGAGCCCAATATGAGGCTGAATCTCATGACCCTGACATCAGGACCTGAGCCAAAATTAAGAGTTAGGTGCTTAACCAGCTGAGCCACCCAGCACCCTGAGATTCATTTTAAATCTAAGGACACTTGTAGGCTGAAAGTAAAAAAAAAAATAGAAAAAGATATTCTATGCAAGTGGTAACCAAAATGGAGCAGGAGTAGCCACACCAATATCACACAAACTGGACTCTAAGTTAAAAACTATTACAAGAGACAAAGAAGGACATTATATAATGATTAAAATGTCAGTTTACTAAGAAGATATGACAATTATAAATATGCACTAAACCTCAGAACTCCAAAATATATGAAGGACATCTTGACAGAATTGAAGGAAGAAATAGACAGCAACACAGTCATAATAGGATACTGCAAGTCCCCACTTTTAATAATGGACAGAGCAAGCAGACAGATCAATAAAAAATAGAGGAATTGAACGACACTATAGACCAATTGGATATAACAGACATATACAGAACAGTGCTCTAATAATAACAGGATATTTATTCTTCTCAAGTGCTCATAAAATGTTTTCTAGACTAGACCAGATGTTAGGCCACAAATCAAATTTTAATGATTTCAAGAAGACTGAAATTATACAAAATCACAATGAAATAAAACTAGAAATCAAGAGCGCAAAGAAAACTGGAAAATACACAAATATGTGAAAAGTAAACAACATCCTCTAAGCAACCAATGGGTAAAAAAGAAGCCACAAAGGAAGTTAGAAAATACCTTGAGGCAAATGAAAATGAAACACAATATATCAAAACTTACGGTATTTAGCGAAAGCAGCGCTAAGAGAGAAGTTTATCGTTGTAAATGCATGTATTAAAGTAGAAATATCTCAAATCAATGGCCTAACTTTAAACGTCAAGAAACTAGAAAAATAAACTACACTTAGTGCTAACAGAAAGAAGGAAATAAGATTAGACCAGAGATAAACAAGAAATAGAAAAAAAAAATATATCAATGAAAGTAAAAGTTGCTTTTTGAAAAGTTTAACAAAATTGACAAAACCTTAGTTATATTAAGAAAAAAAAGAAAATATTTAAATAAAATCGGAAAGGAAAGAGGAGGCATTACAACTGATGCTGCAGAAATAAAAAGGATTATAAGAGAATACCTTAAACATTGTATGACAGCATACAGAAGAACTTAGCTTAGATGGATAAATTCCTAGAAATGTACAGCTTAACAGGACTGAATCTTAAAGTAGAAAATCTGAACAGACCAATAATGAGTAAAGAGATTGAACTAGTAATTAAAAACTTCACGAGAAGTATAAACCCAGGACCAGTTGGCTTCACTGGAGAGCTTTACCAAACAGTTAAAGAAAAAACAATACCAATCCACCTGAAACTCTTCCAAAAAAAAATGAATAGGTCAGAGTACTTCTAAGATTATTCTAAGAAGCCAGCATTACCTTGACACCAAAGCCAGCTAAAGACAGTGCAAAAAAAGAAATCTATATAGACCACTATCCCTGATACATATTGAAGTAAAAGTTTTCAATAAAATACTAGCCAATCAAATACAAAAGCACATTAAAAGGATTGTGCACGATGACCAAATAAGTTTTTTCTTAAGGGGTGCCTGTGTGGCTCAGTCAGGTAAATGTCTGACTCTTCATTTTGGCTCAGGTTATGATTTCATGGTACATGAGTTCAAGACCCACATTGGGCTCTGTGCTGACAGTGTGTAGCCTACTTGGGATTCTCTCTCTCTGTCTCTCTGCCCCTCTCCTCTCTCTTTTTCTCAAAATAAATGAATAAAACAACAAAAAATTTATTCCTAAAATGCATGAATAGTTCAACATAGGAAAATCAATATAATACACTACATTCACAGAATAAAGGACAAAATCCATATGTAATCTAAACTAAAGCAGAAAAAAACATTTGAAAAGATTCAAATGTCTTTCATAATAAAATCATTCAATGAATTAGGAATAGAAGGAAACTATCCCAACATAATAAATTCCATTTATAAGAAGCCAATAGATAACATCATAAGCAATGGTCAAAGCTGAAAGCTTTAGAACAAGTAAAGAATGCCTGTTCTCACCATTTATATTAAACATAGTATTGGACATCCAAGCCAGAGCAATTAAGCAAGAAAAGAAAAAAGGAAAATTGTAAAGGGAGAAGTAAAGGAATCTCTGTTTGCAGATAACCTGATTTTACATGTAGAAAACCCTAAAGAGCCCATAAAAAACTTAGAACTAATAAAAGAATTCAGCCAAGCTGCAGGATAAAACATCAACACCCCAAACTCAGTTCTGTTTCTATACACTAACAATGAACAAGCCAAAAAGAAGACTAAGAAAAAATTCCATTTACAATAGCATTAAAAGAATAAAATGTTTAGGAATAAGCCTAACCAAGACGATGAAAGCCTTTTATATTAAAAACTGCAGAGACACCTGGGCGGCTCAGTCGGTTGAGTATTCGACTCTTGATTTAGACTCAGGTCATGATCCCAGGGTCATGGGATAGAAACCTGAGTTGGGCTCCATGCTAAGCATGGACCCTGCTTGAAATTTTTCCTTTCTCTTCCTCTGCCCCCTCCTCTGCTCGTGCATGCATTTTATGTCTAAAATAAAATATACATACATACATACATACATATATACATACTACAAAACATTTCTGAAAGAAATTTTATAAGACACAAATAAATAGAAAGATATCCCTTGTTTATAATTTGGAAGACATATTATTAAGATATCCATACTACCGAAAAGATGTATAAATTCTATGCAACCTTGCTTAATAGCCCAATGGCACTTTTTGAAAAATTAGAAAGAAAATCACCCTAAAATTCATACGGAATTTCAAGAAACCTCAAATGGCCAAAGACAATTGTGAAAAACAAGAACAAATTTGGAAGACTCCCAATTCCTAACTTGAAAACATATTGCAAAGCTACTGTAATGAAAATAATTTTGGTACTGTCATAAAGACAGACATATAGACCAACGGAAAAGAATAGAGAAATAAACCAGACATAAACCCTCACATAAATAGTCAAATGATCTTTGCTAACAATAGCAAGACTATTCAATGTGGAAAGGGCTGTCTCTTCAACAAACAACTTTGGGAACCTGGATATTCACATGCACAAGAATGAAGTAGGACCCTTATTACATACCTTTTACAAAAATTACTCAAAGTGCATTAAAGACCTAAAACTATGAAGTCCCTAGAAGAAAACATAGAGGAAACTTCATGAAATTGTAATTGGCAATAATTTCTTGGATATGACAACAAAAGTACAGTGAACAAAAGCAAAAACAGGCAGGGCGCCTGGGTGGCGCAGTCGGTTAAGCGTCCGACTTCAGCCAGGTCACGATCTCGCGGTCCGTGAGTTCGAGCCCGGCGTCGGGCTCTGGGCTGATGGCTCGGAGCCTGGAGCCTGGAGCCTGTTTCTGATTCTGTGTCTCCCTCTCTCTCTGCCCCTCCCCCGTTCATGCTCTGTCTCTCTCTGTCCCAAGGATAAATAAACGTTGAAAAAAAATTAAAAAAAAATATTTAAAAAGCAAAAACAGGCAAACAAAAAAATGTACACCAAAGGACATAATGACCAGAATAAAAAGGCAACCTATGAGAGAAAATATTTCTAAATCATGTATCTAAAAAGAGGTTACTATCTAGAATGTATAAAGATATACATATACACACATATACTATATAAATCAAAAACAAAAAATTAAAAATTTGATTAAAAAGTGGGAAAACATATATATAATACATATACGCTATACTATTTAGAATGTATAAAGATATACATATACATACATATACTCTGTATGTCAAAAACCAAAAAAATAAAAATTTGATTAAAAAGTGGGAAAAAGCATGTGTATATATATATATATATGTACATATATATATATATATACACATATACCCTATAAATAAAACACACAAAAAAATAAAAATTTGATTGCAAAATGGGAAAAGGACTTGAATAGATATATCTCCAAAATCCTATACAAATGGCCAACAAACATACAAAAAGATGTGCAACATCACTAATCATCAGAGAAATGCCAAAGTCACCATGAGACATTACTTAACAACCATTATGATGGCTCTCAAAAACAAAAAACAAAAAACAAAAAACAAAAAACAAAAAATAAAACCCCAGAAAGTAGCAAGTTTGGTGAGGATGTGGAAAAACTTGAACTCCTGTGCATTGTTGCTGGGATTGTAAATAAGGTGCAACTGATATGGAAAACATTATGGAGGTTTCTCAAAGACATTAAAATTAGAACTACCATAGATCTCAGTAATCTTTTTTAAAAAAAATTTTAGATGTTTATTTACTTTTGTAGAGAGACAGAGAGAGAGAGAGAGAGAGAGAGACAGACAGAGACAGAGAGAGAGACAGAGAGAGAGCAAGGGAGGAGCCGAGAGAGAGGGAGACACAGAATTGGAAGCAGGCTCCAGGCTCTGAGCTGTCAGCACAGAGCCTGATGCCGGGCTCGAACTCACGAACTGTGAAGTCATGACTTGAGCTGAAGTTGGACACTTAACCAACTGAGCGACCCAGGTGCCCCTCAGCAATCTCACTTTTAAGTATATATACAAAAGATTCAAAAGTAGGATCTTGAAGAGATATTTGCACACCCGCAGTCAGAGCAACACTATTCACAACAATCAAGAGGTAGAAGCAATCCAAATGTTCATTGATGGATGAATAAATAAACAAAACATAGTATTTATGTGTATGTGTGTATGTATTTATTTACACATCTATAATGGAATATTATTGAGCTTTACAAAATACTGTCACATGTTACAACATCGACGAACCACAAGGACATAATATTAAGTGAAAGAAGCCACAGGACAAATACTGCATGATTCCACTTAAATAAGATATCTAAAGTAGTCAAATTCATAGAGACAGAAAGTAGAGTGGTGGTTACCAGTAACTGAGTGGGGAAGAGAGTTAGGGAATTGTTGTTTAATGGGTACACAGTTTCAGATTTGCAAGATAAAAAAGTTCCGCAGATCTATTTCATAACAGTGTAAATATACTTAACACTACTGAAGTCCACACTTAATATTGGTTAAGATGGTAAATTTTATGTTATGTGCTTTTTTTACCATCATAAAAAATGTAAAAAAGGATTTCTGATGCTCTATAAATACCATCAGAAGAGGAAGTTCTTCGTAAATGGAGTTATAACAAATAAAACTTACTTGGAAGAAGGTCAAGTTCCTCAAGAAAATAAATTTATAATACCTAGAATGGAAAAGTATCAGTTTTTATATACACATAAAGTTTTCACACAATGCATTTACAAATGTCATGATATGATTAACATGGTAAGCAATCAGCAAACATTAAATTAAGTGAAGACTGCTCAAACATCCATCAATCCAGGATTTAAAATCCACAAATGAGGGTTGCCTGGGTGGCTCAATTGGTTAAGCATCTGACTTGGCTCAGGTCACAGTCTTGCAGTTCATGAGTTAGAGGCCGCATTGGGCTCTCTGCTGTCGGCACAGAGCCTGCTTTGGATCCTCTCTCTCTCTCTTTCTCTCTCTGCCTCTCTCCTGCTTGCTGTCACTCTCAAAATAAATAAATAAACTTTAAATAAATAAATAAATAAATAATACCACAAATGATCGGGTAAGTTATTCAAATTCCCAGTTTGTCTTTTTAATGTTCTGATGCTTATCATTCTTTTCCTTTAGGAAGATAATTTTATATGGTTGGATATTAATCTAAATATTAGAAAAATCTGGGTACTACACCTAAATATAACAAAATGGTCATGTATAGGGGCGTCTGGGTGGCTCAATCAGTTGAGCGTCCGACTTCGGCTCAGGTCATGATCTCACCGTCCGTGGGTTTGAGCCCTGCATTGGGCTCTGCGCTGACAGCTCTGAGCCTGAAGCCTGCTTCGGATTCTGTGTCTCCCTCTCTCTCTGCCCCTCCCCTGCTCACGCCGTCTCTCTCTGTCTCAAAAATAAATAAACATTAAAAAAATTCAAAATGGACATGTAAAATATGGAAAAAAAATTAGAGAAGAGTAATTGAATTTTAAATATTTCTAAGTAATGTTTTATTGAGCACACATTTTTATAAATGTCATTTGTTTTTAAAGTACTAATATTTTAAAGCTACCTTTAAGAGAACTGAAATGCTCATTTATATAATATATTTTCTCCCTGTGTTTACATCCATTTCTTTAAAGAGAACTGGCTGACTCTTTCAATCCAAATGGACTTTAAGGCATCCTCCACTTCATGTTCTGCCCTCCCTCTTCTGGCTGGCTGACAAGAAGTAAGGTTGATGTACAGGGTTGTGCTTGGTGGAGAGAAGTCACAGCAGATCTACCTTTTGTCAGTATTAAGTGAATAACAGAAGCCATCTCTAAACCCATGTGACTATGGCATCTCTACAGTCAGGATGGGTCCAATACCCACATTTCCTCTCACTGCGATGTGCTCAATTAAAAATATCGGGTGCTAGAAATAGACTCACACAAATATACTCACCTGATTTTTGACAAGGGTGCAAAGGCAATTCAGTGGAGGAGGAAGAATTGTTTCAATAAATAGTGCTAAAATACCTGGACATCAGTAGCTGCAAAAATGATCCTCAACCTAATCCTCAACCTTAGACAAACGTTAACTCCAAATGGATCATAGATCTAATGTGAAACTAGAAAACTTTTTCAAGACAACGTAGGAGAAAATCTTCATGACCTGGAGTTAGGCAAATCATTCTAATATATGACACCAGAATCATGAACTAAAAAAGAATGAAAAAAATGGATAAGTTGGATTCCATAAAAATTAAAATTTTTCATTCTAAAAAAGATTCAGTCAAGATGATGAAAGCTAAGCAACTAAACTCTCTAATCTCAACAGTAAAGGAAAAAAAAGAATTCAATTAGAAAAATGGGAAAAAGACAAACTTCACCAAAGAAAATGTACACATGGCAAATAAACACATGAAAAATATGTTCAACATCTCCAGTCATTAGGAAAATGAAGATTACAACCACAGTGAGATGATACTATATTTGCATTAGAATGACTAAATAGGAAATACCTCCAATATCAAGTGCTGACAAACATGCAGAGAATTTTTTTTAATTTTAATATTTATTTATTTTGGAGAGAGAGAGAAGGACAGA
Organism: Prionailurus bengalensis; assembly: GCF_016509475.1. NCBI lineage: Eukaryota > Metazoa > Chordata > Mammalia > Carnivora > Felidae > Prionailurus > Prionailurus bengalensis. The sequence goes on along the minus strand of NC_057349.1, from coordinate 82,276,422 downwards.
GTGTGAGTGGGGGAGGGGTAGAGAAAGAAGGAGACACAGAATCCAAAGCAAGATCCAGGCTCTGACCTGTCAACACAGAGTGCGATGCAGGGCTCAAACTTAACGAATTGCGCGATCATGACCTGCAGGAAGTCAGGTGCTTAACTGAGCCACCCAGGCGCCCCCAGAGAAATTTTATCTCTAGTACACTGCTGGTGGGAATGTAAAATGGTACGGCCATTCTGGAAATCATTCTGGCAATTTCTCAGAAAGTGCAACATACACTTAACCATGTGACCCAGCATTTGTACTCTTGGGCATTTATCATAAGGAATAAACATTTGTCTTCACACATAAACCTGTATATGAATGTTCGTAGCAGCTTTATTTGAGGTAGCCCAAGAAAGGAAACAACCCAAGTGTCCTTCAATGAATGAATGGTTAAACAAATAGCAGTTAAAAAAAAGGGGGGGCCACAAATACTTGAGGCATCCGACTTTGGCTCAGGTCATGATCTTGCAGTTTGTGAGTTCCAGCCCCGCTTCTAGCTATGTGCGGACAGCTCAGAGCCTGGAGCCTGCCGAAGCAGGATCTGTCTCCTTCTCTCTCTGCCCCTCCCCCACTCATGCTCTGTCTCTCTCTCTCTCAAAAATAAATAAGCCTGGAACATAAATAAATAAATAAATAAATAAATAAATAAACAAACAAATTTTTAAAAATAAAAAAGGAATAAATTATTGATGCATTCAATAAGTTGGAAAAATCTCAAAAACATTTATGCCAAGAGGAAAAAAGCTAATCTCAAAATGTTACACACTGTATGATTTCATTCATCCTCAAAATATAAAATTATACATCTTGAGAACATATCTGTGGTCACCAAAGGTTATGGAAGGAAAAGAAGGGTGTGAGTATAAAAGTATAGTATATGGAAATGTCTTTGTGATAATAGAAAAGTGTTATCTCCTGATCATGGTAACTTATTAAAATCTATACATATGATAAAATGTCTTAGAATTATACACAAAGTTATTTTAGAAATGACTGCATGAAAAATTGGTAAGCCCAAATAAGAACTGGAAGCAGGTTAATGGTATTATACCAATACCAGTTACCTGGTTTTGATGATGATACTATGTCTATGTAAGATGTTACCATTGGGAGAAACTTGGTGATACAGACATCTGATTTTTCTGCACTGGTTTTGCAGCTTTTTGTGAGCCTAAAATTATATATGTGTGTATACATATTTAAAAATGAGGAAATTGGGCTTCATGGGTTAAACGTCCAACCCTTGATTTCAGCCCAGGTCATGATCTCACAGTCCCTGAGTTCTAGCCCTGCCTGGGCTCTGTGCTGACAGCATGGAACCTGCTTGAGATTCTCCCTCTTTCTCTGTCTTTCCCGTAGCCACACTCTCTCTGTCTATCTCAAATAAATAAATAAATAAATAAGCTTTAAAAAAAAAAGGAGGACATTTTCCACTAGTTATGGAACTCAGGCCCAATAAAAATGGTCAATAATCTCCTTGGATTAAATCTTCAATTCTTCACACAGGAAAAAATATACAAACAAAAAGTCTTGGCACAAATGTGGATAAAAGGAGAATTTAAATAGTAAACCAATTTTAAATAGTGCTATAAAAACATTTTTTCAAAATCCAGTCATTCATTTATTCAAAAATAAAATGCATGGGGAATAAGAGTGTGGTTGTGAGAATCTGGGAATGAATACTGGCTCTCTGATAGAATAGCTCTGTGAGCTTTGGCAAGTTCTTTATGTCCTACTGTGTTTTTGTTCGTAAAATAGGGATAATAATAGAACTAAACTCTTAGTTTTGTGATGATTATATCTATCAATAAATGTTAGAAAGGTATAAAGTGTAAGTACCATCTAAGTGCAAACTATTACTACTATTATTTAAGCATTCTTTTACTGAAAGTTTGGTTTGTTCACGGTGATTTACTGCAACATACAGAAGATAAAAAGATGACTTATTCCAGACTCTGCGTGCTTGAGAGTTTTGTAATTTAGCGGGAGACAGAGATGGAAAAGCATAGCACAAGTAAAAAGCATAAAATCCTAAATACATAAGAGGCAATCAAACTTGATATGAAGAAAGGAGAGCTAGCACAGCAAACTGAGGAAATTAAGGAGTGTTTGAAGGGTGACATCTGAACTGGTCTGATTCATATATTGCAAGGAAAAGCATTTCAGACAGCAGGAACCACATGACCAACAAAAAGAGGGAGTAGAGTAGGGGCTGTGCTCTCGAAACAGAGTCCTGTTAGACTTGTGTACAGGCTACAAAGAGGTGAGAAGTTGATTATCAACACCAAAATGCCGATTTAACACGGATAATGCCAGCACTGAACACCAGAATAAAGCCCTGTCGAAAGAGGTAGGAAAGATCATCCTTTCCCTGAAAGTGACTTCCAAAGCTGTGATATCATACATGTCTTCTGAATTCTCTCCATTCTGCAGCACAGATTCAGAGCTTCAGAGAAGTCTTGCTTGGTCTCTGGGCTGGCAAAATTTCCATCCGATGGAATACTGAGGCAGGGACATGTGCTGAGCTATTTTAATCGTGTTCTTAATCACATCTCTGCCCTTCCTGGTGATTTTGGGAGGGAGAATAAATACCATTCTGTTGGCCTGGAGTTGCTCCACTCACTCCCCCTAAAAGATTTGTCTAATTTAACATGACTGGCAATTGTATTGCTCAGATGATAGGCAGGTGAAACAAAACAGTGTTTGCAGGCCCCGTGAAGCAACCTTTGATTGGAGCACTTAACACATATTGTTGTGGCATTGATTCAACCCCATCCAGCTTTGAAGTGGTTTTGTATCTGTGTAATTCTTCACAGAATCCTGGCTTTGCATTTGGGACTGAAAACAGTTGGGGCAATTTCCAGATGATGAGCTGGAGATAAGATTTTTTTTATATATGTAACTATTTTGAAATGTCCCTCCAGGAAAGAAAAGTGGTTCCTTTAAAGGAGAATAAAAGGTTAAGGGCCTTGGGGAATTAAAAGGGGATGAAGGGAATGCTTTAATATTTTCAGATGAAGATCAGTGCTCACCTGTGACAAGCTTTGGTAAAAAATGAGAATTTCATCCTCGCACCCAATTTATACATTGCACTGTAGGCAAAGGGACGTTTTCATTATCCATATTCAAAGGCATTAATTGAGTGGCAAGGATAAACCATGTATTACATCACACGCAGAATTAGACAAGTTCCTACTTGGGACGTCCGTGATTTTAAGGGTATTTTCGAAGCTGTGTGGCAAGAGGAAGATGACTCTTTCATTTCCTTCTCTGGAGTCCTTTCCATCTTTTGGTACTTCCTGGCTATGCACTCTCTCTCAGCACCACCCAACTCATGTTTTTATGCAAAGCCAGAAACTCGGGAAAGTGATTTTTTTTTAAGCACTACTGCTATTTTCCATCATTTTATATTGTTAAAAGCAGAGTTTCCTTGACTAAGTATTTTCTAGGTATAAATCCAAGTGAGTAATTATATAAGGTCCTTTTGGTAATCCATAGGGACAAAAGCATATCAGGGAATAAAATCCTTCATTTTCTCTCCATCGCCCCTCCCCCCACCTTTAAGGGCATTTTCAACGTTCAATTTCTTATTTCTTTACTTTAAAGGCTCAGAAACAACATTTATTTCACTTTTGCCTTCCGTGTTGAAGACTATCATAAACCCTTGAATGCAAACTTGGAAAACACCTAGACGATACCTTATGACAAGTGACCATCAGAATTACATAAGATGATCTGACATACCTGAGTCTGAAAGTTCTTTATCCTTCTACTCCACACCCTGTAATGGGTTATTCTTTTGAAAGCATCCTAAGCTTGACCCAGAAATAATAGTATAACTTAAATGTATACCCTGTTAGAGCAAAGGCCAGTTTTAGGAGCTACTTTATTGTTTTACCGTTCTTTTGATTGAGAGATTGTTACTTCTAACACTAATATATCCGTATATATAGTGGTATAATTAAAAAGATGTAGTCATGCTAGACATTTCCATTTCCTCTTCTCATTACCCAACATCCCTTTCTCTTGCTAGGAGCCAATAATAGAATCTGAGGACACACAGCAACCTTAATCAGATACTGAACTGTGTGTAAGTGATCAAAGGTTAAGGGAGCACCTGGCTGCCTTTGATCACTTTTATGAGTTATGACAAGCTGGCATTCTTCTCTTCACCCCCAAAGGTTCTTTAGCCTCGAGGAAATTTATATGGATTAGATGAAGTAAAAAGTTGAAGAAGGCAAATTTCTAAACGTTTTTTTGAAAAACCAAACAGGAAAAAAAAAAGATGGTTATATATCTTAATAACAGAAGCTATACATTAGATGGCTTGCTGTCACAAAAGTGTACCAAACCGTCTGAAAATTAAAATAACCAGAGAGAACAAAGGGGATTTATTTTAAATCAAGGCAAATGGCAAGTTCATAAACACAAAAGAAAGTATTGTTTTCATATATATATATATATATATATATATATATATATATATCCTGTTCTTAAATGAATAATGAAGAAATCTTACCCTGCCTTTTGCTCTACACTATATAGGCATGTTCCCTCAAAGTTTAATTTTAGCCCATCTTACCCTTTTTTTCCCCTACTGAGGTTGATCCTGAAAGGAACAATGTTTCTTTCTCTTCAGTTTCTTTCCTTCTCCTTTGCATCAAATCTTGATCAATTGTGTTATGTCAAGCCACAAGTATAACTTGTTTCCTTGCTCTTTAAATCTAACTTTTCTTCTCTTTGCTTGCCCTTTAAGCCTAACATCATGTGCCTGATACTGCTCTTCAGACATGTCAATCATATTTCCTCAAAAAATTGCAAACATCTGCAGCCAAATTCCTACCTTTATTCCCTGTGGATTTTATTTTGCCTCTTAGCAGTGGCTATAAAATGTGTATCATCACATCCTCAGAAAAACATTATTATGTGCTTTATGCATTCTCAAATGTCCTCCTTAAAGTCTCTCTTTGAAAGTCCTTGCCTCCCTTCTTTTTTATCACCATTTTATTTCCAGGATATATTCTTAATTAGAAAGAACTACATTTGACAGGATAAATTAAGGAAGCTGGAATTTAGATACCTGAATTGATTACAGTGGGGCAGGGCTGAATAACAGGACCAGATGCTTCCCCCACATCCACCTGATCTCTTCCCATTACTCTTACCCTGATTGAAACAGCCCCAACGGGGCAGAGGATGAGTAATGTGACAACAACCAGGACCACAAACCATCCACGGTGTGTGTACACATGAGTATTATCCATAGACATGATATAAATTCTAAAATTCATACAGAAAAATAATATATAGGTCGTAATCCTAGCATTCAGTTTTTAAAAATATCAAATTTTGCATATATGCCTCAGCTTTTTATCTAATGAAATAAAACTACAGACACAGCAAAAACTCTCAGGTTTCCTTTTCCAACTGGCCCCCAGAAAACAGATAACCTGAAATTCCTCTATGCACTTTCCATGCATGTATCTATAGCAATCCCTATTAAATATAATAGATTAAAAATTTTTAATATTCTTTATGACCAGGCGTCAGGAGCAAAGTTAACACACAACAAAGGGGGAGAAGATGTTCGCAATGTAATTCATCAACAAAAGATTAGTCTATCAAGTACAAAGAGAGCCACACAACCTTAGAAAAAGAGAGCTCAGTAGGAAGATGGGCAAGCATTTGGAAATGCATTCAGTGCTCTGGGATGAGAAACTCCCCAAATAGGATTCGGCAAGGTACTGGTTTTGGCACTTTATCATCCAAGTCACCAGTCTGTATTATTATCCCTGTTTGTGCAGAACAGAACTCCAATTCTAGTGAAAAAAAAAAAAACCTTAAGATTTCAGATTCAGGGACAGTTACTCTGTCAGAATCTTCTAGAATATATCAGCCTGGAGACTCTTGAAATTTGCAACGGGGTCTGAGTCAATTCCTGATGCTATTTGGCTATTGTTTTGTTTAACAATTAGGTATGCCCATTTTGTTTTTCAATAAAATGCGTATAATGACATGATACCTGATCTCAAGAATGACATGAAAATAAATTTGAGATTTCATAGGTGCTTTCACAAAAAAAGGGCTACATATATCTATTATTATATTCCTTACATATAGCTGGAATTTAATGATAATAGCATAGAACTTATTTACAATAATTATGAAATTAAAACTTGTGTACAAAGGTGAGGAAATATTACATTATATTGAAGAGCAAACTTCTGTTTGTTTTTGATATACACAATTATCTCTAAAAAGAGAAAGAAGAAAGTCGGCTTTGCTGATCTCTCCCTTTCTCTCTTTTTCTTTTTTTATTCAGTTCCCAGTTCTCTAAGTGAGGATGATGAATAATTAAGAGAATCTTAATATTTTCCCAGAAAACAAATGAATACATATATGAAAGGAAGAAACTTAAAAGAAAAAGAAAAAAGAAAGGATAGTTAGTTGTAGAAAGTTCTTTCTTTCTTTGTTAAAATATTTATTTATTCATTTATTTTTGGGAGAGTGCAAGCAGGGGAGGGGCAGAGAGAGGGAGACAGGATTCAAAGCCAGCTGTGCACTGACAGTCCAACAGCAGTGAGCCCGATGTGGGGTTGAAACTCATGAACCGTGAGATCATGACCTGAGCCAAAGTTGGACGCTCAACTGACTGAGCCACCCAGGTGGCCCCAAAAGTTCTTTCTTAATGGTAAATTATTTGTAGTATATATCATGGCTCAGCCATATTCTTGATCACTATTATTTTCATAAAACTATTATTTTTAAATTGTACCTGTGTTAGTTTAGTTATTTTGAGAAGTGAATGCCAAGACATGTAAGAGAAGTGGAGGTGGGGAGAACAAGTCTGTGAAGGGTAAAGGGAGGGACGCAGGGGGAGGCAGCAAGAGCTGCCGACCAGGATGCAATTCTGATACGTCACAGGGCAAAGGAAGGAAAGAAGAGAGGGCCCAAGGAGTGCAGCACAGCTCTGAAGATCTCTTGGCCTGACCAGTAGGTGTCCCCAGGTAAAGTCAAAGAATATGACCTTTGGCTCCATTCTTTGGATCCTGACACTGGGTACATCTCCACAGTGGGCAGTGGGAAATTTCTGGAAATTTACACTTTCTGAAAATTGAATTCCATTCAAGGACACCAAATTCAGAGGAGGATAAGGGGTAAATCGAAGTGTCATATCAAGGAGCAATGCAGATGTGGCAGGCAGACTCTAAAATATTCTCTACTTACAATCTCCATCCCCTATATCCATGGTCTTATGTCATTGCTCCCCTTAAGTGTGGGTAGGGCCTTAGACTTGCTTCTAGCCACAGTACTGGGCAGCACTGATGTATGCTACTTACACGATTAGGTTAGGTGACATAACAATATCCATCTTGCTAGTGGACTCTCTCCCTTACTGGCTTTGATAAAGTTGTCTGGTTGGGGAGATCCACATGGCAAGGAATTAAGATGACCTCCACCCAACAATTAAGAATTGAGGCTCTCAATCCAACAACACTTGGAAGAACGGAAATCTGCCAACAGCCATGTGATCTTGGACTGATCCTTCTCTGATCAAAACTCTAGATGAGATCCAAGCTCTGCTGACACCTGGATTGCAGCTAAGCCGTGACCAGATTTCTCGCCCACAGAAAACTTGAAATAATAAATGTGTCTTATTTTGAGCCATTAGATTTCTGGTAACTAGTTACCCAGCACTAGAAAAATAATACAGAATCCATAAAAACGTAGTGGAAATGTGTATTAGATGTATCAGGTAGATAGATGTTTGGGGACATGATTTAATTAACTTCTTATATGGATTTTGTGATATGTGTGGTGATCTTTAGACTTTCAGAAATTTTAGTTTGTTATTAATTTTTATTCAACCCAATTTTCAATCAGTGATTCGTTAGCTCTTAGCTAGTAACAAAGATCTGAATAAAGTGTCTGACACATAGTGAGTTGCTAGAAATAGTGTCTGCCATTTTACCATGGGGAAAACACTCAAAATTAAGTTTATATACAACAAATTACTAGGAGTACACACCTCCTTTTCCCGTAGTTCACTTTGATGTAATATAATGTCATCTCCCGTCCCTTAATTGCCCTTATGTTCCACAATAAATTGAATTTCACAGCATGAAAATCTTAGATGTCATAGTAATCTGAGTCAGTATGTAGTAAAAAGTCTACTGATATAAATTATCCTTGGACAATAAAAACGACCTGCTCACGGAGTGGATTTAACGTGGCAGTTAGGTGGCAAATACTCGGAGATAAGGATTTCTGCCTTCTGTGTGTTAAATGCCGTACTGCCATTTTTATTTTTGATTTGACCCAGTGTACTGCAGGCAACATGCGGCCTCCAGTTCAGCCTAATATCCCACAATATAGCGAAATGAGTCACTCTTTTAGGAGGATTTGGCATTCTCCTTGCAGTGCAAATCCATTCTTTCATCTCCAATAGCAGGTGTTAATGTAAATTCACTGCACACTTTGGAAAGGGGGAAGAAGCTAAAGGTTTGGGCTGTTTGCAAATCGCCTGTTATTGTACCTCTTTAAACTACTCTCTTTGACTGCATGAAGCTTTGATAGCTCATCTAGTTGCAATAGCATGAGCGTAATGCTGCAGGCATGAAGCGATTGGGGGCAGTGTGTTATTGACAGAATCTCCTGAATGATGATTTATTATGAACATCAATGGGAACAACACTTGTTCTTTCTAGAAAGCCTGTTTGTTCCACCTGCCTCACCTGGGAGGAAGGAGCACACTGCCCAGAACTAAGACACTGTTTCTCTGCTTATTTAGCCTTCTGTACAACTGCTGTATTTTTACATGGGTTGGCGATTTTTTCTGGTCTCTATTTTGATCACTTCCAATCATTTAGAAATGTGACATGCCCAGAAATCTCTGAAATCAAGACCATTTGGCAGCAAATAAATAAAATGGCTAAGAAAGAGTCTCCATGATCAAAAGTAGTTTGCCTTTGGCTCATAGCTGGTTTCCTAAAAAAGAGTAGGAGATGCTTACAGCATGAGGGCATTCATGTAAATTTTGTGCTAGAAAATAAAGAATCTTATGTGTCATGTATATTACAAACAAGCCAAAACACAAAACTGATTATTATATACTAAGTAACACTGGACCCACCACCTCCCTTGGTGAATTCCTGGCATTTTGTACATACCTAATCTTGGTTCTGCTCCTGCCTTCCTGACTATTTATTTTTCTTCTTCTTAAATCAGTTTGGTAGATGTTTCCAAAAAAAAATATTCTCTTCAGGTACATATGCAGACCCTCAACTTTAAGTAAATTAAATGAATTAAGAAAAGTAAGTAAATTTGAAACAACAAAAAAAGTGTAATATTTAGAATTAAAAATAACAGTTGCTTCAAACCAGTGAAAGAGACCATCCTAATGCAGACTTTGGCCAATGCATTAAAAAAACAAAATGTAGCTGTAGGTTAGGCTCCATACAAAGTTGATTTATAAAATATGTATGTATATGTATGCATGTATGGATATACACACTGTACATATATGTATACTGATATAAACACTGTACATATATGTATATTTATATAAATAACATATATGTATGCACTGTATGTATTTACACATGTATATGTATACATACACATACACACATACAGTATGTATGTATATACATTATATATATATATCATTGTATGTATATACATTATATATATACATTATATATTGTATATGTATATATATTGTATATACATTATATATATATATATATATATCATTGGTTTCCTTTTTAACTTTATATTTTCACCAAATTAGAAAATTCTAAAACACATAATAGTTCAACAGAAATGCTAGCAAGGAGTCTATGCCTTCTTCCAGGAATGCTAATTATTCAGTTCTAATAGTGACCAAGGATTATAGAACAATTTTTCATTCAAATTAATGAAATTTTGTCAGATGCTATTTAAAAGATACATCATATGTTTTAAAACCTGGAAATCATTGAATGGCAGTAGCGAAAGCATCTCCAAATCACTATTTGGTAAAATTCTACTCTATAAAGCATGTCTTCTTATTTTTACAATATTTGGATGTGGCTTTTCAAATATATTCTATACAACCAAAATTATTAGTGCTGGATGGTCAAGCTTCAGAATATATATCATTGAGACATACAGCTTTGGCAAATCACTTAAAATCATAGAAAAGGCAATTTCTAATATTATTGACCTTCTTGTGAGAAATGTTTCCTTTGATAGCTGACATCAGTCAATAGGTAAAATAGGTCTTCACTTGTTGTCCAATTATTAGAGCAAACATATATATCTTGACTGAATGTATAACGTCCAGTTTTTATCAACATTGAATGAAGATTTGGTGCAGGTTGCTACCTACCAAAGTCTTTACCGTGAACCATAGCAATAAGCTATCTGCGTATTGGTATTGAGGAGTAACCTCTGTTATTTACAGAGCAATACCCTTCCTTTCGGGATATATAGTTTCTGTTCCATTGGGACCTTTTCCAGTATTTATCATGACTTACAGATAATCTTAAGCACACAAAACAACTTTTATCCTGTGCATGTGTTATAGACTATGAATGGAAGAGGAAATCATCAAATTTCTCCTTCACGTGTTCATCATCCATTGGACAAGAGTTGATTCACACTGCAAATCACCGGTTTCGCCCAAAATGTTATGTCAAATATCTGCTCAGAGATATGTGACAGTAACTGCTCTTTTGTATTGTCTGCATGAATGTTATGTAATATCCATCCAGTGGATATTGATAGATTCCTATTTTCTCATCAAACATATTGCCCTCAAAGAAGATTGCACTATGAAGCGTCAGTCTACCCATCCCCCGTGGAAAGTATGATTTAGAAGTTCTTGACTTTTTTCAAGGGAAGTTCTTATGTTTTATTTTGAATTTGGGTAAAGTTCAATGGCGTCACCTCTAAGAAGGCTTCATAACACTTGGAAGTTGCAGTAAATGGAATACCAATCCAATGAAATTGAATTTTTTTGAAATATCTGTTTTGGCAACTCTTAACCATATTTTTTGGCTGTTATGCAAAATTATCACATTTACAGATTTGATTGTCCCAGTGCATGTAGATTCACAATCTGTATTCATGCCATAGTCCTCTCTACTTAAAAACATGTGTGGGGGCGCCTGGGTGGCGCAGTCGGTTAAGCGTCCGACTTCAGCCAGGTCACGATCTCGCGGTCCGTGAGTTCGAGCCCCGCGTCGGGCTCTGGGCTGATGGCTCAGAGCCTGGAGCCTGTTTCCGATTCTGTGTCTCCCTCTCTCTCTGCTCCTCCCCCGTTCATGCTCTGTCTCTCTCTGTCCCAAAAATAAATAAATGTTGAAAAAAAAATTAAAAAAAAAAAACATGTGTGATACCATTCTGGATCCTAATTATCTATTTTAGCAGTTTCACTAGTAATTTTTTGTTTTACTGAGCTAAGTACTCATTCTGTGAATTAGAGATTATATAATTTTCTACTGCTACATAAAAAAATTACCACAAATTTAGAGGTTTAATACAATACCTATTTATTATCTCAAAATTCTATAAATCAGGAAGTTGTTTTTTTAAATTTCTTTATATTCAACTTAGCTTCAGGTGTAGAACCCAGTGATTCATCTCTTACGTGTGACACCTGGTGCTCATCCCGAAAAGTGCCCTCCTTAATGCCCATCACCCATTTCACCCAGCCCCCCACATACCCTCCCTTCAGCCACTCCCACCTCCTGCAACCCTCAGTTTGTTTTCTGTATTTAAGAGTTTCTCATGGTTTGCCTCCTTCTCTGTTCTTATCTTATTTTTCTTTCCCTTCTCCTATGTTCATCTGTTGAGTTTCTCAAGTTCGACATATGAGTAAATCATGTGACATCTGTCTTTCGCTGACTGACTTATTTCACTTAGCATAATGCCCTCCAGTATCATCCACCTTGTTGGAAATGGCAAGATGTCATTCTTTTTTCTTTCCAAGTACTATTCCATTGTGTATATACATCACACCTTCTTTATCCATTCAGCACAGAGCTGGACTTGGGGCTCGAACCCACGAACCATGAGATCATGACCTGAGCCAAAGTCAGACACTTAACTGACTAAGCCACTCAGGGGCCCTATTTTTAATTTTTTGAGGAACCTCCATACCGTTTTCCAGAGTGGCTGCACCAGTTTGCATTCCTACCAACAACGCAAAACGGGTCCCCTTTCTCCACATCATGCCAACATCTGTTGCTTCCTGAGTTGTTAATTTTAGCCATTTTTATAGGTCAGGAAGAACTGTCAACTTAACATCCCACAAGGTTGAAATTAAGGTGTCAGTTTAGCTAGACTCTTAGGTGGAGGTTTTGGGAAAGAATCTGCTTTCAAACTCATTCATGTTGCTAGCAGAATTCAGTGAATTCAGTAGCTTTTGATTATAGGTCTGAGGTTCCTCTTTCCTTGGCAGCCGAGGACCTCAGTGTTCCTTAAGGCTGTTCACATTCCTTCTTGTTTGGCTTCTTCATCCTCAGCACTAGCGTGAGCATGTCAAATTCTTCTTACATTTTACAACTCTCTGACTTCCCCTTTTGCCAGCAGCAGGAAAAACTTTCTGCTTTTAAATTCTCACACGATTAGATCAGGTTCACTTGGATAATCTAAAGTTCAATAATACTTCATAAAGTAACATAATTATGGGACTGATACCTTGAACTCAGGGGCTCTGGAGATTAGGGCAGGACATTTTTAAGGGCCATTTTAAAATTATGCCTCCAATAGGGAGTAGCACAAACTATTGCCAATTCAATTTAAACATTAAAATATGAAAATTAAAAAAACACAAATGAACAACAAAAACAACAACAATAAAAACCAAATGAACATGGCCTGAAACTTAACAAAACACAAGTGAGTTGTGTTTTGTCTATGTAAGCAGAGATAAGTGACTAACAGTCTTTGAAACAAATGTGTAATATTGAAAATCCTAATGTTTAGATTCTGATGATGAAGGGGAGAAAAATTCTCCTCTGCCATCTTTGGGTCTCTGTCTCAGACTATGAATTAAATAGACATAAGACAGATTCACAGGAGGAAAGCAGGCAGATTTTATTGAATTTCTTACATGTGTATGGGGGCCTTCTAAAAGAAAACAAAACAAACAAAAATAAAACAAACAAACAAACAAACAAAACCCTGAAGACCCAAAGAAGGGACCAGAGCAGGAAGCTTTTGTGCCTTTTAGACAAAGAAACAATAAATTTATGAAGAATTGACAAGGCAAAGGTGTTTAGGTTAGGGGTAGTAAATGGTGAAGAAATAACTAGAAAAATAAGGGTTAGTTTAACAAGGTTTGTTTGTACAGGTTTCTTGGCTCTAAATTCCCTGTCTCTGGTGATGAGATAGGGAGGGAACTTCTCATGTGGGAGATGTATGTTCTGCTCTCAGGAGGATTAAAAGAGGGTCAGAGTGTCCTTTTCTCTTTTTTTTTTAAATTTTTTGGTGTTTATGTTTGAGAGAAAGAGAGACAGGCAGACAGAGTACGAGTGGGGCAGGGGCAGAGAGAGAGGGAGACACAGCATCCAAAATAGGCTCCAAGCTGTCAGCACAGAGCCCGACACGGGGCTGGAACTCACGAACAGTGAGATCATGATCTGAGCCAAAGTCGGCGCTCAACCGACTATGCCACCCAGGCACCCCCAGAGTGTCCTTGTGCTGGCTATTTCTTACAGTGACTTTAATTCAAAATAATCAATATGCCAAAGTGGCATACTTTGGAATGACATCTTCTGAATCTCTTCAGTGACATTTTTATGAAAGTTGTTATTCTTATGAAATGTTTGTGGTAACAATTGCCTTGTTTTGTTTTATTTTTCTAAATCAACCAAACCTCCTGTGTATTATGTGATAAATGATAATGATTTGCTACTGGCCTCTCTGAGAAGCTGATCAAGATATTTATGATCCTCTTTTCTTACCCCTGTACACATTCTCCCTGGGTGATCTCATTGACTATCATGGCTTTAACTTTTATCTATAAAACGATATTTTATAAAATGACGTACCATGTACAATGATGGTCCAAATCTACCCCTTCATCCCCAATCTCAAGTTAGAAAATATTATTTCCATTTTCCCACTGGATTTTTCCAGAGATTCTTATGCCATGTATCAGATAAACTAATTATCTCTGCCCACTCCAATATCTACTGCCCCTTTTGATGGTGAATGTAGATTTGTATGTCAAGTAATCATTTTTCAAAGATGTTTGGCTGACCCTATAGGATAACTTCTCAGTGAAATCTTATTCTAGAAATATTTCCTGTTCATTTGTAGTTCAACTATCAGTACTAATTTCAATTTTTTTTTTGCAAAAATATTTTAAGCTGTTTTTACATCTTGTAAGGATTCATTATAATCACACTAGAGAGCGCACTACTGTTAACAGTCCGTGTTGTATTTTTTTCTTTTTTGAATCAGGAAAAAGTGACATACATTTGTAAAATGGCTGTTCCACATAAAGATCAAATACAGGTACTGTGCCAATCTTAATATGAGACAGTAGTTCAGTATTGAGATAAAAGAAATTTAAATGGGAGATCTGATGTTTTCTTTCCATCTATGTGGTATCTCTTATTGACTCCTACCCAATTTAGGACACTATTGTCATGCACAGCTTCAACTGCAAGCTTCTGTCCCTCACTACCTGAGGGCTTTCTCTGCCTACTACAGCCAATATGGCCTCCAGATGGGGAACACAAGAGGTGCCAAGAAATTCAGGTTCCCAGGGGCAACTTTTCACCTAAGGCTGAGAATTTGTGAAGCGTTATCAGCTTTCTGAGGTACCTTTGATACATAGTCTACACTGTCTCTTAATGTTCCTCAGCTAAATTGAACACTGGTTGCACACAAGAGTGACCTGCTCAAGAAAGCAGCTCTTTGTGGAATCTTTTCCCTTCCCTGTCTTAGGGATTCCTTACTTATTCCTTACTCTCAGGGTCTTCCCCTAGGGAAACCCAACTTAAGGCAATATATTCTTGTATGACTTGTGCGCTTCCTGGAGGCCATGCACCACACTTTGAAAACCCGTGTTCTATAAGACAAAGTCTATACATTTCATTTTATAGGTAAGGTTCTCATCATCTGGCCCTTACCCGTTATTTATTATTCCTTTCCTCATCCACCTTCCCCTCCCCTATAGTACAGACACATGGAAAATCTAACCATTCAGTAACAACCTCATTCTTTTTCATATTCTATTTCATTGTATCATTCTATGATCTGTCTCTCCTATATGAACTGGCAAATCCTCTGGAGATCTGTGTTATTTTGGGGGGTCTAGAACCAAATATAAATTTCAAACGTGTAATAGATGAATAAATGAATGAGTGATCAAAAGTGCATCTCAAACACTATCTAAATAGATTCAATTATGGACAAACATTTTTATTTTTTATTTCAATCACATGGCCTCATATGTAACATACTGGCTACAATGGGGCAGTGCAAGTTCAGGGAAAAAGAGTTTTGAATGACTCTAGTGATGGCCATGAGACAAATTCTTTAAAAGGGACAAATGTAGTAGTAAAGATGCGACTCTATGATAACAAAACACAATTCTCTTCTTTTCAACACCTAGGCAGGTAAAAAGGGGTGAAACAGTGAGCCATGTGAAATATATTAATAATATGCATCACAAATGCCTTTTTAAGTAATAACCTTTTAAACAGGAATTTCTATGGACACATAGTGTTGCTCACTTATTCACCAAAGGAATATGTAGATTAGTTTCCTCACGCCTAGGTTGAATAACACACACAGGTGTCACCAGAACTAATAAAATGATTTTAATCATTGGAAACTCATATCTTTCATGGATTATCGTATTAAGGAAAGAATGTTTATCCTTCTCTTTCCAAATGACATTTCATGGTTTATACCCCAAAATTACAGCATGTGCAGACCAAAACTGAGTATTGGGCAGGCCCTTTCTGACATAATGCTGTTCCGAAGTAACACCTAACCACCTAACAACAAAACCTGGGAGACATTCAGAAAAAAGAAAGAAAGAAAGAAAGAAAGAAAGAAAGAAAGACAGAAAGAAAGAGAACAACTTAAATAGTGAGCAGCTGAATAGAAGCATCCATTGACACATCTATTTTAAAGTTGCATGCTAAACAGGATTTAGATAAAATGATACTGCTGTTTTGTTTTGCAATGTAACTTGAAAAGGCAAAAATGAAAGTTTTAAGGTGCAACATGAAGATCAAAATAAATTTTGATGTTTTGACCTTTCATATGCTCCTTTTACACCATTTCCTCCCTCATGTTTTCCCCATTTCAGTATCAGTTAGATGGAACAGAAAGTAAACCGTCAACATGCAGAACATGGAAACACTTCAGAAGTACAGTTTCTGCGAAGTTTGATACAGCCTCAATCTTTCACGAATTAGATTTTAAAGGTTAAAAAGAACTTGGCACTGAGAGTTAGAAAGAGAGAAGGGAGAATGTTCCTACATGGTGCTTTGAGAATCTGCTTCAGTTGTGCTCTAATAACCTGATTTCCTTATGCAGGTAACTATTCCTTGTTTTCAGCCTCTGAGAGTTCTGACTTTTGGACAAAACAACTTCATAATGGCAAATGAAACCAAATGTGTTCATAGAGATCCTCCCCTTTTTTTCCCAAGTTTTCCATAAGATAAGGCCAAAGGATTGTCATCAGGAAGTGAGTTTGGAATCTTCAGATTCACCTGTCTTTCACAAAGACAACAAACTACATCTCTATCAGAAGTCATTGCTGCCAAAATAATTTCACTTCAGGCAGTGGGTATTTCAATAGATAATAAACTGGATGGATTAGATGCCTGAGTCTCTATGTTAGGAAGTCCAGATGGAAACACAGATCAAAACACTGAATGGCTAGAAGGCATGGTTAAAAAAAAAAAAGACAAACATACACAACAACAATAACAGCCACGCAGATGAATTTGGGCCTGCTTTTCTTATACCATCAAAGACATAGGGTCTTTGAGCTTTGAAGAAACAATGTAGGCTATCTATGGAATTATTGTAATAGGTGCTATCTGCCTTTTTCTCCCCTCAATTGCACTGACATCATCACAGAACCTAAGAGCATGTAGGTGCAAGATACTCTACTTTAAGTTAAAGTATGAACTAAACTACCCTTCGTCTATTAAAATCAAAATGAAAATAGATGTCTTAATTATAATCTGCAATCTCCACTTTAACCCAATGTTCAGATTTTTCTTACATATTAAGTTCCTTTTTCTTTCTTTGCTTCCTATATTTTTAGAGAAAGATATTGCTGAATAGTTAAACTCTCTCACCATCAGAAAGCAGAAGAGAGGAATATGACAATTTATAAGATTCAAAAAATAAAATGAAAATACTACAGACTCAGAAGAATACAGTCACATAAATATCCACTAAGCTGATAGGAAAGGATTGCATTAACACATTGCCTTCCTTCAGCATTATAAATACAGCATATATTACTTTTATGGATTGAAAACAAAAATACAATTCTACTTATTGAATATTCCCATAGTCAGCTAATATTTGCCACTGTAATCCCTTTACTAGCTGAAAGGAAGCCAAATAGTGGATTAATTTCACACAAAAACAATGGCTTTATTATCTTGTTGTCTCTTGTATTGTGAAGCAGATCCCAGCAGATGTTTCCATTTCTGTTGTTATGCATATCACAGACTTCTGTCTAAACCATAGCATCAAGCGCTCTATATTTGCATTGATGTTTTTCTTTTGACTATTTGATTGGAGTGATATTATTATTATTATGCTCACTTAGTATTTATTGAGCACCCACATGAGTGCACCACACAGCTGCATAATACAAAAAGACAGCCCCAGTGCTATACCGAGATTTGATTTTTTAAAAAATAACAAAATTCCTTTTATTCACATTAAGTAGGTTATTACCTAAGAAATGTTTTATTTGTTTTAGTCTTGCATGGTTACCTGTTTTACAAAATTAGATCAATTTTTAATGACCCCTTTAAGTTGCAGTATCTCCATTCAGAAAATGGACCAAATAAAATCCATTCTTTAGGTAGCTAAAAAGCATGAAAATAAAACTTAGCAGAACGCTCAGTCATTTCTGTGAGAATGATTGCAGACAGAAATAAGAAAAAGGCATGTAGTTAAAATCCAGATGTTATGATTTTTAAGAAAATGTTTTTCTTCCCAGAGCAGCATATTTTTAAGGTTAAAAAAAGTCATAGTGAAAGACAAATATCTCTATGAATGCTCTCAGAGAAGCATGTTCCATATAAGCAACACAGGCACGCTGTCTACCTGAATTGAAACCAAGGCCTGGGAGCCACCCAGAAACTACAGATGTAGAGACTTCTCTTTGCCCGCAGGGACTGTAAATCAAGACTATCAGAAGCTGGAGCTCTCAGATAATTTCCATCTGAGCCATCGTGAGTGAAATCAGCATAATCACAACACTTTCACTTCCAGGTATATTCATAGTCTTTGCAAGAAGATGCTTATGCCTGTATGTGTGTAAATTCAGAATGAAGTATCTTTTTCTTTTCAATGTTTATTATTTATTTATTTATTTATTTTGAAAGATAGAGAGAGACAGTCCCAAGTAGGCTCCACGCTGTCAGGGCAGCGCCTAACATGGGGCTCCATCCCAGGAACCATGAGATCATGACTGGAGCCGAAATCAAGAGGCAGAGGCTTAACCAACTGAGCCACCCAGGAGCCCCTGGAATGAAATATCGTTTGCATATGCAGGCAGTGTATAGAAGTTGGCCTTAGACACTCATGCTAATCGTGGAAAGGTAAATTTTGCCAAAATTTTTACTTTGGGATTTTAACATGTTTTAAATGACTTTTAAAAGCAAGATCACTCTGGAGCGCCTGAGTGACTCAGTCAGTTAAGCCTCCAATTTAGGCTTAGGTCATGATCTCACCATTGATGAGTTCGAGCCCCAAATTGGGCTCTGTGCTGACAGCTCAGAGCCTGGAGCCTGCTTCAGATTCTGTGTCTCCCTCTCTCTCTGCTCCTCCCCTGCTCGGGCTCTGCACTGTCACTCTCAAAAATAAATAAACATTAAAAAAAAATTAAAAAAAAATCAGGTCACTCTGTTTAAGTCAGAGACCCAACATTTGTAATTCATTAAAGAATCTATTCAGCCACTTGTCAGTGTTTATTGAACACTTACTATGTGTTTGGCACTGAGCTCGATATTCAAAGGTGAAAAATTAAAAATAATTATTAAAAATATATTATTTCCACCTTGATGGATGTTTTGGTCTAGTAAGAATGGCAGAACTTAAATTTAAAAATAAAATACACAATACTGCAAACACTGATAAGAGCAATGAAAGAAAAATATAAAACTTTATGAAAGCATAGATGGATTAGAAGAACAAATACTGCTAAAATGTCCATACTACCCAAAGTAATCTACAGATTTAATTCAAGCTCCATCAAAATACCAACGGTGTTTTTCATAGAACAAGAACAAACAACCCCAAAATTGGTATGATAACAACAACAACAACAAAAAAAAAACCCTGAATAGCTGAAGCAATCTTGTAAAGGAAAAACAAAACCGGAGCTATGGCAATTCCAGACTTCAAGTTATATGACAAAGCTATAGAAATCAAAACAGTATGATATTGGCACAAAAATAGACAGATAGATCAATGGAACAGAATAGAAAGCCCAGAAATAAAACCACAAATATATGGTCAATTAATCTTCAACAAAGGAGCCCAGAATATGCAATGGGGAAAAACTCAGTCTCTTCAACAAACAGTGGTGAGACAACTGGACAGCTATATGAAAAGACTAAAACTAGACTGCTTTCTTATACCATACACTAAAATAAACTCAAAATGGATTATGGATCTAAATGTGAGAACTGAAACCATAACATCCCAGAAGAGAGCACAGGCAGTAATTTCTCTGACATGAGCCATAACAACATCTTTCTAGATATGTCTCCTGAGACGAGGGAAACAAAAGCAAAAATAAACTATTGGGACAACATCAAAATAAAAGGTTCTGCACAGCAAAGGAAGCAATCAACAAAACTAAAAGACAGCCTATCAAATGGGAGAAGATATTTGCAAATGACGTACCTGATAAAGGGTTAGTATCCAGAATATATAAAGAATTTATACAACTCAACATGCAGAAAATAAGTAACCCAATTAAAAAATGGACAGAAGACATGAACAGACAAAAATTTCCAAAGAAGACATACAGATGGCCAACAGATACATGAGAAGATGCTCAGCATTTCATCATCAGGGAAATTCAAATAAAAACCACAGTGAGATATCACCTCACATCTGTCAGAATGGCAAGAATATAACATTTAAGAAACAACAAGTATTGTCAAGGATGTGGGGAAAAAAGAACCCATGTGTACTGTTGGTGGGAAGGTGTGCAGCCACTGTGGAAGACAGTATAGAGGTTCCTCAAAAAATTAAAAATAGAACTATAATATCCAGTAATCGCACTAATGGGTATTTACCCTAAAGAATATGAAAACACTAAGTTGAAGTGATATATGCACCCCCATGTTTATTGCACCATTATTTGCAATAACAAAATTATGGAAGAAGTACAAGTGTCCATCAACTGATGAGTGGATAAAGAAGATGTAGTATATAAGTATATATATATATATATATATATATACAATAGAATATTATTCAGGCATAAAAAAGAATGAAATCTTGCCATTTGAAACATCATGGATGAATCTAGAGAATATCACGCTAAGTGAAATAAGCCAGTGAGAGAAAGCCCAATACCATATGATTTTATTCATCTGTGAAACGTAAGAAACAAAACGAATGAATGAAAGGAGAAGAAAAAGAGACAAACCAAAACAAACAAACAAAACCCCAGAGTCTTAACTATAGAGAACAAAGAGATGGTTACCAGAGGGGAGGTTGGTGGGGGAAATGGATGAAACAGGTGAAGGGAATTAAGAGTACCCTTATCATGATGAGCACTGGGTAATATATGAAATTGCTGATAACTATATTGTACACCTGAAACTAATATAACACCGTATGTTAACTATATTTTAAAATCAATTTGCAAAATCAATTGAAATTAAAAAACGCTATGAGAGCATAACATCTGAGAGCTACCCAATTTGGATTAGGGAGTCAAGGGACCTCTCCAAGGTAGGGTTTTCCCAGGCTCCCTCTACAACCTCTTCCCCTCCCAGTTGGTGTGTTCAACCTCCCTCACTCTGACCCTTCTTTGACCTCATTAAGATCAAGTTGATGTTACCTTCTCCTTTCTTCCCAATCCATCTGTCCCTTTTTTTTTTTTCACTTTCCCAATTATTCTGCTTATATTTCATGTGCATTACTTCAATGTACCAGTTAAGGCTAATACCTTAACTCCCTGTCCCCTCTGTCTTCACCTCTCAGAATTCCTCTTCACCCCCTTTGCCTGCTCCTGAGCGTTGAGTGCTACCGGAAGAAGATCTGTGTGCAGTGGTCCCCTGTGCCTTTATGATCCCAAAACTCGAATAGGCCCTTAAACTCATCTGCTTGTCCTACTGCATTTCAAACCTTCTCCTTTCATCTCAGCTATTCCTTCTCCTGCTACCACTTTACACTCAATACATATTTCAGTTCAAATAAAAAAAATACATATAAGTCATCAGATTAAATCTGTATCTTCTTGATACTAAAAATGCAAGCCTGCACAATGGTACTCATCTTCTATTTCTTACTGTTTATTGCCACAAAAGAGTCTCTTCCTAGCATTTAAAACTAATTCCCCTCTCATGTTCTTAGGAGTGAACCGAAGCATTGAACATTTTCCCTCTTGATATTTTACTTCTCTTTCCCAAAGACTTTTTCCCCCATTAAAAAAAAAAAAGTCCCAACTTAACTGTACATTCCCTCCAGTTCCAACTTATCTGTGATTCCACTCAGAGCTAATCTCATGAAGCACTGTTTAGAATTGAGGCTCTCCAATCCCATGCTTCTTACTAACATTCTCTCCTCTCTTGGTTTCCATGGCATTGCATGTTTCTTATATTGCTCTTAGCTCTCTGGTTGTGCATTTTTCTGTCTCCTTTGGAACGCTTTTTCTACTTAGCTATTTAACGCTGGTGTTTCACAATAAATAGGGTCCTCCTCTCTTCTCTATTCTCTGTCCCAAGGCAATTTCATTTGCTATTTCTCTCCTATGCACACACATTTTAGAATTATATCACTGCTTTGACTTTTCCATATGTCTATATAAAAAGTACTTCATACTCATACCCTAAAATCGAAACCTTAATTTATGATCTCCCACCCTCACTTTTACAACATCTGGGCACACCCCAATGTTTCCTTTCTCACTGAATGACACTACTATCCATCCAGCTGTTCAAGCCCAAAACCTAGGAATCATTTTGACTGCCCTTCTTGTGACCCAAATCCAATCTATCACCAAGCTTTGTTTCTTTAATCTTCAAAAGTATCTGTCAACGTTTCTCCCAGCTGTCACTACCACCCTAGTCTAGAGTATCACTTCTCATTTCAATGACTCCAAAAAGTGGCTCACTTTTCAAGGTGAAAGTCTTCACAATGTGTTATCCATATACAAGCAGAATTATATTCTTAAAATGTAAATCCCTTTCTGTCATGTACTTACTAAAAACATTTCAAAGGCTCTTTTGAACTTTTTGGATGGACAAAACACCTTGATATGGCCTGAATGATTCTATGTAAGTAAGCTCTCACTGTGTCTCTGGTCCATCTTGCATCATGTCCCATATGCTTCTCTATGTTCCGGTCACATTGGCTCTGTTTTAGTCCCAGGTATGAAATCTATATACATACTTATACATATTTAATCTCACCATGTGCTGTTCTGAACATGTTGTTCTGTCACACTATAATTGGGGGGAAACTTTTTGAAAGTTACATTACAAATATGCAGGGAAAAAGGCAGAAACAAGAATGACTCTGTCAATTCCAATTGAGGCATTAATATGATAGTGATTAATCGAAATGAAGATACTCTAGCGAGTTTGAAACAGATTCCTCCCCACCACCTCAGCACTAGTTGTAATATTTAATGATTCACCTGTATAACACTCCCGACATCATTCTGTATTTGGAACTGTCACATTCACCGTGATAGCTCACAGATCCCCAACCCCACGATTTCCTCATTATAAATTCTAGAGAGGCTAGGCCCAAGCACTGACTGACATATTTCATTATGTTGTATTTCATGCACATACATTTTCTATTCTTTTGCTTTTATCTTAAAATTAGGATATTTTATTTTATTTTCTTGATTATGTAGTGAGGTAAGTTACATTGTCTATGAATTTAATTTCTGAACAGCTCAAGAAGTTTTCAAAAATATTCACTACACACACACACACACACACACACGCACACACACAATTAATGGATGAAGTTGAAAGCCACAGAGAAAAGGAGTGTGAGAAGAGGTGAGCAGGGAGAGAATGGGAGTAGTTGTACCAAAAGAAGGAGCTTACGTTGGCAGGGCCCAACTTGGGAGAGGAGAAGACTGACCACAAAACAAGTTTGGACTTTTGGCTCTTATATGGTGTAATGGTCAGTTTTATGTTTCAACTTGGCCAGAATATAGCCCTAAGTTATTCAATAGGATACTACTAGATGTTTCTGTGAAGGGATTTTCCAGATGTAATTAACATGTACTATATGCTGTCATTAAGTAAAGATACTCAATAATCTGAGTGGATCTGAGCCCATAAGTTGAAAGATTTCAAGAGCAGAGCTGAGGTTTTCCTGAGCAATTAGAAGCTTTGCCTGTGGATGGGAGGGTCAGCTCCTGTCTGAGAGTTTCCAGCCTGCCCTTCCTGATGGCCTACTCTGTAGTCTTTGGAGGTGCTTAACCAGAATCCACAATTATGCAAGCCAACTCATTACAATAAATCTTTACTAGATAAATAGATAGATAGATAGATAGATAGATAGATAGATAGATGATAGATAGATATAGATATAGATATAGATATAGATATAGATATAGATAGATATGGATATATTTATAGATATAGATATCCTACTGATTCTGTTTCTCTGGTGAAACCCTGACTGATACACATGGGACAGGGCATTTTGACTACTGAAATAAGATGGTTTTGACTACTAAAAACAAGTAGAAAAAAAATCAATATCTGAGAGTGACCAGAAAGTTCACTTCCTGTCCAAACCCTCATCTGGGGAAAAATATTTATTATCATTGACTAAAATTTAAAAGAACTGGGGGGAGGGGGCTGAAAGATGCATTCTGATCACAGGACTGACATCAGATGTGCTCAACAGGCTGGCTACACTGTTCCTGGCTCTCTTCTTTTGACTTACTCTTGCTCATCTTTCCTTTTTGACTTGCAGGAAAGAGCTGTGAACTTTTTGAAACCTGAAAACAGTGTTCTGAATGGGCAGGAAGGAGCAAGTCATAAGAAGAGGGGCATCAGGTGAATTTGGAGCCTGAGGCGAAGAGAGGACGAGAGCCAGATTACACAGTACTTTGCTGGCCACAGCACGGATTTATATTTTACCCTAAGTGCTAATGGAAGCCATGTAAGCTTTTTGAAAACAGGAGTGATGTAATCTAATTTAAGTTTGAAGATCACTCTGGCCATTGTGTGGAGTGGAGAAAAGATTTGAAAGGGCCAGAAGCAGAGCTCAGGGGACCAGACAGGAGACTATTATGGCACTCTAGGTAAGAAAACCTTTTATGAATAGATCCTTAAAACTAATCTTAAGTAGAACATTTTATTTACAAGGATGCTCTTCATAGGAGTGTATATATGTAGGGATTGGCAGGGTTTCCAAAACAAAGGTCCATTTGTTCAAATTATTTCTTCTTTAGGTCATCAGACTGTCCCCTAAATTACTTATTTCCTGGGCTGGAACTATTCAGTTTGCCCCTATAAGTCCAGCTTCTCTCTTCTCTACCTGCTGTGTGGAAGTGTGTGTGACCATTCAGACACACATCCTCAGAGTGTGCTTTTGCCTCTGGCTTTCCAGTGATTAGGCCAACAGGGAGGGGGGAGTGATACCTAGGAGGAGAGGAGGGAAGGAGGAAAGTGAGAAAATATCATTCTCCAGGTCCCCTCTTCATGTAAGACAAGGTGGATCTTTATTGAAATCCACAGTAATACAGGTTTCCCCTGATATGCAAGTGTAGGGCATTCCTTAGGAAACCTTTAGTAAGCCAAATTGACTAGGGCAAAGAAGCAATTATCATTAATTTAAAGAAAAAAAACCCAAACCTTTTAGTGTTCTCAGCCCCCCAAAATAGCCTTTCTTAGACTTTTCCAATACTTTGGGACACATCTTGCTAACAGATGCACAAAATAAATTGAGATAAAGCACAGATGCTTACAGATGTGGTTCAAAGCTCAGGCAGCTTGATGTGGAGACACCGAGTGCAGTACTCGGGGATGGGGCTCGGAGGTGCCTCTCTTGTTTCTTGGGGTGTGCACTGCTCTAGCTTTCTAGCTAGAGTACTATTTTCACCTTGCCTTTTTTTTAAAGCAAAAATCCTCGTCAGATTTCTTTCCGTGAACCAAAATAGGAACTACTGTAGGTCTTTTGTAAAAGTAAAGTGATGCAACTTGAAATTTCAAACAGCAGGGGATACCTGGACCATGGCAATATGGGGAGAAGAAGAGGACCTTGTTCCAGCCCTTGTCTGGCCTTGCCACTTTCCAAAGAGCAAGGGATGTGTAAGCCAAGGGGATATATGCACCCAGAGCCCAGCCTTCACATTCTGGACCATGTTCTTAGTGCACAAGACCCCAGAATTTCTTGGTGAAACAGGTCTGAAACCAACTGCATGGCTCTTTGGGGGATGGAGATCAAGATGGAGACAGAGTTTGGTAATATGGACTGGGGTGCCCACATGTGTGTTTGAAAGTATCTTTTGGTGTGAAAAGAAGGGGTATTGAGGAGGAGGAAGCTGTGGGCCCGTGGTAGCGGCTTGTCCTTCTCAGACTGCCATGTGTCAGTGCAAAATTTCACGGGGTCTGAGAATCCTAAATGCAAATATGACCTTCCACATTATCATGAAGATATAGTCATCGAGGACAGATATTTATTATTTCTCTTTTGGTTAACCTGATTTATAATTTAAATATTTAGATGTGTGACTTGTAGGCCACAATTTTTACTCTTGCTCAGGGCCGCCCAAATGTTAGAGGTGGACTAGGCCCACAGTTTTGTCAGGAAACCTTCATACAGGTGATTCTGTTTCAGGTCTAGCTTGGCAACAGCTCCTCTTACCAGCCCATGCCTCAAGGGTTTTCTTGAACCCCTACCCCCATCTTTGTAAAGAATCCTTGGGGCGCCTGGGTGGCTCCATCGGTTAAGCGTCCAACTTCAGCTCAGGTCATGATCTCACAGTCCGTGAGTTCAAGCCCCACGTCAGGCTCTGTGCTGACAGCTCAGAGCCTGGAGCCTGCTTCTGATTCTGTGTCTCTCTCTCTCTCTGCCCCTCCCCTGCTCATGCTCTGTCTCTCTCTGTCTCAAAAATAAATAAAAACATTTTAAATTAAAAAAAAAAAGAATCCTTACATTAAATGCTTCTCAATTGACCAGCCAGAAGGTAGCATCTGTTTCTTACCTGGAGCCCTCCAGGTACAAAACCTAGAGGCCAAAAGTTGAAAGTGCGATAATTCAACACAGTTATAGAGCTATAATTTGACTTCAGGTGCAAACTCGGTGTTAAATATCAGTGTGTCATTACCTTTTAGTTATACCATCTTTATAGACTAACTAGTTGCTTGGGCAGATGAGCCCAGTTCTAGAACACTTGACTGTCTTTAGCTAACAATGTTGCATTATTTAGAACAATAAAAGAAAGAGGCCTCAGTTTTCTCTCTAAGGCACATATCCAGTCTCTGCCATTACTGTTTTATCTTATGGAATCTGTTATAGGAATTGCTGTTTCTCTCCTGAAAGAATGAGTCAGATAGAACTTCTTGGGACTTGCCCCCAAGCTACCAAAACTAAGTCTCCCTGTCTGCTCTATGCTTCCTATGCACCCCCTGCCTACAGGGAGTGATTCTGCAACTCTTGATGACTGGAGAAAGGAATTCAACTTACTTCCCAACTAGGGTTTGGGATGTCAGGAGACAACATGTTTGTTTATGCATCTATTTGTTTTGCTTTAAAAAAGTATACATACATATGCAGAAACAAATGTTTGTCAAATCTATAAAAAATGCACAAGATTTGTTTGTGAATAGCTCCAATATATATTACTTTTACTTTCTGTTGCACATTTTTAAAGTTTATCTATTTATTTTGAGAGGAGGAGGAGCAGAGGGACAGTGAGGGAGACAGAATCCCAAGAAGGCTCTGCACTGTCAGTGCAAAGGCCTACACGGGGCTCAAACCCATGAACTGTGAGATCATGGCCTGAGCCAAAATCAAGAGTCAGACGCTAAAGCAACTGAGCCACCCAGGTGCCCTTGTTGCACATTTTTCTGTATTTTCTTTAATTAAAGATCTTCATATTCATTATAAAACAAATTGCTTTAAAATAAAAATGATTTTGGAACTTTTCAGCGAGTGGCCTACAAATAGAAATGGACGTAAGTAACTCTAAAGGATAGAACAAGAAACTCTAACATCCTCCAAAAGTCACACAACCTGGTTCTGTTATTTTGACAACAGAAAACTAGAGAATGTTATTAGAGTTTTCAGCAACTGTTTAGAAATAAGTCATGTGCGTGCCATAGCCATATCAGGAGGACACATATAAGAACATTCAGGAAATTTTCTAAGTTTTATCAGGATACGAGAGTCCAGAGAGTTTCCAAAGTATCTGTCATCAACTTATTCATTACATTACACAACTTCATTGCATTATGTTATTGAGTGTCTGTTATGTACCTGGCAGTGCTCATGGTTGTGTAGACATAGCAATGAATAGAGAAGTCAAGATTCTGTTCTCTTAGAACTTATGTAATTAGGGGATGGAATAAACGAGTATGTAAAAAAAAAAACATGACTAAGATAAGTTGATATAGTGGTATGTACTGTTAAGGCAAAAAAAAAAAATTAACATAAATGTAGGTAAGAAGGAACTGCTATAGATTGCTGGTCAGCAAAGCTCTCTCACAGAGGTGACATACAGCAGAACCCTGGATAGCAAGACAGATGGTTCCAGTAGAAAGAACCATAAATTCAAGGTTTTTAAAAAGAAAGTGAGCTTGTCTTTTTCCGAGGCATCCAAAGAACAGTGAATGGGAAAGTCAGATGAGATGGAGTCTCAGATTAACTCAGGTATGATTTTGGAGTCCTTATATAGAGTTCAGAAATCTCAAATTTCTAACTGTCTGCAGCAAAGATTTGACAAAGAATGATTGCAAAGGTAACCTGCAAGCTCTGAAATACCACCGAGAGCACCTTTTACGCATGAAATCTTTTCAGCAGAAAGAGGACCAGTGCATACACCAGTGATCCACATAGGTGGATACTGAGGGAAAGCAGGTCGTGTTGTGTACATGTTCCTATATATATATATATATATATATATATATATATATACATATATCTGTCTGCTGTACGAGAATGATGTAGAGTTTTAGCACTTTGTCTAGGTTGCACAAGTTGTTTTATGGGATGTAATTGTTATCTACCAGTATGGTTAATGGTTTGGATAAAAATATGACAGATGACGGATTCCACAAAGGCACCAAACGAGTTATATGCAATAAAGTGAGCCAGACTGACTTATGGGTGTTAGTGCCCCAGGAGGGGATTTATTTCCAGCATTATGCTCAACTCTCATGCACACATATGTGAAATTGATCAATTAACTATTTCACAAAGATTTTCCATTTTATTCAGGGGTATGAATCAGATCACTACTCCTTTACAGATTTTTCCCAGGAGCTACATGTGAATTGAAGAAGGGTTATTTTCAGAGATTCATAACTCCTTCATACTTACAGCCTCAGATAAAATGATAAAGGGGAGGCAAAGTTTACTATTTTCTCCCCATTTGCTTCAGTGCTTTTTTATTTCCACTTTGTAACTGTAGGCAAGCCTTGATCGATGAGTATAATAAAGGATATGAGTAGTTTAAGAAAATAAGGCAAGCTAATAGGAATAAAACTGACCATTTTTCATTTCTTTAAGTCCTGAAATACATTTAGGATGCTCCTCCAATGGCCCCGTGATGAGGACAGTTTCTTTGCAATTGGTTCTAGATTAATGGGCCTTTCTCCTTGCTAAGAAAATATTTATAAAGATACAGTGATTGTCATGCATTGATACGTCTTCTTTTTTGTTAGGCATATCTAACATGTATATTTTTTATTATTTAAAGGCAGGACTAATTATGTCCTACATTATCATTTGGTGACATCATAACCACCTATTTTGGGGTGCCTGGGTGGCTCAGTCGGTTAGCATCTGACTTTTGCTCAGGTCATAATCTCACAGTCCTGAGTGCGAGCCCCTCATCGGGCTCTCTGCTCTCAGTGCAGAGCCCTCTTCAGATCCTCTACCTGCCTCTCTCTCTCTTTCTCTCTATCTTGCAAAAATAAATAAACATTAAAAAAAACTATTTAATGACAAACAGTTTGTTGAAAAAATATTTCCACTTGGAAGTGCCAGTTTAAATTAAATCAAATCACTTCTAAGAGATTATCACTTTTGAAGGATTAAAAAAGAGTGGTACTACGGTTTTTGTAAAGTAATCATAACTCATAAAACAATCCCACAAATTTTTTTAAAGAAAAGAAACATTACATGCATTTCAGGAGCCATTAGTTGTTCTACATGTCTCTGGAAAACCCATGATTAGGAGTGACCACAAAATACTGCAGTAAGTGAGAATTTATGAAATGAGTAGATTCTATCTTCTTATCACTGAAAATTATGTGAAGGAGTCTAAAAAACATTAAGCACCTTACTTTATTTCTGGCTGGATTTGAATTAGGACACACATGGTCTGGTTCCAACTTTGCTACTAGGTAGTTGTGTGACCTTGGGTACATCATTGAATCTCTCTGATCCGTAGTTAACTCATATGTAAAAAAAGATTATTGAGGTAGATGACATTCAAGATTCCTTTCAGGTTATTCCCTAAAATGATATTGCTGTTTTCTCTTTAAGAAGTCATAAGTAAAGGGGTGCCTGAGTGGGTCACTTGGTTAAGCGCCCAACTGTTGGCTTCGGCTCAGGTCATGATCTTGCAGTTCGTGGGTTCGAGCTCCATATTGGGCTCTGTGCTGACAGCGTGGAACCTGTTTGGGGGTCTCTCTCTCCCTCTCTCTCTGCCCCTTCCCTGCTCTGTCTCTCTCCCAAAATAAATAAACTTAAAAAAGAGCGCCCATATGTAGAATGTAAAGAATATAACTGCTAGTTTAAAGTAAAACCTGTAGTGCTTAGAAGTAATGATACCTGTGTTAGTTTGCTAAGACTGCATAACAAAATACCATAGACTGGGTGGCTTAAACCACAGACATTTATTTCTCACAGTGGTGGAGGCTGGAAGTCTGAGATTAAGGTGTCACTAGGGCTGATTTCTCCTGAGGCCTCTTTCCTTGACATGTAGATCATTGTCTCCTCACTGTGTCCTCACGTGGCCTTTTCTCTGTGTGCATACAGCCCAGTGTCTCTTCCTCTTTTTACAGGAACATCAGTCCTATTGGAGTAGGACCCCACCCTTACTGCCTCATTTACGTTAGTTACTCCTTTAAAGGGTTTGTCTCCAAATATAGTTACATTGGAGGTTAAGGTTTTAGTACATGAATTGGTGGGGGGAGTGGATACAATTCAGTCTATAATGGTATCTTAATAATAGCGAAGTGTAAAAGTACTAAGCGAGTAAAAGCTTTGAGGTTGTACAAAATGGATCTACAACACCAAAAAGTTTTATTATTCTATATCATATGTATATACATCCAAGTATGTATGTGCACATATTTTCATTTATTATTGGAATCACATTAGAATTTACCTTGCTAATTGTTCATTTTGAGATTCTTGAGTATTGTTCCCTTAATGGACGCAATATATGGTCATTGATTTTATAGATTCAAAGTTTAAAATACCGAAAATAAAAAATAAATAATATACCAAAACCAGTAATAGGTAACTCAGTCCTAAAATTAGCCCTTTATCTGCATGCCAGATTATGGTAATGGGAAAAGCTTTCCTCTGTGATATTTGCCGTGAAAATGGTCTAAGGCTAAATCTTTCACTGTATAGCAGTCATGTCTGTGTGGGGATGCTTCTGACTCGTATCTTCCCAGAGGTTGTGGGTAGGGTGCCATCGCTCTGCTTTCAGCAGCATCTCTGAGTTTGGGCTTCCCTTGGGCTTAAATGCCCCTTTCTACTTGTATTGCTTTGTGAGGGGCGATAGTTGTTGATGGTGCAAACATCACCTGGAGCATTCTCTACTCTTCCACTGAGTCTGTGGTCTTTAGTGGGCATGGGGTGTCCTTGTCCAGTTCCCAACAATGAGTCACAAACAGTTGCAAGCTCTCTGTTAGTTCAAAGAAGGCTTTTTAAAAAGGCCTCAGCAGTGTTCTCAAGCTGCTTGATGAAAAACTCTAATTTACACACATTTTTGAGAGAACTGCTTGGGGGATGGGAGGAAATTCTATTGTCTGCTGGACAGTGTTATGTTTCAGGTTAGTTTACAGTGATATTTATGTTAAAAGTCGAGCTGAATTGCAGCTCTCTGCTTTTAAGAATAGTACAATATCATGGTTCCCAAATATATACAACAATGATCAAAGGAAGCCATGTTTCTGATCAGGACAAAGGTCACAGTAGAGGGCCCAGTGAGCAGAGCATTATTGATAGTACAAAAGAGAGGATAGAAAAGATAGCTACTCCCAAAGTTCAGGCAAAAATCACAAATCCTGTTCATTTTAAGCTATCTCTCTGGGAATTCTCTTAATTCTGGCAAGTGAGGTTGCCTAATAAGTAATTATATTTCCAATTTCATACCATCGTTATCATTTACACATTAACTATGACCCATATGATGTAAGTTGCCCTTGAAACATGTCCAATGTGAAGTTTTAAACAGTTATAACATTGTCCACAAACTGTGATTTAGTGAGATGATTCACAGATTTGCATTTTTGAGTTGTACCTTATCAGTCAGACTTGCACTAAAACCCTAAGAGGCATAGGCAGTGGCTAAGTTCATGGAGTCTCAATCTGGATTGCTTGTGTTCAGTATGGGATAACTTGGCTTGGTCACTTATATACAGGTGACCATCGTCATATCACTCAATCTCTTAGACTCAGTTTCCTTATCAGTAAAATGGAGATAATAATAGCTCCTACCACCTTAGGTGTTATAAGGTTCCAATGGTACATACAAGGTACATACAAGGCTCTTAGAAGAGTGCCTGGTGTGGAATACGAATGCAATAAATGTCAGCTATCACTGCTTTGTTATTTACTGGGTTCCTGACATGTTCCATTCTAGGAAGTGGGATATATATCCAAGAAATAAGTAAAATAAACTAAAGGGCTCAGTCTCACTTATAGGTGCAATTTGTATGATGGAAACTATATATGAAAAGTATCAACAAATAAAAAAGGCCCTCTTGAAACCAAAGGTTGCAGAGTTTTTAGACTATGACTATGTAAATGCAGGTTCCTGAATTGACATTCTTTCATGTTGAAATAATAAATCACCGGGTGATTTTTTAAGAAGAATGCACTTGCAATCTTCGTGATAAATTCAAATTTATTATCATATATTATGCTTTTTCTTTGCATTCAAAATCACTGAAACAAATTAACATCGAATAACAATTACAACCACATCTATGCTGAGAATTACCTCGAGTAGCTTAAATGAATTAAGGACCTGCTCACGCTCATGTAGTTTGTGCCAAGGAATTAAAAATCAAGATAAAAATTCCTATTAATGAAACAGTGTACAAAAAAAGGGAGATCTGGTTATTTTGTGATCCTAACAAGAAACACCTACATTTATTGAAGGCTTCAGCATTATGGCAGACATTTGATCACCACCAACCGCTCCTCTCCCTTCTCCGTTCCTGAAAGAAACTTTCCCACTGCAGACACTGAAAATGCCACCTTTTTGCCTTACCAGCCACTTGTAGCCAGGACACAGGCACCTGCTCAGAGGGGAGCGCTCCCTCTGGCTTATGTGAAGGGACTTCTTTCCCGAATAAAACATCAGTGTGTAGGTGAAAGCATACCTTCTGTCTTGCCTTTAGGTGCTATTCTCTATAGAAGGGCAAACTGGGGACGGATCAGCTGCCTTAGAAACATAGGGTCAAGCTAAGAGACTTTTCAAAGAGACCAATCCAGAAGCCTCTGGATTAACCAGCCCTGGAAGCATTTACCTCCGGCATCCTTGTAGTGTGAGCTAATGAATCCACACAGCTTAAATCTTTTTTGTCAGGCATTCTGATAGCTGCAATTAATATGAGAGTTCTTATGGGGTAGTTATACTGATAATTGCTTTCATAACCATATAAAACTGTTAGAAAAGCATTAAGTTTAATTAAAATAATCAACATCATATTGATTATTGAGAAATAATTCCCTAGTCTTAAATCAATGTCACCAACTAGTGGAAGGGAAGAATTGATTGAACAAAGAAGTTTACAATACAGCACATTTAGTATGGTCCCACTTACTGGAAGTGAGGAGAGGGGAGAGAGAGAATGGGAGAGAGTGAGTGAGAAAGAGAATATCTAGAAACATATTGCCTCAAACTTAAATACTGTTTACCCTGAGTGGCAATTAAAATAAATTTTGTACTTTTTGAAAAAATTATTGTAAGCTCATCCCCACTTTTTTATGTTATTTAATTTTTTATTAATACCTAAATAAAAGCCAAAGCCATTTTCATTTTGGAAAAAAATTAAACAAAAGAATGATAATTCAGGTTTATCTAATAAACTGTATTGAGTTTGGGAGAGAACATAACGATATTCTCATATACTTATATGGAAGTGTAATTGGTGCAGATTTTCTGGTAAGTGCATCAAAGACTGAAAAATATGACGTTTTTTTTTTACTGAGAAAAGCCACTTCTTGATCCTTGATGACTTTTCAGCTGCACAGTTTGGAGTAGCAACAACAACAACAAAAAGTAAAAACAACAACAAAAATCACTCTATGTCATTAGACCAACAGTAGTTCAATGACATCCATACAATATAATACTCTCAGGTTAGATATATATCACATAGAGGGTGGTAATGGCATATTTAAACTTTTAAAATATGTATACGTATGTATATGTTATTTTCACTTCTGTGTAAATGTGTGTGTACAGGTACATTTCAGGCAAAAAATAAATACATTTGAAAGAACAATTTCCAAATTCTTAATGGTGGTTTTAATTAGGGTAGAATATTATGGAAAGGTAAAGAACTTTCACTTTTTACTTGTACATGCTTTTATTATTTGATTTTGCTTTGGGCTTATGTTAACT
Source organism: Prionailurus bengalensis (assembly GCF_016509475.1). Classification (NCBI taxonomy): domain Eukaryota; kingdom Metazoa; phylum Chordata; class Mammalia; order Carnivora; family Felidae; genus Prionailurus; species Prionailurus bengalensis. The sequence goes on along the minus strand of NC_057349.1, from coordinate 82,241,927 downwards.
GTGTAATTTAAAGCTTTTTGTTGGCCGGGGGGTGCTTAGGTGGTTTGGTCAGTTCAGCCTCAGACTTCAGTTCAGGTTATGATCTCACGGTTCTTGGGTTCCAGCCCCGCATTGGACTCTGTGCTGACAGTGCAAAGCCTGCTTGGGATTCTCTCTCTCTCTCTCTCTCTCTCTCTCTCTCTCTCTCTCTCTCTTTCTCTCTGACTCTCCCCTTATTCCTGTGACTTATTCATTCCACAACAAGGAGCCTGCACGTCCCACTCCCCTTCACTCATTTTGTCCATTCCCCTGTCCTCTGGCAATCATTCATTCGTTCTCTATATTTATGAGTCTGTTTCTGCTTTTGTTTGGTTTATTTTGTGTTTTAGACTCCACATATAAGTGAAATCATATGGTATTTGCCTTTCTCTGATGGACTAATCTCACGTAGCATTATATTCTCTAGGTCCCTCCATGTTGTTTCAAATGTCAAGAACTCACTCTTTTATAGCTGAATAATATTCCATCATATATATATATATATATATAAATATATATATACATACATATATATATACACACATACATACATATATATATATACACACATACACACATATATTCCATCATATATATATATATACATAGACTTCATATATAGACATGGGTTGCTTCCATATCTTGGCTATTGCAAATAATGCTGCAATAAACATAAGGGTGCATGTATCTTTTTGAATTAGTGGTTTCATTTTCTTTGCATAAATACCCAATTGTTTCTTTCCCTTTAAACTACGCTGCTAACATGCTCAGGAGACTAGCTGGTAAACCAGGATGTCTGTGTCGGGATCGACACTGAATGTTAATGTGAAAAGTTAGCTAGTGTGGTTTGCAGAGGACACTCTCTGCAGACGTGGTGGCTCTGGCAAGAGACCAGAGTACACAAGGCGGCCTGGTGTGTCATTTTTCAAAATAGGCGAGATTGTCTGTTTTTGCTTCGTATTATTTAACTTCTAGCTTCCTAACAAGATGAATAATTATTAAATACAATTTTAATTTGCAATTTTCTTTTTATGTTTAAAATGTTTCATTTATTTTTGAGAAAGAAAGAGAGAGCAAGCAGAGGAAGGACAGAGAGGGGGAGACAGAGAAGCTGAAGCAGGCTCCAGGCTCTGAACCATCAGCACAGAGCCCACCATGGGGTTTAACTCAGGAACCACGAGATCATGACCTGAGCAGAAATGCTTAACCGACTGAGCCACCCAGGCGCCCTTAATTTGCAATTTTAATCATTAAGAACTTTCTTTTCTCAATAGACAAAGAAGTGAAGTATGTCTTTTCATTCTCCATTTCATTCTCTAGACTCAACTCAATCCAATACTTGAGGAGTCCAAGTACCTACCATCACCTTCTCTGAGCACATACTTAAGTCCTTTGTAGGAGCTACCTTTTCCTAGTCTTCTTTTCACCCTCTCTTTTGACCGGGTGATATCAAATGAAGATAATTCCATAAAAATTCAAAGAAAATCGATGTTTAATAATCAATAATTTTAACTATGGACTACACTTTTCACCTGTGAATGGATGGCAATTGCCTGAGCATTGTCTCTTCCTTTTAGGTATGAAGCAAGGTCTTTTGGCAAAACAGTTCAGAGAGTGTTTCTCCTTGTATTTAAGAGTATATTTCCTGGGGGGAGATCTCTATTTTGTATTTTTTTCCACCAGATCCCTAATGAAGAACAGAAGGTCAGTGAAGTGAACAAGTGAAAAAATAAACATGTAAATCAAGCATAACCAAGGTTAAACACCCAAGATGTTTAGTGTTACTATTTAAAGGCCAGAATATATGGATTAGTATTATAACCGTTTCCATTGCTTAATTCACTGCTTTAAAACTTGTCTGAAGCTTTTGCAAGAAAGGCTATTGGCCATGGGGTTCCTGGGTGGTTCAGTCTGTTGAGTATCTGACTAAAGCTCAGGTCCCAATCTCACAGTTTGTGAGTTTGAGCCCCACATTGGACTCTCTGCTGTCAGTGCAGAGCTGGCTTCGGATCCTCTGTCCTCCTCTCTCTCTGCCCCCCCACCTCCTGCTCTCTCTCTCTCAGAAATAAATAAACATTTATGAAGAAAGAAAGAAGAAAGAAAGGAAGAAAGAAAGAAGGAAAGAAAAAAAGAAAGAAAGAAAGAAAGAAAGAAAGAAAGAAAGAAAAGAAAAAAAAGAAAGAAAGAAAGAAAGAAAGAAAGAAAGAAAGAAAGAAAGAGAAAGAAAGAAAGACGAAAGAAAGAGCGAGATATTGGCCAGATCAGGAGTCCATACTGAAGCATAGATATCGGTAGCATAATCCCTGTTTCCTAACAGAACCCAATGCTTACCACAGGCTTCATAAGCTCCTTCCAGTTACTATCTTCAGGCCTCTAATGTGTGAGGTTTAAATCAGGTCATATTGTTTAGGTAACGCATTGCCTATTTCTGAATCAGTTGCCAGTCTGAGTTCTCCTTCATTCATTTCTCATCTTAATCTTTTCACTCATATAACCATTTTGTGTAGTTATCCATTATGATTTCACTAAAATGTTAGAAGAGGATATTTTTCCAATTTCCATTAAATTTGTATTAGCTTTGAATTTGTATTTAAAGCAAACTATTTTAAAATCTTGCATTAGAATGGTCTTTCATTTGTCCTTCTTAAAAGCTGGAATAAAGGCCCAGAAATGTGTTAATTTATCCATCAAACATTCATTAAGTTCTGTAAAGGATCAGAGAAAAGTGGTGAGAAGGAATAATTAAAAAATCTAATTTAGATTTGGTGACATGGGAGAAAAAATAATTATGATAATATTCTCATACACAAAATAAGCAAAGAGACATATCCTTTTTAGGTAGATCCATAAAGCTAGGGAGAATATGAAGCACACACACAAATTATTTCCTTTTCTGCCAAAATTATGGAAAAATCCATATTAACTAACCTGCCCTGCTTCACTGTGTTCGATAGCCTTGAAATGTCTCATTTTCTTTACTAGTTGCAAGGTCTAATGGAAGCATATGCAATTGCAGTAACACTGTGAAGGGACACTGATAGGAGATTTATTTTAAATCTTGTGCGAAAGCTTGGTGCTCATTAAACTGGAGGATTAATAACACTCTCCACTAGAGCCAGGTATAATGCAGGCAGGCGTGCAGGTGTCTGAGTGAAGCTCTGCAAATCCTCCTTCATTTTGACCTGCTCCTTCCCTGTTATTCCAGTCTTAGCCTGTTTGAGGAGAGACTCCAAATCATGCCAAATTGCTCAGTGGACTTTGCAACTTGGTTATACACTCAAGGAAAGCAGAAGAGTAGCATGAAACTCCAATTTCTTATCTGACATTGCAAAGAATGCAGGAAGGACTAGTATTGTGGTGTCTAAGATGACAAATGGAAAGGAATTTTCTCCAATTGAGCTGAACAGAAATTATTGACTCAGCTTATGTCTACGCTAGAAATTATTAGATTCTCCTTTTTCTTAAGTACAGGATGCAAAAGGTCCATGAAATGAGTATTATTAGCTCACAAAGAGACAGTCTTAATGATAGAAGAGATTCTAAGAGAACATTTGGATATGACTTAAGCAGGAAACTTAGGTGTATTTGTTAAAAAAAAAAAAAAAGGAAATGAAAAAAAAGTGTCTTAGCATGAGTCCACAACTCTAGATTTCTGTTTCAAGGTCTAACAGTCGAAAAGTTGTTTGTTTTTAATTGTATTTACATGATGTACTGATGTTTTCCTATATCCTTATTTATTCCTTTTCATGACAAAAAGCCTAGATTTTCCTTCTTCCCAATTTATAAAGAGCAAAGACTGAGAACATCATTCTAGAAATCTGGTTCCACCTTTATTATAAACACTGATGACACCAGGCAGGCTGCTGATATGTTTCTTTTAGTTAAGCTATGATAATGGTCTTGACAGTTAAAAACTATGAGTTGAACAAATCAATTGTGCTTGTACTCTTAAACAAAACTATCATAATGAAGAAGTAAATCCTATGAAATTTAAACTGTAGAATTCGGAAATGAACAGATTTAATGTTTTTGTAGGTAGAAAGATGTTGAGCATACTACAGATGGCAGGCATCTTTAAATCCTTTCTTTGGTTGAAGTTTTAAAATCAATAGAAAGAAAGTTGAAAGGGGTTTTAGTCAAGTATTTTAACTGCAAATTCTGCAAGAAGAACTTGTATTGGCTTTGGAATACATGCTATCTGAAACATTAAAAATCCCTCTACATTTTAATCCAATTAAAGATTAATTTTATGTAAGTATGCAATCTATCTAGATTTTTTTTTCCAGACAGCTAAAATAAAAGGGAGTGGTACTGTAGAGGATTAAGCCAGATCAATGTATGGCAGTGGTAACCCTGAGTGACAGTTGAAATCATTATCTATGGCATTCTACTCCTCCCCTCCATATGCAATTCTTTTCTCCCAGTCTCACTTTCTCTTTCCCTCCCACTCTGTTATATTGTACTGCTGTGTGTTTCCTTTTCTGCAACTCTGTCTTTCTCTTCACTTTGCCTGTATCTTAGAACTCATGGTGAGCCCTATAAAATATTGTTCAACAATTTCTCTGATTCTAAAATATAAAAGTGTTGTTGACTATTTTTTGCTTCATTAATTTCTTTCTTTTTCTGTCATGCCTGAAATCCCCAGAATTGTCTTTAAGATAATCCTTTAGAAGTGTCATATCAAAACCACCATATTGTGACCAACATTATTTTCTGCCTTCATTTGAATCCTGGAAAACAAAAAGGAAGATATGGGTTTGTCCGTGTGTGTGTGTGTGTGTGTGTATTTTCTTTTTCTTTTTTCAAATCAGCTCTAGGAATAAGAGAGTTTTACTTTTTTGGAAAGGTTTTATCTCATTAATTTTTTTTTTCAGATATTGAATTTATAAGATGAGTTCTCATGTGGAGTAATAGAAAATATTTTTCATTTTCCAGATTTCAGGAAGAAAAAACATTTCCTTCCATTTTATGGACAAAAGTATATGGTAATCTAGATTTACACATAAAACAATGAGACTTTACCAAAACAAAGAGAGTATATCTAATGGGAAGTCATTAAAATAGCACCTTCAGGGTAACACCTAGATATTTAAGTTGTAAGATAAAATTCTGGCCTAAACATGAGGTCTGCCACAGGCCTCTACCTCTCTCTACCACTCTTAGAGAGCAGAGTTGCATGCTCTCTAAGGGCCTCAGTGTCCTCATCTCTCAAATGAGATACGTGGACTAAATGATTTCCCCCATCCTAGAAACAAGACCATAAATATTGAAACCATGGTACGTTCGGCAACATTTCTCATTTCAAGTTGCCAAGAGGGTTACTTGTCCACACAGACTGAGGTCACGATAATATTTTAATTTCATTGCATTCTTTAATGTTAATGCAGAGGTAGAGAAAATGAGGACCACTGTTCAACTTCCATTCTGAGGAGAAATCATAGAAGTTATGTTGTTCTCTCTCTTCACCTGGTTAGCCATTGTTTTAGTGCATTTTAGACTGTGTCATATTGGAATCCCTATATGCCTTAATAGCAGTCAATCAGGAAATCCCTTAATGGTGCTCCTCTATTTTTATTACTAGTCCTAATCATATTTTTTCCTAATCACTTTTTTATTTGAACTAAAATCTCTGATGTTATTAGTATCATCTCTGTCTCCCAGTAGATGGTAATATAACTCAATTCAACAAATAACTGGGTAATCAAAATATGCTATAAATGCTATGCTCGTGTAAATGGCAAGTGCTTCCTTAACAAGATCCAGGCATCGTGTTAAATGCTTTATTGTTAGCTCATATACTTTTTACAAAACTCAGCATCATTCCCATCTTAATAAATGAGAAGTTCAGATTATAAATAAGTGTTGGTAGAATTAGAACACAATGATCTTAGTCTGAAATAATTTTTTGACTTTGAAATTCTTGGGATTTAAATTACAGATACTCATTGAACTTCGCATTTCTATTGTTACATCTTTAGTGGAGCCCTGATCTGGCACTTTTGTCTGTTTTTTTGCAGTAAGTTTTGACTTAGGAGCACAGTAGAACTAGGATTTTGCTTTTCTACCTGACAGTATTAAATAACTAAGGATGTAAATACACAAAGTAAATTTTCAGTGATGACATGAAGAAAGAACATTCATTTTAGACCTCAAGCCATCCATATAGGATGTCTATGCGCACATCCAAAAGATAATCAAATTGACTGACAATAACTTTCATTTCAGCTCCCTCATTGACTAATATGCTAAGTCTCTCCAACTGATTGCAAATATTACCCCCTAAGAGACAGCAGTGGCATAAAAATGTCTTCCCTTTATGTTTATGGTATATAGACAGTGTTTGTTGTCTCAACTGAAATTGTAGGGCTCATTCAGTCTGGAGTGCTCAATAGTAATAATTTATAAATGATTTTATTCCAATTTTTTTCCAGAGTCTATAATCACCTTGTTTTTCTACTAGAAACCTTTGTGTTTGAAGTAGGAAATATTTAAGGCAAGATATTTTTGGACTTACACTTTCTAAACGTTGCATGGAAGGCACTAAACGGCTTTCCCCTAGTGGGCTGTCTCATATTATAGAATGGCTCGATTCCATCAGACAGAGACTAAAACTGTACATGAACTTCTAATTTTAGGTTGCATCATGAGGGCTCATTGTGACATTTTCAATGAAGTTAAAGGCCAGAAAAATCCCTATCATTGCAATTTTCAATTACTAGAAAAGCAGCTAGACTTTGTCATACACCTTTCTAGTGCATGACCTGTCTCTAATATTCTCTTTTTCCCCATGTTATTTAACATGTAGGGCAAGTTTTGTGTATGTTGTAAGCAGAAATAAGGCTCATGTGAACATATTTAAAGGGCTAAAAGGGCATTTTGATTTAAAAACAAAAAGGAATTAGATATTATATATCTAACTGGACCAGGAACCTGCCCTCAGTCTGTCCTTCTAAACCAGAGCTCACAATCCTATGTTCATTGTTTTTGAAATCTCGCACAATGCCATATGCATGCTGTCCTTGCTCTTGTGGTCTGAATCTACCAGCCTTCCGTCTCTAAAAATCAAGTCTATTCTCCCACACAAAATCTTCATTGAACAGTTCTGCAATTCTCACTGATTTTGAGCTTCCATTTTTGGTATTGTTGTTAGTCAGTTTTAATGATGTACTATTGGTTGTCAAACAATGAAACCATTTTTCTTATTCAGCACAACAGAACTAATGCTTTTAAATGAGTATTCTTCTTCAAAATCATTCCTATTAGGGAGTATAATAACTCTTGTGATGGAACCCACCTGTCCCCATCACGATGTAGGACACATATTCTTCTGAAATACCTTCTGAGCTGGCTTCTCAGCCTGATAAGAAAGCAGGCATAAACACACGATGATTGCACAATACATAACCAGTAGAGGTTTTTTTTTTTCTCATTTTCTCATTTGTTTTTCCTCTGCTTACAATGTTTCATCCTTTCTTTTTGTGTGGTGATACCACAGCAACACCTAAGACAAGATTTCTGAGTCAAATTTTGGATATTAGTAGAAGACTAAAATCACCTAGATGAGATACAGTTTTTCTGTTACTACAAATTTATTTTCTTTTAATGCACTAAAAAAACATGATGATCTACTGTTATTTTTTAAAATCATTGTAATATGATTTTTTGGCCACGTAAGAAGTAACCAGAACATGATGTGTTTTCTACAATATTCTTTATATAATGATGATCTTTGATGGTCCAAAACACTGTGCATGAAATCCTAAGAAACTCCTTCTTGGTCAGTGTTTAACTCAGCATCTTGTGAATTGTGTAATGAGACTTGTTTTACTAGATTCCTAGGCCACTGAGTAAGTTAGTGAAGACTGAAGATGTAAGCAGTAAACAAAGTTACTTTATGATCTTACCCTTTGTTTGAATTCCTTTTTTTTGAATAAAACAGTGAAACAACACATAAACCTAGTGACAACTGAGCTGTCTCTTAAGGCTAAAGAATGACTCCTTTTCTCTTTCTTCCAGAAAGAGAGCACTCTACTGTATCACTTGCTGACATCTACTAAGGAAAGAGTTATTTTCCCCCTGACTTTCCTTGTTCCTGTCAGGCTGAGCATCTTTATTACTGCCCACTGATTCCTTCCTGTTTGACCATGTGATGGGCACAACTTCCAGCTTGCGGATCTCTATGCCACTTCATCTCCCTCCCATTGGAGAAAAAGGGTTATAAAAGGCAACATTAAATGAGTTATGGGAATTAAAAGCAAAAATGAATTATTGGTACCCGATCAAGATAAGCTTCTGCACTTCAAAGGAAACAATCAACAAAACTAAAAGACAACTGATGGAATGGGAAAAGATATTTGCAAATGACATATTGGACAAAGGGCTAGTATCCAAAATATATAAAGAACTCACCAAACTCCATACCTGAAAAACAAATAGTGAAGAAATGGGCAGAAGACATGAATAGACACTTCTCCAAAGAAGACATCCAGATGGCCAAAAGACACATGAAAAATGCTCAATGTCACTCCTCATCAGGGAAATACAAATCATAACCACACTGAGACACCACCTCATGCTTGTCAGAATGGCTAAAATGAACAAATCAGGAAACTATAGATGCTGGCGAGGATGTGGAGAAACGGGAACCTTCTTGCACTGTTGGTGGGAATGCAAACTGATGCAGCTGCTCTGGAAAACAGTGTGGAGGTTCCTCAAAAAATTAAAAATAGATCTACCCTATCACCCAGCAATAGCACTGCTAGGAATTTACCCAAGGGATACAGGAGTGCTTATGCATAAGGGCACTTGTACCCCAATGTTTATAGCAGCACTTTCAACAATAGCCAAATTATGGAAAGAACCTAAATGTCCATCAACTGATGAATGGATAAAGAAGTTGTGGTTTATACATACAATGGAATACTACTTGGCAATGAGAAAAGAATGAAATATGGCCTTTTGTAGCAACGTGGATGGAACTTGAGAGTGTTATTCTAAGTGAAATAAGTCAGGCAGAGAAAGACAGATACCATACATTTTCACTCATATGTGGATCCTGAGAAACTTAACAGAAGACCAGGGGGGAGGGGAAGGGGAAGGGGAAAAAAACAGTTACAGAGAGGGAAGGAGGTAAACCATAAGAGACTCTTAAATACTGAGAACAAACTGAGGGTTGATGGGGTGTGGGGGAGCAGGGAAAGTGGGTGATGGACATTGAGGAAGGCACCTGTTGGGATGAGCACTGGGTGTTGTATGGAAACCAATTTGACAGTAAATTATATAAAATAAATAAAATAAAATAAGTTAAATGAGTTTATGTGTGCATTTGGCACAATCAAAAGTTAAAACTCTACAGACAACTGGAACTCTAACCTGAGAGGAAACTCTTGACCATCACTGCCAATATAACCTGTAGAGAACAATAATATCTAAACACTGTATGTTCTTGAGATTGACTATACATATTTAATATTATAACCCATCTTACATATATCTGTGAACACAGTGGCCTTGTGTTAAAATTTATAATGGTTTCTGTAGATTTATGTGGTTTCTACAATGATAGAATAAAATAGACAAGGATTGGTGGAAGGATAAAGCCCCACTGACCTAAGCAACGCAGAATGGCACTTTATTTATTTATTTATTTGCATTTTTTCTTAATTGATAGCAATGTTTGGTTTCTGGACACACGCAAAATTATTCTTATCAAAAAAAAGCTACGGATAAAATGTAGAATTCAGACAATATAACTTTAAAATATTTATTTTTTTAAAATCTAATTTATTATCGAATTAGCTAACATACAGTGTACACAGTGTGCTCTTGGCTTTGGGAGCAGATTCCCGAGATTCATCACTTACATACAACACCCAGCGCTCATCCCAACAAGTGCCCTCCTCAATGCGCATCACCCATTTTCCCCTCTCCCCCACCCCCCCATCAACACTCAGTTTGTTCTCTGTATTTAAGAGTCTCTTACAGTTAGCCTCCCTCTCTGTTTGAATCTAATTTTTACGCTTCCCTTCCCCCTTGGTCTTCTGTTACATTTCTCAAATTCCACATATGAGTGAAAACATACGATATTTGTCTTTCTCTGACTGAGTTATTTCACTCAGAATAATACCATCCAGTTCCATTCATGTTGTTGAAAATTGCAGGATTTCATTCTTTCTCATTGCCAAGTAGTATTCCATCATATATATAAACCACATCTTTTTTTATCCATTCATCAGTTGATGGACATTTGAGCTCTTTCCATAATTTGACTATTGTTGATAGTGCTGCTATAAACATTGGGCTACATGTGCCCCTATGAATCAGCACTCTTGTATCCTTTGGATAAATTCCTAGTAGTGCTATTCCTGGGGCATAGGGTAATTTTATTTTTAATTTTTTGAGGAATCTCCACAGTATTTTCCAGATTGCCTGTACCAGTTTGCATTCCCACCAACAGTGCAAAAGGGTTCCCGTTTCTCCATATCCTTGCCAACATCTGTTGTTTCCTGTTGTTAATTTTAGCCACTCTGACCTGTGTGAGTTGGTATCTCCATGTGGCATGTGGTTTTGATTTGTATTTCCCAGATGATAGACAATGTTGAGCATCTTTTCGTGTGTCTGATGGCCATCTGGATGTCTTCTTTTGAGAAGTGTCTATTCATGTCTTCTGCCCATTTCTTCACTGGATTGTTTTTTGGGTGTTGAATTTGGTAAATTCTTTACAGATTTTGGATACCAACCCTTTATCCTATATGTCGTTTGCAAATATCTTCTCCCATTCCGTCGGTTGCCTTTTAGTTTTGTTGATTGTTTCCTTTGCTGTGAAGAAGCTTTTTATCTTGATAAGGTTCATTTTTGCTTTTATTTTTCTTGCCTTCAGAGATGTGTTGAGTAAGAAGTTGCTGCGGCTGAGGTCAAAGAGGTTGTTGCCTGTTTTCTCCTCTAGGGTTTTGATCGCTTCCTGTCTCACATTTAGGTCTTTCATCCATTTTGAGTTTATTTTTGTGTATGGTATAACAGAATGGCACTTTAGGTTTACAAAGGGCCACTGTGACTAGTGATGGGGATGAGATCAAAAAAACAGATATTGTATAGAAAAAGAGAGTAGTACCCAAATAAGGAAACTTACCAGGAAAAAGTCAAATTCCTTGAAGACCATGAACAAAGTGATAGAACTTGATATGTTTCTGTGAATGTTTCCTAAAAATAAAGTGGGTTGAGGAGGGAAGGACTGAGTTGAGAGAAAGAAATCTGAGACTTGGTTTGAGAATTAAGCTGTGAATTTTAGCTTTCAATTTAAGCCTTTAATTTTATGCCTTTTCAGGCTCTCAGTGACTGTGAACCTGAAGGTAGGGTGCTAATCATCCCAGGAGTCTCACTGACTCACTTATTCACACGCAAATAGAATTGCCATTCTAGTGGTGAGAACCCACCATTTGTAGCTGCTGTCTAAACATGAAATACTTCTTGAATAACATTTTTACTTGAAATTACTTACTGGATAAGTATGTTTCCTACATCATGACATTGCCCTTCTCACAATATATGTCATTTTATTACACAATATATTTCATTTGTACACATAAAATTGAAATGTGTTTTCATTGAATTTAAATGTAAAAGGTAATTTTTCCGCTTTGATTGTGTCTATGGTATTATTCACAGAAAGAAACATTTGAAAAAATACCTGCAAAATAGTTTAATCCATGGGATGGGAGTTGGATAAGGATCTGATTATCTACAAATGGTATTTTCTTTAGTACTTTTTCACCTGTTCTTCATGGGTAGTGCCTTTTGCCACAGTGAGGAAAATCTGACAAGTTAACAGGTGATTAATCAAGTTTTAATCAGTGAAATAGCTTGGCAGGTCTAATTCCTGGTGAGAGGTCAATAGTAAAACCTCAGTATCTCAGTCCAGGGTGCGACTATATTAACCACCGTGGTCAAATTCCTATTTATTACGGTGTTTGAGACAGGAAAATATTGCACTGCCAAATGATTATTTTTTTAAGAGAGAAAATAGCCATGCAGCACAACTTTGGAATACTTCTCTTTACTTTGTGTCAAAAAGGCATGCTATTAAACCCTGTAATGGAAGTACCACTTCTTCCACCTTTCCTCAGCAGTCCAAAATGTCATGCGATGAGAATTTAATTGGACTAAAGTGACTATTTGACATGCAGAACTGAGCTGTGTCATCAAGACTCCACAGGTAGTGAACGCTTGGTAACTGATGGGTGGAAGAGAATGTACATCCTAATAAGGGGTCAAAGGACTTCAGGAGTTCTTCTATATAATTACCTGAAGCCTCAGGTGAGATGGTGCATGTCAAATAAGAAAATTACAATTCTATCGCTGAAGAGCAGGGGCATCATATACAAAAAATAAAAACAAAGAGCTGAAGCCAAAGTTATCTAAAACTGGGTTATTTTGTGATAGGCTTTTAAAAGGTTATCTTCAACTGAAGCACAGAGTGAAAACTTTTTTTAATACTAATTTTGTACACCTAGATGAGTCACCACTTCATTGGCTAAACTATTCATAGCAGGTTTTGTTCCATAATTGTTTGTAGGGAGGTAGGTTTTACTTTAATAAAATTGATCACGTGTAATAATAGGCCATACACTTTATGAGATTACCGATATAAACTTCCAAATGCCTTTGCCTATTCTATAATAATAAATATGGTTAGAATTTATTTATTTGTTCCGGTTATACGAATAAGAAATGGAAACTTTAAATTAATTTGCATTTTCCAATAAACTGAGCACTAGCCCACGTAAGATAGTCAAATATTAATGTAACACTGGAGTGGCACAGACCAATACTTTGTGCCTTGAAAAAGTCCCTTTTCCAGAACATGTGATTGCATTTGCTCATCTCTTACTTGCATGCTATTATTTTTAGAAAAGCTTTCCTTTATTAACCTCAACACTTTATTTTAATAACCAGATAATTAACCACAGTAGTAATTGAATTGCTTAAAACTTATAAATTAATTAGGTTCTAATAGTTCCTTTAAAGTCGGTTTTTCAGAAAAGAATGTATTTTTAATATAATCAACATCAATAGGTGTTAAATTTGGAAGCTGGCTCACACAAGTCTAATTAAGGAAGGGAAAAGTCCTGGAAGAAAGAAGCACGTGCTAGATATATGAAGGGTATTTATACCATGACTTTTATATTTATCTGTGTCCCTGTGCACAACCCATTTAGAGATTTGAGTTGCAATACCAAGAAACTGTTCCTCCTGCTGAGTTCTTTAGTGGGATCAGGTGGATACCAAATTCAGCATCAGGATAGTTTAACCTTTTCAAAAGGAAGAACTTCTAACAGTTTTCCTTTATCAGAATTGGTGAAAAACAGGAGGTAGGAAGAGCTGAGAAGAGGATCAGAGGAGATTTCAGAAGAAAGGAAGTTAGAGCTGGAGGCAAGAGGCATGAGGGGTTAGTAAAGTTCCAGTTGGAACTGGTCCAGTGGTGCTCTTGGCAAAAGACAGATTGGAAAGTGGCCGATTCTAGAGAAAAAGGAAGGAAAGGTTGAGGGGCTGACAGGTGGAGCTGGCTATGTGAAGAAACTCAAAGGGCAGCATCTGAGGGAGGAAACAGTAGGTATATTTATGTAGAGGCAGTTCAAGAAAAAAAATTTCTCCTGGGGAATTATCAAAAATAACAGTGATCACACATAGAGGAAAAGATTACACGCTCATGGGAGTGTGACCTCACACAATTTTGAAGAGTCTATTCAAGGGAGTATATACTTCTGCAGTAATGAAGTATTGGAGTTCAGTGTTTGAATATGAATACTGAACATGAATAAAGAGTAAGCCTAGTAATAAGGGAGACTCAGAGTGAGCGGAGGCCCAAGGTGAAGTTGAACAATACACTAAGTGCCTTCCTGGACCCCAGCAACGAAGAACACTGAACTATGTTTCCTAAAAGTGTGTTATGTTTTTAATATTTATTTATTTTTGAGAAAGACAGAGAAACAGAGAGACAGAGCAGCAAGGCAGACAGGGAATGAGACACAGAACCTGAAGCAGGCTCTAGGCTCTCAGCGGTCAGCACACAGCCCAACGCGGGGCTCAAACTCATGAACCGTGAGATCATGACCTGAGCCGAAGTCAGATGCTTAACCGACTGAACCACTTAGGCACACCATGTGTTGAATTTTTAATATGAATTTATTAACTTCTTGCCTCTGCCTAAAAACTCTATGATTTTATAGTAATTTAGTAATAGAGATAAAATAAAGGCCCATGATAAAAAAAAAAAAGTTTTGGGGGAGCAGTGACAAGATGGAGAAATGACTTCTTGCTAGTCTTTGTAATCACAACAGATAAAATCCCTGAAATACATAAGAATATATAATATGATATAAATTATTATATAAATAACTAAATAAATAAATTATAAAAATATATAAATTATAAATATACACACACACTCTGAAAGGTGTTGAGAAGACGGAAGACTGTTTAGACTTCAGGACTCAGTGGTAAGTTCCCTGGGCTTTCTTTCAGCTCCATATGTCCCAGACTGACTATTGGAGAAGCCAACAACCTAGAAAATTACAACATTGTTTGATATGGTTCTCATTGTATTTTGAGCTAATACTGAAGACAGTTATATTATAATGGGGAAGAGTAGAGGGACTAAAAGGAAAGTGAGTTTTCTAGACTTCACCGGAATTAGTAACACGATATATTGGTAAACTGTGATCATTTATGTATGTATAATACCATGCCTAGGGCAATCACTAAATGTCTATATAAAGAGATACACTAAAAAAAAAAAAAAGAAAAAAACCCACTATAGATAAATCAAAATAATTCATTCTATAGGGAAATGTTAAGGGAATGATCTGCTATTGCATGTTCAGTGTAATGGCTTCCTTCCCATTGCTAAGAGGAAAGGCCAGGAGGGGAATCCTGAGTTACGTCATCTGTCTTCACCTGACACTTTTCCTATGCATTATGTACTTTCTGTGAATTGCTGAAATGTTCAGTAAACAGGAGTACATTTACCATCAACTGACTTGCAGGGTTATTGCCACAACTTTTATAAAGAGTTATTTTTATCATCCTTAATCTGCTTATATATTATATTGATCTAAACACAGTCAACCTTCCTCCATGAGGAGCAGAGACAAAAGAGATTTTTATGTCCAGATGGTCATTACCACCTCAAAAGTATAAAGCAAGCTCCTTCTTATGTGAGTAAATCAGTGTTTTGCTCACCCCCACCTTAACATCTTTTTGAGGTATAATTAATACACAATTTACTGCACATAATTAAAGTATAAAAGAGTTGTTTGATTTCATCTATATAACACTCTACACATGAATACAAGTCTACATATGTTATCTACCAGATGTGATAAAATTGCCTAGAATTATTCACACATTGTGTCCATGTATATATCTAATTTTGACATTATACTTCAGTTACATAAAATGTCACCTTTGAGGAAGATAGGGTTCCGGGGAAATAGGACCTCTGTGTGCCATTTTTGTAACTTCCCATGAATCTGTAGTTATCTCAAAACAAAAAGCAAAAAAAAAAAAAAAAAGATAAAAAAGATAAAAAAGAAAACCTGCATTGACAGAAACAAATGACTATATATTTCATGGTTCCATCCATATAAAGTTTTAGAAAAGCAAATCTGTAGAGACAGAGAACAGATCAATGATTGACCAGAGCTGGGAGTAGTAGAATAGTAGAAAAGATTGATCATAAATGGACATGAGGGAATTTTGATAGGCGATGGAAAAGTTCTACAACCGAATTGTGGTGATAGCTACACAAATCCATAAATTTACTAAAACTCATTGAATTGTATACTGTCAGTGGGTGCATTTTATGCTATGTAAAGTATACTCCAATATACTGTTAAAAAATGCACGATCATTGTGACAGCGGAAAAATAAGGTTATGCTGAACTTTTATTAACTTTTCTTTGAATTTAGTATTATTTACATTTTGAATTACATAGTGTCTGTATAGGAGCCGGGGGAAGATGTCAACAGCTTATCTGTGCCTTAGGCCTCTGGAGGTCTTTTCTAAGCACTGGTGTGCACATGTCAAGGCAGATGGCATTGGAAGGAAGCCATGTGGGATGCACTGAAGGGAATCTTTTATCCCTGTAGCTGCACTGGTTAAGAGTTATTATCTTATCCTATTGAAAGAGGAAAAGACACTGATATCAGAATCTATTACATATCCTTTACAGTTTGCTGTCTGTGGATATATATTTCATACATATAGGAGGCTATAAAATAGCTGTCATTGCATTGTGCGCGCTCATTCATTGTCAACAAATCATTTTGTCATCTTTACAAAGCCCTAAGGAAAAAGACAAACGTTCACGCAAACAAACAAAAACCCTCTAACCTCTATAATCAGACCTGACTCTGTCTGACTACTTAGTATCAGGATTCTAGCGCCCAGCATGAGAAAATCAGGCCAGGGTCACACTTCGCAAACTCTGCCCCGAAGAGATTTATTTCTGCCCAGATGTGTTTCACTTAATATGGCAACATTTTTATACTTCTATCATTTATTTATTACCCTGAACTGTAATAGTCTGTTTATGTGCTCCACCAGACTGTTAGTTCGGGGTGTAGTGGGAGGTGGGGGAGGTGGGGTTATCTTCTGTATCCTTAGAACCTGTGAGAGGACGCAGCACATAAAAGTTGCTGACTACATATTTGTATAATTGATTAGCAGTTAATGGAGAGGCTGCCGTAAGGTAAAATAGATACCTGGATAAAATCAGGAGGTCAGGCCTTCCCTGCAGATTTCAAATCTACAACATATTATTCGTAAAGCACGAAGTTAAAGTAAATCCTTAGGGGTTTTAACATCTTAGATGAAACAAAACTGTGTCATATCACAGAGGTAGGAATCCAAACTTATTTAAGAGTGTGTGAGCTGGAATAAGTATTTGAAACATAAAATCAGATATAAAAGGCAGTTAAACCAGAGATGGTCCTAAAAAACAAACAAACAAACAAAAAAACAAAAACCAAAAAAAGCAAGAAAACAAAAACCAGTGCAGCAAGTAAAAAGTCTACGATAATTAGGTAGAACGTGGCAGTGATGATAACACAATTCTGAAGTAGGTTGTGTATCTCTCACATAAATAAATTGCTAATAAAGAAATAAACCTAGATTAAAGCACAAATAATTTTCCCCACTCAGATCAAAACTACCTGCTATTATCTGTATGTCTGTCCCCAGACATACAGATTTATATATGTATACATACATACATAAATTTATTTTATGTATTAATTGTACAATACAATTTATTGTAATCTTAACACCCAAGGGTGATGGTATTTGGAGATGGGGTCTTTGGGAGATATTAAGTCATGAGGGTGGGGCCCTTATGAATAGGACTAATGCCCTTGTAAAAGAGGCTCCAGAGAGATCCCTAACCTCATCTAACATGCGAGGACATGGCAACAAGTTGCCAACTATTAACCAGCGTGACAGCAGTCACTAGAGCAGGGTCACGATGGTGCCTTGATCCTGGATTTCCCAGCCTCCAGAACTATGAGAAATAAATTGCTGTTGTTTAGAAGCTACCCAGTGTGTGGTACTTTGTTATAGCCTCCTGAACAGACTAAGAAACTACCACATTTTATATGTCATATGTAGAGATTTAAAAGAGGGATGTCTTAGTCTGTTTGGACTGCCATAACCAAATACCATAGACTGGGGGACTTAAACAACAGACATTCATTTTCTTCCAGTTCTGGAAGCTGGAAGTCCAACATCAAGTTTCCAGCTGATTTGGTTTCTGGTGATAACTCTTTTCCTGGTTTGTAGATGGCCCCCTTTTTGTCCATGTCCTCATATGGCAGAAAGAGAACTCTGGTGTCTTTTCATCTTCTTACAAAGACACAAGCCCTGTTAGGTTGAGGCTCCACCCTATGACCTCATTGAAACTTTATCACCTCCTCAAGGACACATCTCCTCATACAGTCATATTGGGGGTTAAAGCTTTAATATATGAACTTTAGAGTGATACATATCAGTCCATAGCAACAGTTGAGATGGAAATCCAGATAGTACATATTAAATCTTTACTGCGGGCCAACACCTTGAGATGGGCACTTTTGTTGAATTCTCTCCATAAAGCTGCAGAATAGCTTTATATGGACCTACGTGATTCATTAAGAAACAATGGTGAAGATGTCAATTATGTTTACCAGGGTTTCACAGCAACTAATAAAGAGGGTTAGGACTTGTGCCCAGGTCTTCTGACTTAAAAGTTAATTTTCCTACTTTATAAACTTTTAGAGAAATGATAGGTAAGTAAAGTAAATATTCTAGCATGTGATTATTTCATTCCCATACTTTTCCCCCAATTTTTTATACATGGGATATTTGATTTCATGAGTTTTTCCTGTTAATATGCTCTGTGCCTCCTCAACTAAACTTCAAGTTCAGACAGAGTCCAAGTGAACAGTTCCAGTGAACACACTGACAACCTCCCACTAAAAGCTCCTACATCTCTGTTTTTCTTCTTGGGGGCTTTAACCAGTACCATGGAAATTGCTGAGTCCAAGATTGCTGAGCTCAGCTATACCAGGGATTTAACACACTCAGGTGCAAACACACAGACATAAAAATTCATAAGAACCTTGAACAATATTTTCAATAAAGGACAGTTCTGAGGATGGTTCTACAAAATTCCTCCAAGAGTCCCCAGATGGATTGAACCCCAGTGGCCCATAGTAGTTACATATTTATTATTCTTCCCCCTACTTCTAGCTCTTGCTTCCTGAGATTACCTCCCAGACATACTCCCTGCACTCAAGTCCTTATCTCTGGATCTGCCTCAGGAGCTCAGATACATTCCCTGAATGATGACCTCTTCATCATCTTACCTCCAATCTAAAAAACCTATATTAATTCTTCAAACCTAAACACTCTCAGAAAAATACATTAATTTATTTATAGCAATTAATTAAAATGGCATTGCATTACAGTACAGATTTGGAAAAAATATATATTATTTTAAGCAGTTATAATGTCTACAGAAAAGCCATTTTCTTTATCTTCATCATCATCATCATCTTTATCATCATCATCATCACCAAAAAATTAATGCCCAATGATTCTACAACTATTGTTTTTCATCCCATGAGCGATATTTCCAACTTCATCCATGGCAAACAAAGTTGTAGTAATCTGCATCATTGTAATACTAGTTACATCTGTAAAGGGTATTAATAGAGTTCCCCATCGCTGTCATATGCATTCTCTCATTTGTACCTCATAGCTATGAGTTAAATAGAATAGATATTATACTTTTATACATGAAGAGATAAAAATTTTGGAGAAACTAAGTCAAATGCAGTTACTCTACTACATTTTTTCATATAAACAAAAATATAATAATTTGTAATCTGTAATTCATTGTTGCACAGCACTGCATTGTCTTATTTGTAATAATTACATCTTAAAAAGCTACATGGACTTTTAGACTAATTGTTTATTTCCTGGTTACTCTAATTCATATACCAACTCCTTACCACTCAGAATACTAAAACAAACCCAGTTTCTTCAGTCTGGATCTCTTGCTTTCTCTAAGATTAACGTCAATATTACTTTTAATAGCAAGCAATTTTTTCTGAGATATTCAATGTCATATCTACTCAATCTAGTTTGATATCCAATAGAAAATGTGTCAATACATCATGACTTAATATATATTATATATCATATATTAATTATATTATTAAAAATTTACATATTAATATAATTTGTTAAAAGCATATTTAATAATAATATTTAACATATATAAAGACTCCTACATCCCAGGACCATCCTGACTTCCATCATGCCTTGTACCGCACCAACCTCTTGCTACCCAACAACATTATCGGGAGCAGTAGCTGCTAGCCATAGCAGGGCATGGCCCTCTTCTCAAAAGGACAGTTATACACTCCAAGCTTTTTGAAAATAGGTTAGTGTAGAACCAGACTGTTCAGGGAAAATCCAGCTTTCCACTTGGGTTTCTCTCCCTTACTTTCATACTGTTACCACACCTACATGTCTGACACCAGAGGTATGTTTGTTTGTTTGTTTGTTTGTTTTTGTTATTTTGTTTGTTTGTTTTGTTTGTTTGGGGGTTTTTTGGCCTGCACCAAGCAATTCGGTGACACAAGCTGGGTGTGCTTAATAATAATTTAACTAAATTGTGATAATATCTCCCTAGAGATGGCAACAGACCCACTGGTTAAGGGCTCAGTTCCACAAAACTGCCTTCTTCCAGATGGCAAGATGGTAGTTACAAGTAGTAGGTCCTCAGATTACCCACAACTTCTGCCTGACTTGGCTATGAATCAGAGGTTCCCATGACTCCCTCCTCAGGTACAATTAATTTGCTAGAGAAGCTCACACAACTTAGGGAAATACTTATGTTTACCAGTTTGTTAAAGGCTATGCCAATGGATATGGATCAACAGTCAGATGAGATCCATGGGGCAAAGTCTGAGAAGGTCCTCAGCACAGGAACTTCTGTGCTTGTGGAGTTGGGATATATCACCATCCCAGTATGTGAATGGGCTCACCAGTCTAGACACTCTCTGAACCCCAGGATTTTTATGGAGGCTTCATTATGTAGGCATGATTGATCATGAACTCCATTTCCAGCCCTTCTTTCTTTTTAAGAAAATGGGAGCAGGGCTGAAAATTTCAAGCTTCTAATCATGGCTTGGTCTTTACAATGAACGGACTTCATTCAGAAGCCAGGAGACCACGTAGTGCTGACTCATTAGAATAAAAGATATGCTTATCACTTAGAAAATTACATAACTTTTAGGAGTTCTATGCCAGAAACCAGGGACAGAGACCAATATATATTTTCTATTATCTTATATAGACATAATTGTGTTCTTAGTAAATGGTATTTGTGGTCAAGTTGATGTTATAAACAGGGAGATATATTCAAAGAGAGGATTTATGGAACATATAGAAACAGGGTGCCATCCTAGGATTCTGACACAAGACCCTCCTGCAACAAATTTCTTTTCCTAATTCTGCAACCATATTCTGATAAATGGGATGAGAGATGAATCTCCATCTTGTATAATCCATATTTTTATTAATTATGCTGAATAGTATAAACAAGGTATTCAGAGTGAAAATCATTGAGGAGAATTCAGATTCCTCAGGAGTTAAATCATGTCCCTAGGTCTGATCCACTTAACTGATAAGTATCTTTTAATGGCATTTAATATGTTGCCTTTGTTTCTATTACATTTGATTTATTTAGACAATAGATTGATACAGCTGTATAATTTAGGAAGAAATTACTTCATATATATATATATATATATGCAATATATATATATATATATATATATGCAATATATATATATATATATATATATATACACAACAGAAAAAGTCTTTACCAGAAAGAAAAACTTCGTATTAGATAAATTATTCTGTCACCAGTCTGCTTGATAATACCAATGACATTGAGACTGTTAACTAATGAACCAGCATAACCTCAAAATTAGTATGACACACTATAATTTTAAATAAGACTTTAATTTAAACGGTATCAAGTCCTCAGTCAGAAGAATTATTTTTGGTAAAACTTTTCAATGCAGCACAATTTCTCTATTTTACTTTTTAAAAGTTTTAGAACTATTTTTTTTCCTTACCAGTTTGGTCACTAAGCTTTAGTATCAAAGGTATCTGACAAGAAACAAGTGGGGTTGAAATTTGGACTTATTATTCCCTCGGTTCTCCTTATATGTGTCATAAAGAACAAAGACTTAAGACTTATCCAGCATCAGAGCTTCATTCCTTCCTAATGTCAGGCTGTTGGGTTTCACTGAAGAACCCACTGAAGTGGAGATCTGATAAAGAAATAATAAGGTTAAAACAAGACATTCATACACAATGAAACCTTAGTGAATAGTCAAGTGGTAAAAATGAAGTGCTTACCTACTTTATACAAAAAGACTGAAATAAAATGATTGCCTGACTTGTTAAATAAAAAAACTTATAATGTCAATAAACATTCCTCAATATGTGTTAGCATCTTGCACTGAGCAAAACTCTTACTGAGCAGATGTGACTAGAATGTTTGTCATTGAAATGTCTTCACTTTAGAAGATGCCTTACAAGCTGTAAACCCTCGTATAAGTTATTATCATGCCTGCCTTTCTTATATCTGATACTTCACGGGGAATAACAATTGCCTTTGTTTGGTTTTTATTGATTCAGTCAGTGTTGTATGTTTGTTTATTTTCTTTTCTTGTGATTCTGGCACCAGGACCATTCAAAGCAGAAGATACTGAGATAATAGGCCGATTAAATCACTGGGAGCATTTGATTAATTCTTATGGAAACTTCCAAAAAGAAAAATATTTACTCATTTAATTATTAAATTCCTAAAAAGTACATAAGAGAAAGCCTCTTTATGGTTTGTTAGACTATCATAATACTTGTCCTTAAGCAAGTAAAACTCAGGGTAATCTTTGCAGGTACATTTATTCACCTACCAATGAGATTAAAAATCCTCTGTTAACTTTTTTAGTGGCACAGAATTAACAACTAAATTATGTTCATGTTTTATGTCTTAACTATTGTGGATTTTTTTTCTAATTACAAGGTATGTATCAATGTAGGAACTGGCAAAAATTCAATATAGAAGAAAAAATAGAAAAGTACCTACTATCTCACCACTAAAGACACATTGTTTCCTGCTGACCGGACATGTAAATTCCTTAAAAACAGGGTAACTGTTGACATTTTATTACATTTACTTGCATATGCATATACATATACATACATACCAACCCATAGTTGAGATAATTTATAAATATTTTGGAGATACTATGTAACTAGCTTATAATATTTTTGTATTAGAATTCATTATGCAAATATGTCATAATTTATTCAAATATTCTATAATTAAAATTACTTCCCACTTCTGTTTTTATATATAATCCTATGATAATTATTTTTATACTTAAAATTTGGTTTATATTTCTGATATTTCATCAAGGTAAAATATAATAGAATTCTTAGGACAAAGTGAAGTTTCAACCCTTGGAATCTTTATTGCCAAATTATTTTTGTAATATTTCTTACATGGGCTTTGAAATATACTGACTTCTGCTAAATATTTCATTATAGCATGCTAACCTCAAACTGTTTTTGTCTTTGAATTTCTCTACTCTTCCTCTATGTTGCAATGGAATTATGAAAAGTATGAGGACAATTTGCTACCATTAAAAATGTGACAAAAGTCTGTGTGCCACCATTTATCTCTAAGTAAATAATGAGACACTTGATTCTACTTGTATATTGGCCAGGAATACAGAGCTATAGTATTAAAATGCTGTTCAGTTGAATGCATTCAATTAAAAACATAACTAATCTTCATAACATTTTTAAATCAACTCAAAATGTTCCTGTTTACTAGCCACAACATGATAGCACTCTGGAAATTCACTGCAGAAGACAACAATAGATCTTGAAACTTTACAGAGTTGTCACATCCTTACTGTTTGACAATCAGGTTGAATAAGATTAGAGTCATATGTCAATTTGAATCAAAGACTTCTAGATAAAGCCAAAACCATTGCTGGAAACAATGAACCATAACATCATCAGCTAAATTTTGCTGCCTCAGAAGTATCTTGTCAAATGATGCACAAATAGACAAGGGACTAGGAAGCATACCAAGATACCCTGACCATCTGCTGGTAGATTATCAGAGTTTGGTGCCAATAAGGCAGTAAATGTAACATCAAGGTCAGCATCTAAAAGGTTATGGCACTATATTTTCAAGAACCATTATGTAGATTCAGATCTAAACATCCTCCCTGAGCTAAAATCAAAATTTTTAGCTGCATTTTGCATATTACATTCAGTGTCAAGTATGGGAACAATCTTCTCTACTAGTATTGCTCAGTTTATCGTTGTTGCCTCCCATGGAGCAAGGTCATGTCTTCTTTCTGACTTCTTATCCCTCCCTGAGGTTATGGTAACAGAACAGGGTACAGCAAAATGTTGAGACCCTCTCTCTAACTTATTACTATACTCCATACTATGACCATAAGGTAATGCTTGGACCTAACTTCTAGATTAACTCCAAAATAAACTCTATCCCCTCTAAAGCTGGTAGGACAGGCCTGATTTAGATGTACATCCATTCTTCCTCCACCTCCTCTGCCTCCTCCTACTCTGCCTCCTCCTCCTCCCCTTCTCCTCCCCCTCTTCCTGTCCTCCTTCTCTCGTCCTCCTTCCCCTCCTCCTCCTACTCCATCTGCTTTCCTTCATCCTCTTCTCCTTCTCTCCTCCTCTTCCCCCTCCCCCTCTTCCTCTTCCTCCCCTTCCTTTCCCCCTCCTCCTCCTCCTCCTCTTCCTCTCCCTCCTCCTCCTCCTCCTTCTACTTCTTCTTCTTCTTTTTCTTCTTCTTCTTCTTCTTCTTCTTCTTCTTCTTCTTCTTCTTCCTACTTGCTGCTGCTTCTTTTATTGAGATATCATTGACATATAACATTGTATTAGTTAATATGTAAAGTAATAACTCAATATTTCTATATATTGTGAAATGATCACCACAATGAGTCTTGTTAACATCTGTCACCATACACAGTTAAAATTTTTCCTTATGATGAAAACTTTTAAGATCAACATTATTAGCAACTTTCAAATATGCAATACTGTAACTATAGTCACCAGGCTAAACATTACATCCCTCTGGCTTATTTTACATCTGGAAACTAGAACCTTTTGACTTCCTTCACTCATTTTGTCCAACCCCAACCCTGAGCCTCTGGCAGCTACCAGTCTGTTTTCTGTGTCTATGACTTGCTGCCTCTTCTCCTTCTCCTTCTCCTTCTCCTTCTCCTTCTAAGATTCCACATATAAGTGAGATCATATGGGACTTGTTTTTCTCTGCTTGATTTTTTTCACCTAACACAATTCCCTCAAGGTCTGTCCATATTGCCTCAAATGGCAAGGTTGGCAAGATTTCATTCTTTTTCATTGTTGAATTACGTATATTTTTTATCCATTTATTTCTTGGTGGATGCTTAGCCTGTTTCTATGCCTTGACTCTTGTAAATAAAGCTGCAATGAGGATGGGGGTCCTTATATTTTTTAAATTAGTGTTTTTGTTTTCTTCGTATAAATACCCACAAGTGAAATTGCTACATCCATATGGTAATTCTGTTTTTATTTTTTTGAAAAGTTCCCATACTGTTTTCTATAGTGGCTACACCAATTTACATTCCTACCACCAATGCACTAGGATTATCTTTCCTCCACACTATTGTCAATACTTGTTATTTCTTGTCTTTTTGATAACAACAATTCTAACAGGTATGAGTTGACATCTCATTGTGGTTTTGATTTGCAATTCCTTGATGATTAGTGATGTTAGTCATCTGTATGTCTTTTTGGAAAAAATGTCTATTCAGGTTCTCTGCCCATTTAATCAGATTGTTTTTTTTGCTATTGAGTTATATGAATTCTTTATATATTTTGGATATTAACCTCTATGAGATATATGATTTGTAAATATTTCTTCTATTCAGTGGTTGCCTTTACATTTCATTGATGGTTTCCTTGCTGACTGCACATTCAGTCTTAAAGCTAGACTAGACAAAGCTTGGTGTGATGATAATTTAATGCATAGATATTTGGCCAAACATTACTCTGGGTATGTCTGTGAGAATATTTCTAAATGAGATTAACATTTGAATTGGCAGACTGAGTAAAGCAGATTGCCCTTCCTCCTTGGGCATCATCCAATCAGTTGAAGTTCTGAATAGAACAAAAAGGCTGAGGGAGAAAGAACTCATTTCATAGCGAGAGAAGTATGCTAATAAGCCCATGATAATGGAATTCACTGGTCTTATCATATTCCCCACCATCCTGAAGCAGCTGGCTTAATAGAATTGTTGAATGAGTTTTTAAAGTACAATGCCAGCTAGCGTTTGAGGCAAGGTTCTTTCCGGATATATGGTATTGTTTCTCTCATGGCTAGTTTCACAGGCCCAGTAATCATAGGTAGAAATGCAAGTGGAATTACTCACTGTTACCATTAGTAATCCACCAACAAAAATGACTTTTCCTGTTTCCATGACCTTAAGCTTTGTCTTAGCTCCAATGGAAGGAACTTCCACCAGGAGACAAAACAATGATTCCATTTAATTGGAAATTAAGATTGCTGCCCAGCCATTTTGGCAACTTGTGCCTCTGAATTAACAGGCAAATAAGGAGTTACTATCCTTGCTGGAATAATTAATTCTGGCTACCAAAGGTAGACTACCTAGGTTCCCTAGGGTGTCTCTAGTATTACCATCCCCTGTGATTATGGACAATGGGAAACTCAACCCAGGCAGAACTGCTGATGGCCCAGACTCTTCAGCAATGAAGGTTTGGGTCACCCCACCAGGAAAAGAAGCACAACCAGCTGAAGTGCTTGCTGAAAGTGAAGGTAATACAGAATGGGTACTGGAGATGGGTAGTTATAAATATCAGCCCTGACCACGCAACCAGTTATACAAATGAAGACTACAATTGTCATGAGTATTTCTGTATCTTGCCGTAAATATGTGTGTGTGTGTGTGTGCATGTAAGTAAATATCTTTGTTTTATCCCCTTTGTATACTTTGATCATGTAACATAAGATGTATTGACTTTATATCACAGTATTGTGATCACAGTATCACAGTATTTAAGTATTGTTAATTAGTTATGGAATATCAGAGAGAAGAGTAAACATCACTCAAGGACTTTATTTTCTCTTCTGGTAAAGGGTTAGTATACTTTCAGTTGTATACAAGATAGTTGTATCATGTTAAGTAGAATTATGACTGTTATTATTTTTATTTGGAGATTAAGTATGTTTTAAGAAGATGCATATGGGTGCCATGTTGATGACAGTTGGACTTGTGACGGTTAATTTTATATGTCAGTTTGATTGTGCCACAGGATGCCCAGACATCTGGCCAAACATTATTCTGAATGTGCCTGTGAAGGTATTTCTAGATGAGATTAACATTTGAAGAAGCAGACTGAGTAAAGCAGATTGCTTTCCTTAAGGTAGATGGGCCTCATCCAATCATTTGAAGATCTGAATAGAACAAAAAGGCTGAGAGAAAACCCCTGCCTGACTGTGTGACTTGGAACATCGGTCTTTTATGGCCTTTGTACTGAGACTGAAACATCTTCTTGGGTCTTGAGGCCACAGGCTTTCACGCTGGCAGGACACATTGGATCTCCTGGGTATCTAGCTTACCACCTGCAGTTCTTGGAATTTCTGGTTTACGGAGCTAATACAGTTTTGGCCTAGGTCACCACATACTCTTCTCTGAATTAGGCTCCTGCCCCTTAACATAGAAACTTTTATAGTATATCCAGAGACTGACCACTTCTAACCTCCCACGCTGCCACATTCTTTCTCCGAGTTTGGAGTTGCCCTCATTTCTTGCTTAGATAAGCGAAAATGCCCCCTAATTTTCTTCCTGCTTTCACTCTATGTCTCCTTAGCCTTATTCTTATATCTCTATTCTTTCTCTCTCATAGCCTTATATCACAGCAGCCAGAGTGATCTTCTTAAAACATAAGTCAGACCATACCATTTCTCTGATAAAAAACCTTCCAATGGCTCCTGTCTCACTCAGAATAAAAGCCATTTTTTACCTTAACATGCCTGGACCTAGCTGATGGATCACACACTATCTCTCTGATCTCATATCCTACTTTTCTTCCTCTCATTCTTTCTACTCACACACCTTCTGCCCCCACTGTCCCTCAAACTCATTGGACACACTCCCATCTCAAGGTCGTTGCATGTGCTTCTCTCGCTACTTAGAAGGTCTTCCTATAGATGTCTTTATTGCTTATTCATTAGCCTCTTTTGGATCTTTATCTAAATATCACCTTTTCAATGGGACCAGATATGGCCATTTTATCTAAAATTGTAGCCACCTGCTGAAACCCCCTGTCCCCTTTCTCAGCTTCATGTTTCCTTTAGCACTGACCACAATCTAACATAGGATTCATTTTATTCATTTATCTTATTTATTATCTGTCCTTCCATGAATTTTTTTAACATTTATTTATTTTTGAGAGACAGAGCAAAAGTGGGGAGAGGCAGAGAGAGAAGGAGACAGGATCCAAAGAAGGGTCCAGGCTCTGAGGTGTCAGCACAGAGCCCAACGTAGGGCTCAAACTCACAAACCATGAGATCATGACCTGAGCCAAAGTCGGATGCTTAACCAACTGAGCCACCCAGGTGCCCCTGTCCTTCCCCTGAATTTTAAGCTCTATGATGTCAGAGACTTTTACCTGTTTTATTGCCGGCTGTATCCTTACCCCCTACAACAAAGCCTAGCAGATTTTGTGTTCAGTAAATACTAATTCTGTGAATGATTACAACTTAGAAATTTTATATTAACATTATTATATGCTGAGTTGAATTCACAAGCCATACAGAAGAATTAAAGATTTAACCTCACAACATATCTTTTGATTTCTCACTTCCAGTGTTACTATGGTATAAGACACAATCCTTACCCTAAAAAATCTAGCTCAGAAGAAAAATTACCTAAAATTGTAATATTTGTTTTTGCGGGACAACAAGTCCATGATTATTCTAAGAGTACACGTCTAGTTGAACACTGATGTAGACTTAGTCATTTTTATTTCTTCCTTCTGAGTCCAAAGGTTAGAGAAGGAAAGTGTGTTGGAAAAGTGCTATCTTTATCTTCCTCCTTTTTTTTCTGAGAAGCTGTAACTCTTCCTGGCTAACCTTCCAAGAATTCCCCTAGATACATTAGCCATCACTACTACCAATTCTTTAATTTCCCCACAATGAGGTATCTCCACTTGCAGACATTCTGTACTATGGGTCAGGAGCTGGGAAATCCTTGTGTCCCCAAACTAAGGAGGTTTCACACTACTGCTCTTCCCAATCTGTTGCTTTTCTTCCCCTTCTCTCCCAACCAAGTAGTGAGCAAGTCCCATCGCTGTTACTCTTAATTACTCTCAGCTGCATCACTTCCTGTTGACCCCCCCCCCCCATAGCTTCTCTCTTCATCAGCACCATCATTTCTTATCTAAAGTATGGTGACTCTTCTTCTGGGCTCCTGGCTGGTTTGGCTTCTATCCTCTTTATATTTTATTTGCTGAAATATGAATTAAAAATTCAAACCTCTAAAAACCCTAAAGAGCTAAACATAAAATGTCACTGCTTAGAACCTTTCCTGGCTCACCAATGCCTTCAGGATAAAATTCAAATTCCAAAGTATGGCCAAAAGCGTTCATGATATGGTATCTGTCAAAGTCTGCAGACTCAACTTTTCTGACTGCTGAAGTTTTACTATGCGGCCGTGATTACCCAATTAAGTATCCTTGAAAGTGCTACATTGGGCTTTTTGTGCATCTCCTCTTTCACCCAGACCCCTGGCTGGCAAATTCGTTCTCATTGTTCAAAACTGAACTGAGATGTCACATCCATTCAGAAGCCTTCTTGATCATGCTTTGCCTTCTTCTTCCTCCTCAGCCCTCTTTCCTCCACTCCGGCTAGAATAGCAGTTCTCTATACACCCTGTACTTATATTTGTAGCATAGAGTTTGTCACTATGATGTAATTACACAAACTCTTCATACTTCATTTCCTATTTAAGTTGCAAAACCTTCAGGATGTAACAAACTGTAACTCCTCACCATCCATCTGCATCTAAGTTTCCAAAGCTGATCCTGGATGTGACTGAATCTCTGTCCCCATGATAACCCTTGTAGGTCTTAGAATGGCCATAACCTTGGGTAGAATAGCTTAAGATGTTTCCAGAATTTTTTTATCAGGAAGAAAGTTAACTATTTTCACGTCAAAACACAAAGCCTTTTCTCATTTATTTCATCATTTATAGAATGCGTCTATGTGGATTGTAAAGGGACAAAACTTAAGTGCTGTCTGTTAAGTGCCTGAGAAATGTATCCAGAACTTGGCGTAATTTTGTAGAGAAGTACATTGACTTCATAATTATTGCACTATTCAATTTTCATTGTAACATAACTACAGCATATAAGTAGAGTCCTCATATTTATTTCTCTGATTTCCCACTAGACTAGAGAGTCTCTTGCTTTTATAGGGACTACAGTGGTTCTGATACCACTTCAGATTCCTGACTCTGATGTGTTTTTCTTCCTGCTACACAGTGTGAAAGGCTGGAATAGAGCTGCTGTCAGCCTGTTTGCTTCTCTCCCACTCATGCTAAGATTTACCCTCAGGAATTCCTGCCTTCATTTCTAGTTGGTTCTCATCACAAAAAATCAGTGGCTTTAAATTACCTTTTGGGCAAGCTCTCTGACCAGGAACTTTGAGATGGTCCAGCCTGTAGTCTCCTCTCCATCAGTAGGCTTGTTTCCTGAGGGACAGGGGTAGAGGGAAACTTTGGCTGTCTTTAAAGAGCTAAGTATATTAGACTGGATATAGGTATTAAATGCATGAATATTATAAGCTATAGGAATTCAAAAACTACCATTTTAAAAATATAAGACTATGCAAGGTAACCAAAATTAATCTTGCCAAAAATAATATAAAAACACAGAGTTTAAATTAAATATAAATTCGACATGGGACACCTGGGTGGCTCAGTCGGTTAAGTGTCTAACTTTGGCTCAGGTCATGATCTCACAATTTGTGAGTTCTGTGCTGAAAGCTCACAGCCTGGAGCCTGCTTCAGATTTTGTGTCTCCCTTTCTCTCTGCCTCTCCCTCACTTGCACTCTGTTTCACTCTCTCTCTCTCTCTCAAAAAATAAACATTAAATTTTTAATATATATATATACACACACACACATATATAAACATATATATGTGTGTATATATATTTGTATATATAAACATATATATGTGTATATATATATATATACACATATATATACATAAATTCAACATGAAGCAGGTGCATTTGTAATAGGAAAGATAGCACTTTTCAAAAAATTGAAATATAATTAGCATATGGTGTTATATTAGTTTCAGGTGTACAATATAGTGATTCAATAATTCTATACATTACTCAGTGCTCATCACGATAAGTGTATTCTTAACCCTTTTTATCTATTTCACCTGCTCCTCATGCACCTCCCCTCAGATGACCACCAGCTTGTTCCCTGCATTTAAGAATCTGTTTATTTTGTTTCTCTTTTTCTTTATTTATTTTGTTTCTTCATTCTACATATGCATGATATCATATGATATTTGTTGTTTTCAGTCTGACTTATTTGAGTTAGCATTATACCCTCCACATCAATCCATGATGTTGCAAATGGCAAGATCTCATTCTTTTTTACGGCTGAGTAATATTTTACATATATAAAATATAATATATATGTATTTGTGTGTGTGTGTATATATATCCATATATATATATATATATATATATATATCTTATCCATTCATTGATTGATGGACACTTGAGTTGCTTCCATACCTTGGCTATTGTAAATAATGCTGTAATAAAGAGGGGTACATAGGGGTGCCTGGATGGCTCAGTTGGTTAAGCATCTAACTTTGGTTCAGGTCATGATCTTGCAGTGTGTGACTTTGAGCCCCATGTTGGGCTCTGTGCTGACAGCTTGGAGCCTGAAGCCTGCATCACATTCTGTGTCTCCCTCTGTCTCTGCCCCTCCCTCACTCGCACTCTGTCTCTCTCTCAAAATAAATAAATAAATAAATAAATAAATAAACAAACATTAACAAACTAAAAAAATAGTGTACATATTTTTTTGAATTAGTTTTCATTTTGGGGGGGAAAATTTCCAGTAGTGGAATTATTGGATCATATGGTAATTCTATTTTTAAATTAAAAAAAGATAACACAGTCAAAAAATATTTATGAAAGGATATCAAGAAATGCACATCAATTTATATTTTTAGACACACTATTGGAACTTCTGGGAAGATCACAAAAATATTTGAAAAGTACTCAGTGGTTGAAAGCAGGGTTTGAAGTCATGCAGGGGTTCAAATCCTAGCCCTTCTTCCTCCTAAATTTGGGAAGTTAATAATCTCTTTGTGAATCTATTTGCTCAGCTATAAAAATAGGGATAACAATAGTATGAATTACAAGGCGTCATCAAGACAAGTGGCATGTTACAAAGTATGTAAGAACTAGTAACTATTTCTAATTTTATCATTATTATTATTACTGTTAACTTTCTCCTCAAATGTCTACCTAAAGTGTTTAGATACCGGAAACTTACTGCCCTCTGAATAATAATAAAGTAGAGAATTTTGAAAATATCTCGAAGATTACACTGTTCTTTTAAGGATCTGAAAAGCTATGGTGGCTCAAGGGTCTATTATTTATAGAACTCATTTGGAGCAGTCCAAATCTGTCCTACTTTATATGCTCATATATGGTAGTCTCCTAATTACATATGTTGTTAAGAAAAAAAAAAAGCAACTCATGTTTCTTTAGTGTCATTTAATAAAATTAAACCAATCAATCAATAAATCTCATCTTCAGTTGTGTATTACTCTGCCAGCCAGCAGATTGCCACGGTGAAGTGCATCCTGGGACTAGAATGAGTACATGCTCCCTTCAGGTTACATCATCCCACATCTTAAGCTGTTTAATCCATAAAGCCTAGAACATGGTGAAAGACTTTTATTAGCCATACTTTTGGTCAGGGAGAGAGAGAATAAAAGCTTTTCCTTTGTGGGTATGACTTGAGCGTTTTTGAATTACTATCTTATGAACACTGATAATGCAGTGGCTCATAAGCTCATGTTATTTGGTCCCTTGTTTAGGTTGCAACTCTGAGCTATTTAGTTGCTATGGTGACAGTAAGGATAAAGGCTGACTGGAAGAAGATAGCATCTTATTTGGGAGTGTTTTTTGTTGAAAGGGGAGAACACATTCCATGTTGCCCTATTAGACAAGATATTGGGTTACATCCATTTTGATTAGCAAGCCTCACATTTTTCAGCCCAGATTGTTTCAGTGTGGTGCTTTATGACTAAAGTCTCTAAGACTAGACATGGGAGTTAGCAAGCTTGAGATAACTGAATCTCCATCTACGGGGATTTTTCTGAAAGTGGATGCTCGCTATATGAATTATTATAAAAGAAGAAATACTAAACTTAGTATCAAAGAACCAACTTCAGAAGTTCAAGCGATGCACAATATTGCTTTTCCATTGATAGAATTATTTAATACAAATCTATGAACAAGCAGGAAACTATGGGAACTCCAGAAGTAAGTAAATTTTGAGAGCTTATTTCCTTTTAATTCTCTGATCCCAGCTGGAACAAGGTGTGATTGGAGAATGGTTTAATTGTTCATGGACATCTGTCTTTGGAGTCAATTGAAAAATAATATCCTGGGCATAATTTGGCCTACAGAAATTGTGATGTTTTTATATCTTTCACAATCAAGGCTTTGTCACAAAATCAGGTAGTGAAACTTCTAAAAACTTATGGATACATTTAGACTAGAAAAGAATAAAAACCTGGTAATATATCAATATGCACAGCTGGAAAGCAGATGTTCAATTGAATGATCTCAGTACTTAGAGAAAGCTATTAAACCTGTTACTTACTTAAATGAGAAATCCGCATAATTTATTGTCCTCATATTTGACTTACTTCTTTTTGCCCCTTTAAATTAACTCTGGAATTATTATTTCTATTATTATTATTGTTCTTGAAGCCAATTACCAAGGAAGTTTGACTCCGCGCAATACAGTACATGAGTGCTAAGAAATGCCCAAGGCTGCTGTCAATCAAAGTAACTGGTGAGTTACGAGTTGTTTACTGTACTAGGAGATGAAGTGATAAATGCCAACCGGTAAAATGTGACATTTAGCGTTAGATATACCAACTTTAAATAGTTTTTATTTATCTATCAGGGTGCCAAACCAGGGTTTTAACTGAGCCTTCATTTTCAAAAAAGACGTATAACATTCAACTATTTAAAGTATCCGAAACTGTGCAGTTCCAGCCTTTCAAAGCCTGTGCCTGTGGGAGGGGAGCTGACGTGCTTCCATGGAGTCCCGTTTTCATCCTTTTCAGGATTCCTGGCCAATCTTATAAGCTGCCATGAGCTCCTTTGATTCAACCAAATTATTTGGATGAATCATTGCTTGCTCATAATATTACCAGTTTAGTGACCCTGAAAAAGGATACTTCACAGTGGTTTTTATCGTTCTTTAAAAAGAATTAAAGACCAGGTCTTGATAGCATTATTTAACGTATAACGTACATAGTTACCCTAGGTTCACATTGCATGACTTCTTCGCCTGTGATTTACTAACAGGATTTCTTTAAGGGTCATATCTGAGGGCAAAACTGCCCTGTAGTACTAGAAACACTTAATGAGATGCCCAGAGGAGCTGGCAAGGAAGTTCCAATTCTGAAAGTACCATTTAAGCATGACTACTGCGTCCCCCCTCCAGAGGGAAAAAGCTCCCTTTTCTCATAGTCTCTTATTAAAAACAAAAATTAAATGCTTGTGAATTGGTGCACTATGAGTCTAGCTATGCCATCTCCCAGAACACATAATTAGATAATTACATTTTAGACAAAAGAGTACTATAGTAATTCACAGCACAAATTCCAGCTAGGGAATAGAAATTGATACATGAAATATGTATCAATACAAATATAAATACATGCATATGTGTTCTATGCAGGCTTGAGCTATTAAGAGCCATTAAAAACACTGGAGCAAATAGCTCCTGGGGATTAAGCTCTAACAACCCTCTTTATAATCAGAAGGCAGCTAATCCCTGCTCACCTATTTGAGTGCTCTTCCTCCCCAATATAACATTAAACCATTATTTTTTTATTTGTGATGCTGCATGAGCATGCAAATATTGGCAAAACTGCCATCCCCCAGAGATCCCAGGATAATTTCAGATTGAAAAAAAACAAAAACAAAAAAAAACCCAGAGGTAAAAAATGCAGCTTGGATTAGAGAATTTTTAAAAAGGTTAACTCTAGGTTAAATTCATTAACTCGTTTATTCCAGCTACCCTGCCATTTTCCATGACCATCCCTCACTTAACTCCTCCCTCAAACTTCTTTTCCCTCTCGGAACTACATTACGAGGTTCAGAGAATGCCTGATTTTTCATGTTCCCTGCCTGTTAATGCCCCACCTAGAGCCTGCAGCCTTTAGCCTTCTTCCATAGCAGGATTTATGCATCTTATTTGTCAGCTAAAGTGCAATGGTCTAGTGTTACTTCCACAAGGATGCCACCCTCTGTCTGCTCTCACCAGGACCATTGATGATAACGTAAGAAGAGAGAGACTTTCACGGTTCTGCGGAGATGGGAGCTGAGACATTCTTGAGTTTTTCTCTTCAAGTATTTGCTATACACATACCTATACTATTGGCATAAGAGCACATGTAATGAACACCAAAAACATTATGTACCTCTGTTTTCCTGGTGGATTTCAAAGACAAAGTCCATGACCACCTTCCCTGTTGCCAATCATAGCTACTTCTTGAGTAACAACAATTGAGGAGGAAAACACTTATGTACAAATCTGCTCAAGAGGCAGACAAAGGAATATAAATTTAGTACACATTTGTATATTAAACATATAAGTATGTTCATGCATACACAGATATATATTCACATATATTTGATATAATACACATGACATTGCTTCAGTACACTATGCTTTTGCCTTTGCCCTAAGAAGCCATTTCAACTGTCACAGAATTACATACTAATGTACTACGACAGAGGCAAGGGACTCCCTTGCCATCCTG
Source organism: Prionailurus bengalensis (assembly GCF_016509475.1). NCBI lineage: Eukaryota > Metazoa > Chordata > Mammalia > Carnivora > Felidae > Prionailurus > Prionailurus bengalensis. Next base: position 82,206,130 of record NC_057349.1, on the reverse strand, counting down.
TGATTTAGAGGGCCTCATGGATCACAAACCCACAGAAAATAAATGTATTAAAGACTATAGATTCCCTTTTTAGTCAAGATCAAGCGGCCAGCACTGACATATAGCACAGCCTGGGATCTACATACCCCCTTAGGTGAGTAACAGTTTTCAAATTTTGAGGATACACTGCTCCACCTCTCTCCCCTATTTCCTCCACACAAAAGGTAACCATGTTTGCCTATAGTAAAGGGCTGTGGTTTATGTCCCTGCCCGATTTAGAGATGGACAATATTTCAGAGGGCAGGAGAATTGAACTGCAGAGATGCTTAGGTAAGAAAAATTCAAATTAATTAACTTGTCAAATCCTTCTCTCAGGTATGATTGCAAGAGATTCTTGCATGACAAAGTATTGTTTCCCAGTAGTGCTGAGTATCCATTTTCTTGCTTCTGTTCACATTCCAATTCATGGTTCCAGAACACTAAAAACTTAGCGCATCATGCACATGGCAGCTGAAAACCTTTTGCAATGTTAAACAATTCTTATTCCTCCTGAATTTGTATGTATGTTGGTCTCAATTTAGCATGCATGAAATATGACACTAACTCCTGACAATGCCAACTAGAGAGACATGCGGGACTATGAATGGTTTTATTCGTGTAAACGTATTATATGCAACTTAGTTGATTTTATAAAAATTACAGTTCTACATGTGTTTGTGCAATTGTTATTTAATAATCATACATTATATTTGCATAAATTTGAATACTTAAGAGAAAGTTTACTTCTGAAAATGTGAAAAATCATTTTTGATTTCTTACATTTAATTTACATTCTCTTTCATTTACATCCTCTTTCATTTACAATCTCAGAAGATTAAGAAGAAAATTTAATTGTATTCACAATGACACTATCATATTACTATCAATAGAATAAATATTCAGCAAAGTCTTTATTTTACCAAGAAGATTATTTTCCTAAAATAAGGGCAAGAAGGATACATTTTATGGGATAATATATAATAATTTATGAGATTATCCACATCTTTAAGCATTCCCTATCTGAATGCTACCAACCCATTAATGGTACTTAGTCATGAACAATAACTAAGTTCAACTGTCTTTGTATTTGCTGCCATTCTATTATATAAATAACATAGCTGAATCAATTTTGTTCTGATATTATCATTAGGAAGGTGTATCATTCAAGGCAGAAGGATAAAACACTCTATTGTGATTCATAATTTTAAAATATTTAGACATAAGATGTGTATTCCTCTAATTGTTCTCTTTCCCAACTAATATCCTACATACAGTATGATACTTAAAAATGTTTTTAGAGCTATTTTGAAAACAAAGGCTCAACTTTATTTGAAAATTCTGATTTATTAGATGACATAAAACTATTCACCATACTTCTGGCAAGCTGCCATTTGGAGAGGCACGAAACAGTTCTATGACATCTGATGAGTGTTCCCAGTTAACCCACCTCAAACTCCTAAGCTTTTAGAATCTTTCAAAACACATAGATGAAACTGTAATTGATTTGAAGAAATCCTTAATTGCGGAAATCATCAAACTTCGATTCATTTCCAAGTGTCCGGAAACACTAGGCTGTGGAATCTGGTAGAGAATAGAGGGTGGAGTGGTTGGGAAAACGTGGGCAGGTAAGGAAGAAGAAAGCAAGGACACCGGCTGTCCTTTACTCCAAACTGGTAGGGTTGTTTTTACGATCGTCTGCCAAGAGTAATTTCCTATTTCATCTGATTCTTTCATTTGTTTAATTTTGTGCTTTTGGCTGCTTTTATTGGTCTGTCTGCTGTCATATTGTTGGCAGACCTCCACAGGGTGGGAAGATCATGGGCCAGCAGGTGACTTGTTAGTACTGAAAGAAGAAAGACTCCTTGGAACTTTTGTCTAAATGTTGTGAGACAGAGACCCTGTAGACTATTGTTTTATTCCATTTTACCAAATGTTCAAGAGGCTATACTAAATGTCTTGAGGAATAGGCCTATTCAGTTAAATTTATGGTTATTTTATATTGACATAGTTAGTTTGAAAAAAATTCTTTCCAATCTTTTTTTTTTTTTAATTTTTTTTCAACGTTTATTTATTTTTGGGACAGAGAGAGACAGAGCATGAACGGGGGAGGGGCAGAGAGAGAGGGAGACACAGAATCGGAAACAGGCTCCAGGCTCTGAGCCATCAGCCCAGAGCCCGACGCGGGGCTCGAACTCATGGACCATGAGATTGTGACCTGGCTGAAGTCGGACGCTTAACCGACTGCGCCACCCAGGCGCCCCCCCAATCTTTATTTATTGTTGAGAGAGAGAGACAGCGTGTGAGCAGGGGAGGACCAGAGAGAGAGACACAGAATCTGAGGCAGGCTCCAGGCTCTGAGCTGTCAGTGCAAAGCCTGATACAGGGCTCAAACTCACGAACTAACTGTAAGATCATGACCTGAGCTGAAGCCAGACGCTCAACCGACTGAGCCACCCAGGCTCCCCTGACATAGTTGGTTTGCTTTTGAGGTATTTCACATATTCATCAGTTCAACATCAAATCATGTTAGGTTGAAACATCTAATAATGATCAGGTAATAAGAATAGTCAAATACACTATGATTCGTGTTTATTTAATGGAATAAATAAAGTTTATTTAATGGAATAAATAAATAAATAAATAAATAAAATGGAAAAATCAAGTGCTCTAAGGCCTATATTCACACACGTATGCGGGCAAAAACATCTGACTTCCTCAAGGTGCTGAACCGTGCACGCCCAGATGCCGAGAAAAAAGAAATGAAAACAATCACGGGGAGGACGTTTTCATCCTGCTAACTCTTGGGAACGGGAAGAGGAGGCGGCTGGCAACTGAAGGCTGGAACACTTGCTACTGGATAATCGTAGCTTTTACCGTTGCACCTCTTCAGGTTCTTAAGGGATTCTCCGTTTTGGTTCCATTTTGTACATGTTTGGAAAATAATCTGCAGAAACGAGCTGTGCTTGCAAGGACTTCATAGTTCTCAAGAATTAAAAAAAGAAAAAAAAAAGAATTCCACTTAATCAACTCAATTCCTTTTCTTTATCTTCCCTCCCTCACTCTCCTTGCCTTCCCCCCTGTTTTCCAAGCTGTTTTGCTTTGCAATATGTTACTGGTAATGAGTTGCAGGATAATGCAATCTTAACTTGTTTTCTCCTAAGTATTTGAGTTCAAAACTCCTGTATCTAAAGAAATACGGTTGGGGTCATTAATAACGAAAATCTTTCTATCTTAAAAAAAAAAAGCAATTTGCTTAGATTTTATTTTTTTGTCTTTAATGTGGAGAGCCATGGTTGAATAACAGTAACAGTATCTATGTAAGAAATCAACTACACTTCTGTATTACCTACAAGGTTTACTTTGTTTTTAAAAAGATGTGTTTAGGGGCGCCTGGGTGGCTCAGTCGGTTAAGCGTCCGACTTCAGCCAGGTCACGATCTCGCGGTCCGTGAGTTCGAGCCCCGCGTCGGGCTCTGGGCTGATGGCTCAGAGCCTGGAGCCTGCTTCCAGTTTTGTGTCTCCCTCTCTCTCTGCCCCTCCCCCGTTCATGCTCTGTCTCTCTCTGTCTCAAAAATAAATAAAACGTTAAAAAAAAAAAGATGTGTTTAAATCTCAGATTTGGGTAACATTCTATGAAATCCTGAATATTTTTAGTACATAAATAAGAATGACTAAACTTGCATATTATTTTCCCGCAGAAAAACCTTAAAATCAAAGATATATTAAGGCATTGATCTTTATCTGATTGTATGCAATTAATTAGTCATAGACAAAAATTCAAGAGCTCTCAATAGTTATCAATATTTTGACTTTTTCCTTTCCTATCACTACAGTCATCTCTTTCTCTAAGAATAAGAGAATCTTATTCTCTTGCTGAAGCAAATATTGTGGTGCTTTTCAGGGTTATTCTCAGAAGTGCAGTTTTCATTTAATATGATGTAAATTTATCCTCAAATTTATTTCTTCAAATAAAAAAAAGGAATTACATTATCTTCAAGGTTAAGGAACTTAATTAGCAAGATGGGTGTGGCACAGTGAGCAGCAGAAGAAAAAATAGGCAGATTAGGCAGAACTGTGAATTATATGATTCAGTCTATACCCTCCATAAAGATATTGTTAGGGGTCATATTGAGTAAGGCATACAGAAATAGGTTTCTGACTTTTCCATCCCTGGATGAATTTCAGTAATTTTCAAAAAAAACAAAAACAAAAACAAAAACAAAAGCAACCAGCAAAAACAACAACAACAACCCCATGTATTCTTTTATTATGAAGTCTTTCTTCCTGTAGGTCAACATTTATACTCTCTTTCAGACTAATATATATATATATATATATATATATCCATTTCAAACATTTAAATTTCTTTCTTCTTTATAAAGAAAACAATGTCTTGAAATAGGCTGAAATACCCACCTCATTATGGACATATTATTTAAATAATCCTGCTGTTGATTCTACTAAGTACGATTTTTTACTAGGCTACATCTTATTTTAAAGTATCATTATGTATTTGGTCTTGTTACAGCTAGTTGTGCATTGTTTCCATAATCAATGTTTGATTCTTCTACTGATACTTTAGCATTCCTTATAAATCCAAGAGTTGAAAGAAAGGAGGGAGGGAAGAAAGGAATACAGAAGGAAGGAAGGAAGGAAGGAAGGAAAGAAAGAAGAGAGGGAAGGAGAGAGAGAGGAAGAAAAAGAGAGGAAGGGAGACAGGAAGAAAGGCAAGAAGGGAAGAATGGAGAAAACCTGTAGATACTGTTATGTAAATGGATGTGAACCAGGAAGACCACAGTAGTATTTACAGTTGAGATTCTGATACTCAGAGTAGCAGATATCGAAAATAATGTTGTACACAAAACACTTCCTGAACTGTGTTCACTTCACTGTCCTATTTCCACATGACATATATATATATACATCTGTTTGACTATTTGACATTGGTCTAATTAGCACAACCACATAGGGTGGTATCTTGCTCAGCTTAAAATCTATCATAGACCTTGTTCTTGAAAGCCAAAACATTACCTATTTTTCCAATTAGCCTTACTTAGAAACAAGAAAACAAAAACATCTCAGTTTAAAAACTGCACTTCCTGTTCTACTGTACTTTATTACTGTTATGCCAAAGGATAATATAACCCTGTAATTGAATACAACTTTAGTGTTTGCAAAGTAATCTTTTTAAACGTTTGGAGCATCATTTGAAATTTTTAAAATAAATACATTGCATTTTCTAAAGTGTATAAAAACCAAATTAAATGGGAATTCACATATCAGTTTTTCTAGTTATGATTCTTTTCTTTTTTTTTTTAATTTTTTTTTCAACATTTATTTATTTTTTTGGGACAGAGAGAGACAGAGCATGAACCGGGGAGGGGCAGAGAGAGAGGGAGACACAGAATCGGAAACAGGCTCCAGGCTCTGAGCCATCAGCCCAGAGCCTGACGCGGGGCTCGAACTCACGGACCGCGAGATCGTGACCTGGCTGAAGTCGGACGCTTAACCGACTGCGCCACCCAGGCACCCCTGATTCTTTTCTTTTTAAAATTTTTTAACATTTATTCATTTTTGAGGGACAGAGAGAGACAGCACGAGCAGGTGAGGGGCAGAAAGAGAGGGAGACACAGGATCTGAAGTAGGCTCCAGGCTCTGAGCTGTCAGCACAGAGCCCTACGTGGGGCTCAAACCCATGAACCACAAAATCATGACCTGAGCCGAAGTTGGACGCTTAACCGACTGAGCCACTCAGGTACCCCCATCATGATTCTTTTCAGTCAAGTACATTACATTGTTTTTTGGTAGTTCATTCAACAATCCCAAGAACACTCAAGTGATCCAGGTTGGTATTATTAGAAATTATTAGTTTCTTAATAAAGAAAAGCATCCTGTCCAAGGTGATGCCATCAGTTTGTCAGTATTGGCATTAGAAATGGAGGGAAATCTGTTACTATAACTATAGCAATAGAAGAATTTGCACAATTATTCTAATCATAACTTTGGATCAAATATAACAATATAATTCCAGCCTCTGTCAATCTTTCAGATTGGTGGGTGTAGACAGATGGAGGATATTGGATTTATTGAAAAGTTGAGAATCAAAAGGCGTGGGATGGTTTCTAACAATACATACAGATGTAATTTATATTTGTTAAACCACCATGCTGCTGAAATTGAAATTCACTATGATAATAGCATTTTTCACATATCTGACAATATAAATTACATCTGAAATTCAGTAACGATGTGTACTAACATGTTTTTATTTGCATTCACACAATACTCTAAAATATGTCTAACTGTAACTTCTGGACATGCAGGAGTAATAGTTTGTAGTTGTTTCTTAGAAGTCTATCTTTGTGCTTAGCATAACATACTTTCTTAAGATCAGTTAGAAGTGTCTCACAAAACATGAACCACTTCTAGAGGAACAGTATCATTTCAGCAAATTTAACAACCACTTCAAATGTCATTTAAATCACAGTGGAAATATACTGTAATGACAATCCTTAGCATTTTATATGGTTTACAAACCAGTGTTAAGATCTTTGCAAAATCTTTAGTAAAGGAAATGAGGCAAGGCTTCTCAAAAATTAAAAGAAGATGCATTTCTCTAAGCAATTCAAAGTGAATTTGTATTTAATGTTTGTCAACCCACAAAGTTTCAGAACATATTGAGTCTGATATCTAGTACGTTTAATAACTGAACTTTTTCTATCATTCCATTTTTCAAAAAACATCTTTAGTGGAACTATGTTACCATATACTATTAGAGTTACTATGGTCCAAACATGTAGGAGCCACTGTATTAAACCGTGGAAACTTTGAGACATTAATGAAAATTGAAGCCTCCCAAAGGTATTATGTTATGCAGCATATTCCAAACATTTTGATCTTGAAATGCTTTTTTCCATAAAAGCCATTTAGAAACACTTTTTCCACAGAATATTCTTAAGAGGATATGTAGAAATCAATCTCAAGGAGTAATTATTGTTCAATTATTTATACACTCCCGTAAGTTACATTGTTGGTATTATTACATTTTAAAGTCATAGATTTTTCATCTTGATTTTATAACATCCACTGAGTAGCTTTATATTTTCAATAGAATATTAATATTTTTGACATTTCAATTTCCACAACAAAATTACTCTTAAAAAAGGTCGCTCAAATAGTAAATATACAAATAATAAAATAAAATCATGATTCAAATATAAGACTACATAACCTTGCCCAAATTAATCTGATTGATTTCCTGGGTTATTATTTATTTATTTATTTATTTGTGTTGATTTATTTTTAGAGAGAGAACTCTTTCTCACGCACATGCACACATGAGCAGGGGAAAAGAGAGAGGGAGGGAGAGAATCGCAAGCAGGCTCCACGTGCTGTCAGCACAGAGCCCGGTGTGATGCTCCCCACAAACCGTGAGATCATGACCTAGGCTGAAATCAAGAGTAGGACTTGTAACTGACTGAGCCACCCAGGTGCTCCTCCTGGGTTATTTAAAATCTACCAGATCAGTATGTATTTTCCAAGGCAGATTGATCGATAAGAAATACATCTGATGTGTTCTTAAACATGAGAACATTTAATATAAAATAATTAGTTGATATGCATATATGATACTATTTGTAATAAATGTAGTTTAATGTTAAAATTTTTTAAACATTTTTTTAGCACTCGCATTTTTTTTTCTTTGGAAAACATTTGTTGATTACCTATTATATGTCAGGAAATGATGACAATATAGCAAACCTGAAAGAATAGCTATTTTCATAGCTTTTTGGCATCTAGAGTCAAGACAATTAAAACAATAAATTCTGAATTAGAATAATGCAGAGTTAGAAGAATTGTACATAGGAAAACAACTTTTATATAAATTTGTCTTCTACCTTTTTTCAACTTTACCAAGCAAACCAATTAATTATCATAAGTGTTAAAGTTAATTGTTTTGCATGTAAACATTAAAGTTTATCTAATTGAGTTAAATATGTACTTTTTAGTGATTTTTTTTTCTACTCTGTTGAAGATGCCATTTCTGTCTAGATTAGGAGAAAATGCTTCAGGGACAAGTTTAAGGGAAATTTTTAGGGGATGTTTTCTTAAAGGGTAGCAAAATTTTTGATAAGCATAGAGAAAGTCAGGTGAAATGGCATCCAACTATTTCATTAAGCTGTTTAATATCTTTAACAGTATTTCACTTATCACATGAGTTTTTATGGAAATTTACATGAGACATTTTGCAAAACAAAGACTATTATGAAAGTAGCAGCTATTTTTAATTTTAGAGTTTCAACATATAAACATCTTGTTTGCGGGGCACCTGGGTGGCTCAGTCGGTTGAGCGTTTGGCTTTGACTCAGGTCATGATCTCATGGTCCGTGAGTTCGAGCCCCGGGTCGGGCTCTGTGCTGACGGCTCAGAGCCTGGAGCCTGTGTCAGATTCTGTGTCCCCCTCTCTCTGCCCCACCCCTGCTTGTGCTCTGTCTCTCTCTGTCTTTCAAAAATGAATAAATATAAAAAAAAATTAAACATCTTGTTTGCAGGAATAAAGATGATGAAAAGGGCATGGTAAGAGGTTAGATATTAAGAATCTAATTTATAAATATTCATATGGAGAACCTTTAAATTCCCACATTCTCTTAGGTATACGGTAGGCTGCCAAATGATGCAATTCTTTGTAATTTCCTCTCATCAAGAGGTAGAGCCGAATCTCCCCTCCTTGGATCTGAGGCAGACTTACTGTATATCATTTTGGTGAGAATGAGGTACAGGTTCTGAACCTGGTCACCAAGAGGCTAGTATTCTATTGCGACCTAACCCCACCATGAGGACAAGCCCGAATTAGGCTGCTGGATGAAGGGAGGCCACATGGAGGAGGACTGAGGCATCCCAGCCCGTTCAGCCAGATCTCTGCTAATAGGGCAGCTACCCCAATACACTGAGGTATACGCTTACCAAGATCACCAGAACCACCCAGTTGAGTACAGCTCAGATTGCTAATGTATACAACCATGAACTAAAAATTGTTGTTTTTAAGTCACTAAGTATCAGTGTGGTAGTTGCCATTCAGCAAGTGTCAGCTGATACAGACATGTGTGTGCGTGTGCACACACACACACACACACAATGTATTCATTTTACAAAACCTAGATGTTTCTACCCATAGCTCACTAGGAACCATCCCACTGGGAAAAAAAAGGCCTATGTCTTTTTTTCTGCAAGATTTACGAAAGTAAATCATGTGTAATTGGAAAGTTTTTAAGAGTGTTTATAAATAACTTAGACACTAATGAAGCATGGAACATAATATGTGCTTTTAAGTTTCTGACCGGTTGGAAACATCATCGTTAACACTCCGTCCCTTGCCTTATGGCATAATAACGTCAGCATCCGCAGTATAAAGGAGACATAGGTGGCATAAAGTGTATCAACAAGGGAGTGCAGAGAGAAGGCTTTAAGTGATGAAAGCTTATGCTCAGTAAGCTAGTCTAAGGGAAATGTAAATAATAAACTACCCCGATACTTTTATTCTACTCGCTGGTCATCTGTTTGCTAAACAACCTTACACGTTGCCTTAGACACCATTCGAGATTTGATTATTTAACTTCATTGCCAAATCTCAAATATTTTTTTTCTTCCGACTCCCCGCGTTTATCAAAAGACACAAAAAGAGATTAACAGCAAATGTAATTGGTAGTTAATTAACCTGTATTTCCTCTACGTCAGAGGTGAAGTTTCAGCCTCAGTAAAGTCCGTTGACTTGGAGCTAAATGTATTAGCATGTCTGGGCTGAAGCCTCAGAAAATTGCACGGAAATAACTGGGTGAAGCAATAAGTATTTATGGTCACAAAAGTCATAATAGCTAAAACAACAAGGAATGTTTTGAAGAGTAGCTGTCATGCCTACGGATAAAATATATCAAGCAAGAGCTCCTTATTACAATTGAAGAAATATATTCATGTCTTGCCAACCCTTATTCAAGTGTCAGGACAGCTCTAAAAAGCTACGTGTAGACAAAAGTGTGGAGAGTGACTTCCCACCCATATTTTCTTACTTTACACATCATAAAATGTTCACCTTCAGGACGACCGACATAGGTGATAAAAAATTAATGCAAAGGCTGAATGGTGAGATCAGGAAGTCAAAAGATGCAGGTTTTTGTGGATAAGATGCTTTCATCCTCAAATCAAGTCTCCCAGGCATGTCAAGAATTTCTGATATCAGCATCAAAATTTTGCATTTTTGAGTAAACTGACTTTGTAGCTATAATGCCCCTCACACATTTTCCGAAGAAGAAAACGAAGACCCTTCAAATGGCGCGATACTTTTTAAAAAGGCAAAATCCTATGATTACAACTGAGTGTTGAATAGCTATAGGTAATAAATGCTTGAGTACTTATTTACTTGTTCAGTAGTTTTCTATAGAAATGCACATGTCGATTGTATTATGGGGAAACCTCACAGGAAGGATCCCACGGGTCTTTTGATGTTAGCGTTCTTACACAGAAATTTAGATTCATATTTTTTTCTCTTGGTTAAAACTAATTTCCCACAGAATCTAAATCATATATATTTTCCCAAGTAAAATACTGACTGGCTTTTCAATTTTTTCCCTTATAATTTATATTTCAGCAGATGGAGCAATTGGTGTGGTAACTGTTCAATGCAGTCCCCTGCTGGGGTGAAGTTCATACGGAGATTGCTGAGCAGAGCACCAAACCCTCACTTCACCCACGATACCTTGTTAGAAAAATTATAACCACAAATCAATGAAAAACCGCAAGAGCTGCTGATGTGTGTTTTCTTTTTTCCAAAACAAAAAAACGAATCTCAAGAATGCAAGAGAGCTATTTTAAGATAAGATTATTCCACTAATATGTGAGAGAATAAAAACACAAATAACATTTTAAAACCGCTTTAAAAATAGCCTACTCACGTAAAGCGTCGAATCCCTCGCCATAAATACAAAAACAAAACAAAAACAAAACACTTTTTGGTATAAGCTATAGAGTGAGAGGGGTTAATTTTTTTTTTTTTTTTAAGTGAGGGCAATGAGGAAAAAAGTAGGTACTCAGAATTATTCAATAGATTTTTCCCCATGAAATAATTGTTAAAAATATATTTTTATAATAGGAAAATTAGAAAATCACACCTTAGCCAAATGTTCAAACTTAGCGTAATAGTAAGACAACTTGAAATTATGCAGTTCATAAAGGAATACAATATGATGTATACACAATGATGTTTAATCTGAATCTAATTAAGTCTTAGACTTAACTTCTGGTTAACAAGACACATAAAAGATGAAGAAACAAACAACATAATGAGAAAATAATCAGACAAAGTTCAAACATGGAACATTCTACAAAACCACAGGCTTAAACTCTTCAAAAGATAGTATTATGGAAACAAAAGATAGTTGGGGGGAAGAAATTAAAAGGGATTTAGGGGGCGCCTGGGTGGCGCAGTCGGTTAAGCGTCCGACTTCAGCCAGGTCACGATCTCGCGGTCCGGGAGTTCGAGCCCCGCGTCAGGCTCTGGGCTGATGGCTCGGAGCCTGGAGCCTGTTTCCGATTCTGTGTCTCCCTCTCTCTCTGCCCCTCCCCCATTCATGCTCTGTCTCTCTCTGTCCCAAAAATAAATAAACGTTGAAAAAAAAAAATTTAAAAAAAAAAAAAAAAAAAAAAAAAAAAAAAAAAATAAAAGGGATTTAGGGGACATGGTAATTAAATGCAATATGTAAACTTATCCACACTCAGGAAAAAAAAATGCTATAAAAATATATGGGCCAAATGGAATATTTGTATATGATTTGGATGTTAGATGACATTGGGGAATCAACATTAATTTTTCTGAAAATGATAGTGGCATTTTGGTTATGTAGAAAAATGCCCTTTCTCTTAGGAGATGCAGCTGATATATACAGAAGTATCAGAATTCTACAGCATACATATGTACAGTATGGGGGGGTAGTGGGGTGATTATGCATATATATTTCCCCAAATGTTAACTATTGATACACCTAGTTGAAGAATCTATAGGTATCTGTTATGTTATTTTTTCCCACTTTGTTTTCTGTTTAAAGATTTTTTATAAGACATATTTAATGGGCACTTGGGTAGCTCAGTCAGTTAAATGTCTGACTCTTGATTTCAGCTCAAGTCATGATTTCATGGTTTGTGAGTTCAAGCCCCAGATCGGGCTCCACACTGCCAGCCCAGAGTCTGCTTGGGATTCTCTCTGTCTCTCTGAACTTCCCACCTCTCTCTCTCTCTCTCTCTCTCTCTCTAACTAAATAAATAAATAAACTTAAAAAAAAGACAAACTTAAAACAAGCATTTTGCATATATATATATATATATACACGAAGTAAAAATTTATTTCAAAAACATCAGTAAATTAAACAAATAATATAGCTTCTATTTAAAAAAATAAAGAGATTGTACCACAAACTATGAGATTTTACCTTGAATATACAGCCATGTTGTTAAATATCCGAATTCCACTGGCTCTTTCTTACCTCTGGAATCGAATTGATGTTCCTTATGCTGAGATGTTCTCACTTACTTTTGACATGACATGAGGGTAGGATAGTTAATCAATACTTCCTAGAGTGCCATGAAACAAATTATCTTTCAGAATCATTTGAGTCCATGCTTATCTCAAGAATCTTCTGATCTCTAAGTTTCTTTCTAAAAGGAAACGATGGCTTAAGGATTAAATGCAGATGCACTATTAAATACTCTAAATAAATAGAGTTTGTTAATACTAACAAACTTTTTATAGGACTATTCATGAGTTTGAGTACCTTTAGTCCTTAGAACTCATTCAAGTCTGGATTACTTAATTTAATTGATTCTCTAGATTTTAATAATATGAATGCCTGCCTTACAACTCTGGTGGTAAACACACTTCCTTTCCTCTTTTCTTTATGCTACAAGCATTTGTTGAGCTCCACAGGGTCCCAGGCATGGTACTAGGAGCTGGAGATAAAAACCAAAAGGTTGATTGATTGATTATTTTCTCACGTTTCTCCTCCTTCTGTGCTTCATTCAACAGACCATACATACCTGGCCAGACATACCTAACATGTCTCTCCACATTTTAAACCTCCTTCTTCCTTTATCACTGTTTAGAAATGGAGTATTTTAAGAAAGTATAAATACTTTAAGAAAAAAATCCCTGTGTTGTATTTAACAATACAGTTATTATAAGAAAGCAGGACGCTTGCTGCTCCCATGGAGAATAGCAGCCTGTGCCCTACTCCGCAGGCTATGAACGAGGCCCAAAAGGGAAGGGTCAGTAGGGCAACATGGAGTGGTGTCAAACAATAGCCATGTGTCAAATAGAGCCAGCCCTGGAGTGCATGCACCGTGCCTGTGAGGCCGGACAGTAAGCAAGCAAAGCTCTAATTTCTGCTCTGTAATATGCATGGATAACAAATGTGGCCAATGGACTTGGCAGCCTATTCAACAGACACAACTCCCCTTCCTTCTGAATAACAAGTTTCATTCTTTATTGGACTTCTATGGGCTTTTGGAGAGGCTGGGCTCCTTCTTAGACACACCAACTAGATTATGATTGATCAAGACAATCATGGTACCATTTCCCTTACCCATATCAGACTTAGGCATGGTATAAGAAGCAATTCTAACCAATGACTCAATAATAGTAAGCTTCTGAGAGGCTGCTGGGAATGATTTTCCTTGTGGATGAAAATATAATCAATGGAGTTAGCATTCATATCTTTCTGCCAGTGGTATCAGTATGATACCTAAAACTGAGACTGGCAGCTCGTAATTGTGAAAGGAACCAACTCATGAAGACATGCTATAGAAAGCAGAACAGAAAGAAGGAAAGTATGTGGGTTCTTGATGACATCACTGAACTACTGAATAAAACAAACCTGGCATGACCCTACCTCCAGACTCATATTCTGTGAAATAATACATTTTCCTTACTTAAGCCAGCTGAGTCAAGGTTTATTGTTTACTGAAGAAAGCATCCTAACTGATCCAACTGTAAGTGGAAGGAGTGATAAACATTTTGCAACTCAAAAGTCCATCAGGATTTGGGCATGGTAGCCTAATCTATTTTCAAGCAAGTGGGGAAAAGGGAAGTAGTCAGGACTAAGAACAAGACACACAAATTCAGTCAAAGAGGGACTCAATGGACTGGTCAATTACTTAGCATTTCTACATGGGGAGGTAGAGCTGAGCAGCAAATCACAGTTTCAAGAAAGAACATCTCTGGACTATTCTTCTTGAAGTCTGTCAAACTTTGGCCCATGATTAGCACCAGGGATATCAAGGTGAGATAATGAGATATCAAAAAGTAAGAAAATCACAACAATATGCTTATGTGCAGGTAATAGTAGCAAGGGAGAGCTCAGCATCTCACCTGAGAAGTTCATCATATGAGACCTCGCTTGACAAGAAACAAGGTCTCAGGCAGTCCTTCCATCCACTAGGGAAGGAAACACTAGCGTTAGAGTAACCAGGTGAGACTTCTGCGTTGGAACCAAGACCCATATACTCAATCGACATGGAATTGCAGAAAGATATGAATTATGATTTGGAGAAAAACAAGTTGTTATGCATCTTTAAAAAGGGGTAAGAAAGATGAGCAGAAAATCATAAGGGTAATACAATAGTCCCCCCTCCCCGATCTGCAGTTTTACTTTCCATGGTTTCAGCCAGGGTGATCAAGCATAGTCCTCAAAAAAGATGATCCTCCTTCAGAGGAATCATCGGAAAGTCAAGGTAGCCTAAACCTATATGCCAATGCCTACGTCATTCATCTCATTACCTAGGCATTCGATCATCTCACATCATCATAAGAAGTGTGAGTAGAGCGCAATAAGATATTTTGAGATAGAGGGAGAGACCACATTCACATAATGTTTATTACAGTATATGTTATAATTGTTCTATTTTATTATTAGTTATTGTTGCTAATCTTTTAGTGTGTTTAATTTATAAATTAAAGTTCATCAAAGTGTCTGCACAGGAAAAACATAGTATGTATAGGGTTGGGTACTATTGGCAGTTTTAGGCAGCCACTTGGGCCATGGAATATACCCCACAAATGGGGGGAGGTATTATTGTATGTTAAAGATAAGTAATGCCTACTATCACACACATTTTAAAGGAGGGATTAGGATCAATACACAAGGTGAGTGAGAAGATACCATTTACCTGTGCTGTGACTGGGTGCCATGCTGTGCTGGAGATAAGAGATACAGTATCCCAAAAGTGAGGCCAGAAGGGTAGTGAGGCTTAATGTGGTCTGTCCCAACACACTGGAAGGTGGATGGAGGTGGGATGTATGAAGAGACTGAATGAAAGAAGCTGGCCCAGGACTTGGGAGCCCATAACTGGCCGCAAATGAGTCCACCTTTATTGCTACAACAAAGCAAAATCTTACTCGCGCCCCATCCATTATGCTCTTTCAGGTCCAGAGGCTGAGAGGCCAATTGCTGCTACAGGAGCCTCCACAGTGTCTCAAGCGCCCATATTCTTTACTGACAACAGTAGGTCTCACCTCTAGTTGACAAGAAAGAGGATAGAGGAAACAATGCGGGAGCCCCACAAACATCTCTGAGTCACTGAGTGACTCAATATTCAGCATCAGAGGCTGTGGGAAACATGAGGATGACGGTATATGGAGGTAGAATAACCATCCCTCTTTATGTAAACTCAGAGCTCAGCGGGGAGGAGAGAAAAAGACCCTGTGGTTGGAGACCGGGAAGAGGCTCAGTCCCTGGAGGTGGGGGGAGGAGCTAGGAGAGACAAAGGCTGGGGGCAAGTGAGCTGGAGCCATGCCCTGTGCACTTTTCATCGTAAATTCCTGTGCAGATTGCCTGGCACACAGCAGGTGCTCAATAAATAATTGTTGGATGAATGATTCAATTAATCGAGGATGTTTGGTAGCACGTTATGATCTAAGGGTAACACTTCACAGTGAGATGTGTGTGTTTATTGCTGCATTCCACAAGCTGACCTGAAGTTTCTTGGCCACTGTATCTGCAACATTTTAAACTGGCCATATTTCTTATTTTATAAAATGAAATAAATGCTAATGTGCTAGCAAGGGAATGTAAACAAGTGTTGTTAGACAAATTCAATGTGACTAAAAAGAAACAGTAGCAGGTGGATGAAAGTGGGCCCAATTAAGATATATTTGCTTTTGTGCCACAGATTCTATGCTTTTCCAAATAGAACTGTTTGATGCTAAGGGAATGGAGACTATTTTTGACTCACAATTTTTTTTTGTTTTTTTTTTTTTTAACTGTGAGAAATATATTTTCTCATCGATATTTTATGCTGTTCTCTTTTCATACTTTGCTTTTGTGATGCTTCCTCTAAAGATGTTTTGTTCCTTTTTTATTTTGTGCCATTGTTTATGCTGAATTTGTTGTTATTTTTGCATTTACATTCCACAGAGAAATGATACTTAGCATAAAATCCCAGAACCGCATCAGGATAAAAGAGGTGATTTATAAACACATAATAGTCGTTTTTGATACTTTTCATCATTAGTCAAGCTGAGAGAACAAATTGGAATTTGAGCTTCTGGTGGGCTTTCTGAAGGGATCCTCAGATAAACGTAGCCAAAGATAAAAGATAATTCCAATTAAAAGATAATGGATATTATACACAATTACGGCTGTGGCCAAGTCAAAGCACTTTGAAATTAAATGTCTTTGTGTGAGAAACCACAGTGTTAAATAAAATAATCAACAGGAATTTATTTCTACTCTCTTTGTTCAAATCTACTCACACACTCATTCCTTATGTTTGGTAGGAAGTTACAATTCTGTTTAAATAAAAAGAAGTGAAAACCTTCCAACCTGGATTAAAGGCTAGCATTTAAATTAGTATAGTATTAAGATTATTTAAAGCCTTTTTAAAATATAGCATCCAGTTGTATTTATGTCCGCTTAATTTTGCTTATTTAGAGCCCCAAACTGGAAAGCTTCTGGATGGCACATAATATCTCACCCTGATGCTGGCTTCTCTGTAAATTTTCCATGTGCAATTACTTTAGCAGAATATCACATTTATGAGGAACTGTGACAAAATACACAATAGAAGAAATGATGCGATCATCGCTTTAAATAATATGGTTACCACATACCACTTAGAGGCTACACCTGAGACATACAGAATTACAGCAAAGAGAGGAGAGCAAAATTAGAACGACAAAATGAATGAAACAAGTGTACCACTTAATTCTAACAAAATCACTGGACTCTAATGACACTTATATGAATGTGTCAGGTGCAGATCTTAAAAAAAGTTTTTAAACTGTCTTTCTGCCTTGATAGCATGTTGATTCACAGGTGATAAATTGGGGCTCCTCCAGTGTCATGTGAAATTTCTTATTTTTGTGTATAATTCACCAGTGGGGCGAACATAGCAAAGGCAGAGGTATGTAGATGAAATACAGAGTTGCGATCATCATGATTTATCACTTCATGCCTGATTCAGTTCAAAAATCCCGCAATCTTCTCCACCTCCAAAACCGCTTCCTCCTTTGTCCCATGGATCTTCTCTATGTGCCATGTAAAAGCTCACCCCTGAAGCTCTGTGGCCTGGTAGCTGTGGTTTATCAAAGTTGTCACCGCAGAAAAACAAAGCAGATCACTGGATTCATCTTATTTTGTTTTATTAGGGCTCTGATGGGTCAGAAATAATAGGAGCTGCTGCAGCTCTCCAAGAACTGGCTATGTGGAGATATGCTTATTAATTTAATTCTTTTTTTTTTGTCCAGTTCCTCAATTTCAACACATGGAATAGGAGGGAGGATTTGAAATTATAACTGGCTATCAAGACACTCCCCAAATTGGGCTTGGGGGACATTTTGGGAAAGGGTACAATAGGGCCCCTAATGTTTATTGCTCCCACTGCAAAGAATACAATTAAGGCCCCTTAATGTTTATTACTCCAGCTCTGAAAGAATACCATTAAGTCAGAAACATCACCTGATGGCATCCTCATCAAGCTACACTCCGTGAGCACAGATGGGACATTATGTAACACAAAGAGAGAGGGGCTGCTCACCCGGCTGCATTTGGCGAACCGTGTCAGAAATCTTTCTTTAAACAAATCCAATAACATGATAATGTGGCAGCCCCCCTCCCCCTCCATCACCATCCTGGAAACTCTGTGGCAACCCGAACAGAACTGCATTAATATTCATCATTCATGGTCTTAAAAAAAAAAAAAAAAAAAACAGAAAGGAGAGAAAAATACCACCACTGTATGCTCTGCTGTATTAGTGTGTCTAATGAGAATAAATTAAAACCCAGCTGAGACATGACCCCTGAACCTTTTGCTTCCTCTTAACTGTCAATTTGACTTTGCTTAGCACTGTGATCAACTGCATTCTGAGTGGAAGTTGACACTGGCTCAACTTTCCGCGAATGCAGGTAAAATGGAATGGGAACTGCCTGAAACTCGATGCTGATGTAACCTGGTTCTGCACCATTACCCGTAATCTGTGTCTTCAGCTCTGTGTAGCTCCAATTTCATTTCTTTAATAGCATGGCTTTTGATAAGAATCTTCTCTTCTCTCCCCCTCCCATTGCCAAGTACCCTTTGTGGTGTCATTGCTAACTTCTTATACAATGCAACTTCATTTTTCTAAGAAATTCCCATCAGTGGCCTTTAATAGCAGGTTAATGGGCTGTTAAATCTCAAATTTTCCAGAATGATTTTGTTACTAGAAGTAGTCTTCCTCCTATTTCCATTGTGGTCAATAAGAGCCTTGTTTTAAGGCACTTAATGCTTTACACAGTATGGGGATTGTGCCTTGAATCAGACCAAACAAGAGATACTTTTTATTCCCTTATGATATCAACACCATTTTAGGAGAATGTCTGCCATGGGTCCTATTTGTTATTCCTACTTAAATCAATAAAGGCTCTGAAAAATACAGGAAGCTTTGCCAGCTATGTGCTTACAAATATTAGATGAGAGGTTCATAGACAGCAGATCATCCATAAGCTGGTTCTCAAACCTGTGTTGTCACATGCTTCATGACTTGTTTCATTATCTGCCACTGCTACTTTATGTTGGCTATTTCTTTCTGAAGCCCTCATAAACAAAACCCTTAATGATACATAGCCCAAGACAATTCATTTACCGAAAAAAAGAAATAGAATACAAGATTATATATAAACCAGAAACCCAGGTACCTTACTGCAGGATTTCTGTAAAATAAAATAGCCTGCTAGAGTTTTCTCACAATTTCTAATTGGATCAGTGCTAGAGAGTCAGAAACCTAGCCAATGTGGGTAACAGATTCTTTCTAATGATTTTTAGAAATAGTAGGTAAGTAAGCTATTA
Organism: Prionailurus bengalensis; assembly: GCF_016509475.1. NCBI lineage: Eukaryota > Metazoa > Chordata > Mammalia > Carnivora > Felidae > Prionailurus > Prionailurus bengalensis. The sequence goes on along the minus strand of NC_057349.1, from coordinate 82,186,751 downwards.
AGGCCGTGATAATTAGAATAAGTAGCAAAGAGTAAAAAACACAATAAAACACTTTCCAGGTGTATGGTTCTTGGATCTGATACTTTCATGGATACTACCTTAGGCTAAAATAATTTATCATACACTTTTCATTTAGTGTGTTAAGATTAAGATTGTTATGTGCCAGTTCTTAACAAATAATCTTAAGGGATTTTATATAATTTTTATAGAACATAATATTCTTTCTTTCTTTCTTTCTTTCTTTCTTTCTTTCTTAAAGAATAGTATAGATGTATCATCATTTATTAGGGGATGAAAAGGGTACAGTCCATGGAGTAAGTTTTTTTTTTTTCCAACGTTTATTTGATGGAGTAAGTTTTTACCAAGAAACTTAAAATATAGTAGGAGAAAGTTTCACAAGTACACAAATTACTGAAGTATGAAACGAAAATTTAAAAAAGATTGAGACATTCTTTTATTTTTGTTGTTGATGCGTTGGTGATAAATGGGGTATTATTTAGGGTATTGCTAGTAGTCAGAATATAGGCAGAAAAGTATTATAAAGGTAAAAAAACAAAAGATCATTTCTCATACACATAACAATTCAAAACAGGTGACTGTCTTACATGAAGAGGTTCAGGGATGCAGTATCTTCGCATCTAATTGATCCACCATTACTTAAGGCCTCACTGTCATTCGTATCTGTCTTCAGGAGGAGAAAGAAAATGTGTGGGGTCCACATGCATGTAGGGGAGGGAAAATAGTTTTCTCTCTACCTTTCAAGGTTCTTGGCTGGTCTGATAATTAAATTGACATAAGACAGATTAACAGCAAAGAAACAACAGATCGAACTTTGTTCATATGAAAACTGCATAAAAATATGGGACTCAAAGACAACCATGTAATTGGGGCTGAGCTGAGGAAGGGGGCCAGAGCTTCAAAGAGAAACAAGACAATTCACAGGAAGATAAGAAAAGCAAATGTTTGATAAATAAATGTTTGCCTTGCCATCCAGATAAGTCTTTCAGATGAAAAATTTATCTCTGGTAATAGCAGTCTTCCTGGTACAGGATCCCTCTCTAAATTACTTTAGGCAATTAAGGGGGAGATTAAAAGCTTTTCCTGAGTCCTATGGGTCTTGATTGCCTTCAGATCCATGCCAAGGTGGCACACATGTTGGGGTGGCAGATTCTGTTCCCCTTCACCTGCTTCTTAAAAGCCTTGGAACAGAAATAGCACATGTTGCTTATGCTCATATTCATTGGCTAGAGCTCAATAACAAGGACAATTCTAACTGCAAAAGAAAGTAGGAAATAGATCCTAATTGTGGCCTGGAAAGAGAAGAAAATGAATTTTAGTGAAGAGATAGCTAATGCTTCCATTTATGCTTGAAGTATTATGAAATTGAAAAATGCTACTGTTATCAAGTGTTATTATCCTCTGAATAGGAATCTTTGAAATAGGAATCTAAGAGTAATTTAAAAGTGAGAAGACAAGAGAGGTGCCTGGGTGACTCAGTAGATTAAGTGTCTGACTTCGGCTCCGATCATGAATCTCAGGGTTTGTGAGTTCAAGCCTCAGGGTCTGTGCTGACAGCTCAGAGCCTGGATTCTGCTTCGGATTCTGTGTCTCCCTCTCTCTACGCCTCCCTGACTCATGCTCCCATCTCTTTTTCTCTCCCCAAAATAAACATTTGTTTTTTTAAGTGGGAAGAGAAACTCCATAAAGAGCATACCTAAAGCTAAAATTAGAATTTTATAGTAATACAAATAAAGTATGACACATAATTGTACTAAACACACTTGGAAAGTATTGGGAAACAAAAGGAAATGGATGGTGGGGGGAATACCCAAAGTTGGGCTGTCTGTCTTTGAGTGTCAAAGGATAAAAGAGTGATTCAGTCCTTCTTGGCCATTAGGAAATAACTAATATGAGTGAGAGATGGTTCAGACCAGAAAGGAAGGGGCATGAAATCAAGTTGGGTATGGATAAAGTAAGAAAGTTGTGAAAAAATGAAAGTCAAAGACCTTCTAAGCCAAAGATTCAGCCAATGGTAAGTAGCTGAAGAGTATAAAAAGAGAAATCCACAGAAAATTAATTTCAAGACAAGATATTGGAAAAGAAGTAATTTTTATCGATGAAGTTGTGAGATGGGATTTTGCCAACGTGTAAGTGAGTGGAGGTAGAGATCACTGGAAGAGATGACACCAAGAACTTGGGAAGGCAGGATGATGTTCAGAGGCATTGTTCTCAACATGGAATATTCTAATGGTGATGGAAGGAATGGATCCACCAGGTGAAACTGGTACCCACAATCATGACTGAGGGGAGCAAAAAAAAAATTCAACCCACTTTTGGATTTTTGAGTTGAAAAGAAATATACTGTAATGAAGATAGTCATGAGAAATGAAGATATGTTAGGGACAATGTTTTGCCACCTTACTGAAAATAGAGTTTAGAGATGGAATTTAGAACCTTTGACATTAGGTCTTTGGACTTGTGTCATATTTCTGTTCAACAAAGTAGAAATTAGAGTGGGAAAAAAACATACACATTAAAAAATACCATCCATTAAAATGGAATCTTAATTGGATGGTATTACATTCACATGTGTTACATTTAGAATTAAGGATGGCAAGGAAGAATAAAATGTAAATATATAAACAGTGTTTTCTCTTTAAATCTATTCCAACTTCATAACCTTAGTTACTACTGCAAAGTAAAAAATGTTTATTGAATATAATTACTTACTGCCAAATAATGATGGGCAAAATATAAGCTTATTTTTTATTTACTAAAGGCATAATAAAAATAGCTGTTAGTTATTTTTACCTGCCTTTAAGATTATGAATGTGTGGAACACTATAATAAATTATTTGGCTAATTAAACTTCATTTACATAAACTTTAGATGTATAATTATGGTCTATAGTGATAGCATATGGAAGGTTCAGAGAAGCTTTCTTAGATAAACATACACTCTGATGGGAGTAGAACAGTGGGTGTTAGAAGTTGGAAGATCTGGATCTACCATATTCTGTAAGTATTATGGGTATGATTTATATCTATGATTTTATTTATATTTATATGTGTATATATTTATGTGTCTATATATGTTTATATATTATATAAATGATTTATATATATTTATATATATATTTACATATATATATAAATATATATATGTAAAATTAGAGTTCAAATACGTACCACATAAGGAGAATAGAGAAACTGTTAATAAATATTTTCTGGTATCTACATGCAAGAAAGATCATTAAAGTTTCCAAGGAATAAAAGAGAAAGAGAGAGGGAGGGAGGGAAGGAGAGAACAAAGAAAGGTATTAACTTTATAAGAAACATGAACTTTGTTTCATTTTTTTATATGAAATTTATTGACAAATTTGTTTCCATACAACACCCAGTGCTCATCCCAAAAGGTGCCCTCCTCAATACCCATCACCCACCCTCTCCTCCCTCCCACCCCCCATCAACCCTCAGTTTGTTCTCAGTTTTTAACAGTCTCTTATGCTTTGGCTCTCTCGCACTCTAACCTCTTTTTTTTTTTCTTCCCCTCCCCCATGGGTTCCTGTTAAGTTTCTCAGGATCCACATAAGAGTGAAAACATATGGTATCTATCTTTCTCTGTATGGCTTATTTCACTTAGCATCACACTCTCCAGTTCCATCCATGTTGCTACAAAAGGCCATATTTCATTTTTTCTCATTGCTACATAGAATTCCATTGTGTATATAAACCACAATTTCTTTATCCATTCATCAGTTGATGGACATTTAGGCTCTTTCCATAATTTGGCTATTGTTGAGAGTGCTGCTATGAACATTGGGGTACAAGTGCCCCTATGCATCAGTACTCCTGTATCCCTTGGATAAATTCCTAGCAGTGCTATTGCTGGGTCATAGGGTAGGTCTATTTTCAATTTTCTGAGGAACCTCCACACTGCTTTCCAGAGCGGCTGCACCAATTTGCATTCCCACCAACAGTGCAAGAGGGTTCCCGTTTCTCCACATCCTCTCCAGCATCTATAGTCTCCTGATTTGTTCATTTTGGCCACTCTGACTGGCGTGAGGTGATACCTGAGTGTGGTTTTGATTTGTATTTCCCTGATAAGGAGCGACGCTGAACATCTTTTCATGTGCCTGTTGGCCATCCGGATGTCTTCTTTAGAGAAGTGTCTATTCATGTTTTCTGCCCATTTCTTCACTGGGTTATTTGTTTTTCGGGTGTGGAGTTTGGTGAGCTCTTTATAGATTTTGGATACTAGCCCTTTGTCCGATATGTCATTTGCGAATATCTTTTCCCATTCCGTTGGTTCCCTTTTAGTTTTGCTGGTTGTTTCCTTTGCTGTGCAGAAGCTTTTTATCTTCATAAGGTCCCAGTAATTCACTTTTGCTTTTAATTCCCTTGCCTTTGGGGATGTGTCGAGTAAGAGATTGCTACGGCTGAGGTCAGAGAGGTCTTTTCCTGCTTTCTCCTCTAAGGTTTTGATGGTTTCCTGTCTCACATTCAGGTCCTTTATCCATTTTGAGTTTATTTTTGTGAATGGTGTGAGAAAGTGGTCTAGTTTCAACCTTCTGCATGTTGCTGTCCAGTTCTCCCAGCACCATTTGTTAAAGAGGCTGTCTTTTTTCCATTGGATGTTCTTTCCTGCTTTGTCAAAGATGAGTTGGCCATACGTTTGTGGGTCTAGTTCTGGAGTTTCTATTCTATTCCATTGGTCTATGTGTCTGTTTTTGTGCCATGTTTCATTTTAGAAAACATTACACACACACGATTGTATGTGAGAGCCTCTCTAAGTTGGGTGGATAGTAATTTGATTTTCTAAAAGAAGTTAAATTTTAGAGTGCACAACAGTTACTTTATGGCTTTTTGTAGTCTACAATAAATGTTTATTATAAATAACTTACAAATTACCCACACTTCACTCCTTATTGAATAGGCACTCAATAAATATTTATTGAAGGCATGAATGATAGGTGGGATGGATTTGATTTCAAAGAGGATAAATAAAATAGTAAGAAGATGATGAAATCCGTTTTACACGTTGTTAATAGTCATGTCCTTACTTATTTTTCAGAAAATATTTCACCAACCTTTCTATGGGAAAGCAGACATTAGATTATTTAGTTTTTATTATTTTTGCAGTAAAAATTACTGTAAAAAACTAAGAATAGGTATGGATTCCAAGTAATATCATGTCAGTTACTTAATAATAAAAGAAACTACCATATTCAACTGACGTATGAAAACACAGGCTCAAGAATATGAAAGCAGCACATGGAATCCACAGAGACACAGTGAAAAGTTGAATGCACTTTCTTTCTGTCCGTGAAGTTAGGGAAAGGCGGACTTGAAGACAGCGTGGAGTTGGGTAGAAAGAAGAAAGCCATGTCACAAGCAGACAGGCAGTCCCAGGGCAATGCGTTGGTGTACGAAGGTCAACAGAAGCTAGACTGGACAATGGCACTTCAATAACATTTTCATGATGATTCTTGGGAGACCATACAAGAATTCATTTTCTTTCTCATGAAAGAGTGTAATTTGATATATTTTTATTGCTTTTTTATTATTTCTGCTTCCTTCTGTCGTTCTTTATCTGAGTTTATTTCTTTTTCCCCTTTCTATGTACGAACTGTCAATTGCTGGAAATGCCATAGCTGTCCCATTTCCACAATGCTGCATGCGGGGCTGTCTTGCTCATTACTTATTCATTTCTGAGGTCCTCAGGAGGCAAAGTAAGCAGACTTTCATATACCAGTGTTAAGGTTTTGCTGCATTCAAACATTTACTAATGTTACATTTGGAAATGTGTGTTTGTTAGCTGCTGGTAGTCCTTGGCGGTCTTATTACAAGTGTCATTAAAGCATCATAATATTTGGAGAAATAGCTCTGCTTCGAGATATTCAGGTTCATTAATGAACATTATCCATCTGACACATTTGGTAAACACCAGAGCTTCAGAGAAGAGCTCATCAGGGATAAGCTTGGCCCTCTAGGCTCGCTTGGAGAAGCTCATGAACTCACTACTGTTCACCCTCATTAGGCTGGAGATGCACAGGAAAAAAAACAAAAAAAGGAAAAAAAAACCTCTGAAAACTGCCAATATTTGTACTTTAGAATTTAGAGTCTAATGTCTTCTTTCGTTGCTGTTGTTACAGGGATTGGTGGGCAAGAGAAAAAAGAAATGCTGTATGAAAGTTCTGTTTGTTTCTCTTTGGAAAACATCGGTGTTACCTTTAAATTAAATGCAGAAAGTAAAAGCAAGGTTGAAAAAAAAATTTTTTAAAAAACAACTTTCTATCTAGTCCCAAGGTTTTGGAAAAAATCAGAGCATCGTTCAGGTCACAAATATTGTTAAGAAAAAGCCCTAGAAAAATATAGGCATTATTTTTCTTCAAAATGCCATTTCCCCTGCTATGACACACATACTATAACCCACAGAAATATTCAATAAAACTGAATTAAGACAAAGTTCCCCAAAGTAACACAATCCCAAGTATATACACCTTTGGACACTTCAAATAAAACAGCCTTTCCAGAAAGCACAAAATATGTTTTTCTTATCACCGTGTAATATAGAGACTAAAAATATTTGAGTAGATGTGTAATTTTTGTACATGAAGAATATGTAACCATATCTTACAATCGTTACCTAGGAATCAGAGGATTTTTCAAGTCCGATCATTGAAAATATCTTTCCCATTGTAATTACTCATATTTTATCATTTCAAAATTGTCATGCTTATTTGTTCTAGAACTTAACAAAGGCATTACTAATTTCTCCTTGAAATCATAAAACTTCTCTATTAAACAAGTAAATTCAGTAATTTCACTCATTTTAAACAGATAGGAAAAGTCAGCTTCCTGAATCCCCTGAAATCCTCCCATTCCAAGGGAGTCCACTGAGGCTATTCAGACTTAGTTCAGACAGAAAAAATAAAAATCCATTTATATGTCTCAAAAGAATTTTTAACTAAAAATGGAAAAACAATGTATTACTGAAAGAAAAAGTTAGAATCTATTTAGTATGCAGAACTATATCCAAGACAACTTTGATTCTTGTTTGGGTCAATAATCTTCATTTGTCAAATACTTACATTCTTTATCTTCTCTTATTTTTAATTTGGCATTTGTTTTTTTTTTAATTTTTTAATGTTTATTTTTGAGAGAGAAAGAGACAGACTGCAAGTGGGGGAGGGGCAGAAAGAGGGGGAGATGTAGAATCGGAAGCAGGCTCAAGGCTCCTAGCTGTCAGCACGGAGCCCTACACGGGGCTCAAACCCACAGACCAAGAGATCATGGCCTGAGCTGAAGTCAAACGCTGAGCCACCCAGGTGGTCGAGCCACCCAGGCGCCCCTAATTTGGCATTTGTAATAAAATCAAAGTAATTATAAATGGATGGGCAAAATAGGTTATTGAATTAAAAAACAAAGATAATTTGATCATTTTCCAAAAACTTAAAGGGAGGCACAGTTGATCATCATTTTTCATGGACTCTGTATTTGCAAATTTGCCTACTTGCTAAAATTTATTTGTGAGCCCAAAGTTAGTACTCATAGGGCCTTCACGGTCATTCTCATTCGTGCATAGAGCAACAAAATATTGAAGTTGCCTGACATGTGTAACTTCAACATGCATAGAGCAACAAAATATTGAAGTTGCCTAACAAGTGTTCCCAGCTGAGGTCGAACAAGGCGACACTCTGCCACGTTTCAGCTTTCACAGTGTAAACAAGTATCCTTCCCAAGGCCTATATTGTGCCTGTTTCTCACGTTTTTGTGGTTTTTTGTTGGTGAGTTTGTTGTTTCAAATGGTCTCCAAGCATAGTACTAGTGTGCTGCCTACTCTTCCTAGGCACGAGGTTGTGATGTGCCTTTCAGAGAAAATGTTATTATAGGTAAGCTTTGTTCAGACAAGTTCTAGTGCTATTGGCTCTGAGTTCATTGGTAATGAGTCAACAATACATATTAAGCAAGGAAGGTGTCTTCAAACAGAAATGCAGATAAACAAGTGTATGTATTGATTAGTTGATGAGAATATTGTGACCAGAGGCTCACAGGAACCTAACCCTGTATTTGTCCTAGAAGCAATGGTTCTATATTCACTAATTGAGTTTTGGTGGCAATGTATAAAGCACAGTGACCATGAATAATAAGAATTGACTCTAGATGTTTTGATCAGGCCTCGTAGGTGAGACTGGAACTGTTTGTATTACTCTTCCTTGGTTATGTACAAATTCTGTATTTATCAGAACCCCAGAGTCTTTGTATTCTACATTATGATCTTGTAAGAAACAAATGCTATACTATAAACATTCTCTGAACTTTTCCTTGGTCATCTGAGCATTCCAAGAACATACAAGCAAATTAATGAGGACTATCATCTTATAGGAATAATTCTCTTCCAAATACTTTGATTGGGTTTTATTTTGGTATACCACATTAAAGTATTATTGTCATAGCATCTTAGCTTAGTAGAGGTTCTTCCACATTTTCATGTGCATAGTATAAGATCAATTATCTCATATATAGCTATACAAATTAGCACTTTACATATGTATACATATTTGTGTTTTGTTTGCCTTTGCAGAAACAAAATAATCATACATGTATATATATATAAGCATATGACTATTTTATATGTAGTGAAATAACCTCAGATAAATTTGATATTTTTGTTATAGAAGTAATCTAAAGAAAACAACAATTTCAGTGCTGTTAACTAGTACCCTGGACTGAGTTAAAAAAGGGAATGGATAAAAAACAATTTATTTATGCTATTTTATAACAATCCAAAATTTACCAATGCTCCTGACTAACATAACTTTGTTTACAAGAGGCAAATAAATTACTGTGTCAAAACTCTGAGACTAGTTGTAAGAGACTTCTGAAATTTTAAAAATCGAGCCAGCAGTTGGTTCAGAATTATTATGCACTTGGATTTGACAATGACATCAATGGTCAGGAAGATAGATACAGCATCAACTGTTAAAAGAAACAAATACATACATAATAATAACGCTGCGTTTAATCTGAATATATTTGTAAACAAAAGCCCAGTGAAGGGCATAACAGGAAAGGCCCTGGGTTAGAAAAGTAGACTAGAAGATCTTCTAGGTGAGGCTTAGACTGGGCGACCCACTTGGATGCTGAGAAGGATGGGTGCAGAGTGTGTTGGTAGGGTTGGTGACTTGAGCACTGAGTTTTCATCTTGGCTAGCTGGAAATTTCATGCCTGTATGCATTGTTTTCCTTTGAGAGGGACCTTTGATTATCTCAGACACTCTTGTCTAGGACTCTTACTGTAATTTGTCATCCATAGTTGGCCACTCAGCAAGCAATGGAGCTTAAGAAGCAGCATTTGTTGTTCCAGAAAGGTTTCTGGGTAGTTACACCATCAGACCTGTCACAAAAACCAAGAGCACTGATTTAAATTCTTCGGTGTGTTACTTAATTACCTTTTTAATTAGGATAAAATGTCTTTTCACCCTCTCCTATTTGAATACCGCCATCTCTGCTTTCGGGGCCAAGTTATAAATACACTGCAATGAATAGCTCTCCCCCCTCCCCTTCCTCTCCCCACTGAGCCAGCTGCTCCTGTGTGTTCCACTGTCAGTATCCTTGCTGCAGAGACACGCCGAGTGCTCCCTAATAACTGGGGGAATCGGTGCCGCTCATCGCTGAGGCTGACAGCTGAACACAGCTCAGGGGAACTGAATGTGCAAGAGGAGCAGAAAGAAGAGGGTAGATTGATTCTTTGAGATGCAAGGATAAAATGCCTACGAAAATAGCGATGATGATCGTGCTGGGTGGGTGATGAGGGTGAGGGCCGGGAAATGTGGTAGTCACAGCTGGAAAGGGAAACTAAAACTCGAATTTGGAAGTCGAAGAAAACGTAATTTGCCAGTCACACCTTATTTCTTTTTGCTCAAGGAAAGCCGTAATCAGAGTGGGGAGAATTAGAAAAACTCTCTTTTATCTTCTGGGACCAGAACCGCGAGACATACACGACTGAAGTCGAGGACCATTTGCCCAGGCTTGCCATAGAACTAAGTTTTCCTTCCGGGAAGAGATTCTCTGACTGAGAAAGCACCTGCAAGTAACTCTTTGTATAGTCTCTGTGAGAGCTTCCAGAATTGTAAAACATTCTAATGAGAAGAATCCTGAGGTACAATTTTTAAAATTATTTTTAATTGTGGTAAAATGCACACGGTACAGAATTTGTCACCTTAACCACATTTCAGTGGACAGTTCAACAGTATTAAGTACATTGACATTGTTGTGCAACCTCCATTACCATCCATCTCCACGATTCTTGTCACTTCCAAAAACTAAAACTCTGAACCTATTAAACAACAATTCCACATCCTCCCTTACCCCACCCCCCCACCCCCCACCAGGGACTGGCAAACACCATTCTACTTTCTGTCTCCATGAATTTGACTACTCTAGACACCTCATATAAGTAGAATCATACGGTATGTTTCTCTTTGTGTGACCAGCTTATTTCACTGAGGATAATGTCCACATTAGAATGTGTCAGAATTTCCTCCATTTTATTTTTTTTTTAATTTTTTTTTAATGTTTATTTATTTTTGAGACAGAGAGAGACAGAGCATGAATGGGGGAGGGTCAGAGAGAGAGGGAGACACAAATCTGAAACAGGCTCCAGGCTCTGAGCGGTCAGTACAGAGCCCGACACAGGGCTTGAACTCACGGACTGCAAGATCATGACCTGAGCTGAAGTCGGACGCTTAACGGACTGAGCCACCCAGGTGCCCCAAATTTCCTCCATTTTAAAGGAAGAATTGGTTATCTATCCATCCATCCATATGGGCACTTGGGTGCTCCCACCTTTTAGCTATTGTGAGTAATGCTGCTATGAACATGGTGCACCAATACCTGAGTTCCATTCTCTTGAATATATAGTCCAAAGTAGAATTGTTGGATCATGTGATAATTCGATTTTTAATGTTTTGTGGGACCTCTACCCTGTTTTCCATAGTGGTTACATCACTTTACATTCCTATCAGCAGTACACAAATATTTCAATTTCTCTACATCCTTGCCAGTACTTGTTATTTTCTGGTGTATTTGATAATAATCATCTTAATGGAAGTGGACTGTCTCAGATGCAATTTAACTTCTTTGTTTTGAATATGAAAAAAATGCTGGACCAGAAAGGATGTTTTAATCTGCATAGTTGGTAGCAGTGTTGGAACAAAAACCCAGGCGTCTTGGTCAACAACTTGTGTTCAGGTCTCCAAAAGTAGTCAGGTTGTGTTTTGTTTTGTAAATGATAGTCAACAGTATGTCCGACAGACTACAACTATTCCTTAACTTACTCTAAGTAGAGTAAGCCACATATGACCATGGTTCTGGCTCCCTGAAGAATACCCACCTAATAGAGAAGTGCAAGCACTAGAAAAAGGCTCAGGGGAGCTACAGTTTATTTATTTATTTTTTTAACTTTTTTAATGTTTATTTATTTTTGAGAGGCAGAGAGAGCGTGAGCAGGGAGGGGCAAAGAGAGATGGAGACACAGAATCTGAAGCGGGCTCCAGGCTCTGAGCTGTCAGCACAGGGCCTGATGCAGTGTTCAAACACAGGAGCCCAGCCATGAGATTATGACCTGAGCCCAAGTCAGACAGTCAACCAACTGAGCCACCCAGGTGCCTCAGGAGAGCTGCAGTTTAAACACGAGCCAATGGACAATGTTCACGGTGCATGTAAGTGCTGAAAACCTGTAGAGTGATGAGTGTAGAGAGCTATTAACATTTTCTGGGAATTCTATATGGCAGCTGCAACCCTGATATCGTAGATTATACAATGTAGGAGACTGTACAGTAACATTGGATAATAAATTGTAGTTGATAAATTGTGAGAAATCAAGTGCCAGAAAATGTGCGCTGTAAAAAAAATCATATGGTTATTGTTCTTGTTAACATCTATAAGAAAAAAAGAATGTGTAGACACTAAAGTGTTAGTTTTGGGTTTTGAGATTCATTTGTTCAACCAATTTTAATTGAATACCTGCAGCAAGCCAGGCACTGAACAAATAGCACAGAACAAGACAAATAAGGCCTCTGTTCTCTTGAACATCTTTTCCAATGGGAGATAATTTTAAAGAAGAAGCAAATAACCAAGATAGGTATAGCTACAAGTTACCAGTGGGCCAAGTATGGCTAGCATTTGGGTAATTTTGTTTGGTCTGCAAGTATTTGTTTTTAAGTGTACATTAGATGATATTAGGTAACATTTAAAGAGGGAATCTTCCCATAAATACCAAATTGCTGGCTTTCCTTGAGAAATTTGTGAAAACATCAAATAGTATAGTCAAATAAGATAGAAAAGCCATGCTAAGGAAATAACTTTGTAACTAAAATTTTAAATATGAGAATTAATCAGGATTATGCAGTTCTGGGGAAAGAACATTCAAAGCAGAAGGAGCAGGAGGCCCCAAGTCCTGGAAAATGGAAAAAGTTATGACCAGATGAGCTAAAACGGTGGCAGGTCATGTGAAAGGAGTGCCCCAAGACTTGACAAAAAATTCAATTTGACTATAAGAGTGAAAGATATTGAGCCAAAGAGAGACATAGGGTAATTTCTATATTTTCCCCTGTATTTCCAAATATGTCAGTATAAAGATTCATCTCACCTGTGTAAGGATGAGAAATATTTTTTAATACCAAAAAAATCTTCTTAGTAAATTTGTGTTTTGAATAAAATACAGAATGAGGGGGAAAGCAAATCATTGAAAAACAAGATTACTATACTGTCTATATTTGAGTGTAATTTTATACCTAACTTGAAAGTCATTTTCCATCTGTAGATGAGCCCCTTGCAGAGGAGATGAAGGAAATGAGACTGGATGAGTCACCGGGGTTACCTAGGAAAGTAGCAGGAGTTAGTAACATACTAGAGGTCATTGTCTCCAGGTATGACCAACTTACCTGGTCCATAAAGGTAAAACCATGTACTGACCTCAACCACAAAATGTGAATGCCCTGACTAGTTTTTTGGAGGTATGAACTTTTGATTAAAAAAAAATTGAGTTTTTTATTCACCAAAGAAGAAAAATTTTTGAGTCAGTGTAAAGAATAAAAAAAAGGAAGGAAAACATAATATAAATGATAGGACTTTAAAGGAGTCATGGTAATAAGCTCATTCGATATTCAGATAAGACCAGCTGCTGTTCAGGTCCAAGTTGTTCAACCAGAGTCCGTGTAACTGATGCCTGGTTGAACTCAAACAAAGCCCCCAGGCTTGCATCTAAAATCTTTTTTGTTGTAGAATGATTCTGCAATGATCTAGAAGAACTACACTTCCCTGCCTCCAAGACACAACTATGAAGGCAGCCTGCAGTTATCTCTAAAACAAAACCTGTGAACCAAGAAGGGGGGCATGACAACTAGGTTTGTGTTGCTTTTTAAATCTGGGATTTTCTCTCATAAATTTTTGGTTTATTTGTTTTGTGTTTGATTATTTTGCTTCTGTGTTTTCTTATAGTTTTGGGAAAGGAGTAATTAGATAAAGAGTTAAAATGTGAGCAATAAGTATCATAAAATTTGTAAAATATTTCTGATATAGTAGACTCCATTGTATGTAGAGCCTTCTGTAGACATTGACCTTGGTAATGAATTATTGAAATAGTTCTTCCTTAAAGGGAAATAATAGAGTATTAAATTAATGCAAAGTTATAAATATGAGCTGTGTCCCATGCTCAGTTTGTGGGATTGTTTGTAATGATATTGTGATATTAGAGCAATTTATAAATGCACACACACACCACATATATGTGTGTAATAGACATATATGTATGAATATATATGTGAATATTTACTTTTAAAATCAGCCCTAAAGCTGGCATTCAATAAAATATGAAAAGCTTATATCTGTATGAGTGAAGAAATATGACTATCTTTTTAAAGATATGACCCATCACTAGAGCTTAATTTTTAAATCAATTATGGGAATAAATAGCACTCTATAAATAACCAACAATTCAGGATCAAAAATTATTTTCCAATAGCCTCTTATCTCCTTATTCAAAGACATTACCAAGTCCTATCAAGTCTTCATTTTTTAAATGTCTAGTTCCATTACCTCTGCTTTACCTACCTTACCACTACCCCATCCAAGCATAAGTCACATACCTGAGATACTATATAAATCTGACTGTGCTATTCATCTGTTCAAAGTCCATCAACTTCTATTCCTTTTAGAAAAAGAAAGAGGAAGGTACATCTTTGGCCTGGTATGTAGAATAAAACCTGCTATGACCTAGTTCTTGTTTGTCCTTAGTCTTATCTTTTGCCATTCCCTCTCATATTTACTCACATTCCAGATGTCTGTAGTTAATCACTAACGATTCTGTTGAGTGCCTGCTATGTGCTACGCTGGGGATGTGGTGGTTCTTGCTCTCAGATGCACTGTTCTAGAGAATGTAGGAAAGTAAATAAATTATATTTTCAGAGTAAGTATACAGCAAAAATAAATGACAATATCATATATAAAACATAACCATAACCCTTGAATAGAAGGTCATGGAAGTTCTCCTAGAATGAGTGGTATTTGAGCAAAGGACAATTTGGGAAGGACCAGCCATTAGAAGCAGAGAACAGAGGACAGATCATTTTCCACTTACAGGAAACAGGAAGAACCAAGGTCCTAAGAGAAGGAAAGAGGTGGCTACAAGTGGGATGGTCAAGGTGTCCCATGTTGGAGATGCTCTTTGAGACATAGGTAATTGCCAGGCCATGTAAAGGATATTAGGTCATGATACAGAATTGGGATTTTAGAGTAAGTGGAGACAGATTTAAGCAAGGTACTGATATTAGCTAACTTTTAAAACAATCTCACTGTAGCCACATGGTGGAGAATATGATGGCTCCTGAATGGTAGCAACACCAACCTCTGATCCATGTACTTTCTTGCCAGGGCAATACAAAGAATATTTACAACCAAAAGACTTCAGTTGTTTTTTAAGTCCCAAATTATTCATTTATCCAAGTGGATGATTCAGGACCTGCAAATTTGGAGGAGAGAGAAGAACCCCAAGAGATGAGTTCTGGCATATCTCACAGATGGGCTCCGTAACTTAGAACCTCCTGGGGTGTAATGATGACCTGACCTGCTCCGTCCAGGATTGGCATCATGGCTTGTGGCTTTGCGTTTCATAAAACTCTAACCCAGCAGCCTTCTTATTGGGTCCATGTAGAAAATAACAAGAGTAGTAATAGGTAAGTAATAGTAGCCATAATTAACTAAATCAGTGCTGTCCATGTCTAGGTATTTGTGATCGAGGCCTTATAATCTCTCAAGCTTTTATCAACTCTGCAAGGTAAATAGCTTCCCCCATTTTAGAAATAATAAGCTTTGAGGTCGAAGATATTGACTCTTGAGTGGCAGAGGCACCATTCAAACCTCAGTCTTGCCTGACTTTCAAGCCCACATTCTTTCCATTTCATTGAGTCAAAAAGCAAAGTTTAGAGTTTCTGTTTGATTATTTTTTAGAAGAGAAAATAATGTAATATTTTTTCATCTCTTTAACCTCTATAGGACTTTAAAAACAAAACCTCGTCAAAAATGTCCAAGTCAGGAAAAAAAAAAGGAAATAAAGTTATGGAAAGAAATATGGAAAAAAATAAATAAGAAACCTTAAAAAAAGATGTTAACTAAGTAGAATTGAAATAAAAATTTGAGGGGCGCCTGGGTGGCTCAGTGGGTTAAGCGTCTAACTTCAGCTCAGGTCATGATCTCATGGTCCATGAGTTCGAGCCCGGCGATGGCTCTGTGCTGGCAGCTCTGTGCCTGGAACCTGCTTCAATTCTGTGTCTCACTGTCTCTCTGCCCCTCCCTTGTTCACACTCTGTCTCTCTCTCTCTCTCAAAAATAACTACATACACACACACAAAAAAAAGAAATAAAATTTTGAAAAAAAAAGAAGCTTGGAAAAGAAAAGAAAAATCTTCTCTTACATTAAAAAAAAAGAAAGAAAGAAAGAAAGAAAGAAAGAAAGAAAGAAAGAAAGAAGATCAAGAAGTGGTTTGGCCTAATTCGGCTCTCCCTGGGTGGGCAGCTCTGGCTGGCAAGAAAATGCCTGTTAAAGTAGGTGAGGGTCATGCTTCTCTCCCTGAAGTTAGGAAGGGCCCTGTCAGGGCCATCACACGAATGGCTGCCAAATGGGCCTCAAGGGCAACATGAAGAGCAAAGACCAAATCCCTTACTGTGTGAAGCCAAAGGCCAATTTGTGCTCTCAAACCGGTCATGGCATTTCTGGTCTTGAGCGCGGTCCCGGCAAGGATGAAGGCTGTGCGTTGTGATGAGACGTGCTGATAGCTTCCGTGACCTCTAATTTCATTCAGCACCCAGTGTGGGCGGTGTAACTCTAGTGCTGGAGAAGGCAGCCTTTAGATGAAGCACCAGTCCCACAAAGAGTCCATTGACATTTGTAATCTCTCCAATTCTATCCCTAGCTTCCAGCTTTTATATTTCATTATCTCAGAGTCAGAGCAGGAGAGTCAAATATCACAGCAGCTATTTCTTTTGCCGAATGCTGATGGCTGCCCCAGGAGAAGAAAGGAAAGAATAAGTTATTAACATATATTAGTGACTGGTGATGAAGGTTGTTGGGTTGTTGTTTTTTTTTCTTTTGGCAAGAGAAAATTTGAATCAATGGAATAGGCATGGACTTTGGAGTCAGACATCACTAGATTTTAATGTGGAGTTCCCAGCTATCCCGTGACCTTAGGCAAGCACATTGAATTACACTGAATCACAGCATCAATGCTTATCAAATGAGATTAATAGCAGCTTATAAACTATATGAAAATATGCTTAACATATATTTGGCACACAATAAGTATTTGTGGATTTCCTCCCTTGTTTGAATAGTTTCTTAGAGCAAAAAAGGGTTTGTCATGAAAGACTACTTATTTAAAAGTAGCATGTGGAAAAAAAAAAAACCACTAAGGAACTGTGTCTTACCAATTCATTTAGCATCTCTGAGCCTTAGTTTCGACATCTTTCAGAGAAAATTATATCCCCCAAAAGCAATTATGGAACAAAGATAAGAATAATTATGATTCTCATAATCTTTATTCAGAGATCTTTACTCATAGAGTTTGAGGGAAAAAAGTTGAAATAGCCAGGTACTTTGATTATTATAGTCGTATTTCTTATTGGTGTTAATAAATATGAAAAATAAACACTAAAGATAAGAGCTATTTTAAAAGCATTGTTATTCATTTAGAAATTGTTCCTTTCCAAAATTTAAGATAATTTTGATATTCTCTTAGACTGATTTTTGTTAGAATTGTTTTTATATAGATGTATCTATCCAATCCTCAGCTACTAATACTAAAATGTATCTTCTGTCTGAGATATAAATGATGTTCAAAGGCCAATCACTCTGTACAAATGTCACCATCCTCATGATTGATTTAGCATTTCTCCACTTTCAACAGATTCTTGAATCAGTAATACTTGGAGACACCATGCACATCAAATGTACTAGTGTAATGCTTACAAAATCAATAAATGGTGGTCTTGTGATGTCTACTTTATTGATTGAGTTTTTATTATATCTGTAATTATGGTTCAAAAATACAATTTGATGGTCCTAAAAAAAAGTGTTAACTCTTACATCTCATATCCATAGGGCCTTGACTTTTTCTTTTTTTCTTTTTTTTCCATCATTCTAGAGTTTAGCCTATCCCACATCCAAATAAAGTCTCATTACGACAGCTTTCTCTGAGGTACAGGGGCTGACGTGGAGACCCTTGACTGTAGTAGTCAGATAGTTCATCCCATCTACACAGAGAAGTAATAAGAAGGGCTTCTTTAACTCAGACGTTTATGGAGATAATCAAAGAATTTGTTGAGATTTATTCATCCTATAGTATCTAATAAGAATCGTACTTACAATAACCCTAGATAATGGGTGATGATTTTTGATGATCTTCATTTTTTTTTTCTCATCAACAAAATGATGATAGCTATTAGTGGCATGACCAGGTAAATGCTTGTGATTTGGTTTAGCTCTTCTGGCTCTTTCACTTCCCATTTCTCTTACAAAAACAAACAAAACTTTCTCTGTGTTCCAGTGTCCTTATTACCACTTCATATAAGTGATAATCACTTTCATATCACTTCATATGATGAGTAGGATTCATTTGAAAATGACTCAGCATAGTTCATGTATGTGAGCACTATTTTAGAGTTAGCCAGGTGCCCTAATCATAAATGTACTCCAAAGGGCAGTGAATATCTAATTGGAAAGGACAGGACCAGATGCATTTTTGTTGATCGAATGTAGTTGAATATTGTCAGTTTCCTATGATTCAAGTTAATGTAATCGCTTCATCAGTTCTTAGTAATTTTGATCAACTTAGATGTTTAGATGTTTAGTTTGATACGTTTCTTGAAGATGGGTTTTACTGGTAAAATTAGTGATGTATATTAATATATTTCATCAATCATTTTTCTCTAGTAAAAGCAATGCTATTTGGATATGTGGATTGACTTAATTATTTCACAATCTCTACTTTCTCATTTACAGGGGATAAAACTCTAGCAAGCCCTCTAGAGATGGTGCCTGACGCTTTCTCTCTAGATGCTGTTGCATCCAGGCATTGGTCTCTAGAATATTGTCATACCTGCTTCAAGTAACCCTCACATGCAAAGCATGATTGTAGGACCTGCAAATATGGATGACTGAGCTTTCATCCATTTTATAAGAGTAAGTTGTTTGCAATATTCTATGCCAGCTTGCTAACAAACCATTGCTTAATATTTACCTGTGCAGGAGGTAGAATTTGATCTGACACTTGCTTTCATTATTGTTTGGTTGGGAAGAAGGGGAAGTGGCAGCCACATTGCTTCCTAAAGCATCATAAAAGATGTGCATAACTAGGTTTTCTTAGCTCACTTTGTGATACACAATCTTAATTTCCTAAACAGTGTCCTTCATCAGGGTACAGTCTTTGTGAGGTAATTACTCATTGGTCTCTGTGGAAGACTTTCCTTCCTCCCGTAAGCACTGCCCTGTGCTGAATAACCCTGTGGTGCTATGGTTCACTGACTCTAGACCAAGTGCTCTGTGTTAAAATAATGTGATTTTTGTCCGTGTGCACTGGGATCAGCATGCTCTCTGAGAGGATTTAAACCCTTTTCAGCTGGAAGAGTCACTTCTTGCTTAGGGCTAGAACTTCAAACAGACATCTTATCAATTTGAACAGTGATGAAATGGTAGCGCTCAGTGTTGACACTATTTTACTTCTTGACCTGAAGTATGGGGCATTACTGCTTTCTGGTTTCCTGTCCAATGCCTCGGAGGAAAGGCAGTATGTATGTTCATTCTCCACATTCTATTATGCAAATTATGTGGAGATGATGCATCACATGTTGTTGTATATTAACATAACATATTATCCCATATTAATTTTGGAACATACATCCAGAGTTGAGGCTCCCTGGACATAAGATTCTGAGACACTGAGCTTTGCATCAACTGGTCATTGAATATGACCCACTCCCATAAAAGAACCATAATAATGAGCAAGGCAGCTTCTTTCTGCCAAGGACAGTTCCTGGAGAGGGACCTGACTGTAAGCTGTCAGCAGCCAATACCTCTAAAAAACGTGAAGAATAAGATCACAATCCTAAAGGGAAGTAAAGTTGGTACATCACAGCATCACTTTTAATTCAGTCCCAGGTTTGGACCATTCAAGTGAGTATGAGGTTCCTTTCTGTTCCTGAGAGTGTGTTCCTTGTCTGGCCTTGATTCAATCGCAATTTTGTTCTTGATTTCTCCAGTGCTTACTTGCTTATCTGAGCTCCCCGACCTCTTCTGATAAATATCATTAACACTGGGGAACAATATTCATCAAGAGAATAGCAGAGTCTATCTTTCCTGTTCAATTTCAACCCAACCTGCTTCCAGTACTTGCTAATAAGGGTAATTTAGAGAAAAACCATCACTGAAGAGAAAGTTGGTAAAAATTTTTTGGCTCATAGTCATCTCTGCCCACCCCCACAAAGTGAAGAGAATTCCAACATGGAGCCAAGTGCCCTTGAGGGGCAGGAGAGTCTAAACAAGAGAGAACAAGGGTAAGTTAGTATATTACATGACTTGGTGAGTTCAAGGATGGCTTAATGACTGAGAAGAAGTGGTCAAAGATGAGTTAACAACTGGAAAATTAGAATTGTACCAAAGTGAAGAAAGGAAACTATGATGAGAAAAAGAAGTTCAAGAAAATGTTAAGTAATTTTAAAAGGACATTTCTGAGCAACCAGACAGAGTGAGAAAGAGAGAACTAGCCTTAGAATGATCAAAGGGTAGGTGCAGGGACTTTTGTTACACTTAGGACTCATAAGTGTTCTCAGATAGGATTCACCTTGGAGACTGGCCTCAGGTCTCCTAACTTTTACAGAATTCCACATTAATGCAACTCACACTCAGAGATAGCAAGAGTGTGATTAAGTACAGTACTAATGCCTACAGTAAAAATGTAATGCTTTTTCCAAAATTCCTTGATAACATTTCTAATTTTGACCTTTTACTTAAATCCCTGGCAGAGTATCTTTCCAACTTTCAACTCATCAATTTTCCTTTTATTCAAATTGTTATTGAAATGCAACTTCCACCGTGAAGTCTTCCCTCATAAGAATTTTTCTTTGCAGTTCTGTCTAATCTGAATATGCAGATTCAACAGCACTCTTACTTATCCCTGCCCTGATTTCATATACCCTGAATATGTGACCTATCGAATTATGCAGCCATGCTTACGTAGAAATCTATTCCCTAGTTCTCCTCATCCAGCTTACCAGTGCCAGAACTTTGCAGGCAGCTTCCATGCCAGTGAACGATTGCAGAATAAGGAAATGGTAATAACGACACAGTTTATTACTCAAAATAGTAATAAATAGTAATCTATTTTAAGTGTCATTATGGCCATATCCCATGCAAAAGAGGACACACTTCACAAGAGTCAGAAATCTCTGTGAGGGGCCACTATACATCTCTCAGACTTTTCCACTGAATTTATTCATAGCTGGATCTGTATCAATCAGTAAGAACTATCTCCAGCTCTATACTGTGTCCACCTATATGTACACATAGAGAAATGAAGATATAAAAGGAGCAGGGGCTACCCCAAAATTTTAAATACAAAAGAGCAGTGAGCTTCACAGACTGTCTCAGTGCACAAGAAAGTCCCCTTGGAGAGGTCTATAAACATGACAGAGCAGTCCTGATATTTGATTCAGAGATATCAGTGTTTATTTTTAAACAGGAAGGAAAGCTCCCAAGACCCATTACTTTTCTCTTAAACACAGACCTCTTTAGCCACCCCCTCTGGAAGCTGTGATGATTTTCATAGGACTACAGATCATTTCAAAAAGAATAAAATATAATGAAGGGCTGCTCCTACAAACGCAAATTTTGTAGAATCCTTTGGACTGGCAGCTTTGGAAATTCTTCTCTCGGGGGAGGTAAATTTAAGTGGAGCTGCACTTGAGTTCAGTTTGTATTCCCCTCTCAATTACCATCAATGCAGCTGAATCAGGAGCTACACCAAAATTCCTGAGATAGCTTTTTAAAAATCTAAAACAAAAGAAGAGAGTGTTATTGCAGACAGAGGTGAAAGAAACCTTGATACAAGAGGGACAAAATCCCCGGAGGGAGGGAGCTGAGGGCATGGAATAATGAAACAAAAACTTGAAACACCCAAAGCGGAATACACACATTGTGATCCTTGTTCTTTCTTTAATTTTTCAGGCCTGCAAATATTTGATGTATTTTTGCCAGACTTAGGATGCACAGTATTTTATTAGCAGATAGATAATAAGCCACACAGATAATTATCATATTGTGGGAAAGGAACAGCCAGTCAGTGTCACACGTTTGGGAGTCGCTCCTTCCTGCGTGATCAGAAAACTCCCCGAAAGTGTACCCCAGGCAGCGTGCAGTTAGGAGAGTCCCTGTCATGGCTTATTGCTTAAGCATGCTGCAGGCGACTACTGTATCAGCATCTAATAGCTCAAAACAATAAGGTATGTTTATAAGACACAGAACATTATTCAGCAGTGCGTCTCTACCACCAATAGATAGATCATTGCTTGGGCTTCAAGTTTTCAAGAAGTCAAAGGCATTTTTACTAATTAAAATGTGAAAGTAAGCTCAGAGCTAGTTTCGTGATTCAAGCAATTGTAGGAAAACAGCTCTCTTGAAGTACAATCTGATATTTATAAAATGCTACTGGAATTGAAGAATCAACATGCAGTAATTAGAAGCGGAGCGATTTTTCTCTTATTTACCTTCAAGTCTTCACAGAGGCCCACAATTGCAGCCATATCAAACATTAAAACTCTATTCTGAAAACTATTAAGTGCTATCGTGAAGGAATTTTAACGTAGCGCTAAGAACACCCGTGGGAGCATCATTAAAGTTGCCGAGAACATGCATCTTGGTGCATGATGTCTAGGGTGACAGCTCCACTCTGCAGAACACTTTCCGGTTCACACAGGCATGTCAGTACCACCGCACACTTTCCTCTATTGACTCACGGTGCCATTGGGCAGATCTAAACTGTGTCTACACAGCAAGGATCTGAGTCGGTGAGATAATACAACCAGGTTGGTCTGATTACAGGCAGATTTTTGAGGGTGCTTCAACAACAAAGAATTTCGTCCGCATTTTGTAAGTTGACCAAACAAATAGGTGTACGATTTGTGATGATAAATGTAAAGTTTGCATTTTGATTCTCCATCATTCTATCACAATATAGATGTACTAGTTTTACTTGTTTCCATAGTGGGCAATGCACTAAGTACTGTGAATATAGGGATGGGATAGATCAGGGTTCCGAGAACTGCATTAACCTATAAAGACGCCCCAAATTTGTAAAGTTAAGAATTGGATGGAATTAAGATTTCAGTGGTTTTAGGACTTTGGTGTGAGTCACATTGGAGGTTGAGACCTGCTTCTGTCTGTTACTAGTTCTATTACCCAGGCAGACTACATTACCACCATAAACCTCCGTCTCTTAGTCTGTCAAATGGAATTAACACCAAAACCTGCCTCACTGGGACGTTTTGAGATGAGGTGAAGTAATTGTGTACCTCTTTTACCATAGTGTCTTGCTGATAAGTGCTCAAGTAGTGTTAGCTAAAAGGTATTTGAACCAATGATTACAAAAAAAAAAAAAAAAAAAAGGACTCTGGGCTTGAACTTCCGAATAGGCAACAATCATAGAGGTCCTAGTGCAAGTGAGAGATACGGAGAGAAGTGATGGTTAATGTGCGTTCCTCTGCAAGCTGGTCCCTTTAAGTTCCACATCATAGGGCTGTTCAAGAACATAATAACGGGCCACAAACACAACCGCCCTTCAATAACATGAAGGTGAGCCGTACGCAGAAGGTGGGCGGAAGGACTACAAAAGGTGCAGTGAAGCACAATGGGAGGAAACATAAAATAGCTGTTGATCACTGGGAAGTAGTAACAGCAAACAGGCAGTGCTGGCGGGGACCAGTCAGAGAAGAGGTGGCTCAGAGGAAGGGAGACAACTGAGCTTCCCATGAGGCACATTCGCCGAGCTCCAAACAGTGGGCGGCCGGGCAAGTCAACCAAAGGATTTCCCCTTGTGCTCTGGCCTGGGCTACTGCGCAGGTCAGCCGGCCTTCTCTCTCCCCGCAGGTTGGTATAGAGATCCAGACAACAACTCCTAGACACAGCCTGGGAGAGTAAAAAGAGCAGAGCCTGTGTGTTTTTCTCAGGGCTCAGCCACCTACCAGCTCGGTGAACTTGGGCAAGTCACTGGACCTCTGTAGAGTTCAGTAGCGCAGCGTACAAAGTGCGATGATAATGTCAACCCGGCAAGCAATCGGTGCGTGTTCGTAACCTCCTCTGATTTCCTTCTCACACCCACGCAATCTAACATGTGGCTCCTTTCTACATGGTTTTATTTTACTACAGGAGCCAGTGCTTAAAGCACCTGGGAATTACCGAGGTAAATCCGTGGCTTCTTTGGCGTGGGGACCGAGCAGATTTCCTTTCTCCGTAACAATGGGGAAATCATCGGCACCGATCATCCCTCTGCAATCATTTTAGCTGCAGCAGAAATCGTTCCCATTCTTTATCTCGGGATTACTTTTGCTCTGTGTAGCTCTCCAGAGCTTCACAATTCTTGGTGCATTTGACGAATTTTGCTTTCAATCCAGATCTCAGATGCAGACCTTTAAAAAAGAAAACAACTTTATTTATTTTTTAAG
This sequence comes from Prionailurus bengalensis, assembly GCF_016509475.1. Classification (NCBI taxonomy): domain Eukaryota; kingdom Metazoa; phylum Chordata; class Mammalia; order Carnivora; family Felidae; genus Prionailurus; species Prionailurus bengalensis. Next base: position 82,162,483 of record NC_057349.1, on the reverse strand, counting down.
TCCCTGGCAACCAAACTTCACATGTTTTAAAACCTCAAGGAAAGCCTGCTGTCATTGGTTTTGCCCTTATCCAAATCTGCATGTACTTCCTGACCACAAATTAGGTCACAGATAAGTTTGGAGCTGCCAATCAGCCTTGGATTCATCAAGCATTTGAAACGGCTGGTGCTGCAGTACAAGCGCCAGTGTGTGCCACAGATAACGGTATCATTTGCATAGTTACAATCAGTTAGTGATAGAATGCCTGAGAGGCAGAGGGGATGCGTGGCAAATGCAAAGTCACTTTCAGATTTGCATTCATTTCGGTTTTAAATGGGAAACAGAGGACCTGACGGGAAGGGGCATCGCCTCCTGTTCAGCTTGATTCTGTGGACCCTGTGCCTATGGAGCGTTTCAACTCTTTGAAAGTGCTTTGTGATCTTCCTGTGAGCTATTCTTCTCAACAATGTATGACATACCTAGTAGGCATTATTATCCATAATTTAGTGAAAGGGAAGTGAATCAAAAACAGGTTGAATGACTTGTTCAACACCGCAGGAAGTCACAGCACAGGCAGAGGAAGAACCCACAGCTTTGTACCGGCTCCCCATCTGTTGCTAAGCCCCATTAGCCGTGTTTCCTACCTGTACCCAGTAATTAGCCAAACCGAATGCTGCCAAATAAAGACATGGCGTTGATTTTTTTTTCAGCATCTGCCTCTTTTGAACTGACTCATTTGACTTGCAAAGCATTGTAAAAACACCACCACCAACCCCCGCCCCCCCCCAAAGAAGGCAGAAACAATAAAAAGGACAGCAAGCTAGAGTTCCTTTATTCTGAGGTTTGAGAGAGCAAGGAGTTAATGTTTCTAAATGCTGTGGCTGGTGCTCAGAGAGGCTGGTAAACCTTGAGAGAATTGTGCTCTACTTAAATGACAAGTACCAGGATCTGATTGATATTCTCTGTAAAGTTTTCCCCAGTTACATGGTTTTTCCTTGGCACCTATGATTTATGGAATATCCCTGTATTAATTAGGCATATGCTAGTATTTTGGAGGGAGAGGTAATAAGACAATTCTCTAGCATTTCATTGCATAATATATACAATTTATTGAAAAGACATGATTTTTAGAAACTGGGAGAAAAGGTTAAACACCTTCTTCAGGTACCATAATGGAAAATGCTGTCATGAATAGATAGTAATCCCCTAAATATAAAAAACCAAAAAGTAAGTAACTTCTTTAGTAGGAAAAAAAAAAGGTAAAAACCATAGCAATCCCTGACTCAGCAAACAAAAGCGGTTGATAAATGCACCTGCTACCCTGTCTGAAGCTGATCTAGCCTTTTCAGGGTGGCCTTATCAAGTTAAGATCTTGTTGGAGAGTAATGAACACGAGGAAAGACGCTGCTTCTCAATTGCTCATCATTAGAGCTCTGTACACGGCTTGAGGGGGAGCGGGAACTGGGATAAATCAGTGCTTTGAACCTCCTGATAATTGGTGCTCAAATCTCAGAATCTGGGTATTATTCTTGGTTAAACTATCTGCCACATGGCTAGATTGCTATATACATTAATATGTTGAAGACAAAGTGGGGCAGGCGTTCATCCTTGCAAAGGGAATTAACAGAATTGGACTGCGTATGAGCCTGACCTAGCATGTCACACTGAGCAGTCTCTTTGTACCTCAGTTTCTCCCACATGGAATAAGAATGACAGTCACTTCTGGAGAGGGCAAGTGAGAGCATACAAGAGGGGAGTTTACTTTTAATTAAAGTGCCACATAAATGTGAAAGCAAACCTATGTTTTGCAGAATTTAGCAAAGCAAATGAAACATTTGTTGAATACCTACTTGCGTGTAAACTCTAGGCACTTTTCAGAGGATATTACTAAACATCACAAAAACAGAACAGGTGGCTCACAATGGCCTGCGTGTGTAACTCCAGATGAGAGCAGAGATATCTCTAGGTCTGGAGTCAGATGACGTTGCTTCAGAAGCCCTGTTTGAAGTCTTTGGGAAGTTCACAGGAAATCCAAAAATGAGCTCCTCTATCTGTTATCTGTCATCTCTTAGTCTTGCTCTGTCCTCAATCGATTTTTATTTATTATTTTTATTTTTTGAAAGTTATTTAGTTACTCATTTGATCCCGGTATAATTAATACACAGTGTTATCTCAACAAATTTTTATTAATACAGCTGCCTCCGGGATCCTGAATCTTCCTTGTGTGTGTTATTTTTCTGTCAGACTCAAGGGTTGCATCATTGGGCAACCTCAGCCATCTGACCACAGGTTGACGGGCACCTTAAGTGGGAGCATATTCTCCCCTCCATCCCTTCTCCACTCCATCAGCTAGGTTCCTTTTCTTACTGTAGGGGTAAGAATGGAATTCTAAGAGTCTGGAGCCATGGGCTTAATGTTTATTTCATGTTCATATCGGATAGATCCTAAGAATTCTGCCATTTTAGAGTGAATCACTTAATGGTTTGTGGTAGTCACAGAAGTGCAGGTTCAGAATTTTCTAGTGTCTAAGGTGGTACAAAAATGTTAGTGGTAATGATTACTATCTGACTTAGTAAGTAGTCTGCCGCCCCCTCCGGGGGCAGGGTAAGAGGTGGTGGCTCAAATCATCGTCTAGGCTGTGAGTGGCAGAGGAATGAGTATATCAAAGTGGTCAATTTGTCCATCATAGATTTATTTTTATCTAGTTTGCTTAAGACAAACCCTTGAAATTTCTTTGTTCCCATCTTATATATATTCCTCCTGCATAAGATGGATAGAATACTCTGCAAAATAGACAACCAGTTTCTTATTAAATCTGTTCAGGACATAGACATATGTAAAATATATTATTCAACAAAAATAGCAAATCTGGGCTGCATTATGACTAGGTGATTAAGAGTATAGGCTCTGGAGTCAGTTACCAGGATCCTTGGCTGTAAGGTTTGGGGAAACTTCCTTCATTTCTACAAGTCTTTGGCTTCCTTCTGTGTAAAACAAAATAAAAATAGAACCTACATTATAGGATTGTTTTGAGGATTGAATGTAATAATATACATAAAGTACACGGCACAGCTCCCAACACATACTAAATACTTGGTAATTGTTTTTGTAATTATGTCTGTAGATATGCATACAAAATGCACACACAAGGCAAGCAGTGTGTCTCATCAGTAGGATGGACATTTCCTATGATGACTTTCCTGTTATGGTAGATATTACTGTTTTCCCATGAGGGGAAAGCACAGATAGATTAAGATGGTTTTCCTAAGCTCACACGGCTGGTTATTGATCAAGTCAGAAATAATTCAGGATTCCCATCCCAGTTTATATCTTCACGTTGGCTCTTTAAACCTCCATGCTCTGCCCCTAAAACAGAGCTTTCTCTGCTATAGGAAAATCAGCATGAACAAAAAGCAAAGAAATAAAAAAAACAATTTGTGAAAACTGCTTTCAACTCCATCCCACTTCCTCCTTCCACAATTCCTCCTAACTATTCATCCCCTGATTATTCTGGAGAATGATACGCAAGGCTAGTTCCTTCCACCTGGTTTTTACTCCAGGGAAGTTCCTGTTCCCATAGTTCTAAATGGATAAGGTGTTCAGAGAGTGCCACACCCCATGGGAACTGGTCATTTTAAAGAAGATTCTTAAAGACCTAAATGTATAATATCCAAATGAGTGAGTCCATAATGGCAGAATTTAAGCATCAGAACAAGGAGGCAAGGAAAACCAGATATGAGAAAGGGAATAATCAGTTATAGCTAAGGATACTTCTAAGATGCTCAAATCCCTTTTGAGAAACCACTCCATGTAATGCTTCCTTTTTCAAAATTTATTATACTTTGTTTAAAAATATAGAGTCAAGTAGTTCAAATCTTATAATCATATACAAAGAAATCAGTCACCCCCATGACTGGTCTTTTAAAATATGAACTAGATAAATAATTTGGCTTTTTAAAACAATAAGCATGCATGATTCCAGCATGCTCTCATGAAACTGTGATATTCAATGAAAATATTCCACCATATAAATCAAAATCAGCATAAAGTAACCCTTAGAAAGATTCTTTTATAAGTAAAATTAAATAAATATAAAGTGATACTTGATAAATATAATTTAATAATATGCAACATGGTTCATATAAAACTATCAATCAACAATAGAGCCTTTAAAAATGTCATAGACTTACAAATCTGCTACTGAGTAAAAAAGTTAACAATACAGCAACTGATATCCATGTTCTAATGGATGAGATGCCCTGTTAAACATCAGTATATGTTTTCAAGTCTCAGTTCTACCACTTGTATCTATTTGAATTTGGGCATGTTTATATCTCTCTGTGCCTCATTGGCTCATTTGAATGCAAAGTTAAGGATAATTTCTACTTCCTGAAGTTGAAGTAAGGTTTAAATGAGAGAGTTCATGCAACATGCTTAAAAAATATCTGTCATACGGCACCTGGCTGGCTTGGTCAATAGAGCATGGGACTCTTGATCTCAGGGTCATGAGTTTGAGCCATGTGTTGGGCATAGAGTTTGCTTAATAAAAATATACTTTAAAAATTTGTCATAGTAAACGTTTGATACAGTTTTCACTACTATTACTAGTACTACTATGAATAGGCACATGGTAGTCATGCACTGATCTCAGGGTAACAAAATCTATGAAAAGAAGAGGCCATTTTTAATGGTGTTTTCTGTAACAAGTTTTTTATTTTTTTAATTTTTTAAAATTTTTAAATTTTTTAAAAAATTTATTCTTGAGAGAGAGAGAGACAGAGTGTGAGTGGGGGAGAGGCAGAGAGAGGGAGACACAGAATCCAAAGCAGGCTCCAAGCTCTGAGCTGTCAGCACAGAGCCCAACACGGGGCTTGAACTCATGAACCGTGAGATCATGACCCGAGCTGAAGTCGGATGCTTTACCAACTGAACCACTCAGATGCCCCTGTAACAAGGTTTTTAGAGCAGTTACCATAAAATGATGTGTGTGTTAGCTGGGTGAGTTTTTAATATGTACTTTACTGAAAATTCTTATTTGCAATGAACAACAACTTACTCAAAGAAGCTTAAATAAGGGGTATTATTATGTTTCACACAGGTATCTAAGCTCAAGATCCACAATCTAGGTGGACTTTCAGCTTACCAAACACCAGTCCTTCAGCACCCAACAGTCTTCATTATTTTGGTTTCCTCTTATGTCTGCTTCATTCCATTCCATATCCCAACCAACCTCCCTCTCCTTCCTGACCTTGCACATGGTCCAACATCTCCACCACATATGATTCTTTACTCAAAATTTCAAATCCAAAATGCCACCTCATATCTCAGTATTCTTATTATCCAAAGACTCTGTTGGTTTGGGGTCATCCAATGGACTGAGGTCCATCTGGGTCTAATCAGCCCAGATAAAGCAAGGGTGTAAGCATACTGCTTCTAGAGGCTGTGGAAAAAACAAGTAATAGAACTTTCTAAAGAGAAATGAATAAAATGAGAAATGCTTTAACGTTGAAGATATTTTTTAAAGTTCTATTTATATCTAGCCATTTTGATGAGCTAGTTTCACATAAATCTTGTTTATATGTATTGTAAGTTTCACTAGAATGTGCAGCAGCTCTTATTTTCCCATTTTATATAGATCTGTATCATCTTTATTGACTTTACTTAATGAAAAATTGGCTTCCTAGTATCATCAGTATTGATCTTGATGAGGGTGAAAGTGACTGTTAACTGTCAAAATCATCTGTAAATATTTAGTCATTCCCATTGATACTATGAGAAATAGATCAAGTGCTCATTTCCTTTCCTATAATAATAACACTTGACTCCGTAAATGGAGGAAATCTGTATCCTCACTGTTAAAACAAGACCAAACTGGACTTACAGAAGACACTTCTTAGATTTCAATAAAAGAATGAGGGCATAAGCATCGAAAATAAATCTTTGTCTTAAGGTATTATTTTGCCTCACTGCTAACAATAGACATCCAAAAATACCTGTGAGAAACTGTGGTCAACATTATGGCTGCTTGCCAATATTTCTAGGACTCCTTTCCTTCTGGACACATGCTGGATTGCTCTGCAAGGCCCCTTGTAATCAGGTGTGGCTAAGGACTCTCGTTGGTTACTGAAATGTTAGCATAAGTGAAATATTTCAATCTGAAGTATCTAATTACCAGTGTTGAATCTCTAGCTCTTTATTGCCCTGTGAGGTTGATTGTAGTAGTGACCTTGTGTTAAGATGTTAAGGGCACCCCGGGTGGCACAGTCAGTTAAGCATCCGACTTTGGCTCAGGTCATGATCTCACGGTTTGTGAGTTTGAGCCCCGTATCAGGCTCTGTGCTGACAGCTGGGAACTTGGAGCCTGCTTCTGATTCTGTGTTTACCTGTCTCTCTCTGGCCCTCCCCCACTCATGCCCTGTCTCTCTCTGCCTGTCTCTCTCTCTCTCTCTTAAAATAAATAAACATTAAAAGAAAGAAAAAAAAAGATGTTAAAGGAACCCAAGTCACCCATTGGGGGTGGCTTCACTGGAGTCACAGAGGGCTTCCAATAATTGAAACTTACACTTTTAATTTGTTAATCTACAGAGATTTCAGAGGTTGTTTCTTATCACAAGTTAACCAAGCCCATCCCAGCTTATTGGTATAGCTATAAAATATTGATGTCTGTTCTCTCTTTTACTAAATGCAAAGGTTTTAAAAAAACATACTGAAACACCTTCTCTGTGTCAAAATGTGGCCCACAGTTTTGTCCATACATGTGATTAAAAATGACGGACAAGAAGAATTAATGAGAAACCACAAGAGACTCTTAACTATACAGAACAAACTAAGGGTTGGTGGAGGTGGGGGGGTGGGGTTGGGGGATGGGTCAGATGGGTGATGGGTGTTAAGGGAGGCACTTGTTGTGATGAGCACTGGGTGTTGTATATAAGTGATGAATCACTGAATTCTACTCCTGAAACCATTATTGCACTGTATGTTAACTAAAATTTAAATTAAAAAAAGAAGAATTAATGACATAAAATTTAGACAATAATTTTACCTCCTCTCTAAATTAACCTGTTTTCAAGGTTAAGGGTCAGTGGAATGGACAATTACTGTTAAGCCTTCTCAACCCATATCTTTAATAGTTTCTAGTGAACAAAAGAAAATGGCTGATAAGAAAATCAATAATGTAAATTTATTCAATATTATGCTTAAATAATTTTTAAAGGATATTTAGGAAAAAGAGGATTGAAAAGAAATATAGAAGTCTCGAAAAAGAAATTCTATTAGAGCAGAAGAATGGACAACTATTTTTGTCATTATTCTACTTAATGTATATTTTTATAATTTGGTCACATTATTTTTTTTTCTTTTCTTTTTCAGCTTAAAACAACACACATTCATTAACTCACAGTTTTTGTGTGTTAGAAGTCTGGATCCAGCCTAGCTGGATCCTCTGCTTCAGGATCTCACAATGGTTTAATCGTGATGTCAGCAAGGAATACCTTTTCACCTGAGGCTTGATTGGGAAAGAATCTGCTTCTAAGCTCGTGTGGTTGTTGGCACATTTAATTTCTTGTGGGCTGTTAGAATGAGGGCCTCCACTTCTTGCTGGCTATTGGTCAGAGGCCACCCTCAGTTCTTAGAAGCCTCTCAATCCTTCCCTGATATGTCTCATTAGTCCCTAGAGATCCAATTTCCACCAGCTCTGTGCCTGAGGGGACTGACTTTTATGGAGTACATCAGTTGAGCTCCTGTGCCTTCCAACTTCTGGTGAAGTTTGACCAATGAGAGGCACTAACAGAAAATGTAGAGAAAGAAAAGTGTGAGTATTTTTCTATTCCCCTGACTCCCTTCCTGATAGGCCTTCATTTAGCTATTTTTTTTTTTTTCCTAAACAGATCACAGCATTTTTAATCCAGGTGACTGGTTTCAGCTATTGTCTCTGGATCCTGGTAACTCCTTCCTCTCCTTGCCACTCAAAGGATGATAATGGCTTTCCCAGTTTATTGGTCCTGGGTGGCTACATCATTGCTGTCAATTTCCCCTAACCTATTCACACCTTGGAAGACGTTCTCCTTATTAACATTCTCTATATCCCTCATTTGAGTGTGCCATCTGTCCAGGACCTTGATAGAATGTCCTTTGCACTGTTCAGCATTGATCACTTTCTTCTCCAAACTAATAGTTTACCCCATTTTTTATTGTAGTAATACATATATATATATAACATAAATATAACATAATAAATAATTATATAAATGTAATATATATAACATAAAGTTTACTAACTTAACTATTTTTAAGTGTAAAATTCAGTGGTATTAACTACTTTTATATCATTTTGTAGCTATCACCACCATCTGTCCTCAATTTTGCAGCATCCCCTCAGTCTGACACCAGAGTGAGGTAGCCATTAGAAAGGGTGTTATGGTGGATAATTTTTACTCTTTATGATGTAGCTGGATACTCTTTCATGTTTGAGAAATTTCATACCTTATGTGTTGTGAAAGAGGCTGAAGTAATCGGAATCTCACTTCTTCAGCTTCCCTTGTAGCTAAGATACATGCAAGTGACTTGGGGACAAATCCTACTAGGGACTAGACAGAGTTTTGGTGGAATCAGAGGAGCAAGGAGCGGTGTTTGAATCCAGCAACAGTAGAGTTTTCACAGGATTGTGAGGCGAGAGTTATTAAACAAATTCCTGTTTCTCTAGTCCATGCCTTCCCCCTCTGAGAGATTCTGAATCATCCAACATGCTATAGGCATTTTTTTCCTACTTAAATTAGCCCAGGGGCACCTGGGTGGCTCAGTTGGTTAAGCATCAGACTCTTGATCTCAGCTCAGGTCATGATCTCACAGTTTATGAATTTGAGCCCCACTTTGGGTTCTTTGCTGACAGTATGGAGTCTGTTCGGTATTCTCTCTCTCCCTCTCTCTCTCTCTGGTCGTCCTTTGCTCTCTTGCTCGCTCTCAAAATAAATAAACTTAAAAAAATAAATTAGCCCAGATCTAGTTTCTCTGCTTGAAGTTAAGGGCTCAGTCTCAAGTTATAAAATCCATCTGAAAGACAGGGCACCAGGGTGGCTCAGTCAGTTAGGCATCTGACTCGATCTCAGCTCAGGTCATGATCTCACAGTTTATGAGTTTGAGCCCCACATTGGGCTCTGTACTGGCAGCATGGAGTCTGCTTGGAATTCTCTCTCTCCCTCTCTTTCTCTGCCCCTCCCTCACTCTCTTCCTCTCTTTCTCAAAATAAATAAATAAACTTAAAAAAAAAGAAATAAAATCCATCTGAAAGACAAATTTCAGTATTCTCATAGTAAAAACTAAGTAATAAATTGTGACCCAATACTGCAGAGGGCTCCAGAGAATGTAACATGAACTAATAGGAATAGCCTAATGGATAAATGGTGATTAATGGTGGGACTTTCAGAGCAGATATATAAGTATCCAGGCCTGCAACTTTAATAACAACAGCTATTAAGTGATAAGAACTGCATTGATGTATGTACCTCGGTTCTGTGTTTCACCAGCTGTCTCAGGCCATTTCCTAAAACTACAAATGCCCAGGCTTCAATTCAGACCCTATCTATCAGAATTTGAAAGATGTTATTGAAGTGTATGTACTTTTTATGATCATCCTAGGTAATTTCAATATTCAGGAAGGTTTTAGGAATAGTTTATTATTTATTTGATATTACAAAGCTGCAAATATTATCAAATCTCCATTTTAATTTATTTTTAAATCTTTTAAAATCTTTATTTATTTTTGAGAGAGAGAGAGAGAGAGACAGAGAGCAGGGGAGGAGCAGAGAGAAAGGGAAACACAGAATCCGACGCAGGCTCCAGGCTCTGAGCTGTCAGCACAGAGCCGGATGGGGGGCTCTAACCCACGAACCGTGAGATCATGACCTAAGCCGAAGTCGGACACTCAACAGACTAAGCCACCCAGGAGCCCCCAAAGCTCCATTTTAGAGTTGAGGACACAGCTTGAGAGAAGTTACTAATTCAGAAACACAAGCAAATGAGTGGCAAAGCACATTCGTTATAGATTCACATGGACTTGTCTGAATTTGATCTCTGATCCTCATTATGTTATAAAAAAAACTCACTAAAGACTTCTGGTACATTCTTGAGAAACAGATACATTTGAGTTCAGCCTGAGCTCTGACAAGTCCTACCTATATAAAGTTTAACCTATATAGTTTTCTAGACTATAGTCTTACCATTTGGGGAGTGAGGGATTATATCTACCTTAACACATGTTTCTTCCTTCTTTCTTCCATTCTATAGTTATCTGGGCATTCCATAATTTCAGGAGAAAATGTGTTAGTCATTTACTACACCAATATTCCTTTCTCTTTTGCAACTAATAGACAACATTGCTTAGCTTCCATGTGCTATAGACAGAAATAATGAAATATCCTTTTCCCCAATGTCATATTTGGGCTCTGGTTCCAACCACCAGCTGACATCTGACTGATTTCTGTCCTGGCCCAATGGTACTGATCCCTTCTTGGTCCCCACCCAGTCTTGCTTGAATGTAGAGAAGAGTGAAGGCAAATCTGGAAATAGCCAGGTCGCTGGATGTGGCTGCATGGAGTCATGGTTGAATAAGATATAAGACACTATTTTGCTTAACTGTTGAGGCTTATGCATTTTTACAGCCCAGCCGCTGATAACCATGATTAATACAGAGGGAAAAATGAAAGCACACATAAGCTTTGTAAAGTTTTAAAATTTTGCTTGGTTAAATGTGGTTCAGACTGCAATTTGATCAACCATGAAGAGATTATGGTCATAAGTGACTCGGTATCCCTCCAGGATGGCCAAAGCCATTATCTTATAGCTTCAGTTCTACCCATGATGAGGGCTCACCCCAACCTGAGACTCAGGTAACTTGAAAAGCTATAGATTAGTCTGCATGGACTCAGAATCAGGCTCATTTTTATTCCTGTAATGACCTACCACTCCACTTTTTGGGTCTTAGTTCTCCTCTCCTCTTCTCATTACATTACTGAGCCCTTGACTACTTTCTGTCAGTTTCTTCTAGGGTTGAAATGTTTGTTCATCACAACCCAAGCTTTTAAATTGATCTTTGCTAGCTACTGAAGGACCTCTTTATCACAATCTTTCCCTGGACCCCAGAACTGTGACTGACTTTGCCCTAAGATATCAGAGCTAGCCTGCTGTTTACCAAGGTCAATGAAATCCAGATACAGCTTGCTTTTTGTTGTTGTTGTTGTTTATTTATTTGAGAAAGAGAGAGGGAGAGAGCACACAGAGGAGGGACAGAGAAAGAGGGAGAGAGAGAATCCCAAGCAGGCTCCATACTGTCAGTGTGGAGCCCACCAGGGGGCTGGATCCCACACACTGTGAGATCATGACTTGAGCCAAAATCAAGAGTCAGATGCTTAACCAACTGAGACACTCAGGTGCCCCCAGACAGAGCTTTTTAATATATTGTTAATTATTCACATGTCCTGTAAACCTCTTTTTTCTTTTCTTTCTTTCTTTCTTTCTTTCTTTCTTTCTTTCTTTCTTTCTTTCTTCTTTCTTTCTTTCTCCCTTTCCTTTCCTTTCATTTCCTTTCCTTTCCTTTCCTTTCTTTTCCTTCTTTCTTTTTTTGAATATCCCTTTGTCCAGAAACATGACCTCTGGAATCAGGGCTCTGATTCCATCCATCTGCTTCAAATGCCTGAAGTTCCCAAAAAGACACTAAGCTCCCTTTCTATAAGCATGAGCCAGTGGAATAAGTTGCTTATCTGATGACCTGACAAACTGAGGAATGTGTCCCTGGTCCCAAGATCCATGTTCCTGTGGTAACTTAGGGTCTCCAATTCCCGTGTTTGGGACTTTGTATCACTCTGTGCTCTAGATTTTTTAGAAACTAAAGTCATGCTCCTGACCTTCAGTCTTGGAGGCTGGATTTATTTATTTATATTCATTGATTTCCCTGATCATTAGGCCTCCTTTTTTGCTTGCCTGAACATATTTTGAGAGCTGGTAATGACTTTCTGGGCCCAGGTGGGAACTTTGAGGATAGAAAAGTAGAAGATTCTGACTCTGTCCTCTTGAATACTCTAGTTGAGGAGGGGGGGGGAGGGTATAAAAATATTATAAATACACAAACCAACTGGAGATGGGTAGTGATATGAAGTTAATCATAAAGTGTTTGACAAGATAGAGCAAACCTTCTGGATGGGTCTAATAAGCAATGGGTAGTCATTGAAAGTACATTCTGCAGGGGCCAAGGAATATGTGAGACAATGTCATTTATGTATGCTGAATGAAACTGGCCCTGAATGATTTGTCTTGTAAAATATGCCTGATTTCAGCGGATTACACGAATTACATGATACAAATGCTGAAGACCATCTAAACGATCTGGTTAGAATATTTCCCTACTTGCTGGCACTGCTCCTTTCCACCTCTTAACCTGCCCACAGCTGAGTTCCTAAGAGGTGGGAAGTAGGGCTTCTTTCCAAACCTCAAGGCCCTAGCACACACAGATTCTCCACCATCACTACTGATTTTCACCTTACCTGTGTTCCTAAAGTCATTCTATCTGCTTGAGAAGCAGAAGATTGTGAATAGTATTAGACACTCAGACTTTCATGGGAACATTTCTAGATAAACAGAAGGGGAACATAAGGTATCTGGAATATCAGCTTGGCTATCAGAAGGAATTAGAAAAGCTGGTCTAGCAGGAAGGCCTGTTATAAAAACCTGCTGAAGCTCAGGTAGAGACTAAATATCTGAAGGCAACACAGCAAACCTTCCTATTATAGCAGGTCCCGGTGTCAGCTACTTATGAATCTTGATCTTCTCCACTTGACAGAAGACTGTTTTCCTTTTTATCTAGTATCCTAATCCTCATTGTTGTGCATGCAAATTGATCTGTTTTGCATTATTTAAAAACCATACATTAGATGCACATTAACACATCGCAGGGTGCAGACTCTGCCCCATCAGGTAAGTCATGTTTCCTATCTGCAACACCCACATGGAATCCAATTATACTGGCCCACGGGAGTGTCTTTCAAAGAGCTCTTCATCACTCTCCTTTCATTCAGTGGCCTCTTCCCTATCTCAGACTCTTGGAATAATGGTACATGCTCGATGATTCACCGTGCATCACAGGCAGACCCTGGGAATGAAGAGTCAAAAGAAACCCCAGACTTCAGCTCGAACTGTCTTAACCTCTGTCACTCAAACCACTCTTAGTGACAACTTCTGTGATCTGCCCCTCATAATCTCAAACCATTCCTCTCTCTCCTGATAGGAGCTTCGGATTTTCTACCTTCAGCTCCCTCGGAATTTGCTCTTTCTCACTCTGCCCTCCATGAAAATCACTTACCATCAGGGATCAAATTCTTGGGCCATCCTCAGCCACATGAAATTCAAATCACCATGGAGCTCTTGTTTCTTCTGACATAAACCCTAGCATAAGCACCCTTTGCTCAACAATTTAATTAGAGATCAAAACCTATTTCCTGATGTAAATGATCTTTGAAAGACTTTTTTTTTTGGTCATAGTCTTGTTCTATTTATTAAGTGTTGAAATCCACAGCACCCCCCAATACCCTCAAAAATTAAAGTTAAATATCACCGCAGTTATGTAAGATTTGCAAGTAATAGAAGTCATCTTTCTGCTTAATACTATGCAAATCTGCCTCAGATAAGTCTGGAATGTCCCCAGAATACAGGAGATATAACAAGAATTGAGGAGAACTCTGTAACCTTAACTTTAGTGGTGGGGAAAAGTACTTAAATGTTCAGATGTGTAAAACCGCCCCAAAATAACCTTTTATGTTCCCACTCTCTGCAGAAATATTTCCTAAAGCTTAGTAGAGCTAGGTAGAAATGGGCTCTGGATTAATTTTGACCTTCTGTGGCAATGCATTTTCAAGACCAAGAATTTATGTGTGCAGAATATTAAATGTCAAATGCAAATATGAAAATGGAGCTACATGGTTGCAGATAGTCCCTAATTGATATTGAGCAGACTATTCCCTTTAAATGTTAATGAAACTGTTGTAATTACTAAATGACCAAAACAGCTCAGAAGCCAGGGTTCACAGCTGTAAACCATTACTTGTAAATTACTGGCACAGCCCCGCATTAGCAGATGGCTCAGCCCATGGAAGAAAACTTCCTCAAGATGCTTTTCTTCCAGGCCTGGGCTCAGGAGCAAATTAGATGAGCATATTAGAGAAGGCCAGAGTGCCTGTTTGGACATGTCGCTGGCGATAAGCACCTTCTTTGATCTTCTTATTTTTTTCATTACATTCTTTGCAGAAAGTGCTGAATATCACAGAACACAAAGAAAAGAGAAGGCGAAACTGACAGAGCTTATAAACATAGCAGGAAAGTTCAGATATGCACATTTCTGCTGGAGTTTTAAGGAGCAGTGTGTTTCCCACATCCTGAAGCAGATGAACTTGATGGGATGGAGGTAAATACTGTAGTGGGGGAAGGGAGTGTGTGTGTATGTGCATGTGTGTGTGTGTGTGTGTGTGTGTGTGTGTGATGGTGAGACTTGCTAACAAGCCAGTGGCAGAAAAGCAATTAGAAGAAAAATAGGGCATTTGAATGGGCTTAGTACCCTCAAGACAGAGAGAACGTCTATAAAGCTGTGTAAGCAAAACCATACAGTAGAAACAAGCGATGTCTTTATTAGAGAAGGCCTGTGGCTCTTCACAGCTTTGTTCTGTAAATTCCATACTAGCTTTGCAAACTCTCTAAGGTTATTAACTTTACTGAAGATTTTTTTTTAAGAGTTGGGGAAGTCCTGCAGTTGAGGCTTTCATTAATATGAAAGAAAGATTAATTAAGACATCTGCCAATAACAGGAGGAAGGAGGAATTTGTCTTGTGATGTATACTACCAATTATGCTAAGAATGAAATGATGGATTTTTCCTCACCATGAACTACTCTGAAAGAAAAATGTTTACAGGATAAGGTGTTTACAGTCAAATCCGAGAGTACAGGCAAATCCTACCTTTGGAACAGTTTGAATCTCCAAGCAATATAGAAAGCGATAGGATTTCAAAATGCATCATCACAGAAAAGGGATGTTAAAACTATCTTTATGTTTAGTTTAAATACCAAATTAATCAAAATAATCTGACCTTATGATGGCCGAAGGGACAAAGCATGGAAGCGTTTGGTCTGGACCAGGACATGGGTGACAGTTGCCATGAAATAATCTCGTATGAAAAATTGAGACATAATTTGACAATTTTGTCAAGCTAATACATAATATGGAAATTTTCAGGATATTTATGTTTTATGTCTAGAACCTATGAGGCCGGAATAATCAGAGTTAGAATTGACCCATAAAATCTGGAATGAAAGATTAATGTGCTTGTAAAGTGTCTTGAGTCTGGATCCGGGAGGGACTGTATTGCAAGGATATGATGAAAAGACTTGAATTCTTCTTGGATTCAGAACGTGTTTGGGGCAGTACTTTGAGATATCTGATGTTATCCTTCAGTTTCCTACCACTTTTCTGTCTTCCTAGGTGAACCTCACATATAGGTGCCTTGGAAACAACCTGCCTCCCTTTCTTTCCTTTGCTTTTCCCTCCTGGCCTTCCACCCACCGGGGTGCGGTAAAACATAATCTTCCTTTTTTTCTTTCTTTCCTGATTTTCCTCTCTTACTCAAGCGACATAGATCTTAGATCTGTTATAGAAGAATGCAAGCAAGCGTATAGGCAGTTTAATCTAATTCATAATGAGAGATGGTCAATTAATCTTTAACTCTTCCAAAGACAGAAAGCGTTTTTGGAAGCAGATCCTCATTCATGTGTGGTGCTTTAGTCCCGCAGACTTTGAAGTCAGGCAGAACTACATTCCTAAGCCTGGCCCTCATACTCACTGCCTGTGTGACCTTAACACGTTGCTCAACCTCTCTGTGCTTTAGTTTCATCAGATATCTATATACTGGGGAATATTAATATCTACTCCATGGGATTCATTTTAGGAATTTGAAATACTTAATATAGTCTCTGATACACGTTAAAATGCTCAATAAATACAATGCAAATGATTACTGAATTAATACAATTTTAGATAGTTTCACATAGTAAAAATAAGAGATTCAGTTATGAAACAGAATATTTTCTATTGAGAAAATTAATAAAAAATAACTCATTTCTTGGTTTTGATAATACAGTATAGTTGTGTGAAATGTTACCACTGGGAGAAGCTGGGTGATGAACAAATGGAACCTCTCTGTACTATTTTTGCAACTTCTTGTGAGTCTATTGCAAAAAAATCAAACAAACAAACAAGAAGGTTTTTTTTTCAACTTTTTTTTGGGGGGGGACAGAGAGAGACAGAGCATGAACGGGGGAGGGGCAGAGAGAGGGAGACACAGAATCGGAAACAGGCTCCAGGCTCCGAGCCATCAGCCCAGAGCCTGACGCAGGGCTCGAACTCACGGACCGCGAGATCGTGACCTGGCTGAAGTCGGACGCTTAACCGACTGCACCACCCAGGTGCCCCAAGAAGTTTAAAACCCAAGTAAACCAACCCAATCTTGATTCTGACCCTGAACCAAATCCACTGAACTATTTTTGATTTTCATAACTTTTTTTCCTCTTGTGCTTTTGAACCATAGTTTCTTGAAAGCCTTCGAAGTTTTCATGCCAATTCCCTTGTTCATTGCTACAAAAGGTATTTCCAAAAAGTGTATTGTGTGTTTGTGTGTGTGTCCATCCATGTGTGCATGTCCATGTGTGTTAGGGAAGTGATATTTGTATATTTTTCAGTATTGAAGTAAAGGAATAATGATCTGTGGTTATTTGAATTGGCCATTTGTACAGATATATGGAGGAAAGGTTATTTTTATATACTCTGTTAGAATTTTGAAAGGCTGTATCTTACGATGTTATAACAGTTAGCATACTGCAGGCATCCAAGGATGCTTTGGTTTTTTTTAACATTTAATTATTTTTTGGGAAACAGATACAGAGCATGGACAGGGGAGGAGCAGAGAGAGAGAGGGAGACATGGAAGCCAAAGCAGGCTCCAAGCTCTGAGCTGTCAGCAGCACAGAGCCCCACGCAGGGCTCGAACCCACACACTGTGAGATCATGTCCTGGACCAAAGTCAGCACTTAACAAGTTGAGCCACCCAGTCACTTCATCATTGTTTTGAAGCCATGGACTTTTCTGAGAAGTTAATAAAAGCTATGAACTCTTCCCAAGAAAGTGTGTTAAAACAAACCCAAGCAAAAGGATGTGCACAATTTATTCCTATTTTATGTCATTGTTGAACTTCTACTATGTGCTACTAATAGACGTGGGGGTAGCAGAGTATAGAGCATACAGAATAGGTAAGATAAACTTTGTCTCCTCCAGTGACAGGAGGAACAGTAAAGAGATATTATAATGCAATATGACTGGCGCTATTTACTGTGAAGGCAGCACACTCTTTCACATAGGAGGAGCATCGAGCCCAGGTTTGAAAGAATTAAGAATGATTTTTGTGGAATCTGCCTCTAGGTTGAAACCTGAAGAAGTAGTCTTTAGCCACTTGATGAGGAGGAGGAGTTTGCTTTTAGCATAGGAAAGAGATTATTTGAAGTTGTATTTTTAGAGAGAGCAGTTGCAGAACTCAAGAGGCTCACGTAGCTAGAATATGACATATGAAGAATGCAGGAACAAGAGATAACATTGGAAAAGTGATCAAGGGCCAGATTATGCAGGACCTTGTAAGCCCTACTAAGAAAGCTTGACTCTGTTGAATAACTTTGGAGAGTCTTTGCACGATTTTGAGTTCGATTTGCCTTGTAGAAATCTTACTTTAAGCACTGTGGAGAATGAACTAGAGAGGGACAAGACTGTAATGAGGGAAAGCGGTAAGAGGCCAGTTGTAGCAACACAAGGAAGATATAATAGTGTTCTATATTCTTGACAAGGGATGTACAGAGAACTGGTTTGTTTTATGAGACTTTTGGAAGTAGATATAATTTTACTATTTGTATGTGAGTGGTATGAGAAAGAGAGAAGTTGAAGGTTAATCTAAGATTTCTATCCTAAGCCACTGGGTTCCTGATGGCACCCCCCATTCAGAAGGACTACAGTGGAGAAAGAAAAGTTTGAGTTAAAAGAGATCAATTAAGGTTTGGGCTTATTGAATTTTAATTTCTATGGCTTATCCAAGTATCCAATGGGGCATTTAGATATGCAGCTCTGGGCTGTGGAGATTGATACCAGAATTGGTAACATTTGAAAATAAGCGAAGCCACTGCAATACATGAGATCATACAGAAAGTGACAGAACCTTAGTGAATAATTAGAGTAAAAGCTAAATCACTGTAACAAAAGAACTCTATAATATCATGACTTGAAGGAAAAAGAAATTTAGTTTTCTCTCCCATATCAGTCCCAATTTGAAGAGATCACACTGGTAGGATAACTCAACTCTACCCAGGCTCTTAGGAACGCTGATAGCTGGATGATCTGCCATCTCGTAAGTGTTATCATTAGCTTGGTTGAAGTTAGAGCACTGCCCCCTCTGGATTCCAGCCATTTGTACCAAAAGTCACAATAAATGCAGAGAAAGGAGGAAGAGTAGATTTACAGATGCATATTAGTTTACAGGTTTGGTGATAGAAGTTGAAGAAACTTCTCTGTGAAGAAATCAACGTCATCCACCAAGAGGAAAAGGGCAAGACAGGGTTATAAATCCAATGTGTGAAGAAGTTCAGATTGCCTCCCTGGAGACCTAGAAACAAAGCTTTCTGGAGAAAGTGAGTGGTCCAGGTTGCTGTTCATTTGCCTACTTAAGTTTGGGAACTGTAACTTAGTAACTGTTATATGTGACTATTCAATCACAAAATTGTAGAGACAAAACATGAAAGTAATCTTCAAAGATTTCTGTCTTTCTTGGTTCCATGTGTTTATAAATATAATTAATGGACACTTACTAAAAATTTTAAGTCATCCAAAATTTAAGATCCAAATTTTGCAAATATAACAAATAAATTCTAGGGGCATCTGGGTGGCTCAGTAGGTGAAGTGTCCACCTTTGTCTTAGGTCATGATCTCACGACTTGTGAGTGCAAGCCCCATGTTGGGCTGTGTGCTGACAGTTCAGAGCCTGGAGCCTGTTTCAGATTCTGCCTCCCTCTCTCTCTGCCCCTCCCTTGCTCGTGCTCCTAGTCTCTCTCTCTCTCTCTCTCTCTCTCTCTCTCTCTCTCTCTCTTTGTCTCTGACTCTCTCTTTCAAAAACAAACATTAAAAAAAATTAAAAGTAAAAAATTCTGCCCCAAGGAAAATGTCAACAAGACTATATCATTCAGCTTTAAAAAATATGGAATTGTCCTTAATTTGGAGGCATTCATGTTGTCCTTGGCATCTAAGTTTGATATTTTCAGTAGTTTGTTTAAGTGACTCCATATGCTAATAACCTCATTTACAAAGACATATGAGCAGAATCAATGTTTTCATACATGGCTTTTGCAGGCGAGGGTGTATTGTCAAGTAATAACTGAATTCTCTGGACCTTCCTGATTTGAAGTTCTGGCATGGCACATTCTTTGTCCTGAAGTCATAGAGATCAAAGTCTGCCACAGCAATGCTCTTTGTCGACAAGAAGAGGATTGTTGATGCAGATTTCAATATTTGAGTCTGTTTGAGGAAAGTAACCTTGGGAGGACTCTCTAATTTTTCCAGGAATCTGTTGATCTCTTTACATGGAGAATTTGCCAGGACTCTACCACACTCAGTACAGACTAAAAACATGATTTTCCCAGCATTTATAAATTTAGGCTAGTTGCCTAATTCTAGTCTTTGGTTCAGGATGGGTGGCCTGGATGCAATAGTTTGTATTTGTTGCAGTGGTGGTTTGAAGGAGGGATGGGGATTGTATATTTGTTTTGTTTTGTGTTGTTGTTAGCAGCATCCATAGGTCAAGGCTCTGTCTGGAATGAATTACCTCATTCATATTGTCACATATATCTTTTCCTTAGCCAAGATACGGATCAACTCCTCCTTGTCAAGTAGTTCTGAGTAGGTTTTCCTTTATAGCACTTTATCTTTTGTCTGTCCCCCTCCATAAAATATGATAAATAAATCAATAAAAGAGAAGTAGAGAAAACAAAACAAACAAGCAAAAAGGATAAAACTCTTTCCCAAAGTACAATCAAGCACTTAAAAGTTTTGCTTTTGGAACATGTAGCAAAGACGCGCACATTCTTCTTTCATCCCTTGACAAAACATGCTGAAATGAGTGATTTTGAATTCTGGGCTCTGATAAAGTTGATCTTTCTGTGGCAGTGGGCGAAGTTTCTTCCAGAATTGCTGGCAGAGGCTCTTAGGCATCGCATACCGGTATAGAAGGCAGTGAGTCATTATGACATGTGGAGCCCCTTTCTTCAAGGAAGCAGCCAAGCCAGATGTGTTGCCAAGCATCACAGGTGCTCCACCTGTGCCTAGAACACCAAGATTTGTCTTCCAGTGGAAGCTTTCCCTGGCAAAAAAGCTTTTTCCATTTTGAAGACACTGACATTCTCTCCAGGTTCCAAAAGGGGGCTCATACAATGCAAATTCTTTTTTGATGGCAACAATGTGCACACAAATAGATGAAAGCTAGGAGCTGGCGTCACTGAGGGACACCTATATTTTTGTCCAGTTTCATGCAGAATGCAAGTGACATAGCTGCCAATTCCTTCAAGATTTGCTTTAAAATAGTGGAAAATATATCAGTACTTCAAAAGTGAATGAAATATATTGACAGAGGTAATTTTCTTTGACAGCTCAAAGATACCAAATACCTAAGCATGGTTCCACTGAAGTCCCTCTAATATGGTGACTTATTTTGTTTGGGAATGAAATAAGTAACCTTATGTGATGCTCCAATATATGACTTCTCTGTTGGGAAATCTAAATTCTTGTAAATATCCAATCTTAAAAACTAAGGTGTTTTCTCATAGAATAGATCCATAGCATCTGATGTTTTTGCATGATGGCCAGGTATGAGCTTTTCAAAATGACAGCAAAGAGATTAAAGAAAGAATGTTTTGCTTTCTTTGTTAATTATTTTATGATTTTTGTAGCTAGTTCCCAACTTGCAGAAACCTCCATCTGTATCCCTGGGGCCTCATAGATCTAGCTCACAAAATACAGGCACAAAAGGAAAATGCTAATTGTTGAACAGTAAACAGCCACCATATATTCAAACTAGGACAGAAAAAGATCTGTGTATTTAAAAGGATTGAAAGATAATATTTTCTGAACCTTTCCTCAGTGTAATATAGTTACTTATATTACTATACTTATTTTTGTTACATTGTATCATAGAATTTCTCTTTGAGCTACTATATTTTTTTAACATTTTTTAGCATACAAAAAAACTCCTGACAGTAAAATTTTCATATTATTTTTCCATGATATCAGTTTAGTTATCATCTGTCTCAGTCAGCTTGGGTTGCTATCACAAAATACTGTAAACTAGGTGGCTTATCAACAACAGAAACATTTGCTCACACCTCTCAAGGTGGGAAATAGGAGATTCTGGTGCCAGCATGGTCAGATTATATGGTGAGAGCCCTCTCCTGGGTTGCAGACCGCTGACTTCAGTGTCCTTACAAGATGGAAAAAAAAAAATCAACATAGCTCTTTGGTCTCTTCTTTAAAAGGCCACTAATCTCAGGCATAAGGGCTCCACCCTCATGACATAATTACCTTCCAAGGGCCCTACCTCTAAATACCATCACTTTGGGCATTACACTTCAACATATGAATTTGGGGTCGGGGAGGGCCACAAACATTCACCCTATGACATCACCACAAAGTTAGTTGTCTCGGAAGTATTTTTAAGTCACTTAAGGAGATTCAAGTGAACAGTGTTCCTTTGAAATTAACCTGAGATTTCCTTTCTGTGTAACTTTGACAATATCTATGAGTTAAACTATTCTGTTTGCTGCCTTAAAATTGTGGAAGCCCTTTTATTGTGCTGAAAAAAAAAAAAGAAAGAAAGAAAAACAAAAAAAAGAAGAAAGAAAAAGAAAAAAGAAAGATAAGTGCAATTATGCTTCTAGGACAATGGTCGCCAATTAGAAAGTAGGAAGACAAAACAAATAGTTGTTAAAAACCATCTGTTGTTTTGTCTGCCTGTGCAGCAATTCGCCACATGTGCACCACATTCCCACCAACTCATTCTAGCCATTTTCTTGCCCCAGTATTAACTAGATGATTCCAAAGGAAGTTGCCATCTTCTTACAGATTTTGATACTCTGTTCATGGTGATTATTGTTATTGGAGTCCGCATCTGACTCAGACGAGACCAGTAAGGATCTTTCCCTTGAGATTTGTGAACGTGGGACAATAGGGAAGAACTCTTATCTCCCCTTTAGCTTCAGATGTGAGGTACTTTAACGGTGGAGACTACCACTAATGCTGTGTCTAGCAATTATGGGAGAAGTCAACATTAAGAGAGGAGGAGACTAAAAAGGATAATACTTTTACTCCTGAGCTCTCATTACAACTCTGTCCTTACCTTGGTTACGTTAGCCAATAAATTACTCTTGTTTGCTAGAGGTAGTTCAAGGTGCATTTATGCCACATGCAGTAAAATTATCCTGATCATATAATGGTTCATTAATTTTTCAGTTTGTAAAGTTGATTAGTTACCTCATCACTAATAGATTAATTATATCAATGAAATAGTCTATTTCATCATTTACATGGTACTTTTATCTCTAATAGATGATAAATCTATTTTAGAAGATTAAATGCCACTATCTTTTAAAATGTCACTTTACATTATTTATATTGGTAATAATAATAATTAATGTCTTAATGAATTATGTGGAATTAGAAAAAAAAGGACATTTAAACAAAAATCATCAAAGAAATTTGATGGTGGAGAGAAGGAAATACAATTTTTTAAATAAAAAAAAATGGATTCTTCTCCTAAGAATAGAAATGACACAATTGGGGTTTAAATCCTATTTTTATATGTAATTATAATTATATGTATTTTCTCAATTAGATTATAAAGTAGTGAAATCCCTAGGGCCTGCACACCTAAAGAGTTTCAATGTCCTTTTTAAACACATCAATGTCAAAAGAATATTGATCTTACAGATACATTTCATGACATGAACCATTCATCATCATCTTGAGACTGTACAAGCTGAGAAAATAATTTCTATACATTATTCAGAAAATTATGAAACTTTAAATTGGTACATTTGTTTTTCCTCCATGTATAGTGGAGGAAAAGTCATTACTTTCAAGACTGACCACAGAATTCCTTTTGGGAGAATAGTGATGATAGGATACAACTTAATGGGTAGTTTTAGTCACCAGATGAAATCCTCTGAGCAGTGCCTATTAATCTGGGGTGAGAATAGTATCACTTTAAGTGTATCCAAGTCATAGTGCATTGCTAATTGTATTCAACTACATTCAATGAAATAACAGAAAGAAACCGCAGACTACAGTGTCTGGACTAAGAAGTTCATACACGTGAGTTTGCTTTTCTTTATTGAACGTATTAATTTACTTTCATTGTTGGTGTTGCTGAAGTCAAATTTGTCAAAGTGCCCCTTGTTGGTATATCGCTAAACCAGTTCAAGTGTCCTTTCTCTTAGGAGAGTATCCTGTCTGCCTTGACCCACGTATCAGTTTTAGAAGCCCTGTTTCTGTGCTCCCCTTGGATGACATCTTCCCCTTTGCCATGATCTTTATATGTGCACTCCTCTTCTAGGAGGAATAAAGATTCCTGCCGAAGGACAATGGTCTCATTTCTTCATCTCCCCACCAAAAACCAGAGAGCCCAGCTCACAGGTGCAAGATATACTTTGAATGAGTATATGTGAATGGAATTTGAATCCAAGATGAGAGCGTTTCATGGTTCATTCTTCTTACAGTTAAGAGGTAAAGTTTTATTCATTTTATTTAATGCTAATCATTGTTGCTAAAATATCATTTGTGCTTTACCTGTTTGAATATCTGGAATGTTTTGTCTTGTTTTGGTTTATTGTCTGTGTCTGCTGCAAAGGTCTCCTTTCAAGCTTTTCCCAGGGCTGGGCCTATCCTGTGGTCCATTTCAGTGCCACTCTGCTACTCTACATCAGCTCTTTCATTTTGTTTTATTTCAGTATGAGGACCTGCCACCAGCTACCTGCTTAATTTCTTCCTCTCAACCTTTCCTATTGAAAACTCTCAAGCATCTTGACCCCACACAGCACATTCTTCACAACAGTTGTTTTCATACTCTGCCCCTTTCGACTTAGGAATTCTCAGAGTTGCCCCACAGGTCAGTATCAAGGGAAACCATCAAATATAGGAGCACCTCTTATAACTATTTTATGTATTGGGAATGTAAGACATTTTTCTTTTAGGAAAGAGCAATGATAAGAGAACATTTGAAAACTATTTCTTCACAGTTTTTTCAATGCTACATAATATATACTCATGCTTTCAGGACATTTATTATTAAAGTTTAAATATGTGAGATACTGATATTAAAACACAGATAATATGTCCCGCTTCCCATCTGCATTACTTCTTAAAACTACATAATTTCCAAGCAATGGCATCATGGGTCTTTATAATTTAAACACAACTTTGAGCTATTTAGCAGGGTGTTTATATATTTTGCTTTTATCCGTCACTATTTCTTTTGTATTTTTTTATTTATGTTTTTTGAGAGCTCAGCTTTAGTTTTATTTTTGTTAGGGAAGCATTTTTTTTCAAATTCTTATTTAAATTCTAGTTAGTTAACATATAATGTAATATTGGTTTCAGGAATAGAATTTAGTGATTTTTCACTTACATGTAACACCCAGTGATCATCATAACATGTGCCTTCCTTAATGTCCATCACCTATTTAGAGCATCCCCCCCACTCAGCTCCTCTCCAGCAATCCTCTGTTCTCTATAGCTAAGACTCTGTTTTATGGTTTGTCTATCACTTCCTCCCACCATATTTATCTGTTTTATTTCTTAAATTCCACGTATGAGTGAAATCATATGGTATTTGTCTTTCTCACTTATATCACTTAGCATAATACACTCTAGCTCCATTCATGTCATTGCAAATGGCAAGATTTTGGTTTTTTGATGGATGAGTAATATTCCATTATATATATACACATATATACATATATACATGTATACATACATATACATACATACAAATATATACATATGTATACATATACACATACATATATACATATGTATACATATACACATATACATATATACATGTATATACATATATATTCATATATATACATACATACACACACACACAACACATCTTCATTATCCATTCATCAGTTGAACATTTGGGTTCTTTCCATAATTTGGCTATTGTTGACAGTGTTGCATTGTGCATGTGTTCCTCCAAATCAAAGTTTTTGTATCCTTTGGGTAAATACCTAGTAGTGTAATTGCTGGATCATAGGGTAGTTCTATTTTTAACTTTTGAGGCCCCTCCACACTGTTTTCCAGAGAGGCTGCACCAGTTTGCATTCCCACCAACAGCATAGTTGGTCAGTGATGATGGGCAGGGGTAAGATGGCATCACCCCCCTCTGTCATCCCCAAATGGAGAGTTCGTGCTTGCAGCTGTTCAGGAAATCCTCACAGAAGAGCAAACTATCTCCCCTCTCGTGTTCCCAGCTTCTGTGAGATCCCTGTCTTCACCCTGTCTGTGTCTAAGCCATCTGCCTTCCTAGCAGCATGGTGTTCCTGTATTTTATCTCAGGCATGCAACTAGGTTTCAAAACTCCAAATTATAGGGACCCCATGGAGCATAGACCCACACTGATCCTCTGAGGAACAGTCTCACCACTCTGTGGCTTGTGCTGGTTTGTTCCACAAAAGCAGTCGCACGATTGCACAGGAGCTTAGAGTTTATGGTAAAGCCCAGCAAAAAGCCAGCACCAAGATTTGCTGCCTTCAGCCAGGTGTTTCTGTCCCTATGCTAATGAACAGGGCAGCACGTTGGTGCCTTCCAGCTCTTTTGTCCCCTGAGAGGCAGTGCCACCTCTCCCAAATGCACTCCAAGAAGGAGAATTGTCTCTCTCAGTGAGACCCAGAGGATCCTCAGACCATGCTGTCCACTTCCAGGCCTCTGACCTTCTTCTTCGTAGGAACACCACTATGCCTGCAAGGCTCAACCTTGGCAATGGTGTGAACTTCTAAAACTTGGGACTTTGAGCTCTGCTGCTTATAAAAACCTGTGATAGTAAGCCACTCTAGTTTTCCCAGTCATGGTTTTGGGGAAATGTTTTTCTTGTCCGATCCCCCGTGTACTTCTTTCTCTTTCTTTATCTCTCTCCTCTATCCAAGATCAAGGCTTCCTCCTTTCCTCAGCACTCACTAGTCTTTTCTCCTCAGAATCATGTCTCTACACCTCCTACCTTCTACAACATGGCCTCTGTTCTCCCTCTAGTCCTGCAGTTTGTTCTCCCAGTCTTCAGATCAATTTCTTGGGTGTTCAGAATGATTTGATATTTATCTGTGTTCAAGGTACAAGGCAAGCATAGGGTCCCCCTGTTGCTCCGCCGACTTAACTCCTCTTATCACTATTTTAATATAATTAAACATCATATATATGTATTTGTATATATACATGCATATATGAAAAACATATGCATAAATAATTTATATGTATTCTGAATCCACATAAGAGCTGCTATCTGACTGGCGAATGTATTTAATACAGAAATTATAAACATAGCAGGTAAGTTGAATTAGAAGGGGCTTTTATTTATTTTTTATTGTTTTAAGATGACATCACACAAAACTTATCTGGAAAAGTAACTGTAGATGTAGATTTAAAGTTTTTGTTAAAGCTAATTTAAAGTCTCATCAATTAAGTTCTATAGAAAACTTTACCATCTTAAGTTTTTTTTTTTTTTTTAAATTTTTTTTTTTCAACGTTTATTTATTTTTGGGACAGAGAGAGACAGAGCATGAGCGGGGGAGGGGCAGAGAGAGAGGGAGACACAGAATCGGAAACAGGCTCCAGGCTCTGAGCCATCAGCCCAGAGCCCGACGCGGGGCTCGAACTCACGGGCCGCGAGATCGTGACCTGGCTGAAGTCGGACGCTTAACCGACTGCGCCACCCAGGCGCCCCTACCATCTTAAGTTTTAAAACACGTTGAGACATCATAAATCGAGGCAATTTATTGCTCTAGATACAGTCATAGTCCCCTTCCTGTATGTCACTCAACCATCTAAAAGATGTGAGGAATTCATACTAAAGTAAAGTTTTAGAATGTGGTCAGTGGTTTCCATGTCACTTACCTACCCTAAAGTTTATAATGGCTGTGACCACTCCCTCTGCTAAAATTCTTTCCTCCCTTGATATCTTTGACATTCTCTCTCCTAGTCTTCCTCCTACTTATCTGGCCATTGATGTTCAGTTCATTTTCATGGTCTTTTCCTATGTATCTGTAAAACGCTGATGTTTTCTTGAGGTTTTTATTTTTTTTCAATATACTTGATCATACTTGCAGATTCCACTCACTTCCATGATTTAAAATGGTTTAAACTACCACTGTTTTATGTTCAAGACTCATAAATATATTAATAGACTTCAAACCTAGCTATCTACTTTTATTTCTACTTGCAGACTGAAACGTGGTCACCAAATTCTTTTTCCTTTCCCTACAAGGCATCCATGCCGACTAAATCCCCCAGTCTCCCATAGAGTCAGGTATGACGTGTGACTTACTGACTTATGACCAATGAAATGTATGCTGATATGATACATGCTCCTTTCAGGTCTGGCCTATAAAATAATTTTACCTAGATCTTCCCACTCTTTTTTCTCATCCATAAGCTCCATGGAGATGATTCTAAGGATCTAGAAAAGGGTGGACAAAAGAATGGAAAGAGTCTTGGTACTTGACTGGCTGCTTTGAGCATAGACTCTTGCCATACCCCCATAATTGTGACATTGATGAAATAGAAAGTTTTATTAGGTTAAGCTACTTAAATCATTATTTGTTACTGTAGTTACCCTACTAACACATATCTCTAACTCAGTGTGTTGGATGTTGAACTGATAGCCCATTCTTCAAACTATCTCTTCTTCCTATTTTTCTCTTATTCCAATTCCTCACCATGACATTGAGACATATTGTCCCTACCTGAATAGTCATCATCATGGTTCATTATTCTCTCTTCTCTCCCCCTTCCATCATTTAACCATTTTGCCAGTGTTATTCAAAGATCTCCTAGGGTCCAATCCCTGCTCACACAGCATCATTCTCATGTCCTCAATACCACCAGCTGTATACTACCCCTGCTCAACAAACGTAATTAACTCCTATCCAACATCAACATTTGGCTTCTATGTCATCACCTACGAGAAGATGACAGTTGGGTGATACATCCCTCTTCTGTGATTCCATATCATCCTGTGCTTACTTGTATCATAGCGACTGTTATCTTACATATATTCCTGTCTTTGTCTTGATTCAACATTTTGAATATGAAAACATTATTTTTAAATCTTTTTTACCCTAGTAAAAGTCACAGGGTCTGGCCCATAGCATACATTCAGTAAATTTATGCTGAAAAAGATGTATGATATAATGAAAGTTGCAGCATGGATATGTCAGTTCAGTTCAGTAAACATGTATTGGCCATATGCATACTACAAGGTGCTTTGGATACTAAAAATGGGTAACATGTGCTTTGACCTACAGTTTACATTTAATAGCCTAATACAGAAAAAAATTTCTATAAAACTCAATTTTAATTGCAGTTCTATTTAAAGGTTAGAAGTTGTACCTGCAGAATTACATACCTTTAACAGCTCTGGATCTGGTGCTTAGTGAGAGCAATGAATTTTTCTAATGTTAAATCAACTTGGCACTAGTCTTACTGAATCTAACTTCAATGTGTCTTTTAATTCTGTCCCATTTTCACCATCCTCTCTGCTACTGCCTTTGCTCATACCCTTTTAATTTCTCATTTGCATTGTTACCCAGTATTTCTACTCTAGACTTCTCTCTATTATATCATCAAACTGACTTGTTACTTGAACATCTGTACCTGAGTTTTCCATTTGTACCGTAAACTTAACATGGCTTTAAACTCATTCTTTACCCTCTCCCCCATTCCCTTATGTCTGTTCTTTCTTCCCTTTGAAGCCCTAATGTTGGTAAGTATCAATTACTGCTGATCTTTCCAGGCAGAAACATAGGAGTCTTTGTTACTCTTTCCCTAAATGGCCCTCAAATCTGTTTCTTGCTCTCTAGTCTCTCCATCACATCGCTGTACCAACACACCATCTACACTTTCTTAGAGTGACCATATTTAAAGCTGACTGTACTGTCTCAGCATAAATTCTTTCCCCGTAGGATAAAGCCCCAGTTCTTCAGCTCCACATCACCCAGATCCCTAGCATCTCATCATGCCATCTTCTCACTTTCCTAAATGAATATGAATTGCATTTTTGTGTTTGCACACCCTCTTCTGATTATAATAACCTCCCTTTTCTTCTTTGGATTCTAACTTATCTTTCCAAAAGCTTAAAATATGCGCAGTCCAAAATGGAAAAGACTGTGACCAAAAACAATATGTTCTCTTTCACTTGAACTATTTTAGTAGTTGGTGGAAGATCAAGCTACATAAGATATATCCTTGATTTTACCAATTGGCAGAATTTATTAAGCTCTCAATACACAGTAACTGTAACAATAATAATTATTAAATTATGAATATTTACTAAGAATCTTGTCTGAGTCCAGAATTCAGTTTTATCATTTAGCTGAGATTCATTTCAGTCAATAAATAGGGTAGTTGATATTTGAGGGCTATATAAACTGATAAAAAGAATGATGACTAAAATATGTACATATCTATATATGACCTTAATCTCCATCAGCCTGGACAGATATAGGTAAAAAAACATTTTCCCAGTGTAGCCAATAAACATTGATTCTGCTCAAAGCCCCCAAATAGATTTATTCTAGATCAAAAACAAGATAAGAAGATGAAAAAGACAAAATATTTTAAAAGATAAACACTAGTAGAATGAAGTGATCAGTCTTCTTCAATTATCCCAAGATCTTATATACACGTATAAAATCAGTTGAACTCAATAAACATGTACTGGCCACTAGCAAGATAAAATATGTAAAAATATCCAGAGTCAAAAGTTGGTAAATTTGGCAGGTAGATAAAATTATATATTCTTTGAGAATAATGTCATTGGTTGTCCTGTCTCAGAATGCCTGGGGTAAGTTGGGCAAAGGGTTATTTAATCCCTACACATAGGAGGGTAACCAGCCCACTTGCTTATGCAAAGAAAAGAATGGTGCCCAAAGTATACTGAATATATCACATTAAATGTCAATCAAAGCAATTTTATACTGCTTATACTTTATTCTTAATATCTATGCACCAAGGTATTCAGTATTTATACGAATATTTTTACTTTTTTTCCTGATATTTTTAAATATTATAACTCAGCATATACAATGACTGTATTTCTGGCAAATCAACATATATAGGGGCGCCTGGGTGGAGCAGTCGGTTAAGCGTCCGACTTCAGCCAGGTCACGATCTCGCGGTCCGGGAGTTCGAGCCCCGCGTCAGGCTCTGGGCTGATGGCTCAGAGCCTGGAGCCTGTTTCTGATTCTGTGTCTCCCTCTCTTTCTGCCCCTCCCCCGTTCATGCTCTGTCTCTCTCTGTCCCAAAAATAAATAAACGTTAAAAAATATATATATATATATATATATATATATATATATATATATATAAATCAAGCCACATTTTCACTTAGATTTCCACCATAAGTATATGACGCTTGATACTGATTTCTAATAGATTTTAGTATGAAGTGACTCAACGCATGTCACTTGTGTTTCTCTGTTAACTTTCTTCTAACCATGACTTTTATTATTAAAAAAAAATGAATCGTTTACAACTATCATTTTATATTGCAAATAATTGGTGGCATTGACATCAAAACTCAAACCATGCCAGGGACGCCTGGGAAGCTCAGTCAGTTAAGCATCCAACTCTTGGTTTCAGCTCAGGTCATGATCTCACAGTTTGTCAGTTAGAGCCCTGTATCAGGCTCTGCACTGTCAGTGCAGAGCCTGCTTGGAATTCTTTCTCTCCCAATCTCTCTGCCCCTCCCCTCCCTGCTCGCTCTGTCTCTCTCTCTCTCAAAATAAATAAACGTAAAAAAATGTTTTTAATCCCAAACCATGACAAAGAAATAAAATAACATTCCTTGTAAAGGAGAATCTATATTTTCTCAATATTATACAAATATCAATATCACTAAAAGCATCTTTACTTTACTTTTTACCTGTTAAATACAATCTAAGTAGTAGTAGTATTCAAACACAGCTTCAAATTACCCTTTCCAGATTGTTGTGCCTCAAGTCCCTCCTATATAGAAATTTCAGCAATATCAGAGCAATTTTAATTGTCACTAATATCACACATATGTTTAGAAACACCATCTAGTTTGCATGTTCAGGTTTCCTAAGCAACGTTTGCCATTCCATCATGAACTGTCATCTACTCTAAAGCTCTGCAGTTGCTTCCTACCAAGCAACAGGCTGACAGATTTCCTGTTGTTTTTTTTTTAAATTTTAATGTTTATTTTTGAGAGAGAGAAAGACAGAGTGTGAGTGGGGAAGGGCAGAGACAGAAAGGGAAACACAAAATCTGAAGCAGTCTCCAGGCTCTGAGCTCTCAGCACAGAGCCCAATGCAGGGCATGAACCCACAAACTGCAAGATCATGACCTGAGCTGAAGTCGGATGCTCAATAGACTGAGCCACCCAGGGGCCCCAAAGATTTCTTGTTCTGATGCTAGATCTCTCCTCTCTGTTACTGTATCCCTCAGAAAACACAGTATCCAAATGTCAGAAAAATGAAGAATTTCCTTTCCTATCTCCTTTGGCACAATGAGTAATTCCTGGGAAAATTCTGTCAAAGAAGTTATATCATTCCAAGACTGGAAATGTTTTGTTTTCTCTCTCAGCGAACTCCATGTTTTGAGTCAACTTCAACCTCAAGTCAAGACTCTCTAGATAGTCCTTCCTTTTTGTCAAGGCCCATTCCCCACTCCAAGTCTACCATCCCTGATGTACCTTGTACCACCCCAAGTTGCTACAAATGGCTAAGAGCCTCCTCAGAGTGCTCTGCCTCCTTTCTTTACTTATTTTTTTCTTTTCTCCTTCCTTCCTTCCTTCCTTCCTTCCTTCCTTCACTTCTCTTTACCTCCCTCCCTCCCCATTTCCTTCCTTCTTTTCTTTTTTTTCTTTCTTAATTTGTAGAAAGATGTAGAAAGTTACAGAAAAGATGTCTTTTATTTTTCTGCCTTAAAGAGAGTGTGATAAGCTGTTATGTATGGACCATTTGTCTCTGAGCTTTTTCTCAGAGATCTTGCCAGCTGAGAAGGCAGCTGGCTTAGAGAGGAAGAAGACTTAACAATTTAGTTTATTTCCTTTTTTTCCCTTCTCTGAGCAATGGGAAGGGCATTTGGTTTGATTTTCTTTCAATCAATGAACAACAAATATTTCTTGAACAATTGCTGTATGTGTTGAGCAAAAATTGTTCTGGGGGTAGAGCAGTAAACAAAAGAGACCAAGTCCTTGACCTCATAAATCTTATAGTCTCAAAGCAAGTGAAGGAGCAAATCTGCTTTTTCATCACTCCTGAGACCTTATCTTTCCTCCATATCCAGTTCTGGCCAAGGAGGGCCAGAGGAGATGTAGGATACAAATGTTCCTTTGTATAATTATAGTGCCTTGGTCTATAAGTATATTTCTTATATCAGAACACCTGTCCAGATGCCCCTAAAAAAATTCCAAGCCACTTCAGTTTTCTGTAACTAAATGCAAATCATATTGAAAATATCAGGTCATGATCTGACTTCCAATTCACTCCTGTCAGTGAAGAGGTTTTATAAAATGCAGGAACACACATACACACACACACACACACGCACACACACACACACACACAGTGACACAAAAATACAAAGCTAAATATATTCAGTAAAAAAAAAAAATTATTTTAACTACCATATTATTTTCCAGTAGGAGATCTTAGCTAAAATTTTATGAGGCATCACAGCACCCATAAAGTATGCAAAATAAATGAGTGAATTGATATTACCCTCAAATGTGAAAAAAGAAGTCTGTGATATATATATATATATATATATATATATATATATATATCCATTAGGATCTTGGATTTATTTAACTGGTTATCATTAATGCCCCCATTGAAATACAATTGAAAATTAATATATCTGGCAGTAAAAAATATGACCATTAATGAAAGTTCACACATGATATTTTTATAGACTTGCCAAGTCTCTTGAATTCAGAATGTGGGACAGATGGTCACATGGTGAATTGTTCTCACTTGCTAATGCTTTCTGCTGCTTCACTGATTTTTGATCTTCAGAAGACTTCAGTCTCATTCAGAATGTGTGGGAAATGAGAGATTCCCAATTGTCTTCAGAATAGATAAAAAATCTCATTACATCTATGACAGAAAATTATATAAATTATGTAGACCTAAGCCAAATCAAAGCCTTCCTAAATTTTTTGGTTCTTCACTGGGAAGTTTTGGGTTTATATCTAAGACTGAAAATGACTTTCCTGGGAGTACAACATGCTAAACTCCTTATTTTTATTAAACTCCTTTCATTTATTCATTTATTAATTAAATTCATATTCAACAAATATATTTATTCAGTTATTCATTTAGTCATAACTCAGGGTTAATTAGTCTGTTTAGGCTATTATCACAAAATACCACCAACCTCATAGCTTAAACAACAGACATTTATTTTTCACAGTTCTGGAGACTAGAAGCCCCAGAACGGGATTCTAGCAGATTCTGTTTCTAATAAGAGCTCTCTTTCTGACTTTCAGATGGCTGCCTTCCTGCTGAAACCTCACATGCCCTTTCCTCTGTGGCATGTGGAAGGAAAGAACACGCTGGTCTCTTCCTCTTCTTCTAAGGACATTAGTTCTATTAGATTGCGATACCACCTTTATGACCTCCTTTAACCTTTATTATCTCTTTATATGGCCATATCTCCAAATACAGCCACATTGGAGGGTTAGGGCCTCCACATATGAATTTTAAGGTGACACAGTTCAGTCCATAACGCAATATTCATTTTTCATCATTATAAAATAAAATGCATGTTACTTTTGACATTTCATGATAAGACATAAGCTTTTCTTTTCCCCTCTTTGCATTAGATCATTAGAAGGTATATATTGTACCTACTGACTGGCAAAAGGATTATTGGCTCTGTATTAGCTGAAATTTGAACCTCAGTGGCAAACGTATATTGTAAATACCACTTATACAGACTTCAGATTCAAATGGTTGATAGGGTGGCTCTGAAGCAAAAGTATAGGTTTCCTCATGTGGTCTATGAAATGGAACTACTCCTTACTGTCAATCTTAAATTTAGCCACTGTTCATCCTGGCTCCTTCATACATGACACCAACAAATCAGGTATTTCATGTCAGGCATAACTTTTATCATGCAAACGACAGCATTTAAGACACTTACTTATGAGGGTTGCATTGGTTAAGTACAAACTATCCACTGCTCTTGGCCACCCACCGCTGATGGGATCGGAGCTGTTATCTGATCTAAGAACAGCTAAACTGAAGATTAGTTGGGTTAGTCAGGAGCCCACAAAGGGGTCATTAACAAATCTTCACATCAACACAGTTTATGGTGATAACTAGGCCAATTCTTTGTTTTAGAAATTTGAGCAGGAGTTTCTGAACAAGTTTACCAGTTGGCAGAGACACCAAAAGGCAAAGACACAAGGAGAAGCAGTCAATGGGTGTGTGGGTGGTGGGTGGTGGGTGGGAGGTAGGAGAGCAGAGCTCTGTCAATAGAGATTCCTGAAGCAGGATTTCAGGCATGTCTCCTATAGAGATGTACAATAAAGAATTTAACTTTGCCCAGGGAGAAGTTGACCCTTTGCCTTCTGTTCCTGCAAAGTAATTTCTAAACCTATGAATGTCCTGCCTCACAAAAGTGCCTTTGTGTATCTGGAGGTCTTGGGCCTTTCCAGATAGTCTAAAGATATGGTTTACGGTAGGAGGCCTTGGGTCACATGGTATCAGCTAGACTTCTAGAGCACCTAGAGACTGAGGTCAGCCACATGGTCAGTGGCTAAATGAAAATATAAACTTTGGATTCAAGGCTCAGGATTCACTCTTGGTTGGCAGTACTCCATGTGTATTGTCACACTTTGTTTCTGAGAGAGTTAATGCTGTCCTTGACTCCACAAGGAGAAGGCAACGAGAAGCCCGTGTTTAGAACATTCCTGATTCCAAAATTTCCTGATATACCTCTGGGGCATCTAAAACAAGGCTATAGTTTATACAGAGCTTTTGTTCTTCCTGTAAAACCAGGTTGCATGACCTTTCCTTGGTGCCTGTGAAGCTTATCCACATGGATAATTTCCTTCTATATTTCCATAGAAATGGACGTCCCTACAGTGAACCCTTCTACATGAACATATATAAGGAAGTATATGAGAGAATAATAAACCTAGCATTGTAGTCAAAGGAATAGTACATATTTCAAATTTCTTTAGTTATCTTTAATTCACATTTGCAAATATGTTGCAGTAAAATTCAAACACTTGTAGGAAAGACTTGTTATGGTCTATAACCTCTGCTAAGGAATGAGGACCAGAAATCCAATATGGATGATTCTAGAACAATAACAATATTTTAAAAATGCTGCTGAAATTTCACCCTTTAGGTTTAGAGAAGCATTATTCTAAGGTAGCTAGTAAACTTTATTAAATGAGAAATGGCTTTTTGGGTATCCTTGTGTTTACCCTGCTGCTGCTGTGGTGCTCCTCCGCCCCGCCCCCACAATGCTTTGGATGCTTCCTTTTACACTGTCACACACACACACACACACACACACACACCTGTCTGATGACTCATTTCTGTGGGAAACTTTTCTTTGTTTTCCAAGGAAATAGGTTGCTAATATGATAAATTAATCCATACCAAGTTATTTGGTGTTGTTGGCTTAATATATAACCACACAGATATAATATTTATATTTTTAGCAAGGTCTTTTGTAATGTCTATCCACAAATCAAAGAAACATCTCTAAGGGTAAGCCTTTCGGTAGACCAGTAGTGGGAGTCTTTGGCTGCAGTGGTTTTGAAAAAGCCCTAGGAGACCATGTTCTATTCTGCAACTAGTGAACTGTGAGACTTCAAACAAAAGATTTAATTCTCTTCTGTACCCTCAACTGTAAAGTGAGAGAACTGGTCCTGCAGACTCTGCCAATGACTAAAAGTATTTTCTCTTTGAAGAGTGACCATATACCCAGGTCTGCCAGGGACAATGAAAATTTATTCATATTGCTTCAGCATAACTATTAATTAATTAATTATTAAGGGTGCCTCCTTTACTCTCAGAAGGAGCCCAGTTTTGATGATATCCAAGCATTATCTGCCAACTGCCCAGTTTATAGAAAACTTTCTTTGTATCACGGTCCTGATAACCTCAAAATAGTAAGCACAGGTAAGACTTACCTGCCAAACTTTCCAGTGCCTAACTGAGGCAATGTCTTTTTAAAACTGTTACAATGACTGAGCCATTTTATACTTAAATGGTATTAATAAAAAAAGTTCTATGTCAAAAAATAGAGATTGTTTTTTAGGAAATCAGTATTATATTTTTCCTTCATTCTTTATTCTTTTCCACCCCCTATCCTTCACCCCTGCCAGTACCATAAATCAAAAGGGAGCAAAAGTTACCTAACTCTATCTACATTTACATTTTACTCAATTCATTGAAATCCTCCCTTTCTGAAAGTCCCCTCCATCCAGGAGACTCCAGTGAGCATATTCATGTTTCAAACAAATCTGCCTTTGTTAATCATCAAAAGGTATTTTCTTTAATAAGTGAGGCTCGGCAGGCCCTGCAGCTGTGTTGTTTATTTTATAGCAAGCACAAAGACAATTTATTTTTTTAAATACTATAATTAGATTAGTGTTCTCTTTACTGAAGCATCTGTAGGAAAATGAGAGTGTGTTTCTTTGAATGAATGAGCAGTCACATTTATTTTTATTAAATCTGAACTTGTCCTCCGAGATAGCTGAATTTAATTTTATGTTCTAATACAACATGTAATATTCCAACTTTTTTTAGATAAAGTCATGGTTCCCCCAAAAAGGAGGTTGGACTAAATTGAATCTTCTGATTCCAATTTTATGAACTGCATTAAAATCTCTCTAGGGTGCAGGATTATGTTTGTGTTGAAGAATGACTACATTAAGGTATGTATTTGCATACATAAACAAATATATCTGGATGGTTATCTATGACCTGTTGTTGACACAGAGGGTATCAGAGAATATAATAACATTATACCTATGTTATGGCTCTTTAGGTCTTTACTAAAAAGTTTTAGAAGTGCTATTTATAAATCAAAAAGATTAAATAGAGACATTTTTAAGGTTTTGGAGACTGGTTTATCAACATTGCATCTATAAACTAGTTCCTTAGAACCGTCTAGGCTGCAATTAAATTACCCAGGGAGAAGACATTACTTCTTGACCAGCTACCTTTCCTTTTCACCTTGGCATAGCCAATAAGGAAAATATTTTCTGTTCTCTATGACCTTTAACTCTTAGTTGATGAAAGAAGTTTAATATCAGTGTCATATCTTTAACAAGATAAAAATATTCTAGTTCTCTATTATTCTGTAACAATAAAACTACAGACTGAATAGTTTAAAATAACAATTTATTATTACCTTTCATGGTCCGTGAGTTAACTGGATTCATCTGGATGGTCCTGCCTGATCTTTTTCAAGCAATTAGAATAAAATGGTAGCTAGGGCTAGAGTTTTTTGAAGGCTCAATCTTGCTAGGCATCCAAGTGGCTTCTTATCACACAGAACTGATTTTTTTTAGCTGAGATGGCTTGCACAGCAGCAGGAAACTGGCCAGTTCCCTCCTTTTCTACATGATCTATTCTTGTAGGTAGATTTGGCTTCCCCACAGAATGTCTGTCTCAGAGTAATTAAATTTCTTATATGGGAACTAGCTTCTCCCAAAGCCCAAGGTGAAAGCTGCACGGCTTTTTATAACCTAAACCATGGAAGTCATGCATCATTGTTTTCATTGCTTTCTGCTTGCTACACAGGATAATCTCAGATTCAATATGGGAGGGGACACCCAGATACATGAGTACCACAAGGCATGGTTCATTGATATGTGGTGGGGCAGAGGGCAAAATTTTTGTACATAAGGTACCACAAAAATAAAATAAACATGATTTTAAAATAAATAAATTTAAAATAATAAATACCATCTATTCTTCAAGTCTATAAATTCCTTTTTATAGAAAAGTTTCTTTTATAATTTTAACAAGTCTACTTTTATCTCCTTAAATAACTATAGCCACTTTGATATATATTTTTAGTTTTATTATTATTCTCTTTTAAGTATAGTATTATAATTATTTTCTGCTTATTCCTTTATAAAACATTTTTTTTATTTTAATAATGTTATGAGTTAAATAGGCATTTATGGCTTGCCCTAAGGATGTAACACAGCTCCTGACAGAATTGTTAGTCAGCCTTTGGGACATAATTTATTTCAGTCATGAATAATTCTCATAATCAAACAGCAAGCAGTAATACAAATTGCTGTAAAGAAAATAATGTTTAAGAAAATATCTCTATGATTGTGTTGCAATCTAACAAAGGAACTGTTGGGGAGGAAAAAAAAATTTTACCATTTACGTTTCTTTTGGCTAGTCTAAGGATTAAATTGACATGAAACAGATTCACAAGAGAAAATCAAATCTAATTACATACATACAGGGGCTCCATATGAAGCCCACAGAATATGAAGCCCACAGAATATGAAGCCCACAGGCAGGCAATTGAGATGTATATGCCATTCTGAGGTAAGGAGAAGGCATAGGGATCTGGGACTTCAAAGAGAAGAAAGACAATTCACAGGAAGATAAAAAAGAGTAAATGTTTGGTAAACAAACATTTGCTGGGCCATATAGAAACAATGGGACACAAAGAGGAATTTTAGCAAATAGACTGCTAGTTTCCTCCCTCCCTATGATACTTAATTCACATTGGACTGTAGTCTCCATGTTGATAGCTGCCTTTCTGGAAGAAGATCCTCTGTCTAAATTCTTTTAGGCAGCTGGGATGGGGGGGGAAATGTGGGGGGGGCATAAAAAGAGAAAAACTTCTTGTGTCTCTTGTTTCTCAAACATGATACAAAAATAATA
This sequence comes from Prionailurus bengalensis, assembly GCF_016509475.1. Taxonomy (NCBI): domain Eukaryota; kingdom Metazoa; phylum Chordata; class Mammalia; order Carnivora; family Felidae; genus Prionailurus; species Prionailurus bengalensis. Next base: position 82,123,219 of record NC_057349.1, on the reverse strand, counting down.
AATCTAAAATAATCCACATGCCAAAGAGACCCATTTTGAGGTGGCAAATTTTGCTTCCTTATAGAATGTATAATTTTCTCAGTGATAACAATATGTACTAGTATTATACACTAATTCTGAGCTATAATTTTTAACATTCATGAAAATAAAATAGAAATTAAATTATTTTCAAGCTATATTTTAGATATTAAAATATCAAACTTTTATTTACTAGATAAATTCTATTCAATCTCTGCCTCTTTATAGTTAAGAGCTTTATAAAAGAGGTAAAGAAATATGTTTTTATTATAATTTCCAAAGAATACCCCAAAAATCTTCATAGTTATATGAAAAAATATAGATTCTGTTGAATAGAAAGTTATTATTCTCAGAAAAAGGACATGAAAACCTTACAAACTACACAAAATACTCAGTAATGTTTTTCAAAAGTGGTTTGATTTTGTTTTCTCTCTTCTGAAACATTTCCCTTCTTATTTAAATCAATATATTTAAAATGAATGCAATCACTATTTCATTGTAACTTCCTCCCCAAACCATTTGAATTGTAAACACTAAAGATTTCCATTTAAATAAAAGGTTAGAGAAAGTACCAAAAGCAACTGTAAGAGCAATACAAAATGTTAGAATCTGATTTTTTCAACAGCTAAATTGATCATAAAACTATTCTGATTGAGATTCATTGTTTTGAAATAGATGTTACGCCCAAGTGAAAGTTCACTTAAGGTATCTGGAATTTAGGAATAGAAAATTTATTGGAAACTTTGGATATGGGACATAAATTTAAAAATAGACTCTGTAGTGAAACACTAGACACAAGGGGAAATAAAAAGAGGTAGGACATTAAGTAGGAAAAAAACCATAAAATATTTAAAAAATAAAAAGAAGTAAAAAAGGTAGAATAACAATTAAAAAGAGAGAAAAATAGAGGCAGTCAAAATAGAGTATTTTTATAAACTAAGTGAGGTAGAAATATTTTTTTCAGTAAATAACTTATTTTTAAGAAGTTCTGATAAAAGAGGGGGAAAATGAAATTCTTACCAACCAGTGTAACATCTAGAAAATGTTGCAGAAAATAGGAATCACATTTTATAATTCAATTTTAACCTTAAAGTAAGTCACAGTATTCCAGATTAGTTCTATCAAGCAAGGTTGGATATTATTCCTTTGTTTATATTCTAATCTTCTACAGCTATATTGTAATATTTTGTTGCCTGCTTTGATAACTAATTATTGACTGAAGGCCTTAAAGACTAATCTTTCTCTAAAACAAACCCCAATGTATTTGTGGGTAGACATGTGAGAAGATAGTATCATTTAATTAGACATTTTTTCTCTTTGTTTTCCATTCATAGATGTATTTGTCCTGAAACTTGCCCTGAAGTTGCTTTGCAATGAATAGCATTGTCTTCTATCTTTAGAAGACATAATTTTCTTAATTTCTTACCCAAGTGATTAATATTTAGCAGACTTTTTTCAGGTCAGATTTCTATGGCAAGATGCTGTGGTAAGAATGGGTGGGATAAAGATGATGATGGTGGTGATGGTGGGGATGTTATAGACTGATTAGATGTAAAGTAAACAAATCAAAAACATTAAAGTGACAATTCAGAGAAGAAATTTCAAATAAAGGGGATGCGTGTTAAAAATGAGACAAAACTGTTCCAACTCCAAAATGGAGTTGCTTATGCTAAGCTCCATGTCACCAAACTGAGATTTAACTCAATTACAGTTTCAGGTCTCCCAAAAATGGAATCTTAAAACAGTCAGTCAGAAATTACCTGGTCAGCACTAGTTAGGTATGCTGATAGATTCCTGCTGTCCCCTAAAGGAAAGTAACTTTATAATAACCAATTCAAACTTTTTGCCTAGTTTAATTTCCTTGTTCCCTCTCCCTACCATCTATAAAAGTATTTCATTTTGTACAGCTCTTCAAAGCTCCTTTCTATCTGCTAGATTGGATGCCTGATTCAAACAGATTTTTGCTCAAATAAACTCAAAATTTTTAATATATCTCAGTTTATTTTTTAACAAAGATATTTTCAGTGCTATGCTACATAATTCCGAAATGAAATTGAGTGCCCTGTTTTCTGGCTCAAATGGAGAAGCGTATGTGGGAAACCATGTTTTCTAATTAGCAAATACCTACGCGTGTTTTTTTACCTCAGCCTATAGTTGCTTTATATTGAGCCTGGCACTATTCTATTTTTCTGTTAAAGAGAATGATCCACCTCTCCTAGTGGACTTAGTATTGTTTCTTAGCCCTCTGTCTGAAGCTCTACCTCAGGGCATCCTTGAGATGTGTTTTTCTCCAATTGTTCCACTACAACTCAGGACACAAGAGCTGCCTAGTGTTCCTGATCTTCTTTCTATCCATAACCTCTCCCTGTGGGATGTTTTATTACCATGAGCATTGATTTAAGTTGATAGCTTCTCATTCTCAGTCTTGTTGGCTATGATCTTGTCTGAATAAACCACTCAGGAAATTCATTATATCCATTCTGATATTCTCCTTATCTTTCTAGTAAGGTGGATAATCGATGAGGAAAATATACAATAATCATTTGTAAAGAAAAACAAACTATTTTTTTCCCTTTTAGTTATCCCCTTATCTGGAGACCCACTGAATAGTGTCTATCTGATTAATTATACTGCAATAAAATACTGATAGCTATAAAATATTAATTTTCATATATTTCATCAGAGTATGAAATAATTATCTAGTTAACTTAGCTCCTGGCTGATAAATTCCTTGCAAATAGTAAATACTAAATAAATGTCGAACAAGTCATTTTCTTTAGATAACTTTATCTTATACAAACTTATTTTTACTTCTTTTGATGCATTTAAGCCATATATCTAACTGACCACTGCAAAGTTATTTTTGTCATCATTCATCTTCATGTATGTTTGTATTAAATTGTCATTGCTATTAGTCATTGAAAAAAATTTATATTATCAAATTATATAGGAGGAAAAGAAAACTAAAACCACCATAGTTCTAAACTTAGTACCCAGATAGAACTATCTTGTGTATTCTAATATTTTTTCAGAGCTATGTTTGTATGTATGTCTATATATCTGTGTTCATATTGGTATTGAATTCCAACTGTATCTCCCCCCCCCTTTTTTTTCCCTATTGGAGCTTTAGGGATTTTGAAAAAAATTATTGGTAATAGCTTTTATATTTTTCTTTTTCCTTGACATTTAACAAAGCATAATTTCCATACTGTTAAATATTCTTCATAAATAAAGTTTTATTACTGCCTAATATTCTATATCATGGATTGCCTTAATTCCCTTACCTATCCACAGGTTATTGACCACTGCTGCTTCCAAGGTTTTGTTCTAATAAATAATGCTGTGGTAAAAATCTTTTGCTGACATTCTGATTATTTCTTTAGGAAAGATTCCTAAAAATGGAATTAGAGAATGAGTCCCTCTTCAGACTTTTGTCACATTTTGTTAAAGGGCTTTCCAGAAAGTTTGATCCAGTTGTATTGTCCCCAGTTGCAATGTATAAGAATGCTGATCTCCCTGAATCTCAACATTACTGACATCCATAGGTAATAATTTCCATCAAGGACAGCGCTATGTCTGTATTGTTTTCTATGACCCAGCAAGATTAGACACCCACAGCTGCTCAATAATTATTTGAGGAGAAAATTAACAAGTATTTAAATCTTTGTAAGTTTAAGAGGTAAGATGTTCATTCTTTTGAAAAATACCTACTGATGCTGATATGTGCCAAACAGAGGTGAATACATGTGGTTGCTGCTGTTATGGGGCTTGCAATTTCATGTTGAAATCGTTATAGTTTTAATTTGAATTTTTGCATTACCAGTAAGGTTTTTTTTTCCATTCCGTATTGACTTTTTCTGCATCATTTATTTTGTGAACTTTCTATTCATGAGTTTTGCTCATTTCTCTATTGGCATTTTTGAATGAATTTCTAAATATCCAATGAGAGCTCTTTGTATATTATTAGCTGTGTGCTAGATCTGTTGCATATAGAATTGTGCTATATTTTAATACTTGGGTTGATATACAAGCTAGCTATGCCATATTGGGAAAGTTAATTACTTTAAAATCTCAGTTGAGATTAAAATAAAACCTACCTCAAAAGATTGTTGTGATCAGCAAATGGTATAATTCATACAAACCTTTAAGCACAGGCTCTTAAATAGTAAGCACTCAATACATAAATATTAGTTTTACTATTAATGTTATTACTGCTATTTCTATTGCTCAGATAAGACTTTCTTATACAAAGATTAAAAATTAATCCATATATTTTTCTGTTTAGAAGTTATACAAACTTTCTCAGGTCACAGCTCCCTTAGTGTCTAATTTTTTTCAGTGTACTCCTAGATCAAAGGAAATACCTACTACCACTGAGTTATTAGGTTCAAACAATTTAAGAAGTATTTATGTCTTACCAAGAACTTAGCGGTTGGAAAAAATTCACATAAATGAAAAAACTTAAAATTCTTATATAACCACGATTACTAATGGGATGTTTATGCCCTAATGAATACTGCACAACTTCTCAGATCTCAGAATCAGATTTAAAACCACCATGCTCCCTTCCTTACGCACTGAATTTTACACTACATTTGCTTCTAATCTCAGCAATTATTATGATATAAAGATAGGATGTCAATGAAACAAATGTAGCTCCAGCTAACGAGGAAACTGTGTGCTGGGAGTCAGTAACTTGTGCCATGTTCAACAGATGTCAAATATTGTTTCCCTTGAAAATTTAAACTATCCCATGGTGCCCCTGAATTGACCTTCTACAGTATCCTTGGGTAATTTGGTACAAAATTTAGGAACCATGGGCTATATGTCTTACATTTTTGTTTTTTTCCTTTGCATATAATTATTTAATTTATTTATATTTTACTTTCAGTAATTTAACAATATAATTTTCTCTTTCATAGAAATTTTATCAACATAATGAAAAATGTTTTCTTTCTTAGGGTTTAACATCGCTTTATCATAAATCAAAATAATACGTAGCCCAGAATCACCTTGGGTGCTTATAAGTTATGCCAGACTTAGAATACTTTTGGATAGGATATTTTAAGCAACATTGATAAGTGACCCTTGGGGACCCTACACTTGAGAATAATTTTTCTGGGATCTATTTCTGGATTACCTATTCTAGTCCACTAATCTTTTTTAAGTTTAGGTTGATTTTAATTTATTTAGCTATATAACATGTGTCTTTATCAGAAAGAAAAAGCCTATTCCCGTTACTTTTGTTAAAAAAGTTATCTGCATTTATTTATACTAAAAGTAACTGTATATTTTTAAATAAATTATTTGTTCCATCAGTACTTTCTCTTTTGCCAGCTTAGAATTTATTAGCTTAGAATAATATTTATGTATATTAAGTATTTTCTATATTGGCTATCTTATAGCAATGTATTCAGTGTTTCCTTTCCATTTCTGTAAGAGAAGAGAAGAGGGTGCTGCCCCTCTACTTCAAGCCACAGGAAGTCACTTCAAGAGGAACTTCAAGGACACCACTCAGAAAGCATGATAGCCCCCTGGAGTCTAGGAGACATGTTAGCCTGATATCTGGCTCATGCCCAGGAAACCTACAGGGTGAGGAACTGATCCAAAGGCAGGAAACAGTCTATGAAGAAAGAGAATACATTGGGAAAGAGTGGATGTTGTATTCCTCATGGCCATAGGTGAGCCACATGGGAGAGAATCAACCAGGTTCATCTTAAAAGGGACTCCTCCCAGAGGACTTCTTGACAAGGGTGAGGCAATTCAGTAGACAGTGGAGTACACAGGATACCTGACTGAGGGTGGATTGTAAGAAGTGGTATGTGTGCCTGATAAATGTATAACAACTTTCTGGAGCGCTGATTAGGGATACTTCCTACACCAACATACACCTGCTTAGATGAAATCTCTGCCTCAACTCTTCTTTCTCTCTGTCTCCAGCTCCTGAAGAGTTAAATCCAAAAGAGGAAATGATCCAGAGCCCTGCTGAGATCTTTCCACTGTTCAAGGTACTAAGGAGGGAAGAGTGAGAAAGTGTGGATCTCAATCCTTGCCCAATTCCAAACATGTTCAGCCTGTGCTGGAAGGAAAATTTCTATCAACATGAGATTAGAATTTAATATAGATTCATCTAAGTTTAATAATAGAAAGTTTAGGAAGTTTTGGAATCTTCCAAATAAATACTGAAAGTATTATAAAAGGAAAATCTACATAGCATAGTTAAATATAACCTTTGAGAAAAAATGAAATTAAATAATCAAAAAAATATGAGATTCCTCAATAGTCAGTCATACACAGATTTGTAAAGCTCATATGTTTTATTTTGACTAACAAAATTATTTTTCAAATATTTTCTTTGTATTACTGATCTATTCTTCATATCTAATATACAATTGTATTTTAGCCACATATATAGTTTTATATATAGTCATATATATATATATCACTACTCCCACATATTTTAGAAAGTCATCTATAGATTCTTCCTAATATGTAGAAGCTCAAGTTGTTGTTTTTTTTTCTAAAAGTAAGGGTTATTTCCTTCTTTTCTTTCAAAATAGATGAAAGGAGGCAAAGCAATTGGCATAAAATTATATATCAGAAGGAGGGTACAGGTTTATGAATACAGAGAAAAGGTCACTGACTGGGTGAATTATTTGTGAGAATGAGACGTGGCACTGTAACATTTTCAAAGCAAGTACAATGGATAGACCAAGAAAGTGTTTGAACACAAAAGTAAAAAAAAACAAAGTAAAACTTTAGGATCAGAACAACAATAGATCTTAGAGTGCATGCAAAAGTCTACCAAGGAAAATGAATAATCTTTTCCCTTTGTGAATCAACATTTGTCAGTCATCTACTCTATGTTGAGTATACCCTTCTGGCTCAGAGTCCCCTTCCCACACTCTCCTTCCTTGTGGGGAGTAATGCAGCAGACCTAGGCCAGAGCAGAGCCCACTCTGCAGGCTTGGGGCAGTCCTGCCTGGGGGCTGGTCCTCACTGCCGTCCAAACAAGAGCCAGGTTGGGTGTAAAGAAAGTGCACTATGTTACCATTCAGAGCAAGGGTTATAGACTAGGCAACTTTAGTCAAAGAAGGTATTAGGGATAGAGGTACCGATATGAAAATATCAAGTCCATAATTTTTATCAACTTAATCCTTTTAGATAGTGAGATCAAAAATGGAATGATAGTCCAGGAAAATTTTTCCCTCATCAACCTGTGGCTACCTCCTTGACCTATTTGGTATTCAATCTCTGGGTGATTGAGGACAAATGATGCTGGCCTGTAATATCATTTTCAGTAATTTCTGAAGGAGAGTAGAACACAGTAAGTAGAGTAGGTATAATAAATCCTTCTTTTTCTTTGTTTAGGTTTTTACAAAAATCTCTTTTTTTCCATGAAGAATTTTGAAGCCTGAGGTATTCCAAGAGTCTTAGTGCAGTTTTACACTTTAATAATTTCAAATATTTAATGCTGCAAATTTATTTTAAAAACAACAGTTGAAAGTTGAATTAGCTGTCATTATTATTTAATTTTAGAATTTGGAATAAAATATTTTTTATTTAAAATTTTTGCTTTAGTTAATGTTAATGTTTGTCACCTTCTATTAGACTAAAACCAAATGTTAATATGTAAAATTTTATTAAAATTATAAAAATAATAAGATTATTAAATGTAAATAATGATATTTAATAATAGTTTATTATTTAATGGTTTCAATAGTTATTATTTAATAACTAATAAATAATTTCAAGTGAACTTTTATAGAAGTTTTGGCATTTATACATCTGAACTTACTGAAGCTATACCTACCTGTACTAAGGCTTTTGGGACACTGTGTTTAAAACCTAAGAAGCTGGGGCGCCTGGGTGGCGCAGTTGGTTAAGCGTCCGACTTCAGCTCAGGTCACAATCTCGCGGTCCGTGAGTTCGAGCCCCGAGACGGGCTCTGGGCTGATGGCTCCGAGCCTGGGCTCTGGGCTGATGGCTCCGAGCCTGCTTCCGGTTCTGTGTCTCCTTCTCTCTCTGCCCTCCCCCCTTCATGCTCTGTCTCCCTCTGTCTCAAAAATAAATAAATGTTAAAAAAAAAAATTTAACCTAAGAAGCATTTTTAGGTTCTTCTAATGGAGTCAGAACTTTGCAGCCTTCTTTGAAATACTTCTTGATTTCATGTATTTGTAACTTCTTTTGTAACCTTTATGGCAGAAGCTCTCAGTTTTTGTGAATTTTAAAAATGTGGTTTTGGGGAGTGACAAAAATTAAGTCAGACTGAAGGTAAAAGGTGAACCTGGTACAGATGGATGTTAGGAGAGCAGACCTGGGCACGAGTGGTGGATAGGGTTCCTGTGAAAGAGAAGGAGGGAGGATCGAGGCTGGTAGGTACCAGGCAGCAGGCTGAGGTGATGGGGCAAAATCACTAATGAACAAAAGACAGGAAGGAAATACAGAGCAACCTGACAGTCCTCTGGGCCATGTCAGAAAATGTAGTTTAAATAATATACACTTCCCTGGTGATGTGATTTGTGTTTTTAAATTTCTCCACCCTGGGTGGGAGGGAGGGGAGGGTGGGTGATGGGTATTGAGGAGGGCACCTTTTGGGATGAGCACTGGGTGTGGTATGGAAACCAATTTGACAATAAATTTCAAATAAATAAATAAATAAATTTCTCTACACTTATTTCTCAGAAGAGAGCATAAACTCTTATCTTTTTCTCATAATGTCATCTTAAGTGTTGATTGGATTGTTAAAAAAAAACAAATAAGATTATTATATCTGGTTCCCTATGGAGATAGCACCCTCCAAAATTTTATGTATATAATTATATATATATATATATATATATATATATATATATAAAGATACAAGTCTTACATTATTTTTCTCTAGAAGCAAACTTTCAGAGGATCTAATATGTAAATATACAAAATTTAAACCATGTTATGTGTAATTAACTAAAGCAATTATACAATATCTGAGACAGAAAGCCAGCAGATCTTAAACAATTGTATAGTATTATAAAGAATCTTATATTAAAATTAACAACCAATTGCTAAGAAAGTAATTTCCTCCTCTAAAGTATTTTAAGCCTCCAATGATACATTTCCTGAAAAATTATGATTTTTTTTTATTTGAAACACATTTACCTATTCCTCCTTTATAGATAAAACTACCTACTTTTAAACGTAACATGCACATAGGGATTTTGGAGAATGTGTTAGATTCAGAAGATGAGATTTCTCTGAATTCTCCTACAGAATAAAAAAAATGCTATGCACAAGGCAATCCAAACTTTTGATGAATGATCACACTGTACAGTTTGACTGTCATTTCCTTGTCCTGTTCTCTATCACACACCTGATACTGACATTTCCAGGGCAGTTTCTCTGACTCAACAGATTCTAGGTTTTCTTCATTTTTTAAGCGGAAAATGACATAGCCCTGATTCTGTTTTGATGGGTAGCTTTTAAAATCAACAACCTATAGATTTCTAGGTATGGCCCATCACAGTAGACACAGGCATCAATTAGTAAAGTGCTGAAGCAAAGTAAATTATTGAGAAGCAGTTCATCACTCTCATTTTTGAAACAAGTCAGCCAGAAAGTATTTATGAAAGATCATTTCATGTTTAGAACTCTGCTAGATGCTATGGGGAAGTAAAAAGAGTTTCAGAACACAAGGAACTTGGGATCTACTGAGTAGGAACTTAGGGCTTTGCAAGAAAAGTATTGGCCCACTTGTTTTCAGCTAGTCAGCTCTGATGTGGTTACTATGATTGAAACTGTTTGAATGAAAATGCTGTTTGATTCTGTTTGAAACAAGAAATGACAGCAAAAAAAAAAAAAACTTAAAAAAGCTAACTTCTGGGCAAAATTGCATAAAAATAATCAGATAAGTTTAGTGTTTTCTACTTAATTCTTAATACAACTCTTAGAGGTAGTCATTCCCAAATATTTAGTGTTTCACAACTAAGACAGTCTGGCATTTTTTATTTTATTTCCTATATATTTTAAATTATACAAACCATATATGTTTATGTTAAAAAATAGAAAATACAGGAAAAATCTATAGATTATTATTCTGCAAATTTGAGTCATATCTACCTTCCTAAAGCTGCCATAACAAAGCACCACAGACAGGGCGGCTTCAACAACAGAAATGTATCTTCTCACAGTTCTGGAGGCCGAAGTCCAAGATCAAGGTGTCAGCAGGTTTGGTTTCTTCTAAGGTCTCTCTCCTTGGCTTAGAAGCCCCCTTCTCTGTCTTCACATGGTCTTCACTCATTACTGTGGGTCCCAATCTCCTCTTCTTATAAGAACACTGTCTATATTGGATTAGAACCCACTTCACATTCTGAGGTACTGGAGGTTAGGATCTCGACATAAGCATTTTGGAGGACACAATTCAGCCCATATAATCATCTATATAAGTAGACGGTTGATAGTCTGATAGAGCGAAACACACATATATCTTCTTCTCACTTAATGCATGGTTTTTACATACATATAAATGCAAATCTATAAAATATATTTTAATGACTAAATATTATAAAATTACATGGGTTTAACACAATGAGTTTAACTAGTTTCCCACTGTTAACCTTTTAAGTTGTTCTTAGTATTTTTTCTATTTAAATCCTGCTGTATGAACATCCTTACATATGCACCTTGACAAAATTTCCTATTAATTCTCTTTTGATAAATGTCTAGTAGTGGATTCTCTTAGTCAAAGAGCAGGTTCTTTTTTTTTCCCTTAGGGATTTTTATACTTACTGCAATATTTGTGTCAATTTTTCACTCCAACAAGTATGAAATACAAATGCCTGTTGACCATTACCATGTCAGCTTGTTGTTTCTATTCTTTCTTTCTTGTCTCGGAAAAAATGACAACTTACTGTATTTACATTTATAGTTACTGAAATTAAATTGACCCCGGGGTGGGAGGTAAGCATTTCTTTTTTTCTTTTCATGCTTTATGCCCATCTATACTCTCTCTTTTGTGAATGCAAGCCCCATCTGAACCCTCCCCCACCTACCATTACTGTTTACGATTAAAGCTCATTATTTTCTTCAGTGAGCCACTGAGCAGAACACGAATCATTTCAGTCACCACCAGGGAAAGTTGGGTAAAGTTAAATAACCCAGCCACTTTCCCCTGCAATATATGTCCTCCTAGTGACGACTGTAAATTCCGTCTTGCTTGAGATGTGCTCTGAGCAGACACAGTGCCCGGACAGAAACCCTACCAGGGCTGTGGTTTAGCAAACATTGTGTTCCCCCATATTTTCCAAATATTAATTGTAGCTATTGTTTTTAGATGGTAGCCTTCTCCTTGTGGTTCTCTGCATCTAGACATCTGAACTATTTCAGCTATAATACTTTTCCGCACCATTGGTTGCATACTGTGAGGCAATATTTGACGTTACATAGTTTCAGGTTAATGTGGCAAATAAAGCCAAGTTTTACATATTTTACTGTCAGTTCTCTTTTTCTGCCCTGCGCATTTTCCTGCAATCCTCCATTTGTATTTTAAAGGGAGATTTGTTCCTTGGAGACCTGGAAAAATGGTTTAAAAATGACATCATAGATCCTTGGTAAGTCTCTCCGTGGTGGTTTCTCAGAAATAAAAGAAAAATAATAGATTTCCTCAGAGATACCGACACTTCAGTTCACAGGCTGTTGTTGGTTTGTTTCTATTCCACACTGAATTCATCTAGGTGTTCTGTGTGATCAATTTAAGTGTTCCAGACTGCTGACACCATATGCCTTATGAGAGTCTTTTTTTTTTCATACTATTTTTCATAGATTCTGAATGAGATGAATTATACAGCACATTAAACAAAGTGCAAGACAGAAAAAAAGAAAAAAGAAAAAAAGAAAAGAGAGCGAACGCAAGATGATTCCTTTGCTTTTGAAAAAAAAATTGACTTTACTTACGATACTGTCCAGCTATCTTTTCAAGAACACCAGTGCCCTCCTGACCATCATTGTCATGCTCCACATTGATCACAGTTCAGCGCTGCAGGATAATTCAACATCTCTGTATGTTTCTGGCCAAGGTCTTTGAAACGGTAAAAATCTCCCTTACGAAAAGGAGATAGTTTTGAAAAAAGTATCTAAACATTTTCTAGGAGAATAAGAGAATAATTTAGTCGTCACTCTTTCCTTTTTTTTTTCCCCTTGTTTCCTTTTTTTTTTTTCCTTTGTTCTCTTTTTTTTTTTTTTTCTTTTTTCTTTTCAGTTCTATCTCATGCTACTCCTGGACACATATAAGTTTAAATTTCACTTTCCTAACTTTGAGTCTACATGTAAATATCAACTGGTAGACGTAAAATGTAGAGTGTTCCCCTGACTATAATGACAACAAAGATACTTATTTCTGCTCAAGATGAAGAAAGCATTCTTCAAATACTTGCTGAATATGTCTTTGATTCAACAGAGATAATTAGTTTCAGTTAGTTAAGCTGAGCAACTATTTGCTTCAAAGAAGATATTATATTTGCTTAATTGCATTTAAGTGCTAAACACTGTAAAGGGTAACATTTCCTGAAAATGGGATCTTTTCCTCTTAACTGGTTACAGGATAGCTATGAAACCACCAGAGTCAGGAGCAATTTACCAGTTTGAAAATGATAGATGTTTTCTGATTGTTCCCCTGACATTAAATATTATTCCCCTAACATTCAATAGTCCATATCCACTTAATCAAATTGGATCTTTATATGGACTCAAAAAAAAAAAAAAAAGAAAGAAAAAGACGTACATGGTTAATCTCTCAGTCCAAAGTGGATCTTGGTAAGCAAAATGACAATATCACAAAAAGAATCAAACAAAACTATTCTCTATGGACATATGGATGGAGTCATTGTATCACTCTAGAGTGTTTGGGTTTTAATTAAGATGCAGATACAGCAAATCATCTGTAGAAAAACTGATACAGTTTCATTAGGCCAGAATAAGTTACCAAGTAGTAAATACATTTTTCAAAAATAAAATAAAACAAAACCAGTTATTTTTGCTTCAATTTTCAGCTAAACAAATACATAAGCCAACAGTGGAAGCAACTGATGGCTAGAACATGATAGTCTGAATCCATCACCCCTAAAAGCTGCTTCCCTTTGGTATAGGAAGCTTTATCTCTGACTCCAAATGAAGTGACGGCAAGATACCAAGTTTAAAATTCTCTAACTGTCAAGGGCTGTTTTACTAATTATCCAGATTCCAAGGCAATCATACAACCGTAATCATTCACCTCACGCCTGGAAACATAAGTCTTGTTCTTTTGATGAATATTTATAAGACAGTGTAAAGCAGTCTACTTTCTTTTCCCTTCAGGCAAGACAATTTGGAGTTCATCAATATGTATTACCAAGGACTTTTATAAAAGGCACTTCAAAGAAAATTCATCAGGCATTCCTTTTGTCTTGATTTCTGTTAGACTGATACTTCCTTTTGACAAGTATCAATAAATTATCCTCTGATGGCTAGAAACTTGATGTCTTATTCAGAAACTTCCTCACACAGCAAAATCTGGGCTTTGAGTTTCAAGTGAAATTATTAAGATCCTGCATCTAATTTAAGGACAGACGGAAGATATGCAAATTAAAAACAATAAAACAAACATGTACATAGTCACCCTACAGCACATAGGATGGAGGTTTCCACAGTTGAGCATTTTCTTGCTATATACAACTTGCAACTTTTCTATTTGTCATGCAAACATATTTAGACATCCTTCACAAGTTAAAAAAAATTGCAAGCCTCAGTTCCTGGATAAATGGAAGAATCACACCAAATGAAAACCAAATTAATATAGATATGGAAAGTGAAGAATGACAAGCTGTCTCTCTCCATAAGGCTGATTAGTTTTCTCTCTTGAATATTATTGGTTAGACTCACATTTCTATAAGAGAAGTGTGAATAAATGCAATTGTCTAAAATAAGAATGAAAAAAAAAACACTGCTCTATTTAATGAGCTTTGAAAACAACATAAAAATCCTTTTATTTGCATCCTTTCTAAAAAAAAAACAGCTTAGTTATTTTATTATTCTGGCAAAAAGTATTGGGAATAGAAAAACACAATTGATATATATTTCTATAAATAAACACATAGCATGCTTACTAAAGAGTCTATTTTATGACTTTACTCACTCTTTACAAAGTTATTGTGCTAATTATAAAAATATTTCCATATTCTAAGAAACTGTTTTGTCATTACCTGCTAAAATATAAAATAAAACTTAATATCTAAATTAAACTCAATCTTAAAAAAGAGAAAAAGAGTGGCATTTGAGCTTAAATGCATGCAAAGCAAAGCATTTAGTATAGTATATAGGGAACTACTATATATTTATTATATATAAATATAATATAATTAATATTAATTATATTATTAATCAAACAGCCATTCTATAAAGTTCATACACACCACCAAAACATGTATCTCATTTTTTAAAATATAATTCACAATGAATAAATAAATTTGAAACAGAGAGTTTATTTTGTAAAAATAAGGGAAATAAAGAAGGAAAAGATGGCAAGCCGAATAGTTGTAGCATATGCTATATTCTCTGAGTTCCGGAGAGCTGAGATACGTTATTCAATGGCTTTATAAAAGTAATTGAATACAAGAGTGCTATTTGAAAATAGTTTATTTTTAATATTATTTGGTAAGAATGATAATGATGGTGTAAGTCTGAACTGTATTTTCTACTCTTCACTGAATAAATTTGATTTATAACATTGTTTAAGGGGTACAATGTATTACTTTGATACATTTCTATATTGTACTATGACTCTGTAGCAATATTTATCACATTACATAATTATAGTACACTATTATTGTCTGTATTTATTATACTGTGTGTTAGATCTCTATGGTTTATTTACTACTCATTACAAGTTCATACCCTTAAACACCAGCACTCTTATCCCTGCACCATCCCCTGGTAACCACCATTTTACTCTTTTATCTCATTTTATTTTTTATTTCAGGTTTCACTTTTTAAAATTCCACATAAAAGTGATATCATACAGCACTTGTCTCTGTCTGACTTACCTCATTTAGCAAAATGTGCTCAAGGTCCACGTTGTCACAAATGGAAGGATATTCTCCTTTATCATGGTTGAATAAAATTCCACTGTGTATATGTATCACATCTTTTTTATCCATTCAACTATTGAAGGCCACATAGCTTGCTTCCATACCTTGGCTATTGGGAATAATGCTGTAATGACATGGAGTGCAGATATCTCATCAAAATCGTGTTTTCATTTCCTTTTAGAACACACCCAGAAGTAGAATTGTTGGGTTGTATGGTAAACCTATTTTTAATATTTTTGTTGTTTTTCTTGATTTCTATTTTCACACCATTTTGATCCAAGATGATAATTGGTATGATTCCAATTGCTAAGAGTTGTTTTGTGGCCAATCATAGGATCTGTTCTAGAAAATTTTCCTTATGCACTTGAGAAGAATGTGTGTTCTGCTGTTGGATGGAATGTTCTATATACGTCTATTAAGCCCATTTGTTCTACAGTGTGCCTCAACTGCAACATTTTTTCACTGATTTTCTGTCTAGATGACCTATCTTTCACTAATAGTGGATTATGGAAGTCATTCCCTACAATTATTGTATTGTTGTCCGTTTCTCCCTGAAGATCTGTTATTATTTGCTTAATATATTTGGTGCTTGGATGTTGGGAGCATATATTTATTATTGTTATCTCTTCTTGATGTATTGACCCCTTTATTGTTATAAAATGACTTTTTTTTTTAAATCTCTTGTTACCTTCTTTGGCTTGAAGTCTATTTTGTCTGATATAATAAAGACTAACTCTGCCTCCTATTTTTTTTTAGATTCCCTGTGCTCAGAGTATCATCTTCCAAGGTTTCACTTTGACCTATCTGTGTCTTAAGAACTGAGATGAGTCTCCTGTGGGCACGTCTTGTTTTTTTTATCCATCCAGCCACTCTTTGCCTTTTGATTGGTGAGTTCAATCCATTTAGGGTAATTATTGATACGTAGGGATTTACTACTGTCATTTTATCTTTTGCCTTCTAGTTACTTTCTCCCTTATTGTCTCTTTTTTACTTCAATTTCTGTCTGACTTTGTAAATTGATGGTTTTCCATGATGAATTGTTCAGTTTCCCCTGTACGTTTTGTATCTCTGCTCTAGGTTTTTGCTTTCTACTTGCCATTAGATTTACATAAAACATCTCACAGATAAAATAGTCCTTTTCTGTTGGTAGCAATTTATCTTCATTTGCTTAAAAAGTTTGGATTCTTTTACTCTACCCCTTTTATATTTTTGATATCATAAATTATCTCTTTTTATGCTCTAATTTTAATACCACATTATTTTTAATGCTCTTTTCCTTTAACCTCAGTGTTATAGGTGATAGCTTAATATACTATTCTAATAAATAGTTGCAGTATTCTAACTCTGACTATTTATTACCTTCTTCAGAGTTTTGTGTACTTTCATCTTTTTGTTTCAAAGAAAGAACTCCTTCCAACATGTCTTGTGAGGCAGGTCTAGTGATGGTGAACTCCTTCAGCTTTTGTTTGTCTGGAAAAGCATTTATTTCTCCTTAACATTTGAAGGGTACCTTTGCCAGATGGAATATTCTTGGCTGGCAGTTTTTATCTTTCAATGTTTTAAATATGCCACTTCACTCTCTCCTGGCCTGTAGAGTTTCTCCTGAGAAATCTGCTGATAGCTTAATGGGGGTACCTTTGTAGGCTACTGTCTTTTGTTCCCCTGGCTGCCTTTAACTTTTTTCTTTCTCATTATGGAATTTTGACGGTTTTAATATAAAGTGTCTTGGAGAAGGTTTTTTTTTTATGTTAAAATAATAAGGTTTTCTATTATCTTCATGGACTTGTATATCCAGTTCCCTCTCAGGTTTGGGAAGTTCTTGGATATTATTTCTTTAAATACTCTCTGGGCTCCCTTCTCCTTCTCTTATCCTTCCAGGATACCTTTTATTCTTACATTAGCTTTTCTAATGTAGCCAAATAGTTCTCATAGAGTTTCTTCAATTTTTGAAATCTTAGTTCTTTCTCTTCCATATGACCTACTTCATTTCCAATGCACTCTTCATTATTCATCACATTTATTGCATTATTCAATATGCAATAATTCAATATGCAAATAATATGTTTGGCTCTTTTTTTAGTAATTTCAATATTTTTAATAAAGTATTCATTCTAATCATTAATTTTATTCCTGAGATTATTGTGTTGCCTTTCTGAGTTTTCTTATAGTTCATTGAATTTCTTAATAAGAGTTAGTTTGAATTCTTTATCAGATTGTAATATCCCACATCTTTGTTTTCAGTTGCTGACAAATTGTTATTTCTTTTTGTGATACTGTATTACCATGATACGTGGTGTTGGTTGAAGTAATAAACACCGTTCTTATTTAAGCAAGGCTTTGTTTAGTTTGATTTTAGCAGTTCAACAGATTGGTAGTTACGAACCTTCCTTTTGTTTTCCAGAAGGATGTACCAAAACACAAGTTTTGGTTTCTCTTACCTGACTCACTGCTCGTTGCGAACTGAGGCATTTGGGGGGGGAAATGGTGGTAGGAGGTGGTGTGTGTTTAAAACTTGGGACTTTGGATATGCCCACAGCCTGGTAGAGAGATCCTCAAGTTGGGAGTGGGGGATTCCAGGAGCCAGTGGGCAGTACTCCTGTCTCACAAAGCAAACAGCAGGAGACACTTTCCTTCAGTTCTCTTAGCTTGTTTTTCCTTTTCCTCACCCAAAGAGAACAACTGGCCTTTCCATCTGCAACAGCTGGCCAGTCAGATCTCCACTCACACCCTTCACCTTCCACACCTACTGCCAGAAAAGTTGTGCAGGCTTGCTGCCTGAGCAGCTGCCACCTTCTCTGCCATCATTGCCTCTGCCCCCTGCTCAACCACCCCTTCCCTCACTCGGGCACCTCCTCAGTAGTCCAGTCCAGCCACTCTCAGATGCACAAAGGGATCTCTGGCATGTCCTGGTACACTGTGCAGAGGTGTTTTTTCCCCCATTATAGATGTCTGATTAGTTGTAAATCAAAGGGGACAGAAAAGGGAACTACTCATGATGCAATGATGTTGACATCACCTCTCCTCTGCACCCTGAGCTGTATTTTCTTAAATTGCAACCCAAATACACCATGGTAAGTGCTGCTATGTTCTTGACATATGGCTATTAATTTCTTCACGTGGAATAATAATAAAAAGAGGGGTACAAGATCCATTATTTTTTACTATATTCCTTATATCCCCATACATATTCATTTCAAATAAAATCTGCCCCACTATTGTATTAGTTATTTATTACTGTATAACAAATCACTAGAAAATGGAACAAACATTTATTTTCTCAATACTTCCATGGGTTAGAAAAAGAGGAGCAGCTTAGCTGGATGGTTCTGGTTTAGGATCTTTCATGAAACTGCAGTGAAGGCGTTGGCTGGGATTGTAGTCAATGAAAGAATGGAAAACCTCTTTTCAAGTTCACTCACAGGGACACTGTCAGATGGCCCCAATTCCTCACAGGCTGTTGCCTGGAGATCTCAATTCCCTACCTCATGGTCCTCTCCATTGGGGTGTTTGAGTGTTCTTGTAACATGGCACTGACTTTTTCCAGAGTGAGTGAACCTATTCTTCAAAGAGAGATACCTATTCTTCAAAGTCACCCACTGTCACTTTCACCATATTCCATTCATAAGAACTGAACTAAATCATTAAATCCAATCCACTCGTAAAGGGTGGTGGTTAGGCTCCATCTTTGAAAGGCATTGTTACGCAAGATTTGCAGACATAGTTTAAAATCTCCACAAGTGTGCTCAACACCGTGTTCATACATCATTAAAATAATTCATCCACTCGGAAGATTTGAATTGATTCCCTCATATTGGTCATAATAGTATTTGAAAAATATAAAAAGTCAATTAGATATTACATGCACTTGATATGTAATGTTTCCACTATATAAGATGCTTTATTCACTCATTTATTTATTCATTTGTTCCTTTCAAAATATATGTGCAAGGATAGGCATGGGAATTCTTCTGTGTTTTGTCAGTTTGGATAGAAAAATAAATGTTAAATGCCCTTTATCCCCCAGGAAAAGATAACAAGGACTCATGCAAATTTGGGCAGAGTGGGTGTCATGATAAATTGTTTAAAAAGTTTTGGCTGGTGTCATGCATACAAAATACTGAAAGAAGACTAAAGACAGAAGACCAATTAAGAGGTAGTGAAATAATTTACATACTAGACAAGAATTAAGACTTACAGTGGTTGTTATGGAAAAGACAAAAAGGAAATGGATTTAAGAAATATGATGAAGAAAGACAGCAAAATTATCCCTCCCTTAAGGAAGATTTACACTATTTTTCCTAACTGGTGCTTGAGAAGAATTTATATATCCATTTCAGAGCTAAAACACCTTCTTTTACAAATAATGAAAGGAAAGCAGTCTTGGTTTCAAATCTGTTTGAAGAGTCAGTTGCCTCATAGTCCCTAATGGGAAATGCACAACGATTCTAATGTTTATACAAGCAGAGGGAGTGTAAAACAATAAGAATAAATGAGAAATTATAATTAGAACATTCCTGTTTTTTGTTATCTTATATGGTTAAATAAAATATAATTTTTGAATAAACTTTTCTAGAGAGACAAGATGGTACGTAACCATTAGCCAGAGTTTGGTTGGAGTTGTTGTTATGATAGTAGCCATATTGTTATATATTTTCCAACCTCTTCCCTATATATTTTGGAATAAATTGAATGATAATATGGAAATATATAGACAGTAATATGAAAAGAAAGGCTTTGGAGCTTGACATACAGATTCCTATCTTGGACCCATTACTGCCTAGATTTGTGATCTTGGACATGTTACTCAAAGTTTCTAAACCACAATTTCTTAAAGGCAAACATTGAAATTCACTTGAAGACTAGGGAGTATTACATTTTTTAAAAAATATGTAATAATAAGGACAGTGCCTGATACGTAGTAAACTCTAATAAATATTTATAGTAGTTTTATCCTATGGATAATATTATTAGGAATAATTGAATAATATGAAACTGAATTGAACTGGGGAAGGGAGTTGTGAGAATATTCCCTGAAGCTAAGATGTTAGTAGTCCTGGTTTGGTGGCAGCAAAACCATCTTCTAATTGTCTTTTGGGAATCACATTATGCATTCACTGAGATTGGAGACATGTGACACGGTAAAAGGATATTCCAGTGTATTGGTGTTCTGGAGTCCTCACCGAATTGCTAAGAGAAACAGCACTGTTCCAGTCTTGACAGAGTGGTCTCATATAGAAAAACCTTATTATTCATCCCAGACCTATCCCTACAAACTGGCCCTCCTAAAAGCACCTGGGGGAATGATCAGACATTTAGATTATTTATTTATTATTATTTTTTCGTTGGGGTGGGGGGGGGGTTGGTGGTGGGAGGGGGCAGTCTGCCATTAACCAGGCATCTTAATCCTTTGGGAGTCTTGAGTTTTGGAAAAAAGATCCCAGATCAGAATGCTTTAATTTTAGTAAGAATTTTGGACAAAGTCTTGTAGATATTAGAATCCTCATTGAAATGGTTTTAAACTGAGAAGTCATAAAGTCAGCAGTGGCCTGATGCAGAATGACTGATATGATTGACTGAATATGGGTGTCCTCAAAGTGATTGAAACAGCTCAGTGATGGCACTAACAAGAGACAGAAAGGAACACAAAGGAGAAGAACACTGTATTTTGAGACTGTATTTCTGAAATACAGTTAATATTAACAGAAATAAATGAGTTCAAATGAGGAGGAGCTATGGAAACAGTTCAAAAGTGATGAGTTTGGTTATTAAAACACTGACCTTTTGGATGAATGGTGGACAGTCAACCTCAAAGTAACCCTGAGTGTATCAGAAAGTCTTTTAGTAATTGATTCTAATACAGAAAAGCTTTAACCAAGAAATATTTCTTTTTTTAAATTTTTTTAATGTTTAGTTTTTGAGAGAGAGAGACACAGAGAGAGAGAGAGAGACTGTGAGCAGGGAAGGGGCAGAGAGAGAGGGAGACAGAATCTGAGGAAGGCTCCTGGCCCTGAGCTGTCAGCACAGAGCCTGACATGGGGCTTAAACTCATGGACCGTGAGATCATGACCTGAGCCGAAGTCATATGCTCAACCAACTGAGCCATCCAGGTGCCCCAAGAAATATTTCTTCATATAAAATGTTTTTTTTCATAGAAAGTATCACACATATTTCCTATTTAAATGACAGTAGATCATACTGTAACAATTTTCAAGAATTAGTACTCTTTCTTAGTTTTATAGACAGGGGAAGATGAGATGTTTTTACCTTTGGATTACTTATACTACTTTTAATTTTTTAAATGTCTTGTTGACAGCTGAATCAGCCTCAAGCACACAATGCATTAGGTCAGAGTGTTAAACATGATTTTGAAAGGAGTTAGATAATATTCCTTTTTGACATGTCAAACTAATTAAAATAACCAAATACACACTTTCTATAGTGTCAAAAAAACACAGAAAACTTCACAGGATAAAACTCATTATATATTTTTAATGAAAAACATTTCCAATTACTTTTTTATCAGTTTTCATGTTAACAAATAATTCTATTGGCACTTTCTGATGTGTTATATTTATAGAAAGTCAGCATGCTACAATCATTGAATTATTATTATAGATTTCAAGCACCACATTATTCTATTTTTTATTCCTGATGAATACTAAATTATTATAATAGGACCCACTATTCCATTAATGTATTATTTTGAACATGATTATCCTGAATAGTTATTAAAGAATCATTCTCACTGGGCAAATCAGACTTCAGACTTACTCATTTAACACGTTCTTCACAACTTTAAGCCATTCCCAGGTATTCAAATTGCTCCACATACAAATGTATGATTTATAATCTCATAGTTATTTTAAGTCAAAAATTTCACTATTTCATAAAATAGCTTTAACATATGATTTTCAAAAATTTGTATTACTGAGAACATATAAAAATTTAACATTAGCTACTAAGTCATTTGCCATTTAGGTAAATTTAACTATTGTTGTTTTGTTATTCCAGATGAGAAAGAGAGATCATCTCTGACCATCTGCAGAATATGGTAGCTCTGAACAATTTATTGGCACTGTATCTGAAGAGTAGCAGCTACTGCATACACATTAAGCCTTTTTTCCAACCAAAACAATGAGCATATCCATCACCTAGAAGTTTCCACAAACCCCTTTGTAATCTCTCACCCTTTGCCCTTTAATGTGTCCTATCCTACCTCAGGCAAACACCAATGTGCATTCTGACATGATAGATTCATTTTCATTTTCTAAAACTCCATATAAATGAAACCCTGCAGTATGTATTATTTGTCTATCTTCTTTAACTCCATATGATAATGTGGTCATATGTCAAGAGCTCCTTTATTTATGTTGTTGAGTATTTTTCTATATGGATATACCTAGTTTCTTTCTTTTTTTTTTAACGTTTTTTTTTTTTTTGAGACAGAGAGAGACAGAGCATGAACGGGGGAGGGTCAGAGAGAGGGAGACACAGAATCTGAAACAGGCTCCAGGCTGTCAGCACAGAGCCCGATGCAGGGCTCGAACTCACGGACCGTGAGATTGTGACCTGAGCCGAAGTCGGACGCTTAGCCGACTGAGCCACCGAGGCGCCCCATAGTTTCTTTAATATTAACCTGTTAAAGGATTTTTTTCCAGTTTTGGATTATTATGAATATAGTTGCTATTCACATTTTGTATGAAGTCTTTGTATGGATATATGTTTTCATTTATCTTAGGTAAATACCTAGAAGTGGAATATCTGAATCATATGATAAGTGTATGTGTAACATTTTAAGAAATTGTGCCAAGCTGTTTTCCAAAGTTACTCTGCTGTTTTAAACATCAATCAAGAGTAGAAGAATTCCATGTCCTCACCAACCATTCTTATGCTCAATGTTTCTAATTTTAGCCATTCTGTTTTGTTATAGTAGTGTCTTAGTTAATTTGGATTAATAAAACCAAAAACAGAGACTGAGTGCCTTAAACAACACATTTATTTCCTCACAGTCTTGGAGGCTGGGAAATCCAATTTCATTGTGTGGAACAATTTGGTTCCTGGTGAAAATTCTCCCTTCTTGCTGTATCTTCACAGAGCCACCTTATAAGGGCACTAATCCTATCATGAGGGCTCCACCCTTATGACCTAATTACCTCCCAAATGCCACACCTCCAAATATCATCACTTTAGGATTAAGGCTTCAACATATGAATTTGGAGAGTACATGAACATTCAGTCCACAACAAGTAGTATCTCAATCTGGTTGTAATTGGTTACTTCCCCAATGATTAATTATTTTTCTTTTAATTTCTATAATAATTTGTATAGAATGGGTATTATTTCTTCCTTACATGTTTAGTAGAATACACCAATAAAGCCAGCTAGGCCTAGCGTTGTCTTCGTGGGAAGGCTTGAAACCTTAGATTCAACGTATTTAATAGATGAAAGGGTGATGTAGCTTATCTATTTCTTGTTGAAAAAGATTTGTTAGTATCATCTTCCAAGGAATTTGTCCATTTCTTTGAAGTCACTTGAATTATTGCCAAAAAAATATTTATAATAATCTTTAATTATCCTTTTAAAATCTGTTGATTCTGTCATGATTCCATCTCTCATGTTTCTTTGGTAATTTGTTTTTCTTCCATCTTTATCTTAATCAGCCTAGACAGATGTTATCAATTTTAATTACTTTCTCAAAGATTCAGCTTTTGGTTTTATTGATTTTTATCTTCTTTTTCTGTCCTCTGTTTCACAGATTTTCACTGATTTTTAATATTTTCTTTCACCTATATTGGGTTTAATTTGCTCTTTTATTGTCCCTTAGTTTTTTTAAATTGTATTTAACTCATAAAATATAAATATGACCTATCAATGGGTTTTCTGAATGTTTTTCAAAATTTCATTCATTAATCAATATTCTTTTTTTTTTTGCTTTACTATTTTCAGCCACTCTTCGCTTTTTTTTTAAGTTTTTATTTAAATTCTAGTTATTTAATATATAGTGTAATATTTGTTTCAGGAGTCGAATTTAGTGATTCATTACTTACATATAACACCCAGTGCTCATCCCAGAAGTGCCCTGCTTAATGCCCATCATCCATTTAACCCACCCCCCACCTCCCTCCCCTCTAGCAACCCTCAGTTTGGTCTCTGTAATGAGTCTCTTATGGTTTGCCTCTTTCCCTTTTTTTTTTCCTCCCCCTATGTTCATCTACATATGAAATGTGAAATCGTATGGTATTTGTTGTTCTCTAACTTATTTCACTTAGCATAATACACGCTAGTTCCATACACATCATTGTAAATGGAAAGATTTTATTCTTTTTTGTAACATTTATTTCTTTTTGAGAGAGAGAGACAGAGAGCAAGTGGGGGAGGAGCAGAGAGAGAAAGAGAAAGAGAGAATCCCAAGCAGGCTCTGCACTGTCAGCACAGAGCCCGAAGCAGGGCTGGATCTCATGAATCTTGAGATTGTGACCTGAGCCCAAACCAAGAGTTGGACGTTTAACCAATTGAGCCACTCAGGTGCTCCTGTATGTAGATTCCTTCGATGACTTTCAATAAGCTTTTATTTTCTCAATAAAAATAACTTCTCAATAATAATTTTCTTGCATAAATTGGCTATAATTATTTCTAGACATTACTAAATGTTACAACTGCTGCTGCAAATCACATCTTCCAAATTCCAAACAGTTGTAACAAAACATCTTTCTTCGTCATTGTTTAGATATATAGAATAACAAAACACTTAGTTTTCATAACATGAGAATCCTCTTGATCTTGACACCTGAGACAGATTTTTTCCTAAATTCTAGAAAGCAATAGTTACCCACAGAATTTCAAGTCCCTTTAATCCATCATTTTCTTTCCCATCTACTATCCAATCAAATTTTTATAGTTACGTATCACTGAATAATAAATTACCTCAAAAATTAGTGGCTTAAAATAACAATAAACGTGTCATATCACACAGTTACTGTGGGTCTGGAACCCAGCAGTAGCTTGGTTAGATGGTTCCCGTTTAAGGTCTCTGATGAGGTTACAGTCAAAACGTTGGTCAAGACTGCAATCACCTGAAAACTAGGCTCTTGCTGAGAAAGGCATTCTTGTGCATGCAGTGTTTTTCAAGCCCCACTCAGCTGCATAAAGAAGGGACCTTGGTCTTGGAACATCTAAGAGATAAAGAGACCACACACCCTGTGCTGTACTTATCACTTTGTGTGGGAAAATCTTTCTTGATTTCACAGTTGATGAGTACTATTTTGTCTCCACACAAAGCATGTGTATCTTATGGCACCTGGCTGACTCCACTGTCTTCCTTAGAAAGGGAACAGGGTCCTTCCACTGCAGCATGAAGTTGATTTTGTTCTATCTTTTCTGTGTATAAATAAGGTGTTGTTCCATCCAGTACTTGACGCAATTGTGTTTTCCTTGGTGATTCCAATACCAAGATTCAGTGGACACAAATGTTTAGGGCCCGCCCCTGTGATTGTAACTAGTGCATGGTATTCTGCTTGACAGCTTGTCTTGAAGAACACCATTGTATGTTGGCTCAGTCTCATGCTTGTGAAGTTAGTGCTTGTTTTGGTAGAAGATCCCAGTAACTTTTCATATCTGACTCCCCACAGGGCTGCCTGAGTATCCTCACAAGAAGACAGCTTCCTTCACAACAGTGAATTAAGAGAGAGGAAAAGGGAAGAATCTTTATGCTCTAGTCTCAGAAGTCACATTCCCAGAATCTTTTGGACCTCAAACTCTCTGCACTTCCTATCCAAGATTTTGGTCCTCTGTCCTGTCAACCTCATGAGAGATTTGGATATAATTTATGTCATTTCCACAATATTGTAGTGACTAAACACATTTACTCTATTAAATGTGGAAGTGGACCATGCAAAGGAAGCCTAAAGGAATCCCAGGACTAAGAATCACTGGGTCCATCTTTGAGGCTGCTTACCATGCAATTAAATCATTAATGTGGTTGGACACACTGAAAAGCTATGCCAAAGGCAATTTTGAAGTCAGTGTAAATAAGCTATCCAATAAAGTCCATCAGTCAGTTCCTTTATCTGTTCATAACTAATGACTTTTCTTCCATTTCAGTAATTCCCTGCTAGGGCCACATTCTCGATATTATCATTGTTAGAAATGTTCTATCTCTGAATGTTTACATTTCAAGCATTCCATTATCTGTGCTTCCTATTCTGGTAGCTTAATACATTATTTTCTACCAATGTATGTCATTCAATCTTGATAATTTTTGTTTCTTTAGCTCACTTTCGCATTCTCCAAAAACACTCTTTCAAGCCTTCTATGATAGTTTCAAATCTCTGAAGACCGTCTCCTTCTTCTTACACTCAGAAAATTATCTTGCTTACTCTTCAGCGAAGAAAACTGAGACTTATAAGATGAATGCTCTGAACACTCTTTAAAAAACTTACAAACTTACAGATTTTGTTCCTTTTTTCCCCCTTTTTTCTTCCATTTTCCTTCCTGTTACAATAGGAGAGAAGTCTTTTCCCTTTCCTGGGCCCTGGATCCATCTAGGTCCTTCTGCCTTTGAAGGTATTTTGCTCTATTAATTATTATCTCTCTTTCGTATATTATCAGCCCCTTCTTATCTGTTGTCTTTCTAGATAAATGTGGTCAAGTACCTTTCATATTAAAAAAAGGGGGGGTGGAGAGTAGGTTGAATTGTAGTAAAGTATTAAAAAACATTTAGCCATTCAGTAAAAATGGTAGAGTCACAGACAGAAGGACACTGAATTATGTGGACCTCAAAGCTGCCTCATTTACCGCTAAGCTTCATAGTCCTCTTTACTGATAGGCCTCTTAAAAGACTTGTACATTCTCTCTACCTCCAGTTTTTCATATTCTATTCACTCTAAAATTCTCCAATCCAGCTTATAGACCCTCATCACTACTTTAAAAAGGGCTTCAGAGGAGCTCTGCAAATAGAGGACCAACAAAAGAGCTAGTGGGAGAAAAGTGTGTGGAATAGAAATATCATCACTAACATGGTCATTCGAAAATCTAAACTTGGCACACTACTATCCTATTTTCTTTTAAGAAAAATGGACATAAACTCATACACATGTAGTTTTACCTACCTCTCTGTGCTCTAAAAACCTCCCAACAAGAAGGGAACCTTTCAACAGCAAAGAAAGAAATCTTCCAACAAAAAATCTGGATAGGAAATGGACACCATTTTCTCCGTGGGTGCCAACATCTGAGTGGAGATTCACTGTGGGTTTTTCTGTAGTATAGATATAAACAAACAGAAAGACTCAAACATAACACTAATTTCTCAGTAGAAGATACCCTTAAAAACAAAATATCACAAAACTGTTGGAGGACCATAGAAAAGGACAAAAAGTAAAAAATAAATAAAAACTGAATGACAACAGGGTAGACATTTATTTCTTACATGTCAAAATTCTACTGTGAATGTACTATGCCAGAGGTGCTGCGTTCATTCCAGTATGAGTTGGAAATTGGAGAGATCTTGTGAACAGTTATTCATGGTTATGTTCTCTTACTGAAAAACACTTCACAGAGAGACAAGAGATCTTTTTCTTGCTCTTCAGGGAGGATCTGAATACTTAATAGCTTTAATATACCTACTGGTGCCAACTCAATGATTGAGGCAGTGGCAACTCCTCTCCATCAATTTTGTATCCATTTAAAAATCTTGGAAATATGTACATTCCTGCCCTTAGAATGTAAAAATTATATGCATAAGAAATTTGTCATCTGCCTTTCAAAGACATTGTTCAAGGAATGAAAGTGTATCTTCAAAGACTGAGAAGCAATCAGCTTGTGTTGTACCAAGACTGGGGACATTTCCATTTTCCTTATATTCACCAGAATTCTTACATTTAAATTTTTTCTTCCGTTGAACCACCTTCCATCTGGCTAATGCCAAATCTTCAAAGGTAAAGCATTTGAAGAGCCAAAATGTTATGGTACAAATCTACAGAATCTGCATGAACAATTTCTAAAGCTATAATTTCCTAGAGGAGTTAATCAAGAAGGAATTGTGTAGTGAAGAAAGGTGTACTAACAATAAAGTACATCTAGATTTCACAATCTGATGATTTAATCATTGAGGAGTCTTTACTATTGTTTTCTTTTCCTTATTGAAAATCCATAACTACATAGAGTTATAAACAACTTTGATTACCCATTTAAAAGAGGACAAAGTTAGTATGGGTAAATTGTATCTACAAATAAGACTAGAGTATAATATTCTCTGGGAGTCATCTCTCCAGACAAACATTTCTTTAGAAATTCCTCATGATAATAGAGTGATTTGACCTTTACAGTATCCTACATTTTTCTGCTCATGCTCTACTGAACATTATTCAAAGAAGAGGGGGCATAAATATACGGGAAACATAAATGGGGAACAAGAAACATATTGATTGTCAAGTAAAACAATAGGATCTTGATGTTAGCTGTATTATTGTCTTTTAATTTGTCCTAGTTCAGTCATATTACTAACCCTGGTCCAACATCTTATCCAAGCGCACCTCTAACAATAATTTTGGCCAGTGATAAACCAGACTTCAATGCCATTATTTTCTACAGATAACAGAATTTGTTATCTTTCAAATAAATTCCTTACTCTCAACTATTAACGTGATTCATGCTTTCCTGGTAAAAACAGAAACAAGTGAAAAATAAGTTAATTATCTCCCCATCAACAAATCTACCAATCTATCTCAATTTATGTCCATGCATTATTTTCCTTCCTCCGTAAGTGGGTGAATGGTCCCAATAACCAAACCAAGAACTAAGCTGATCCTTCCACTTGTGGCTGATGTCTCCCTTCTGGTCCATGCAAGCACTGTAAAATTGCATAGTCAAGTTAGTCTTCTCCATAAAAGAATGCCCATTAGCATGTAAGCCTGGTATACTATCTCTTGTACTTGAAAAAAAAAAGACACTTGTTTGACCTCAGAGCCTTTTTAAACTACATCTCCCACTTTTATACTCTCATTTAAAGACAAAAGTTATCAAAAAAAACAAAAGGTTTTTTACATCTGTTCTCTCCAATTCTTTAACTCCCACTCTTTCATAATCTTCACTATGCGATATCTCACCCCCAACAAGCCACTGAAATTTTCTCACTGAATTTTTAAGCTTGAATGATTCTTTCTCAGTCTTCTTTTTTTGTGTTCTTGGCAGCATTTAAAAGAGAAGACACTCCCTGCTGCTTGAATCACTGTTTGGCCACTGGGACAACACACCCTCAAAGTTTGCTCCTACTACAAAGATGACTTTTCTTCAGTCTCCTTTTGGGGATCTTACTTATCTTTCAAAACTCTAAATATAGATTCTGCAACCCTCAGTTGTGAATACCTTCCTTTCTAATCGCATTACCTCATTCAGGTCCCCATTTATTTCTAGATACAAACACTTTCCTCACCTCCACATTTATATTATCACACTGTCTGCTCAACAGCTGCACTTGATTGTTTATGAAACAGAACATTAACCTGGGCCAGAGTGGAGATGCCCACCCCCCTTTTC
Organism: Prionailurus bengalensis; assembly: GCF_016509475.1. Taxonomy (NCBI): domain Eukaryota; kingdom Metazoa; phylum Chordata; class Mammalia; order Carnivora; family Felidae; genus Prionailurus; species Prionailurus bengalensis. Next base: position 82,093,568 of record NC_057349.1, on the reverse strand, counting down.
AAACAGCTCTTGTCCCAGTGTTCCACATCTAGGCTGATACCTGCAAGGCATCCTAACTCATCCCTTTCTCTCCACTCTAGATTAGCAAGTGATTTAAACTTTGCCACCTTCAGGATAGATTCTGAACACAAACACTTCCTACCACAAGCTTCCTAAGTCGTTCCACCATCATCCTCACCTGGACTTCTGAAATAGAAAGTTAATTGATCTCCATCCTTCTTCTTTCTCCCCTTAGACTTTCTTCCAGGTAAGAACCAGTAAATTCTTTTGGAAATGTAAATCAAATCATGGTATTCTTCTGCTCAAAAACCTTTCAGCAACCTTCCATCACACCTAGAATAAACTCTACTGTCTAAATTCCATCATCTGTAGGTCCCTTTATCTGTGCCTATCATTCTACAAGTATCTCTAACCATGCTCGAGCAATACTGGCCTTCTTGTCATTTCTTACCCATTTCAAACTTACCTCACTTGTTATTCTTAATACCTGAAAAAATCCACCCCTCCTCAATTTTGAACTTCTTCTTAGTTTTTAAAATTAAGTCTCAGAGGCTTCTGGGAAGATGGCGGCGTAGGAGGACACTGAGCTCAACGGGTCCTGCGGATCACTTAGATTCCACCCACACCTGCCTAAATAACCCAGAAAATTGCCAGAAGACTAGCAGAACGGATTCTCCAGAGCCAAGCGTAGACTAGAGGTCCACGGAAGAGGGTAGGAAGGGCAGAGAGGCAGTGTGCGCTACATGGAATGGCGGGAGGGAGCAGGGGTGGAGGGGCAGCCCCCCAGCAAAGCAGAGTCCCCGAGTCTGGCTTGCAAAAGCGGAGGGGCCGGACGGAGTGTGTTCAGACAGCAAGCGGGGCTTAACATCTGGAAGGTTATAAGTTAACAGCTCTGCTCGGAGAGCGGGAGGGCTGGAGGACAATGGGAGGGAGAGTTGTTGAGCCCCTGACGACAGAGCTCAGCTTGGCTGGGAACAAAGGCGCTCACCAGCGCCATCTCCCTCGCCCACCCCACAGCCAAAATCCCAAAGGGAACCGGTTCCTGCCAGGGAACTGACTTGCACCCGCAAACACCAAATGCTGTGTTTCCGTGGATCCATCCCTCCGGCGGGTCTGACTCCCTCCCGGTGCCACAGGGCCCCTCCTGAAGTGGATCACCAAAGGATAAGCGAGTTGGGCCTGCCCCTTCCGCCCCTGTGCACCTTGCCGATCCACCCCAGCTAATACGCCAGATCCCCAGCACCACAAGCCTGGCAGTGTGCAAGTAGCCCAGATGGGCCACCCCACCCCACAGTGAATCCTGCCCTTAGGAGAGGGGAAGAGAAAGTACACACCAGTCTGACTGTGGCCCCGCCCACCAACACAAGTTATTCAAGACAGCACAGGGGAAGTGCCCCGCAGTTCCACACCACTCCAGGGACTATCCAAAATGATGAAATGGAAGAATTCCCCTCAAAAAAACCTCCAGGAAATAACGAGAGCTAACGAACTGATCAAAAACGATTTAAACAATATAACAGAAAGTGAATTTAGAATAATAGTCATAAAATTAATCGCTGGGCTTGAAGACAGTATAAAGGACAGCAGAGAATCTATTGCTACAGAGATCAAGGGACTAAGGAACAGCCAGGAGGAGCTAAAAAATGCTATTAATGAGCTGCAAAATAAAATGGAGACAACTACAGCTCGGATTGAAGAGGTAGAGGAGAGAATAGGTGAACTAGAAGATAAAATTATGGAAAAAGAAGAAGCTGAGAAAAAGAGAGATAAAAAAAATCCCGGAGTATGAGGGCAAAATTAGAGAACTAAGTGATGCACTAAAGAGAAATAATCTACGCATAATTGGTATTCCAGAGGAGGAAGAGAGAGGGAAAGGTGCTGAAGGTGTACTTGAAGAAATAATAGCTAAGAACTTCCCTGATCTGGGGAAGGAAAAAGGCATTGAAATCCAAGAGGCACAGAGAATTCCCTTCAGACGTAACTTAAATTGATCTTCTGCATGACATATCATAGTGAAACTGGCAACATAAAAGGATAAAGAGATAATTCTGAAAGCAGCTAAGGATAAACGTGCTCTAACATATAAAGGGAGACCTATAAGACTCGTGACCGATCGCTCTACTGAAACTTGGCAGGCCAGAAAGGAATGGCAGGAGATCTTCAATGTGATGAACAGAAAAAATATGCAGCTGAGAATCCTTTATACAGCAAGTCTGTCATTTAGAATAGAAGGAGAGATAAAGGTCTTCCCAAACAAACAAAAACTGAAGGAATTTGTCACCACTAAACCAGCCCTACAAGAGATCCTAAGGGGGATCCTGTGAGACAAAGTACCAGAGACATTGCTACAAGCATGAAACCTATGGACATCACAATGACTCTAAACCCATATCTTTCTATAATAACACTGAATGTAAATGGACTAAATGTGCCAACCAAAAGACATAGGGTATCAGAATGGATAAAAAAACAAGACCCATCTATTTCTGTCTACAAGAGACTGATTTCAGACTTGAGGACACCTTCAGATTAAAAGTGAGGGGTGGAGAACTATTTATCATGCCACTGGAAGTCAAAAGAAAGCTGTAGTAGCCATACTTATATCAGAAAAACTAGACTTTAAATTAAAGGCTGTAACAAGAGATGAAGAAGGACATTATATAATAATCACAGGGTCTATCCATCAGGAAGAGCTAACAATTATAAATGTCTATGCGCCAAATACAGGAGCCCCCAAATATATAAAACAATTACTCACAAACATAAGCAACCTTATTGATAAGAATGTGGTAATTGCAGGGGACTTTAACACTCCACTTACAGAAATGGATAGATCATCTAGACACACGGTCAATAAAGAAACAAGGGCCCTGAATGACACATTGGATCAGATGGACTTGACAGATATATTTAGAACTCTGCATCCCAAAGCAACAGAATTTACTCTCTTCTTGAGTGCACATGGAACATTCTCCAAGATAGATCACATACTGGGTCACAAAACAGCCCTTCAGAAGTATACAAGAATTGAAATCATACCATGCATACTTTCAGACCACAATGCTATGAAGCTTGAAATCAACCACAGGAAAAAGTCTGGAAAACCTCCAAAAGCATGGAGATTAAAGAACACCATACTAAAGAATGAATGGGTCAACCAGGTAATTAGAGAAGAAATCAAAAAATAAATCGAAACAAACGAAAATGAAAATACAACAATCCAAATGCTTTGGGATGCAGCGAAGGCAGTCCTGAGAGGAAAATACATTGCCATCCAGGCCTATCTCAAGAAACAAGAAAAATCCCAAATACAAAATCTAACAGCACACCTAAAGGAACTAGAAGCAGAACAGCAAAGGCAGCCTAAGCCCAGCAGAAGAAGAGAAATAATAAAGATCAGAGCAGAAATAAACAATATAGAATCTAAAACAACTGTAGAGCAGATCAACGAAACCAAGAGTTGGTTTTTTGAAAAAATAAACAAAATGGATAAACCTCTAGCCAGGCTTCTCAAAAAGAAAAGGGAGATGACCCAAATAGATAAAATCATGAATGAAAATGGAATTATTACAACCAATCCCTTAGAGATACAAGCAATTATCAGGGAATACTATGAAAAATTATATGCCAACAAACTGGACAACCTGGAAGAAATGGACAAATTCTAAACACCCACACACTTCCAAAACTCAAACAAGAGGAAACAGAAAGCTTGAACAGACCCATAACCAGCGAAGAAATTGAATCAGTTATCAAAAATCTCCCAACAAATAAGAGTCCAGGACCAGATGGCTTCCTAGGGGAGTTCTACCAGACATTTAAAGCAGAGATAATACCTATCCTTCTCAAGCTATTCCAAGAAATAGAAAGAGAAGGAAAACTTCCAGACTCATTCTATGAAGCCAGTATTACTTTGATTCCTAAACCAGACAGAGACCCACTAAAAAAAGAGAACTACAGGCCAATATCCCTGATGAATACGGATGCAAAAATTCTCAATAAGATACTAGCAAATCGAATTCAACAGCTTATAAAAATAATCATTCACCATGATCAAGTGGGATTCATTCCTGGGATGCAGGGCTGGTTCAACATTCGCAAATCAATCAATGTGATACATCACATTAATAAAAGAAAAGAACCATATGATCCTGTCAATCAATGCAGAAAAGGCCTTTGACAAAATTCAGCATCCTTTCTTAATAAAAACCCTGAGAAAGTTGGCGTAGAAGGAACATGCTTAAACATCATAAAAGCCATTTATGAAAAGCCCACAGCTAATATCATCCTCAATGGGGAAAAATGAGAGCTTTCCCCCTGAGATCAGGAACACAACAGGGAAGTCCACTCTCAACGCTGTTGTTTAACATAGTGTTGGAAGTGCTAGCATCAGCAATCAGACAACAAAAGGAAATCAAAGACATCAAAATTGGCAAAGATGAAGTCAAGCTTTCACTTTTTGCAGATGACATGATATTATACATGGAAAATCCAACAGACTCCACCAAAAGTCTGCTAGAACTGATACATGAATTCAGCAAAGTGGCAGGATACAAAATCAGTGTACAGAAATCAGTTGCATTCTTATACACTAACAATGAAGCAACAGAAAGACAAATAAAGAAACTGATCCCATTCACAATTGCACCAAGAAGCAAAAAATACCTAGGAATAAATCTAACCAAAGATCTACAAGATCTGTATGCTGAAAACTATAGAAAGCTTATGAAGGAAACTGAAGAAGATATAAAGAAATGGAAAAACATTCCATGCTCATGGATTGGAAGAATAAATATTGTTAAAATGTCAATACCACCCAAAGCTATCTACACATTCAATGCAATCCCAATCAAAATTGCACCAGCATTCTTCTTGAAGCTAGAACAAGCAATCCTAAAATTCATATGGAACCACAAAAGGCCCTGAATAGCCAAAGTAATTTTGAAGAAGAAGACCAAAGCAGGAGGCATCACAATCCCAGACTTTAGCCTCTACTACAAAGCTGTCATCATCAAGACAGCATGGTATTGGCATAAAAACAGACACATAAACCAATGGAATAGAATAGAAATCCCAGAACTAGACCCACAAAAGTATGGCCAACTAATCTTTGACAAAGCAGGAAAGAATATCCAATGGAAAAAAGTCTCTTTAACAAATGGTGCTAGGAGAATTGGACAGCAACATGCAGAAGAATGAAACTAGAGCACTTTCTTACACCATTCACAAAAATTAACTCAAAATGGATAAAGGACCTGAATGTGAGACAGGAAACCATCAAAACCCTAGAGGAGAAAGCAGGAAAAGACCTCTCTAACCTCAGCCGCAGCAATTTCTTACTTGACACATCCCCAAAGGCAAGGGAATTAAAAGCAAAAATGAACTATTGGGACCTTATGAAGACAAAAAGCTTCTGCACAGCAAAGGAAACAATCAACAAAACTAAAAGGCAACCAACGGAATGGGAAAAGATATTTGCAAATGACATATTGAACAAAGGGCTAGTATCCAAAATCTATAAAGAGCTCACCAAACTCCACACCCAAAAAACAAATAATCCAGTGAAGAAATGGGCAGAAAACATGAATAGACACTTCTCTAAAGAAGACATCTGGATGGCCATCAGGCACATGAAAAGATGCTCAATGTCACTCCTCATCAGGGAAATACAAATCAAAACCACACTCAGATATCACCTCACGCCAGTCAGAGTGGCCAAAATGAACAAATCAGGAGATTATAGATGCTGGCGAGGATGTGGAGAAACGGAACCCTCTTGCACTGTTGGTGGGAATGCAAATTGGTGCAGCCACTCTGGAAAGCAGTGTGGAGGTTCCTCAGAAAATTAAAAATAGACCTACCCTATGACCCAGCAATAGCACTGCTAGGAATTTACCCAAGGGATACAGGAGTACTGATGCATAGGGGCACTTGTACCCCAATGTTTATAGCAGCACTCTCAACAATAGTCAAATTGTGGAAAGAGCCTAAATGTCCATCAACTGATGAATGGATAAAGAAATTGTGGTTTATATACACAATGGAGTACTACATGGCAATGAGAAAGAATGGAATATGGCCCTTTGTAGCAACTGAATGGAACTGGAGAGTGTTATGCTAAGTGAAATAAGCCATACAGAGAAAGACAGATACCATATGTTTTCACTCTTATGTGGATCCCGAGAAACTTAGCAGAAACCCATGGGGGGGGGGGAGAAGGAAAAAAAAAAGAAAAAGAAAGAGGTTAGAGTGGGAGAGAGAGCCAAAGCATAAGAGACTCTTAAAAACTGAGAACAAACTGAGGGTTGATGGGGGGTGGGACTGAGGGGAGGGTAGGTGATGCGCAATGAAGAGGACATCTTTTGGGATGAGCACTAGGTGTTGTATGGAAACTAATTTGACATAAATTTCCTATAATAAAAAATAAATAGGGGCGCCTGGGTGGCTCAGTCGGTTGAGCCTCCAACCTCAGCTCAGGTCACGATCTCGTGGTTCACGAGTTCGAGCTCCGCGTCGGGCTCAGAGCCTGGAGCCTGCTTCAGATTCTGTGTCTCCCTCTCTCTCTGCCCCTCCCCCGCTCATGCTCTGTCTCTCTCTCCCTCTCTGTCAAAAATAAATAAAACATTAAAAATAAATTAATAAAAATAAATAAATAGATAAATAAAAGTCCTTTTTAGAAAACAAAATTAAATAAGTAAATAAATAAATAAAATTAAGTCTCAGGTCAATTATCACCTCCTCTGAAGTGTCTTCCCTTATCATGCTGTGTAAAAGAGTCCACTTCCCTAATCATGCTGTCTAAAAGAGTCTAAAAAGGCCTGATTTTTAATAGTAATTATATATAAAATTATGTAACATATAGATGACTACTGTCTCCTTCCTGATATTGTCACTCGCATCACATTAAAATCCCTCACACTCTTCTGATTCTGCTTTAAACATACTTCTTTCTCAGTCTCCAGTGCTACTTTTTAAAATATTATTCAATCAATCTTTTAATTTTAACATCATCAGGATTCTGTATTTAGCCCTTTTCTCTTTCTCTCAACAAATTTGTCCATTTATCCCCTTTATTACTCTTATTTAAATTGCTATTGATCTCTATTTATATCTGTCTTTGTTTTCAGTTAAGATCTGTATGTAAAACTCCACATCCATCTATTAAATTACTTATTAATCATGTCAATTTGGACTCACACAAGCACCTTAAACTCAACATATCCCAAAGAACACATAGTCTTATCCTTTTTCCTTTTTCTGAATTTAATCCTCATTCTATTTCTCCTACATTCGTTTATGCCACTACCAAGTTTCCATTTACACAAACCACAAAACTTGGAAGCAGTCTTCATTTCTCTCTTTCCACACCTGTCAAAGTAAATCAGTGGACACTTTCAAAACTTTCCACTGCTCTTCATTTCTCTTTCTAATATAGAAATTCAAGTTCTTGTCATTTTTTTTCCTGGATAGTGATAAGAGCATATTCTTTTATGTAATTTTTCTGGTTGCCCACCCAGCAGCCATTCTTTCTTTCCTTTTTTTTTTCTTTTGTTGTTGTTGTTTATTTGTTTTTTTGTTTTAATACCATTCATAATTCCCTTTTGGAAACCAAGTTTCCCCTATTAAGTAGTTACCGCTCAATATGGCTGGGATCAATGTGACTGCCAGCTCTAGGTATTGGCTCTCATCAACATAAACCAGTATGCATGGTCTCATCCCTCGTGCTAGAAGGGTAGCAAAGTTTTCAGTTTGATAAGTTTGATTACAAGCCAGGAGAATGATCTCTACGTTAGTCTATTAGAACTTAAAATTAGTGACAGAAAACCTTACACGACCAATATCTTACTTTTATCCATCTGTCTGTATATCTATCTATCTATCTATCTACCAATCTATCTATCTACTCTTGTCACAAATACCTTCTATTTTCCTGGTAACTTTCATTTGTATTCTTGACTATAATTCTATATGTTTAAATGTATTTTGCATACATGTAATAACTTTAAGTACCATTTGTATGTCATTATATTTCCCATGTCTAATGGAATCAGCAAATGAAGACAATAAAATTGTGTAGGAAAATTAATGAGCTGAACCCTTATTCATGCATTTCTTCCACCCTCAAATAATTTACATTATAGTCTTTAGAATTGTTCTTAATAGTTACATTATTTATGTATGCTTTCTTATAGTGCAATATATATCAGGCTGACAAGCTCTGTGAACCTGAGAATTAAGAGCACCATTCAGATACTGTTTTTTAAATAAGGGGCATTTTACTGTGCAGGTGTTCTGGTAATTGTGAGACACTGGAAAAAATCCCCCTTTCAGTGGTGCTCAGATTCACACTTCCCACTGTGGTGTGGTGAGCAGCATGGTGCTCACACACTGAGCTATAATGTGAAACATGTGGGAATAGTACCTGATGCAGCCTCCCTTCGAGGTGTTTTTCCATCATCACCACCATTACTTCCCCCTGACAGCCCTCCCATCATTCTGTTCTCCACGGTCTATCTTAGACGATAAGCATGTCTACCCCTTCAGTTTTCTTATTTGAAATATGTGCCAAAAAGTGTATATTCCATTATAAGAGTTTAGGTTCTATAGCTATAAATACATATAAAAGAGTACGTTCTATAAAGTAGGAAATGTCTATATCTAATTTTAATATTAAAGAAATATATTTGCCTTTTCTCATATTGTTTATTTACAGATATTAAGTAGCATAGAAATTCAGTCCCAAGGGCTCTACGTAAAGACCTCTTTGACAAAACACTTAAAAATTGTCCACTTCACAGTGATTTTCATTGTTTAAAACATGAACTTATCCAAGTTTTGTATATCCAAAGTAGAATTTTACTAAGTGTCTTCACTTGTTTCATCTCTTTCCCTAGACATTTTTGGTAAAATGCCTGGGATCCTCTGCCTGGGGATAAAAATGGGCTCTGTGGTCAGCCTGTTTGTTTGATGCTCAGCTCTGTCACACTCACCTCTGTAGGCAACAGGGCAAATCACAGAATTTCTCTGGTCAACAATTTCTTCAAATAAAATAGGACAGTAATCATGTGTATTATTTTCAAGCCTATTATGCAGAGAACAGTTAAAAAGGTATATAAACATTTCCAATCTTGTACCTGACACTCAGTGGGTACTCAATAAATGGTACTTTAGTTTTCCCCATATTTCTTCTCCTTTATACACACTTTGAGACACTTAGAGACTTAACAAGCATTTTTGAAAGTGCTTGCAAATGCAGAGTATTATTTCTAGAAACTTAGCAAGTTCTTGGTCACACATTTTCTCTATTTTCAACCCCCACAGTAAGATTATAGTATATATTTCCATTTAAGAGCATGAGGAGGTAAGGACAGAAGTAGATAAAAGCAAAATTTCTGTTCAGTCTCTCCTGCTTGATTTCCTATTGGATCCCTCTTGTACTGTTTTTTAAACTGTAAAGTTTTATTTTTTAAACCGTGATTGGTTTTTTGTTGTTGCTGTTGTTGTTGTTGTTGTTGTTGTTGTTTTTCTGGCTTATATCCTCCCTCAGTCTGATGTCTAAATATCTTCCCTGAGAAATACAACAGAGTATTTCTAGATACTCTGTATTTCTAGACAGTCTAGATACTGTCTCTTTTCTTCTTTTTTTTTCTTTTTGTTTAGATCTTTTACAAATAATCTATAATCTAAAACATTTTTCTGCTTAAATCTAAATGAGAGATACTAGTAGAAAAAATATTTTTACTAAAGGAATTAGAGACTTTAGGACATGGTATAAAAAACTCAAGGATTTTTCTTTTGTAGATCATTAAGAACATATTCAATGTAATAGTCAAATGAGTAGAGATGATTTTATAGAGTTTTAGGTATAGGCATTGCTTAGAAAGATCTGGAAGCCCTTTCCATTTCTGTGGCAGACATTCTTGGTTGCCAATTTAATAGCCATCTGCCTAACAGGATGTTCATTTTGTTCTTATGTAAGATCATCCTGCCTTTCAGTGAAAGTTGTATCCCTGCCCAGCTGATAGCAGGTCAGAGAGTAAAGCTTAATTACAATAAGTTGATCCAGTTATATAGTTGGCGATTGGTAAAGCAATGAGTGTGACCTGATTCTGAATCATGAGAAATGAGAGAAATTCCATTGGGGTGGTGTGTCAATTATTGGGAAATTTTCTTTGCTCCAAAACAGGTACACAGAGTGAGTTTAATGGGGTGACATAGGTGATTCCCGACTTCTGTCTCCCTCACAAGAAGACCACTTAATAACTATCCATAGGCAAGAAACTATTGACAAAACCTCAGAAAGTGGGCATGAGGCTGAAGCACCCTCCTGAAACACAGGGACTGAGAAGAATTGCATTAGAAGAATGAAAAGAAGGGGGAGACTCTGACAATATTACTCCTACCACAAGTTAGTACAGTGACGCACCTAGAAGTCTCCCCTGGTCCTATAGTTCTCCATTAGGAAAAAGAAAGCACCTCCCCTCATAACCAGGAGCCTGAACAGTGACCCTGGACAGACTCAGAACAAATTATCTGAAAAAGAAATTAAGAAAACAATACCATGTACAGAACTTCAAAAAGAATAAATAACCAGGGATAAATTTAACTGAAGAGGTGAAAGCTCTAAGACATTAGTGAAAGGAATTGAAAAGACACAAAAATGGATAGATAGAATATCTATCTATTAGCACAGAATGTGCTAATGGATTGGAAGAATTAGTATTACTAAAATGTCCACACTACTCAAAGCCATCAATGCAACTCCTATTAAGATTCCAATCAGATTTTTCACAGAGCTAGAAAACAATTCTAAAATGTATATGAAACTAGAAAAGACCCTGAATACCAAAGTAATCCTAAAATCGTCAGAACAAAGCTAGAGGCACCACACTTCTTGATTTGAAACTATATTACAAAGCTATAGTAATCAAAACTGCTCCTGACTTAAAAATCAAACACAAAGACCACTGGAACACAATCAAGAGCCCAGAAATAAATTCATATAGTCAACTAATATTAGACAAGGGAGCCAAGAATACTCAATGAAGAAAAGACAGCCTCTTCAATAAATTGTGATGAGAAATCTGGGTATTCACATTCAAAACAAGGAAACAGCAATAATTTTATGGTTATGACACCAAAATGACAAGCAACAAAACAAAAATAGGAGCACCCTGGTGGCTCAGTCAGTTGGGCATCCGACTTTGGGTCAGGTCATGATCTCGCAGTCCGTGGATTCAAGCCCCATGTCGGGTTCTGCACTGACAGCTCAGAGCCTGGAGCCTGCTTTGGATTTTGTTCCCTCTCTCTCTGCCCCTCCCCTGCTCGCACTCTGTCTCTCTCTCTCTCTCAAAAATAAAAATACAAATGTAAAAAAAATAAATAAACAAGTGTGACTCCATCAATCCAAAAAGCTTCTGAACAGCAAAAGAAATGTTCAGGAAAATTAAAATGCAATCTACAGAATGGGAGAAAATACTTGCAATTCCACATATGTGATAAGGGGTTAATATCCAAAATATATAAGGAACCCATATTATTTAATATCAAACAATAATCCAATTAAAACTAAGCAGGGGACCTGAATAGACATTTTTCCAAAGAAGATAATCAAATGGACAACAGTTGTATGCAAAGATTTTCAACTTTACTAATCATCAGAGACAGGCAAATCAAAACCACAATGAGATGAAGTAATTTCATATATGTTAGAATGGCTAGTATTAAAAACGCAAGAGATAACAACTATTGGTGAGATGTAGGTAAAAGAAAAACCCTTCTACACAATTAGAGAAAGGGTAAATTGTTGCAGCCACTATGGAAAACAATATGGAGGTTCCTCAAAAAAGGAAAAATAGAACTACCATATGATTCAACAAATTCAGTTTCTGAGTATATACTTGAAAGTAGTAAAATTGGTATTTGGAAGAGATAGCTGCACTCCATGTTCACTGCAGCATTATCTATAATAGCCAAGACATGGAAATACACACACACACACACACACACACACACACACACATATGTATATATACAATAGAATTTTATTAAGTCATTAAAAAAAGAAGGAAATTATGTTTTCAACATGGATGAAACTTGAGAACATTATGCTAAGTGAAATAAGTCAAAGAAAGGGAAATATGGAATGATCTCACATATGTGTGGAACCACCCCTCCCCCCCCAAAAAAATAAAAAATAAAAATAAGCTCACAGAAACAGAGTAAATTAGTGGTTACCAGGGGAGGGAGAAGAGGGGGGGGGTGGGTGGAGGAAAACTTCCAGTTATAAGATATATAAGTCCTATAATGTACAGCAGGGTGACTATAGTCAACAAAACTGTATTGTATATTTGCAAGTGGCTAAAAAAGTAAAACTTAAAAAAGTTCTCATCATACACAAAATCTATTGTAACTATGTGGGATGATGTATGTTTTCACTGACCTTATTGCAGTATTTCACAAAACCCACACATATCAAATCATTATGTCGTGCACCTTAAACTTACACATGTTATATTATCATTTATGTCTCCAAAGAGCTGGACAAAAATAAGAGAGTTAAAGAATAGACCTACTCCCTTCTGTTTTTCAATCGTTTGGGAATTATTATCTGAGGCCATTATGTAACTGCTCCTCATGACTCAGAAGGGATGAGCCTGAGAACAAATGTCAAATGGTTGAGGATGGCAGGACAAAAAGGTGGGAAAAATGTGGGTCCTCACAGATATTGCTCAACTGTAGAATTAGCCTTAAAAACTCACTTGAGGACTTATTATATAAGAGAAAGCAATAAGAAAATGAATATATAAAACAGAATCAAATTCTAAGAATTATACAGATATGTATAGATAGCTTAAAAAGAAATTGGAAAAGGGTATGTGCTCTATTTGTACAAGATTGACAATGAGCTCTGGGGACTTTTGAATTACCTATCAGCAAATGGTGAAGGTTTAGGTAATAGCCAATTACTGAGTGAAATCCCAGGCTATTAATTATATGCCAGAGAGGACATCCACTTACTGATTGATTACATTCTAGACTGGAAACTGTTGTCACCATTTTCCTTTTGGGACTCGGCCACCATACTATTATCACTGCACCTGCACCTTTGTTGTCCCTTGCACAAATATTCCATGATACCATCATCATTTTTAATCATTCTGTGATTATGGGAACATGATGGATAATTTCCAAGGCCAGAGAGGAAAGTGTTGTTTCCATTAGCCTTGTCTCACTTAGTGTTTAAAGACAAGATAGTTAACTCTGGACTATCCTACAGGATCCCTATCAGGCACTATTTACAAGAACTTCAAAATTCATTTATTATGTACAGAATAAACCATTACCAACCAACTGGTCAATATGAGATTACTGACTGAGAAAATTAAAATGCATACGGTAAGAAGTCAAGATCTACCTCAATTTATATTTACTGACAGAATGTGGGGAACTGGGGAAGTAAAACATAGTGATAGTAATGGCTCTTCTTGTAACAATGTCTCTGAAACTGACAGTTATACAGAAAATAGAGGTAGCAGAGTATTTTTCATTAGAAGTCGATAGACTCTGCAAAGCTGTCAAATGTTAACTAGCTTACCTTCTGCTCTTTGCAAAAAGGTTAATGGATACAGCACATTTTCCAATGTGACTCTGAAAAACAAAGAATTACAAATAGTATGTGGTGGTATTTGTTTTTCTTCTTTTTTAGCCTACCCCTATGTAAAATCAAGAGGTTGAATGTCACATCAAAGCTTTCAGCTATCAAAAAATTGTTAGTGAGCACATATGTGGGGGTGGGGTGGAGAGATGTAGAGTGGTAATGGAGGCTTTGTAAATGAATTTCTAGTTGTTAGTATGTAATATTGGTGATGAAACTTTATCCATTGGAGAATCCATTCTTTTTTTTTTCGGTTTATTTAGTTTGAGAGAGACAGAGATAGCATGAGTGGGGGAGGGGCAGAGAGAGAGGGAGAGTGAGAGAATCCCAAGCAGGCTCTGCACTGCCAGAACAGAGACTGAGGTGGGGCTCAAACTCACAAAACTGAGATCACGACCTGAGCCGAAACCAAGAGTTGAATGCTTAACCAACTGAGGCACCCACGTGCCCCAAGGATCCAACTTAACCTTTTATGGGAGCATACTCTTTATTTACCACTCCTCTAGTTTGTTCACAAGTATTCTATAACTACATAATATAACTTTGTATCATTTATATCAAAATCTTATGACTAACCTATAGGTACATATTAAAATAACACAGTTGACTAGTAGCTTCTAATCACTCCCGGTAAAACACACACACACACACACACACACACACACACACACACACACATTATCAACTCTATCTCCTTCTTCTGGCCAGAAAGTAAACAGTGAACTATATTTCAAACTGACCATTCCCTTGATTTTCCTCATAGTTTTACTATATACGTATGTATTCCTAAGCATGATTAGGTTACTCTTGTGTATTTGGGGATATTTTATTCATGGAATCATACTGTATATACTCTTGTGTGACTTGCTTTATTTACTCAGCATTCTGTTTTGGAGATTTATTCTGATGGATGTTTCATTCAGTTATCCTGTCTCTAGGAACTTGTTGCTAGATGCATTGCTGCTTTAAACATTCTTGTGCATGTGTTTCCCAGTGCACTTGGGAGTTTCACTGGGGTGTATATGTAGGAAAGTTGTGTGAATTCATATTTGCAACAACAAGGCATAAAACCTTCAGAATTGGTATTTTCAATCTTTAAAAATTTTGCCCATCTGGTGAATGTAAAATGATCCCTGCTGTAATTTTTTTTTGCTTTAAATGATAACTAATAACTGAGCACATTTTTCACAAATTTATTTTCCATTTTTGTTTTCTTTATTCAGGTTATTTTTAATGGAACTTCTTTTGTCTTTTTGTTATTTGGGGGTTGTTCTTTACTTATTTTGGACACTAACATATTGTTGGTGAACTGTGAGAAACGACCACTCTAAGGCCATGGTTTGTGCTTTCACTCTTTTTGTGCTACGTATTTATAAATGGATACTCTTAATTTCAGTGCACTCAGATATAGCAGCTTTTTCCTTTATGCTTTATGTATTTTGTATTTTTAATGAAGTAATTTCCTATCTTTGTTTTATAAAGCTTTGTCCTATATTTTCTTCTTGGGTTATTTTAGATTTCATTTTGTACAATTGATTATTTGCATGTTTATGGATAAACGATTCTCTTCTACCATTTCCTAAATAATGTATATTTTGCTCATTAAACTCTAAGGCTACATTTGTTATAGATCAAGTTTTCATATTTACATGTGTCTGAGTTTCCTTTTTTGTTCTATTGCTTTATTTTTCTATTTCTGCCTCAATAGTATTCTGATTTAAATATTGTTACTTTATAATGTGTTGCCTGATTGAAAAAAATCTCCAAAACTTTTTCTTCTTCAGGAGAGTTTTAAATATTCTTAATCCTTTCTCTTTTTGTATAGATTTCTAACATATATTTTCAATTTCCATGAGAAACTCTGTTGCAGTTTTGATAGGAATCAAATTGAATTTGCAGAGATTACAGACTTAAGTCTTTCCAATACTGGGTCTTCTTACCTATGAGTGTGGTATCTCTCTTTCCATTTAATCTTTCTCAAGTTCTTTGATTAATTTTAATAATATTCTTAAAATTATTATTCCTGAAAATCTGTCAGTTTTGTTTCTACTTCTAAAATATTTTGTGACTGTGTGCATAAAAACATATGTATATAAATATATTTTAGGTTCTTATTGAGAATATAAAGTAATGTTATTAGTTTTTATTGGCATTTTTGACAAACTTGATAAACTATTTTATTAATTCTCATAATTTTGGACTGTAGACCAGGGGTTGGCTTTTTTTTTTTTTTAATTTTCTGTAAAGGACCAGATAGTAAACAGTTTAGACTCTGAGAGCCATATGGTCCCTCACAATTACTCAATTGTGTCATTGTAGTATGAAAACAGGCATAGACAATACGTAAATGAATAAGCACAGCATGGCTGTGTCCCAATAAAACTTCATTTACAAAAACAGGTGGCAAGTCAGTTTGGGCCTGTGGGCCATTGTTTGCTGATCTCTGTTCTAAGCTATCATATCAACTGCCGATAAACAGCAGTCTTCTTCCTTTAAAAAAAAATCTTGATTTTTTAAAATTCATTTTTATTCTCCAATCGTTCTGGCTAGGAAGCCCAGAATAATTGTTATCAGAAGGGTTGAAAGTGGGCAAGTGTTGTTCCTGATTTTAAAAAGAATGTTTCTAATAGCTCATGTGTGGTATTTGCTGTAGGTCTGCATAGATTCATTGGATTGTGGAAGTTTTCCTCTAGTCCTAGTCTATGAGCTGTTTTATCATTACTCTTTCCCTCCATCTTTGAAATATTTGAATGTTTTTCTCCTTTAAATTCTTAATGTTATGAATTACCTTAACACATTTTCTAATGCTGAACCAACATAACATCACATGAACATTTGTACATGATGGGTATTATCTTTCAAAAATATTATTTGGCTTGCTTCCATATTCTTTCTTTCTTTCTTTCTTTCTTTCTTTCTTTCTTTCTTTCTTCTTTCTTTCTTCTTTCTTTCTTTCTTTCTTTCTTTCTTTCTCCTTTCTTTCTCCTTTCTTTCTGTTGTAGAATGTGGTCTATTTTTATGAGTGAAGTTAACCTGTTTATTTTCTTTCTTTTAATGTCCTTGTCTGGTTTGGAATTAAAACTAAAATAGTTACATTAGAGTAAAATACTTAACATTTTTATTTTCTGGAAGATTTTGTATCAAATTAACTCTTCCTTAAATTTTTAATAGACTTCTTTCAAGCTCTCTGTGCCTGTAATAATTTCTGTGGGAAGATTCTTAACCACTGATTCAATTTTTAAAACAATTACAGAATTATTTAATTTTTCTATTACTTCTTGATTCAGTTTTGGTATGTTGAATTTTTCTAGAAATGTGATTTGACTAAGGTTTCAAATTTGCTGGCACAATTTTCTTCAAAACATTGTTGAAATATATTTTAAATTTCTGCAACATTTGTGGTTATATACCTGTTTTCATTCTTAGTATTATATGATCCCTTTCTATGTTACTTGGTCAATCTTGCCAAAGCATTGTCAATTTTATTAAACTTCTCAAAAAGTGACAGTGTTGCTTCATTAGTCCTCTGTATTATTTCTTTTTCATTTAATCGATTTTCTTATTTTTATTATCCTGTGTTTCATTAATATTTATTTTGTTCTTTTTTTGCTGAATTCTTAAGTTGAATACAACGTATAAATTTTTCTATTATAAGCATTCAAAGCCGTATGTTTTCCTCTGTCTTTTTAGCCACATCCCATATTTCTAGATCTTATTTTAAATAGTTAAATTGATTAATTTAATTTTAATTTAATCAAGTTTAATTATTTTCTAATTTATCTGATGATTTATTGTTTGGCAAATGAGCTACTTGGAAATTTGTTTTTAAATTTTTAGGTATATAGGATTTTAAAGTTACCTTGTAATATTGGTCTCCAACTTTAGAGCATTCTGGTCCGACTGTTTTATATTATTTCAATTCTTTGATTTTTTTTATTACTCAGTATACAGTCAATTTTCAAAATTTTCTAAGTGTACTTAAAAGAAAAGATATTCTCTCATTCTTGGGTGAAGGGCTCTGTAAATGTACACGGAATCAAACTTTTTAATTATACTGTACAAAAATTCTATGCACTATTTTCATTTTCATTTTTTTAAATTTTTTAAAATATTGACTAATTTTTGAGAGACAGAAACAGAGCATAAGTGGCAGAGGGGCAGAGAGAGAGGGAGACGCAGAACTCATAGCAGGCTTCAGGCTCTGAACTATCAGCACAGAGCCTGGCACCGGGCTCGAACCCACAAATTGGGAGATTATGACCTGAGCCAAAGTGGGACCCTTAACCGACTGAGTCACCCAGGCGTCTCTTTTTTAATTTTCTTAATATACCATTTAATAGAAGAAGGGTGCTATAATTTACCCTTTTTTGTCCTTGAAGTTTTGTCAGAGGCGTCTATTTTTATATCTATCTGTTCAGCATCTATATTATTAGGCATATACAATGTACAATGTTTACGTCTTTTTTGAGTTGAAGCTTGTATTCATTTTTTTGAAATGTTTATTGATTAATGTATGTTTTATAATAATTTAGCTACCATAATGTTCAATTCATTTGTTTTTGTCTGATGTTATTTTTCTTTCTTAAAATTCCAAACTTTCTACCACAGTGCTTCATCTGTTTCTTTTGTAAACAGAATGAGACCAGAATTTTAAAATCAATTCTTAACATATTTGTTTTTAAAAGAAGAGTACTTTTACATTTACTAAATTACTGACATATTTTGTATTTTTCAGTCTATATAATTTCTATTTTTTTTCTCTTTTGCTGATTTTTCCCTTCAGTTTTTCCTCTTCTGCTAACCGTGAGCAATAATCTATTTCTCATATTTTAATGGCCATTCTTGAAATCGAGTATACTATATAACTTAACAAAGCCTTTGCCATGTCTTTATTTTTTCATTTTATTTATTTATTTATTTAGAGAGTGAGAGAGAGAGCACAGGGGAGGGGCAGAGAGAGAATCCAAAGTAGGCTCTGCTCTATCAACATGGAGCCTGACATGGGGCTTGAACTCACAAACTATGAGATCATGACCTGATCTGAAAGCAAGAGACTGACACTTGACTGAGCCACCCAGGTGCCCCTTAATCATGTCTTTACACTACTACTGAAAAGCAGGTATTGTGCTATTTCCCAAACTATACCTTTGCCAATGTTTTACTTCTATCTTTTTTCTGTTACACTAGGTCCTGATGTTATGATTTTATAAAATCAATGTTTATTTAGGTTTATATGTTCCTTCTTTTATCTCACACTGTCTTTTTAAAAAATTCTTTCTTCTTTCTGAAGTTTTTGGGAGTCCCTTAAGTAAGGATGTATTGATTGTAAATTCTCTCAATTTTTGCTAGACAAAAAAATTTCTATTCTCTTTTTTCTTAACAGTTTTGGCAGGTATATGGTTCAAGTTACTTTTTTCTCAGGCCATGGAAGGTATTATTCCATTCTTCTGACTCATGGAGTTGTCAAGAAATGAGCTTTCAGCCAAATTGTCATTGCCTAGTTAGGAATTTGTCTTTTCGTTTTGGCTACTTTTAGCATTGTTTCTTTTTTAACATGTTCTTCAGTTTTACTGTGATATTTTAAGCATAGATTTCTAGCAATTTATTTTGTTTGGGATCTGTTGGGTTTTTTGAGAGTTGAGAATTCATACTTTTCTTCAGTTCTGGAAGATTCTGTCTGTTGCATTTTCAAGTAGTGCCTAGTATTCTGTTTCCATAAGCTCCCCCTCTAAATGTCTCTTCAGTAGGTGTTATTAGATGAATGCTTGACCTGTCCATCTTAACTGCCTTGATTATTACTCTCTCCTCAATGTTTTGCATCTCATTTTTTTCTCCACAATACAATTTTTGTCAGTTCTTTAGACTGATCTTCAACTTCACCCAACACGTCCAACATCTTAATTTTGGCATGTTTTCATTTAGG
This sequence comes from Prionailurus bengalensis, assembly GCF_016509475.1. NCBI lineage: Eukaryota > Metazoa > Chordata > Mammalia > Carnivora > Felidae > Prionailurus > Prionailurus bengalensis. The sequence goes on along the minus strand of NC_057349.1, from coordinate 82,073,988 downwards.
TCACACAAAGAATGTGAATATTGGCCTCAAACCCATTCGAGGGCCAGCTTATAGAATGAATTATCAGGGAAAACTTTTTCTTTCATCTGGTATCAATGTCCAGAGCAATACAGATGAATATCTTTATTAAAAATATGTTTTTGCTATTATTAGTAATTTAAAATTTTCCTTCTGTAAAGTGTGATTATTTCCCTAGATTCTCCTTTCATCGAATTTGCCCCCTTTCAGAGGTCCTAGCTTTATGCAGGCTCTAGATTTTATCTTATGTTCTCTGAACACATAGCCCACCACAGGCTTAGCTGTGAACAGTATGACATGGGCAGATTTCCTGAGCGTGCATATATCTATCTCAGTGCTCATGTATCAGGATACACGATTTTCTGATTACGTGAGGCGCCTAAGAATTTCCCTCATATTTTAGTCAGTTTAGTTATGAATTTAAATATTTAACATATGTATATATGTATCATAAGCTGTAAATAATATTTATATAGTCCGAATATTGTTAGCCCTAAATATTTTTTTAATTCAGGTATAATTATTTTATTATTGTATATTATTTTATTAGTTTCAGGTGTACAATATAGTGATTCAACAATTCTATACACATCTCTGTGCTCATCTAGATAAGCGTATTCTGTTTCCCCCATTCTCTACCCATCTTCCCGCTGGAAAACACCAGTTTGTTCTCTATAGTTAAGAGTCTGTTTTATTGGTTTATCTCTCTCTTTTTAAAATTTTGTTTGTTCATTTATTTTGTTTCTTAAATTCTACACATGAGTGAATTTATATGGCATTTACCTTTATCTGACTTATTTCAGTTAGCAATTTACCCTCTAGCTCCATCCATGTTGTTACAAATATCAAGATTTCATTTTTTATGGCTGAACCACAGTGTGTGTGTGCATGTATGTGTATATATATATATGTATACACACATATATACATATATATATACATATATATACATATATATATATATATATACACACACATACATACACACTACAACTTCGTTATCCATTCATCTATTGATGGACACTTTGGGTTGCTTCCATATCTTGGCTATTGTAAATAATACAATCAGCAAGCAGTGAACATATCTTTTTTAATTCGTGGTTTTATTTTCTTTGCATAAATACCCACTACTGGAATTTTTGGATCATATGATAATTCTATTTTTAATTTTTTGAGGAACATCCATACTGTTTTCCACAGTGGCTGCACCAGTTTGCACTCCTGCCAATAGAACACGAGGGTTCCTTTTTCTACACATCCTTGCCAACACTTGTTATTTCTTGTGTTTTTTATTTTAGCCACCCAGACAAGTGTGAGATGATATCCCATTGTGGTTTTGATTTATATTTCCCTTATGATAAGTGATGCTGAGAATCTTTTCATGTGTCTGTTGGCTATCTGTATGTCTTCTTTGGAAAAATGTCTATTCAGATGGGTATAATGCTAAGTGAAATTAGTCAGTCAGAGAAAGACAAAAATCATATGACTTCACTCAGATCCTCTGACCATTTTTAATTGGATGATGATATGATGACAATGAGTATTATTATTATTTTTTATGTTGAGTTGTGTAATATATATTTTGGATATTGATCCCTTATTGGACATATCATTTGCAAATATCTTCTCCCATTCAGTAGGCTGACATTTTGTTTTGTTGATGGTTTCTTTCACTGTGCAGAAGCATTTTATTTTGGTATAGTCCCAATACTTTAATTTTCCTTTTGTTTACCTTGCTAAAGGAGACATATATAGAAAGATGTTACTATGGCTGATGTCATATAAATACTTTTTAAAATTAAAAAAAATTTTAGATGTTATGAATATTTAGTTACTGTGAAAGCAACACTCAGACTTTAATCATTTTATGGGCCCACTAGTAAATATCATAGGTTTAAAAATTGAGTCACTTTCTCTTCGCATAGTTAAAATTTTAATAACCTAATGGCATAAATTTATCATGTAAAGAGCTAACACAATGTCTGTCTTTATGCCAGTACCATACTATTTTAATTACTGTAGATTTGTAATATATTTTGAAATCAGAACATATGATACTTCCAGCTTAGTTCTTTCTCAAGATTGCTTTGGCTATTCAAGATATTTGTGATTCTACATGAATTTTAGGATTGTTTACTCTATTTTGTAAAAAATTCCATTGGGATTTTGGTAACAATTACATGGAATCTGTAAATTGATTTGAGTAGTATGAACATAATTAACTATATTAATTCTTCCAAGCCATGAATACAAGATGTCTTTCCATCTGTTTATTCTTTAATTTCTTTCAGCAATGTTTTATAACTTTCAGTGTACAAGTCTTTCAATTCCTTGATTAAATTATTTCTAGGTATTTTATTCTTTTTGATGCTACTATATTTTTAATTTAATTTTCATATAGTTTGGTTTTAGCACATAAAACACAACTGATTTTGCATGTTGATTTTGTATCCTGGAGCTTTATTAAATTTGCTGATTAGTTCTAACAGTTTTTGGTGGAGTCTTTAGAATTCTCTGTGTATAATATCATGTCATCTGCAAAAAGAGATAACTTTACTTCCTCCTTTCTGATTTGTCTTTATTTCTTTTTCTCACTTTGTTGCTCTAGCTAGGACTTCCAGTACCATGTGTAATTTTTTAAAGAGGGAGAGAGAGAGAGAGACAGAGAGAGAGAGAGAGAGAAGCAGAGAGGGAGCGAGAGAGAATCCCATGCAGGCTCCATATTGTCAGTGTGTAACCCATCCTGGGACTCAAACCATTAACTGTAAGATTGTGACCTGAGCCAAAATCAAGAGTTGGTCTCTTACCTAACTGAGCCACCCAGGCACCCCAATACCATGTTAAATATAAATTTTGAGTACAGTCATCTTTGTCTTGTTCCTGATTTCAGAGAAGAAACTTTTCATTTTTAACTATTGAGTCCATGTTAGCTATGTTCTTGTCATATATGGCCTTTATTATGTTAAGGTAAGTTCCCTCTATATTTGTTTGTTGAGAATTTTTATCATGAAAAGGTATCTACTATTGTAAAAACTTTTTCTATATCTAGTGAGATTATCATGTGGTTTTATACTTCATTCTGTTATTGTGATATATCACAGTAATTTACTTGTGTATGTTCAACCATTCTTTCATCCAAAAGATAAGTCTCACTTGGCCATTGTGTATGAACTTACTAATGTGCTACTGAAGTCAGCATTGGAACAGAAGAGAAAGTCTAGAATTAAACCCACACATATACAGTCAACTTATCTTCAACAAAGATGCCAAGGGAAAAGGATCTTCTCTTTAACAAATGTTGGGAAAACTGAATATCCACATAAAAAAGGGATGGAATTTGACCCCTATCTTATACTGCACGCAAAAATAAACTCAAAATGTATTTAAAAAAATAAATATAAGACCTAAAAGTATAAAACCTTTAGAAGAAACCTTAAAGGAAAATCTTCTTGGCATTGGTCTGTCTATTTCTTAAATATGACACCAAAAGCACAAGCAACCAAGGCAACAATAGACAAAAAGGACTACATGAAACTAAAAAGCTTCTTCATAGCAAAGGAAACAATCAATAAAATGAAATGATAACCTATAGAATGGGAATAATATATGCAAACCAGCTATCTGACAAAGGGTTAATATTCAAAATATATACGGAATTCCTACAACCCAATATAAATAAATACATACATACATACATACATACATAAAATTTAACAGTAGGCAAAGGACTTGAATAGATTTTTCACCAAAGAATACATACAAATGGCCAACAGGTATATAAAAGATGATTGAGGCACCTGGGTGGCTCAGTTGGTTTAGTGACCAATGCTTGATTTTGGCTCAGCTCATGATCTCACAGGTTGGTGAGTCTGAGCCCCTGGTTGGGATCTGAGCTGCGCGGGGCTCTAAGCTGATCATGCGGAGCCTACTTGGGATTCTCTCTCTCTCCCCTTCTTTTTGCACCTCTCCTGCTCTCTCTCTCTCTCTCAAAATAAATAAATAAACTTTAAGAACAAAGATGTTTAAATTCATTAATGATTAGGGAAATACAAGTAAAAACCATAGTGATACTTCATCTCATACAGGTTAAGATGGCTATTATATTAAAAAAGACGTGTTCTAAAGATGTAAAGAAATTGGAATCCTTGTATACTGCTGGTAGGAATATAAAATGGTAGAACTGTGGGCACCTGGGTGGCTCAATTGGTTAAGCGTCCAACTCTTGGTTTTGATCAGGTCATTATCTGGCAGGTTGTGGATCAAGCCCCACATCAGGCTCTGTCCTGAGAGTGTGGAGCCTGCTTGGGATTCTCTCTCTCTCCCTATCTCTCTCTCAGCTCCCCCCCGCCCCCGCTCACACTCTCTCTCTCTCAACCTTAAAATGGTACGATTGCTATAGAAAATAGTATGCATATTTGTATGAATATTCCTCATAAAATTAAAAATAGAACTACTATATGACTCAGAAATCTGACTTCTGTATATATACCAAAAGAATTAAAATCAGGATCTCCAAGAGATATCTTTAATCACATGTTTATTACAAAATAGTCAAGTTATAGAACAGCCTAAGTATCTGTTGATGGATGAATTGATTTAAAAAAATGTGGCATATAAATACAAGGGAATATTATTCATCCTTCAGAGAAAAGGGGGTGGGCACTTTGGTGGCTCAGTTGGTTAAGGGTACCACTTTGGCTCAGGTCATGATCTCACAGTTCTTGGGCTCCAGCCCCGCGTCGGGCTCTGTGCTGACAGCTTAGAGCTTGGAGCTTGCTTCAGATTCTGTTTCTCCTTCTCTCTCTGCTCCTTCCCTAATCATACTCTGTCTCTCTCTGTCTCTCAAAAATAAATAAATGTTAAAAATAATTTTAACAAAAAAAGTAAATCTTGCCATTTGCAATCACGTGAATGAACCTAGAGGACATTATACTAAGGGAAGTAAACAAGTCACTGAAAGACAATTGCATGAATCTAATAATATGAGGTACTTAAAAAAGTCAATCTATAGAATCAAAGACTAGAACAGGGGTTACTGGAACTGGATGACAGGAAATTGGGAATTGTTATTTAACTGTTATAAAGTTTCAGTTGTGCAAGATGAATAAGTTCTAGAGATCTGCTATACCACATAGTGCCTATAATCAATAATATTGTAATGTGCATTTAAAAATTTGTTACAAGGGTAGATATCATGGTGTTATTAGCACAAACATATATGCATATGCACACACGCACATACACATACACATACAAAGGGACACTAGGAAGCTTCTAGACTTAATGGATATGTCTACTACCTTGATTGGGGTGATGGTTTCACAGGTATATGTGTATGTCTAAACTCATCAAATTGTATGTATTGTGTTCAGTGTTTTGTAGATCAATTATGCTTCAATCAAGCTGGGTTTTTTAAATAACTTTTTAAATATTTATTTATTTTTGGGAGAGAGAGACGGAGCGCGAGCAGGACACAGGCAGAGGGAGAGGGAGACACAGAATCTGAAACAGGCTCCAGGCTCTGAGCTGTCAGCACAGAGCCCAAAGCGGCGCTTGAACTCTGGAATGGTGAGATCCAAAGCGGCGCTTGAACTCTGGAATGGTGAGATCATGACCTGAGTCAAAGTTGGATGCTTAACTGACTGAGCCACCCAGGTGCCCCAGGCTGTTGTTTCTTTCTTTCTTTCTTTCTTTCTTTCTTTCTTTCTTTCTTTCTTTCTTTTTTAAGCTAACTAGATCCCACGAAAATTATTTCTGTCAATCTCTTAAATGTTTTAGATGGCCAGTCATCATAAACACTCTGATATACTCTATGGTTGTTTTTGCTCACTAGTGCATCCTTGGTACCTAACACAGCACCTGCCACACAGTACCTTCTCAACAAATATTTTCTGAATGAATTTTGGATGATATATATGAATAAATACTCAATGTATTTTCTTTTTATTTATTTATTTATTTATTTATTTTGAGAGAGAAAGAGAGAGAGCATGAGTGGGGGAGCGACAGAGAGAGAGGGAGACAGAGAATCCCAAGCAGACTCCATGTTGTCAGCACAGAGCTCAACATGGGGCTCGATTTCACAAACCATGAGATCATGACTTGATACAAAATCAAGAGTCCTACACAGCCAGCAGAGCCACCCACGTGCCCCTGTACTCAATGCATTTTCAAGGTATCTTCTTCAAATATCACTCCACAGGGGCGCCTGGGTGGCTCAGTTGGTTGGGCGTCTGACTTCGGTTCAGGTCATGATCTCGCGATCTGTGAGTTCGAGCCCCGCGTCGGGTTCTGTGCTGACAGCTCAGAGCCTGGAGCCTGTTTCAGATTCTGTGTCTCCCTCTCTCTCTGACCTTCCCCCATTCATGCTCCGTCTCTCTCTGTTTCAAAAATGAATAAACGTTAAAAAAAATTTCAAAAAAAAACCAAAAAAACCCCAAATATCACTCCTCCCATTTCTTTCTAAGCAATATACAGTTCATTTTCATCTTTTTAGTTCTGCATTTGGCCTATTTACTTCGATATATATTAATTTAAAAGAATGGCATACACAACTTTTCATTCTATTCTTGAAAAATGTAAATTCATAGATATCTTTTTCATTTTTTTTTTAATTTTTTTTTTCAACGTTTTTTATTTATTTTTGGGACAGAGAGAGACAGAGCATGAACGGGGGAGGGGCAGAGAGAGAGGGAGACACAGAATCGGAAACAGGCTCCAGGCTCCGAGCCATCAGCCCAGAGCCTGACGCGGGGCTTGAACTCACGGACCGCGAGATCATGACCTGGCTGAAGTCGGACGCTTAACCTACTGCGCCACCCAGGCGCCCCGATATCTTTTTCAATTATCTTTATTTCCCTTACCAGTTTTATTGATCCTGAAATTACTTTAACCGAATAAGGTTTTTTTTAAGCTGTTACATTTCCTCTCAGTTATCTGGCGTCTTAAATATTTTAAGGAGTGCTCCATGTGCATTTCATCTTGTCGGGTTCCTAGAAAATACTATTTTCTTCCTACCTTTCACATCACTTTTAACACATTGATAAAGGAGAGAGAGTTATATTGAAATTTCAAAATTCTGTAACCAGTTTTATGTTTTATTGCTCATGTCTTATATGACATTGAGAAAAAAAAAATCTCCCTTTAGTCAATCAAGATCCCCAACTATAAATATCCATCACATATTAATATTTGGGTTTGAAAGTCTTCATTAGGCGTGAGCATAAGAGGATATGAAATGATCTGACTCATTACTGTTGTTTAAAGTGTATGACTCTTTGGGCAGCAGTTGCAGTAAAATTAGTACCTTACAACCTGGAAAACACAAACTTCTTCCATATGGAGTGTGTCAAACTAGACAGAATTCCAAATTTTATATTATATTCAACTTTACACAATGCCTAAAAGTTCGATGTAGAAACATGTTTAAAACCTTGCCCTGATCTTTTTCAGTAAAAATGCATTTGTATGCAAATTATACCGTATAGTGTACATCTGAAAGTGTATTGCTTTGCATTTTTCCTAAGCCCCAGCAAAATAGTTAAAGGACGTCTGAAGGATGTTTGATTTGAAAATGCTTTTGAATAAGAATGTAAAATAAATGTAAAAACAATTTCTTTACGCCTGCCACAAGATTGGTATGTGGTATAAAACTGGCTCAATATTCAAAAGGCATTGTTTTCACTGACCTTATTAGTGTATATGGTGGCCATGGCATAATTGGTTCTACATGCACAAAGCAATGTGGAATGTGTATATTGTTACCAACGTTTTGCATGAAGTAGCATTTTCTTACCAGGTCAGCAATGGAAAGATCAGAGGTGAGAGTGAACGTAGAAGACTGGAAAGATCACTCACTTTAGAAAGCGAAATACATGACATAAACCTTTTCTCTGCCATCCACAAGGGATATAATTTTGGATAAGTTTTTAATTTCCTCCTGAACTTGATTTCCTTACTCATAGATGTATAAAAAATATTTTAAAGTAATAAAAGTATGTTAAATAGTATAATCTAACCTTTTAAGACCATCTTTCCAATCAAATATGCATTTAAATTAAATTCAGGGCCAAGTCCTCTGTCTGTAGAGTAAATCTGATAAAGATGTGCCTAAATTTACTTGCATTATTCATTCTAATCTCTAGACATTAGAGGAAGAGAGAAGTGCTCAACGATTTCACATTCTCCTTGTTTCCTCGGATAAAATTCAGCATGCCTATGAAACTGTGAAGGCCAAATCACACGTGGAGCACCTGCTAATCTATATCTGGATTATGTTAGTACCGATATTATGTTTAAAAATCAATATTTAACATATATTCTGGTTAAATTTTCTTCTGTGGATTTTAAATGATTTTTACATAATTGAACAAGTGTAGTCACGGACATCACTCTGTATTGATTTTGACATCTGCCATCTGCCAAATTTTATTTATGATAAAAACAATTGAATACAAAAAAGAAAACTTTTATTACGATATTATTCTCTCATCTGCGAACTGAAGAAAATAGGCATTTTAATGACTTACTTCATTAGAGATACTCACTAAAACCACAAAACAGTTAAATATATCTGTTTCGCTCTCAATACCCATGGGTTTTTTTTATAGTTATAAAAATATCACATGAAGTTAATGGTAATTTTATGTTAAAAAACTTTAAGTGATAAAATAAAAATTTCACCAATAGTCTGACAGGCACCACTTTAGATTGCGGCCATAAGTTTTCATCTCTGGCCCATTATGCACTCATATACTTTGTTTTGCAAAGCCAACCTTAGTGCACTGTGGTGCACAAAACACCAGAAAAATATATCAAAAGAAAGAATGACTACAATATACAATAATTCTTTTTTTTTTAATTTAAAGTATATATTTCATCTCCAATTCATGCTTGTTCTTATTTCATACTGCTTTAAAGCTTCTTCCTCAGAGTTATGGTGTGAAGGCAGTCCATAAAATAACTACTTGGAATTACATATCACATTATCTGGATGCAATAAGTATCACCATTACGGTCAAGATGGAAATTGATTTGGGGCGTTTCCTAGTAAATAATATAGTCTTTAATTCCTCAAGGACTCAAAATTCTTTAAGTTACTATGATTGTGATTCCTATAAGAATAGCTGATGTTATACTATCAGCAAGAGAGAAAAAAATCCAATTTTCTTTTTAAGCTTAATTGAGACGGAAGAAAACCTTAGGGTAGGAAATGTTTTTACTTAAGAAATATAATCTTGGGGCGCCTGGGTGGCGCAGTCGGTTAAGCGTCCGACTTCAGCCAGGTCACGATCTCGCGGCGCGTGAGTTCGAGCCCCGCGTCGGGCTCTGGGCTGATGGCTCAGAGCCTGGAGCCTGTTTCCGATTCTGTGTCTCCCTCTCTCTCTGCCCCTCCCCCGTTCATGCTCTGTCTCTCTCTGGCCCAAAAATAAATAAACGTTGAAAAAAAAATTAAAAAAAAAAAAAAGAAATATAATCTTGATCTCCACCTAGGTATCTATCATTACTATGATTCAAAATGTATGAAATTCAGAGTGGTCTGGCTGGCTTGGTCAGTACAGCATGTGACTCTTGATCTTTGGGCTGTGAGTTCGAGCCCCACATTGGGTATGGAGCCTACTTTTATTTTATTTTTTTACTATTTCTTTATTTTTTTTTAACATTTATTCATTTTTGAGAGATAGAGCACAAGCGGGGGTGGGGCAGAAAGAGAGGGAGACACAGAATCCAAAGTAGGCTCCAGGCTCTGAGCTGTCAGTACAGAGCCCAATGCAGTGCTTGAACTCACGAACCAGGAGATCATGACCTGTGCTTAAACGACTGAGCCAGCCGGGCACCCCTGGAGCCTACTTTAAAAAAAAAAGGATCAAGTACAGTCAGATAATGTGCAGTCAATATATGTAATTTATTGTTTTAGGTTTATTTATTTATTTTGAAAGAGTGCGTGAGCAGGAGAGAGAGAGAGGAAGAGAGAGTATCTCAAGCAGGCTCTTCACTGTCAGTGCAGAACCTGACATGGGGCTGAATCTCAAACCATGAGAGTTCATGACCTAAGCCAAAATCAAGCGTCAGATGCTTAACTGACAGAGCCACCCAGGCACCCCTGTAATTTATTTTTAGAGCACTTACCAAAGAAAAACATAAAATAAGAAATGTAAAACATTACAGCCCACACCTGTACATACCACATTTGATTTTAATACCCACTCAAGTCCCCACCCTTTGTTCCCTTTGCATATTTGATAGCAATAATTAATTTATTTGCCTTTCCAATTAGAATATCTGTTTCTTGGGGCGCCTGGGTGGCCCAGTCGGTTAAACCTCCGACTTCAACCAGATCACGATCTCGCGGTCCGTGAGTTCGAGCCCCGCGTCAGGCTCTGGGCTGATGGCTCAGAGCCTGGAGCCTGTTTCTGATTCTGTGTCTCCCTCTCTCTCTCTGCCCCTCCCCCATTCATGCTCTGTCTCTCTCTGTCCCAAAAATAAATAAATGTTGAAAAAAAAATTAAAAAAAAAATTAGAATATATGTTTCTTTTTCTATCCAGCTTGGTATTTCTAGCTCTTAGGTCCATACTTCAAATAAACTGGATGCCTGGTAAGATTTTATCATAATTAATAAAAGGGTGGGAGTAGGGGAGGAAGGAAAATAGAGTAGAAAATATAAACTACATACACCATGGTAGAAACCTCTCCCCAGGGTGAGATATATATATATATATATATATACACACATACATATATGTGTATATATATACATATATATATACACACACATACATATATGTGTATATATATACATATATATATATATATATATGATGTACTCCAATCTAATGCTCTTTGTAAATTAACATTTCCACACATACATGTCAAATAGTGTAAAACAAACAAAAACTTCTATGACTTAAATTTCTTCTATGACTAGAGAAGTTTAAGTCTAGCAGGTCTGAAAAAATAGTTTATTCAGTTTATTTATGTTTGTTTCACAAAGCTTTATTATTGGGTTTTAAAAAATGAATGCTTACTATTTATCAAATATCCCCTTTGCTAGGCTATTCTACTTTCTAGCTGCAGAAACCTGAAATGACATAATCTCTGTGAGTAAGAGTCCCTACAAGCAGAGTCCTTGAAGATAAAAATATCAGTCTTTCCTATTTTAACAAGTGATAAAAAAACAAATGAATTAATATGAAATAAGGGGATGGTTATGTTGTATTAAAACTCTCTGACATGTTGTTGCCTATCTGACTGTTTATATCTTAAGATTTCATTTATGTATCTAATCTCAGATAATATGCTTCTGATTGTGAGATAGTATTTGACAAACCTTGTTAAGCAATTTCTTCTTCACTAAATCATTCCATTTTAAATTCACAAAACAGGCTAATTTAGTGATTTATTATGGTGCTAAATCTACTACAAGTGTTTCATAAGATGTGGTTATAGAACAGAGAGCAAACATTTGGTTTGCTCATAAAACCACACCTGAGAGGATTCGAAAAATTCCTCTGACATCAGATGAAATAATTTCAAATCACAGAATACTTTAGTCAATTCAACAGAGAAATCAAAGGCTCCAAAAGAGATGGCAAAAGACAAAATGAGGTGAGAATTCAGGTATGAAAGGCAAGCTAATAGACAGTTCATGTATCAAATAGCACCCCTGTGCAATGCTGCGGTATACGTGGTGCACATACAACACATATACACACACACACACATACACACGCACATATACACATACACATACACATACACATATGTGTATATACACATATACACATACAACACATAGACACACGCATACACATACACACGCACATATACATATGGACATGAGCCTCACTGTTTAGTAAACAGGCTTGTCAAGATTCTATTTTTACTTTAGATCTCTCATTACACGTGTACATACGCATATAGACAGAGTAAAGAAAGAACACGTGTTTCTCATACTGTCAGCATCAGGTGTCATTTACTTACTAATTTACTTACTAATACATGAAAACACAATAAAACGTTGCAAAGTCACACTCTATAAGCCACTCTATAGAGAGAAGAGAGAAACTGTCCCAGCCTCTAGAATCGGAGGCCTCTTAAAATAAGTTGTGAATTGCCCTTTTTAATCAGGACACCAGGGAAGAGAATGATTTCTTTTGAGTGCAGGCACTTCAGAATTCCTGGTGTCAAGTAGAAGCCCACAGGCTTCAGAAGCCAGGTTCTTCCCCCTTGAAGGAGTCTCCGTGCATGCACATTAGATGCTTACATGCTCTTGAATGCAGCCTATTATGAGGACCACAAAGAAGAGATCAGTGAAAAGAATTTCTTACAGAAATAGGCATTACCCCAGGAGCCAGTTTTAGGCTGGGAGTAATAGAAAGATAAAATAGAAAGGTTGTGACCTTCATTCTTCATCTCCCTACAACTTGATGGCTTATTCTTGATATAAATCCTTCTGGCTAAAATATAGACTTGAAAAAACATTAAAAACACCAGACTTTGGTGAGGTGTGGGGAGGTGGAGGGGGTCCCTGTGGAGCAAAACTCTGATTACACAGTGGGTGTCAGCTCTTTCTTCCGAGCAAAATTTATTTTGTGTGATTTACTCTTGGAGTCTTCTCTCTATATCAATTCTCACTATGTGCTCATCAATTAATTCGAAACATTTTTTTTTTTTGGAATTGAGGAGGAAAGTAACTTTCAATTGGATCCGAAAAGTTTGCTAATTATTTTTGTCTGTATGTTTTTACCTCCATGCATTTTTATCTAGCTTTCATATGAAAATTCTGAAGTAATAGACTAAATGCACCCAACAAAAACCAACATTCTAATCTCAGGAGCATCCCAGTTATTACATAAAAGTAATTTGTGTGATTCCTACTTCTTTACTCATTATCTTACTTGACTTTGCATTTAACTATTTCTTTAGCTATTAATTGCCCGGCTATATGTGTGCTACTTAATCATTTTCTACCAACCTGCCCCCAACTCAATTCCCAGTGACTTCAGCTCAGTCAAATTGATGGTAAATCACAGGGGGAAAAAAAATAGAACCATGACTTCTCCAATTTAAAAGGGTTTTTTTTTAGTGTTTTTATTTATTTTTGAGAAAGAGAGAGAGAGAGAGACTGAGCATGAGCAGGGGAGACGCAGAGAGAGAGGGAGACACAGAATATGAAGCAGGCTCCAGGCTCTGAGCTGTCAGCACAGAGCCCAACGTGGGGCTTGAACTCGTGAACCACGAGATCATGACCTGAGCAAAAGTCGGAAGCTTAATAGACTGAGCCACCCAGGTGCCCCAAGACCTCTCCAATTTTAGCCCAATTTATGGAATGGCAGAATTTACCTCATGACAGATCATACACATAACAGAATAAACCATAATAGTCCTTCAAACAGCTAGAATCTACAGGACTCTCAAGAATACACAAAATGTAAGTTTCTCCTAAATGAAATGAAGATTCTCATGAGTCATGAATCATGCATTTTAATTAAAGTATGTATATATACTACATACATACATAGCAGTTGTTTTTAAAGAGTTAACCATAATCTATACATACTTCAGAATTATCTTTTTACCTAAGTTTTTCAAACCTATGCCTTATTAGGTTTTCTCCAGATAATTAAAATAGCCACCCTCCTAATGCCTTACTATGCTGCAAACATTGCCCATGTCCTTTCTAAAAAGGAATAATCTAGTAACCATTTTGCTAATTTTCCTATGCCCCTTGTGTGAGAAGGGGCAATCCTAGGACATTATGAGAGATGATGCAATTGATGAAATTAGGGGCCTTAGGGAGAAGAATCCTGGTCGATTCAGGCTACACAACTTGCAAATAGCAGAACCAGAAGACTCAGGCAACTTAATTTCTTTCCTGTTAGGGAAGGTAACCTGATGCTTGGAGAGGAAACCCTCTGTGGAGGCCACCAAAGAGGTTATGAATGCTGATGCTTAGGGGACCCTCAGGGAAGGATCTGGAGTTTGGAGAGAACATATAAAATCAGGAGACCAAAGAACCATGAAAACTAAAAGAAGAGCAGCTGGGTGTAATGCTAAGGATGACAGACATTGCAATGATTACCTTGAGTAAGTCACTTTTTTATCTCTGAGCACTAAGCACTTAACTAGAGTTCCAATAAGCCAGTAAACCGATGTCACATAAGACTCACTTACTTTGTCAAGTGGCTTTTTTTTAATGCAGTTGAATGCACTTAAACATAAAAAAGGTGATCCCTAAGATTATAGATTCAGTTGTAGAAATGAAATACAAACAATTTTACGAAATTATAATGATAATCTCTACTTTGTCTAAGCCTTAGGGTTGTCTGCAACACCAAATAAATTAATTATGTGGAAAATATTGAAAACTAGTTCTAATCCCATTTTGTCTGAGACAGAGGGGTTTTCCTGGACACAGTGTTGAAAGCGATAGGTCCCTGGCAAACCGGGGCAAGATGTTGATAACCCCAGGTGCTATATACATTTAATGTATTATGCTAGTTCATAGAAATTCTGTAGACAGAGGTCAAGGATATTTTGAGCTGAAAAAAAAAATGGAGTTTCTACCTGAAACTGAAGAGTATGTGAGATGCAAATTAAAAAACTTTGTGTTCTCAGGGCCAAAATCTGAGAATAATAGCTCTGGCCTGGATGAGAGAATACTAACAGACGGGATAGAGTGATAGACTCAAAGGTATATAAGGGATTCTAGTTGATCTATGAGGGAAAAAGGGAAGTCCCACCAAAAACTGTGTTAAGCAAAGCCAGTATGAATTTATCTTAAACTGAGCATACATAATTTAACTTTATTTTTGCTTTAATTGTTTTTAAATTTAATTTAATTTTAATTTAATTAGTTTAATTCTGTTATTGTTTTGGCTTGCTTTTAGACATTGCGACAGTAATAAAAGGAATGATGAGAAGATATAGCAAAAGAAGCTCAAATGCAAAGTGTTCAAATATTTGTAGATCATAATTTTCAGAGAACTAAAGCTAAAAATCCAAATGTGCCACAAAAATCATGTTGGGTTTGGATACACATTTAATCTCATGACCGTTAGGTATCCTATTATATGGTTTATGTCAGAGTAAATGGATTTCCAGCATCACTCAAGAGATGGGTATTCCGATCCTAAGTTCACTACCAACAAGAAGAATGACATTGAGTCAATCAGTTTGCCTCTGTGAGTTTCATTTCTTCTTCTGTAAAGTAGATCCCTTAGATTAGGAGATCTCCTGATTCCTTTCTATCTAGTTCAAAAACAGGAATTTTAAAATTACAAAATTTAAATTCTGGTTATTTGGCTTCTGCTTTACATTTATATCTCATGTTAGAAAGATGACATCCTAAGCCACCCAGTGAGATTGGTGAGATGAGGGACAGCGGTGGCTGGTATTCCTACAGGGACTGTGAGATCTAACTGGACAGATGTTGTTTTGATAGAACAGGACTTACTCTCAGAGGATCTCAGGTGGTATAACCTTTAAAACTCCAAGATGGTTCACTGGAACATGATGTTAATCCTAACCAAGTCACATTGTAATTGTGAGGATTGAATGAGACAGTATGGCAGTGTCTGGAACATGGTGGTGGTCAGCCATTGTTTTCTTTTGTTTGTTTTCCTTTCGGGCTGGGCTGACATAATAAGCAGCTTCTACATAAAAGATTAAAACATACTATAACTTGAAAAATTGTAAATTTCTGCTTTCCTGTCATAATGAATATCTACCCCCACCTCCAACACACAGGTAGCCAGTTTGTGATGATCCTGACTCGTCTTTCTAAACCATAGTCCACTCTCTTCATCACAACACTTAAAAATAAAGCGAAATAAGGAATACAAATATGGAATCTATAGCACCACTAAACTTCCCTTCTGAATTTCTATAAATACTTACTCCTAACGATTCCCTTGCAATTTCAGTAATTAGTATAAATGATTTAAATTAAAGCATTTTGGCTCAATGACAATAGCTACAGCTACTATGGCTATTTATTGTCTGAATTGCTGCAAACCACTTCTCCTTTTTTCTCTCCACAGTGATGTTAATTTGTTCTGGTAGCAGCAGAAGAAAGCAGTTGTCCTATCATATCAGCTATTTTGTTGGCAAAGAATCACTTTAATTCCGGGTTGAATTTATATGGAATGCATTAAAAGATTCTGTTATTGAGTGGCTCCGTTTATTCAGCTCCTGTATTTATGCATCTATTAATCGACATAGGTATCTTCAATAAAGTTATATAATGCATGCACATCACATACACATGCATATGCGTATACTTACACATACTTAATGCTTAAAAATAAATTACTATGTCTATAGGTGTCGATTTCATTCAAAGCACACTGGCATTGTTAACACCTAGCACACTGCCCTAATTTGAGGAATCATTCTCAAAAGGGGCTGAACAAATTCCAGTTTGCAATACCAAGTAGGCTCATAAGGAAAGGGTTATCATTTTTTTAATGAGTGGTACTCTGACCCCTTCATTCAAGGTCAGACTGTGAAAATGTTAAAGTGGCTCGTGAGGCATGAATATTCATTTGACACATAGATATACACACACCAATCTTTGTTTTCATATAAGTTACTGGTGTGGCAGAGATTTCTCATTAAAAGAGAATTTTTGTGGTTGAAATCTGTTACTAGTTTATCAAAGCACCTGTCTGCTTTTACAACACATATGGCATTCGATCCAGAATGCCACATGGGTATCCACTTTCTAGATAGGTTTTGGCACTCTGAAATACACACCCAGGATCTGTCCCTCTTGAAATTAGATTACTAACTTGCAATCTGTTTCATCTGTGTCCAAAAGGCCTTCATGCAGAGTGGAAGATCCATGGGCTGGAAATGAACAACAGCTCTGCTTCCTCTTTGCAGGGTGATTCTTCCTACATCACTACCTGGCTCCAGCCTCTGTCTTCCCTTGCCTAACTGCTACAAGAGTGTTCTGTTTGGCCTGCCAGATTCTAGTCTTGCCTTTTTCAAATATGTTGTCCACAATGCAGTTGAATATGATCATGTCTCTGTCTTGCCTAAAAGCATTCAAAGCCCTCAGGGTAAAGTTCACAATTATTAACATGGCTGAGGAGTCCCTGGTGTTCTGTCTTCTTGCTTCTCTGCCTGTGATCTCTACTCCAGCTATAGTGAGACAGCTAGGTCTGTACACATTCTATGCCCTCAGGCCAGTTAGCTCTCCTCCCCTAACCTCCCCATCTACCTCTAGTCTATAGCTTCCCTGGATGAACTCTTAGCTTCTCTCCTTTAGGGGTCAATGTAGCAAAGATTCCCTCTAAGAATCCTTTCCTGACACCTCCGCAACCTTTTCTCAAGAGCTCATGATTTGTCCCTACACTGTATCATAGATCACTTACTCTATATGGGACTTGTCACGCTATACTATAGTTGCTCATTTACTTTTTGTCTCTCCCTTAAGATTTTCGTATAAACTCCTTGAGTCTAAAGATTATATATTATCAGCTGTTATATTTCTAGTAGGATGCTCAGGACTTAATAAATGCTTAATAAATATTGCTAATGAATGAATAAAAGTAATTCAGTTCAGTGATGACACAAGTCATATGTTTATGAGATATATTTATTAATTTAATTTCAAACAAGAATCTCATTCCAAAGACAGGAAATAGGCATTACTCAATAAATGAGTAACAAAAATTTCAAAATCTGTATTGAATTATAAAAATCATCATCCTCATTGTAAACATTTTTAATTAATTTCTGTTTGAAATTCTTGCTAATCAATTTCAAAAACAGAAAAAATAGGAGCGCTTGGGTGGCTCAGTCGGTTAAGCATCCGACTTCCTTCAGGTCATGATCTCGCGGTCTGTGAGTTCGAGCCCCGCGTCAGGCTCTGGGCTGATGGCTCAGAGCCTGGAGCCTGCTTCCAATTCTGTGTCTCCCTCTGTCTCTGCCCCTCCCCCATTCATGCTCTGTCTTTCTCTGTCTCAAAAATAAATAAATGTTAAAAAAAAATTAAAAAAAACAGAAAAAATAAACCATAACTTAAAAGTACTCATTTATTCTATTCAAGGAAAGTCAATAGGGAGAAATTAGCCTTATTGTTAGCCTTTGCTGATCACTACCCTATGAACTACCCACCCTATTTCAATCACTTCTCTTCTATTCTGGTTACTTACTGCTGCACAACAAATTATCCCAAATTTAATGGCATAAAAACAATGATCATTTGTTATCATTTCTCATGGTCCTGGGGATTGACATGGCTCAGCTAGTTGGTTGTCGCTCAAACCTTCTATGTGGTTTTAGTATGATGGTGACCTTGAGTTATTTTGATGGCTTCCTTATTCAAGTGCCTCATGATGGATGCAGTCTGTCAGCGGGGATTTTACTGGCAGCTGGCAGCCAAAATACTGACACGTGACGTCCCCATGTGGACTAAACTTCCTCACAGTCCGGAGGCGAGGTTCCAAGTATAGCCAGGAATCCAGCAGAAGCCGCACCGCCTTTTTTAAACTAGTCTCAGAATCACACCATCTTGTTTTCTCTGCATTTTGTTCTTTAGAAAGAAGTTTGTAAGGCTGGCCCATATTTTAGAAAGAAAAGAATGGAACTCTACCTCTTGATGGTAGAAAACTTGTGGGCATGTTTTAAAACCACCAGATTTATCTAACCACTAGCCTCCAAACAGCCTTCTTTCTCAATTGACATATTCCTTCACTTAACTAACTCCATATTAGCTTCCATGGCATTTGGTCATCTCTTTTCAATATGTCTCTGTACACCTGTGTTGGTTTATTTCTGTGTGGCGAGCCTCCTCCTGTTGGAGAGTGTGCATTCACTAGCATTTAGAATCATGTGTCCATGTGAGTGCCTCTGTCGTCCATATGTGGATATTCCATATCATGCAGATTTTCCATTATAAACTCTTAATTGTCACCACGATCTCCCCTTTGCCTTATTAGAGGTATTAACATGCATAGGAAAAATTAAAAAAAAAATTTTTTTTCCATTGGGGCACCTGGATGGCTCAGTTGGTTAAGTGACTCTTGATTTCAGCTTAGTTCATGATCTCATGTTTCATGACATCAAGCCCTGAGTAGGGCTCCATGCTGAGCATGGAGCCTGCTTGGGATTCCCTCTCCCTCTCTTTCTGTCCCCACCCTGTACACACTCTAAATAAATAAATAAACAAACAAACATTGAAAAAATATAGTTTGGGGATTATAATTTTCTTAGGTGGTGGCTTACTTTCTCTGAATCAAAAGTGGTAGATTTTCTTTTAAAATACTCTGTTTGAGGTGATAAAGAAGTTTTGAAAATAGTGATGATGGTTGTACAGCACTGTCAATGTAATTAATGCCACTGAATTGTACATTTAAAAATAGTTTTAAATGGAGTGCCTGAGTGGCTCAGTTGGTTGAGCGTCCAACTTCAGCTCAGGTCATGATCTTGCAGTCTATGAGTTCCAGCCCAGCATCGGATTCTGTGTCTCCCTCTCTCTCTCTCCCTCTCCCCTGCTTGTGCTCTGTCTCTCTCTCTCAAAAATAAATAAACATTTAAAAGAAACGGTTTTAAATGGTGAATTGTATACATACATATACATATATACATATATATGCATACATACATATACATGTATATGAGAGAGAGAACCATAATTTAAAAAATTAGCCATCTTATTCATATACCAAAAACCATTGAATTGTATAGTTTAGATGGATAAATTGTATGGTATGTGAATTATATCTCAATAAAGTTGTTGAAAGACATTCAAGGAGAAAACAACATGCATATTGACTTCTACTTCCCACAACTCTAGAGAAAGTGTTTGGAGTTATACTAAATTCAACATTAAAAACCCAAAACTATATATTGTGCAACCAATACGTCTATAAACAGTGATACAAAACTTACTAGTTAAATAATACGTACTTTATCAGTCTGTTACTAGAGTACTTCATGCCGGCTTTTAGTCTCCAGAGACATCTTTCTAGTCTTTTGTGTTTTTGTTTGGTTTACAGACAGTTATCAGAGGCTCTTTATGTATAAAAGCTGGTGGGTTTATATCTATGCTCATACTAAGTGAGCATCGTATATGCACACAGAGGACAACACCAACCTAACAGACCAAAAACAAAAAACAAAAAAACAAAACAAAAAAATCTAAGTCAGGCAGTGAAGAGTTATAGATGACCTTGTGTATAAATCCTTTACAATTTTGTATATAACCCTTTCCTCTGTTCTATTTCTAAGGTCTTCCATCATTAAAATATTTTGCTCACAGGTTAAAATGTGTGGGCAGAATCAGCATATGGAAAAATATATGTGGAACAAAAAGTAAAAATATAAAAACATGTGGGCATATAGAATTTTGTGTTATAATTTGTTTTCATTTCAGGCTGGGCCCAAATAATAAAGATAAACTGCTTAACCAACATCCTACCTTCAGCAATGCTCAGTAAAAACTTTTCAGCTGCCTGACATTCCAAATGGGCTCTGGGATGGATCGCACCATCCCGTTTCTGAATATCCTGTTCTAATTCTCCTCCAGATCACCTTGTCCCATCCCATCCTATGAGTGTTACCTATCTTCAGTCCTTCTTCCCATTAGAGTCCAGTGTGTCAGTGGATAGGGAAAATGTAGCTGGCTATTAATCTAAATAACTACTTTCTGCTTCATGTCTGGTGAGAACATACAGAAAATGTATCCGATACCCAAGATGCAGACTCTAGATTGCACTATTAAATATCATGCAGCCTCAGTTTGGGTCTCTAGAAAGTAAGCAACTAAATCAATGAAGCATCTTAAAAACATCTTCTCCAGAGGATGTAACCCAGTATGAACTACCTAAAAAACAGAACTTTTTTATGGGACATATTGGTTTACCCAATACTTAGTCTTGCCTCTCCTTTTTAAATGTTTATTTATTTATTTTGAGAGAGATAGAGCACACAAGTGGAAGAGGGGCAGAGAGAGAGAGAGGGAGAGAGAGAGAGGCAGAAAGAGAGGAAGAGAGAATCCCAAGCAAGCTCTAGGCTGTCAGCACAGAGCCTGACTCGGGGCTCGATCCCACATACTACGAGTTCATGATCTGTGCCAAAATCAAGACTTAGATGCTAAACTGACTAAGCCACTCAGGGGCCCCAGTCTTGCCTCTTTTAATGATGAACTTAGTATGACTTCAAGCCCCCTTCTCTAAAATTGTGAAAGTAAAATACAGTTGTCAACATTTCTTTTGGGCAGCTATAAAAGAAAACCATGGACTAGGTGGTCTATAAACAAAAGTAATTTATTTCTCCCAGTTCTGGAGCCACGAGTCCATGATCAAAGTGCCAGCAGATTCAGTGTCTGGGAAAGGCTGGTTTCCTGGTTCACAGAAGGCCATCTTCTCCAAAAGGCATGGCAAAAGGGATCAAAGAGTTTTCTGGGGCCTCTTCTTTATGGGCATTAATCCCATTCATGATCATTCCATCTTCATGATGTAAGTACCTTCCAAAGGCCCCAACTCCAAATGCCATCACATTGGGGATTAAGTTTCAACATATTAATCTGGAGAGTGGGGCACAAATATTCAGTCCCTAGCAAGTGTTATGTGTGGATTTCAAGCCCTGAGAAGGCAAGCACAGAAGAAGCCCACTCTACATTCCCCAAAGTGTCTGTGATCCCAGCAGTAGTAACCCCATGTTAGGGAACTGCACATCTAGGATAAATAGTAGGTTTGGGAAAATAATTTCTTTCCTATCAACAAAGTCACAGTTGATCATGACACTTACAAATGCATGCGTATACTTGATAATGATACCTCCAATTTGCATTAGTAAACAACACAGTCCCTCAATCTGCATATTCTGGTATGTAACGTAACATCATCTTTTCAGAACAACTGTGCTGTTTACCTTTCTTCTGTGTAACTAAAAGGCATTTCCTGATGAATTTCCCTAAATTGTGCTAATAATATATTCACCTAGGAGAAGAAAAAAAAAAACTAATAGAGATTCTAAAACTCAAAATTGCCTTGATAAATTGTAAAGGTAAATTGTAAAGATAAACTGTGAAGTACTCATTATAGGCCTCACACTAGGTTTGCAATAAAACAGAAACAGAAAATGAGAGCTTCAAAACATCCTTCTATATCCCAGTGTCTCCCAAGGACTGTTTGAAGAAACTGGGAGAGGATTCTCAACCTTATCAAGCCTACTTCCCCTTTTATTACAAATATTTGACATCCTCTCCACGCTCCTGAAATGAAATTCATAGATAATATAATCTACCAGCACATACAATTTCAAAGAATCAATATAATGTCATGATATGTAAAAGAGAAATAAGAGAAATGGAATTTACCACAAAGTAATGTATAGTTTACATGTAAATGCTTGAGAATGACGACACTAGAAGAGAATACAAAATGAAGTGATTCTGTGCTTGCGTCCATCAGAAATACTTGAAAGAGCTATAAAAGCTTACTGATTTGGGTGGATTTTATTGGCTACACAAATTCCACTACAACAAGAGTGCCGGTAACGCAGTTTTCTGTTATATGATAAACAATTGTTTTAAAGTTCTGAACAAAATAAAGTACAACCTTCCCTGGAGTTACACAATATTTGCATTCCAGGTAATTCAGTATTCATTATGATCATACAAAAACACTTACTTTGTGTTTACATGTACAAAAGAGTTATATTCTAGTTTCAGAAAGTTAAAGTAGGTGTGTGAACTATAAAAATATCTGATGGGATATTTCAAAATCCTGCAAAAATTAAAGCAATTTTTCTCTGTGTGTGTGTGTGTGTGTGTGTGTGTGTTTGTGCATGTGTGTTTGTGTTTTTCCTGAACAATGCTCCATACCTAGCAACCCAGGGTCATTCCTTCTTTTTTTTTTTTTTTTCAGGGTCATTCCTTCTAAGTGGCTGTATCTCCTCCAAACTTGTGACAACCAAAAATGATTTCAGAAATTTCCAAAAGATTCTTTGGAAAGAAGTACCACCCACCATGAGAACCATGCTGTAGCTTACTCTTCTTATGGGCGAAGCCGTCATGCCCTGTACTGCCCTGGTTCCTCAGATGGCAGGGTTTTCTCACTCTGCTGATGGCCAGTGGTCTTACTCACAGGTTTAGATTATCCACAGCACAGTTCAGATGCACCGTGTTAGTTGATTTATCTGGCGTCTTTTTATATAGCCCCACATACTTCAAGAAGGCATCATTCCCCTCTACAGTACTACCTAAGTATCAAAAAGGATGTGGTAATTTCCTCCTGATTTGGAACTGCAATTCTTCCCAAAGCTCTTGCAGCCCCTCCAGGTTCACCCACATTCTCCCACACCTTAATCATGAGTCTCATTCTCTGGTGCCCCCATGCACCGGAAGCACTGAACGATTGCCTCTTCTCTCTCTGAGATCACATTCTTCTCACAAAGTAGATTATATTCTAATTTTGAGATCCTCCCTGTCTCTTAATAGGTTATATTTATTTTCCCAAAGGGAAAAGTCTGCGCCTCTCAGGGACCGTCAAGGTGAGTCAA
Source organism: Prionailurus bengalensis (assembly GCF_016509475.1). Classification (NCBI taxonomy): domain Eukaryota; kingdom Metazoa; phylum Chordata; class Mammalia; order Carnivora; family Felidae; genus Prionailurus; species Prionailurus bengalensis. The sequence goes on along the minus strand of NC_057349.1, from coordinate 82,050,455 downwards.
TGGGCCTTCAGTGAATTTTCATTAAACACTGAAGTGATTAGTTTAATCTAGGATCTTGCTGATAAGTGGTGTCCAGAAGTTTCCACTCAAACACACCTCATTCCAGGAATAGTATCCTTAACTTGCTTTCATTTTTCTGAAGTCAGCTCAGGGAGGGGGCTTCGTATGCTCCAAACAAAATGTCACAATGACTTATCATGTTTCGTCTGTTCCATGCCCTTATTCTCTTTCTTCCCTACACAACAGCTAAAAATAAGAAGTTGATGTAAACTGGGAAAATGTCACACTGCTTTCTGGGCAAGTCTGACTCTACTTTCTCTGAGCCTAGAACAGGATTCCTCTTGGGAAAAAAAAGTCTGCTTATGATGTAAGCAGAAGAGGAACAATTAACCATCTACAACTGCACTTCAGGTTATAATGACACAGAGTCAGGACAATTAACATGATTTACCAGATTAGTTCTGAAATAGGAGTTTGATCATAAAACTTCTTCTATGTATTTTAGGTGGGGTTGTTATTATTATTATTATTATTAATTTGCAAATGGGACAGGAAAAAAATTGTTCAAACTATTCTTCAAACTATTACTATTCCCCTACATTCCTCTTATTTTCCTGTTCTCTCTGGGGAAAAATTTCTAGCGCCCCCCCCCCCCACATATATATACCTTTGCAGATAAAGATAAATAAAGACAAGTCACAGCGTTCACTCCCTTTATTCTGTGACTTGAGTCTGTGAACATTTGTCAGTTTGTAGTTGCTGCCTGCTGGCATGAGCAAGTGTATTTCTTAATCTATTTCACACGATTACTGCCCAAAGAGAGATCACTCTGTTTTCCCTTAATTTTGTTAAAGAGGTCTGGCTTTTCAGGGTGGAGTTTTGAAAGAAAAGCAGCAGGAGAGCCAAGTGCACTTAATAAAAACACAGCCCACAGCTCAGAGTTTCACACGTCAGCCGAGCTCCTGCAGCTCTGCCATCCAGAGGTACTAAACCTTCCTACCAGTGTTGTAGGTACACGTTCACAGCACATTAAAAAATGAGACATTCTCATTACCTGCCACTCTACTCAATGGAGTTATCAGGGGATACAAAATGAAAGAATTTCAGTTCATCTTTTCTTAAAAAGAAAAAGCCAAAGCACCCAGTGTGGAAATGAATCCCTCCTAATTGCTTTTTACAGAAGTACATCCATCACTTTAATAATGACTTTAATAATAATAAGCATAATTATTATTTATAAAAAGCCTAGTATGTGCCATGCACAATATTTAATTCATTTGTATCAGTTTTATTTCCTACCTCAACTCTGCAAGGCAGGTAGAATTAAGTAAGGAGAGTGTTTTGGGGAGAAAGAATTCTGATTGCCTTTAAATTATATCCTACTTTTAACAAGTTAGAATTTTAGTACACCTGAATGTTAGAACTTAGCCTAATAACATCCGCAATGCTATATTTTAAATTTTGTGTATGTGTTTTAGAGCCATATTTCACTTATGTTCAATGCCTTTTAAATGAATTGATTCTAAATCTTGATACAGCGTTTCAATATTTTGATCTAGATGTGTATATAGTCCATTCGGGGAGAAATGTTGGACTAAATCTATCAATGAGATCTAATTGGAAGTCAAAGCAATGTATTAGCTGTTTAATTTCTTTTTAAAAAGTCTTACTTTACTCTCTAATTGTAAAGAGTAATGTGGTAACTTAGCCTAAAAATTTCACTTACAAATATTTCCTTTTGAAATTAGAGTATTTGAGGTGTTTTTACCATATGCTTTTTAAAAATATTTTCCATATATAGAAACCATGATGAGGGAATTAAAAATATAAAAAGAAGATGAAACAAAAAATGTATTTTCTAGTCTCTTTAGAATGTTTTAAGAAGCAAAGCAAATGAACAAAGAAAAAAGAGACAAACAAAAACCCAGACTCTTTAACACAGACAACAAACTGGTGGTTACCAGAAGGTAGGTAGGTAGGGGGATGGGTGAAGGATGTGGATGAGGGGCACAGTTACCATGATGAGCACCGAGTAATGTACAGAATTGTTGAATCACTATATTGTACACTAAAACTAACATAACACTGTATGTTAATTATACTTCAATTAAAAAAATTAAAAAAATATTCAAAATAAGCTCATTCTCTATTGAAATAATCAATTGTAAAGAATTGTATAATTTTGATGTGTCGTATTATATCCTTTAGAGCTATTTAAGCTTTCTGTCAGTGATATTTGCAAACAATGAATTATTTCCACTAATGAAAATTTTGGAAAACTTTAAGCTAAGTATAAATCATGACAGCAATAGTACCTTGAGAATAATTCCTTAGATTGCATTTTCCAGGGAACGCTCTGCCTTGGGGGGTGTTTCCTAGACCAGCCATGGCAGAGGGGTTTTGCCCTTTAGTTCTGCTCCAATTCATACAGACACAGATGGAGGAAACTCAGAATAAAGAGTCGCTCATCAAAGTCTCCACCTCAGTGCTATCATTTGTTGTGGTAATTTCTGGAATGTATTAGCACCTAAATAATTGATTATCTGCACATGGCCTTCAATGGTGAAAAACATATTACTAACTTGAAATCAGTTTGTCTTACCCAGGACCACCCTCCCCCATCCCCAAGAGCAGAGACTTCAAAGTCTTGTGTTCAGGTAACTTCATAATGATAAAAGGCAGCAGGACGGGGCTTTGGAGAGGGAGCAAAGCAAAGGAGGCAAAGGCAATCAAAAATGTATCACTGTGGGGCACCTGGGTGGCTCAGTCGGTTGAGCGTCTGACTTTGGCCCGGGTCATGATCTCACGCCTCATGAGGTCGAGCCCCGTGTCGGGCTCTGTGCTGACTGCTTCGGATTCTGTGTCTCCCTCTCTCTCTGCCCCTAACCCACTCGCATTCTGTCTCTGTCTCAAAAATAAATAAACATTTAAAAATATATATATATTTAAAAAAGAATGTGTCACTGCATTGGCCACAGTTACAGGCACTGGTGTGTACTCTTGCCCAAACCTTCTGAGGAACCTTAAGAAATGCATGTATGAACCATCCACACAAGGGACAAGATAATGAAGTGGGTTTCTGTCTCTCATTGATCATGATGCTTTCTTGGACATCAATATTCTTAGGCTCCAAGTTGTACATGAGTGAATGCCAATTGTTTTCTTCAGCCGGTCCTATGAGGCAGCAAGCATCTAAGAAGCTCTAGCATAGGAATTGAGAAGCATGACCATACAAGCCTACATCAATATCTTGTTGGGTTGCATATTAGAAACCGGCTGGAGCCTGTACAGCGTTAAACACCACTGCGGTGGCCGAAGATGGGGCTGAGAACATCGAGGTGATATGTGAGAAGGGTCCACTACAGTCTGTAAATAACTCAAATTCTTTCTTACCTTTAGCCAGGAGCCTACTTGAATCAAAGATATCAATTGCAAAAAAGACAATGTGCTAGCATTTACGTCATAGTAACTACATCATTTATGGGTCAAGATGTGGCAAATAATAAATCCAATGAAGTCTAAAGGTAGATATTAGTATCATATGGCTCCTATAATAATATAATTTGATATGAAAGAGAAGCTAGTACACTAAAACATAAAGGTTGAGACATAGTTGACACTTTCATCAAAGTAATATCTCCCTTCTGCATACTTCCTATTTTGCAGGCACTATTTACCTTATAATATTCTGTTTAAAATAAAAAATTAACTTGATGCTCATATAACTTGTTTTTCTCCTACACATTTGGAAATGGCTTTTGTTCATTCTAGAGTGAAAGAGCAAGACAGAAAGAAGGAAAGTGTGCATACTTAGAAAAAGAGAAAGAGAAGGTGAGAGAGAAAAATTGCAAGTTCTTGCCTGGGATTTTTTTTTTTTTTGAAAAGTGTTAAATGTGAAATAGCACTATGAAACACTTTACAGTCCATTCAGTTTCTTTTGAAAAATAATAGTTGGATTGAAATGAGCACTTTAGAAGATATTTCATTTCTTGGCATTTAAAATCAATATTTTTCTTACTGTCATGAATATTTTTTGGAGAAGCCTTGGCAGCTATTTTTGTTCATCGTAATTGTGGCTCCACCATAGGTGAAGATGGAACTCCTTTCTCTCATTATTTAGAGCTTAGAAGCCCCGAGCTAAAGGCTGTGATTCTTCATGTCATCACTATGGTGGCAAATAAGAATTCCCATTTAGTTCCTGGTAACCTCATTTGTCAAGAAGACTATATTTCAAGTTCGCGTAGATTTAAGGCAAACAAAAACTAGCCAGATAAATGCCTCTTTGGTCACAATTTCATTCATCAATTACAGAAAAGTTAAGCTAATAGGATATTAATTTTGCAGACTACTAACCTATTTCAAATTTTATTTTAAAAAGATGTGTGAAGTTAATTTAATTTTCAAATTGATTCTCCATTAGCGATAGTTTCAATGTGGTGCTAATATAAAAGAGCACTTAGGTGAACCACATTCCAAGCTAGGGAGATTTTAAATTCCCTAAACTTTACTGTGAACATGAAAGTGGAGATACGTTACCAGAATGTTCTGTATGGCACTTGAAAAAGGTATTTTTTTAAATTTATTTTTTAATGTTTATTTATTTATTTATTTATTTATTTATTTATTTTTTGAGAGAAGAGAACAGAGCGTGAGGGGGAGAGGGACAGAGAGAGAGGGAGACACAGAACTGGAAGCAGAGCCCAGGCTCTGAGCTGTCAGCACACAGGCTGACACGGGGCTCAAATCCACGAACCGTGAGATCATGACCTGACCAAAGTCGGACACTCAACCTACTGAGCCACCCAGGCACACTGAAGAAGGTATTTTTTAAGTAAAAACTTTGAAACTGTTCTCAAGTCTTTCTTTAAGCTTTCAATTTTAGCCCAAGTTGATCAATAATAATAATAATAATAAGGTCATATTTTGAGAAACTTTAAATCTGTCTCTATCTTGAAACGACAAGCCTTTCCAGCCAAATGACTAAACACTTCAGAGGGGAAGAAGTGCACACTGGATCCTTCAGTGCCTCAAAGAAACTTTGGGCTCCTTTCTAGCCATGTGTTACCAAATTGTATGGTTTCTGAGTTCAGATCAATTTCAGTTATTTCCCATTATGATGCCTACCACCTAAAAATGCCAGACTTTAGCTTCACATTTAATCTAATGCAGTTAAAAACTCAGCAAAACCATGAACTTGCTAATTATGCAACAAACCAAGTTAACATATGTTATCAAGACACTTCTCACAGATCCCTATTGCCTTGCCTTCACTCCCAATCCAATTGCAGTAGATGCTACTCTTTTGAAGATCATAAGAATTTATTTTTATTTTTATTTTTTGGACAGAGAGAGAGACCACACATGAGTGATCATGAGCTGGGGAAAGGGGCAGATGGAGAGAGAGAGAAAATCCTAAGCAGGCTCCGTGCTCAGCGTGGAGCCTGACACGGGCTTGATCCCAGGATCTTGGGATCATGACCTGAGCCAAAATCAAGAGTTGGGAACTCAACCACCTAAGCCACCTAGAGGTCCCAAAGATCATAAGAATTTATAGATGAACCATCATAAACATCATTTCTTTATATCATTTCAACATACAGTAGTTTCATATTTTCTCAGAATCTCTCAGATCCAGTTTATATTACCTAACTTTTCGTCAATATTCAATTGATTTTCCCAAGTTTCTTATCAATTTTTTTCCATCAACCAATTGATCTAAATTATGCTTCAAACATGTGTCTATTTGCATGACAGTATGCAATGGGGAAAAGAAAAAAAAATCAAAATTTTATAACTTCTCTAGTATGTATTTTATTACCTATTTTTAAGCTATTATTACCTATCATTTTATTACCTATTTTAAACATTTTATTGCCCATATATCTGAGGAAATTTGCAAATATATATTCTCTAATGCCATTTTTGGATACATAAAAATTCTATAGCTAGTAAAATCTTATGTTGCTTTCCAACTATTATTACGTTTACATAGAATCAAAAGACCAGAACCAATCAGAGTAGAATTTATACCTTAAAATTTTGTGTCTTGCAAAACACCCTTAATCCGGGTTTATGTTAACATCAGTACATCATTTGCTTGCATGGAAAAAATTTCCGTGGTCCACTCTCAAATTTCAGTATATGTAAAAGTACCTGGACCTTACTTCTGGGGTGACGTCCAGGGACAACCATTTTTATTAGCCACCTGGGGTATTAAACAACACTTGGAAGAACTATTATTCTTATTATATTTACATTACACTCTATCTTCTCTGAATAAGTTTTCCTTTATTCCAGTTTTATTGGAACAATTGGAATAACTGATATATATGATTATATATGTGCAAAGTGCATATGTGATGGTTTAATATACATAACCATTGTGAAATTATTAGCAAGATCAAGTTAATTAACACATTCATTACCTCACACAGTTAATTTGTGTGTGTGTGTGTGTGTGTGTGTGGTAAGAATGCTTAAGATCTACTTTCAGCAAATTTGAAGTATACACTACCATATTAACTATAGTTATTGTGACATATATTAGATCCTCAGAACTTATTCATCTTATAACTGAAAGTTGTACCCTTTGAACTACATCTTCCCATTTCCGATTCTCCCCCATCCCTGGTAATACCTTCCTGTCTGTTTCGATAACACCACCTTATTTTTTAAGATTGTGTATATATACCATATTATCCTTATGCATTCACCAATCCACAGATACTTAGTTATTGGGAATTATGCTAATATGAACAAAAGAGTATAGATATCTCTTCGAGATATTGATTCTATGATCTCATTGATTCATAAGTAATAAAAATGAACCACAGGAAAATATTGCAATTAGCTTGAATCTGGAATTGGATGTAGTTCCATAAACTAGAAGTTCATTCATAGAGCACTTTTTTTTTCTGGAGTTAGGGCTAGAATATGCCTATAATTTTAACATTTTGTCTTTTTTTTCAAGTTTATTTATTTATTTTGAAAGAGAGAGAGAGAGCACAAGCAGGGAGGGGCAGAGAGAGACAGAGAGGGACAGAGAGAGAACTCCAAGCAGGCTCTGCACTCTTCAGTGCAGAGTGCAATGCGGGGCTTGAACTCATGACCATGAGATAATGACCTGAGGCAAAACCAAGAGTCAGTTGCTTAACTGACTGAGCCACTCAGGTGCCCCAACATTTTCTTATTAATCATCAGTTATTGTATTTCAAAACCTAAGTCTACTGACAAATCTAATGTAAATTGGGACTACCCTGATAAAAGTACAGTATCCAGAATAAGAGAGATGATAATTCCTTTCTTTCTGCAAATACTGACTTCACCTGGTATGTGGTCTTCAGTTCTAGACACTGAACTTTAAGAACAGTAACGAATTTATACACAACCAGAGAAAAGCAACAGTGAGGTTGAAGGAACATCAACAGGCATAATTAGTAATTTTGGCTCTTAAGTAAGCAAGCCCGATTTTGCTCTCAAAGTGGTATTTCCATTGATAATGTGAATCAAAAATAGATGTCATGAACAATCCATTCCAATCTGGAAGTTTGGTGTTTTAACTAATGTTAACTATCCTTGTTATATAGTTTCTAGGCTTTTACAATTATTTTGAATTTGGTTTTGCAAATTTCATTGATCTGAGGCAAAATCTATTATTTAAAAATGAGAAATGTTTGAGGGAAATTGAGCTTTTTTTAATCTTCGAGAAGAATAGGAATTCATGTATTCAACGTTGTATGTCAGGATTCAGTTATATACAACAAGTCCTCTCAGGCCAGCTCAAAAAGAGGAGTCTAAAAAGGATATTAGGAACACCACAGAATCTTATCAGCACTAGAGAGTTGGGCTGGGTGTTGCCTGAGGACAATAAATGTGACTTAGTTCTCTGTAGCATGTTCTTATCTCACTGCCGTTGGCAACAACTCCAACACAAAAGGCACTGGAGACCTTATGCCCCAGCTCAGGACAGTTCCCCCCACCAAACTCCACACAGCTGCTGCCACTCACTCACTGCCTAAGAGGTCATTAGAATACACCTGATTGGTGAAGTCTGGGTCACATGACTGTGCTTAGCTACAGAAAGGTCTGGTGAAGCAGGCACTCTGGTTTTTACTTGGTTGAGCAAGTAAGGTCATAATGCAGGAATTTTCCTAACATTAGAAGGACAATCAGAAGTTGATAGGAAGCTGAAAATGTGAGAGAGTCGCTTTAAAATTATATTTATTGAATAGTATGTGCCAGGATTTTTCCTTGACTCTTGGGTATGGAGAGAAATTCTTTTATATACAGTAATTCTTAGAAATAAGGCTAATGGTTAAAAGTTACAAGGAAACAATCTCATCTCAATACCGGTAAATACATATCGAATATGTTATTTATGTTAAAAGAAACCTCATGCTATAAAAATCTCATTAATTTTTTTAAATTGAAAAACAAAGCAGGAAAGTGACTAGAAAAATGTGGACTTAGAAATAAGTTATTTTCTTTCAGAAATTTTAGTAATCAAGATGTTTAGCAATAAGTGCATTTTACTATTGCAAGCTAAATGTAATAGTTTATCAAAATAGTAAAAAAAAAAAATTGAAAGTTTCTAAATGGCACTAAGCAAATAGTGAACTGCCCATGAAATCAACCTGAGAATCAATGAGCTTCTGATCATCAAAATAAATGCAGCACAATTTACACGCCTTTATGTTAAAAGAGAAATACAAAACTAGCTTAGCAGACAACTATTCAGAAAAAGCAGATGCTGATTCCTATTCTAATCACACAAACACTTTTTGCCTATTCACAAAAACTCAATATCTATATCTATATCTATATCTATATATATCCCACAATAAGTGTCATCTTGCAAATTATAGTCCCTCATTAACTGATCAAGCAATATAAAGAATGACTGAGCCCCAAGGTTAAAAAGTAATAATAGCTAATGATTTTCACCACTTACTATGTGATAGTTAATGTTCTCAGTGTCTTATATATATTTACACATTTGCTCCCTGCAAGAAAAACTCCAAAAGTATTGTCCCAATTTTATAGATGAGAATGAAAAGACAGAGACAGGTAAAATAATTGCCGATGGTAGCTAGCAATTGGCAGAACCAGAATTTGAACAAAAAAAGCTGGGCTCCCCAATCTAGTCTTGTTTTCCTCACTATGCTCTCCTGTCTCCAAGTAACAGACTACATGACTCAGCCTTCCCCATAAGTATGCCATGGCACTTTAATATGTCATGAGTGAATGTGTCATGTGAGCCTGAGATAATGTCCCCCAGACCTTGACAGCTATACACTGTCAGAGGAAAAGGAGAAAGACTCTTTCTGTCTAATAGGGGAGTATGGTCTAAAAAAGAGAACTAATTTGGGGCAACTGGGTGGCTCAGTCAGTTGAGCGTCCGATTCCGGCTCAGGTCATGATCTCACAGCTTGTGTTCAAGCCCTGCGTCAGGCTCTGTGCTGACAGCTCGGAGCCTGGAGCCTGCTTCGGATTCTGTGCTTCCCTCTCTCTGCCCCAACCCACTCACATTCTGTCTCTGTCTCTCTCAAAAATAAATAAACATTAATTTTTTTTTAAAAAAAGGAAACTAACTCACTGTGCACTCTGATGGCCACTGCACAGTTGTCAAGCACAAATTGACATTATCTTTGAGTTATCACTAGATTGAAGAACAAGTCCTTATGAACACTTGCAAGTGTTATAAGTTGTTGTGAAGTAAAACCCCTTCACTTCCCCAAGAATTTAATAAACTCTATTACGCACCCAGAGGTGTGTGTGAGTGCTGATTCCTTGCAAACATTTAAGAAAGGGCTGAGTACCAATGCATGCAGAGGAAATAACCCATGTAGGACAGACTCTAAAAATTAACCCAATGCAGCAAAGACTTTCTCTCTTTCACACAGAGAGAAAGCTGGAAAGCTGGAAACTGACTTCTGCTCCCTGCAGCCCCCACCTGCCCATGCCACAACCCTTCTCCAAGTCCCTAGAGAGTTTGGGAGAGATGCAAATGTGCTCTTGTTCTAAGATAGTGTTCTCAAAGGACAGAATACCTTAATTGAGTTCCAAGTTATACTTCTAATTAAATTTTATTCTACAATGAAATGAGGGGCCTCAAGAGGTACAGCGTTTCCTGTTTTCGAAAGAGAATTCAAGAGAATTCAAGATATACTTGATGTGCTAAAAACTTCATCCATCCAATCTCTAAAATTCTGAAAGCCTATGAATAATGAGGAAAATTTTTGTGTGCCTTGGTGTCATTTAAAACAAACATTAAAATGTGTTTTTTTTTTTTTTACCAATGAAAAGAATTCAAATTCCAGCAGGAACTGATGATAATGCCATTCCATTCAGAATAACTTCATATTCTAAAAGTATTTGTTTGATAGTCATCAGGGGCTTCAAAAAATATCCTCCTCATTAATGTTCATCATGGATCTCAGATCCCAGTGATGGCATTGTAAAACAGCATAAACATAACCCAAACATAACATTGCATTCCCTCTTTTAATTAAAAAAGCAAAATCTATAATTATTTCAGCTCCAGTGTAAAGTATAAACAATGAATATTTCTCAAAGAAAAAGACCCTTTGTATGATAGAAACAATTTGTTTAGATTAGAAACAAAGCTATAAATGTGAGAATTAATGTTTCTAAAAACATAAGCCCTTAAACACTAACAAATTCTGAGAGAGCACAACAAAGAAGGAAAGAAAGAAATAATAAAATAATTTTTAATTACTGGTTAATTGAAGTGGATTTTTGACAATGCTCATGAGAAGTAGGTATCCTCCAGATACTTAACCTAAAGAAATGCTGGCAAGGAGCAACTGGGTGATTTTTATTCGGGGATGTAAAAGTAATCACAAACAAAGGCAACACACACACACACACACACACACACACACACGGCATCTGTAAATGTAATTCTTGCAAACATGTGTTCCACCACAGTCATTTTTGTCATGATTTTATATATATGTATATAATATATTATATATGTGTGTGTATTATATGTGTAGTATATATATTTATTATATAATTATATATAAACTAAATTCAGAAGTTTAATTGAGGGAAAACTGAAAATGTGAATTGGAGAATATAAAATTTTCAGTTTATTTATTTATTTTGAGAGAGACAGTGTGAGGGGGGGGGCAGAGAGAATATCAAACAGCCTCCCAGCTGACAGTGCAGAGTCTGATGTGGGGCTTGAAGTCACAAAACTGTGAGATCATGACTTGAGTTGAAAACAAGAGTTAGATGCTTAACTGACTGAGCCACCCAGGCACCCTGAAAATGTGAAAATTTTAGTTTTCAAGGTATATATCCTTCTGTTTCTACTAATATGGTAGACTAGATATCTTTAAAAGCTTTCCAAAAGAGAGGAAGGCAAACCACAAGAGACTCTTAAATACAGAGAACAAAGTGAGGGTGGATGGGGAGTGGGGGAGAGGGGAAAAGGGGTGATGGGCATTGAGGAGAGCACTTGTTAGGATGAACACTGGGTGTTGTATGTAAGTCAATTTGACAATAAATCATATTCATAAAAAATTAAATAATTAAGTAAATAAATAGTAAAAATAAAATAAAATGAAATAAAATAAAATAAAAATAAAAAATAAAAGTTTTCAATATAAAACACCTAAGTGCCCCTAGGTGGCTCTGTTGGTTAAACTTCCAGCTTGATTACCGCTCAGGTCATGGTCTCACAGTTGATGGGTTCGAGCCCACATGGGGCTCCAGGTTGACAGCTCTGGAGCCTGCTTGGGATTCTCTCTCTCCCTCTGTCTCTGCCCCTCGCCTGCTCAAGCTCTCTCTTTCAAATTGAAAAAATATACTTGCAAAATAATGAAAATAAAACACCTAGAAATGTAGAGGAAAAAAAGTCAAATATTCTTTGGATATTTACCCAAGCTTAAGCAATTTGAAAGAAATCCCTAGATCCAAAGTTAAGTAAAGAGATGAAAACCAGAACAGTAAGACTCTGTTGCTTAGGGTTGATAAAGCTATGAAGGCCAGGAAAAAAGTTGGGAGTTGGAATTGTCACATGCCACACATGAAACCAGGATTCTTAAAATACTGCACAATGTTGTAAAAGGGTGAACATTGAAACATAGTCCAATCACAAAAGCAGGGAGCTAAAACTGACCTGTACCCTGAGGGAGTTAGGGTGGGCTGGGAAAGAGGGACCTCCTCATAATCCATAATTACTAATTCAGGGTTTCAGGTTTAAATATATAATACATGGAAGATCAGGGAAGCTTTAACCCAAGAAATTGTCTTAAAGTTGACTTGGACTGTTAGCACCTTCGGGCATTGAAGCAAAAGCAAATACACATTCTCTCTGCATAAACCTTCAACCCAAGGTCTGCAGTATTGCTATAAATAGTACCCACTGAAATTGCAAAATGCACAATAAAACACATCGATATAAATGAATCAAAAGAAACAACAAATATCAAAAAGAGACCTCTCCCAAATAAAAGGTTGTATACAGACTATAAAATATTTGTTTATATGCAAAATATAATATACAAATATGTTCTCTGTTTAAAATATTCAAGGAGGAGAGCCTGGATGGCTCAGTTAGTTAAGCATCTGACTCTTGTTTTTGGTTCAGGTCATGATCTCATGGGTTTCATGGGTTCTTGCCCTGCATCAGGCTCAGCACTGGTAGAGCAAAGCTTGTTTAGGATCCTCTCTCTTTCTCTCTCTCTCTGCCTGTCCCCCACTTGCACTGTCTCTCTCTCAAAAATAAATAAATAAATAAATAAATAAATAAATAAATAAACTTAAAAACAAAATAATAATATATTCAAAGAAATAAAAGACAGTTTAGAAAATAAAAAATAAAGTACTACCAAAATAAGAGATGGAGCCAAATATAATATCTAACAATAAACTAAAATCAAAGAAATTATAAGCTCAATGGACAAATTAAGTAGCAAATTACATATACAGTTGAAGATACAAATTTTAAATATATCACCCAGATAATAAGGGGTTTCAAAATATAAAAAAAAATATTGAATATAAAATGAGGGTGTATAACATATTAGAGTCCCAGCAAAAAGACTAGACAGGATGAATAGAAATATTCAAAGAGATAATGTCTGATGTAATAAACTTTTCAAACATGGTGACAGACATAACTTCTCTAATTCAAGACAGATGGCCAAAAGCCACATGAAAACATGCTGAACATCACTGATCATCAGGAAAATACAAATCAAAACTACAGGGAGATATTGCCTCACACCTGTCAGAATGGCTAAAATCACCAATACAAGAAAAAACAAGTTCTGGAGAGGATGTGAGAAAGAGGAACCCTCTTGTACTGTTGGTGGGAATGCAAACTGTTGTAGCCACTCTGGAAAACAGTATGGAGATTCCTCAAAAAGCTAAAAATAGAACTACCCCTATGATCCAGCAATTGCACTACTAGGTATTTACCCAAAGAATACAAAAATACTAATTCAAAGGGATACATGTACCCCTATGTTTACAATGGTAGAATCTGCAATAAGCCTAATTATGGAATCAACCCAAGTGTCCATTGACTGAACGGATAAAGAAGAGGTGCTGTACACACACACACACACACACACACACACACACAGGAATATTACTTGGCCATAAAAAAGAATGAAATCTTTCCATTTGCAACAACATAGACACAGGTAGAGAGTATTATGCTAAGGGAAATAAGTCATTCAGAGAAAGACAAATGCCATATGATTTCACTCATATATGGAATTTAGGAAATTTAGTTTACAAACTAGTAAAGGGAAAAGAAAAAGAGAGGGAGGCAAACCAAGAACAGACTCTTAACTATAGGAAAAAACTGATGGGTGGAGGGATGAGTTAAATAGATGATGGGGATTAAGGGACACTTGTGATGAGCACTGGGTATAGTATGTAAGTGTTGAATCGCTACATTGTACACTTGAAACTAATACTACCCTGTATGTTAAGTAACTAGAATTTAAATAAAAACTTTAAAAAAGAAGAAGAAATTTCAAGATGAATAAACTGTGTATCCACACCAGGTATAGAGAGACTGTAAATTTCAAAGATAAAGGCAGACATTAAAATCAGTTGGAGATGAAAAAAACAAAAAACAAAAAACAAAAAAAACTCCTAAACTGACAGGCTACAAAGAAATGATTAGACCAACAGCAAAAGCATTAGTGGAAATAAGAAAATATATAATGGTGGGGCTCTTGGATAGCTCAGTCAGTTAAGCATCTGACTCTTGATTTCAGCTCAGATCAGATTCTCACAGTTCGTGAGATCTAGCCCCACGCTGGGCTCTGCACTGGCAGCATAGAGCCTGCTTGGGATTCTTTCACTCCCTCTCTGCTCTTCCCCTGCTCACTCTCTCTCTCTCTCAAAATAAATAAATTTTAAAAATTTAAAATAAAAAAGAAAAACAGAGAAAACAAAAAAAGAAAAAAAAAGGAAAGATAATGTACAATGGTATCTGGTCTCTTCAATGAGCTGAGAGAATATAACTTCAGCATAGGATTGTGTAGTCAGATAAATATATCCAATAGTAAGGCAAAAATTACATGAAGTCCAATAAAACCTGAGAGAGTTTATCTTTAATGCTTAGCAGAAACCTTCTAAATGTATTTTAGATAAAAACAAACAAAAAACAAAACAGCGTGAAAGAGTTGAGATGCAATTTTTTTTTTTTTGGAACAGAGAAATTGGCAAATATGTGGGTAAGTCTGAGAATATAATTATGTTAGAACAACTAATTTCAGTATTTAAAGAAATAAAATGTTACTAAAACACTGGAAAAACAACTACAGTAGGAGGTGATACTGTTAAACCATTCTAATATCCTTGGGTTTTTCAGGAAAATGATAGAGACACTGACTTTATGCCTTGTTAAAAGTATGCATACTAAATTTTAAAGAAGTTCACTAGAAGATGAAAAAGCAAATGTCTAACTTTCAGGTCAATTGAAGGAATATAATGGAGTAAGAATAATAAATACCAATCCAAGAGAGGAACCAAAAAACTAAACATAAAAAAAATCAAGACAAATAGAAACTACATAGTAGTATGGTTGAAAAAAATACAAATGTACCAGTAATACATGAAATAAAAATGAACTACACTTGTCAGTTAAAGATTAGAATATTCCTATACAAACAACCACATTTTAAAAAAGTGAGCAAAAGACTTGAATAGACATTTTTTTCCAAAAGACATACAGATGGCCAGTAGGCACATGAAAAGATACTCAACATCACTAATTATCAGGGAAATGCAAATCAAAACCACAATGAGATTTTACCTGACACTGATCAGACTGGCTATTTTAAAATGACAAAATAAATGGCGAAGATGTGAGAAAAAAAGGGGACTCTCATACACTTTTTGTGGAATGTAAATTGGTGCAGCCATTATAGAAAACAGCATGGAGATTCCTCAAAAAACAAAATAAAAAGAAAACAAAAACAAAAACAAAAAACAAACAAACAAAAACTAGCCATAGAACTGCCATAGAATCCAGCAAGTCCACTTCTGGACATGTATCCAAAGAAAACAAAAACACCAACCGAAAGAGATATATGCACTCCCATGTTCATTGCAGCATTATTTATAACAGCCAAGATATGGAAATGTCTACTGATATTGATGAATGGATAAAGAAGATGTGTTATATACACAATGGAATATGCTCCTTCATGAAAAAGAATGAAACCTCTCTAGTTGTGACATCAGGGATAGACCTAGAGGGTATTATGCTAAGTGAAATATGTCAGGCAGAGAAAGATAAATACCATAGATTCCATTTCTATGTGGAATCTAAAAAAAACAAAACAAATGAACAAAAACCCAAAACAGAAATAGACTCACAGACACATGAAACAAAGTGTTGATTACCAGGTAGGGAGTGGTTGGGTGGCAGACAAAATGGTGAAGAGGAATTAAGATTTACAAACTTCCAGTTATAAAATAAAACAAGGATGTAATGTGCAGCATAGGAAATATAGTCAATAATATTGTAATAATTTTGCATGGTATCAGATGACAACCATTGTAATAATGTATAAAAGTATTTCATAATGTATAAAATATTGAGTCACTATGATATACACCTGAAACTAATAGGATAGTATACATCATTATACTTTAATTAAAAAAAAAGATTGGAAAAATTAGAAAATCCTTGCTATTCACTGTTCATAAGAGGCATATAGGAAGTAAGAAATCTATAGTTTGAAGAAGAAATGAAACCTGATCACATTAGTACCAGTAAGAAAAATTACAGACTAGTATTTCATGACCAGAGATGCAAAATCAATTCTAAATGGATTACAGATCTAACTGTGACAGATAAAAATAACTTAAAAAATCTTAACATAGAAAAATGTACTCATGATCTTAGAGTAGAAAAACGTGTCATAAAGAAGATTTAAGAAAGCATTAACAATAAAAGAAATAATATATAAATTGGATTTTACTATAATTAAGAACCTCTGTTTATCAAGAGAAGTCATCAAAAGTGTGAAAAGGCAAGCCCAAATTAGAAGCTATTTGCAATTCCTATATCCAACAAAGACTTTCCTACAGATTGGAGCAAAAGACAATTTGATTAAAAATGGCAAAAGACTTGGAAAAGTGTGTCCCCAAAGAATGCCTGCACTTCAACAAACACAATTGCTCAATATAACTACTCATTTATAGAATGGCAGCTTTAATCACAAAACTATACCTCTTGACACCCACTAAAATGGCTTGAAAATTGTTTAATTGAAAAGTGTTATTACGGGGCTCCTGGGTGTCTCAGTCGGTTAAACATCTGATTTCGGCTCAGGTCATGATCTTGCAGTTCATGAGTTCAAGCCCTGTGTCCAGCTCTGTGCTGACATCTCAGAGCCTGGAGACCGCTTTGGATCCTGTCTCTCTCTCCCCTGCTTGTGGTCTGTCTGTCTCTCTCTCAAAAACAAAATAAACATTAAAAAAATAAAAGAAAAATGTTATGACAATGTGTAGCAAAAGGAGCTATCATATACTTCTGTTGAGAGAATAAACTGGCATAACCATTTAAGAAAATCCTCATTATCTACTGACCATTACACACACTCGATGATTACCCAGCAGTTTGACTCTTAGGTATAAATCTAAGAGCAAAGCATTCATATGTACACCAAAAGCATGTACTGTTAATGTTCATAGAAGCATTATTTTTAATAACATAAAACAAGGAACAACCTAAATTCCATCAACAGTAGAACTGACAAAATGTGTGGGTTCACACAGTGGAATACTATACAATACTGAAAAAGAATAGTTACTGCCACATACATCATGGATCAGTCACACAAATATTATACTGAGTTAAAGAAGCAAAATATTTAAAAATATGCTATATTTTTACAATTACATGTTAAAAACAACTAAAGCTCATTTGTAGTGACAAAGTAAAAATAGGGATTGCCTTTAGAGGGAGTTATGGCTAGGAAGGGATATGAAGCACCTGAGTGCTGATACTCTTCTGTACCTTGATCTGGATAGAGGTTATCAAAGTGTGTTCACTTTTCAAAGATCTATTAAAGATCTATTAAATTTATGATATGTGCATTTTAAAATATATTTAAAACATAATTTTAAAAGTACTCAATTTACGTTCTCTTACTTTCCACTACCCTTGATTTTCTAGTCGCATCTCCCATTGGCTGAACCCATTGAAAAGCTAAAGAAAAAGGAATAAATTGATACAGTCAGTAGAGGTTCAGCCTGCTAGAGCACTGAGCAGGGCCAGGAATATATCTGAAGTCGCCAAAGAAGAATAACCAGTTCAGAGACGGTTCCAAAATGCAACCTGGAGCCTTGTTTATAACAATGAAAACCTTGAAGTAGAATTAATGTCCATGATCTAGTAAATGAATGAACTACATCTGAAGTAAGCATATAAAGATATATCATACATCATTGCAAATCAAAGCTATATGAATCAGAAATAATGCACAAAATATAATCACAAGAGAATGGCAAAAAGAAAATACAGTATGGTATAGATTTTTACATGTTTAAAATGTGTAAGACTGTTGCTTACTGTTTGAGAGTACATTCATATAGTAGTGGAAATAAATACTTAGGAATAATAAATATCAGATTTAGGATAGCTATCTTTTTATGGGGAAGTTAAGTGTAGAATGTGGTCAGGGTGGGCCTTAAACTGTATTTAGAATATTTTATGTCTAAAGCGACATGAGAGGCACATAGGTGTGTATTCAATCACTTCTTGCACCTTCATGAATGTCTAAAATATTTCATAATAAAAAGCAACAAAAAATACACCATCACAAACAGCACCATCCTCATTATAATTACAGACTCATTGCATATATGCATTTTACATGGCATTATTACAATTGGGAATAAAAACAACTTAACCATTCACATATGGTTAATTTTGACCTGTCAGTCAAGGAACACTGAGGGGCTCCCATCAGTGGGGCACATGCTTGAGTTTTTTATTCCAGGTCTAGGGGCCAGTTTGGATCCCTTTTTGTGAGCAACTGTGTGCAGCTGTGGAAGTTACCTGGGGATAATGGGCAGTATGTGACTTTAAAACACAGAAGAGCTAAAAGGTCAATACAGACATTAACCTTCAACTTTGACCTTATTAGCCTAATACTCTCAGAAACTGAACTCACTTTAATAAATATATGTGGATATATTTAATAAATATATTTAATAAATACAAAAAGGGATATATATTTTTCTATTGTGTGACATTTATATCTATTTATATAGATGTGAAAGAAATATACCATCAAATGGCCACACTCATTTACATTCCTTGAAAGTTTTTTAATGTATTTGCTTTCCTTGTGAGGGAGACTTTTAGGTCTTCTTGTTTTCTAATTATTTACACTTTTAGAATTTACTTCCTTGGTTCATATCCTTATCCTTGAAGTAATACCTAATAGAGCTGCCCTTTATTTTGTAAGCATAACAAAGACTATATGTTGTATAATCCCGGAGGCTTTCTGATGAGTGCTGCATAAGTTGAGGTCCATTTAACAAATATGATCTCATGCACTGTCAGCATATGTGTACTCACTATAATTAAAATGCAATAACAAGAAATGCATGGCAAATGAGTTTTAAACCTCTACCGACATATGAAATAACTTCTCCCTTCCAGGGTCAATTGAACTACATTTCTCACTTATTTTGCCCTTTGTCTCCACATAGATCTATAATACTAAGGAGAAAAAAATTTCCTTTCCTTTCTCATTACAGAGCAACACTATAATAATTTGATTGCTCAAGCTAAGTACTTTTAAATATTACTATTCCTTCCATTTATTATACTGGTGAGTATCTGCAGCCTTTTTATCCAAACTGCACCATAATATTATCAAATGCAACCAAATGGTGGCTAAGCCAATCAGAGAATGGCAATTCTTGAGTTAATATTCTTACACAATAAGAATAATGTCAGAAATGCTACCACATTTTCTCTCAAAATAAAAGAATTCACTGTCTCATGATCACAAAACCTAAAAATAAAATAGTGGAAAAATTCAGGACCTAAATATTTGGCCTCAAAATTTAAAAGGCACAGCTAGAATTTAGATATTTTTCTTTGATTAATACCAAAGAGGTTGATATACTTTTTAAATAGTCAGGCTGTTTTTATTTATTTACTTACTTACTTATTTATTTAATTTATATTAGAGAGAGAGAGAGAGACAGAGAGAGACAGCATGCACAAGCAGGAGAAGGGGGTGGAGGGAGAGAAAAAGAATTCCAAGCAGGCTCCACGCTCAGCACACAGCCCAATGCTGGGCTCAATCCCATGAACCGGGGGGCATGACGTGAGCTGAAATCAAGAGTCGGAGACTTAACCAACTGAGTCAGCCAGGTGCCCCCCAAAGAGGTTGATTTTTTGAGGTTGGCATTTGTTCACCTAGAACACATGGATGTAAGCAGATTTTCGTTCTTCCTATTGCTGTTTACATGGATTGTACAAAAAGTCCCTCCTCCATAAAAACCTACTACAGCTAAGGCATTCCACTGTCTAGAATAACCCAAAGATTGAATTTATTTAGATAGATAGCACTATTTTTTCAAATAGTGAAAAGCGTTTTCACTTACATAGAGCTTCCTATAAATTTTTCATTCAAATATTTGATATCATATAGACGCATCTTTGGTTTGGATGGCTAAAAGAAATCATTTCCCTTTTGTTTCTTTAAAATTATTTTTAACATTTTATTTATTTTTGAGAGAGAGAAAGAGAGTACGAGCAGGGGAGGGGCAGAGAGAGAGGGCAACAGAGAATCCGAAGCAGGCTGCAGGCTCTGAGCTGTCAGCACAGGACCTGACCAGGTGTTCAAACTTGTGATCCCTGAGATCATGACCTGAGCCGAAGTCAGACGTTTAACTGATTGAGCTATCCAGGTGTCTCTCCTTTTGTTTCTTTACAGAAGTAACAGGAGAGCTTAAAATTTTTGGTGTTATTGAATGTTATGTTATTTACTTACACTAAAAAGAAACTTCTGACCTTTTAACATTCAGTTTTACAGTCTATTTCACACATTAAAAAAAAAGAATACAAAAATTCAGTGAATGTATTCAATCTAATTGAGGTCAACAGATTAGGTAAATGTCACCAATAAATAGTTTTATAAGAATAGTTTCAAGTAAAAGGACAGAGAAAGACAATTATGTTTCTTTATTCTTTTTCCTTGTCAATTAACTATTCTTCATAACCTACTACTATATCATACATTAATAATTTTAAAGAGCCTGGTACATTTTCACACCTAGTAGGAATACAATAAGTGGTTGATGAATTAAATTAAAAGGTAATGAAGCTTCAAATTTTTCAATTTATTGTAGAAGAAATGATTAGCGACAAGGAAACAGCTTCATCTACTTGCTAAACTTTTTTCACATGTAATCATTTCTTTCTTTTGTCTTTGTACTTGAAATTTTTGGAAAGAAAACTTATGTTCTTTAATTTGAAATTTTAGAGCAAATAATTAACTCAATTGGCAATATTTAATATTTTCTATATTCTATCCCATCCTATTCAGTTGTGTCTGGTTTGTCTTTTGTTACATCTTTTCTGACAAGATTCACTTAGGTAATTAGATTTTAAGGTCATAGTGCAGGTAAGGTGTCTTATTTATCTGTGTAAACACTATACCAGCCAGTATTGCATCCCATATAAACTAGTACCTTATTTAAAATGATTTACACAGCTGGGGGAGCCAAGATGGCGGAACAGCATGGAAGTTTTTTGTGTGTCTCCCATCCATGAAATACAGCCAGACCAACACTAAACCATCCTGCACACCTAGAAAACGGACTGGAGGATTAACACAACACTCTGCACAACCTGAACCACAGAATTCAGCAGGCACGCAGCATGGACAAGTGAACTTGGGGAGCGAGAAGCCGCAGAGGGTAGGGAACCGCTTTTGCGGGCATAGAGAGGACAGAGACTGGGGAGCAGGGGAGATACGGGAAAAGCACCCCTTCCCAAAAGGAGCTAGAGAGAAAGTGGAAAATTGGAAACAGCTGCAGGGACTAAACTAAAAAGCGAGAAAGGAGAAAGGAGAGGGTTTAAATTCCATTAAGACTGTAAACAAGGGGAGCACAAAGTCTGCAACTCCGCAGCTCCATACCTGGCGGTGATATGGTGGAAAGGGTGAATCCCCAGGAGCAGAGTGGGGTCTGGGAGGTTCTCGGGCCACATGGGGAAAAGCGGTTCCACTGCTAGAAGGACATTTGGTGGAGACTGTTGAAGCCACCCGGTGCCAGAGGACCCCAGAAAATGGCCACATTCACTGGTGCTGGAACAAGGTCCTTAAGGGTAAAGCCTGGTGCCAGATGTGTGTTGTGATTTTCCTTAATCCCTGAAACGTTGCTGCTACACTATCTCACAAACTTTCTCTGGGGCGGGCTGGCACCTGGACACAGTCTCTGGGCACCTGCAGCAGCAGGGTCCAGCAAGCGTTCCTGGGTGCAGCCAACATTTGTCCATTGCTCATTTGGCCATTGCTTGGTGAGACCCTCCCACAGAGGGGCGGAACAGGTCAAAGCCACAGTCCTTCAGAAGTAAGGGGCCAGGGAAAACAGCCGCATCTGAGACAAAACTCAGGAGAGAGGTACTGCCTGGGGCTTGGTCACGGACAGTGAAGAAGCAGGGAGTGGACGAAAGCTGAAGACAGAGGACGGTTGCAGGATTGCTGACTGGGGAGAACACAGTTCTGATACTAGAGACTGGGTAGCTGGGTGAAGCCATTTTCACCACTCCCGCGCATGTGCATATGCACCTACGAGCACCACAGCAATCCACGCCAGTAGGCTAGCAGCGCCATCTAGTGGAGAATGGAGACTTTACTGAGACCCGCCCAACTGGGCCAACCTCACTCTTCAAGAACACAAGTCTCACCACCTGCTTGGTTTATGAACTATAAAGTCCTTCATAGTCTGACTTCTAGGGGAAAACAAAGTTATTTCAGTCATATTTTAATCTGTTAGGTCCATCTATTCAATTTTCCTTATTTTTCCCCTCTTTTTCACTTCTTTTCTTTTTCTTGAATGCAAAAAGAGAAAAAATTCATTTTTATTTTTAGTTTTTATTAAAAATATTTTTCTTTAATTTTTTCTACTATTCTGTACTTTTGTGTATATTTTCTCAAATTCTATTTTACTCTCATCATCTCATTTTAGTCTACTTCAGTGTATTCATTTTTTCAAATTCTCAAACGATTTTCTTTTTTTTTTCTTCCCCCACCCTTTTTTTTTTCTCTAATCTGTCAAACCACTTTCAACACCCAGACCAAAACACACTTAGGATCTAGCATCATTTATTAGATTGTGTGTGTGTGTGTGTGTGTGTGCTTAATTTTTTCTTAACATTTATTTATTTTTGAGAGACTGAGCATGAACCAGGGAGGGGAAGAGGGAGAGAAGCAGACACAGAATCTGAAGCAGGCTGTAGGCTCTGAGCAAGCTGTCAGCACAGAGCCTGATGCGGCACTCAAACCCCCAAACTATGAGATCATGACCTGAGCCAAAGTCAGATGCTTAACCAACTGAGCCACCCAGGCATGCCAGTGTGTGTGTTTTTAATTTTCTAATTTTAATATTCTTTTTAATTTAATTTTATTTTTTCTACCTCATTAATTCTTTTTCTCCCTTCAAAATTATGAAACAAAGGAATTTACCCCAAAAGAAAGAGCACAAAGAAATGATAGCCAGGGATTTAACCAACACAGATACAAGCAAGATGTCTGAACAAGAATTTAAAACGGCAATAATAAAAATACTAGCTGGAGTTGAAAAGAGATTCGAATCCCTTTCTGCAGAGATAAAAGGAGTAAAAAAAATAGAGTGAAATTAATAATGCTCTAACTGAGCTGCAATCACAGATGGATGCAGCAGTGGCAAGGATGGATGAGGCAGAACAGAGAATCAGCGATATAGAGAACAACATTATAGAGGATAACAAAACAGAAAAAAAGAGGGAGATTAAGGCAAAAGAGCACGATTTAAGAATTAGAGAAATCAGTGACTCATTAAAATGGAACAATCAAAATCATAGGGGTCCCAGAAGAGGAAGAGAGAGAAATAGAGGTAGAAGAATTATGTGAGCAAATCATAGCAGAAAACATTCCTAACCTGGGGAAAGACACAGACATCAAAATCCAGGAAGCACAGAGGAACCCCATTAGATTCAACAAAAATCATCCATCAACAAGGCATATCATAGTCTAAATCACAAAACATTCAGGCAAGGAGAGAATCATGAAAGCAGCAAGGGAAAATAAGTCCCTAACCTACAAGGGAAGACAGATCAGGTTTGCAGCAGATCTGTCCCCAGAAACTTGGCAGGCCAGAAAGGAGTGGCAGGATATATTCAATGTGCTGAATCAGAAAAATATGCAGCCAAGAATTCTTTATCTAGCAAGACTGTCATTCAAAATAGAAGGAGAGATGAAGTTTCCCAGACAAAAAAAAATTAAAGGAGTTGGTGACCACTAAACAAGCCCTGTAAGAAATTTTAAGGGGGACTCTCTGAGGGGAGAAATGATGAAAAAAATATATATATATAATATGCAATATTATATATTATATATATATATATATATATATATATATATATATATAAATACCAAAAGCAACAAAGATTAGAAAGGACCAGAGACCACCACCAGAAACTCCAACTCTACGAGCATCATAATGGCAATAAATTCATATCTTTTAGTACTTACTCTAAACATCAATGGACTCAATGCTCCAATCAAAAGACATAGGGTAACAGAATGGATAAGAAAACAAGATCCATCTATATGCTGTTTACAAGAGACCCACTTTAAACCTAAAGACACCTTCAGATCGAAAACAAGGGCATGGAGAACCATCTATCATGATAATGGTCAACAAAAGAAAGTCAGAGTAGCCATACTTATATCAGACAATCCAGACTTTAAAATACAGACTGTATCAAGAGATGCAGAAGGACATTATATCATAATCAAGGGGTCTATCCACCAAGAAGACCTAACAATTATAAGCATTTATGTGCCAAATGGGAAGCCACCGAAATATAGAAATCAATTATCACAAACATAAAGAAACTCATCAATAGTAATTCCATAATACTAGGAGACTTCAACACCCCACTCACAGCAATGGACAGATCAGCTAATCAAAAAATCAACAAGGAAACAATGGCTTTGAATGACACACTGGACCAGATGGACTTAACAGATATATTCAGAACATTTCATCCTAAAGCAGCAGAATATACATTCTTCTCCAGTGCACATGGAACGATCTCCAGAATAGACCATATACTGGGATACAAATCAACCCTAAGTACAAAAAGATCGAGATCATACCATCCATTTGTTCAGACCACAACACTATGAAACTCGAAATCAACCACAAGAAAAAATTTGGAAAGGTAACAAATACTTGGAGACCGAAGAACATCCTACCAAAGAATGAATGGGCTAATCAAGAAGTAAAAAGTATATGGAAGTCAATGAAAATGATAACACCACAACCCTCAACCTCTGGGACGCAGCAAAGGTGGTCATAAGAGGAAAGTATATAGCAATCCAGGCCTTCCAAAAGTAGGAAGAAAGATCTCAGATACACAACCTAACCTTACGCCTTAAGGAGCTGGAAAAAGAACGGCAAATAAAACCCAAAACCAGCAGAATACAGAAAATAATAAAGATTAGAGCAGAAATCAATGCTATCAAAACAGCAAGAACAACAAAAAAACCAGTAGAACAGATTAATGAAAACAGAAGCTGGTTCTTTGAAAGAATTAACAAAATTCACAAACCACTAGCTAGTTTTATCAAAAAGAAAAAGGAAAGGACCCAAATAAATAATATCAAGAATGAAAGAGGAGAGATCACAACCAATACAGCAGAAATAAAAACAGTAATAAGGGAATATTCTGAGCAATTATATGCCAATAAAATGAACAATCTGGAAGAAATGGACAAATTCCTAGAAACATATACACTACCAAAACTGAAACAGGAAGAAATAGAAAATTTGAACAGACCCATAATCAGTAAGGAAATCAAATTAGTAGTCAAAAATATCCCAAAAACAAGAGTCCAGGACCAGATGGCTTTCTAGGGGAATTCTACCAAACATTTAAGGAAGAGTTAACACCTATTCTCTTGAAGCTGTTCCAAAAAATAGAAACAGAAGAAAAACTTCCAAACTCTTTCTATGAAGCCAGCATTACCTTGATTCCAAAACCAGACAGAGACCCCACTAAAAAGGAGAACCAATTTCCCTGATGAACATGGATGCAAAAATCCTCAACAAGATACTAGTCAACTGGATCCAACAATACATTAAAAGAATTATTCACCACGACCAAGTGGGATTTAAACCTGGGATGCAGGGCTGATTCAGTATCTGCAAAATAATTAACTGATTCATCACATCAATAAAAGAAAGGACAAGAACCATATGGTCCTCTCAGTAGATGCAGAGAAAGCATTTGACAAAACACAGCATCCTTTCTTGATAAAAACCCTGAAGAATGTAGAGATAGAAGGAGCGTACCTCGAGATCATAAAAACCACATATGAATGACCCAACGCTAATATCATCCTCAATGGGAAAAAACTGAGAGCTTTCCCCTAAGGTCAGGAACAAGACAGGGATGTCCACTCTCATCATTGTTATTCAACACAGTATTGGAAATCTTAGCCTATGGAATCAGACAACACAAAGAAATAAAAGGCTTCCAAATCGGCCAGAAGGAGGTCAAACTTTGACTCTTTGCAGATGACATGACATTCTACATGGAAAACCCAAAAGAATCCACCAAAAAAACCTGCTAGAATTCATTCATGAATTTAGCAAATTTGCAGGATATAAAATCAACACACAGAAATTGGTTGCATTCCTATACACCAACAATGAAGCAACACAAAGAGAAATCAAGGAATCAATCCCATTTACAGTTGCACCAAAAACCATAAAATAGATATTTTATATATATTTATATTTTTATATTTTTATGTATTTTTATATATTTATTCCTAGGTAGGAATAAATCTAACCATAAAGATGAAAAAAACTATACAATAAAAACTGGAGAAAGCTTATGAAAGAAATTGAAGAAGACACACACAAAAAAGGAAAAAGATTCCATACTCCTGGATAGGAAGAACAAATATTATTAAAATGTCAATACTACCCAAAGCAATCTACATATTCAAGGCAATCCCTATCAAAATAACACCAGCATTCTTCACAGAGCTAGAACAAATAATCCTAAAATTTGTATGGAACCAGAAAAGACCCTGAATAGCCAAAGAAATCTTGTAA
This sequence comes from Prionailurus bengalensis, assembly GCF_016509475.1. NCBI lineage: Eukaryota > Metazoa > Chordata > Mammalia > Carnivora > Felidae > Prionailurus > Prionailurus bengalensis. The sequence continues at coordinate 82,023,593 of NC_057349.1, read as the reverse complement.
AAGAAAACCAAAGCAGGAGGCATCACAATCCCAGACTTCAAGCTATACCACAAAGCTGTAATCATCAAGACAGTATGGTACTGGCACAAGAACAGACACTCAGCTCAATGGAACAGAATAGAGAACCCATAAATGGACCCACAAATGTATGGCCAACTAATCTTTGACAAAGCAGGAAAGATTTTCCAATGGAATAAAGACAGTCTCTTCAGCAAGTGGTGCTGGGGAAACCGGACAGCGACATGCAGAAGAATGAACCTGGACCACTTTCTTACACCATACACAAAAATAAATTCAAAATGGGGCACCTGCGTGGCTCATTCTGTTGAGCGTCTGACTTCGGCTTAGGTCATAATCTCACACTGCATGAGTTTGAGCCCCATGTAGGGCTCTGTGCTGACAGCTCGGAGCCTGGAGCCTGCTTCGGATTCTGTGTCTCCTTCTCTCTCTGCCCCTCCTCCGCTCATGCTCTGTCTCTCTCTCTCTCTCTCTGTCAAAAATAAATAAATATTAGAAAAAATAAATAAATACATAAACGCAAAATGGATGAAAGATCTAAATGTGAGACAGGAAGCCATAAAAATCCTCAAGGAGAAGGCAGGCAAAAACCTCTTTGATCTTGCCCCCAGCAACTTCTTACTCAATGTGTCTCCAGAGGCAAGGGAAACAAAAGCAAAAATGAACTACTGGGACCTCATCAAAATAAAAAGCTTCTGCACAGCAAAGGAAACAATCAGCAAAACTAAAAGGCAACCAACAGAATGGGAGAAGATATTTGCAAATGACATATCAGATAAAGGGTTAGCACCCAAAATCTATAAAGAACTTACAAACTCAACACCCAAAAAACAAATAATCCAATGAAGAAATGGGCAAAAGACATGAATAGACACTTCTCCAAAGAAGACATCCAGATGGCCAACCAACACATGAACACATGCTCAACATCACTTATCAACAGGGAAATACAAATCGAAACCACAATGAGATACCACCTCACACCTCTCAGAATAGCTAACATTAACAACTCAGGCAACAACAGATGTTGGTGAGGGTTTGGAGAAAGAGGATCTCTTTTGCATTGTTGGTGGGAATGCAAGCTGGTGTGGCCACTCTGGAAAACAGACTCCTCAAAAAACTAAAAATAAAACTACCCTATGACCCAGCAATGCACTACTAGGCATTTATCCAAGGGATACAGGTGTGCTGTTTTGAAGGGACACATGCACCCCCATGTTTGTAGCAGCACTATCAACAATAGGCAAAGTATGGAAAGAGTCCAAATGTCCATCAATGGATGAATGGATAAAGAAGATGTGGTATAATATATACAGTGGAGTATTACTCGGCAATCAAAAAGAATGAAATCTTGCCATTTGCAACTACGTGGATGGAACTGGAGGGTATTATGCTAAGTGAAATTAGTCAGAGGAAGATAAAAAATCATATGACTTCACCCATATAGGACTTTAAGAGACAAAACAGATGAACATAAGGGAAGGGAAACAAAAATAATATAAAAACAGGGAGGGGGACAAAACAGAAGAGACTCATAAATATGGAGAACAAACTGAGGGTTGCTTGAGGGGTTGTGGGAGGGGGATGGGCTAAATGGGTAAGGGTCATTAAGGAATCTACTCCTGAAATCATTTCACTATATGCTAACTAATTTGGATGTAAATTTAAAAAAATAAAAAATAAAACAAGTTATTAAATAAATAAATAAATAAATAAATAAATAAATAAAATGATTCACACATTTCCTCCATGTTCAAAGCACCATGCTAAAGGCACGGTGAGGCATGCTCTTGCTGTCTACAAAGAATTTATCATAAATCAAGAGAAACAAATTTCTAATGAATTGGTACATGCTCTAATAATATTCTGAGCTGTCTTCTATGAAACCATAAAGGGTGTTAATTAACTAAGGTAGGGTATAGAAGGGTACCAGAGCAGGGCATATAGGAACTGGATTTTAAGGAACAAGTGGGAAGGAGGGATTTAATGCAAATGGTGTAATTTCCAATGTGCAGTCAAGCAGATCATATCTTAGACATATGCTAGTACCTATGCTGGTAGTTACTTCATATTTTCTTTCATGTGAGTCAAATTTTATTAAATTTTAAATAAATATACTTAAAAATAAAACTTAGTAGGACTTCCATGAAACAAACAAACAAACAAACAAACAAAACCATGGCACGTTGATCTTGAACTTGGAATCTCCAGAACTATGAAAAACACATTTCTGTTATTTAAGCCCCCCAGTCTATAGTACTTTGGTATGGCATCCCAAAAGGACTAAGATGGATGCCAAGGTAATTGAGAAGGGAAAGGTTTTGCAAGTTGTGCTACAATTTGCTTCAATGCTATGTCTATGCACATAACTATCTACCTACCATGTCTACTTATGATAACTAGAATGTGTCCCCACTTTTGGAAACTCTATAAGAAAATGCATCATGGAAAAAAAAACCCTATCATGAAAACAGAGAGATGTGAACAAACCCAGAGAAGCACAAATGGTCTAATGTTGCAACAAGTAGCCTTTTCTAGGTTGAATTTATGGTCCAATGTATCAGGGAGGTAGTATAGGGGATGTAGGAGGAATATAGTGATATGAGTGTTGGGGGATTTTTTCCTGGCCTAAATTATTTAGTTTATGTATTTGTTTTACATTGCTGCATAACAAAGCACCACAAACTGAGCAGATGAAAACAATATACATCATCTCAGTGTCTCCCCCACTGAGATGCCACCATCTCAGTGGGGCAGGATTCTGAGTACAGCACAACAGGGTCTTCTGTTCAGGGTCTTACAAGATTGAAATGAAGATGTCATTTGGGCTGCATTCCCACCTGGAGACCAGAGTGGAAAGGAATTTGCTCCCACATTTACTCCGGTTGTTGAATAAATTTGTGCTTTTGTGGCTGTAGGACTAAGGGTTCCAGCTTCTTGCTGGATATCAGCTGGAAGCTTCTAGAGGCCACCCACATTCTTACAGGCCATTGTAATTATAAAGGAAAATTTAAAATACCTCCTATGCTCTGTTTTGGAAGGCTTTGACTGTAGTGTCCACTCATGAAATTTACCATTTGAGCAATGACGACGGGCAGGACCCCACTGTCAGCTGGGTGCAGGACAGTGAATGCATAGCAATAAGAGAGGGAACTGACCATGGAGACCATTTAGGAAAAACTGTAATCATATAGGGAGGAATGATGATGAAGCCTGAGCTATCCAAGGGGAATGGAAAAGATAAAGGCAAGCAGGGGGTAACAATGAGGGGCGGGGAAAGAGAAAGAAATCAAAGATGACACTGAGCCAATCAGCCATTACCTGTGGACTTGAAAAGACAACAAATAGGAAGTTTGAGAATGGAGTTTGAGTTGTGTCTATGAAACTGACAGCAAACAATGTTGAAGAAGTGTAATTTAGGAATGAGGAAGGAGAAGGAAGTGCGAAGTCATTTTAAACACCTTATATTTTAAAAAGACATAATAATGGTCATAATATATTAATAAGGATCTGAATGAGTAAGAAAAAATTTAAAAATTGGTAAAAATGATACTGCTATTAGGTATCTCAAAGAGATGGAAGATTTTGTGATATTGAAGATCTTCAGCTTCTTTCATTTTTTAATAAAATAGAATTCCTAGTCAGATCACAGACAGAGACAAATTGGTGATCAGAAATTAAGCAATGGCAGTATTTCACAAATGTGAACAGAAATTTATTAAATTGTGACATTTATCTGCTCACTACTTTGATAACATAGATCTATTCTATTTTTAATCTTGAATAATTTAAAAAATTACTCTACATTAAATATTTAACCTATTCAAAATTATCCTGTCCTAAATATATCAATTAAATGCATACATTATATGCAGGATCACTTTTATTAAACCAAATTAAATATTGAACCAAATTTAATAATTAAACTGGATTTCATATTAGATCAATTTAACACACAGTGTAAAAAGTTCAATTTGTGCAAGAATGAAAGGGTAACAGAAATAAATACTGGATAGGTTTTAAAAAAGAAATGACTATAAATTTAGTTAATAAAATATCCAACATGTAAAATCTTAATGTAATATTTACATGGCAAATGCACATATGTGTTTGCGTATCACTATACTGATGCATGTAAAGATAAAAAAAATTGTCACTAAAGTCAAATGTTATTCTGGAGATATATGCCAAGGTATTCATGACTTCCTAGAATTCTTGGGCACCACCAAAACATATGTTTTCTTTCATTGCGTATAGTCAGGTAGAATTGTAAACCTTAAATTACCTCCTGAACCCCTAATGAGAGCTACCACGTTCGTAATAAAAAATGATTTGAGATGATGTCTGAACAGTTAATTAGCCTTACACTCCAAGTTTATCCATTCTTTGAAAACAATATTTATTGAACACTTGAATGTGCTGGGCATTGTTCTAGGTGCTGAGGATATAGAAATGAATACAACAGAAAAATCTCTGCTCCTATGGAGTTTCATTCTTGTGGTGGGGAGGGGGGAAGTGAGGGTTGGGGGAAGGACGAAGAACTAAACAAATGAACATATAGTGTGACAGCTATAAGTAGAAAAATAAATCAGGGTAAGGGGAACAGGGATTTAAAGGTAAGGGGATGATATTTTACTTGGGATGGTAAGGAAAGGTCTATCCAGGAAGGTGATATTTGGGCATAATGTGATGAGGAAGTTAAGGGTTTCTGACCTGGAAGAAGAGCTGTTAAATCTCAAGGCTAAAGGACAGTGAGTGATTCCTCATATTTTTACCACAGACTTTCAGGGCTGCTTGTAAACTGACCCAAAGAGGAATTTAAATCTGAATATTCAATAAGTTTTAAAGATCATAAACATCCAAAGAAAGGTCTCAATCCTAAAGCCTCATGCAACTATCCATTTAGAAGTTTTTACACACATGGATACATAACCCCCAAAGAAATTCAATTTACATAAAATTTAAATCAAGTCTAGACTCCAATCACTGATATACAAGATTAGTGCTATCATCTCTTTAACTTAAAGCAAACCACAACCATCAGCCCATAACCTTTCTAAAATGTCATAGTCCTATTTTCTGTCTTTGCAAGGAGTACACGTCCAACATGATTGAAACTTCTTTGATGTTTGAAAAGCTGGCAGAATTCTGGAGTCCTCACTCTGAACATTCATTCTCACTTGGCTGTACTACCTACAGAAATAAAAGGTGCAGGAAGTCACGCTGAATTTATAGTAAAAGGTATGAGTTGGAAGTTTGTTTGGGCCCCAAACTGTAAAATAAAGCTGTTTTTTATAAAATCAATTTCAATAAATTTTCTGAATTTTATTATTGGGGCCTATGATTACCCTGCTTCTAGAGAATTGACTTCATTATATAACAATTACTTGATTTTACGATATCCATTTCCTTCCATTTTGAGCTTTAGAGATTATAAAAGAAATCAAGCCAATGCAATTCAGCTTTAAAAGTAGGAAATTGGGGTAGTTCAATATTTTATACATATTCTATTTTCCACTTCATTGTCCTAGCTCTGCAAATACACACTGCCTCTATTCTCATGGAATAAGCAGAACAGTGAAACTTAAAACTCTCTCCGTTGAGAGCTATCATCTGTGAACCTTATTTCCCCCAAAGATCCCTCCTTCCCATTGCTATGACATTTACTCTTGCAAAGCATCTCTATAATGTCTATTTGGTAGCTTTGTTTGTCCCTAACTAAAATAGTGAGGAAACAGATTAATCCAGTCAAATAAAAATCACTTGCCTTATCCACTTACTGCTCTACTGTAAGTTTCTTAAGGTCTCAGAACAAAAGTACCATTTTTTTCTTGACCTCCCACACTTTAACATAGTGTCTGGCATGCGATACCTACCCCCAAAATTCAATGCAATTGTACTAGACTGAAATGCCCAGAAGCATATACTACCTCTAAATCCCCTTGTCTGCCCTGACATGATTTTTGCCAAGCTTCATTCAATAACACTTGTCTTACTGTATACCCTAGCATTCATTATTTTATCTCAACAAATGAATTTCAATAAAAGTAGTAAAACATGTCCTAAATCTAAACATACTTTAGCTATTGCTCCCAAAACTGTCTTTGATTTTTAATTTCCTTTGATTTGGCTCGCAAAGGATGAAATGCATACCTATTGATAACCTACGCTCAGGCTTTTCACTAGGCTCTCTTGATTAAGCTCCATTTTTAGGAAAATAAGATAATTTGAATTACATTTAAGTGATTTTCCAGAATAATAATTCCTGATTCTAACTTACTCCCAAATTAAAAAATAAAAAAAGGATTCGTTCAGAATTAAATTGCAGTGTTCCTGATCATTGTCATGTATTTATTTTTTAAAAATGGCTTCCATATGTTCTTTACTTCCATTATATTCCTGTAATATGCAAGGCAATACTATGCACATAAGTACTCAAACACACAAGAGAGATTTATTCATGTGGTTTTGAAGTTGAAATAATTAGCTCTCCCTTGGGCTTTTTAAGATAACTATTAATTCCTCTATTTACTGATAGTTTCACAATACTTTAGTACTATTTAGCAATGACCAACATTTTTAATGCAAAAGTCTTATTTTAGGGATTGGTGTGCTCTGATTCTAACAGAGTCATTGACTAGAAGAGAAGTGAAGCAAGTTAGGATACACATGTAGACTAGGGCTGGTCATTATTATTATTTTCTTCTATTTTTACTCCTTAATTTACAAGAAAGGTGGTCTCAGAACCATGATTTCCCCAGAAAATAGGAAAATGACTTTTGGAACATCAAGTGGGTAGAGACAGAACACTGATTCAATAATTAGACATCATTAAAATCATTTGCTAAGATGACTTTCTAAAAGCAAACATAATTCAATTTTCTACCTATATTCACACACCACTGTTTATGTCAGGCTTCTACATCCCTTTGCATTATCCTAGATACCTTCATTCACTTTAGGAATTCACCATGCTGAGAATAAATTTCCAGTAGCTGCTGGTCCATGAAGAATAAAAAAGTATATGGAGCAGACCTGACCAACTCAGCATGGATGCAAGAACACAAACATCTCAAAGCGGGGCTACATATGGTGACCCTCAGTCTAAGGCTAAGAAATATGAATGCCTACTGCTATAAATCACGGAATTTGTTTTTTTTAAACTATGCAGAATTATTGCAGTAATAGCAGAGCAATATTGATAGCGTGTCCACATTAAGAGAACAAAAAGGGAATGCTTCCCAGAAAGAATGGTTAATGTAGTGATACAATAATATAAGGGCAGCCAATCTTTAATAATGAAAACTATGGCATTTTACCTTAGGTTCCAATGACTGGTCTCTGTGAATAATCTCAGATAAAAGGGGCTAAGACCATCTTGACTGAAATAAACATACGAATGTAAAGACTTGGGTTCTAGACTTATTTACCAAAAAACATGTGAGACTAATTGTGCCTCATTCCCCAGCATCAATAATTATAGTTTATAAGGCTCTTTGAAATTGCAAATTAAGACACACGTTTGACAGGAAGAATCTTTGAATTTTGTTTGCCTCATAATACAATTAGTGCCTAGGAATCAAGCAGTGCCCCATCCCAACCTGAGTATAAAATTTTGCTTTTTCAAAACTTGTATAACTTCCAAAATTATCACAACTTTCCAAATCTCCTATGACCATTTGAGTCTTTCTTCCACACAAAACCTTGGCATGGCTGACAGGAGGTAACAGAGGGAAGATTATGAGGAAAACTCAAAAGTTCACCTCTTCTTCTAGGGATTGCCTGACTGCTCTTTTGTAACTTTTACTATGAGCACCTGAGAGAGAAAGGTAGATTTTTTTTTCCCCTGAGAGAATTCGTTCTATTTGTTACTGAAAACCAACGGCAATCATACATACAGGAAGGCCCCTGGATTCTGTGAAACAACACTGTATCCTTAAAATAGATTTCCCCTTTTGCTTACAAAGTACTGAAAATATTTTGAATGGTATTCCTGCTGCTTCAAACTAATTAATGGAGAAATTATGTTCAGGAGTAGGAATTGCAATTGACAAGACCTAAAATATGAAACTGACTGAAGTAAGATTAGATACGAAGCATCCAGAACTGAGCCTTGTCACTCTTATAGCGTGAACTTACTTACTATTTAAACTATCCTCTTCAGTTTCATTGGAAATAAAGTATGTGTTCTAGAAAATTTAGTAGAAAAATGACAGAACAGTAGTGTATTTGCATTTTCTACAAAAACTGTATCAAAGCCAGTCCTTACAAAAACTGAAATGGAATAACAGGAGAACTGCATATATTTCTAAGAAAAAAGTTATTCTGCTACAGTCAAAGATCTAAGCACTGATAAAGTTTAAATGGTATTTAATAAAAATCCTTGTCGAAACTGAGCAGTCTCCAATTCTATTATACCCTAAAGCCAGAGCAATAATTCGAAAGCAATGCAGGCAAATTACCTAAAATGTACCCCCAAAGTGACAAAGTTACAAGTAAGGGCACTGCTCAAAGGTAGATTAGGAAAAAGCATCTCACACTCTGTTTCTACCAGTCTATGTTTTTCTATCTACGCTCTGAAGCAGGAACCATCAATCAAAGGTCAAATTTGATACGGAGAATTCATAGGCCTTCTAAGAACGGGAAGTCATTCAGATGTTGTGCAATCTTGACTGTGGGCTTGAACACAATGATTCCACTTGCTAACCAAGACCCCACTATGAAACTTAGGGTCAGTCAAGTATGACTTGGGGATAAACCTCATGCTCACTGCATAGAGTAGTGATTGATTAGAAAACAAGGCAATGTTCACACACTATCATTTCCAGTATCAGTGACTATATCACATAAAAAGCACATAAAATCCTAACAAAAGTCTTCTCAGGATTGACCTTTAAAAACAGGGAGAAAAGAAAATCCTCCCGGCAGACAGAATTGGAGTAGCCAGCTTGACTGATGTAACTGCTACCAAACGCAGAGAGTTTGTTTACCAGCAAAACTCTCTTGTTAGGCTTTGCACCACTTTTCCACATGCAAGAGGCCAGCTGAAGGAAAGACGGCTTTGTACATGGCTCCTAGGGTTAAGAGATGTAGAAAATTCCCTGAGGGCGCCTGGGTGGCTCAGTGGGTTAAGCATCAGACTCTTGATCTCAGCTCAGGTCTTGGTCTCAGGGTCATGAGTTCAAGCTTCACATTGGACACCACACTGGGCATGGAGCCTACTTAAAAAAGAAGAAAGGTAAGAAGTACAGAGTATTATAAAGATCAGCAATTGGTGATACAGAATGGAGACGTACAGTAGAATGGTAACATTACAATAGAAATAATATAAAAGGGTAAAGTAACTTAAGGGACTGTGCAATACGGGGAAGAGCAGAAGACCCATGGCAGAGCCTCTGGGACTTCCATTAGCAAAGTTAGTCAGAGCCAGAAGGAGAGATAGAAATAAAAGAGCAGGGTGAGAGTAATTACATAGCAGAACAAAAGGATGATCCTCTCACTTACCGGAGAGGCAAGCAGGGCTGGTCTGTTTCTATAGATAATTATTCCCAGTCAGTCCTAAGATCCAAGTTCTTTCACTCAGGGACTTACTCTAAAAGTGAAAAACTAAAAATTTCACTAAGCCAAAACTCTCATGATGTCTTCTTCTATTCCCTCTCTCAGGAATACGAGTTTTAAGGGAATAAATGTACCCTGAGCAAAGGGAGATGGGGAAAAAGTGGTTGTACCTTGTGTAATCCTTGCTGATTGCAGAACATTGGGCCAATTCTGTGTGTCACAGAATTATAGTGATTCTGGTAGGAGATTTTCACAGCCTCATAAGAACTTAATAGTAATCAAAGAGGTTTTCCTTCTTCTGTTAAAAAAGAAAAGGTAGGAGGCTGAGAAATCAGGGGAAATTGTTCACCTGAGTGTCAGAGGGGACCAGTTTCCCATTAGCAAGCTAGTCCTGCTGGACCAGTTCATTAAGCACGAATGCTTTGTTCCTTGGCGGAATGTTTTTCAGCCCTGATGAGCTTGGCTTTGAGTGCCTCCCCGGAGGAGGGAAGACTAAGTGTTGGGAACACAGCAGGCTAAGCCTATGTGTTCTAAGGAGAGTGTACAGTTGCTAATAAAGTGTTTGGATTTTTCTTTTCTTCTTTTCAGGTGCAGAACGCTCTGGGGACCCTGATGGGCTGCTTGAATATTTTGATCTCTGTCTAAATCTATGCAGTTTTTGTGCATCTAAAAATAGGTCTTCAAGAGAAAGCATTACTTGATATGTATTCAGGGGATGTAGAAGGAAAAGGAGGGCATTTTATCAAACAAGTTAAAAGTAAGTGCATCTGCAATGACCTTATGCCCCAAAGAAACAGAGTCAGAGGGTCTAAAATCATTGAATGAGACCTCAGTAGTCTAACCTCCCATTCACTCTTAGTCAAGATCTCAGGAGGTAGCCTCCTCTTGAATGTATAGAATTGATAAAGGAGGGCCCACTTTGCAAGACTGCCTTTGCGATTTTGGCTATTCCTAATTATGCCATCATCTAACCACTGTTCTCCATTCTGCCGTCTGAGGCCCATTAACACAAGTTTAATTCCTCAGTCATATGGTTCATTGAATTTTGGAAGACACAAAGTCCTCTTTCAACTTCTTCTTTTCAGACTAAATAATCCTAATTCTTTTGGCATCTTTTGTATGAAATACTATACCTTATGGTTTCAAGTCTTAGAAATATTGTGCCGGCATGTTAGTTAGCATGGTTGGGTTGCAGGTGACAAATCCAATGGAAACAAGTTCAGCAAAGAGGGAAATGTATTATACACTGGGGTGTTTCACAAAATCCAACAATTTTGAATTCATTATCCTCTGGATATTTTTTTAAGAGTAAAGATTCCTTTTTTAAACTTTATTTATTATTTTGAGACACAGAAAGAAGAGAGAGAGAGAGAGAGAGAGAGAGAGAGACAGAGAAAGCACACATGAGCAGGGTAGGGGCAGAGGGAGAGGGAGAAAGAGAGAATCCAAAGCAGGCTCTGCACTGCCATCAATGCAGATAGCCAGGCTGGATCTCATGAACCATGAGATCATGACCTGAGCCAAAATCAAGAGTCAGACGCTTAACTAACGGAGCCACCCAGGCACCCCTAAAGACTCTTCTTAAATTGTGATAAATATAGCCTCAGTAATTTCTGACCAGATTAAAGTATTTTATTGGTTAACTCCTCTTTTCTCACCCATACATGTCTACTAATGCAGTGGTTCTCATTCCAGGCAGTGCTGGTGGAAAGTGCGTTTATAGTTAAAGGCTTTTTCTCATTGCCTGGATGGACTAAAGGCATTAGTGGGTGCGGACTATGGGAACTAAATCTCTTCCCAAACAGACTGTTCTCTACACTGAAAAAGTGTCCTGGGGCTCCTGGGTGGCTCCGTCGGTTGAGCGTCCAACTTTGACTCAGGTCATGATCTCACCGTCTGTGGGTTCGAGCCCCGCGTCCAGCTCTGTGCTGACAACTCAGAGCCTGAGGCCTGCTTTCGATCCTGTGTCTCCCTCTCTCTCTGCTTCTCCCTCTTTCTCACTTTGTCTCACTCTGTCTCTCAAAAATAAATAAATTAAAAAAAAAATTAATAAAAAAAAAAAAGAAAAATTATCCTGTCTGCCCAAAATGCCCCAGGGTCATTTCATAGTCAAAGTTTAGGAAACTATATCACAATTTCACATGAAATTTTACTAACTCAAATCTCTGTGTATTCTAAATTTTGCAATTTAATTTTTGAATCTAAATCCAGGCTTCATATTTATTTTAATTTAATTCACTCTCTTTATTGTTTGTCACATACTCCAAGCTATTATTTATTATTACTACTTTTTAAAAAATCCTGAGTAAGTTATCGGAGAGGTACTGTAAAGTAATGTAAATACTATAGGCTGTAAATCAGACAGACATGGGTTTAAGTACTGACTCTACCATTTTTAAGATGAATGATGATAGACAAACTAATTCACCTCTCAAATAACGCCTCTGCCAAGTGAAGATGTAATAGTTAGCTCCTCATTTGGTTATGAAAATAAAATAAGAGAACCTAGGAAAAATGTGTTCAATGCCTAGTGGCAGTTATTGTGGTAGTTATTGTTACAATTATTCACAAATTTGATGAATATGCCGTATATTGACTGAGCAAATATAGATACAAAGGTAATCATGGACCTGTACCCTGTTCACTGGAGGCCTCCATTTAGAATAATTTTATTCTGCTAATCACCATCCCCAGAAGACATCCTTAACATAATAGGCTGTAGTTATGTTGTCAATTATTTTTAGTAACTTAGGTCATAAATTGTCCATTGTGTATGTTTCCTGAGCTTCAGTTCCATCTAAATCACCATTTCTAGTCTGAAGAGAATCCCTTTACTAGAGAAGAAGCAAAATCTGTTTCAAGTAATCTAGGATTCACTATTTTTTTCCAATGGAAAGCTAATTAGCAGAGTAAAGCTGCAAGTTTTTTTTAATCATTCTGTTCCAGCATATATTTTAAAATATTCACAGAAATCCTAAAATTTGGGCATAATTATAAACACTTCAAATGCAATCTTCAAATGCAATCATTTACATTCCCACATCAAAGTTTATTGACTAGGCAATTATCTGTGGATCCAAATAAATGATTAAATTCTCCCAAGCCCTGAGGCAACATAGATCATTGCTGGAGCACATGGTTCTCCTTTAGCTTAGGATCTAAATGAAACAGACATATGTTCGGTATTTTTTTTTTTTTTTGAAGAGAAAGAGACCTGTAAATGTTGCTCAGATTTAAGGAAAAATAAAACAAAGAAAACATTTACAGATCTAAGTGTATCTCTGTCCTGACTTGGCATCTTTGAATCAATGAGAAAGCTTAATTTAGAAAAGCCATATGAGCAGTAGCCTCACAACATGTTTTCTTTACCCTCCTATGGATAAAAATGCCAGGCATGTACCAATTATCACATCTTTTAGGAATGCCCTGTCGGGGTCATACAGGAATATGGGCTATTTCCCATGTCCTGAGAACACAGGACTATAGCAATGTTCCATGGAAACAAAGGTCGTTAGTCTAGTTGGGGGTATGACCGGGGGCAGGGAGGAGGATGTGGGAACAGACTTTTCTGACACACTGCATGCTGTTGCACATGCATGTTATTCCCTTAAGGAGGCACTGGTAGCAGCCTCCACCCTGCAACTGTCTAGGAAAATACATGCCCAAGAGTGATAGATGCCCTTAGGCAATTCCATCATCTGGTCCTTCCGTGATAGTGTCACTCTCATTTATATTTTGCAGGAAGCCATCAAACAATAGATACTGAAAAACTCCCACGTGTTGGACTCCTGGGAAGGGACAGGGTTACAAAACCCAAAAAGTCGTAGTTGCCCACAGGTTGGTGGGAAATGAAGGATTTCAGGGTCTTCCAGAATAAAAAGCATATATACTACCTCTTAGCCACATCAGTTTTTTTCTTCCTGACATGTGTCTTATGTTTTACATATAGAAAAATTTGTGAAGTCTGTTATGGTATTGGAACTGAAGGGATGTTTTAAAAGCGAACTTAGCTGTCATTTACTTCCGCCAGATCTACATTCAACTAATAATCATTGAGGGCCTATTTCTAGGTATTCTTGCTCCATTTAATTCTCCCCACAAATCTATGATCCAGATCGTTTTAATCTCCCATTAATAGATAAAATAGAAAAACAAAAAAACTGTTCAGGTCAGCAAAGGAAAGTACCTTCCTAAGATCGCATGGTAGTATTTCTAGACAAATAATTTTGATAGTGATATACAAAATGATATTAAATATGTATATGCACACATACATTTTTATAAACCTACAGTATAAGTTAAAAATATTTTCAATTAATGCTTTAAAACTTAGTTTTAAAATATTATATATATATAGTCTAAAATACTGTGTGTTTGCTTAATACATATTGAGTAATTACAGCAGAAAGTGGTTGCATATACTGTTTTAAAGTTTTCATTGTATTTTCACATGTATGGTCATATTAAACACCAATAAAAATAATACTAGTAATTATTATTTTTGCTAGGCACTTGGGCATATTTGTTTAAGCTTATTCGTTTACATTGAGAGATAGAGAAACAGAGAGCAAGAGAGCGAGAGTGAGAGAGAGAGAATGAGAGTCGGGGAGGAGCAGAGAGAAAGGGAGAGAATTCTAAGCAGGCTTAGTACTGTCAGCAGGGAGCCTGATGCAGGGCTTGAACCCAGAAACCATGAGACCATGACCTGAGCTGAAACCAAGAGTCAGATGCTTAATTAACCGACTGAGTCACCCAGGCGCCCCCAAAGCAGCTTTTATTTTTACACTTTGCAGATGAGGAAACTAAGAACCTGAGACCTAAATTAACTTGGCCAGAATGATAGGGCAGGTAAGCGGCAGGACTAGCCAGGGCTCAAACCCAGATTTTCTGGTTCCAAAGCACGTGTGCACTGAATAGAAGTGTAAGTAGAAATCTGCCATGTTACGGAATATGTATCCTTGATCACCCTTCTCAGCTAGCACAAAATGTATCAGAAATTTTTATACGCCTGAAAAATTACTAGTACCACTGAAACGCTGTCCAAAATGTTTCAAACTCCACAGTGGCATGGGTTCTATTAACTGCAGTTTCTGCTGCCACGTAGGCTTTAGTTCTGAACTTTCTGTTCAGGACCATCATGTTCTCAGTCAGGTTAACTATCTGCATGTGAAGCCAGCCCAGACCATATGTTCCCTAATACCACCTACACAAAAGATTGGGAAGTAAATGCATTTTTGTTCATTGCTTCTTTCATGGTATTAAATCACAAATTATTGCACAAGCAACTGAAAGTATAACATGCTACTAGTTTAGATTTAGAAAACTTCAATATATAAATATCAGAATATAGGCACTATCTAAGGAAGCTGGGTTATATTTACCTTATATTGGCTATCAAAAACATTATATGTTCCAGTGCTTAGAACCATGTTTGGCCTCCCCAGTTTTTTTCAGTAGAATTGGATAACTCCCCAACAAGGTCAAATAACTGGTTTGATCATGGCATAATCACAGCAAAATTAAAATGTTGATTAACCAAACATCTATAATATGCAAAGTCACAAGCAGTGCACTCATAATCTCCACTGAGCTATTTTCACAGACAGGTTATTTA
Source organism: Prionailurus bengalensis (assembly GCF_016509475.1). NCBI lineage: Eukaryota > Metazoa > Chordata > Mammalia > Carnivora > Felidae > Prionailurus > Prionailurus bengalensis. The sequence goes on along the minus strand of NC_057349.1, from coordinate 82,008,403 downwards.
AACAAAGATTTCAGAGGAGCAATCTAACATCAAGAAAGAAAACAAATTGGAATAACATTTCGAGAAGTACCTGGCCTGCCCTGGCACGCAAACTGACTAGGGTAGAGTTGCTGCACTGACCATGCCTTCCATAATCTGTGGTTGGCTTGGAACCGCCATCTGTATTTTGATGGGAAAATTCAGAGGGAAGGAAGGCAGAGTCACTGCAAGCTTGGCTTTTCTTTCCTAATAACCTTTGCTCCGCTCTAAGATTTCTGACTTCTGTGGGGTTGGTAGGGTTTTATATTTTACAGAGTGAGATCATTTAAAAAAATACTGTTATGCATGCAGGCAATTAAGATTAAAGTCAACTTCCCCTTCACACTCCCTAGTAATATGCTTCTGTATCCAAAAGATAAGAACTTGAGAAATGGCTCACTGGGACAGGCCAACGGGCCTGGAGTCCTGGACTCCATTGCTGACAGCAATGGCAAAGCATTTTATAGAGGATCACATGGCTGCCCTCCATGACATTAGTCTGAAGAAGCGGGAGGTGTATATTAAGAACACCTGATGACCTTCACTAATCTGTTATGGGTCTGACACCTAAGGATTTATCTAAATTCTTGTGAACTTTTACATTTATTTGGCCTCAGATGCCTTTGTTGTGTTAGGCAGCCTTAGGCCAGGCGTGGAACATCCCTTGTTTCAGGCCACTCTTTCACCTGAACTGAGCTTTGCAAATGCTTTCGCTCCTCACAGCCTCCACTTGTTTATCTGTAAAAAAAAGCAACAATAATTGCCCTGCCTGTATAATCAAGTGTCCAACAGTTACCCCAAACAAGTGAGAAAATTAACATGAAAAGGCAATGATCCCAATGTAATAGTAACATTCTACTTACCTTCCTGAACCCAGAGGCTGGTCCTGAGGCTAGCTGCAGACTACTATGAGGAACAGATTATTGGCATGTAAAATTCAGAGTTCTCCCTAGACTGTCCTTCTTGCAGCTCAGTAAGCAAAATAAGAGCAGCCCCGTATTTGTTTTTTGAATACACAACTCTTCCTTTATTTCACCTAGGAAAGTACACTTTCACCCTCGCCTTTCATTTCTAAAATCAAAACTAATTCGTTGAAAAACAATATTTAAGTGCTATGTTCACAGGCTGCTCTTCCGATGACAAGTAAGTTTGACATTGTGTTATATATCTATACATACTGCTGTTTTTTTTTAAAGCAGAACTCAATGGGGCGCCTGGGTGGCGCAGTCGGTTAAGCGTCCAACTTCAGCCAGGTCACGAGTTCGAGCCCCGCGTCAGGCTCTGGGCTGATGGCTCAGCGCCTGGAGCCTGTTCCCGATTCTGTGTCTCCCTCTCTCTCTGCCCCTCCCCCGTTCATGCTCCGTCTCTCTCTGTCCCAAAAATAAATAAACGTTGAAAAAAAAAATTAAAGCAGAACTCAATGCATTTTTTTTAACATTTATTTATTTTTGAGACAGAGAGAGACAGAGCATGAACGGGGGAGGGTCAGAGAGAGAGGGAGACACAGAATCTGAAACAGGCTTCAGGCTCTGGGCTGTCAGCACAGAGCCCGATGCTGGGCTCGAACTCACAGCCCTCACAGACCGCGAGATCATGACCTGAGCTGAAGTTGGCCGCTTAACCGACTGAGCCACCCAGGCGCCCTTCAATGCACTTTTTTAATATTCGCAAACTGTTCCACCTCTCCTGTGTTGATTTACCCCCTCAACAAATTCCAGCATTTGGGTAAACAGTAACTGCTTCTTCCAGAAACCGTGTCGTTTTCTACAAAGAGGAAACAAGACCTTTACTGTAAAAAAGAAATCTGAGGAAGGAACCAATCAGCAAGGGAGAAAGAGTAGCAAAAGTACCACCCTCAAAGAATAAACGATTTGATCAAATTCCAAAATATTCACAGTGACTCAAGCCATTAAACAAATTTTCCGAAGTTCAAATATATTGAACCAGTCAATGTGTCTTTGCCTTCTTCAAAGCAGTCCCCGATTTGTAATTTTCTATCAGTTATCTACACTTTACCATTTCTGACATGTACTGACTTTTCCATATTAATATGTTCTTTACTAGATTTACAATTTTGCTAATACAGCTGTCAGGAGAGGGTTGTTGTAAGATGTGAGGATGGGAGAGGTCAGCAGTTTCGGTAACACCCTTTTTCGTAAGAGCATGCATGAATTTATAAAGATGGTACAGAACTATAGCCAACTCTCCCAGATAATTTAAACTGCAATATGTAGGAAGAAACAGAGGCACATTGCAAATAATGTATCTTAAGTTCAAAGAGCAGATTTAGGGAAAAGGGAAAACTGACAAATTCCAGGAAAGTAAAGCCTTTTCTCCCTCAAAGAGCTAGTTCCTATTGAAAGAGTAACTAGAAATTCCTTCTGTCCACCTGCACCTTTACCAAGACACCTGCTCTTTCACAAGTACAGTATTTTGTTCCAACTGATGTACTCTTAATTTCACTGTGCTAATGATCGTCCGCCTCCACTTTCACTGAAACATTTATGAAGTAAATTCAGGAAGGTAACAGTGGTATTTCTTTGAAGCCTGCGCAGTACCTAACATGTTTTAAGTTTCACGCTATTAAGCCACCTGTGTGATGGGCCGACATACCATGTCTGAGACAATGACATTCAAAACGTGCTAACCGCTTTTTCTCATCGTGTATCATTAGACAAGTAGCATTTAGGGCCATCATTTTTGTTCCTTCATTCATTTGAATACCAAGTCACAAGCAACCTTATTTGTGTTTAATTGTTGTGCCCAGTCTCTAAAATATCTGTAATTGTTTTACATTTGAATCAAATTTATTAACAGACATATGGGTATAATAGAGAAATCACTCCAGCTGGTGAAGCCCTCAGCTAAACCCACCATAATTTGATCATGTGCAAATCATTGTCACTTGAATATTTTCTTGGTACAGCTTAATTATGACTCAAGTCAGTCCAGAGTACGATGCACTTCCTGGGAAAAGAAGAAATTGAGAGCTCTCAATACAAATAAGGTGAGCTTTGTTATTCATGTAGATCTCTCCTGCACAACTAAACATCTGCTAATAAATTTGTTTCCAGTCTCCACGATAGCTTTTACCTTCATCATTCAAACCTGGCATAAAATTTATGTCAACTGAGAATTCATGTTATTTACTCATTGCTAACTATTGCGATCTCATTAAAATCTGAGCCTGTAATACCGTCTGGAAAATTAGAAATGTTTATAAAAATAAGTGCACAAATAAGAGAGAGAGAGAGACATTTTGCCTTTTTTCCCAGAAGCTCTTTGACAGGTGGTCACCTTGAAATTATGCTGTGATAATACAGACGATTTTTTTTAAAAATGATCTTGATATAGAAGGTAATCAAGAGCTCTTGGGAGCCACCTCTGCATTTTTCCAAGCAATCTTTTCTGCAGTTTAAATGTGTTCATACAAATCTTAAATGACATATAAAGCAATTTTTCCCTTCAAACTATGTAGATCAGTCATAGCATTATAATTAAATGTCACAGAATGGCAAATAATTATCTTACTTAAATGGTTAATATAGGAAAAATCCATCAACTATCAGTCCTGAATACGTAAACATAGTACTTGTTGCTCTATTGATATAATTAAACTTAAAAGCAGATTTTATTTATGAGGCCCCATCTGCCACTGGCAAATCATGTTTGAGAATTGGTATTTGACTAAAGGTCACAAAGTGCACGACTTTAACTCCACTTTAACCCACCCTCACTTAGGTGAGTATTCAAATATAAAAACCTCAAGTCTCTCCTTGCCAAAAAGACTATCAGGGTCAACTTTTTGTGTGTGTGAAGGACCTCATCTGTTTATGATTAGTAAGAGCTTCCTTACCTCGGCCTATCGTTTTCTTCTAAATGTTTTTTAATATCTTGGCAGATTCTTGGAAATCACTCTGCTAACAGTGGCCGTGCTCACCTCTTCCAAGGGATAAGGAATAAACTAATCTTAAAGCTCATGCCTGTTACTTAAAAATAAGAACATTAACAACAACAACAACAACAACAACAAAACTAAAACTAAAACTAAAACATACGGTTTCTAGAGGAGTTGCGGCAAGATGGCGGCTTAGGAGGACGCTGGGCTCACCGCACGTCCTGCTGATCACTTAGATTCCATCTACACCTGCCTAAATAACCCAGAAAACCGCCAGAGGATTAGCAGAACAGAGTCGCCGGAGCCAAACGCAGACGAGAGGCCCACGGAAGAGGGTAGGAAGGGCGGCGAGGCGGTGCGCGCTCCACGGACTGGCGGGAGGGAGCCGTGGCGGAGGGGCGGCTCGCCGGCCAAGCAGAGCCCCCGAGTCGGGCTTGCAAAAGCGGAGGGGCCGGGCGGACTGTGTTCCGACAGCAAGCGCGACTTAGCGTCTGGGAGGTCATAAGTTAACAGCTCTGCTCGGAAAGCGGGAAGGCTGGAGGACAAAGGGAGGGAGAGCTGCTGAGCCCCCTGACAACAGAGCTCAGTTTGGTGGGGAACAAAGGCGCTCGCCAGCGCCATTTCCCCCGCCCATCCCCCAGCCGAAATCCCAAAGGGAACCGGTTCCTGCCAGGGAACTTGCTCGCTCCGCGCAAACACCCAACTCTGCGCTTCTGCGGAGCCAAACCTCCGGCAGCGGATCTGACTCCCTCCCGCTGCCACAGGGCCCCTCCTGAAGTGGATCACCTAAGGAGAAGCGATCTAAGCCTGCCCCTCCTGCCCCCGAGCACCTTGCCTACCCACCCCAGCTAATACGCCAGATCCCCAGCATCACAAGCCTGGCAGGGTGCAAGTAGCCCAGACGAGCCACACCACCCCACAGTGAATCCCGCCCCTAGGAGAGGGGAAGAGAAGGCACACACCAGTCTGACTGTGGCCCCAGCGGTGGGCTGGGGGCAGACATCAGGTCTGACTGCGGCCCCGCCCACCAACTCCAGGTATACACCACAGCACAGGGGAAGTGCCCTGCAGGTCCTCACCACACCAGGGACTATCCAAAATGACCAAGCGGAAGAACTCCCCTCAGAAGAATCTCCAGGAAATAACAACAGCTAATGAGCTGATCAAAAAGGACTTAAATAATATAACAGAAAGTGAATTTAGAATAATAGTCATAAAATTAATCGCTGGGCTTGAAAACAGTATACAGGACAGCAGAGAATCTCTTGCTACAGAGATCAAGGGACTAAGGAACAGTCACGAGGAGCTGAAAAACGCTTTAAACGAAATGCATAACAAAATGGAAACCACCACAGCTCGGCTTGAAGAGGCAGAGGAGAGAATAGGTGAACTAGAAGATAAAGTTATGGAAAAAGAGGAAGCTGAGAAAAAGAGAGATAAAAAAATCCAGGAGTATGAGGGGAAAATTAGAGAATTAAGTGATACACTAAAAAGAAATAATATACGCATAATTGGTATCCCAGAGGAGGAAGAGAGAGGGAAAGGTGCTGAAGGGGTACTTGAAGAAATCATAGCTGAGAACTTCCCTGAACTGGGGAAGGAAAAAGGCATTGAAATCCAAGAGGCACAGAGAACTCCCTTCAGACGTAACTTGAATCGATCTTCTGCACGACATATCATAGTGAAACTGGCAAAATACAAGGATAAAGAGAAAATTCTGAAAGCAGCAAGGGGTAAACGTGCCCTCACATATAAAGGGAGACCTATAAGACTCGTGACTGATCTCTCTTTTGAAACTTGGCAGGCCAGAAAGAATTGGCAAGAGATTTTCAGGGTGCTAGACAGAAAAAATATGCAGCCAAGAATCCTTTATCCAGCAAGTCTGTCATTTAGAATAGAAGGAGAGATAAAGGTCTTCCCAAACAAACAAAAACTGAAGGAATTTGTCACCACTAAACCAGCCCTACAAGAGATCCTAAGGGGGACCCTGTGAGACAAAGTCCCAGAGACATCACTATAAGCATAAAACATACAGACATCACAATGACTCTAAACCCGTATCTTTCTATAATAACACTGAATGTAAATGGATTAAATGCGCCAACCAAAAGACATAGGGTATCAGAATGGATAAAAAAACAAGACCCATCTATTTGCTGTCTACAAGAGACTCATTTTAGACCTGAGGACACCTTTAGATTGAGAGTGAGGGGATGGAGAACTATTTATCATGCGACTGGAAGCCAAAAGAAAGCTGGAGTAGCCATACTTATAGCAGACAAACTAGACTTTAAATTAAAGGCTGTAACAAGAGATGAAGAAGGACATTATATAATAGTTACAGGGTCTATCCATCAGGAAGAGCTAACAATTATCAATGTCTATGCACCGAATACCGGAGCCCCCAAATATATAAAACAATTACTCACAAACATAAGCAACCTTATTGATAAGAATGTGGTAATTGCAGGGGACTTTAATACACCACTTACAGAAATGGATAGATCATCTAGACACACGGTCAATAAAGAAACAAGGGCCCTGAATGAGACATTGGATCAGATGGACTTGACAGATATATTTAGAACTCTGCATCCCAAAGCAACAGAATATACTTTCTTCTCGAGTGCACATGGAACATTCTCCAAGATAGATCATATACTGGGTCACAAAACAGCCCTTCATAAGTTTACAAGAATTGAAATTATACCATGCTTACTTTCAGACCACAATGCCATGAAGCTTGAAATCAACCACAGGAAAAAGTCTGGAAAACCTCCAAAAGCATGGAGGTTAAAGAACACCCTACTAACGAATGAGTGGGTCAACCAGGCAATTAGAGAAGAAATTAAAAAATATATGGAAACAAACGAAAATGAAAATACAACAATCCAAACGCTTTGGGACGCAGCAAAGGCAGTCCTGAGAGGAAAATACATTGCAATCCAGGCCTATCTCAAGAAACAAGAAAAATCCCAAATACAAAATCTAACAGCACACCTAAAGGAACTAGAAGCAGAACAGCAAAGGCAGCCTAAGCCCAGCAGAAGAAGAGAAATAATAAAGATCAGAGCAGAAATAAACAATATAGAAACTAAAAAAACTGTAGAGCAGATCAACGAAACCAAGAGTTGGTTTTTTGAAAAAATAAACAAAATTGACAAACCTCTAGCCAGGCTTCTCAAAAAGAAAAGGGAGATGACCCAAATAGATAAAATCATGAATGAAAATGGAATTATTACAACCAATCCCTCAGAGATACAAACAATTATCAGGGAATACTATGAAAACTTATATGCCAACAAATTGGACAACCTGGAAGAAATGGACGAATTCCTGAACACCCACACGCTTCCAAAACTCAATCAGGAGGAAATAGAAAGCTTGAACAGACCCATAACCAGCGAAGAAATTGAATCGGTTATCAAAAATCTCCCAACAAATAAGAGTCCAGGACCAGATGGCTTCCCAGGGGAGTTCTACCAGACGTTTAAAGCAGAGATAATACCTATCCTTCTCAAGCTATTCCAAGAAATAGAAAGGGAAGGAAAACTTCCAGACTCATTCTATGAAGCCAGTATTACTTTGATTCCTAAACCAGACAGAGACCCAGTAAAAAAAGAGAACTACAGGCCAATATCCCTGATGAATATGGATGCAAAAATTCTCAATAAGATACTAGCAAATCGAATTCAACGGCATATAAAAAGAATTATTCACCATGATCAAGTGGGATTCATTCCTGGGATGCAGGGCTGGTTCAACATTCGCAAATCAATCAACGTGATACATCACATTAACAAAAAAAGAGAGAAGAACCATATGATCCTGTCAATCGATGCAGAAAAGGCCTTCGACAAAATCCAGCACCCTTTCTTAATAAAAACCCTTGAGAAAGTCGGGATAGAAGGAACATACTTAAAGATCATAAAAGCCATTTATGAAAAGCCCACAGCTAACATCATCCTCAACGGGGAAAAACTGAAAGCTTTTTCCCTGAGATCAGGAACACGACAAGGATGCCCACTCTCACCGCTGCTGTTTAACATAGTGCTGGAAGTTCTAGCATCAGCAATCAGACAACAAAAGGAAATCAAAGGCATCAAAATTGGCAAAGATGAAGTCAAGCTTTCGCTTTTTGCAGATGACATGATATTATACATGGAAAATCCGATAGACTCCACCAAAAGTCTGCTAGAACTGATACAGGAATTCAGCAAAGTTGCAGGATACAAAATCAATGTACAGAAATCAGTTGCATTCTTATACACTAACAATGAAGCAACAGAAAGACAAATAAAGAAACTGATCCCATTCACAATTGCACCAAGAAGCATAAAATACCTAGGAATAAATCTAACCAAAGATGTAAAGGATCTGTATGCTGAAAACTATAGAAAGCTTCTGAAGGAAATTGAAGAAGATTTAAAGAAATGGAAAGACATTCCCTGCTCATGGATTGGAAAAATAAATATTGTCAAAATGTCAATACTACCCAAAGCTATCTACACATTCAATGCAATCCCAATCAAAATTGCACCAGCATTCTTCTCGAAACTAGAACAAGCAATCCTAAAATTCATATGGAACCACAAAAGGCCCCGAATAGCCAAAGGAATTTTGAAGAAGAAGACCAAAGCAGGAGGCATCACAATCCCAGACTTTAGCCTCTACTACAAAGCTGTCATCATCAAGACAGCATGGTATTGGCACCAAAACAGACACATAGACCAATGGAATAGAATAGAAACCCCAGAACTAGACCCACAAACGTATGGCCAACTCATCTTTGACAAAGCAGGAAAGAACATCCAATGGAAAAAAGACAGCCTCTTTAACAAATGGTGCTGGGAGAACTGGACAGCAACATGCAGAAGGTTGAAACTAGACCACTTTCTCACACCATTCACAAAAATAAACTCAAAATGGATAAAGGACCTAAATGTGAGACAGGAAACCATCAAAACCTTAGAGGAGAAAGCAGGAAAAGACCTCTCTGACCTCAGCCGTAGCAATCTCTTACTCGACACATCCCCAAAGGCAAGGGAATTAAAAGCAAAAGTGAATTACTGGGACCTTATGAAGATAAAAAGCTTCTGCACAGCAAAGGAAACAACCAACAAAACTAAAAGGCAACCAACGGAATGGGAAAAGATATTCGCAAATGACATATCGGACAAAGGGCTAGTATCCAAAATCTATAAAGAGCTCACCAAACTCCACACCCGAAAAACAAATAACCCAGTGAAGAAATGGGCAGAAAACATGAATAGACACTTCTCTAAAGAAGACATCCGGATGGCCAACAGGCACATGAAAAGATGTTCAGCGTCGCTCCTTATCAGGGAAATACAAATCAAAACCACACTCAGGTATCACCTCACGCCAGTCAGAGTGGCCAAAATGAACAAATCAGGAGACTATAGATGCTGGAGAGGATGTGGAGAAACGGGAACCCTCTTGCACTGTTGGTGGGAATGCAAATTGGTGCAGCCGCTCTGGAAAGCAGTGTGGAGGTTCCTCAGAAAATTAAAAATAGACCTACCCTATGACCCAGCAATAGCACTGCTAGGAATTTATCCAAGGGATACAGGAGCACTGATGCATAGGGCCACTTGTACCCCAATGTTCATAGCAGCACTCTCAACAATAGCCAAATTATGGAAAGAGCCTAAATGTCCATCAACTGATGAATGGATAAAGAAATTGTGGTTTATATACACAATGGAATATTACATGGCAATGAGAAAAAATGAAATATGGCCTTTTGTAGCAACGTGGATGGAACTGGAGAGTGTGATGCTAAGTGAAATAAGCCATACAGAGAAAGACAGATACCATATGGTCTCACTCTTATGTGGATCCTGAGAAACTTAACAGGAACCCATGGGGGAGGGGAAGGAAAAAAAAAAAAAAAAGAGGTTAGAATGGGAGAGAGCCAAAGCATAAGAGACTGTTAAAAACTGAGAACAAACTGAGGGTTGATGGGGGGTGGGAGGGAGGAGAGGGTGGGTGATGGGTATTGAGGAGGGCACCTTTTGGGATGAGCACTGGGTGTTGTATGGAAACCAATTTGTCAATAAATTTCAGAAAAAAAAAAAAATAAAGTTACATAAAGAGCAGTGCTAATAGTCTTAACAAAAAAAAAAAAAAGAAATACTAGAAGAGTTAGATATTTATCTCTGAAATTATTTAGTCAATTAATATGCATATGGATATGTAGCATTTATTTATGCATTTACCTTTATGTATCTGCAGTCATATATACTAACAATAAAAACACACATATACAAGTGAAAAAAAAAAAACATACGGTTTCTATTTTCCAGAATTTTACTTAATTCTGCAAAGTAAATTACTGGATTCTGAAAAATCCAGTAATTGTGATGCAGTGTGGTACCACTCTGTCAAATACATCCCTCAGCATCCTCTCTCCTTTATTATACCGGAGACCATTATTATCCAGTTCTTCTGCTCAGGGCTGTTGCATCACTCCCCAAGAGCATACAATTTTAGGAAGAAATGAGGAAGTTGAGAAGAGGTCTCTGAAGTCTCACTCATATCCATTTCTCCTCTGAAAGGGCCTAGAGCCCTTCTGCAAGCTTGATGGTCAGGTCATGCCAGGGGTACCCAGTGTAAATGCAGGGCAGATATGGCAATTAGACAACAGCTCCATGGTGGGAGGGATATGGTACAAACTTCTCATACCAGTCCGTTTCTTTGATCTTAATGCTGCTGTATCCGTTGGAGCAAAGATCAACAAATGAAAGCCACAAGAAAACGAAAATATTACTCAGAAAAAGCAAAGACCATACTCTCCTGTTGAAGAACTTGTATCAATCCACAGGGGAAGAAAGTTTGGAAGTCAAAACTGAACCACGCTCTTACAAACACGTATGAAGTATGTGTTACAGATATATTAAACAAGCAAGACTCCTGGATATAAAACAATTTTTTGGTGTGTGTGTGTGTGTGTGTGTGTGTATGTGTGTGTGTTTCTCTCCACAACTCTTTAAAATGTGTTTAGTGGGAAAAATTCCTTCCCTAGTCCTGGATGAGAACTCCCATGGTCCCATAACCTTTCAAATCAATCTTAGGCAACAAAAATATCCCATGGTTTAATAATAATGCAATCACAATGCAGTTATCAAAAATATCTAGCCTTAAAATTAACCAAAATTCCAGCCTTGGTTCGAAGTTAAATCTTTTCCTATACCCTATATGAACCTCTATCAAGCAGTAGGTCAGGGAAGAGGGTTATGGTCCTCTTTTTTTTCTGCCTTATATATCACCCCTCTTCTCATCTTACCCATCAGGGTGTCTGATCACATTCTATCAGGCATGAATGCGGAAGAAGGAAAGGGAAAAGTGGAAAAATTCTTACTTGATGAGTATTTTGGTAAGTTGAATTTGTGCTCCCCAGACCTGGCATGTATTTAAAGCTGACTGCATGTCTGGTGGTGATTCCATTGTTTGTTTGTTTGTTTGTTTGAGATCTCTTACCTGAAGTTCCTTTGATACAGTTAAGGCAGGCTCTTCAATTTGGTCTATAGAACTCTAGAATTTTCTCTTTTGGCTGAGGTTTCTTTGTTCCTATGGGCAGCACTCCTGGACAAGACTCAGAGAAACCTCACAATACTTTTCTGTCTGCCTCTCACTGTGGTGTATGCACCTGCATGCATGCAAGTGTGCATATGTGTGTGTGTGTCTGGCATGGCCCAATTGTACACAGAAAAGCATACATGTACTATTACTTTAAGAAAACTCAGGGAGTGAACGCCAAGCTCTCTGCACAACTGTAGACTTTACCATTATTCCTACCTCAAGGACAACTAATCAGGTCACATTTCCCAGGTGGGAGTCAAGCCCTGATCCACTGGGATGGCCACCTTTTAGGAGGTACATGTAAGTTCTCCTAGGAATTCTGGTCAAGACTTCTCATGAGACTTGAGGTGAGTGGAAGTTACAGAACAGCTCTTGCCAAACAAATACTCCTCACATCCTTTTCCTTTCTCTCCAAAATCCCAATCCTTTTATATTCTTGTTTTAGATCTCTGGTTCTGTATCAGAGTCCTTAAGACTACATTTGGGATTGATGATTCACTCAAAATACTCATAGGACTCTGAAAAGTTGCTTTAATCATGATTACAGTTTATTTCAATAAAAGGATAGATCCAAATCACCAAGGTAAAAAAGCATATAGGCAAAGACCAGGGGAAACCTAGTACAAACCCCCAAGTGTCCCCTCCGAGTAAAGTTGCATGGGGACACAATTCTCCCAGCAATGAGGTATGACAACACATGGGAAGTATTATCAATCAGGAAGTTCACTCAAACTGTGGCATCCAGGGATTTTACTGAGGATTAGTCACACAGGCAGGCAATAGCAGCATTACTAACTTTAGCTACTCAGTGTTCAGCCCCAAAAGATCAAACTGATACAGTGTGGCCCAGAGCCTGAAATGAACAAAAACAGGCATTCACCGAAGTCTTTTTGTTAGCATGAACTATCTGGTCAAACAGATGCAGTATGGCCCAAAGCCAGAGGCATACTAAGATACTCTGATCGGGCAGGACGTTCTAAGAGCTCAGAGATCCCAGAGTAGGTTACTCCTCCTGAAGTCAGGCTTTTATTTGTAAGTGCAGGGTTTGAATAACTCAAGCTTGAATTTAGCAACAAGGAAGTCAGAAGTAATCTTCAGGAGAATAGTTATTTGGAGGGGATATAGAAACAGCACTAAGGTATGCAGGTAGAGAGGCAGATAACAACTGATTGATTATATTTAAGAAAGAACAGTGAGAGAATTAAATTATAATTATTTGGTAATATTTAAGTGATAAATAATAATTATTTTTTTTAAATAAAGATCTCTCCCTCAGTGTGACTCTAAAGAAATAAATTAGACAGTAGCTAGAAAGGGAAAGGAATAGCTATTAAGAAGAGGGAGCATAATAAAGGAAATAAGAGAATTGCTGAAGCAATGTGCCTGAGTAGACAAGGGGAATGGGTTCTAGTGCCCACGTGGAGGAGCTGACCTTAGCTAGAAGTAAAGACAGTTCATCTATAGTTGATTTGGGTTCCCCTAAAGCCAGAGACAAGAATTTCACGCAGGTATTTTATTTGTTAGGAATCCAAGGAAGCACAAGTAAGGAATTAAGAATACTGCAACAAGGAAGGTTGTAAAAATCCAATAAAGAGTGTGCTATTAACCCAGTTACCAATTTGAGAAACTGGAGCTCAGTCTCTCTAGGGATCTTCTAAAAATCCATGGAAAATGGACAACAAAAGGGTCCCAGTGAAGGACAGGAAAGCTAGAACATGCCATACTCTATTGGTTGAGAGTTACCCCCCTGAGGATTAACTTTTCTGTATATGTATACCCTGCATTGAAGGAAGTAGTTACACAGAGGGGCTAGACATTTTAAGCTGAGGAAGGAAGGGATATAAAGGACAATTAAAAAGTAACATTACTGGGTAAAATTATTATAAGACATTGGAAACAAAGGACATGGTTATGAGAGAGTGGGTGCTTGCAATTAAGATTATGGGCATGTTGCCATTGTCACTAAGGAAAAGGACTATGGTAGTTCCATGGAATTGGAGGCTAAAGTAGGCAGGGTGACCAGACAATTGAAGTAGAGGCCAAACTGAGAATCCAGTGCATTGAATGATTATCTGTGTGAATGATGAAATCTCAAAAAATTATGAGTCATGTTGGAAAGACATGAGCCAAGAACTAAAATCTTTTTGTTGTTGTTTATTTATTTTGAGAGAGAGAGAGAGAGAGAGAGAGAGGCAGAAAGGGAGACAGAGGCTCTGAAGCGGGCTTTGTGTGCTGACAGTAGAAAGCCCAGTGCGGGACTCAAACTCACGAACTGTGAGATCATGACCTGAGCTAAAGTCAGGCGTTTAGCTGACTGAACCACCCAGGTGCCCCAGGAGCTAAAATCTTTAAATAAATTAAAGGAGTGCCCTAGGAGTTGGTAGATGCCAATAGCAAAAAGGACAGTATGCAATGATATACTCAAAGTCGTAAACATTGTTTAGAATTACATGAGCATGGTGGCAATAGAAAACATGCTAACATTTGTATTGGTTTTATTATTGTTTTTAAGTTGCCTACAATAAACACCTTAATTTCCTGAACCTGGAGAAGACTGCACACCCACTTGCCTTGGTACATCTCAGAATGTGTGCAGTTCATATTGGCGATATGAGATTTTTTGAAGTTTAGTGATCCTATGGGTAGGGAAATTTTCCAGAAGCAGCAGTAAGGACTGAAAAAAAAAGCCCTTATCACCCTTAAGCACAGTGGGAAGAGGCGTATAGAGGAGATCACTTGGGAGGGCTTCGCAGTAGGCAGTATTCCAGGGGCTAGCCAGGAAAAAGAGTTGAAGTACTAATAATTGACTGTTCCTCCAAGAGAGCACATTGGGTTATTTTAGGGATTGGAAGTATGGAAGAGGTATTAAAAGGATTTGAAAAGGTTGCACAGGACTCAGTGTATCCAGGGATTAGATAGGCATTCACATGGAAGAAGAATGTGAAAAGAATGTTCAGGGAGATAGTTGAAGATTTAGGGGATTTTGCTAATTACTGACTGACTTCCAGAACATCCAGTGAGGTTGTTTTAGGAACCAGAAAGGGTGGGTTTGGAATTACTTAAGGGACTGTCAAGAGTCAGACTAGAATTAAATCTGGAAGATATGGAACTATTAAATCACAAAAGAAATCTAAAACCATTAAAAGAAAAATAGAATCAGTAGCTTAAAATCTGCCCACAAAACAACAGTAGTCATAAATCAGATCCAGAAGGTTTTAGAGGTCAGTTCAGCCAATCTTTCAAGGAACAAACACTATTCCAAAGAGCCAAAAAGAAGAAAGTCCCTCCCCAAAGTCTACATGAATACTATACCAGAAAGAAAAATGTCACAAATCTCACTTCCCAAACTAGATGAAAAAAAAGCCTATAATAAAATCAGTAAACTGCGTCTATCAATTATTTTTTAAATTACAAGCCAGCAGAGTTTATCAAAGGAATGCAAGAAAGGTTAATGACGTGAAACTTATTCACCATGTTAATAAAGGAGAAAAATAAAAAGCTTGTAATCATCTCAATGGATGCCCAACATTTTGATAAAATTCAACATCCTTTTATGATTAAAAAATAGCAAACTAGGAATAGAATGGAAATTCTTTAATCTGAAAAAGGTTATCAAAAGCCTACAGCAACTTTTATTCTTAATGCTACATCATTACATGAATAACAAGTGTGAGGATAAGCACAACTCTTTGGATGCAATCACCAAACAATTTAATTTTGCTTTATAATCATCTCTTGGCCCTGTACTCTTTCATGTGAGTCTTAGACTCAGTTTTTTGAGTTTATATTTTTAATATGACATTAGACATTTTAAATGGAATTGCACTGAGTATAATTATTCATTTAAAATTTGTTATCCTTGGAGCGCTTGAGTAGCTCAGTCAGTTAAGCATCTGACTCATGGTTTCAGCTCAGGTCTTGATCTCACGGTTTGTGAGTTCGAGCACCTCGTGGGAATCTGCGCTGTTAGCACGGGATTCTCTCTTCCTCTCTCTTTGCTCCTTCCCTGCTCACTCGAGCAGACTTTCTCTCTTTCTCTCTCTCTCTTTTTCAAAATAAGTAATAAAATTTTAAAAACATATTAAAAAAATAAAGTCAATAAAAATTGTTATCTTTCCAATATTCATCATGCCTGAATATGAATAGGAAAAATCTCCACTTTTTCTAGATCTTCTGGTATGTACTATGAAAATATTGTATTTAAAAATATTTTTAATTTTTATTTATTTTTTAGAGAAACAGAGACAGAGTGTGAGTGGTCAAGGGGTAGAGAGAGAGAGAGGGAGACGCAGAATCCTAAACAGGCTCCAGGCTCTGAGATGTCAGCACAGAGCCTGACGTGGGGCTCAAACTCATGAAGTGCAAGATCATGACCTGAGCTGAAGTTGGACACTTAACCGACTGTGCCACCCAGGTGTCCCTGAAAATGTTATATTTTAAAGTTTTTAAGAAATGTTTACTAGATTTATTCTTATGTATGGCACTTAATTGGTTTTGTTGTTATTGTAAATGAAATGTTTATCAAAACCCATTTTTAATTTATTAATGTTGCTGGATATTAAACAAAACATTATTTTTTTAATACTGCTTTGTTTCCAGCAAAGCTTCTTAGCTTTATTAGTTTAAATGGTTGTCTACAGATTGTCTAAAATATTTGTCTGGAAAATCATAATATCTGTGTACAAGGAGGGCTTTCTTTCCTCCTTTTTAATCCATTTGGTTATTTATTTTCCTGATCTTACTGTATCTATCTGGTAAGTGTAGAGTAGAAGCTTTTCTAGTGGCCAGTCTTTCTTGTTGCTGTTTGTGATAGCTATTTGTCATTCTTTTAGCCTACTAGCACCCTTCCTATGAAAAATTTTATGAGAGACAAAGACTACCCTTAAAAATGAAAGCTAAAAATGAGGGATGTTTTCTTTTCTGGTCCTCTGCAGGACAGCAGGGTCCACATGGCTCAGGTTCCTCAATCAGAGGTAACCTGAGCCAACTTTAACGGATTAGCTAATAACAAGCAGCAGTAGGAGCATCAGGGCATTCTTTTTGTGGTCCCGACACAGATAATAATAGCTACAAAATCAAGTTTGCTGTGTAGAAGTGATAGTGGAGCAGGTAGCAGGGGCTCCACTGTAACTCTGAGTTCCTGGGGCACAAAGGGAAGCTATGTGAACTAGAAGCATTTGGCACTTAACCATGGTAGCGGTGCTCCGTGGTGGTGGACTCTGCTTTCTGTGGCATGGCCAATGGCCTATGACTCAAGATGACCCAATATTTTGTTAGTTCGGTAATAATCTTTTCTAAGAACTCATATTCTGCTTAAAACACCAAGAGTTTTACTAAGAACCCTGGATAAGAACTAAATTTTCAGGAAATGCTTTTTCCTGAAATGTGTCTGTTTGAATGCTTATGTTATTTCCTCCTTAATATATTATTATGGTGAATTGAAAGAAGAGAGTTCTGATATTAAACTGTCTTTGCATTTATGGGAAAATCTTTCATGGATATGATGCTTTATTTTAGTTTGTCTTGCCTTTAAATTTAGTTATATAGTACATTGCAGATTCAGTTTACCTTTGGTGTAGTTAGAATGTTTCTAATTGATTGATAGGGAGATTGATCTTTAACTTTTTGTCTTGTCTTCATCTAGGGTAGGTTTCAAAATTGCATTGCCTCATAAAACAACCTGGAGACATCCCCCACTATCTCTGTTCTCCCAAATAATTTATGTAGGAAATAAAAAAATATATTTTCTTGTAAGTATATTAACAACTAGCCTCTAAAATCATCTTTTCTTAAGGCAGAATTTCCCCCCATTTCTTTGACAATGATTATATTCATTTTTTCTCTTTCTTTCTCTTTCTTTCTTTCTTTCTTTCTTTCTTTCTTTCTTTCTTTCTTTCTTTCTTTCTTCTTTTTCATTAAGACCTTATTTTTAGAGCAGTTTAAGTTTTGCAGCTAAATTAAAAAGAAGGGACAGAGATTTCCTGTATAGCCTTGCCCCCCTGACCTGCATAGCCTCCCCCAATATCTACATCCCCCATCCAGAGTGGTACATTCGTTAAAGTTGATGAACGTACATTGACACATTACTATCATCCAAAGTCCATAGATTACCATAGACATTACAGTTCACTGTTGATACTGTACATTCTTTGGGTTTGGGCAAAGGTATAATGGTGTATATCTACCGTTATTGTCTCATACAGAGTATTGTTACTGCCCTAAAAATCCCTTCTACTCTACCCTATTCATCTCTTTTCCCTAAACCCTTGGCAACCATTGATTTTCTTTTTTTACTGTCTCCATAGTTTTTCCTTTTCCAAGATGTCATATACTTGGAATCATAGAGTATGTAGCCTTTCAAGATTTACTTCTTTCACTTAATAATATGTCCATGTCGTTTCGTGGCTTTTTAGCTCATTTATTTTTGCTACTGAATAATATTCCATGGTTTGGAATTCTACAGTTTATTTATTCATTGGCTTACATCATTTAGTTGCTTCAATGTTTTGGCAATTATAAATAAAGTCTCCATAAACATCTATGTGCTGGATTTTGGGTAGGCATAAGTTTCAATTTCTTTGGGTAAATACCTTGGAGTGTGATCTCTGGATCATAGAATAAAAATATGTTTCATTTTATGGGAAACTTCCAAACTACCTTCAAAGGTGGCTGTACAATTTCACATTCTCACTAGCAATGAATGAAAATCAGCATTAATGTTAGTGTTCCAGATTTTGGCCATTCTCACAGGTGTGTGGTGATATCTCCTTGGTTTAATTTGCATTTCACTGATAGCATATGATATGGAGCATCTTTTCAGATGCTTATTTGCTATCTGTATATCTTCATTGGTGAGATGTCCCTTGGGTCTTTGGCCCATTTTTAAATCAGATTATTTTCTTATTGTTCAGTTTTAATTGTCCTTTGTATATGTTGGATAACAATCCTTTATCAGATGTGTCTTTTGCAAATATTTTCCCCCAGTCTGTGACTTGTCTTTTGTTCTCCCTTTTGGGGCTAGTTTTCTTTTATACTATATAAAATTTTCTGCCTTATCAAAATTTTCTGTTTGCACATAAAAGTATTCAAAGTTCTCTCTATGATTAAAGAAAACACTACTCTAACTTTAACTTCTTGATAACATATGCCAGATGAATGCCTATTTTTACATTAAAAATAGCTTTCATCTTATATTTCTTTTCAATTTTCCCTTTATATCCTTTTAAATTTATTTGTGATCTTATTTTTATTATTTTATTGCATGTATATTTTAAATAACTCATTCATTTGTTGCTATTATTTTCATAAGTTGACACTTGATCATTAAGCTTCCATTTTTCTCCTATAATATATTCATTTAAAATGAAAATCTTCAGACCTTTATTCTAGTTATTGAGAAATTGGTTAACCATTAGAATAAGGTCTTCTAGAGTCAATTTTCTCTTCTTTATCTTATTTTTAAAAGTCTTCATTTTTAAAATTTTTATATTCTGTAGTTACACTGCAGTATGAACATATGTGGATTCATTTCTACTTATTCATCTCATTTTCTTCCTATGATACTGCAAAACTCAAAAAAATTCTTTTTTTCTTTCTCAAACTCCTCTTTTCAATATGTTGTAAATTTTTACCTAGTCTTCCATATTTTTTTTAAATTGCTTCCCAGATTCTCATCTTTTAAAAATGTTTATTTTATTTATTTTGAGAGAGGCGGGGAGAGAGAATACCGAGCAGACCCCATGCTATCAGCTCAAAACCTAGCATGGGACTTGATCGCACAATACGTGAGATCATGATCTGACCCGAAATTAAGAGTCAGAGGATTGGGGCACCTGGGTGGCTCAGTTGGTTAAGTGTCCAGCTTCGGCTCAGGTCACAATCTCACGGTGGGTGGGTTCAATCCCCGTGTCAGAGCCTGTGCTGACAGCTCAGAGCCTGGAGCTGCTTAGGATTCTGTGTCTCCCTCTCTCTCCACCCATCCCCCACTTGTGCTCTGTCTCTCTCTGTCTCTCAAAAATGAATGAACATTAAAAAAAAAATAAAAAGAGTCAGATGCTTAACAGACTGAATGATCCAATTGTCCCCCACCCGCCAAATTTTCATCTTTTTCTCTTTCTACTGTGTATTGAGTAATTGTGTCAGATCTATATAATAATCCACTAATTTTTTGGCTTTCCTCAATCTACTGCAAAAACTGCCCATTGAGTTCTCAATTTCAGTAGCAATTTGTGTGGGTACATGTGTTTGATTTTTATGTTTATTTAAAATTACCATAGTGTGTGTCTGGTTGATTGTTCTGACTTGGTATTACTCTCTGATGTTAGGGCTTCAATACTTTCTCTTATGAATATTTTTCAACATACTTCTTATAATATCTATTAGATTTGTGCTCAACTGTTTCAACTTCCTAGAGCTAATCTTCAATTCATTAAATCTTCTGACTCACATGGTGAACTATTTTCTCTTCTCTTTTGCAACTTTAAATTCCTGTTAGGATAGGGTTGTTTTCCTAATGTGAGAATTTCTTGAGGCCTATATTGATGAAACATTTTTCTAGAAGCTTTGCATTTGCTTTTATGCACCATCACAGAGTATTACTAGATCAAGACCAATTTTATTGTAATTTCTAAGCTTGTAGTTCAGTGTATCTCTTAATTACTATTGCCACACACACAATAAAAACAGGACAGATACAATTTCAGGCACATATTTCTCAGAAATTTATTATCACTTAAAGCATGACAGAGAAGAGATTCTTTATTTTCTCAAGCATTCCTTGGTATCATGATCCTTCCAGGAACCCTCACTAACGAAGGACCCTCAGTTTTATTGTCCAACACGCAAAGCTTTGAAGCTTCTTTTCTGTTCTTATGTGGGCTTTAAACCCCAGATAAAAACTTGACTCCTTGTTATGATGGAGTATCCGGTATCAGAACTATGATATCTGGATAATAAAACTGTGATAGCTAACTATAGTAGCTGGATAATGAAAGAGAAAGAGAAAAAAAAAAAAAAAAGGAAGGAGGGAGGAATAGAGAAGAGAGAGAGAGAAGGAGAGAGAAAGAGAAGACACAGATGTTTGAAGACTGGAAAGCCAAAGAGGCAGATATAAAGGGCCAGCATACTGGAGAAAAGGAAAATGCTCTGAGATAATCTTACGTTCAAGGTCACTTTAAGACATTTTACATCTGAAGTGCAGGAATGTAAGCTAATATAAATGTGTAGTTTTGAACTTGTGAGAGCATCACTAGATTGGAGAAACAAATATAAATCTGGTACTACGACAATGTCTAGGGCTTCTAAATGCACAATGCCCGAGAAAAGCAATCACAATCACACAGAAACGAGTCTAACATTCAGCTCACAATTTCCATGTAAGGTATGTGATGGTTCCTAAACTATGAGTATTCAAGGAAAGGCCCTGAAAAAAAACAAGCAAAAAAGTAGCTGCTAAGAGACTATAAAAGGAAAGAGACTATAAAGAGACTATAAAAGAAAAGCAGAACTTTTGATAGTTTCTTGGGCACCTGGGTGGCTCGGTCCGTTTAGCATCTGACTTTGGCTCAGGTTATGATCTCGCGGTTTGTAAGTTCAAGCCCTGCTTCTGGATCCGCGCTGTCAGTGCAGACCCCGCTTCACTTCAGATTCTCTGTCTCCCTCTCTCTCTGCCCCTCCCCTGAATGCTCTCTCTCTCTCTCTCTCTCTCTCTCAAAAATAAACAAACATTGGGGCGCCTGGGTGGCGCAGTCGGTTGAGCGTCCGACTTCAGCCAGGTCACGATCTCGCAGTCCGGGAGTTCGAGCCCCGCGTCGGGCTCTGGGCTGATGGCTCAGAGCCTGGAGCCTGTTTCCGATTCTGTGTCTCCCTCTCTCTCTGCCCCTCCCCCGTTCATGCTCTGTCTCTCTCTGTCCCCAAAATAAATAAACATTGAAAAAAAAATTAAAAAAAAAATAAACAAACATTAAGAATAACATATACTGGCAAGATGATTAGAGAAAAATAGAGATGGCAGAAACTAACACTATCATAAATGAGGAGTATATTACTCAATTCTAGTGACGATTATAAAATTAGCAAGAGAATCTTATGAACAACTTTATGTCAATGTATTTGAAAGCTTAGATGAGATGGACATGGTCTTTGAAAAAAAACACTAAGAAACAGGTACAAGAATAGAAAATATGAATAATCTTATGCTTATGAAGAAACTGAATTTTTCTCTGCAAACTTTCTCACAAAGTAAGCCTCATAGCTATACGACTTCATAGGTTAACTTGTTCAAACATTTAAGGAAGACCAATACCAATCTTAGAAAAATTGTACCAGAAAATAGAAAGATAAAAATATTATCTCATTATCAAAACCTGGTAAAGACATAATGAGAATATATAGTAAAAGTTTCATAAACATAAATGCAAAATCCTAAACTAAATAATAACAAATTGAGGCACTATATATATATATATATATATATATATATATAACTTATAATGCAGCACTAGGAAGATTATTTTAATCAGGAATGTAATATTACTTTAAAATTTATAAATTAGTCAATGTAATTTATCATAGTAACCAAATAAAGGTGAGATATCATACAATTACCTAAAAGGTACAGAAAAAGCAAGAGTAGCCATTATAAATATTATTAATAAACTGAAGATAGAATGTTTCTCTGTCTAGTATGTCAGCCACTAAAATAACATGTAAATAACAAGGACCACACTTAGTGGTGAAATAAGAAAAGATTTCCCTATCTATTATGGATTTTTTTCCTTTTTTTTTCAATATATGAAGTTTATTGTCAAATTGGTTTCCATACAACACCCAGTGCTCATCCCAAAAGGTGCCCTCCTCAATACCCATCACCCACCCTCCTCTCCCTCCCACCCCCCATCAACCCTCAGTTTGTTCTCAGTTTTTAAGAGTCTCCTATGCTTTGGCTCCCTCCCACTCTAACCTCTTTTTTTTTTCCTTCCCCTCCCCCATGGGTTTCTGTTAAGTATCTCAGGATCCACATAAGAGTGAAAACATATGGTATCTGTCTTTCTCTGTATGGCTTATGGATTAAGAGAAGAATAAGTACTCTCACTTCTGTGCAGCACTACACTGGAGGTTCTAGCCAGTCCCGTTAGGGATGAAAAGTGAATAGAGATGCCTGCATGGCTCAGTTGGTTAAGCATCCAACTCTTGATTTCAGCGCAGATCATGATCTCGCGGTTCGTGAGTTCAAGGCCTGTGTGGGGCTCTGCGCTGACAGCACAGAACCTGCTTCGATTTCTCTGTCTCCCTCTCTCTCTCTGCCCCTCCCCTGCTCACTCTCTATCTCTCCCTCTGTCAAAATAAAGAAATAAGCATTTTAAAAAAGGAAATAAAAAAATGTATAAATTGCCAAAGTAGAAACAAAGCCAGAGTTCTCAAATTGCATGTGTATGTACAGTGCTAAATATTCACATAGACACTACTAGAATTTTTAAGTGATTTTTAGCAAGCACTGGATAAAAATCAACGAACAAATTTCTATTTCATCTATATATATTAGTACAGACTATTGGAAAAGCAAACATTTTAAAAGTTACTATTTCTAATTAGTACACAAAAATGCCTATAAATAAATCTTGTTTTAATTATTTTAATTTTTAATGTTTATTTATTTTTGAGAGAGAGCATGCAAGTGAGACAGGGAGGGGCAGAGAGATGGAGACACAGAATCTAAAGCAGGTTTCAGGCTCTGAGCTGTCAGCACAGAGCCCACTGCAGGGTAGGAACGCATGAAGCATGAGATCATGTCCTGAGCCAAAGTCAGATGCTTAACCTACTGAGCCACCCATGCATCCTAGAAATAAATCTTAATGTAATATATACAAGATCTTGAGGCAGAAAAAAGAAAACAATAATGATAGAAATTGAGGAAGAACTAAATAAATGTTTAAATGATCATACTTTAGGGGCACCTGGTTGGCTCAGTTTTGGGTAAATGTCTGACTCTTAGTTTCAGTTCAGATCATGATCTCGCAGTTCTTGAGATGGTACCCCACATTGAGCTCCATGCTGACAGCAGGGAGTCTGGTTAGGAGTCTCTGTCCCCATCTCTCTCTGCCACTCCCCTGCTCTCTCTCTTTCTCCCTTTCAAAATAAATAAATAAACTTAAAAAAAATCAATCACAGTTTCAAGGATTTAATATTTAACTCTGTTAATAGCTTTAATTCAAAATTCAATATTAAAATTCATACATTAAGAATTATGCTGTACAAATTAAAATAGTGCGGAATTCACACAAGAGTAGATATATAGACAAGTTGTAAATTCAGAAATAAACCCACATGTACATACATAGTTGCCTGGGGTAAGGGATAATATTTTCAATAAATAGTTCAGGAACAATGGAATATCCACATGGACATTAAATAAATGGCTATATACTATACTGACTTTTTCATCTGTATCACATTTTGCTGTTTGATATCAGGGTCTACTTTTATCAGCTGTTCTTCTGTTTAAGGATCAAATATCCTTGCTTTTTTCGTATGTCTAGTAAGTCTCTATTGTATTTTGGATATTGTGAATACTACCTTCTTAAGAATCTGGATTAAGTTGTCTTCCTTTAAAGAGTGATATGTTTTGATGGACAGTTAATTGATTGATGACTTGATCTTGTAGAAATTTGACTTTAAAGCTTTGTTATGTTGGATCTACATCAGGGTTTCTGAACTTGCCACTATCGACATATTGGACCAAATAATTCGTTGTTGTGAGGAACTGTCCTGTACATTTTAAGATGTTTATCAGTGTTCATAAACTCTACCCACCTCATGTCAATAATACTAACCCCTAATGGTGACAACGAGAAATGTCTGTATACATTGACACATGGCCCCCAAGAGACAAAATTTCCCATAGTTGAGAAGTACTGCTCTAGAGTAGCTCTTACATTGAGGCTATAGTAGCCCTGTTTCTAAAATATGGACTTTTTGAGGTATCTTTGTAATGCCTTGGTGTTTGATGCAACTCTACTTAGCTGCACCTCCAACTTCTCATAGCCGTCCTTCACCTCCCTGAGAGCTCTTCTTTCTGAAACCCATAGAATCTGTATATGTGTGGCCTAGTTTAGCCAAACACTCGAGGAGATGTTTCTTCCCTGCATGACTGCCTTCACTCTAGTACATTGTCTCATAAATTTCAGCCTCCTAAGCATAATCACCACTATCTGTTTGGGCTCATCTTCTCTGTGTCACAATGTGAAAGTAACTTCCACAAAAAATATCGGGTAATTACAGAGTTCATCTTGTTTGTTTCTTACTTTCAAGAATAGGGATCAGAGCCATCTATTGTCTAATATCAGAAAACTGGTATTTCTAGTATTTTGTTCAGTTTTAGGGTTTATTACAGTGATATAAATCCCATTTTTGATATTTCATCAGGACCAGAACCAGAAGTCTCTGGTTATCTATATAGAAAAGAAAAAAAAATGAATCTTGACCTCTACCATATAGCATTCATAGAAATTAATTACAGATGAATTTTAAATATAAATATAAAAGGTGGAGCACCTAGGTGGCTCAGTCGGTTGAGCATCCAACTCTTGATTTTGGCTCAGGTCATGATTCCAGGGTCATGGGATCAATTCCCATGTTGGGCTCTGCCCTGAGCATGGAGTCTACTTGAGATTCTCTCTCTGTCTTCCTCTGCCACTCTTTGCCACTTGCACACACACTCTCTCTCTCTAAAATAAAATTTTTAAAAAATACTTTATAAATATAAAAGATAAAATAATAATACTAGGACAAACATTGGAGTGGCAAAGATTTCTTAAATACAACACAAAAATATGGCCATAAAGGTAAATTTCATAAACTTAACTTCATTAAAATTAAAAAGTAAATGCAAACGAAAAAGTAGGAAAAGACTTCTCTCTCTCTTTCTGTCTATATAAATAAATAAATAAATATATATACATATATATATACACACACACACATATATATACACACACACCCACATAAATACATATATACATATATATCACAAAGGACTTATGGTAAAAATATATACAAATATATAAGAAAAAGAAAGCATACCCATTTTAAAAAGTAAACAAAATATTTAAAAAGGCACTTCATTTAAAAAATCATCCAAATGGTTCATAAGCATATGGAAAGGTGCTCAACCTAATCATATATTTGGAAAAAGGCAAATTAAAACATAAATACGACTGTATACCTATTAGAGTAAGCAAAATGAAAACACACACACACACACACACACACACACATATTTTGAAAAGGATAATGAACAACCAGAATACTTATGTCCTATTTGTGGAGACACAGTAATTTAAGAGTAAATTAATTGGCTTATTCATCCAAGAAAATACTACATAGTGAAAAAAAATCACAACTTAGATATTCAACAACATGCATACATTTCACAAGAAATAGGCATGTATACTTCATTGATTTAAAGTTGAAAAATAGGCAAAAATATGCATGTAGTAATAAAAGAAAGTATGGTTTTTGAAGTACTTGTCATTTGAAAAGAAATAAAAAGTAGAAGAGACCATGAGGAATGTATCTGGAGTGCTGTAATATTTTGTAACTTGATCTGGACAGTCTAAATATGTTAGCTTTGTAAAAACTCACCAATCCCTACAAATGCAATTTATGCACTTTATACTAAGTACCTTACACTCTAATAACATAAAAAGCAAATAAAGAAACAAGAACAAAGATCCACTAGTCAGATAACTTTCTACATCTCCTGGCCACCATCTCATTCACTATGTCCCTGGCTCTCAACTCCTACTTTGATTTTAACATTTATAAATATCCCTTCATTTCTTGCTAGATAACCCATGGATTATGTATGTGTATATTATCCAGGATTTTTAAAGTATTTATTAGTGGAATGTTTTATCCTTGCCTAGTAGTTCATTATTTCAGAAACATAAACTACTTGTGAGAATATAAATTGGTTTAATCTGTCTCAAATATACTTGGCAGTTGCATCAAAAGTCTTACAAATGTGCATTTTATTCAGTTTTTCTACATCTCCTTTCACGATCCCACTTCTCGGAATTTCAGATTGAGAAATTATCTGATAATGTGTCTAAATATACACATCATGAATACAAAACAAATTACAGCTAGCTACAGCCTTATTATCAAAACAAAAACAAATCCTGAAAACAGCTTAAGTGTCCAACAATGGAAGATTAGTTACATAAATTATAATATACACTTACAGTCAATGACTAGATAGATAGTAAAATAATGATGTTAAGCAATATTCAGTGACATGATTTTTCCTAATACATTGTTGTAAGGGTAGAGAGCACAGGGAGAGTATCATGTATTCTATTAGTTCCATTTTATAAAAAAATATAAGTAAATAATGAAGATATGCATATGCAGCTGACTTCTGGGCGGTGTACATTTGAGGAATTTCCTTGTCTTTTTATTATGTTGCTTATTTATGCTCTGTAATGTTTTTACAATGAGTTAGACGCAAATTATCTTATAATGAAGAGCTATGTGCTAATGTGTTGATTTATTTCTAAGCAAAAATTTTCTAATAATAAATATATTAACAGCTAGAAAATAATAGTATGATTTTGTAGCCCCAAATCCTGAGGAACCATATGTAGTATCTTAATGTCATGCCTATCAAATTCGGTAAATTTGGCTTCTGCACTCTCATTACAGAAGAAATACGTGGAAGAATGCAAAGTATTTCATAGTCCACAGTATTGTGTTAATGCAAATGAAAGTTTATGATTATTTTTATTGTTTGCAATTTAAAGACAGAATTTCACTATTACTTCATGCTGTGTGTTCCATTGCTTTAAATTTTCCCATTGTTTTTGGAAACCTGTAAATTAAGAGTTAACTAACAATTAGTTTTGATTAGTCTCTAAATATTAGTAAATAATGCTTTTTTCCCCTAAATTTAGTATATATGAGAAACTAGTAAAGCATACCCCAAAGTGTATCCATTTCAGCAAGGCCATGAAGTGAGCAAGAGGAATTAATTAGTCAAGAGAGGTAAAAAGTAACACAAAAAAAGATAATTTATTTCAACCATCAGACTTTTACTTAGAAGAAATGTCCAAGACTGTATATTTATTTAATAACCTCCTTAAGTTATATTTTATGTGAAAGTGTTATGAGGTCACAGTGGGAGGAAGGGTAATCCTTTATATTATTTGAAGGACACATATTTTTTTAAAAAGGCTACTTATTTATGTACAATTATGGCTCCAGGTGCCATTTATTTTAGTGAATAAAATTTTTTTTTTTATTCCTAAAGTACCTTCCCTTTCATGAAATGTAAGGAGCAGCTGTTGCTTTAAGTCAAATGTATGCAGCTACCTATTCGACACAGCAGGCTTTGCTGGGATAGGTCCTTGCATCCTACCAAACTACATACAAAGCCTGCCCTGAAGACCATTCTCTATAAAACAGAGCTAGAAGATATTTAAAGCATCTTCCAACCCTGAGAATCTACAGTCTTTGGAAAAGCAGAATATATTTTTCATTGACGTGTAGATACCCCTTTTGGCCTTCATCTTGATACCAGCGTGGTGCCATATTCCATCTCCCTCTAGAAGGATGCACTTTTTGGTTTGTTCATGTGTTCTCTACATCTGTGTTCTCTACACAGTGGACCACCCAAGGAGCAGAACAAACTGAACAGCTTGCTGATGTGGATTTCTTATGGAAATCTTAGGCTGGGAATAGTTTCCCTGAACTACAAGATTCAATAAGCTTAACCGGTGGCACCAAAACTACAAAGACGCCCATTTTTAAATACATACATTTCATTATGTATGCACCAAAGCCACTCCACCCATTTACAACAACTTCCATATGCTTAATTTTTGATGAAGCTTAAACTCTTTCTAAGTCATAATGTGTGGACTTGTCCAAACCTACGTTGTTTCCAACTTCTTAGTCCCATGCTGTCATTTTATTTATTTATTTAAAAAAAATGTTTAACATTTCTTTATTATTGAGAGACAGAGAGAGACAGAGCATGAGCATGGGAGGGGCAGAGAGAGGAGGAGACACAGAATCCGAAGCAGGCTCCAGGTTCTGAGCTGTCAGCACAGAGCCCGGTGTGGGGCTTGAATTCACAAACTGTAAGATCATGACCCGAGCCGAAGTCAGACACTTAACTGACTGAGCCACCCAGGCGCCCCATCCCATGTTGTCATTTTAAATATAGATATATAGAAAGAAATGAAATAAGACTGCACTAACAACATATCCAATAACGCTTCCTCACTGTTTTCGGCAGCACTGTTAAGGATATTCAAAGAAAATTAAAATAACTGGCAGCCCCTGGAAATATTGGTGAAAGGTTATTGTCAGGCCAAATTTTCTGCAAACTTAAATGAGTGCGCTCCCTGAATGACTGGAATCCAGACAATTGATTGGGCAATGTCCTATAAGTAGTTATCAAATTCATGAGGATAATAAGGAATAGACTTTTAGTCAAGAGATCCAGAAAGCAATATTTTCCTTGTAACAAGCCCAGATGAAAATACTCAATATCCTGAGAAAGAAATGATGATAATCCATTACACCAGATTATATTCAACCTCCATCCAGAATAGATTACCTAAAAAAAAATGATAAATAAATATACTTAATCTTATCTTTACCTAGAAAGCAAGAAAATGAAGGAATTTCCCACTTGTTTTCCTAACTTCTCAAGCTGAGTTTGAGTTTAGTTTTAAAAGAGACGGTTTAAAAGTTTATAGATTTCTTAACAGCTTATCTTTGGAGAGACATCCTTTCACCTATAACAATTACTACCCACATGCATAGAGCAGAAATTAAAGTCAGGCTAATCTCTGATTCTATAATTACATTACATTTAATCAGATGTCCCTAATATTTAAGGAAATGCAGGGCTAATTCTAATTCACGCCACTCCTATCTTCTGTATGTTGTGGAAGCATGTAAAGTAGTTAGTGCAGGTGGACTTTTTAGCCCAGAGCATCCAATTGAGTGATAGAAGTGCTCACCCCACATACAAAAGAGCTAGAGTTAGAGCAGAGATGTACTTCATTGTGATTCATACAACACACACACAGGCATTAAAAAATTAGGAAGTATTCACAGATGACTTCCTAGGAGCAGATGTAGCGCTTCCATAATTCTTTCACGCACCGTGCAGCATCACAGACATTAGCCCGTAAATCTGATCGGCTCTTCAGTATGCCACGGCCTTTGTACTCCTAACAAACATACTTGACCTGGAGAAACTAGAGCGGTCCTTTTTATAGTTCACATTATTTTGATGTCGTGGCAGTCAAAATCTTCACGAGCAGGAGTTTGCACATTTTTGTGATTTGTAATGTTGTCTGTGTATGTCAAAATTCCTTCAAGAAAAGCTGTGTTTAAGGGTTTATCCCCACATAGCCAGGGAAAAGAAAATAATTTGGTGTTTGACACTAAATCATTTTATGCTCCCTTTTTATCTATAACCAGTGCTATTTTTGTAGAAGATGCTATATTTCCCAGTGTTTGGATAAAGCAAATAATAAAATTTTTAGTTTTTTCTTTCTCTCTCCCTACCTTTTTTTCCTCTCTGTTTTCTCTTCTAGTTGAAAGCATTTCTATGCAGAGAACAATGGCTGGGAATTTAGAGGTTTGAAAAACTCCAGACTCACTGTTGTAGCTGTGAAATTTTCCTCAGGTTACTTAGCGTCTGTGTGGCTCTGTCTCTATCTTTCAATTTGGAATTAAATGCTTGGTCTTGTTTCTTTTACCAAAACATGCTAAGGGCTAAATAGGGTTAAAATGTTTGGGAAATATAGTTGCTGCATAAATCGAGATATGGTATTTTGGAATAATTATTATAGCACATCAACTTATCATTGACAGCTAATAAATCATTTAGCATGCTATAACAAAAACTACTAATTATGCTAAGTGAACAGCGTCCTGATATAATTCTGTACTTTATTCCTGGTAACTCATTTAACATGGAGAGTCTCTCTTTCTTACCACTCAGTGCTTTGCCAGCATTTTCTTTAATCTTATCAGATCTCTTTGATTTAATTGAGAAGTCATTCTAGAAGAATGTCATTTTTCTTGCATCTCTTCCACAAAGTAATATAATTAAGATTATGCAAAACAGAGAAGAGTCCCAGAGTGCCAGGCAAGAGTGAAGGCCTGTGAAATCCCAAAATTAGGAATTGCTGTAGTCAACATAAATAATTGACATTTAGATGACCTAATTAAAACAAATTACTTCTCTGTAGGGGAAAGTTAGGATTTCAAGCACAGGATATTCTTGAGAAATAATACACAAAATATCTGAGATAGTTGTGTTTTATATTCTGTTTAAAAACCATGCAAAAATGGGCTTTATTCTTGACAAAATAATATTCAATAGGTGGGAAAATCGTGGAAATTTGAAAACATATCAGAAACAGAATAGTTTTCACTACTGTTAAAGCAAAACAGCATAGCAGTTAAGTGGCACAATTCTAGAGCCAGACAATATAGTGTTAGATCATGTCTCCGCAAATTTTTTAACCTCTCTGCCTCAGTCTCATTGTCTATAAAATGGGGAACTTATGGGGCTTCTGTGATGATTACATAATTAAATATCTGTGAAGTGTCTTTAAGAGTACCTCAAATACAGTAAGATTTTGATAAATCTCCAATTTGTGGTCATTTTCATTTTTTATATTTCCAAAGGAGAAAGCAGTGTAAAAATAAAATGGACAACTTACCTTAATATTTTTTTCAGTTCTTTTACTTTCAGAATTCTTAGAGAAAGAAAATTATGTTTTTTGCATATGAATATTACATTCTTACTGCAGAAGGACTTTATTAACTCTTCTCATGAAGCAATACATTATTACTATTATTTTTTACAAACTCTCTCAAATATTCAGAAGGGTGCTCTCATTTGGGAAGTGTATCGGTTATTCTCTAACAGCTTTGAATGTTGCTCATTGTGTCAAATCACCTTTAATAAGGAAATGGAATTATAGATGTCGACACCATAGGGAAAAAAGCACCTTCAAACTCTTTGTATAAGGAATTTGGTCCACTTACATTAACGGAACAATATCTACAGTGTCTTCTGATGAGTGAATGTTTTTAAAGCAAAGAACCTGCTGATAAAACTTTGTTAAATTTTTTTTCAAAATCCTATTTCAAATGCCCATACCAAAAGCACTTTTGTGTGATATATTATCTACAGAATGATGAATTAAAATGACTATCTTTTGAAACCTTATCTGTGGGGTATTTTAAAATATTTCATTCTCTTGTTGAAAGCAGGTATATTTTTTGGTAAAAATGTACCAAAGTCAACTACTGTACTGTAAAATGTAAGACACAAAGCAGATTATTCTCAACAAAGCAACAATCTCTACAGCATGGTGATTAAGAACAGTAACTGTGAAATTATACTGCTTGAACTCGAAACCCAGTGATGATTATTAGCTGCGTTAACTTAGAAGAGTTAGGCAATATTTCTGTGCCTCAATTTCTCCATCTGTAAAACGGGGGACATAAAGTGCATTTACCCAATAGAATTTTTGTGGAGATTGATAAGATGATACATGTGAAACATTTGGGATAGTTCATGGCACATAGGTGCTCAAAATTTTGCCTTTGTCATCATGAGTATAATAATTTTCTGGTCAGTACTGTACAGATATTTTAAATATTTTTATGGAATCACTCCAGCAATGCAACAAGTCACTAATTTTAGGGGTGTTGTCATTGTATAGTATTACCCTTAACTAGATTTGGAAACATTGGCATAAAAATATTTTTTAAACCTACCTACATTAACTACATTTACGATAAATACATTATTAATACAAAATTAAATTTATTGGACTGTGTTTACTGTTTTATTTGTAATTTATTTTTAATTTTTTTAATCTTTATTTATTTTTAAGAGAGACAGACAGTGTGAGTTGGGGAGGGGCAGGGACAGAGGGAGAGGAAGAATCAGAAGCAGGCTTGAGGCTCTGAGCTGTCAGCACAGAGCTCAACGGGAAGCTCAAACTCATGAACTGCAAGATTGTGACCTGAGCTGAAGTCAGACACTTAACCGACTAAGCCACCCAGGCGCCCCTGGACTGTGTTTATGTTTTAAATATTACAACAAAGTGAAGGAGAAATGGGTGGGACATGAACATACGAAGTTTAGGCTTCCTGAAAGCCAAAGTCACTGTCCTATCAGAGCAGACAGCTTTAATCCTTTAGCCATTATTGGGTTACTCCCCTTATAAGAATGTTGCTATACTTGTAAATAGAAATAGCTACCATTTTGTTAGCAACTATTAAATATTAAACACTATTCTAAGTGCTTCAAATATTTAAAATTCTCTCAACAATCCTCTGCAACGAGGAAGAAAAATCATAAAAAGTTAGATGTGAAGAGAAAATGTAACTTATTTTTGATAATTATTTGGTGAACTCTCACCACTTGGTTAGCAGAAAAAAACTAAGTAAATGCCCAATTTAAATGTAATTTAATCGGATCATATAAACAGCTGCTGCAGGGCCTGGTTTCTAGCTGGGATAAAGTTCTCAGTCTTTCAGAGATCCCCTCTCCTCCTGTCTTTTCTCTTATATGAGGTACCAGAGAAGAAGTGTGTGGGTGACCTGATCTTGCACTTTGAGAGAGTAGAAGAATGCCCTGATCTTGTGCTAGCCACTGGGTCTACATTACTTATTGTCAACTGATTTCTGGGGCAATGCTTTCTGTCCATTGTTATCTATGGAGGCTTCGATCTCTGGCTAGGGCATGCATGGTCCTTTATTTGGGACTGGACAACACTTCTGGACTAACCTGGACTCCCTTCAGCTCTCCTGATTACAGGTTCATTGGCCTCCATTTACCTCCATGCCCCTTGGTCCACCCAACCTCCACTGCAGAGTGAATTGCAGGCATCTGGCAAAACCACTGACTTTCCAATCAGCATGTACCCCACACATGAACTGAGAGGTTGGGGAAGGCCAACCAGGTCCTCTCCCATCTTAATTATAATATACTACTCTTTTAACTAGATTGGGTTGCTGATGATGTTACAGCTTCCTTCTAGAATTCCAAGGAAAGAACAGGGAAATAGATCTTTCCATGATAAATATACTCCTCAATTTGTCTAACGCATGTCCTCTCAAGCCCAAAGAAAGGAGATTAAAATTTCATTGACATTCTTATCCTCTTATGGTCTTCTTTTCCTTCTTTCCATAATCCTTCAGGACTGAGAGCTTCTAGTCTACCTTTCCCATATCATATACTTTGTGTATCCTAGAACAGCAAATATTATGGCTCTGTTATTAAAAGCAGAAAAGCCATTTTCTCTACACTTTGGTAGAACATTCTGACCTAGGTCTCCTCCAGGTTTGGACAATGGGCTGGGAGTGAGTGAGGGGAAGGTGTTGCTAAAGGAATCTGGCAAATCTCTCTCCACAAAGCCCGGGGCTCAAGCATATTGTTGTGTTCGGGGCTAAAATACCAGTCTCCTGCTTAATGTTGAGAAGTTGAAACAAAATATGTAAAAAGTAAAATGAATTTCTGAAAAATAGTGATCTCCTTTTACACTTGTATTTTATTAAGCCCAGAAAACCGATGCACAAAAGAGCTAAATAATTTGCACGTGTCAAGCCCCCATTCCTAATTGCACCCCGATACCTCACTTGCCCTTCATTAAGAAGCTGTTGACACCTTGACTGAGTGCTTAGTTCTCCTTCTTTTTCAAAAATCTGTACCCCACAGCCTGTGCATAATATATTTTCCTGTATAACTTGGCCAACACTTCTCCTGATGATCTGAGGAACGCTCGTCGTAATTTTCTATAAATGTGATATAAAATGTATTCTTAAAATCATTAAATGCATTATATGTCCATTGTCTCCAAGTAAATTTGAAGGTACAACTAGACACAGAGTCAAATAAAAATTGTACCTAATGATGTAATGTCTAAGGACAAAACCTTATCCCAGGGAACATAGACAGTAACTTTTTAAACTAACTCTTGCAGTTCAGGGGCACCTGGGTGGCTCAGTTGGTTAAGCGTGTGTCTCTTGATTTTTGCTCAGGTCATGATCTCACAGTCGTGAGATCAAGCCCCATGTCAGGCTCTACTCTGACAGTATGGAGCCTGCTTGGATTCTCTCTCTCCATCTCCGCCCCTCCTTCTCTCTCTCCTGTTCTCTCTCAATAATAAATAAATAAAACATTTAAAAAAATAAATAAAATAACTCTTGCAGCTCAAATTCATTCAGTCAACAAACATTTACTGAATAGTCATTTTGTCTCAGTCATAGTTTAGGAACTGGATTGCTGCTCTGAATAAAACAAACTTCCTCATGGAGGGAAGCCTATATATGCTCCAAAAGGACGCCAACCCATGGGAAAGAGATAGATATTAACAGACTAACAAATAAATATATAGTATTTCAAGTGGCAGTAAGTGCTATGGGAAAAATAAACAGGAGCGGTAGGGTGTCTATGGTATATATAGTGTCAGCAAAGACCTTTCTATAAAATGACATTTAAGCAAAGGCATGAAGAAAGCAAGAGGTTAGGAATGTGAGTTTGTAGGGTAAGTCCATTTTAGGCACAGAGAATAACAAGGGCCCATTCCTGAGTGGGGAGTATGTTAGGCGTGTTCAAAGAAGAAGGTAGGTTCCACCGTGGCTGAGCCAATGGGCACCAGAGGAAGAATAGTGGCAGATGAAGGCAGAGGCACGGGGAACAGATGATAGAAGGCCATCATACACTTCGTCTTTCATTCTGTGAAAGGTGCAATGCCACTGGAAGGTTCTGAGAGGAGTGTCATCATCTAAGCTGCTAGGTGGAGACAAGACCATGGGAGAGCAGCAGTGAAATCAGGAAATGCTCTTAGGAGATAATTGCCATAGCCCAAGAAAACGGTGATGACGTCACATTGCTGAGGCAAGCCCCAAGTTGTATAAGGGAGAGCCATAGAGGAGATAGAGAACCTATTAAGAGGCATTTTCTGTGGATAATTATTGTTCACTAAACACATGGATATATATGTTTTAAATAGGTTTGCTTTTTTCCCCTTTAGAAAATAATTTTTATTTAATGCAGTATTCAGATTAAGATCTCAGGCTATCAACCCTGCCAAAGGACTGATCACTCCCCATCTATGTCACCTTGGACAAGGTATTCTGTTTTCTCTGGAACTTGGTTTCCTGATCTGCAAATTGGCCATAGTAATGAATAGAGTTTTTGAAAGAATTAAATGTGACAATGAATATAAAGTTATATAGAAAGTGTTTGATGAATTTTAGCTCTTGTTGCCTCTCCCTTATTTTTGGAAATTTGGGAAACATGGCACTTAAACAAAATGAAAATGAACAGCAAAGATGACACCCTGAGCAACATCTTATGACTCTATTAATATATTAGCATGACCTGAATATGAACAAAGTTAATAATTTTTTACAGGTTTCAGAGTCACGTTGGTAATATAGTTTTTGCAATCGATTTCTGTGCATCTATTGATTAATTACCACACGAGTGCACGTACACGCAGACACAAACATACACTGAAACACACAAACATATGTAGAGTAAGGGGCAATAAAGGGATAGATTTACCACAGCCAGAGAAGCTTTGTCTTGTTCCAAAAGAGTAGTAAAAAACATATTTAAAGTGAATGGAGATGAAATGTAGACACAGCCTAGGCTAAATAAAATACAAAAATGAATTCTTCTCAAGGTGCTATTCATTCAAATAAAGGATTTGAAATTCGATCAAATGCCAATGCAAAGGCATATAATGCTTGAATGACATTAATTAGTTGAATATTGAGCCCAGGAGCAAGTGAGACTCACCCACTGAATATGTACATAAGATTTTCCTATCAAGGAGAACCACAGAAAAATATCTGGAGCAGCTTCCTTCTCTTATTTACATTCTGGTTCTTATTAACATCTTCCTAAGAAAGAATTTCATGCAAATACAAGTCTTCCAATTTAACAGCAAACTGATAATAAAAGCGAGCACTTTCTTTTGTGAGTGAATGCCTTTAAAAAGCATCTGAACCATGAAAGTATTTAAGAGACTATGATTTTAACCAGACTGTGTTTTAAGACATCAACTAAAAAGGAGGATTTCAAACATCCCCTTATATTCTAAATTCTAGAGAACTTAATAGTTTCTGCCTTAACACCACTATTTGAGAAATACTGAATTCACATTTCTTAAGCTTTCACCAATTCTTTGATCAGCTTTATCTGTTTTCAATGTTTTTCTTTTTTTTCATTTTCTTGTTTATGTAATTTGGAATCATGAAATTGCATTCTATTTCATCTTTTTTCCCCCAAAATGAATATTATGATTCTGACCAAGAGCAATCTAACAGCTTTGACAACACAAGCCTATTAGGCTTTTCAAACTAAAACCATTCCAAATAAATTCATCTTGGGCACTTAAATTTAACAGTGTAGAAGCGGTTTCAATATTTCTGGATATAATAATTTTTTTTCCTACAGTAACCATGCATTTACTTTGAAAGTTCAATGACAGTTGTTCACAATAAATTATACTATTATTGCTGCTTTCTTACATATGCTGCACTCTATCACTTAACAAACTCATCCTTTTTTGAACTTCACAAATCCTTCACAGACAAACCAGCAGAAAGCTAGTAAAGAATCAGTATAGCAGTGTGAGCAGGGAAATAAACTGGCAATTCAAAGATCATGATCTCTAATACCTTTTTGACTATTAACTTATCATCTGACCTCCCGCTAGTCACTTACCCTCGCATAGCCTCCTCTCTCAAGTTTATAAAAATGGTAATGACAACATTGTGGTTACCACCCAAAGGGATTGAGTAGGAAAAAAAAAAAAACTAGTGCAGCGGCTGTAAAATACCTTGCAGGCCATAAAATGCTACCTAAATGCTTGATAATAATAATTACAGAGCCCCATGGTTTAATATAACACTAGCTTTTCTGCTAAACAAAGTACTAGCACAAGCAACTAAGGTCAACAGGAAAGTACACAAAGCTCCTGGTCATCATTAAAAGGGTTTGTTTGTTTGAATTGATTTTATGGACTGATGGATAGGTGATCAAAGGCATAGAGCAATCCAGTCATCACAGAGCACTCTAAGAAGACAGTGCAATCAAGCAGGCAGAAATCAGAACCTGGAAGGCATTCATTCACAATCCCATGGGTGTAATCCTATTTAAATGAGTCTGTGTGTGTGTGTGTGTGTGTGTGTGTGTTTTGTGTGATAGCAGAGTCTTATGGTAAACAACCAGAAGTAGAAGAAATCTTTTTTGACATATTGTTTTAACCGCCTTATTTGAAAATATGCATTATTCCATTTTCCCTTTGAAATTCTGATAGCATTTACTTAAAAATAGCATCATTTATTTCAAAGAATCATTCCAAAATTATGAAATTATGCAGGAATTTAATAATTTAATCACAACTAGATGTTGCCTGACATAATGTAGGTAACATCCAGAAATATCTTATTCATTTCCCAGCTTTTCCTTTTTTGATCCTCAGAGGAGAAATAAAAATAAAAGATAGATATTGTCACTTCTCACAGAAGGGCTTTGATCTTGATCTCAGAATCACTTCCTAAATTCCTATTTAATACTTAAAAAAATATATGGAGTGCCTAGCTGGTTCAGGCAGTAGAGCATACAACTGTTGATATTGGGGTCATGAGTTTGAGACCCAAGTTGGGCATAAAGAAAAATAATAAATAAATAAATAAATAAATAAATAAATAGTATAAGCCACCTGACCACTAGCAAGTCTTGATTCAGGAAAGGAAAGATGTTAGTTCAACTACCATGTAAAGAAAATTTAATATGGGGGCACCTGGGTGGCTCAGTCAGTTAAGAGTCCAACTTTGGCTTAGGTCATGATCTCTCAGTTTGTGAGTGTGTCCTCAAATCAGGCTCGCTGCTGTCAGCTCAGAGCCCACTTCAGATCGTCTGTCCCCTGTCTCTGCTCCTCCCCCACAAGCACTCTCTCTCTCAAAAATAAATAAACATTGAAAAAAAGAAAATTTCATATGTATTATACAGTGTGTATTAAGTAAGTAGAGAATTTTTACTATAATTGCTGGGTCTTCACTGGATTAAGATACAACTCCATCTTTTGACTTATTAGCTGTATATCCCTGAACAATCATGAAACTTTCTAATCTACCAGTTTCTTCACTTATTGAACAAAGATTCATTGAGACCTGCTACATGCTATGCATCCTGCTGGGCACTAGAGATTTGGTGAACAATAGAATAAAAGTACCTGCCCTCATGAAGCTTTTATTCAAGTGTACATAGCAAATGACACCTGTCTTGCCCATCTCAAAGTGTCATAGTAATGTAAATATGATAATTTATGTGAAAATGTTTCTTAAATTATTAAGTACCACAGTGATATGTCATTTCCAAGATTACAACATTAGTTATTACTAATATTACCAAGTGTTAGATACAAAGTCAGGGTTTGAAAGATACATAGGATATTTCTGGCATGAGTGGAGGTAAAGGAAGAAAATAAGGCATTTAGAAATGGAATGAGCCCAAGGACCGACCTTGTGGTCTTCCCAGGCTTTTCTCAGAGTGACTAATAGTTTTCTGTTTCTCTGGTGTGTGAAATGCAAGGAATCTGAGGTTGCGAGAAATTAATTTGAGAGAGTGAAATCAACAAGATGCTGAAATAGTAAGTCCTGGCCCATATTCCCCCATTGAAACATCAATTTAACAACCATCCATTGAAAAGGATACCTTTATCAGAGCTCCAGAATCCAGTTGAGGGGTTCCAGCATTCCAAGACAACACAAAATCCAAGAATAGCCACAGTCAAGGAAAGAAGATTTTATCTGCATTACCCCTACCCCAAACCAGTACACCTCAGAGCTGACAGACCCCCTGAGTCGATGACTTCTCCCACACAGAAAAAATGAGCCTCTGGCTTCCTCAGAATTTTGGGATGC
This sequence comes from Prionailurus bengalensis, assembly GCF_016509475.1. Taxonomy (NCBI): domain Eukaryota; kingdom Metazoa; phylum Chordata; class Mammalia; order Carnivora; family Felidae; genus Prionailurus; species Prionailurus bengalensis. The sequence continues at coordinate 81,968,895 of NC_057349.1, read as the reverse complement.
TGCCTGAGACCCATTTCAATCTCATGTCACCCAGAGCAGAGAATCTGTATGACCAGCTTATCTGGGGGAAGCTAAGAAAAGGGGTACGGGTTCACAGCAACTGGTATGTAGGTCTTAACAACTGGTCCATGGACCCCACCAGCAAGCCCAAGTATGCCCCTGCAGTTGGTGCACACCTCTGCAGCTCACACCCCCACAGGTGGCGCTTGTACCTGTGGATTTCAGCAGCTGGCAGAAATGTCAGCAGCCAGTGCAACTCTGTGGGATTGGGAGAAAGCACGCAGCCCTGAGATTGCTTCTTCACATGGGATGGGGGTAGAAGAGCTTTCCCCTCTCATCCTGGCATCCCTGCACACAGCCCTAAGGCAAAGGGGCAGGTGGCATTTGGCAAGCTCTGCAGGGTAGGGAAAAGGTACACAACTTAAGTCATCTCCTTCGGGAGGGAGGGGGAGAAGCTCAGCATTTCAGGGCATTGCCGTAGGGTAAGAGAGTAGGAGGAATCTGAGGACCTGGTGTGACTCTGCAGGATTGAGAGCAGACACACAATCCTAAATTCCTGCCACACACACCTGACATAGATTCCGGAGTGGAGTCTACACATCTATTTAAAAGGTTTTGAAAGCTTTCCAACCTATCTAGCTGGACTGATTGCTGAGGGTCTTTCTCTCCCAAAACCAGTCCATGAAGACTGTTTCTTCAAGTGTGCAGACAGCAGTGCAAGGCTACAAAGAACAAGAAGAATCAAGGAAACATGACACCCACCAAAGGAACAAAAATAAAACTCCAACGACTGACCACACACAAAATAATTGCCTGACAAATAATCAAAATAATTATCTTAAAGGAGCTCAGTGAGCTACAGGAGACATAGACAATTAAGTAAAATTAAAAAAAAACAATACATGAACAAAATTAGAAGTTTACCAAACAGATAGAAATTATTTTGAAAAGAACCAAATAAATTCTATAGCAGAAAAAAAAATGGCTAAACTGAAAAAGTCAATAGAAAACACCCACAACAGACATGGCCAAATAAAGGAAAGCATCAAAGAACTCAAAGAAAATCATTTGAAGTTATCCAATTAGAGGAACAAAATTTAAAATAATAATAATAATAATAATAATAATAAAAGGAAGTGGAAAAGTCTACAGGACTTATGGGATACCATCAAGTAAACCAATACCCCACTTTCAATAGTGGAGAGATGTTTAGACAAAAAAAAATAATAAGGAAAACAGCAAAATTTAAAAATATTATAGCCCAAACAGACTAATAGATGTATATGGAACATTCCAGCCCCAAACACCAGAATACACATTTTTCTCAAGCATACATAGAACATTCTCCAAGAAAGATCACATGTTAACAATCACATGGTCACAAAAGTTAACAATTAAGATTGAAATCACCCCAAGTATCATTTTCAACTACAATGGAAGAAACTAGAAACCAATAATGGAAGGAAAAGGAAAAAAAATTCACAAGTACATGGAAATTAAACAATACACTCTTTATTTTTTTTATTTTTTTATATATGAAATTTATTGTCAAATTGGTTTCCATACAATACCCAGTGCTCATCCCAAAAGGTGCCCTCCTCAATACCCATCACCCACCCTCTCCTCCCTCCCACCCCCCATCAACCCTCAGTTTGTTCTCAGTTTTTGAGTCTCTCACAATCCCAGACTTTAGCCTCTACTACAAAGCTGTCATCATCAAGACAGCATGGTATTGGCACAAAAACAGACACATAGACCAATGGAATACAATAGAAACCCCAGAACTAGACCCACAAATGTATGGCCAACTCATCTTTGACAAAGCAGGAAAGAACATCTAATGGAAAAAAGACAGTCTCTTTAACAAATGGTGCTGGGAGAACTGGACAGCAACATGCAGAAGGTTGAAACTAGACCACTTTCTCACACCATTCACAAAAATAAACTCAAAATGGATAAAGGACCTGAATGTGAGACAGGAAACCATCAAAACCTTAGAGGAGAAAGCAGGAAAAGACCTCTCTGACCTCAGCCGTAGCAATCTCTTACTTGACACATCCCCAAAGGCAAGGGAATTAAAAGCAAAAGTGAATTACTGGGACCTTATGAAGATAAAAAGCTTCTGCACAGCAAAGGAAACAACCAACAAAACTAAAAGGCAACCAACGGAATGGGAAAAGATATTTGCAAATGACATAACAATACACTCTTTAAAAAGCCAAGTCAAAGAAGAAATCAGAAGTTAAATTGGAAAATATCTTAAGACAAAAATGAAAACACAACATACCAAAACTTCTGGGATGCAACAAAAGTAGAAGTAAGAATTTAGTTTTGGAAATTATGGGGTTGAGATGCCAGACATCTGAGGAGACATGAGACCAAGCCTCTGCTGAGAAATCAGGACTAAAGGCAGAAATGTGGGTGTCATCACCAGTAAGGTATTAATTAAAACGTTAGGACTTAGTAGGATTGCCCAAGGCAAGCATGGAGATGATGAAGAGATGAATTTCAAGGATGAAATGCGTGACAAGGGTGATTTGAGCAATCATGTATGAGTTTAGTTTAGTCTCCCCTTGTCCAGAACACTATATACTTCATGTTCCTCCTCTCTCAGTACAATTCTCCTCTCTGTTTTGGAGGAAAAAAAAGGTGCTTAAGAGTATCCCAAAGGTCACTCGATGCTGGGGTAAGGGTGGTAAGAAAAGAAGGTCTCAACTCCCTTCTAAATTGTGTCGGTAATCATGCCTCTTCCTCTCTCTCTCTTCTCCTTCTTCCCAGTCTGAAGTTGCAGAAAACAGCCATGAAATGATACATAGAAATCATTTCATGTTGGGCAGAACTGATTCGGTTCTGACAGTAGAAGAAGCAGAAAAGTAAAGAAGAATAATACAAAAAAGAAGTATACAAATATAATCTACTCCCACAATCTTGGGGGGGGGGAAAGCAACATTAATCATTGATGTATTCATTCCTCCTCTCATTCATTAAACAAATGTGTATTGAGAACCTACCTCATGCTAAGCACTTCGTACAGTGGAGAACACAGCAAGAAATAAAACCTGATTCTGACCCTTGAGGAATTTGCAGTTCAGAAGAGAGGCATTCATATTAGACTGTTCTTTAGGAGAATTGGAGGAGTTTGGTAACAGAAAGCCCAGAAGAAAAAAACTGTGCTTTCAAATAATTTGGTTTGTATTTTTATTCTAATCATAAAATATAAAATATGTGAAAATAATTCATTCAATGTGCATGAAAGAATTTCTGTTTAAACAGCATTAATGTCAAGTACTGATTGGTTGGTTGGTTGGAGGAAATGACCTTCAAAGCTCTTCTCAGTTCCAATCAAATAAACTCTTAATCAAGTCCCCTATGACAAGATACTCAGCTCATTTCCAAAAAGTTAAATATTTTCCTTCACTTTGAGTGAAAAGTATACAGTTTTTCTCTTGTGGTATTATTGTGAACCAAGTAATCCATAACAAATGATCATATATATATATTTTAATTCGAAGCTTTAATTACTTTATCAATGAGTGCTTCTTCCAGCATCTTAGATTGCAGTTTCAAACTCTGCCTTTAAATAAAAGCATCTCTTCCCTTTCTGTCCTCTAGCATCTCTTAAAAAGAAATCAGTTTAAAGTCTCATGATATTTAATTTCTCATTAATTTTCAATACCTCACCATAAGTGTATGTGTATGATATTCAAACTCACAGTATTCCACTGAACTTTTAATAAATCCTTTATACTAGTCACACTTAAAAAATAATCACAAGCTTTAGAAATGTCTGCATAGTCATTTACATATCATTTAATCATTGTTTTCAATTTTCTGGGATTTTCTACCCTTTTCATCCTTATGTCCTTCTCCTTTCTACTATCCATGAAGTTTCATCACCTGGAGATAAAGCAATTTATTTTTTTTCCCACTTTACTCTCTCCTATATTCACAAGTTTGCCAGATTCTAAAAATCCATAAAAATGCACCAAACATTCAAGCTGAGCATACTTTTGTGGTTCAGCAAACTAAACGTTTGCCAATTTCAAGAGAGTTCAACAAACCCATTGTTTTCAATATGATCAGGGAAAAGCAGGCTTAAGTGAAATATTTTACTTGAAAGAAAACTGAAGGACACAAGAAGGTATAACAATTCCATGTATAATTATACATTAGACATAGGCATTCAGAGTGTAAATGTGCCCTTTCTTTGGCCAAAACATCATTAAAGAAAATATAAAACACACAAAATACTCTCAACCCTAGTACATGGAATAATAGGAACACAAATGAGAAAACAAAATTTAAAACAAGCATAATTTTCAACTGCCATTGTTGAGATTGTCCATCTGAACTCTGCATTCTGAAAGATCAGCATCCACATCAAAAGAATACTGTAAACAAAGGCTAAATGTCAACTCTTAAACCATCTCTTTTTTATGTCATTCTGTTGCAGTTGTAAATTTTGTCACTCTAAAAGCAGATGATTCATTGCAATTGTGAGGCCATTTTCATCTGAACAATCAACAGTAATAATGTGTTGTGAATAATACAGTTCAAAATTGTTCTGTTGTAAATTCTTAGCAAGATATTTTTGCCATGTCCCAGGCTGCAAAGAGATTGAACTGTGCAGATTATACTATTTTCTATAAACTCTGTTCAGTGGTGGAGACTATTTGAGCATCACCATACTTAAGCTTTACAAATCAGCACAAGACACAATGCCCTCCCCTTTTTATGGGAAATATAATATTAGCATGTTCTAAGTGTGTCTGTCTTTCAATATATTATATCAGGGACCAGATGAAATTGGTCCCTTACAGAGGGGCATCTAGCTGGACACAGCTCCATAATTGAAGTACATGCAACATTTATGTCTGAAGGTTTCTGGGAGAACAGCCCTCAAAGAGTAGTTTGAGAACAGTATAAACTCTGTACTAAGGGTCAGGAAATCTGACTTTTAGCCTCTCAGCTTTACTAGCGTCTAGTTATGTAACCTTTGATATGTCACATCCATTCTGAATTGCTTTTTTCTCCTGGTCAAGTGGGACTAGCTCAGTGGTTCTCAAACTTGGCTGGACATTAAAATTAGTTGGAAAGTTCTTTAAAAATACAGATGCCCCAAATCTTCCCCAGACAAGTTAAATCAGAATTTCTAAAGGTGGAACTGAGGCATTAGTATTTTCTTAAGCTCCTCATGGGATTAGAATATGCCTCCAACAATCACTTCCAACTCTAAAATGCTCTGACATTTTATAAAACTTGCTGTTTGAGAACCTCAGCATGTGTTTCAAATGAGTTCTGGGGAGAGAATTTCCAATGTTAGGTGTTGGTGTTTGTTCTATCAGTTGCATTCATAATGTAGGCTGACAAGGGGGGAAAAAACACTAAGAAAAAAAAATTAACAGGGAAGGTAGACAGGCCATGCAAACGAGAGCTCAATTACAGAAGAGCTGTCTCCAGGAGACCAAAGTCATGCTCTTTAACATTCTAAGTGATTGGTTTGTGCAGTGAACCAAATCTGAGCAGTTCCAATGTTTGAAAATGTAATGACTTAAATAGAAATACTAATATACCCTTCAAGGTCATGGAACAGTTCCTTGGCCTTAGGAAACATGTAACTTCTGTGAGCTCGTGTAGGTCAATTTGACGGACCCTTTATAACCTTAAGATGGGTCTTGCTCTTTCTCTGCATTAAAATATGTTAATACCAGCTTTGGAATCAAATTGATTCATTTTTTTTTTAAATCTGCCTTTTTAAAACTTCCTTTTCATTTGCAGAATTACCAAGAAGTTGTTCAAAATTACCATATTTTCTAACTCTGAATAAAATTAAGCAAAGGACTGAAGTACGAAAAGGTCATCAAAACAAGAGACTATAAAAGAAATCTGACAATAACTATACATTGCTAATGATAGCCTGAAATTTAATTTAAAGTGAGTCTTAAAAAATGTGTGTTGGTTAAGAATTGAGTTTCAATCCTCAGCCACAGGCTTAAAGAATTTTCTGTATAGGCTATCACTAACCAGATTAGTGAAAGGGGAGGGGGTGGAGAAAACCACTAAGAATTTGCTCATCTAGAGTGCTTTTATCTTTTCACTTAAAAGGGTAGACTGTGGAACATTACATATATAATGTGGTACATGAAATGTGGTCAATGCTGCACCTAACACAGAAAGTCGACAATGGGTTATAGATCTACAAGGACGACATCGATCAGAACTAGCAAGTAAACAATAATCCAATTCCTAGCAATTGTTGCTAAATTATGGCCATACCCACCATTTCAGACCCAACATAACCTTCTTTAAAAACACATATTCTGTAAATCACCTTATTTTCCAAGCAATGCAATCTATATTCAACTATAATTTTCAAATAAGTAATAAAATAGATTTAAGTCAATGGAATAAATATATTTATGTATATTCATAGCTCCACCATATTCCTTACACACTCTACTTAATTATAATGACTAAGTTGGGATCACGAAGAAGAGAACGAGAGGTCATCCCTTACAAGAAGTTCAGGAGAAATGGAAAAGCAAAGAGAGAACAAAGGCAAAGGAATCTAAACTAATAACAGATCTCTCTTATCTATATAAGATAACAGATAAATGGGGAAAAAACTTAATTGAAGTATAGATAATATGCCAAGGTAAATTATAGTCTATTAATGTTGAAAAAAATAAGGAAATGCAATCTTCTTGTGAATAAGCTGGGTTATTTATAAGGGCACTTTCAAAACAATTCACTATGTTATACCATAAGATAGAGTGCCAATGAAATGTCACTGAAAACATACTTGTTATCATGGAGGCAACCACACATCTAAGGATGCAGTCAGTCTCTGCTACTCAAAAATTCTTAAAGACAGTATCCTTCCTTAGGCAAAGGGAAATTGAAGATGGACTAGAAATATAAACAGCAATAAAAGAGGCTACACATAAATTGTGAGGTAAATCTAAGAAACAATTTCAGAGTAAGATTGAAAAAAAAATCTTTTATAAATAATCTAAATAAATTCAATCTATAATTTTCATTATGTAGACTTATTAACCTTGTGTTAAAAAACATTTTTTTAAGTTTATTTATTTATTTTGAGAGAGACAAAGCACGAACAGGGGAGGAGCAGAGAGAGAGGGAGAGATAGAATCCCAGGCAGGCCCCGTACAGTGCAGAGTCTGATGCAGGGCTCGAACCCACGAACCATGACATCATGACCTGAGACAAAATCAAGAGTCGATGCTTAACCGAGTGAGCCACCCAGGTACCCCAAAAAACATTTTAAAATATAAGTAGTTTTGAAGTAACTTTCAGCAGTGTGGCTCCATTGGTTTCACAATATTTGGGGTTCTGCAGTTAAAAGAATCCTTATACCTTATCTGTTATATTTTAGCAAATAGTTTTGCTACTTTTGCTGAAACTATACCATTAATCTAGAATCTCCTCAAATTCTTGTGTTGTCAAAAAGAAGAAAAAGCTATTGGTAATTTAACTAATTTTCAAAGACATGGGTATGAAAGTCTTAAGTGGGTCCAAATCCTTTCATAATTAGACTAATTAAATTGCGCTTTGGTCTAAAAGTTGTGTTTTAGCTCAATTACCTCTTTTTGCATATTTTGGCTAAAATGTTCCACAATCATTTCAAATGGATTAATCACCCAATCTGGTATTATAGAATACAGTCAGAACTTTAAATCTAACCATCATATCTTATTCATTAATAAAAATGAGAGCAATCTATTCCCAATTAATATCTTTAATATCTAAAGTGTTGCAAAGATAGACACTTTGAAAATTCTCAGTGGCAGGATTGTTTTTAAATAGTATAAATTTGTTGATGAATCCCCTGATTATCTACTTCATTTTAATAAAATTGATCTAGTCCTGTTGCAGCTTAGGGTGACCAAGCACACGTGAAAAAATAAGTCACATCCATTCACAGTATCTCAATCTTGATGTTTGTGTTTCCAATAGAGTTTTTAAAGTGAATCAATATTAAATACTAACCAGAATCTGTTTTCAAGTATGTTCTTTGAGAACAATCTTACTTTTTGTGTCTAGGATAAGATATTCAATCTCTTATTGGAGTATATTCTGTGTGAAATCAATCACTCGAAGATTTATTATTAATTTTGTGATTAATGCTGTTAAAAACAGCCATTGATTTGGGGAGTTTTTCATAAAAATTCTTGAGGACTACAGGTAGTTCATGAATAATGCAATGAATTGCTAAAACACCTGCTACACTTTTTAAGTTAGCTATAAACCTACAGAGCCAACAACCCATAGCTGGCATTCCCATATGTAGCAGAAGCAATGATCCCCAAAAAGGGAATATATTTTTCCATAAAATAATTTTAGGAGTTTCAAATACAGACAAGCCCTTCATATTTATAATCAGTAATTTTTTAAAATAACATTTCCTCTATGACTTTTTTATTCCGAATGAACCTTTCAAATGCAGGCAGTAAAGCCTCATTATCCAAAGGGAAGTTTCATCCACTTGTAATGAAAATTCATTTTGACTACAGCTCATTTCACAGCTAATTTTTGACATCTTTTGCCATCTCATCGATTATTCTTCAACAGTATCTTTGCTCAATGGAAGAGAAAAATTATTTCACTTGGATTTCTTTGGTCAGCATACCAAAAACATCTCGCATACTTGGTAAAATTCATTTTTCCTCAGCACTGTGAAGGTTACCATTTGTGACCATGTATGCACATGTATGAAGCATGTGGAAACTATACTTTTAATGGAAGCAATTTTTAGATTGTTCCAGAGACAGTATAAGATTTTTTTAAAGTTTTCCTTTAAACACTGGAAGTATGATATATGCCTGCTAACTTTGTCAACATCCTTCTTTATAAAATGTTTACTTAATTTTGGCAAGCTGATTGCTTCATTGGAAAACAAAGTGTGGCTAGAGTTCACACTGGTGCACACTGGTAAGTGTTCACTTGCAGGCCAATCTACAATACCCAATTGCAAACTGATATTTCATATTTTAAAATAAAGTATATAAATATACTAACATATGTAGAATTACTGTGAATGCAACAACTACATGCTAGTGGATATAGATGCAATATATCGTTCCAACCATTGAAGTACCTGGCTTGCTGGTACTGCCCTTAAATTTGTGCATTACTCCTCAATCACTGTAACAATAAATATTCCCCATAAATTTTCAAAAATAAACTTTAGGGCGTGATATGATTTTTGTTGAAAATCAATGCCCTAGACCTTGTTTATCAAAGATGATACTTTCTACAGGCATTGTGTTTTTAAGGACACCACTCTCCAGATACTACCTTGTATATGTCCAGGCTACTCCTCTGCTATTATAAATTTGGTGGAGAAAAAAAAAAAAAGCTTCGGATTGGAATCTCAAATCCTCTGACTCTTTTCATCTTTACCCTTTCTTCTTTATTTTTCTTCTTTTCTTTCTTCTTTTCTTCTTTCTTTCTTTCTTTCTTTCTTTCTTTCTTTCTTTCTTTCTTTTGAGAGAGAGAGAGAGAGAGAGAGCGTGCCAGTGGGTAGGTGGGAGGAAGGGAAAGGGACAAAGGGAGACAGAGAAAGAATCTTAAGCAGGCTCCACACCCAGAGTGAAGCCCAACTTGGGGCTCGATTTCACAACCTGGGGTCATGACCTGAGCTGAAATCAAGAGTCAGATGCTTAACCGACTGAGCCACCCACACACCCCTACGGTATTTTTTTTTTTTTTTTACCAAGTTACTTTTAGTTTTAGATTTTTGAAGATATACCCTACGGTGTATTTTCTCTTTCTAGGATATATTTTAAATAACCTCATTATTAACTCAGTCAGGTATAGTGCCAAATACACAGGCTTTGGTTCCGCTTATTAACAATAAGACTTGCCTTGAATAAATGAAGTTATGGAACTAGTAATTCTCTAGCAGCCATTCTGAATCTTTTTTTTTTTTTTTTTACAATTTCTGTCTTCTCTTCCCCTATAGTCCTTTCTTTTATCTCTCAAAACCATTTCAACCAGGCTTTTGTCAACCCACCACAGAAACTGCTCTTATCAAACTCAAAAAACAAAAAACAAACAAAAAACACCACCTCTGTATAAATGCTAACTTCTCATTTCTCAGCTTTCTTGATCTATCAGCTGTTGATATAGTTGAATAGTCTCTCTTGAAACTCTGTTTTCACTTTGCTTCCTTCTGGGTTATCTTCATCTGTAACCCTCATTTTTGGCTTTCTATACAAGATGTTCCTCATCTTCCCAAGCTCCAAATATTGAATACCCTAGATTCAATCCTGAGCCTTCCTCCCTTTTACTCCCTAAGCAATCTCATCTAGTCTCATATCTTTAAATACCACTTATAATGCTACTTATTCCCCCATTTAGGAATCCTCTTGAGATTTCACTCCTGAACTCTCTGACCAATTTTCTATTTGACATCTCAATTTGGATGACTAATAAACATCTCTCACTTAACATGTGCAAAACTGGACTTTTAACTTTCCCTGCCAGTTTTCCCCATCTTAATAATGATAATGCCATTCTTCCAGTTGCAATGGCCAAGATGTTAGAGTCATTCTTGCCTTTTCTATGTCTTCCACACCTCACATCCATATCATCAGAAAATGTTTTTGGCTCTAAATCTCAAATATCTATTCACATTGAATCAGCTTTTAACACCACTAAACATGTCATTTATTTCATAAAACTTAAAATCTCTGCATCTGCATTAGTTCTCTTTACCTGCATAAGAAAACACTCAGTGGCTTGAAATAATAATCACTTATTATTACTTAAAATCTAAAGTCAACTGGGAAGAAGTTCTGCTGATCTGAGCACAGTTCAGCTGATCTTAGCTAGATTCACCAACATGTCTGGAGTCTCAACTGGGACAACCCAGTGGACTAATCTCTGGTGAGTTCTCATCTTGTAGCAAGCTAGCCTGGGCTTGTGTTGGAAGTTGGCAAGGTTCCAAGGGAACAGAACTATGCAAGGCCTATTAAGGTTCAGGCATGGGAATCTGAAATCATACAATATAAGTTTGCTACATTCTATTTGTTAAAATAAGTCATAAAGTCCATCTACATTCATTGTAAGGAAGAGCTACAAAATCATACTATAAAGGCAAGTGGATACTTGGAGGGGAATGATTCTTACATTTTTCATTTCATTCAGAATAAAACAGAAAAATCCTAACTCTCATCAACAAAGGCCTATCCTGGCTAATCCCTGCTTTTCCAACCTTATCTATTATCTTTTTCTTCTTTCCTCATTGTATTCCACCTATATCCTCCTATCTTAGAATCTTTTTGTTTGTGGTCTTCCTCTCAGCCTGGAATGTTCTTCTCCCACATCTGCTTGGCTCTCTCCCTCTCTCTCTTCTCTAACTAGAGAGACATATTCTGATTCAAGTCTTCAAAATGTCACCCACAATCTCTCTATCCTCTAAATGTGCTTTATCATTCTTGATAACATTTATTATTTACTTGGCTTTAGCTTCCTGTTTGTCTTCACTAGAGGGATGTCAGCATCATGAGAGCAGGGACTTTGTATGTTTTATGTATACCTCATTCCCAATAACTAGACCAGCACTGTCCAATAAAATGCAAGGTACATGTGTCATTTTAATTTTCTAGTAACCATGAGAAGAAAGGTAAAAAGGGGTGGTGAAATTGATTTAAATAATATATTTTTTACTTAACCCAATATGCCCCAAATATTCTTATTTTAATAAGAAGTCACAAGTATGAAGCTATTTTACTTCATATTATTAAAAACAAACTGTCGTTTAAATTTGTTATATATTTTATCATTATATACATCTCAAATCAGATAAGTGCTCAATAGCCACATGTAGTTAATGACTACCATTTTGGACAGTGGAATCCAACGCATTGTTAGTGCTCCATAAATGTTAGTCATTATTTTAACTCAAACAGTATAAGCACAGGTAAGCTGAATTAAATTGAAGGAAAGCCCTGTGGCAAAACTGAAACTACTAGGTCTATAGCTTTATCAGTTTAGGGCAGGTCTTACTACTTTCTTCACTCCTTTATCACATTGTCCCTGAAGGTTTTAAAGCATGTTTCCACAACTTTATCTTAATGTTCTTGAATGCTTTACTATCTCACTGCTTTTCTTGATCTCATTGCTCTTAACTCTTTTAAGTGAAGAGTAAAACATTCATGACCACTGAGATAAAGACAGCAGATAAACAAGAAAAAAAACAACAACAACAACACCAACACAAAATACCTCAAGTCAATTCTCATCCTTATTTCTCTGTTCACAAAGGTAATATTTTTTCTCAGCATTCCAGTGAGTTGTTTCGGCCAGATGTTTTAAAAAAAATCAATACCTGATCTTCTTCCCCTTCTCCTTTCTGGTGTGGGATTCTTGTAGCCCAAAACTCTGTCATGGATCTCTATTTGACACCAACACTGAGGAGCTCAAGTTTTTCCTGACTCCTGGCAATTACACTTGCAGTTCACTTTGCCTGGAAAGATGGCCTTCCCTCTCCGCGTCTAGCTTCATCCTTCAGATGTCAGATTAAATAACACCTCCTCAGAGAGGTCTAAATTAGACCATCCTCCCTGTTACCTGTGCTCACAGCACTCACCTTCCTCTTAGCACTCACCACGATTGTAAACACATAAACATTTGAGTAATTAAACTCGAAGCACAGAATCACAACGCATCCTTGGTAGATAGCATAGTTACTGACACAAAGCAGATGCCCCGAAACACCGAGTAATGAATGTTATACATGAGTAAATGTGGTTGTTAAATACATGGAATAGAAAAATTTAGAGCTAGAAAATATTGTTAAAGTCACCTAATCCCAAATTCTTCACTTAACCATAACAATCCTAGTGATGACACTGGAAAACTCTGTAAACAAATAAATGAATGAGTGATCGGATGAATGCGCGAATAGTGTGTGTTTGTATGCATGCGTGTGCGCACACATATACACACAGGTGAATGTGTTTAACTTATTTGGTTGCTTATTTGTACTTGAAAAGTTTACTAACTTTTGAGTAAGTATAGTATAAGTGGGGGAAATGCCATAGGGCAGGGTGCAGGGCATCATGAGAAAAGCTGAGCAGATGGCCAGGGTATCTGGCCATACCTCATTATTAAGCAATTGTGTAACCTTCAGGCCCTCTAGACTTTAAGTTCATTCTCTGTAAAATGACTTAACTGGGTCTGATCTGTATAAGACCCAATTTTGTCAATTTTAAAATGTGCTTTCCCCCCATATTTTAACCTCTCTGAAATCAAGATGCATCTTACAATCAATGACATTTTACCTTCCTGTCAAATACGGTTGTGAGTGACATAAACAAATTGTAAACTCTTCTGTTGATACCTCTGGGAGGATCTAGAAGCAATAATATCAAAGCAATAATATCAAAGCAATTTAGTTTCACTGAAATAGAGGAACTTAGAGCCATAAATTTCTGTAATTCTAAGTTATTTATTTTACCACCCATTTCCCAACACTTTAAATTAAAAAAATAAATAAATAAACACTTATAGGATAGTGTTTCTTCTGTGGGTCACTGACTCGATTCCCGTTAATCATTTTCTAGGTCATGGTGTTTACACTCATAACCGACATAGAAATCTTTATAGTACGTTTTCATACATGACTAACTGAAATGTCACTCAAACATACATATTCACCTGAAGACATTCTTTTCTGGTTGAAGAAACAGTCCCCAACCTAGAATTCTCAAAAAAGAAGCTTCATTTCCTTACACAGCATGAACAGAACACACACTGTGAAAACCTAGAAATAAATGGTTTGCCACTTTTCATATCTTTTCACACCATGGTAGATTTTTATTTTTTATGAGCCTGGTGTCGTGTATTCACTCAAACCACCATAATATATCTTGATAAATAAACATTATACATATTGGGCCCTGCCCCCACCCCTGAAAGCATTTGCAGGACCTTACACAGCTGTATCATTTCTTTTTAAATTATTTTGTGTTTCAACATTCTGCACATCGTCATTTCAGTTAATTACCCTAGGAAACTCTCTAGAAAAAAAACAAAAGAAGTGAAAGTGTATATTCACCCAGGCCCATGATTTTATACACAGAGCCAACATCTAGACACATCTATATGTGCCACCTCCCACAACCACAAAGACTTTCTTCATTGAGTTTTTTATTGCTTTGTCTTTAATAGTTAATGTTCTCCTATGAGCCATATTGAATTCCTCTTCTGGAGTTAAAAATAGCACAACTTTTAATCTCCCCCTCTATTCCTGGCTTCAGTTTGTTTTGAAACATATTGATTTAATGTCAAATCTTCACTTAAAACTGGCTTTGCTAATTTTTGTTATGCAGCTACTATTATTTAAGCCGAGGTGTTTGCACTTCATGCCAACCGAAGGCAGCATGAGCTGTCTAGATGGTGCATTAGGGAGAACAGCTGATGGATTACAAATCTCTGCATTTCACCAACAGAAATGAATTTGAATCCATCAATTTTATTCCCTTATGCCAAATTTAGGAAGTTCAGTTTATGCAGATCTGTCAAAATATTACATTAAACACCTAGATGAACGAGTTAAATTAATTTAATTTTGCAGTTTGCCTTGATTGGGTTAGGCTAGTTCTATGCACAAAGCAAAACCTCCCAGGGACCTTGAGCCTAGGCAGGGAAGAGATCATGGCAGTGGCAGCTGGGCTCAGCTGAATGGTCAGACAAAGTGTTAGCAATCAGTGACAGGGGAAGGGAGGTGCCTAGACTCTCCTTGTGACACCCATGCCCATCTTTTACTTAACACCTATCTGATGTTCCCAGAAAGAAAGTAACCACAGCAGTGAATAAAATTAAGATGAAAAAAGGCCACTGTGCTTGCAATGCAGAGCAGATCAGTCAGGGCGACCAAAATGAAAGAGAAAAGGGAACAATAATCCTGCTGTGTGGTTATATAGCACCTTTCATCGAAACAATGTGAGAATTCTCTATTTTTGCAGGCCAGCTCCCTAGAGGGCTTTGAAAGCAATTCAGGAGGGAAATAAAAGGATTGCAGAACAGATTTCAGGCTTGAATGATAAAATGGACATTCTGCAAGACAGATTTTACTGAATTGATAACTGGATGATTGAGGCTGTCACACATAAATAAATTGAAAAGGAGTAAAATCAAAAAGAAAGCAGAAAATTTTGAAAGGACATAAAAGTACAAAGAAAACCCGATGACCTTGAAAGAAGGTCAGAGAACCAGCCTCTATATTCAGAGACAGTCAAGAGGATTCAAACCTGGAAACGTAGGGGGCTCCTGGCAGGTATGATCAGTACTAAAATATGAGATCCATACATTTCCAAAACAGTGTAGTGCTAACACTGCACAGTTGGCAAGGGTTAAGCACTTATCAAATCATGGAATGAGCAAGTTGATTTCAGCAACAGCCACCCTGAAGTCTAGTTTTGTTTTCTTTCTTTCTTTCTTTCTTTCTTTCTTTCTTTCTTTCTTTCTTTTCCTTCCTTCCTTCCTTCCTTCCTTCCTTCCTTCCTTCCTTCCCTCCCTCCTTCCCTTCCCTTCCCTTCCCTTCCCTTCCCTTCCCTTCCCTTCCCTCCCCTTCCCTTCCCTTCTCTTTCACTGAAGGATGAACCTCTGGAAGGATCACTATGGAGTGGCCCATCATGCAAAATCCAGGCTTCTGCTGGAGTTTTTCCTGGGTGTCTCTTAGTTACCCCTACACTGGGCCCTACAGGATATGGCTCACCCAGCCTGTATCTCATTCTCTATTGTGTAATGAAAAGATCCCCCCTGGCCAGCTGTGTGGGTCACAACCTAGACCTTGAAGGAGGATGGAGTATCAGCCATGCCAAGAGAATCTAGAAAGGGAAGGAGTTTGATTGCAAGTTCTCTCTCCTCCTGCTATTCGAAAATGTCCATCCAACTCACTCTCTACCACCCAGAGACACTGGTAGGTTGTTCTTGGGATATTGTTGTCCGGAGGACAAGTGTGGAGGAAAAGCAATTAGAAGATGCTGGGTGAGAACTCCAAAGCAACAGCTTACCATGGGCAAGGAGAGACATCCTGTCTCATGTGCTTCTCTGTGACCACCTTCTTCCTGGAAGAGCGGGCCACCTCCCTTCCTGTGCCCAAAGAGACTCTGGAGAGGCCTTTTTGCCAGATGAAACAGCTTTCCCCAGAGACAGGCCATATGCCCTGTTGCCAAAGACACCAGTGAGACACAAATGCAATAGTGTCTACAAGTAAATACAAAATAGACTTTCAGAACCTTCATGACTTCAGCTTTTCTCATTCTCCTCCAAACTAAAAGATCAACGGATTAAAAGTGCCACATTACTTTTGTAGACATTAATAGTAAGGATTATGCTGTTTCACCTGAAGTCTGAGACTGATTTTCACATTGAGGGAGAACCACAGCAAATTTCTAAATCAGGTTTCTATCTAGCACTATCTGATACAAAGTAATGATTGTTAGTGGTAGTGAGATCTTATACTTTCCTTATAAATGTGTTCTAGTTCTATGAGCATTATCTGAAACTGGATTTCTTTTTGCAAAAGGAATGTGGAAACTTGTGAAATAATAAATGTATATCTGCCTGTGTGTGCATGTGTATAGGTGTGGACTTGGAGTTGAATACAGGCACAGAGGTTGTCTTTCTACAATTGAAACATATAGTTACTCGAGAATCATGAAATGATGATATTGCAGTGAATCATCGACAATAAAATTTTGGGGTTGATTACAGTGAATAATATGTGGCCCAAGTGAAAGAACATGATATTTACAAAAAGAAACCAGAATATAGTGGGAAAATTCTCGGGATAACTCAAAAAGAGACTTAGTTGAAATCTTAACTCTACCAGTGACCTTGGTTATCATTCTTAGCTTTGTAGCTCTATCTTTATTTTGGAAATGCAGATATCAATACCACCTGTCTAGGATAATGGGAAGATTAAAAATTACATAAATATAAGGCCTTCACACAGCAGGAATTTGTTAAATTGTAGCCACTATTATTACCGCGAAGCAGCACAGTGTAGAATAAAGAGTAGATGGTTTCAAAAGAAAGGGACTGATTTGAAGTCCAGTTTGATATTTATTAGCTGGATGACACTGGGGAACATACTTAACAACCATGACCCTCTGTTGCTTTACATGTAAAGTAGGCATAATAATAATATTTCATAGGATTTTTGTAAGTAATAAACAAGATGAAATAATGAAAGTGCTTACCTGGAATATAGTAGCTGCTCAAAGAATGTTAATTCCCTTGGTCCCCTGCCATGAAACCACAAGAACTACTTTTGCATAGGTTTGGTCTTCAACAATAAAAAACGAAAAGCATTTCTAACCAGACACCCAGACGGCCTTCCTATAGTTATTCTTAAAATACCCATAGTATGCAAACAGAATGTTCAATTACACAGAAAGTAGATTTAGTGAATAGTAGCTTCCAGACTATTCAGAACATTTCTATCACTTTTTTCATTCTTTTCTCTTTCTGCTTGCTTGTTCACCTTCCTCCAACATGAATAAAGCACCTGCTATGTTGAAGGTGAGAGCTGGAAGCTGATGTTGAAGGGAAAAACCTTCATCCGATTAACATGTGCTCCCCTTAAGGTGCTTTCATAAACAGTGTTTCACTTCCCTGCTTCCTAAAGGCTCTATTTTGTTGATTTCTCATCCAAGAATTCCCTGTTACTCTTCTTTCATCCATTTATGCCATTTCTACTGCCCTGGCCCAATACTGTGTTAAGCCAAACACTGATGCCAAAAGGGAGAGGGCCAGTGGAGTGGGATTCATGCCCAAAGATCCTTGGAGCCCCTCTCTTGAGAATCTCCCAACAGTCTGGCCAAGGTAGAACAAAATTTCACCAGCAGCTGCGGTAGTAGGTCACAGCCCTGTGAGAATGTGACATCTCACTCTTTCATTCAGAATGCTTCTCTGCTCTCTGCTTCTCTTAGATTTTAGTTGCCCTGCCTCTGGGACTCAGATACTTTCACAGAATTGATGCAAACCCCTGGGAAATTTATTTGTCCTCTGATATCATCCGTGCTAATGCTCCCCTCCATTAGCTCAGATAATCAAAAGTTGACTATACATAGAACTGTGGGGGATTACAAAAGCACTTATAAACTAATGAGAGAGAGTGGAAAAATACTGAAGGAATTCTAAAAAGAGAGAGAGCAGAAAGAAAGCCACAAGCATATACATAAATCAACTTATAATGCCCTAGCAAAACATAAGAAGTAAAAGGAATATCTCATGGAATAACTGGAATAAATGCCACTAAAGCTTGGGCAGTGTCCCAGGGCCACCAGGGAATAGCAAGCTAGGATACAATGAAAGTGGGTCAGGGTTTAGAAGAGATGTTCTGTGGCATTTGGGGGAAGCAAGTCCAGGGGATGTCATTCTAGTGTGATTCTGGTCCCTCTGAAATTAGTTCCTTCAAAAAAAATGAGTTTCTACCATCACTCATCTTGAGTCCACAAACAACAGGGTACAAAGCAGGGCCAGTTGTGAATATCACTAGTAGGTGAGCCATCTGTATTATGGGCAGTTACATCGAGGAAACTAAGAGGCAATGACAGTTCACAACATGAGTACAAAGATCCATACCATGTCCCTGGAAATACCAGATTTGCCCCCACTGTTGTTAGTTGATTAAACCTTATCAATATTTCTTATTACCAAGTAGGAAATCACAGACCCACTGATATCATGAAAGAGAGGTATTTGGTAAATCCCAATTTCCCATTTAATATTTTTTTTTATTTTTTATATAATAGGATAGGGTTTTGGAATGGTTTGCTATAAATTAAAACAGCAATGATTATATGACCATAGAATTAGCACACTGTCCAGACTCTAGATGAATGTCTGTGATAAACAACCTCATAAATACTATTTTCTCCTTCCCCAGTTATGGATAGCAAGTAGTTAGTGTTCACTGGGAGGGTTGTAAAGCACACCTTCATAACACCTTTGGATATTGCCAAAAGAGTATGACCTGCCTATATTCATAAAGTCATTCACTGAGATTTAGTGAAGCAAACTTAATGCCTGACAAGCAGGTCCTTCACTGGAGCATCATACTTCTAATTACTGGAGTAACAGTGAGGTGATGAAGGCCTATCTATGGTTGTGAACCATTTGCAACAAAATCAAAGCACCACCACCAACTGTTAAAATCTAGTGATTCACTAAACAGAATAAAAATATTCAGATAAGGCTTAAAAAAAAAACAGCTGGTCTTAGATGAGGCACTCCACCTGCAGAAAGGAGGCGCAAAAATTATTAAGATATCTGGATATAGGCATGTACATATCTGGAAGTCCTATTAGAGTTCTCATATCAGAGCATGAAAAGAAAATTAATTTCTAGAAGAAATTAATTCCACAATCCTATCTCCTCCAAGATGGGTTAGGCAAATCCTTTCATAATCAACCTCATTAGGTGAAAGGTAGCATCAGTGTAAGAGGAATAGGGTGATCTACCTGGATTACCAGAGGGAGTTCATTATAGTTTTACATACAAATGAAGATGTTCTCCCTAAGTTAGAGAAGGAGAATAGAATATTCCATCTGCACCTCAGTCCCTGAATAAATTTGAAATAATGGGAAGATCCAGAGCCTCCAACCCAGAGAAAAATGTGTTTATGTAGCATAGTCTACCCTATCAGAACTGGTCTGAGACTAGAATGGAAGAGTAGGTAGAGATAATTAACAGAGGATTTGGCAAATACAGAATAAGTGGCAAAGAAAGCAAAGAGATGTGAGTCATATATGTATCAACTTGCTACAAAGGGAGTATAATACCTTAGCAAACTTCACCCCGGGAGACTAGATGCTGTAGTGATGAGAAAGAAGTTTGTATTGGTCATCCTGATCCTGTCTGCGGTGATCCCTAGACAGTGATCTTGGTTGCACAGTCATCAACAGGAGACCTATGATGACCATAGCTGACTGGCCCTCTCTTAGAATGTGTCCACTAAAGGAAGGCTGAGAACAAACACTTGAGCAACTGCTTTGATGGGAAGAGGGTAAATAGCGACAATGTTGTACGCTGAGGAGTGTAAAATGCATTAGCACATACACTTCAACAGCCTTAAGAGCTGAAAGATAAACCATGCTAGGTCTGGAAGTAAAACACTGGATGCTCTCAAAGCACAGAATGTACCAAGAAGGTTGATTTCTCGGGATTGTTTTCTTTCCACTAAACCTGGATTTCTTTCAGTTTTTTAAAGGTACTGGTATAGAGTTGCATGGTAATTAATGTCACTGTTTTGTGTTCATAGTATTTTAAATTCTTTATCATTTTTAATATTAAACTTTGATTTTAAGATAGTTTTTGAGTCACATGCGGCTGAAAGAAATAATGTAGAGACTTGTGTTCCATGTACCCAATTTCCCTGGATGGTAACAACTTGCAAAACTGTATTAAAGTATCAAAACCCAGATATTGACATGGATATAGTCAAAATACAGAACATTTCCATCACCAAAAGGATCCCTTATCTCTTCATAACCACATCCACCTCTTGTCTCTGGGCCCTGGCTATTCCACATTTCTATAATTTTATCCTTTCAAGAATGTTATACGGATAGAATTAGACAGCATGTAACCTCTGGGGATTGGATTTTTTTCATTCAGCACAGTTCTCTGGGAATTCATCCAAGTTGTTGCATGGATCAATATTTGTTCCTTTTTATTTCTGAGTAGTATTCCATGGTATGGAAATACTTCTATTGGTTTAATTGTAACCATTCAACCATTGAAAGACATCTGGATTCTTTCCATTTTGGGCTATTACTAATAATGCTTCTATGAACATCTGTATATAGGTTTTGGTGTGAACATACATTTTTCTTTCTCGGGAATAAATACCCAAGAGCTAAAATGTTAAGGACTATGACAATTGCTCATTAGGTTTTATAAGAAACTGCCAAACTATTTTCCAGAATGGCTACACCATTTTATATTCCCACCTGCAATACATGACTGATCCAGTTTTTCTGTATGCTTATCAGTATTTTTTACTTTAGCCATTCTGATAAATGTATAGTTTTATTATGGTTTTATCTTGCTTTATCTAATAATTACTGATCTTGAACCTCTGTTCATGTGTTATTTGTGATCAACATATCCTTTTTGGTGAAATGTATATTCATAATTTTTGCCCATTTTTTAATTAGATTGTTCCTTAACTATTGAGTTTTGAAAATTCTTTATATATTCTAGATACTGGTCCTTTGTCCAACATGTAGTTTACAAATATTTGCTTCCAGTCTTTAGCTTATCTTTATATCTTTTCATAGGTTATTTAATTGAGCAAAAGTTTTTAAATTTCATGGCATCCAATTTGTCATTTTTTCAGAGTATATAATGCTCTTGGTATCAACTCTAAGAATTCTTTAGTCCTAATTCCAAAGACTTTCCATCATTTTACTTTCAGCTTACCTATACCATTGTATTTGAAGTGAGCCAGTTGTAGATAACATATACCTGAATTATTTTTATACTCAACCAACTTCATTTAATTTATATATTTAGACCATTTATATTTAAGGTAATGATTGATATGTTACAGCTCAAGTCTGTTTTGTTATTTGCTTTATGTATATTGCCTGTTTCTTAGTCCTCTGCTCTCTTTTATTACTTTTTCATGAGTTATTTTAACATTCTTTTAGGATTCCATCCCAGTTTATTTATAGTATCATTGAGTTTTAAACTTTCTTAGTGGCTACTTTAGATATTGCAACATACCTACATAATATCATAGTGGACTACAATTGATGTTTTACCAAATTCAGTGGAGTGCACTTACTTTCATTTAAGTTCCATTAACCTCCCTTTTAAAAAATATAATTGTCTTAAGTATTTCCTTTATATAGATTGAGCAGCACAGTAGTCAGTGTTAAAATATTTTGTTTAAACCACCAAATATGATGTAGGAAACTCATGAGTAATAAGGCATCTATTATTTCACCCCTCTTTTTACACATTCCAATGTTTTTTTTTCCCCTTTCTGAAGTCAAACCCTTCTGTTACAATTTTTTGTCCTTTTAGAGAACTTTCATTAGCCATTGTTTAAAGGTAAGTTTGTTAGTAAGAAATTCCCTTAGCTTTCCTTCATTTGCAAATGTCTTGATTTCTTTCTCATCTCTGAAAGATGTCTCACTGGATATAGAATTTGAAGAATAGATATAGAAGTTGACACTTCTCTTTCAACTATTTGAAACATATTGTGTCACTTGCTTTTGGCATCCATGGTTTCAGAAGAGATATCTGCTCTTATTTGCTGTTCTCCTAAAGTCAATGCAGCATCTGTATTAGTTTTCAGAAGTTTAATTATGATGCATCTTTGTTTGACTTTTTGGATTATCTTATTTGACATTCACAAGCTTCTTAAATTTATAAAGTTATGTATTTCATCAAATTTGGGAAACTTTCAGCCTTTACTTCATCAAATGCTTTTTCAGTACAGCTTTTGCAATATGATTGCCTTTTTCCTCCCCTTCTGGGACTCTAATGATAAGAATGATAACTTTTTTTTTTCATGGAAACTAGATACTCTTTACTACTTTACTGAATTAAAAAAATTCAAGATCCTGTATTTTTACAAGGCTTTTTTACATAAAGTAGGATTTCTAATTGACAGATTTGGAAATCAGTCTGAATGAGACAAACTATGGATTCAATATGCACATGAGATTTCCTCATACCATTACCCTGACATAGATTTGATATCCACCCTGAAAAGAATCCTCTAAAAAATTGTTTCAAAGCCCCTTTGAAATTGCAACAGTGCAGCAAAACCACAGGTAAACGACTGCCTGTTAACCTATTATTTCAAATTTAGCCTGAAAAGCCAACAGGCATATTGTTGTGCAATTTTTAAAAACATCTTAAGCTGAAATATCAAATCTGAATGGCGCTATCCCTTCACAGAAGGCAAGAAACGGCCCACACATCATGTCGGAGGTCATCATGTCCTTGGTGCCGTAGGCTATGAACGTGGACCTCCTCAGGGTCTGGTTGATGTGGAAGTAAGGGCGGTAGTGCAGTGCAGACTGCTGCTGCTGCTGCTTCCACCACTGCTTGAAGACTGTGTCCCAGGAATCATGAAAGACAGGGTTTCCAGCACTCCTTTTGGTCTAGGGTGGTGGAGGGGTGGGGGAAGATGATGATCTTCATTGCCATTCCTTCTCCTTTTCCTGGGGCAGAGGCTCTCGCTCATGACAACCGGTGAAAGAGAGCAAAGCAGCACCATTTCAAGAGAAAAAAGTCTAAAAGGTGAAGCAGCCACCTCCCCCCTCCTCCCCGCAACCCCCCCCCCCCTCCCCGCGCCCTGGCCGGGGACCGTGGCTTCTCCCACTGTGCAGGTGGAAGCTGCCACCATGAGTACCACTCTGTGGGAGAAATGATAGCTTTTCATTATTTTCCTACAAGTCCCTGAACACTGTTCATTTTTTTTAGTCCATTTTGTTTCAGTTCTATTGATCAATCTTCAAGTTCACTAATTCTACTCTCTGTCTTTTCCTAGTGAGTCCATTTAGCAAGTTTTTAATTTTGGTTATTATATTTTCAGTACTGCAGTTTCCATTTGGTTCCTTTTTTATAACATCCATTTCTTTGCTGAGGTTTTCTATGTTTTTTTCTTCTCAAGAGAATGGCTATTCTTTGTGGGAGTATTTTTATTATAGCTGCTTTGAAATCCTTTTTAAGTATTCTAATATTTGTGTTGGCATCTATCTGTTCATTGTCTTTTCTCATTCATGTTGTGATTTCCTTGTTCTTGGTATAATGAGTGATTTTTTTTTTTATTGTATCCTGGACACTTTGGATATTCTAATATTGTGGGTTCAATTTTGAGTTTGTTTTTTATTTTTAGCAGGTATTCCACTCTTGAAGTATAGCCAGAGAACTGGCCAGGTATGTATGTTCAGCAGTTCATTGGTCTCCACCCACACCACCCTAACAAAAGTATGGCTGGGACTCACAATGCCTCACTGTCTCTGAATGGAGGTGTAAAATCAGCTCCTGATGGGCCTCACTGAAAGGTGAAAATGGTGATATTCTGTGTATATTGTGCTAAATAAAATCCATCAAGTTTTTGAAAAGAAAAGTAACCTTATCCACATTTATTGCCATTCTTACCAGCTCTCGAACTCAAACCAAACTTTGTTGTCAGGCCTCCCTTGAAAACTAGGAACTGACTCAGGCCTGGGTACTGGGAAAGTGGCAATGATCATCATGGTCCTAGAATCTCTAGTCTTAGAATTTTGGGGGTTATAAAGAGGAGATTCTATGATTCCCATGATTAATTATCACCACTAATATCCCTGTAAGTCAGACCATTCTGATTACCACACTAGCTCTCTTCAATATTATGGACAACATATGCCATAACATATTCCATAAATGCTACTACTTTGTCCTGCCCTTTAGGGGCTTGCTATAATCGATGAAATAGGAGAAATTTTGTCAATGACAGCAGTACTGTCACTACAATACAGCCACAATTACAGTCACTACAATACTTTACAAGATGCTAATGCTCCATAATCTGTAAAATTCTTTCAGTGTTTTGGTGAATATATTCCAAGTCCTTTCAGGAAATATAATTGGGGTTTGTGTGTGTGTGTGTGTGTGTGTGTGTGCGACAAATCTAATCCAGTATTTCTTTCCTCCCTAAGGTTTAGATTCTTTCTCTACTATACCAAGGAATTTATGGTAACTCAAATGTTTAAAGTACTCATTCAAGGTCAACAGAAGAGCATATCTGCTGTTTCACATCTCTCTGAATTTTTCTTCCTCTGACTCTAGAACCTCCTTTAAAGAGTTCACCTGATAAAGTCAGGCTCACCTGGGTAATCTTCCTTTAATTAACTTAATGTCTACTGATTACAAAACACTTAACATCTTTATATCTAGAAAGTCCCTTAGATTTAATGTAATCATTGAAATGATATTCCATCAAACTTACATCTCCTGCCCACACTAAAGGGAAAGGGATTGTGAAGGGATTGTGTATATACACGAGAGGGTGTGAATGTTGAGGACTCCTAAAATCCTATCTCCCAAACCCTTCAAGTATAATCTCTAAAGGTAATTGTATATAAATAAAGATATTCAAAAATAAGCAAAATATGTCATTTTAAGAACCAAGCACAAAATAACTAAGCATCTTGAGTTTTACTAAAAAAAAAAAAAAGTTGACCCCGTTTATTAAAAGGTAAACACTTTCAGTGTTTGGCGATACCAGACGTATTAAAGAAACAGCAGAATAGAATTAGCTTCCCTTCAAGGACTATTTAATTTCTGTTATGTCCATGAAAAGTTTTCTGACTTAATATGAAGTACAAGATACAGGCCTCTAATTTTCAACATATGTTCAAAGAATTATAAATGGGAATTTTTTTATTTCTTATACCAAATCATCTTGAGATAAATCCATGTGTGTCAGTCTATATTTAATTAAAATCTTATCAACTATTACACATCTAAAAGCAGAGCTTCAAAATATATTAATCAAAACGCAAGAGAACTGAAGGGAAAAATAGACAAATCTATAATTATAGTTGGAGATTTCAGCTTCTCTCTCTCTCCCTCTCTCTCTCTTTCTCTCTCTCTCTCTCTCTCCCTGGAATTAACAGAACAAATAAGTCAGTAAGTATATGATGGACATAACAAATACTTTTAATACATTTGATCTTATTGAAAGAATATAGCAGAATGCACATTTTTTTCAAGTACACATGAAATCTTCATCAACATAGGCTACATTCTGGCCATAAACAAAATCTTAGCAAATTAAAAAGACTAAAAATAACACAAATAGAAGTTCATAAGGGCATTAAAGGAGGATCAAAACAAAAATATATTTGGAAAATCTGCAAATATTTAGAAACTAAATAACATACATTGAAATAACTTATATTTCAAAGGGAAAGCCTCAAGGGGAATTAAAAAAAATTTTTTTGAGCTGAAGTAAAATTAAAATATAGCCCACCAAAATTTATAGGATATATCTAAAGCAATGTGTAGAGGAAAATTAATAGAGCTAAACACTTGTTTTGAAAAAATAAGTAAAGTATCAATAACCTTAGCTTCTAGCTTGAGAAACTAAACAATGAAGCCAAAATTAAACCTGAAGACAGCAGAAGAACAGAAATAATAAAATTAAGAGCAAACATGAATAAAATTTTAAAAAATGAAAATAGAGAAAAACAATGAAAACAAAACTGATTCTATAAAAATATAGATGTCAGTGACATCTATGCCTATAGATTCTACAATTTCAATGAACCAACCAATTCCTTGGAAGATACAAACTGCCAAAACTCACTCAGAAGGAAGAAACAGAATGTCCCTATACCTATAAGATAATTTAAATTAATAATTTAAAATACTTCACTTAAGAAAAGTCCAGTCCCTAAATGCCATCTTGGTCATTTCTGAGAAATATTTGGGGAAGAAATACCACCAAATCAATACAAACTCTTCCAGAAAATTGAAGAAGAGGAAATACTTCCTAACTCCTTTTAGTAGGTCAGCATTACTCTAATAACAAAACCAAATAAAGATTAGAAAAGAAAGTTAAATACCAATATCCCATAAGATCTTAGATGCAAAAATTCTCAACAAACTATTAGCAAACAAAATCCGGGAATATATAAAAAGAAAAATAGACTTCATCCAAGTGGGGTTCATTTGAAGAAATGCAAACCTGGTTCAGCATTAGAAAATCAACTAAAATAGTGCTCGCTTCAGCAGCACATATACTAAAATTGGAACGATACAGAGAAGATTAGCATGGCCCCTGCACAAGTATGACATGCAAATTTGTGAAGTGTTCCATATTTTTTTGAGGAGGGCACCTGTTGGGATGAGCACTGGGTGTTGTATGGAAACCAATTTGACAATAAATTTCATATTAAAAAAATAATTAAAAAAAGAAGCAAGATCTCCAAAAAAAAAAAAAGAAAAGACAAGAAAATCAACTAAAATAATTCATTATATTAGCAGAATAATGAAGAAAATTATCTAATCCTGTCAATATATGGGGGGAAGCTTTTAGCAAAGTTCAATATTTATTCATGATTTAAAACTCTCAGGAAACTAACAGTAAAGGAAGGCTTCCTTAACCTGATAAAGGGATTTTACTTAAAACTGAGCATTGTCCTTATACTTAATGATGGAAGACTGAATGCTTTTCCACAAGACTGAGAACCAGGCAAAAATGTCCTTTCTCACAATTTTATTCAACTGTACTGTAAGTTCTAGACAGTTGAATAAGACATGGAAAAGAATAAAAGGCACATAGATTGGAAAGATGGAAAGAAGTATATCTGTATTCACAAACAACATGTCTATGTAGAAAATCCTAAAGCATCTTTAAAAAGCTTCTAAATCTCATAAGTCAGTTTGGAAAGTTCACAAGATATCAAATCAATATACAAAAATCACTTGTATTTTTATATACTTTCAAGCAATAACTGGGAATTGAAATTTAAAAGTACAGTAAAATTTAAAACAGAGATAAATGATATACATAGGTATAAATCTAACAAAATATGCATACAATAAGCATGCTGAAAACTATAAAACACTGATGAAATAAATCAAAGAAAATTTAATAAATGAAGAGATATACAGTGTTCATGGATTGGAAGCCTGAATACTATTAATAAATAAATAAATTATTTCTAAATTTTTATATATATATATATATATATATATATTCATATATATTCAACCCAACCCAAATCAAATTCCCAGGTGGCCTTTTTCTTTTTCTTTGTGGACAATTAATAACCTGAGTCTAAACTGCATATGGAAAAGCAAAGAAACTAGAAGAGTTCAATTAATTTTGAAAATTAAGTACAAAATTGAAGCCTAGCACTACCTAATTTAAGATTTAATATGAAGTTCCAGTCATCAAAATAGTGTGGTAGTGGTGAAGTGATAAGCAAATGAATGGGGGAAAGTCCAGAAAAATGCCCACAGCATCATTTCAAGTGATTTTTTTAATGTTTATTTATTTTTGAGACAGAGAGAGACAGAGCATGAATGGGGGAGGGTCAGAGAGAGGGAGACACAGAATCTGAAACAGGCTCCAGGCTCCGAGCTGTCAGCACAGAGCCCGACGCGGGGCTCGAACTCACGGACCGCGAGATCATGACCTGAGCCGAAGTCTGCCGCTTAACCCACTGAGCCACCCAGGCGCCCCTCAAGTGATTTTTTTTTTTAAGTATAAAGGAATTACAGTGAAGGGAGCATAGTCTATTTTTTAAAATAGTGATCGAAAAAATGCACATCCATGTTTCCGGTATAAATAATGAATTTCAACCCATATTTTATTAACTCATAATGTTCATAGACCAAAATGTAAAATACAAAACCATAGAACTTCTGGCAGAAAATATAGGAGAAAATTTTTGTGATCTCAGGCTAGACAGAGAGTTTTTATATAGTTTATAGAGTCTTTAGATAGAAAATATTCAACTAGAATGAGAGGAGAAAACAAAATGGAACAAAAAATTCAACAAATAAACTTTAGTATATTGCAAATGAATAAAAACCCACGCTAAGGTGGGTAGGTAAGAAACAAACTAACCTGGGACTTTGGTTAAGCATTCAACTCTTGATTTTGGCTCAGGTCCTAATCTCAAGGTTCCCGGGATTGAATCCACACTGACAGTGTAGAACCTGCTTGGGATTTTCTCTTCTCTCTCTCTGCCCTTCCTCCACCCATGCACATGCATGCTCTCACTGTCTCTCTCAAAATAAATAAAATTTTTTTAAAGAAAAGAACTAACCTTAAGTTACTTTGGGAATCAATATTTTGGATACTGTAAGTCAAAGGCAAAAAGAACTATAAGAAAATACATTTACTATATTTAGCAGATTTGTTTCTTGCAGGGGTATGGGTAAGCAATTCTTAAAATAATTTTTGTGTATATTAGGTTTGAAAGAATCAGTAAGTATATTGTAGATAATGAGAGTCAAGTTTCTTACTTGAAAAATCGCAGAAAAAAATTGCAATTTAAAAATATGAGAAGACTGGAGTAGGGGATGTGGTGATGGATTACAATGAGAAGTCTCAGTGTGAATTCATGGTTTTATGCCACGAAGGCAACTTCAGATATGTAACTTAAGACATGTGTGTATGTTTGGCTGAGTACTATATATCCTACATCTACTGAGAAGGCTTGGATGGATGTTACTAAATAACATGCTAGTAGCAGTGAACACACTTAGCACCCAGATCTTGATGTCTCGATAGCATTCTCTAATTAAAGGAATCAAGTGCTCTTTGACAAAATAGTTGATTCCAGCGCTGGGGCAAGCAAATGCAAAGTAAGCCTGGAGTATCTTGTGGAGGCATACAATAAGGAAGTACTCAAACTGAAAGATCATAAAGCCAACCTGTAAGAGTTCCTGTTGGCCAAAGCTGGAAATTTTTGAGAAAGAAAATTAACAAAGATAGTGTTAGGTTATAGCCTACAGAATAAGGTAAATACCAAGCATCCCATACTGAATAAATGAGGAAGAAGTAGCAGCTCTTCCTTACAAAGTGCTTTCAATTAATAAATGTAGAAAGACAAAGGAGATGGAAAATGACCATTAGAAAGTTACAGTAATAATTGTTGCAAACAAGATCCAAAGATGGATGCCAAAAGCAGTAGGCAAAAGTTGGAAAAGAAGGGGATATTTTTCCATTTCAAATTATCTATTTCTCCCCAAGATATTAATTAATTCTAAAGGAGAAAATAGTAGCATTATGGGAATAGCGGACACCCCTTTAATTAAGTGATCAAGTTTAAACAAGACATATCAATATCACGTACCCTTTGATATGATACATTTACAAGGACACATCATTTCTATGGTATTCTTGCCAAAAATGCATACCCTTCATCTAATTATGAAAAAAAAAAAAAAGATGAGACAAATACAAACTATAGGGCATTCTACAAAATAACTAGCCACCACTATTCAAAACTATCACAATCATAAAAGACAGGAAAGGCTAGGGAACTTTCACAGGTTGGGAAAGACCAAGAAGACATGAAGCTAAATGAATTGTGGTATCCTGGATTGGATCCCAGAAGAGAAGAAGTATTATTAGTGGTAAACTGGTGAAATCCAAATAAAATTGGCAGTGAAGAGTGTTGTACCAAACTTAATTTCTTAATTTTGAGAATTATGCTAAGGTTATACAAGATGTTGGGAAGCTGGGTGAAGTATACATGGGAACTTTCTGAATTAATTTTGTCTAATGTAATTTTAACGTAAGCCTAAAATTATTTTAAAATAAAAGTTTCAAAATTACATATTAAATGTCTCTTATGGGGCACCTGGGTGGCTCAGTCAGATAAGCGTCCAACCGGCTCAGGTCATGATCTGAGTGAGTTTGAGCCCCGTGGCAGGCTCTTTGCTGACAGCTCAGAGCCTGGAGCCTGCTTCAGATTCTGTGTCTCCCTCTCTCTCTCTGCCCCTCCCCCACTCATGCTCTGTCTCTCTCCTTCAAAATGAATTAACATTAAAAAAAAATTTAATGTCTCTTATAATATTGCATCATATTGTTATTCCATATAACACTAGTTATTGACTCCATTCTTGATCCTTTGGATAATACAATATTTTTCTAGCCCTTGGGATAATATAGTATTTTGAAAGGGGTTGTCATGGGTAGTAGTATGATGATGACGATGAAGCTATGTGAGAATATTAACTAGTTCAATTCTCCTTTAAGCTCAAAATGAGACTGAAGTAAACATCTTCTGACATATAGGTAAGAAAATAATGTTCCTTCCTAACTCTGATTCTCCCATCTTTCAGATAGAATGGATTCTATGTAAAAGACCATGCCAATTGCTGGGGAAAAAAAATCTGATTTTTTGCTATATTCTGTAGGATCATATGTGGCACAAGCTAAAATGGAATTGAAAGGTCAGGTCCAGGGTCACAGAACGAGTGAGTTTCAATGTTGATGTTTCCTGAGCAGCCCCAGTCCAGGGCTTTTTGGACCATCCTTTGTTGCGTCCCACATAGTAAATTTTATACAGCATATTAAGGGTTTCAGTTGGATTGTTTTAATAAAAGTAATAAAATTTGTAATTAATTTTAAATTTAGTAATTGGAGAACAAGGGAAATGTTCCTTTAATGAAATTTCCTTGCATGATTTCTCAGATGGTTTTGCCATCACCAGTTTCACTGAGAACATCACCCTGTTGGAAGCTGCAATCTGAACAGATGAAGCACCTTTCAACCCAAGTAATTACCTCCCAGGGCTATAAACCCTCTGTGTCCAACACATAACCAAGCCTTGTCATTAAAATATAAATTACCTTTCCCTTTTTGATCTGTTTTAAAAGAGAATTGCAGGCTCCACAGCTGACTACCAGGCAGCGGGTAGAAGAAATGGGAGTAGAGAAGAATGTTGGCCTGGAAAGAAGCTTTTTCTTCCCTGAAAATGAGCTGTGCTTTGAGGATTGAGTTAGGAAAATGTTGGGGATTAAAGTGATAGGCGGGGATGGGACTAGAAAAGCAAGAAACAATTAAAGCAACAGCTGCCTCGCATCCCTTCCGCTCTTTGGCTTTTTCTTATCCACTCTCAATGCATGTTTGCCCTTAGTAGGCTGCAGAGCAGAAAAAAAAAAAAAAAAAAAAAAAAAAAACTAAAACAGTCACCATGGAATTTTTTTTTTCTTCCACAACATTTTCAGTACAAATAACTTCAGGACACACACGCATCTCAAACATTAAATTAACAGCCTTTTATCCTTCGCTGCCACCAAGATCCCCAGTTGTATAAAAATGATTGGAAAATATTGCCTGGTGGACCTCTTGGGCAACCTGAACTTCTGAAAAACAATAGCTACAACAGATGTTTCTTTCATATGATCTGTGTTTGATCTCCTAAATAATGTTTCACTACCACGGGCTTGGCAAAGGGTCAGGAAATGTGTATAATTTAAGGGGAAAATATGGAAACAAAGAAAAATCCCATGATATCCTGAAACAACTGCTACAAATTCTGATGATCAAAATATGGCTTATGTTACGGCAAATAATCTTTATTTTACATGTCTAATTTCCAAAGATACTTAAGGTTCCAGACAAAGGCAGGCAGCCGTTTGCAATAAAACCGTACCATTTCATTTTGCAGACAATAGTAAAGAAGTCTTAAGACAACAAAACACATATGGATGTCAAAAAGTCAGGTCTCTCTCATGCTGTCCAGCAACTTCTTCAAATCAGCTTTTGAAAATCAGGACTATGAGTCGTCCAACCTGACTTTCAGAAGTTTATTTATGTGTCTTATATAACTTTCTTCTTATTTATTCCACGTAATCCTTCTTTTGAGATAAAAAGCCGCCAGTTACTCATAATGAAGCTCCATATGCTTGGAGAGTACCACTGAGTTATTTTCTCTCAAAAAATCTCTCCCTCACACACATGAAAAACATTTCCCCCAACTTTTTAAACCTTTATGCAAGGATCCTTTTCTCTTTCCTATGATCCCTGTAAATATTAAAACGTGTGGTCTTATTCTTGGAAATACACTAAGAAAATATTTTCTTTTATTTGAAAAATTGCCCACAACCAACATGGTCAAAGAAGTTTAGACCAAAAAGCCTAAATTATATTCTTCTTCCATTTTAAGTACTGTTAGCTAAAATAACGCTCTCCATCGTAAGTCAACTCAATTGCACCTTTATTTGGTGTCACTCAGAAAGCTGCAATCATTAAAACACAGACTCTCAGGGATCAGGTTTCTGGAAAAAGCTGCATGTGCCAGTGGTTTGAATTGACGTATAGTGATGCCATGCTTACCTTAGTAAAGGAGTACACATGGAATCAATGCGATCTGTCATGCAAAGCATTTGTACTTATAAAGTATGAAGTTCATGGTCACAATTTGGAAGAATGCCAAGCCCATGAAACAATATCTCACCCATCTTTGTCTTGACCATTAACAATGGTAGAACACATGCAGTATAAACCAGAAAGGGAAACAATTTTATTTAGGACCAACAAGAGAGATACAAAGTTATTTCAATTTAGAGTCAAGTAAAATCTGCTCCATACTCAAAAGCCATGATGTTAAATGTAAACGGGTACTGCTATTTCTTTCAAGAGCCACAGAAGTGATTTTCCCCCATATTTTTTTTTCATAGTCCTCTTATCTCAGTTTCATTGCTATATATGTTCTTTTGATTCAAACTCCTCAAAAAAAAAAAAAAAAAAAAAACCTATCCTTCCCTTAGGTGTCCCTCCACAGCACAACCTATTGCACTTCTAAACTATGGAACATAGCAATTCTTTAGCCATATGGCTTTTAGTAACTGAAATGAGATCCCAGGAGTGAAATGCCTTATATTCAAGATCAGTTTCCTTCTCAAACTTAAGGTATAATAAGATTTGAACTTTGACTGATGAAAGTAAATGCAATTGTGAGAAAAAAAAAATTAGGTAGTGAGAAATTCCCTATAAAACAAATTCCCATAGGAATCCCTAAACTCAAAGTGGGAATTACCAATTTTTGAAGAATTTACCATCTATCTACACCTAAGTGAAAAATCATGTTATGTTAAAAGATGCAAATGCTTGTTAGTTAAATTTGTCATCATATGTCACTGCTTTGTATGCACCATCTGTTTTTTTTTTTTTCTGTTTTGAAGTAAGTTGGGGGGAATATATTTTGAATGTGGCTAACTTTGACAGAATAACTCCACTTATTCTTGTCTTTTAAGGTGCCTTCCTATTTAATAATAGACATCGTTACTCATATTTATATAGTTAATTTTTTAAAAGGGGAGGGAGAAAGAAAGTCTTCATCTCTAATGTTTGATCTAAATATCTTTTACATGGTGGATAAAGATTACTACATTTAATAAGTTTTCCCTTAGGTGTCAATTATTTTAAATCCAGATTTCACTGATTTCTATAAGAATGTGGTGGTTATTTAGACCATGAACACCTTTAAAGAGATCAAAGGCCTTTAGAAGACTAATGTATAAAGTCGAAATAAACCTTTCTGTTGCAATGGTTTTGCGAAGATCCTTTTCCAAATCAAAGGCAGCAGAGCCCACTACTGGCATAGTTGTTGAAACTTTTCTCTAGTCAAATAATCGAATGTTGCTTGGAGCTAAACTTGTATTGAATAAAAGCAAAGTCTAGGCATATAAATAAGACAACTTTTCAGCTGGCTTTCAAAACCCAGTGATGTATTGCAATAGGGTATCATGAACTGTTTAACGATCAACATTAGGATGATCACATCACATATGACATTTTGGAGACATACTTTTGGAAAGCTGTAATTCCTCTGGGCAACTAAGGACCAACTGTGACAGTAAGTCAGCCAAGTGGCTGGAATAAAGTAAGGAAGGAAACTCTAACTGAAGGTGTAGGAGCTACGTGACCCTCTCCTACTTCTACGAACTATGTTTTACAAATGGAGTGATCAATGTGAATTAAATCAACAAATGTTGATTATGTGTTCCTCTTCCACAAAGAAAAACGGCAGAGAAATTTGTTTTAGCTTTGGTTTTGAATGAAGGGGATCTTAGTTTCCTTTGGTGGCTATAAAAAGTACCACAAACGAGGGACCTGAAAAACACAGAAACTGGTTTGTTCACAGTTCTGGAGGCCTTAAGTCTGAAATAAGTTGTCACTTATTTCTGGAGGCCAAAATCGAGGTGTCAGCAAGGCTGTGCTTCTTCCAGAGGCTCTAGGGGAGAATCTATCCTGTGCTTCCTTCCGCTTTGGTGGCTGCTGGTATTCCTCAGCTTGTGGCTCCATAACTCCAACCTCTGTCTTTGAGTCACAGTGCCTTCTCTGGGGTCTATAATTAAATCCCCCTCTCTCTCTGTCTTATAAGGATACATGTAATCGCATTCAGGGCCAGCCCACATAATTCATGATAATCTCCCCATCTCAAAGGCCATAACTTAATTGCATCTATAAAAACCCTTTTCTCTAATATGGTAACATTCACAAATTCCAGGGATTAAAATATGAATGTCTTTTAGGGGCCCCTTTCAACATACAACAGAGAAATAAAATATCTCTCCAAAAATTCATAGTTATGAACTGATCCTCATCTGATTTAAGGATCTTTAAGATACTCAATACAAGACTTAATTTTGAATCATCATCAGGTAGCAGCTTTACATACCTGATATAAGTAATTGCAAAATCTCTCTCAGAGAATACATCCTTATGTCTGGACCTCAGAGAAAAAAGGACCTGAAGGAAAATAACTTGTCAATAAAGAAAAAGAAAAATGCACAAGAAAACAAAATCATTTTTAAAAAGTATATATATTGCAGGATACAAAATCAATGTACAGAAATCAGTTGCATTCTTATACACTAACAATGAAGCAACAGAAAGACAAATAAAGAAACTGATCCCATTCACAATTGCACCAAGAAGCATAAAATACCTAGGAATAAATCTAACCAAAGATGTAAAAGATCTGTATGCTGAAAACTATAGAAAGCTTATGAAGGTAATTGAAGAAGATATAAAGAAATGGAAAGACATTCCCTGCTCATGGATTGGAAGAATAAATATTGTCAAAATGTCAATACTACCCAAAGCTATCTACACATTCAATGCAATCCCAGTCAAAATTGCACCAGCATTCTTCTCAAAACTAGAACAAGCAATCCTAAAATTCATATGGGACCACAAAAGGCCCCGAATAGCCAAAGTGATTTTGAAGAAGAAGACCAAAGCAGGAGGCATCACAATCCCAGACTTTAGCCTCTACTACAAAGCTGTCATCATCAAGACAGCATGGTATTGGCACAAAAACAGACACACAGACCAATGGAATAGAATAGAAACCCCAGAACTAGACCCACAAATGTATGGCCAACTCATCTTTGACAAAGCAGGAAAGAACATCCAATGGAAAAAAGACAGTCTCTTTAATAAATGGTGCTGGGAGAACTGGACAGCAACATGCAGAAGGTTGAAACTAGACCACTTTCTCACACCATTCACAAAAATAAACTCACAATGGATAAAGGACCTGAATGTGAGACAGGAAACCATCAAAACCTTAGAGGAGAAAGCAGGAAAAGACCTCTCTGACCTCAGCCGTAGCAATCTCTTACTCGACACATCCCCAAAGGCAAGGGAATTAAAAGCAAAAATGAATTACTAGGACCTTATGAAGATAAAAAGCTTCTGCACAGCAAAGGAAACAACCAACAAAACTAAAAGGCAACCAACGGAATGGGAAAAGATATTTGCAAATGACATATCGGACAAAGGGCTAGTATCCAAAATCTATAAAGAGCTCACCAAACTCCACACCCAAAAAACAAATAACCCAGTGAAGAAATGGGCAGAAAACATGAATAGACACTTCTCTAAAGAAGACATCTGGATGGCCAAACAGGCACATGAAAAGATGCTCAATGTCACTCCTCATCAGGGAAATACAAATCAAAACCACACTCAGGTATCACCTCACGCCAGTCAGAGTGGCCAAAATGAACAAATCAGGAGACTATAGATGCTGGAGAGGATGTGGAGAAACAGGAACCCTCTTTCACTGTTGGTGGGAATGCAAATTGGTGCAGCCGCTCTGGAAAACAGTGTGGAGGTTCCTCAAAAAATTAAAAATAGACCTACCCTATGACCCAGCAATAGCACTGCTAGGAATTTATCCAAGGGATACAGGAGCACTGATGCATAGGGGCACTTGTACCCCAATGTTCATAGCAGCACTCTCAACAATAGCCAAATTATGGAAAGAGCCGAAATGTCCATCAACTGATGAATGGATAAAGAAATTGTGGTTTATATACACAATAGAGTACTACAGGGCAATGAGAAAGAATGAAATATGGCCCTTTGTCGCAACATGGATGGAACTGGAGAGTGTGATGCTAAATGAAATAACTCAGAGAGAGAAAGACAGATACCATATGTGTTCACTCTTATGTGGATCCTGAGAAACTTAACAGAAACCCATGGGGGAGGTGAAGGAAAAAAAAAAAAGAGGTTAGAGTGGGAGAGAGCCAAAACATAAGAGACTCTTAAAAACTGAGAAAAAACTGAGGGTTGATGGGGGGTGGGAGGGAGGGGAGGATGGGTGATGGGTATTGAGGAGGGCACCTTTTGGGATGAACACTGGGTATTGTATGGAAACCAATTTGACAATAAATTTCATATATTGAAAAAATAAATAAATAAATAAATAAATAAATATAAATAAAATAAAATGTATACATAAAACAAACATCAAAATTAGATCTACAAAGACTTCAATAAAACTCCTCAAAACTTTTTCCATAATTCAGACTTGAATATTGGTGATTGAATCCCAGAACCTCAAAACTCAGTAGGCTAGTCACAATAGCCAAATCCAATAATTTTCATAATTTTATAATAACACACACCCACACCTTTCATTGTAGAATTTTTTAGCACTGCTCATAGTTTCATGATGAGGTTTCATTCAATTAGAGTTTCTAGACCAGAGTAAAATAAATGTGCCTAAAGAAATAAAAATGGGAAACAAAGTCATGAGAAAAAAGCAACTCTAATAAAGGATAAATAATTTGAAAAATAGTCATAGAAATTTTAGAAATAAATATATAATCCTTGAAATTTAAAAGTAAATGGATAGATTAAATAGTAGATTAATAGGCAATAACAATAGCTAACACTTAATGAGGCTTTACTCTCTGATCACTTTACAGTGACTGACTGATTTAATCCCTATAACAACCCATGAAGTATGTATTATGATTATCGTTATTTTATAAAGAAAATAAGGACAAGAGATTAAGACATTTGCTTAAATTATTTAACTACTAGTTAGTGCAACTAAGTATAAAACCTCAGCAGTCTGTCTGCAAAGGCCACTCTCCAGTTAAATATTCTGCCAACTTGATCAGGCATAGCTGAAGATAGAGTTCGAGAACTGGGAGACAATCCAGAATAAATTAACCAGAACTTAGAACAAAGAGAAGAAAAATATGAAAGAGAGATGAGAAACAGAAAATATATTAAACTAAGACAGTTTAATATATATCTAATTAGATTTCCATAATGAAAGACTAGAGAAAACGCAGGAAAAGTCATATTCAAATAGATAATTTTTTGAGAAGTTCCTCAAATGGATGAAAGACATGATTCCATTCATTCAGGAGTCATGATCAATTCCAAATGGGACAAATAAAAGAAATCCACACAGAGACACATAGTGGTAAAAATGCGGAGCACCACTGAAAATGATCATTCAAGAATGAAGGTGAAATAAAGACATGTTCAGACAAAAAGGAACTTAAAGGGCTTGGAAACAGCAGAAACTCAGCAAAGGAAAGTACAGAGCTTATTATTCTGGGAGATGAAAAATGATCCTAGAAATAACTCTGAGAAACAAGTAGGTAAGCCAAGGAAAGAAAATGGAAAATATGTCAGGTAATCTATACAAGTATTGGTTGTATGAATCAGTAATAATAATATATAATTTGTGATATTAAGCAAATCAAAACAAAGCTGAAATACTAATCAATAACCCTTGACAACAAATAGAAATGAGAGAAAGCATTTACAATGTTCTGGTAAAGGTGGACTATGGTTTTCAGACCAACCTTTTTTTTTTTTTTTTTTTTTTTAGTTCTTTAATGTTTATTTATTTTTGAGAGAGAGAGAGAGAGGGAGAGTGCACAAACAGGAGAGGGGCAGAGAGAGAGGGAGACACAGAATCTGAAAGAGGCTCCAGGCCCTGAGCTGTCAGCACAGAGCCCGACGTGGGGCTCAAACTCACAGACTGTGATATCATGACCTGAGCCAAATTCGAACACTTAACTGACTGAGCCACCCAGGCGCCCCTCAGACCAACCTTTCAATACATATATACATATGATAGAAATATAGCATAATACATACAATAGAAAAACACATTTTTAAAATTCTTTTTAATGTTTATTTTTGAGAGAGACAGAGTGCAAGTGGGGGAGGGGCAGAGAGAGAGGGAGAAACAGAATCTGAAGAAGGTTTTGGGTTCTGAGCTGTCAGCACAGATCCTGACATGGGCCCAAACTCAGGAACTGAGAGATCATGACCTGAACTGAAGTCGGGCACTTAACCAACTGAGCCACACAGGCGCCCCAGAAAAACACATTTAAAAAAATCTGTTTAAATTCATAATATAGTTTTCAAGGAAGAAATTATTTGTACACAATCTAGGTAGGACAAAGATTATGTAGATAGAGAGAGGTTAGAGGCATTGTCCACTCAAGGTAATTGCAGATTGCAAAAGTGATGAACAGAAAGCTAAGAAACTGAACATAAGGCTTTTTTTTTTCAGATACCTGGAACAGGGAGTTAAAAAAAAAAGGAAATTTGGGAATATACAAGGAAGACATCTTCTGGTAAACACCAAGACTTTTGATGGGGACCTCAAAGCACTGTGTGTATGAATAAAAAGAACGTAAAATAGTTTCTGGCAGTGTCTAAAACTCATTTCTGCTCAAGAACTACTGTTATCCTTATCCTAGCTATTAACCAAAGACAAAAGTAGCTCTCTCTGGAGAAATATATCATCCAGATTCTCCAATTACATACATTATTTTTCTGATAAAATCAGAAATAGTCAAATATTCAAGAAGATAAAATTTTACTGAAAACCAAGGATAAAGATAGACTTTCAGAGTATCTAGAAAGCATATTCATCAGACATGAAATTTTAAATTACATGAGAAAGAGTTTTTTGGGTTTTTGGGGTTTTTTGTTTGTTTTGTTTTGTTTTAAGAGAGAGAGTGCACATGCACAAGGAGGGGAGACGCAGGAGAGACAGAGAAAGAGAGACAGAGAGAGAGAGAGAAAGAGAGACAGAGAGAGACAGACAGACTGAGAGAATCTTAAACAGGCTCCATGCCCAGCACAGAGCCTCGTGCGGGGCTTGATCTCATCACCATGAGATCATGACCTGAGCCAAAATCAAGAGTCAGAAGCTTACCTGACTGAGCCACCCAGGAGCTCCAAGAAAGAGTTCTTATAAAATAATAGGAGTATTCTGAATCTGATTTCCCAATACATCTTCCAAAATGATACATATTATTAAAGAGAACAAATTAAACCCCCTGTAAACCACTGTACTGAGTAACTGAAAGAATATTACAAATTTTGAATTCTATGTATTTAAGGAAATAAATACACAAGATAAGCAGCATCAAGTTTGGCACCAAAGTCAGAGAAGAGAATCAGCTTAATTGTGCAGAAAATACATGAAGATAGTGTAATCCCTGAAGTCTAAATAATACTTGAAAGAGAGACTCTTAACTTAAAAAAGAAAAAGAAGCCAGACCTGGTAGACATAGCATTAACTACAGGGAAATCAAAAGGAAGGGGCTTAAAAATTATGGGATCAGAGGTCAACATTTTGAGCAGGACACAACTTCTGAGACACAAGGAGGTAATAGAAAAAGGAAGGATAATTTGGAGGTTTGGTAAACAAAAAGGAGGTGAACAAGTAGTTAAATTAAGTGTTCTACAAAAATGGTTACAAAACCAGAAAATACACCAACCCTTTCCTTGAAACAAAACAAAACAAAACAAAACAAAACAAAACAAAACAAAACCACCATTTATAGAAGACACTGAAATCAATGAACCAAGTGAACAGAATTTCTTTAAGAACTGAGTAAGTCAATCAAAACCCAATCCCTTGCCAGCATAGAATCCCCTCTTACTGCTTCTGAGGAAAGTTTTTTTTTTAAATACAAAACAAAACAAATAAACCATAAGCAACATTTATACAAGGCTAAAATAAGAAGAAAACAGACAATTGGAATAAAAATATTTTGAATAGTGAAACTAGGCTTCCTCTTAAACTCCCACCCCAACACAAAGTAAACAGAAAACACAGGGACACTTTAAATCAACACTGTACTTTTAATTACACTCCCTTTCCAGAGAACTAATACCAATCCCTGTCAAACTGTCCCCAAAATCTGAAGGGAAGGAAACACTTTCAAACTCATTTTACAAGGCCAGCATTACCCTGACACCAAAACCAGGCAAGGACACCACAAGAAAGGAAAATTACAGGCCCA
The DNA here is from genome assembly GCF_016509475.1 of Prionailurus bengalensis. Classification (NCBI taxonomy): domain Eukaryota; kingdom Metazoa; phylum Chordata; class Mammalia; order Carnivora; family Felidae; genus Prionailurus; species Prionailurus bengalensis. Next base: position 81,927,786 of record NC_057349.1, on the reverse strand, counting down.
TATCTGTGATGAACATAAATGCAAAAATGCATATATCAGTGAAATATTAGCAAACTCAATTCAGCAATACATTAAAAGAATCACACACCTGATCAAGTGGAATTTATTCCAGGAATGCAAAGAAGTTTCAATATCTGCAAATCAATCAGTGTGATACACCACATTAACAAAATAAAGAATAAAAATCGTATGATCATCTCAATAGATGCATAAAAAGTATTAAACAGAATCCAGCATCCATTTGTGGTAAGAGATCTCAATAACTTGGGTGTAGAGGGAACATATCTCAACACGATAAGAGCCATAGGTGTCAGACTAATATACTCAACTGTGAAAAGCTGAAAAATGCCCCTCTAAGATTACAAACAAGACAAGGATGCCCACTCTCACCACTTCCATTTAACATAGCATTGGAAGTCCTAGACAGACCAATTAGGCAAGAAAAAACATATAAAAGTCATTCAAATTGGAAAGAAAAAAGTAAAACTACCACTATTTGTAGATCATTATACAGCTATGATTTTATATATAGACTATCCTAAAAGACTCCACCCCAAATCTCTTAGAACCAATAAATAAATTAAGTTGAAGTGTACAAAATCAACATGCAAAAATATGTTGCTTTCTACACACTAACAAAACCACAGTCCGGTTTGGCTGCTCCAAAAAGAATAAAATACCAAGAAATAAATTTAACTTAAGGAGGTGAAAGACCTGGACACAGAAAACTATAGACATTGATGAAAGAAATTAAAGATGACATAAATGAATAGTAAGACACTTTGCGTTCATGGATTGAAAGAATTAACAGCATTAAAATGTATATATTACCCAGAACAATCTACAGATTCAGTGCAACGTCTATCAAAATCCCAGTGGTGTTTTTCACAGAAGTCAAGAAATAATCCTAAAATTTTTATGGAATTATAAAAGACTCTGAATAGCCACAGCAGTCTTAAGAAAGAACAAAGCTGCAGACATCTATGATTTCAAACTCTATTACAAAATGATAGTAATCTAAACAGTATGGTATTGGCATAAAAAAGACACATAGATCAAACAGAACAGAGAACAGAGAACCCAGAAATAAACCCACATATATGTGGTCATTTAATTTGAGGCAAGAATATACAATGGGCAGAAACAATTTCTTCAATAAATCATGTTGAGAAAATTGAAAAACAGCCCACATGCAAAGAGTAAAACTAGTCCACTATCTTATACCATACACAATAATTAAATCAAAAGGAATTAAGAACTTGAATGTAAGACCTGAAATCAAAAAGTCCTAGACGAAAAATAGATGTTAAGCTCATTGACATTGGTCTTAGCAATGATTTTTTTGGATCTGACTTCAGAAGCAGAAGCAGCAAAAGCAAAAATAAACATGTAGAATTATGTCAAACTAAAAAGCTTCTGCAAAGCAAAAGAAATGATCAACAAAGTGAAAAGGCAACCAACTGAATGGGAGAAAATATTTGCAAATATCTGATAATTGTCTAATATCCAAAATATATAAGAAACTCATACAATTCAACAGCAAAACAACAAATAACTCAAATGAAAATTGGCAGAGAATCTGAATAGACATTTTTTCCTAAGAAGACATACGCATGGTCAACAATCACATGAAAAGACGCTCAATATCAGTCACCATCAGGGAAATACAAATTAAAACCACAATATCACCTCACACCTGTTAGAATGGCCATTATCAAAAAGATAAGAAGTAATAGGTGTTGGTGAGAATGTAGTGAAAAGAGAACAATAGTGCACTGCTGGTGGGAAAATAAATATGTATAGTCACTATAGAAAACAGTAAGGAGTTTCCTCAAAGAAAAAGAAAAATAGAACTACCATAGGACCCAGCAATTCCACTCTGGGTATTTATCTCAAGACAATAAAAACACTAATTTGAAAAGATATATGCATCCCTGCCCCCTGTGTTAATTGCAGCATTATTTACACTAGGCAAGATATAGAAACAATCTAAGTATCCATCCATGGATGAATGGATAAGGAAGGTGTGGAATACATATACACTGGAATATTATTCATCCATAGAAAATAATGAAATTTTGCCATTTGCAACAACAAAGTTAAACCTTGAGAGCATTATGCTAAATGAAATAAGTCAGACAGAGAAGGGCAAATACTATATGATTTCACTTATATGTGGAATCTGAAAACAAAACAAAACAAAAACAAAAGAAAAACAGAAACCAAGTTCATGGATACACAGAGCAGATTAGTGGTGGCCAGAGAGAAAGAGGGGTGGAGAATGGGCAAAATGGGTAAAGTGGGTCAGAAGGTATAAACATCTACCTAAATAAGTCATGGAGATGTGGAGCACAGCATGGTCACTATCATCAATAAAATTGTATTGCATATTGGAAAGGTGCTAAGAGAGCAAATCTTAGAAGTTCTCACCACCACAAAAAGATAAAAAGAAGAAAATCTGTAACTATGTATGGTAACAGATGGTAACTGGACTAATTATGGTGATCATGTCTCAGTTTATACAAATATCAAATTATCATGTTGTACACCTGAAACTAATATAATGTTATATGTCAATTATACCTCAATAAAAATTCAATAAATTCAATGCATTTTCTTTTCTTGTTTAAAATTTTTTTTAATGTTTATTTATTTTTGAGAGAGAGAGAGAGAGAGAGAGAGAGAGAGACAGAGCGTGAGCGGGGGAGGGGCAGAGAGAGACACACACACAGAATCCAAAGCAGGCTCCAGGTTCTGAGCTGTCAGCACAGAGCCCGATGAGGGGCTCGAACTCACAAACCGTGAGATCATGACCTGAGCTGAACCCGGACGCTTAACTGACTGAGCCACCCAGGCGCCCCAATTCAATACATTTTCTTAAACAAATGCTGAGTTAGAAATTTTTATGTCCTCTAGTTGAATCATGATACAGCATGAGCATGAGTATAAAACATTATTCACTACCCAAGGAGTGTGCAGGAAAACCAGGTTAATTGAAGATTCTAGGCAAACATCCAAATTCTGCTTCTACTCACTTATAGGCAGCAGGAAGTTTCCATAAGACCAGAGTTGATGTGTAAAGATCTGAGAAACTTAAGACACACCAGGGTAAAGGGAAGAATAGGAGAAAGAAAAAAAGCAAACCCAAGAAAACTAAAAGATTAAAAGGGAGAGTTTGGACCCCGAAGTTTCTAAATTATAGGGAATAGAAATAGTGTTTTTTTTTTTTTTTTCTACAGATCAAGGAAGTTGCAGCAGGAGAGTAAACCAGAAGTCTTGAGCACCTGCCTAGATCTGGAACAGATGTTGACAATAGGGGTGTTTCAACCAGGGCATTTAATGGATGAGATATAAAAGGTCTCATTTAGGATGAATGTAAGCCACTGTTTCATCTGGATGACTCAAGGAAGGAGTACAAGGGGATAATAGCTAAAGATATAAATTACCTGTGTAGTTCTAATCCTCAAAATGTGCATGATCATGGGCCATTTCACTTATATTTTACTTCATTTCAGTCAGATTTTTAGTGCCAAAAAATAATTGTCTTTGGAGGAGATGTAACTCTGTTGGAATGACAGTTGCCGTGAAAAGTCATAGGTATCTTTGTTAACTCTTATAACATTAAGAGTAGAAAGTACGAATTAGTGAAAGTTAGCACGCCATCCTTCAGTGGTTAACAAAACATTCACAGAATGTCAAGGGCAGGTCAGTGCCAAGGCAGCAATAGCTGTGCCTTGGTATTCAACATTTTGTTTCATAATTTTGAAGTAATAGCCACATACGGCTATCCTATTAGGACACATGGTCATTTTCCTATGCACAGCTAGCACAACAGAAGCATGTGAAATGACAAGATAAGATCCAAACATGGCAACAATCCAAACATATCAGCATCACCGAAATAAACCCCATTGTGATGTCAGCATCATTCCCTGAGGAAGCTGTGTCTCCTGAATAGGAGGTGTTAAAATCCCATAAAGAAATTCTACTAAGGGCAGGAATATGGCTTCATTACTAAGCTAATGATATAGCCATTGGCCTTTTCACATAGGAATGCAGATAAAGCACCATTTCATGGACTATAGCATTCCCAGACATTATCCTCAATATGTGTTTCTCACCACAGCATGTGAGTCCTATTGAAGCATATGTGCTATGTTATTGTTTGTATTTTGGATACCATGAAAAAACAGAGTAACTCATTTACAAAATACCATATTTCATGGTCAACATACTGAAAGCAGACTTCACCCAGATCACTATATTCCCAACTCAACATCAACCCATAAGGTTAGATAGAATAAGTATTACTCTATTTTGCAGGGGTGGAAATCATGGCTTGGAGGTTACCCACCCAAGGTTAAACAGTAATCAGGAGAGTGAAGATTAGATCTAAGTCCTTTGACTTCAATCAAGTATTCCTTTGATTTATAAAATGTCACAGAAATAGAAAAAACATTTATGTTTGTAGCATAAAAATGAAACCAATAAAGTATTCTATGTATTTTGGAGTGTTTTATCTATGACACTAACATAAGATTTATAGACAATTTATTAGTAAAGTTGGCACAAACACATTAATTTTCCATTAAAATGACATTTGAAAAAATATATTGATAAAATGAGAGAATTACATTAATGGAATAATGTAAGATTTAATAACAGATATTAAGTAATGAATGACTTCATTGTTTCAAAATCACCTTAGAAATGTCAGGTATTTTTTATTTTTCATCAGGAAGAATATTGCAACTAAAGAACTGTCCCCTGAGGAGACATTTCATCTGTTGCTGCAAGCAGGGCCCAGGCTGTGGACGGATTGGTGACTGCAGGGTGCCCCGCCGACAGTGAAGCTTCTTGTACTCCTGCTTTTAGGTAATTTGGCCTTATTAAAGTACCTGGGGTATTGTTTGTTGGGGAATTGCCCTCGGCAGGCCCCTGGGAAAAGAACCATTAGGGAAGAAAATAAGGCTCCGCAAGAAATTGTGCGGCCTTACGTTTAGCCCTTGCAATCCTCTATGGAGACTCCTCTACTTACAGGAAGGATAGCCTCATGCATTTGCCAGCAAAGAGGGCCTGTAAAGGAGAGATATATGGATTTGAAAGCCCCACTCTGGCAACTAAGGAGTGTATCTCTGGGCACAGGTGACTTCAACCCCTAGGCCTACCTGGCCGCCCGGAGGCATTCCAGATGATGACTGAACCTAGTCGGTTAAGCTACAGAATGGTTCATTGGTTCCCAGGTGCGTTGTCTCTCTGAGAATGTATGAGGCATGGGTTTCTAAGGCCTTTTCAGCCCCTTTCTGGCACCTCGGACTGAGGCAAACACATTGTTCTTCTGGCCTCATGTGGTTAGGAGGTCATGTCCCTGTAACTCTTCCACTTGAGGTGTTGAGAAATGGAGAGCCTTTCATGAGAACAGCAAAGCAAATGCTTTGTAGATTATACATAAACGCAGATGCATAATGGAATAATGTAAGAAATTGATCTATAATCAAAGAGTATGCGGGAAAGTTAGGGGAAAATCACCATGTTATTTCTTAAAGGTCGTTTATACATAGGAACATTTTCAAAATTAGGTAATGTTAGAAAAACATAGATGACATATGCTACAAGGAAATCACTAGCATATATAATGCCACGTTTACTGCAATGAATCGGCCAGTTCAACACACTGCTGTTGTCTGTGTCCATTTTTATTGTAGTTTTAGTTTTTTATTTTAGTTTTTTATTTTCCAGTTTTTTATTTTAGTTTTATTTTATTTTCAGCGATGCCGTTCTTCCTTCGGGAACCCCTGGTTGCTGGAGCTGGTCTCCGGCAATCTGTAGTTTTCTAAAGTAAATTGAATTTTCTCTCAGATTCCAGGTACCTTAGGACCAAAGATAGGACGGGTCTTCTTTACAGTAAACTTCCAGAATGAAGAAAATTCTAGTGTTTAATGCTCATGCCATGCAACTATGCCACTCTTTTCCTCCTCCTTCACATAGGCCCCTCGTCACTATCATCTGTTCATTTAGTTCCTCCTTGCTTCTCCCAGTTTTCTAGGCAATTCTTGCCATTTTTGTCAATGACTTCAATAATCATGTGATCAACCATTTAATATCTAAGTCTCTCAGTTCCTTGACATGAGAATCCCTGAGATTCTCTTCCATGTCACCACAGGAATGCCTGTGTAAACAAGGCATTACATTGCCTTTGTAAACAATAAACTTTGTCATCACCTGGAATTGAGACCTCCACTGAAACCCTGACATACAGCTACTCTTCCTGTGTGTTAAGTATCAGTAGTATTTTTAGGTCACTGGTACATATCTTCACCTTTTCAAAATTCCTAAGACATGAATCTCCTTAATTTTTCACCGACATCAGCTCTTGGCTTCATTCCTCTCTGTCCAGTTTAGATTCCACAACTCATCATTTATATTCACAACTTTACATAAAGCCTTACCTCTCTTGAAATTGCTGTCTTTGATTTTGCTTACCCTGGACAAATTCAACCATTTCTGCCTGCACCCATGGACCTGAATAATTTAGCACTAACAATCTAGTAAAGTTGACTGGTTTTGCTTGAAATTTAGTCAGAAATTCCAAATAGATATTCAACATGGCCTCAGCAATCCTAATATATTTGTGAACCACGCCTGCCTTCCTACTCTCCAATAGGATCATTCTACACCCTCTTTCCAAAACCTTTCACAATCTCTCTCTTACTTTTTCACTCTTGGTGACATACTGCACTGGAAAACTAAGTGACAACAGAGGAAGTGCCTACTCTTCTTCAACACGTGATCAACACAAAACCATCTTCATGAAAACTTATCTTCTACATTTCTTTCTATAGTCTTTAAACAAGAATATTGAACGTTTGCCATTTGTGAAATACCAAACTTTCCTTTCTGTGAAGCCCTGGATCTCATTACTGCTTGTTTTCTCAAGAACCTCTTTTTGACACCAGGCCTTTGATGGTCCCTGCCTGTCCCTCCAATTCTGTTTCATGCCTCCCTTGATCACAATGTTTCAGTGTCACCATACTATTTTTTAGTACCTCTAAAAGATCAACTCTTTCCTAACTCGGGGACTTTAGACCTCTTGACTTTTGGGGATTAAGTCATTGTCACTGTCCTGTACTCAGAGTGGCCTTCCCTGACCAGAAAAAAAGTAGGTTTACCTCAGCCTTATCAGCTATCTCTGTACTCTGCTTCCTTCTTAGCATATATGTCAAATCTAAATATATTTATTTGTTGTTAGATTGCTTAATTTTTGACTGTGCCTCCTTCTCAACTGTGAGCTCCATAAGGATATGAACTAGATCTGTGATTAACCTTCTCCTATTCCCCAGATTACTGCTTGCCCATGGTATGTACTAAATAAGCATTAGGTTAAATGAGTGAATGAATGAATGAACTTACCATTGTTAATTTTTTAACTTCCATAACCAAGCCTTAGTCTTGTGAGAAATAGCATTGGTTACTTAACGGTGACCCCTGTCTCTATCATAACTAGAGATCTACTTGAAAAAAATTGTGCCATGCCAATCTCCATAACATTAGACTCAATCAGATTAGATTGATGTTCCTAGGGATATGGAACAGTCTGTGTGGGGCATAGTAAGGGTTTCACAGATCTTGAGACTATAACTATAATCTTCTCACTGGCTTCTCACATTACTGGATTAATAGTCAAAAAAGTAGCTACTTGCTACACTTTGTTGGAGTAATTTAATCCTAATTCTAATGAAGTCCTATGGTTGCTACTACAAAAAGGAAACAGGATGCATATGTCTGGAACCCAGGGACTTCTCTGAGTCTTTCCTTGTCCAGTGATAACTGTCAATAGACAATTGTAGCAACCATACCCTAAAAAAGCAAACAAACAAAAGTTCATACCATAAGTGATGAAATTCTGGATCACTCACTAGGAAGTAATCCAGGACAGAAAGGTGCTGGACTATGATGAAGGAAATATAAAATGGGTGTCCCAGAAGTGAGATGAAATAGTCACAGCCTAAAGACTGGTGGCTGTAACTTATTTTATTAGTGTTTCTGTCTTTAGTCTATGAGATCATGACTGTCCACTAGCTCAAGGGGATTCTGGAGCTGACTGGATTTGTAGCTCTCCTTTGGAGGAAGAAATGAAGACATTTTGTTCTCATAAAGAATGAAGGCTCCATATTGTATTGTGGAAGACAGATAATGGGGAAAAATTAATGGATCTGAATAAGTCAAGGAGTGGATTATATAGGACACGTATATCTCCTCAGATTCTGTTGCTCTCTCCTATCCCTTTCACTCTGGGCTACTTGTTATGCTTCATTCACCTTTGGGGCCCTAATAACTTCATATGAGCAGTGAGTTTCTTCTGAGGACATTCAGCCTACACTTGGGATTGGATGACTCCTCCTACCACTTCCAGGCAGGAATGACACACCGTATTTTCAAGCATGGAGTCTAGCCTCCCCAGGAACTGCCAAAGCTTCAAGACTGATGTCAGCTGGAGAAGTGGGGGAGTTAACTCTCTGAAAATGGGAAATTAGACCAATGGGAGATGAGAGATAGAAGACACCACCAGATATATGATGTATCCCCTATATATGTAAGTCCCCTCTCCCTTCCTTGTGCCGATAGACTATTCTGAAGCAGTGTTTTCAAAACCACCTTGCTGGAGATTCCACAGGTAGCCTAGTGGATTTACATGCCAAGCAGCTGGTTGTCTTTTCTCCAAAGCTCATCATAAAACAATAGCGATATATTATATTGTATTTATTTCTCATCATTCCCTGCTTCATTTGTCTTTTTGTCCACTTTATCTCCTCTGGTCTTGCACCATCCAATAAAGTATTAGCGCTTAAGCCTTGTTTCAGGTTTATTTGTTTAAGGGAACCCAGGATTACAAATACCTACTAAATGCAAGTCATATAAAATTCAAAAACTTTTGTGATTGAAATATATTTACTTATGAATACTTATATATTCTATAAACAATGCACATGACAATCATTTTGCTTGAAGCATGAGTCAACAATACATTATTAATTTATTTTAAAAAGTCTCTTCATTAACTTGGATGAGTATCATTTTGTACTTATCTGTGGTTTATCTGTATCCTATTTAACCTCTTCTCTGAAAGAGTAGCAAACTTTATTTTGATACACAATGTCTGTGTTTTACATTTGCTACATAATGATCTCATCATGACTAACAAAATTAAGAAATGTATTATTAACATTATCATTATGAAAAGATCTATACTTTCTCACTGAGTTATATGAAACTACCTATTGCACCACTTATGAAAACTCATAAAAATAAATACCAACAGACATCAACAATGGACAACTCATAGCTTGGATTCTTGAAAAGTTCAGAGTTTACTAGGGAAGATAGACACACACTACAATAGAGACTGGTAAGAATTATAATAGAGGAATGTGCCAAGGGCTAAGAGAGCAGAAGAGAAAGGCCAATTAACACTTCCTGGCAAGGTTATCAAGGAAAAAGTAACATTTGGAATATGTCTTAAAGGATTAGGAAGATGTCCTCAGAAGGAAAAGAAGAAAGACCATCCCCAGGAGAAAAACAAAATTCACACAACAAATACTTACTGACATTTATGTTTTAACCAGTGATTTATACTCTGGAAACAGAGTGGTAGACAAGCCGTAGAAAATCTAGAGCTTTCATTCCAGTATGGGGCAGACACTGAACAAACAAACAAAGGAAAAATTAGTTATGTGTGTTGTGCCTATAATTACAACAAGGGGGCATGACAGAAAGTGACCAAGGGACTACTTTCATGTGAATGGTCAGGGGCAGCCCCAGTGGCGAAGTGACATTTATGAGGAGTTGCATCAGGCCCTCAGGGAAAGAAATGAGTGGGAAACTTTCATAGCTATAACATGGAATTTGTGTGATGGGAGAAATTAGAGCAGATCAATTAGATGGATAGTTAGGGACTTTCATGCCGAATTTAACCCTAAAAGAATAGCAAATATTTTTATGACCATAACAAGGGAAGGGACTCAAAATGAGTCTCAGTAGTGGTAGTGTAGAGTCTGTAAGTCGGTGGGGAGGACCCAAAGGCAGAGCGACAACAGGGAAGGCAATGCAGTTGTCCATCCGGTTGAACGCACATGAGCACTTACACTAATAAGAAGATAGCTCTCAAGAGAGATTTAAATGGTAGGTGTGTTAGGATTTAACAAGTGAATATTGAGATTTTCAAAGGTAAAAATGTGAAAGGAATTAGGATGACAGGTTCATGGTTGTGGTATTCCCTGTGAATGATGATATAATTCACCAAGATAAGGAATTCAAGTACGGGAATGGTATTTTGTTTTGGTGGAGGGTGAGTAAGTCAGGGACAGAAGAGTAATTTAGTTTGAGGCATGTTGATTTTGTTGTGCTTAAGATAACCACTGTTAGTGTGTAATTAGAAATACAAATCTGAAGTTCAAGAAGACTTCAAACTCAGCAATAATGAGGAGACAAAGTCACACAAAAAATGTTTGGGACTGTTAGGATTTATGTGAATAAATTCGACACCTATTCACCGCTCTCAAAATCTCCCAAACATAAATCAGAAAGCACTGTCATATAGAGTTTTGTAGTTCTAAGATGAGAATTCTTCCCTGAAGAAATCACCCCCATCTAAAGCTGCAAGGAAAACTCCCTCCATGAAATAGAAAATCCTCCCAGACAGTTGATATTCTTTTGAAGTTAGCAATAATGGATCTAGCAAATAGGCTTTAAACTTAGACATTCTCAACCTACTTTAATTCTGTTAATCTACAAAGTGAATTTCATGGGCACTTAGATCCCAAATTCTAATTCTAATTTGTTCTCTGTATTGTGCCTTACATATTTGGGTATTCTGCATGTAGCGGTTACTTCCCTGTGTCATAAATGCATAAGATATAATACAATACTTACAGAGACATAAGGAAGAAAAAGTAGGTTACTTTACTATGGGGAAAAATTGTGCCATTATGTAGTTAAATATATAGTGAATGACTTCTATTTTCTGATCATGAAACATAGGAAAGTTGTAGAGCATATCTGTGGATGTCAAAAAAAAAAGTCACTGAATGACATAATAGAAAAATCATTAGGCTTGGGTTCAGAACACCGTATTCAAGGACCAATACTACCATTTATTAACTGTGAGAATTTAAGCCAAAAATTTAATCTTGGTAAACTCCACTCTATCTGAAAAATGGAAGATAGTACCTAATTTGTAGGGTTGTCATGACAATTAGATGAATATCCATGTAAAAAGCAATAAACAATAAAGCATCGCAGCATGTAAATTTCAGTTAAAGATGGCCATTTTAACCAAGTATTAATTAAATAGATATATAGAAAAACCTGACTGAAATTAAGACCCAGATATGATTTGAGAACCACAGAGGATTATGTCTGTATCTAGATCCAACTTTATTTTTACCCCAAATTTGTGATTCAGTAGCCCTTGAAGTAACGGGAAGCTAAAGACAGTTATTTCTTATAGTCTTCCAAGTTAGATGCAATCCTAAGGACAAGAGGAATGTGAAGAAAAAGAGGATTGTGAAGTCGACAATCTCATTACCTGAATTATAATTGAGTAAGGACAACTCAATTCAAATGGCTTAAGTAGCAATTAGTTAAATGACAAATTTAAGCTGTGATTCCTTGCTTAGGGGCAAGGTGAAGCTTTTCCTAAAAGTAATGGCATGAAATCCAGAATACAGTGGCTTTCTGAAATGTCTGATGTGCTGAAGCTCATAAGCTGTTATTAATTGCTAAGAAAAATCAGATAATTGAATATGGAAAGAAATGTTTCTCATTGCTTGTAAATGTTAGATTATATTTTATATATTTTTAAGTAATGTATATTAATATTATATTGTTTGAAAGTATGTTTACCACCGGATGCAGCATTAAAATTATTTTTTTAAAAATCTCTTTTTTGATAAATGAGGTGTGGTGTCTAATAAAAAGTTGAACACTAAAAAGAAAATTTTAAACCCTTTAATCTATCAGAAGTTCTCAAATATAGCTGCCCATTAGAATCACCTGGGGAGCTTTGTAAAACTACCACTTTATGGGCTTCATCCCTTGAGCTTCTGATTTAATATGTGTGGGTAAGACCTGCGCAACATCAGTTTTAAAAGCTCCACGGGTAATTCTAATATGAAACCGATGCTGAGCATCTCTGATCTTGACAGAAGATGTATGGCCTTTCCATAGATCCCAGAGCTTTAACACGGTTAAACCCTTTAAGCATTACCACGAAAAATCACTGAATAGACAGTGGATTGTGACAAATAATATTTTCATTTGAAGAGACATAAAATCAAGCCATGCCCTAATCACTATATTCTTATTTAGTTTCTCCGTACACTGCCTTAACAAACAGGAAGATTAATATCCTCCTCTGTTCTGTTGACCTTCCAACCAAATATTGTCCTAAACAATACATCTACATCACCTTTGTCAAGACCGTCAAACTCATTGCCTTTCAATACAAAAACTCAGATCAGGAGCTCCTTTACTTATCTACAAGTATATTTTGGAGAATATTTAACCTAGAAGATGAACCAGAATCTCCTCAAAGATAAGAGATTTCTCAGGAGTCAAGTTAGATTTAAGGCAGTAATTGACCTTTGTTTTCTTCCTCAAACTTTTCCAAACTGTTGGCCCTTCTATAAAATACTTTTCAAATTAGAGAACAAAATTGGCAGTGTGTTATATAAACATTGCTAGTTTTGTCTTTGGGCTTTTTCACATCTTCCATTCAGGGAGACAATCTATAGACCTCCATGGAGAATACAAGTCCTTCTTTACCCTTCATAACACATGTGTGCACCTGTTACCTAAAAACACAAGCACTATGTTCCAGACAAGATCTACTCCATGTGATCTGCTAAGCTGCTAACAACTTCTGCCAAGAGCAGCGTTAACATAATGATTTTTAAAACATTACCTGAATTCTAATTCACTAACCATTTATGTATTTAGATTAGAAGGTCTACCCTTATCACAAAATAGTTTGTAAGAAAGCTAAATAATTGGTCTGATTCTTAGAAATTTTTACATTATGTCATCATGCTATTATGTTTGCTTATAAGACAATAAAGTAATCCTAAGGGTATATATGTACAATTTTAAGTAAAGTATATAGTATATACAACATAATATTATATAGCTTATATAATATTTATGACCAATTTTTCACTAAATTTCATAACGTTAAAGCCAGGAATATCAATAGAACTTTCTGCAATGATGGGAATAATAAAAATGTTCTATTCTGCATAATTCATTTTTTTTCCAAAATTCCTTTAGACATGCACTACACAGGAGCATCTTCACCAGATACTGCAGCACAAAGTACAAAATCATAGATGTCTTCCTTTTCATCAGGGCACACACAACTTGGAAAGGCACATCCACAGCAGCTCTGAAGGAGATAAAAAGTATCTCTCGGATCAGCTCACATTTCCTAGCATTTTTATTTTATTATTATTGACTTTGTAGACGACAGAGACCTGATAGTACAATTATTTTTACAGGTGAATTACTTATGGAAAATTTCCAGGATTTATCAGGATCTTGAAACAAGTGTAAAGAAATGAACAAAAAGGTACAATTGCAAATTGCATTGGTGTATGTTTAAAACCACTTCATACAATTTGTGACACATGGAAGTTTTAACAAGAAAACTTTGAAGTGAGGACAGAGAGACTCAGATACAGAGTGGTTGAGTATCTTGCCTACAGGTGCAGAATAGGTGGAATATTCAGGATTCAAAAGCTGATAGTCCAGCTCTAGAGTCTGCATAATTAAACTCACTTTAAAAATGCTAATCCTGGGATGCCCGGGTGGCTCAGTAGGTTGAGCATCCAACTCTTGATTTTGGCTCACATCATGATCCCAGGGTTGTGGGATCAAGCTCCAAGTTGGGCTCTATGCTGAAGGTGGAGCCTACTTAGTATTTTCTCTCTGTCTCTCTCCCTCTCTCTCTTCCTCTAAATAAAAAATAAAAAATGCTAATCCCACTACTAATAATTAATGATACAAAAGCTGGTTCTTTAAAATGAATAATTAAATATGCAAAAAAACATTGACCTGATGAAGGAGAAAAAAGAAGATAAAGCCAAAATATACCAGACATGATTGAGAATGAAAAGACGCATGGTTAGAGATATGACTCAGATTAAAAAAAAATATTATAAGGGTGCTTGGGTGGCTCATTCAGTTAAGCATCCAACTCTTGGTTTTGGCTCAGGTCATGATTTCACAGTTGGTGAGTTCGAACCCTGCACTGGGCTTGGTGCTGACAGTGAGCAGCCTACTTGGGATTCTCTCTCTCCTTCTCTCTCTGCCCCTCCTCTGCTTGTGCTCTCTCTCTCTCAAAATAAATAAATAAATTTGAAAAAATTATAAAACATTAAACTTTATAATCAAAAATTTGAAAAATAGAGGAAGTTATTTACTAACCAAAAAGACCAAAATTAATCAAAGAAGTAGACCATTTAAATAGGTCAATTACTCTAGAAGTGAGCAAAGTAATTAAAATCTACCATTGAAAAAGACAGTTGGGTTCTATAGTTTCATAGTTGAGTTCTAATCTTTAAGACATATGTTAAATACAAACTTTTAGATAATCTTTAAACAGGAGATAATGTTATTTAAATTATTCTCAATCAGACAACAGTGTATTTCCGAAGCTACCCCTGTTATAAACTGTGATTACAAAAAAGAGAAAAAATAAAAATTCTTCCTTATGAATATTTTAAAATATTTTCCTCTTATTTCTTCTATATTACATTTAGAATATTACATGTATTTTTTTTAACTTTTTTTCAACGTTTATTTATTTTTGGGACAGAGAGAGACAGAGCATGAACGGGGGAGGGGCAGAGAGAGAGGGAGACACAGAATCGGAAACAGGCCCCAGGCTCTGAGCCATCAGCCCAGAGCCGGACGCGGGGCTCAAACTCACGGACCTCGAGATCGTGACCTGGCTGAAGTCGGACGCTTAACACACTGCGCCACCCAGGCGCCCCTACATGTATTTTTAAATATATGTTTGTAGGTAGGCTATGTTATCTTTCATTAAGGATAATAAATAGGTTATTAAAATATTTTCATAGAAAGTAGATATTACATCTGAGACTAGGTGGAAAATACTTATTTATACAATCAGGAGAAAAAGAGAAGTAAAATAATTTTTATTGAGAAAAAAAGAACAATTTAGTTGCAAATAATTGGCTGTGGATAGAAGAGGTCTTTTTTGTACCATTTGGGCTTCCCCCATGGTGGTAAGGGATCGTAGGGAATACAGGAAGGCTAATTTAAAGTCCCTGGTACCTTCTGGATCATGCCTGTGGTTAGATAGCCAATTTTGAATTGCTTTTTCTACCCTTACAGTCCTACATTAAAAATCTTCCACAAGCCATGTATTTTCTCTTTGCTTTAAATTCTCCAGAAAACTTACTCTATAATGTCAAGGAATTGTTCAATTAGTAGGAATATTAGAAATTGTCTAGTCTACCTACATCTGAGGAAAGAGAGCCAATAATCAATGTCTTTTCCAGAAATATACAACTTTCAAGGAGCAAAGCCATGATTCCAACTCAGAAATCCTATTTTCAGATCTGTTGCTGTTTCTACTCCACTGGATGTTCTCTTCTCATGATGACAAGCAAAAAAAAAAAAAAAAAAAAGGTCAAAATACACTGCAGATGAGAAATGTAAAAATAAGTTCAATATCTCTATTTGTGTGTGTGTGCTTAAGAAAAACTTTCCTGTAAAAATAAGGAAGGACAATACAGCAAAGAAGCAAGCCTTACTGGGCAACCACTTGACCTTTTCCTCCCATACTACATGGGATTTTTGTTTCTTTTCTGTTTCTTGTAATATGTTTATTTATTTTATAGATGGTTTCCTATTCCATTTCATCTTTCATTTCAACTATTACAATTAGTCATAAATACGGAATGAGTAGATTATCCAGATCAATTCCACATCTAATGCTCAGCTTTTATAGACATTAAAATTCAACATATTTTTTGCTCTAATATCTAAGAAAAACCCAATTATGTATAATTTTATTTAAATTTTAGAATGGTTACTATTTACTGAAAACCATATAAAATTCAGGAAGAATCTCTGAATGTAACTTAATTATCAGCAGTAATTACACATGGAAAAAATGCTTCTAGTTTATTTTGAGAGGTAGCTCAGCACAGCACATGTTGCTGATTACACTCATTGTCTTTGCTTAACTGAACATGAGCAATCTCATCTCTACATTTCACATCATAAAGCATCCTCAATTTAGAGTTACTGCTATATTTTCTGTTTTCATACTGTCTCCATTTAAATGCTACACTTGAAACATATATTTTCAACAAATAAAAAAATTCATAATTCAGTGTAAATGATTAGAATAAAAATATGGGATCTTAAGAATGCTTTTCAAATAGGTCCAAGGACTAAAATATTACCATTGCATTCCCCCTATCTCACTAACCCAATCCCATGTGGGATGATCAAAAGTAACATAATGGTTACTATTATAATATGTATGCGAAAATGCACGCAAATTTTGAACTATTTTCATATATTTTTTAAAAATTTTTGCAAAAGTAATAAAATGTTGAGTAAACATGATACTCAAAAAAACCTTTAGAACTGTGAATATATCTGTATATAAATCTTCTCGGAGGTAACACCCTCAAAACTTTCAACGAATACTCTTCTTCAACGAATACTCAACTCCCAATCAACTGGTCCTCCATATCAGGGTGGAAGGTGAAGAAATGCATGTTTCCATGCAGGCACATGTGCACACTGGCTTACAGGCTAGTCACAGCTGTTTCCACAGAAACAAGAAAGAACCTCATACTTTGTTGTGAGATAGTATTCCATATATGACTTTTGGCAGCTCTGATGTTGCCTTTGTCCCCTAATTCTAGTGCGATATTCACACTAGTCTAAGTTCTGGGGTACGAGGTTTACAAATGCTACAGTGAGTATAATAACTCTTTGACACCACCACAACCACTAAACCGTCAGTCCACCAGAAGAACTGTCAATACACTAGATTGACAAAATTTTAACAAATGCACAAGATGAGCCATGCTAATGTTGAAGTAGAGATTTCTTTGGTACTTTTTTTTTTTAATTTGGGGAAGCGTTTTTCAACTCTTGATATAAAAATATTATTTTAAAGCTATACACATTCAAAAATAGGAATCTGACTTTGAGCCACACCCAGATAAAATTAATAAAAGCACATACTTTGCACCATTCTTCACATAAATTCACTTAAATGCCTTAAGTGATCTGAGAAGAAATTGTGGTTGAACCAACTAAGTAGTAGGCCAAATTTCTGGCATGGAGTATTCTAGTAATGAATTTCATTGAATTTGTATATATGCTATACAAACTATATTATATATATATATATATATATGCATGTGTAATATATGTATATTGTAAGTGTTATGTTATATACTATATATGTTATATATACACGTATGTGTGCATATAATGAAATTGCATAACATATCATAGTATAATAATAACAATAAAATAAAAACTGTGATGTAAAAATAAGAAGCAGACGGTAAGGAGTTTATAGTCAGCATAAGATACCTAGAATATGGTGGCCTATTGAAATCAGAACAAACTATCTCAGGAAAAATAAATCATTTGTCTTATACCATAAATCTTACTCAAATGATTAATTAGCAACAATTACACATAAATTTAGATTAAAATGAGAACAGAAAAATCAAGGAATTTAGAGCCACATCCTATTTCTCCTTAGGAAGAGTTATTTTTAAGCTAAGCCTTCATCTGTTTGTGGGCTACCTAGAGAGATAATGTGGACAATTTAAAACTTATGAAAATCACATAACCCGAGTTTGATAAACATTATTCCAGAGCACACTTGTATCTCTTCTTTGATTCCTCTCTCTATTATCTGACCAGAAACATCTGACTTTAGCCTCCTTTCCAACTTCTTGTTTCCCCAGTCTATCCATTGGATATTGGTAGTTTCGAGATTACTGAATGCCAGGTTTTTATTTGTTAGCTATCAGGCACCTGGTATTAGTAAAGAAGGAAAAAGGAAATCCAATTTCCTTAAGAAGAAAGAGATACATAAATTGAGCCTGCCCTTTCTAATAGGAAAAGAATAATTGTCTTACTTTTTGAAAACACAAAGCCTATTCTTGTTAGTATGGATTATCACATAACCTTTGGAATCGGGTGTAATATAAATGCATTTCAATAATAAATGAACATTATTACTATGGTTGCAGTATGGTTCTCTGATGAGAGGCTATGTCCTAAACAAATTCCAATGAGGTAGCCCAAGGCTTTATAGGACACAACAAACTGCAGAATTCATTATCCTTCCTCTCCTCTCACTTCCTTGTCCTGAACACCATACTCCTCTGTTGCTAAAATCCTGTGGACTCTTAATCTGCAATGTGGCTTATAACTACTCCATTATTTTCATGCTGACTGCTATTTATTTAGTTGAGTCTTCGTAATTTGTTACCTACATTTTGCACTGGTCTGCTTCTCATCTCTTTTCCTCCAATGTAGCCCTCATATCCTTAGTAAATCAGAGACCAGATGTCTTTTAGTCCTTTCTTTTCAAAATCTCTTCATAATTGGTAGAATGACCAACTCCTTAGCTTAGAATTTGAGGCATTTCCTCAGCTCTGTGAATCCACCTGATATTAAGTTCTTCATTCTCCCATCCAGTCCACTCTCCTCACACTCACTCTATTCTGATCATACAAGGAAAATGTATGCATCTGTGACATTTCCTATGTAATTCCAAAGCTGAGCATGGCTTTCCTTGTATCTATATGTTTTTGATCCTCTTTGAGGTTCAATTTAATACCTTCTTTTCCATTAGTTCTTCCTTATATTAACTTCCTTACTTGCGATGCATTTCACTGCTGACTGATCACCACTTGTTTACTTTTTACTTGAGTATGAATTCCATTATTCTGTCTTATAATATAAATTATAGATGCTTTAGAATAATTCTTGTTTGGTCCTAATATTTGTGTCCTTATTTCACTCAGAATCTAGTATTTTTCCTCATCTAGAGATGCAGCACATCAAAGTAGTAAAGCACATGGGCTATGGAATCAGACAAACCTGGGTCCAAATCTTCAGTCTACTATTTAGCACCATCACATCTTGAACAAATTATTTTTCTTAGGCCTAAGTGTTGTCCTAGTGGACTGAGTATGTTCATAGTGCCTTATATTAGAAGATTCTTATGCAAGCTTATTCAACAAATGTTTTTTGAGACCCTTCTTTGGTCCAAGCATAAACTGGAGTAAACAGTGGAGAACAAAATAGTGCTTCCTACCTACAAGTCTTATTGTAAAGATTGAATGAGACAGTATATATGATAATCACTTTATACTTACAAGTGCCAGAAAAGGATCAGCAATTAATAATGTGGTTTCTGTAATTTTTTATAAGTCTTCACTAAACATTTATTGAAGACTACTACATGTCACAATTGGTGGTTACTCCAGAAAAATGAGATCATGGCTCTTAAGCTCCACAGGTTAAAGAATAACAGGGCAGCAAACTAGTAAGCCTGCAACATGGTGCAGAGAGATGGGTGTTCATAAGATTTGGCTAACTAGATTTACCTTAAAAAAAGGTAAATATTTTCATGTTGTTCCCTGATTATTAAAACTGAGAGAATATAGTCAGGTGGACCATGTAATACTTCAAATTGAGATAATATTAAGTAACTGCTGCCACCTTTGGCATTTTTAGAGCAGGCGTTATGATAAACATAGTTGGGTATTTCTTGATCAATCATCTTAGTCACTTCAAAATACCAATTAGCCCTTGTAAATGTTAATAATATAAGCAATAAAGAACAGATGGCGGCATGATCAGAAAGCAGCTGCTGTTTTCCTGTCAAACCAAAAGATGTGAGCAATGTTTCTAAACAAGGGCCCAGCAGAGAAATCATGGTGATGAAATTTTCTGCTCCAGGCCCATGCCATATATCTTCTATCTAAAGCTGCTTAAAGGCATTTACGGGCAGTAAGGGCCATAATGGTGTTGATGATCTCTGCTGTGTGGAGTGTTCTGAGATAACAGGCAGGTCACCTTCTGCAGGCCTGCCGGCGAACTTGAGGGATAATCTTTTCAAAGCTCAGGATAAGCTCCCCTGCATCATTCAGTTCTCTGTTCTTAGGATCCTCAAGAGCTTAGGAACCAAGCTGGAGGACACTTAATCTAAATGAACTCCAGTGTTCCACACAAATGGGATCATTGCCATCAACAAAGACAAAGGAGGATTTTCCTGAGTTTACCTGGAATGGCCATTTATGCCCTGTATACTGCTTGCTCTATGTGATTGATCTTTTTTTATTCTTTCTTTCCCTTCCTTACCATCCCCCCATCTTGCTCCCGCGCCAGCGAAAGAGAAGGTATGTCAGATTCCTTAGCAATAAATTGAACTGATAATGTTAAAAGAATCCATTATGCACAGATGCCTTCTGGAATATTTTCTTTACATTCATCTGCCATAGATATGCATATCATTTATTCTGAACCATTCATATTAGTCCACAGACTAAACTCTCAAGTGACCATAAGAATCTGACCACTAAGTATCTAAAGTACCTGTATATGAATTATTGTGTGTTTGGATGGGCAAGGACTTTAGGCACATACTTGTAATCGCAGACATGGAAAGGTTTTAGATGCTGGGACTCTTCTTGCTTACAGCAGGGACTGAAGTCCTACAAAAGGTACTTTTAGTTCCATCTATCTAGACCTACGGCAAACTTAAGCCAAAGCAGCAGATAGACTGGCTCAGGGAAAATGAACTTTCTGGAGCCAGCACAGTGGTGCCCAGAGTGAGATCACTCAAAAGAATTACATACAATTTTGGAAATGTTTTCTCTGAGGATAAAGAGGAAAGAGGTGAGCAGCTATGCTTGAGTGAGATGTCCTTGCTCCTAGATAGGAAAGCAGATGAATGATCTGGAATAGATTCTGTTTTCACAGCTACGGAAGCCTTCCAGCCTCTCTCTCTCTCTCTCTCCCTCAGCTGCCAACACGTCCTCCACTCTTCAATATGCAAAGTAATTGTTTCAGAAATTGTCTAATTCCACACCAAACTCAAATTCATTTCTTATTGACTCCTAGTTGGACCACACTTCCCAGTTTCTCAGAGTTTTGTAGGAACATGGGCCTGAGTTCTAGGTAATGGAATATAAACACAAATAATGTGGACTTCATTTATGTCTGTTCCTCAGAAATCTCCCCTGTTCAATCTTCATATTTTTCTTCTTCCAGATGCTTCATTCAAACAAACATGAAGACCCTGAGAGCCAAGTGCTAAAGACAAAAGTGACATAGGATGGAAGAATGATTTGGTTTGATTTTTTTTTTGTTAGGGCAGTTGTAGCTCAGTTTGGTTCTTCCTCTTACACTATAGCCCTTACTCTACCGAGGGCCCTTACCCCTAAGGTTTGGCCATCTTGAAGTCTCAACCGGACATCTGAGTCTTTAGTGAATTTCTCCACTGCAGCTACACCAGCATGACAGCACCTCCCAGACCTGAACAGCCTGTGGTAGTTCTGTTCAGCCCTCATCCCTGCAGGAGACTTTCTGTGCTAAGGCCTAGGAAGCTCCTCCTGTTCACGTGCAGCCCAGTGCTTGGGCCAAAAGCTATAGTGAACTTGTGAACATCCACATAGATATCCACCACCACCTCCTACACAAAGCTTTCATTCCCCTTGTGTCCTCCCCTGCAAATTCCTATCACTCCTTCAAGCCTACATTACAATATGTACCATTTACATCTCAGTAAAATGGTCACTCTGCTTGGAGTCTACCTCATTGCACCAAAATCACTCACCAAATACTATGAATATTACTGAGTATATTAATCTATATTATTCTCTACCTCTATGCCACTGAAAGTAGTTCATTTGTGTGATTCTAATGCCTTATTTTTTATACAGTTTGAACGCTTTATTTTTTACAGACTCCATGCTCTTGCAATTTTATGAATATCTATTTTGCTGGCAAGTCACAAGAATCACACGAGAATGTTTATAATTTCAGAAGAAGATAGTAATTGCTTTAGTATATCTGCTGTTTAAAATGTGGACAAAGTATGGTATAAACAATATGTTCAATTTGAAATCAAAGGAAAGTGGTTGGTTAAAGATGTTTCCCATAAAAACAGGGACTTGAGTGTCATTTCCAGGCATGATTTAACTTTAATGTAATAGGAAAGAAAATAAACATTTCTGATATTCAGAAAGGAAGAAAGAAAAGTTCATAGGTGAAATCGTAAAAGTTGATTTAAAAAAAAATGAAGGTGACCATTCTGATTTGAAAAGAGGAAAAACATGATATTGATTTGAACATGTTTTTGTTGAAATATATTTACATTGTTTCTCAGGCACATTTTTACAAAGAATGCATATGACTTACATAATGAAAATGTTTTTTTTCTTTTTTAAAAGATCATGCAGCCATATGTTGATACTAGAAAACCTTCATAACAAAAACAAAAGAAAAATAGCTAAGATGTAAAAACATAGTATATTAGATTTTTTTAAACAAAAGCTTTGTGAAGTTTCTGCTGTTAATTAAAGTAATAACAATAGTTGGATGTGTAAATAGCTACTTAACACTATAGGAGAAGGCCATCAGACTGTCTGGTGTGTGTTGTGTAAAAACATTGTGTAATAATTCAGAGAAAAAGTATATTGAAGATTTAAATTAAAAAATGATGGAAATTAGGTGCAAAGTGTTCAAATTGTATTGATTTTTGTTATTATTTTTCTGTCCCTTTATTCTTACAATAACTGTGGTGCAATTAACTGATAATTTCCCATAGAGCCTTGATTCTTATGTTTCAGAAACTGAACAAGATATTGGAACTGAAAAGAGACAGATGAGCAAAGCTTGCATTTTAGGTGTCTTAAAGATGAGGTTGAGAAACTCAGCTAAATTGTATACTTTTGATGTCTCAGCTTTCAAGTCAGTCCAGACTCTGAGCTCTGGTCTAAATGCAAGGACATCGGATACCTCCATTTCAAAGCTTTTCATTTCTCAGGATGAGGTGTTCAATTTTTGAAATGTAACATTCCAATTCCCTCATGATCAAATGGTTTTTGAAAAAGAACAGAAGCTTCTGAAACATTGTTATAGCCAAAAAAAAAAAAAAAAGGAAAAATAACTACAAAAGAATAGATTCTTGCTTAACCAAAAACTAAAAGGCAAAAGGACATATTCCAAATAGTTCCATCCAAGGACAAAAACCAACAGGAAAACAGAAAAACCTTTCAGCAGGGGCAAAACACTGCAAATAAAAGAAGTGCCCCAAGCATGTGTGTCTAAAAGAGCTAATGGTTATATAAA
This sequence comes from Prionailurus bengalensis, assembly GCF_016509475.1. Taxonomy (NCBI): domain Eukaryota; kingdom Metazoa; phylum Chordata; class Mammalia; order Carnivora; family Felidae; genus Prionailurus; species Prionailurus bengalensis. The sequence goes on along the minus strand of NC_057349.1, from coordinate 81,904,356 downwards.
CTTTTTAATATATGACTGAATATAAAGAAACAGAACCACTTAGCAACTGCAATTGGGCAGAGGAGGTATGAACTGTTAGAAGACTATCAAATAGTCATATACGTTAATACAGAAAGGAAATATCTAATTTTAATTGAAACACTGCAAACTTTATAGTAAGAAACAGTACTGTCCAAGGTAGCATATGTGTGTGTACACATGTACATAAATCATACCCGAAAATATATATGTGCTAATTAAATAGCATAAAATTAGTCAAATTATAGCTCTTTTATTCATTTCTTCTTCAATTCAGCAAATGTTTGACCTCCTACGAGCCATGTACTCTGTAAGGCACTGAAGATACCATGATGAATGTAACATACATGATGTTACAGTTCCTAGCAGTCTATTAGGGGTGGTGGACAGTATTTATATAATGCAAAGGAGTCAATAAATTTTTTCAGATAATTAAAATGGAAGATAAGTGCCAAAAATAAGTAAGAGTTTTCATGGTTGAAAAAAAAAGGCATTTATGGAAGCAATCTCTAGGACAGATATAGCAACTTTAGTCAATACTGAGCCTGAGTCCAAGTGTGTGTTCTACACAAGCTAATAAAAGAAAACAGTGACTAGCTGGTGTCATCAAAATTTCCCTGTCCGTGTTATTACTTTTACTCTCCATATTGAATTATAGTACAAACGAGTTTCAATTAATTAATGGAATTTGGAAAGCATTTTATAAATAAGTACCTCCAATATTCCTCATGGACATATGTTCAGGGGTCATTAAAAAGGTTATTTTTATTATTATCTTTTAAAAGAATGTTATTATCACAGTAGCAAAGAGCAGCAATGTCACACTCTGGTGACCAATATGTGCAATGTGACTGTCAGACCAAGAACGCACAGGGAAAGTCATCTTCTGAATACCAAAATATGAATTTCAGACTTGTTGGCAGAAACAGTCCATGAAATAAGTCAGCAGCTCACAATCTGCATGAACAATGATTTTTAGTCGTGGGAAGTTTTTAGTTGTGGGCAGGTCCTAAATAATCTATATTTGATAGACAGAAAGACAATAAAGTTTCTAAAAGTCACACCATAAAAAGGTTTCCCCCTGCTTCAATTTCTCCATGCCTTTCATTCTTAAATTAATTTTGTAGTCATTTCTCCTCCAAAAATGTCCACAGCCATTTCCCTTTTCTTTTACAGATTTTACTCTAAGACAGAATGCTTAGTAATTATGTGGAAAAAAGATTATTTTATTATAAATGCAAAGGATACTGAAGGTCAAATTCTAAACAGTATTAATGGATAACAGGTACATAGTCTGTCATGTATTTCAACTCATTTTAGCACAGGTTCATGAAGACTTTGCTTTCACAGCCTCATAAGCTTCCTTTCAACCCCATGTGCAGCTGTCAATGCATGATGAGAGTTATCTTCCCAGTCTGGCTGCCAACTCCTTTGATGAGCGGTAGGTCAATTCTTCTCTGAAAAACTACCTACAAGCCATGTTGGAAAATGTCCCAAGTCTCCTTAGACTCTATAGCAGTGATTTTTAAAGTGTGGTCCCAATCAACTAATAGTATCAATCACCAGAGATCTTGTTAGCAATATGAATTCTCAGGTTCTACCCTAGACCTATGAAATCAGAGACTCAGGATTGGGGTCCATCCATCTGTGTCTTCACAGAAAAGCACTGCTCTAGGTCCTCCAATTAATTTCTCTCATCTTTGGGCACAAAGTTGTTTACAAGCTCTTTTAGCTCTCAACATCTCTCTAAAAAACTTCACCTTTTTAATGGGCGATTCTTATCTGTCTTTTCCTCTCTCTATATTCTATCTGAAATATCTGAGTTCTTTGGTATATCTACCATATGGAATCACATTACCCTGAGACTCTATTCTCTACTACAGACTCATCTGGAACCCCTTTATATTAATAATGTAGTGACATCAAAGAGATCAAAAAATACAGTGGCCTTACCTTAAATAATAATAACTCAAATTTCTTCAATCCTGTGGCCCCACCCTTGGGCCTGTCCTTACCTTGCATAGTGGAAACTGGATGTGGGTACTTCCTTGTTCTAAATCAAGAGAAAAGTAAGTAGAAGTCCAAGGAAAGGGATTTCTTTTTAGGCAAGTGACCCAAAAGTTGCAACTCACTTTCCCTCACATTCACTGGTCAAACTTTGCCTTAGGGGAGGCTGACTGGCTACGTGCCCAGGAAGAAGAGAGAGACACTTGACTGGACAATCAGCACCCAATGCCACCCGTTCCCACTGATGTTCTTTCTAGAAGTCTCCTTCCTCTCTCACCCATTCACATTGTAATACTATCCTCTCTTCTCAGACAAATTGTGACATGACCATATCTTAATCCGTAATTTTCGATGACTTAATTATTTATGAATCTACTTTTTGTGATTCCAAGTCATCATCATGTGATTAATGGCAGGGACAGAGCCCTCAACACATAGATGCAAAAGGTCTGTCTACAAAGTATAGAAGAAAATAAATGTAAAATTAGAAGGCAGAATACCAATGCTAAGAGAATGCAAGTGTCCCTCATTTTCTTCATAAATCATCTTCAATTTAAATTTAAGGGGCGCCTGGGTGGCGCAGTCGGTTAAGCGACCGACTTCAGCCAGGTCACGATCTCGCGGTCCGTGAGTTCGAGCCCCACGTCAGGCTCTGGGCTGATGGCTCAGAGCCTGGAGCCTGTTTCCGATTCTGTGTCTCCCTCTCTCTCTGCCCCTCCCCTGTTCATGCTCTGTCTCTCTCTGTCCCAAAAATAAATAAAAACATTGAAAAAAAAATTTAAAAAAAAAATAAAAAATAAATTTATAAATGTGTGGGGGGGGTATACTTGTACCTTTGTATACTTTCACATACATAAACACACACACATACATATATATATATATATATATATATATATATATATATGTAGTAGCCAATATATAAATTGTTTTTCCTCACTACGATTAATCTTAAAATCCACTCTTAAAAATATATAAAATATTTCTCTTTAGGAACAAAATTACTTAAAATGGAAGAAAAATTACTAGACTATCATACAAAAAGCATTCTTAATGCTTAATAAACTAATATAGGACTAAGGCATTAGTATTTGTGAAGGCAATCATATGAAATACTATAACTAAACGTATTTTTTATGAACTTCCACTAGAGATTTTAAGACCATGCCTTTCCTTCCATTCCTCCCCCTTCCCCAAAGTGTGAATTTGGGAATGCTCACTACTCTTACTAAGTTCTTACTTGTTAACTGTGAGAACAGGGACCAATTGTAAGCTGCTGGGGTCTCCTTGGCTTTGGCTAGAGATCCATCTGGACTGTGAGCTGTAGAAGGGTTGAGGGTGGGGATTGTAGATTAGGCCCTCTGGGTCAGGATTTCCTGATAAGATAGTATTGTGGGGAAATGTTTCTTTTTGTTTTTGTTTTTTTTAATGTTTGTTCATTTTGAGAGAGAGAGAGAGAGAGTAGGAACCCGCAAGAGGAGGAGAGGCAGAAAGAGAGGGAGAGAAAGAATCCCAAGCAGTCTCCGTACTGTCAGCACCAAGCCCAAGGCAGGCCTTGATCCCATGAACCATGAGATCATAACCCGAGCTAAAATCAAGAGTCAAACACTTAACTGACTGAGCCACCCAGGCACTCCTGTGGGGAAATTTTTCAATGGCTTCTCATTCACATTTCGTCTTTCCTTCTGATATCCCTAGGGATTATTACTGATTGGTATCTCCTTTAAATATGACCCACATATTGTTTGCAGCAAGAGTATTTGTCTGCTCTATCCTACAGATGAATGCATTCAAGGGTACAATACTTATAAGAGAGCCCTTTAGTGTACAAAACTACTGAAACAAAGAGGGGTGAAATTTTCCTACACCATATGCTCTTCACTTTCTCATTTACCCTCTGAGGCTAAAGCCCAGGTCCAGTGTTGCTCTGGTGGGATATGGGGATACATAATAGATTGAGAGAAGTCTACATGCATTGGAAAAATAATTGGGCTAAGATTATTCTAGACTTTTCACCACAAGACTTGGCATTAAAAAATGGCAATAAAACAAACAAACAAACAAACAACAACAACAAAAAGCACTGGGGAATGACTTAAGTGGGATAAGGTAGGGAAGGGAATAAGAATGAAGAAGCCCCAGTAACATGAAAGAAAGCACTCAACTATAACTGGACATTTTTTTTAATTACAGTTATAGGAATATGTAAAAGTTTTATAAATAAAGTATATGCATAATATCACATGAGTATATTTTATTAAATTTTCACATTCACATACTTGAGAGTCAACCCAGTGTTGCATTGACATCATGTCCACCTATTTGTGGTAGCTAGTGGAAATAAATAACAAAGATACATATAAAATCATGTTGCCCAAGGTAGGAAAAGATGTTGAAAATAGAAGAAACTGTTTTCAACTTATTTAAAAGATTCTAATGAAAAAATTATTTAATATTCAATATTTACATATATAATTTGAACCACAATTTAAGCATCTTATTTATTAAATTCCACTAGTCCTGAGGTTTTTGTTATTTAATTAGGTTTAAGTGTATCTTAGTATGATCTCTTCAAAGGAAACTGCCAACAAGAAATAACTATAGGTTATCCGAAAATGTCCTTATCCAAGAGAATAAAGTATTATTGTATAGTATATGGTTACATATTAGCGTGGAATGCATCAACATACTGATATGAAATAATCCTTTTTGAATTATTAACTAAATTATTCAAAATGTCTACAGGGAAGTGCACCTTAATTTTTTATTTAACATTATTTAAAAGTAAACATGTTTCATCAATTAAAACTTCTCCTATAGATTTCTATTTACTGAAAAATACCAGTGTCTTAGAGATCAGGGTTCTGACTTTAACTCAGGTTTACATATACCTACAAAGATTTTCTCTTGGGTGCCTCAAAACTGATTTAAGAAGATCCATTTCCAGATCCTCAAAATTCATATGCTCTCTTTCCAAAAACTGATCTGCCTGAGAAATGGCCAGTCCTCAACTTCTTCTTCCCCACTTCATATTTCTCCCTGTTTTCAACAAAAGGTGTACCCCTCACCTCAGCCGGCACTACACTATCATGCAAAAACTTCTAGAGCACCAAACAAAAGAATAATTCTGAAGCTCTTTTAATAGGAGTACCGTAAAAGCATGCCCCAATAGTTTTCACTAAGAGATGCATTCCCAATAAATGTACTTTTTATTTGATTATCCAAACTTCTTATTGTTATGCTTTGGTCAAGTATATACCACTAAAAATGGTGATAATAATACAAACAAAAGCTTTAAAAAAAACACTTAGAGTTAATGGTCACAGGAAGCTAATAAAAACAATTACATTTTCAATCCACACTTTTTTTTGGGGGGGGGGTGCAGTGACAAATAATAAATGACCGATAAAAATTTGTAACCATAAAAATGGTATTACTTTAGGATAAAAGTCTGTAAAGGGATTTGGAATGGAAATATAAGTTCAAGGGAAAAAAAGATATAAAAACTCTAATTATTCAAGAAGCACTTGCTCATGTATTGTTAAATGAATAGTGGAAGATATCAAATCACTCTGATATCTTTATCCATATAATGCACTTAAAATAATGCAACAGTTTTATTTTAAAACCTCAATATTTAGTGCAATCTGACAATTACACCCTTGAAAATTATCTAAGCTTAAAAAATTTTAAATATCAACTTTAAAAATCTGCAAGGAGTAAATAACTTTCAACATTCTTTCAGGGAGTGAGTACACACAGTAAAATTATTTAAGGACCTCTTCCCTACAGTATTCTGAATTATTTAGATTTTAATTTACTGGACATTTGTTCATTCTTTCAATCAACATATACAAAGAACTAGTAAATGCCAGTAATTGTTAAATGTTAGGGCTTGGGAGTGGGGTTACCTAGAGATGAACGGAGAGTTCCTAAAATCAAAATGTTCACAGTGTGGTGAGGAAATAACACGAAATGATGTTAACACTTTAGTGTCATGGTGAAGATAAATACAAGCTGCTAGGAAACAGTAGGAAGGAGACCAAACTCAGGCTGTTGTGAGGTGGGCAGGGAAGTCATTCAGATTTCACAAGTTGTATGATGATCCCTTTGCTGAATATGAACATATCATTAAAAGTTAGCTAGGTGAAGCGTGTGTGTGTGTGTGTGTGTGTGTGTGTGTGTGTTGCAAGATGAATAATAAAACATAGATCCAACTGTAAAAAGTAAGCAGGAGGTGAATGTGTGTGACAGAATAAGTTAGGATATTTGCTCCTGGATTATCACCGATTCTTCTAGCCCTGTGCAAGCAGCATCTCCCACTCAAAATATGAAGATGGGGTCACCCAGATAGGAATTGTTCGGCTCAACCCAGAGGACAAACGCAGCAAATTCTCAGCCTCCCACCTCAAGGAATTGTGACAAGAATGTAAAAAGGGAGCAGGTTTGAAAGAAGTTGCCATCAAATCGAAAAAATTACTTTCTAATCCACATACCAAGAGCAGGAATGGCCCACCACCTGGGAGGAGAGCATATTTCTAGAGTAGGAGGGGAGTCTGATGTATTACAGGATCCTTTTTGCCTCACTCCAAGGTAACCTAGGGCCATGAGGCATATGATAGAGTTATTTACTAGTTTCTCCTATATGTTAATTTGGCAGGAGCTGATTGTGGGGAGTGGTATTTCTTTACTTCTCAACTCTACCACACTGATACACCCCTTGGCAGGAGGGCATGCTGAGGGAGGGTAGAGAGTGGGGTGATGGGTCCTGGAAAAAGGGCAAGAGGGATTCCTGCTAAAGTCTCTAACTCCTCCCACATACGTGGGCAGCACTATTGAACTTCCCCAAACCCCCCGAGTATGACAAGGTTAATGGAGAATAAAATTCTCTGGACTTACCAAAGCTCACTGACATTGAAATAAAGGCATGGCACAGCAGATCATGGGGTACTTAATTTCCATCGGGGACAGAGGGAGGTTTGGCCACCAGTTTCAGGGACCCAAGATGAAAATGGCTTTGGTATCCCTAGGGAAGCCAATTTGGAGCCCATTCACATCAGAACTGATATATAGGGTGCCTTCTGCAACATTTACCCTGGCACCCCTCAAGTACCCCATTGAGAGATGTGGTCAGGAAAGAAGACAACCTGATTATGATTATATTTCAAACCTGAATTGACTGAAAAATGGATGATTTGTACAGAGCAACCTGGAAAATGTCTAGATTAAGCTGTCTGTCATTATGCAGACTGAGTTCCAAGAGTCAAAAAATTGAGTTATTGAAATAGAGAAAGTTACATTTTTGCTCATCAGAGTTTGTAACTTAGATATTTATGGCTATCACACATGAAAGGGCTTCTATGTCAGACTGAGGAGTTTGGGTTTTGTCCTGAAGGCAATGGGAAGCAATTGAAGAATTTTAAATAGAAAAATGAAAGAAGCAGGTCTGAATTTTACAGAACTCATTGTAGCAGTAGTGTGGAGAATGGATTGGTGAATTAAGGGATGGAGATGTAGAAAGCAGAGGAAGGGAGCCCAGCAGGAGACTTTTGACCTAAACATAGAAAGAAATAACAGAGCACAAGAATCAGCCTTGACAATGGAGATGGGGAGGATTCATCTGGGAGTCTTTTAATGACAGATGTCTTCCCTCCAGCTCTGTCCATTCAACCTCAGTAGTTCAGTCATTACGGCAAGATTCTGACTATAATGCAACCACTAAACTACCCCCCCATTTAAACCAGTCTATGCCCCTGTACTGGTCCCAACAGCCCCTGGATTCATGCTCATTTGCTATCACATTTTATTTTAATTTATTTTACTTCCACCTCTTAAAAATGGTAAGTTACCACCCACACATACACATGCCATTTTACATACACTTACATTACATCCATTGACCATATACCATAGCTAAAGTCTGAAATAAAGTATTTGCAAATTAAAACTGTATAATTTAAAACAGAACAGGTGGACTAAAGTGTGCCCTTCTATCCCTAAAGCTAATCTGTTGTATCTACAAAAGCTTCTAGCAGAATATCGTTTGAGTTAAATAGTCTCAATGAACAGAGTTCCATGGTACAAACCTAGCCCTGTTAAAAAAAAAAAAAAGGCGGGGGGGGGGGCAAAGTGATGTCATTTGGACTGAATTTCCAAACTAGTGCTTAATACATAATCTAATTGCTGTTTCAACCTCCCTGAGAAATGTAGTCTTAACTGGTCAGTCAGGGATTTTTTAGTCTCAGCCAGTGAATCTGCCACCTGGGTCTTTTCCACTCCCCAAAGAAAGATGAAGTCATCTGCATGATAGGACACCTTTTCCCCCTAGAAAACTGTTGTCACTGGAACAATCCTCTTCTTTTGCTAATAACTTTCCTGCCCGCCCCCCTCTCTACAAACCTTGCATTTTGTACAGTTCCTTGGAGCACCTCTCAATTTGCTAGAAGGGATGCTGACCAATTCATGAATCATTTAATAAAGCCAATTAGATCTTCAAATCGACTTGGTTGAATTTTGCTATTTAGCAGCTCTAAAACTTGTTAGCCTCATGATCTTTAGCAAATTAGTTTATCTCTCTGTCCCTGTGTATTATTATCCGTAAAATGGGGATGACACTAGTATCCACTCTATTAGTCCCTTTAAGGCACTTACCGCACGACCAGCAACAAAGAAAACATACAATAAATGTCATCGGTTGATTGTGTGCCACATTTGACATTCTTTAAATATTGTTCGAATTTAAGTTGCATTTAGCACAAGGTGTTCCTCACCAAAATCTTTCTTATGCTAATAGATACTTCAACAAGGTGACCTTCATATTAAAACTTGCCAGCACAAAAGAGCAAACAGCCACATAATTCACACATTTCTCATTAGTTTCACTTTGTTTTGGTCATATACATATAGATATCTATGTTGTTTTATACTACCTCTAGAAATTACGAAAGGGAAGAGGGAAGCTGTCCTCTTTATTTTATGTGGTGCTGAGTTCAGATGTAAGCCTTCGATTTACAGCAATAATAAAGGCTAGATAAGAAATAACCCAAATGGAAAGAAGACTCTTGCCAGTTGGGTTATTTCTGCTGAGCAGAATGTTTATTTTTTCATAGAACAAATTAGAAGTTTTCCAGATGGTTTATCTAAAGTATTTTTCTCTCCTCCAGGCAGAGGATAAATTAGAAGTGTTAGTAAAAGGTCATTCCCACCTCTCCAAGAAGCACATTTTCATAATTAAAAGAGCTAAAGTTCAACCACATATGAAGTGATCTCTACTCAATATATGAGTTAGGTTCATATATTACAGGTAATTGTTTAATTTGAAGTTTGTCAAAAATATTTTAAAGCAAATAATCACCTTTTGTGGCCTTTGGTAGAAGTACTAATCTTCATCATAACATAAGCAGAAGAAACGCATTACACTAATTTGCCAACAGCAACAAATGAAAAATTTTCTTTTTAAATCCAACTCGCTAGCTAAAATCACCTAGGTGGATGCATGATTTGTCATATAACAACACATTGTCAGGATACTATCTGAGAGAAGAGGAGTTTTGTCTCTGGTATAGTATCTTCAGATTAGGTAAACAATTTATTTCTAACTCGATCCTCCCGAGATGGTGAAGAGGGAAGAATTTAATATTGAGTTTTGCAGGGGAGATTTTATCACTTGTCAAATTAAGATAGCTACCTTTGTGAGATGGAAAATGAATGAGAAAACAAAGCTGAGACTCTAGCAGAAACTCATCTCGATTCTGTGACCGTCTACAGAGCGCCTTTCCATCTGCAATTCCACAGGACGGTGTGCCCTGGAAGGCAGAGGAGAACGGGCTCCCCACCTGCCAGAGGAGCAGAAAGAAAGCCTCCATCTGGCCCCAGGTTTCCATAACTGCCATGAGCTTCTGTCCTGGTCATGGACACGTTGAGACTTCTTGTCCTGACCATGAGGTTCTGCGAAAGTTTCTCCTCTCTCCCTCCTCTGACTACATGTGGCTATCTACTGGAATTCTTTAATGAGTCTTTTCTATATTCAAAAGTAATCAATGTTTTATAGTTGTGACATTTTAAGTCCAAATGATCCAGGGGAATTTTAAAGACTATTACCACAACTTATGAGGACTTTTGGACCTAAATTCTCAGCCAATAAAAAGACTCTGTAAGCTCCCTTACAGTATTCCATCTTGGAGGTGAAAAAATACATACTTTGTCTTAGAGATACTTAGCTCTTATAGAAAAAGACATACCTTTCTTTTTTAATGTATGAATAACAGAGTCCCTTCAATATTTCCTCAACTTCCCTTGTTTCTCCTTTATCCTCAAAATGGTAGTTCTTAGGTTTCCAACTAATTGGATTAAGCAGAACCAGTCTGCAGTTGTCTCCATATATGTGGATCTTTCTGAATCCAAGCTCTGGGCTTTCTGTAAAGGCCAATAAGTCCCCACATTCTTACTCAGCAGCCTCCATAATGTCAGCCCTTGCCCTGAGAGGAGGGAGACATCCTCATAATCTCCACCAAAAAACCATTTTGGAGAACCCGCCTTTGGGAAGAAAAGTGTTTTTCTCAATTCTTGTATCATTTATATTTTATTTCTTTCCTTACTATGGGAGGGTCCAGGGAAAAAACACTGGAAGGGGAAGTGGGTGGGGTTGCTTTCTCTGCATTCACTCCTTGGGACCCCAGCAGCAGCTCCCCATGCATTTGTTTGCATGTGTTTTATAAACCATTTCATTTCAAGAAAGTGTTCCCCAGTTGATAAAGCAGACACATTAGCTCTCCTACATTGAATTTCCGAATCAAATGTTGCCAATATTGCCCATATTATTGTTCCTGGAGAGAAGAGAAAAGAGATCCCAATGTTGAAATCTGAACACTATTGTGTTAGAGTGTGAATTGGGCCACTCTGTTTTTGTTTTGTTTTGTTTTGTTTTTTGACGGGGGTTGCAAGAAAATGTTATTTTTCTTCACTGTCTTACTAGTTGGACTTCCTACATTGTTCAGGTAAGCTATGTAAAATTTACACACTATAAAAGTTATGCACACTCATGTTCTAAAAAGTTTGCTTTTTAAAAATGTAAGAAAGACTTGTCATAATTTACAAAAAGGATTTTCCAACCTTTATAATTTTATCAAAGAGTATAGGTGAGATCCGATACTAATAATTTAGTTAGGATGTTGCCACCCAAAAAATAAGTGCTCATTATTTGTTCAACCTTGAGGGAAGGTCTAAAAATATGTTATTATCATTCGCTTAGGATAGTGTTTAAAGGATAGACTAATGAATGGAAAAATAACTGTAAGAGTCCCATAGTGCATCCTCCAACTTGTTCAGAGGGAGACACCTGAGGCTTGGAGTGTCATTTATGAAATACCATAGAAGACTTAGATGTTTAAAATGTAGGATAATTTCACTAGCAAAAGATTAAGTCCATATTGAATGCCAGAATATGATATCACAACCAAGACCACGTGTTTCCATTAATACAATAAGCTGTTTTAAATTATATCATAATTTTTTCATTATTTGTATAATTTGTTTGATTTGCCATCTGCTAACACACAGTAGTTGGAAAATAGCACTCGCCAAAATTAAAGAAACACTTATTGGAGGAAAACTTAAAGTTCAGATATTTAAGTGTCAGGTAAAAAACAACAAATATTAGATTTTATCAGAAGAAAAGCAAGACCAGTTCATAAAACTCTGGTGTCCCTTAAGGGTGTAGTTTGAAAACTGTATATAATCTATTTGTTGCGTTTTACAAATGAAGTGAACAAAGCCTAGAGAGGTGAAGTTTCATTCAATGACACCCTGTTATCAGAAAAGCTACCTAGAACCATGATCTCCAGCTGCTAGTTCACTTTGTTTTCCTTTCCTATGTCAAGACTGATACCATATGGAAGCCTCTAAAAGTTTTTCTCAGGGGCGCCTGGGTGGCGCAGTCGGTTAAGCGTCCGACTTCAGCCAGGTCATGATCTCGCGGTCCGTGAGTTCGAGCCCCACGTCGGGCTCTGGGCTGATGGCTGAGAGCCTGGAGACTGTTTCTGATTCTGTGTCTCCCTCTCTCTCTGCCCCTCCCCCGTTCATGCTCTGTCTCTCTCTGTCCCAAAAATAAATAAACGTTGAAAAAAAAAATTTAAAAAAAAAAGTTTTTCTCAGTTTTATGCCCATTGCTGGCTCCAAGGTTATACACTGATTTAATTCCACTAAGTACTAATATATCTGTACCAGTTTGCATACCTCTCACTATTAGTGCATGAGTGTCTTCATTTCCCCACATCCCCACAGTCAACATGGCAGAAGTTATAATTGCCCTCTCCAAAGTCCTCTGTCCATCTTTTCTTCTTTAATAACTTTGTTTGAGGGGCACCTGGGTGGCTAAGTCAATGAGGTTACAACTGGATTTCGGCTCAGCTCGTGATCTCTTGGTTCATGGGGTCGAGCTCTGTGTGGGGCTCTGCACTGACAGCATGGAGGCTGTTTGGGATTCTCTCCTTCCTCTCTCTCTGCCCCCTCCTCTGCTCATGCTCTCTCTCTCTCAAAATAAATAAATAAACATTAATTTTTTTTGTTTGAACTGACCAGTTCAACTCTGGGTAAAACTATCCTAAGCCCATTTCTCTTTGCTAGATACAGAGTTTTCCAGTATCCTTGAAACTAAGAGCTGGCCATATGGCAAACTTTGGATCAATGAGGTGGAAAAAAAACTCTTCTGGGAAATATTGCATTTCCCAGTAGAAAAAGATAGGCATACAATGAAACCCTGTTTGAATGGCTCCATCTCATTTTTTTTTTTCTGAATGTTGTCATCTAATGACGTGATGTCTAGAATATCAGCAACCAACTTAGCTACTCAAGGTGACCACTCAAAGATGAAAAGTCACACAAATGAGAAAGCTGAAGGGAAAAAGGAGGCTTTGGTGGCACTGCTGAATTTCTACACCAACCTAGAGTCACTCACCTCTAGACAAATCATTGTGTGAGATATTTAGGTGTTTTGGTTGCTGAGACCAATGCTATATGAATAAACAGTTACTTATAAAGTAACAGAAAATATGAATAGATATGCTTACAATTATATAAATTTCCAATTAGCCATTCCAATGAATTTAAAGTGGTGTCTCACCTTTTGCATTAATTTGAATTTTTCTGATAATTAGTAAGGTTCAATATCTTTTATCATACCATTGTTAACCATTCAAGTTTCATCTCCTGTAAATTTATAAACAGTCTATTTTTCTATCGAAGAATTGCTTATATATTTGAGATATATAATGAATGTTTGTCATTCATTTATTATTTATTCTTTGTATATGTGTCCTTTGTTACAGAAATAAGACAATTAATTTTAATAATCAAATTTAGTGCTTCCTATATGTGTGCTTTTAGAGCCATGCTTAAAATGTTCTTTCTCATCCCCTGATCATGAAGAATTCTTGTGTATTTTCTCCTATTTTGTCTATAGTGTCACTGTTCACATTTAGGTATTTAATTTAGAGGTTTAAAATGGTAACTTTTGATTATTGTCTCAGGAAGGCATTATACTTTATTTTTCTCCATACAATTTGTCAGTTTCTCCAGCATTATCTAAGACATCTAAGAAAGTTCACCTTTTCTCTCTGATTAATGGTGTCACCACGATTTGAAACAATATTACCATTTAAACATGAGTTTTTTTCTGTCCCAATGCCCTAGGTAGTATGTCTTAATATTTGGTAGAACGTGCCTCCCCTTTTAACCTTAGCTAATCATGATCATGTATTTTTCTTTACTAATTTTAGAATCAGTTTGTCAATTTTCTCAAAAAAATCCTACTGCAATGTTGATTAAAATGGCATCACATTTGTAGATTAATTTTTAGAAATCATCTTTATATTTTTAATTTATATCTTTCATAAACATAATTTAATTCATTTAATTAGTTGTTCTTACTTTATTTTTTTAATATTTAATTATTACCTGTTTATTTCCTTTAGAATTTAGCTTCTTTATATTCTTTAAAGAATTTATTTTCTTTAAAGCATTTTAGTTTTTCTGTGACGTTTTCATGCATTGTGTTATTAGGTTATTTCTTAAACACTTTATAATTTTGACTTATAAATGTATTTATTAATTATCATATTTTCTTGCTTTCTATTCTTGGTTTAGAAGAGCATTCTTAATTTTTATACATTTACCTTGAATCTAACAGTTGTGCTGTATTTTATCAGTTCTAATTGTTGACCATTAATTCTGGTAAATTTTCTATGCAAATAGTTTGCATCTGTAAATAATAACCATTTTGTCTTATATCTTTTAACTTTTATAGCTATTATTTCTTTTCCATTTATCATCTGCAGCCAGTATCTCCAGTATTAGGTTCAATAACAGCTGTTCTAGTCTGTAGCATGCTTGTGTACCTAAATTTTACCCTACTCAAGTTTGCAGTATAGACAGCTAGAAATAAGAGGACTCCCAGCAAAATAGCTATGCAAGATAACAAACCAGTTTGCCACAGTTTCATGGACTCTGACAGGAGGTACAAAACTCCTGGGCCAAAGACAAAGGAATTTATTATCCATAACAATAGCAGTAGTCAGAACATTAGCATAATCACATAGTTCCCCAAGCCCCAAATCCCATAGGGTGTCATAAGTGCCAGGTGCAGCCTCCATATACAATAGGGTGCTCCACAGGAGAGGAACTCTGTTTTCAGTAATCTGCCACGTTTATGACAAACAGGGGCACTGCACTTTGTCTGAAGGGAAACCAGATGCATTGCAGGACTATGTGATATATTCCCACAAGGCATTATCTCACTTTTTAGAATTTCAGGCTGCAACAATCCTGAGAAATAGCCCAAGTGAAAACACAGTCAGGGCCTTGCAATTTTGGCATACTCAGCAAGATGTATAAAGAGAACCCATGACAGATTTTTTTCCCAATAGTGTTTTATTGCTGGTCCCCAGTGGAATGACATAAAGTGAAATTGTCTGCTAAGTATGATGTTAATTTAGTTTTTTGATGGAATCTGTAATTTCAGATATTTATTGCAGGATATAAACCGATAAGTTTATCATAAAGAGATATTTAATTTTTTTTAAGTAATTGCTGTGCCCAATGTGGGCCTCAAACTCACCAACCCAAGGTCAAGAAAGGAGCCAGCCAGGTGCCCTAAGAGATACTCAGTATTTTTAAGTGTCTTTGCTGTATGTATTGAGATAACCATGTGATTTTCTTTTTAAAGTCATTAATGTGATAAATTATACAATCAGTGTGCTCATCTTTGTAGAATAAATAGTGCTTCATGACAATATATTTTTATCTACCCTCCTGGATTCACCTCGCTTATATTTAACTAGATTTTGGTATCTATGTTTAAAGTGAAGTGGGCCTATAATTTTCTTTTCATGGACTCTCATTTGCTCTAGAAACTAAAGTTATACTAGCCTTAAAAATGAGTTGGATCACTTTCTTCTTTCTTTCTCTTTCTTTCTTTCTTTCTTTCTTTCTTTCTTTCTTTCTTTCTTTCTTTCTTTCTTCTTTCTTATTTTGGTGCAGGGGAGCAATCTATTTGTCTTCTCCAGTTTGGTAGAGCACAGCTGTACAATTCCCTGGGTATGAGAACAGGAGGCACCAGCCCTGGTTTGTTGCAATTTTGTTTGTTTTTGTTACTTGCTTTTGGATTTTGTTTCTTAGGAGCTTTGTTTGCTACTTCAATATTCTTTAAAAGTTATTACTGAATTCCGTTTTTATCTTTCTCCCTGTAAAAATTTGTCTGTTTTGTCCAAACTCAAAATTTATAAAGTTGAGCATATTTTTTTACATTTCATATATCCTAGTTGTTTTTTTTTTCCTTTTTCAACATGTATAATTTAGGGATTGTTACTTTTATTCTCTATTTCATTGTATTCTGCTTTTATTATTATTATTTTTTACTTCCTATTTCTTTGTGCTTGTTCTGTTGCTGTTTTTCTAGTGTCTTGTGTTGAATACTTAGCTCATTAGTTTTTATTCTTTCCCATTGTATATTTAGAGCTATAAATTTATCTCTAAGTACTGCTTTATTTGTGCCTCATGAATTCTGAAAAATAATGGTGTCATTAGTGTTCAAGTATCAGTTGTTTCCTTTATGATTTTCTCTTTTACCAAAATGCTCAGAATTTTAGTTTCTTTTTAAAATTTTTTTAAAAGTTTATTTATTTTGGAAAGAGAGACAGAGACAGAGACAGCACAATCGGGAGAGTACAGAGAAAGAGGACAGAATCTGAAGGAGGATCCAGTCTCTGAGCTGTCAGCCCAGAGCCTGATACAGGGCTTGAACTCTGAACCATGAGATAATGACCTGAGCTGAAGTCGGACACTTAACCAACTGAGCAACCAGGGCATTCCTGAGGTTTTCTTGACACAAAGATTTTTTTTTATTTTGTCACTTTCATGTTCTTATTTATTTCCTAATGTTATTAAATTATGGCCTAAAAGCATAGATTATAAGATGGTTGTTCTTTCTTACTGAAGCTTTCTTTGTGGCCTAAGAAATGTTTGACTCAACATTACTTCAAAAATAAAATATATTTTCTGTTAGGTATAAAGTCATTTCTATTAATAAGGGCATTGGTACAGATATATGTATAAATTTAAGTATATTAATCAAATTTTTTTTGCCTGCTTGATCTCTCAAATAGTGATAGTTACATTAAAAATCTTTAAATACATTTTGTTTCATTTAGCTACCTCCTCTTACATGACTTTCCTGTTTCTATATTTATGTTTATCTGTTATTTAGATATTTGATACATTCTATATCCAAGGATATATTGTTAGCTACATTTAGATTCATGATCATTTTATTTCTTTACGTTTTTATTTCTTTCCAGCATAGAAAAGCCTGATAAATATCCATTTTAAGAAGGGAAATAAATTGAGGAAAGACTATCTTCCCACAGTTTCAAGGACCATAATATGTAGCTTTTAATACCTCTTTAAAAAATATTTTGTGTATTTTCCTTTTTGAAAAATATGATCAATATCATTGATTATATTAATCAATATAATATTAGGATGGTGTCATCTACCAAGCTAATCAATAGACATGTGAACCATGACAAAGAGAGATGGATTCTGAAAGTAATATAAGAGTTAAGTCTGATATCATAACTATCACAGAGTTTCAAATAGTCCACAATACTCCATCGTAACATCTTATTCATTTCCAAGGGCTACATCCTTCTCCACTGTAGTTATCACTATAAAAGAATCTTTCAAGTACTCTTATCAAGGTTTCTATATGCTTGGTCTGATGGCTTTGAACAATAGTGGCAATTTGTAATATAGTAGCTTCTCTCTCCAATACTCAGAAAAATCAAAGCATACAAAAACTATTTCTCCTGATTCAGTTTATGATCAAATGAAAGAAAAAAGAATTTGGTCCAATCTAGGAAGACTACTCTTTACCTCACGAAGTTTAGTAGAAAATGTTTCTGAGGTTTATTTCTATGTGTGTTTTGTTACATAAAGACACATGAGAAAATATACAATTTTTTCCACTTTAGTATTTCATGACATGTTGATTTGGAGACTCTAAAAAATAAATGTTCCTATCTCTATCAGGCTATGAAATCACTAAGTGCAAGAGACTTAGTTTAAAATCTACTATAACCAAACATTTGTATTTTATGCCTTTAGAGTCCATGTCTTCACTGTCTCGATCCAGAATACCTCAAATAATACCTCAAATGTGTTCCAGTGTAAATTTGGAACATACTCAAATAATATATAGCAAATATTATGTTCTTTAAAAAACAAACAAGTCCACTTTGATTATCAAGTGGACTTTCAATAAGCATATTCAATACCTGAGATTGTAATCATCTTATGGAACCGAATTACTATTGCTTTCCATGAATACATTCTTGTTAGAATTTCAAAGACCTACAAACCATAGACATGTAAATTCAGTTCAATAGACAAGATCAATCAGTCAGTGAAAAATTATTTAGCAATAATTATCACTCACTTTTCAAGCAATTGAGTACCTACCACATGCCAGGTAGTAAACAAGATGCTCCCCTGTCCACAGAGAGCTCACACTCTAGTAGAAATATAAAACATGGTGCTGACTGGTATGAATATATTCATAAGTGTAGCAGGGTGATTCATGAATAACAACCAACACTTTCTTTTCAAATCTAGTAATTCCCTTCTCCTGGTAATCCTTTCCTGACCCTGATACCACCACGTGGGGGCCATTAGGGTTTTTCTTTCCCACATCACCAGAGATTGGAGGTGACAGGGAAAGACTTTAGAGTCAAAGAAAATTTGGGTCAAGGATCACCAAAAGCCAAGTACATGGGATAAATAATGAACTTAGAAACAATTAATGATGATATGAGAAACAATGTTTGTTTTGTTTGTTTGTTTGTTTGTTTGTTTGTTTGTTTGTTTTTAGCCTGTTAGTTAGCTTTTATTCATCCTAGATTTGACAAACTTTCCTGACCTAAAATGTGAAATGAATATTCTAAAAAAAAAAAACAACAGTTGTAACCAACTGGGATATCTGAGAAAGGAGTTATGAGTACCTCCCAACATCCCAACAGAGGACTTATGTTTCTTTAATTTTTTTTTTTTTTTTTGAGAGAGAGAAAGCACAGGGGAGGGACTGAGAGAGAGCGGAAAGAGAATCCCAAACAGGCACTGCACTGTCATCACAAAGCCCAACATCAGGCTCAAACTCAAGAACTATGAGATCGTGACCTGAGCCGAAGCCAAGAGTCAGAGGCTTAACCACCTGAGCCCCCAAAAGCTCCAGGATTAATGTTTTGTAACGGGGTTGTAAGAGCTGATACAACCACTATCTAAGTTTGGAGAATCGTAGAGCAAAAAGGTACCCTGCTTCCTGTCTAGAGCACTGGAAGGTAAAGATAACCCTTTCTCAGAAATCCTCTAAGTCACCATAGTCAGAAAATTAGAGTCACAACAAAGACTGCATGACATGCCAGGTATAGAGAGAGCCTAAGGCAGTGCTCCCAATGTTTCCTCCTACACAAAATAACTTTGGAGAGCAGCCAAAGTTTGCTGTGCATTCAAGGAGGGAACAAGAGTTGAGAGGGAGGGAGTGTGATTCAACAGACTTGAGAGTATTCTGGGGAGTGACAAGGGGATGCCACAGAGGAATATGCCATGCACCAGAGACTGTAACTAAATGGAAATGTAGACACTCAGGGGATATCAATAAGGACAATGTAAACAACTGGAGACCAGGTTCTGTAGCCCCCACTCCTCAGCCCCCGTCCCAACACTCCCACGCCATAATGCTACATTAAATATCCAGAAACTTAAATGTCATATTGGAGCCAAAAAAAAAGGGGGGGGGGGAAGAAAAAGGGAAAAGTCACTGAATCAGTGAATTTAAACTTAAAGTAACTGAAAAAACCTAGAATACACTAATCTTTCTTTCTTGAGGCATATTAGGGGTAGGTGATTTAAAATAGTAGCTAAGGTGAATTATAGAAATAGAACTTTTCTGCACCTCTAAAATTTGTGAATATTTAAAAAGTTAAATGTGAAAAATATTTCTAATTACTTACTATAGTGTCTCCTGTCCCAAACTGTGAAGGGTATAGAATTTTACCCTTCTTCCAAGTTAGTTTGGCATAGCTATGTGGATTCTGGTAGAGAAGACAAGGCTCTTAGGTCAGTGATGAAAGATCATTCGTGACTCACAGCAAGAACAGTGGCCAGAAGATCAGCAATTCTGGTGCCAGTTCCCTGAGCCCCAGTTCCTACAGGGCAAAGATAATTGAGTGGAATGACACCAACAGAGAGACACATTACAAGACAGCAAGCCTGAATTTAGAGAACCCAAATATTTTATAATGAGCAGTAAATATGGCTCCCCTTTGCTCTGGAGGAAAATGCTGTCTACTTTCCAGGTCTGTTCACTATGAATCATGCTGAGAAAAGGGTTCAAGACCTTTTCAGAGCAAGAGCAGTTGGTGCCTTATTCACAAGATGTACAGACACCTGGGTGATCCATGGAGTTTTGCCTCCCAACGCTATCCATAGCAAGTGCTAAGTAAATATTGACCATACTGCTTTCTACTATTAGAAAGCAGTTAATGCCATATCAGCTACTGCATCAACCATTCCCACATCCACTATACTATTAATCTAAACAGTTTCCATTCAGGAAACATTTGGTACAATTAAATGTCAAATTGAAAAGGCTTCATTTAAAAAAAACACTAAAAGTGGCTAAAGAAATTTTTTTTTTAATCTATGAAAGTCAGATTTTCCCATAGGAATAGAAAACATTTATTTATGTGATTTAGATCCTTCTTTGAACAGAAAGAAAGGGAAGCTTTAAAATATTTCTCTTCACTTTGTTGAAGGGAAGCTGGCACTCCACTTAAAGCTACACAGCCATTTTAGGTTATCTTATTTTAGCTAATAAAGTATCTTATTTTATAATAATACCTCAGTCGTTTAAATACAATATAGATGTATTAAACTACAAGCCCCATCTTGGCTGAACTTGTCGGCAGGATGTTTCTTGTTCTAGCAGTTAGAGAAACTATCGGCGCAGTGATTTAAACTCATGCATATAGTTTTCTAATATGTGTGTGATAATTCTTACCAAAAAAAAAGAAGTAAATTTCTGTGCCTCAGAACTCCTAGTTTTGTGCATTCCACTGGATTCTACTATTCCCCTTTCAGAAACTAAGCCCTGTGGGAATATTCTTATAATAAAAATGGAATTATCCTAAATGTAGGCACCTCCTTTCTTTTCCTTTTCCTTTTCCTTTTCCTTTTCCTTTTCCTTTTCCTTTTTCTTTTCCTTTTAGGCCTAATTCAGTTACAACTTTGTGGAATCTCTTCAATTTCTCTTACCTGGTAATACCAGTTTCTGAGAGCAAGGTAAAAGGTAGAGTTTAGAATGCTTTGTAATCAGTTTGCCCATAACTCAATTCTGGCATCCACTTCCATATACGTCCAGAAAATACATGAACAAAACTAAAAAGGAAAGGATAGTATAATATTTATATTATTTGAAATTCAAAGTTAGGGGGTTCCTGGCTGGCTTATTTGGTAGCGTGTGTGACTCTAGATCTCAGGATTGTAAGTTTGAGCCCCACACTGGGTTTAGATATTACTCAAAACAATAAAATCTCTAAAAAAAAATATGCTGGCTAGAGATCAGATATTGGAAGCAATGGGAATCATCATATTTGAAAAGCAAGAAAAAAAAGAAATAAAAGAAAAGAAATACTTGTGACTTCAATAATCCATTATTAAACAAAAATAGCTAGCATTTTTTTTCCACATAGGGGACTATAGGGTATATCAATACCAGTTCATTGATTCACACCAACATTTCTAAATTGTGAGAGAGATTAAGAAGTGAAAATGGTAGGTTTTTAAATTCTTATTTTAAAATTACGTACATGAAACAAAAATGTGCCGCACTGTCAACTGAATTGTCATCAATCTTCAACTTCATATGTTGAAGCCCTAATCCCTAACACCTTAAAATGTTACTATATTTGCAGATAGGGTCTTTAAGAAGATAGTTAAGGTGAAAGGAAGGAGGTCATAAATTGGGACCTTAATCCAATACATCTGATGTCCTTATAAAAACTCCAGGAACGTACACACACAAAGAAAAGGCCATGTAAGGGACACACGAAGAACATCTGCAAGTCAAGGACAGAGACCTAAGGACAAATCAAACCTGCAGACACTTGATCTTGGACTTCGAGCCTACAGAGCTGGGAGGAAATAAGTTGTTGTTTAAGCCACCTGGCCTGTGCTACTTTGTCATGGACATCCTAACAAACGGAGACACACAGTTTCAAATATTTTGGTTATTGCATGATAATCTGAATTTAAGAAATGCTGTGTTCTTTTAAAGAATATCTGCCGGTTGGGACACCTGGGTGGCTCAGTCTGTTAGGTGTCCAACCTTGGCTCAGGTCATGATCTCATGGTTCGTGAGTTTGAACCCTGTCTCGGGCTCTGTGCTGACAGCTCAGAGCCTGGAGCCTGTTTCAGATTCTGTGTCTCCCTCTCTCTCTGCCTCTCCCCTGCTCGCATTTTCTCTCTCTCTCTCAAAAATAAATAAACATTATTTTTTTTAAAAAAAAAAAGAATATCTGCAGGTGACCTAGGGACAACTTATTTCACTGTGTTCTTTTCATCATTTCCTTTTTAATAAGAATTTATTTTCTCGGATGTGTTTTCTTTTATTCTGCTATAATGTTTAAATATACACACCAACCAAGTTTTCACCATTTCGGCCGAAACTAATTGACTGAGTGTATATTTTGCAATCTACTGTAATGCGACGTACATGTCTCCTTCTGGTATTCTTTTTTTTTTTTTTTTTTTAATTTTTTTTCAACGTTTATTTATTTTGGGACAGAGAGAGACAGAGCATGAACAGGGGAGGGGCAGAGAGAGAGGGAGACACAGAATCAGAAACAGGCTCCAGGCTCTGAGCCATCAGCCCAGAGCCTGACGCGGGGCTCGAACTCACGGACCGCGAGATCGTGACCTGGCTGAAGTCGGACGCTTAACCGACTGCGCCACCCAGGCGCCCCATCCTTCTGGTATTCTATCAGTGTAGTAGTGTTCACCATTTCGGCCGAAACGAATTGACTGAGTATATATTTTGCAATCTACTCTAACCCGATGTACATGTCTCCTTCTGGTATTCTATCAGTGTAGTGAGTGTGCATTTTAAAGTGCTCCTTGGTAGAGTGTGTGTGGGAAATGCTGATGTAGCAGACCTAAAATGTAGCTGCATCCTCAGCAAAATCCATACACTGTAATACTATGTGAACAAACAATTGACAAATAATGATGGTTAAGTGTGTCCTTTTCCTACCCTCTCCTTCCTTCCCAATCAGCTCTGCAGGTATGCTTTCTAAGCAGCGCCTTCAAAATAGTGTTGAGACAAATGCATCTTAAGCTGCTTTCATCAGAACTAAATACAGATTCTTCTTACTAAACATAATTTAACTCACCTCCTCTTTAACAAATGTTTTCTAATGCTCACGTAGAATGTCTCAGCATGTTTGTTGACTGCGACTTCACCCCTCCATTGTTTTAACCACAGGCACCCTCTAGAGCAGTAACTAATTTTAATCTTCTACAAGTTTATGAGATCCTTCTTTCTGTCAATCAACAGCAAGTTCATTTTATACTGTACTATACTATATTGTACACACACATGCACATGTATACATAGGATATCAGTATCTTCATGCCCACATTCCTTTTATAAGGACAACCCCCATTTGCTAGGTCTGCATATATTAACTTTGTCATATTAAGCCAATCATATCTCAGTAGCCCTTAAAAAGGAATTTCAACATAAGCTCCTCAATCCTGAATAATTCAGAATTATTCTCCTTAGAAGTTATTTTTTTGTAACCTCATTTAGTATTAATATTTGTTCCTTAGGCGTGTGTATGTGTGCACCCATGGTCAAGAAAGCAGTAAGTTTCTGAGAGGACTAGGAATGTATTCAGATGTCAGCTTCCAATTTGCATCATACATTTTCTGATTATGGTTATATAAACTAAAAGAAAGCTAGAGTCACTTAAAAATGCTATTTACCCCCTAGAGACACAAGACAACAAAGAAGGCAACAATGCTCACATGAAAATTTCTATCATAATGAAGAAATTTCTCATGAAGGCAAACTTCTCAGATCAACAAAACGTGTTTAGTTATAAGTACATCCAAGCTCTATTGATAATGACAAATATTTTTGTAATAAGGGCTCTCCTACATTTTGGCCAGGAAAATTAAAATTGTGGTCTGAATCACTACATGGCAATTTTCTAAGTGCTGGAACTTTCAGCATTTTTAGAAAGTTTATAATCAATCTGATTGAGATCTATAACTTGTCCAGTGATGAAAAAGAGTGAGATGCTAAATATATCCTGATTTTCTTTACAACTCAATAATTTGAGTTCTTAGTATGGGACACACACGTGTTAGTTAACCCTCACAACATATAAAATAACCACATGAAAAGTATTATAGTCATGTAGGAAATACTAAGGAGTACACAAGAGGAGGAAATAATTCAAAATAGACATAGTGGCATTTCAGTAGGGGACATGAGGAATGTGGGGAAGCTGTCCATCCAAGTAGGATATACAATAGATGCAATGTAGAACATCGTTCTACATTGTATATATTGGTAAATACATTTACACAAACATAAGATATATATGGGAGGTTGCATTATGTATACAGATATATATAGAGAGAGAGAAAATGAGGGGCTGCATTGCACATAGAGAATTTGAGAACACTAATAGAAACAACTAAAAGACAGTCTATATTATGAACATGCACTGATGGTCATAAAATATTATTCCCAGGGGAAAAAAATTGTTCTAAAAAAATCTAAGTCCTAAACAATTACTACAATTACAGTTAGGATTTAAATTGGTTTATCTTTATCACTTGCTCTTTAATAAACATTGTATTCTACATGGTAATTTTAAGGCTGAAAACACTAAAAAAATAAAAATAAAGTTGAAAACACTAATCTTGTTTGGATGTGCAATAAACCCAAGAGTATCACTATACTATGAACAAAGATCGTATACTACACATCTCTGATAGCCATTTATAGCAGATGAGTTATTGGTCTTTCTCTGAAATCATTCTTAGGCTTTCCCTGGGAAACTAACAGCATGGCTACCTTTTTTTTTTTTCTTCAAATTTTTATTACATAAGTAAATACACACATATATACATACATACATAAGGTGGAGTTGGGAATTGGATGAAGGCTTGATAGCATATGATATTGTTTTACTATAGGCTTTTAGACTACCCAAGCCATGATCTGAAAAGTACTCTTCTCTCTGAGTCTCTGAAGAAGATCTATACATGAGAAAAAGTGGGGGAAATGAACCACTTCCTTATTGGCTGGGCCAGGACACAATTCGTTCCAAATGCAAGAGCTTGTGAATCATGGCGGAAGTAGGAGGCTTAGGGACCTATCAGATATAAACTATGAAATCACTGTGCTTTTTTCAACTACATGTTACCCTCTGAACAATTCTACTAAGCCTCCCTTCTAAATTTTGGTCATGTACAAGGGTCACAGAGATGAGAGGTCTAGGAAGAGTCATCTGGCCCCAAGATTTGACGTATAGTCACAAATGGCAGGGATCTCAAGGCACACTAGGTGTTCCAGTGGTGATGAAAGGCACTGAAGGGCTGATGTGGAGCCTGTGAGGCCATAAAGGAGATGTCCCCAGCCTCTTCCTCTCTCATTATCCTCCAGCACATGGGTTTCCTGAACAACCTCTGATATCTATAGTTTGATAATCCCCCGCTGTAGACCTGATTGGGCTGTGTGAACATTATAATAAAGGCTTCTGTACTTTTCCCAGGATCATTTATTTCCTTTCACCACTGTGACTATCTATACCTACTCCTGAATTATCCCCAAATGATGTCCCCTGAAAGAACTAGTAAGGAAGTAACAAAATGACTTTTGTGATTGATATCATACCTATTCATACTGATCTTACTTCTGTCTGCTCTCTTTAACTTTCTATGTCACCGAAGACGAGTTGTCACTGAACAGTGATACACACGTCCACCTATGGCCTGGAACCAATTTCTTCTTATTTTCTTACACTATGCACATTTTGTATTTTATTACCAGCAGTTTACTCCAAGTTAGGGTGCAGGATATTTAGAGGATGATCTTCACAGCCCCTTCCCCCTGGGAAACTTGCTTCCCCCATTCATGTGATCATGGGGGAAAGCTCTCAGTAGATATATTTGTCCCGGGGACACCATCCCCTAGGCATACCTGACACTTCTAGCGTGGGCCGTCAACCCAACTTGGCCAGTCCCTTCCTCTTAAATCTGTTGTTGGCAAGAGAGACTATATTTTCAGTTGGAAGTGGTTTCTAATATAGGAGACAAGTAAAATGTGCGGGCTGTAAGGAGAACTTATTTTCTGCATATGCACTGAGAGGCACATAAAACTGATCTTCAGCAATACAGAGAGAAGATTGAAGCAGGAATACAGGGAGTGGGGAGAGAGACATTATGTACCTTGCCTATTACCATATACTCAGAGGCTGGTATAGCCCTGACACAGAAGAAGAGCTCAATAAATATCTGTTAAATGAGTACATGAACAAATATGGAAGGACTCCAAACAGCTCTTCAGCTCCTGATTCCAATTTCTTCCTAAGGTCTATGAGAAACCCATTATACTCATGTAACAATAAGTTTTCTATTTCAACTAGGTCAAGCTTTTTTTTTTTTTTGAAACCCAAAAGACAAAAAAAGAAATATAGTTTACTTCTATACAGCTACTAAGGTCAAACTCTGCTAAAAAAAAATCAATGTGATAACATTTACAAATCCCTTTCAATTTCAAGTCCATAGAACAGGCAATTTGCTTCTATATGACTTTACAGATTAGCACCAAACATTCCCAAACCTGGCTTAAGCACATTTACCTACAGACAGAACATACTGAGAAATGTCTCTCTCTCTTTCTGTCTCTCTCCCTCTCTCTTTCTCTCATACATATCTTTATTATTTATTTATCCATTTGTCATTCCTTTTGAAGAATGATACTGTGTAGAGATAAGGTGACACTGTGGTCCTCCCCAAATTTCAAGTCTGTAAAATGGTCTTAAAAAGTGATTAAAGACAATTAAGTGATCCAAACAAACTCTATTTAAAACTTCATCAAGCAAACGATGTCTTCTTGGAGGACAGCAAAATGGGGTGCAAGGCAGGAAGGTTTCATAAAAAGCTTCTATAAAGCATCTATAAAAAGTACAGGACACAGGAGAGAAAGGTAGAAAATATCTGATTGGCTGGGATCGCATAGTCAACCTTGTTCATGGTGAAAAGGGCCAGAGTTGTCTTGGTGTTTGGGGATTGGCTGACTGAATATATTGCAATTCTGGTCAAGCAGAGAAATTAGAGGGACATAAAAGTTATCAGAGTTTTGGTTTTCTGACATGGCACTCTGGGCAGTGGTGGCTCCATCCTGAGGCTGCAGAGTTATTTCACTGATGGTCCAGCACTGTCCTATTTGATCTCTGCTTAAATGATTTAGGCCTATTATCAATATCATAAACACTTTCCTTATATCTTCTTCATCATTATGCATGGGCCATATAAAGCATCACATGACAGTCTAGGGCAGTGGTTCGCAACTAGAGACAATTTTATCCCAAGGACACAATGGCAACATCGTGAGACATTTTTGGTTGTCACAACCCAGGGATGGAGGTGTTACTGACACCTAGTGGGCAGAGGCCACACATCCTACCATGCCCAGGGCAGCCCTTCACCACAAAGTATTTCTATTCCAAAGTGCAATAATGGCAAGGTGAAGAAACCTTGGTCCAGGACTCATCCTGAAGTCCTGGAGTAGAGTTAAACTAGCACAGATATACCAATTGTGACATGAACAGAGAAGAGATGGCTGGTAAGAACCCCACAGATAGCCTGATGTGAGATAACCATTAGCAAAGTGTTTTGATGAAATACTTAAGACCCCAAGGAACAGCATAGCTGATAATGTGGTATTCATATAAACAGGAAAGCCACATGGCAGTCAAGCCTCAAGACATGACTATTACCAGTGATCTCTGATGGAGATTAACAGACAATTCACAGATCATTTCTAACTGAAGTATTAAAGCTTCCTGAAGTTTTGGCTCTAGACATGAATAAAAGTAACCACTACCAGAGAAGACAAAGCTGTCGGCCACATCCCTTATTCATCTCTCACTCAAACACTAAAGGACTACGATCCCCATCAGCAGCAACATTTTCAAGCACAAAAGATAAATACAAGTGTGCTCGGGTATATCCCAGAGAATAATCAAGCAGAAAACAATGTCCGGGGAAGGGGAAATTGATTAAAATAGAATTGTAGACAAGAGCATACTTCATGCATTCCTAATGTGTAAGCTTTTAAAAAATCCTCTATCTAATTACTAATGTCATTGCGTGATAATGTTGCCAGAGCCTGCGCCTGTGGTCTTTGTTCTGAATCCATTCCATAATGTTGTCTAAAATTTGAACACATTTAAAAATTTAGTATACCCACTCATGTTAATAACTACAGGTAACTTTAATTCAAACTGACAAGTAGTTGGAAATAAAGAATAATTTAATAAGTATTCTAATCAATAAACATTAATTATTTTTCCTTAGTTCTAGGTTAATTTTTAGTATATTAATGTAAGGACACCTACGAATACATCCCACACAATGTCATAATATCATTAACCCATTTTCTTACCCTGATGAATGTTTATCACCACAATTTGACTACAACCCTAAACCAAATATACTAGGTCTTTCCCCGTAAGCCCGGCATCAGTGATGTTCCAACCATGCGGCACAGGGCTGTTCTAATCGGTCTGCCAATCTCTATATTTACACAAAGCACAGTCTTTGGAATAATGGATCTCCCTTATGCTATTTTTTTTCCTCCATACAAGGTTGTTAATGAAATTAATAAAATAAACATTTTCTTCCAATTACTTAATTGATAATAAATAACGTATTCTTAATAAGTGGTAGAATTACAATTATTATCATCTGATTACAGGTTCATTATTTTAAAAATGCGTTCTTCTCTTCAAAGTGCTAAGAACTACTATCCTATGCTAGGAGAGCTTACTTTCTGTTTTTATGTCCCTTGCATTTATGTAAAAAAAAAAATGTCAGTTAACCATGGGATATTTCTTCTGATTCCACATTTGCTCACTGTGGCATTCATAGCACAGCTGTCCAAATCTACCTTGGAATTCATATTTTCCTTCAAGATCAAAGTTTAGTGTACTTAGCTGTGGGCTTTGTTGATCCATTCCTCTTGAACTTCGTTTGGGCCCATAATTACATGCCCAATATAGAGAAAAATGTCAAGAAAGAAACAGATTTCAATTTCAAGCTTCAGAGGAGCTCTGATAATAAAAGTGTGGTGAAAATGATGAAAACCTACCTTGACTGATGTACTCTTGTTTTTAGGGACAATGGACTACGTGGTGGCTGGAAGAAAGGATACATGTCAATTCTGAGATTAGGCCTTTGCCAGGGGAAGTTGTCATTTCAAAAAAGAAAAAAAAAACTCTTTCTGATGTAGGAAAAATGTCCAGCCATGCTATTTGTTATGCAAAAACAGTGGGATTGCTTTCTGCGTGCCAGAAGCGGGGCAAAGGTACAACACACCGCTGCCGGGGCCCATTAGCATCTTTTGTCATAATACATGGCAAATGGACCAGTAACTACCCACTGCCAATTAGGGTGATGATGAGCCAACCTAAAATAGGCAGGTGAGCAGACTAAGTGCCCCTGTGGTTTGCCAATTACCGAAATTATCTGCGGTAGTTTTAGCGCACAGCTACCATGAATACAAATAGAAAACACTCTAGTATTCAGGGGAGTTAGGCACTGCTCAGTGTCAAAAACCAGAGAGAAAATAAGCAGGATTTTCAGAAGCTGAGTTCTAGCAATTGTGATATCCAATGTCACCCAGATGAAATACTATCCTGCATTTTGTTTGACAATTCTGTCTCCTCTAGGAAGGGCTCCCGAAACAATGAAGCATCAATTCTGTGCTCAATGTCACCAATCAATTGCACAAATCGTTCCCAGTGATTCTCGCTAAATGGACGTTGGAACGGATCTTCGGCATGGAATGAAGAGTTAGTATCAGAAGACCTCAACTAAATAAAACTACTTTTGCCAGGAAAAAAAATCACTTATAGTAGATATAGAGAAATAAAAAGAAAGAAAAGGCAAGCAAAAGACTTACAAGTCCTGCCAATCCTTCAAATGATAAAGAAAGATCATAAAAGAAATCAACAGTGTCCTTTGTTGCAAACACACCAGTGCAATCATGAAATCTGAGCAATAGCCTTGTGAAAAGACCTCATCCCGGAAAGCCTTTTTGGTAACAGCCCTGCTTCCGTGACTGGTGGAAACCACTTTCAGTTTTCTGTTGTTCTCCTATTTACAGTTACATGAAACAGCACAACACCATTTTAAAGGCAATGCAACATTTTCTAATGAAAAAAAAAAAGTGATGCTAACTTAGGTGTCTAACGTTTCCCCGTCTTTCAGAAAATTACACATATACTTGCTTCCAAATTTGGCACTGGGTATGAATACGTGATCTGATGTTATTATATTCATGTTCCCTTCAACTTCTTAATAAGTTAGCATACAGTAAATGATTTCAAAAGAGTGGTGCGATACTCGGAAGAAATGCACAGTGGTGGTGCTTAATGCTAATAACGGCAGTCAGGAATCTGAGTTATAGTGCTCTGGTGCTGAACTAATATGTGATCTTTGACAAGTCACTTAATCTTTCATCTTTCCTAACTATAACTATAGTTTATCTAAATTATAATAGCAGATAATAATACCTTGCTTGGAGTAAGGTGGTAAGACTTGATTAATTGTTATATGCGGAGCACTTTAAGGTCTTTGGATAAAATATATGACTAAAGTGCACAGCATTAATATTATTCACCCATTAACAATGTTTTCCTGTGTAATCGTCCAATATACTATCAGTTTAAGACACATATGGGGATACGGTTAAGGTGTAGTAATAGAATAATAAGCATTTTATTGCTCCTTGCATTCATTCGTGTTGTACAAACTAGTCTACTTTATAGAATATTCAATATAGTTACTAAATTCCACACTGACTGTTTTATTATGCTAATTGATAATCTAGTGTGCTCCAAAGATTAAAGAAAAATGAAATTAAACTGAAAAATCAAAGGGTAACAACTTTATAATGCCTCTTTAATTTAGCGAAATACAATTAAAGTCACACAGTGATAGAATTGGCTGTGAATACTAAGACGACTGTAATTGACAATGTAAATGTTACAGAGCCAAGCCGAATAAAGCAAAAGAAAATGCCAATACAGTTCGGTGTCATGGGATATTTTTGTAGGCACACAAAAATGAACTATATGACGTCCTCAGATGTTATGGAAAAGAACGTTCTGAGGAATGCTTATTCGGTGAACAATGTTGTGGTTTTTTTATAAGTTAACTTCTTTTTGAGAGGGGCAAGGAGAGAGGATGGGGAGAAAAGGGGAAAGAGAATCCCAAGTAGGCTCTACACTGTCATCACACAAAGCCCGACATGGGGCTTGATCTTATAAACTATGAGATCCTGACCTGAGTGGAAATCAGGAGTTGAACGCTTAACCGACTGAGCCCTCAGGTGCCCCTGAACAATGTTTTTTGAATCAGATAAAAATGCACACATTTAAAAGTAACACATATTAAGGGCCCCTGGGTGGCTCAGTCGGTTGAGCATCTGACTTCGGCTCAGGTCATGATCTCACAGCTTGTGAGTTCGAGTCCTGCATCAGGCTCTGTGCTGACAGCTTGTGCTGGAGCTTGCTTTGGATTCTGTGTCCCTCTCTTGCTCTGCCCCTCTCCCACTCATGCTCTCTCTCTCTCTCTCTCTCTCTCAAGAATACATAAACATTAAAAAAAGCAACACATATTAAAAAATAAATAAAAATAAAAGTAACACAAAAATTCACTATTGTCTTTACCAACAAAAAAACTTAATGCTAAGAAAGAATTAGATTTTACTAATGAAGCTTATTTGAGTTACTTGATATTGTAAACACATCGGACTCAATACTGACTGCTTTAAATAAAAATACAAAAAGCACACAAAAAGGTGTGCATGCTCACACTTACACACAGAAGACGTTTCTATCCAATCAAATTAATAACTCCAGTGAGCTTCCCTTATACAATCAATAGAGTGGGACCTCTTCTGTTACATAATTCCACAGCTGAAGTTGTTCACATGATTACAGCCTGACTGGACAAATGAGCTGAGATCATTTGTGTTTTAGACATAAACAACCTTTCCCCCAAACCTTTGAGATACAATTGACACACTGAGATGGTATGTCATGTCGATCCTCCATCCATGTGTAACCTTCACAAGCAAAGATCCAAGTATATAAGTCATGACTGTGGGGAAAAAATAGCGTGGGGAGAATGAACAGGGGACAGTGACTGAGAGCAAATGGCTGGGAATAATACTCATTTACTAACAAAGGCATCTTGAGGATCAGGCTTAAGTGAGAGTGGGGAGAAGCAAGGATACTTGGAGGTTGGTATTTGAGACTCTTTTCTGTAGATGTGTATGTTTCCTCTTAACTAGGTTACTTGTTATATAGCATTATGAGTTTTAAGAGTGCATGTCATGCTTTAGCAGAACTGACTGCACTAGCGTTCTCAATGTGATGAGATTATGGGTGATTTTTAAATAAACTGTCTTTCTTATGTGAGTTTTTACAATGTTTGTACTACTTTTATGATTAGAAAAAAGGAAAAAAGCTATTAAAATTTTTGGCAGAACATAGGATGCGGTTGCTTCCTGAAACATGGATGATTGTTCCAAAAATTCCACATTCCCTCTCATCGCTGATAAAATCTTACTCAATATGTAGAATTTATAGGATTAAAATACAAAAAGAAATGATATATATTACATCTATTGCTTTCATGAGAAAACAAAATGTGTAAAGCAATACCTAGTATCTTCTAAATGTATCAGCCAGAAATTTCAGGGAGGCTACTCCCAACTAAAGACAATAAAACATTCCGGATTCAGAATGACACTCGTTAAAGGCGCTATATATTTTTGGAAGCTGAGTGCCACAAATAGTGTGAAAAGTATTAATAACACAGAATTCTTACCCACACCTAAACAAATGAATGTCCATCATGCTTTCTAAAGATAGCAAAGAGAAAATGAATTCCTACTCTTCTCATAATATTTCTGGAGAAGAATAATCATTAGCAACAGAAATAATGCAAAAGAGTGAGACAATCGCAGTCGAGATTTATGTGCCAGCCTGTTTATATACGTCTCTACTCAGTTAGATTTCTTCAGAGTGTCACCTCCTTTGTAAAAGGTAGTCATATTAGCGGCACCTGATGGCTCAATTGGTTAAGCGACAGACTCGATTTCAGCTCAGGTCATGATCTCACAGTTTATGAGTTCAAACCCCATTTCAGGCTCTGCGTTGATCTTCCAGAGCCTGTTTGGATTCTCTCTCTTCCTCTCTCTCTCTCTCTCTGCCCCTCCCCACACACTCTCTCTCAAAATAAATAAATAAACTTTTAAAAGGTAGTCATATAGGCCACAGTCACCTCTATTCTCTATGGCCCACTCAACCAAAAAATCTCTAGTAACTCTCTATAAATATATAAACTCAATGGACTATGTACTATACATTTCTGCTTAAGAAAGAAATAACAATTTATTCTCATGTACCTACCACTGTACATTTGATTGAATCAATATTGGGTCCATAGCATTTTATAAAAATTACTTTCTTGGTTACATTGACTAGAATATAGTACAATTAGTGTTGTTATTCAGATTAAGTGAGAATGCATACAACTTTCTTGGAATATACTATAGCTGTGTAAAATATGTTATTAAGTAAAGAGTTGAAGCAACATTCTAGAAAGGCAGGATATTCTTGTCTGCAATTAGTGTAATGTCCTTAACAAAATGTTTCAACTTCCCAAGAATTCAATCGATTCTTTATTATTCTGTTACTAGTTGTGTCATTATTAGCACCTTGTGCTAAAACTTTATGAGGGAACCGTGTTCATTATAGTGGGCAATGGCGTGCACTTTTAAGGACAGTGCATTAAAATTACTCATCTGGACTCTTATTTCTGGTTTCACCACTTACTATCCACAACCATGGGCAAATTAATTGGACTCTAAATATCAGTTTGCCCAGTAAGATTCTCATATAAGTGTCACAACAATTAAGTGAAAGAACCTATGTAAAGCAGTTAACACAGTAACTAACATACACTAAGATTTCATATTGTTGTTATTATTAGAATTCATCTCCAAAATAATGATTTTCCAAAAAAGAATACTGCCATCTTGCAGACTTCAGGGAAACTGCTATTGTTAGGTTTCTGGATAAATGACTTTAAGACTCTGCCATCACACATCTGATGATGTTGGCTTCATTGAAAATGTTAAATTTCAGGTGTCTGGGTGGCTTAGCCGGTTGAGCCTCCGGCTTTGGCTCAGGTCATGATCTCTCGGTTTGTGAGTTGGAGCCCCACATCGAGCTCTGTGTTGACAGCTCAGAGCCTGGAGCGTGCTTTGGATTCTGTGTCTCCCTCTCTCTCTGCTCCTCCCCTGCTCGTGCTCTCGCTCTCTCTCTCTCTCTCTCTCTCTCTCTCAAAAATAAATACACATTAAAAAAAGAAAATGTCAAATTTTATTTTTTATCTAAATGGTGATTCAAAATAAGCTCTTTGACTATATCTTTTACTTTCCACTAATTATTTTAAAATCTTTTAGAAGTTGAGGCATAAAATATGTTGTCTTTGAATAAACAATGCAGATATGTTTATCCATGTTTAAATAAGGCACCATTTAACTTAAAAAGACAAAGAACATTTTGGGGGGCACCTGGGTGGCTCTGTTGGTCAAGCGTCTGACTCTTGATTTCAGCTCAGGTCACGATCCCATGGTTCGTGAGA
This sequence comes from Prionailurus bengalensis, assembly GCF_016509475.1. NCBI lineage: Eukaryota > Metazoa > Chordata > Mammalia > Carnivora > Felidae > Prionailurus > Prionailurus bengalensis. The sequence continues at coordinate 81,869,763 of NC_057349.1, read as the reverse complement.
TAGAGCCCCATGTCTGGCTCTGTGCTGACAGCATGGAACCTGCTTGGGATTCTCTCTTTCCCTCTCTTTCTGCCCCTCTCTCATACTCACATGCTCGTTCTCTCTCTCTCTCTCTCTCTCTCTCTCTCAAAATAAATAAATAAATAAATAAATAAATAAATAATTTCTTAAAAGAAATTAAACTATGATATCATACAAAAATATTTGGTCTTTGTCCCAGCTTCCAGAAACCTTGGAATTTCCTGAGACATAAGGGTGATAGGAACATTTTTTGTTCTAATGAAGAAATTATTGCATGTGGACTAGTCACCAGAAAGACAAAGCTTTGATGACAAGCTTCGAACTTTCAGCCCTAAACTTCAACCTCTAGGGAGGCTCAAGGAACCAGAGATTGAGTTAATCAGTGTTATAGACTGAATGTTCGTGTCCCCCTCAAATTCATATGTTGAAATCCTTGATGTGATGCATTAGGAGGTAAGCCTTTGCAAGGTAATTAGGTCATGAGGGTAGAGTCCTCATCAATGGGATTATTATTCTTACAAAAAGAGACTAGAGAACTTGCATTCTCTCTTGCTCTCTACCAGGATATAGCAAGAAGATGGCTACCTGCAAACCAAGAAGCAGTGTTTCTCTGGACACCAGATCTACTGACACCTTGACCTCCGACTTCTCGGCCTCCAGAACTGTGAGAAAGAAATGTCTGTTGTTTGAGCCACCCAGTCTATGGTAATTTGTTACAGCAGCACAGATAGACTAAGACAATCATTAATGGCCAATGATTTCAGCAATCCTGCCTACCCAGTGAACCCTCCATAAAGATCCCTAAACAGTTAGCTTCAGGGAATTTCTGAGTAGGTGAATGCATCCACATGGCAGAAAGGTGGTAAACCCCAACTCAGAAAGACAGACGCTCCTGCACTTGAGACCCTTCCATACCTCACTTCACCTGGCTGTCCATCTGTATCCTTTATAATAAATGGATAAGTGTAAGTTAAATGTTTTCCTGAACTTTTTGAGCCGTTGAGCAAATTATCAAACCTGGGAGGAGGAAATGTTGTAGAAACCCCAACTTTGTAGCCAAGTCAGACAGAAGTGGGGGTAACCTGGGGATCTGACATTTGCAACTAGTGTCTGATAAGGATGAAGGAAGCCCTTAAACCTGTGGGGTCAGACTAGTTAGGAGGGTCAGGACTGGATTGAATTGTAGGACACCCAGCTGGTGTCAGAATTGGTTGGTGTCAGGAAGACAAAATAACCTCTCAAAAGCCCTTCAGATTGTTTCTCTTAATTATGAGCAGATTGTTTTTCCCTTTTGTTCTTAAAAATGTCGGCATTTCAATTGAAAATAGGAAGAAAGTTTGTTAACCTTAAATTTATTTACAGTTGTATGGTTTGGAAGTATCTTCAAAAGTCTTTAAGAATCATTAAAGCTTACAATTCCTGAAATCTATTGTCTTAAATCATGAAAACTGCACTCTTTAAAATTCAACCTCTCATCCTGAGCTACTGTGTCTCTAGGTATTAATTTCCCCCATTGGGTAGATCATGTCTATCTTATACTTTCATCATTTTTTGAAATTTTTATTTTTTTGAAACTTTAGTATTTTTTAACATTAGCTCAGTAATACACACACACACACACACACACACACACACACACATAAACTTTTTATACTTGTGTATAAAGGTAAGAAAAATTAACCTTGAAAGTTTTATATACATAACACTCAAAGGGAAACTTTTTTTTTATTATGTGCTTAAACTGTGACTGTTACATGATACCATTCAGTGCCTATGGCAACAAAATAATAAAGACAATAAAAGGTTTATTTGACTACTTACTGCTTGATTAATTTGTAGCAGTTGTGGAAGCAAATTTCTGTTTCCTAGGAATAGTAATAATGTTGCAAACACCTATTTTCTGGTATAGTTAATTTGGAAATGCATGAGGGGAAAACTGCCCATATTAAATGCAAAACCAAAACCAGAAAGGAAACAAAGAAAAGAAAACAAGCAAAGAAATAAATAAATAGGAAAAAAAAGTATATTAATTTGGAGACTTCCTTTATCCAAGTAAAAGACTTAACAATGGGATGTATAGATTTTTAAAGGCTCCAACTCCTCTTAAAAATAAAGTATTACAGTATAACTGAATCATTCATTCTGCAATTCCACATTTCAGATCTCAGGTTAAATGTTTATCTTAAATATTACTTTAAAATTAATATTTGGAGTATTTTCCCTTTTATAACATTATAGTGTTTTAAATAACAACATAATTATATAGTTTTTTTTAAAAAGTGCTTATTTATCTATTTTGAGAGATGCATGTGCACACGCTGGAGCAGGGGAGGAGCAGAGAGAGAGGGAGAGAAAGAATACCCCAAGCAGTGGGGCTTGAAGTCATGAACGGTGAGATCATGACCTAAGCCAAAATCAAGAGTAGGTTGCTTAACCAGCTGAGCTGTCCAGGTGCCCCATAATTACATTGTTTACACATAGTTATTTTTTAAACTGACTCTATACCAGAAAACTGATTGTTCTATTTCCTTTCTAGTACCTCCACAACTCCAATTTGATAATGCCCCTTCTGAAATATTGTTACCACAACTGCACACAATATTTTGGAATTTCACTGGGTCTATGAGAGTTAGCCAAACCACTCCTGCATGTGACCTTGATCCCATTGTTCACTGATGGGGCTCAGGGTAGGCTGCCCAAAATACACTATTTTGGCATATTGATTATTTTGAATTAAAATCACTTGAGAAGCAGCCAATGTAAGAAGGACACTCTGACCTCCCTTGTCCCCCTGAAAGCAGGAAAAAAATCTCCCATGTGAAAGGTATCCTCATTGTACCAGGAGAAACAGAGACATTCTTATCACCAGAAATAGGGAATCTGGGGGCCAAGAAGACTGTATAAACAAAACTTGTTACTTCTTTACTAATTTATTACCCCAAGCCCAAACCCCTTTGTCTTGTCAATTCTTCAGAAAAATTATGGTTTCTTTGTCTAAAAGACATAAAAGCTGCCTGCTTTGGTATTTGAGTCTCATATTTCTATGTATTCTCATATATATGAAATTAAATTTGTTTTTCTCCTGTTAATCTGTCATATGTCAATTTAATTATTAGACCAAAGAACCTAGAAGGGAAGAAAGGAAAAGTGCCCCCTCCACCATAGCATCATGACATTATATTAAAGTTCTTAGCAACTGCAGCATTTTATTGGGATCAATAAGAAACATAAGTCATTTTTACTTTAACTGATGTTTTTGTCAAATTTCTCTCATTAGAGACTCTTGGGCTTGGTTTTTTAACCCAAACGCATACCTTCACAATTATCTATAAGGTCTGACTTTAGTTTAATGGGATCAATTTACATCTTTATTTTATCAACTGTATTTGACATATTTCCCACTTTTGTGTTATCTAAAAATATGAAAAACATGCTATAAACTCATCAATATTTTTAAAGACCTAAACTTTATTTATTTCCACTTGAAACTCTTCAAATAACTCTTGAACATTCCAGGACTCTGTAAAAAACATTACTCTCATACATATTTTCTTCAGTTGTTGAATAGAATAACCACATCCATCTGATTCATGAGTAAGTTTTCTCCAAATTATCACCACGCTATAAATCACCTATTTCTGAATATGAAAATCTATAAGATACAACCAAAAAAGAGAACTGGGTTGGGAGAACATCTCTTGTTCTTAATGCACCTGTGCCTATTTCTACCAATCACGTATGTTGTTCTAAGGTGTCACAGACGCCTTTATCCTTTGCTGCAGAATCTCAACAAAAGTCAATATTAATCTTTATAGACTGCATTCTCTGTAATTCATATTTATATCAATTTTTATTTTAATGAGATAATTCTTGATCACTTTTCATCTTATAGGAACCCTCCTTTTCTCATAATTTCTCCCAGACTATAGGAGGTAGCTACAAACTGTTTGCATGATTTCAACAAATTGTCTCAGAAACCTCAGAGATTTATGATTCAAGGAATTGTTCAGAACTTCAATGCAAAGGAATAAATAACTATAAGATGTGGGTTAGCTATAATAGAATTCAAAGAATTGGAAAGTTCTTGGTTAGAGTCCAGGAGGTCTGGATTCTGGCCTAAGTTAATTCTTCAGAAGTAAGTCCCATGTGTTATTTATTTTTAGATATCTGTATCCAGTTCAATGTGTAGTATATAGTAAATAATTATTAAATATTTGTTGAACAAGTAGACTCTAATTTATCTGAATTTGGAGATAACTCATACGAAGTCTGTAAGTACTCCTTTACTTTTTTTTTTTTAATTTATTTATTGGGCCATAATATTTCTTCCATAATTGTTTTTTTCCCCTGGTAATGAAGATCATTCACCTTAATTTAGAAAAGCTTAAAAATATATAATAAATAGGGCACTAAATCAATATAATTATTTTAAATCACCATAATTTTAGCTGCTTTCTCTATGCTATCTATTGTGAAGAGTTGAGAAGCTTTATCATTTTTGTATTCTATAAGAAAACATATCCAGAAACTGAGCTTGGAATAAACTCTTAAGTGTTGAATGAAAAAGTAATAGGTAAATTAAAGTTAGACTTAAATCCAAATATCTTTTGAAAACTTGATTGAAGTGTGACTGTGTAACACTTTCATATTTTCCAGCATCTCTTGGACTAATCTTGAAATACATTTCTCTTTCCCAGTACAAGAGAACCTAGAAGCACTCAGGATTTAGGGTTATTGAAGTGGAATGCGTAAGTACAGTTTGAAACTGAGTAAAGTGAACACATGATATGCTAAATATCATATATTTCAAGTATAATATCCCACTTCACATAGATTTTCCTAATTGCATGGTATACCTCCCAAAAAATATCTGAAAATGTATCAGGCTATAAAGTAGTCAACATAGATAGTGACAAAGACTTGTTATTGGGTCTCTAACTGCATCTGGCTAGTGAGGAAACATGAATAAAATAAATACAAATGAGGTACGAAACTGATGAATGAAATGCTATGGATGCAGAGAAAACGTAAACAAGTTCAGAGTAGGAGTACTGTAGGCAAATATGAGGGTTGAAGAAAGTACTGAGCTGGGTTCTAAGGGAAAAGTGAAAGGAGACCAGCTAGAAAGAGCTATAGAGGGAAGGAATCCAGACTGAGGAAGTAAGAATCTATAGTGAGCCTGAGGATGAAATGTAGGTTAGATCGCAGGGAGAAAGTGATCTGAAATAAGACTCTATGGGTAAACTAAAGACACGTTGTGAAGTCTATGTTGACCAGAGCAAGGGGTGGGAGAGGCACAGGGGCAGAGGGAGAAGGAGAGAGAGAATCTTAACCAGGCTCCATGCTCAGCATTGAGCCCCACAAAGGGCTTGATCTCACAACCATGAGATCATGACCTGAGCCAAAATCAAGAGTCAGAGGCTTAACCAACTGAGCCACCCAGGTGCCCCTGATTTTTTTTTTCTTTTTTTTGTACGTTGCAAGCAGCAGGAATATGTAGAGTATTTTTAAGTAGTAAAGAGACAATCTATAACATTTTGGGCGTTGTTATTGTGGTGGTTGAATCATTCTAAAGCTTATTCAAGTACTCCTCTTACAAAAGACACCGAGTAGATGTGGTAGCAAATAAAAAGGAGGTATTGGATGTTTTCTAGTTTTCATTCCAGATTAGGTAACTTGGTAGAAACAGTTATGAAATTAATTGAGATAGACAGCAGGAAGGAGATCACATTTGAGGACAAAGTTGAGGTTAGTTTGAGTCCATGTTTCTGGAGATCATGAGATCTGGAAAAACACTTACAAGTCAGATTCCAAGTCTCTGTGAAGCAGTCCTGTAGTGTGGGAGGGCTTGTCTGAGAGGGAGAGGTAGGAGAACCTCAGCTTTCACCCCTTCTTGATAGGGAAGGGAAGTACTTCCTTCTGGGATTTTTCGAGCAATCAAAATTTCAAGAGACATGAAAACAGCAGTGACTATTTATGACCCTAAAAATTGACTTGAAATCTGTAGGTTGTCACATTGTCCTCTATATTTTAGTACTCAAGAACTGGTACAATTATTTTAGACCCTTCCCAAAGATAGCATGTGTGTGTGTGTGTGTGTGTGTGTGTGTGTGTGCAGTAGAACAATTGACTGAAATCAAAGAGTGATGATTCATCACAGTCAAGTTGCCACATAGACTGAAAGACAAAACCAACCTGTTTAGTTTAATAGTTACTTATTGAAGACAAAGGTGAGACCGATGAAGAGACCCTGCCATCACAGAGATAATCTACCCAGGATAGAAGGCAGACAGGTAGGAAAAAGGGAGCATAACAAGTTTAACAGTGGAAAAAGGCTTACTGTGTTGCTCATATTTTACATCTGTTTATTAATGGTTGAGCACAGTGACCTCAGCTGCACATAGTCAGGGATTTGCCCTGTTCACAGCCATAGCCGGGGGGGCCTGGAAGAGTTCCTGACTTATATTATGAGCCCTCGGTAAATGTTTATCCTACTTGATTAATACACCATGAAGTATCATGATAATGACCCCAAAGATTAGGAAACTGATGCTAAAAATGCTTAAGTACCTTGCTCAGAGTATGTAGCTAGTAAGCGCCAGAGATAGGAATCCAAGGCTGAGCACACTTGTATTAGATTCCTAGTCCAATCATACATTTGCCTTTTAAATATCAGTCACATATAAACACTTTGAAACTGATATGTGGAAAAAACAGGTGTGGTCTTTACTTAGTCTGGGTCAATTTGTACAGCTGAAATAGGGAAAAACATTAATTGTCATTTAATCCACCTAAAATGCCAATGCCCTTAAAAATGGGCCATTAGTAATGCAAATATGAGGTCCTCAGGATTGAGAAAAGCCTGCTTAACTAAACAACAAGTCTCATGAGGCTAGTGTGCTTCCAGAACTCTTTTCTGGCTTGGCTGTTCTCCATTTTTTATATAAACGGCCAGGCCTGCCAAACCCCTGTAGAGCTAAACATCTATAGCTCCTGACAAAGGTTCTGCAATAAAGAAATACTATGAACTGTGTATCCAAACGCTCCCACTTTTCATATACTCTGATCACTACATATTAAGTGATACTTGAGCATCTAAACGACCTTTTAGATCTGGTCTGAACTAGACCTGGAAGGTACAGACCTACCATTTCTTTTCATGGAAATACATAGAGCAAGATATATTGGTGTGATAGAATCAACCCTTCAAGTTGACAAGATGAAAAGTGTATTTTCTTGAAATGGAAGTTTTCCAGGGCTCAAAGACATTTGGTCAGCATTTCTGGAAGTCTATAGGAAACTAGTTAAATTTATGCTCTGTGAAAGTCTCCTATTATAAGATGAGTTGTAAATTAAACCAAAAATACCAATCACATGTTGTCATCTCCTTCCTCTTGTTCTCTCATCTATTTGTTTTATTAATATCCTCTTGTTTTTAATGGCATTTAGAATATTTGTATAATACATCTTTCTGTGATAAACATTGATTTTTAAAGAAAGAAAAATCAAGTTAAACAAATGATACATGCAATAACATTTTTCTTGTTTACAATGAAGCTGGAGAGATACATTGTTTCTAATATTGATTTAAATGGGAATGAAATATGTCATAGTTTTCATACTGGTTCATGACTCTTATTCTTACCACCAGAATTAAGTATCCAAGAGCAATCCAAACTAAAAAAGTGAAACTCCATGAACAACACATATAAAACATACTTAAGATTATAATTAATTTCATAGTACGTAACTGTTCATAAAGTACTAAAATGCATTATTACTGGCAGTCATTTAACTTTGGATCTTAGATGGCATCATTTAATGGGATGACAGGTATTACAAAAGTAGCTATCCTCTAGCCTAGGGGTCAGAAAATTTTTCCAAGAAAGGCAAGATGGTACATATTTTAGGCTTTGTGGGTCACATATGGTCTATGGGGTGTATACTACTTTTCCTTTATTTTTAAAGAATATCTTAGGGGCTTAGTCAGTTAAGCATCCAACTCTTGATTTCAGTTCAGGTCATGATCTTGGGGTTGATGGGTTCCAGCCCACAATCGGCTCTGAGCTGACAGTGCAGAGACTGCTTGGGATTCTCTCTCTCCCTCTCTCTCTGCCCCTCCCCTGCTCACGTGTGTTCATGCTCTCCCTCAAAATAAATAAATAAACTTAAAAATACATATATCTTAAAAACATCCTTAGCTCATGGTCTGGATCTGACCAGCGGCCTATGGTTTGCCACATTCAGCTTGGTCCCCACAAGGCAAAGCTCCAAACCATTTGCTGATACTTTATCTATTTTTTTTAAGTTTTTATTTATTTATTGAAAGACAGAGATAGAGAGAGAGAGAGAGAGCACACACAAGTGGGGAAGGAACAGAGAAAGAGAGGGAGAGAGAGAGAGAGAGAGAGAGACAACCCCAAGCAAGCTCCACACTCCAATCAGAGGCAGAGCCTGATTCGGGTCTCGAACCAACGAACTGCAAGATCATGACCTGAGCAGAAACCAAGAGTCAGACGCTTAACTGACTGAGCCATCCATACATCCCTACTTGCTGATACTTTTAACTTGATTATGTGGACGAGGAAATGTATGCTAAGAGGTGATAAAAATAAAACATTTCCCATTTAAATTCCTTTTTTTTTTAACCTTATAGTTGCATGCACAAAGACTTGTACATTCATACAGATAATTTCAGGGCCTGCTATGTTCAGCGAAGGGGTTCAGGACTTTCCCAACACAATCTCACAGAGAACAAATTCTCATTTATATGGAGACCCAGTTCTAATAACACATGCAAATGAAAGGTCCAGTTTTACAGTCAACTGTGTGTGTGCTGAGTTTGCTGGTCTGACCCTGTCCTTTAATTTGGCAGATGGTCTTTAAGTGTTTTTATACTTCAGACACCACACCATGTAAGATCTAGGGCATGAGATCAAACCTGGAAGTCTCATGCCCATGTGGCCTTGAATCAGAGACAGGGAGATAGAAGTAAACATATGTGTGATATAGAAAATAAAGAGTCATGTAATAGTGGACAACATTGTTTGGGAGTGAGGATCAATTGTTTTTTAAAATACAAAGTTTATACAGATTGATTATTTAACTCAAATAGAGCAATTCCTCCCAAGCATGCTTAATTAAAGTCAACAACATTCACTCGAGTTGAGGTCCCATATCTGGGGAACAAAAGGCATTTTTTTCATTTTGACCTAATACATTCACTGCTTTCATTATGAGATGCTGAATATAAATAGAATAGTCAGAGAAGAGTGCTGATTTGCTTAACACACTAAATATCACACGAAAAATACCAGCCTCCAATGTGAAATTTATCAAGAAGAGATAACACCTGCTATGGAACTTCAACAACTCTTTCTAGTAATCTGGTAATCTTCATAATTTTCACAGAACCACCTTGGCAGTTTACCCAGTTGTCCGCAAAAATGGAATACCAAATAGATAATGCTATTGAGAAAATTTCCCAAATTTAACCAAAGCATTTGCCAATGCATTATGAAGTATTATAAATAGGTGAAACAGCCCTTCAAAATAAATAGAACACTTGATACCTCTAATTTCACATCCTGTGTTTTTCATTTTCTTGTTAATGCACAAAATACAATAACTTGAAGTAGATTTCATTATTACAGATTAGCAAGCTTCCGTAGCATTATATTTCATTTCTTATCATTAAGTACATTCTTTCCAAACTGATTTATGCTGCTTTTCATGTCACTATGTAAAATTTATTTTAAATATAATCAATTAATCCAAATAATGAGGTAGAACACAGTTTTTCTGCCACAAATGCTGCCCTGGGGACTTTATTGAGTTCTTCAGGTACCAAGTTATATTTCTAGAAAGTTTTGATAAACCTCATAAAAGAAAAAGTTGTAGAAAAGCAACTAAGATCAGGTTTTAAAATGGGGCCTTTGCAGAGAAAGCAAAAAGATTAAGACAGTTTGTCAATGAGGAGCATAAGACTGGAGCAAGCCAGATCTCCTCAAATACAACGAAGTTTAGAGAAAAAAATAGTTCTATTATTCGCAGAATACTATGACTATTAGTATGTGACTGTCTGACATAACATGGAATGGAAGAAGAAATGTAGGAAAAACTAGGGAAGTCTCTTCATCTTAAAGATATTATAAAAACAGGCCCTTATAGATCATTATTATATACAAAAATAACCTAAAATTTTAATTCATTCTTTGATTTTATTTTTAGTATATCACAATGATTTTTCCTTTCTCCTTTGCTACTATTTCCACGAAGAGGAGCTCTTAACTCTTTGTCATTACTTTGTACTTATTTATGTGATTGGCAAATCTGGATGAAGAAATGGAGTTCGCTTATCTTAGCCCATCGGGATTTCCTTTTTCTTTTTCTTTTTCTTTTTTCTTTTTGGCAGCCTATCCTTGAGAAGCAGACCCTCTCTTCTCCTCTGTACTTTAGGATATATAATATGTCCTATATATCATATACTGCATGCTATTTGTATATATATATATATATATATATATATATATATATACTTACACTATGTTTTGTACTTTTCTGATCTTCAACATTTTTTAATCAACATTTAAAAATTTTAAGTTTGTATCATGACTAACATCATAAGATCAAACCCACTGGAAGTAACTGTACCTCACAGTTTACTATAGGTATGTTAAAGAAATTACAATGTACACTTAGATCACAGGAAAAGAAAACAAGTGATAGAAAAATTACTGATAATTTCTCATTATATCAATTTATCTTCCTGGAATATTAAATGTCTTCATGTGTATACTTTTGTGGGTTTTTAAATTTTTTTTAAAAAGACTTACAATCCCCAAATGACTAAATCTAGTAAAACTGGAGAGACTATCAACTTCCACTTTTTAGTAAATAATAATTAGATATCACTCATATAATTTTTAGGTTTACATGTGACACTAATTTTCTTATGTATTCCAAACTCAGCAAAAAGATCCCCTTAAGAATGTTAATATTTCCTAAAGCAGTAAAATATAGTGCTTAAATAATGGCAAGCTTTATGTTCTCAAAACAAAATAGAGTAACTTTGGATGCAAAGGTAATATGATCTGTAATTAAAATGCCTGAAACATGAAAACACACCATAAAAAGTGTTGTGATGCATCAGCCTTCCCAAAATAATTATAGACTTAAAGCCAACAGATTTGCATTATCCTGTAGAAGGACCAAACATTTTAAAACAAACAAACAAAACACTTCAACACTGTGTAAAGCAAACTAGAAGTGTGAAGTTTGGCATGCTGGATTCCCATCTCAGTTCTGACACTTACCCTTGTCTGACTTCAGGCCAGATAGTGGACCTGTCCAAGTGTCATTCTCCTCTCCAGAGATCTGCCTACTCTGGTATGTCATTGAGAAATGACTGGTGCACACTTCCTGCAACACGCAAAGAGCCCAATCGGTCAGTTTTTATGTTAATGAAAATGTAATCTTGTATTCTTATATTTCCAAACAAATGCTAATAATATCTCATATTTTCCCCAGATGATAAGGATCAATCAGTGGCTTGGTTGTTCAAACCAAGAACTGCCTTTCCTGTAAAGAAGCAGTAACATATTTATAGTCTTCCCTTTGTCTTAAGCTTTTACATACATCTTCCTATTTGTTGTGTTATGACAAAGTCATTCTTTAAAAATAATAAAAATTAAAATGGCACTATTATTCCTTAAATCTGAAGAATCAAACTTGGAAAGTATGATAGATGTGAAACACTACAAGCATAACAATATACTAAATTATGCTGAAGCATCTCAAATGTTAATGTGTTTAATAAATATTTTCAGAGAAATATTTGTTATGGTATGTTCTAAAATGTGTTAAGCTCATCATTATTATAGAAACAATATTCATAAACCTGTAGAAATCCATCCATAAGTAAGGCAGATTTTATGAGCAAGTATGGAAGATTTTAGACTCTCAGTGCAAATATATATATATATATATATATATATATATACACACACACACATATATATATACATATATATGTATATGTATATGTATATACATACACACACACTATATATATACATATGTGTGTGTGTGTGTGATGCACACACACACACATATAAAAACATACACCTCAGGGCAAAACATTTTTGATGTATTGTCATCACTGACTGGATTATAAAAAATAGTGTCAAAGTTTCAATAAAGAAATGTAAAGACTGATATCAGAAAGCAATATTGAATTGTTATGCCCCATTTCCCAGCACATAGGTCGTCTGATTTTACCCAGAGGGTGTTACTTATCTTGGATTCTAGGTCTATTTAGAATATGCTGAGGTCTACACCTTCCAGGCACATGATGGCTTTTACTAAATAAGTAAACAGTCTGTAATACTCTGTAATTTTTCTGACCTGAGAAAACCATAGATAATATCTTCCACTAGTCCAGAACACAGAGGCATTCCAGAAACATGAAACGTGCACTGTTTTGTACAAAATCTATGTGTAAAAAGTCATTTAAATGTCTTTTGAAAGAGATTAATTGTGGGATGATATTCTACAATGAATAGATGTACTCTTCTTTGGTAGTCTGCTTGAATTTTGTTTTGTTTTCTCCACTTCCTTCAAAACCTGCCTTCTGCTTTCTGATTGTCTGTCCACAAAATATATACCTAGCATATTTTGAGTCATGACATTTTATGACAGAACAGATATATTTATAATTCTAAACACCCAAGTCATGTGTTTTTAGTGTTTTATTTTTCCTTTTGGTGTTTATAAAATAATACGTATTTTTTGGTTCTTTACACAAATTCACACAAATACAGTCGTGGCCCTTTGTTATGGAAAAGTTCATTTAATTTATCAAGTAGCTTGTTTGGGATGTATATTCTCTTGGAGAGTCTCTGACTTTCTCAAACATTAGGTTAATATATTTTGTAAGATTTAGTATGCCTTTCTCTGTGTATCAATTCTCAGAGTAATAGTGAAATCTTTTCTAGGCTTGGTCAAAAATCAAATGCACATGGAAGTGATCTGAAATCTATGAAATGCTCCTCTGCCCTAGCGCCACCCACCAAGAGGTAACACAATAGGTAACTTAATGATTGGAGAGATAGTGATGATGTTAGATCCAAGTTACTCTTAATCTTTAGCATTCAATTTGTATGTGTGTGGGCCTGCAGGGAACAGATGTTGGAAAATCACCAGCAGTGGATCATTTTGCAGAAAGATCTTTGTGCTAGAGAAGCGAAACCACAATCCATGCAGCCAGATAAACAGGGATGCCGTTGCCAGCCCTGCTAATTCCTAACTACTTAATAGACATATTACTATACGTAGCCAGCTTGTACTTTAGTTTCACCACCTGTAAAATAGGGATAATCATTCTTCATAGCATTGTTCAAAAGATTGCATTCTGTATATGTGTAAAGCCCCTAGCACATAAACGTCAGGTATATCACTGTCTTTCCATGAATGTTAGTGCCATTCTTCCTTCTTTTTCCCCATTTAAATCAAATTCAGCAAATATTTACTGAATAACCTCTATGATAACATAGTAGAAGCAGCTCAAAAGCTAGGGAGAGAGATACCACACAGGCTGTCCATCCATATACACCAACACACAAGGACACCCAACCAACAGACCTTTTCTGTCAACGGTGTCATAATCTGTCCATTCCCTCTTTGTCACAAACTGAACCCTGACTGGCCATCAATCGTCAGACCCCATCAGATCTCCTCTCTTAACATCTTTTCCATCTATTTTATTCCTTACATTTCCTCTGCTGGCCACTGCTCTAATTTAGGTTCTTATTGACTTCACTATTGCAAGAGTTTCTTAACGGGTTTTTCTGCCTCAACACTTTCTAATCTGTACTTTGTACCACTAGCTTGGTTATTATCATTAAAACAAATTCTTTCCCCTTCATCTACCTTCTAAACTTTTGGCTTCCCCATAAAAAACAAACAAACAAAAACATTTGTTTAAGTCAGTAAAGACCTTAAGCTTTCCCCACAATTCTTTGACCAACTGGCCAACCCAATCCAGGTCATAATTAACAATAAACGTTCCTTAAGCACAACCTGCATCCTTTTGCCTTTCTTCTATTTTTCAAGTCAGTACTACCTTCAAAGGCATATCCGTCCCTCTTTACAAAATATCTTATTGTCAAATTTTACCTAAACTTTGTGATACTGATCTGCATTGTTGGCATGTATCTTTCTTTCCTATTCTCATGCTTATATTATGACCTTCATAAATATGAACTCTCTTAGAAATACGTATGCATATGCCTATATATCTTCCCACTGGAATGTGGGATCCTGAAGGGCAGGGAATATCAGATCCAGTTATGGATTTCCCCAGGCCCTAGAATAATGCTTTGCTTATTGGGGGAAGAGACTTAAAAAGAGAGCCTCTCAAATGGAACTGGATTCAGCTTCTCTTTGTCAATCTGTTCTCACCAATTTATCCTGTATTTCTCTTACATTTATTCAGGTATTACCTTTTTCAACTCTTTAATATAGTTTTTCCTAACCTTTAGCTGTGAGATTCAATCCCATACTGCCTTTTATTTTACATAACTTAACAGTTTTGTTTCACAAGTGGGGTATACAATTAGCCATCTTTATATATTTACTGTAATCGTGCCATGTAATGTCATTTGCACAATCCAGCCCTTATGAAATCTCAAACTTACAGTAGAAATTTCAGATACCAATTCAATGAATTGATCTCAGATCAGAATAAACCAGATATCCACATGACGAAAATAACATTGCTAGAGGGGACTCACAAAAGCAATCACGTACAATTTTGCTATCCCTTTTATCTACCGATGCATAACAAACTATTCCAAATCTTAGCAGCGGCTTAAAACAATGATGGCATTTATTTTGCTCATAAATCTGGAATTTATTTTCTTCACGCATTTTATTTAGTGTCATCTGGGGTGGCTTGAAGACTAGGGGCTGGAAACAAATGAAGGCCCTTTTATTTTCATGTATGGTCAGCTGGAACTTTACCTGGGGCTGTTGTCAAAGCACCTATAGATGATGGCCTTTCCAAGTGCTTCCTTGTAATGTAGTGGCTGAGTTCCAGGGACAATCATCCCATGAGTAAATGGTGGAAACAATAATACCTTTTGATAGCCTCAGAAATCACACAGAATTATTTTGGCTATGGTAACAGGCCCACTCAGATTCAAGGGGGAAGGCACATAGACCCCCTGCTCCCATAACATTGTATTGTTTGAGTATTAAGATGGGGTATATTGGTAAGAAACGTCTGAAAACATATTCTTTCACATTGAGCTTAAAGATGACATCTGCAGGCATAATCATCCTATTTCTTGATAATGTTCCCCACTGCATATTATGGGATGTGGGTTGTTATTATAATGGCGGGGAGGCGATTAGGATTATTACAGATGTTGCTCTGTGGAGTTTACTCCCTGGAGTTGGAATTCAGACATTTCACAACTGACTACAGATATTCTCAAACTCTAGCGCGTTTGTTTACGAGATTCCTGGTAACCAGATTTAAAATCATTGGGATTGACTTAGTGACAAGGTGTGTGACAAACCCCCTCAGTGATCCTTAGGTATTTGATTTAGCATCCAAAATTTGAGACACACTGGCTTCTTCTATGATTTCAGCACATATGATAAAATAAGATAAAAAATAAATATGATATATGATATGATATGATATGATATGATATGATATGATATATGATAAAATACAATATTTGTATGAGTCCTTCCAATAAACAACTAACCTATTGGAGGGGTAGAGTGGAGAGGGGCAATGGTCGTGTTGAATGGCAAGCAGTATAACTAGCTGTGATGGTATTTTATTTTCTCAGCCTTACTATCTTAGTCTTTAGAAGCAAGTTAACTGGTACTTGCCAAATGAGATGTGGGATGTGGGAAATAGTCACTGTTGAATATGGGCAAACTATACATCATTCTTCATTTCATGCTTCAAACATATTCTGTGTGCATTTTTCATTAAAAAAAAAGCTGACACTTAGAGAGATTAAATTGCATACAATCAGAAAACAAAGGAGAGTTAGGCCAGGATTCGAAGTTTCTCTGACTCCTAAGACATTGCCTCCTTGTCAGCTCTACTTCAATGTTCCGTATCAGTAGTATGAAACCTGAAGTTGGATTAATTTCTTCCATCACTTATGTGAATAATTGACTTAAAATCAGACATCCTACAAGGACCATGGAAAGACTTTTCACCCCCAGTGGACTAGAGTTTTTGATAACATTTGCCATAAATACGTTTCATCCTGAAGTCATCTTGTCTCTGCAATGAAGCACTGAACACAGAGGTTCAGCCCAAATACACTTTGAAATGCTTTACAAAATAAAACACTATTTTTCCTGAAAAAGATTGGCACCACTTTTAGGTAACCCTATTCCTACAACTGAAGATGAATCGAGTTGACCTTCTGTCTAGGCAAGAATATAAGTTTCTCTCTTAAACTTTCTCAATTCAGTAACCACTTTTCCTTCTTAACTGTAAGTTTTTAACTTTAGCACACAACATAGACTACCTGCACTGCAGGAAACTCTGAGAATTCAGTCATGAGTTAACTGTCACCCAATGCAGACCAAAGGCTCTCATAAGACATATGATGTTGGAGGCAGTATAATAGGCATGTTAACTATCCCTTCTCCTAGTCTCGAGGTGCTATCCTCACTATCAAGTTTAATCATCAGAAAGTGGAATACCTTAGCCATTTCCTCTTATCCCCTGCAGAAAGGCTTTCACTGAGTACAATTTAATGTTATGTTTTCAGCCTGTAAAGTGAATCAATACCAAAACTGTCCATTTGAACAGTATTTTTGTTTCTTGCAGACATTGTCTATTATGTTATTCAGCACCTCTTACACAAGGAACAACATGATAAATTTCTCCTAAAATTTAGTCCCGGGAAAAAGTTCGTTTCTACAGACAAATGTTTATTTTCTTCTGTCAGACAAGAAAAAAGAAAATGTGTAAACCAATGTGTTTATCTTCTTGCCTTTCCTGCTAGAAAACTTATAGTCATTTTGAGGGTCTAACTATAGTAATTCACTTATGCGAACGGCCTCTTGACATCTATTCAGTTTTCTTCCTCCTTTTGGAAAATTTCTGGTCATCTTACATTTTTATTTGCATTAATTTTTTAGAATTAAAAATCATTTTAAAGAGTAAATTACAAAGGATGCATAATGAAAAAAATGAAGATAAAATTATTTGAAACATCTCCCAAGACTTAATAATTTCTCACCTCAGTATTTCGTAAATTTTCTCTCAATAAAAGTTGCAGCAACAGGATTTTCTGATTAGTTCTAGAATGCAGGTTTTGGAAACCCAGAAAGTCTTTTTTTATTGAAAATTACCCCTTTCATCTCTTATCAACACATTAGGAAAATCATGTCATTGTCAAGTGTTGCTGTCAATCACTTGTCAGTTGCCAAGATGATGGTAAATAGTGTAGTCATGTCACATCTAGACCAATTTTAACCTCTTTATTTCTGTTACCCAGATCACTGTGGCTTTAAATTAAAGATTATACTTCTCTCCAAATGTCTACAAAAGGATATTGAGTAACATACAAAAGGATATTGAGTGTATGAATAGTGTCTAAACTCCATAATGTATTGAGGCAGGACCAGTACTGCTTTACAGATTGTTAACCTAAACAAACACAAATTTTAGTGAGGAGAGGAGCATGGAATTTAGTGGGTAAAGTGGAAACCAGAAAATATGAAAAATTACACTGAAATTTATCTTCTGTATGCTAAAACTACAGATGAATCTGTTCCTATTCTCTCCAAATTTGTGACAGTATTATTCTAATTAATACTTTGGCTGCTTGGTCAGAAATTTATTTTGTAACCAATCATTTTAACTTATCAGGTCCCTTAAATATTACAAATGTTTAGAAAGGTTGTGATTTTCTCAACTGGGTCACTTGAAAGTACTTTTCTGTTCAAATATGTCTTATAAACATTTTCACATAATTTGCTGGAATTAAACATAATAAAGGATTGCTTGTCTTGTTTTTAGATTGGAAAGTCAAAAGAAAGGAAAATCTTTATGGAAAAGTTTTCAGCTTCACGAATTCATTGACTTTACGGGATCAAAAGCTCTAATTTTCAGAGTATATGACTCACCCCCACCTCCTCCACACAAATATACACACAAACATACATATTTTCAGAGAGAATTCTCCCTCTGATTACGGTGCTGAAATGAAAATTTGGTCCAACGTCTCCCACAAATCTGGATATGAACACTGTGGGGAACCAGACTGTGACTTATAAATAAAGACCTTCCCTGGCCTTCTGAGATTCTTTGTAAGGAAAGGTGAACTCTTTGCCTGATGCTTACAATTGTTTAACCAAGTGTCACAAAGAAACACTTTTAATAAACAGCCCTGAAATAAATACACACAATACAGATATACATATGCATAGAGTGTATATGGTTTATACTTTTTAAATACAATATCTCCAGGAGGAGTGTTTGGCCGTGGAGCATCTTTAATGTTTTCTTCTCACCTCCAGAAATATCAGGTGCATTACTTACAGCTGGATGAGGGGCTGTACCTGAATATCAGACAGTTATTACCAATCACAGAATCAAGAACGCTATTTAGTCACAAATTCTCATTAACTGAAAATTCAGGTTGGTAAAAGTGGTGTTTAACATACATTACAATTTCCTTCCTAGTTGCATGCCACTTTCATGCAAACATAAAGAATAAATGACATGGTGGAAGTTTATTTAAAATTAACCAGTCATTCTCCAAAAAGATGATCAGAGTTCTAAGGTGCTCATTAGACTCCACAAAAATGTTTGATTAACACAGGTAAATAAATAGTGTTATTAATGCTCTGGTTACAAGGCCAACACCACACCCAAAATTCCTTTTTGTAAGAAATTAGACTACACAAAGCCTAACCTAGCATTATTTGTTTACAGAAATGAAAATCTATATTAAGGGACACTAGAGATATGTTGTAGGGATTTCATGTTAGTAATATTTTATTACGAACACAATAATTTTAAAAAGTTTGGGACATCTGGGTGGCTCTGTCAGTTAAGCATCTGACTTCAGCTCAGGTCATAATCTCACATTTTGAGGGTTCAATCCCCCCATGCCCAGCTCTGTGCTGACAGATCAGAGCCTGGAGCCTGCTTTGGATTCTGTTTCCCTTTCTCTCTGCCTCTCACCCACTCATGCTCTGTCTCTCACTCTCTCTCAAAAATAAATAAACATTAAAAATTTTTTAAAAATAATAAGTTTTAAAAGTTTTACAAAGTTTATTTGTAAAGTTTATTTTTTTAATTTCTTTCTTATTTTATGATGAAAATAAAATGGAGTCAACTTTTTTTCATTGTTGAAAACTTAAAAAAATGAACTACCAGAATATATGGGAAGCCTATATCATTTTACAAAATGTATACCATTTTCAATTTTATACCATGTCCTAAGCTACAGACAGTAATGTATCTCTGTTTCATTTCATTCTGGGAAGCAAAATAAATCATGTACATGTTCCTCTTACATGTTCCAGATCAAGTTTTCAGCATCTACCTTCTTATTTTTCACCCCATTCACTGTGATGCTGATGACAGTTGTAAAAATACTTTATACTCATCTCTCTTTAGTTATTAATTGGCTAAGTAGTAGTTTAGGTAGAGTAAATCTTAAATTTAATGAGATAGATTTCTTTTCAAGTGTCTAATTCATGTAGATCCACTCACAGAACTGCCCTGGGGAATACTCCTAACATTTAGAAACTTGCACAATCACTATCTAGCAAAACATGACTACTGCTCAGGCAGCCTCCGAAATGTAAGGAGAGGTATAAACAAATCCAGGGCAAATATGATGGAATGTATAATGGGAAAAAGGGAGATTTCCTGAATCAATGTTTAATGGTTAGAATCAAAAGCATAAAATATTTTTTTTCTAGAAATATAAAGCCAGAAAATATAACTATCAATAGACTTCTTAAAGAGAATTTCCCTTAGGCATTAAAACTGGACTATAAATTAGAAATGACAAAACATTATAAAACTTGTAGATATTAGGAGTAGGAAGAGATCTTAGAAGTCTCTGATGATAAGGGTTAACAGTGAATGAACACTCATCATGGGCTTGGCATGATGAAAGTGTTTTACACAGATATCTCCTTTAATACTTCTAGGAAGCATGTGAGAAAAATGTTATTATTCCTTTTTTATGAATGATCAAAAGTAAGGCTTAGAGAGGTTAAGAAACTTGCCTAGGGTCACAAAGCCCCCATGAGAAGTGCTATTGCAATAGAGGTAGAGATTCTTAGGCCTCTGTAGTGGAGGCCTTCTCAGAACAAAGGAAGGCAAGGTGGCCCAGTCAACTCCTATACCTGTATGGATAGCTCTGACAGGACTCTGTAACTTGAACTGTGTCCAATCAGACTATATATGTCACCATATATGGGAGATAAACAGGTAGAAATTGCATAAAATGCTTCACCCCACTGTGCTCGGGGCTCAGCCTTTTGGGTCTTAGCCCGCTGAGCCCGTGCTAGCACAAATAAAGCTGCTTCCTAGAAAGAAAGGCCTCAGTGCACCCATCCCTCTGTGCAAGAATCCTGCTACACTTGGAATGGCATCCAGAGAACCAAGCTCCAGAGTCCATGTCTTGTCACTCTTCTTGACTGACTCTCTTAGTTAACCCCTTATTTTCTCACTGCAGCAGAGTGAGAAAATAACATATCCCAAGCCACGTTAGCCATTTTGGGGCACAACCAGAACTAAAATCAAGGTCAGTAAAATTACTTCTTAAAGAAGAAGCAAGGACAGATGTCATTCCTTTTGTGGCACAAAAGTAGAAGTGCCCTGAAGCAGGAGCTTGTGGTTTCAGTGTGACATGTGGAGCCGCCTGGTCCCCCTACTCTCCATTCTCTCCCCATCCATTTTCCCAGTATCAGTCTTCATAAAATACTCCTGGGTGGATTATGCAGGCCAGCAGGCCAGGCACACCACTGTAAGGTTGGCCTGGTGTGTGTAAATTGCCTCTCAGTGGGTGGCTATTATATTTATATTGGTTTAAACTGTTTCCATTGCCAATCCATTATGCTGGAATTCCCCCTTGCTGAGGGCAGCTGTGTTATTCTTTTCTTTGACTGAAGCCCAAGAACTATCTCTCCAACTCCTTGGGAACCAACCCTTTAAGAGTAAACATCTTGAGTCTAATGGGGCCCCTTCTTATCCCACTGCCACTTGCTAAGTTGGAAGCATTCCCCTCTGGCCCCAACCAGTTCATATTGCTCATTTTTCAAAGAGATGGGAATTGGAGTGGAGTGAGAAAACGACGCGATGCACATCTATGCAGAAAGCCAAAGGAATGCAGTGGGAGTAACACTGTACAAGTATCTCTTGCTTCCTTATAAGGCAAAGGATTCAAGCATCACCATGAAAGATGGTCCAGAATGCCCCAGTTGCATCCACATGAGCACCCTTCCAAGTGAAATGTCACGTTTGTGAGTGCCCTTTTCTGAACAAATCTCCTGGCAAATATTTACGGCTTTCTCAGTACTGAACACACATTCTTAAAATGGAAGTTCCATGGTCCAGTTTTGAGTTCGAAACCAGTGACTAAGGGTCGAGAACCAGTGGAACATCAGTAATGTTCATTTCCCCATATAACTGAACATCATTAATATGTATTTCTATTGCTATGACATGATAGAATAAGGAAGCAAGTTTATAAATTTAATTGTTCCCTTGAGTGCCAGGTTTATCACTACAAAGTGTTGACTGTTGATAACCCCAGCCACTTGTCCTACAAATATAGACCATTGGTCTTAAGGGAAATCAGGGAAAAAAACTTGGAAATAGCAAACTTAATGATACATGTGCAAAAGCAGTCCAAAAAAGCCTTTATCTGATGATGTACCCGTTTCATCACTCTTAATTAAGAATTCACACTTAGGGGAGATAGTTACTGCAAGGACAAATACAAACTAAAAATAAAACATCTCCCTGTTAAAAAAAAAAAAGGGGCAAAGAGATTGCTCTTTCCTCCCTTTTTTGTAGAGCATTTACTTTAGAAAACTTAAAATTGTATTTTCTCCTCTCTTTAAAATTCTTTTTGAAAACTAGATAGGCCCTTTAAGACCGTGAATGCCTTCCTCTAGAGGAGGAAGGATCTCTTTGAAAGGTAAACATCAAGGGATATAGCACCCTTATTTGAGTGTGTGGGAGGGAGGAGCCTAACTTCAGTGGGCACCTGGCTCAAGTTGTGAAAACTACCTCCTGACATAAAAATAAGAGAAGTTTGTTTTTTCTTTGGGTAAAGCCCATTAGCTGATACAGATCCTATGTCAATTACCCAGTAAAATTAGGATGAACTATGTGTGTCAAGTCCTCTTACCTCAGAACTAGTTAACTGTTTATCTTGAAAACATATATAGAATAGGTTGTATCTGTTGGGCTGTAGAAGAGGATGCGATTTTTTCTGTCCTTGCAATCTCTTCGTGATTGCCCATGATTTGCATCACATTCTGACTTAATGATTATTCACTGAGAGTGAATTTAAAATACAATCATTAAAATAATAATTAAAAATAATTTTTAATGAAAATTTTTTGTAATTTTGTAATTTTTGTCTACTACTTTTGTAAAGACAATCTCAAGGTTGAAGGAAGATACTGTTTTCAATTGTATTTCCCCAACATTGCCACGTTTTGAAGAAAGAAAGGATTTATATGGACTTTGGATGCTATGTGTAATGGAGCAAATTTGTCTTGATTCAAAAGACCTGAGTCTTCCCATCTAATTAATATATCAAGGTTCACTGTGCAAACCAACCTCTGTTCAGTCAAGTCTATAGTCAGACACGAAGTGTTTGTTTTGATTTTGCTTGTATGTGTAACCTACTCTAGGTTCATTAAATTGATATTATCTTGTTATAGTAAAGTCTGTAAAGCAAAAAGAAAAAAAGTTTTCCAAATGTTCATGAGAAAAGCAGATAAATGTAAAGTTGAAAATCATGTCAAAGAAATTTTAAGGAGACAAAAATATTTTTTATGTATGTGAAATTCACATGTATAACAAATTACAATAAAGTATTTGATATTTGAGTAGGATGATTTATTGGAACTGAATTTTAGTTCTTGTATTTAAAGTATATGCCAGTAGTTCTCAAAATTTAATAAGCCTTAGGGTCACCTGGGAAGATTATTTTATTGTAGGGTTCTCACCTCTGACGTCTTGGTTCAATAGATAAGGAGTGTGTCCCTGAAATCTCCATTTTTTCAGAGCACCCCAACTGATTCTGATGCAGGTGGTTCAGAAACTCTAAATTAAAGGAACACTGGTAGATACAATAAATGTACGACATTCCAAATTCCAGGCTAACCTGGAACTAGAACAAATCTAGCCTCACTTTTAAATAAATGAAAAAATTACATTGTAAATTATTATTCTTTTATTCACAGACTCTTTTGCACTATTTTTATATGCCTAGTCAGAAAAGAAAGATACTTACTATCATGGGAGAAAACATAAAATAAAAATGGTTACATTGATGTGCTTCAACATAGCTAAAATAAAGGAAACCTCAAGTTATACTGGAAAGCATTATATTCATTTGCAATACCAGAAACCAGAAAATGAGGTAGGCAAAATTACATTAAAATAAAAATGAAAATAAAATAATAATTTGGTCTTAAAAATCCATGCCAGAAGTCTTATAAAACAATAGAAACTTTATTTAATTAACCCTGTTGGAACAGAGAATTTGGCATCTGAAATGTCAAACGGATGTCAATGAATGGAGAGAGTTTCAGTCGCTGTTGAAGAGGCATGTGTGGTACCTGGATAGCACACAAAGTAAGGATTTCTGAGAGGCAAGTTCAATGGGAATTACTTTGGAAATTTTTCCTTAGGGGCACAAAATTTAAACTTACACCACTATGGAAAGATTAGCACTGTTGAAATTGAACTCCCTGGGTGAGAGTGGTGGCAGAACAGTATCTCCTGTTAAATCTGCTGTCGGAATCCAGCTAACTCCATCTCAATTTCTTTGCTTTTTAAAGCCCCCCGAAGCTTTGTAAAATGCCGCTGATATACTTTCTCTTATGACACAGATCAGTACCATCATATAGGAAAGTATTCCTTACGCTATCTCCACAGTATTTCCAATATCAGCATTGCCTGCTTAGAATATTTCAAATTAGTGGAGCCTTTAGTTCTAGAAATCATGTCCTGCACTATTCGACCTTACAAAGTGATAGGTCATCTGACAAAACAAAACAGGAACGAAATCCAGCATAAACCCAGTGTGTTGTACAACTGGATGTCTTTTTTTTTTTTTTTTTTTTTTTCATTCCTTTCCTTCTCTGGAGGTATTTTTACATTATTGTCCCTCATCTGCCTTATTTTTTTCTGTGTTAATCTTTTATTCATTCTAATTCATCTTTGTGAAACTATTCTTTTATCCCACTCACTGAACACATTGATATATTTTATTATTTCTTTGTTGACCTCTTTTTCTTGGCTTTGTTTCCTATATAATATATTCTAATTATGCAGAATTTCTTTTATACCTTAAGGTCTATACCCCAGCCTTCTTCCCTCCTTAATTCCATTTACCTTTACTCATTTTTACATTTTACCTATGTCCTCTTTTTTTCTCTATTCCAGACTGAGTTGTGTTCCCTCAATATTCGTATGTTGAAGCCCTATACCCTGGTAACTCGGAACATGACGCTATTTAGAGATAGGGCCTGTAAGAAGTAATTAAAATGAGGCTATATGAGTGGCACTAATCCAATATGATGGGTGTCCTATCCAAACAGGGGATTAGTACACAGACCATACAGACTGAAGGATGCCCAGGTGAAGACACAACTAGAAAGTGGCCATCTATAAGCCAAAGAGAGAGGCATCAAAGACACCAAACGTACCAATGCCCTGATCTCAGACTTCAGCCTCCAGAACTATAAGAAAATAAACGTCTGTTGTTTAAGCTACCCAGTCTCTGGTATTTTGTGATGGCAGCTCTGGAAACTAATTTTCTGTTTCAATCCTTTCTCTCCTTTATGTTCTATTAGAGCTCATCCTTACTTTTTGAATGCCCTGGATCCTCTTCACTTCTCTTCCTCCTGTTTATTCACATATCTTCCTCTCTATTGATCAACACATGAAATATTAAAAATATTCAAAATTTCTATTTTGCTCAAAGCATTGTTCTGTGAGGGTTTCAACTTCTCTGTATTGTAGTTTCACCATCTGTAAAATGGGATGGTAAAAGTATTAATCTCATATAGGACCATTGCAAAGATTTAATTTATTAACCCAGATAATGCCTAGAACAGTGTGTGGCAAAGAATAAGTCAAAGTAAATATTGAGTGGTTCTATTATTATTACCGCTTTTTCATCCAAAGAGTATCTACTGAGTTTTCATCCTGTGCCAGGAACTATATTCAGAAAGCTCATGGTCAAGTGGGAAAAACAAGACCACATACAAACTCACCAATAAATAAATACTATCAGATTTTGTTACACACTATGCAATCAATTTAAAGGGTGATATGATACATAATGATGCAGCCACTATTTCAAATTGTTTGGTGTTTATGGAAGTCATTCTAATTCTGACAAGAGAGAAAGAAAGAAAGATGCAGAGAAGGAGGGAGGGAGGGAGGGAGGGAGGGAGGGAGGGAGGGAGGGAAGAAGGAAGGAAGGAAAGAAGGAAATCCATCCATGCAAGGCTCAGGTGGCAACGGAGAAAGAAGCAATGAGAATGGTTGGTGCAAAGCCCCTATGGTGGACATGAGTTGGTGATTTGGGGGAACTGAAAGAAGGCGAATACTGCACAGTAGTGGGTTAAGAAGGCAAGTTACACAAAATGAGGTAGACCGAGGATATAGGTAGGGCCAGTTCATACTGGACGTCATAAGCCACTGAGGCTTTGAGAGGTTACACAACTTGCTGATGTCAGCACTGCATGTCATTTTGTAAAAAGAGCATGAGGAGGCTAGACTCAAGAGTGCTTGGGACCCAGGGCTCAAAGCTATCAGGAATCAATTTCTCTTCTCTTCTCTCTCTCTCTCTCTCTGTCTCTTGCTATCTCCCCATAACTTGTTTCAGCATTGCTCTGCATCCTATCTTCATCCTCTTCCTCCAGCCTATTGTGCTCTGAGAGGGACATTTCAAGGAGAATTCTACTTGACCCAGCTTGGGTCTCAAGTCCATTGCTGACACCATCACCACTATGAGTCACACACTATGAGTCCCTGTATCCAGGGGAATGACAGTTCCAACTAGGATCACAAGGTTTGAAGGAGTTTCCCAGAAGAAAGAAGGTGCCAGGATGAAGCAATAAATTTCCTCTATAGCCTAAAAGGAAGCTCCTACTGGGAAGCAAATGTCTAAGAATATGGGCTTGGTGTGGCTCTTGGGATGCAAAAAGGAGCTCAGTGGGGGAAGACTGGGAACCATGGAACTGTCTAGCTCTGGGAGAACATTGGTTGCCCAGACTGATTCTTTTGTCTCAGTCTGAGCAGGTATAATACAACTTTGTCATAAGGTATCATAAGTAATCTTTATCCTTATACCCAGAACTTCGTTGTGAATAGATATTATTATTTCATCAGCAGTTCAGAAACCTGGAGCTTTCTCAGACACAAATACTGCATTTTCTGGCTGGTCTTCTCACCCTTAAGACACAGGACATGAGTGTTGGGAAGGTGGCTGGAGCTGATGTATTGCTGAGTGCACACTGCCAAGAGACTGGGGATCCCCCGGAGGGGCAGTGTTGGTCCTCATGTGCTTTACAAAAGCTCCTGTGAGCTTAAAGGAACATCTCTGATTGCAAACAGGTACCAAAATGTAGAACGTGCATTCTCTTTTATTCTAGTCCTAAGAATTTACCATGAGACACTTGACAGGTAGGTCAAAATATATATATAAGGATATTGCTTATAGTAAAAAATAATTTGGAAAAAAAAAAGAAAGGGAGATTTTGGGTATGGAATCTGTTTAATGTATTGTCTGCCATGGAAGGAATGTCCATTCATGCTTTCAGTAAGCATTTATTTCTTACCTCCAGAGGAGACAGCTACTGGGATATCTTCTCTCAGCACAAAAAATCCCCCTACTTTTAAGGTCCACCTCTGCCGCCCCTAACCCCCCCACCCCCATCATACAGATAGGCTGGTAACAGCTATTCAGTCATTCATTCAACAAAGATTTATAGGTTGTCTTTGACTGTTGTAGAAGATAGTGATCCCAAGAAATCACAATCCTAGTTCTTTACTATTTAGTACAGTGCATCTGTGAACATTTTAGGATATGTCAGCACTATTGCATATATATCAAGGAGTGACTGCTGGGCATAAGATATGCCTATGTTCAACTTTAGTATATACTAGAGCAGTGCTACTGGAAAGAAATATGAGGCAAACCTCGAATATAATTTAAAAATTTTAGTAGTTACATTTTAACAAGTAACCTGTTTTAACCAGCTGAAACTGGCAAGCTACTAAGAACTTTGAATGGCCCAGAAATGCCAATCCTTCGGTGGACCAAAATGAAGACTTTTCCTAACCAATGACCATGCGTCCAGACCTACATATGGTTCAATATGAGTACAAGGTAACACAGGTATAATTGCATGGTACAAGGCAATGCTGCATACACAAGCTCGATTTTACAGGATTTTATAAACATTGAGGATGTCATCATTTACATAAGTAATTCTTAAATGTTTCAAGTGCATATGAATCACCTGGGAATCTTGTAAAAGCAAATTCCAAATTTACTGTGATGTAGGAGGCCCAAAGCTCACATTTAGAGACATACTGTTATATTTTGAGGAAACCTAAGAAAACTTTTAAAAGGTGAAGTATTTTATTTATTTATTTATTTATTTATTTATTTATTTATAGCTCTCTTATAGAAACACTTAGCATGGCTTTCACAGGGTGTGACTGGAAGTAGGTTAGAACCAATACAAAGCTGCTTCAATTGTTCAGATAGGAAATTATAAGAGCCTGAAATCAGGCACTTTGGGCTGGAGATAAGAGAGGGTGAATTTATGAGACATTAGGACTGTTTGAACCTAGTGTGATGTAAAAAATGAAGCCAGGAGAGAGGCACGGAGTCTGAATGCAGACTAGATGGACCATTGTGCTATTATTCATCAAGATAAGAACTACTAAGGGGAAGTGGAAAATGAGTATTTGTCCATTCCAATGCAGAACATGAGCATGCTATTTGAATAAACTATATTGTCAGTTTCTCTCAACCCATCTGCCATTGCTGGCTAGCAATGGTCATAATGTGAGCCATTGTAGTATTAGAAATGGAAGGATTAAACAGAAATAGCAAAAGCTATTATTGCCTCAGAGATGTTTAATGCTCTGACCCCTGAAATAGTCTGAAAATCCATGTTTAACTCTCGTTACAAGTTAGAATAGATTTTTCTAATCAAAATGACTATATAACTCTTCCTTTCCTCAAAGTTTCTAAAGAACCAAAAGATATCTGATTCTTCTGACAGAGCATGGCTAATGGAGAGACTTCAAAGAATATTCAAGTTAAGAGTATTCAAGTTAAGTACACAGAATTGCAACATTATATCCCTCCTGGGTTTGACAAGAAAAGCTTTAGACTTATCAGAGATTAATAATAAGGACACCAAAGCCAGAAACAAACCTTGCAGGGTCTCTCAGAGCCCTCAATATCATGGAATGAGGCCTTAGTCTTATTGTAGTCCTCTTTAGGAAGTTCTCAAGGAAAGAACCTTTTGAGGTTTTGTTAGTTAGAGTCCACACTTGGATGTATCCTACTGACCTACTTTTTTTTTTTTAATTTTTTAATGTTTGTTTTGTTCTGTTTTGTTTTGACAAAGAGAGAGACAGAGCATGCAATGGAGGGGCCGAGAGAAATATGGAAATACAGAATCTGAAGCAGGCTCCAGGCTCTAAGCTGTCAGCACAGAGCCCGATGTGGGGCTCAAAATCGTGAACCAGGAGATCATGACCTGAGCCGAAGTTGCCGCTTAACCGACTGAGCCACCCAGGTGCCCCACCTACTGAACTATTAAGATCCAAGTTCTGACATCCAGAATGAGGAGAATTAGAGAGGGAGTCCTTCTTTAACAAATTATATGTGTGTGCACTGAACATTAGCATGGGATGGATTTCAATAATCAGTCACAAAAATGCAGTAGGCTTTTGTTGAACTAAATTGTTTCCTTTTCTCAACACCTCAAAAGGTACATAACAGAGGCTTCCCCTACACTTAAAGAGAGTAACTGGAAAGGGTATGAACACTGTACTGCCTCCCTCTGTGAGCTTTCTATTTCTTGCTAGGATGGAATCTGAAACCAAACTTCTATAGTGCTATAGCTCAGATTTTTCCATGATTGCAAGAGCTGCCTCCCAGTGTTAAAAAAATTGCTTTAGAATTTGTCTGGTATTTCTGCTTGAATCTAAGCTGTGTTCACTATAGGATTCAGAACCGAAATGTATTTGAAATATATGCATTCAGTTCAAGGACAATGAGCTAGGATATCCATTTACTCTGACTGGCTTCCAGATAGCTGCTCAAATCCTTTCTTAAGGAATCTCCAATAAGCAACATTAAAACCAAAGAGAGGTTTTCCTAATGCCTGCTGGGCATCAAAGAGCTGAAGCTTCCATTAGCTTGGTGCCAGCACAGAACTGGCAAGAACAGTGGCAGCAACATCAGCCTTGGAAGTGCCCCAGTCCTTCCTGCGCTAACAGTGATGCCTTTGAAATTTTGGCAATGAGTTACCGTTTGGGGATCAGCAGTGATAGGACACATTGTTCAGTGAGATAGAGCTCAAGAGAAAGAAAATGGTGGAACCCCTCTGGCCACCCCTTCTCAGTCTTCTCCAGCTGTCCTCTGCTTTCTAACCTCTACACAGTAATGTGCAAAGAGGGCTTTTAGTCTCCAAGAACTCCTCTTTTATCTATCCATATTCATTCCATAAGTGATAACGTTTGGTTCATGGCCATACACCAATGATTATCACATTTGTACATCCAGCCTAGATTTCTCCCTAGATCTCTTGATTTGTACATCAAAACAGCTGTTGTGGGTTCCATCTGGATATCTAGTAGGTATTTCAAACTTACCATAACCAAAATTTGATTTTGATTTTCCCTCTAAATTCCCCTCCTTCCATACTTTTTTCCTTATCCAAATGCCAAATTTGTTCTTCAAATTGTCCACACCAAAAATTTTAATCCCCTTAGATTCCTTTTCTTGTCATACCCCACGCTCAGTCCTCCAGCAAATTCCTAGAGTTTTTATCCTCAAAATATATCCCATATCCATTCCATGTCTACTGTTGCTACTTGGCCCAAGGCTCCATTGTGTCTGACCTGGACTATACATATTAGCTTCCTCACTGGTCCTCTGGATTCTAATTTTGCGATCTTAAAAATGTCTCTCAATAAAACAGCCAGAGCAATACATCTAAGGAATGTATCATACTCTGTTGAAAAGCTTGCAGTGGCTCCCCATATAATCAGGATGGCCAAATCTAAATATTCATTGTGTCCTACATGCTGGGGACCTTGAACCCCTCAAGCCCCAACTCCCTCCTCTTTCCTGCTCACACTGTCCTTTCCAGGTTGACATGCTTACTCCCAATAGCCATTGGCCTAGCTGTTCCCTTTATTTGGAACACCCTTTTGAAAAATATCCACATGGCTTTCTTCCCCCATTTTCCTCAATCTCTGCTTGAATGTCACATGATGGAAGTGGCCTTCCTTGAGCAGATTGTGTAAAAAAGCAGCCCTGATCCCACACTTACTTTATCTTGCTTCTCTTCTATCTGTCACCAGCTGATTTGCTATATACACATTTACTTGTTTACTTGTCTATTTTCTGTTTCCCTAATGGAACGGAAGCTCCAAGAGCTCAGAACTTTTGTTTGTTTGGGTTTTTTCATTGCTTATCTCCAGGGCCTAGAATAGTGCTTAGACTATAGAGGGCTGGAAATAAATATTGAAAGAATGATCTGTGGAAATAGAATGGGGGTTCACAGGTCAGGTTGACATCAATTGATGTGGGGGCATTAATGGCATACATATTTGTGGACTCTGGTAATTCAAATCTTCTGGGAGTGGTGCCTTAAAATCTGATATTTAGATAGCTTGCAGGAGATTATGATAATCACTGAGACTTAAGAACCATGAAACCTAAACACTAGTTCTCTAAGCTCCTGGAAAACAACCTCTGAGAGCTCCTGAAACTCCTTGGGAAGTATCTGAAAGGGCTAGAATTCCCAATTATGGGTCAGGCCAGAGTCAGACAGAATGGTTTTATGACTGGCATAATGGCCCTGTTCTATCTGCAGATGGCTCTAGGACAGGAAGAAATATGGATTACAATGGAAGGTGAACAACTCAGACATTTTACTTAAAAAATCTCTGTCTAGCCCCTTCTGTCTTCCTGGAGAGACACCAACACTACCCACAGCCAAAGAGGAAATGTAGAACTGCTCCCAATTTGTACATGCATGGAGGCAGAGGGTGAAGGGGAGCCTTGGCTTCACAGCCCTAAAGACAAAATCTATGCATTGTGCTCCATATGGACTGAGGGTAGAAATAAGACTTATTACTGGGAATGTAATGGACAGAACCCTGGAATGGAAGTCACGACATCCAGGGTCTGGTCAGAGATCTGTCTCTAATTGGATGTGTGACTTCAAGTGCACTATGGAATAACTCAACTCTCTCTTTTGTAAACTGAAGTTCTTCCTTACTCCAAGGGCCTGCTGGGTCCATGGCATGATCTCAGCCCTCCCGTAATGTAAAAGAAATATCCCTGATGTACTATTCTATCCTGAAAATTATAAGAAGCCTGTCAGAGTACTGGAAGAGTAGATAAGGGCAAGAACTAAGGAACAAGAGCTACTTACAGATATTCCAAGTCAACTGATATGGAATGGGATTAAGAATCTAGGAAAAGTGGAGCGCCTGGGTGGCACAGTCGGTTGGGCGTCCGACTTCAGCCAGGTCACGATCTCGCGGTCCGTGAGTTCGAGCCCCGTGTCGGGCTCTGGGCTGATGGCTCAGAGCCTGGAGCCTGTTTCCGATTCTGTGTCTCCCTCTCTCTCTGCCCCTCCCCCGTTCATGCTCTGTCTCTCTCTGTCCCAAAAATAAATAAACGTTGAAAAAAAAAAAAGAATCTAGGAAAAGAAATAAATGCTGGCTCATTTATACTCAGTCTTTCTCATCCCAAGAAACAGACAGAGGGGGAAAGGCCCAGGTCCATTAAATGCTTCGTTGTCACTTTGGCATGAATTGGTTGGACCAATTGCATTAGGAGAGGACCTGTCAAGTCTGATGATGTCCTTATCTACAGCAGGAAGAGTAAAAATGATGTTCAGTTTGAGGGTATCTTAAGTACTGTAATTGTAACACTAGTTTACTTTAATCTTGAAAATATCCGTTCTCCTCCTGAACTCAGACAGCACTGAAAATGACTTGCTTTTCTTTTCCCTGAGCAGGCTAGATGAACAGAAGTGCATTTTCACAGTGCTCCTCTGGGGTGGTAATGTGGACAAATGTATGCAGCAAGGTTTTTGCAAGTAGATTAAGTGAAAGGAAAAGTTTAACACAGAGGCTCAGCAGTTCTGCTAGGATCTCACTTGCAAACAGCCATGAAAAAAATTACGCAGGAGGGAATGGGTTGATGCTTGCTGTCTGCTGCAGGGCATCTCAGAAGCAGCAAAGGAAACCACGGACCTGGCCAAGGATTGTTGCGTCTTAACTAGCTTCCCTGGGGAACATGGCGGCCCATATTATCTGGGAACTAGATGGAAAATGACAAGCACATAACACTCCTTCACAGGTATATAGTGCTTTTCATATTCAAAGCTCTTTAATGCTTCCCTCAGGAATCTTGTGAGATAAGAGAGGAAGTGATTATATCCCCAGTTTGTGAAAGGGAGAATCAAAGCTGAAGGGTCAAACAATTTGCACAGAAAATAATTGGAGTCAGTGTCCAAGCAACATCAGGCCTCAGGGGTTCCTGGTGTTGAAGCCAGAGCTCAGAAAAATGAGGCCCAGAGCCTGGATCTGGAAAGCTCATATCAAAGGAAAGAAGTACCCAAGGAAGGTCTCGTAATTAAAAGTGATTGGACAAAACTCAGTCATGGTGCAGAATAATGCAGGCAGATCCATAACTGAAATGACAAATAAGTGGCACGTTGCTGAAAATTGAATTAATTTCCTAGAGCTTATTTCTGTAGGCATATTGCCATTTGATGGACATCAGCTATGCATTGATAGGAATGCAGAGATTGGAATCAAGAAAACTCTGGATGCTTGAATTCATCTCTAAAGAATAGTTGCAATATTTCAAAAGGAGCTTAAAGTTAACTTGAATTAACAAAAGCTTAAATATAAACCTCCCTTCCTCTCTATCTAGCCCTTTTGTTTCTTTCTTCCATTCAACTCTTTTTTTCTTCAGTGCTATTGGCCAAAAGAAGGAATTACCAGAAGAAAAAAATAAGTTAGTTCATCTTTCACTCAAAGACTACAAGAACTCCTATTTCTAGCTCTGATACAACCTTATCCATAAATAGAGTTATCTTCATTCAGGCGTCTTTAATGCTTGGTTGAGAAGAACATGCTCTGGTGAGTACTCCTGAATCACACCTGAAGGTCTATATAAACCATGGATACTACTAAACCCTATGTATACTGTTTTCTTTTTTCTTTCCTATTTCCACATATGTGATAAACTTTAGTTTATAAATTAGGCACCATAAGAGATT
The DNA here is from genome assembly GCF_016509475.1 of Prionailurus bengalensis. Classification (NCBI taxonomy): domain Eukaryota; kingdom Metazoa; phylum Chordata; class Mammalia; order Carnivora; family Felidae; genus Prionailurus; species Prionailurus bengalensis. The sequence goes on along the minus strand of NC_057349.1, from coordinate 81,835,923 downwards.
AACAATAGCCAATAATTAAATAGGACAATTATAATAATATACTACAGTAAAAGGTATATGACTGTGATCTCTCTCTCTCTCCCTCTCTCCTCTGTCTGTCTCTTTGTCAAAATATCTTATTGTACAATACTCACCCTTCTTCTTGTGATTATGTGAGATGACACAATGTCTACATGATGAGATGAAATGAGGAGAATGACACAGGCATTGTGGTAGTGTTAGGCTAGTATTGACCTTCTGACAATTTGTCAGAAAGAGGATCATTTGCTTCTGTAACATGGTTGACAGCCAGGTAACTGAAAACACGGATAAGGGGGGACTACTGTATTCATAGCTATTATATGGAGACATCACTTCAAAAAGTTTGTTGTTTCATTGTTTCCCTGAAAATCATATGAAATAATACATATATAAAAATCTATGTAGTAACTGATGGAAAGGAAATATTGAACAAAAGTTAGCTTTAAAATAGAGCATTTTAGCTTGTGCCATCTAGCCAATTACACAAACTTAGTGACTTAAAACAATACAAATTTACTACCTAACAGTTCGACAGGTCTCTCTGGGCTAAAATCAAGGTATCCACAAGGGTGAACTCTTTTCTGGAGGCTGTAAGAAAATCCATTATAATGTTCCATCTCTCTGCCTTTCTTTTATAGTCACATCTCCTCTGACTCTCTTCTGCCTTCCTCTTTCATTTTAAAGTACCTTTGGGATTACATTGGGCCCTCCTGAATAATTCACAATACTGTCTCCATCTCAACTCATCCTACCTCACAGTAATCACCTGTGGTGGGCTGAATAATGTCCCCTAAAAGAGATCCATGTCCTAATCCATGGAACCCATAAATGTTACCTTCTAGGGCAAAAAATAAAATTAAAAAAAGACTTTACAGACATGATTCAATGATGTGTCATGAAATGGGGAGATTGTCAGAGTAGCCTTTAAAAGCCATCACAAGTGTCTTTATATAAAGGAGGCAGAAGGAGATGATATGCACAGGAGAGAAGACAATGTGACCACAGAGACAGAGATCTGAGTGATGTAGCCACAAGCCAAGGAATACTAACAGCCACCAGAAGCTGGAAGAGGCAAGGAGAAGATTCGCCCCTAAAGCTTGGAGGGAATTTCAAGACTGTCCTCATCTGGATTTCGGCCCAGTGAGGCCGATTTTAGAGTTCTGGCCTTCAGATGTGTGAGACCATCGATTTCTGTTTTCTGAAGCTGCCAAGTGTATGGCAACTTACTATAGCAGCCATAAGAAACTAATATAGCAAACATAACTCCACCGCGACCTTAATTCTCCTTTGTCATGTAATATAACATGGTCCCAGGTTTTGAAGATTAGGACATAGACAACGCAGAGGGAACATTATTCTGCCTATTACACTCCTTTAGCCCATTAGCTCCATAAGTGTATCCCTATAGCTCCCTCCATTCACTACTACGTAACACATTGCACCGTGGCTCCTCTTCTTTCAATTCTGTAGCTTAGTGGTTGAGAGTGTTGGTTCTGGAATATAACCTCTTCAACACTTACTAGTTGTGCGATCCAGGAAAGTTGTTTGATTTAGTTTTCTCACCAATAAAGTGGGAGATAATAGGGGTGCCTGGGTGGCTCAGTTGGTTGAGCATCCGACTTCAGCTCAGGTCATGGTCTTGCAGTTGGGGAGTTCGAGCCCCGTGTCGGGCTCTGTGCTAACAAACAGCTCAGAGCCTAGAGCCTGCTTCGGATTCTGTGTCTCTCGCTCTCTCTCCCTCCCCTGCTCATTCTCTGCCTCTCTCTGTCTCTCAAAAATCAATGTTTAATTTTTTTTTAAATAAAAAAAAAAGTGGCAGATAATGTAGTACCACCTTATAGGACGGTTAACCTATTAAATGATATAATGCATGTGAAATTCTTAGTGTTGTTTGCACACATAATCTTTCAACAATGTCACATAATATTATTGATATCCTTTTCATCACCACCATCTTCATCAACATCTAGGTAGTAGAAGGAGCATGAGTATATCAGTTTTCTATTATGTAGTAATTGAAATAATGGCTTCAAACAATCATTTATTACTATATAATCATATGGGTCATAAATTTTGGCTGAGCTCATATGGGCAATTCTTCTGCTTGTCTTACTTTTCCTCACTCATGTGGGAGCATGCAGCCTAGTAGGCTTCACAGTCCAGGTCCAAGACAGGCTCGGTCCCGGGGATGGTGGTTGATACCGATGAGCACAAGCTGTTGCACCCTAATGGAAACTATCTCAGGCTCGTTTCCATGGAAGTCTGAGGAGGAGACCTTTGTCTTGAGACCTAGGCTCAAAACTCCCAATTGTTGCTCTGCTACTTTCTGTTGGTCAAAGCAAGTCCCAGGGACAGCCTAAATTCAGAAGAGTGGCAAGAGCTCTATTATAACCAGCTTTGGGAAGATAGCTGTGGATCTGAAGATTTGCAAATGCATGACCTTGGGCAAATCTCATAACCTCCAGTATGATAACAGCAGTTATTTTTCTTTAAATGTTTATTTTTGAGAGAAAGACAGAGCACAACCCTATGCATGAGCAGGGGAGGGGCAGAGATAGAGGGAGGCAGAGGATTCCAAGTGGGCTCCCCGCTGACAGCAGAGAGTCTGATGCAGGGTTCGAACTCACAAACTGCGAGATCATGACCCGAGACAAAGTCGGACACTTAACCAGCCGAGCCACCCAGATGCCCCACAATAGCAACATTTAAAGGGTCATTGTATCCCAAACACTGTGATAAAATCCAGACATACTAAGACAGACTGAGTCATGCCCCCTCCTCTAAAGAAAATATTTATAAAACCAGTGTAATATTTATTGTAAAGGATTAGTGTGAGGACTAAATAGATAATATATATGAAACGTCTAGTATAGTGACTGGTAGTAACTGACATGTAGTAGGCACTCAATAATTAAGAGCAATCATTATTACTGAATTTTCATATGAATGCTCAGATTTCACTTGTAAATGGATTTGAAAGCGATGTCACCTGTATTAGTCTCCTGAGGCTGCCCTAAGAAAATACAATAGACTGGGTGCCTTAACAACAGAAATTTATTTTTCATAGGTGTGGAGGCTGATAAGTATAAGATCAAGGTGTCAGCAAGGCAGGTTTCATTTTGAGGCCTCTTTTCCTGGCTTGTAGAAAGATGCCATCGCACTGTGTGATCACATGACCTCTTCTTTATGTATGGGTGTGAAAAGAAAGAGGCAAACTTCCTGCTCTCTCTTCTTATAAGGACACTAATCCCATCATGAGGGCCACACCCTCACAAACTCATCTAACCCTAACTACCTACCAAAGGCATTATATCTCCAAATACAATCACAATAGAGGCTAGGACTTCAATATATATGAATCGGGGTGGAAGCAGGAGGCTGTGCACAAACTCAGTCCTTAACACCATCCAAAGCTTTTCATCTTTCAGGCCCAGAGGATAAAAAGCCTAGATGTGAGGTCTTTAGTGGACTGGAATTGATTCCACAGCATTGAATTGGAGCCATCTTTTAAGTAAACATTTATAATCAAAACTAAAAGCTTGCATTCAACCTCAGATTTGTTCTATAAAGACAATCATATGCATAGGGTGCAATTATCAGAGCCATAAACACATAATGCACTAATTCACTCTTCAACAAGGACAGGTGTTTAAATGCTTTTCACTGTCCAGGGAGTGGCAAAGCCTGGGTAATAACTTCAGTTTCAGACACAGCTTATTTTTTTGTTCAAAGGCTTATCGCAAATCCTGGGTGTCAGAACGAGGCAGGATGAAAAGAGAACAGAACTGGGCATCGGACCACCTGGTATACAGACCCAGCATTAGCACTAACAAGCTCTGTGACCTAAAGGAAGCTATATAACCTCTCAGAGCCTCGGTCTCTTAATGCACAATAAGTGCAGAAATTGGCTTAGTGTTTTTGTGCTGTGTGCCATGGTGCCCTGGGGTAACATAGACCTACAGCAGGAATAGGAGGCATGGACAGCTTGAGAGCCTCAACATCTATACCCGCCCAGCTCCCCTCCCTTGTCTAAGCCTCACTTGAGTCACTTGAAGAAAGGATCCAGTGGAGGAAATAATGTAAATGATTGGAGGTCAGTGGGCTATATCAGAGAGTTCAAGCTTCAACGTGCTTACAAAGCAACTGAGGATCTTGTTGAACTTCAGATTCAGATGCAATAGGTCTGGATTATTTTTTTAATGTTTATTTATTTATTTTTGAAAGACAAGCAAGAGATCAAGAGCAGGGGAAGGGCAGAAAGAGAGAGAGAGAGAGAGAGAGAGAGAGAGAGAGAGAGAGAGAATCCCAAGTAGGCTCCGCACTGTCAGCAAAGAGTGGATGGGGTATTTCCAAGAAGCTCCTATGTGATGCTGATACTGCCTATCCCCTGATAGTGCTATGTATAGTAAGAGACTAGATTACAACTGAATCTTTAAGTCCACATTTTTATTTACTAAAGAAAAATATTTCTAGTGTGGGAGTATAGGTATCAAATGACAAGAGACCAAAGAAGCTTTGTAATCTTAGGGATATTCCAACCGATCTCATAGCCAAAAAAGCTTTCCTCCAGAAAAAAAGAGGTCTGAAAATACGTTTGGAAGGACAAGTACACCTGAACTGACTTAGCTGAAGTTTGTAGGTGCCTCAACCTTCGTGTGGAATTCAAAGCAAATCTCTTCGAGGGTTCAGTGCAATTCTATTACCTTTCCCATTGTTCTTTTCATTTTCTCACTCCTCTGCCCTGCCTGTTTCCAGGTGAGATGGGAAATAGAAGGGCCAAAATACCAATAATAAGAAAGGATTTTCTCACAGTATTTGCAGTCCAGCTGGAATTGGGAAGTAACAAAAAATCTCACAAGCAAAGCAAATCTTGAGGCCATCCAATTTGGTAGAGCCCTGAGCGACTGACTAAGAATCTAATGGGGAGGCTCCCTAAAGTTTTAGGCCTCTAAAGCCTACCCATTATTCATTTCAATACCAGAAATTTCCAGTCCGTACTGCTCTGGTTCTCCAACAAGGTGGGTGATTAGCTTCCTATCTGCCTGGTCAGGGAACTAGTCTTAACACTATTATGTTCAGACACATAAACCTCCCTGATGAACCATATTTCTAAGGTTGCAAAGATAATCCAGAGACAAATAGTGTGCAAAAGCACATGAAAACTGCAAAGATGAATTAAATTACATTCCAGAGACTAAAGAATAAATTGGAAATGAGGCAATTTTTTATTCAAGAAGACTTTCTCCCAGTTCTCTCCAAATGTAAACATGCGGCTCTCTGCAGAGGATGGGGTCACCCACTGCCTGGGGAAAGCAGCTTGAATTTTATTACCTTGGTGATCCCTGGCAGCATACGCACTTCAGGAGGCACAAACCCTGCTCCCCTTTACTTTGTCTCATGTGCTGGTTTCCAGCTCTCATAACATTTTAATTAAATTTGGGCTTGTCTTTCTCTCTCACCTTACTCTGCATCAAAGGAGAGGCTTTTCACATGCAGCCTGGCTGGGGTCCCTGAAATTCTTCCATTCCAAGAGCAGGCTGCTTTGCCATACAAGGAGAGCGGCAATTAAATCAAAGCAGAGGTAACCTACAGCTTCTCGAAGAGATAGCTGCGCAAAACTTCAATGTGACTTATATATGAAGGTAATGAATTCTATAATGCAAATTTATATACAGGTCAAATAAGAAATGGCTTTGCATTTGATAGTACACTGGGTATTAGGTAGTTGTCACACAATAAATAATTCATCTTGCGTAGTCACTTGCTATGTAAATGATAGTCTATGTATATTAACGCATTTAGCACTTAGAATAAAATGGACAGCTGGGGCCAGATGAATCTCTCTCTGGACATATTACCATTACTGCTCCCCAGTGAGTTTAACTCTTCACTTCTGAGGATGGTAATGAGGATATTAATTGAATAGGGCATGGATTCATTTTGATGAAGTCAGGGTTACACAAAAACAAGTGAATAATTTTAATACACCTTGATGACATTGACTTTGGCACAGTTTGGGTTAACAGTAATGACCCACAAATCAATCTGGTTGGAATTCAATGGAATTCAGGAAAATAACAAAGGTTAGCTATTTTCAAGTGACAAACTCTATTTACATTCATTTTCCTTAAATTCCATTTGGCCACAGGAAAAATACACTTAACTCTCTAACCATTCTACCAGGTTTCTTGGTTTCTTCCAAAGCAGCCATTCATGGAACCTCTGTATTAACATTTCCTATCCATTTGGATACCAAATCCATGGAAAACAGAAATCATGTTCTCACTTTGCTTCATAATCGAATCATAAAAAAGAAAATTTCCTGTGATGTCTGAATGTTCAAATCTGCGAAATTCCAACCAAAACATGCTTGATACTGGTAGTGTTAGGCAACATCTCCCCACCATATGTCTATTTATGTTGGACTGAGGTGTGTTTTGAGAAGTCTCCTGAACACTGTTCAGCACCAGCATTTAGATGATGGTTTTGTAGGAGCTTGTATCAATCACAGTTCATCCAGAGCAAAAGCAGAAACAGTAGGATGCATATGAATTTACGCAAGGGATGAGCAATTTGGGACTGGCTAATCCAAGACTAAAGTATACAGAATAGCGATTAGGAAAGAATGATCTCAGGCAGGCAGAAACCTGAGGAACACAAGCTGATGCTTGTCAACCATACGTATCCCTTAGGAAGAAAGATCCAAGGGGAAAGAAGACCCATTACAGATTCAAATGCTATTTGGAGTCTCTGGGCTCAGGGAAGGACTTCCAACTAATTAAAATAGACCCACCAAGGAAAATCTCCCTTTTGATTTGCTGATGACTGATGCATGCAAATAACCAGATTCACAGCAGCACCTTCACAGCAGCACCTAGCTTGACTGAATAACAAAGGGATGTGTTATGCTACAACATGGACATTGTCTCCCTCTGACTGTAGCCCATCCTACCCAGAAACATTCTAGGAATGGAGTTCTGGGGACTGTAGTTCAGCTTAGCCAAGTTGCCAACATCTAAAAGCCATCACAGAGCTAATATAAAAATGTGTCTAGATCCATCAACCCTGTAAATGTGTGTCTTTTCCTGGGGAGAATTTAGTAATTATATAAATGGAAGAGTTATATAGCCAAATGCTATAGCACTTTGGAACTCAAACAGCTTAGTAGTGGAAATCTCTCTTGGACTTACTTTGTTGAGCATTTCCATAAGAGGGATGTTTCCTTCTAACATTGCAAGATTAATGCCAAGAGATAGAGCCACATGGCTCCAGTTCTGCTGCCACTAACTAGATTCCAGCTCAGACACAAATGATCGTAGCAACAGCAGAAGCAGCAGCAATAGGGAATGATTTGCTTTGGAATGGTTCCTCTGTCCAACTGATGAGATTGAAGAACTCAGCCTCAGGGACAAGGATAATGATAGATTCATGAGTATATGTTAACATACCTGAGATATAAAGGAGACACTTGACAGAGTGGGGGTTCTAAAAGGCTAGACATTCTGGAATCAGTTATGTGGGGAATTAGAACCATTGGAATTTGAATAGTGATACATATGGAACTATAGTTGTCCTCTCCAGCTACTGACATCTCAGGTACTGATATGGCAGCTGCATATTCATTTTTATATGGCAAGTGGCCATGGAATGTTCTGTGACACTGAGTCACTATTATAGAGTGATGCTAAGGCAGGGCTTAGACTACGGTCTAGAAGACTTCTAAGACCTCTAGAAGAGCCAATGGACAAGCAGTCAGAATAACAACAAGCAGCTGTCAGGGTGGGGTTGAAAGTCAAATCTGAATCTCAGGAAAGGTAGACCAAGGAAACAAAATGCATGACAGCAACATGGTAATACTATAAAACCAAACTCAGAAATAAATACATAGGAATACAGAAACCTCTGCACAGCCAACAAACTAGTCCCTGAAGGTCACAGAAACCTTGCTATCTCTAGGAATATATCCATTTTTCCATCCAGTTTGGCTACAAAGTAAAACCTGGCTTTCAGGTCCACCTGATTCCCTTGTGGAATGCTTTTCTTTTCTTTTTTTTTTTTTTTCTTATAGAGTTCTAATCAACAGCTTACCACTAACCCCACGTGTTCCTCAGATAAGAAAGAGGTAGAAATATATCCTTTTTTCCATCTGAGTTTGGCTACAAAGTAAAACCTGGCTTTCAGGCGCACCTGATTCCCTTGTGGAATTCTTTTCTTCTTTTTCTCATAGAGTTCTAACCAAAAGCTCACCATTAACCCCGGGTCTTCCTTAGATAAGAGGGAGCAAGCATTCTTAGTGGAAATCTCAGAGACAAACAAGGGATACTATAATAATCCCAATAAGGAAGCAATTAACTCTAACTTGTCATCAATTAAAAAATATATATCATTTGGCTAAGTTAGTATATTTGAAAACTTAAAAATCAGTATAATGCTGCCCTTCACCCTTCCCATGGGGAAAGTTATAACATGGTAAAACATGAACAATATAAACATACATTAAAGAACAATTTATTACTACATTATGAAAATGGGATGAGAAATCCAGAATCCCTTGAATTTCTTGGAGGAGAGTAGACAGGAGAGATGGAAAACAAAATATATGAAAACATATAAAAGAGGTTTTTATTAAAATGAAGGTCATCAAAATTCCACCTAGAGTTCAAGAAATTTGTATATGTGGCCTTGGCAGTGAATATACCTATTTCATATCTTTATATATAAATATAGAATATATATCTTTAACATGGATTTGGTTTTCTTCTGGGGTCACACAGCTAGAACTGTCAATAGAATGGGAGACAAAGATGTGGCAGGTGTCATCAAAAGATGGAGATAAAGAGAGATGAGGTGGGAGAGAAGAGAAACAGAAGTAGTGAGTAAACGGAGAAGATTGGGACAAAGAAAGAGAATGAGAAGGCAAAACAAAAAGAGGAATCCTGTAGAGGAAGGGTGAAAAAGAGGGCAATAAAAAGATGGAAGAGGAAAATGAAGACAGAAGAGGCAGAACGCAGTTTAAAAAATTTCCAGAGAGCTCTCCACTGTATGAATGCATTTTTCTGTATGCCTGAAGCACAAACCATAGTCTAACACAGAAGAAAGCAAAGATGAATAAGGAAGAGAGAAATAAAATGTATGATGAAGGTTAAGATGCCCTACAATAAGTCTTAATATTAAAGACAAAAAGAATGGGCTTCTCACTGACCTCCTTAGATCTTTAATATAATTAGACAAAAAGCCAGAGAAAGATTTTTAAGCAGCACTGAATAGAGAAAAGGGGATGCACTTTGGAATTAAAAGTTGTACTCCTGCGATCTTTCTTCCCCTTCCTTCTGGTGGCAGAGGAATCACCACATCTAACCTCCAGGAAGTCCTTTCCATTCCTTTTCAGACTTCTCAGTCCACCATGTGTTGCCCATTTCGTGAACCTTCAACCTCCCCTTGACTACCATATCCCTCCCTTCAAAAGCCAAAACCCAGTGTATCATTTTCCATCCCCCATGTCCCCACATCCCCTCTAGCTATTGCCATGCCTATCTACTCTTCAGGAAGAGGCGATCAAAGAGTTCTTTAAAAAGTACATCCCATCATGTTTCTCTTTCAAAACCCTTCCAAGGCTTCCTGTTGTATTCTCAACATCTTTAGCATTTGATCTACAAAGCGGTGCCTGCTCCAGCCCCTACCTACTCTCAGTCACCTACTATGTTGTCGCCACATGGACCTTCTTTACATTCCTGGAACACACCCGGTGCCCAGTTCAGTTCTGCCTGCACCTGTTCTTCCCTCTGCCCGAAAGTTTTGCCTGGACTTTCAAATGCTATCCTTTAACTTAAATGTTACGTCCTCAAAGAGGCCATCCTTTTGAATAGAAAATAAATGATGCTACATCACACCCTCTACTTCTATTATGACTCTTTTAGAATGTATGTTTTTGTGTGTGGATAGCTCTGGAATGTCTGCCTCTCCCACCAAAGTCTAAGAACAGACACTACATTTTGCTTCAGTATCTACAAAAATAAACTCACTAGTCAGCCTAGGAGCAGATCTTCTGAGTAGAGGAGTAGGTGCTTCTGCCTTTTGTCCAAGGGTTTTTATATTGTGAACCTTAGCAATGCCTGGAGAATTCATCATCTAAGTCAAACATTTCCTGTAAAGGGCCAGATAGTAAATAATTGAGGTTTTGCAGGCTATGGATACTCTGTTGCAACTACTCAGCTCTGCCTGTAGGGTGAGAGCAGTCGTAGCTAATACGTAAGCAAATAAGCATAGCTGTTTTCCAACAAAACATTATTTAAGAACGCTGAAATTTGGATTTCACATTATTTTCACATCATGAAATATTATTCTTCTTGGATTCTTTTTCAAATTTAAAAATGTAAAAATTATTCTTAGTTTGGGAGCCATCCAAAAACAGGCAGAAGGCTGGATTTGGCTTGCAGGATATAGTTTGTCAACCCTGATCTATGTTATAACCACTTGTCATCTGGTACTCTACTTCCCCTTTCCAACCTTTACTTCGTTGTAAAAAAACAACAACAAAATGACAATATCAACAATAACAAATACTGCTTCTTAGAGAAAATAATCTGATCACAGGGCATACACACATACTCTGTATATGTTCTTTCTGGAGCTTTCCATTTCTCTTAGACTCATGTCAACCTTCTTTCATAGGCCGTGGAAACCTCCTGGAGGAGTTGGATGAGCCCACACCTGGTCTGTGCACTGGCCATGTTGGATATCTTTTCCATCCTTGCCCTACTCACCCTTGCTCAGTTCTCAGCCTCCACTGGAGGCTGCCCTCACGTTTCTCTGAACCCTCCCCTCCCCTTCAGAAGCCAATGGTCACTACTTTTTTAGGAGAACGTCCTTCCTTCTTTGAAGCTAGTTGACTGTTCTGTGTTTCTGGACATCTGTTCTTACCCCATTTGGCAGACACTCTAGGTTGCTTACCCAGTAGCCATTTAGTCCATAGTGTTGAAAGACACTATGTGTAAGAAAAAGTTTTAAAAATGTATCTCTGAAACATTCAGATTTGGAGAAATAAGTTATAGTAAGTTAGGGAACCCTGAGAAATTTTTTTTGCATTTAAGAAGGACTTGGCTGATAAGCTAATGAGTTTAAAATCAATTGGAAAACTAAAGTTTAGTCTTTGTCTTAATGCAGATATTACTGTGTGGTTGTATGTGAGTTAAACTCTTAGGAGACCTACCTGAAGGTTGAGGTGTATATAGTATACCAGGTCCCCTCTTCAAGGCCTTTGTATCCCTCTCCCAGCTGCTGGGAAGATCCACAGCTGCTGGCCCACAGCTGGACCCTCACTGGGAGCTGCCCTCTACAGGCAGGGAACTTCCTCACCCAGGGTTCTGAGCCCTGCCCTGGGGTGGTGTGTGTGTGTGTGTGTGTGTGTGTGTGTGTGTGTGTCAGTGGCCTATGACTATTAGATGCTAGGATACAAAGGCCTAGCCCTCTGTCTAAAATCAAGACAATTTTTAAGGTCATCCAAGCTCCAGAGTTTCCTCTGGAATATTGTCTGAGTCTCAATTGCAGTCACATTGTAGAATGGGGCAGTTCTACCTTCCTCACTCACTTAAAAGAGTATCTCCAGAGAGTACTCTCCAGTAAGCCTTTGGTGTGCAATTCTCCCTCTCAGTGTTTTCCCAGGAAAACCAATCTAAGACAAAGGTGAGTTCTGAAAAAAGTAGAGCATGTATATTTACTTTTTATCTACTTGGTTGAAAATTTTATTTCTCAGGAGATGAATAAAACAATATGAGGGAATTGTTAAACTTAGCTTATTTCTGAATAAATTTTAAAAGAGATAACTTCTTGCTGAAGTAGAAGATATGAAAACAAGGAAAAATACAGTCTTCTATCAGATATTTTAAATAGAATTTTTTGATACAGGAAAAACATAAATGTATTCTTTTTTACTGAAAGCCCAGAATAATAAAAATCCCAATTAAGAATAAAATATATTAAATGAAGACAGAAACAAAGTAGGGTCACAAAGAACTGTGATGAAATTATTTTTAAAAAAACATACATTGCATTAGGACAAGAGGAGGATCACACAATAAAGAGACATAAAACTAAACCAGAAAGGGTTAAGCCTAAGATTAGCTAAAATATGCAAAAGAACGATAAAGGAAACTAAAAATTTTTTTATGGTTTTAATTTTCCCTCCTAAGCGTTTAAACTTGGAAACAAGCTACAGATCATTCCAGTGTTTCCTTTACCAGCTCCTTCTCCTTCTATATGAATACAATTCTTGAAACTAATAGGTGCTTAATAAAATAGAGGAAAAAGCATAGATAGGAAGGAAGGAAGGAAGGAAGGAAGGAAGGAAGGAAGGAAGGAAGGAAGAAAGAGGGAAAGAAAGAAAAGGAGTAAATACTGTAATTTAAAAAGGCAATAACAACAACAACAACAAAATACAACAAAGAGAGAACAATGTTGCTTGATCCTATTATATTTCTGTATTTTTAATTTAGGAAAATAATAGTTGACATGATAAAATAAATAGTGTTAAAGAGAAATTGGAGTCCAAAAGAGGCAGCATAATGGAAAAAATAATAATGCTTTATTTTTTGAGTCTTTCAGAACTGGGTTCAAATCATAGCTTTATGACTTTGAACAAGTTGTATACAAATATTTCATAAATCTTTTTTGATGATCTGGTGATTATAAAAATTATAAAGTACAAAATAGTTGACATTAATCAAGATATTGCTAACTAGATATTTAGCTAGCTATCATCTATCATCTGTTCATCATCCACCCATCGTATTCATTGCTTGAACTATCCTGTCTGGAGTGTACCCTTCCTGGGCCCGCTTTACAATCTGTTGAAATTATGTTTATCCATCAAGACAAAACTTGCCTTTGCTCATGTCTGCTATGGAATATGTCTTTCTACTTTTACTTGAATTTTCATTTATACCCAGTTTAGAGTATCAATAATTTACTTTGTACCTTAACCCCCAAATCTGCATCTTCCTCTTTTGACACCATCAGATCATCTAGGATATGTTCATATACATACTAGTGTCCCAATAAATATATATTCATTATATAAACAAGAAAAAATGTAATAAGTATGCCAAGTATACATTCAAAGAGTTAAATTCGTCAAAATTTGTACAAGGAACTCAGCACAGATTGTGATATAATTTATGGACAAGCTAAGGCTTATCTAAAACAAACAAAAAGCAAAAAACAAAAAAAAATTAAATATTCTTAAAATAATAATTCCTAAAATTTTTAGAGCCTGCAAGTAAGAAAGAAATACATTCTTCCTTTGAGAAACACATCAGGTAGAGGTATACCTGAAGGTCAAACTAGGGTTACTGAATATCTATCATACAGGAAGAATAATTGATTATTCTTATTTTTGTTTACACTGGTACTATAAAGTTCTATTTTTTGTTTTATTAAGACTACAAATTGTAATCGGCATTTAAAAGTGTAAGGGGAGGCATTTGCTTTTATTCTGTAAGATACGACTTTGAAATTCAAGCAACTTACGAAATGCAAACACATATCAGCTGATCTATGGGCTTTTTATTCAATGATCAACTTTGGAATTAAAAGAAATAACACATTAATAGAATAATTGTTTATTGTTGAGACATCATTAGCCAGTTAGGTCTCTAGTAGACATTTAGGCTTAAAGGTCAAGGCACAGCTTTTAGTCCACTAGAAAACAAACGATGTTCTAAATGATATCTTGACCTATAAGAGTTCATGCATTTCCTAAGCAAGCACTTTAGACCACTGTTAGTGGTAGAAAAAACCCTAATAATGTATAGCTAGCAGAGCACAAAAATTATAAAGATATGTGTTTTACTTGAAGCACTAAAGGTTAATTCAGTGAATATGTATTTGAACTAGGAGAAGGAAGCTTTCCTTTAAAAACAATATTAAGCACTGAATTGTTAGCATATGATTTCTAAACAATGCCAACACATAACAGAGACCCCAAAACAACTTCCCACTGAAATACCCAGCCTGGAAGAGCACTTCTCAGGCAGTTATGATTCTTTACAACACGATTTATGAGCTAGGGTTAGGCTGAATTATACTAACCAACAACTAGAGCAGACTTCAGGATAATCTAAAGGCAAAGACCCGGGTGTAATAATTACTCTGAACTTTCAAATGTACAGAATCCAAATAAAAAGCATAGAAATGTACATCGTGTAAAGGTAATGGATGCTAGCTAACAAAACCATGCAGTGCAGAATCAGTGAAGCCCAAGTGTGGGAAACTTGACATCATGAAAAGTTACACCATTCTAAAACTTCCGAAGACCAAGGACCTAGTCTATTATGTAGCTAAGCCAATATTTCAGTCCCCTAGCTATTGAATTTTGGTTTGCTCTGTGCTATTAATATGTTTTCCCCATTCATTTCTTGCTTTGCTTGCAATGTGTGACTTTAATTTATGTACTCCTTTTATCTATTTAAGTCCTGGGCTTTAGATAGGTTGTTGCGTGTTTTTTTCTTTTCTTTTCTTTCTTTCTTTCTTTCTTTTTTCATTTACGGTTTTTTATTAGTTTGGGCAAAATTTTATCTCTACTTTTATGACTCCTGTTTTTATTTTATTATTTCTAGGGTTTGCATTCTCTACCTCAATAGCCCACTCTTCTGAGATCTTCTAAAGGCAGTTCTTATCAACATAGTCTCACTGAAGTCTAGTGATAATGTTTTATTAAATGTTACATTGAGGCTGAAATTCCCCACAGCAGGTAGCCTGGAATCATTACCAGTCTGAATATTTTCTGTACCAAGATGATAATGATAAACACAAAGCCTCAGTTGGAGGCTTACCACTTATTACTTAATCTACAAACCCCCTGTGGGTATATTTTGGTGTCTTCAAATGCCCACCCAAGGGCTATACAAAAAGCCTAAATCTAAAATACATAAATAGTTTTTAAAAGGTCTTATTATGCAACATAAGCTTTTGCTTTAGAGATATTGTTATCTTACTAACAACAAGAAGCCCAAAGTAACCCAAGTATTAGGGGAAAAAAATGTGCACACCACTAAGTACCCCTTGTAAGTATTTTGAAAACTCTTCCTAAAATATTTTTCTTATTTCGACTGAGAACCAAGGAAAATACTTCAAACTGTCATTTAATGAAATGTTTAGATAAGGACAATGAAAGAGTTTTAAAAGAAGAACTATCTCCAGACATCATAAATTCTACAAGTCCAGCCGAGCACTCTTCAAGTCATAATGAGGACTGCATGCCAGGCACAAAGGGCCAAAGGGCTTGAACATCACCCTAAGCAAAACAATGGTAAGAACACGAATGTATATGTGAGCAGGGCATTTATATTCTTAGCAGCACTTGGTGTCTCTAAACTGCAAAGTAACGTAAAATCCTTTTCTCATAATATCATGCAGACTTGCCAGACCTGCTTTTGTTAAAGAAAAATATATATCGGATAGGCAGATAGGTTTTAAGATCAAAACAAAGAGGTGAGAGAGTCTAACCCAGATGCTGCAAAGCCCCCGTTCCTCCTCATTGATGCCAAGGAGGGTTTAAGATAGCAATCTCAAAGTGGAAAATTTAATCAACTGAGAGTTGAAAAACAAATGCTCTCCCCATTTAAATTCCATTTTCAGATGACAACAGGAAGGAGGTTTCAAAAACCACCTTTTTACAAGACAAGGCTTTTTAATTTCCAAGTAAAATATTTATGCTGTTTGAGATATGGCTCGCTTTATAATGATAGCTAGGCCACTGCCCTGCTTCTCCACAGGGAGTCACAGGGAGTCCTGGGCGAAGCACTTGATACAAATTGGAGGTGACCTGGGCAAGGATCTGATTGTACACATTCAGTCCTGTGGGACTTGCATTCAAAAGCGCCATGATGTGGCTGGACTGTGCTAAAAGTCGTACATATCATAAAGAAAAATAAAATGTAGTGCCTATCCCCAAGGAAGCAATGAACTAGAAGAATTTCTTGGAAAAAGAAAAAATTAGTGTATAACCATGGTATAAAACAAAAGAAACAAGAGTTTGAAGAGTCGTCTCCTTTAACTGGAGAGACCAAGAAAAGCCTAACAAATGGAAGAAATGGCATGTGATCTGGATGGAAAGCATGAGTTTAAGAGGGTTTTATTTGCTTATTTGTGTGTATGTGTGTGTGTGTGTTTTGTTTTGTTTTTAGTTTCTCATAACAACAACAACAACAACAAAATACACACTCATGGCAGGAACTTTAAAGAATATAAATAGGCAAAAAAAGAAACAAAACTCTAACATTCAAATATAGCCAGTGTTGACGTTTTGGTGTATGTGGTCAGAATAACTTAGTTACACATTAAAATTTAGTTAACACGGGGAGCCTGGGTGGCTGAGTCGGTTAAGTGTCTGACTTTGGCTCAGGTCATGATCTCACAGTTCATGGGTTTGAGCCTGGTGTAGAGCTCTGTGCTGACAGTTCAGAGCCCAGAGCCAGCTTAGGATTCTGTACCTCCCTCTTTCCCTCTGCTCTCTCGTGCTCTCTCTCTCTCTCTTGCTCTCAAAAATACACAATAATATATATATATATATATATATATATATATATATATATATAGTTTAACACATGTAGTTTAAAACATTATACCATTAGAACTGATAGAATGGTTGTTATTGACATGGAAATATGTTCATGGCCTACTGTTAAGTGAACATACATTACTCAATTGGTTATTTATACATATATGCATGTAAACACATAAAACGAATCATACATGCTGTGGTAGAATAAGATTTGTGATGTATTTTAAAATTAACTACATTTTTCCTCTCTCTCTCTCTCTCTCTCTCTGTAGGAGGAGGGCTTTAAAATGCATTTCTAAGTTAATCAAATACTTGACAGTTTTTATGCCCTGGTTGGTTAAATAAAAATCAATAAGATAATATCTGCTTAATTACCACAAAGTTGGTAAGCAAATTCAACCACTTAGGACAAACGTGGTTTACAACTTCAAGTGAAAAGAAGCCTTCTACAACAAACATTCTTACAACTGTGGTTTCATAGAACAAACATATGTTGTCTCAAGGTTATAAGCCAACAATTCTTGAGGAAAAAAAAAACTATTAAAGCAGAACTATGAATTTTACACAAAGCCCTTTGTCCTTTTTAGTAAACAGAAAGAAATTCAACTTTATGATGACAAGATACAAGAAAAGTATAGATTTAACTTAATATTTATGGTAATGGAATGCAAATATTCTTTAACCTTCTTCCTTATCTTTCTAAACAAAGGGTAATAGCCAAGTCACTGCTTTGCATTCTCAGAGACTCACAATGTAAACAGATTATTAGAGCCAAAATTTTCCACTAAGCACCATTTGAAAATTACGGCATATGGCTTCAACTCTAATTTTAATCAACACTGAATCAAAGTATTTGTGCCTTTATAATTTTCTATTTCTATAATGCATACTGTTTTATATATGTGTTTTATTTAACAATATAGCAAACACATCTATTCCTATCAGGGATTAATATAATATTATTTTAATGGCTGCATTATAGTCCATCCTAGTAATAAATCATACTTTAATTAACAATTATCTTATTGTTAAACATTCTAAATGTTTCCAATTTTTCATTAATATTAATAATGTGATTATCCTGTCCATGAAATACTTTCTATATGCAAACATATATATTTTTGCATTTTCTTATAGTTGTTTTAGATAATTACTGAGAAGGGGAAACTTCGGCCCAATGGGTATGTCCACTTTAAAGGCTATTCTTCAGTATTTGCCAAATGCCTTCCTGAAAATTATATCAATTTATTCATGACAAACCTCCCAGAAGGACGCTGCAGTGCCTATTTTGCCACAACCTTTTAAATACTGAGTATTACCATTTTTCAAAAGTATTTCCCAAATTTTGGGTGAAAAGTGCCATTTAATATTGTCCTTAACTGCATTTTATTTCTAATTAGCTTTTGCTGCTTTCAAAGGTATATTTGGATCATATTTTGGGTCATTTTTGGGTCACTGAAGGTCATTTTCATTTGCATGTTTGGGGTCATTTGCATTTACATGTGATTTGCCCATATTAGGAGGCTGGATTTCAGTTTTCCCATATTCAGTGTCAGGTCCTTCTGCCCTGGAGGAGGAAGCACCCCGCCACTGTGAAGTCAGGTATGGCTACACAAATTGCTCTGCCAAAGAAATTGAAGAGAAAGCAACATGCCTCTTCACTGAAATTTTAAGAATTAGCTCTTCATTTACATGTTTTTCTTCTGCCATGAGATAGATCTTGAAGAACAGCTATGCCTGGGGAGAGGAGCTGGAGGGGTTGGGGGAAAGCTCTTCCTAAGAACAACAACCATTGTCACACAATGGTCACATAATGTGAGTGAGAACTAAATTTTTATTGCTGTGAGTCAGTGACAGTTTGGGGTGACTTTTTTTCTTCTTTTTTCTTTTTAAATTTTTTAACGTTCATTTTTGAGAGAGAGACAGAATGTGAGCAGAGGAGGGGCAGACAGAGAGGTCTCAGAATTCAAAGCAGGCTCCAGGCTCTGAGCTGTCAGCACAGAACCCGACTTGGGGCTCCAACTCACAAACCGCAAGATTATGACCTGAGCAGTGTTGGATGCTTAACCAACTGAGCCACCCAGGTGCCCCAGGGTGACTTGTTTTCTTAACAGAGTCTAGACTTTTGTGAATGTCTTTGTAAATTTTTTTAATGTTTATTTATTTATTGTGAGTCACAGAGAGAGAGAGCAAGTTGGGGAGGAGCAGGGAGAAAGGGAGAGAGCAGGCTCTGAGCTGTCAGGGCAGTACTTGAGGCAGGGCTCTATCTTACAAACCATGAGATCTTGACCTGAACCAAATCAAGAGTCAGATGCTTAATCGACTGAGCCACCTAGGCAGCCCTGTGAATAATTTAAATGCTTAAACCAAAAGTGAGTAGTAATAACAAATAAACAAAAACCAAAATAGATGGCATTCAATTCAGGGCTGATGAGTGATTAGCAAATAAATTATCAGAGCCCAGTGGATGGTGATTTATGTCATGAGTGGTGAACTATTCCTAACTTGGAAGTCAGATTTTGAACCAAAGAAGTGTGTTACTTGGTGAAGAACCTGGGAAACAGAATGTTAATAGCATACCTTGGTTACTATTTGGTTCAGTTAGCAAGATACTTTAAAAAGGAAATGAATTTTTAAAAGAATTTACCTGCTTGCCACAGAGAAAAGACAGTCTAGAAATACTGATATGACAGTGTTGGAAGATGCAACTAATTTTCATCACCAACTAGGGAAAGGCAAAACTGAAAAAGCCTTTGAGTGACAAAGGATAGTTAAAACTCAGCCTCACCGAAAGGTACCAATCAAGAATGTTGAAACTAAACCGGTTGTTAGCACCCAGCAAATTCAGGTAAAAGAAACCAGAAGGGTGTTTTTCCCAAATCCCAACCTGATGAATTCAAGTTGAATTAAGTGTAGACTCAAGTCAAAAACACTGTGGATATGGGTCCTGATGATGTTAATGATCATGTGAGCACATAATGTTAATTGCAAACAAATAAGTGAGAAGCTAAATATGTTTTTGAATTGAATGATCAAAATTGCCAATGACTTGGCCTCAATGAGACTATGACTATTTGAGAATTAAATTAACCCTAGTGCAAGATAATAAAATAAAGGAAAATAAAATAAAATAAAATAACCCTAGTGCACCTAATATTTGAGAAAGCTTAAGGAAAATAGGTACTGTACAGAAAAGGAATCAATCAGCAGAATGAAAAGAACCCACAGAATTGGAGAAAATATTTGTAAACCATGTATTTGATAAGGGGTTAATCTCTAAAATATGTAAGGAACTCATACAATTTAACAACAACAACAAACTAATAAACCAGTTAGGATTATTAGTACTTGAATAGACATTTCTCCAAAGATGACATACAAATGGGCAATAAGCATATGAAAAAATGTACATTGTCACTAACCATCAGGAGAATTCAAACCATAACTACAGTAAGATATCACCTCATACTTATCCAGATAGATAATAGTAAAAAAAAAAAAAAAAAAAAAAAAACTCCACTAAAGACAAGTATTGCGAGGTGTGGAGAAATTGGAACCCTTTCACACTGTTGGTGGAAATGCAAAATAGAGTAGCTACTATGGAAAACAGTGTGGAGTTTTGTTAACAAATTAAAAATAGAGCTACCATATGATCCAGAAATCCCACTTCTGGATATAAAAGAACTGAAATCAGGATCTCAAAGAGATATCTGCACCCCACATTCTTTGCAGCACTGTTTAAAATACCTAAGAAGTGGAAACAAATGTCCATCAACAGATGAATGGATAAGAAAAATGTGATCTAGGGGCACCTGGATGGTTTAGTCAGTCAAGGGACTGATTCTTGATTTCAGCTTAGGTCATGATCCCAAAGTCATGGGATCAAGCCCCTTGTCGGGCTCTGCCCTGAGTGTGTAACCTGCTTGGGATTCTTTCTCCTTCTCCCTCTGCTCCTCTCCCTTGCTTGCGCTCTCTCTCTCTCCCTCTCCCTCTCAAAAAAAAAAATGTGATGTATACATACAAGGAAATACTATTCAGCCTTAAAAAAGAGTGGAGGAAGTTATCACATCTACAAATGTGACAACCTGGATTGACCTTAGGGTCATGATGAGTATAATAAGCCAGAGACAGGAAGACAAGCACTATATCATTCCACTTAAATTAGATATCTAACATAGTCAAAAAAATAAAATCCAAGACTGGAATTATGGTTACCAGGCCTTTGGGTGGAAGAGAGGGAAATCAGGAATTATTAATCAACTAAACAGGCAAAAGGTTTCAGTTAAATAAGATGAACAAGCACTAGAGATCTGCTGTACAGTATAGTACCCATAATCAACAATAATATATTGTACACTTAAATTTTGCTAGGATGATGGGTCTCATGTTAAGAGTTCTTACCACAATAAAACAATAATCATAATACAAAAAAAAGGGTTCTCTGTAACCTCTGCTGTCATTTCAGAAATAGTTGAAGAAGAAAAGCGAAAAGGAAGAAATTTGTAGAGAAAAGAGACAAGGGCCACAGAGAAGAATGACCTGGGTAGCTAGCTGTTCCCAGGGAAGATAATGAAGGTTTATACAAGGAACATTCCTCATCCACAAAATAGGGGAAATTACAACATCTGTCTTACAGGTTTTCAGCTCTGTAGACCAGAGACTGCTGTGTCCTTTTTGTCTCATTTCTCAATGAGAATTGTACTGTGGGGTGATCCATTCCTGCTCCAACAATGTGGGACACAGATGGTAGGACATTGAGGCACATAATTTGTATTTAGTTTACATGTTTTCAGCTTAAAAGGAACCTTATTCAAACCTGACATAGAGATAATGTGGCAGCTTTCTGAGATCTGATGTTTAAGCTCATTGCTCCAATGAGTTTTGGGTTTTCTTCCTCAATGGGAGTGGCAGATTAAATTACTATTCACTCATATTTGTACTCCTCCATGCTGTACCCCTCTGCACAGGCAGATTATAAACTCCCAACCTCTGAAATTTGGAGATGGCCGTATGGCTTAGTCTGATCAATGAAATATGAGTGTAAATAATACATGTCACTTCTAAATGGCAATTTTAACTGAGATTATGGTTTAGAATCTCTTTTCCTTGGCCACAACAGCAACAAGATTCCAGAAAAAGACTGCTCCATTAGCATGGATCCCATCAGGAAGATAATGTGGAGAAGGGCTGTAGCTACCTCATGATGGGCATGAAGCATAACTGGGAAATAAGCCTTTATGGTTGTAAGCCAACCAGGTTATGTGATGTTTGTTATTTCAATGTGACCTAGCCTATGTTGATTAATACACATGTAGTACCTTTACTCAATTTATTATATGTTTTTGTTAACTGATATATATATATGTATTTATTTTTTTTTAATTTTTTTAACGTTTATTTATTACTGAGAGACAGAGAGAGACACAGAGCATGAGCAGGGGAGGGGCAGAGAGAAGAGGACACACAGAATCCAAAGCAGGCTCCAGGCTCCAAGCTGTCAGCACAGAGCCCAATGCAGGGCTCGAAATCACAAACTGAGAGATCATGACCTGAGTCAAAGTCGGTCGCTCAACCAACTGAGCCACCTAGGCGCCCCTATATATGTATTTATATATGAACATATATGTAATGGTTTTCTATGACAAATATTGGTACCATTTTGTTGTCAAATTTTTTATAGATATTGTAGCCTAGAACAATGTTTTATTTTTATGTCATTCAGTCTCTCCAGTTTTTCCACTCCGCGTGTGTGTGTGTGTGTGTGTGTGACAGAGAGAGAAAGATAGAATAGATAAATTTTACCTCACTGCCCAAGTTTAAATAAAAGTTATACATATTACCCCTAAAATTTTATAGTCATTTAAAAAAGTGTATTTGTCTTCAACTCTTCTAGGAAATAGTCTGTGAAAAAATAGAATGTTAATACAGTTATTCAGTTATCAAATTTTATAATTTTTTCTCCTCCCCACTGATTTGAAAGGCTACCATTATCATATGCTACCTCTAGACTTCAGTTCATTTCTAGATTTACTGTTCTATTCCACTTAATCTGTCTTTCAGATACACAACATTTTAGTAACTATAAAATATATATACATTTTTATATCTTGTAAAGCCAGACCTATTCAACATGACTATCATTACTCTGGTGTTTCATTATTATAGTGGCCATTCTTATTCATTCACTCTTTTTTTTTTTTTAATTTTTTTTTCAATGTTTATTTATTTTTGGGACAGAGAGAGACAGAGCATGAACGGGGGAGGGGCAGAGAGAGAGGGAGACACAGAATCGGAAACAGGCTCCAGGCTCTGAGCCATCAGCCCAGAGTCTGACGCGGGGCTCAAACTCCCGGACCGCGAGATCGTGACCTGGCTGAAGTCGGACGCTTAACCGACTGCGCCACCCAGGCGCCCCTCATTCACTCTTATAAATTAACTTAATATTAGTTTTGGCAAGTTCTCTCCAAAATTCATCAAAAAAATAACTTCCCACACAATTTATAGGTTAATTGAAAGAATTGACACCTGCAAATATTGAGATTCTTGTCAAGCTAGATGGATGTCACTTTACTAACTCAGGTCATCTTTTATTTTCTTCTTTGGTAGAGTTGTCTTTTTTCATGCCCATAGAAAGTTATAAAATGTTATAAAGTTATAAAAAGTTATAACATGTTACTACATATGAGATAATTTTCTCCATTTTAAATTATATTTTAATAGCCAGCTTACTAAGATTTTCTATGTTTTAAAATTTTTTCAAGTAAATCTTTTTTCAATTAGGTGATATAATAATTATATATATAATTATAATAATAATATAATAATTATATATAATTAGATATAATTATATATGGTAATTATATGTAATTATAATATTAATATAATATATATAATATATAAAATAATTATACATATATACAATATATAATTATATATATTATATATAATATAATGATATTAAAAATTAATTTATAAAACTGATATATTATTTTTCTTCTTTATTTTTTTCAATATATGAAATTTATTGTCAAATTGGTTTCCATACAACACCCAGTGCTCATCCCAAAAGGTGCTCTCCTCAATACCCATCACCCACCGTCCTCTCCCTCCCACCCCCATCAACCCTCAGTTTGTTCTCAGTTTTTAAGAGTCCTTATGCTTTGGCTCTCTCCCACTCTAACTTTTTTTTTTCTTCCCCTCCCCCATGGGTTCCTGTTAAGTTTCTCAGAATCCACATAAGATTGAAAACATATGGTATCTGTCTTTCTCTGTATGGCTTATTTCACTTAGCATCACACTCTCCAGTTCCATCCACGTTGCTACAAAGGGCCATATTTCATTTTTTCTCATTGCCACGTAGTACTCCATTGTGTATATAAACCACCATTTCTTTATCCATTCATCAGTTGATGGACGGTTAGGCTCTTTCCACAATTTGGCTACTGTTGAAAGTGCTGCTATAAACATTGGGGTACAAGTGCCCCTATGCATCAGTACTCCTGTATCCCTTGGGTAAATTCCTAGCAGTGCTATTGCTGGGTCATAGGGTAGGTCTATTTTTAATTTTTTGAGGAACCTCCACACTGTTTTCCAGAGTGGCTGCACCACTTTGCATTCCCACCAATAGTGCAAGAGGGTTTCTGTTTCTCCACATCCTCTCCAGCATCTATAGTCTCCTGATTTGTTCATTTTGGCCACTCTGACTGGCGTGAGGTGATATCTGAGTGTGGTTTTGATTTGTATTTCCCTGATGAGGAGCGACGTTGACATCTTTTCATGTGCCTGTTGGCCATCCAGATGTCTTCTTTAGAGAAGTGTTTATTCATGTTTTCTGCCCATTTCGTCACTGGATTATTTGTTTTTCAGGTGTGGAGTTTGGTGAGCTCTTTATAGATTTTGGATACTAGCCCTTTGTCTGATATGTCATTTGCAAATATCTTTTCCCATTCCGTTGGTTGCCTTTTAGTTTTGTTGATTGTTTCCTTTGCTGTGCAGAAGCTTTTTATCTTCATAAGGTCCCAGTAGTTCATTTTTGCTTTTAATTCCCTTGCCTTTGGGGATGTGTCGAGTAAGAAATTGCTGTGGCTGAGGTCAGAAAGGTCTTTTCCTGCTTTCTCTTTTAGTGTTTTGATGGTTTCCTGTCTCACATTCAGGTCCTTTATCCATTTTGAGTTTATTTTTGTGAATGGTGTGAGAAAGTGGTCTAGTTTCAGTCTTCTGCATGTTGCTGTCCAGTTCTCCCAGCACCATTTGTTAAACAGACTGTCTTTTTTCCATTGGATGTTCTTTCCTGCTTTGTCAAAGATTAGTGGGCCATACGTTTGTGGGTCTAGTTCTGGGGTTTCTATTCTTTTCCATTGGTCTATGTGTCTGTTTTTGTGCCAATACCATGCTGTCTTGATGATTACAGCTTTGTAGTAGAGGCTAAAGTCGGGGATTGTGATGCCTCCTGCTTTGGTCTTCTTCTTCAAAATCACTTTGGCTATTCGGGGCCTTTTGTGGTTCCATATGAATTTTAGGATTGCTTGTTCTAGCTTCGAGAAGAATGCTGGTGCAATTTTGATTGGGATTGCATGAATGTGTAGATAGCTTTGGGTGGTATTGACATTTTGACAATATTTATTCTTCCAACCCATGAGCATGGAATGTTTTTCCATTTCTTTATATCTTCTTCAATTACCTTCATAAGCTTTCTATAGTTTTCAGCATACAGATCTTTTACATCTTTGGTCAGATTTATCCCTAGGTGTTTTATGCTTCTTGATGCAATTGTGAATGGGATCAGTTTCTTCATTTGTCTTTCTGTTGCTTCATTGTTAGTGTATAAGAATGCAACTGACATCTGTACATTGATTTTGTATCCTGCAACTTTGCTGAATTCATGTATCAGTTCTAGCAGACGTTTGGTGGAGTCTGTCGGATTTTCCATGTATAATATCATGTCATCTGCAAAAAGTGAAAGCTTAACTTCATCTTTGCCAATTTTGATGCCTTTGGTTTCCTTTTGTTGTCTGATTGCTGATGCTAGAACTTCCAACACTATGTTAAACAGCAGCGGTGAGAGTGGGCATCCTTGTCGTGTTCCTGATCTCAGGGAAAAAGCTCTCAGTTTTTCCCCATTGAGGATGATGTTAGCTGTGGGCTTTTCATAAATGGCTTTTATGATCTTTAAGTATGTTCCTTCTATCCCGACTTTCTCAAGGGTTTCTATTAAGAAAGTTTGCAGAATTTTGTCAAATGCCTTTTCTGCATCGATTGACAGGATCATATAGTTCTTATCTTTTCTTTTATTAATGTGATGTATCACGTTGATTGATTTGCGAATGTTGAATCAGCCCTGCATCCCAGGAATGAATCCCACTTGATCATGGTGACTAATTCTTTTTATATGCTGTTGAATTCGATTTGTTAGTATCTTATTGAGAATTTTTGCATCCATATTCATCAGGGATATTGGCCTGTAGTTCTCTTTTTTACTGGGTCCCTGTCTGGTTTAGGAATCAAAGTAATACTGGCTTCATAGAATGAGTCTGGAAGTTTTTCTTCCCTTTCTATTTTTTGGAATAGCTTGAGAAGGATAGGTATTATCTCTGCTTTAAATGTCTGGTAGAACTCCCCTAGGAAGCCATCTGGTCCTGGACTCTTATTTGTTGGGAGATTTTTGATGACTGATTCAATTTCTTCTCTGTTTACGGGTCTGTTAAAGCTTTCTATTTTCTCCTGATTGAGTTTTGGATGCGTGTGGGTGTTTAGGAATTTGTCCATTTCTTCCAGGTTGTCCAGTTTGTTGGCATATAATTTTTCATACTATTCCCTGATAATTGCTTGTATCTCTGAGGGATTGGTTGTAATAATTCCATTTTCATTCATGATTTTATCTATTTGGGTCATCTCCCTTTTCTGTTTGAGAAGCCTGGCTAGAGGTTTATCCATTTTGTTTATTTTTTCAAAAAATCAACTCTTCGTTTCGTTGCTCTGCTCTACAGTTTTTTTTTAGATTCTATATTGTTTATTTCTGCTCTGATCTTTATTATTTCTCTTCCTCTGCTGGGTTTAGGCTGTCTTTGCTGTTCTGCCTCTATTTCCTTTAGGTGTGCTATTAGATTTTGAATTTGGGGTTTTTCCTGTTTCTTGAGATAGGCCTGGATTGCAATGTATTTTCCCCTCAGGACTGCCTTCACTTCATCCCAAAGCATTTGGATTGTTGTATTTTCTTTTTTGTTTGTTTCCATATATTTTTTAATTTCTTCTCTAATTGCCTGGTTGACCCATTCATTCTTTAGTAGGGTGTTCTTTAACCTCCATGCTTTTGGAGGTTTTCCAGACGTTTTCCTGTGGTTGATTTCAAGCTTCATAGCATTGTGGTCTGAAAGTATGCATGGTATGACTTCAATTCTTGTATACTTCTGAAGGGCTGTTTTGTGACCCAGTATGTGATCTATCTTGGAGAATGTTCCATGTGCACTCGAGAAGAAAGTATATTCTGTTGCTTTGGGATGCAGAATTCTAAATATATCTGTCAAGTCCATCTGATCCAATGTATCATTCAGGGCCCTTGTTTCTTTATTGACCGTGTGTCTAGATGATCTATCCATTTCTGTAAGTGGAGTGTTAAAGTCCCCTGCAATTTTCACATTCTTATCAATAAGGTTGCTTATGTTTGTGAGTAATTGTTTTATATATTTGGGGGCTCCTGTATTTGGCGCATAGACATTTATAATTGTTAGCTCTTCCTGATGGATAGACCCTGTGATTATTATATAATGCCCTTCTTCATCTCTTGTGACAGCCTTTAATTTAAAGTCTAGTTTGTCTGATATAAATATGGCTACTACAGCTTTTTTGACTTCCAGTGGCATGATAAATAGTTCTCCATCCCCTCACTCTCAATCTGAAGGTGTCGTCAGGTCTAAAATGAGTCTCTTGTAGACAGCAAATAGATGGGTCCTGTGGTTTTATCCATTCTGATACTGTATGTCTTTTGGTGGCGCACTTAGTCCATTTACATTCAGTGTTATTATAGAAAGATATGGGTTTAGAGTCATTGTGATGCCCGTAGGTTTCATGCTTGTAGCGATGTCTCTGGTACTTTGTCGGGATCCCCCTTAGGATCTCTCGTAGGGCTGGTTTAGTGGTGATGAATTCCTTCAGTTTTTGTTTGTTTGGGAAGACCTTTATCTCTCCTTCTATTCTAAATGACAGACTTGCTGGATAAAGGATTCTCAGCTGCATATTTTTTTCTGTTCATCACATTGAAGATCTCCTGCCATTCCTTTCTGGCCTGCCAAGTTTCAGTAGAGAGATCGGTCACGAGTCTTATAGGTCTCCCTTTATATGTTAGAGCACGTTTATCCCTAGCTGCTTTCAGAATTTTCTCTTTATCCTTGTATTTTGCCAGTTTCACTATGATATGTCATGCAGAAGATCGATTCAAGTTATGTCTGAAGGGAGTTCTCTGTGCCTCTTGGATTTCAATGCCTTTTTCCTTCCCCAGATCCGGGAAGTTCTCAGCTATTATTTCTTCAAGTACCTCTTCAGCACCTTTCCCTCTCTCTTCCTCCTCTGGAATACCAATTATGCGTAGATTATTTCTCTTTAGTGCCTCACTTAGTTCTCTAAATTTCCCCTCATACTCCAGGATTTTTTTATCTCTCTTTTTCTCAGCTTCTTCTTCTTCCATAATTTTATCTTCTAGTTCACCTATTCTCTCCTCTGCCTCTTCAATCCGAGCCGTGGTCGTCTCCATTTTATTTTGCAGCTCATTAATAGCATTTTTTAGCTCCTCCTGGCTGTCCCTTAGTCCCTTGATCTCTGTAGCAATAGATTCTCTGCTGTCCTTTATACTGTTTGTAAGCCCAGTGATTAATTTTACAACTATTATCTAAATTCACTTTCTGTTATATTGTTTAAATCGTTTTTGATCAGTTCGTTAGCTGTTGTTATTTCCTGGAGGTTTTTTTGAGGGGAATTCTTCCGTTTTGTCATTTTGGATAGTCCCTGGAGTGGTGTGGAACTGCGGGGCACTTCCCCTGTGCTGTCTTGAATAACTTGTGTTGGTGGGTGGGGCGCAGTCAGACCTGATGTCTGTCCCCAGCCCACCGCTGGGGCCACAGTCAGACTGGTGTGTGCTTTCTCTTTCCCTCTCCTAGGGGCGGGATTCATTGGGGGGTGGCGTGGCCCGTCTGGGCTATTTGCACACTGGCAGGCTTGTGGTGCTGGTGATCTGGCGTATTAGCTGGGGTGGATCGCAAGGTGCACAGGGGCGGGAGGGGCAGGCTCAGCTCGCTTTTCCTTCGGAGATCCGCTCCGGGAGGGGCCCTGCAGCACCAGGAGGGAGTCAGACCCGCCGGAGGGATGGATCCACAGTAGCATAGCACTGGGTGTTTGTGCGGTGCATGCAAGTTCCCTGGCAGGAACTGGTTCCCTTTGGGATTTTGGCTGGGGAATGGGCAAGGTAGATGGTGCTGGCAAGTGCCTTTGTTCCCCGCCAAGCTGTGCTCTGTCGGCCGGGGCTCAACAACTCTCCCTCCCATTGTCTTCCAGCCCTCCCTTCTCTGAGCAGAGCTGTTAGCTTATAACCTTCCAGATGTCAAGTCCCTCTTGCTGTCGGAACACACTCCGTCCAGCCCCTCAGCTTTTGCAAGCCAGACTCAGGGGCTCTGCTTGGCCGGCAGGCTGCCCCCCCCGCCCCAGCTCCCTCCCGCCAGTCCGTGTAGCCCACACAGCCTCGCTGCCCCTCCTACCCTCTTCCGTGGGCCTCTTGTCTGCGCTTGGCTCCAGAGACTCCGTTCTGCTAGTCTTCTGGCAGTTTTCTGGGTTATTTAGGCAGGTGTAGGTGGAATCTAAGTGATCAGCAGGATGCGGTGAGCCCAGCGTCCTCCTAGGCCACCATCTTCCACAGGTCCTTATTTTTCTTCTTTAAGTGCATGACTAGAATTTTCTAAACAATGTTGAATAGCAGATAGCAGATATCCTTATTGTGTTATTTCACGGGTAATACTTTTTATATTTCAGTTCTTTAAATGACAGAAACTGTTGCTTTCTTAATGAATCTCATTTTGTGTTAGTATACTCTGAATTTGCCTCAGACATATGTATTAAAAGTCTCATCATTTGAAAAGATTATAATATTATCATATTATCAGCCATATCAACATTATTCTTTTAATGTCATTAAGGTATAACCTAATATCTTTACATTTCAGGAATATATCCAATTGTCTATAGTGTTTTATTTGTTTAATCCCCTGTTGTCTTCAATTTGCTATATTTTTGTGGGGACTTTTTTTCATTTTGTTAGCATATAAGTCCTATGAGTACTAAAATCTTCTATTGTGTCTCTACCACCAATTACTGTAACTTGTAACATTAAATAATAAATTATTATTAATGAATAGATGCTTATATATCTTTAAATAAGATTGCCTTTTTGTTGTTTGCTCTCATTGGCAAATGACCTCATTCCAATCTAGGGATTATGAACCTGAATATGGCAGGTGAAACTGACATTGGTGATCCCTCTCCCCTACTCTCTGCTATAAATATTTTTAAAATGATAAATAAAACATAATTTAAAAAATACCATTTCATTAAAAAAAACACAAAAAAACAAAGGACAGGGGTGCCTGGGTGGCTCAGTCGGTTAAGTGTGCAACCTCAGCTCAGGTCATGATCTCATGGTTTGTGAGTTCAAGCTCCACGTCCAACTCTGTGCTGACAGCTCAGAGCCTGGAGCCTGCTTCGAATTGTGTGTCTCCTTCTCTCTCTCTGCCACTCACTCACTCACTCATGTTGTCTTTCTCTCTCAAGAATAAATAAACATTAAGAAAATTAAAAAAACAAACAAACAAAGAACAAAGGAAGGAACATCTCTGGTTCTATGATTAAGAAAAGGCAAAGTCCATGTAGTAAACCTGAGAACAGATTACCTGACCACTTCAGGTCTTTGAATTACAGATAGATATCCAAGAGATTGGGTCTTGGAGATATCCAAGAGATTGGAGATTGGGTCTTATTGACCCATGGAATTAGGATATGTGGCCTCAGTCCAATGCCAGGACAGACAGGAATCCAAAACCAATCCATCTGTATAGGCCAGGAGTTCAAGAGGTTCCCTTCTGTTCAGAAGTAAGGAAGGGATGAGGAGGTTTGCCTGTATCTACAGCCTTGGGTGAAATGAAAAAAAAGTCAAAACCTCAGTCTCACTGAGCTCATCTGTGAGGTCTCAATGTAAAACAATTTTGTAATTTGGCTGCAGGTAAAGAAATTAAGATTTTTAAACTGGTCCCGGGCCGCCACACCCTCCTGGAGCAGGCCCAAGCTCAGCACTGCTCTCAAGCACCATTTCACACCTAAGGACCCACAAGAAAAGCAAATCAACAACATCAAAGTAAATATCTAAAGATCATGAGCTCACAGAAAAATGCTACAGAGTATATTAGAAACAAATTATAAGGTAAAATCAGCAGATACCACAAACAGGATAATTAGCATAGGGCAAACTTCAGATTACAAAAAAGTCAGAGGAGATTAAAAATAATTATGATAAAATTAGAAAAACAAAAGAATTGAAACTATTAGGAAAAACAAGACACTGTTAAAATAAAAGTGGATTTGTAAATAGCTATATACAGGGGTGCCTGGGTGGCTCAGTCAGTTAAGCAGCCGACTTCAGCTCAGGCCATGATCTCACAGTTTGTGAGTTCAAGCCCCACATCAGGCTCTGTGCTGACAGCTCAGAGCCTGGAGCCTGCTTCAGATTCTGTCTCTCTCTCTCTCTGCCCTCTCCCTACTCATGCTCTGTCTCTCTCTCTTTCTCTCTCTAAAAAATAAACATTAAAAAAAATAGCTGTGTATAGTTTCTACAAATGGAAAAGATAGCTATTGACTCTAAAAGCTCAGTGCATTGGTTGAATACCAAAATAGGCATTTCTAAAGAGAAAAAATAAGATATAAATTAATATATTTTAAGATATAAATAATTTGTAAATATATATGTAGCTATTTCCTTATAATTATATTTTTCTTATTATATTTGATTTCTAGATATTCTGTAATTTTTACATTTATTTTATCTTTGACATGTTAATTAATAAAAATAGCACAGCATAGCAAGTACTTAGATAATATATGGAAAGTGTCTAACACTTCAACTGTGCTTTATTAATGTTTGCTATCATTATTTACATGATTTACCTAATTGGGTCCTTACAGCAATCTTATAAAATAGGAATTAATATTATTTCCTTTTTACTTGAAGGAAAAAGGTACCTGGAGGCTAAGTAACTTGCCCAAGTTCACACAGCTAGTAAGAAATAGAATCAGATTTTCACCCAGACCCCTTACAGAATAATAACCCCTTGATTAGATTCACACTCTACCACTTTGTAGTTACCAAGTAGTTCATGTTTTGTTATCAATTGCTACTCTGGGGAAATTTTTGATTGTTTAGGAAAAATTCATTTATGTGATTTCTAATTATAGGTTGTACATTCTGATATTCATCTATTTGATTCCATAGGTAATTTTTCAGGATAAGTTCATGAGTGGTATGACAAATAATTTTTTGTGTATCTAAAGACATGTGTGTGTTTGTGTCAAATGAATGTTAATTGGGCAGGAACTAGAATTATGGGAAATCGGTCTTTCATCCTAAGAAAACAAGTTGTGCCGCCTGTCACTGACAGAGCTGTGTTTTATCAAAACCCACTTTGGTTCCTCCTGGGCATTGTTATACAAGCTTTCTGGGAAGTTAACCATGGCTATGTGGGTAATGGAACATTAGGTGGAAGCAACGGATGTCACCTTTATGTTTGTCCCATAAAAACGTCACAAGCTTCCCCACTGTCTCTCTTTCCCCATCTACTGCCTTTAAAGGAGAGGTCTCTGAATGGAGCTCCAAAGAGGAACTCAAGTCTCTAAATGAATCCAAGGAAAGCCACTTGCTCAGAAACACCAGCTGCGTTTTACATAAGCAAGAAGTAATTTCACTGTATTAAGCCACTGACATATGGGGTCTTGAAACAGTATCTTGTGTTATTCACCATAACCAATCTAAGACAGTTTTCTGGATCATAGTGTTTCACAGGTTTTATGCTAATGTTATTCTTTCCTTTTCTGATAACCATCTTTTAAAATCCGATGCTTGTTAAATTTTTTCTTTGTCCTTGTAATTTACATTACATGTAGGTATGAATGTCTTTTTATTAATTCTGCCCTGCACTCAGTAAACTCTTTCCTTATGGATGCACAGGTTGTGGTTGGCAGAATAATGGCCCTCTCAAAATGTTCACCTCCTGATTCCTGAAGCCTGTGAATATGATACCTATTACAGCAAAAGGGACTTTGCATCTGGGACTAAATTAAGAACCTTGAGACGGGGGATTTTCCGAGGGGGTCTAACCTAATCACAAGGGGCCTTGATAGTGAGGAAATTTTCCCAGCTGTGGTCAGAAGAAATATCACCAAGAGAAGCCTGGCCAGAGAGATATGAAGTTGCTATCTTTGAAGGCGAAGGAAGGAGCCATGAGCCAAGGAATATGGGTGGCCTCTAGAAGTGGGAGAGTGTAAGGAAACAGATTCTCCCCTAGAGTCTCTAGAAACAAATGCAACACTGCTAACACTTTGATTAATCCCAAGGACATCTGTGTCAGATTTCTAACATACTGAGCTGTAAGATAATGAATTTGTGTTGTTTTAAGCCACTAAGTTTGTGGTATTTTCTTTTAGCAGCAATAGAAAACTAATACACAGGACTTTGGTCAGCTCAGAAAGTTTGTTGTATTATTTATTTTATTACTGCTTTTCTTCTGCAAGTTCCATTGTCTCCTCTCAAAATTCAAACTTAAACATGTATTGGATCATATAGATATATCCTTTATTATTCATATTTCTTTCATCCCATTCCATCATTATTTGTCTTCATCTGAGTTCCAGTCTTCGAATGTACTCATTTTGTTTGACTGATACTGAAAATGCTCTCCTTAGGAACAATTAAATTTTTTAGTTCAGCAATTATTTACATTTCCAAAATTGTACCACTATATCAACATCTTTTGTGACTGCGAAATTTCCTTGAGCCCCAATTAGAATCACCATTAGCTCTAAAAAATTATCCCTAACTTCCTGTAATAATTGTGATACCCTGGCAAACATATGTTTTGAATGCTCAAATGGTTTCCCTCTTTTGAACAGGTAATTTTTTAAATATACCTGGTTATTTTTCTCTGCTTGATTATCCTTATGAAAGTAGATATAATGGTTATTTTGGCATCTAAAATAAATTCTTAAAAAGGAGAAAAATATTTAAGTTATATTGGATTTTTCCTTGCCTGGATAGTAACTGATATTTCCTACATGATAAAGATGGAGTTATTAGCAGTAGGAGGTGTCCGAAGGTTTGGAGTTTCATCCTTGTTTAAAACCAGTTTATTCCTTTATCTCTCTTAGCAGAGTAGAGCCAGCTGCACGTGGAATATCTCCCTAGACGCAATATGACAGGACCTAACCAGGTCTGTCCCTCCTGTTCAATTCCCACACACAGACCACTCTCATCTCTTTAGTTTTGAACACCATGAGTGGTACTGGGTGAAATTGCTACCATTTTGATTTGCAGGCACTGGGGAGAGGGCACTTTAGGTATGGAGAATAGCATTCTTTGCAGTAAGGAGCAGGCAACATATGGGAGGAACAGAAGGGACCCCAGGTTTGATTAATATCAAGGTTTTGTATCACCACTTTGTACCACAATGGACTATTTAAAGAGCCATGAGTTTTCCTTTGGATTTCAGAATGTAATAATCTATGTTGGTTAAAGAGGAAATAACACCAGTTAGTAGTAATGGCATTTTAAGCAATACTTATTTTTCATAATCTAATTATATTATTTGAGACCTGGACATTTCTGGATGGAAGGATAATCACACTTAATGAACAGTACTGTGATAAATGCTTTTATAAACATTATCTTATTCATTCATGTTTAATTCTTTAAAAAAAATCTATTGAATAAACTTTGTAATCTATGTATTACAGAGAAGTCAACTGAAATTCAGAGGATTAAGTGTTGTCCAAGGGAAAAAAAAAATACATAGCTATAAATTAGCAGAACCAGGCTCAGGATTTAAACACAGACTGGCCATCTCTAGATTCCATTCTGAAATTGAAGTGCAAACCTATTCAGTGGTAAACAATTCCAGGATGACAGGTGATGTCTGTGTATAAAGGAAACTGTATGTCTCAACTGAGACATCAGTGGTAGAAACAGCATCCATGGTCTTGGCTGTCCCAGAACTCTATCAGAGCGTAGTGTGAGGTTACCTGTATCACAGAAGTAACGTGATTGATCAAGAATCTTTTGCACTTTTAATATAAATTACATTTCTGTGATTTTTCACAATGTAATTGCTTCTGTGTGTAGTTCTTTTTCATGCTAAATTTCACATTTCCTTGATGTGGTCAGTTCCTACGAATTCAAATCAGTGGAATTCAAACAGGATTACATTTCTTTCATCTAAATAATTTATCTTAAAAAAATGGATGTGAAGAGAGTGGCTTAGAAATAGAAAGCATTAGATACACAGAATCAGCTCTTGGCTTCCAGGAGTATGAAGGAAATTGCACAATAAATCAATTTTTATGGATGCTATTGACTTGCAACATTTGCTGCTTTTAAAAATTAATAGCTGAAATAATGAACATTCAAAAAACTCTCTCCACCGTCAGTTTGATTAATTCCTTGATATGAAGTACAGATGACAGATGCAATATTTGAAACTAGATTTTCCCGCAGTCCAATCAGAGGAAATCCAGATAGGGCCCATGATGGCCAATACGGTCTTTTAATTTTTTTTCAGTTAATTTGTGCAAAAGATCCCCTTGTATAGACATGCCCTAGCCAATAAAATGAAAGTTTAATTATTTGTATAAATATTATTGTAAATGCACAATAGTGCCTCCACAGTCCAAGTGTCATCATTTTATATGAATATTGCATTACAGTAAAACCGGTAATAAAGTGCTGCACTGAAGACACTGTGCATGGATTTTTAACATGGTGCTCAACCAGTAGACGAGTTTATTAAAGTTACTGAATTATGTAGTGGAAAAAATGGAGTTACTAAAACCCTGCCCAGGGAAACTGCCACGAAATTGAGACAATGAAATGGTTACAAGAAATTAGAAGCCAAACTTTGTGCTTGTTTGCACCGATGTTAAATCCACGAATAGCTTCAGCTTTCTACAAACCATACGCATCCATACAAATTCGTTTCCAGTAAATTCACGCAAGATCATGAAAACAAGTGATAACATAAGGCAGAAAGATACATACTAGAACAGGAAACCCAACTATGACTGTAGAAATAAAATTCCTCCCGGAGCTTTCCTTGAGGATCTTAGAGTCTCACATGCAGAGGAAAAAGACAAAAAAGGATGCAGTTCTCATTTCGATCTTATCAAAAGGGCACTTATTTATCTCCTATTATATAAACTTAATTAGCTAACATACTACTTCTTAAACCCCTGAACTTTCCCTGAAGTTGTTATTTTATGTTGGAAAGTGTTCTTAGATCATCCAGGTGAATGTGTACCTTATTAAAGTTAGGTTAGCATATCATTTGGCCCATGTGAGTATAAAACACGGTGATTGAGAGCCTGGCTTTGGAATCAGTCTAGCCTCAGTTTGCTTTGCAACCCTGCCATTTGCTGTGTGAGTCTGCACAAGTTAATTAACTTCTATGAGCTTCTTCCATTCTTAGAGGGCTGATGCAAAACAATAAACAAGGCATTCCCCATAAAGTATTTGGCAGAAGGCCTGGCTTAAGATGTACGCAACGAATATTAGTTATTGTCACAATGTTTTAAGTTCTATCTATATAACAAACTGCTGTAAACAGCTTGTATTAATGTGCCAAAGGTCCCCAAGACCACCTTCAGGTTTGGTGAGTTGGCAGAAGTACTCACAGAACTGAGAAAAAACCGTGAGACTCATGGTTCTGGTTTATTACAGAGAAAGGATACGGATAAATCAGCAGAGAAAACAACATGCAGAGTTTGGAGCCCAGGAGAAACCAAGCATGAGCTTCCAGTCACTCCACGTGGACAGCTTTTAATTCTCCTCGCAACAAGGTGGGACATGTGCCAGTTATTATCAATGAGGGAAGTTCGCCTAAACATTGTGTCCAGGGTTTTTATTGCAGGTTAGTTATGCAGGCACAGACTGCCCTTGGCTACTCAGACTCTAGCCCCTCCAAATATCAAGCTGATAGAGCATGGCCCAGGATCCCAGGTAAACAGAAACAGGCATTCACCGTAAACCACATTCTGAGTATGAACTGTCTCATAAGGCTAAAGTCCCTAGGCAAACAAATACACTCTTCTCAGGCAGGATATTCCAAAGACTTAAAGGTTTCTCCCAGAAGCTGGTTTGTGAAATAAGGGTGCTAGCCACAAAGCGGGGCCATCCTAGGACATATGAAATCAGAAGAAGCACTGAAATCAGAGGGGAGCACTGCCTTCTCCCTGATTCCCTACGATGAAAAAGTGGTAGCTGTATAGGAATGAAACCCTTCTCAAACTTCTTAGAAACTGGCCCAGAGATAAGCTCTCAACAATAATCAGAGTTAAGTCAGGATCAGCGTCAAGTTTGAGCGGGATTCTTTTGCTTGAAAACTGACCCTGTTACAGCGGTCATAGCCCCAGATATAGGTGAGGCATCCAATATTGTGCTTCATTAAGGCAAGTAGTGCCTTAAGGCCATAAGGCAGCAGTTTGAGATAGTTTGGTGAATTAGGTGCTTAGGAGAGAATTAGTGTTCGATAAAGAATTTGTTAAAACTCTGACTTTGCACCTCTTCCTCTTCTGTCTTCCTCTTTCTTCTTCTTTTTTAAATTTGCTGAAGAAATTTCCATGTTTATTTGGAGTAGGCAGAATAATGGACACATAAAGATATCAGATCCTAATCCTGAAAACTGTGGATGTTACCTTATTTGAAAAGAAAAGGATATTTACAGATGTGATTAAGGATCTTTTTAAGTTTGTTTATTTATTTATTTATTTATTTTGAGAGAGAGAGAGAGAGAGAGAGAGAGACAGACAGACAGACTGCACGTACGAGATGGGGAGGAGCAAAGAGAAGGAGAGAGAGAGAGAATCCCAAGCAGGGTCTGCATGATCAGCTCAGAGCCCGATGTGGGTCTTGAACTCACAAACCACGAAATCATGACCTGAGCTAAAATCAACAGTCAGATACTTAATGGACTGAGCCACCCAGGCACCCCATGGATCTTAAGATGAGTAATGTTAGGGGTTGAATTGTGACCCATCACAATTCATGTGTTGAAGTGTGAACCAATATGGCAGAATGTGATCTTATTTGGAAACGTTGTTGCAGATGTTATTAGTTAAGAAGAGATCATACTGGTGTAGGGTAAGCCCCTAGTCTAACTGGTGTCCTTATAAAAGGGCAAAGTTCGAGACAGACACACACAAAAGGGAAACATGAGAAGATAAAGGCAGAGATCAGGGTGATGGGACCACAAGGCAGTGAATGCCAGAGACTGCCAGCAAACTGCCAGAAGCTGGGAGACAGGCATGGGATGGCTTTTCCCACACAGCACTCGGAATGAACAAACCCTGCTGGACCTTAATCTCAGACTCTGAACCTCTAGAACCGAGAGACAATAAACTTCTGTTTTGAAATCACCAGATTGTGGTATTTTGTTCCTGCAACCCTAGGAACAAACCCTAGGATTATTCTCCCTAGAGCCTCTGGAAGAGGCACAGCTCTGCTAACATCTTGGTTTTGCCTCAATAATATTCATTTTAGATTTGGGACGCTAGGACTGTGAGACAGTAAATATCTTTTGTCTTAAGCCACCATATTTGTGGTAATTTGTTACTGTAGTCATGGAAAATTAATACATTTTATATTCATTTAACATAATATGTATTAATCCCTGTGATGTTGTCAAGAATAGAACATTTGACTCTAGTTGTGGCAAAGGCCATTCCAGAGTGCTGAAACATTCATCTACCCTGCCAAGTTTATACTTACATATTTAAGACACTTTATCAAACATATGAAGCAAATTAGAGCAGCTATGAGGTTTAAGAGTTTAAGGATATTTGATCCCATGATACTAGTATAAAATATTTTGAATGACCTTAGTGTATTTGGTTACTATAAAGATGCAAACTTTTAGACAAAAAATAATTATCACTGAAAAACAACATGGGTTGATTAATCAAAAGTTACATCGGAAACAACATGGGTTGATTAATCAAAAGTTACATCGGACCAAATGTGTTTATTTTCTTCGCCAGTCTTAGTAGACAATAAGTTTTCAGATAGATGATGGTTCTAGTATGTCTAGATGAAGACCTTTGAACATAGGTAGAAAAAGACAGGTTGGATGTAAAATAGTAATATGGTCTATCTATCGATCTATCTATCTATCTATCTATTTATATATCATATATCTATTTATCTATCTGTCAATATCAGGGTGAAAGGAGGTTTCGGGTAATGTGGGCAAGCATTTATGGAGCACTGTCTATGGGCCAAGCACTAGTCTGAACCCTCCTGGTTTTAGACATTATTTGTTCTCTCCACCTTCTCAGAACTCCTTCTTGGCCAACATTTTCCTTCTGTCATTCTCACTATTTCTCCTTCCCCTTGCTCTTTTCTACTTTCTCTGTAATGCAATATTTCTACTCATTTCTTGGGCAGATTTAAAGATAATTAACTCCAGTTCTGTGCTGTTTTAATATAATAGCTACTGAGCTCTGGAAATGTGGCTAGTTCAAGTTGAGATTGCTGTACAAAATACATACTAAATTTTGAAGACTTAGTATTAAAAAATGTAAAAGACCTCATGAACAATTTCTTACATTGGCTACATGTTGATATAATAGCATTTTGATATTATTCTGTAAAATAAAATATATTCTTAAGATAATTTTACCCAATTAACATGGCTACTAAAATTTTTAAAAAACAAATATAGCTCACTTGTGGCTTGCATTATAATTCTGTAAGACAGTATTGCTCTAGATTAAGGCTGAGGACCTTGCCTTTGCATCGTAAGCAAGAAATTTTGTTAATTGTTTTTGCTAAACATTTCTGGGGTAGGTAATCTACCTCAGGAAAATTTTTTTGCCACTTTTTTAGAGCCAAAAGTGAACACAAGCAGTTGTAGTTTGAAATGCCAATTATTTTTTTCTTTAACCAATGACAAAAGCTACTTCATCAGTTTATTGAACTTGTTGGACACAATTGCATGATTGTTGAGAGTAGCCATCCTCCTCCCTCCCGTGTCCTTTCAATAGTGGTTTTTGTAATTGATCTTTCACACCCCTGATGAAATCTCAAGTGGTTCCCAAAGCTTTTCTGGTCCCTTTCGGAAGGAATAGCAATCTCATTTCAAAAATTTAAAAATCTCATCAAATCTAACATTACAGTTTAATCTATTATACAATTTAAATTATCTTTCCTCAGCTGGGGCCCATCACAGCTGTGCATCCTGCAAAGAGCAAGGAACGCACACTTGGTGTCTAAATTCTTCAGCCTTCCCCTTCCCATTGCTGCTTGTCCCTTCCAAAGTGGTGAAGAAGAGGGGAAGTGTCAGGGAGAAAAACTCTTAAATGCCGCCTGACTTGTATAGTTAGCACATGGCCACAGGGCTCTAGGGGCAGCAGATAAGCAACTGCTTTTTCTCTCTGGGCCTTTGGTTGGATGCCTTTGAGATCCTCCTGCTATGGACCTCTAACCTCAGATCTTGTGAGGCAGGAGACATGGCATCTAGCTGACCACTGTCTCAGGAGCCTGTGTGGTTCCAGCAGTCTGTCCAGTGCTGGATCTATTCACCCCTTCATCCCTTTTTGGTATGATTCCCTATCAAGATGGCTGCAGGCTTGCTCCCTTTGGTGGAGTGCACATTTGCTTCTGGAAAAGATGACACATTTCTTTTTCCTCTCTACCACCCTCTTTCCTCTGTCACTATCTAGTCTGCCCTAGGTTTTAGAGAATTATTAGTGTCTTTATGTGACCATATTCGAGGGAACATAAAGCAAGTGTTTCAAATGATTTGTTTCATACAGCCCCTATTTTTGGCTTGGGATGGTGTACCTTCCCCTAGCTTCATGAGTGGCTGGAAAGGGGAAATGCTGTAGTACCACAGCAACTCTATCCAAGAGAATTTAGACTCTCTGTATTAGTTAGGCTGGTCTAGAAAATGACAACAAATGGAACACCATATTTCAACAGCTTAAAAAAGAAGTTTACCTAGCTCTCCATAATAGTCCTGTGGTGGGGGGATGGGGGGGGGCTATTAAGTAAGTGGCTAACTCTCTTCAGATGATCATTTGGGGACTTTTTCCATCTTCAGCTACATGAGTTCTTACAGCCTCGTCACCATCTGCACCCAGACTGAGAAAGAAGGGGAACATAGAGTGACACATCCACTCTGTTAAAAGCCTTGTCCTAGCAGTGGCACACATCTCTTCTGCTCACATCCCATTGGCCATACCAACTTGCCTGAGAAACACACTGCAACCATCAGCCATGTGCCCAGCAACAACTCTCTCTCTATGGAAGGAAAGAACAGACTTTGCTCTATAGTTGATGATATTTTCCACAATCTACAAGAACTCTAGGCTCCCCATGAATCTTTTGCCTCCTCCTTATATACCCTGGAAGAAAAACAGTGATTAAGATTGGGAGAAATTATTTCATAGTGCCTTATAGCATGCCCTGAAGAGGGGCTGTGTTCCTCATGTTATTGTACCCATGTTGTTGTTTTTCTCAGCATTGTGAGTCTCAGTAGAAACTGAGACAAAGTGTATCCTTACAACTTTCTATCACCCAATCATTTAATAAGTACCCATTCTGCACCCTGCAGTTTATAGTTGTCATCTCGTTTATTCTTTCAATAGTTCTTTGACATAGGTATTAGGCTCAGAAAAGTTATGTGGCTTATTTCAACTTAATTAAAACAGTACAAAGAGAAGCTGAAATCAAAACTCAAGTTTTCAGGCTCTTATGATAAACTGCCTATTGGCTACCCCCTTTAAATATTTACTTTTTTCTCTTTTAGCCACTTTTAATTTGCCTTTTAAAATGTGACATCAATGACACAAATAAATGCATTGTATATATATGTACAGTATTTATTTCCAATATATGTAATACATGTGCATATTTATATACTGATTAAATTTGAAGGAATACAGAAACAATCACTGTGAAAAGTAAATAAGAGGATTTTTTTGATAAGGACAATTGTTTCTTCAAATTATTTGCTGTCTTTGGAATATACCTTAAAATCTATTATTGAAAGAGAAACATGCAAAATGGAAAGCATTATTCAGAACATAATAATTTGACAAAGTAAAGCCAACTACATCTGTATAAAAAAAGCTTGACTATACAACCTCTAATATATTTAATCATTTACAAAGTCTTTAGGGGCTAAAGTATTCTAGTATGATTTTTGGCTTTCAATGGAGTATTAGTCAGGGTTCAATGACAAACTAATTGGAAGTGTTAGGGGGCCAGATTCTATACTGGGCTTCAATAAACAACTCCTAAAACACAGAAGAACTGTTGCCTCTGCCATGATTCCGACACAGAGGGGCTCATGAGAACCCACCACAGCCCAGATCACATCCCTCTGTGTGCTCAGAGACAGGCAAGTGATTGCCAGAGTCCTCACCACCTGACACCCATGGATTTAGAGGGTGGGCATTTCAGACCTCCCCTGAGACTGGTACCAAAAACCTCCACAGAGACACTTTGTGAGCAGAAGCAGCAGAAGTGTGGCCTCTGTCTCATGACATGGATATCTCCCTCTCGCGTGTCATCACGGCTCCTCTGTTGAGTGAAAGCTCGATTGTATTCAGAAGAGTCTTGTTTTATTTAGCCTTTGGCCTACACAGAATCATGCTGCAAGGGGTGGGGACGAGACTGGTGAATCAATCCACTGCATCCATCACAGGTGGGAGGGCAAGTAAGGGAAACAATTAGGTTGTAAAAATAAAAATTGCTTTGAGTATCTTTTTCACGTGCAAGAAGGAAAAATTCATGCTAGATCATTTGCAAGCAGGCACCGGTTTTCTGATTGTGTGTTTTAAATGTGCAGCCATTCTCCAGATGGAAATATTACTCCTATTTGGAAAAGTCTTGACATGACAAATAAGGAGCTATCCGATGACTTCAATTACAGCTGTTTTTACAAGGACCCTTGAATGGGTCATGCTACGACTCATTATTTTTTCCATTTCAAACAAAATAATTAATTGTATTCATTTGGGAATAGTTTTGTCTGGATGAAGAATATAATTTTATTCAGAAAGTCTATTCGCCTTCGTTTAAATATGTATCAGCATTGAACTATCTTTTAATCCTTACAACAACTTTTAAAGGTAGGAAAGATTAGCCCTATTGTATAGGTAGGAAATTGAATCTCAGAAAGGTTAAGTAATTTGTCTAGAGTCATATCACTAGGAAAAAGGTCCAAGGTAGGATGTGACCCTGGTTCAACTGACTCCTCCTTAATATTGGGAGATGGCCATACAGTTGGTGCTATCCCATGTGTTTAATAACTGCTCACACATTTTCTTTAGGCCTGTGTACTCTGCCAGACTTCCACATTAGAGATTGTATGTCATCTTCATGTCATGACATCCTGGCTGCCTCTGCTAGCTATTGAGAAAGAAAGGCAGGGCTCTGCCATTTCATTAAGATGACAGTTAGAGAGGATGGAGACAGTGAAGTAGCTGAGAGGGAGTATGCCTAATGGCAGTATAATCACATAGACAGCCGGGATCCAGGAAAACCAAAGCTGCCTATATAAGAGGTGGGAGAGGGGTGAAGGAGGAGTGGAAGAGAAGCCAATTCCCACGGAGCTGCTACAGTTGACATCAAAAAAATTCTGCCACTGTGGCTAAGAAAGGAAGAATTGAAATGGAATGATGAGGAAGAGCCACTGTGTAGATGAGGGCTGCCATTCATACCTAAGTAGATGCATAAGCCAGTCATATGGGTCATTTTGGTTATGGTGAACTTGTCAACCAGTAAAGAAAGCCAATAGTGGAAAATATTAAATTACAGGTTTTGAATCCTTAGAGACTAATAATAACTAGCAACCAAAATCTATAATCATGTCTCAAGTAGCACATATAATTATAATTTTAATAAAACTCTGTGTTTATGTAAATTCATGGAGAAATCACTTTGTATTAAGATAGAGTGAATGATCATGCCCTAAATGAAGTATAATTCAGCTGACTTTTAAGCTTCTTGGATAGAATTCAGAGCAAAAGTAATAAATGTCATTAAACACAGATATTTTAAAGCATTTTATAATCATGATATAAAATATAGACATAATTTTGGTGAAACTATGGGTATAATATTTCCATGTTGACATCTTGGCACTGTGACAATTATGGGTAATATAGACAAGGGGAACTCTTTACCCAATATGGTCAATATATTTGAATTAACATCCAGTGTTTTTTTTTTCTTGGTTATCTTGCTCACTTATTCAAAGAATGTTTATTGAGCATATTCCTATGTGAAACAATTTCCAGGAACTCTTAATTTTGCAATACACTCAGTATCTATATGTAATAATAATTTTAAAAAAAGCAGACGTGAATTTTATACCAGTGTAACAGTATAAACTTTTCTATCCATAGGGGAGTCTCTTCACATTCACCACTCCAAATGCTCTCCCCAAGTAGGGAGATTCTTGTGCTTGCATTTTTATTCAGTATTATTAACATAAATAAAATTATATTACCACAACTAAACCATTCTACCTACATTTAAAGCTCAAGAATACTGCCTTAGGCTATATTCACTTACAAATAGTGAGATATCCTAGTGGAGGTTAACTCTTGACCTAGTGCACTGTGAATTCGTTTTTTAAAAATTGAAGGGCTGTCCATTTTTATCATGAACCAATAAATCATTTAAAAGTTTTTTTATGGCACTGATCAAGCATTTTTCAGAACAGTTGAAAACACCTTTCTATTTAAAATATTT
The DNA here is from genome assembly GCF_016509475.1 of Prionailurus bengalensis. NCBI lineage: Eukaryota > Metazoa > Chordata > Mammalia > Carnivora > Felidae > Prionailurus > Prionailurus bengalensis. Next base: position 81,791,296 of record NC_057349.1, on the reverse strand, counting down.
TTTTAATTTTAAGTAATTTATAATCACAAGTAATAATCATTTTTTTCAAAAGTATTTCAAATTTAGCATCACCTCGATATCAAGATAATAAAATTTATTTTCTAATGACATCTTTCTTAGGAGGTGCTAACTTTATTGGTTTACAACTATTTGATAACTTTAGTCACCTATTCTAAGAGGAAAATAGTGAGTCCAAATAGCTCTATATCTACACAGGAGTTTCTGGTTATGAACTGAAAACTAACCAAGACATAAACTGAGAAATTATGGATAGTGAATCTATCTGCAGGGTGTTATTACTGCATCCCTAAAGGTCTCATCTGTATGAATGCAAACATCTTCCCGAACCATAATGAGACTCAGTGTAAATCTCTTCGGGGTCATGTTTAACAGTCTATGCCTATGGAAATCATAAGATTATCTGCAACACTGCTCAGTTTCTTTCTGTTTCTAGCTGAATTAATTCTGCTCTATTGCACAGTTGAGCATCTGAGTGATTTCTAAAACAATAAATAACAGGCTCCAAGAGGCTGACTTTAACTTTCCTGAAACTTCGAAAAATAGTGTATATTAATCATAAGGGTAAAAATTCACTAGATATTTATTGAAAAAAACCCAGCTTAACATCTTTACAAATCCTACTGTCTAGTCTGCTGACTCAGGGCCTGGGCCAGCAACATTTGATAAATATGAAGACAAAAAAGCTACCCATCTACAAAGCTTTCCTGGGCCTTTGCTCTTAGGTATTATAATGCTAATAAATGAGAATGTGGAAACTATGTTTATACCAATAATGAGGTAGTGAAAGGAAGTAAATAAGAGAGGAAAGAGTTATACTTTCTTCTGGATATAAAATACAAACAGATGTGAAGATAGAGAAATATTGAAACAAGAAAGCTCTAAGTCTGCTTTTTTTACTTATTACAAGAAACATTCAGGCAGCCATAGTGGATAGTATGTAGAGGGAACCAAATATTTTTCATTAAAAGTGATTAAGCAATAGAACATGCATCAGGAAATATATATATACACACGCACACACACACACACGTGTGTGTGTGTGTGTTTTCACACAGAGGGACTATATCTGTTTTAATAGTTAAATGTAATTCCATGCTGTATCAGTTTTTGAATGAGTACAACTATCAATGGGACTACCATAGAATAAGAAATATATGTTAGAATAAGTTTTATAGTCATGGATAAAATACTTAAATGAAAAATTACATGGGGCGCCTGGGTGGCGTAGTCGGTTGAGCGTCCGACTTCAGCCAGGTCACGATCTCGCGGTCCGGGAGTTCGAGCCCTGCGTCGGGCTCTGGGCTGATGGCTCAGAGCCTGGAGCCTGTTTCAGATTCTGTGTCTCCCTCTCTCTCTGCCCCTCCCCCGTTCATGCTCTGTCTCTCTCTGTCCCAAAAATAAATAAACGTTGAAAAAAAAATGAAAAAAAAAATGAAAAATTACAAATAACAAAAATAACTTTCATGACAAGTGAGAAGAATTTGATTAGTATTTCATGTCACTTAATTGGATATATTATTCATGAAAGACCCCAGATGGACAGAAGTGAAGACTGAAGTAATTTACCCAGAAATAAGGTACATTTCATGAGGTAACACATTCTCATGGCCTGTGACTCAGGTTATACTCTGGCTTCTTCATGCAATGTATACTTTCCTAATATCTATTTCCTCACCATGAGATTCAAAGTAATACTGCCAGCCTTATCCCAGCAGATGATCTAAGCTTGAACAGATGAAAAGTTCTCTAAATAACTTCTTAAGAGGTTGAACCTACAGTAATGTAATTGTCCTATATAAACTCACAGCTACAGTCAAATTAGAAAAAAAACTAGTAGTGTTATTTATGGATTTAGTATTCACTTTTAACATAAGGTCTAAGTTCTTGCAGAAAACTATTTCAAAATGTTTTAACTTTGCATTGATCGCTTATCCCATTTTTTACTCCAACCTAATAATATTTCTGGGCATGCTGAGCTTACAGGGACAGTTTTAGTGATTAGTGACCTCGATTTGAAAGGTCAGAGAAAATACAGAGGAAGAGGACTGGATTCAGAGCCCTCATTTCATAGTCACACTCTGACATCGTTTGTATTATTATAAGCAAGTTTTAAAAACTGTCACAGTCTTCTTGTCTATAAAATGGGAGTGACAATAGCTAGTTCATACAGTTGCCAGGAAGGAACTAGTCCAAGTATCCAAAAATCTCTTGCTGCATCCTATAGAGTCGTTGAATTTGACAAGGAGCCAGCATAGTTATGGTATTAGCCACTGTCAGTGAACACAGTCAGGGGTTTGAATTTTCTGTCCTAAAGGGTAATGTGTTAATAGTTTGTGAGCAGCTTGAAAAACATTTCCCCGGGCTCATCCTCCCTTCTCTATTGAATCTGTGATAAGATTTTAATTTAAAAAGTCTATGATAGGGGCGCCTGGGTGGCTCAGTCGGTTAAGCGTCCGACTTCAGCTCAGGTCATGATCTCACAGTCTGAGTTCGAGCCCCGTGTCGGGCTCTGTGCTGACAGCTCAGAGCCTGGAGCCCGTTTCGGATTCTGTGTCTCCCTCTCTCTCTGCCCCTCCCCTGTTCATGCTCTGTCTCTCTCTGTCTCAAAAATAAATAAACGTTAAAAAAAAGTCTATGATAAATATAGTAAATACAAACAAAAATGTAAATACATGTTAACTATTGTTTAAGAGATGGCTTCACATTTATATTAGACTCACATCTGGCAAAGAATCTAGTTTAGACAGCTATAACTCTCTAGTAACCAGGGGAAAATGAAGCATGAAAAGTGTGGTCCAGTAGCTTTTATGTTTGCTTATCAAAGAGTTTATTCAGAATTGAATCACTTTTCATCAGCATGAACTCTGGTCAGTCCTAGTCTCAAGCCAATTTGTAAACATTTTAATTTGTATTGAAATGTTGTCACTATGAAAATTGATATAAAATCATTAATTTTATGTGCAAAGTGTGAAACTCTTGGCATGGATTGTATCTTGTGTGTGTAAGTGTACGAATATTTTACCCCCACTCTTTTTCCATGACAAAACAAGTAGGAAGATATAGATCCATTTATTTTTTATTTTTTGGGGGGGAGGTCAATAAGTGAAGAATGACAGATTATGTCTCAAAAGGAAATCTTCTGCACCAAATCCACATTCTTTTACCTGGACCAAAAGAGCCTCTCAAGTAATGTGTTTACTTCCTATCTCCATGGAGAGTCCACCCCACCCCCAGTATCTGCCACCTCCTATACATACACACACACACACACACACATACACACACACACACACACTGATTTCAGGAAACCATTCAAACTCGTCCACAGAGCAAAACGCCCTCTGTAGCCACCAGTTGGGCTGTGAGCCTGCCAAGGCAAAGGCAAGGGCTTTTTAGTCATTGTTTGTCTTATTATTCTAATGTTGACTGAAGGTACACTCAAATTTAAGTCATCCCTAAATGTGCCACGTGTCCACATGCTCTTTCCTGTTCTCTCAGCCTGAAATAACTTTAATTTCTTTTCCAACTGACAAATTCTTAGATGCCTCTTAAGGCCAATTACTATACCTTCTCTTTCATGAAACTTTCTCAAAACCCTTGTACACTTAATGGCAGACTCGACCCCTACTCCCTTCTTCGGGGACACATTGCACTTTGTACTTATCCCCTTTACTGTTTCTCCTTGTGTATGTAATAATGTTTCAAATTATTTCAGTACTTCTCATAAACCAGTCACTGTGCTATGTACAATTGGTGAGACATGAAAAAGAATCACCCAACCAGACAATAAGTGGGCTACAAAGGCTACTTTATGTTAACAGACTTTTGAAATCAGAGTGAAAACAAAATTCACCTTAAACTATACATTTGTCTCTCTTCTCTATTTGTATATAAATATAATATATGTATATTTATACATACACATGTTTTTGTCTGCTTGGATGGGCCTGAACAGGGCCTTCTAGAAACTGAAACCCCTTCTTCTGTGATTTAAGTTGTGTTAAATTATTAGAGCAGGCAAAGCTCACTTTTCCTAGATAGCAGTCTAATTTATTGATGTTAAACATTAGGGAGGATACATGGCTCCAGTAAATGTCTTTGATGCCAAGATACCAGGAGATGCGATTGAAGACTCTCCCAGGGGAACGGGTAAGTACTCTGTGATATACCAAAATACATCAAGAGTGCATACAAAGGCAAGATCACCAGATTAGGCCTTCAAACTAAATGCAAGTTTTCTACTTTTAGGCTCACTTCTATTTCCAACCATAACATTCTAGTTTTATGATGGACTGTGGGTTGCCATGGTAGTAGAAGATTGATATGGAAATGTATCTGGGAAAATGGGTCATTGGAGAAGTGTTTTAACCCATAAAATTATTTCTCACAATTACTCATTTGGACTTTGCCTGAGACATCATATTGCTTAGCCCTATGTTGCTGGCAAATATCCTACAGAATCTAAAACATTCTAAGGTTATCTAAACCAAAGACAACGCCAGGGGACAGAGTTCTAAAGGGTGCTCATCTTTACAATCATTCCATTAAGTGTGTATAATATTATCTCCATTTTATAGATGGAACAGTCTGAGATGATCAGAGATTTGTATAGATTACTCAATTCATTTAGTAATAGAACCAAAATTTCAACTCACGTCTGTTCAGTTCAAAGCCTATCTTTTCCAGTTTTTGATCACTCACTCAACAAATGTATACTGGGTTCTGCCATGTGTTAAACATGGGTAGACTCTGAGAATGCAATGGGGAACACGCATTCACAGTTCCTACCCTTATAAAAAGTTTATAATCTAGTGTGAGAAATATATAATAAACAGGTAAAAAATGTCAATTAAAAACTGTGCTGTGAAGGGAAAATTTAAAACCAATTGCTAAGGTAGGAAATAACTGTGCAGATCCTAATTCACATGAACTATACAGGGAAAGGCTCTATAAGGTGTTATTTAAACGGAGACTCAAAGGATAGAAAGGACCTGGGCATGCGCAGGGCAGGGGAAACATAGCACGCAGGGGAAACTATAGGCCTTGAGCAAGGGAAGAATTTGACAGGCTGTAGGGCCAGAGAAATATCAGTAAGACTCGGCACAGCTACTGCCATGAGAAGCCACAAGAAAGAGTCCCAGAGAAGAGAGGAGACAGATCACAGGTGACCTTGTAGGCTGCAAATAACAGACTCCTCCAGAACCCCAGCTAACACCCTTGGGGCCAGCGCTTCTCAAACTTTTACATGCATATTAAATCACCTGGAGATCTTGTTAAATTTGTTTTAAGTTTATTTATTTATTTTGAGATAGAGAGCAGAGTGGGCAGAGAGAGGGAGAGAGAATCTCAAGCAGGCTCTGCACTGTCAGCACAGAGCCTGACGTGGGGCTCAAACGTGAGATCATTACCTGAGCAGAAATCAAGAATTGGATGCTTAACCGACTAAGCCACCCAGGTGCCTGAGAGCTCATTAAAAAGTAAATTCTGGTTCACTCTATAGGAGGTGGGGCTGAGATTCTGCATTCTAACAAGCTCCTGAGTGACACAAATGCTGCAGGACTCTGGACCACACAGTGAGTATCAAGGTTCCAGGGCCCACTTTTGTACTCTACCATTGGAACTTGTGGACCCTGTTAGCCTTTCTGATGCACAACCAAACCTGGAAGTGTGAGGGCACTGACACTCCATGCTACAAATCTTAGCCAATAGGAACAAAAGTCAATGTCTTAAATTCTCTCCCCTGCCAACCCTCAAGAGTGTTCTCTACATGACTCCTCAGAGTGTCCCAGTGGGATGGAGCTTCAGTTGCCCACAGTGGTGACCAGCTCAGAGGTATACCCTTGTTTTACCCACCCTTACTTGTCTGATTTACTTTGTTAGTTAGAAGTTTAAAGATGTTCTAATTTATTAATTTGCTTATTATTTAGTTTTGACCAGTCTACATTGTCTTTGTTTATATAAATAAGTGGGGATAAGGGAATGATGGGGACCTGGGTAAATTCAGGTTTAAGATTGGAGACCCTCCCTCCGTCCACACACACACACAGTCAACCAGCTCTAGGAGTCAGGGTAAAGCAGCCACTTAGCTCACGATCAAGAGATGGATTCACCATCACCAATTGACAGACATTTATGATACGGGAGGTGAGCTCATGGGAATTTGCTATTTTTATTTCTGAGTTCTTTGTTAATTTTCACAATCAGATTCTCACTCTTAGAAGTACTTGTTAGCTCCTGAATATGCCAGTCTTTAACTTACACCATTAAAAATTCATACATCAGAGTATTACATTCACATTATTCATAAAAATGAACGTTTGCACCATAAAGCACCTGGAGATTAATCGACAAGATTAAGAAGTGAGAATAACATTCTACTCAGAACTTTAAAATAGTAATTGTTTTCAAGTAAAAAATTTACAGTAAATGAAGGAAATATGCTTACTTTTAAACTTGTCCTGCATGTGAGTTTCCTTCCACCATGAAAATATAAGAGCATTTTATCTGTTCTACAAGGACACTTTGATAAGAATACCAAGTCTTCCTACTGGTCTGGGACAATCATGCCCTCTTACCAAGTGCAGGAATGATTTTATTTTTGGCATTTTGAACACCTTGTGGGCAGCAGCAGAAAAAGAAGCAGTTGTTCATCTCCTCAAAACAAAATAAAATAAAAAGTCTTAGAAGCAGGCTCACTAAAATCTAATGACTGGAAAAGCAAGCAGACTGAATCTAATCTTTTCATTAAATTGCCTAGCTTCAATTACTCTAACTGGGTTACAAGTGCCCCAAATATATTTGAATAGGTGACTGCCAGTTTCTCACAATCCTCTTCTTTCAAGGTGGTGTAGCTATTCCCAAGCTTCATCACTATGTGAGGGCTCTATCCTGGCTGAGCAGATGGGCAGACAGGAGAACCAAGAAGAGCCTGGGCTCGGCCTCTCTCAAGTAGGTGAAGTTTCATTCGGAAGAAGGGGAAACAATATTGAAAACAACGGCAGCAGAGATGTGTCTAAAAAGGATTAATAAAATAACATTTATGCTGGATGATGAAATTCACTAAAGCTCTGAAGGCTCTGCACACAATTGTTTTGAACCTGATATTCCTTATGAGGTTTTCCTACTTTGTACCAATGATTATTCTGTATCTACCTCGCAGTTGTGGTAAGTGATGTGTTGATGGAGTAAAGCACTCTGCTCTTCTTTGTGAAAAAGATTGTTTTTATCTATTAAAAACATGGTTCTTGTATTTTTATGTAAAATAAGGCCATGCACTGTCACTATAAACTTGATTCACATGGGCTTTTTTATAGGTCTACGTGTTCATAGTCAAGGAGCAAAACCTATTTGGTGGGAGGCACTGACATTTTGATTGTAGGAAGAAGGAAATGGCAATAATTTCTCAGAAGCTGGGCAGATTATAAAAGAGATATAGAAAATGCGACCCAGGCTGATACTGTAACACCTCTAAAACACAGATGGTTGGCAGAACTCTGATAAGATGTCCCCCCACTGAATAAAAGTACAAAGATTGAATAAATCAAATGCCCACCATTGTGAACCAGCAAGCACATGGAAACATTTTCCCTCCATTCCATTCCTTGTTCTATACGGACACAAATTACATGACCTCAGGCAAAATGAAGAAGCTGTGTGTGATAACCCCCCAAAACTCCCTAACCTTTTCAAATTCAGTAAGGTATTTCATGATAACAGCTCTCCAGTTAGATATATACAAATTGCCTGCAGCACAAATAATTGTTCTGACTAGCTGCACACTTGCTCTATCCTCACAACTGACTTTTAAAAATGTAGGTATGTGGATTCTAGATAATAAACATAACAGCTACTAAATGTCCCCAAAGTCATCATTGAAGGTGTTATCAAAGAAAGTTTATAGCACATGTAAAAAAATGATGGACATATTTATTCTTTTTTTGAAATGAGAGACCAAATAGCTAACAATAATTATACGCTGAAGTTGTTTCAAGACAATGATAGAACGGTGCCATCCACTGAAATATTCTGAAAAAAAAATCTGTTTTATATATTCTTCTAAGTGTCTTCAGAATGCGTTAGTATCTGTAGTCCTCACTTTGTCTGGTAGCCCAAATACCAAAGAAAAATGTAGTCAGCATATCATAGAATATATTATAAGAATGTTATTAGCTGGTTGAGATATATATAAACTATATTTCCTTTGTTACAAATTATGTATATTAGAATACCAGAAAATTTTCCCTACTAAAGTCAGAATTATGCAGTTAATTTTCATAACCTAGTCTTAGTGAGGAAAAGAGGGAGCCTCTCTTTGAAGTAGGCTTGGGCTCCAGGCCTGCAGAAACGACTAGAAAAAATTTTAAAGAATAATAAGAAGATAAAAATATTAGACAATAAGCCTCTTACTCTATATTCCTTACTGCTAAAAAATCACACTACAGTGGAAAACCAATTCTATTGGGACAAGGCCACCAGAATTTCTGACAGTACAAAATCAGGCAGCATTCCTGTTTCCAGGCACATACTCTCTCCTGTTTACCATACCCATCCCCCAGGTCAAATGAGATGGTATAATAAATAATTTGTCTGGTCTTTGTCCTGAGTCCTGATAGGGAGCATCAATAGCCCTTAGAATTTCTTGAATGATGAGTGTCCTTGTTATGCTAATGAGGTGACTCACTTTAAGGCTAGTTAGCTTCAGGATAGGGGCTAGTCACCAGAAAAACCAACAAACAACCTGCTTAGAGGGCCTGAACTTTCAGCTGCCTGATCTGTGGGAAGGTGAGAGGGGCCACAGATTGATTCAATCATGCTTACATAATAAAATCCCAAAAACTCTGGAGGACGAGGCTCGGTATAGCTTCCTGGTTGGTGAGCACATCAGTGTGCAGGAGAGGGAGGGTGGGGGGTGGGGGATACATGACCTGATTCCACAAGAAGAGGGCACAGAAGTTCTGTGATCGTTTCCAGGCCATGCACTATGTGCATCCTTTATAATTAAACTGTAATCATAAATATAGTACTTTCCTGAGTTCTGTGAGTCACACTGGCAAATTATAGAAACTGAGAGGGTCATAAGAATCCCCAAATTTGCATCCAGTCATTCAGACATGTGGGTGAGATAGGGATACCCTGAAAGCTGTAGATGATGTCTGAAGTAAAAAAGGGGTAGGGGATTTAACCTATGGAGTCTGTGCTAACTGCAGGTAGTTAGTGTCAGAATTGAATTGCAGTGTATCTAGTAGGTGTTAGACCAATTAGGGGTGAAACAGTACGTGCAAATATTTTAATAAGATTACGTTTCTAAAGAAAGATCATTTGAATAAAGAAAACTATGGAAATCTCTAAGTATTTGTGAAAGCAAAGAAAAAAAAAGTTAAAAGTTCCCATCACATTTATCCTTCCTGAAAACAAAAGAGCACAAATAATTAATCCAAGAGTAGGTAAAATATATTGTATATAGGTTGTATGACTAGAACTTGGAAAATTTTCAAACTGAAAGATATATATCTCTTCTATCAATACAAAAAGAAAGAATCAGAAACTCTGTAAATGAAAAGATATAATAAATAAGAGAATAAATATAACTCATAACATATTATGGCCAGACTGTACATAACTGATGTTTAACAGAAGAGAAGGCATTTGAACTTGAACTTGACGCTATTATCAAGTGTGCCACATTGGATTTATGCCACATGAGATTACTAAAATAGGAATATGTCTCCTGTTCTAGGGTATAATCACACACACACACACACACACACACACACACACACACACACATTTGGTATTCTACTTAATAATATTTGTATAATTATAATATTATCAATGCTGTTTATTGGTTTTCAATTTTTATACTAACTGATATATATGCAGTACTTAATGTTGGTGGCACATTAAAATTGCTTAAGTATCTTATGAAAAATAGTAATTCATAGGCTCAACACCAGAGATCGTGATCTAATTGGTCTGGGATGAGACTTGGCATCAACATTTTTTTTTAACATTCATAGATGATTAATACACAGCTAAGGTTTAGAACCATTGAAATAATAGCATGGGAGACTTAATTATACAGAATGAAATGTAAAGGTTACAAACCTTGATGAGGTAAAAGAAAAGAATGGTGTGGCTGACAGAGGTTTGGGAGCAGGGTAGACAAAAATGATGGACAGAGGATAAGTTTAGCAATGTACTCAACATGGCAAAAGCCAGTGATGTCTACTTAATGTAAATAAAGAAACAGAAATTGAAGTGCATTATTTAAAGTTATGAAGATAACCACCAGAAGCCTTTAAAAAACTGCAATGGGCTAATTAGGAAAATCTAAGTGATTGGTTAGTAAAGGTAGTAAAAGATAGATAAAGAATCTAAAATTGATTAATCAAGAAACAGAGGCAAGATATCTGCACCCCCATGTTCATAGCAGCATTATTTACAGTAGCCAAGACATGGAAACAACTTAAGAGTCTATTAATGGATAAACAGAAAATGTGATACACACACACATACACACAGTCTTCCTCCTTCCATCCCTCCCTCCCTCCCTCTCTCTCTCTCTGCAATATTTTCAGCCATGAGAAAGGAAATCCTGCCATTTTTGACAACATGAAAGGAACTTTAGGCATTATGCTAAGTGAAGTAAGCCACACAGAGAAAGACAAATACTGTACGATCTCACTTATATGTGGAAACTAAACAAACAATAACAATGATCTCATATAGATACAGAGCAAACTGGTGGCCTCCAAAGGTCAGGAATGGGGGATGGATGAAGTGGGTGAATGTAGTCAAAAGGAACAAACTTCCAATTATAAGATAAATAAGTTTTGGGGATATGATATACAGCATGGTGACTATAACTAACAATAATTTCCTGCATTGAAACTTGCTAGGTTGGTATATCTTAAAAGTTCTCATCACAAGAAAAAAAATGTGTAACTATGTCAGGTGATGGATGTGAACTAAACTTACTGTGGTAATTATTTCCCAATATATGCATATATCAAATCATTCATTTTACTGTACAAAACTAATGCGATGCTATATGTCAATTATATGTCAATCAAAAAAAAAAAAGAAATAGAAGCATAATCACTTCAGAATTATGTTTGTTTTCAACAGAAGAGCTAAATACATAATAAAAACATGGTCACCCCTGGAAAATGATCCTGGGAAGGGGTGATGGAGCTAAATTTTTGCTTTTAATTTTGCACATTTGGTGAGGTGTAATTACTTTTAAACTATGGTCATGTGCTGCATTTAAAATTATTTTATTAAAACAGTATTTCTCAAAGCTGCTATCTAACTTTGTGATTAAAAGTCATCAGCAATTCTGTAAAATAAAGTAGCAAAAAGGATGTAAAGTCATGCACAATATTATATCAATCTTTTCTTTTGAAAGCAAAGGCCAGAATTTAACCATCATACCTTCTCTTTGTTAACTCATCAAGTTAATATGACACTGTTATTCAACTTGAACCAAAAAACATACACTACAATTATTTTATAGTACTTGCTGCAACCCATTCTAGACAAGCTTTTGAAATACTTTATATATTCAGCATGTAAAACAGACACACATTTTACCAAAGCCATCAGATTCTTATAAAGGATTTTTAAAGAAATCAATATTACTATTGCCTATTCATGATATACAATTTCTATAGCTCAAGTACAAATAAATGAACATTTTTTTCTAGACTAGGCTATTGCCCATTGTTCATTCTTCCCCTTTTGGTTATTATGGTCTAAAAATAATATTCCTCTATAGAGGAAAAAGAACATTTTTTGTGGCTGAGTTGGCAAATACTTCAGCATATTAAGACATAGTAGATCCTCAATCAAAATGGATTGAAGTCCCTTCAAAACAGACAATTCCCAAGGTTTTGTAGCTCACATTTAAGTGACGTAATTCCTAAATTTTTTCTTTAAGTATTTTACCCTTCCTGGTCATTACTTTTATTATTAATAATAGCAACCTATGGCTGCATAGTGCATTATAAAATGTTCACAAAAAACTTTGAAATATATTATTTTAGGTAATCCCACATATAGCATATAGAATTGATAGTATATCCTCACTTTAAAAATGATGAAATTGAGATTGAGTGTAACACTTTTCTAGAAATCTACAGATTTTAATGAGAAAACAGAATTTTAAACTAGTTCTGCCCTTCGCTCCCAGCTCATGCTTCTTTTCTCACTTCATGGGCTTGAAAGGAATAACTTGTTTTGCAACTCTCATGCTCTCATGTATCAGCCATTGGGTAGTTGTTTTTTTTTTTTAATTTTGTTTTGAGTTGTTACTTATTTGAGAGAGACAAAGACAGCATGAATGGGGGAGGGGCAGAGAGAAGAAGAGAGAGAATCCTAAGCAGATTCTGAGCTGCCAGCAGAGACCAATGCGGGGCTCAAACTCACGAAACCATGAGATCATGACCTGAGCTGAAACCAAGAGTCGGACACTCAACCAACTGAGCCACCCCACCACTCTGACCATTGGGTGGGTTATCCAAAAGAAGGTAAAACCATGTTACCTGTCCTCATTAAACACTTATATTCCAGTAGAGAGTTATATCCTTGCAAATTTTCCATCTCAGAATGATGTGAAGGTGCAAAATGATAATCTAACCTATTTTTACCAGAATATTCAATGTTCTTAGATTAAATGTAAGGTCGTTTGCCTTACAGCATTTAGAAATATATTTCAGTGCAACGAAGATTAATTATTAAGTACTGACAATAAACAAAGCATTCAGCTAAAAATTTATGGACAACTGGTTATGTTTTTCCCTGCTGCTTCATAGGCCTCCACCCATTGAGGTTGATGCACTCAGTGGCTGGGTGACTACACTTTCAGAGTTAAACGGCAAAGTGTACATTAAAAATTACATTACTTCAGCTTTAATGGTTGTGAGTACCAAGACTTTCATTGGCATGAGATAAATTTAAGAGACACAAATTCCCAAAACTTCCCTTTAAATATCAAAAACAGAGGCTGTCACCCCAACAGAACAAGGATTTCCTAATAACATAAATTAGAGAAGGTACTAGATACAAAATGCTTATAATTTCATCTGTCCCATGAGGAGGTAAAAAAAATCCTTTCTGGGATGGATTGGATACAAAATTGGCAAAAGAAGATGGTAGGAAAAATAAAAGAAGGTAGTGGGAGAACGAAGGAAGCAAGAAAGTTGTGATTTGTGATCTGAGTATGTGGCCTCACCCTACTCCTCCTTCTGGAATTTGAAACTCCAGGATGGTGGTGGGGTGGAAAATAAAACCCAAATCCTGGGAGAGAGGTGGCTTCTTTCCAACTGCTCCTCAATGGGGAGCACCTTCAACAAGAGCCAACATGGAGGCCTGGTCAGCATCAGGAGATAAACTAGGCTCTGTAGAGTAGATAAGTGGCCACAGGATAAACCAGCAGTGGTGACAACAGTACTAGATATGGGGAGGACAGAGACAGCATGTTAGTCTCACCTGCCATTTGGGAGAAAGAAGGGAGGGAAGAAGCCTGGATTCAAATATTTACAGAAAAAATATTAAAGGTTCAAGATTATGGTGTTTTTAAAAATTTTATCTTTTTTACAGCCATCAGGAATAATAATAATAATAATAATAATAATAATAATAATAATTAGTGATGCAACAGCAAATTGAATTGAGTTATAGAAAATAAGATTGCATTTCTACTCATCTGAGAGTGAAAAGTACAGCCATGCTACTTTATAAATGGAAGTAAAATGGGTTGTGACAAACAGCTAAGCTAAAGACTATAGAGAGAGAATAACCAATATAAAATTTTTGTTTTGATATGTTAGAATATTGAATGTCAAATCCAGAATTTAAATACGAAGAAGTCAAAAGTATCTATGCTTATAAACCAGCGAAAGGCAATACAGTACGTTTCAGCTCTTAATTCAACTTTTTGGTAGAATCTTAAAAAGATTATATATTCTCACACCTTTTTGGAATAAGCTGTATCATAACATTGGCTTGGTACTTCTGATTCTTTAAAACTGGTGCTCCAGTTTAACAGTGAAATTTTTAATTTTGAAAGTTTTAATTCTTGGAATGTTCCTTTCTGAGAATTAATTCAATAGCTGTTAGATTGATATGGGTCACAACTGGATGTATCACTAGGATTGTCTCCCATTTCTTTTGCTTTCGCTCATTTGGCAATAGCGACACATACCTTGAGATTCTTTAAAAAGACTCCTGCCTTAAAGCTTCTGTGCTGTCTGTTCCTTTTGCTTGGAATCATCTTCCCAAAAATATCAATGTAATTAACCCCCTGCACCTCCTGTAAGCATTTGTTCAGATAGCACCTTGTCCATGAAGTCTATTCTCCCCAGCTTTGAACACAGCAATCTGACCCACAGTCTGGTACTACTGATCCTTCTCATCATGCTCTACTTACTTGTTTTCAAAACACCCATTACCTTCTAAATACTATGCAATTTACCTATCCGTTACTGTATGCTCCCCACACTCAAACATAAGCCCCAGGTGGGCAGAGATCTTTGTCTTCTTTATTCATTGACAATTCCAAACTAGAACAGCACTCAGAGAAGGTGCTCAATAAATACACAATGAATGAAAGAATGTTAACATTTCACATCTAATCTCAAATATTTCTTATATATAATTTTATCTTCAGAATATATCCTTTCATGTAAGAAATAAGAGCTGTTCTCTCAAGTTCTGAAGATCAAAGGGGCCTGAAGGTTTCAGTGACCATCCTAGTCTCTAGACTGTTTCACACTCACTGAGTCCTTATTTTGGAACATTGGTTCAAAGAGTCTGCAGTTTCAGTCTCAATCCACTTTGCATTTTTCCTTAAGAAAGTGCTTTTGTGCATAAGGCCCCATCCTTCTATTGTATCGCTTGCAGAGACTGTGAGAACGGACCATAAATTAACAAAATGCCCCAAGATTCCCAAGACTCAGACCCTTTTGCCCATTTTCTGTTCACATCTTTTAAAATTCTCATGACCCCCACCTCCACCTTGTTCTCTTGCTGGTCCAGCCTTCCCCAGTAATCAATCCCCTTTGATTTACACCTTCTAGATGACAGGCTTGTCCCCTTCACCCAACTATTTACACTTCTCTGAGAGGCCCCTTCATCCTTTATTTTATAAGGGACTAGTTTGCAACATATATCTCCATATTTCCATGCCAATAAGGGTCATCCGCAACCCCTTTTTGTCCCTAAGAACTCTAAAATCAATCGTCTTTCCTCATCCCTAACACTGACAGCTAATAATAGAGACTTTCATGACAGAAGGAATTAATTCTGTTCATCTTACAAGCATGAGGCAAGATTCTAAAGTAATTTAAACAAAGAAATTTTCTTCAAGACATCATTAATTACATTTAAAATTTCAATGCCTTAAATCTTGACCTATAGGAAATCTTGACCTATAGGAAAAATTTTATATCAGTCTAAGAACTCCATGCTCATTTTCCTTGTCTGTACCCAATGAAGACTGTGAACTTTAAAAAAAAAAAAATCAGAATCCTAACTTTTCAGACACTCAAATATCATCTCCATTCCAACTTCTCTACTCTGCCCTCAATAATCTCACTTCTGGGACCTTTCCCCTTCAGTCTGGTTTTTCAGCTGTTTAATAATCCTTCTTACTTCCCTTGACCCTGCTCCTCAGAGTTTCATCATGATCATTTCAATTTTGCAGCTACTCTTCAGCCACTTCTGCTGGCAGAAAAGTAATTTTTTTTACAAGAATGCAATATATCAGATATCTACATTAAGGTGCAGCGCATATCAAAAGTCTTTTTTTGTCTTTTTCTTTTTTTTATAAAGAAAAATGTCTGGGATGGCCTTGATGATAAGAACAGAAATGATATCAAGCATCTCACTTTATAGAATCTTAAATGTGAAAAGCATTAAATAAAAAAAATAAATCACATCATACATATTCTACATGAAGTACATACACACACAAACACGCATACACTCATGTACATATATTAAGAGAGAGTAAGGAAAGAAAAAATAAGGGGAGCTAGGTTGAATTCTTCACTAAAACGTAATATCCTCATGCTATCCATGGTGTGGATTTTTTTTTTAATGAATGAGTGGGGTGAAGAAAGAGCAGGGCTTTGGAGTTGTAATTTATTTCTGAGACAGAAGGATAATTGTGCTCTCTAGTTCAGTAAATCTCAGTCTTAGTTGAGTTACAGGCAAGTACTGACAGGACAAACTGAATAGTTGAATTCAGGCGGTATAAATGATAAGGAAGACATTTGAATAAGACACTATTAAGTTCAAAGATTTGAGAAAACTAACATGGCAGTGTGCTGACTCAAACATACAATCAAACCCATGAGCTTCCACAAAACACAATTTCTTGGTTGTTACTTGACTATTTTTCATACTGATAGATGTTTTGCCCTTGGGGTGCACTGCTTTGCACATAAAGAATGATTCTGCTTTGTTCCCATTAGTTTGAAAGACAAGACAGTGACACTGTGCAGAACAGAGTCCAGTATGAACACTGTATTCAGAACAAACCCACTTTCAAAAGCCCTATTCCGATGATAAAGAAACAGATGCTATTTTTTTTTTGTGTCTGAATTTGTGATCCCTGCAGTATGAGGGGAAAGACATCGAATGTGTTCCCTGAATAGCAATGAAGTATTGGAAAGCAATGACATTCTAATCACTGCTTCAAATGTCAGTGCAAGGATGCCGTGGGTAGCAGCCCCAGTACATAAGTTAACGGCTTTACTGTAAAACCACAAGGGAGCAATTAATGGGAAGCTGTTACTAACCTTCATGCATTCCATTGCTCAAGTGTCTAGAGAAAAGGTCTAATTATAGTTCTAACCTTTCCCAATGGGCCATGAATGACTCTCCAAATATAGGATGTTGTGTAAGAAAAACTATGATGAAGACATAGAATTGACATATAATTGAATTTTCTAACACAGTGTACCCATAGTAGAGCAACAAATCATGTTGGTAACTTGATTTTCACCAGTTTTTCATTAGAACAAAAATATTAAACTCTGCAAAAAGATATATGATTAAGAAAAATCGAATAGTTAAACATATGAAACTTCCCATGAAAGATATAGTAGACATAGTATCAGAATATTACATTATATCTGAACTAAAAGCATAATTATTTATAAGACAAGTATTTTATTTGAAGGAAGAACTAGAACCAATATAGAATGTAAGACTTAGCAGCCCATTAAGCAATGTGATTAAAGGGAATCTGGTTAGCAAAGGATTTTCATTCCCCCCAAATTTCAATAATTAGAAACAACATGAAAAAAACATTTGCTTATAACAGAAAAAAAACCCTAAAAGCACAGTATCACTTTTTAGGGGGCATGCATTTCAAGATGATGGAACATTTGTTGTCTATTCTAGGTAAGATGCCTCTTGAAGAGTGCGGAAATTGACATTTCCATGAAGTCCAGAGACCCTATTCATTTACAAAACATTCATTGAATTCTTTGTGGAAGGAAGCTATACTGAGAAGGATAACAAACTCACTACTTTCAAGAAATATATAATGTATGTAGAGATTGAAGAAAATACTGAATAAATATATGAAGCAAAGATGTAGTGGGAACCCTGTAAGTGCCTAGCAAATACAGTGATACCTGGTACCCAGAGGAAATATGGAGTCCAGAGGATTGGAGTGATCAGAGATGCTTCCTAATGAAGTTGGGGCAGATGACCTTGCTGAGCATTCAGTCAGGGAGAGGTCATTCCCTAGGTGATCCTTACTTATTCCTCTCCTTGAATACAAAAGGAAGAATTGTTTCCTCCCATTTCATCAAAGAAAAAGCTATAGATCTTTGATAGCCTAAAAAGTCCTACATGATCAACTCCTCCCCTCCTCCTTTTAAACCCTCTCCTTCTCCCTTTTCCCCCATTTCATTTTTTACTACTTGCTCCTTTGTTCATACTGCTCCAGCCACACTGGCCTCATCCACAAACACTCCAGAAACTCAGGCATATGCTGCCTTAGGACATTTGCACAGCTCTTTGCTCTGCCTAGGCCATTTCACTCTGCCTGGACCACTATTCCACTAGACATAGGCATGGCCACTTTCTGCACCTTCTCAATCCATGTCTCCTAACCAGGACTCCTGGCACTCCTTACACACATGTTCCCTTCAGCCTTCTAACATGTATATGTATGTACACATACATACTTACATATACATATACACACTTAGCTACACACACACACACACACACACACACACACACTTTAATTATTGTTAATTTTGGCTCTCTCTTGCTAGGACATAAGCTTCCAACATACTGGAATCTTTGTTTTCTTCACTGATGTATCTCAAATCTCTGGAACAATTCCAGGTACAGGACAGATGCTCTGTAAATCTTTGTTGAATTGAATCAAATACTCCAAAGTTTCCAATAAGTAAATTTTAACTATAGATCCATTTTGTGATAAATTGATGAATAGTATACTTCCCCAATTTATAAAAAAAATCATTTTACTTTTTCATATGTATAATCTGGAGTCACAAGCATCTATTTTTAAATTGGTTTTCAAATACATTTAATGTCATTCTCTGTCTTTTTTCTTGCAAAACATGTAAATGTAATTGTGGTCATTTTAAAATGCATTAGTTGGATAAAATTATTAGGAAATGAAAATTGGGTAAATACAAATGCTTCCTTTGTTTTACTTTAAATTCCTCAAGTCACTTTTGTAAATATAAACCATATCTGATAATTTGGGGATAAGAATGTTTTAAGAATAATTTGAAAAATATGATAACATATATTTTATCTAACTTCTCATTAACTTTTAACAATGCAATTACATTTTAAAAGAAGTATTATATTGGTATCATTGATATAGATTTAGCAAATTTTATTTACATTTTACTTATTTTATTTTTTAAATTGTATTTTAGAGAGAGAGAGAGAGAGCACACGAGCAGTGTAGGAGGCAGAGGGAGAGAGAGAATGTTAAGTAGGCTTCACACTCAGCTTGGAGCCTGACATGAAACTAGATCCCACACACTGGGACCATGACATGATCTCAGCCAGAATCAAGAGTCAGAGGCTCTACCGACTGAGCCACCCAGGTGCCCCCAACTTTTCTTTAATTTTTGATTTTTAAAATTGTTTTATTTTATTTTAGAAAGAGAGAGAAGAAAATTGTATTTACATTTTAGTCACAGGTCTACAGTAACCTTAGTTTGTAAAATTTTTACACATAAATAAACTTTTTGTTTTTTTATTTTCTAGGTTATACATACATACATACGTGTGTGTGTGTGTGTGTGTGTGTGTGTGTGTTTATATATATACATATACTTATTTGTTTGTGGATTTCGTGGATGTTTGCTGTGCTTAACTCCAAAGGGGACCCACATGATGAGTAATATAATAATCATGGGCATATATCCATTAAATCATGTGGCATAATGTTTAAACACTAAGAAAACAAAATTAATGTAAAACCAGTGATTGGATTGTTTCAGCAATGTAAGACAACAATGAGAAGTGTTGCAATGATTTTGCCCCAACTATTCAAAACATTGTCTAGATAACAATAAATTCTTGTTAGGTAAGAATGCTATGTAGTTCATATGTTTTTTTTTTTAAGAATATGGCTAGTTCATGTGCCTTTTACATAAGAAAGTGTAAATAAACTATGTCAAAAAATTAGACTCAATTTTTATTATTCATTTATTAATTTAAAAATATTTACTAATCTCCTATTATGTTTCAGATGTTATGCTGTTAACAAAGAAAAAACGATAGAGATAAAATTGGCTGAGCATATATTAGAATACTGGAAAGGAGTTTGAACAGAATTTTTGGGACAGAATTTTTAATGGTGAAGCATGAGATTGTACGTAAATATAAGAAACATAAAATAATATCCTATCTCTTTCATGTTATCACAATCCACTTAAGGATATAAAATATTTATAGAAATAACTATAGTGAAAGGCAATGATGATTAATGATACATTAAGAGGAAATGAAGAATTTCAGTGAAAGTAAACCATAAACTTACCTTCGGTACTTCTGTACCTGATTCTCCCTATTCTGTTCCATTGATCTGTATGTCTACCTTATACTAATAACACATTGTTTTGATGAGTTCCCCAACTTTGTTTACCTTTTTCAAAAGTATTTTGACTATTAGAGGTCCTTTGTATTTCCACAAAAATTTTAGAATCATCTTGCCAATTTCTGCAAAAAAAACTCCCCAAACCAAACCAAAACGAAAAGACTTACTGAGATCTTGATTGAGATTATGATAGACCAATTTTGAGAAAATTGACAACTAATAATATTGAGTTCCAATTCATGAACTCATTTACTTAAGTCTTCTTTAATTTCTTTCAACAGTATTTTGTAATTTTCAGCGTACAGGCTTTGTACAAACTGTGCTAGATTTATCCCTAAGTAATTTATATTTTTTAAATAAAATTTTTTAATGTTTATTTATATTTGAGAGGAGAGAGACAGAATGTGAGCAAGGGAGGGGCAGAGAGAGACAGAGACAGAATCTGAAGGAGGCTCCAGTCTCTGAGCTGCCAGCAGAGAGCCCAACGCAGGGCTCAAACTCATGAGTCATGAAATCATGACATGAGTTGAAGTCGGACACTTCACTGACTGAGCCACCAAGGTGCCCCTAAGTACTTTATATTTTTAATGCTATTGGATATGGTGTCTTTTTTTTTTAATTCTAATTCAAAATTGTTTTTACCAGTTAGAAATTTAGCATACAGAAATATTATTGATTTGTTTAGTATATATTACCCTTGTATCCTTCAACTTTGTAAATTCCTTTCTTTGTTCTGGTAGCTTTTTCATAGATTCTTTGGAATTGTCTATATATTTTGTGTAGAATTGGTATTATTTCTTTCTTAAAATTTTGGTAGAATTCTCTAATGATTTTATTTGGACCTGAAGTTTGTCCGCAGGAAAGTTTTTGACTACAAATTCCATTTTCTTTACAGGTATAAGGATATTCAGTTTATTTCTTTCAGAGCAAGCTTTTAATAGCTTGTATTTTTCAATAATTGTGTTCATCATGTATAATTTGTCAAATTTCTGGGCATAATTTTTATCAAAATATGAATTTATTATCAGTTTTTAATATCTATAGGATCTATAGTGATAACCTCTTATCATTCCTAATATTAGTGATTTGTGTCTTTAATTTTTCTTAGTCTCTATTCAAATAACATGTTACTTTAAATAAGAACTCTACAATATCTCTCCATTTTGATCCTTTTGTCCTTTGATCTCATACATTTTATTTCTACATATGTTTAAACTCCACTATTTTCATCGGCCTTTGAGTCTTTTAAATAGATTTTAAAAAATTAAAAAATTCCATGTGCTTTTACCATCCTACGTGCTCTTTATTTTTTGTATGGATCTAAATTTTTGTCTGTATCATTTTCCCTCACCTGAAGAAATTTCCTTGAATATACCTTAAAGTATATGTCTGCTGATCATGAATTATCTCAACTTTTGGGTTTTGTTTTAAATGTTTGCTTTAGCTTTTGAAAGATTTTTGCTGAATACAGAATTCTGGAAGGATAGGGTTTTTGTTCATTTACTTAGTACTTTACAAATGTTGCACCATTGCTTTCCATCATGCAAAATTCTAATGACCAATCTACTCTCATTCTTCTATTTCTTTTACATGATTTGTCTTGTTTCCTCTTGCTGGATTCAGGATTATCTCTATCTTTATTTTTCAGCACTGTATTAGCTTTCTAGGACTACCATAGCAAAGAAATACAGACTGGGTGACTTAAACAGCAGAAATTTATTTTCTCACAGTTTTGGAGGCTGAAGTCCAAGAACAAGGTTTCAGCAGGGCTGGGTTCCTTCTGAGGGCCTTGAGAGAAGTATCTTTTTCAGGCCTCTCTTCTTGGCTTGTAGATGGCTGTCTTCCCTCTGTGTCTTCACGCTGACTTTCCTCTGTACATTTTTGTGTCCAGATATCCTTTTCTTAAAAAGACATGAGTCATATTGGATTAGTGCCCACTCTAATGACCTCATTTTACCTTAATTACCTCTGTAAAGACCCTATCCCTCAAAAGGGTCACATTCTGACGTACTAAGCTTAGGACTTCAACATATAAATTTGGGAGTGGGACATAATTTAGCTCATTACAAGAATTCTGACTAGGATTTGCCTACATACATTTTTCTCTAAGCTCTTTGAATCTGTGATTCTTTGGCTTTCATTAATTTGGATGAATGATTGGCTCTTGTCTCTTTCTAATATTTCTTCTGTCCTGATTTCTCTCGTCTCTCTTTCTGTGACTCTAGTTTCCTTTTTACTATATCATTTTGTGTTTTCCAACAGCTTTTGGATGCTCTTTACTTACTCCTTATTTCCCCTTTTGTTTCACTTTGGGTAATTTCTAATGATATGTCTTAAGATTTACTGATTATTCCTTCTTTTATGTTCAGTCAGCTAAGCCCATGGAAAGGATTCTTCATCTCCAACATTGCATTTTTCATTTTTAGCATTTCTACTTGACACTGCATTATACTTTGCATGTACCTGCAAAATTTTCCCGTTTCTTCATGCATATGTTTTCTACTAGATACTTTAAAATATTTATCATAATTGTTTTAAATTCTCTCAATATTATAATATCTGAGCTGTCTTTGAGTCTCATCCTGTTGATTGCTGTATTTCTTGACAATGGCTTAATTTATTTTTTTTCTTTTTATATGCTTCAAATTTAGGATTGGATGCCATATAAAAGAACACTATAGCCTGAAGTAAGTAATATTTACACCCACAAAGGTGTATGTCTTTCTCCTGTCAGGTTGTGAATTTGGTGGTGAGGGTAGGGAGTGGGAAGGGGCGAACTGTTGAATAGTGGCATTAAGCTTGGATTTTGTTGTTGCCATAGTTACATTTTGTGCAACTCATATGTCAAATTCCTCCACACATGGATTGTTGCTGTCTTGGAGTTAGACTAAGCAGAGAGTCTCTGAGTGTTGTTCTACTTTTTGCAATCTCTGCACACCGGCACAACAAAAAGGGTATCTTTTCATGTTCTTGCCTCTTCTCTAGCCATCAACTGCTTTTCTTCTTTTTTTCAGTTCAAATGCTATGATGTGGGCAGAGAGCATTTTTCAATTCTACTGCATTAGCTTCAGTCATAAACATGTCGTGTACACCTGAGGGATAGAACTTTCTCAGCATTCCTGGCCCTCCTCATTTATGCCAAAATGCTTTCAGTTGGTGAGGATCTTTGGCATGAGTAGCTTTCCTTTTCCTCTCCCAGAGGCAGTGGAACAATAGTTTCTCTCTGTGTAAGACCCCAGGCATGTATGGGTCTCCT
Organism: Prionailurus bengalensis; assembly: GCF_016509475.1. NCBI lineage: Eukaryota > Metazoa > Chordata > Mammalia > Carnivora > Felidae > Prionailurus > Prionailurus bengalensis. The sequence continues at coordinate 81,767,912 of NC_057349.1, read as the reverse complement.
TCCCCACCTTCAGTGACAGATGCTTTTACTTTCATCTTTCCCCTGGCAGCACCCAGTCTTTTCTGTGTGTTACTGGGGGAAGCAAAAGAGTCTCCTACCTTGCACCCAGCAGCAGACAGCTTTTGCCTCACCTAAGGAGAAGCGTCCACAATATAGGTGGATCTCACACATGTGCACCAGTGCTAAACCACTAGCAGGTGGTATTATCACATGCATTACCAGAGAGGCCTCTCTGATATTCACTGCTCTGTCCCCAGTTCTTCTCAGGTATCCAGTGAAGGTCCATGGAAAATAGTGGTGAAGAAGCATAAATTCTATGTCTGGGACTCCCACAGATTCAAATTGTCATGCTACCCCACACCCAACCTTTTAAAATTAATTTTAAATACATTTACAGGGGTGCCTGGGTGACTCGGTTGGTTCAGCATCTGACTCTTGATTTTGGCTCAGGTCGTGATCTCATGCTTCTTGGGATTCTCAGTCTCCCTTTCTCTCTGCCCCTCCCCTGCTAATTCTCTTTCTCTCTCTCTCTCTCTCTCTCTCTCTCTCTCTCTCTCTCTCTCTCTCTCAAGATAAATAAGACAAACTTTAAAAAAATTCATTTACATTTCAGTTGTTTCCTCTGAACTTCACACCTGGATGGCTGCCACCTCTTCCTCCTGTAATCTGCCAAAGGCTAAAGTTTGACCGTCCTACTCTCCTCCAAGGGATTTTGTGGTTCTATTCACATTTTAGAATTCTTTGTTCTAGTTCTTTGACAAATGCTGTTGGTATCTTGATAGGGATTGTGTTAAGTGTGTTGATTGCTTTGAGTAGTATGGACATTTTAACAATATTTGTTCTTCCTTGGGGAGCCTGGGTGACTCAGTTGGTTGAGCCTCTGACATCAGCTCAGGTCATGATCTCACGGTTCGTGAGTTCTAGTCCTGCATTGGGCTCTGTGCTGACAGCTCAAAGCCCAGAGCCTGTCTCAGATTCTTTCTCCCTCTCTCTCTGCCCCTTCCCTGCTTGTGCTGTGTCTCTCAAAAGTAAATAAACATTAAATATATATATATATAAACAAACTATATTTATAAACTATATAAATATATAAACTATGTATATAACTATATAACTATATATATAACTATATATAATATAACTAATATAACTATAATATATAATATTATATATAACTATATATAGTTACTAATATAACTAATAATATATATATAACTATATATATAACTATATAACTATAGTTATATATATACAGTTTCTTCCAATCCATGAGCATGGAATGTCTTTTCATTTCTTTGTATTGTTTTCAATTTCTTTCATCAGTGTTTTGTAGGTTTCAGAGTACAGGTTTTTCACTTTTTTGGTCAGGTTTATTCAAGATCCTCAGTATCTTGTTATTTTGGTGTAAATGTAAATGGGACTGTTTTCTTAAGTTCTCTTTCTGCTGCTTCATTATTGGTGTGTAGAAATGTAACAGATTTCTGTACACTGATTTTGTATCCTGTGACTCTACTGAATTCATTTATCAGTTCTACTAGTCTTTTTGGTGGAGTCTTTTGGGTTTTTTACATACAGTTATCATGTCATCTACAAATAGTAAAAGATGTATTTCTTCCTTACTGATTTGGATGCCTTTTATTATTGCTTTCTGTTGTCTGATTGCTGTTGCTTCAACTTCCAGTACTATGTTGAATAAAAGTGGTGAGAGTGGATATCCTTTTCTTGTTCCTGACCTTAGGAGAAAAGATCTCGGGTTTTCCCCATTGAGGATGATGTTAGCTGTAGGTTATTTGTATATGGTCTTTTTTATGTTGAGGTATGTTCCCCCCAAACCTACTTTGTTGACGGTTTTTTATCATGAATGGATGTTGTACTTTATCAAATGTTCCTTTTGCATCCATTGAAATGATCATAATATGATTCTTACCCTTTCTTTTACTGGTGTGAGGTATCATGTTGACTGATTTGCTCCTCCAAGGGTCTTATGAAATTCCAGTCACCTGGTGGTCTTGAAAACTCAACACTATGATGAGTTTAAAAGTGGTAATTTTGCACATTATATAGCTTTTTCTCACTGTTGGAGAGGAAGTGGCATTCCCTGTGGTTTTTTACATCCTAAATAGAAGTCAAACTTGTACTAGAAAAAACACTGACAAAATATAACCATCCAGATGAAGGACAATAGACTTTCTTCTACTTCTCTGTAGTTCTACTGCAATCCCCAAGTCAACCCATGAAAAATGGTCTCCATATTGATCTGCAATTCCCACTTCTACTCCTTAATTTAATCTGCAAAGAGTAGTCAGAATAATCTTTTTAAAAAGCATACATCAAATCATGTCCTTGCACTGCTTTAAATTCCTCAGTAGATAAAATGTGAAATCCTTATGATGGTCTATCTAAACTTGCCTCATCTGTTCATGACCTATATCTCAAGCTCCCGTTTTTTTACTTTCCATTGATGCTTTGCTTTTTCTCTGAAAAACTACAACCAATCGCCTACACATTTACCCTCAACACACCCACCCATCCAACCCCTCACCCCCCCATGAGTTTATATGTCTGGTTCCTTCTTATCTGGTTCTTCACATCTCAGCTGAAAAACAGAGATGCCTTTTCTAACCACCTTTTCTCTCTACCAACATTATTCTCCATCTCTGCATATTGTTTGTGAGACTCACCAAAATGTATTTGTGTTGTACTTTGCTTGTTTGCTTTTTCATTCATTTATGGCCTTTCCTCTCCACTGAACTCTTCATGAGGACACAGACTATTTAGGTCTTGTTAACCAGAGCCTATGCTGCACTTAAGACAATGCTCAGCATACCACTCATTCAATAAATATTTTTAATATATTTTTAAATGTTTATTCATCTGTGAGAGAGAGTGCAAGGAGGGGAGGGGCAGAGAGAGGGGGAAGAGGATACCTAGAGGGCTCTGCACTGACAGCAGTGAGACCGTTGCGGGGCTTGAACTCACAAACCCGCGAACCTATGAGATCGTGACCTGAGCTGAAGTCAGACACTTAACTGACTGAGCTACCCAGGAGCCTCTCAAGAAATATTTTAGAAAGGAGTATATCTAATCATTATATATTACTATAGATTAAATTATATACTAAGTACATCCATATAAATAATTTTATTATATTACATATTTACAATAAAATATTCAGACTAATTTAACATTGTATATATGAGCAGAGAAGGGAATTCGTGACAAATGACAGAATTCAACCAAATAGTGGAAAGAATCTAAAAGTTAATCTCTTAGAATCTAGGTGGATTGGCACTTAAATTACCCTAGGTGAGTTTCTAGCCATTTCTTAAAAATAGAAAATATTTGTATAAAGAAATATGCAGGTGAATGTAATTTTCTTGGAAAAAATATCCAGGGATATAAAAGTCAGTTTGCAACCTTCTATTTCATAAGAGTCTGTTCTTCAGGGATTTTTCAACTTCATTTTGCAGAATCAAGTACCTCAGTTATTTTGAGTAAGCATATGTACTTTTAAGTGGTTATTCAAACTGAATTGCCTGAGTCTTTTAGGGTTTAGTGCTCACTAAATGTTATATAGAACCAGGAAGAAATGGATAGTAAAATTGCAGGGACTCACCAAATTATTAACATTTTATTCTACTGTGAGCAAGAAAATAGCATCAAGTATATTTATATAAGGTAGAATGGTGTCTTAGAATATGTAAATCATCCTCATGTTTGTTGTATGCTCAGGGATACATTGAAAACTTGGTTTAGTTCCTGTTAACATATCGTAAAATAGAAGATTAAAATAAAGTTTACTAATACATCTAAACAAGGCTGTTGATTAAAAGTGACCCAGTGGCCTAAAGGATTTTGTGTCTGCAATTTATTCCAAGTCTTCCAATAAATAGAAAAAAAAAAAAAACCTTTGAATCCACCTTCAAAACATTTCAGAACTTTATTTTTCATTAATGCAATGAGTAAGCATGTGAAATTTTATCTCCAGAGGATGTATTTCTTTACAAAAAGCTGAGAAAGTGAAAATGGAATGGTTCGGAAGGCCTCTTTCTGAAGAGATAACTTCTGGGACCAGATAATGTAATATGAGGCAAATCCCACTGATGGCCTAGTTTTGACTTAACTATTGAAATCATATTACTAAAAATAAAAGAAAATATGTAAAAAATAGGTGGAATTTCTCTGGAATATAATATTTCTATGATCATTAGAAAGTTTAAGACAACAGCAAATAAAAGGCACTTTTAGCCTTAAAAAATATATCAACATCACAACTCAACAATAACAACAAAATCCCAGCCCTATTAAAAAAATAGGCAAAGGACAAGGACTTGAATACATTTTTCCCTAAGGAAGATGTACGAATGGTGACTAAGCACATGAAAAGATGTTCACCATTACTAATCATGAGTCAAATGCAAACCTAAATTGCAATCAGATGTCCTCTCACACTTATTAGGGTGACTATAAAAGAATTAAAAATTAAATTAAATTAAAAATAAGATGAGAAAATTTGAAAATAAATTTAAAAAAATAAGATGAGATAAGATAAAATAAAATACATATAAAGTAAATATAAAATAAAATAAATAAAATAAAAAATGTTGGCAAAGATATGGAGAAATTGGAATCCATATGCATGATTAGAAGGAATGTAAACTATGGCTACAGCTAAGGAAAAGAGTTTGTCATTTTTTTAATTAAAAGTAGAATAAACATATTTAAGCATTACTACTTCTGTGTATATACCCAAAAGTATTGAAAGCAGGGTGTGTAAAAGGTATCTGCATATCCATGTTCATGGAAGAATTATTTGCAATAACTAAAAGGTGGCAGCAACCCAACTGTTCATCAGTGGATGCATGAATAAATAAAATGTGGTTTATATGTGCAATTGAATATTATTCAACTTTAAAAACTAAAGAAATTATGACACATGCTACAACATGGATGAATTTTGAAGACATCATGCTAAGAGAAATAAGCAAATCTCTAAAGGACAAATATAGTATGATTTCACTTATGTGAGGCTCCTTAAATAATCATTTACAATTAAAAATATTTTTAATTAATTTTTTTAAAAGCACAAAAAGATATATACCAACATTATTTTTTGGTATAAATCCTTCAGGCTTATCTAAACTTTAAGATTGTGTCCATTTTACTCATCATCTTATCTCTGAGTTTTAGCACACATTAGCAGTCAATAAATAATCATGATTTAATTTGATAACTGAATGGGTCTCCATATAACCCTCCTCTGAGTTATATCATGTGCTATCATTGGTACTTAAATACAAAATGTTGGTTTACTATCATACCCAGTAGTTCACTATCATCAAGTCCTTTCAGAGACACAGTGGTAGAACTTTCTGGCTGTTTATTGCTGCTTCCCTACTTCAGGCAATTATGCACAGATAAAGACAGATAAGTAAAGACTAGAGTGATTCTATAGTAACCCACATTTAGAACTACAATGATGTCCATCACGTGAACTGTTTCCAAGTGAAAGATCCAGAGATCCAAAGTTCTCTATAGTGTCAAACAGAAGCCTGCCAGTTTAAGCTTATCAGGACCTTCAGATATCAAGCTATAAGTTAAAATGCTGTGGGTAGGGGGTGAAGTGTGGAGAACTAAGAAGAGACAACAAAGGGAAGAAGAAGATAATTCTAATAGAGAAGGAGAATATCAGCAAAGCAGAAAGGTAAAAGCGTATAAAACTCACATGTAGAGAGCATCTAAATCCTGGGATTATGCTAGGCATTTTTCTATGTGTCATCTCATTTAATTCTTGCAGGAACCCCACCAATTATAAAACCACCATCTTTACAGATGAAAAACATCAAGATTTATCTTTGAAGATTTCAAGATCCCATGGAAGAGGAATTTTAAATTATGCAGCAGTAAGTACTTTCCATGAGAACCTGTGTTAAACGATCATAACAATAAAAAGTAATTGTGCCAAATACAAATGTTTATACATGTATGTATATAAAGAAAAGCACTCCAGTCAGGCAGGCATCTGTATTTTCTGCCTGTGTACAAGCAGAACTTGTAGCATAGCTTTTTTGTAGAAACAAAAATTTGTTGTTTGTTATGGTTGTTAGGAGGTAACTTAGTCCTTAAACATGTTAACATTAAAAATCTTACTTAAAAATTTGTTGTTTGTTATGGTTGTTATGAGGTAACTCAGTCCTTAAACATGTTAAAGTGTGGTCCCTAAAATCTATAAGGTTACATGATGATCCCTCTTGTGGTAAGCTTTCAGTTCTTTTCCCATCTTGCATTCATTCCAACTTTACTTTCTCTCCTCTTCCTATTTCCCTTCCTACTCCGTAATTGGTACTTCTCGTTTACAAAAGTAACAACTTCTATACCTTTACAGATCTCTAGCACTTTTCCCTATACAGAGACAGCAGCAGGCGGCTTTCCCACCAAGTGACGTGGAAATTTTATATGTCAAACAGGCTGGTGGGAGAGGCCCCTGGAGCCAGAAGAAGATGAACGATGTGTCTCTGTGTGTATTGCCTTGCTTCACAGCAGCTCACGGAGTAAGCATTCATTTTCTTCAGGGGCATTGCTACAAATCACACTTCTGGAACATTCTTAAGTGTTAAGTCAAACCTCAGTCTTCCAACAAGTCTGTCTCAGGAGTGGAGAGATGAGTGTAGGCCATGACAAGCAGAAAACTGACTTTGAAGTATTTCTCACTTACGTTTCCTTCATGTCCTTATTTGTCTTTTTTGAAGTGGAAAGTAAAAGGGAAGGGACAACAGTCAGACTGTTACATGAGAGCTTGGAGAAAGAATGCATTTCACAGAAGAAACACTGCAGTTAAACAAAGCAGAAAATGTGAGCCTGAGAGCTTGCAGACACAGGCTCGCCTTCCATCCTATCCAGCCTTCTACAATGATCTGGAACAATATACACAGTCCTGATCGGGCTCTGTTGCCCTTTCAATGGGAGAGGGGTACACTGACTTTTCTAAAATACTTGCCATCGACTTGGAGAGTTGTCAGAATGATTAGTGAAATGATGTAATTGTCAGAAAACACTATCTGCCTCCCTCATAATGATAGGAGTACATATGAGACAGTATTCTGGGCTTTCATGAAATCTTGTAGAGTTTTAAAACTTAAAAAATTTAATATCTTAGACTATAGGTGTGGTAGATACAAACAGAAAATGGCTTTTAAAAATAAATTGATACTGTTATCCCCACATCTAAAAAACATGAACATCATTTGTCCTCGTCAAATGCAGTTGTCATTTTTCAGTTGTCATAGCACCGGAAATAAAATTCTTTGCATACAGTAATGTAATGGCAATGCCCTGAACTTTTGCATTTGCTTTGAAATCTCCTTTAAAATTTTCTACAGTATCTCAATCTGTTATGTTTGATTTAATGAAAACCTTATCTATGAAGCGTAGAATTTTGGAAGAAATTTATTAAATAAAATGATAGGCACAGTGTTTACCAAGATATTCACTTGGTACATATTTTTAAAGTTATTATCGTGTTGTAAGTAGTTTACTTACCCGATAAATTACTATAGCAATTTAGATACATGGCATATGTATTGGTTTTCCATAGTTCCAATAACAAACAAGCACAAATATAGCGGTTTAAAACAATAAAAATGTTTTATTCTACAGTTCTGTAGGTTAGAAGTGCAAGACTGATCTCATTGGGCTAAGATCAAGGTGCTGGCAGAGTTGTGTTCCTTTTGGGAAGCTCTAGGGAAGAATATATTTTATTGCCTTTTCCAGTTTCTAGAATCCCTCCGTATTCTTGGACTCACAGAAGATCATTTTGAAAGTTAGCAACAGAGGGCCAGTCCCTTTCACATGATCATTTCTCTGGTTCTCTTTTTTCCACCTTTATTTTATTTTGTTTTACTTTACTATTTTATCTTACTTTAATTTAATTTAATTTAATTTAATTTAATTTTATATAGAGAGAGCATGTGAGCAGGGAGAAGGGCAGAGGGAGAGAAAGAGAGAGAATCTTAAGCAGGCTCCACACTCTGCTTGGAGCTCAACGTGGGGCTCGACCTCACCACCCTGAGATCACAACCTGAGACCAAATCAAGAGTCAGATGCTCAACCAACTGAGCCACCCAGGTGCCCTGTTTTTCCTGTTTTTCCCATAGTCTTGACCTGAAAATAGCAGATACTCTCCTGGTTATTAAAAAATGAGCCTATCGTTGTTTCCCCAGTTGGCTTAGTCCCTGTATATACCACTTTATCAGCAAGGGAGCCCCAGAGGGGAAAAAGGAAGTGATGGAGTTTGGGGAAAACCTCACACTAACAATAGTCACTCCTCATCTTCTCCTTCAAGCACAGGTAAATAGAGAGTTAATTTATGTGTACCAGATATCCACAGTTTAAACAATAAACAATAAACTATAAGTGTTTTCAAGAAGCTTATGGAGTATATGTACCGTTTTCATTTCTAAGGATATTACAACATTTATTTCTGAATGGTTAAGAAATTTACAAAATAACAGATACCAATTTAAGTCCTGAAGAATGACCTCTTTTTATTTTATTTTTCTCTCTTTTCCACTTTTAAGAGGTCATGGGATCAGATTGGGCCCACCCAGCTAACCCATCTAAATAATAATCTCCCCATCTAAAGGTCAGCTGACTGGCATCTTAATTGAATCAGCAACCTAGCTCTCTTTTGCCATATACAGCAATATTCACAAGTCCCAGAGACTAGGATGTGAACATCTTCTGGGGATCATTATTTTGCTGACCATCGTATATAATTATTTTTAGAAGGATGTGATAGCTTATTATTATTATCCTAGGTCTATTATACTGTTTATGTATCTAAAATATGGGTTATATAACATATAGGATTATGTATTCCATGCTTTATGATATAATCTATATTAATTTGAAAAATACATCATTATATGTTCCTTTATTTCATGTATCCAAGCCAAAATAATTTCTCCCCATTCTATATTTAACAGTGGAATATAAAGGAGGATAAGAGAAAAAGATATAAGTAGGAGCAGCAAATTATCAATTTCAAAGGACTGAATGCTCCCTGACTGAAATCGCTGTCAGGGATTGAACCAGCTGTCATGCAATTTGGGACAAATAACAACTTTACTATACTTGCCAAATCTGAGCTCCATGACAATCTCACCAAGACCAACTGAGACCAAAGACTAGTATTGGCCTCAGGCTTTTGCAGGAACTCAGATCCGAAATTTGTGTTGTGTGAATCCTGAGATTTCCCAATCAGATTTCGCCTCCAGAATGTAGTGATGCTTCAGTGTCACTCATTATACAATGAGCACTAAGGAGAGTGATGACCTTTGCCAAACAGCTACCATGTGTCTGGTACTTCTCATAGGGGTTACACCATCTATCACTATTCATACAAATATTACACTTTGCATATTTTTGTGTGCATCAGTTGTGTCTTCCTCATTGCACTCAAGACAGACATCTTTATCCCCATTGTAAAAATAAGGAAACAGAGGCTCACTGAGTCATGACATTGGGATTTGAATACTGGCCTTTTTGATCCCAAAGGTCATATTCTTTCCCTTATATCACATCGAGTCTCTGGTCCAAAATTATGACACATCATTAAAGACAGGAAACTAAAGCAGAAGTTACTTATAAATTTATATTGCATTGAACATAGATTTTGAATAACAGTTAATTAACTTCAAATAATATGGTTCTCAGGTTTATGTAACTGGAAATTTCCATAGTAATCTCATCTCTCTTTTCCTTTAGGCTTCTAAGAGGGTGGGTGTGGTAGACTGAACAATGGCCTTCCCAAACATCCACAACATAATTCTCAGAACCTGTAAATATGTTTTTGGCAAGGAAAAGTTAAGGTTATGGATGGAATTACGTTTGCTAATCAGCTGGCCATATTTAGATTATACTGAATTATGTGAGTGTGCACAATCACAAGTGGCCTTAAATGGGTAAAACAGAGGCAGAAATGTCAGAGTAAGATAAAGACTTGACTGGCTATTGCTGGCTTTGAAAGTGAAAGGGGTTTATGAATCAAAGAAGGTGAACAGTCTCTAGAAGTTAAAACAAGGCAAGGAAACAGATTCTCCCCTGGAGACTCCAAAAATGAATGCAGCCCTTTTGACACTTGGATTCTAGCTCAGGGAGAAAAAAATCCTCACTGGACTTTTACACTCTAAATCTGTAAGATAGTATGTGTTAAGAATCTAAAAGTTTGTGGTAATTTGTTACAGCAGCAATAGAAAACTAATACAGTGAGTATTAAGTAATCCCACTCAGGAACAAAAGAACCAGACACTGTAAAGGGGTTGTGAGACTTGTTCACTCTTTCCATGACCCAGAAGTTCATCTGTGAAGGAGAGAATGGCATACATGTGGCGGTTCTAGACCTCACGTAGGGAAGAAGATAGAAGTTAAAAGACATTATTAGGGCTTCTTGGGAGTTAAAAACATATTTTGTTTCTTTTGGAGATTATAATTTAATAATTTGTTTAGCCTTTTCTTATTTATATCATAATCAATATAAAGAAAATATCACTTTCATTGCATTCTGAATAATCAAATAGGAAGAGATAGATATTTGGAAGTTACTAAGATACAGCAATTTTTAAAGCTGGTTGTTTTGCATGTAGCATCTTTAGTTCATCAGAAATAACTTGGACTGAAAAAACAAAAGAGATAACTTGGACTGGTGGTTAAGAGTACAATGCTGGACTGTATTGCCCCAAAAACTTAAAAGTGAAAATGCACCTTAGGTCTTCCTCCCCCATAATTCTCTCCTTAGGAATATTATTTTTTAAAAAATTATCTTAAAGGGGCTCCTGGGTGGCTCAGTCAGTTGAGCGTTTGATTTCGGCTCAGGTCATGATCTCACTGTTCATGAGTTCGAGTCCCACATTAGGCTTTGTGCTGACAGCTCAGAGCCTGGAGCCTGCCCCTGATTCTGTGTCACCCTCTCTCTCTGCCCCTCTCCCACTCACACTTTGTCTCTCTCTCTCTCACACAAATAAACATTTAAAAAAATGAAATAAAAATTATCTTAAAGAGAAATTATTACAGGAAAATTTTCCCTCTAAATAGAAAAATAATAACTGAATAATGCCTATAGCTAAAATATTAGAAAGTCAGAGACACTGTGGGATTAACTAATTGTGAGTAATTATAACACATCAAAGCCTAAATACTACTGCTCAACACTTAAGATGGAGTTCACTTTGTGGCAAATCATTGGTGAAAAGAACTGAGGATGGAAAAGGGTGGTCAGTTTTGAAACAAAAGAAGAGTTAATAAAAATGGAGGGGGGAAATAACATCTCTGTGGAGATGTATCTGACAGGGCTAACAAATACCTCCATAGACCCGATATCCCTTGTGGTGATCTCGGAGCGCTAGGGCTGGGCAGCAGAACCAAAATGGATGGCAATAATTAGATTCTGATGAGTGAAGGACCCACATGAGGGCCAATGTTTCTGGAGGAGTTAATGAAAGGAGAGGAAATCAACAGCTTTCACAAGGATATAAAATGGATGCAGAGCCTCCAAGAGTTTTTTAAATGACTGGCTTCTTCCCACTCACCTAACAGCACATTTAGAGGGGGAAGTATCTTGCACACTGAAAACTGATCACAACTGGAGAATTTTAATATGTGCACACTTCCAGTTGTAAGATTCAGGGTCACCCAAGAGCTATTATTCAAAGTCAGCATCAGACCATTTAATTTTCTGCTTCAGTTCCTTTCTGCTTCTCCCCCTCCAACTCCAGCCTAATGGCCATACCGCATCTTCTCTTTTTGCTGTCCTTCCACTGTTTTTAAGCACTGTTTGTACTCTGAATGGAGTTTTATGACTGACGTTTCCAGGTACTGTATCTGTTTTCCTTAATGAAACCCTAGTTGTAGCAGGTGCTAATAGCTCAACACGCGTTTTATCGTCCATATAAAGAAAATCTGTAGAGTAGACATGGACCTACTTAGCACTCAGGTTGGTAAATAGAAAATGGGACATAGACAGTACAGTTACAGCTGTGAGTGATTTGTGATGACTTTCATGTCAACTGTTTTGGGTTTTTTTCTTTCCTCTTTTGTCCCTTACTGGAAGCCCCAGAATCCATTTTAAGTTCCAAAAGGTAGGTGTGAAACAAATTGTACAGTGACAGGTGAAGAATGTAAGTGGAAAAAATGCTGCCAGGGGCTATCATATGCCAATGTGTTAATCCACTTGGACAAAAGGCACTGTAAGATGTCTGAAAACATTCCTGTTTGCCTTCAACTGTCTGGTATTTTTCTCTTTGCTTCTCTTGATAATCATATCCTGATTCATTTGATATTACAATTGCTTTCTGAACTTCACCATTTCCTCTTACCCACATCCATTTCCAAGTGGAGAGACTTCATTTTTCCTTTCACTTCTTTTTGCTTTTCCATTGATTCGGTTTCTGATTTAGCATTTGTGTCTAAGGATCAAATTTGTTGGGTTGTAGGTGAATAGATAGAGGTACACGCAGTAACTGAAGAAATAATACAGCCAGCTGTTCCACCTATTAGCCCAGCAGCTGTCTCCTGCTCAGTTCATCCTGGTGGGAAAACTAATAAACCTTACAAGTTATTAAAAAAAAATAAAATAAAGAAGTCAAAAAGAAAAGAATGAACGTGCTTTTGGAGCTACTGTTCTGGGCAGAGATTGAATAGAGAATGGTAGGGTATCAAAGAATCGTGCATTTATACTGTGAAATCTGGTAGCGCTCCATTTCAAGGACAATGTGACACCTGAAAGGGAACTGGTTGTGTGCCCCTCAGATGCATAGGCACTTTCAGAATCCTAAACTTTTGGGGAGCTTTTCAGTCCTGTGAGTAGTTCATCAGCTTTTTAACTGCAAACAATTGATTCATTTCAACACACAAATCACGAAAGAACATGACTTTGAAGTAAGTAGCTAATCCCATGATATATCATTTCATATCAAATAAAACTCAGTTAAGGACAAGCATTCAAGTACAGGTGTCAATTAATAAAGGATGCATTGAGATTGTGAGTCCCACAGTCAAGATTACATTGAAACGATGACATTAATAGTAATTAAATTAAGAGTGCTTAGGTTACTTGGATTTTTTTTTATGAGATAGCAGGATCATTCCTTAACCCTAATATTTCCATAGCAAGAATATTGTAATGTACACTTGGATCATAACAATTATTTGTTGTGAGATGTATCATAATTATTTTGAGTAATAATTATCTGAGTAATAGCTATCAAGTGGTTAATAATTGCCCAACATTTCATAAAAATACTTATAAAAATCTAATATGATTGGTGTCCCTACCATGATCTTACAAAAGAAGAAACTGTGGCTCAGAGAGTCAAAACACCCAGGATTCAGTAACAAAGAAAGTGAGTGACAGGGCTGGGATTGCAAACTGATTCCATGAGATTCATGCTCCCTCCCTTCTGCTGTCAGATCTTGTAGCATAATATTGTTATGGGTTGAATTGTATCTCCCCAAAGAACATACATTGGAATACTAACCCTTAGTTAACTTAGAGTCTGAAGACAGAGTCTTTATGGAGGTAATCAAGTTAGGATGAAATCTGTTAGCACAGGTCCTAATCCAGGATGACTGGTGTCTTTATAAAATGGAGGAATTTGAACATAGAGAAATTCACACAAGCAGAACACCATGTGAAGATGAAGGCAAAGACTGGGGTGATGGACCTGTAAGCCAAGGAATGCCAAAGATTGTCAGGAAAGCCCTGAAAGCAGAGAGAAATGAAACATATTCTCTCCATGGCCCTCAGAAGGAAGCAACCATGCTGAAAGCTTCATCTCAGACTTCTAGCCTCTAAAACTATAAGATGATAAAACTGCTACTTAAATAACCCAGTTTGTAGTTCTTAATTATGGCAGCCCTAGGAAACTAATACATGAATATAAACAAATAAATATGTAAGATATAAATACATATAAAATAATAAAATGTAATATAATATATTCTTTGCATTAGGTGTTTTTATTTTTATTTTTTGAGACACAGAGAGGCAGAGCGTGAGCAGGGAAGGGGCAGAGAGGGGAGAAAGACACAGAAAGACACAGGATCCAGGCTCTGAGCCATCAGCACAGAGCCCGATGCTGGGCTGGAACTCACGGACTGTGATATCATGACCTGAGCCAAAGTCAGATGCCACCCTAGGTGTTTTTATTTACAAATACTTTTACAACACTTTCAATTATTTTTTATTTCAATAATTTTTTAAAGCTCATTTATTTATTTTGATGGGGGAGGGGCAGAGAGAGAGGGAGAGAGAGAGAATACCAAGTAGGCTCTGCACTGACATGGTGGAACCCATCATGGGGCTTGGACCCACAAACCATGAGATCATGACCTGAGCTGAAATCAAGAGTTGGACGCTTAACCAACTGCACCACCATCTTTCAATAAATGTTTGAGACAGTTTTAAAAATTAATTTGTCAGTAAGGAATCTAAATAAAAGAAGAAATTAAAAACCAGTGAATACAACATGGAAGCACAGTGAAAGAATCAACTGTAATAAAGATCAATTAGCTTTTCCTTATCTAGCTGCTCTAGGACATGAACCTCCCTATGCCCAGCTGCCACTCACCCCCAAAATGTATAATGTCACCAGCACAGCAAAAGTTGATTTTTTTGCTCATGTAATAATACTGGTTAAGTGAACAGGTCAGTGGTTCAAGCCTACCCCCCTTTTAGGTTCCAGGCTGACAAAAAAAGGTTTTCCTCTCTTTAATCTGTAGCCTTCTAAAGTCACCCTGGGGTTTATCTCCATTCTGCTAACCAGAGGGGAAAATAGAATGTAGTGCTCATGGGAGACGTGTTGAAGTTGGGCCTAGAAGTAGAACACATCCCTTCCACTCACATTCTAGCCATCAAACCACACTTAATTTTAAGGGAGCTTGGGAAATGTCATTTGTGTGACCTGGAAGGAGAGAACATAGATTTTGGTAAACAGGTACCTATTATTGATATGAATTAGCAGGCCCTCAGTGCTGCCTAGAAATCCTAAATCATTTCCCTAGCCCATTCTACCTCACTCCCTCCTAGATGACAGAGGTTCCCCTCCCCACCTTAATCTCCAGGACTTCCCTCTCAGGTCTTATTTGGTGCTGATAACCTGGTTTCCAATCTAATAACCGCCCACTGTCATATCTGCCAGTGGACCAGCCTGTGTACCCACACAGTCTTCTCTCCTGTTATTGTGGATGATTTCCCAACACTCTGTCTAAGGCAAACCCTCAGGTTCCTCTTTCATGGTGCAATCATCACTTCTTGCCTACTCAAGTACATTACTCCAACAATTCTCTTTGTACTCCTGATTCATCGATGTTCCTCTCTCTGTGGGATCATTCGCATCATTAATCAAACATACAATAATCACTCCCACTAAAAATATCCATTTGCTGTCTCATTTTTCTGCTTCATTCTATAGAAGTTTGCTCAAAAGAGTTCTTATACTCCCCATCTCTAACACCATTCCTTCCATTCACTTTGAAATTCACTCCAATCATTCTTACCACTCTACAAGAATAGTTCTTGTCAAAGTCAAAAATTAATCCCACTAATCCCCAATGATCAATACTCAGTTCTCATCCTACTCAACAATAATTGACACATGTGATTACCACTGCCTTCTTGAAACACTTTCTTCACTTGACTTCCAGAATCTCATACCCCCTGACTGTTCCTCTTTGTCTTCCTTCTAACCATTAAAGAAAGCCATGTTGAAATTTTCATTCTTTTATCTCTCTTCAATCAACTGGTCACTCCTCAATAATCTGCTCTAGTTTTGTGCCTTTAAGTCCATCTACATGATGGTATCTCTCAAATGTATACTTCCAGCTCAGATCTCCCCTCTAGACTCCAAATCCATATATTTAATTGCTTGCTTGACATTTCCAACTGGAAATCTAATTGGAATCTCAAGCTTAACATGTCCAAAAATGAGTGCCTGATTCTTATCATCCCCACAAACAAACAGGCAAACAAGTCTTTCCTCTTCCCTAATCTCAGTAAATGGCAAGCCCATTCTTCCAATCTCTTAGGCCAAAGAGGAGTCTGAGTTTTCTCATCTTCTGTTTATCAGTGTATGATCTTACCTTCAAAATGTATGTAGAGTATTTCTTACAACTTCTACTTCCCCCACCTTGATCTGAACCACTATCATCTCTCACTCAGCAGTATTGTTGAAATAGCTTAGTTTCTTTCCCTACTGCCATTCTTGCTCCCCAGCAATCCATTCTGAAAGAAGCAGGCAGCACAACCCATTTAAAACGTGAGTAAGATCATGGCACGTCTCTGCTCATACTCAGGGACCATGACAAAAATAACCTCAGTCATTACATAAATCAGTCAAGCCCTACATGTTCTGGCCACGTGGCTCACCTTTGCTAACCTCATCTCGCATTCTCCCACTCAGTGCACTCCAGCTGTACACCCAAATCTGTGAACAAGTACATTCCAAGTATGCTTCTGCATGAAGGCATTTGCTCTTATTAATCCCTCAGTATGGAACTCTTCTCCCCAGATGCCTACATGGTTTGCTCCTTCATTTCTTTAAGGTTTCTGCTCAAACATCACCTTATCAGTGAGGCTTTTTTGACCTCCGTATATAAATATCAATCCTCAACCTCACCAGCAAGCTCCATACCTTTTATCCTGCTTTCCAGTTCACTGCAGCACTTATTTCCACCACCTGACTTTTTTTTAAATTTATTCCCTCAAGAAGCAAGGGCTATTGTCTTTTTTCCTTAATTTCTAGTTTCCATGTCAACTATGTGAGACAATGACAATCGCTACATTCGAAAAACCTTTGATGGAAGCTCTATGATGAAATTCACAACTTATACCTTTGCATCGTAGACCACAATTCTGAAAAGAGTGGATATTGGGAAGAGACACCAAGAAATTGCAATAGTAGATAGTAGCAGGCAGAGAACTGACCAGAAGACAGAATTAATGGATCAAAAACTAACCAAAATATTGAAAATTCAGCTTTTAAAAATAGTGTTGATTGTATACAAAATGGTTTTTTTCATAATTAATAATATCAGCAAAATAAAATAATTTCAAATAGAATCTAATTTTTCCAGATATAGAGTCTTCTCCTGGAATAAATTATAATCAATGAAAACGTAAATTTGCTTCACAGATAAATAAAAGTGTTCATTACTAATATTATAAAATATCCCACAAGTTTTCTTTCCCAGAATTAAAAAATGTTCTGTTACATTAAAATGATTTTATTTGTAAAAATATTTTAACACAGAAATACACCTATTGTATAACATTAAATTTGTTGTAATCATTACCACCAAAAGAATATAATTCACATTAATAAAATATTGCACACAACTTCAAAATGAAGTCCTTCTTAAACAGGTACAATATCCAAATTTGAATATCAGATCTGACCTGAAGCTGAAAACATAATTAAATAAAAATCTATAAATCTGACAACTGACAATTACTGAGATTCACTCTAGATTCTTCTGTGTGCTGCATTATCTCCTAATATCCAGTCAACCATCAAGTCTTTCAAATTCTACTTACTAATTACCTCTTAAAGCAAAACAAAAGCCTTGCAATTTCCTTACAACAAAATAGAGTCTCTCCTTTGTTAGAAAATTGAGAGCATATACATTAACACTTTTTGTGTTTCTGTAGACAAACAAACAAACAAAAAGCAAGAAAAGTCCAAACACCCAAAGAAAATATTATTCTTCTTATTTTACTTTTCCAGGCATGTGTAGCAACGATGCTTGACTGGTTGTACTGATTCTGATGATGCTCTTCTAAAGGTAAGCTTCATCCCAGCCATTCACCCAAATATACTTTTTGGTTTTGGGGGGGTTTTTTTTGGCATGCATTGATAGTCATGAGGGCAAAAATTACTAAGGGAAAAAGGGAGGTTTATGAGGTAATTAGCTAAATTGTCTTTACATTTTTAAGAGAAACAAAACAGATAACAACGAGAGAATATTTTCCAGTTCTAAGAAGCACACAGATTATGAGACATTTTACATTTTAATTGTATTCAAATGAGGCATATTCACAATAAATTGATTTTGAGGGTTATTCAACAATCAGACGATATACTCATTCATTCCACAGACATTTATTGTCTTCTATTTGTCACGCACTTTGTGAGGCTATGTGTGTATAACAATAAAAGACATCCAGGAACCCCTTGACTAGTAGATGCACTGGAAAACCAACAAGGAGGTTCAATGCCATCTGATAAGCAATATGACAAAGGTATCTGCAGACAGCTAAGGATGCACATACCCAGGTTTGAAGGAGTAAGGAAGGGTTCTTAGACAACATTGCAGGAATCCTGTTCCAACAGAACTATCCCTAGTTTGAGAGACAAGAGGCAAAATAGAATCCCACCTTTTGTATGGTTAATAGACTATTATGACCCATAATAATAGTTATCTCTAAGGTCTGTTATAGGTCTCTGTGATCTACAAGTTCTGTAGGAGAGATAAAACCAACGTGGGAAAAGGTTTCAGAGAAGAGAGAGAAATAGAGAAGATAATATCCAAATTTGGGATATGCTTGGAAGAATGATGTAGGGTTTCAACAGGTAGCAATAGGATAGGCTACTTCTTGAAAAGGAACAGTCTGAGTAAAGACTCAATGACATGTAGTAGTGGAGCATAGTATTTGAGCAGTATGCAGTCTTCTGTGTAGGATATGTTTATCAGAACTGTAGAACAAGAATGTGTGAACGACCACTATGGATCCATATCCCAGATGGTCTTCAATTGGGTTTGTACTCAGTTTCATGAGCAGTGGAGAGATATTAAAGAGGACTAAAGGTTTCAAGATTTTCTTTAGAAAATAGTCTAAAACATGTGTCCAAGACACATATTTTTACCTTTATATTCCCAGCAGAAACAATGAATGAGTTTGCTCGTAAACCAGGCACTCATTACAAGAGAATAGTAGAAGAAAACCCTGACCTCAAGTAGCTTATAATTTAGGTATGGAACAAGCTATAAATACATGATTGATTAAAGAACATGTGTTAAAAATAAAAAGCGGATACAAATCACTATACAACTGATGTGACAATCAGTTAACAAGAACATCAAGCACGCCTAAATATTACTTTTAGGAGAAACATTCTAGAACGTCTTTAAATAATGAATAATCCCAATCATGCTGTATATCTTCCACTATTCCAGGAATTTATTCCTAATGGGAGATATGCAAAGATCACTTTAGAAGATTTAACTTCCATATTAATTTACTTTCCTAAGTAAATTGATCAAAAGCAAAGAAAAACTAATATTTTTATTTTCAGATTACTACTGTTTGCCTGGAGTGTCATTTAAGTTTTATAACTTAATCCTCCTGACAACAAGGCCGTTGTACAATACCCATTTTTCATTTCAAACAATTAAGGTTCAGAGAGGTTAAGTGATGTGTCACTGCTGATATAGCTGGAAAGTGGAAGGGGAAAGGTCCAAAACCAGGCCCATTTCCCAAGCCCTTCTCTGTGACACTGGTCTCTGCAGTGGCGGGTAAATGGAGATTTTATTTCTGCTGATATAACATAACCCCTCTAGAAACCTCAGCAACTTGGCTCTAAGTCTCCTCTTTTATAGTAAATAATATTTACATGTGTACAATGCTAACTACATTTTCCAACCCTTAGGAAAAGCAAATTTTATAGTATTAAACAACTCACATTAGAAATGATTTAATTTATGGTGTATTAAAAACATAGCAAGGCCCACATTTGTTCTTCATATGTTATAATTGCCACTTTTGGGGTTTAGATATCTGCCAAAGGATTTATTTTGAATTCCCAAATGTAATTTAACTGCAGTATTTCAACATTTGTGAGTTTCATATCTTTTAAAGTTGCTTAGTTTGATGCTATCTGTGGAATATCCTCCCATTTTACACATAACAATCTGTCTTCAATTTATCATGTGGCTACTTATCAATGCTATTTTAAGAATGTTATTATTTAACCCCTTATATACATTTTATTCTAAGCAATGCCCACCAAGTTTCTCTTCTACTTGCCAGTTTCCTCCCATTTAGGAAAAAAAATCAAAATTTAGTGAAAGCCAATACCCTTTAAGTAGGGTATATTGTTGCGTATAAAAATTAAACTGGATGGGAATGAGGCACTGGGATTTAACTTTTTCACTTTGTAGACATTAAGATGCATGAAATATAAATATCAAACTTTAATATGGAGGGGAAGTAAACTAGATTTTCTTTGAAGTTTGTTTCATATCTACAAAGCATCTCAGGCAGCTTGCTCTCTGACTTTCAGACGATTATAACAATGGCATTATGCTTCCAGAAGCAAAGGTAAAAACAATAAACATCCACTAAAATTGCTGCTCTTCCCAAATTTTCCTTTTTGGTAAAACTGACTGCACTATAAAAAAACAAAAACAGTTCCACAAGGCCAAAATAGGCTGGAAACTCCATTGTGAGGCTCTCCGGTGTTTTCAGTCTAAAAATCCTACTCTCTTCACCTAGAGATAGTAGTACTTAGATTTCCAGGTTACAGTGAGGATTAGAGATAAAAGTTGTAAAGCATCTGGCACAAAGGCTAGCTCATGGAAGGTATTCAGGTAGCATATGCTATTACTCGTTCTATTTGCATCCTGTATATGATTATGGAATGACAGGTCTTGATGCATCCACTTGGGTCCACAGTAAAGAGGCATTTTTTCCACTGATCGATTTTATGATTCCTTGACTGGCCTATCCAGATCAGCGGGAAAGGCCACTTTCCCAATGTCTTCGCTCGCTGCAAGCACGAGTGCAGGTGTACGTAGCACCGCCGTTACCCAGAGGCACACAGGGTAGATCAGTCGTCCAAGTGGTTGGCCCTGGATTACTCATCATCCAGAGGATGCTAGTTAGTCATGCTAGTTTACGAATAGGTGCATTTCCCCCATGGCTGCTGCTCTTGCCAGCACACAGCAGTACCATGTTCCAGGACGGCTGAGCACCTGCAACAGCTGCCCTGCGGTGAAGAATGGGGGCGAGGCCAGAATGAGCCTTCCGTCTGAATTTATTTCAGCCAAGGGGAATGCTAAGGCAAAAAAGTTGTTTGGGGTCTCAAACGGCACATGCTATGTGATAAGCAGTGAAAAAGGGGCTATATAATTCCACCTCCAACAGTGCCAAACCAAAGATAACACATATTTGATAAATAAAAGCCAGTCACTGTGTCTCCTTGTATTGCAGCTTATTAAATAATAATGCTCAAAAAACAATATAGACTTGCTTATTAGTGGAGGTGGTGGAACGAACAAGGACTCTGGAGTCAGCCCCAGCTGGAACCTAGCACAGGTCTTGGATGAACAGCTTGCCCTCTTTAAACCTCATTCTGTTCATGTGCAAAATTGGCATAATACATATTTTTAGATATAATATGTATAATGCCTCTCAGATTGTAAGTATGCCATAAAGAGCAGTTGTTATGATGTATAGTTACTCTTTGGAAACAGCAGTTTTTTCCTCTGAAAAGTCAGTGAAATACCTGTGTGAAGCTTGTTATGAGAATTAGAAATAGCATTTATAAAATACCCTGGCAAACAGTTGATTCTCAAAAACATGGTAAAAAAAAATCATACTTTGGAGATGGAAGAAGGAAGATTTTAAAGAGTGATCAAATGAAATTGAATGCTCTATCTGATTTTCTGTGGCTCAGTCCTCTAAAATATAGGGCAGTTCTGTCCAGCAGAAATATAAGGCAAGGTACACGTGTACTTTTAAATGTTCTAGTGGCCACATTAAAAAAGAAACAGGTGAAATTATTTTAATTACATATTTAACCCAATAAATCTAAAATATGCACTTTGACATATAATCGATATAAAATATTATTAATGATATATATAACATTTTTGTTTCAAAAAATCATTAGATCTGGTGTGTATTTTTTATACACAGCACAACTCAAATCAAACTAGCTACATTTCCCTCCATAATCCTCAAAGATGTTGTGAGGAATATTTTCTAAAGATGTGCAAGCTGTGGGTTTGAGTGTATTCTATTTAAATATTAAATACCCAGGTTTCTTGAGTAGATTAGAGACTCAGGCAAATGATCCCTAGGTTATGTGCAAACTGTTTGACTAACCATACTCTGGTTGACCATTAGCCATAGAAACTTAATCACTATTTGCAGAATAAATGGATCATAGTCTGGACTAGCAATTGACTCCTAAACTTGGCTGCTCATCAGAATTACCTATAAAACATATTAAAAATTTGTTCTCTGGCCTCAACCATGGAGATCCTGACAATTTAGGTGTGAACTGAAGTGCCAACATTTGTACTTTTAACAAGAGTTCCAAAGTATTTCTAATGGTTCCACTTGGCAACAAGTACATTACAAATATCTTCCATCCCTGAAATGTATGTCTCTGTTCATAAATTAGACCACTGCAGGCAGCAAGGAGAGTCCTTAGTGTAACCTCCAGTGCTCCAAAGACAGCCTGGGAGAATTGACTGCTCAAGTCCATTTTCAGAGATCACTAAAGAATCTTCGCTCAGTTGTTGGTATATCAATGAGGAGAACCTAAGAATTTTTTTCTACCTGGCTCCTGGAGTAGAAGTCTGATGACATCCAAAGTCAACCTCCTAAACACTGAGCAAAAAATATATGGTTACTTAATAAAATATTGCCATTGTCAATGTTTACTGATTAATAATGGAAAACCCCATTTTTTGTATATGTCTACATATTACAGGGCAAAAGTAGTAGGAGTGTCACATCCTCTTATGTTTTCCTTTTCCCTGCTTCTCAAGAACAGTAAAAGCCAAATATAATAGGAAAAAAATTCTCAACTATTTTTACAACTTTGTGGAATGAGAGATGGAAAAATACATTTTTATTTATGCCTATTTATCCCTCTGAGCTTAAACTAATCCTGAAGGGTTTGAGCAAAGAGCCAGCAATGCTAATGCATTGGACCAACAGGTGATTTTAATTTACTGGCTATAAATTGTTGAGGGGGACCTATGCTAAGTCCGTTCTCATTAATTCATCTACAGTCTCCTTTCCTGGAGTGAAAGTTGCTGATTGCACAGATAGGATTCAGAATGAAAAGCTGAACTGAGAAGAATAAGGAGTGGCAGCTTTTTGTTGACACTACTGGGATGCTCTCCCATTGGATTCAATACATTCAAAATCCTTTAGGCTACAGAAACCATAAAATAATGCTGGGAGAAATCAATGTGGTTTCCAACATCGTGTCCAACTAAAGAAACATAAAGTTTATTAGTTCTTCTTTGAATGTCTATAAAGATCTATACTTTATTCTGAAATCTTCAAAACTTAGAGCATAAGGAAACTGCCTGATATCACAAAATAGCTGTCAACAGCACTATGTTCTTATCAAGCTGTCCAGCTCCAGTCTCTATTACATTTTATTTATTTTTGAGAGACAGAGAGAGACACAGCACAAGCAGTGGAAGGGCAGAGAGAGAATGAGACACAGAATCCAAAGCAGGCTCCAGGCTCTGAGCTGTCAGCACAGAGCCCGAAGTGGGGCTCAAACTCACAAACCATGAATCATAACCTGAGCCAAAGTCAGATGCTTAACCAACTGAGCCACCCAGGTGCCCCGGGCTCCAGTCTCTATTAGCAGGAATTTGTTCCATAAAAAATTATTTATTTATTTTTATACTCAAGGCACTGTATTGTTTAATACTAGGAGCAAGAATGAGTAGGATCTGGTTCTTGTCAGGTTCAAGAAGTCAAAAAGAGGTAATATCCTGAAGAATACCCAGAGAAAATCTCAAGACTTTAAAGTATTCTATCTCCACTTGATCTCCCATTGTGTGGTTTAATCTGTCTTCTCATTAATCTTCTGTGGTTTCATACAGTGAATATTCTTAGGTGTATTTGCTGCCTCAGTTAGGGTATAGAACCCATCCTGAGAGACAACAGAACTGTAAGAACAGAAAGAGGTGACACTTCAGAGCTTATTAGGAAAAACCCAAGTGCTCCTAAATGTAAGATCAAAATTAGCCACTGTATACCATTGGTAAAATGGCATGCATTGAAAATCATGCTAAATCCTGTCCCAAGTTCCAACTCCAGGATCTAGCTCACTTAACTTTAATTTCTCACCACTTCTGTTTGCCCCCGTTGAAGAGGCAGTGTCACAGAGTGGGTTATGAATAAGGACTAGGGTGTTAGAGATACAGAGTTCAAATCATGGCTTGCTTGTTACTAATTATATGATGTTAGTCAAGGGCTTACACTTTCTAAGCTTTAGTCCTTCACCCGTAAAATAGAGGTAATAGTAACTACTTAAAAATTTAAGGATTAAAAAAAAATAATAATGATTTTAAAGTGTCTTCACAGGTCCTGATTCTTAATCAGTGGTTAATGCATGGTAACTAGTCTTTTTAGTATAGGGGCCTCTACCATGTTTATACCAACCAATTCCGGCTAAGCCCCATGGTAAGACCTCAGCTTCAATCAACATTTCATACTAGCCTTGAACCAGGAGTTTTGGCCTCTATCCTTTGGCCCTTATCCTTGGCCATGATCTTAACCATTTCTCCAGAGATATTCTGATCCCAGACCTTGTTATTAAGATCCTAGACTGCCATGTCTAATGAGAGTAGTCTGTGCCCTCATGAGAATTGTAATCTAGAAGGATATGTAAGGGAGTTACAACCAGAGAAGAAAGAGTTGGCAAGCTCAGCTGGGGTGGTCCGCTTGGGGGCAGTGGCATTTAAACTTGACTTTCATATGGCTGAGTTAAGAGAACTGTGCATTCAGAATGCAGGTAGTAATATTAGCAAATGCGCTAAAGCACAAACACACGAAACAGTCTGAAGTAGTAGGTGGTACCATCTGTTTTGTTCAGAAATAGTCTTTCGACTATTTCTTTTGAAAACACAGCCCGTATTCCTTTATCAGAAACCCTTGGGGTCAGATATGTTTTGGAATTTGGATTTTTTATCAGGTTGTAAAAGGGGAATGCAGTTCACATACTATATATTAAAACATACCCTGTAGGCTCTGGGCAACACCTAGTAATCAAACAAAGTAGTATTTCTACATCAAACATGCAAATATTCACACAAAGTGACATACATAAGACATAAATAGGCTCATGTGAGTTCAGAGCAGGGTTTGCCACCAAATGAATAACAGAAGAACATCCAGTGTTTGGAATGTTTAAAATGTCTGAATTGTGGATAAATTGTGCATGGGGGTACGTAGAGGGAGATGCGGCCTGAAAAGTTGGTTGGGAGCATATTATAAGAGGTTTGAATGCCTAGCTGGGGAGTCAGCTTTCATCAGAAGCTGATGGGGCATCCTTATAAATAACTTCACATGTTCAATTTTTAGTCATTTTCAATGTCTTTTTTGAAAATATAATTGTTGTTTCTACTATATCTTATTACATGATTTTTTTTCTCTCAGCTTTTATATTAATGTGTTAATCCATCAATCAAGTCCCCATCCTTATTCTTCTATGACACACAGCAGAACTAGTCTAAACTGTCACTTCACTGTAACTCTTTCTACTGCTATTTTAAAAGTTGCACGGAGTAGAACTGACTCCTTTTGGTTTACAATTCTATGTGTTTTAGCACATGTAGAAATTGGTACAACCATGACCACAATGAAGATATAGAACATCCCCCCCGCCCCATCTCCGCCATGCAGTGATTATTTTTAGCTAAGCATCACCAGGAATCCATTACCTTCTTGCCTCCGTCGATCCCTCCACAGCGTAACAGAACTGGCTGTGGATTCCAACTAGAATCAATAACTTGTTGGTCAAGATGCATGTGATCACTACTCCTTTGTTGTAGTGGGTCCCATTTTCTGAAGGTTGCTGTCCACCATGCCATTAGTTTTTCAAAGGTTGAACGCGAACTGAATTTTTTCAAAAAGTTACTCCAAGTATTGATCCCCACTGACTTATTTGAAATACAAATGCAATTCTATTCAAGTGTAATATCTTGCGTGATTCTTCTCACTCCCAGGTTTGTTTACACACAACTTCCCCCATCAGACCTCCCTAAGTATGTGTTGTTTGGCTTCAGAAACAGCCTCTGCATTGGAACAGTTTATTTAGATTCAACCCATACTATCGAAAAAAGCACCACATTCCTTTAGGATGAGTGGATGCTTAATCTACACCTTAAGTTGTCAGGTAAGTAGGGTAAGAGGTATCTGTAACTGTAGCTACAGCACCGATCTCTGCAGGTACAAGAGAAAAGCTCAGATATGAACACACTGAGCTGCCTGATGATGTGTTAGTGACTCAAGGTTCCATATTGCATAGAAATCAAACAAAGACCCTTATTTGTGTCACCCCAACTTATTATGCTCTGGTCTCAGACGTTTCGGTTCCAAATTGCTCTTTACCAGACTGGTTCATCTTCATGGCTCTTTTCATCACCCTATGTAGCACACATCTTAGAAAATTACTTAAATGTAAACTTTAGAAATGAAGGTGCCCAGCTCAACCTTGCGAAGTTTTGAGAAACAACGCAAATGAACCAAACAAAAACATAACTTAGAACCTCCAGTCAAAAAAAGTGTGAGATTTGGGGAAGATAAAACACTTTTTTTTCTTTTTTATAAATATGTTCAAGCTTCAGAGTCTTCTTCTTTTTTTTTTCTTTTCTGATATAGTTAAAAATAACTCAAGGAAGAAAACATTCAGTGAATTTTTGAATTTTTGTGGGAGGATATGTGAAGGAGCCCTTTCAAGGAAGGACAGCTGAAAGGTAGGCACAGAGTTTGAATGAACTTATCTCTTGGTAAATTGACAAGGTTTTATTTCCCTAGAGCAGGACAAAATGACACTAGAACTGTATGTTCTCTACCAATAGAGTTCTTGTCAGAGATTTTATATTAACAAAAAGAACACATATTTTATAGGCTGTGAAATTATCCAGTTTTACTTCTACAAGGCAACTGGGAGAGAAGTTTACAGGTGGAGAGGATATCATAAATGAACACTGGACTGGAAACATCACAATTAATTCAATAATTGTTTTTTATGAAGTGCTTGCTGAAATGACTGCTAGATTAAATGAGCCCCAGTGGTGCAGTAGCGTTAGCAATGTCATCTCTAACAGGGGGAAGAATGTAAATCTTATACCAGTTTACAGATGTTTTTATTGAATATCTCTAATCCAAAAGTTCTGACGAAATGAGGCCACCCTGGAATTACACAGTGACAGTCTCTGCACAGCAATACTTCCGTACAAGTAGCAAATCCTCATTAATCCCTTTGGAGTTTGTTGTAATGACACTAATCATGTCAAACTCGTTGTGTATTAATAGAAATGTTGTATGTAACTCCACGGGAATCCGGAACAAAATTCCTCCAAATATCCTGTATCCATTCCCCTGAACAACAACAACAACAAAAATAGGCTGTAGCCTCCTCGTTATCCAGTTACTGTGAATAAATCTGCTACTCATTATAAAACATCACTGATTGAATACAATTCATTTATATCAAAGTACATGCCACATGTGAGCAAGAAACTATTAGTAATTCACTGTTTTTCAGGAAGAGCTAACGGCCTTAAGAGAACAAAATAATTCAACACTAATTCTATGTCAAGTCCCTTGTTATTATGCCCTCATTTCTAAGGCACCAAGAATAATAATTCTGGAAATGATGAGTAAGCAGCAAAGGTTCCTTCAGTGAAAATCCTGAGCGTGGAACAAGAGAGATGGGTTGCTTCTTTGGTGATCAAACTTACCTTGACTCCTAGAAATGTTCCTGACCGCGTGTGACCTCTTTCCAGAGGAGCTAGAACAATGGTTCTCTTATAGCTTGAAAAATGGCATTTCTCTTGCTTGGGTGCCATGAGCTTGCCCAGCATGGTGGAGTTGCTCAGGTCAACTTGAGATAAAAGTGTTGAAGAAATGGAGAAACGCCACGGAGAGAAATATGGAGGCAGAAAGCAATTTTCACATATGTGTGTTCAGGAGGAGCAGTATCTCAGAAAAGGCATAATCGGCTGAATCTCTTTTGAGACAGCTTGATTTTGAAAATTACAATTATGTTATGGTCTCCAACCCTATTTGCATAGCAATCCCAATTAACAGGAACATTATCCCAGCCATCCTCTGTGGGGGAAAAAACAATCGACTGCCCACTACACTGCATTAAGGGATATGAAGTGAGTGACGGTCAACACCGCTGAACAGAATTCTGTGAATTCCTTGATTGAATTTAAATGTTGACTGGCATGAGAGATCTATTCCACACTAAGCGTCTTGACCAATGCACGACTCAAAGCTACAGATTTATCCTATCTCGGCAAGGAAGGGGAGAAGTGTTATATAAGAGCTCTGACAGGAACATGTACACTGGAAGCATCCACCAGTCACAGAAGACAGGCCGAAAGCACTCTATTAGATTGATAAAATGAACTGAAATCTCTGGGTGGACACTTTTGCACTGCACCCGCAATATTATTCTTGATTTGCTAGGAAGAAAGCAATTTATTCTGTCACTTTCTGGGGACTTAGAACTAATTGGCCTTTCATAGTTATGTGATTCTGCAAATGAGCATAAAAGTGAAAGCTGACAAAGATTCAAACAGGAAATCTGAATCTGCCTATTTTCATAAGTATCTTATAATGGTTTGTAGAAAGGGACGAGATTTTGATTAGAATAGCAAATTTCTTCATGCAAAGGGAAGTGCTCCAAATTACCCATCACTGTAACAAACAAAAAGATTGCTCTTCATTCAGGCTCCTGGATGAAACAAAACAAATGTTCTTTTCGGAATCGCACCCCCACCAGCTCCGCCAGACCATCCATTGCGGTCGGTCAGCATTGTCATCAGTGGGCGTTCCTCAGGGTATATGACCTCTCAGAGCTCCCCATCCCTTTGTTGCTCTTCCCACGCCAATCCCACTAGAAAGGGCATGCATAATACATCACATCATAGAGACCATCGAGACAATGTGTCTACAGATGCAGCAGCAGGAGAAAAGAAATAGAAAGAAAAATAATGAAACCTCCTACAACCTTAATAGAAATGAAGCTGGAAAAGATTAAGCTCAACACATTAAAAAAAAAAAAGTCTTCAAAGCCTGAAAAGAATGCTAAGGTATTTTCACAGAGTCTGGCACAGACAACAGAATGAACACTGTGAAAGGGAAACTGACGAGAAACAAACCAGGGCAAACATGAAGGACCATTTCTCACGCACAAAATATCCAGGGTGAATTTGCTGAGGGAGGCAAACAGATAAGGGTCATTAATGAAATTTGAGTCCAACATAGCCAGAAGTAAATTTCAGACTTTCCAGTTTGGAGTAAATTTTTCCTCCCCTCCCCTCCCCTCTCCGCTCCTCTCTTCTCCTTCCTTTCCTCTCTTCCTTTCCTTTCCTTCTCTCTCTTAATGACCAACTAGCCATCTCTTCTCTCCCTAGGTACCCATGTGACAAAATTCACAGGAAAACTACAGGTCAAGGAGACCAATCTGGGATTTACACTACGTGGTTGTGCATTTTGTAGAACTTTGCAGACACTGGGTAAAACTTATATTTCAAAAAGACAACTCTGGCTACCAGTCCTTTTGCCATATTGAGTCACTAAAGCTCCTTTTATTTCCCCCTGAGCTTGAGTTTTCAAAGTTATTTTCCACTCTGATGATTACAGACAGGTCGACAGACAAAGAAAAAGGGGATTTAAAATAGGTAGTCACTACTAATATGTACTTTGCTCTTTTTAACCAGGGAAAAGAAGCCTAGGTGTCATTGCCATTTCTTAATCATCAACGTCAAAGACAAACAAAAACAAAACAAAACAAAACACAAAACCAATAAAACAACCTTCTGGAAATGCAGACATAAAAATGCATTTGTGCTGAAGAGGCCAGGAAAAAAAGAACAAATCTTGCTGACAGTGTCCTGTGATCTTATAGGAAAATAGGGGTTAGAACGAAAGAGAGGGTTTGTGATTGTGAAATTTTGAATTTGCAATAAGGATAACCTAAAAATATAAATAAGAAACATGTTTAGAATAAGTTTGCTGTTACAGCATATGCGTTCTGAGAAATGATTCTACCGTCAATACCTTCCCTTGTCCCTCTCAGTGCCTCTGTGTTCTAAGAAATCTACTTCTCTGGGGTGCCTGGGTGGCTCAGTAGGTTATGCTTCCCACTTCGTCTCAGGTCATGATCTCACGGTTCATGAGTTCGAGCCCCGCATCAGGCTCTGTGCTGTCAGCTCAGAACCTGGAGCCCGCTTGGGATTCTGTGTCTCATTCTCTCTCTGCCCCTCCCCAACTTGTGCTGTGTCTCTCTCTCTGTCTCTCAAAAATAAATAAATGTAAAAAAAAATTTTAAAAAAGGAAATCTACTTTTCCTTTGGTTTCCAGTGTTATATTTCGAATTGCTGGTCTGTTAGTTCTCTTTCTTCTTTCACTTTCTATCAGTCTTATCATATTCAAACATCTAAATATTCCAAAAAAACCCACAGAAGTAAAATACATTCTATATTATCTTATTTCAGAATATTGCAGGAACTGTTGACCTAGGGCAAGGTGAAGTGCCATCAGTATTAAATCCCAGGGGCAAAAAAGGAAACTAATAGAGGTTACTCTGGTTTATATTTGGTGAACTACTTTCAATGTTACTCTCCTTTCTCAGAATTATATTGTGTACCTTTTAGCTGTGTTATTAAAGAATAATGTCTTTAAGTATGACTTTAAAATACTAATAGCTATTTATTGAATGACTGCTTTGTGCTAAACAGTATGCTGTGGGCTTTACAAAAATAATTTCTCTTGTTTACAAGGGTTTTGCAGTCTTTGTATCTGTTTTCTGCTTACACAAAGGGAAACAGGCTCATGGAGACTGTATCTTGGCTAAGGCCACCCCACTAGTGGATAGTGGCTGGCATTCAAACCGAAGGTTCTCTGGGTCCTAAATTGACACTCTTTTTTCCCCCCTATATCATGTCATCCTCTGAACTACCAGTTAGCTTCTTAAGGAAACTATTCTGCAAAATAAGATACAGTTAATGTATTTATTTCTAACAGGACAAACCACAGAAAATTTCAGTGACTGTCCTGAGATGTCCCATAAATGACTCAGCAAAGAACCTGAAGGCAGGACAGACGTGCTGGACCATGGTCTAGAAACAATCATAAGAGATTTATTGAAGACCTACAGCATTGGCTTCAGAGATGTAAGGGAGTATGAGATGAGTTATCTGACAACAAGGAACTTAAATTATAAAAGGTAAAACTACCCTAACACGGATCTGAAAAAGTAGCATAGACTACAATAATGCCTATTATAGTTGGTCTTGTCAGAGAATAAGAAGATTTATATACTTATAAACTAACACATCTTTAAGCACCAAAAACCTTGTTTCTAATATTCAGTGTTTGATGGCATTCTAAACTCTATTACACACTTCTTTGACTTCATAAACAAAGCTTATTGCACATAATTTTTCCATTCCTTGATGACTTGGGATCGTAACTCTGCATTTCAATCACTGTACTGTGGTGTGGGAGCACAGTGCTTCCAGAAGTTACTGAGTCCTAGAAAGCCATCTGCCTGGACACCAAGTGGCCCCAGGCTTTAGGACCTCTAAGGATTTTCTACCCATGCATCCTTCCTCCCTGGAAGACGTCATTCCTTGCTACTTTCACTGTGACTTTCTTCATTCTAATCTGCTGTTCGCTGGCATAACATGCAAGGCCTTTCATCTCTGCCTTGTTTATTCAGCGTTATTTCCTAGTTCCCCTGATTAATGCCATTCTTTATGGAAGTCCGTTTAGTTTCTAAACATAAATATATGCTGTCTCACACTTCCATGGTTATGCTTTCAATGCCTTTTCCTTTACTTGTCCACTTAAAAAAAAATAAACAACAGCAACAACAAATACCCTTGTTATTCTTTGAACCCAACCCAGAAATAAGAATCTCTAGGGGGACTTCTTAGTACCATTTCCTGAGTCCAGTGTAATAAATCATCTGACTTGTTTCTGGACAACTCCAGCACTGGGTATATTTTTAGCTATATTACATTGAATAGCAGGCAATTTCTTTATTTATAAATCTGTTCTCTCTACTAAACTGTAACACCTTGAAGTTTTTAGCCATTTTTGCATGCCCAGCACTGAACTGATGGTGTGGTATATAGTAGGTGCTCAATAAATGTCTGCACACTAATAAATGCTGCCTGGATTTTTACACAAATATGTATTTCTCCTCTGGAATCACATAATAAAGTGCTGGGAGATTTGCCTTAGCTCTTCGAGGCAAACCTCTGAATGGAGAATACATAGTTATTTATAATTAATTGTGTGTTACGGAAAACAAAGACATCACAATAGACTTTCAGTACAGGGAAAAGCCTCATGAAACGGATCGGCCGGCCACCAGGGAAGGCTTCTGGAAAGAAGTGAAACTTGAATCACCCCACCCCACTTCAGTTGATGTACACAGGTATCTGGTGCGGCACTGATGGTAAATGGCTTGTTTGTAAGGTTTATGTAAAGTAAATAGCTATGTATCTCTATAAAGAAGTTATATTGCCTTGTTGGTCTATTAAAAAGTAAATGTCTACCATGATTAAAGATTTTTGACTTTAGCAGAGTCTCTCAGATTTACTGAGAGGCAGGAGCAGGGCCACAAAGTTCACTCAGAGATAAGCTGAAGCAGAAGAATAAATAAAATTAGCTATGGAAGAAAAAAAAATATGTCAGGGTCATTTGCAAAAAGCTGGGAACTTCCACCCCTAATGCCCAGTGGTGGAGAAGGAAAGAGCTCTGATTCTTTTTTCCACGTAGCTCTCATACCTCTTGTGGTAAGACTGTGACACTGAACTGTGACTCCGTTTGGCCACATTACTCCTAAAAAGTGCCTAACAGATAACGTTGGATGTGGTTCTCTGACCCTGGCCTTGACACCTCGCCAATCTCTCACCTCTAGTCAATGTAAATCTCTTAGTAAACGGTATTACTTTTTCGAAGTTGAAAATTCCCATTTACTCTTCGCAGTACGTTTTCCTTTGGCCCCAAATTCTGCAATATTACAAGATAAACCAGTGCCCATTAAGGCAGTGCCAAAAGGTTTAAGGAACAGAGGAGGAAGAAGTAGAAAGATTTTGGGTTTGTTTTTGGTTTTGTTTTGTTTTTTTTTCATCTAACCTCGACTCCAGCATTCTTACTTGATGCGATTTTCTTATAATATGCAGCATTTGAAGAAGTGTTTCATGACACAGAAACCTCAAAAAAAAAAACAGTCACATACTGAAAAGCCGTTCATCAAAAAAGACAGTCAAAAAGTCCACTGCAGCAGGTTGTAAATGAATTTCCATCAGTAAAGGCACAAACATAGAAACCACTTACCTAAAACACAAACACGAAGCAGGAGACCTTGGAATTGCATGTTACAATACTCAGAGCAATTTGTTTTATGTATGTATGCCAATGTGTCATACGGAATGAAGCCACAAACCATACTTCTAAGTGATACATTTCGTAAAGCCATGCTATTTAGGATCTTAATTCTTTTTTCTTTTAATCTTTTTATAAGATAATTTCCCCAGTATTGAAGAGCAGGACTTGATCTAACATTCTGTTTACTTTATCCCATTTTAGTGATGCATTAGCCCTGTGTTGCCGACTTGCGGGGGCTTTCATTTGGAACAAACTGCAAAACGTTCTTATTTTAAGCCTCTCACCTTCAAATTCCTTTTCTACATTTCCTTTGCTTTGCTTTTCCAAGGGAACGACTCTCCACGCCTTCCTGATCAAGACAGACAACCTAATGGCTGAGTGGGCTTTAATTTCTACGTTCCTGGCATTCAAACTTGATTTGCATTGTCGTATGGAATTATTTGGTATTCAGTAGAAAACACTATTTCTTTCTCTCTTTTTCCCTTCCCTTTTCTAGACAACCAACCACTGGGAAATTATTGTCAAAGTCTTAAAATGATTTCCCAATGATTCCTTGTTAGTACAATACAATGTCTTTCTCAGTCCTGGTCCCTCCTCAGCTCTCTTCTGGGGCCCAGTGAATCCCTCTGTGTCCGCAGCACATACACAGCAGACATATTCCAAATGTGTGGGTCTCTACTCTTCTCTGCAGTACCTCAGTGAGTGTAGAGGAAATGAGGAGGCTGGTATAAAAAGATAAAGTAAGTGAGGAAGGCTGTGAATTTAAAAAGAAAAGGAAGATGATTCTTCACAGATTTTTAAGGGTTTATTTACTGATAAGGATTAACCACACTCCATCCAATCTCTTTTGAGTGCCTACTCTGTGCGAGAGCGTATGACATCGGTGGATAGAAGAAAGCGAATGGTACCCTTGCCTTCAAGACGCGCAAAGTGCAGTCATAGGGATGGATATGTAAGCAACTAACTTATTCAAGGCAGACAGCTAAGGGCTGTGCATAAAAATGGGCTGAAATGAGCCCAATGGTATCACAGGCTAGTGGTAATTCATTCTATTTAGAGGACAAAGATGGAAGGAGAATGTCAATGCTTGTCCCATTTCCATTGGTGGAAGTTCAGGAAGAGAAAGAGAAGGTGGACAGATCATGAAGAGAGAGAAGGAAATGATCTGGAGGTGAAAAGAGAAATGGGAATAGGAAAAAAAAAAAGGAACAAAATGGCAAGAAATAGGGCCAGATTTAATTTCCAGAGAATTAACCTGGGAAATACTTATAACTCAGGAGGCTATGAATCTAAGGACTTTCTTTAAATGCCAAAGGCATAAACTAATCTATTTAATTAGAAAAATATGCTTGTATTGCACTCTGAGTAATTTCCCAGAGGAAAACTTGTTTCTTTTACAGTTAAAGTTTTTGTTTAAAGCCTCCCCCTGCCCCCTTCTCCTTGCTCTACCGCAGAGCCTACACCTCTTCAGCAGGTGCTCACTCGTAAGCAATTATTGTCAACCGGGATGTGAATATGACCCTTCCAAGATCTCACATTTGTTTTTTGGGTACTGAAATAGAAACACATTAACCTAGATATACCTGAGCCCTCCAGCAGGCACTTTATAATATGAAAGAAAAAAAATAAAAACTCAAAAGGCATTTCTTCAGTGACTCACCAAATCTTTACAATAGCAAATAATTCAATAGAATAATACAATAGATCTTAATATCTTACAAACTAATGAAAATATTCAAAATAAAGCCGTACATCCCCAGCCAATTCACCATCCTCTTTCAATAAGTTTGTAGAGTCTAAGAATATTCTCTCCTATAGCAGTAAGGTAAGGTGCTTAGTCTTTCTTGAACCTGTATTAAGAGGAAAATAAATTCTGGTGGCCTACAAATTGAAACAAGATAAGCTCTTCTTTGCATGTCACACATTCAGAAATGCAACTAAAAGTTTAAATGCTTTATCATACTTTTGCTGAGTAAAGGAATTTGAACATATTAATTGAACCAACACAGCAGTTTATTCAAATAAGATTAAAATGCTCCATGGGGCACCTGCGTGACCCAGACGGTTGAGTATCTGGCTCTTGATTTCAGCTCAGGTCACAATCCTAGGGTTATGGGATCAAGCCCCCATTGGGCTCCACACTGAGCGTGGAACCTGCTTAAGATTCTCTCTCATTCTCCCTCTGCCCCTCTCCCCCACTTAAATTCTCTCTCTTTCTCTAAAGTCAAAAAATTAAAAATAAAAATAGAAAAGAAGAAAAGAAAAGGAAAAATTAGTTTAAAAATAATAAATAAAACACGATTATCCAAGTGTGCTTTTTGCATTTAATGAAAAGATTCAAAGGACACATGCTCAGTTCTAATCCAGTCCCACCTACTTTTATACTATTAGTTCTTCCTAAATTGACATACATGGAAGAGTCCCCAGTAATAAACCCCATACTGAGGACGATAAACTCAAAATAAAGACCCTTACATAAAAAGGAGTCAAAAGTAAGCTGAAGATGTAATGGATGAAGAAGGGAAGGAGAGATGCTGCTGAAATCTTAGAAATACTAACACCTTGTAGTTGAGAGAACATGTTTCTAAAATCTTTGTAGTGGTACTAAACAAAAGTAATAAAAAATTTCAAAACCAGCTTTACTCATATTTTCCCTTCCTTTAATTCTAAAAACAGAAATGGATAACCTTGGGACACAGTGTAATGTGATCTAAAATGTGATGTGCTTTTGGGCCCAAGGAACTTTATTACCTGGAGACTCTGTTTCCAGAGTCAACCCAGTAACATTATTAAACACTGTGACCAACAATTCATTTCAGGGACTTTCCTCACATCTAAGTGACCAGAATCTGAACCTGTGTTTTGGTGGCTAAAGGCAATGTATCTCATTATAAATAAAGAATGGAGTTTAAATCTCAAGGAAAGCTTTCTTAATATCTATGTTTGCACTGAATATTAAATACACTTCAGCATACTTTTATGAACACCTATGACTTATGGTTTCAGAAACATGTGTGTGTAATTGTTCTGTTTTATAGGTTATTTGAGTGCACGCACCATAATTCTTTACACATTCTGTATACATATGTGTAAGTAACTCAAAAACTCAATGAATGTATTTCTAAAGGTTAACAAAGGTGTGATGAAAGCTTTATTTTTATTTGCCCTTACTATTATTTACTGCTTCGTGCAAACCATAAAACCGTTCTTAAAACTAACAATCAGATCTGTTAAAATGATCTTACCCTAGGAATTATATACAAACACAGCTTGCAAGTTATTTTTATATCAAATCAGCTCCGGTCTGACATGGTTTCTTCAATTACTAAAAGGCATGCTATGCTCACATAAAAGGACTGATATCCCACAAACGTGCTGCCGTGTGTTTTTTCCTGGAAAACTCAGAATAGGATCTGTCAGGTATATCCGCTAGCATAACAAACATGTCACCCAGATTTGCATTGGGAATTAAAACATTCTGTAGCCTGACAAAAGGCTGTGTGTTTCTAGCAACCGTGACGGAAAGAAGGCATTGCAATACCTAGATGTTGTGAGTTAAAAGTCTCTCATCAGACAGCTTGAAAAAACACTATAATCCCATGATGGAGCTTCCCTGAGTGGCAAGCCAAGCTCCAGAGAGCCGCGCTGCATCCCCAGGCCAGTCATCCAGGCAAGTCTAATTCTGTCGCCGCACACCCGACATTGTCTTTTATTCCTAGATTCACACACCAGTTATATCGGAACCACAAAGGTAGGAAAATGTATGTGTAGAAGGTGAGAAATGACTTGGATATTAAAAACCCAACCCCATTTTCTCTCATGTCAAATGCGAAACGATACTATGGTATTTATAAAATGATATTAGAATCACCGTGCAGTAAGCAAACAATGATGTTAACGAGCATACAGGACAAAACCATAAAATGTATCCCCACTATCTAATTTAAAAAAATTGCATTGCTAGTTTAAGTAAGGAGTAGAGCTGGGAATTTCGCCATTTATAGAACACATTCTTCATAATCTGCCTTAAGTAATTTCACTATATTATTATTCCATCTCTTAGTTTCAAAAGAATGCCCGGCAGATATTTCTAACGATATTTTGTATGCCTCAAAATGGATCTGCACATATTTTAATCAAGATGCGCGATAACTGGAAAAAACTCTTTCCTGCATAACATAGAAGAAGCACTGTAATCAACACAGTTTTGCCTGAAATGCCACAAGCTTCACTTGTTTTTCAGGTCATTAATGAAAAACAGGCATCAACTTATTAGCAGATTCATAAGGGCAGTATTTTAGAAATATTTCCTATCACTTAAGTCCATGTGTAATTCAGTTGTGTCATTAGCTCCATAAGTAAAGCTTTTCTGGAAGAAAGATGTGACAGAAACCAAATAAAGTGCTCATCACAAATGGATAGAATTTAGCTTGTACAAATAAAAAACAGATTGGACAAATAAAAAGCATTCCAATAACTTTGCATTTTAAGAGGTGATGTCCATTAAAGTTATTTATTAAAAGTGTTCTTTTTATTGAGTAAGTATTACTGACAGGCTAGATTCAACTCTGATACGTGAAATTCAGTTTTTACCTAAATATCTTACTTCAGCATGATGAAGGGCAATGAACCACATTCATCATAAAGAAATATTAGCGCTCATATTCTTCAGTTTGTATGAGATAAAAAAAATTAATACAAATCAGGAAGTGACATAGGCTACCACTTTGAAACTACAATTTAGCACTCTTTTTGGCCATCTTATTATATACACTACTCCTTTTTTCATTTATTCATTTATTTTAATAGCACTAATTGATATGCTAAGAATGTAAGCACATCTTTAAAAATCAAAAGCAGGGCATATTGAGATCCTACATCAACAAACAAAAACTGAATGCATTGTTCATACCAGAAGCTTACCTTCGTGTATTTAACCCTGCCGTCCAACACTCGGGGTTGAACTTTATTATCTCATTTCCCAGTGAGTAAAATGAGACCAGAGAAGTTAAGTAACATATTCAAGTCACATAGCAAATAGTGTCACAGACAGGATTCGAATACAGGTCTGACTGATGCCAAACTATATTGCTAATGGTCATTAGCAATGCTATAACTAATTTGATTCATTATCTTTCTCCAAAATATAAGTAATGTGAAAGGTAGCTTCACTAACATTCTTTGGTCTCCTATGAAAATGTTTACTTCTGTAGTCTTCTTACTTAATATGTAAAAGATAAAAATGTCTTCAAAGCCACCCCTCCCCCCAACCCCCAGAGCACTCACCAAGGCACCTGTAACTCAGTACTGAGCCTTCTGTGGGACGAAGGGAGGGGTCAAAACACACCAGGGCCTCCTCCTGCCTGAGGAAGCTCCATTTTGCAATTAGCCTGACCACAGGAGGCACCTTTTTGCAATCCACACTAAAGTCACCATTTGTAAACGCCATTGCCCCAAGGGCCATCAATACATTTTTATTATCTTCTGTAACAGGATGTAGGAATTTATCAAACATTTTCTTTTCTTTCTGATAACCAGTTTTCTCCCGGGCAGAACAGACCAGAAATATAGGACATGGTGAAGTCTGCTGCTAGACTGGGGTCTGGAGAGATGTGATTCAGTTTAGTAAATTTAATTCAATACTCACTTATTGATGGGAGTTACCAAACTGATGGCCTCTGAAGGAGGAGGGGTTCTCAGGATCGTTATGGAAAAAGATAACTGGAAAGATGAATAGTGAATTGTCATGCCAGAGCAGAGAATGAACTGAGATGTGTTAAGAGCTGCTACTCCTAGCCTTGGGAGATCATTCTTTTTTCCTCAGGGAGACATGATGCGTAAGGAAGGCGAGAAAGAAGTTCGAGCAAGTTTGGAAGGATAGGAAAGTGAAATACGAAGGGGCACACTGATACTCCTGTTAGCTTTTGCTTCCATAATGAGTTTTTTTTTTAAGTAGTAAAATGCTGCTGTTGAAAATATACATTCAGTATTCAATAATACAAGTAGACAATTAATTACCAAAGGCATACTTTGGCCTTTTGATAATTTTATCTAAATCCTGTCACTTATAAACAGTAAATAGTTATACTAGTTTCATGCAACCTCAGAGTCTGAAAGTCCTTGACTTGCTTTTCAGCTCTGTCAGTTTGGTCCAGTAATTACCCTCTTTGAGTTTTGCTTTTCTTTTCCATCTCTTACATAGAAATCATACCTATAATAGGATTTCTATAAGGATTAAATGAGGTAAGGTATATAAAACCCTTAGCGAGAGGTCTGGCATTTTACGAGCTCTTAATAATTGGTGGACATGACTAATTGCTTTGGTTTATTGGCTGGTCTGCTTGTTCTGTGACAAACACAATATGTCTAAAATGCCTGCAAGAAATCTGACTATACAGTATTTTAAAATTAGCAAACTTGGTTTGACTTCTAGTTTCCTTTCCTCAAGTAAACTTTCTTGTCATTTACATGGCAATCTTATTTTTAACAAATGCAAGGCGAAAGCTGCCATCCAAAGCTCTTAGAGCTGATAGCTGATGAATGGAACGAAACAAAGTACATTTTCGGAATGTTAGTACATAATTGCTCTTGCTTAAAATTGATCCCTTCAGTTTCAAACTTTGTCTGAGAAGCATCAAAGGCTATCATGTTAAGCCAAGGTTATGTACTCATCATGCATTTCATTCTTTAAAAAGCCCTACTATGAGAGGGAAATCTAGGATTTTTATAAAACAATCACAACAGATTTCATTCTGCTTTCTTCCTTTCTCGGGGAAAAGGAGAAAACAGTATTATTAGAGGAATACAAGAGACAGGATTCATAGATAGATGGGGTCTGAAGAACAAAAGATATCTAACAGTTCAAGATAATTCAAACAGCGGACTTTGATGTTCTTCTTTAGCTATGCTATCAAATCCTTTTTCTTTTTTTCACATTCCAATTGTACCAAATAGGAGAAGCCCATATACAAAAGAAACAATAACATGCTTGTTAATCTAATAACAGAATGTCAAGAACAGAAAACCTACCCTCCACAAAGTGTAATTGAGATTGCCTACACCACAGACAGTTTATGATCAGAAACCTTAGGGGAAAAAAGCCATCAATAGAAATAATGTTTCTACTGTGAGCTCATGGTCACAGCAAGGCTACAAGACCAGGGACATAAAGCCCTATTAATTGTACTTCCCAGGAGTCACCAAACATCTCTGTTTGCCTGCAAGAGTCCCGATTTCTACCTTTTATCCAGTGTAATTATTAATAGAGTACCTTTAACTCTAAAAGTGTCCCAGTTTGGACAATAAATTATATAGTTGCCCTGGGTTTACCCCTACTCCCTTTTACTTCCTTCTCCTCCAAAAAAAAAAAAAAAAAAAAAAAAAAAAAAAAAAAAAAAAAAAAACCTTTAACTCTTCAGGTTATGTGAAAGGGAAGAAAAAAGTTATCTGTTTTTCTAAGCTCAGCTATTCATTTGACTACCCTTCATTTTCCTACAGCAGGAAAGATTTCTAGTCTGAATTGAATTTGACACGGTCCCATTCACCCATGAAATATTTTGGGCAGAATTACCCCTATCTTTCCCCACCACCCTCTCTCTCTACAAATTTCTGCCTAACTCTATGGTATGATGTTGAGTCTGCTTATTGAATTCTATTTGAAATTTTCAAGGAATTATATCTCACATGAGGACCCCTTAATATAATTGCTGTTTCTTTAAAAAAAAATCAAATGTTCAACTTAGGTTATATAGCCAAGAATAGCAGTTCATATCAGCTGCAAGAAAGACTGAGCACCTTACAGCAAGAGCCCCTTAATCAAAAAGCAATCTTTTGGGATGAGTTAGTAGTACTTTGCCTCCAGCACTAACCAGATCCCCTACTTTCATTGTATATTTCCACAGGAGTCTAATGATGAAATACATTAGAGCTTCTAACAGGTGAAGTAGAAACACACTTAAAGTATTGCCTTCTGAGGGTTGCATGGTGTTTCTAAAAACAGGGGGCGGGGAGGTCCGCAGCAATAACAGCATCCAAACCAACAATGTATTCTATAAGCAAAAGCCTTGACAAAGAAGGGGGGAACTTCCCCCTTTCATAGAAATATTCATATGAATTCCTTATGTATATCGCAAAGAAGAGAAACACAAAACAGTTTGGTTTTGTTAATGGGTGGGCCTGGTGGTGCAAATATTCATTTAAAAATAAAAGTCTTACCTTTTAGTCATGAGGTTGTCCCTGAACTTTATCCAGAAAAGCTCCACAGCTGCAAGGAAAAAAACAGAATCCATTTGAGGAAAAATATTCTGATATTGGAGAATAAAGATTTACATTTATCCCGTGGGCTTTATCTGCTCTAGACCTACAAAAACCCAAGCTTCCAATAGCGGATAGGAATATAGGATGGAGGTCTTCATCATTTGTACACAGAGGGCACAGGTTTAATTGAATTATTTTATTTATTTATATTCTATTTATTTTCACATATGCATATACATTTACATATAATGCACGCATACCGACAGACAAAAATGCTTGCTCTCTTTCAATCTATATCCTTACATACACACACATACACAGAAGCACCTTTCAGACACATCAAGGTTGTGTAGCACATGTGATAAGCACAGTATCTCTCTTCCCCAAATCATGGTCTTATGAACCACCCCCGCCCCAATATGGTGGGGCCCTAGGAAGAGAACAGGAGGTAATATCTGAAATTTTTGCTGTACCTTCAAAACAGCTGCAGCTTCCTTTCTGTTCTGCAAGTAGCCTAAAGTCAAACAGATAAAAACAAATCATGAATCAGGGTGAAAGGCTATAAATATGCTATATTTGTTTTCTTCTGTTGGTTTTGTTTTTCTTTTGTTTTGTTTTTAACCTTCACTGATTTGGGGGAAGTAATTAAGTGTTTTGGCATAAAAGATCTCCTGCTGGGTGATAGGCTACATGGGGAAGGGAAATTAGACAAAAGGTATTGAGTAATAACCACAAATGACTTTATAGCCTATTCTGTTTGAATGTCAATAGAATTTGAAAGCAAGATTTGCAGAAGATAATCAGCAATGACTCCCCCAAGTATCATCAGGAAGTGACTATAATCAGCCATTTGCAAACTCTTACCTGCCACGATGATTTCTTATCTTAGTGGGAAAAAATGGCATAGTGACCTAAAAGCTCAAAATTATGAACAGCAGAAGTTCCCAAATATAAAAAGCATTTACTATCTGTCCAAAATTCATCAGCATTGAATTAATTTGGCAGATTCTTAATGGCTTTGCCAAGTGATGAAGTATGCATCACATAACATCGTATGCATTGCTGTAACTGCTTTGAGGCTTTTAAGGGTGCAAAGGGTGAGATGAAGGTGATAAAATAAATAAATATAACTATACATTTTTCAAATAAGGGTTGCATAAATAAAAATCATATTGTAAATAAAGAATCAAAAACAGAGAATCTAAAATATATAGTCTGTAATGCTGCACACTGCCCAAACAGATGGAAACTGTGGATTTGCTTCCTTGACAGTGAGATATTCACTTAGGTGAACAAATTGAAAGAGAAGCTGCTAAGAAACAATAATTGTTTTAGACAATATTAATTTCGTTATGATGACGTTCACCCATATATCCAGGCTAATGAACTTCATCATCAAGGAACTACTGAAAACTGACTGATGGTCTTAATATTTTGAAACTCTGCCTTCCAAATTTAGGTATGGATTTCTTTAAAGGGTCTTATTTTCTTATGCCAAGTTATAATCCATAAGAAAAGATTTTCCCATCTATCAGAAATCATATTTCTCAATGGAGACAGACTATATATATCATCAATGTGTCTAAATAACAGGTAAAAGAAATTCAGCTAGTGATAGATTTTTTTAAATGCAGGCACTTTGCCCACATGATATTTACCACATTATAATTCCTGGTCATGATGAGCATTAGGAAACCCTGAGTAAGCCACCTTGATGGTTATTAAGATACTATGCTAAAGAAAAATATTTCCCAATAGGAGGTACTAATAAGGTAGCCAACAACATACAGAAAGCAACAAAATGAGAAATAATAAAAAGACAGCAACTGTGTGCAAGCTGGATGTTCCTACTTGGCAGCTAAAATATCTCTGAGATACTATGATCTGTTCCTTAAATGTCCAAGGGTTTCAGCTGTTAACAGATATCATTCCAAATTTTATTCAATATAATTTGACAAATACCTATCGTGCATCTAAACTGTGTGTTCCAGAGGAACCTAAAAGGGATAAGTTCTAAAATGAGAGGAGTCACCCAAGCCAGGGGTTCTAGATATTTGGAAACAGAAACCATTGGGAACAAAAATATATCAATAAATATTCTATTAAAAGGCAATCATTGATATTTAATTACAAGCCATCTTTCAGCACCAAATTAAAAATTATTCATAAATATTGGTATTTTCTAAATGTCACACTAGCAAAAAAGTTAAACCTCCTGAGGAAAAATCCCCATATCCAGCCATACTTGTTCTTTCTTATCACCCTGAAGGGTGCACAGTTTGCCAGATCTCATGTGCCCTTTTTTTGTTGTTGTTCATGTGGTTAAGGGCAGCCTCACATCAGTTTTCACAGTGACCCAAGGGGCAAAAAGGCCCACAGCCTTTGGGTGTCCTCCAGACATTCCCCTGAGTATCCATTCCCTTTGGGCAAAGAGTTGTCTGGAAGCTGAGTCAGGGAAGCTGGAATGTTAGGTGTGTGAGGGTTAAGTTAGGTAGGGATGACCCTCTGTTCCCCATGTCAATGTTTTGTACCCCATGGTCCTGCACTTTTTCTTTTTCTTCTCCGTCCTCCCCCCCCTTACACCTTGATTCTAAAGTGTGTTCTCTGGAAGATTCCCATGTGTCTGTGCAGATGTGGAGGACTAGCTCACAAAGCTGTTAGTTTTATTTGTAGGAAAGACTAAGACACAGTGTTGAGAATGAATTCATCTTTGGAAAGGGAGCATCAAAC
Source organism: Prionailurus bengalensis (assembly GCF_016509475.1). Classification (NCBI taxonomy): domain Eukaryota; kingdom Metazoa; phylum Chordata; class Mammalia; order Carnivora; family Felidae; genus Prionailurus; species Prionailurus bengalensis. The sequence goes on along the minus strand of NC_057349.1, from coordinate 81,723,475 downwards.
CACACAACTTGTGTCCAAAGACAATGCTTCACAATCAGAAGGGAGGCTTTCCTTGCTTGGTTTTTCTCCTGACTACAAGGAGGGGGAGATCCTACTGGCGAGACCCCATTAGATTCCAAAGAGAAAACAGCTAACTGGAAAAGTTGGAGGGCAGTTTTCCTTGAGGAGAAGTACCAACACGCAGCTTCTCTGATGGTGGCATGGGCAACAGACCACAGTGTGAGCAGGGGTGGGAGTCTTCATTCAAGGTCAATGTTGCAGCCAGGTTTAAGCATGGAATAGAATGATAGGAACTCAGGAACAGCAATTGGTTTAATTCAGCAGTCTTTATTCAGTGCCCAGGCCTGTGCTGGATCAGTATCAGTGAGTTGCTAGACCAGAGATGGTGGCTTCTGTCTGTCCCTGAAGTAAAAGCACTAGTATAGGAGACACGGCCAAAGTGACAGCTCCTTCTACCGACTTGGGCAGTGACAGTTCAGGGGCTTTGCTGCTCTGCTCGTAGGACCAGAGGGTACCACAGACAGCAGAAGGCAGGGCAGAAGAGAAACAGCACTTGAGCCCCCCACTGGGAAGCCCCAGAGTGATGGGAGACAAGCAGTTAGAAGGTCCTCATTAATAGTATATGCCTTTCCCTCCTTCTCCCTACTCTCCTTTGTCTGGGTTAGATTTGCCTCCCATATTGTTTAATATTGCCGAGCACATCTCTCATCATACTCTATCTTAGTTGTTTAACATATCTCCATTGTTTAACATAGCCATCCGGGCTGCAATTTGCTTGTTTAGTTTAGGGGTGGTACGTGGGGTGGATAGACTCACCTGCTCTTAGCACAGCTACTATGTCTAATAGATGTTTGTTGAGTGAATTGATGACTTAACACACAAAACCTCAACTTACTTCAGAAAATATCTCCACTTTCACAGGAATGTAGGTCATCTAATTTCATATCTTTACCAGCCACGAGTCTTTGGGCTTCTCAGTGGAGAAAGTGGAATTCAGGATGTGGGAATGGAATAGAAGATTGGGGGTGGGGGGAACCTACATTGCATCTTTCCTGGATATGATTTGACACTTTTGTTTTAATTAAGATTTTTATCTTCTTTGTCTAAGCCTGTAAAGGGGACAGAAGAGAGCCTGCAGGATATTAACATGTATCAGCAGAGATACAAGAAGGTGCATAGAGGCACCTGGGTGGCTCAGTCGGTTGAGTGTCCAACTTGAGCTCAGGTCACGATCTCACAGTTTGTGAGTTTGAGTCCCACATTGGGCTCACTGCTTTCAGCTTGTCAGTGGAGAACCCGCTTTGGCTCCTCTGTCCCCTTCTCTCTCTGCAATATTTCTCTGGCTTATGAAACAGTTGCCTTAATGTTTGGAGACTTTTCTCTATGTAAATATTTATTCTAAGTTTGGAAAGCAGTTAAGCATCACCACATTCTCATGAACACGTTTTCCCTTTTTCAAAAATAAACATTCTTCCACGAGGCTATAGGGTAGCCCATCCTGCCAGGGCTGCAATCAGATTCACTTTGGTTTCCCTCACAGACCACTAAGCAGATGTATGATCCATGCCATTTTTTAAACTGAACTAACGTTAAATTATTTGGCAGATTAACATCAAACATGAAATTTGCATCTTTGTCTCATTAGGGATGATAATAATTATACATCTGCCCATAATGATAAATTATTACATCAAATGCAAAGGGTAGGTCTGCCTAATACGATAGAAGACATTGGCTTTGCTAAACATTTTGATATTCAGAAACTTTAAACCACATGCACGTCATTTAAGCTCTTGGGAAAGAGAAGCATAAGGCAGCAGGTACAAAATATTGGTCCAGTTTTTCACATTTTGGGGGCAAGGGTAACAGAGACATCGTGGGCTACTGAGGTGAGGTTCTCAACAAAAGGCTCTGCAAATAACAGCAACCCATCAAAGACTCTGACTTATACTGCTTAGTTTCTCTAACCACACTCACGTAGGGAGCTTAGTGCAATTTTGTACAACCAGAAGCATGTCTGATTTAGATGCACTGAAATCTCAGTCCCTGCCGAGACTTACTGCCACCTGAACTGGAGCAGGTCCCCTCATACCTTCACCCTCAGCCACCACACCTATACAATGGAATTGATGTTAATACTATGCTGCATAGTTATGAAATTTTAGTAAAACACGGCATGTGAAAAATCTTGGAAATATAAAGACCTCCACCAATGTTAGAGTTAATACATTTATGTCACTACCTTAATTCTAGATAGCTTTTCATGTAAGTTTTAAGGCAGCTAAATCAGTAAATATAACATGCTTGTCACTTAGAAGACAGAATATCGGGAAACTGACTTCATTTTTCATGTTTCAGGTTTCATCCAGATGTTTTGGCACTTTGGAGCCAGAATCATTTTTTTTTTTTTTACTTCCAGAAGCATTTCATTTCAGCTGGGAGTGCCAGAATTCCGGATGACTGTAATAAGCCACATTAATTCTTATCTTTTTCAGTTCAATTAATGTTGCCATTGAAAAACCAAGATGCAATTATGATTTCTCTTTCAAGGAATTCTATCTGTGTATGAGGTGGTGGTAATGATGGTGCGGGGGTGTTGATAGGGTGTTACTTCAGAGTAGCTGTCCTGGAAATAATGAATACATCAAGCATAGCGGAAAAAGCAATGAATCAACTACAGATGGAAAGAGGTATTTGTTAAAAATATAAAAATCTCAGGAGGAGCAGGATAAGATTTGAGTCTATGCTCATCGCCAAATATGCATGCAAAGCGTAACTGTCCTTCTTCCTAGAAGATGAAGCTGCTGAGATCTGTTTCTGTGGCTGAAAGCCCCATGTGCACCCTTGAAAGCTATGCGTTGGTGGGCGGCTTTGAGTTGCTGTTTACATTCTGCTGTCACTCAGGGCTCCGCCTCTTCCTCTCCTAAGGTGCATGCCATACTTGCTCACAGGGCAAACCCAGAAGCCAGGTCATCTGCTGGCGGCCGTTGGCCAACCTTCTCCAGCTGCTCCACTCTGACTCTGGAATGCTTTCCTTCTGGGAATTTTCAAGATTTCATCCACACCCCCCATGATTGGCACCTTCCCCCATTTTAAGGATCCTCATGGACCCTCCACACAGTAGGCACTGAATAGCTGAACCAATTAGTGAATAAACGAGTGAAAGGATTCTGCTGATACCAAACAAAACTCAGCAGTTGTGTTGCACTTAGTATGACTTCTGAATGAGTAGATCTCAATTCGTGGTTACCCCCTCTTGCCTTTCAATGGTATTTGATGTGCTTTATTAGCTAAAAACAACTCAATGCGTTTAAAATTTACAAGATTAAGGCTTTTAGAAATGCCATCTTTTTGTCATGCTCTTTTCTGACCATCCAACAGTGTCTAGCAGTGTGTCGATGGGGTTAAAACGCTCATGCAGAGGGAGCCTGCCCCCACCCCAGCCCAGCCCCCAGGTTAGGAAGATTCCTACTTGAAATCTATTCTACAATAGGGATATAGAGATCATGTAACTACTGGCCCCAGGCCAAATCCAGCCCACACATTCTATTTTTTGTATGGCCCTCAACCTAAGAATGGTTTTTACATTTTTAAATGGTGACATATGACAATTACATGACATTTAAACTTCAGCATCCATAAGTAAAGTTTTATTGGAACAAAGCCATACTCATTCATTTACGTTTGTCTATGGTTGCTTTGCTGCTATGACAGCAGAGTTGCAGTCATGATAGGCACCTTGTGGCCTACAAATCCTAAAACGTTTAATGTCTGACACTTTACAAAAATGTCAACCCCCATTCTAGATCATGGCTGCAGTTCAATGTTGGCATTTCATACAATCAATGCAAATGTTTGTTTAATAATTGTGTGCATAGGAAAAGCCAGCTTCTGTCTACATGAGGTTATTTCAGGACCCCTAGTATTCAAATAATGTCTATGACAACAAAAAGGCTATAATGACACATTCATTTCTTTTTTTCTTTGGGAGAAATAATATGGGGCCCCTGTCCAATATATGAGGCAATTTTGGACACATTAGCCACAGGTACCCTCTGTGGGCCATGAATTATAGAAAGTCACCCATTCCTCCAGGATAATCCAAACCTATCCAAGATGCGGGGATGGGTAAATTGAGTGATGCCATATTTCATTCTCCATTCACCCCTTGGCTTGATGTTTGGGGGCAGTTCACAAAGAGCATAATGATAAGCAGTGGCCTTGGGCATCACATAAAACCGTATCAGACAGTCTTAATACTTCTAATGTGACTAAGTTGCCACTTCTTTGTAAACTTCTTTGTTATATACTTTCTTTAAAGGATTTTGATGGAGAATTTGTAGAGACAATATGAATATGGAAGGGACTTTCAGATTTTAGGGTCAAGGCAGGTTTGCGGATGAAATTCAGAAGGAAAACTTGTCACCCAAAACCTTGTCCATCATTTCATCAAGGGCCAACCAATGCTGAATGTCCAGGTATACTGAGTCTATCCTTAGGAACACCTTAGACTTTTACTATGTTTTTTGAGAATGGGACCTTTCAGAAATCAACACTAGGGCAAGGTGTTGTGAATATATGAATTGATCTTTCAGCTCAGCCAAATGGCTTATCAGGCAAATAACTACTATCCAGACCTTTGCAGCAGAACCTGGTGAGAATTGTCATTTCAGTCTATTATAGGGGACCAGGACTCACCCTCCCACTATTGAATGAAAACAAGAAAGTTGGCAGGTCAAAAGATTATCCTAATATAGAGCCTTTCAAATCACAGTGGAGATTACAGATGTGGCCACTTGCTTTCCACCCAATCAATAATAAACCAGTTCTCATTTTCCAAAGTGGGATTGGGTTTCTGTGTTAGCTTCAAAACAAAAACATGCTGCTTAGCGGGATGCCCAAGATAGCACCTCACAGTCTGGCCCTGGGCAGCACACTGTCACCAGGTTTAGCCAAGTTCTCATAAACTTGTTTATTTCATAAACAAACAGCTTATTGCAGTTAATGAAAAGAATGCCCGATCAGAGCGAAATAAAGCAATTTAGGTCCCTCACGTAACTTCTGGTTGCTGGGCTGGCTGTTCATATCTCCTTTTTTGCCCCTTAGTGCCAGATAAACCTCTGTTGGTTACAACTGGCAAAGCACAGAAAAAAAGTGGTTATAATACACAAGTGGTCAATGAGGCAGCCTTTAAGGAAAAACACTGCTGATAAGATAAACAGCTTGTGATGTCCTTAATTATAATATTTCATACTCATTTAGCCATCTCCACATCACAGAGCTAACAAAGTGGATTTCAAACAGGAAATAAGACTCCTTCCCACCAGCCCAGAGGCCTAATTATAAAATAGCAACCTACTTTTTCTGTAGTGAATACAGGGCTTTTTTTTTTTTTCCTCCTCCAACAGAATTTATTGAGCTCATTACCAGGCTGCTTATGAAGTGATTTGAAATGAGGCAACATTAAAGCATTCCACAAATCCCTTGTACTTAGTCATCCTGACACTTTATTTGAACTCAGAGCATTGATATGGAATAACTGCAGCAGCCCTACGCTTCTGACTCTATTATCTGACAGGAGGTCTGGAATCTAAAAAATGATATATCATCAAACTTTCTTAATCATCACAATAATTTGTCGGAAAGAACCAGGTATAATTCGGGCAATACCAGAGGGGCTGTGCTGCTAGAAACAAGGCAAGTGCAGCATGTGTTAGCCTTAGAGGAACAGAGCCACATTAATCAGGGAGCGAAAGGACCGAAGGCAGTGTATGTACGTGTGTATTTTAAGAAAAATTGACAGATAGGCTTCAAAGCCGAAAGCACTGAACTCCCTGCATGCTATTAGTACAACTCTAACTTCTGTTCTCTTGTAATCCAAGAGGCAGTTGTAGACTGACCCTCACTGGGTTATCACTGAGGCTAATACAGCACAGCTAAAAAACTGTATCTGCAAAAGTTTCAAAGAGGAAAAAAAAATCTCTGAGGAAGGACACAAACGTCTATGGAAGTTGACTGTTATGTGAAAATATAGCTCATTTTTTTTTTTGCCTTTTATTGTCTCTTTCCCTAACTTACTGAACCAGTAATGAATCAGAACCTAAAGAAATGTCCCCTGTTAGAGAGGAGTTATGTTTTATCTCTCAGTGGGTCCTATATGTATCCTGATGTGCAGTCTGCCTTTGAAAAATGTCAATTTTTAAGGAGAAATTTCATCGAGGAAAGGTTATGTAGGTACATGTGTGCAGATGTGTGTATTTGAAAGGAGAAACGTCCAGCCTGTGAGAACAATGAATCTCAAATGCAGTTCCCTCCTTAGAGTGAGGCTATGTCTTTTCAGTTTCAGCTACTACTAATCCTTACTACATTTCTTACCAAAGTTCAAATTCCAATGGCCATAATTATAGGTTAAATGGGGTTGTTTCATCAAGGAAACATTGAAAGAAACTTCAGAGCAATAGAAAGGACTTCTCTTTTTTCTAGCTTAGGCCTTGAAGTAGTGCTGTTGCATGATAATAAGCTCGAGCGGAGTCCTATTTTGAATAGAGTACCAGAACATATGGTGTCTTCTGTTACCCATGAGATCTTCAACCTTGACAGTTAAAATTCCAAGCCAAATCCATTCCAGCTCAACTGAAAATATGTCCCTCAAATGACTTCCCTTAAGAAAATCATTCCTCAACATCCCTTAAGAAAGGATGAATGAATGGAGGGTACGTGATGTAATGTTTTTCTCAGAATAGAGGGGAGCCTTCGCTCTAGGCACAATCTCCATTATGCATACGTATACTGAATATTGACCACATGCAAGTTTGGGGACCAAGTTTTGTAGATTTTTTAAAAAGAAAATGCTATGAATTCCCATCTAGAAATTCTTTCAACTCACAGATGTAGAATTGGAAGAAGTAAACATAGGATTAACATCCATAGATAAATTCCAAGAGGAGCATACTCTATCATTGATACATAATGTACATATCATAATTCTGAGACACCACCTGGAAAAGATGTCTCGTTCGCCTAGATTTGTTTCATGAAGTTCTTCTCACTTGCCCTCTTAACCTTAGTCCCATAAGTCTTCAAATAATCAATGTTAGTGATCTCCATTTCCACTTATCTTCACTCACCCACTAATACAACCCACCCCAGACCTCAGCATCACTCAGAACCACTGTTCCTCCAAGAACGTGGATAATCTACCACTGCTCTCCCTCTGTCAATCCCTACTAGACTTACTATTCATAATGAAATGCTTTTATTCTTTGTTCTATTCTCTCCCAATTTATCAGCTTTTATTCTGATTTTTGTTAATACCCCATCTAGGCTCAATGTCTCATGTCTAGGACTCATGTCAAATATAGTCATTTGAGATGGTGTTATACAATGAATAGGATCAGGGGATCTGGATCAGAGTGCCTGGATTTAAACTGTCTCCACCACTAATGTGTGTGATCTTGGGCAAATGACTTGATTTCTGTGTTTTGGTCTCTCCATCAGTAGAAAGGTAATATATACTTCAGTGTGCCACACACTGTGGCAGATGCTAATGATTCAACATGTAAGCTATCAAAGAATTTTAAGTAGAGAAGTGATATAATCAGATGTAGCCTAGCTTCTTCCACGACCAGCTTTGTGACCTTCAGCTTAACATTAATCTCTTGATGCCTCAGTTTCCTCCACTTTAGAATGGAGATAAAAATAATGCCTCCCTAAGAAAGATTGCTAAGAAGGAGTAAGCTACAAATAAATATTGGCTATCAGTAGTAACCTGTGCCCATGATACAACCTTTTGCACCATTGCAATTATCTTAGAAAAGCAGTCTATATTTTCTAATTTTTTAAATTCTCTGTTACCAGTTCCCTTATTAAGCTCTCAAAATCTGGTTTTCATCTTTCATTCATTCACAGAAATATTTATTAAATTGTTCATAAATATGAGGTCTCTACCGGGTGAGGGTGATACACTGAAGATGACAAACACAATTCCAACCCGCCTAAGCCTTGCCAAGTATCTTCTCAAAATTTCCATTCCTAATTATTCACAGTCCCTTCCTTAGTGGTCTCTAATAAAATATTTTAAAGTATAGGACAGCATATTTTTATGAAAATTTCAACTTCTCCCATTCACTGGCATCCATGTTGCCATATTCTTTTAGTGGTTTTTTTTGTTTGTTTTTTGTTTTTGTTTTCGTTTTTGTTTTTTTTAAAATTTTTCTTACCCTGCCTTCTACCCTCTTTCTGGAGCCTCAGTTTCTCACCGCCTTTTATTACGAGACTATATAGCCCTCTGAACCTATAGTATCTTTCTCATCAAAGTTCTTTATTCTCAGGGCTCTTATTATTACTTCTTTGCAAATGACTCCTTACTTTGTGACCACTTTATCCTCTGACTGCTTTCCTGATTTCATTAACGCTTCTTAGCACCCAACGTGATGCTCTGACAAGTCCTCAAAGTCAACATACACTGAAATTGGTATTCCATCTTTTACAAATACCCAGCCCCATCTCCTAAATTCCTTAATTTTTGTCTCCTATAGCTGAGATTCAACCCTTAACGCCATGTTATTCTTTCTTAACCCACCTCTTCATTCTTTAGCTGATTCCATAGATTCTATCTGTACATATTTTTTATTCTTATTCTTCTTATTCTTATTCTTATTCTTGTAATTATGCTGGTTCAACTCTTATTTACCTCTCACTTGAACTAGTCTTCTAACCACCCCACCCCACGCTCCTCATTTGGTCTTTTCATCTCTTGATTCATCACAAAGGCTACTGCTATATCCATGTTCCTCAAGCTCTCCTTGGACTTTGTACTGCCTTTTCTAAAAACTTTAAAGGTTCCCCACTGCCCAAAAAGTAAGTCAACACTTGTAAACCTAATGTTTAAAGCCCCCTATACTCTGGCCACAGAGTACCTTCATAAATAAGGTCTTCAATTTATAAAACTCTTTGGAGTTTGAAATGCATTTTTACATCTATTACCTTATTTAATCTAATACTCATAAAATGTCTTATGATGTAGATATTATTATAACATAAAAGCTCTGTGTTATTCGTAAGTCATAAAAGTGCTCAGATGGGGAAACCAAGGATCAAAGAGATTTGAATTTTTCATAAGTTACATAAGCATTTCTGAAACAGAAGTAGACAGATATGGGGGCGCCTGGGTGGCGCAGTCGGTTAAGCGTCCGGCTTCAGCCAGGTCACGATCTCGCGGTCCGTGAGTTCGAGCCCCGCGTCGGGCTCTGGGCTGATGGCTCGGAGCCTGGAGCCTGTTTCCGATTCTGTGTCTCCCTCTCTCTCTGCCCCTCCCCCGTTCATGCTCTGTCTCTCTCTGTCCCAAAAATAAATAAACGTTGAAAAAAAAATTAAAAAAAAAAAAAAAAAAAGAAGTAGACAGATATGATGAGAGGATTTTGACCTAACAGTGCAATAAACACACCTTACTTTTGCAAAAATGTATTCTCATTATTCTCCTTTGTGAAGCACAAAATAAGGAATATCAGAAATTGTGGAAAGAAGTTAATGAAAGGAATTAAAACTCAGCAAACCTGGGTTTATGTTTGGGCTTCTTATTAATTTCCCAAGTCCATTAACAACTCTATGCTTTATTATATTTGTCTGCAAGACAGCCTCATACTTCCTGAAACACATTTACTTCACAAAGAAATAATGAAGAGTAATGGAATTATATCCATTTTAAGTATTTAATTCTAAAGCATGTAGCTATCTTCTTTCATGTGAGCCATCAAAGCTTTTTTATAATCATTAGGCATCTGTATTATCCCTACTTATACAGATAAGCAAATGTAAAGTTAAATACCTTTTTTAAGTACCTTCATTGTCAGATGAAAACTCAGCACCCTCAGCTTTTTCACTCAGGTAGCATTTTTATTTCAGAGTAATCTATCAAATATTTTTAGCTAAGAAAAAAAGGCGAGTTCCATAATATCAACTCATAGTTTATGTTTCTAAATAAAGTAACCAGGTATTTTATATGGTAAAGAAGACACAGAGTTAACAGCTCAAAACATTAGAATATAATTTTAAGAGAAATTATAATAAATCGTTGGGCTTTCTATTGAAATTAGGTCTTTGAGCACCCAAATCTGTATTTCTCACAATTTGTTATTTTCCAAAAAAGAGAAGAAAACGTGAAAAAGGAAGGCAGGAAGGCAGGAAGGCAGGAAGGCAGGAAGGCAAGAAAAGAAAAGAAAAGAAAAGAAAAGAAAAGAAAAGAAAAGAAAAAGAAAGAAAGAGAAAGAAAGAAAGAGAAAGAAAGAAAGGGAGAGAGAGAAAAAGGGAGAAGGAATGAGAGAGACAAGAAGAAGAAGGAAGGAGGGAAAAAAGGAAGGAAGGGGAAAACAGCCTTATGAACTAGATGGTGAACAATTGCCATGGTAACACAATGTGCCATCATCACCTGCTCATTACTGGAATGGAGAGGGGGGTTGCATTCTCAGCTTTGTGGTCAACAGAGCCAAGCAAAGGAATTTTGAAGAAGCAATGAAAGGCACTACAGCTACTATATTCAGGATCAACTGATCATGGTCTAGTTAAACACTCTATAAAATCTTTTTCATCTTAGAAAAAGGGCTGAGGAAAATAACTCCCAAGCTGTTCTCTGCTGATAACTCAGGAACAGTAGAAGAAAACTATACCTGTGTCCTCTGGGAATTCTTGATTACCAGCCCACACAGCACAAAATATGGAGTTTAAAAAGTTATTTGAGGTTCAAAAGTATTTTGAAAATTTTTATTATTTTGAGTAGAAAAGAATATCCTTTATAAAAACTCAAATTGGCATGATGTTAGTCACAACTAAAAAAGAAAACAACACCAGGGGCGCCTGAGTGGCTCAGATGGTTGGGCATCTTGGTTTCACCTTAGGTCATGATCTCACAGTTTGTGGGATTGAGACTCCCAGCAGGCCCTATGCTGATAGTGCAGAGCCTGCTTGGGATTCTCTTTCTCTCTCTCAAAATAAATAAACATTAAAAAAAAAAGAAATCGAGGAAACCAACCCAGAACTAGAAGGAAAACCAAACTTAATGATCAGTTTCACACAAAATTAATACAACAAAAAATTTAGGTTTGGCAAGAGGGCTAATGGTGACTCATTGAGATGTGTGCTTGCATTTGGTTTGTCACCAACATGTATGTCTGTGTTTGATGACAACATATAGATCAATCACATGATACTTTATTTATTAAGAGAGAAATCATACTCATGACTTTGGCTTACAGAACGTCTCATGGTACTTCGTAAATAATTAACAAGTCCAGGTTTTCTTCTCCTTATGTACCTTCTTCCAACATTTAAAGTAGAAATCAGTTCATAACTCTCATTTTTGGTCTTTATATCAAAGTTTAATCTAATGAATTTCTAATAGCTACATATGGAGCTAGTGGCAGAATAAATAATTCTTATTTGCCACCTTTTGTCACATACTTTACTTCTCACCTATTAGGTCATCCATCATCAATTTGAGCCAGATATGTGTCAAAGTATTTGTTTTTCTCGGTTAATTGAAAAATAGGAATATTAATTAAACAAACAGCCCAAACCATTAAAGGAACTCATGGGAACTTTATTTTACCTGATCTAGAAACTAAAGTAAATAAATTTTGCTTCTAAAGAATCCTATAATTCTTTAGTTGTGAAAACTAGTTTGTTGCTCAATTTAAGACAGGAGTCTGCCAACATTTACAGTTAACACACATATTTTTAAAAATGAGACATGTTCTGATAGAAACATTATTTCTGTATGACACAAGAGCTAACAAGACTTCAACCCAGCTGTGACACTCTTTACCACAACTGAAAGGAAATGTGATTGCATTCAAAATAGTCTCTTTGTTCTTCACACTTACAACATAGACTCAGAATGCATTTTCTATTACTATTATTTATTCCTCAAAGCTTTTCACTAAGAGAAGTCAAAGTCACGTTATAGATTTTGGCTTTGAGTACATGGGTTTCTTCTGTCTAGTAATGTAGAATCATACACCGGACATAGGCAATATCCATCAAACAGACATAGTTAGGAGTAAACGTTTCATAATGTCTGACGGTTACAGTGTACTGCTAAATTGTAATCTTATGTGATAAGGCATAAGCTTGTTTCAGCAGTTAATCTGAGCGTTTCATGGATCTAAATACTTATCATGAACACTTTGTTAAACTCAAACACTTTTATTGTTGAATTCATATGTTTGGATCTTGAAAGTTGTTAACACATATATGAGTTTTCTTAATTTATAGAATTATTATTAGGAACCTAGATATATTGGAAAATATACTAAACAATATTAGACTTGTTTTCTAGTTTTAGTTGATCTTAAAGAATGTGAACTATGTTGCTAAGAACTAGGAAATATGGAGTTATATAATGGCTATCAATAGAGCTATTTGGTCGTTTTTGGTTTTTGTTTTGTTTTTTTTTAAATCAATGGATTAAAAATCCATCTACACAGACAGGTCATCAGTGGGATTAATGTGGTGAAATGTCCTTCTGGCAAGAAATCAACAGCTGGGTGAACAAAGACAGGTCCTTTGGTAGCTCAATGTCATCACAAAGATGCTGAGATATGCAGATGTTGCTAGCATTATGGAATTGTGTGTTTTTCTATCCCAACTGCCATGTATATTCTCAACTTACTGGGGGTTAGCATAGAGAAAATTGCTTAGCCACTACAGTTTTTATAAAGCAGGAGTGGGAAGTATTAAAAAAAGGTTGTGAATTTCCGATGTAATAGACTAAGGAGGTAGAATGATAAATGCAAAGGCAATTTTTTATTTCTGACAGTGATAAATCACACATTGGGTAAGTTCTGTCCAGAATTACTGCCTTGCCTGAACCAGTGACCTATTCACTGTCTACCTATAGGAATAAAGATCACTTTCTATTGCTTCTTCTTCTTCTCTCAGGTTATCTTTCTGAAAGTTGTAAACTCAATACAACCACTCATGGGCTATTGAATTCCCTTATTCTTCCCAAGTCTAAGTCATTCTACAACTGGTCCAAGAAGTGGTTGGAAGCATCAGTGGAACTCATTCAGACGGCCTTTTGATTACAGTTGGCCCGGGTCTCTAAAGGCTGTGCTCACACAGTCTGCAATGAGCCCACAAGCCAAAGGTTCTCTATCAGCAACCAGAGCTCTGCAGCAACGTCTTCAATATACCACAAGCCTCCCCAAATTTACTGTCAAAAAGGGGAGGGGGGTAAGAAGCAGGCAAGGGAAAGGAAAGACGGCTCTTCTCACATGTCAGTATATTTTCTGTGACATCAAGCTCTTGAGCACTAGGAGTCAAAAACCTCAGGTTTTGATGGAAACCACAATGACAGCATCACTACAGTAACGACATTGCCTAAGGCACTGAAGCATCTGCCTTTCATTCTTGTTCACCACCCTCCCCCAAGAATGGAATCACTATTTAACCAAACTCACTTTTCCAGTTTTCAGAGTTGGAAAAAAAAAAGAAAAAAAAGAAACAAACAAACAAAAAAACCTCTTATTGTGGGAGGAAGGGGAAATTCGAGAGCAGGGCTCATTCTTGCACTCATCTGGTATCGACAACTTTTAAGCACACTGAGCGAGGAGGGGTACTTTTCAAGGAACATATAGAGAGCTTGTCTTTTTTTTTTTTTTTTTGCCTACTATGTAGAAACTTCAGCACGTTTTAAATATGGTGGAGAAAAGAGCAAGTGGCATTTCAGAAGAGAGGCACTATTGCAGAGCGGTTGGTTTGGTCTCTAATTTTACCTCCGGCATTTAACGGCTATGTGTGCTCTTGAGTACGTCACCTAACTTACTCTATACAATTAAAAAAATGGAATCAAACTCATTGAAGGACTTCATTACGTGAATATATAAAGTTTGAAGTTTTATTTCTGATAGCTATTATTAATCACAGGAGATCAGGAAGAAGCATCGCGCTATAGTGAGGGTTCAACAAAAGTAATGTCATTGGAAATGCATGTTGAGTGAGTTATCATTAATTAGCCAGGCATTTCTTCCCTGAAGTATGCATATCCTTGCTGAGTATACGGAATAGGGGCTTAGTCAAATCAGATCAGACCATGTAATTCAGGTCCTCTGAATTTCGCTGCCTGTCATTTCCAATCACGCCTCATGGTAGCTGTTGTGAGAAGAGCCTCCTCCTTAGGCTGTGTACAACTCAGAATACTGAGCCACCAGACCCTGCCACCTTGTTCACGTAGCCTGACACTGCCTTAGAGACAGATTACTTGATACTCGTTGAGCTGTTGCCCTGGATTTAATGTTAACACAAAACACAAGAATGTTTTTTTTCCTCCGTCAACTAAATTTATGTGCTCTGTCCCTTTGCCTCATAATGTTTTAAAAAAATGGGAGAGTGTAGCTAAGAAAAGGAGATCAGACTAAATTTAAACCCTAATCATGGTCTCCGCATAGTCTACTCCTGTATCTACTGTTAGCTTTTATATTTGTTCTCTGATGCAAGAATATAATTTTTCTCCTTTCTTTCCATCTTTGAAAGAATTATGGAAACAAAGACTCATTCACTTCTCTGTGCTACAAACTCCCTTCACATGTGGCCTGCACAGTGCCCAGACTGCTGACAGCCTCTGTGTACAGACCCTGGTGTGTTTATTTTGCCATTCTCTCAAGGGCCAAGAGAAACAGCAGGGGGATTACTACATTTCTCCCTCCCCACTCTCCCACGCCCAAAAGGCAGCTTTAAATTTTTCATAATAACATCTACATCAGCTGTAAGACAATTTTTTTAACAAGATTTTTTTCAACTTTCTTCCGGGTGTAACATTCCTATTTTGAGATCTGGGATTTGTAGGATCCTTCTCTTACCTTATCACTCTTCAAGAGCAGGAAGTCCCCCACAACCCCCCCTCCCCTCTCAAGTTGGAACAGAAATCCATTGACTGTGCTATATTTATTACTAGTCCTTAATGTGTTTTAAATGTTAATGAAATGGGAAATGCCCTCAGCCATCTCTAAATCTAGTATTTCAGACTAGTTTCTCAGAATTGGCAGAATTTGCCAGCTTTGCAAGACAACATGGCCAAATTTGGAAAGACCTAGGACCTCAAATTATTGATTCCTTCAACAGCAAATGTATGAGGTTCCCATTGCTTATAAATAAGCTTCAAATGAGAAAGCCAAGGGGTTCAAAAAGGTGGGAGCCAAGAAATGCATGTGACTGAGTTGGGAATCAAAATACACATGGCTAAATCCCTTGTCCAGAGTTTAGCTCAATGACCACAGAGCTTATACAGTACTTATATACAGTACTGTATTCAATGAAGATTTTTAAAAAAATTTTTTGTTAATTTGTTTTAGCCAAAACAACCATTCACTGATAATCCTAGCAATTAAAAGCAAAAGGGTTTTTTTTTTCCTCTCCATTGTGAAGGACAGGTTATAATTTCTCCTCACAATTCATTTCTTTATTCTTTAATCAACCTGTTTTATACATCTAAAGCAATAAAACTACCATTACTTTGGGAACAGCATTTTGCATTTTAATAAGCTTTCTTTTAACATATTGGTTAGGCAGTGTTATAAATAGACCTCTTATTCCTGGGGGAGGTGGATCAACCATGACTGCCTGAGAAAAATAGAAAGTAATAGTACAGATAACATTTAAACAGGAGCCTGTGGCAAAGTATACATCGGTTTCTGGAACAACTCTACGTTTACAAGTAAGAGTAGGAAAGCAGGACCAAAGGAAAGCTGGAAAACACAGGATTCCTGAGGTAACATCTGTCATGATTCTATGTGTAGGGCTGATATAATCTGGAGGAATCCCATACTCTAATTGTCTTCTAGGCTGTGAAGTTTCCATTATACAGTGTATATTTATGGTCCTCATTCTGACATTCCTTGATAGTAATGAAAGGAACAGCTTTTCCTTTTTTTAAATGTTTGTTTGTTTGTTTGTTTGTTTAGAGAGAGAGAGAGAGAAAGAGAAAGAGAGAGAGAGCAAGCCAGGGAGGGGCAGAGAGAAAGGTGACAGGAATTCCAAGTGGGCTCTGTGCTGTAAGCACAGAGGCTCAAACTCGGGAACCAACCGTGAGATCATGACCTGAGCAGAAACCAAGAGTCTGACGCTTAACCGACTGAGCCTCCCAGGGACCCCAGGAACAGCTTTTCTATAAGGAAATTAGCATTCAAAGAGCCTCCTGCAGATGATTCAAAGAAACTTGGTACCTCGTGGAAGATGGTTTAATGACCACTAACTCTACATAATTTTCTCTTCTCTTGGAAAGCATAAAACATAGGAACTAGCTCAGACAAAGGCAACTGAGAGAAGGTAAATTGCCACTTACGACCCTTAGTTCTTGAGATAAGGTCAAAAATATGAAGGAAATGCCTTGAGGCTCAGGAGAGCCAAGTGAAGCTCAATTACTGACTGTAACAGAAATGCAAGATCATGTTCTGTTAAAACAATTCAAAAGATCAGTGACAGCTTCAGTGAGGAAGTGGCCAAACTTCATTGTCTATTTCTGTATTGTTATGTGCCAGAATCACCTGCTCTTGTAGAAACACTGACTTTCACAGGACAGAGTAGGAGGTGTGCTGAAAGGACTGAGTGCCTAGAGTACATAGACAAAAATGTTTGGCAAAAACCTACTCCAACTATTTGATAATGAGACAATGAAGATGCTGGGTGGCAAAACAGTGATATAAAAGTGATGGCTGGTACAAAAAAGAAAGAAAAGAGTAGATCCCAGCTAAAGGTTGAAGAGTAGAAATATCAGAATACTCAAAACGCTGAATTATGGACCGTGTGCCATAAAGACTAAATTGGGTAAACAAACTACAGCCCACAGGACAAATGCAGCCACTGACTGTTTTGTAAATAAAGTTGTACTGGAATGCAGCCATGCCCATTTGCTTCTGTGTTGTCCAAGGCTTCATTCACACTACAGCAGCAGAGCTGGATAGTTCTGAGATACCTTATAGCCTGCAAAGCCTAATATGTTTGCTATGTAACCTTACAGAAAAATGTGCTGACCCCTGGACTAAACTGAAAGGGATAAATGGCTAAGGTTGCCAAAGAAAGTAATCAGTTACTCCATCTAGAACCACAAGACAAAAAGGAAAAATACTATGACTTTTTTTTCTCAATATTTATTTACTTTTTGGGAGAGTGCAAGTGGGGGAAGGGTAGAGAGAGGGGGACAGAGAATCTGAAACAGACAGACTGACAGCAGTGAACCCAATGTGGAGCTCGAACTCACGAACCCATGAGATCATGACCTGAGCCAGAGTTGGACACTCAGCCGACAGAGCCACCCAGGGGCCCCAGAAAATCACCATGTCTAATAAGCAGAATACACAGACTAGAACCATTAGATAGGGAAGAAGATCTCCCCTAATAATCCCTCCAAGATTACCAGGCTACACTCTCGAAAGTTTGAATAAAGACATTTCAAGATGGGAAAGAAAAGGTTTTCCCAGGAAGTCATACAGTACAATATATAGTTCATTCATAAACATTTGCTGAGCCCCTACTGCCTGCCAGGCCCTGGGCTGGGTAGGCATGAGGGATCTGAATGATGATAACAAATTTCTGATCCAACAGAGCTGGGAAATAGTTGCAGAGTGGATTAAAATGGAACATAAACCTGGCCAGGCCACTTCTCCAAACTTTTACATATTAATGCAAAGAGTAACCCTCCTTATTCTGACACAAGACTTTCTTCTTGCCACTGTCAGAAATATAGTCTTGGCTCGACTAGGCTTTCACAATGAGAGGTATCACTTGAGCATGAAATCTAGCTCTTCCTTTCTGGAAATTTATAGTCAGTAAGTGCCAAGAGATGATCCTACACAGAATAAGTTTCAAATGGATGTTTTTTTTAATCAGTTGACTTTTCAACTGAACTCACTAATTTCATTCCTGTCCTTATATGACAGCTCTCTAGCCACTCTTTGGTTCTATGAGAAGTATCTGTTGCCTTGTATTTTCTTAGCCTTTTAATAGAGAGAGAAATAATGAAAGGTTGGAAAACAGAGGATGGAGAGGGAAGGGAAGGATAAGCCTTCATGATATTGGTAAACTCACTGTTAGGTTGAAAATTGCTTTTTAAACAGTAGGCTATCTTTGATATTCCATGCACTGGAGCTATCTTATTGTTTTATTTTAACTGCAATTCAGCTATAACAAATAGAGAAGTTCTTCAATGGATCTTTGTCATTCTCTCACCCATGTGGGAAATATCAACTCATACTGCTACTAGAATAATTTTCCCCTCAAGTTCATTCACTGCTTTTCATTCACTACCTTCCTGAAAACATATGATGGATCTGTGATGCTTATTCAATTAAATTTCAAAATCTTAGCCTGACATATCATAACCTGCACTAATTGGCCCCCTCCTGTTCCACTGATTCCATCTCACACATGGACTCCTGTGCTTTGCTCAAGCCAACAGCCAGCCATACCCGGGGTAAGGAGGTTCAGCTCTACCTCTTGACCTTTGCATTGTCCTACGCACTTTCCAGCTTCTCTCCAAAGGACCATTGTGCATTCCTACAGAACTTAATACTAACTACTTTCAAAAACTTTGCCGTATTCTGCAATTATTCCACTTTCTCTCTCATTCTGTGTGTGTGTGTGTGTGTGTGTGTAATATAGATAGATAGATATAGATATATATACATGATATAGATATAGATAGATGATAGATAGATAGATAATTATCTTACTCTCCGAAAATAAATTATAATATCTAAAGAACAAGATCCCTAACATGCATAATCCCCCACCCCTCACAGTGGCACACAAATTGCAGCCTGACAGACAGACAGGATAGACCATGTTGTATCATTTACCTTTCCCACTTCCCCCTAGTATATTTTTCCATCTACTTCTCATGGTTTTATCTATTTAATGTTTTGTTGTGCTCTCTTGAGGTCCTAACACATTGCTGAAAATGAAACATGGATATGAAATCATTATAATAGGGGCACTTAGGCATTTTGCTGCAGGATTTTTGATTTAAACAATTTTTTGTGCTGGTATGTGCTTTTTTGTCTCATCATCCATCATGTTTGAAAGTAAGCCATTGCCTCTGCCTTTTACTGATTTGCACAAGAGCCTCGTAAGATATTCTCAGCCTGATAGAGATATTCAGGGTCTTGAAATAAATAGGTTCCATCAATACTGGTGATTGTGGACTAATTCAGATGTGTTTTCCTGCAAAATATAGAGGGCTTTGTTTGAACCTCATGTCAGATTATCCACGTTAGCGTTGATCTGCAGCAGAGACGGGCACTGGCTTCTCAAAATATCTTTTAGCTATTACCTATAAATGCTTGAAAGAATTCACAAATGCAGATACCTTGTTATGCATGCTGCTTCCCAAAACCGCCTCTGAGACACCAGATGGCACAGCAAGAGCTGTACAAGTGACAGATGATAAAGTGTATCAAGCCACATAAATTAACCTCATCATGGCCACAGTATCAGATGCCACAGGGAAAAGCAGGAGGACCGAGGAGCAACCGCACTATATTACCCACAGGGATGAATTTACAATCCATCTGGGGTCTCTCATGTGAGGATACGGGAACCCCAGATGGCCTGTGATTTTTGAACATTTGTGTATGCAGGGGTTGTTTAATCTTTCTGGAAATTAACTGACACTTTGGTCAGGAAGGATGCCTTAGCCAGCACCAAAGCCATGTTTCACTCGGCTCGGGCAACCTCTGAATATCCTTAGAGGAAATACCCCCAGGCTTACTATGCCAGTGCACCATGACGGCTCCCAGGCCAAGAGAGTGAGTAAGGGGCCTGTCTCCTGGATGCGCTTCAACCCAGAGCTAATGAGGCCGTACTGTGTGTGGTGTTACTAAGCTTCCTAAAGACACCAAGGGACATCACAGGGGACAGAACAACTGGCCACCACTGAGTTATAAGAGTATTAAAACATTCATAATCAAGTAGAAAATGCAGAAATAATCACTGAAGGATATATTTCCCAAGCATGTGAACTGGGATTTAGGTCTATACTGGCACCACTACTTCTGGAAGGTAAACTGCTTTCCACTGAGCAGTTCTAGAAAGAAGCAACTGCTACAAAACCCTGCTTAAAGCAGGAATATAGAACAGTTATTAAAAATGGACTAGCTGGATGGGAAAAAAGGAAAAATGGACAAAATAAGGAAGGTAAATTTTTTTGGTGTTTTTTTTAAAGTTTATTCATTTTGAGTGTGAGAGTGAGAGACAGAGAGAGAGAGAGAGAGAGAGAGAGAGAGAGAGCGCATCAGGGAGGGGCAGAGGGAGAGGGGCAGAGAGAGAATTGCAAGCAGGCTCTGCCATGTGGCCTGACGTGGAGCTCAAACTCAGGAAACTGTGAGATCATGACCTGAGCCAAGACCAAGAGTCTGTTGCTCAACCAACTAAGCCACTGGGGCTCCCTGACAGGTAAAATGTTAATAAAAGCCAGTGCATATATAGGCTGGAAGGAACATAAAACACATTATATCGAATAAGTGATGTCCAAACAGTCTGCATCTGGAAGGATGCCTGTCAGGGGAAAGCAACAATTCATACCCTGGCAGGCTAGCATGAGTAAGGCTGGCGTTGGTCTTTAGAAACTAAGTACCAGAATAATCCCTGGAACCATAGAGAGCCAGACCCAGCAGGTTGCATTATCAGAGTGAGCAGCGTGGTAGGGAAAAGTGGGATTATATAAAACCACTGATACTAGAAGGAAGGAGTCTGAGAGTATAGCTCCACAAATGGGGAACACAGTAGGGCTACAGTCTGGCACTGAGGCAGGAGCCCAATAGCCAGAGGTCAGGACTTCCAAGGAACCTGTTAACTTCAGGCCACAGTTGGTCTTGGGACCTTGGGCCAGGGCCGAGCCTACAAATAAGAATTCAAGTCACCTTCTCTGAAAAAGCCTCCTTTACCACCAGCATTCACTTTGAATTCTCTTGCTTCCCCTTATAGAAATCGGTCCTTACCCTTATCTGTCATTGTTAATTGTCTCTATCTTTGTCTTACTTCTCCAACAACTGTGACTTCTTGAAGGCAGGAGCTAGTATTTGTATTCTATGTGTCTGGCACATAGTAAACACTTAAGAAATAAATTGTTACCTCAACAAATGATCAAGGATTAATGCAAATGCCCCAAACCAGGATTACACCACCATTACACCGTCACACCTGTGAGGCCAGAGAACCATCTGGAGCCATCACCTACAACAGGACTCCGCATGTCACGGCTGCATCTGGCCCACTGCCTTGTTTATAAAATAAGTTTTATGGAAACACAGCTATACTCACTTGTTTACCTATTTTGAGGAATTACCACAGAGTTGAGTAGCTGACCCACAAAGCCTAAGATATTTACTATGTGGCCTTTTAATGAAGGAGTTTTCTGACTCCTCACCTATGGAACTTGTGAAAATGCCACTGCCTGGGCCCCTTCTGAGATCCTGATTCAGGAGTGGGGTGCAGACATGAGTGTGTGTGTGCAGGATTTTCTGGGGGGTGTATTTTTTAAAGCTCCACAAAAAAATTCTGACGTACAAAATTCACACAAGAGAAACACCCAATGCCATCCTAGAACTACTTTGAGTAAAAATTGGAAGTTTAAATAAAGTAGTATCATTCTGGGGGCCTTAAAATGTCCTTTCTGCACTCATATAATATCCTAGTGACCTAGCCACAGGACTGGCCTTCCAACAAGAATTATTCCATGATGAAATGCAGATGTTTATTTCTTGGGGGACGTTGTATGTGAAATCATTCATACTTAGTGGAAAACACTTTTTCAAAAAAATAAGTTTTAGTCACTTCATAGGGCCAAGGGAAACTTTTAAGATATAAGTGATTATAGGAAGTGGATCCAGAAAGAAATCGAGCACGAGGTGCTGCTGGAGGGCTCCTTAGCCCCTAGGAACTATATAGAGGTCTGGCGGCAGAGGGAGTAGAGAAAGGGAAAGCGAATGGAAAGACAGAATTTTCCAACAGCACGAATAGCCCAGGGCCATCTTAGGATTTTAAGAAGTTGTCAGATCCCTTGTTACTGATTTGTGGCTGTTGTTACTCTATTCCATGAAAAGGTCTCTTTGCTTCTACCCCCAAAGCTTATGTCAAATCTATTCTCTTCTCTCCACCTACATTGCCACATCTCTACCTGTCACCTACCTGGGTTCCAAGACATCATCTCTCTGATGGGTGCAAAGTGTTGTGTTGCCGTGACAGACCTACTCTCAGATACACTAGCCTCCTGTCTATTCTCCCTGCTTCCACCCTTTCTACTTTCAATCCACTTCCCACCCTGGGTAGATTTTTCTAAACATAATTCATGTTTCTCTTCTACTTAAAACCTTCCCTTGACTTCCCAAGTATGCTTAGAATAAAATCCAAACTCTTCATCCTAGCTCTATGAGGTTGGGTACTGCCTGAGGTCGCATAGCAAATCTGAGATGGAGCTTGATTTAGATATTAAACAACCAACTGTTTTCTGGTATGGGACCAAGAAACTTTGCTCAGCCTGCCAGAAATTTTCTGATTGTTCTTGGCACCCACACCCACAACCACATTTTTTCTCCTTTTGCCATGCCTATCCTTGACCCAACCCTGGCTTCTGCCTCAAGTCCTCTCCAATGTGCTTGACCAACTAGAGTGAACTAGGCCATGCCTGGTCATGGTGTCAGAGATAAGAGGGAAGTGGATTAAGTGGAAAACATAACAAGAAATAAATATTTCTTCATGATAGTAACAGCCAAAGTCAATGGTCCGGGGTATAAAACTGCCAGATACACAGTGATATAGGCATGATTGTTATTGAGATATAAAAGACAAATCTTGGTATGTATATACTTCTGTTATTTTCTTCTTATCTATATATACATATCCATGTAATAGCAAATCTTGAATATTCACCCATGTCAATTAGACAGCCAAGATTTGGCTCACATAGCTATGCAAATCTGGCCACAATGAATGAGCCTCCCAAAGTTTGACATGAGAGAGGCCAGTCATCTGTCACATGACCCAGCACAAGCACTCTAACTAGAAGGAGAAGTGTACAAGGGACAAATCTTTCTAATCAGATCTTTCCTTGGGAAATTAGGATATAAGCAAAGAGAGACATTCACATGGAAGAAGAAGACCAGAGCCGAAATACTCTTAAATAGAAGGAGGTATGCATGAGCCATAAGAGAGTGAGAGGCAGAGGAAGATATCAGGCACAGAAATACCAGACTCTGAGAGTTGCTGAGGGATTCAGAACAATGTGCCGGTTCTTCAAGAGACTTTTTTGTTACAAGCCTTTGCACACTTCCTTACCTCCTGTACAATACACAAACATTGCCTAGCTGACTGGAAGTCATGTGATGGTATCTCTGTTCCCTGAACGATCTCACCTGAGATAGAATTTCCCAGCATCCCCTCATTCATTTCTTAGAATTTCACATAAATTTTCTGTAGGAAGTCTGACATGTTTCATAGGTACCTCCTTCTTTCTGTTTACTTGATGAGAAAAATGGGTCAGAAAATAAGTAAATTTTTTAAGCATAAATAAATCATAAGCAAACAAAACCATCCAAGTCCATACCAATTATATTTTTCAGTGTCTCTGATGTTTACCACAGTATTTTCATGTATCTTAAGTTAAGAAGTCCTTTGTAGATTCTACTATTAATAAACACAAGTCTCCACAATGAAACAGGATAGATTAAGATTTCAAACTTAAAATTAGCTTCCAGGTCACTTACTGTATACTTTTATGTCCCACCATCTAAAGAGCAAGTTGGGTCATTCTCTGTGTCATAATAAAATACCACAGACTCGGGGCTTAAACAACAGACATGTATTTTCTCAAATTCTTGAGGCTGAAAACTCAAGATTAAGTTGTCATCAGGGTTGGAGTCCAGTGAGAGCTCTCCCCTTGGGTTGCAGATGGCTGCCTTCTCCCTGTGTGCTCAAAAAACCTCTTCTCTGTGCATGTGCAGGGAGAGCTCTCTTGTGTCTCTTATCCCCCTCCTCCTCCTCCTCCTCTGCCTCCTCCTCCTCCTCCTCTACCTCTTTCTATTCCTCTATACCTCCTTCTCCTCCTCTGTTTCCTCCTACTTCTCTTTTTCCTCCTCCTTCTCCTCCTCCTCTTCTTCTTCTTGAGAGTGCGTGAGCAGGGTATGGGCAGAGGGAGAGAGAGAATCTTAAGCTGGCCCCATGCCCAGCACAACCATGAGATCCTGAATTGAGCTGAAATCAAGAGTCAGACACTTACCCAACTGATCCTCTCAGGTGCCCCAAAATGTCTCTTCTTCTAAGGACACTAGTCCTATGGGATTAGGGCCCCATCCTTATGACCTCATTTAACCTTAAATACTTCCTTATTGGTCCCATCTCCAAATACATAAACATGGAACTTGGGACTTCCACATATGAATTTAGGGGGACACATATGCAGTCCATTACACCCACTGTGCAAATGGGAGGGCAATATCTTTTTCTAAGATCCTTTATATCATATACCTTTTTATGAAAACAGCAACAATTTTCTAAAAAGACAGGATATTGGAGTGATTTTTCAGTGAGTACTCCATTATTAATATTTCAAAAGATAAGCAATTTATATAAACCAGAGCTCCACTGCTTTCAAAATAGATTTCCACCCTGAGATCACCTTAGCATCAGTACAGTGAAGATTCTTCTCTCAGAGATAACCTTGGACTGGCATGACTGCTCTAAAAATAAGAGAATTGGAGGCTGTGCTTTCATCAGACCTTTCATGAGAACTCCTAAGCCTCCTGCTTCTGCCTTCACTCAGCTGGACATTTTGCTCAATGCCAAGCTTATGTCAGGAGGTTTTATGTAAATTCTGGAATTTTCATCACAGATTTTATGTGCTGAGGCTCATTTTGGCTGGTGCCTATAGTTCTTCATGCTCATAGAGAAAATCTTGGATGCCTATTCTCTCAAACAGAGAAAGACAAAATGCTTTCCATTTCTTTCAGAATAGAACAGGATTGTTCCATTCATTTCCAAGTGTTTCTCTCCTTTGCAGTTTGGATAAGGCACATTTATCTTATTTCCTTTATGTTTCTCATTTTCTTTTCAAGTTCAAAATATAGGCATATAAGAGCCATGGGAAATTTAGGTATTTTATTTGATGTAAAATCATAGTGTAAGTAACCTCCAACTTTTTCACAGGAGACAACTGGAAATAACTATTATGTGAATCTCTAGTAAAAAACCTTAAGCCTGTCACCTGAACACAGGCCTTTCCCATACACCTGTCCCACATACAGTTTTCTAACAAATGATCACATACCATAAATCAAACTTTAACCTTTGCCATTTATGCTGTTTCTCATTTTCTCTCCTATTCTGTCTGATTTGAAGTTCGTCTGTCCACAAACCCTACTACTTTTGTAAAAATGCAGTTTCCCAATAGGGCCTCCTACTTCTTATTTATCAAAAATGTATGGAATCTTCTGGGAGATTTTGCCATTCTCTGAGATTATGAGAAATCCATCAGTCAGGTTTCTGTCAATCATAATAAAGAGCAACAGTTTTTTTTATGGTTTCAAAGGACTTTCATGTTTATCAACATGTAAGTCTCACAGCAACATAGTAAGATAGATATCATTATGCCTTTATACCTTCAAAGAAAACAAGAAGCAGATTTGGGCCAGTTGACTTTTCCAAAGTATCACAGCCACTAAGGGCCAAAATCCAGATGATGGCCAGCTTTCTTTACCAGAGCCATAGCTCTCCTCATTAAGTTATAGCTGTTACCATTTATAATTCAAAAGGAAAAACAAAATCATTAATTTTCTTGGAAAACTGATAAAATAATTATTCAACAATATGCCTAGACAATTTACAAACATTTATTCTTCTGGTACCACTTTTAGGGAAAAGTATCACAAATATGTTCTCCCTCTACTCAGGCCCTTTCACTCACAAGTACCAGAAACAACCTCAAGTTACCTCCAGGGGCAGCAGCCTATTTTCAAGGATATTCACACAGAGATAAAGCTGAACTTCAGGTCTCAGAAAAAGTAAGAACCAGAGTGTGTTTCTAAATTTTTTTTTCAACGTTTTTTATTTATTTTTGAGACGGAGAGAGACAGAGCATGAACGGGGGAGGGGCAGAGAGAGAGGGAGACACAGAATGGGAAACAGGCTCCAGGCTCCCAGCCATCAGCCCAGAGCCTGACGCGGGGCTCGAACTCACGGACCGCGAGATCGTGACCTGGCTGAAGTCGGACGCTTAACTGACTGCGCCACCCAGGCGCCCCCAGAGTGTGTTTCTATAGCTATTGGGACCGTAGCCACAGGGGCCAGCCCTGCCTCCCCCTTGACACAGCTGCTCTCCTTCTTCTGTAGTCCCTGTGTGTCTTACATCTCATATGTTTGGCTAACTCATAATTTTGCCTTCCTTATTACTTGTGTGTGCGTATTACCAAGGGTAATAGACTGCATAATGGTCCCCCAGGATGCTTACATCCTAATCCCAGGAACCTACAAACATTACTTTATATGGCAGAAGAGACCTCCAGATGTGATTAGGTTGAAGACTTGGCAATGGGTAAATTGTCTTAGATTACTCAAGTGGGCCCCACGTAATAATAGAGATCTTTAT
The DNA here is from genome assembly GCF_016509475.1 of Prionailurus bengalensis. Taxonomy (NCBI): domain Eukaryota; kingdom Metazoa; phylum Chordata; class Mammalia; order Carnivora; family Felidae; genus Prionailurus; species Prionailurus bengalensis. The sequence continues at coordinate 81,696,852 of NC_057349.1, read as the reverse complement.
AAGAGAAAGGAGATCAGAGAGACAGAAGATGTCCTTACAATGGAAACAGAGATTTGAAGACACTGGCTCAAAGATAGGACAATGAACCAAGGAATGCCAGGTATGGAGCTCTAGAATCTGGGAAAAGCAAGGGAACCGCTTCTCCTCTAGAGCTTCCAAAGGCAACACATTCCTGTGGGCACTTGATTGTAGCTCGGTGAAACTCATTTTGGACTTCTGACCTCCAGAGTGAGTGAGAATAAATTTGTGTTGTTTTAAGCCACTAAATGTGTTGCAGTTTGTTACAGCAACAATAGGGAACTAATCCTCAGGGTAGTTTTTCATCTGCGCATCTTTATAAAAGATAGTTTAGCCTAAGTTTCTACTGCTGGTGGGCTTTTAGCCTGGGTATTCCTTGGTTTAAATTCACAAGGTTTGTTTTGTTTCGTTTTGTTTTGTTTTGTTTTGTTTTACAACTAATTTGGTTTATTTTGTACATGCGTATACAAGGTAACATCACAAGTGGCTATCCAGCCTAAGCATTGGCTGGGCTTGGGTGGAATGATCATGCATATCCCTCAGCTGTGGCTGAGAGGCTGAGGCCACGTGATATAAAAACATAGCAACCTGACTAGTTCCCTTTCATCAGGAGCTGGGGATGGAGCAAGTCCAAAGGGCTGAGGCAGGGCAGAGCATTTCCACTGTAACGCAATTCTCCTTTAAAATAGTAACTTGTTGGGGTGCCAGGGTGGCTCAGTTGGTTAAGCATCTGACTTTGGCTCAGGTTATGATCTCATCATTCATGAGTTCGAGCTCCACGTCAGGCTCTGTGCTGACAGCTTAGAGCCCGGAGCCTTGTGTGTGTGTCTCTCTCTGCCCTTCCCCTTCTTGTACTCTGTCTCTCTCTCAAAAATAAATAAAACATTTTAAAAAAAAATTTTAAGAAAAAATAAATAAATAAAATAGTAACTTGTTAGCTTTGTGCCTCCAACATAGATGTGTCTAATTGATTACCCTTCATTTAATTCGAAAAGAACAGTGTTCACTGAGATAAGATCTCAGGAAGAGACAGATTGGTGTTTAATCTACAACCCCTTCCTTCCCTTGAACAAAGTCTGAAAGCCAAGGGTTCCTAAGAGCTCACATGTCCAGAATAGCCCTGCAGCTCATAGATGTAGTTGTGAGGCAGCCTCATCTCTGAGAGAAAGCTGCAGGTTTCAGTGCCCAAATGGTTGGCTTGTTTCTCAAATAAAATTGAAGTAGAAGTCCGTCTTCCAGTCTCAATGCCCTTAGGAAGCATAAAATACTGAAATCACCTAAAACACAGCCCCCTCCAGGGAAGTTAAGCCACATCTGGGCTCATTGATTCACTTCTCAAGGGAGAGAGTTGATTTGTTTCAGGAGTACGTAATTATCGTTTTTATTTTTAATTTTTCAAAATATTTAGAGTGGAAGAAAAATGTCCTTGAGAGGTCATAAAGGAGACATTGTCTAAACCTAAAAGCCAGCCTGTCAGTTTCTTCCCTGCTTCCCTTTTTCTCATTCAAGGATACACTAATAAATTCCTTTTGTGGAAATATTTAAGACCATGCAATTAATCAATCTCTATGGTGAGAAATTAGAATGTGTTGATTATAGAGGTCTGTGTATCTTATCTTTTAAAACAATTATTCCTTCTATTACTTCTATTTGAATAACAAAGTTGGTATGACCGAATGATCACCATTTGCTCATTTATTAGTCTTTATGTTCTTTAAGAGAGCTCCCTAAAGGATAGGATAGCAAATAAATTAACTTATTGCAAAAGATGTGTGCCTGCTAAACTCTTTTACCATGATTTTAAATAAATGTATATTAAAATTACATCTATATCAATTTCCAGTGGGACAATCAAGTGAACATTAAATCAGATAATTTAGAAACACAGATTTCTGGAAAATGCCAAATCAAGCCAAAATATCAAGAATATATTTACATATATTGTGTATAAAATGTATCTAAATACACATGTTTAGTATATTTACATGTATTGTATTGTATATATTTCTATATAAAAGTATACATTAGACCCTCGAACAGTGGAAAGGTTAAGGATACCAACACCTAGAGGGGCGCCTGGATGGCTCAGTAGATTAAGCGTCTGACTTCGACTCAGGTCATGATCTCATGGTTCGTGGGTTTGGGTCCCTTCTTGGGCTCTGTGCTGACAGCTCAGAGCCTGGAGCTTGCTTCTGTGTCTCCCTCTCTCTCTGTCCCTTTCCCACTCTTGCTCTGTCTTTCCATCTCTTAAAAATAAATAAACATTAAAAAAAAAGGATACCAACACCTCATGCACTCAAAATTCCACATATAATTTTGACTCCTCCAACATTAACTTCTAATAACTTCTGTTGATTGGAAGCCTGACCAATAACATAAACAGCTAACACATACTTTGTATGTGACATGTATTATATACTATATTCTTACAATAAAGTGAGCTCAAGAAAAGAAAATGTTATTAATAAAATCCTAAGGAACAGAAAATACCTTTACGATACTGTACTATATTTATCAAAAAAAAATCCACTTTCAAATGAACCCATGTAGCTCAAACCCATGTTGTTCAAGGGTCAACTGTACTTCTCTACAATATTATCTGTAAAATAATCTTTCATTTAGATTAAATCAATTGAATATTTGGTGCATTATGGTAATATTGTAGGATAGTGAACAGAAATCAAAGATCATTCACGAATTGCAACTTTTTAAATCCTTTCAAGTTTTTCCTTCAAAAAAGTTGTTTCATTTTCTTGGGTTTGTTTTGCTTTGTTTACCATAGCTTCTTGCTAATAACCATTTAAGCTTTAGATCTCATCACTTCTCCCTATGACCTCAGATCAGTGTTGACTAATGAGGCTTAGAAGTATAAAAACCCTAAATGAGGGCTTTTGGAAGGAAGAGATACAATGGGCTGGAATAGTCAATTCTTAGATAAAAGAGAGGATGAAGAGAGAACTACTAACATTTGATGGTATATTCTTCTCTCTCATATTTTTGAAAAATAGTGTGAGTACATAAATTGAAATAATGTTTTCTTTTTTACTTGTAAGTGACCAAATGGTTCTTTTTTCTGACTTCTTCAAGATTTATCTTACTTCTCTACTCTTCCTGATAACCTTGATTTATATTCTCTGAATACACAGTAGCTAGTCTGAGATGACCCAGAAACATGATGTCAGCCAAAAGAAACCAAAAATCTGCATACTGAGAATGAATTGTCCCCATAGTCACAGGATAGATATGACAGCCCAACTCATTTGGATCCTATTTCATCTTCCTCAATGACATGCCTACAGATACATACTTATAAATACATCTTATTTAGAGCAGTGATGACCATAACAATTTGTCATAAAATAAAAATACATAGCTCACCTAAGCCATCACCTCCATTTCAGCTAATAATTGATTTCTTGTCCCTAAACCAGTTGCTTTTTCTTTTTTACCTATATCCCCTCCAGTGTTTCCTACCTTATCTTTGAATATCTTCACCTGATAAAATTTTATTTATCATTGCTTTTATAAATTATATTATGAAAAAAATACAGTAGGTATATTGATTTTTTTTTCAAAATATGCAACCCACCCAGCTACATGTACACACACACACACACACACACACACACACACACAAACACACACACAGATTCTCCCCCACACTATATCCCAGGGTTCAATGTCCGTCCACTTGGTGAATCATCATTTAAAGGGTGGCTACTATTAATAATAAAAAAATTGCTGACATCTGAATAAGATTTCTCATTATGCACAATCTTGCAAAAGGAAAGCAGAAGTGGCCTTGGGATGCATAAAATACTATTCAATGACTCCAAAATTTAAAAAAAAAGGTATTCAGTAGAAGAATGACTAGTTCACAAAAGCCATAACATAAAATATGAAGAACAATTATGGAGGTGATGAATTAGAAATACACATGCTGGGGAAGGAGGTTTCTAAACCATCAGTGGAACAGCTACCAAGTAGTGCCAATTTAGTTAAAGAAAGAAGACAGAAAACTTGGTATTTTTATTTAAAAATTGTGTTAGCATGTGTCTTATAAAACTGAATAAACCAAATTAATGCATATCAGCATTGGCTTTGTGGCTATGGGAACGGGGGAGAAAAAGTAAATGATATCTTCAAGAGCAAAAGAAAATAAATAATTGAGTTTTTTATAAAGTGCTTTAGTGTCTATACATTACAATAATAGACAAAATATAATTCCTTATGTGTTTCTTGGTATCTTATCTCTCTGATCTCTCAACATTCAAAGGATACTGCTGCAAGTTCACTTAATATCATTTCACTTAACTATCCTTCATACTTCCTCATGTCTACAATGTCTCCTTTAGGTACTAAAAACATTGACTTTTCACCACCAAAAAAATTTCTATGAGAAAAAAAGGAGTGGAACTGCCCTTGCATGACACTTCATTTTATCTCCTACAAAGTACAAATTATCTTCACACAGTAAAAGACCAAAGAAAGGCACATTTATTCCAACTTCTGTATACTGAAAATGTGGTCATCATTAGAAAATGTCACTACAACAGAACAAATGACAATCCTAAAAATACATTAAAGTAGACTATCATCTATATGCCATTTAGAGAAATATTTAAATCTCACTGTTTTACATAAGTAAGAAGACCAGAGCTTTTATTTCAGCCTCACAATTTACAGTACTTAACAGTTTGTCTTCAGCTTAGAGAACAGCAGTCCTCTTCTTGAAACATGAAGTAGTCTAAGGAAAAGGATCTGAATTTGAAGAAAATCATTGAAGTGTCTCAATCTGGAGACTCAGTGAAGACTGGAGAACAGACTTCTCCACCAGCCCCTAGGAGGAGAACACTGTCTGGTGGCTACTTTATCTCCCTAGTCTGCTAAATGTCAACCAGGATTGGATCTTCAATATCAAATATTTGGAATACCAGGGATTTTTTTATCCCCAGGGAAGATACGAGGGGCTGAGAACTCTTTGCCTTAAAACTCTCTGCTCTGAGGGTACAATACAGTCTTTGGGAGGAACACTCAACTTTCTGGGTGGAGCAGAAGCAGAAGATCTAAAGAAGTGCCATCATCTCAGATGTGACCAAATGATATTCTATAGAAATGATGCTGAAACCAGGACAGATAAGATGAAAACAAATAAAAACGGCAAGCTTGACGTGGAGAAGATGAAATGTTTTATACAAATCTAATTTAACTTGTTGCTCATGTTACAATGGTCTACAGATGGGTTCCAGAGAAAATATCAAGCTTTTGGATAGAAGGTGGCTATCACCATGATACCTGGGAGACACCTAGGATGTAAACCGGTTCAAGGGCAGTGTCACCAGGCTTCAACTGTGCAAGCACAACTGTCAAGAAAAAAAGCAAGAAAACTTAAAGTTCCCACTCTTTTCAATAATTGTGACCCCAGAGTTCATTCTTCCACTATGTAATAATGAGACACTTAAAGTTTTACAAGTTTAACAATTAACAGTGGGTTCTCCCTGAATGGCTACTGGACTATTTAAGTTTTAGTTTCCTAAATATCTTCCTTCTTTCCTGATTCTTTTTTCAACCCTTGAAAAATCATTCACTAATGATTTAGCTACATTTTTTTCTCCACTGTCACCAATTAGTATTGGGAAACTAGGGAATTAAAAAATACATATCAAGAAAGCCCTAGAGGTTAATCATATGTAGTATATACATATGGAAAGAGCTAAGTAAGTGCTAAATAGCAATTCTTCAGCAGTTGGAATGAGTTTTAATTATGAGATAGTTGGATAATTAAATGCTAACAGACAGTGGGAGTAAATTGGCAAGCTTATAAAAAGAGCCAAAACAGCACATGGCTAGACAATGAAGGAAGACCCTTTAACATACAGAAAATAAAAGGGAAAAATCCCATGGGAAGGGTTTTCTCCCAAAGGAAACCAAAAAAAAAAAAGAAAAAAGAAAAAAGAAAGACAGGAAAGAAAAGGAGACATGTTAAGGAATGTGAATTATCTTTTGCCTGTGTCCCATTTCCCTGACTATGAAATATTTTCTCTTATAAAGAGTATAAGAAAGACCCTGTGAGAACCAATATTGGTAAATTTTACTTTGTAACAAAAAAAGAAAAGGGAGAACATTTCACAACAGTTTTCTCTCTATCTCTATCTCTATTCAAATATTCCTATTCCTTATGGAATAGAAACCTTAATGATAGAGAGAGTGTTTTCTTTTGGTTGGTTTGAGGTGGTTTAAGTTGTTCTACTTTTTAAATACTCTTTTAGTTTAGATTCAGTTATGATGGGGACATATTTGAAACAGGATCAAGAAAAAAAAAAGTCTATTTCCTTCCATAATGAAATTGCTTACATTCATAGCTATAGGTCGACCTCTTAAGGCTAGACAAAGTATGATGAAACTGTTCAAGTGTAACATTGCAAAGGGCCTCACTGGCATGTTTACTCACAGTGTGCCAAAGCAGCCTCTTTGGGCTAGTAAGTATGACCAAAGCCGATTACCTGAATGAAGCACAGGACAATTATTGCTTTCCCCCCAAGTCCCACCTTTACTTTCAAACTTGTATATACATGTTCTCTCTTTCTCTTTTACACATACACAGACACACACACACACACACACACACACACACAGTGCAGCATCTTTATCTCCTGGACCTGGATGCTAGCTAACATGTTAATATGTTAACTAATAAATAAGGCAAAACCAACTTACATATCTTACTAACCCAAATCAGTCTCATATATAATGACACCTAGAAGTAGAAGCAAGCCCCCCAATATCTATTTTCCCACAATGCCATAACAGAAACGATAATTTCTAGTACTTTTCAGGAGACTAGTAATCAACAAAATTTACCCTTTTTTTTTCCTCCCTACAGTTTTGTTTAAGTAGAGCATTGAACACAGCAAAGATTTGTGGGAGAATCCACTGGGATCACGGAATGAAGAGACAAAATCTGTAGTTTTCATTCAGTCAGAGAAATACCTGAAATAATGAGAAAAAAACATCTATGTATGAACAGAGGAATATGTTGGGATGTTTAGCAGAAATTGTGTAAAATAAACATTTTTAAAAGAGAGAGGTATAGAAACTACAAAGAACCCAAGAAGAAGGGAGCATATGGAAACTATAATATTGTTTGGGAATGAATTCATAAAAAGCTAAACTCAAAGAGAATATGTCAATTCTCCGTATATGTTAAACTTTCTCTTCAGTTGGCTATTTTGGAAATTAGTGTGGATGACTCACAGGTGAAACACTTCCTCTAGAGGTTTTTTTTGTTTTTTGGGGGTTTTTTTTGCAGTAAATAATGTTTCGATTTTGAGGGTTAAGTAACCCCCATAAAGCTGATCTGGGGGGGCGCCTGGGTGGCGCAGTCGGTTAAGCGTCCGACTTCAGCCAGGTCACGATCTTGCGGTCTGTGAGTTCGAGCCCCGCGTGGGGCTCTGGGCTGATGGCTCAGAGCCTGGAGCCTGTTTCCGATTCTGTGTCTCCCTCTCTCTCTGTCCTTCCCCCGTTCATGCTCTGTCTCTCTCTGTCCCAAAAATAAATAAACGTTGAAAAAAAAAAAAAAACTTTAAAAAAAAAAAAAAAAGCTGATCTGGGAACTAAGAGTCCTATGCCTCCCACAGGTCTTGAAACAATTCCAAAAGAATGCATGAATATAGAAAAACCCAAAACAAAAGCAAGAGGCCTGTGTCATTAGCCGTCCCTTTATTGTTCTTGTGGAACAAAGTAAATAAAAGGAAATATTTGTAACAGATACACAGTTCTTCTTAAGCAATGGAATGATTACTTAGTAAAATGATACATTTTTGAGCCCTTTCAACCATGCCAGGCTTTCTTAAGCCATTTTCACAAACAACTGTTTTAATGTTCACAATAACCCTATGAGGAAGTCACATCAGTCGGGGTCTAATCAGGAGACAGAAACCACATCATGTATTTCAACAGGGAGAATTCAATCAGAAGAATTGCTAACTAGGGATTAAAGACCTGAAAAGACTGAAAGGAAACAGGGAAGTAGTAAGTACCAAAAGCAGCTATCACCACAAAGGCTAGGGGAACAGATGGATGAGTTTACAATTATTTAAATTTAGAAGCTTGAAGGAGGGACCTTGTGAAGCTAAAACGGTGACTTCTGAGGAGGAAGACACTGCGTGGTTAGTGCTAGTATTTCTGGTAAGGCTCCGTGGGGCTTATGCTGGAAAAAATCATATAGAGAGAATGAATGGCCAGGATGAACTGGCACTTAGGGTGAAGAGTATTGTCGGTGTGAAGCTAATAAAAATGGAAAGTCCCTTCTCTTATTTCTGGTCACTCAGATTCTTTCTAGTGGCCCCTACTAATTGACCCTAACATGGGGGCAGATTGCAAAGACAACATGTCCCAGCCCCAACATCTCAAAGCAGAATAAAGAAGGGTAAGTGTGAGGCCAACTGCTAATAGCGAAATCACCAGCACAGGAGGTGTGGTGAACTCTCCATACTTGATGGCTGAGGAGGCTGAGGTAACACTGAGGTAAAGTGCCTTATGAAAGTTCTCACAGCATGGATAGTGGCAGCGCTATGATCCACAGGCAGTCCGACCCTAGAGTTCCTTCCCTCATCCCTGGAGCCATGGCCATTGTTTCCATCTTTTGGAAGGGGTTTCAGCATGCTGCCGCGAAGGGTCCACAGAAGCCAGTTTCCATTACCAGCTAAGCCACACAAAGTGTGTGAATTTTAGTAAGTCATTTCATTCTCTGGACCTCAGAAATACCCATGACCGAAACAAAACAATTGATTTAGGTAATACCTAAGATCCCTTTTTGTTTCATAATCCCTAAAACTAAAATAAGAACCAGTCCATGAGGGGCACCTGGGTGGCTCGACTGGTTAAGTGCCCTACTTCAGCTCAGGTCATCATCTCGAGGTGAGGTCCAGCCCTGCATCAGGCTCTGTGCTGACAGCTCAGAACCTACAGCCTGCTTCGGATTCTGTGTCTCCCTCTCTTTCTGCCCCTCCTCTGATCACATGTGCTCTCTCTTGCTCTCTCACTCTCTGTCTCAAAAATTAAACATTAAAAATTAAAAACAAAAACAAAAACAAAAAAAACAGCCCAGGAAAAAAATCTAATCCCTGAAGTGCTTACCAATAATTTGTGACATGGGTTGTAGTAACTCCAGCCCACCAATACTACACAAAACAACTGCACTTGGAAATAATTACCCTTTTTCACTTGCTGATGTGTTCAGATTCTTCAGGAGCATGTAGAATGTTTAACTACAAGACAGACAAGCAATGGATACAAATTTTATATATTTAAACATAATACTTTCCTACCATGTGCCATATTATGCTAGATGCTAAAGATAGAAAGGCCTGGGTTCCTCCCTTCAATGACCTTATAATCTGATCCCTAGGGAAGCAAACCAGTGAACAAGGCATTTGTGATATGATGTGATGTGAAGAGGAAGCTATGTACCACTGGTGCACCTGCCAATTGTTTCTTAAGCCAGGATGGGGGCGTGATGGCTATGTGTCAGAGAGCTTTCTTAGAGCAGGCAGCTTCTGAGTTTTTTGGAAAAAAAATAGAAATAAGTCAAGTAAAGAAATGTGGCATAAGATATTATCAGGGTTGGGTATATGCAGCAATAAGGGTTTTCAAAGAAGATACAACATTACTACTTATATTACTATTATTACAAAATTACATATTATATTACAAATGGCAATTGAAAAGGACGAAACTATGCTTAGAAGCTGCAAGTAGTTCAGTATTGCCAGAGTAAAATGTCAGGCAGGAGCAGGGGGAAGGACATCAATAGAAAGAGGCAGATATGTAAGTAGCAGCCAGGTTATTAAAAGTTTTTATGTTGAGCTAAAGAGTTTAGGCTTTCTTCCCTGAAGTGCGCTGACATACCGGACTACCAGCAGCAATGAACAGGGACAACCATTGAAATGTGCCACAATATGAATGAACATCAAAAAATTACACTAAGTGAAAGAGTCCAGTATATTCTGTGATTCCATTTTTATGAAATTTCAAGAAAAGACAAATCTCAAGGAACAGGAAACATATCAATGTTTGTCCAGGGTTAGGTAATGTTGATGGGAATGTTGCCATCAGTAATGTTGATGGGAAATAGCACTAGAAATGAAAGGTAGACTCAGGGCTTTGGGTCTAAGGTCAAATAAATTCAGATGCACAGCATAAAACCCAAGTGTTGGTGAAATGGAGTAGGTCCAGTAGCTGATATGTCTTTATGCAAACCCAGTCTGGCTCCCTAAATGCCTCCAGACCTCAGCCAGGATCCTGGGAGAAGGTACAGTTGAGAATAGTATTTCCAAAACCAGCTTTATACTCTTTGGTGCTTTTGAACATCAGCCAGCTTTGAGAAACCCCTAGATATAAGGAAAAGAATACTCCCGATCTAAACAGACTAAGGTTCAAGTTCTGGCATGGCCACATCCTAACTGCTTTTAAGAAATTACTTAACCTCTCTGAGCCCCAATTATTAATTAACAAAAATGGCAATAATCTTCTTACACCACTCAGGAAGCTGTGAGTAAATAATGTGGGTGACTCTCCAGCCAAGTGTATATCCTATTTTAGGTTGTGCCTTAATTTTCTGTGTTGGTATTATTAACCTTACGTCTCAGGCCAGGTCTCAGATTTCTCATCTATAAAATGATCCCAGTGACATAAAGACACAGAAGTTCCTTTCTAGATCTAAAATTCTAGACCACTGTGTCAGTCACCAGGAAAATATTAGGTTCTCACAAGTGGTTTATTTGAGCTAGGCTCCCACAGATTGCCCAAAAAGTCTCAATAGAATTGTTCTTTCATTCAACACATGCTTATCTAGAGCCTACATTCAGGTTATGTAGTGTTTGTGGAGTAGGTGTATGTAGATCCAGCCCAGAAAAGAGAGACCACAATGGAGTGCCCCGACATGACTACTCCAGCTAGCTATTCAGAAAAGACAGGAGGCAGGGGCCTCCTGCAATGTGAATAGCTCAAGTGTGGTTTCCTGGACTACATGCCCCTTTGTTCAGGGTCAGGTACATACGTGCATAACCAAAATCTATTCAGGTGAGGGTTGAATCTTCTTAAAATAACTCCGATATAGCTCTACTTAATGATTGTCTGACTTTCTCTACTGATCTTGCCTTTGTTAACTACCTCCATTAACACAAGTCACTTCCCACACTACACCAGGAAGGTGAAAGGGGAGAGTTTGAATAGAACTGAATAATTCTTTACTTAATCATGCACTATCTTTCCAACTGACCTTTTCCTATTCTCATTACTCCAACTCCTTTTAGGAACGAACACATTCTATGGAATAATTAGCCTTCTCTGTCTTTTTTACATTGAAGTGACTCCATTTTATAACAACTCTGTAAGAAAAATGTTCCTCCCCATTCTTTGGTAAACTGAAGAGGAGAAAGTGGATTAAGTTTCTGAATACAGAATAGTCCCAGCACAAATGACAGCTGCCCAAACGATTCTCTGTCCCTGACATACATGGAGAGCTGCTGCAGCATTTCTGGAGTCTTCAAGGGGGATACCAGGCCAGTTCTGAGGCAACCATTATTCTCTGATGAAAAGCTCCTGTGACCTCCACCTCAGGCATTAGAAAACTTACCTATTTCTCACCTCACACTTCAAAAGAGTGAGCTAGCTTTGGAACATAGCAGGTAAGAAGTTAAAATGCAGTCCATTAAAAAAATAGTTTTTATGGCAGAAATCGCCTCTCCCTTCTGAACTGACCCACCTTACTGGAATGAGAACACATCAGAGGCACAGATTTGAAGACCAGCCATTTAAATCCAGGAGAAAATTAAGGAATGTGGAAAGTGTGGCCTTGGAGGTGTAAGTCTAAAGCAAATCTGCATAAGTGCTGCATAATTGATAATGAACCATTTACTGGTCTTGCAAAAAAGTGCTAATGAAATGGCTGCTTTCTGCTGCATTGACTATTCAGCTATTGTTAAAACGTGAGCAATTTAACTTTTAAACTTTACTCACCAATAGCACCTAATTATTTTTTGGAGTTGGTAAAAGCACCCTTGCAGTGCCAGGGGCTAGCCTATGCAGAATAATGAGGTTGGCAGTTAGTCAATCTTTAGGACCTCCAATATTTACTTCTGATGGCTATTTTTTTTAAGTCACTCCCCATTCTCCTTCATGTACCAAGCTCTTCATGTTCTTTCTTTCTATCTTCTTCAAAATCTGCCTTCAAGAATAGACAAAAGTCAATTTAACTAAGATGCTTAATATTAAAGTTTCAAAGTCCTACCTTTCCAAAGGTATTTATGTTTTAATAAGAACCTGAATCCCAGGCTATAATAGCAGTTGTTAATGTAGGGTGAATATCAAAATCATCGCAAATATCAGAGAGCCATGCCAACAATGCATACTCACAGCCTCCTACTCAGAGATTCTGATTCCAAAAGTTTGACTGTGGTCTGGGTAACTCGTGTGTGTGTGTGTGTGTGTGTGTGTGTGTGTGTGTGAGACAATGTGATGATAACACTGATCATTATGCTTTCTTCAATATTTTCTCCACTGGAAGACTGAAGAGAGTCAGAAATAATTGCTCACATTTTATAAATTATAGAACTACATAGGTGAGTTGAAAAAATGAATAAGGACCTAGTTTTACCAGCAGAGGCAGCAACACTGCCTCCCCTATCTCAGAGTCCATCTAGAATCCACACTGCTGTAACAATGGCTCTTGAAAAGCCAGCCTTCCTCTCACTTGGCTGCATCTTATTAAGTAGAACTATTGATAAGAGCATGTAAACTTGCCTCTTCTTAGTGCCCTGCTGGCTTCTCAATTCACTCAGAAGCTAGTTCTTCATTTCTCATGTGCCTTTTATATTACTAAAAAGTCATTAAGGCCAGGCAATGAAGTAGAGATCTAACTTAAAACAAAAATTAGCTAGCAGGGGGATGGAATTATTTCCAAGACTCCATCTACTTCCCCTGATATACAGTGTAATACCTTCACTTCAGTTAACTGTGATGGTCAGGATAGGGGTAAATGCTTTCTTACATTCTGCCCTGCACTGCAGTAGATAAAAAAGAACATTACCTCTTTTAGAGTCACTAATTCCCAGAATGTCAAAAAACAAATAACATAATAGCAATCTTTATCCCTGTTCTTTCCTTTTTGTTTTGTGACTATAAGATCACATATTTGGGGGGCACCTGGGTGGCTCAGTCAGTTAAGCATCCGACTTTGGCTCAGGTCATGATCTCGAAGTTTGTGAGTTTGAGCCCTGCATCAGGCTCTGTGCTGACAGCTTGCTCGGAGCCTGAAGCCTGCTTCAGATTCTGTCTCCCTTTCTCTCTGCCCCTCCCCCACTCACACTCTGTCTCTGCCTCTCTCAAAAATAAATAAACATGAAAAAATTAAGATCACATATTTGGCATAGTATGTTGATGATTAAAATAATACAAATTCATAATTATGGAGATAATGGAAAGCATATATTCTATTGTAATTATCTTGAATTTCTTCAGAACTGTATCTGTCTATAACTGATGAGCAGCTTTCTTGCATTTAATTTTTTGAAGCAAATGTGCACATTTAGAAAAACTTTAAATAGTACAGAATGAAATCTGGTTTACATTATTGTCTTATTATAGCTCATTCTTGGAGAAACCTGAATGTTTTACTTTGAAACTTAATTAATTCATTCATTTATTAAATATTAATTGATCACCAAAAAAATGGGTCTGGTGATAAAACAATAAGTAAAAACATCTCTCCCTCAAGAATCTTACAGTCCAGTGAGGGTCAGGGAAGATAAGACCAATACATAACGGTTAGAGCACAAAAGAAAAATAAATCAGAGTAAGTGGCTATTGCTTGAGATGGGACAAGACAGAGCTCTTTGAGGTAGTGATGCTTAAGCAAAGCTGAGTGACATGGAAGAGTGAGCTGTGGACATATCTGCACAAGGCAGAGGGTACAGTAAGAGCAAAAGCCTAAGGAAGGCACACACCAGTTAAAAGGAATGTGGAAGGCATTAGGAAGTTTAAGAGCAGAGGAATGATTTGATCTAATCCACGTATTCCAAGAAGCATCACTCTGATGCTGGCAGTAACTAATCCTTTGGGAATAAGGATGGGAGTGGGGCAAATAGAATTTATACAAATACCCACATACTCTTCTTTGCAGTTGAAGTTACCACTGCTCCTGCTAGCATTAACTACAGTTACAGATCTGACTACACACCCAGTATGTGTTTGGTTGACTTGAGTTTCTCATAGTTCTATTTCAGCAATTCTCCCACTCATCTACTTATTCGTACACTGTTTGCATAGCACAGTACTCTGAATAGTGTGATATTACAAAGAAATAGATGCGTGGTTCTCAGTCTCTCCTCAGATATCTGATATTTCTCACAGTAAGTATCCACCCATCCCCCCATAATTACCACCTGCCAGTCCAAAATTTTGTCTGTTTGGTCAATCACTACTCTCTTACACCTTAGATTCTCTTAAATCCATCCATGTTTGACAAATAGAGAGCTCCAAGAAGTTAAAGTTCAGTCAAGTTTCAGATTGTCTAGAACACTGATATGTCTGAAAATATCTTCATTCTACTTTCACAGTTAAATCATTTTGCTGGGTGTATTAGTTATTTATTGCTGCAAAACAATATTACCATGAATTTAGCAGCTTAAAACAACACACAGTTTCTGTAGGTCACCAGTCTGGGCACAAACTAGCTGGGTCTCACCAAAGCTGCAATCCAGGTATCAACTGGGGCTGCAGTTTAATCTGAGGCCCAATTAGGGAAGGATTGGCTTCCCAGCTCACATAGGTTATTGGTGGATTTGGGTTTCATAGTTATAAGACTGACAGCTTCCCTTGCCACTATAGCCAGAGACCACCCTTAGCTCCAAGAACTTCTTTGTCATGTTGGATTTCCCCACATGGCTGTTTGGTTGCTCAAAACTAGCAAAAGAGGGGCGCCTGGGTGGCGCAGTCGGTTAAGCGTCCGACTTCAGCCAGGTCACGATCTTGCGGTCTGTGAGTTCGAGCCCCGCGTCGGGCTCTGGGCTGATGGCTCAGAGCCTGGAGCCTGTTTCCAATTCTGTGTCTCCCTCTCTCTCTGCCCCTCCCCCGTTCATGCTCTGTCTCTCTCTGTCCCCAAAATAAATAAACGTTGAAAAAAAAAAAATTTAAAAAAAAAAAAAAACTAGCAAAAGAGAAAGAGACTCCAATAAGTTGGTCTTTACAATTGTGTATTGCATAACCAGGCAATTGTGTGCATCCTGTCATCTTTTGTCATATTCTATTGGCTGAGGCAAGTCCCAGGCCCTACTCATTCTGAGAGAAAGCATCACACAAAGATGGGAGTCAGGGGAATAATGGTGGTCATACCGTCTATCCCCTATAGTAGGTATCAAATTCTAGGTTAAAAATAATTTTTACTTACAACTTTTTAGACATTACTCCACTCTTAATACTCAGTGTTGCTCTTAAATTTTGATGTCTATTTTCATGTATTTGTACTGTTTCAGGCCTCCCCACCTCCTTGGGAAGGTCCTAGGATCATCTTTTTGTCTGTTTGTTTTTTAAATTTACATCCAAATTAGTTAGCACATAGTGCAACAATGATTTCAGGAGTAGATTCTTTAGAGCCCCTTACCCATTGGCCCATCCCCCCTCCCACAACCCCTCCAGTAACCCTTTGTTTGTTCTCCATATTTATGAGTCTCTTATGTATTGTTCACCTCCCTGTTTTTATCTTATTTTTATTTCTGTTCCCTTATGTTCATCTGTTTTGTCACTTAAAGCACTCATACGGGTGAAGTCATATGATATTTGTCTTTCTCTGACTAATTTCATGTAGTATAATACCCTCCAGTCCTATCCACATAGTTGAAAATGGCAAGATTTCATTCTTTTTGATTGCTGAGTAATACTCCAGTGTGTGTGTGTGTGTGTGTGTGTGTGTGTGTGTGTGTGTGTACACATATATGTATATATACACTACATCTTCTTTATCCATTCATCTGTCAATGGACATTTGGGCTCTTTCCGTACTTTGGCTATTGTTGATAGTGCTGCTATAAACATGGGGGTGCATTTGTCCCTTCGAAACAGCACACCTGTATCCCTTGGATAAATACCTAGTAGTGCAATTGCTGGGTCGTAGGGTAGTTCTATTTTTAGTTTTTTGAGGAACCTCCATACTGTTTTCCAGAGGGCTGCACCAGCTTGCATTCCCACCAACAATGCAAAAGAGATCCTCTTTCTCTGCATCCTTGCCAACATCTGTTGTTGCCTGAGTTGTTAATGCTAGCCATTTTGACAGGTGTAAGGTGATATCTCTTTGTGGTTTTGATTTGTATTTCCCTGATGCTGAGTGACGTTGAGCATTTTTTCATGTGTTGGTTGACCATCTGGATGTCTTCTTTGGAGAAGTGTCTATTCATGTCTTTGGCCCATTTCTTCACTGGATTTGTTTTTTGGGTGTTGAGTTTGATAAGTTCTTTATAGATTTTGTATGCTAACCCTTTATCTGATATGTCATTTGCAAATATCTTCTCCCTTTCTGTTGGTTGCCTTTTAGTTTTGCTGATTGTTTCCTTCACTGTGTAGAAGATTTTTATTTTGATGAGGTCCCGGTAGTTCATTTTTGCTTTTGTTTCCCTTGCCTCTGGAGACATGTTGAATAAGAAGTTGATGTGTCCAAGATCAAAGAGGCTTTTGCCTGCTTTCTACTCGAGGATTGTGATGGCTTCCTGTCTTACATTTAGGTCTTTCATCCATTTTGAGTTTATTTTTGTGCATGGTGTAAGAAAGTGGTCCAGGCTCATTCTTTTGCATGTCGCTGTCCAGCTTTCCCAGCACCACTTGCTGAAGAGACTGTCTTTATTCCATCGAATATTCTTTCCTGCTTTGTCAAAGATTAGTTGGCCAATGTTTGTGTGTCCATTTCTGGGTTCTCTATTCTGTTCCATTGATCTGAGTGTCTGTTCTTGTGCCAGTACCATACTGTCTTGATGAGTATAGTATAGTTTGAAGTATAGTTTGTAGTATAGTTTGTAGTATAGTTTGAAGTCCTGGATTGTGATGCCTCCTGCTTTAGTTTTCTTTTTCAAGATTGCTTTGCTATTCAGGGTCTTTTCTGGTTCCATACACATTTTAGGATTATTTGTTCTAGCTCTGTGACGAATGCTGGTGTTATTTTGATAGGGATGCCCTTGAATATGTAGATTACTTTGGGTAGTATTGACATTTTAACAATATTTGTTTTTCCTATCCAGAAACATGGAATCTTTTTCCATTTATTTGTGTGTGTGTGTGTGTGTGTGTCTTCTTCAATTTCTTTCATAAGCTTTCTATAGTTTTCTGTATATAGATTTTTCAGCTCTTTGGTAAGATTTATTCCTAGGTATTTTATGGTTTTCAGTGCATGGTAAATGAGATCAATTCCTTGATTTCTCTTTCTGTCACTTCATTGTTGGTGTATAGGAATGCAACCGATTTCTGTGCATTGATTTTATATCCTGCAACTTTGCTGAATTCATGAAACAGTTCTAGCCGTTTTTCTGATGGAATCTTTAGGGTTTTCTACATAGAATATCAAGTCATCTGTGAAGAAGTTTGACCTACTCCTGGAGGTTTTGGATGACTTTTATTGCTTTGTGTTGTCTGATTCCAGAGGCTAAGACTTCCAATACTATGTTGAATAACAGTGGCAAGAGTGGACATTCCTGTCTTGTTCCTGACCTTAGGGGGAAAGCTCTCAGTTTTTCCCCATTGAGGATGATATTAGTGTTGGGTTGTTCATATATGGATTTTATGATCTTGAGGTGTGCTCCTTCTATCCCTACTTTCTTGAGGGTTTTTATCAAAAATGATGCTGTATTTTGTCGAATGCTTTCTCTGCATCTATTGAGAGGATCAGATGGTTCTTGTTCTTTCTTTTATTGAGGTGATGAATCATGTTAATTGTTAGGTGGATATTGAATCAGCTCTGCATCCCAGGTATAAATCCCACTTGGTCGTGGTGAATAATTTTCTTAATGTATTGTTGGATCCGGTTGGCTACTATCTTGTTGAGGATTTTTGCATCGATGTTCATCAGGGAACTTTGTCTATAGTTCTCCTTTTTAGTGGGGTCTCTGTCTGGTTTTGGAATCAAGGTAATGCTGGCTTCATAGAAAGAGTTTGGAAGTTTTTCTTCCATTTCTATTTTTTGGAACAGCTTCAAGAGAATAGGTGTTAACTCTTCCTTAAATGTTTGGTAGAATTCCCCTGGAAAGCCATCTGGTCCTGGGCTCTTGTTTTTGGGAGATTTTTGATTACTAATTTGAACTATAAGTGGTAAAAAGTGGCAAGGGAACAACATTTTGAACTTAATATTTGCAAAAAAGTAACACCTGTGTTACATTTGATATGGTAGACAGAATAATGACTGCCAAAGATGCCTGCATCCTAATCCTCAGGATCTGTGAGTATGTTATCTTAAATGACAGAGAGAATTAAGATTGTTAATCAGCTGACTTTAAAATAAAGATTATCTGGATTATCCTGCTGGGCCCAGTGTAATCACAAGGTTTCTTAAATGGAGGCAGAAGAAGCAGAGCCAGTGAGATGGCATCATGAGAAAGATTTGACTAACCATTTCTGACTTTGAAAAGGGAAGGGGACTATAAGCCGAAGAATGCAGACAGATTCTAGAAACTGGGAGGGTGAATGTGTGTGTGTGTGTGTGTGTGTGTGTGTGTGTGTGTGTGTGGAAGGTGGGGAGGGGGATTGGGATTTCATGCAAAGCCTCCAGATGGGAACACAGACCTGTTGACACATTGACTTTAGCCCAGTGAGACCCATTTCAGTCTTCTGACCTTTAGAACCATAAGATAATGAATTTTTATTGTTTTGAACCACCAAGTTTGTCATAATTTAATACAGCAGCAATAGAAAACTAATCTACTTGATAAATGGGCAGGGTATTAAAATATAAAGAACACGAGGACACAAGGAAGGACAAGTAGTATTCTCTAATAGTGTAACAATATTATCACAATTCTCCTTTTGTCCACTTAAGGATTTCACTTACTTTTTTGCTTCTATGAGTCCCTGAGCATCTGTTGCTCTAGGGTTTGCTGATTATTTCTCTTTGAGTCTCATATTTACACCTACTAAGAAAAGAGCTTCCCATTAGATTGGCCATACACCACCTCAGCTTCCATTTGTCATCTCATCCTGCAACTTATTAACTAAGGCTAGTTGTGTCCCTTTATAATGTTGCTGCTGGGCACTTATTGAGTTTAAGTCTGAACACCACTGCCTTATAGCCATTCTTGAACAATTCTGACTACAAGAAAGTATCTCTCTTCATGTGGAGTGAAAACAATGTGCAACCTAGTTATGCCTTTATATGAGATCGAGTTTCACCTGTTGTGACACATATGTAATCACTCTTCTAAATGTCATCCTTTCAAACGTTCAAAAATAGTAGTCATTTTTAAGTAATCTTCTTGTATTCCAGTTAAATGTTTCCAATTCTTTCCATATTTTTCATATTAGAAGGCTTTGAATGTCCTTCATGATCATGTTGTTTTCTATGAATGCACTCTTTTGACATAAATTTCCTAAAATCCATTCCTCGGGACATATATAATTCTGCAGTTGTCTGACCAGCATAGAGTAATCTCATATATTCCCTCTAAGAAACACTATACTTCAAATATTGCAGAGTGAATTCACATTAACATTTTACTTAATCAGTCACATGAAGTAATGCTAGCAGATTATCTGTGACTCTACTCTGTAATTTTATCAAGGACAAAATTGAGAAGGTCAAACATTTAGAAAAAAAGGAAGAAATTCTAATAAGTCAATAATTTGAGGACTATATCTATCATATTGTGTGTTGAAGTAGCATATTCTTGGGGGGGGGGGGGAACAACCTAAAAAACGTATACACACACAACTCCATTAAAAAATTTAGGAAATAATGGATATCATATTTGATTTTTGGAAATTTATAAAATTTATTGCATATTACAGTGCTTAGAGCAAAACCGTTTAAATTATTAAAACTTGTTTAATAGTTAGATCCTTTAGAGTTATTTAAAACCAATTAATATCTCAGAAATACTGTTTCAGAGAAAACTCTGCACAACACTGGGGCATTCCCTAACTGCATAAACACCAGAGTAAATAGATATTCTAAACTTTGTGCCCATCCATTTGTTGCCTCTGTTGAGATCATACAAGCAGACACAGGTCCACAGATCACTGAAAATAGTCTAATCCAGATTTTCCTTATTTGTCAGGAGGATATCTTCTATGTACAGTTCATGAAGAGTACCAGAGATTTTACATACCTTATCTAGTCCTTTCTTACTCATTCACAAAAGAAAATTGAAATTTTCTAACCTAAATTCTGACCTTTACACATTTATTTTGTGTTATCACTGTATGTTGTATTCTAAGAGGCTGTTAAATGAATATGTGAAAATCATGATTTTATAAACTAATTTTAAAGGCTGACTGTCATATTTTCTGACAAAGAAAAGAAAAACAGCAGAGGTATTTTTGTTTCAAATGGATGAATTTGAACTCCTTTTAAATCAAACATGTCACAACAGAAAGGAAAGAGTAATTCACTGAATCCTGGAGGATTATATGTAAATATTGAATGGAAGCCCACTTCCTACACCCCTGAAATCTGAAAGTTTATTACATTCTTATCCTGTTCCTTTCACATATAGATAGTATGTTTCCTTACCTTTCAAATCCTGAGAGCCACAACGATCTATGCACACAACACCCTGTTTATTTATGATACCAAACAGGCTAAGATGAAAAACGCTGTGCCCTTTACGCTGTGGATGGCTGATCTTTGATCTTTACCCCCTAAGAGAGTTCTCCTGCAAATTCCTCTGAAAGTATTTCCATGATCTGCTGAGCTCCCATATCACTCTATTTTTAAACACTTTGCTAAACTTCTTCATTTTTAATAAAATGTCACTGTTTCCACTTTGGCCATTGAAGGGCCAAAAGTTCTTCCCAGGTTCTTCCTGTTCTCACATCTGATTTCACATAAAAGTAAGACAAGTTAAATGGATGAGAGCAGTAAAATTCCATACTACTCAGAGGAATAATGCCCCAGGCAAATTGAATTTAGAGGACAGGGTTGAACATAGGGTGTTTGCTAATCACAGTTGTTTGGGTCAAATAATCAGGTTGTGGATCTATGGATAAGACTCTACATTTTGTTAAGAAAGTAGCCTCATTTCTCTCTTTCTTTTATCTCCACCACCTAGTCTCTAGTCTTGAGCAGAACAGACACTTGGTAAATGTTTGTGGAACAGAATTGCCTGTGTTGTAAAAGTAATTACAGTGCTGAATGACAGAAACGTGCCAAGGATGTGACTGAGGAATGTCAGTGATGCCTTCAGTTGAAAATCACAAAAGATATTGGATCTTTTTTGAAATAATAGTCACATCATCATACTAAAAATAGATTTATCACTATTCAACAGTGTTTAAAAAGTGTTTTATATAGAGTGCTAAAAATGTTACACACATTGTTTACATTTAATCCTCACAAGGACTCTATAAGGTTAGTATCATTCTCATTATCAGTTGAAGATGGTGAAATTCAGATTAACTACATCCCATAGTTACAATCCTAGAGTCCTGGAGTCAAGACAAAGCAAAATCCTGACTGACTCTCAAGCTGAGAACCTTCTGACAGCCCTTTGCCAATTCAGTGTTTTCTTGTAGCAACACATGGTATTTCTCTTATCTGGAATTCAGGCTGTTTCCAAAAACGCAGCACCTTTCAAACCATACTTTAAATCTCTCCACCTAACTGTACAAATGAACGAATTAAAAGCCTGGGATGGTTGTTCTGAACGACTCGTATGGAGGACTTCAGCTATTTAATAGAACTGAATACTCAGAAATGATTTGGCAGCCACCATGTGAGAAACAAACACCATGAGTAGGGAGGTGCCTCAGAAATGCGGAAGTATGCAACTTCTAGCTCAGAAAGTGCCTTTTTACCCTGTGTGAATGCACGTCCTTTGTCTTCCTCACTTATATAGGTGTTAGTTGGGGATAAAAAGTCCTTCTCCCATTCTAGCCTTTTCTATTAAGATACTGGCATGCTTTTTTTTTTCTTAAGTAAACTGTCTATTTTATTTCATAAACCAACTCCATAAATCAGTTCCACTTAATGCCTCCATGATTCTGTAAGAATAACAACAAAAAAGTGAGCTACTTATTTGTAAACATGTATGTATTTTGTTCTAAAAGTAATCACCATATTTACATATTCATTAGAATTGCCACTCTAAATGAAATGGGGACCGTAGCTAATGGCATAATTTTAACTTTGTGGATGACCAGTTTTATATAAACAAAATGAGATTATTAACATTGAGTCTGTACAGCAAATCTAAGGAAGGAAAATAAAACAGGCATATTTCCTTAAAAAGTTTCTTTAAGAAAACAAACTAATGAGTAACATCAAAAAGTAAATATTCAAAAAATGTAAATCAAAGCAAATATTCTCATTTGAACCCTAAAAAGTAATATCTGGTTCTTAAGGAAGAAAGAAAGGGCAAAGGCAAATTTCTAGAACAATCTAATTAATAAAACAATAGAAATAACAATTAGATTACTAAAGGCTACGATATATGGAGAGAATGATAAATCATAAGAGACTACTATGTACAGAATTTAAAAATTGGATTAAATAGAAATGTCTAGGAAAATAGATGAAACCAATACTTCAGGAAGAGAGAGGAACTCAGAGACAAAAACAAAAACAAAAAACAAAAAACCTGAAGACTAGTTTTAAGAGCAGTTTTAGATTT
Source organism: Prionailurus bengalensis (assembly GCF_016509475.1). NCBI lineage: Eukaryota > Metazoa > Chordata > Mammalia > Carnivora > Felidae > Prionailurus > Prionailurus bengalensis. The sequence continues at coordinate 81,673,975 of NC_057349.1, read as the reverse complement.
ACAAAATTGAGAGGAAGGTACAAAGACTACCCATACACCCTCTGCCTCCACACATGCAAATCATCTCCCATTATCAATATCAGTCACCATTTTTACCAATGATGAACCTACACTGACACGTTATAATCACCAAAGTCTAAGCTTACTGTAGGGTTCAGTCTTGGTATTTTACATTCTATGGGCTTGAACAAAAGTATAATTTATTATTATAAGATCATATTTTCAGACAGTATTTTCACTGACCTAAAAATCCTCTGTTCTGCCTATTCATTTCTCTACCTTACTACTCTTGGAAACCACTAATCTTTTTATTGTCTCCCTAGTTTTGCCTTTTCCAAAATGTCATATAGTTGAAATCATAGTTTTTCAGATTGGCTTCCTTTACTTAGTAATATAAATTTAATGCCCTTCCATGTGTTTTTCATGGCTTGATAGCTCATTTCTTTCTAGAATTGAATACTATTTTACTGTCTTGATGTACCAGTTTATTTATGCATTCTCCTACTGGAAGAGATCTTGGTTACTTCCAAGTTTTGGCAATTATGAATGAAGGTGCTATATACATCCATGTATAAGTTTGTATGTGGACATATATTTTCAGCTCATCTGGGTAAATATCAAGGACCATGATTATTGGATCATGTGGTAAGAGTATGTTTAGTTTTTTAAAGAACCTTCCAAACTGTCTTGCAAAACAGCTGTCCCACTGTGCATTCCACCAGCAATGTATGAGAATTCCTGCCAACATTTGAGGCTGTCAGTGTGGATTTCGGGCCATTCTAGTAAGTGTGTAGTAGTATCTCATTGTTGTTTGAATTTGCATTTCTCTGATAGCATATAATGTGAAGCATCTTCGATATGCTTATTTGCCATCTGTGTACATACATAGTCAGGTGTCTGTTATGACCTTTGACCCATTTTTAACCGTGTTGTTTTCTTATAATTAAATTTTAAAAATTCTTTATATATTTTGGGTAATAATCCTTTTTCAGATATGTCTTTTGCAAATATTTTCTCCCAGTCTGTGGATTGTCTTCTAATTTTCTTGATATTATATTTCACAGAGAGGAGGTTTTTAATTTTAATTAAATGCAACCTATCAAGTATTTCTTTCATGGGTAATGTCTTTGGTATAGTACATAGAAAGGCATCAGCATACCCAAGATGATCTAGGTTTTCTTCTGTTATCTTCTAGAACTTTTACAGTTTTGACTTTTGAACTTAGATCTGTGATCTATTTTGAGTTCATTTTTGTGAAGGGTGTAAAATTTGTACCTAGATTCATTTTTTTTCATGTAGATGTCCAGTTATTTCAGTACTATTTGTTTAAGAGACTACCTTTTCTCATTTCATTGCCCTTTCTCCTTTGTCAAAGATCAGTTGACTGTATTTATCAGGATCTACTTTTGGTATCTCTGTTCTGTTCAATTGATCTCTTTTTTCTATTCTTTCACTAATCTCACACTGTCTTGATTAAGTAGCTTTATATAAGTCTTGAAGGTGGGTAGTATCAGTCCTCCGATTTTGTATTTCCATTCAATACTGTGTTGGTTGTTCTGGGTCTTCTGTCTGTCCATATAAACTTTAGAATTAGTTTGTCATTATCCATAAAATAACTTGCTGGAGATTTTGATTGGGATTGCATTGAATCTACAGATCACCTTGGGAAGAGCTGACATCTTGACAATATTTCATCTTCCTATCCAAGAACATGGTGTATTTCTTTCTTTATTTAGTTCTTTAATTTCATTTATTAGGGTTTTATAGTTTTTCTCATGGAGATTGTGAACATATTTTGTGAGATTTTTACCTAAGTATTTTATTTTGGTGTGCTAATTATGTTTTTAATTTCAAATTCCACTTGTTACTTTTGGGTATACAGAAACATAATCGACTTTTATATATTAACCTTGTATCCTACAAGTTTTCTAATTGTTTATTAGTTCTAGGAGTTTTCAGGTGATTCCTTTAAATTTTCCACATTAACGATATGTCATCTATGAACAAAGACAGCTTTATGTCTTCATTCCCAATCTATTTGCCTTTTATTTCCTTTTCTTGACTTGTTAACACTGGCAAGGACTTCCAGTACAGTGTTGAAAAGAAGTGTTGAGAAGGGCCAACCCTTGCTTTATACTTGATCTTAGTAGGAAAGCCTTTAGTTTCTCACCACTACCTATAATGTTAGCTCTAGACTTTTTTTTTAATAGTCTTTATCAAGTTGAGTGAGAAACTTCCCCGTTTTTATTCCTAATTTTTATCATGAATGTTGTTAGATTTTGTCAAATTTTTTTTTCTGTATCTATTGATATGATCATGCAATTCTTCTTTTTTAGCCTGTTGCCCTGATGGATTACATTAATTGGTTTTCAAATGTTTCACCAGTTTCACATACCTGGGATAAATTGTACTTGGTTGTGGTGTATAATTCTTTCTTTGCTCTTTGGAATTTGCTTTGCTAATATTTTGTTGAGGATCTTTACAGCTATGTTCATGAGAGATATTGGTTTTTATGGCCCGTAGTTTTCTTATAATGTTTTTGTCTGGTTTTGGTGTTAAACTAATGCTGGCCTCATAGAATGAATTAGGAAATAGTCCTTTTGCTTCTGTCCTCTGAAAGAAATTATAGAGCATAGGCATATTTTTTTTCTTAAATATCTAGTAGAATTCACCAGTGAATTTATTTGAGTCAGTTGCTTTCGTTTTGGGTAGATTATTAATCACTGATCAAATAGATGCAGGTCTATTCAGATTGTCTATTTCTTCTTGTGCTAGTTTTGGCAGATTGAGTCTTTCAAGGAATTGGTTCATTTTATCTAATTTCCATTTTCCCTGCTTTTTTAGTATATCAGTTATACTTTTTTTCTTTTTAGATTTTTAATTATTGCCCTAGAGTTTTCAATATACATTTAAACTCATGAAAGTTCATTTCACATAACACTATACCACTTCACATGTAGTTCGATTACTTTATAACAAAGTAATCCTAATCACTTGCTCCTATGTCTTGTATGATTGCTGTCAGTTATTTCACTTACATACAAGCATACATAAGCATATGTATTTTTTGGTTGTGTGTGGTATGTATACTCAAATATATTTAAGCATATATATCTAAATACATTGTTACTGTTATTGTTTTGAACAAATTGTTATGTTACATCAATTAAAAAATAAGAAAAATACAAGTTTTTATTTTACATCCAGTTATGTCTCCTCTGATGTTCTTCCTGTTTCTATGTAGATCTGAGTTCCTGATCTATATTATTTTCCTTCTCTAAAAAATTTATTAATATTTTTTGCAAGTCATGTCTGCTGGCAACAAGTCCCCTCAAATTTTTTTGTGTATGTTTCTGAGAAAATCTTTACTGCTCCTTTACTTTTGAAGCATAATTTCACAGGGTACAGAATTCTAGGTTGGTGGGGGGTTTTCCCTCAACACTTTAAATGTTTCACTCCACTTTGCTTGCATGATTTGTTTTGCATAATTTCTGAGAAAAGTTGGTTGTAATTTTTACCTTTGTGCCTCTATAGGTAGGGGTGGTTTTTCCTCTAGCTTCTTGCAGTATTTTTTCTTCATATTTGAAAATGATATGCTTAGGGAATTTGGAAAAATTCTCAGCCATTTTGTTTCAAATACATCTTCTGTTCCTTTCTCTCTTTTTTCTCCTTGTATTCCCATTACATGTATATTACACCTTTCATGGTTGCCACACAGTCCTCAGATACTATGTTCTTTTTTTTTTTTATTAAGTATTTGTTCTGTTTTTCTGTTTTTGAGGATTTTACTGATATATGTTCTGGCTCAGAGATTCTTTCCTCAGTTGTGTCCAATCTACTAATAAACCCATCAAAAACATTCTTCATTTCTTGTTACAGTGTTTTGATCTCCAGTATTTATTTTTGCTTCTTTCTTAGGATTTCCACCTCTCTGCTTACATTGCCCATCTGTTCTTCATAATGTCTACTTTGACCATTAGAGCCCTTAGCATATTAATCATTGCTATTTTAAATTTCTGGTCTGATATTCCAACATCTCTGGGTTGTCTGGTTCTGATACGTATTCTGTCTCTTTGAATTGTGTTGTTTGCCTTTTGTTATGCCTTGTAATTTTTTTTTTCTTAATAGCTGAGCAAAAGACTGCCATCAATAGTCTGTTAGTAATGTGATGGTGAGGTATGGGACCGGAGGAAGCATTCTATCGTCCTATGACTAGGTCTCGATCTTTTAGTGAGCCTACGGTTCTAGACAGTAAACTTCACAAGTGTTTCCTGGGTTGTTGTTGTTGTTGTTGTTGTTGTTGTTTTCTCCTCCTTCAGATGGAACAGGATAGCCAGAGTAGGCTAAATTTGGCTCTTTCCCTTCTCCAACATAGAAGGTTAGAGTGGGATGGAGTTGGATATTTTCCTTTCCTAGGTCAGTTAGGCTCTGGAAGTACTCCAGTGGGTTAAGCTCTGGTTAACTGGTTTACAATGAAGGCAGGCCTTAATAGGAACAGAGTACTCTGGCAGTTTTCAAACGGTTCTTTTTCTCCTCCCCCTGCCAGAAATCTGAGGGGATTTCTCCAACATTTACTGTATCTGAGTTCCTGGAGGTAAATAAAACTCACAATCTTGGGGCAGGCGGGGTGGGGGTGGGGGGCTGTGACTGGATCTCCCTGGAGTTTTTAACTCAGGATTTCCTGTCCTGAGTTTTCAGCAATTTGTCAATTACAGCTTAGGTTTTTCTTCCTCAGCACTGATTCCTGCAACAGTGTCTGCTCGTATGTCTTTGCTCTGGTAAGCCACAACTCCCTATTTCCCCTGTCATTGTCTCCAAGCTTGGGGCCAGTAGTTTGCCCTATGTCCCTCTCTTCATATGAAGGCAAAGAGTTGTGGATTTTTTTAGTCTGTTCAGCTTTTTACTTGTTCTTAGGACAGGTGACAACTTCCAACCTCCTTACACGCAGAACTAAAAACTGGAAGTCAAAATTATTTTTCCTTAAGAAAAATGAATTATAAAAATTAATTTTACCGGTAAGTTCCCTCAAAGTTTAAACTAACATCTAATTTCATCACCATACAAATTTGGCAGAGTATATGAAAAAAAAATGGAAAGGTACCAATTTCATTTTATACAGCCAGCATAATGCTGTAACAACCTAACAGGAATATTACAAAGATAATTATAGACCTATCTTATATGTGGAAATAGATCTGAAAATTCTAAATAAATACTAGCCATAAAATTTAAGCATATATTGATGGAACATCAAGCTTTAAAAGAAAAAAAATGACTTTATCTTATGAATGTAAGGACTATATAGCATTAGGACAATCTATTAATATTACATTCAAATCAATCAGCCAAACAAGAAAAACCATGTCATCTCCATAATAAGGAAAAATAAAACAATAGGTAAGATTCAAAATTCATTCCTCTATTTTTTTAAAGACTCTTTAAAAATCTATGACTGGGGCGCCTGGGTGGCTCAGTCGGTTTAAGTGTCCGACTTCGGCTCAGGTCATGATCTCACGGTCCGTGAGTTCGAGCCCCGCGTCGGGCTCTGGGCTGACAGCTCAGAGCCTGGAGCCTGTTTCAGATTCTGTGTCTCCCTCTCTCTCTGCCCCTCCCCTGTTCATGCTCTGTCTCTCTCTGTCTCAAAAATAAATAAACGTTAAAAAATAAATAAATAAAATAAAAATAAAAATCTATGACTAAAAGAAGAGCTTTTGTTATTTTCTAATTTATCACAGGCGCACACCAAAAATCTAACAACACAGAAATCTATATATTAATAAGTCCAAGTTCCCATCCCTAACCAAACCTGCATCTCCCATCTGTCAGCTCCCAAGAGAAGAGCGCTAGCAACAGGTTGGTGTGCATCCTTCCAGAACTCTCCAATAAAATAGATAAATGGGCTGATGTGCACATGCACATATGTGTATCATATCTGCAATATGATTCATTTTTATAAATAAAACTTTATATGTACAGAGTGACAGAGACAGAAAATTATCCAATCACACACCAAATATATTATGAATAATGCCACAGCACAGATATGTCCTTGTGCACTAATGAGAATAAGGAGGACTGGTGATTTGAAGGGAAAACATGTTTTAGATGGTAAATGTTTTGAACTCTTACCAAATCTCCCTATAAAATGTTTGTGTCGATTTAGATTCCCATGGGCAGTATATGAGAAATCCCTTTGTCCCCAAACTGACCACTACTGGTTAGCCTAAGTCTTAGGAGCAGGAAATTGCGGTGTCTCAGGGTATAGCTGTAGAGAGACTGCCTGGATTGAAATCCAGTCTCCACTACTTCCGAGCTGTGTGAACTTGAACAAGTTACTTAACCTCTCTGTGCCCTAGTTTCTCATCTGTTATAATTATTAATGATTAAGAGATTATTCCTAAAAATTCCTTGTCATCATGCTTTAAATAATTACTTTGTGGGAGAGCTTCATATATATAGGGTGTTAACCCTTTCCCCACTATGTATGCTCCTTTTTTAAATCCCTATCTGTAATTTGTCATATATCTTTATATTTTATATCATTTACCTAGTACAAATTTTAACATTTTTATAAAGCTCTTGTTTTGTTCTACATTGCTTCTGGATTTCATATCTTTCTTGAGAAACTTTAGCCTAGCCTACATTTTATATATATATAAAGCACTCATGTTTTATTCTAATTCTTTTATATTTTAGTTTATATTGAGGTCTTAAATCTATTCTGTATTCAGTATGTGTGTGATATGAGATAGAGGTGCCTACTTTATGTTAAATTTATACACAATTATTTTAACATTGTCGTTGACTTGGAGAGCTAATATATATATTCATATATACATATATTAGTTTTTATAAACACACACGTATTTCTAGACTTTTTTTCAGTAACACTAATATATTTGCCTTTCTTGCACCAGTGTTACACTTTCAAAATTATTATAGTTTTATATACACTGAACCTTCATAGGGCGAGCACCACCTTTAAAGTGTCTCAACTATATAGTGGAGACGTCATTTACTCTGACGAATGACGCACAGAATCAGCTTATCCGTTTACATAAAAGTCCTCCTGGGATTTTTCTTTGTGATGCATTGAATTTATATATTAATTTATGAGGAATTGATCATCTTTTCAACTTTTGAGTTCTTTCAACTAGGAATTAGAATGTCTTACCACTAATTTAAGCTTTTTAAAATGGCCTGCCCTAAAGTTTTCTGATCCTCTTCATATATATTATGCACATTTCTTGTTAAGTTTCTTTCTAGTTAATATGTTTCTTTGCTATCATTAATGGGATCTATTTTCCATTTTCTTTTTTTTTTAATTTTTTTAATGTTTATTTTTGAGGGAGAGAGAGAGACAGAGTGTGAGTGGGCAAGGGGTAGAGAGAGAGAGAGAGAGACAGAATCTGAAGCAGGCTGCAGGCTACAGGCTCAGAGCTGTCAGCACAGAGTCCAACATGGGGCTCGAACTCACGAACTGTGAGATCATGACCTGAGCAACCCAGGCGCCCCTCTATTTGCCATTTTCTAATTGGTCACTATTGGAAAATTTTAAGACCATTGATTTATTTATGCAGATGAATACTAACCCGTATCTATCTCAAATCAGTGAATATCTATCTCAAGTCAGCACACTTAATAGCAAAATACTAGATGCAGTCTTAACAATATTAAAGAATCAACTAGCAACTACTATCACCATTACTATTAAATTTTGTTCTACAGTTCTGACCAAAGCAATAAAACATGGAATGGGGGGAGAAAGCAAAACTCAAATGAAGGGGTCTGAGTGGGACCCCCTCCTACACGTGAACAGGTCATTCCCCATCTGGGGCTCCAACACAGAAGTGAAGAGTGGCTGAGACATAGCTGTTGTTCTGTTCAGTGCACTGCATCCTCTGGGGTGGGGCTCCCTGTGCCCTGAAGAAGAAGCACTACTTGTCATAGAGGCTCTATCCACACACTAAACCAGCTACCTATGTAGAGATGTCAGCCTATATAAGGCACATTTTTATTCTATTTTTGCACAAAGGTTATTTATAGACTAAAACAGTCCTAGAAATAAGAAAACAAATTTTCACTAGTTTCAGATGACATAGAGTACACAGAAAATCCAAGAGAATTAATTGAAAAAGCATTGCCATTAATAAAATAAGTTTAAAAGTCATTGGAAACAAGATATGTAGCTATTCACATTTATATAAAAATCTATATTATAGTCAGCAAAATGTTCAAATGTATTATTTTTTAAAAAGTAGTTCACAATAGCAACCCAAAGCACAGAATTCCCAGGAATATATTTAATAAAGAACATAAGGAACTTAAGTAAATTAAATTGTATAAGGCTACTGAAAACATGAAAGAGGATGTGAGTTAATTAAAAAATAATAGCTTTGCTATATTTCTGAAAAAGAATATTTGAAAAATTTAATGGGAAATGAGAGCAAAAGTAAAACAAACACAAAGGGCATTTTTGAGAGTCCAAGGCCAAATGCTGCTTTGCAGATAACTATCCATCTTCTTCTGTCCTTCTCTCCCAGTATCTCTGGACACTCACAGTTACAAATTGGAGCTAGGGAGGGGCAGGGGTTTCAGGTTTGAGCAGGGCCAGGAGAAGAAAAATGTTGATGAAGATAATGGTTTCTTCAAGCTGGCCCCTTGAACTCAGTTTGAACTCTTACAGTTAGAGAAATGAGACCCCAAACTATTTTTCAGGACCAACTTCATGAACATCCAAGCATTAAATGACAGTCAGAAGTTAATCTCTTTGAGACTCTGGCACAACACAGATGCCTATGGACCATGGTGACCGTGTGCATAGCACAGAGGGGGTGAGGAGGCACTTCTCATAGTCTTTGCACAGTTGCCTTCTCAGCACTGGCCATCTGGAAACGCTGACAGGAATGGAGATGGAACCTTTGGCAAGACCTACTCTTTCTATATCGAGGAGAGGCAGCAATGCAGGACACTTCATAACCAGGAGAACACTACCAGAAGACAGAGCACGAAAGGAGAAATGTAGATACGGGTTTCCAACATCAGCACCATTGATATTTGGGGTTGGATGGGGTAGAGGAGCTACAGGGATTGTCTCATGCACTGTCAAAAATTTAACAACATCCCTGTCCTCTATACGTTAGATGCCAGTAGCACAGCCACCCTCCACCCCAACAGTGACAGCCAAAAATGTCTCCAGACACTATCAAGTGTCCCCAGGTGAGTAAGGGTGGGTTTGGACAGAACCAACCCAGCTAAGAACCATTGATGTAGATTAAGACTCAGCCTGGGGGCGCCTGGGTGGCGCAGTCGGTTAAGCGTCCGACTTCAGCCAGGTCACGATCTCGCGGTCCGTGAGTTCGAGCCCCGCGTCAGGCTCTGGGCTGATGGCTCAGAGCCTGGAGACTGTTTCCGATTCTGTGTCTCCCTCTCTCTCTGCCCCTCCCCCATTCATGCTCTGTCTCTCTCTGTCCCAAAAATAAATAAACGTTGAAAAAAAAAAATTTAAAAAAAAAAAAAAAAAAAAAAAGACTCAGCCTGAAACATTGGAATGGGTGTGTACCCCTTCGGGGAGTCTCAGAAATAAATGGAGGGGGGCTTGATAAATACTAATTTTGATGTATTCACATCGACACCTAGATCCATAAGTAAGTGTATGAGCCTTCTGAGAATGTTAATGATGTTGTTTGGTGGGTTAAGATAAATGAATGACTGTTATAATCATATACATTCCTTTATATTATTTTATATATTTCTACATTTTTCAGTTTTCCAAAATGAACACGCACTACATATATTCATTTAACCATGTGTGTTAGTGCCTTCTACGTGCCAAGTAGACTAGTGAGGGTAGAGATTAGGATTGGGAATTCTAGGCAGAAGGTGAAGTGCTAGACAAATCATAAAAAATAAGCGTGTAAATAATCATTTATATAAGTTAGAAAGCGGTAAATTCCATTTAAAAAAACTAGTAGAGAAGTGATATCATTAAATAAAAGGCATTCTTAAAAATATAGAGAGTGCAGGACTGATGTGGAAGTCTTCTGTACTCCTTCACAACCACTCTGCCATCTATTCTCCATTCCTGAGTGCCACTGACCTTTCAAACAAAATGACCTTTCTGTGGATTCTGGCAGTTGTGCTTTTTGCTGAGCCCCTGAAGGCATCATGAGTTGAATGGAGCCTCTCAGTCTATGATAACAATCAGTCTCAAACAGCTTTATCAATAGCCCTTCCAGTCATTAGAAAAGAGGCTGACATCTATTTTCTGAAACCCTTATAGTTCTCACGGGCGTTTCATTACCTGAGGCACAGATTTGTTTGAAACTCCTGCCATGATAGCTGGAGCAAAGCTGCATAATGCCCTTCAGGAAGTTCTGGAGTGTGCGGTCCAATGCTGGTTGGAATGGTTAACAACCTGTGAGTTGTGGACGCCAGCTGGTTGCAACTTAACTTGCTGTGAACAGGGGTTATTAAATGACTCATTTAAACCTGAGCAAAATACCAAATAAGTGGATAATGTATTCAAAAGGTCTGGAGGATAAGAATGGATGATATGTTTGCTTCTATCTCAGTAATTAGGTAGATCAGGTCTTAGGTAAATAAGAGAGTTGTAGGTGCGTAGGCTTCAGGAAAATTCTTTGCAGTGCACATAAGATAAAGGCTGTAACGCTTCACTTAACTAAAGCCTATCACACAGAATTTGATAGTCTTTTCCGTGACAGTAGCAAAATACATAGGTTTAGGAGAACTTGGGTTAAACAAATTGTTTCACGATTATACTTTTACTGAGAACTGATAGAAAGTCCTCTTCAGGATTTTCCCAAAGAACATCCAACTGAAAATATTTTTAAACATTTTCTATTGGTACCAAATGATAAACTAAAAAAATAAAATAAAGTAAAATTGGGGCTTAACTTCATTGTTGTCCTTGCAAAACCATTTTTTTTCAAGTGGTTTCATGTGCATTTGTAAACCTCAGAGAGGCCAAGTCCAGGCTGTCGGTCTTTGAATGTTTTGCAGTAGACAGCAAGGTCCTCATAAGCATGAAGATGTCTTGTTTCTGGTAAACTCTATTAAAAAAAAAAAAAAACACTGACTTTACTTTGAAGACTTTGCATCAGTCTCTGGAGGCAAACAGGGCAGCAGTCCAGAATTTTCTTGGCCGTCAGCACAAAGGAGGCTGCACATCAGTAACAAGGAGAAACGGCAAACTTCAGCAAAAACAAAGACCTGTCCTGTTTTTTTTTTGTTGTTTTTTTTTTTAAAGACAGAAAGAAAAACAGGACATATGATCACCTTAGTCAGCTGCCAAGTATATGAAGTAGCTCCAAAAAGAGTGTAATGTTCCATTGTAAATGAGAAACTATAATTACACCTAGAAAATCTGGAGAGATAAATTCCATAGAGCCGCCAGCTGCTGATTGTGGATGGACAGTAGAGGAGAGGCCTTGAGTGAAGACGGGTCTGGAGTAACAGCCACTGGGCGGTCTTGTCATTGTCATTCTCAAGACCAAACCATCTTTTTGTGAGCTCTGTAAGATGGGATACTATACAGTACTGAAATCCAGAGCTTCCTGGGAGCATGAAAGCAGGAACAGAGACTTTATGACTGTCAGATGTCTCTGAACTGGATTATGTAATTTGTTTTTCCTCTAATGATTTGTGTTGGCTTTAAAGGAAGATCTGATGGCTGCTCCCAGGTTGTACAGGCACCCATCACAATAGGACAGCAAGCCTGCCCAAGGGGAGAGCTGCTTCTTGCTCCTGTTCTGTAGATGTGGAAAATCCATATGTTCTGGACGAGAATCAGGTTATACATAAACTTCCTAAACATCTTATCCAATCCAACAACCAGGCAATAAAAAGTCAGTCTGTGTTTTACATTTGTGTTACATTTTCATTCTTTCTATCTTATTCCTCTTGTTCTGAGCAATGAAATTAATTTCAGTGAGGGGGGGTGGGCGGGTGGTGGGGAGGTAGGGTTAGGAATTGGTGGCTTACCTCAGGACGTGCCTATTGGTTCTGCTGTAAAGAAATAGGTTGCCAAGCAAGTTCGGAAGGATGTCATTATCATTTCACAACCTTTAGTAAGATAAGCCTCCTGAGAGCCATCTTTACACTTTTTGTTTATTTATTCTTACAGTCCAAATATTTTATGTAAATCAAAGACATGTTTCCCTTTTTGTTCACAAAAGATCATTAGTGTCACTGGATATTGAATATCCCCTTTAGCCTCATCTTGATTTATTCTGTGGAGAAAAGCTAGAAAGTGAACTCTACCATGAGACCTATTTCTTTTTTGCATTTATGCAATGAGAAAACCTATATGAAGTGTTCTGATTATTATTACTATTACATATTATGGGAGTATTATGGGGATTAGGCAATTTTAATTTGTGTTCCTAATGGAGTCAACCTTTTTAGATTTGTTTACACATAAGTGCCCCCATATTATCCTATACAAACAATCTCAAAGAAGAACTTGGCCATCTCTGAGCACATAAACAGAAGTATCTAAAATATGGAGTCACGACTAGAAAAGAAAACCAGGTCAACCCATCCTTTAAAATGTGCAATTCTAAGCAGTGTTTGAAATAGCTGATCATCTCTAATCTGATGATTTAAAGAATGATTGTTAGAACTATTGATGCAATTAAGGATGAGCATGATTAAATCACAGGAGTCAGGGCCCTGCCACGGACAGGCCTGTGGGGGAATCTCAACATAGAATCTCTTGTCACTTGCATTCTCAGGAAGTTTACTTGGCATACAAAGTCAAAGCCAGTCAAAACAAAAGGGATTGCCATTCCTCAACTCATAAAATGTTTTTTCTAACTGAGCATGATATAGCAAAGAAGGAAAAGGAGAGTGAAAATTAGTAAAAATATATATCGTTTACTTCTGGCTTTTCATAATCACAATCCTTACTGCCCAACATAAGGTATACTTGTTCAGTAAAAATGTGGCTATTTGCATCCTGTAGATAGCCTTGTAAACACCATTTCATTACTGCTCCAAGTAGTTTGTGTTCAAATCAACACCTACTGGGGCGCCTGGGTGGCTCAGTCGGTTAAGCGGCCGACTTCGGCTCAAGTCATGATCTCACAGTCTGTGAGTTCGAGCCCTGCGTTGAGCTCTGTGCTGACAGCTCAGAGCCTGGAGCCTGTTTCAGATTCTGTGTCTCCCTCTCTCTGACCCTCCCCCGTTCATGCTCTGTCTCTCTCTGTCTCAAAAATCAATAAACATTAAAAAAAAAAATTCAGATCAACACGTACAAACTGAAGTGACTGCGCACTGGGGTCGTACTGGAAATCAGTGTCCTCTCTCTGGCATCTAACAGAGAAATGTGGCCGGCCCCTCCCGGTGGTCTGGGACACAGACCTCTCAGAACACATCTTTTAAGCTCTTAGTTGGGCATCTGGTGGGTAGGGTTACCATTAACTACAACAGTGACTAGAAGAGAAGCAGCACATTAGAGAGAGGAGATATGATTGATTTGGGGTTGCCACTGAGACATCCATCCGGTGATACCCAGCAAGCAGTTGGAACCACAAAAGGTTAAGCCATCCTGATTCTCCTCATATCACTATAATTTCTCCTTCTGAGAGGCCTTCTCTCTTCAGCTCTTCACTCATGACCTACCCCAGAAACGTTACAAATTCTGTAACGTTAATTCTGAACATTCCGTGTACCCTATACTTCAATTTAGACCACTTAAAACACAGCCTATAATTGCTGAAAATCCATTTTGCTTTTTTTCTTATGGCTCAACTTAAACATTGTTTACATTTTATCATTGCAAAGTTGGTCTTTTAAAAAGATTTCCGTGTAATATATTTATCAACCACTGGAAAAACAAACAGTTAAATCATTAATCACGAGAAGAAAGGTCCAATTGCATTCACAATGACAATTTTAAGACATCTACATTAGAGGATCTCAGTCCTCTGTCTCCTCCTTAGCTCCCTTTCTCTCTCTTACCTATGTAGCCATATATCTATTTATCTACAGATAACTGACAACATCCAAATTTATTTTCACAAGTGCTATTATTCCACGAAATCAATCATGTGCCTTATGTCTTATTTATTAAATTGTTAAAATACTAAGTTGGGAAGACAGATACAGTTTCTTTTAAAGTGGACCTTAAAAAGACAAGTCAATTTAGATAGTAGCACTAGGAAATTGAAGGCAGCAGATTTGTATTGAGGTTGAACTGAACTTTTTTTAGTTGGAACTATTTTCATTGTGTAACCAAATTTCTTATTGGGTTCCATGAATGACCTATAATTTCGCTTCCTAGATGAGAATAGTTCAACTTTTAAAATTAACATACAAAATATGCAGCACAAAGCACTCTCTATATAATATAAGCAAATTTGAACTGTAACAAAGGCTTCATTATGTTGGCTGATTTTAGAGGATTTTTAGCTCCAGGGGACATTAGAGATTTTGAGTACATTTAAGCTATGTGGCATCACTGTCCTCAAATTGAATTTACCAAGAATCATAGACCTAAAAGGAGTTTATTAATTCACTTTTTCTAATTTGAGTTGGGCTCTACTCCTTTGTTGTAGACATTTATATTTAAACACATGAATAGTTGATAAATATACCACTTTAAAATCCTTTGCTTCTTGCTTACTCTCCCAGAATCTTACCTAATCATAGCATCATTTTCCAAATACACAAACTCCTTTTAGTGTTGTATCACTGTGATATTCTCCAAGTTGCAAAGGCCCTTCTACCATACCACACATGTACATATTTTTCTTTGTGTCTCAGGAGACTCCAGTGCAATTGTGCACAACAGAGAAACAAGATAAAAACCTCAAACTCTGCTAGTGCATACCCCTTCACGGTGCAAGATTCCCTTACCACTTCTTTAAGCCTTGGTCCAGGCCCTTTGTAAATTGTCCAGCCATTGAAACCTCTATCCGTTCCCTTGGGTCTCTACCTCTGGCTCTGTTATGTAGTTTAACACACTTTACTCTTCAAAAACTTCCCCTGACATTCAGCCCAAATGTTCTTTAGTCCCACTCACAATTAATACTCCCCAGGACTGACCTTTGTTGGAAGTACAATAAACCATCCCTTTTTCTCCTGAGTGCTAACACTCTTTACACCCTGTGATCCCTCCCCTAACTCTTAGATGTCAGTGAAAATATTAAAGTGGACTCAAGATACACATTTCAGTGCAGCTCAGCTCTTTGATGATAACTGTTCTTAACCTTCAGAAACCAATTGGATCATTGATCCATTTGTTCAACAAACATTTTTTGAGCACCTACTGTGTACTCAGCATTGTGCTAAGCACTGAACCTAAGGGACATAGGCCTGTTATCTATCCTCATTTGCACTATTCAAAACCCACTACTGTTGCCTGCCACGTCACTCGTGGTAATAGGCTCAGTATGAATATAATTTTTTCCCTTTGCTTAAAACTTGATAATGTCTTCATACAACAAGTATTATATCTCAAATTGAATATCTCAACAAAAACCAGAAAATATTAATTTATGTAGTATGAGACAAGGGCATTTTGAATATTTTATTCCAGAGGTCAGAGATGCCTTTTGTTCTCTTGCCCAACTATAAACGGCTGCATTCTTTACTCCTAACATACAAAGACTAATTATTAGGTAAAGCCTTCATTATGGGAAAACAGAAAGCCAGAAGAATTCTTTTTAAATCATCCTAATTTCTCTGACTGCTTTTATAATAGATGTAATTAAAGCCTTTAAAATGTATTCTTTAAACTGAATTTCTCAGAAGTGATAAAAAAAAAAAAGGTCCCAAAACACAGAAAATGAATCACAATAAGAGAACACAGTCCAGGCACCCTTACCAATGTATCATTTCAATGTATTATTCTTTCTGCTACTTCCAGATCCTTCATTTCATTAGGTATACATTCACCTTAGAAAAGGAGACTGTACAAGAAGACCCTGTCCACCTTCTTCCAAAATAAACTCCTTCAGTTTTTCTCTTGATCCCAAAGTTCCTTGTCTTCTGTGACTGACCATAATAGCCCTTCTTCTGTAGTTCTTGCATCACTAAAAAAGTTAGAGCTCATCAGTTTCACCGAAACCTATGTTATTACCCCCTGTTCTCTTATGGTTCCACCTAGATCAAAGTTGCTACATTATCTTTTCCTATTTCCTTCCTTTATCTCACCATCTGCAAGTTTTATAGATTTAACTATCACATTTCTCTTCATTTGGGCCACCATTCAAGTTCAAGTTCAATTACACAGGAGTGGTCAAATATCAAGAAGGCTGTATAGCAGCAAGGAGTTTTAACTATCATGTGAACAAGGGAGGCACAGAAGAGTGTGAGGCATGGAAGTAAAATTACTGCCACTCATATTCACTGAATTCAGTGCGGATTTTATAAACCAGGTTTTGCATAACTGAGTTCTAATTTTTCCTCCAAATATTAGTAATTGTACCTTGATAACAGTGTTTTATGATCAAATAAACTAGGAAATGCTAGGTTAAAAACATATTTCTTTCTTCTTTTTTTTTTATTGTGGTAAAATATACATAACCTAGAATGTACCATCTTAACCACTTTAAGTTACAGCTCAGTGGCACTTAAGTACATTCACATTGTTGTCAACTATCACTAATAATCATCTCCAGAAGTTTTTCATCTTCCTAAACTGAAACTCAAACTGTACCCATAAAACAATAATTCCCAATTCTCCCTTCTCTCCAGCCCTTGGCAGCCACCATTTTATTTTCCATCTCTATAAATTTGACTATTCTAGGTATAAACCGAAATTGTATTTTACTTGTTCTTTTGTGACTGGCTTATTTAAGATCTTCAAGTTTCATTCATTTTGTGGCATGTATCAGGATTTCTTTCCTTTTTAAGGCTCAATAATATTCTATTGTATGTATATGCCACAATTTCCTTATCCATTCATCTGCTAATGGACACTCAGGTTGCTTCTGCCTTTTGGTTACTGTAAATAAGACTGCTATAAAAATTGGTATATAAATATCTGCTTGAGTCCTTATTTTCCTTTTTTTTTGGTATTTTTCCAGAAGTGGATTGCTAGATCATATGGCAATTCCATGTTTAAAGTTTTGAGGTACCACTACACTACAAACAGCTTTCTTGATTGTAGGATATTTTAACAAACAAGCATGTATTGTGATTTTCCAGGAGTAAAGCTTACTAGAAGCAGTGTTATCCAACTTTATTTGATTATGAAACCTTTTGAAACTATTAGTTGAGAATGCAGTTGGGAAAAGAAAAAAACCCAATCTTACCAAAATATAAAGTTTGTGCAGATAGTAATGTGTCTTTTCGCCATCCAGATACCCCAGAGAACTTCCTACCATCCTTACACAGAGATACCCTTTGATTGTTTGAAGCCTATATTCACCTTAGAGAAATCCATATGCTATGTGAATTTAGCTAATGATGAGAGAAAGATTTGTGTTCAGAATTTGGTAATACATGAGTAATTGAAACAGAGAGATAAAAAGAGACAAAAGGACACATAAGAGAAAAGAGAAGGAAAAGAAAAGAGGAAATACTTGTAAAGTACTTAGAATGCTCTAGTCACATACTATGTACTATTTTCATGCTTAAACGACAGAAATGGGGAAACACATATTTTAGATTCCTGAATTTCAGGGAAGGGCAGGGCCAGTTGTTTTCTACTCCTAAAAAGTCAGGAGAAGAATGAGTGGAGTTGAAGACCATTCCTAGTAGCTCTCAGTACTTAGTAGCATGGAAGCTGTTTTTGATAAATATCCACAGTGTCTGGAAAGCTAAAATATTTCATTCATGGTTCTGTAGATTTTTGCTAGTCTTCAGGAAGATTAAAATGGGGGAAGGAAATGTTGGAATTTTAATTAGGTACTTCATCCCCCTCAATATGGAAGGAATTAATGTTGCATCAGTAACAAGATTATGTATTTCTATTGTAACTTGTTCTGACCTAAAAGCAACCATCTGAGTTATAATTCTTTCTGTCTTCTGTACACAAATTCACTTGTTTTGGTTCATTAATCAAAACCACCTGGTAATATAAAACAAATTGGACAATTAAAGAAATGCTACAAACTCATATGCATTAAGACCAGAGTGCATGCTACCAAAAAATGATCCATCCCCTCTGCCTGTGTGTTGGGGGACTCTGCCAGACAGAATCAAATGCCATGCTCCTTATTAGCATCCATCATGATAATACTTAATCACACACATAGTGTTCAATTTCTATAGCAAGATAAAATAAATGGTGCCAGGTATCAAGCCCAGCAACTGGTATATCCTAACAAAAGTGACTGTTAACATTACTTGAATTTTTGATATACATATACATTTACCAATTTCAGAGCACATATATGGCCCTGATGCCTAATTATCAATAAAAAACTTACTTCTTTAGAAGGAACATTTGGATTCACGACTAAGACGCACAGAAGATTCATATAATGTTATGTATAATTTCCCACATATGTTATCAATTATTTGAAATATACTTAACAGAAAACATACTGCAAATAAAATGCCATGAAAGCAAACATGCTTTCTGAATAACTACATTTGTTTTTACAAATCATGAATTCCTTTAAAACCTGGCCAAATGATGCTAAATTATCAAATGGACTGAATGGGAAAACTGACATTGTTTGCACAAAAGCAATATTCTAGGAGAGAGAAAATGAATTCTGTAAATTGAGTTGGTATAAATCCACGTGCAGTAGCAGGAAGGCAGGCAAAGCCTGGGATCAGAGGAATCAAGATGGCTAGATCTGAGACATAAATGAGAAATTGATATTGTCTCTCTAATGTTAAATCTTATTTTTCATAAATGCCATGACATTAGGCTGTTTACTATGAGGCTGCCTTACCAACTGAGGTTCCTTTTGTTTCATGCCTCCACATCAAAATTCTTGTCCTTTGAGGAATAACTGTAGAACTTTTAAGTTCCCATAAGGGTCTCTTAGGCTCTATAGAGATCGAATCTTCCATTTCAAATCACAGATGTACCTAGCCATACATGTAGCATACTACGTGTCTCACTACAGAAATGGGCAAAATCATCACATTTTCTGACTCTTTAAGACGTAGTGTATTCAAAGGTCAAGACATCCTTATCGTGCTAGTAACTCTAAGCTATCTTCAATAACATATTGAAAACTATTTCATTCATTTATTCATGAAATATTCACAAAGTTCTTATTATGTGTCAGACACTAGTCTAGATGTTGAGGCTACAGCAATGGCGGGGAAAAGAAAAATCCCCATACTCATTGACTTTGGGAGAGTTGAGGGAGACACCAGACAATATAGAAGATGAACTTCGTGGGTAGTATGTGAAGTGGTGACAAATAATGAAAACTAAATGGCAAACAGCAGAAAATGTGGGAAGAGTTACGATGTTAACTAGAATGGCAAGGAAAACAGCAAGTGTATAGTCCCTGAGGTCAGAGCATGTTGGTGTATTCAGATACCAGCAAGAAGATCCACGTGGCTGGAGCTAAGTGAGGGGAGAGGAACAGGTAAAGAGGTGAAGAAGTCAGAAATGGGGGCACAGGGACCAAATCTTCTGAAGCTGTAGAAGCCTCTACATGATCACTTCAGCCTTCTGCACATTTGCAATTCTCAGGACATCACTCACACACAATTCAATATGAATTAGGATCCCGGACTTCAGAAATGTGTGATTCTGCCTGCCATTGTGAGGACTTCATATTTGTGCATTTTCCAGTTGTTGCAAATAAAGTTACTGTGATTCTACATGACTGTAGAAGCACTCTGAAGAGTGTAAAATGTAAACAAAATATCACTTCTTAATCAGAAAGCGTCACAATTTACATCCTAGCCTGAAATTGCCCTTATCAAGCATGGAATCTCATCCCTAGGTCATATAAAGGCCACCTTGAAGTAGAGTTTTAATCATCTGTGCTTTAGTTTAAGTCTTAATGTGATTATCAAAGTTAAATCCTTTCACTGTTATATTACCTACACACAAAGAACCAGTTTAAATTCCCAATTATCTTCTCTTGAAATTGGAAAATGGCTATTTCTCATGGAACACCATCAACAGGTGATTAGACCAGCCAATTTGGTCGATGGAGATAAGCAATTGAAGTTGAGACTTTCATCTAGCACAGCTGTGGAAATATCCTATGTAAACAAGGTCACACAAGACCCATACTCTTCTGCCAATACACATGGCCACAGTAAATTGGTGTAAGAGCCATCTTACTCTGGCCCTTTTCCAACTCAGTGATGAATCCGTTTATCAAAATCACTGGCAGGTAAATGTTGTAAGACCTTGGCCAGGGTATTCCTTAAACTTTAAGAGATGGAACACTTTGTAATGTATTTTCAAATTGAAAGTCACTTATCCTCTTAGCACCCCTAGAAGGTTTATGAACCAAATGCATGCTAAGAAATATTTTGAAAAGAACAAGTTAGGGCTTAGACGGAAAGGTTCAATATAGTGGATTGTAGTATACTCCCAATTCTATCTAAAATAGGTTTTCAGAATTTAAAGTTTAGGGTCCTATTTACTCGGGGAAAAAAGAAAGTGAAGCTAAGGTACTGGAAATGGGATGCAGTAAAACTCTAGGATTTCATCCAGCTATTGCTTGGAAATGAAAATTCCCTAATGGGAATAGGCCTTTGAAATGGGACATCTGGGTTTTACTAAGTGGGTAATTAAAAGTTTGAAATCTTGCCTGGAAAATGGGACAAAGGCTCAAATTACCAAGATAGGTGAGACATTCCCCACTGCCTTTATCATAGGAATGGCAGGGGTCCAGCCTCTAACAAAGCAACACAGAGAATGTGTGGAGTGGTAAACCACCCAAGGATGAAGGGAACTTTGGAATCTGATTTCTAGGAAATATTTGTCAGAAAACATGCTATACTTCCCACAGCTAATGAAATATCCTGTGTTCCAAGTCCAGCATGGAATGACTTATGCTTAGCCAGGTAAATCGTCATCCTAAAACACTTTCCTGACTCATGATCAAGACTACTCTTTCCTGAATCTTCATCAAGATTTGGACTTTCCAGGGGAATGGCCATACACCAGCTCATTGAATGAATGTCATTATCTACTAGTCCATCTGGGCCTCCTCCTAAAGCATATAGTTGAACCTCAGGGGCTCAAATTCAAGTAGAAGCAGTCTGGCTGTGCTTTATTCTGATAATAAATAAGGTTATAGGGTAGAATACTGAACCTAGATGAGAATACAATTAAATATAGACTTTGGGTTGTCTTCCCAAACCAGCTTATACAAGACTTCTCCCCATATTATATATAAGGTTCTTAATTTTTCTATGACATTTCTGTTTGAAGAGCATTGCATAGAGCATCTGGCTGGGTTGGAGGATTAGTAATAATCGACATAGAAGAATGCTTAGGAAAAATTGCTATTGTATTGTCATGTTTTAGGATATGCCTCATAGTAATGACATTCTACACAGCAGGTTATGCCATCCATTGGGACAGCTTATAATGCCACCTGACAGTTAACATTGGTATCTTTAGGGTCTCTGCATCACAATCCTCCAGGAGGCCATGAAGAATCATGGCTCAATGCTTAAAATATTTCACTCCACACACAATTTTGTAAAATAGTAGGAAAAGTATAATTTTATAAAATAGTAGGAAAAGTATAATATTATGGTAGAAATATGAGCATTGTGCCATGCTAAGAAAATATTTAGTTAGTTAGTAAGTGTAAATTAGTTTAATTTGGCACCCAAAGTAAGAATTTCCCGAGGCTAAGCACTAATGCACAACATTAGCACCTCACAATTAGAATTCAGAAGTGTTGAACATTTGTCCTAATGTTGCAAATCTTCTAGGAAAAAATATTTTAGACAAGTGTATTTCACTCTTATAGTAAATTCCTACAACAGGTTATTCTTTTTGCCGTATACTAAAAGGGCTATATGCAGCCCAAAAGAATAGATTATAAAACAAGACAAGATGTATTTCTATGTTTGATCTTGTCCATTCTACTCTTTGGGACATTGAGCAATATGCTGAAGCTCTCTGGGTGTCAGTTTTTCTTTGTACAGGAATAATGACATGTCTACTTTGTTTCAGTAGTATTTAAATCTTGATTAAAAGTTGTTTAGTATTTTATAAAAGGTAATTAAATCAACAAACCATATCACTAGGCCAAGGCCACAATAACCTCATCAACCATCTGCCTATATTTCCCTGATGTCCCAATGCCATATTTTAGGCCAGAAGATCCTGGAGGTAGTTAAGTAAGACCAAACATCTCTTTCCATGCTTTCAGATTTATTAGGATACTCCAAACATCTCACCAACCAGGATATATCAGTTGAGTTGGCATCTCATTGAACCATCTTTGAACCGGGAGGATTTCGACAGAGCACAGAACAATTGAAAGGTGACCAGCCCACCTGCTTTCCAAATACCTGTGCCAGCTGTGGATTTGCATAGCTGAGGAAAAATATCTGGAGTCTACTGGGCCCCATACTCTCACAGAGGACATTGCCATAAACTACCACCTCATCGGTAATCCCAGTGGGCATTGTGTCCTCAGGTCCTATGTCCATTATCCCACCACTATCACCACCAGCCACTAATCCCAACACTCAGTATCGTTCTGACCCTCTCTTTAAAGAGTCTAATGGATCTTAAAAACTGAGAATAAACTTAGGGTTGATGGGGGTGGGAGGGAGGAGAGGGTGGGTGATGGGTATTGAGGAGGGCACCTTTTGGGATGAGCACTGGGTGTTGTATGGAAACCAATTTGACAATAAATTTCAAAAAAATTAAATAAATAAATAAATAAATAATTTTCAAAAAAATTAAATAAATAAATAAATAAATAAATAAATAAAAAATAAAGAGTCTAATGGATCACAATGCTTCAGGTCAAGAGCAAAGAGGCTGGTAATACTTGGCTTAGAGGTGTTACCGGGACCAAGATGATATTCATTTTGTGTGTCCTCTTTGCATTAGTTTTAATTCCCTTGTCCCTATCTATGCCCACCTAAATCTAAGCTGGAGCAGAAAATGAGGGAATCTAGAATTAATTCTGTGAACCATCAGAGAAGTCCATTTCTTTGCTTATTCTGTTTGCCTGAACAAATCAACATGTATTGTTTGTATCCAGTTACACAACTCTTGAATAATCTCTCAGATTCTGGATTTCTGAAAAATCCTTATTACCAAAATGATCAATTGTGTAATAGAATAAAAATGGTCCTGCTTTTTCTCCCCATTGAAGGTATCAAAGATTTTAAAAAATGGTTATTTTTTTAAGTTAGCTGAAACATAACTTCTTAACAGATGCTGAAACTTAACCTAACTAGACTCAGGACATGACATCTTGAAATAAATAAAGCAATATGATACATAAAAGACTCCATAGACATAAAAATTATTTGTCCCATCGTACAATGCTGAGGTCTGGACATCCTTTTGTGGTTTAAAAGACTCCAGAATTCAATCATGGTATAAAATGCAGGAAAAGTACAAATAAACCTTTTAAGTGTTTTTGTTTTGTTACGAATATGAGTGATACAATGACTAAATGAAATAATCATGAAATGTCAAAGCATGAAACACAGTTCCAGCATGCTTGAATCCTCTAAATGAGGGTTGAATCTCTGGAAACCCTGGTGAGTCATGGCTGCAATGAACCCTTCACCTTGATTCTGAACACAACAATATACATGCTAAAGATTGGCATGGGGCTTCATGAGTTTACCTCATAATTTAAGCCCTTGAGGAAATTCAAAGGGAGGACTAGAGCCCCATTCTTCTAAACTCTCAAACGGGTGACTTTTGCTTTCTCTCTGCTTTTAGTCAGGAGAAATTGCCAGAGACACTGGTGGCACTCTGTGGGCACTGCCTGCAGACTGTGTAGCCAGAGAGCTGTGATGCCTGTGAAAGATCCCTGGGGATTTCTCTCCAAGAGTTTGCCTAAGGTCACAGATTCTCTCCTGTACTTCTGTAAATACCAGGAAGAGGTAAACACGAAGAAAGAAAAAAAGTCACCGACATAGCAAAAGGATGTTAATGAGGAAAAATAGACTGGAATTCGGAAGAGAGAAGTTTCTGCCTAAATACCAAGGGGGGAAAAGAACTTACTGATAATAAACCCACTGGATTTGAGTACCAAATGATTTTAAAAGACATAACAATCTAAAAACTATTTAAAACCGGATGTTCGTGAAAAAAATACAGATCCCTTAAAAAAAGGCCAAGGCTCCAGTAGCTCCTAGAGGAGAATGTAGCTGTTGATTATACACATCGTTTTATAATTTAGCATTTTCTGGGATATTCTTTCACACTAAAGATATTTGCACAGTCTTTCAATTTGCCAGTCATTGCCCTAAGTACTGTAGGGATATGAAGTTATATTATCCTCACAATAACTCTATGAAGTAATTACTATTATTTTGTTCATTTTTCCAGATGAGAAAACTGAGGCACCAGAAGCTTAGTAAGTTGCCCAAAGTCACACAGCAACTGATCAGGGAAAAGATTCACACTGGAATATGGCATGAGTATTCTTGTGTGCAGATGTGCAGAATAATTATCTTGGTTCAAAATATCAAGTTATTATACAGCTAATTCATCCTTCAGCAATTGTTACCCTTCTGCATGGCCAAATGAGGCAAAATTATGAAACATGTAAAAATTGTCTACTTTGTACTTTTCTCTGTCAATCTTCTGAGACCAGCCCCTCCTTAGAGAGCTCCTCCCACAGCCCTTGGCAACTAGAATCTTCATTTTTTTTTTTAACCTTTCCTTGTAACAAAACTTGCTGTCAGGTGTAAAAATGATTTAATAAACACGTTCCAATGAAAGAAGTGACTATGGTCTCCTCGTATATAGTTGGTGCTTATTGATGGTAGGCCATAGTGGTAAGGCATTTCCTCTCCCCAAAATAGCTTACTGACTTTCTGGCACCAAAAGTGCTAGGGCTTGGCAGAGAGGAGCTTAAAACCTTCACATTAGTCCTTGCATAACTGAAAAAGTAACTTTACTCTTTGTAGTACAGTTTGCAAAACTAATCACACTTGCCTATGTTCAGTTGGTTGTAATAAGAGAGAGAGACAGAGATGGGAAAAGGACATGGATAGTATCGCAGAAAATTAAAACAAAGGTTAATGTACCATATGAAGGGGAGGTTAGGAGTAGAGGCAGTTTCTGGGGCAGGAGGTTGAAAGAGTGAGGAAACACAATTCTACTGGAATTTCAACACCACAGCATTCCACGGAAACCAAGAGCCAGCTCAGTGGGGAACATCTGCCAGTTGCTTCCAAATGAAGGAGAATCATTCTTCCAATGAGAAAATAGTGATGAAGGATCATCTTGGACTGGGAATAAAATTGAATTTTTACAGTGCCAACATCAAGCTTATTTTTAAAACATTCCCTCAACAATTGTATGTGCAGCGAGAGAAAGAGGAGCAGGAATGTGGTTCCTCAGAATTAAAAGCATATTGTAAAAATAGTTCCATTAAGCATGCACCTAATTTAAAATACAGAAGTTTTATTAGGTTGAACCATTAATAATACCATTTTTATAAACCAAAAATGGTCAAATAGAGGCAATCACATGGTTCAGCCTCAAATGATGTCCTACTAATTAATATATAGCTGTAAATCACATTACTTAATATGTGTCAGTTGTGTTTGTTATACAGTGACTTTCCTATGGTCATACAACGCAAATTGCAAGTTTTCTGACTGGTAAAGTCTCCTTTCAATAGACCATGAATGCTTTCCCTTCAGCATTTATTCATTCAGCAAATATACAATATTTGAACATTTACCAGCCACCATGCATTGTGCTGAAAGTCGTTTAATGTGGAAGATTCACTTGCTATTTTTCATGCAACTGTTGGCCCCCAAGAACAACCAATTGGAAAGGCCTGAGTTTGTCGGGCGAGAGTCAGATCAGACTTGAAGGGGGGACGGAGGGTGATAAGAAATGACAAAGAGGAGGTGCAGGCCTCATAATGAGATCTATCTGTTCTTTCAAGAAAACAAACGTGCACTTTAGATAGTACGACAAGCTGAGAAAGGGAGGCCAGTCTGGGCAGGCACAGCTTGAAAGAAGATCATCCAGTCCAGCCTTGGAGTCATAGGCTTCCCTGCCTAAAAAATACCTGTCTTGGGATGGGGTGGTAAAGCCGGAGTGGGAAACAATCCTTTCTAAGGCAGTGGGAAGTGGGCTTTGGACCAGCAGCATTAACATCACCTGGGTGTTGGTCCCACCCCAGACCTACTGAATCAGAAACTCTGCGGGTGGGGCCCAGCAATCTGTGTTTTACAAGCCCTGCAGGAGATCTGCTGACAGGACAGGTTGAAGAACGCCGTTTAAAGAAAAGTGAGAGTTCCTGCCAGAGGTTAAGAAGGTTAAGGGAGTACAGGAACCCAAAGGGGAGTAAAAGAAGGCTCCAATCAGAAACACAAATCCTATTACATTTCCCACTTTCATATGAAAACAGAAGGTTCTCCTGTCACTGGGCACCAAGTCAATGAAAAATAGAAAAACAAATAAGGGGCACCTGGGTGGCTCAGTTGGTTAAGGGTCCAACTCTTGATTTCAGCTAAGGTCATGATCTCATGGTTTGTGAGTTTGATCCCCTGAGTGGAGGGAGCTCTGCACTGACAGCACAGAGCCTATTTGGGATTCTCTCTCTCCCTCCCTTTTTCTGTCCCTTCCCAGCTTGTGTGTGTTCTCTCTCTCTCAAAATGAATAAACTAAAAAAAGAAAGAAAGAAAGAAATACAAATAACAATTAACACTTACAGAGAGCTTACTATGTCCCCAGTTATTGGCTTCATACCTTACACAGTTTCATTTGCTCCACAAGACAACCTCCTAAAGCAGCTATTTAACAGATAAAGAAACTGGTGAGAGTAAAATAACGTATAGGTTAAATAACATCCCATTTTCCATGCATCTAACAGGTCATGAAACTAATTCAAAGTGAGGCAGTCAGATTCCACTCAGCTCTCTGCTTCTACTTCACAAAACACCCTACTGCACCAGAGCTCTCATTCCCAGTTTGAAAACATGCCCATTCTCCATAAGTTCTTCAGCAAAAGGACTGCAGCCCCCACAACAAGGTGAGAGAAAAGAAGGACGTGTACTCTCTTTGCTGAGTTCCCACACAAACCACTTTTCCCCTTTAATTTAGGGAAAAGCATCCATCAGAGAAAAAAAGGATGTAGCTCCACCTAGTGGATAAATGTCCCCACTTATTTAGAAAGGCCTTTCAGTTGTGCAAAGAGCACAGTAATGAAAATAGAAGCTACTCCTGACAAATCACTACAAAGCTAGCAAACCCAGCTAGGAGCGGAGAGTCGGTTCAAGAAGAGAGCTCAGTTGTATTCCTCTTCGGTCATGACCCTATTCTGTGAGCTGCCTGTGCAACAGCCCGTTTGGAGGAACACAAGAAAGGACACGCCCAGCTAGGAACCCTGTTATCCCCCAAACTCTCTGTGCACTGCTTTCCCAATCTGTAAATGCAGAGAATGCCATCTGACTTCTGTGCGTCTTACTGTAGACATAGTAAAGAAGGACTATGCTTGTAAATAGAACACGCTAATTCTGCTGAACTACAACAAACCCCAGTCGGGCTTCATTGAATGAGACACCTTTCATTCTCGGCACACTCTTCTAAGAAAAGAAGTACAAGAGTGCAGATAGAGAAATGGAACATAGGGCAGGAAAGCAATTTGCCTTAGTTTGTTGAGTGTCAGGAAGATGAAAATGACACATTTTACCGGGTTCAATCTGGCTATAGATCCAGATCCACCAAGAAAAGGAGCCACTGCTTCTGGCGTACCCTCCAGAAGTTGTTCAGATTCTTCGGGTAAAATTGCTACTTCCTGTGATTCTGTGATCTGCCTCAAACAGATAAAATTCACATCTGCTTTTCCAAGCCACCCACAGCAGCAGCACTACCCAAAGTATAGGAAATATTTGCTATATGGTAATAGAGTTCTATGTTGCCTCAAGTTTGGGAGGCACTGGATTACAAAACAAACAACCAAAAGCCTGTTGAATAATCCAGAGCTGTGTAGCTGCTCAGGTGATAAATCTCCAAAGGAGGGGTCTGGTCCACTCTATTTGCTCAGGTATTTGGCCGAGGATCATTTCTCTCTTTTTTGGCATGGTACCCAGCGGGACTGGCAATCAGTAGAACACACAACAGGAAACATAACCTAGAGCGAGAGGTGTGCTTCTTACAAACCCTTCTCTCTTAGCTCACATCTTAAAATAATCCCAAGCAGGCTGTTCAGGTCAGTGTGGTAACTTTAGTAACCAGTTTTTAAGATACCCAAAATAACATGTCTCTGAGGAAAGCTAAATATCCATTGTGATTTTCCAATAGAATTATAGGCAGTTCCTTCTAACTGGCTAGTTACACAAGTCCAGGGAAATGAGATCTCCTTTAGGGCCTTTATGGACAAAAAAGAACAATCTTTTTCCATCTCCTCCTTAGCACACATCTCTGAGTGGATTGCTCTATGCCCCCTCTGTAGTTCTAGAGATGCCCTCCTGTCCCTGAAGTCTGATTCTTCCCTTCAGCAATGAAGGATCCATTTGGTGGTCTGGTGGACAGAGGTTCTGGGAATTCAAGGAGACCTAACATACAGTCTCTGCTAGAGAGGAGCCTAAATTCTTATCTCTGGAATTGCTCGTATCTGTTCGGCTGCTGGCTTAGTTGTCTGACTCTAAGGACTGTGGATCATTAGTGAGGTTCTTCAGCCCCCTCAGCAGCTCCCAAGGGGCCCTGCAGCAGCTCTGCCCTGGGTTTTCCCATGGTTTCCCAGCACACCCACAACTGTCACCTCTGCCCTTTCTTTTTCACCGAGCTGGGCCGGGGCCACTGCTGGAGCATCACTGGTGATTTTTGCTTGTGTTTTCTTTTGCATCCCGATAGCACGGCTGCTCTCCCCTTGCTAATGGGAAAGACTGCTTCTACTTTTCTACTCTTTTGCAGAAACAGGCACCAGAGACAGAGACAGAAGAGGCAGAGGCCCCAGTCACCTGCACGCTCCAGGTTTTCTCTTCAGTTCCAGAAAACGGGGAAACTAAGGAGCTGTCGCTCAGTCCTCTTATTCCACAAGGGGACTTGGCACAGACTTGGAGGACAGCTGTGGTGCCCTCCTGATGGCTGCCTGAGGCCGTGCCCTCACAGCCTTTCCATACCCGTAGCAGCCAGCAGCCAAGCCCATCTTCAAGGCCTGCTCTGGGGACCCTTTTCAATAACAGAGTTTATGCTTATCTTTGCAGATTTCCTCCCCACCAACACAGATTTTCTTCTCTCACGCTAATTTGACAAAAAAAATGTGCCTCTTTCAAAGTCCCACCTAGGAAAGAGAGAGGGAAGGAAATTTTATTCTTCCTTTCCTCCCTTCTGAGCTGCATAGTGCATTTCCCCTGGGCTCAGAAAACCAGGTTGTTAATGTAATTGTGGGCTCACCCAGGAACAGAACCACCATTTATAACCTCACTTCTAGAAGAAATGGCAATGCCGGGAGCACGGAATCCGGCACCCTGGGAAAGTACGCCTGTTCAGTGATTGAAGGGAGAAGTCTAAGGGTCACCCTATCTTCTGATGGATAAACTTTTGAAATGAAAGTTTATGAGTTGGAGACTTTTGTGATTTAGGCATTGATTGAATGATCCTCTAAACCCATTGAAAATAAAAGATTAAGGACTGCCCAAAAGGAAACCTTGTTATAGAAGACTTCAAACGTGAGATGGGGAAAGGAGAGGTAAACTGCAGTTCCCAGGCCAGAAGTGGCAGAGACCCCATATTAGAGGCCAGAAGTTGACCTCTGACATCCTGAGTAACTACAATCTTGCCCCTTATAAGGCTTGGTCCTTCCTCTGTACATCAGGTTAATAGCAATTGCCAGCTTCATACCTTGCTTTGCAAGGATGCTGAATCCTGCCTTAAATTACCCAGGGAACAAAGCTCGCGTCTAAATTCCAAAAGAAAATTTAGATACTTCAACCTCAATTTTTTTCTTTCCTATCATCATAGGTATAATATGAACAAAGATAAACTACCCTTCAATGAGTTTCAAAAGCTCATTGTTCTTAGAAACAAACACCAAATTCTTTAACGTGTCCTTCAGGGCCCTGTATGACCCTATACTTCCTATTGGCCTCCCAAGCCTTGTGTCATATCCTCTTTCAGACCCTCCCGGGTACCATGCTACTTCCTGCCCCAAGGTCTTTGCACAGCTGTTCCCTCTGCCTAGAATTCACTTACTCCTCTACAACTGCCCACAGACCCTTTTCACCCAGTGAAGGCCTACTCACTCATCAGTGCTCAGCTCAAACGTCACCTCCTCTAGGACTCCTCCAACCCCTGACATCGATTGGACTCTGCTCCCCTGCCATGTATTGTCATAGCCCCCTTTGCTTCTAGTACCTTTTACAAGGAAAAGCAATTAGTGTATTGGGTAACTGGCTGATTTGTGCCTACTGTCCCCCACCACACAAGCAGAAATAATTGCAAATAAAGGCAGTCAAATTCTGAAATGAAAGAAGGAAGAAACAGCAGAACCTTAAAACAAATTTAAAAGAAACCTTCCTCAGGTGACAGCTTCTGCAGAAGGATGATACTTCATAGGATCAGGAACACGAGCTCTGGAGACAGACCGCCTGGATTGTCATCTCGGCTCTGCCACTTAGCAACTGTGTGATTTGGGGAAATGTGCACAACCTCTCGTTTTCGGATCCCTTCTTTGTGAAAATGAACAATTTGTACCCTGTGATCGCTAAGCTCTGCTATTTGTTTTTGTTTTTGTTTAACTTTCAACCAGATGGTAGGCTACCTACCTGAAGACATGGTCTGCTTGGAATAAACTTGTATCTCTTGCCGGGCGGGACAGAGTTCTCTGTCCACGGTTTAGAGTTGTGGAATTTATTTTAGTCCTTTAAAATGAGTGTAGGTAAGCACTATGCTTTAAATGACCATTCAATGCTCTGTATAAAGCTGATATCTATGGATTGAGATCCTTGAAACTGTTTTGGCATATAACTATTATTTTTATTTTCAAAGCAGTGACCACAGTCTGATCTTCACAGGGTGGAGATAATGGATTTGTTTCTGCAAAAAGTTGTTATTTGGGAGCTTTGCCTTCCCTGATGTTCCTTTTCTCCTCAAACTGAGAAACAGGATCATATATCATCATTCTTTTTTTTTTAATTTTTTAATGTTTTATTTATTTTTGAGAAAGAGAGAGACAGAGACAGAGAGACAGAGCATGAGTGGGGGAAGGGCAGAGAGAGAGGGAGACACAGAATCTGAAGCAGGCTCCAGGCTCTAAGCTGTGAGCACAGAGCCCGATGCAGGGCTCGAACTCACAAACCACGAGATCATGACCTGAGCCAAAGTTGGACACTTAACTCAGTCACTCAGGTGCTCCAGATCATCGTTCTTAATAGGATACTTTGCAAAGTGTTCATGTGGTGTGAGATAGATATAGGTGTAGATACTAAAAAATAATATATATATATATATATATTCACAGACACACACACACATATATATATACATGTACATATATACACACAAACACACCTATACATATATGTGTAATCTCACCTTATTTTGCCCTGATAACTTTATTTACCAGAAAGCACCATCGATCTGTTGAGAGCACCACTCAACATAATTACAATCAGAAGGATCCCCAGTCTGACACTGCAATCACTCAGACTTTGGATTTCTTCCTAAATCCTAATATTCAGGTGACTTCATGACCAGCCACATCTACCCAAAACACACAACATGAAGTGAAAGAAGACAGCATGAGTGAAGCTCGTATTATTGTATTTCCTAATTGGCTGTTTTGTGCACAATCTGGTATAGGAGGGCAGCTGCACAATGCTGAATGTCATTCTCACCACATATTACGGGTCTTGCCTACACTTACAAAACGTATGGATATGCATAAATATTTAGAATGAAATGCAACAGCCTACATAATTAGATCACTAGAAAAGCAGGAGGCAGGGAGGCAGAATTGAGGTTGTCTCTGGGTACCTACCTAGCCCAGCTATTTCAAATTGGTGGTCATAGGACCAGTTAAGGAATGACACCATCTTATCTTCCCCATGGCCTTGAGAGGAATAAGTTGGCCACGTGACAATTCAGGATAACCCAGGGTCTCAAACATCCTCAGTCCATAATTCTACCGGCCTGCTTGCCTCCACACCCAATGCATGCCTCTCTAGCTGTTTGTGGTTTAAAGGAAGGAACAAAGACTGCGTATAGATTTGCTAATGAAAATTTACTTAAGTCCATGTTTGGCACCTGACTCATTTGTCCCCTCCACCGAATGATTCCACCTGATATTCCTGCAACATAACCTTTGCTTTTGTTTCTATTTA
The DNA here is from genome assembly GCF_016509475.1 of Prionailurus bengalensis. Taxonomy (NCBI): domain Eukaryota; kingdom Metazoa; phylum Chordata; class Mammalia; order Carnivora; family Felidae; genus Prionailurus; species Prionailurus bengalensis. The sequence continues at coordinate 81,641,569 of NC_057349.1, read as the reverse complement.
TCTACCAAGGATTTCAAATGATTTTATCCCCAAGTTCACGAGATAATTTATTACCTGATATCTACAAAGTGACTCCATTTACTATTATTATAACCATGTCATTCTTCCAAAGCTTCACTCTGGAATATTATGACAAAATAGCAAGAACATAATTTTAACACACATAAAAATTATTACCATGCAGCTGTGAAAGTATTTCTTTCCTGTCCTGAGGTCCACAATCAATCCTATTTGTGCATACAACACAAAGAGAGCAATAATTTAACGCCCCTTGATTTTTTTTCCTCTTCCTGAAATCTATTCAGGAGGTAGTAAAAGGCCTCAAAAACCTAAGCTTTGTGCCAAATATCTGCAACAGTCTTTCTGCAAAAACTCAAATGAAATAATTAAGAAGCTGCTTAAGCAACCATTTGCCACAAACCAGATTGAGGGATTTGAAATATGTACAAATATTTTTAAATAACCCCCCAAAGGGGAAATTCGTACTAATAAGGGAGGACAGCAGCAGCTCCTGCTGCTGCTGTGCATCTTGGGAGTACATATGAGTAAATACAAACACGTTCCAACATTTTTCTTCTTCCCTAAGGTATCTGAAAGAAAGACTGATTTTAACTGCTACAAATCTGGGGCAGAGCTTTTTCTAATAAGATTTCATAATCTTCACAGCACAATACTCTCTATGTTAGAGCAATCCCACGACTCGTAATTCCCCAGCAGTTAGTGTGCTAGGGTGAACTTCTGAGTCTCAGATAACATTATGGCTGTGGTTTATGCCCTGATTGATAACATAGTCAATGGAGGCAACCTGTCCCAGAGAAAGGATCCAAAAAGCTTTGCATAGTGTTTACGATACAGATAACCTCCTGGCTGACATCTGTGGAGGAAAACCTTTGATGGATGAAAGAGGCTATGAGATCCTGTGCACCCAGATAGCTCTGGTGAATTTCTCGTATATCACTCTTTAGACAATTACAGCACTTTCGTCATTTTATGTGGTCACAAAGGCTTAACTGATTTTTATAGCAATATGTTTTGCAGAGAGTATTTGATAAATATAATGAAATCATTTTATGCTAGATCCCAGGGGACAGGCCAGGGAAATGTTGTTAAAAAACAATATTTCTCTGTTATATATCATATTAGGCTCTGTACTGTTACTGGAGCCTGAGTCTAATTGGAATGTTTAAGAGCCTCCCTTGACCAATACATCCTCTAATTCCTTACTACTCAAAGTGTGGCCCCTTGACCCCAGCATCAGCATCACCAGGGAACGTGTTAGAAATGCAGAATCTCAGGTTCCACAAAGATTTATTGAAGCAGAATCTGAATATTAACCAGATCCCCAGGTATCCCTATACACACTAAAGCTTGAGAAGCACTCCTCTCTTCCATCTTAGAGCAAGCTGCAGTCACATAATGAAGCCAGGAAACAACAGAAGGGAAAGGGACCTGGCCACCAAGTAACCAGGATTTTTACATCTCTTCCCTCTAGCATCCTTTCCATGGTGTTTTGGCATTGACTAGCAGTCTAAGACCCAGAACTGAAACGGCTTGAGTGGGTCACGAATTATTTGTGATCCAGTAAACACACGGTGGGGTCATGCAAAAGAGGAAGATAAGGCATCCGGAGAAGCTGGGAAAAGAATATTAGGCCGAAAATCCTTAAATTGACCAGAGCAGCTTAATGGGTGTGGTGTGTGCAGAGCAGAACTCTACTTACTTCAAAATCTATTGGCTTTTCAAGTGCACCTGTGATATGCACAACTTTAATCTAAGATGATTCAATCCATTCCTAAAAGGCTTCTCTATTCTCTTAGAGAATTTCCCCACTGAAAGAATAGGTTATTACATACAAAAGGCTAATGATATATTTAAAGCACAGAGAAACCAAAAAAAGAAGAAGAAATACAATGTTATTTAGATTCTGACTTCTGATGCACTTACAATGCTTCTGGTTATAGAGAATGCAAGATCAGTCAGCATGTGTGTCCTCTTTAGAGATTAATTATGACTTTGAGAGCCTTTTAACTGATTGAATTGAACATTAAATTTTTGAGCTGCCAAAGGGACTTCTTTAGACAATTTTAAAAGACCAATAACCAGTGTAAATAGCATGCTGCCTATCAGCTTCCCCTAAAAACCAGGTGGAGTGTCATGTACAGAATGCTGGAGATCAAATTGGTCAGCACCATGCAGAGGATGTTTCTGGAAAGCCCTCCCCACCAAAAGAAGAACCCTTTGCTGAGGAAGGAGTCTTTAATCACTAAGTGACAGGTTTCTGGAACAGAAAGTACTGAATTGTTCTATCATTGGTAAAAGGGCTATTCAGCCCGTTTCCTCATAATAGCAAGAAAGTCTTGAACTAGCTTTCATGTTTTGCAGGAAATGAAAAATAACAGAACTGAATTATTTTATTTTATTTTATTTTACTGTTGAAGTCCTTGGGTCAATCAAGAACAGCTCTAGGGTCCTATCACTATTTCCCATTCTATCAGGCCAGCTGGCGGCCACGCTGGATACAGCACATTGCTTCTGTAAATAGATAGAAATGTCTAACATGAATGATAGGATTCAAATCTTTTCAAAGCTATTATATTAACATACAAAAGATCCTTCAGCCAAACTATGGCATAGGGCCACAACCAAAGATCAAAAAAAAAATGTTGTTTATTGTTGTTTTTGTCTTTTCCTCTAGCCTTGTTGTACTTGATGAAATTGAATAACGACATCTAAGATATACTTTTATGGTGTTTACACTTTACAAAACACTGTCACATACTATTTTAGTTAATACTCAATGTATCTCTGTGAGAAATGCATTAATATCCCTGTGTTATAGATGAAGAAACTCAATTCCTAGAGCTCTGCCCAACAGCTCAGGGGTAACAAGTGAAAGAGACACTGTGCTTCCTTCATAGAGGGAGGTCAATGCTATACTTAATTAAGAAGGAGATATGTTAACAGTCTCTCCCTAATCCCACAGAATAAATTCAAATTTTGCAGGAAAGTGTACAGAGGTGAATGGTAAATAAAGAATTCAAGCCTTCATGCAGTGTCATTTCCCAGAGTAATATCACTGTGAAGAGGTTTTTTTTCCCCTAATTTTAAAACGCAACTCCTCTCTCTCAAATCTAACTCATCTCTCAGAATCCAATGACTACCCTTCCTCTGCCTTGAAGACTTCTTTGCACACCATTCAGAAATGAATATTCTTTTCCTCAAACTTGGACGGCAGGAATATTGGCTAGACATGGATCATGATATGCGTCATGTGATTGTTAGTCATGTCCATTGGCTCGCCTACCTATTTTGAGTGTAGGCTTTGAAGTGTAGGCTTTGAGTGTAGGCTTTGGTGTATCTTATGGGTGGAACAACATAGCCTCATATGGAAATCATGGACTCTGAAGTACCATATCTAGATTCAAATCCCAGTGTCTCTCTTCATAGCCATGGAAACTTCTTTGCACTTCTCTGACACTGCTTAATATCATAATGTCTGTAATTTTCATTAAATCACCCCAGGTTATCAGCATGATAAACTCTAAGTGCCAAATAGATGAAGTTTTAATTCAAAGCCTGGGCAGCTAACTTGCTCTGAAAAATGTATAGTTCGAAGGGTGGTCAGTTCCCATTGTAACCCAAAGGGCCACATTTTAGAAGTAGCCCCTTCATGTCCTTCTCTTATCGGTATCTTTATCCATGACAGATCTTTTGCTGCTTTACATACTAATCTTGTACCATTATCCACCAAAAGAATCCAAGTATTCAGCATACACATATAGACTTAGGTCAGTTTGCTGCATTTTCTTATCTTTAAACAATGATAAAAATACTTGCCTTTCAGAGACACTGTGTGGATAATAAGTTTAAACAGCACTCATTCAGTAGAGTTCACTCTCTTTCTCCTAGATGGCTATGTTACACCTTCCCATTGGCCCCCCAATCTCCAGTATCTCTCTCTCCTCACTCTTGACTCACTTCCCTGTCCACTAAGAAAGTAGGAGTAGCACAAACCAACTTTTGCCCACAAAACCACCACATCTACTGCCCTAGTGACATCTGAACACCTAGCATCTGGCTTCAATCTTGTTACTCTAGTGATGGGTCTATGCTCCCATCTAGTGCCAGCCCCTCCACATGATCTCCAGACCCATCACCTCTCATCTACACAAGTACATCACTGCAATCACCACCTCCCCTCCTTAATCATCAGTTTCTTCCCTCCTCACTAGGTCATAAATATGCTGAAATTTTTCCAAGCTGTATCTCTGATTCCGGTGAATAATAACAGTAAACAATCATTGGATTCCATATCCAACTCCAGATAAGCTCCATTTTTCTGCTCTCATTGATAACAAAATATGCAACAGAGTTATCTATACTCCTGCCTCTAACTCTTTACCTCCTCATCTTGAGGGCATTCTAACAGGCTTTTTTACCCTTCTGACAAATAGCTCTCCTCAAGAGTGGTGTCCTCAATGCTAGTTAACTGTCAATCCAATTCTGAAGTATAGAATATCAAGAACACATTATATCGATGTTCACTTGCCATTTCTTTTTTTCCCCCTAGCTTCACTGAAGTATAATTGACAAATAAAAACTGTTCACATTTAAGGTATACAATGTGATGTTTTGATGAGCATATACTTTGTGAAATGATTACCAAAATCAAGCTAGTCACTGTATCTATCATTTCACATAGTTACCTTTTTTGATGAGAATAATTCAGATCTACTCTCTTAGAATATTTCTAGTACACAATTCAGTATTAGTAAGAATAGTCACCATGATGTGCAGCAGGTCTCCAAAGCTTATTCATCCTGCATAACCCTTTAACCAACATTTCCCCACTTCTCACATGCCCCCATTCCTGGTAAACACCATCCTACTTTCTTCTTCTAAGGGCTCAACTTTTACTTGTCCTTTCTTGAGATGCTCTATCCACTTGGCTTCAGGGTCACCATGCATTTAAGACTGTCCTTCTTTCTACCTCACTGGCCACTCTCTCCAGATCCTTCTCTGATTTTTCCTCATTTCCCTACATGTCACATGATAGGGCGGCAGAGTTCAGGCTTCACAACTCCCCTATTTTCACTCCCTGTCCAGGTGATCCCCTCCCATCACCTCTGCTCAAATAGAAATTGATATGCTGATAAGCCCCCCTAATTTGCATCTCCAGCCACAACTACTCCCTTGAATCCAGGCTCATTTTTCCCATCTGCCTCCACATCTTCTCTTGGATGCCTAGTAAGTATCTCAAACGTAGCATGCATAAAGATCAAGCTTTTCATCATCTTTCCTATCCTTCTGTCAGGACACAGCAACTCTATCTCTCCAGCTGCACAGGCTAAGAGATCTTGGAATCATCCCTGACATTTATTTCTCCCACACCCCATATCCAATTCATCAGCAAGTCCTGGTGACTTTTACTTCAGAATCTTGCTTCTCTTGAGTTTGATCTTTCTCATCCTATCATCAACTCTATTGTAGGTTGTTGGAAAGCCTTCCAACTGGCTTCTCTGCTTCTCCCTGGCCTCCATAGAGTCACTTCTCTACACAGGAGGCAGGGTGATCCTATTAAAAGCTAAATCTGACCTTGTCATGGCTCTGTTCAGAAAGCCAAAATCCTTTCAATATTCCATGAGGCCCTATAATATGACCCCACAAACCCATTGCCCAGGTTTCTCCAACCTCATGTCACCTTATTCACCTCTTTTCAATTGCACTGGCCCTCCTGCTGTTCTGAAAAGCCTAGCACATTCTTCCCTTGGTAACTTTGTGCTCACTTTTCTCTCTGTCTGACAATGTCTTCTCCCAGATTTCTTCATGGTTTTCTTCCTCACTTTATCAATAATGGCCATCTTATTTATCTCATGACCAGTGAGGTCTTTGCTAATTCTCCCATATGAAAAATACCCCTCGACATTCTGCATCACCATCCCCGTTTCCCCAAAGCCTTTATAGTTATCTGACATAGGATATACTTAACATACTTATGGTTTCTGTTTCTCCTCATTAAAATGTAAACTTTATGAGGCCTTGATTCTGTATACCCAGAGGTTAGAAGTATCCCCTGTTTTTAGTAGATGCTCAGTCAATGTTTATTGAATGAATGAATAGCAACTACTCCATAACTTTCATTGTTGCCACCATCATTATCACCACTGTCTCCCAAAACCACACCCTGGGGCCTTTCCCAGGAGAAGTATATGGTGGTTCATTGTTGATGGTATACATGTCATGAATGCATGGTGATAAACATAAATTTCTGCCTCTTTCTATGTGTTCCTAGGTTTATAACACCATGGTTTATAGAGAAGTCAGTCCAGAGTAAATTTTCTAGCAACAGAAGAACTCTTTCTATCCACTTAATAGTTATTGAGAATGATGATGATGATGATAATGATGATGATTATTTTTAAGGCAAATATATACAGCATCACACACTGAACAGCATATATAAGAGATGTGGTTTTTTTCTTCCTTTAGATAATCTATAATAGTTACTCTGGCCTAAAAATAGTGAAACTAAATATTTGGTCCTAAAATATAATTGTCTAATATGATGGCATCTTTTTTTATATCATCTTTAACAAAATTTAGCATGCATATAAAAAACAGTTAATATCCTCTCTGTTCTGCCTCCTATTTGACTGCTTTCTGCCATACAAGCTCAATGTGAGAGATAATACAAACATTATACCATCTATCCACAGTTACTTATTCAGGATTTACTGGACCACAACTAGTTTCTGGCTATATTATGTCATCCTCTACGTTTGCCTCATTTTCATAAAGCCCCATTAGTAAATTCTTCATGATCCCAAATAACCATAACGATTAAGCACGTAATTGTAAATTGAAAATCTATGTGTGGGATTAGCTCAATTACTCATTTTGTGAATAATTCAAGGCCCCAAAGAAACTTACATTCCATTGCTATGTTATTTATTCTAGAATTGTAAATATAGCATCACTTTATTCATGTGGGCTCCATCAAATTGGAATTTGAAGAAAGGCAGAGAAGGTAAAAGCTGAAGGTTATCTTTGATTATGATGTTCTTCTTAACTAGTTTAATTATTTTGTAACCAAATATAAAAGAGAAAAAATACTTGAGAATAAACAATTTTGCAGAATTCTCAGAAATAAGAATAAGATTTTTGCCTTATGCATTTAATAAAGTATCCTTTAATGCTTTATTAAAGGAATTAAAGTATTAAATAAAGTATCATTTAATAAAGTATCCAACCTAATAGCAGGAACCTTTCAGCTCTGATTCAGTGGTTACCTCAACTCTTTGATTTTGTTATTTTGTTATTTTGATTTTGTTATTTTAGTCTATAATTACTTTCACTAGGCACTAACACTTTAACCCATACTACACTGTAGTTTAAAAGTAATTAACTGAACTTCCATTTAAAAAAATCCCATAATTCAACATGCTTGATATTTTAGACTTGTTCTTCCCCATCAAATCTGAGCAATGTTTTAGCTCAGGAAACATTTAGGAAACATTTGAAGGATCACTAACATTTTTTTGTATAAGACAATTCAGGTGCAATTTACCTTTCATGAAATTTTGTTTTCAATTTAAAGTAAGCATTTTTTTTAATTTTTTTTAATGTTTATTTATTTTTGAGACAGAGAGAGACAAAGCATGAACAGGGGAGGGTCAGAGAGAGAGGGAGACACAGAATCTGAAACAGGCTCTGGGCTCTGAGCTGTCAGCACAGAGCCCGATGCAGGGCTCGAACCCACGGACCGCGAGATCATGACCTGGGCCGAAGTCGGACGCTCAACCGACTGAGCCACCCAGGTGCCCCTAAAGTAAGCATATTTTAGTGAATTTGCTTTGTTGTATTTGAGACATCAAGTTGTTTGCCCAGTTAATTTTGTTAATATAAAATTAATAATATTCTATACCTATGTAAAAACATAGATATAGAAATATTCTGTTCTACATATTGTATATTCTTTTGTAAACATTCTATATTTCACTGCAAGAATCATTAGCATTACATATAATGTCAATACTTAAATGTGAGTTCAATGAGGACAGACTTTCAAAACTGGTAACTAACTTGGAAGACATTGTTTTAACCTTCCTGTGTTAAAAAATGCAAAATATTTCTCCTTATTGACACTGAATATTTATAAATTCACTATTTATTGGCTTGTTTGTTCTTTTCATTACTTGAAATGCCTCAAGGAGCCATCAGATCCACAGATCAAATAATTTAGGCACAAATCATATGAATTGAAACTATCTCAGCAGACACAATTTTGTTATGTAGGAAAAAATTATATTTTGCACCTGATGGTCAACAAACTAGCAGTTTGCTTTTCCAGAAGGGAAGGGAATTTCAGTGACAAGGGTCTTCTGAAACCTTCTGCGTCTGCTTCCCTGAGATTCAAAAATGGCCTTGCATGTTCTCTCAGAGCCTCAAGGCTTGAAAGTCATCCAAAAGCCAGGGACCAATCTAAAACAGATTGGCTTATACCCAAATTTAATGCAACTTCCTTAGAGGAAACTGATTTCCCTCATTATCCTTTATGTAGATAATATGTGGAATTAATTCTCCTTCACTAAGTTATCATTACATCAAGCAGACAAACAGATATAATGTTATTAAAAGTAATGGAATGAGTTCATCCACTGTTAACTTTAATGGTTTGTATCCTCTCAGGTGTCCCAGAGAAATGCCTCTGTCTTACCACTTTAGCAGATTTAAGGTCAGGGCTAAGGTTACCAAATTTCATGCTCACTAGAGAAGGTTCTGTTCTCTCTCAGGCCTTACTCCCTTGGAGCTCTGAATGAAGCTAGGAGGAGCAGACGTAACTGTTCTAAAGACTTCTTTCCAACTGTGATGATAACAGATACAGGCATGTGTTTCTACATATTTATTTTGCAAAGTAATTGCAAAATATTTTATTTTTACAATGAAATTATAAAGAGACATACAAGATATATTTAACTTCAACATTTGTTATAGATTTTTCCTTTCTAGGCCTTGGAAATAGTATTTCTTTTTAAATATTCAACAATCATACTTACATACTTATTAATATTCAGAGTGAGTAAAAGCTGGGCAGGTAACACCTTTACATTTTAAGCATCAATCTTGTTGTTCATTTTGCTGAAGTAAAACCTAATCAACCTTTCTTTGCTGCAAAAAAGCTTTCACTAAGCATCTCTTGGCTGTATAAGAAAAAGAGAATTATAGAACTATAAGTGTGATGCAAAGTATATACACATATACACTGATATGTATTCATACATACACACTGACATATATATAATATATGTATTATATGTATATATAAATATGTAACAGACCATCGCAGAAACATGTAAAATATGTAACAGACTGTCACAGAAACACATGTTTACCCCTATTTTAGTTTTATTCATTGAACAAGAACTTATTGAATCCCTACTATGCATTAGGCACCATATTAGTACAGAGAATATAAAGACAAACAATAAAGACTTTTTGCCCTTAAGAAGTTAATGATTGAAGAAAGAAGGCAAACTTCAGTATCAATAACTATAATTGCATGAGAACTGCTCTACACAAAAAGAAGTTGTGGGCATCAAAAAATTAAGAATAAAAACAAGATTCTGGACAAAATGTAGTAACAGGGACTAAATTTACCCCCCTGTTTGAGATAACTAAAATGCCAGACAAAATATGTAAAACCATGATTTTCAACACATTGGAAATGAAAGGAAATGATCTCCAAGAATGAGGGGATCCCCATCATTGCCCAGCTTACTTTCTGAAGAAAATTTCTAGGTGGTGACAAAGGGGAAATACAGGTTGAGCCCAGGGAACATCCTCAGTTGAGAAGACAGGGCTAGTTTAGGAAGGCCAAGATAACCAGTGTTTGTGGGACAGAATACTGAAGAGGAGAGAGATTCACAGAAAGAGAACTCCGGAGATCTGCAGATGATCCCTACTGAGTATTCAGTAAGTAGCAAGCAGTGTATTCATGTTCAGAAACCACCTGAGGCCAGGAAAATAACTACCCAGGAGGATTAAAGGTGACCATACCCAGGGATCACACAGGGCAAGGAATAATGCCCATTCCCAATAACCAAAATGGAAATCTCATAATTGATTTGCATAAGTTAAATAACAAAAGAGGAGGAGTAAATAAACACTGCTCTAGTCCTACATAACAAAGCTTAAGGGAAGACCCAAAGGATTAAACTATTACTAAGTACTATTACTTACTATTACTAAGTACTTCAGCCACATTCAAGTATAAAGCTCAAGAATATTTTTAGAAATACAACACCTAGCAGTCACAATGCCTGGCATCCGTAAAAAATTACCAACTATGCAGAGAAGAAGGAAAACACAATCTATAATGAGAAGAAAAAATGTCAACCAATCAAAACTAACCCAGATATGACATAGATGACATTAAAAAAGTTATTATAACTGAAATATGTGTATTCAAGAGGCTAGGGGAATGACTGAACATTTAAATAGAAGATATAAAAAAGACCTAATTTGAATTTCTAGAAGTGAAAATTACAATGTCTGCTTTGTAAAATACACAGGCTGGAAATATGAGAGATGACATTTTCAGAAGAAAAGATAGTAAACTTGAAGACACAGTAATCACAACTATCCAAAGTGAAACACACAGAGATAAAAGACTAACAAAAAATGAACAGAAACTCAATGAAATATAAGACAATTTCAAATGACCAAGTATATGAGCAATTGGAGTTCCTGATAGAAAGGGGGAAAAACACTTTTTTTTTAATAGTAGCTGAAAAACTTCCAAATTTGATGTAAACTATGAAGACGCATATCAAAGAAACTTAACAAAGGCTATGCACAAAAAACTATGTAAAGAAAACTATACCATGACAGATGTAAGCCAATTACTTAAAACCAATGATAAGAAGGAAATGTTAGAAAAAACTTGCACACAGAAACACAAATATATGGATGACAGCAGATTTATTGGAAGCAATGAAAGCAAGAAGACAATAGAGCAACATCTCTAAAGTATTTTTAAAAATCAACCTACAATTCTCTATTTTACATAAAAGTTTTTCAAAAGTAAAGATAAATTAAGGACCTTTTTGAAAATTAATACTTTATTTTTTAGAGTTGTTTCAAGTTTGCAGTACCAAAATTTGTGATAAAATATAACTTAGAAACAAATTTGTAGAACTTAACTCTACCTTAAGGTTCTACCTTAAGAAATCAGAAAACAAGAGAAATTAAATTCGGAGTGAGGAGAATAAAAGAAATAATAAAGATAAGAGCAGAAATCAATGAAATGGAAAACAGAAAAGCAACAGAAAAAAATGAATAAAACAAAAGGTTGATTTTTGATAGGCATACTGATAAAAAAAGAAGAGATACAATTTACCAATATCAGAAATGAGAGAAGTAAAATCAGTACGAATTCCACTCTTACTGAAAATATAATAATGGAATGTTATAAACAATTTTATGACAATAAATTTGACTATTAGATAAAATGAATGTACTCCTTGAAAAATGCAACTATCAAAGCTCACTCAAGAAGAAATCGATAAGGTGAATAGCCCAACATCTATTAAATACATTGGCATCTTCATTAAAAATATTCCCACAAAGGAAACTCCAGGTATACATGGTATCACTAGTGAGTTATACCAAACACTTAAGAAAAAAAATACCAATTATACAAACTCTTACAAAAAACTGAAAACAAGAAAATATTCCAACTCATTCTATCTGACCAACATTAATCTGATACCAAAACCAGACAAAGATATTGCAAGAAAACTGCATGTTTCTATAAATAGATGAAAAATTCTTTAAAAATTTAAGCAAATAAATCCAACAATATATAAAAAGAATAATACAAAATGGCCAAGTGGGGTTTATCCCAGTATGCAAGGTTGGTTTCTCATTTGAAAATTGATAAATGTCATTCACAATGTTGACAATCTAAAAAGGAAAAACCAATATGGTCATCTCTATAGATCAGAAAAAAGTTTTGACAAGATCCAAAATCCAACATCTATTTCTGATTTAAAATAAAATAAAATCTCTCATAAAATTGAGAATATAAAGAAACTTCCTTAGCCTGATTAAAGATATGTGTAAAAAACCTACAGTTAATTGCATACTTAATTGTGAAAGACTGAATGCTTTTCTTTTAAAATCAGGAATAAGACAACAATGTCTTTTATCACCATTTCTATTCAACATTGTAAGGAAGATCAAACCGATAAGCCAGAAAAAGAAAATAGAAGCCTTCAACATTGGAAAAGAAGAATAAAGCTGCCTTTATTCACAGATGGCATGACATTTACCAGGAAAATCCTATGGAATCTATAAAAAAGCTACAGAATGAAAAAGTCACTTTAACAGTTTGCAGAATACAAGATCAACATACAAAAATCTTTCTATATACTACTGTCTTTCTATATACTACTAACAACAAACTGATGATGACATTAAAAAGACAATGCCATTTATAATAGCAAAAAAAAATTGAAACACTGAGAGATAAACCTGAGAAAGGTAAACAAAACATATACGCTGAAAAGTATAAAATGTTGCAGAGATAAATTAAAGAAGACTTAAATAAATGGAGAGATACACCACATCCATGACAAACAAAATAATCTAAAGTTCACATGGAAATGTGAAGGACTTAGAATAGCCAGACCTATCTGGAAAAGAACATAGCTGGAGGACTGCATTACAAAGCTATAGCAATCAAGATAGCACAGTACTGACATTATGAGAGAGAAATATATCAATGGAACAGAAATAGAGAGTACAAAAATAGATCCACATATACATCATCAATTGATTTTCATTAAAGGGGCAAATAAAATTCAGTGGGAGAAGGACAAACAATTCAACAAATGATCCTAGGATAATCATATATCCATATGCAAAAGGTGAACTTTGATCCATACTTCACATTATAAGCTTTGGTTTAAAATATAAAACACAACTTCTTAAAAAAAGCAAAGAGGGGCGCCTGGGTGGCGCAGTCGGTTAAGCGTCCGACTTCAGCCAGGTCACGATCTCGCGGTCGGTGAGTTCGAGCCCCGCGTCGGGCTCTGGGCTGATGGCTCAGAGCCTGGAGCCTGCTTCCAATTCTGTGTCTCCCTCTCTCTCTGACCCTCCCCCGTTCATGCTCTTGTCTCTCTCTGTCCCAAAAATAAATAAAACGTTGAAAAAAAAAATTAAAAAAAAAAGCAAAGAAGAAAATTGTGCGACCTTGAATTAGATTAAGATTTTTAGATAAAATACAAAAAGCACCTTCCATTTAAAAACTAAAAGTGATAAATTGTACTTTACTTAAATTAAAAAACTTACGTTTTTCAAAAAAAATGTTAAGGGACTGAAAATACAAGCCACATCAGATTGAAAGATAGTATTTGCAAATCATATATCTGATAAAAGACTTACATTCAGAATATACAAACCCTCAAAACTCAATAACAACCATACAAACAGCCCATTAAAAAATATCTGCAAATGAGTGAAATCATATGATATGTGTGTTTCTCTGCCTGACTTACTTCGCTTAGCCTAATACACTCTAGTTCCATCTACATTGTTGCAAATGGCATGACTTCATTCTTTTTGATCACCAAGTAGTATTCCATTTTATATCTAGATAGATAGATAGATAGATAGATAGATAGATAGATAGATGATAGATAGATTGATCAATTGATCACATCTTTATCCATTCATCTGTTGATGGACATTTGGGCTCTAAAGAGAGCACTTGTTGGGAGGAGCACTGGGTGTTATATGTAAGTGATGAGTTACTGGGTTCTGCTCTAGAAACCAATACTACACTGTATGTTAGCTAACTTGAATTTAAATTAAATTTTTTTTTTAAAAATCTGCAAAAAATTTTTAAAGGCACTTCACCAAAGAAGATACATGGATGAAAAATACATGAAAAGTGTTTTAAAAAATTGTAAAGCAACTGGAGCTCTCATACACTGCCAGTGGGAATATAAAATTGTACAACCACTATGGAAAATGATTTGGTAGTTTTTTAAAGAGTTATACATACACTTATCACACACCTAGTCATTTCACTTCTAAGTATCTACCAAAAGGAATAAAAGCAAATGTCCCTATAAAGACTTGTATGCAACTGTTTACAGCTGCTTTATTTGTAATTAACCAATAATTGAAAACAATTCAAATGTCTATTAACAGATAAATGTATTTTTGAAAATTGTGATATATCCATAAAATGGAATACTACTCAAAAATAAAAGATAATGAACTATTAATACACAGAACAATATAAAACAAACTCAAAATAATTAAGCTGAGTAAAAGGATCCAGACCAAAAAAATAAATAGTACATACTGTGTATGTATGAATTTACATAGAATTCTAGAAAATGCAATGTAGCCTATAGTGACATAAAGCAGATCAGTGATTGTCTAAGAATGAAGACAGGCAGGGGAAAGGTGGAGGGGGTGGTGAGGAAATTTCTGGGGATTAATATGTTCATTATCTAATTGTGGTCATAATTTTACAAGTTTATAAATGGTCAAATTTATCAAATTGTACATTTTAAGCATGTGTAGTTTATTGTATATCAGTCGTACCTCAATAAAGCTGTTATAAAAAAGAGAAAAGCGTTCGCAAATTCAAAAGTTAGGGTAAAATATAGATGAGAAATTAATCCCAAGGTTAGACAAGAAGTCAGTTTCTGACCCTCACCAGGACACCAAAAGAAAAGAGATACTCAAGAAGAAAGTTGTTTCAAAACATTGAAGGAATGGATACTGTAATACATCCAGCATACGCAATCAGAACACTTTGATAAGGGATGGAAGGAATGAGATTAGGGAACAGGGATTCCTGGACATTAAGGGGGATATATAGCCTCAGGAAGTATCTTCTGCAGGGGGGGGGGGGGGCTACTCCAGTATGCTTGAGGCTGAAGGGGAAGGAGCCTCTGGAGAGGCAAACTGGAAGCCTTAACAAAGCAAGAAAGGAACAGATAAAGCCAAGTTCTAAGTGGACAGGTTGGGAATTAAGAGTAAGAGTGGATCAGAACACTTCAGTAAAAAGGAAACCCTTATTTCCCATTGAGAAGAGAAAGAAGAAATAAGAAATATGGGTAGAAATCTTGGGTAAATGTGTTGGAGAAGAATTTTTAAGGAGGCATGTCTATATAATGATAGTTCCTATCTTCTTAGTGAAAAAGAAGGTCAAGGTGATTAGTTAAGTTATATTATGAGCTTTAGAGGAGGCCTGGAAATTTAGAATAGTTGCTGTAGGATCACCAAGAGATAGGTAAGATGTTGACAGTAATTCTGAAGGCTCAAGCAAGTTTAAAACACACAAATTACTATAGACTCATTAAACAAAGAGGTATGATTTTCTTTATTCAAAGAAAACAAGTGGTTACTTTGTCCAAGATTGGAAGGTTAGCCAGTGAGTGCAGCCAAAGGCCAAGAGGGAACAGGATGTGGTTGCTTCTTAAAGCGTATTTGAAATGGTTTCCTCAGTTTTGACACATCCATCCATTCATTAAAAAAAAAAAAAAACATATTTACTTAGGATCTGGTAGACCTGTGTTGTGGAGCATGCAAGAACAATTACCTTCAATGAAGGTTAACAGTATATAATCAGTAGGAGAATAAATACATTTATTGATTCCTATTCTTTACTGTGGACATTAGCCTGCAATTGAATCACAGCATCTTAAAGCCAGAAGAGATTTTTAAGGGTTATAAAGTTCAACACTATCATCTTATTGATGAAGAAACAGACATAGAAAAGTCAGGGGTTTTTCCAAAGCTAATAGGAGGTAGAACAAAATCCTTTGGCTCCCATTAAGTATTTCAGCCACTCACCATGCCTCTTTTTCAAACTTGTTAATGAACATTAAGGTAATATATTATATATTATACCTGGAAACACCGAAATAATGCATTGTTTGGGGGAGTAATTTTGATTAGGGGAACTCTATTCTAATATGAGTTTAAAAACAAACTAGCACTGGCCAGATCACCTATCTCCAAGGAACTTAAATTAAGCAAATTTTAAATCTGAGATAATGTATTAGACATTATTTACCTTAGCATACTTATTCCAGCTCCACTGCTGTTCTTTTACATTTACAACTGAAAATCCATGACTATTTTAGATAATCCTCTTCTATCACCTAGTTTTTTCTATTTCTAACTAATTTCTAATTATAAGGCAAATGCCATGTCAGGAATTGATTTGGTCTAGACATTCTGGGAATACAGCAACAGAAGAGCAGACAGTTATTCCCAAATGAGAAATGAGATTGTATGTTCCCTGAAGTCAAGGACCATGCCTGTTTTGTTCACTGCTCTATTACCTGGCACTTAGAACATTACCAACCATAAAATAGTGCTCAAAAATTCTTATTGAATGAACTCACAAAGTGAGACTGATAGATACAGTTCATTCTACTGGGAGATGTGCATGGTGTCCAAAATAAAGACAAGCTCAAGCTTGGTTCGTCTAGACACTGAGACTTGCAGAAAGGTCTAATCTAGCAGGTATAAATACAGGCAAAAAGAAACTTCAATATTTGGTACAGCAAATGGAGCCAAAAAATCCAGGAACAGGAGAGGTAAGAGTTTATTCTATAACCCAGTGGCTTCATTGGGTTGTGAGAACTCATCCATGGCATACAGAATGTGCAACACAAGCAGCAAGGATGAACTAAGGGGAAATTTTTGGTATAGCAGGAAAGCACTGGATTTGGAGTCAGAGACACTGGGTTTGAATTATATTTCCACTATTAACCAACAGTGTGTACTTAACAATTTCCTTGACCCAACTGATATTTTATACCCATCTACTTGCTAATGTTACCAGTAACCACCTAACTGCCAAAAGCAGTGAACATTTTCCACTCTGCTCTCTTGCCATTTATTCACTTGCTGCTCCAAGCTCTTTGCTGCTGCTCTGTTATCATTTCCTCTCTGAACTCTCTTTATTTTTTTGGGGGGTGGGGATGGGATTCTTCTTCTGGTCACCCTCTAAACATTGGCACCTCCAAGGATTCTGTCCTTAACTCTCTTTCTTTCTCATTCTGTAAAATTTCTCCAATCTCAGCTACCACATTGCTTTAAATACTTTATCTCTAACTTTAGCTTAGATACCTTCCTTAAATTCAGACCCATATATCCAGCTTCCTATTAAATATCTCCATATGCATACCTCTAAGTGACTTGAATCTGAGAAACAATATGGCCAGAACCAAATTTATTATCTTTTTTCCTTTGCCCCCTCCCCACCTGTCTTAGTCTATTCAGGATGCTATAACAAAAATATCATAGTTGGGTGGCTTAAACAACATTATTTCTCATAGTTCTGGCAGCTGAGAATCCCAAGTTCAAGGCTCTGACAGATTCAGTTTCCAGGCAAGTTTCACTTCCTGGTTCATAGTCATCTTCTTTCTGTGTCCTCACATAGCAAGTGAGGAGAGGAAGTTTTCTGGGTCTCTTGTAAGGGCGCTAATCCCATTCTTAAGGGCTCCATCCTCATGACTCCTAGTCACTTCCAAAGGCCTCACCTCCAAATACCATCACATTAAAGATTATGTTTCAACATATGGCTTTGGGAGAATGCAAACATTCTATCTATAGCATCGCTCCAATTTCCAATTCCTTCTCCTCTATTTTCTATGTTGTCAAATAGCACTACCTAGTTACCCAAACCAGGATCGGCCCTAGATACCTCCATCTCTCTCACCCTTACATATTCAAGCTATTGTTTCATCTTTTGTTTTCCATCTGTTAAATATTTTTCACATCTTCCCTTCTTTCTGCTATGCACACTGCTACCCAGTTTAGACCAGTTTAGTGCTTCCTGTAATTAAGACTTCTATCCATTCTCTACTCAACTTCCAAAGTGATCTTTTTTGAATGGAAGTCTAAATTCAATATTTCTGATTAAAATTCTTTTATTCCTGCAGAGCTAACTGACTACATGCTACAGTAGTCCTGGTATAATTATTAATAATGCATAATGCCTCCTTTCACTATAAAATACATTACACACACACACACACACACATACACATTCTGGTAGACCTGGTGTATATGTGTATGTATGTGTATATATATACACATACACACACACTATATGTTACTTATATAATGATTCTACTCTTACCTTAATGGATAAAGTTCAAGCCCATTATCATAAATACACAAAAAGCATTTCATAATCTGAACTCCTTTACCCCTTTAGACCCCTACCCAGTCATCTTCCTTCTGTTCCAATCATCTTGATTACTGGCTGATTCTTCATATGCTCACCTCTTTTGTGTTTTTGTGGAGAAAACCATCCCCACTGGAGTCATTGTACAATCTCCATTTATCCTTTAAGATTCAAATAAAAGACTTTCTGTAATACCTTACCTGAGTTCCATGATATCTCTAGGAAGAACAGACCACTTCCTCTTTTGTGCAGTTATTTCTTTTATAACTTAATGTCTTTCTTCTTTTCTTTTAACTATATCATTTTTCATGAAATTGTGATTCCTAAGAGGTCAGGGGCTAGGTCTTACTTACCTTTAGCTTCCCAACATGTAGCACAGTGCCTGGCACATAGAAAGTACATAATAGATGTTGAAAGAACAGATGATTGGATTAATAAACATGTCAGAAAGTTTTAGGGGATACGAGAAAAGAAATGAGCGGAATTTTAAGGTCAAGGCAGCGAGTCAATGGCAACCTATGTAGCTTTATTCCACCCCCTGTGTCTAAGCTTTAATCTCCCAATTCAAATTCCATTATGTATGGAAGTCTTTGGCTTTGAAATATTACCACCAGTAAAGCTGCCCTCTGGCACTACTGGATCACACAACAGGAGAGCAGGGAACCAGCTGCCTGTAGGATTTTTTTTCAAATTCAATTTTCAATTAAAGCAGTAGGAAATTTCCATTTAAATAATTTTTGCTTTGTTAGAAGCCCAAAACCTGGAATGAGTCAATCTCAAAAACAAATAAATACCAACAATAATTTGAATTAGGAAACTTCACTCCCACCCACATAAAGCTTCTTATTCCTCTGGGAGTTCATGGATTCCTTTCCCAGTGGTTTACTTCACTATTTCAAAGTTATATAGGCCTTATTCCAGGAAGATTTTGGACTCCTTAAACACACATCAGAGAATCTTGAGAGCTAGACTGGTCTTTAGAGATCCCTAGATGTACCCCTTCATTTTTACAGATGAAGAAATTGAAATCTAGAGAATATAAGTACCCAAAATAACATTTACTGGGAAACCAGGTCTTTCCTTTCTCACCTAGTCCCCTTCAACACCCCCATCATTTTTAGAGTCAAATAAAACCAATTCAAATGAGGCAGTATAAATATCAAACCCTAAACACTACCTAACACCAATATTGTTAGAAATCTTCCATCACCAGAAATGCTCTCAATGTCCCACCAGTCATTTCTCAAGAAGCTAGTTTGAGAAAAAGTCACATCATTTACCATGGGTATTTTAACATGCATCTTTGTCCTACTCCTCCATGCAATCCTCTCTAAAAAGAGGAGAATTTTATGTTTCATTCCCATTTACAAACAGAAGCGACAAGCAAGAAATGGCTCAAAGAAACTTATAGTCCTTTGGCCTGTGAGGCACTGTGCTTTATATGAAATAATCATCATCATTCTCTTAACTTCACTACTCTGGAGTCTACCATCCTTCTCCCTCTTTAAGGTGATAATTATAGTAATGACCTCACCATCAGGTATTTCTTGGGAATTAATGATCAACTGAGGTTAATGGCCCACAGACTAGCCATGGTCCATCAACCCCACCCAGCCCGTCATTAATCCCCAGGAAATGTCCTGCTTCCCAATTGTTATTGCTTAATTTAGACTCTTTTCATTCTCATCAAGCTTTACAATATTGCTACATTCACCAAGAAGCTTTGTGTTTTATTTTATTAGTCTGTGTCCTAATGGTTCAGCAAGAGTGGCTTCCCTAACTGGTAATCAAATAAAACTAGAATGTACCTTATTAAAAGTTACCTTAAAAGCCATTAAACATCTCTAGACATTTTAATATTTTATACATCTTATACCCAACTTTTAAATCAACAAATTGGATAGAGTTCTGTGTCCTTAAGAGTACAATCCCAGCTCTCCCTCTAATTTTCCCTTAGCTCTCTCCTTTCTTCACCTCACAGAATAAATCCAATCACTATTTATTTTTACAAGTTACTCTCACCGGTTGAAAGTGGTTTTAAACTCTAAATGGTGTCATAAGTTGTCTACAACACTAAATGTTACATATCCCTTACAAGCAGTTTCCAGACATTATACAGCCCACAGTACTGCCACCTCTTTTACTTGCTATCCCTGCAATGCTTCATTTCATTCAGAGATGCACAAAGCTTCACTGGCCCTCTTTTTGGTTCATTTCCTTCTTCAGTTTGATGAATGGAGCTACAGCAAGGCTAAGGGAGATAGGAGTATAAGACATAGAGAGAGGTCTAGGGGTAGTATATAACAATCCAGAGTTATTTCAGCACCAAAAACAATTTTAAAAATCCAACCGGATCCCTATTATGAGAAAAAATATATTGTCAACAAATAAAATTTAATAAAAATGAAGGAAAATGGTATCTATATTGTTATATTTTTCTATGAGTACCAAGCATAATAAGGAAAAGCTGTGGCAGAGGGGAGGGGGTGGTGGAGGGAATCAGTTATTCTTGTTAATTCTATAACAATTCTTTTAGTGAAAGTAGAACACAATAACAAATATTAAGGATTCAAAAACAAGTATAGCAAGACATACTTGTTTTCAAAAGCACTCAGGAAATATGACATTTGGACTTAAGTCTGCTAAGTCATTACTTATATGACCTTTGACAAGTTATTTATTCTTCTGAATCTCAACTTCCTCACCTAGAAAGTAAGGTATTAAACTAGATAACTTCATCTCTTTTCAACAATATTTTATGATTCATTGAATCCATAATCAATTGTTTGAATAATCAACTGTCATAATAGAATTTAATTATATATGACATAGATCTTTTCCAAAATAATTATTTTCTTCTATTCCAAGCTCATACATTTATTTATACGTTTGCTCATTTATCAAATATTAGAACACATACTGTGACATAAGCAGTGTATGACCGAAAAGGAATACAGTGGTGTAAAAAAGCAATAAAAAACAAACAAAAACAAGAAAAGGTACATGGAAGGCAGTATGTGATCCCCGCTCCTATACCAAGTGACTTACAATCTAGTGAGGGAAACGTAAAGTAATATTAACAGTGACAGATGGAGGTAAGTAGGAAATGAAGAGGATAAAAAGAGAATAAAATGGACTTGGAGCAGGAGGTAATTGATAAGCTGAGACTAGAAGAAAGTGGTTGTGTATTTAAGCCTTGAGTAGCCAGAGTCACTGAGAGAAGGTGAGGTTGGAAAAGTCAGCCAGGGCTAGGTCAAGTTGGACCTCAGAATTTATAATAAGGAGTTTGAGTCTTATCTGAAGTAAATGGGGACCTATTTCAGACTTTTAATAAATGGTTGCTAACTAGAAAATTAATTTTTGGCCTTCCCAAGGAGAATATAAAAATAGTTTTATTCAACTGCAACACTAGGAATAGAAAATACAGTAAAACCTTGGATTGCAAGTACTTTGTTCTGCAAGTGTTCCACAAGATAAGCAAACATTTCTAATAAATTTTAACTTCATGAACAAGTGATGTCTTGCAATATGAGTAGTAATACACGATACTGAACATCACATGATTACAACTGAGCCAATGGTTCTTCTCTCTCTCTCTCTCTCTCTCTCTCTCTCTCTCTCTCGCTGTGGGATTGTGGGTGATCATCTCCCATGCTCGGATGCACAGTCTCAGGCCATGGCGTTTGGCAGAAATCAGTGATTTTCAGAACGTTAGAAGGTGCCCACAGCTACTGACACTAGTGAATTTTTTTGTCACTTCAAAGCACCTGTGGGTAGTCCTTTGCTTTTCCGTACAAGAGTAAGCTTAGGAATGCTTTGCTTCATTCTAGGTCAGGCTGCCTGCCGATATACACCCTTTCCTCTGGGGCATTGTTATCAGTTACATTAAGTACAGGATATGACAAGAGTTTATTAATACTATACTGTAGTCAGCATCTGTGTGAGTGCATACAATAGCCCCATGCAGAAAAAGGTTGAAAAGAAAGACAGTAAGAAGAAGGAGATGATTAGGGTGTAAGTTACAAAGGAAATCATTAAGAAGTATGAATGAGGTATGCGAGTGGCCAAAATTGCAAAATTTTATAAGAAGTCTACATTGACCATTTGCACAATATCAAAGAATAAAGAATAAAGAAGGGTGCTAGATGCACCAAAAGGAGTCACAAGAATATCAAAGCAATGGCCATGTTCTCTGGAAGATGTAGAAAAGTTCCTTCTTGTTTGGATAAATGAAAAGCCACTAGCAGGTGATACTGTGATGGAGAATTTTATCTGTGAGAAGGCAAAGGCCGTGTACACCGACCTGGTGAGTAAACTGCCAGGTACATCAACAGAAAAGGAAGAAGTCTTCAAGGCAAGCAGGGGATGGTTTGATAACTTTAAGAGAAGTGGCATCCATAGTGTAGTGAGGCACAGAGAGGCTGTGAGTTCAGGTGCTAAGGCAGTTGAGAAGTTCACTACCGAGTTCCAAAAGCTCAAGGTTTCTGAGCATTAACTGCTGGAGCAAGTTATTAACTGCAATGAGACAGGGCTTTTTTGGGAAAAGATGCCAAAGAGGACCTACATTACAGAAGAAGAGAATGCAATGTCTGGTCACAAACCCATGAAAGAAGGTCTCACCCTCTTGTTTTGTGCTAATGCAAGTGGGGATTTCAAACCCAAGTCCCTGCTCATGTATTATTCTGAGAACCCACAAACCTTCAAGAAATGTAAGGTGCAGAAGAACCAGTTAAACATTACAGAGGTCCAACACCAAGGCTTGGGTCACTTATATCTTGTTGATTGGATCAACAAAGTCTTCAGTCCTGCAGCAAAGAAATATCTTTTAGAAAAGAATCTGCTGATTATGGACTCAAGCCTTGCTGGTTATGGATAATGCTCCTGCTCATCCTCCAGGATTTGAGGATAACTTACTGGAGGAATTTGAGTTTATGAAGGTCAAGTTCCTTCCTCCCAACACCACTTCAATCCTACAGCCCATAGATCAGGCCATTTTAAACTTTAAAAAGTTTTACACCAAAGTCATATTTCAGTGATGCTATGAGGTGACCAAAGGAACAAACCTTACTCTCTGAGAGTTTTGGGAAAATCACTTCCACATCGTGAACTACCTCAAGATCATTGATAAAGCCTGGAATGGAGTCACCAAGAGAACTCTCAACTCTGCTAAGTGAAAACCGTGGCCTGACCGCATTCTTGGACATGACTTAGAGGGCTTACTCATGAACAGGAGCTGCCAGCTGTCGAGGAAATTGTGTCCTTGGGGAAGACCATGGGACTGGAGGTGAATGAGGACAACACTCAAGAGCTTGTGGAAGAACATGGCCAGGCACTGACCACCAACTAACCGATGGATCTGCATCGTGAGCAACAGCAAGAGATTATGGAGGAGATCTTGTCTGCAGAGGAGGAAGACAAAAAGGCAGAGGAATCTCTCACTTCAAATGAGATTAGGGAGATGTGTACAATGTGGGAAACAGTGCAAAATTTTGTAGAAAAGAACCACCCAAATAAGGCTGTAGCAGTGTGAGTGATGAATCTGTTTAACGACAATGCAATGTCACATTTCCGCAAAATCCTCAAAAGGAGCAAAAGCAAGTGTCAACGGATAGGTTCCTTGTTAAAGTTGCATGAAAAAAAAATTATTCCATTGAACCAATAGACAGCAGTGATTCCGTTAGTGATAGTGAAAGTCATCCCGCATAATAGCTGTCCTCTCTCTTGTCTCCATCACACCAGCCACGGAGGTTTTCAAAGGTACATGCAGGTTAATTTCTTTATTTTTATTTATATTTTGTATTTTATTTTTTATTTTGTATTATATTACAGTATTGTGATCATTTTTACATGAATATTTTGGGGTTGTGGAATGAATCGTCTGAGTTTCCATTATTTCTTATGGGGAAATTCGCTTTGACATACAAGTACTTTGTTGTTTTTTTTGTTTTGTTTTTTTTTAAACTTTTCTCTTTTTTTTAATGAAATTTATTGACAAATTCGTTTCCATACAACACCCAGTGCTCATCCCAAAAGGTGCCCTCCTCAATACCCATCACCCACCCTCTCCTCCCTCCCACCCCCCATCAACCCTCAGTTTGTTCTCAGTTTTTAACAGTCTCTTATGCTTTGGCTCTCTCCCATTCTAACCTCTTTATTTTTTTCCTTCCCCTCCCCCATGGGTTCCTGTTAAGTTTCTCAGGATCCACATAAGAGTGAAACCATATGGTATCTGTCTTTCTCTGTATGGCTTATTTCACTTAGCATCACACTCTCCAGTTCCATCCACGTTGCTACAAAAGGCCATATTTCATTTTTTCTCATTGCCATGTAATATTCCATTGTGTATATAAACCACAATTTCTTTATCCATTCATCAGTTGATGGACATTTAGGCTCTTTCCATAATTTGGCTATTGTTGAGAGTGCTGCTATGAACATTGGGGTACAAGTGGCCCTATGCATCAGTGCTCCTGTATCCCTTGGATAAATTCCTAGCAGTGCTATTGCTGGGTCATAGGGTAGGTCTATTTTTAATTTTCTGAGGAACCTCCACACTGCTTTCCAGAGCGGATGCACCAATTTGCATTCCCACCAACAGTGCAAGAGGGTTCCCGTTTCTCCACATCCTCTCCAGCATCTATAGTCTCCTGATTTGTTCATTTTGGCCACTCTGACTGGCGTGAGGTGATACCTGAGTGTGGTTTTGATTTGTATTTCCCTGATAAGGAGCGACGCTGAACATCTTTTCATGTGCCTGTTGGCCATCCGGATGTCTTCTTTAGAGAAGTGTCTATTCATGTTTTCTGCCCATTTCTTCACTGGGTTATTTGTTTTTCGGGTGTGGAGTTTGGTGAGCTCTTTATAGATTTTGGATACTAGCCCTTTGTCCGATATGTCATTTGCGAATATCTTTTCCCATTCCGTTGGTTGCCTTTTAGTTTTGTTGGTTGTTTCCTTTGCTGTGCAGAAGCTTTTTATCTTCATAAAGTCCCAGTAATTCACTTTTGATTTTAATTCCCTTGCCTTTGGGGATGTGTCGAGTAAGAGATTGCTACGGCTGAGGTTAGAGAGGTCTTTTCCTGCTTTCTCCTCTAAGGTTTTGATGGTTTCCTGTCTCACATTTAGGTCCTTTATCCATTTTGAGTTTATTTTTGTGAATGGTGTGAGAAAGTGGTCTAGTTTCAACCTTCTGCATGTTGCTGTCCAGTTCTCCCAGCACCATTTGTTAAAGAGGCTGTCTTTTTTCCATTGGATGTTCTTTCCTGCTTTGTCAAAGATGAGTTGGCCATACGTTTGTGGGTCTAGTTCTGGGGTTTCTATTCTATTCCATTGGTCTATGTGTCTGTTTTGGTGCCAATACCATGCTGTCTTGATGATGACAGCTTTGTAGTAGAGGCTAAAGTCTGGGATTGTGATGCCTCCTGCTTTGGTCTTCTTCTTCAAAATTCCTTTGGCTATTCAGGGCCTTTTGTGGTTCCATATGAATTTTAGGATTGCTTGTTCTAGTTTCGAGAAGAATGCTGGTGCAATTTTGATTGGGATTGCATTGAACGTGTAGATAGCTTTGGGTAGTATTGACATTTTGACAATATTTATTTTTCCAATCCATGAGCAGGGAATGTCTTTCCATTTCTTTAAATCTTCTTCAATTTCCTTCATAAGCTTTCTATAGTTTTCAGCATACCGATCCTTTACATCTTTGGTTAGATTTATTCCTAGGTATTTTATGCTTCTTGGTGCAATTGTGAATGGGATCAGTTTCTTTATTTGTCTTTCTGTTGCTTCATTGTTAGTGTATAAGAATGCAACTGATTTCTGTACATTGATTTTGTATCCTGAAACTTTGCTGAATTCCTGTATCAGTTCTAGCAGGCTTTTGGTGGAGTCTATCGGATTTTCCATGTATAATATCATGTCATCTGCAAGAAGCGAAAGCTTGACTTCATCTTTGCCAATTTTGATGCCTTTGATTTCCTTTTGTTGTCTGATTGCTGATGCTAGAACTTCCAGCACTATGTTAAACAGCAGCGGTGAGAGTGGGCATCCCTGTCGTGTTCCTGATCTCAGGGAAAAAGCTCTCAGTTTTTCCCCGTTGAGGATGATGTTAGCTGTGGGCTTTTCATAAATGGCTTTTATGATCTTTAAGTATGTTCCTTCTATCCCAACTTTCTCAAGGGTTTTTATTAAGAAAGGGTGCTGGATTTTGTCAAAGGCCTTTTCTGCATCGATTGACAGGATAATATGGTTCTTCTCTTTTTTTTTGTTAATGTGATGTATCACGTTGATTGATTTGCGAATGTTGAACCAGCCCTGCATCCCAGGAATGAATCCCACTTGATCATGGTGAATAATTCTTTTTATATGCCGTTGAATTCGATTTGCTAGTATCTTATTGAGAATTTTTGCATCCATATTCATCAGGCATATTGGCCTGTAGTTCTCTTTTTTTACTGGGTCTCTGTCTGGTTTAGGAATCAAAGTAATACTGGCTTCATAGAATGAGTCTGGAAGTTTTCCTTCCCTTTCTATTTCTTGGAATAGCTTGAGAAGGATAGGTATTATCTCTGCTTTAAACGTCTGGTAGAACTCCCCTGGGAAGCCATCTGGTCCTGGACTCTTATTTGTTGGGAGATTTTTGATAACCGATTCAATTTCTTCGCTGGTTATGGGTCTGTTCAAGCTTTCTATTTCCTCCTGATTGAGTTTTGGAAGAGTGTGGGTGTTCAGGAATTTGTCCATTTCTTCCAGGTTTTCCAGTTTGTTGGCATATAATTTTTCATAGTATTCCCTGATAATTGTTTGTATCTCTGAGGGATTGGTTGTAATAATTCCATTTTCATTCATGATTTTATCTATTTGGGTCATCTCCCTTTTCTTTTTGAGAAGCCTGGCTAGAGGTTTGTCAATTTTGTTTATTTTTTCAAAAAACCAACTCTTGGTTTCGTTGATCTGCTCTACAGTTTTTTTAGATTCTATATTATTTATTTCTGCTCTGATCTTTATTATTTCTCTTCTTCTGCTGGGCTTAGGCTGCCTTTGCTGTTCTGTTTCTAGTTCCTTTAGGTGTGCTGTTAGATTTTGTATTTGGGATTTTTCTTGTTTCTTGAGATAGGCCTGGATTGCAATGTATTTTCCTCTCAGGACTGCCTTTGCTGCATCCCAAAGCGTTTGGATTGTTGTATTTTCATTTTCGTTTGTGTCCATATATTTTTTAATTTCCTCTCTAATTGCCTGGTTGACCCACTCATTCGTTAGTAGGGTGTTCTTTAACCTCCATGCTTTTGGAGGTTTTCCAGACTTTTTTCTGTGGTTGATTTCAAGCTTCATAGCATTGTGGTCTGAAAGTATGCATGGTATAATTTCAATTCTGGTAAACTTATGAAGGGCTGTTTTATGACCCAGTATATGATCTATCTTGGAGAATGTTCCATGTGCACTCGAGAAGAAAGTATATTCTGTTGCTTTGGGATGCAGAGTTCTAAAGATATCTGTCAAGTCCATCTGATCCAATGTGTCATTCAGGGCCCTTGTTTCTTTATTGACCGTGTGTCTAGATGATCTATCCATTTCTGTAAGTGGGGTGTTAAAGTCCCCTGCAATTACCACATTCTTATCAATAAGGTTGCTTATGTTTATGAGTAATTGTTTTATATATTTGGGGGCTCCTGTATTTGGCGCATAGACATTGATAATTGTTAGCTCTTCCTGATGGATAGACCCTGTAACTATTATATAATGTCCTTCTTCATCTCTTGTTACAGCCTTTAATTTAAAGTCTAGTTTGTCTGATATAAGTATGGCTACTCCAGCTTTCTTTTGGCTTCCAGTAGCATGATAAATAGTTCTCCATCCCCTCACTCTCAATCTAAAGGTGTCCTCAGGTCTAAAATGAGTCTCTTGTAGACAGCAAATCGATGGGTCTTGTTTTTTTATCCATTCTGATACCCTATGTCTTTTGGTTGGCGCATTTAATCCATTTACATTCAGTGTTATTATAGAAAGATACGGGTTTAGAGTCATTGTGATGTCTGTATGTTTTATGCTTATAGTGATGTCTCTGGGACTTTGTCTCACAGGGTCCCCCTTAGGATCTCTTGTAGGGCTGGTTTAGTGGTGACAAATTCCTTCAGTTTTTGTTTGTTTGGGAAGACCTTTATCTCTCCTTCTATTCTAAATGACAGACTTGCTGGATAAAGGATTCTCGGCTGCATATTTTTTCTGTCTAGCACCCTGAAAATCTCGTGCCAATTCTTTCTGGCCTGCCAAGTTTCAAAAGAGAGATCAGTCACGAGTCTTATAGGTCTCCCTTTATATGTGAGGGCACGTTTACCCCTTGCTGCTTTCAGAATTTTCTCTTTATCCTTGTATTTTGCCAGTTTGACTATGATATGTCGTGCAGAAGATCGATTCAAGTTACGTCTGAAGGGAGTTCTCTGTGCCTCTTGGATTTCAATGCCTTTTTCCTTCCCCAGTTCAGGAAAGTTCTCAGCTATTATTTCTTCAAGTACCCCTTCAGCACCTTTCCCTCTCTCTTCCTCCTCTGGGATACCAATTATGCGTATATTATTTCTTTTTAGTGTATCACTTAGTTCTCTAATTTTCCCCTCATACTCCTGGATTTTTTTATCTCTCTTTTTCTCAGCTTCCTCTTTTTCCATAACTTTATCTTCTAGTTCACCTATTCTCTCCTCTGCCTCTTCAAGCCGAGCTGTGGTGGTTTCCATTTTGTTATGCATTTCGTTTAAAGCGTTTTTCAGCTCCTCGTGACTGTTCCTTAGTCCCTTGATCTCTGTAGCAAGGGATTCTCTGCTGTCCTGTATACTGTTTTCAAGCCCAGCGATTAATTTTATGACTATTATTCTAAATTCACTTTCTGTTATGTTATTTAAGTCCTTTTTGATCAGCTCATTAGCTGTTGTTATTTCCTGGAGATTCTTCTGAGGGGAATTCTTCCGCTTGGTCATTTTGGACAGTCCCTGGCGTGGTGAGGACCTGCAGGGCACTTCCCCTGTGCTGTGGTGTATAACTGGAGTTGGTGGGCGGGGCCGCAGTCAGACCTGATGTCTG
This sequence comes from Prionailurus bengalensis, assembly GCF_016509475.1. NCBI lineage: Eukaryota > Metazoa > Chordata > Mammalia > Carnivora > Felidae > Prionailurus > Prionailurus bengalensis. The sequence goes on along the minus strand of NC_057349.1, from coordinate 81,612,276 downwards.
CTCCCAGCCCACCGCTGGGGCCACAGTCAGACTGGTGTGTGCCTTCTCTTCCCCTCTCCTAGGGGCGGGATTCACTGTGGGGTGGTGTGGCTCGTCTGGGCTACTTGCACCCTGCCAGGCTTGTGATGCTGGGGATCTGGCGTATTAGCTGGGGTGAGTAGGCAAGGTGCACGGGGGCAGGAGGGGCAGGCTTAGATCGCTTCTCCTTAGGTGATCCACTTCAGGAGGGGCCCTGTGGCAGCGGGAGGGAGTCAGATCCGCTACTGGAGGTTTGGCTCCGCAGAAGCGCAGAGTTGGATGTTTGTGCGGAGCGAGCAAGTTCCCCGGCAGGAACTGGTTCTGTTTGGGATTTTGGCTGGGGGATGGGTAGGGGAGATGGCGCTGGCGAGCGCCTTTGTTCCCCACCAAACTGAGCTCTGTTGTCAGGGGGCTCAGCAGCTCTCCCTCCCTTTGTCCTCCAGCCTTCCCGCTTTCCGAGCAGAGCTGTTAACTTATGACCTCCCAGACGCTAAGTCGCGCTTGTTGTGAGAACACAGTCCGTCAGGCCCCTCCGCTTTTGCCAGCCAGACTCGGGGGCTCTGCTTGGCCGGCGAGCCGCCCCTCCGCCCCGGCTCCCTCCCGCCAGTCTGTAGAGCGCGCACCGCCTCGCCGCCCTTCCTACCCTCTTCCATGGGCCTCTCGTCTGCGTTTGGCTCCGGCGTCTCCGTTCTGCTAATCCTCTGACGGTTTTCTGGGTTATTTAGGCAGGTGTAGATGGAATCTAAGTGATCAGCAGGACGTGCGGTGAGCCCAGCGTCCTCCTAAGCCGCCATCTTGCCGCCTATCTGACATACAAGTACTTTGGATTACAAGCATGTTTCTGGAACAAATTATGCTTGCAAACCAAGGTTTTACTGTATTTCAATTTACTGAAGTTTGAACACAACATTTTAAAACTACATTTTTAAGCCTACCTATGTTAGATAAACGGCTATTAGTTGAATTCGATCTATGTCAAATTTGAGCTTAGACAAAGAAAGCCAAATGTTTTTAACCCCGAAAATGTGAAATAATTTTCACTATGACATATTTCAGTTATTTGGAAAGAGTTCAGAATTCAGTATAAATAGAATGGACTTACAAAGGAAGAAGGGACTTAATCCATACAAATATACCACCAAAAGAATGTTCAAAGACAAAGAGTTAGACCCAAGAGTCACTGAGGACATTACTGAAAAAAAAAGGAGCAGAATTATGTTTGGACAGCGAAATCTAACTAGTGACAGCAATAAACGAGCTTACACTGGGTTTTAGAACTGTTTGGTATGCTCCAATCTACTATGTGAGATACAATCTTCAAAGAGAATTGATAAAAGCCTCAGCATTTGGGACTTTTAAACTCACACTGGAGAACACATTAGGGAGGATTTTCAAGAAATCAGTTCTGCAGGGGGAAGAAACTGAACTCCATGACATATTTCATCCTTACGCTTTTCTACTGTTCAATAAAACTTTAAAGAATGGGGAGGGGTGTTATTCATAATTCTTTTTATCTTCACATATACAGGATTTTTCCCCCTCTCAAGAATAACTATACTAGTATAACTAATAAAAGTAAAAATATAACTTGTATTATAGCATTGGAATTTTCAATGTATAGTGGGTAAAAAACATCAAAGAAATAGATACACTTTTCAATTGACTGGATCTTAAGGAATCATGAGTTCTTACTGAGACTCGAGGCAAATTATTTAGCTTTTTTTGTGTCTTAGCTATTTCAACTGCAAAAATGGGAGTACTAGGGGAAATCTCTATACAGCATGTCTACATACTAAGCAATCTCTGATCTATGTTTGTAACATATTTATAAACATATAACATGGTTATTATATAAGTGATACATGCATGCATTAGTAAATAAATATCTGCACACTATTCAATCAGAACTCTTTCCCTAGCAAACTGGAACTGGTTTAAGTAAAAAGGGGAATGTATTAGCCCTTGTAATTGAAAAATCTAAAGGGTAAATTCAGACACAGTTGGATACAGAAGCTCAAGTGCTGTTTCCTTAAGAAATTTCTGTGCATAGGTAGAGGGGCTAGGGTGGGATTGAGGTAGTGCTGGAAAAGGGGGAAGACATAAATACATACATACATAAATACATAAATAAAATGAATGTTAAAATATTTAAGCATGAATGTTTTGGGGTGCCTAGGTGGCTCAGTCAGTTAAGCGTCTGCCTTTGGCTCAGGTCATGATCTCATGGTTCATGGGTTCGAGCCCCACATAGGGCTCTCTGCTGTCAGCACAGAGCCCACTTTGGATCCTCTGTCTCCCTCTCTCTCTGCCCCTCCCCTGCTAGCTCTTTCTCAGAAAAAAATAAATAAACATTAAAATAAACAAACATAAATGTTTTAATATGGGTTAGGTTCAGCTGCTAGTAATAGGGATATAAATAAGCTAGAAACTGATTTCCCCTTTTCTAAGCAATACAGGTGTAGGCAATCCAGATCTGTCTAGGAACCTCCTCCATCATCTTGGAGCCGAGATATTTCTAGATTTCTGCTCTGCCATAGCTGTAGTGTGGCATTAATCCTCATTTTTCAGAATGGAGTCCTAGCCGATATTTCCATATTCCAAGAAACAGGAAGGAGGAAGGGAGAATAGTGGAAATGGAACTCAACGCTATCTTTGACAGAAATTTCTTGGAAGCAGCCACACTAGACTAGACTTCCACTTACTCTCTGGGCCATATTCAACTGCAAGGCATGCTGGGTTGTAGTTTTTATTCCAGGAAGCTATGCATCATCTTAAAGTTTGGGGTCCTAAGAGGGAAAGTAAACATATGGGAGTAAGAAACTAAATCTTTGATATAACATTGGTACGTACACCCACAGTAAAACATAAGTGCCATGAGGTCAGGGATTTTTGTCTATGTTTTTGACTTAAATCTGGGTTATGAAACAGTTCTTGAAATATAGTAAGCACTCAATAAATATTTGTTGAAAGAATGAATCGGTGAATGTGTACATATGTAAAATTACATGTGAAATGTGTTAATGGTACCACAAGTTCACCAAAACTCTTTTATAGATTACAACAGCATAGAAACAGCTTAAAAGCAGTGTCTTCATCTTCCACAGATGATATTAATGAAACAAGCACACAAACAACCACCACCACCACCATAACAAAACCCATGAGCTATAATGTCATATAGCTCTGGATTGATATGTTTTACCACTTACTAACTTTGTGAGCTTGGGAGACTGAACTGATCTTGCTGACCCTTAAGATGTAAAATTGGGTATAATCCAAACTTGCAAGAGAATTTAACTGAGTTAAACTTTGAAAAAAAACATAGACTATAGTACCTAAAACATAATAAGTTGTCAGTTATGGTCACTCCTTTCTGTTGTCAATTAAATTCTGTATTCCCATAGAAAATTTGGTCAATACCCAGTTTTCTCCAAGATAACCTTTGAAAGATTCTGTGCTTCTGAATGTTATCCTTGGATAGGGTTGTTTGGCACTCATAGCATAGAAAAGTAGGTACTAGAAACTTGGGGTTCAAAAATTTTTAGCACAAATCTCACTTGGGCAGATTGTAATGTAGAGATGTATTGATGTTAAAGCCCTCAAAAAGACCCCCCAAAATAAACAAAGCCCTTGAAAAGAATGTTAAATACTGGAACATGTCTCTGTCAGTCATGGACATACTTTTGTTCTTACATATATATACATAAATTAAGGTATTTATTTATGTTTTCCAGTTTGTCATAGTTTGGTTGTTTAGTACAAAAATCTAAACTGAAGAAAACAACAGAGCAATGGAGGGATAATATAATCTGCTTCCTTAAAAATACAAACACACGATAAAACATGAACACAAAAGCTGCCTTCATTTTTAAAATAATTACATTTTTGTTTGCTCTAATTGATATAATTCTAAAAAGAAAAGACTAGACAATTAACTAAAGTAAATGAGGCATACTTGAGATATATTTTATCTTTCAGAAGTTCTCTGAAGAAAGATTCGTGGCTAAAGATAATCATTAAAGGTTGAATTTACTGAAAACAACATGCATTTTGAAGTAGGTCAAGAATTCCTTCAAAGCAGTAGATACACTTAAAAACATCCAACCTGTCAACTGCAAATCAAGTAACCGTGTTTCCACTGTCACTATGAAGTGAACTAAAAAGAACCAAGAAAATGGTCAGCACCATGAAAACTATAAAATGGCTTTTAGGATTTATGTTTTCCATTCCTTCTAAAAGTAGCATTTAATAAAATAATCTGGTTCTTACTCCAATTCAATCATAATAAAACAGAGATTCCCCAACCCAGTTTGCTGTTATTTCTTCACAGAGTTCTAAGCATCTTTCATCCTCAGAACCAGGGTCTTATTATCAGAAAAGATATTTACCCATAAGCCCTACAAGTGTTATGAATTTTGGAGGGAAAACAGCAATGACCTCCCTCTTAAGCCACTTGTACAGACAGCTCATAAAATGATATTATTCTGTAGGAATTTGCTTGGCCTGAGTTTGTAAAGCTTTTGTTACTGGTTTTTTTTTGTTTTGTTTTGTTTTCTGGGGTGGTTTTTTTTTTGGTTTTTTTCTGAATTAAGAAAAGCAGAAGCTAGCACTTGCTGAGCACTTTATCTGGCTACACACTTCACCAACCTTATGACATTTTATCGTCAAGCAACCTGGGCAAGTTGCTGTTAGTTTCTATTTTACGTGTGGGAAGTTGGTATTCCAAAGGCAATGTGACTTACTAAAGATAATCCATCTAGGAGTGGCAGAACCTGACTCGGGCAAAGCTTGGGTCTGTTGGCCCCACACCCGTCTTTAGAATGAAGCGGCTAAACAGGGCAATATCCCCAGTGTGGAAAGCTGAGGACGGCTAGGAAGAAGGTAAACTCTGCCAGGAGGAAGTGAAAGGGCCTTTTGTCGGGTACGTAATTATTTTACCAAGCAGCCCAGAGTAGTGAGTGGGGATAAGCAAAGGATTTGCAAGAAGTTTAGTTCAGGGGAGCAAATCTGCAATCCACCACAAATTCTCTTTATCTGCCCTCTCATGTATCCATAGCCACCACACATACCAAATCTAAACTTGCGTGTCCAGGGATATTTCTTTGATCAAACATTTACAAATATTTTACCTCAAATGCTAAATGTTATTGCTAAAGCAACAACAAGAATTGGATTTCACTTGGGCAGGTCCCTTCTTTTCTGCAGTCGTAATCGCAGTAAGTACAGTGGGAATAGTAACACCTTCCACTCGTTGAGAGCTTACTAGGCATTATGCTAATAGCATTTTAAACATTTTCTTAATTAATCTTCAACAAAATGTTCAGGTAAGAAGTATTATTTCTCCCTCTAAAAGGTATAGGCAATATGGTTTAAGAGGTTAATCAGACCAGCAGTGGCCCCACAGCTGTTGACTGGCAGTGTGTAGATTGGACATCCAGTCTGCCAGGCACCCAAATTCATGTACATTGGTGCTGGGCGTCTCCATCACCACTGGATCACCTCTCCCCCCTGCCGTTCCCCCCACCCTCACCTCTTCCAAAGGATGGGCCTCTTCAGGCTTCAGAGTGGGCACCATAGAAATTATAGTCAGGAAATCTCTAATTTATACACTAATTATTTTCTATAAATTATACCCCCCCCCCAAAAAAAATGTTTTTCTCCTTTCAGAATCTCCTTCTTTTCTCCTCTTACCACCTTTCCAGGCCCTACGCGATCTGAAAAATGTTCTTGATATTTTAAATGGTTTGTTAAACGCAAAGCTTCATTCCCAGTCTCTCTTAAGCAATCTGTTTCAGAAACAAAAGAGACCACACATGAGAGAGACAAAAATCTTTTCCTATTCACTTTCTTCATTTATCTCCTTTGGAATATTTTCCAATTCCTTTGTTAGAGGGGTGTCTTAGTATCTTTCCCCTTTTATTACATTAGCAGTTTCTCATTTATTTTCAGACTTCTCGTTATCAGCATTTTTGCCTATCTTAAAAGCAGAGTTATGAATTTTCTGTCCCTTTAGACTTTTTATGAGATAGTAAAAATATAACTCCATGGAGACTTTTACCTTATTCAATTTTTCACTCAGCTTGCATGTCTGAATCAAATCATTCCAGTGTTAATTGATTGGAAATACTGGTTTACTAGTTCACAACTAGAAATAAAATTTGGTGGGTTTGCCCTTGTCCCTCAGGATACATCATCACCAAACCTATGTGGGGAATTCTGTTTTTTAGAGAAGGTAAAAATGGAAGCAGCCAGATAAATTTTGTTGGTGTGTCACTTCAAGGGATGGGTATCAGGAATGTGGAATACATTTGTCTTTTTTCACAGAAGCTCTGGCCACTGTTGTCCTGTGACATGAATCTCTAAAGTAACAGAAAAGGCTGGCTTCTACATGTTTCACTTGACAATCTCCCTCCCACGTTCATAGCTTCTGTATTTTTATATCTCTGGGAGTATCTACTAATGTCCCACAACATTTCTTTAATTTTTTTAACGTTTATTCATTTTTTTTTAAATTTTTTTTTCAACGTTTATTTATTTTTGGGACAGAGAGAGACAGAGCATGAACGGGGGAGGGGCAGAGAGAGAGGGAGACACAGAATCGGAAACAGGCTCCAGGCTCTGAGCCATCAGCCCAGAGCCCGACACGGGGCTCGAACTCCCGGACCGCGAGATCGTGACCTGGCTGAAGTCTGACGCTTAACCGACTGCGCCACCCAGGCGCCCCAACGTTTATTCATTTTTGAGAGAGAGCGAGCAAGAGAGTGGTGGAGGGGCAGAAAGAGAGGGAGACACAGAATCGGAATCAGGCTCCAGGCTCTGAGGTGTCAGCACAGAGCTCAACATGGGGCTCAAACCCACAAACCATGAGATCATGACCTAAGCTTAAGTCAGACACTTAACCAACTGAGCCACCCAGGCGCCCCGCCCCCCCCACCCCAACATTTTAAAACCAGACTATTGTATGAGTTCAGAAAACCAACTGAAAAACTTTAAAGCATATAGTTGGGTAAAGAAAATACAATCTCTATTATTGTTAAAATTTTCCTGCTTACCCTGCCAGTCATCCTGATAACTTGAATCGCTCACAGGATGACTTCCTTTTAACTGCTGAAAATATCCTAATTTGGGTTTAAAGGGGTTTCTAAATTACTTGTATTTCCTATTCATATGTGGAGAGTAAATACTCTATAGAAACTTGAGACTTGCTTATAAAATTAAAATGAAGCAAGCAACGTTTCAATGGTATGACTTCCTTAATTACTTTTTTTAACCAAGTGAAGTAGAAGTTCATTGGTTATATCTCAGGCATTCCGGTGAGACTAAAAACACTTAGCAGCCAAAGTAGAAAACTGTCTTCGGTACGAGGTTTCCAGTCACATCTTTGAGATAAATCAACCAGAAAGCCTCAAGAAACAAGACTGGGGTATTAGCTTATTGGTTTGGAATCATCTGGCCACAGGCCCTAATATATAGCTTCTAGAAAGTCAAAGACAGACAGCAGGTAGTTTCGGCTGTGGCAGATCCCAGCTGGGAAAGACGGAAGCTTCCGCTGTTGTCATGGATAAGCTGATATTTCTGTCACTCTTGCCAGCTTCCAAATCCATGTTAAATCCTTGCTGTATAGAACATTCATGTGTTTAGGATTACTGCAGGAAGATCAGAGCCCTAAATATTCACTAAGTGGATTCCAATAGATGATCTGATATCATGACTTCAGAGTGCCAAACGAGAGGGGGGGGAATCTAATCTATTCTGCTCTTTTTTTTTCCTGAAGATCCTCCATTTTTCAGGACCTGAGACAGCAATAACAGAAGTAATAGATGCCTTTTTTTTTCTTTAAATAAGAGGGCAATTAGCACACCTTTAAAATCTCATTTATAAGGGCTCTGGGGGATTTGGGGCCTTAGTCCATGTACCCCCATGTTCTCCAGGCTTTAAGGATTACATTTTCCCCAAATGTGTTCCATATTCCCAAGTAAGTGTTCGAAACCCCAACCTACATGTCTAATATTTTTGTTAAATCCTCCCCTCCATTGAGGTCCCTCTTACATGCCAATAAACAACTAGTAAAACAGAAAGGCATAATGTTCCTTACCTAGTAATGAACACAACAAACACTCTTGCAAAAAAATAAAATAAAAGCCTAGTTTAAAGCCTATGTCATTCTCACTGTGATGCTTAAATCACCCTCCACACCACCCTAATGGAATGATTTGCTCCTCTGTGCTCCCAGGAAGCCGTGTACATATATTTCTCTTTTACTTACCATACTTACCACAGTGAAGCATGGAGGTTCTAGTCTATGTCTTTCCCTCTTCCTACAAGACCCTACAGAGCACACACACTGCTTCATGGCCTGGACACCTCGCATATCAACAATGCTAAATAATTTATTGATTATTTATTTATTATAAATGTTTTTGTCTTGTATTTTATCTTTGTAGGGGAATCCTAAGAGAGTTAGAAGTTGAACTTTTACCAATTGATACAACAACTGTATAGTCTTTATTTGTGATAGACAAGTTATTTCAAGTTTGATCTTCTGATAGACTAAAATATCATAGATTTCTCCCCTTTACTAGATTCTTAGGGGGACTCTTCTTCTTTGCCTCAGTGATTCTGGCTTTTCACATTTATGGGGGAGTTGGAACAGCGTGAATGACTATATTTATTGATCACTTACTATGTGCTAAAGAAGAAAGAACAGTAGAGAGAGACAAGGAGACAGAGACCAGAGAAAGAAAGGAAGGAAGGAGGGAAGGAAGGAAGGAAATGAGGGAGGAAGAAAGAAACTCATTTAAGCAATTTATCACATTGCAAGGTAATCAAATGATAAATATGAGAGAAAATAGACTGGAAAAAAATTAAAGGATTCACTGTACAAATCAGGAATTTTCATCTAATGGAGGTTCTTAGTAATATATTTTCAAAAATGAAAACTATCACACTATGTTTGTATGGATTTCTATCTCATATCAAAACATGCTTCAGGTCTATTTCCTTAGGCATTCGTTTTACAATCTTCCTCTTAGATTTTTTTAAAGAGAAAAACAAAATGTTTATACATGAAATTACATTAAATAGTGCTGCCTCATCTTGTAAATAGTCACAAATTAGTTTGCTCCCAGTCCCTCTCCACCTGATTATAAATCCTCTAGGTCACTGTTTTTCAAATATTTTATATAACCTCAAAACCTTTACTTCATACAAAATCTTACCATGTTCATTAAAAACAAAAAATTGCCCTCATGTCTCCACTTCCCCAGGCTGCAGCTAGGGCACGTGGGGGGGGGGGGGTGGGTTGAGAGCTGTTATCCTAAAGACCAAATTGATTCTCAATAAGAAATGAGGCTTTCAGAAAATCTTCCAGTAAATAAACATCAAACCCAGTGTCAAAGACATTTATACCTAAAACAAACAACCATGAAAAGTTTATTCACTCTAATTAGTTTATTTAAATAACTCCTATATTTCCATGATGATGAAAATAGACACCAGTTACCTTATATCTGTAAAAGGTAAAAATGAGAAAACTAAGCCGTGATTGACAATTACTGTGTTCAATTATTCTTCTAATTTTGACGCTTCTAATTTTGTTTGGTTTCCTGGGATTGTCACTGCGATACAGTCTGACTGTGCTAAAAATACCCAAAATCTCAATGTCAGTGTATATAAATAGTAGCTTGATAGCAAATAATAATGCATGATTTATTTTTCACTTTATGGCTCACAAATTTCTATCTCATGATATTTAATCCTTACCCAAACCTTAGAAGCAAGCATCCCTGTTTTGCAGATAAAGAAACTAAGGCTCTTCAGTGTGGTTGACATAAAACAGTCAGGTATAGGAGACTCAGGATTAAATTTTTGATTCCCAGAAAGACAGGTGCTTTTCTACCTTGTTTTGTTAAAGAATGATTTTCAAAAGAGTAAAATCATGACCCTCAGGCAAATAGAAAATAAACACACGTCAAAGGTTTAGTATTACTCATTAATTAATGAAGTAAACAGTAAGATGTTAAAACCATCTTTTGGTGTATACACACACCAAAAGCTAGGTGTATAAGGCAATTTAACAGGTTTCCAAGTTAGATATAAAACCGGTTAACGTCCAACATGGCCAAAACTCAAAACTTTTGGGGCTATCTTTTTAGTTACACCAAAAACATTTACACCTCTACCTTACAGAAATCTATAAGTTAACTTCTGCTGAAACATATTTATTAAATAGCCCCCAAAATAAATGGTCAAACTCAGCTCTGTTCTGAAAGAACACCCTCTATTTTCTTTTGCTCATTCTACATTTCAGATAATTTTTAAGACATTATATTGTAGCTGCTTTGTGTAGAAAGAAGAAAACTTAAAGACACATTGCTGTGGATTTTCAAATAATGGGAAATTGGCTATGAAATGTTGAGAAATTACAGTACAGAGAAAACATGGCCTGAAGGCATTGGGAATAGTAGCTATTAATTTTCAGTGAGGGAATCAAGAGTGTCTGCCTAAAAGGAAGAATTGCAAATAATTCTAGGCTTGGAAAATAACAGCTACAGCCATAAACCAAAAGTTTGTCTTTATGAATCCATTTTCATTTACTATTTCACAGGTTTCCTGCTCTGTGCTGAACAAAGGGAGTGCTCAGATAAAAAAAAGACAAAGTCCTTGCCTGCCCCCCAGATGCTCCCTGGACAGACGGGAAGCTTAGTTTTTCTGCAATAACCTGGTTGTGAGAAGCAAGCTCTTGTGGAAGCACAGGTGAAGGGCTCCATTTGGGAAAAGAGATGAAGGGATTAAAAGAGGCTTCCTGGAGGAAGGCCCTTGAGCTGTGATTTGAAGGAAACACAAAAGTGACCATGGAGAAGGGAAGGGAGTGCTGTGGGGAGAAGATGCATGGGTTTTTGGACTCTTCTGTCAGAGGGCAAGAAGTAAGGGTGAAGTGGACAATGAGAAATGAAGTTAGGGAGCCATCAGGAGGGAGACAAAGAAGTTAGGGGTTTCTCTGCTCTGCTGAGAAGACTCCTTCATTTTGTATGCCAAGGATTTTTTTTTTAATTTTTTTAATGTTTGTTTATTTTTGAGAGAGAGGGACAGAGCATGAGTGGGGGAGGGGCAGAGAGAGAGAATCCAAAGCAGGCTCCAGGCTCTGAGCTGCCAGCACAGAGCCTGATGTGGGGCTCGAACTCACAAACCGTGGAGATCATGACCTGAGTCAAAGTCGGATGCTCAACCAACTGAGCCACCCAGGTGCCCCTCTAGGCCAAGGATTTTAGGCTGAGAAATATAATGGTTTACCTGAGTCTCTGGGAGCAGGATGAAGAATGAATTTAAAGCAGAAGGGAACAGAGACAAGGAGACCAGTTAGGAGATTAATATGGTTATAAGACAAGGAGGTGATAACGGAAGTAAGAAAAGTGATCCAAGACTGTGATAAAAGGTTGGGGGAAGATGTTGTTTCCTGAGGATGCTCACCTGACTAGCTCTCTTTCTGCTCATTGTTTCCCTCTTTGACAACAGAGGAAATAGTTTTCTGCTGCATGGGATGGCTTAGCTCCAGGAGGACCATCACCAACTCACCTGGGAACCAAAGGAGGAAGCAGCAGGCTTCCCTCAGCTCCCTGTACTGTACCCAGCGGCCCTGCCAGCGAGCTGGCCACCTGCTCCATAGTCCTGCTCTCCTCCTGTCCCACTCCCTCATGTGAAGCTACATACTTTTATTTCTTTTCTTCCTTTCCCAGTTTTCACACTCTGGGCTTCATCAATGACTTTGGAAAGGAAGCACTTGTTCTAAAAGAGCTGCACATTTCCACGCTGCAGACAACGAAACTTAAGCAGTTTTATTCAGCAATTTCCTCACAATTACCCATTTCTTTCTCAGGGCCAAAAAAGTGTAATTGGCTTTGAAACCCGAATGAAACTCCCAAGAACTTGCTAGGTACTTCATTTTAAAAAGGAGGGAGGCAGGGAGAAACATACTAATTTAGACTCATAAACAAAGAAATGGAAATCTCTTTTCTCCACCTAAATTCATCAGTGTTCTTTCTGCCTTAGTTCTTCCCTAAATTTTTTGTCTTGACATCCACAAGATAAAAGGAAAAAAAAATGTTAGCTTGATTGTTGTTTGTTCTTTGGTTTTCTTTTCTTTCTTTCTATTTTTTTTTTTTTGCCATCTTTTCAAGGTATTATCTAACTCAACAATAGTATTCACACGATTCTTGACACTGAGTTGAGTTGAGGTGTGCAGAAATGAAAGCACATAGACCCAGTTGAAATATAGAAACATCCCATGGGGGCTGAGAACCTCAAAGATGCTTTCTAATCTTGTATCCTTCAACGCTTGAGACCTTTAATTAAGAAAGGATATAAATATAACAAATGTAGAAGAATTCCCTGAAGTTTAAGATAGGGACCCCAAGATTATGCCAGGGATAAAATCTGTGCCTTGAAAATTCTTGATTGACTCCACTAATGAGAGCCTGAGATTTCTTCCTCATAACCCCATGCTTGTCTCCCGATTAATTTCCTTCCAGTACTTAATCTTCAGTACATGACACTTTAACCACTAAGCTTATTATTCTAAAAATAGTGTGCTAGCTACACTATCTTAGCAAATATATACGTGAAGATCATATTTCTACAAGATTTCCTTAGGTGTTTCAATGTTAATCAGACTTGTACGAAATGTAATAAACAACTATATTAACAGAGATAAGTAGTTTTCATTCAGCTAATTCCTGTATGTGGATAGACTGTCTCCTATTTTCCTACTCTGGACCTTCACTGGAATTGATAGATGTTCTTTTATGGGAACAAAGAGGAAAGTCACTATGTTTCCATCTGAGAGCAATAGTGTATCTCTATCTATACAAACAGATCAAGGTAGCTTATTCCACACCACCTTGGGCTGTGCCTTGTCAGTGAATTTTTATGACAACTTCTAAGATAAAAATAAATTATGGAGGATTTTATCGAGACTCTAGGTTAAGAAATTCATTATGCCAGGGGAAGAAGGCAAGAGCCAGGCATCCAGACAAAATCAGAAGGAACAATTTAGGTTTGGTAATAAGATGAGATTTATGTTTCAATCCTTTTCTCTCTCTTGGCAGTGTTAGGTGAATGGATACACAGGAAGACATTTCAGTTCACATAAAACCTTTACTAGGAGAAGGAGACATCTTCTTCTATAGTCTTCTGTAGTCTATTGAAAGCACTGTACTTGCAGTGGTGAATGTGGTTGCCTCAGTGAATCGGATTTTCCTAAAATTATAACGTGATGCCTGCTATTACCACCTGCTGGAAATACTGCCCTGCTTCCCCAGGCACACTGCTCTCTCCTCCACAAACAGAAGACTCAAGTGGCTGGAATTTAAAATGAGCTTGGCTCCTTGCCAGAATGCCCAGGAATATGTAATCAATAGGAAAAACACACCGACCTTGGATGTTTCCTTCAGCAGTCTTTCAAATGGAGGTCTGTACCTTACGCCCTGTCTCCCCTCCCCCATACACACAGAACCTCATAAGTTACATATATAATTTTTGAGGCAGCCTTGTTAAATAAATTTCTCAAAAACTCAAATCTCAGTGGCTTGTTACAACATACCCTAAAACCTTTTCTCTTCCTCAACATTGTCACTTTTTAACCCCAGTGGTTAGAGTATGAAACAGAAATCATTTGGGGAGCCTGGGTGGTTCAGTCGGTTGAACGTCCGACTTTAGCTCATGTCATGATCTTGCAGTTCATGAGTTCGAACCCCATTATCAGGCTCCATGCTGACAGCTCAGAGCCTGGAGCCTAATTTAGATTCTGTGTCTCCCTCTCTCTCTGTGCCCTTCCCCAGCTCATGCTCTGTCTATCTCTGAAAAATAAAAACATTAAAAAGAAAGAAAGAAAGAAAGAAAGAAAGAAAGAAAGAAAGAAAGAAAGAAATCATTCCATAGCCACTAAACAAGTTTGGGGAAGCATAAACACAGGTGAGCTACACTGTGCTGTTAGTATTTTTTAAGATTGTTTTTAAATGTTTATTTTTGAAAGAAAGAAAGAGAGAGAGAGAGAGAGCATGCAAGAGTGGGGGAAGGGCAGTGAGACAGGGAGACAGGATCTGAAGCTGGCTCTGTGCTGACAGCAGCGAGACTGAAGTCAGAAGCTTAACCCACTGAGCCACCCAGGTGCCCCTTAAAGGCTGACCCTAAACAGGCTCCAGAGTAAGCTCTTCACACTTTCTTGTGGGTGGTGCAAGGACCCTTGAAATTGCAATATTTAATTATGTGACAGCTATTTTAAGATGGTCAGAAAATATAGTTTTCTGCCTTCAGCCTCTTACCACAATAAAACAGAGCAAAAAGATGGAACATGTGTAAGTTGAAAAATCTGATGGCTGTATATTGCCTAACACAACACTTCTGCTGTTATTTATCAGTAAATGCAAAAAAAAAATTATCTTTGTCATCTCTGGACCTCTAGGTCACTCATCATCCATTCAAGTCTCTGTCCCCAGCTCTGGATTTTATTCTCTACCTCCAAGTCCAGCATTATCCTACAAGCAAGATGCAATATATAATATATAAGGGCTCATTCCGTAACTTGGCTTTTTGCTTCCTTGCCATCTTAATCTCCAGGGACATTCTCTTTCACTTGCATGCAGCCATGCACTTTGTGCCCATGATAGACACTGACTTCTCCACTTCTGGAATGATAACTTTAGACATCCCCCTCTCTTACCACAACTATGTAACCTTCTAGCATTCTTAAGCACAGTACAAATAAACTGTCCTTCAGGATCTCCAAACCACAGGCCAACCTTCCTTCTCTGTCTTTATTAATCCCCTCAAGGTTTCATTTTCCTATCCAAGATAGTTCACCACCCCCAAGATGCTGTTCACCCTATCATCCATTTCCTCTTCCTATTGCCTTTCTGTGTACCACCCGGCAAAATCTAGAAAATCCATTGTCTGCCAAACCATGCAGGTCGTTGCCAACATTGAATAGTAGTCCCTAATCTCACACAGCACACTGTCCAGTTATTACGCTATATTTCTCTGGTTAGCACTCTCTCCAGCCCTCCACCGTTTCAAACATTCTGAAACTGAACAGAATACTTGCCTGAGATATAGATGTTGGGGTGATTGGTGTATAGGCAGTAAGTGAAGCCAGGGGAGTAGATGCAATTACCAGAGAGTATTTGAGGAATGAGAGGAAATGGGCCTAGGAAAGAACCCTGAGTAACTAACACTAGTAATGCGACAGATGTTCAAAAGGCAGGGGGGGGGGGGGTCTGGAAGTGATTTGAAAAAGAAAATTACCAGGAATGGCCAAAATGGAAGAGAAAAACAAAGAAAATATGGTGCCAGTTACAAGTGAAGAGATTATTCCAAGAAGGAGGGGTTGGTAAAAATGTCAAACATTACTGATTAACCAAATAAATACTAAACACTTGTCTTCAGGTTTAAAAACAGAGATGTCATTGATGACCATGGAAAAGTGGGAATCGGGGAAAGTGGGTGCGGATGCCAGATTCCATCAGGTTTAAGTGTAAAAAGGAGGTGAGAAATTGGGGAAGAGTGTAATAATTTCTGATAAGAAGTTTGGCTAGGAAGGTAGAGTCAGAAGCACTATTGGGAGGGAAGCATGGGCTTGAGATAGAGGCTTGAGTACTTAAAAACCTACTTTTTCACAGGCGGCTCTTTTCACAGGCAGAAGCGGAAGTGGAAGAAAGTTCTCAAAAACCTACTTTTTAAGTATTTAAGAGTGACTGGAAAGTCTACAGAAACTGTCTGAGACAGGGGCACCTGGGTGGCTCCACAGGTTAAGCATCCGACTTTGTCTCAGGTCATGATCTCATGGTTTGTGGGTTCAAGCCCTATGTTGGGCTGTGCTGACAGCTCAGAGTCTGGAGCCTCGGATTCTGTGTGTGTATCTCTCTTTCTCTTTCCCCCACTTGTGCACTCTCTCCCTCTCAAAAACAAGTAAATAAATAAACCTAAAAAAGAAAAAAAAACTGTCTGAGATTTCCTCCAAAGACAGAGAAAGAGTCCACATAGCTGAATTAAAAAGGGCAGTGGTAAGAAATGTAATAGTTTTCTGTGAGTTCCAGTCAAGTTCTGCTTGTTTAAAATTTACCCTTTAAATTCTTTGGTCATTTCCCTTGTTGTTAGCATATGCTCAACCTCTTTAATGCGGATGGATATAAGCCCCTTTTGAGAACCTGGTACCTTCCTGGCTCTCCCTCAGGAAGTCTTCCCCAGACTTCCCCACTCTTCTCCAGACTCTGCTCCAGCCACACAGAACACCTTTTAGTTCCCTGAATGTTTGTCCCTACTCTCTCTCACCCCCATGGCTTTGGATACAAAGTTCCACCTTCCAGAAACTGTATCTCCAATCTATTTCCTGGCCAACACATATACTGCCTCTCATTTTACAATTGCTTCCTCAAAGGAAGCCTTTCCTATTCCCACAAACAAGATCAAGGGCCCTCCTTCCACATTCCCACAGCATCCTGCATTTCCCTATCGAAACTTCTTTCACATAATCCTACAGCTATGTCTGCCTGTCTCTTTCACTATACATTTAAACCCCATGAGAACAGAGATAATATCTGTCTTATTATCATTATATCTCCAGAACCTGGTACATTGTTGGACACATAGTTGCTCAATAAAAACATGTTGCAAAATAACAAAGTGTCATTTTACAGAAAAGCCCAGTTAAAACATTCATGTATTCACATGAGGATTTTATTTGATGTTAATTGAGATTCTTGAAGAATATTCTATCTATTGCTACTAAGGTTTAAAATATTTTCAATGATGTCTAATACTTCTTACCTTACATTAATCCTTTTCATAACACATTTCATATTCTAAAGTATATATAATTTATTTGTTCATGATTCTTACTGTCAGAACTCCCTCTCCAGACTAGAAGCTCCATGAGGGCAAAGAGCCTTCTCAGTTTCACTCACTGATACATTTCCAAATGACTATGGCCTGGAACATGAATAAATAAAGGAGTGAATGAAGTATATAGGTAGTGCTTCTTTTCAGTAATATGTTTTTACCTCATGTGCATCTGAAAAGCATGGAAAATAACTTAAATATTCAAGCATGGTGCAAACTAACTCAATTGAATATCAAATAAATTGAATCCACCCAAAAGTAGCAGAGCTAATTCCTCCAGTAGTTACATTTGAGGAAATTACAATTTTTGGACAGGACATTCAGCATTAAGTTTTTGGGTTCATAAAGTAAAGTGGGACACTAGTGTATTACATTGTTTCTATTTCCTAAACAACAAAAAGGTTAAAACTTTCATCTGCAGAGTCAAAACTGCTCTTGCAACTCTTCTCATGTAGGAATTTATGGAGAGTTTCCTTGCATAAAGCACAGGGAGTCTTACAATGGATAATATCAAAACATTACATTTTTTTTACCAAAGACATAAATAAAGTGGGCAAGAGGACAGGTCTCACATCAACAGAAGGCATACCATTTTATCACAACTCAGAAAAGGCATTTTTGTAAATGTCTGATAAAACAGAGTATAGACACTCTGCTTTTGATAGTCTAACAATGCAGAGAAAGATGGTCTTTGTTGATTAAAAGAAGAACAGAGGCAAATTAATATTCTCTTGTAGAAGTTTAAGAGACTAATTTAAACACATAGATGGCTTACACTTTTTAAAAATAATTTTCTCATACTGAAAAAGCAATACCTCTTTATTTAAAATTTGGGAATAAAATAATGTACACACACAAATCAGCTGATATCCTGCCACTCCAAGAGAACTTATTTTGGTAACACATTTCCGTATCAACCAAACACACACACACATGCACACACACACACACACACACACAGAGTCAACTACATGTAAAGTAAAATTGTAGCTCTCTCTCAAGATTATGATTTACCATATACTTACTTCATTACATATTATATATTTTAACTGAAATAAGATTGTAATACACACATTTTACAATCTGCTTTTCTTCCTCATTATAAATATACCATGACCACCATCCACTTGACACCAGAAAACATGTGCTTTTAGGCAGAGAATACAGTTTCTCACACTTTCTTTTTTTTTTTAATTTTTTTTTTACATTTGTTTATTTTTGAGAGACAGAGAGAGAGCGCGCGCACACACACACACACACGCACACACACACACACACGCGCACACACACACACACACGCACGCACAAGTGGGGGAGGGGCAGAGAGGGAGACAGAGACACAGAATCCAAAGCAGGCTCCAGGCTCTGAGCTGTCAGCACAGAGCCCGACACGGGGCTCAAACTCACAAACCGTGAGATCATGACCTGGGCCGACGTCAGATGCTTCACCAACTGAACCACCCAGGCGCCCCTCTCACACTTTCTTACTAGTGATTCATTATAACCTCAAAATTCAACACTATACAACATAGAACAATATAACCTGAGCCTGAAAATGTTTCAGATCCATTTAATCCAAATGTCCCCTCCCTTCAAAGGAGTAAAGGAACAACAGTGAGTCTTTGCTATGACTGTGTTTTCAGCATAGCATGCCACTGGGCCAACCAAAATATTTTACCTGCAAAATTGCTAAATAAATTTATTTGTTGACTAAAACGGTCTGAGTTTAAAACATAAAATATGCCCTCAGAGAATATTAACCTTGGGGAATTTCCTTAAAGTAACTATGCAGTTTTACCTACCCAATATTCTTCATACATTCAATTTCTTTTTGTTCCTATACCATCAAAGTGTGGTAGAAATTTTGATTCAAGTAGCTCTAATTTGGTACAAAAACATGATGTAAGTTTATATTCATTTAAAAAATTTTTTTTCAACGTTTATTTATTTTTGGGACAGAGAGAGACAGAGCATGAACGGAGGGGCAGAGAGAGAGGGAGACACAGAATCGGAAACAGGCTCCAGGCTCCGAGCCATCAGCCCAGAGCCTGACGCGGGGCTCGAACTCACGGACTGCGAGATCGTGACCTGGCTGAAGTCTGACGCTTAACCGACTGCGCCACCCAGGCGCCCCTATATTTATTTTTAAATTTCAAAATCATTATCCAAGAACTATCCAAGTAGTTCTCTGAATTGTTTACTACATTATTAAAAAAAAAAAAGGCTTAAAAGTACAGCATTAAGATGCTGCCTGCTTGATATAATTTAAAATTACATCTTATGAGATGATTTCTGCCTGTTTTGATTATAGCAGCACTATTTGGGGACATGTTTAGAAATACATATATATCATATATACGATTAATATATAATAAAATATATAGAAATGTTTAAGTTCTACGATATGACACATTGAAATGTGACATTGAAATTTTGAAGTTCTACAATATGACACACTTTTGTCTGTCTTATCAATTGCTCTTTAAGTGAACTTCTGTGATCACCATAACTGTGTTTAAATGTAAATCATTTTTTATACAAGACTATTTTGAGAAACCCCAGCTATGCAATTTAGGCTATTGAGAGAAAAAGTAGCATATATTCCTAAACAATACTTAATAAAGTGATTGATCTATCCATCTGAGATAATAAAATATCTTACTTTTATAAATGAGATTGACCATAATTTATATGAATTATGAAGAAATTAATTTGAACCAACGGTGTAGCAAGGGAAAGAGATCAGTGCTTGTGTTAGCTTGGGTGGTGTCATGACAAAATACCATAAATTGGGTGATTTAAACTACAGAAATTTATTTTCTTACAGTTTTGAAAGCTGAAGTCCAACATCAAGGTGTCAGCCTGGTCAGGGTCTGGTGTGATCTCTCTTGCTGGTTTACAGAAAGTTTCCTTCTTGCTGGATCCCTACATAGCCTTTCCTCAGTGTATTCAATTTTTCCTAAGGTGGAAACTGTGTAGAGAAAAGACCTTGATAAGACTCTGGTGTAGAAGATGAATACTGAGCATAAAGATATTATCAGGGGCCCAAGCAATGTGAGGGAACACTACTTACTGCTTGAGAACAGGAGCAAATCTGTTTACCACCAAAAAGAGGAAAAACAGAAGAGGGAATGGCAGGTATGGTTGGAGACTATGGGGAGGAGGGGGTTCAGAGAAAATTTCCACGAGTTAGGAGAGTGACTATACTCCACAGAATAATGTGTGTGCCATCCATTCAACCCCTGAGATATAGATATAGATATCCATTCCTCTACACCTTTGAATATGGATTGACCAGAAGTTCTCTGATGGATAGACTGTGGCAAAAGTGACATGACAACAGATCTAGACTTAGATTTTAAGGAGGATCAGCAGATTCTATAGGGTTCTATTGGAGTCTTCTCTCTTGGAAAACTCCCTCTCAGAACCTAGTCACCATTGCTGTGGAAAGCCCAAGCTACATGATGGTTACTTGTAGATGTTCCAGTTGAGAGCCCCAGCTAAGCTCCCACCCAACAGCCAGCATTAACTGCCTGTCATGTGAGTGAGCCACCTTGGATGTCCAGTGTACATGAGACTTCAGAGAATTGCACCTTAGCCGACTCTACTTGCAACCACATGCAAGACCTTCCTAGCTGACCCCAGTCAACTCACAGAACTGAGAAATAATAATAAATCTTGTCAGCCACTAAGTTTTGAGGTAGTCAGTAGGAACAGATGTTTAGTGTTCACTTTGAGGTTGTTTATATTGTGTGTGTGTGTTTGGCATGAGGAGGATGGTTAGTGGAAATATGGAAATTGCGGGAGGGCCTGAATTTCACATGCAAGATAAAGAGCAACATAAAAATACAATGGAAACAGTAGTGGTAACCATGAAGACACAAACTCACTGGGGAATTTTCTGAAAACATGTAGAGTTATTTAACTGCTGCATGATGTGGTACTGGGGGCCTCAGCCATTCTTAAATAGCATGGAGACATCAGCTGATGTAAGATTTATCCATTTCTTTAGATAAGGGACAATCTAAGCTAAATTCATCTATCTACAATTCTCTCTTACTCACCTACATATATTCAGGGCCTAAAACCATGCCTAGCACATGATAGGCACTGGTAAAGTTAATTGGTTGTTTGGCACAGAATGAAGAAAGAAGATAACATAAATGACTTCATTCCTCAGATCTCAATAAACTGACAATAAAAATTTGAGGTACTCCTGCTCAATCTTTTCCTTCATATCCCCAAACATCCCCATTACAGGAATGAAATTATACAATAGATAACAGTAAGTATCAGTGAGAAATGTGATTTACTAACAATCTGTTGGTAAAGATAAAGATTATAGAGACTGATGATTAGATAGTCAGTATATTGGCACCACAGTTCAAAGTATACACCTATATCTATTTTCTTCTATGTTTATTAATGAAATTGCCATTTGTCCTCAAATAATGCAGTGACAAAGTAATTTCAGAGGGTGTTTTAATATTTGGTTGAAATGAATACCCTACAGAGATAGTATATTCAGATTAATTTTAGATTAGGAATTAACAGAAGCATACTGATATCCAAATTTCCCAGAATTAGCCAAATTGAAGCTAATCGTTATTTCTTTGGATATGCACACATTCACATATGCACATTATTTGTCCATTTCTCTTTACAAAATAGATTTGAGACATTGACAACATCACTTCATCAATAATAAAATATAGAACAACAAAATTAGGAGGAACCAAACAAACTACCCATCAAATAATGAACAAACATTGGGCCTTAACCTCAAATTTATCTCACAGTTTCCTAACCTAATAGTCAAGAGAAGATGATATAGATATCATTATCAGAAAGGAGCTTGACGATTTACTCAAAGTCTCTCAAATTGATTCCAAATAGTTAAGAGATTGTTGCATAATGTATTTGATGCAATGTATATATTATGGATTTGTGAGAAGGTGAATCAATACTGAAATGAATAGGTTCACAGTGAATGGTTCATTCGACACAGAGGTTTTAGTGTTGGCTGAAGATAAATAGACATGAGAAATGCTCTCCATATAGTAAATATGAGTTAGCAAAACATGTGGTACAGAGGTATGTGTGAGGAATATTGGTATGCTGGGGAGTCTAACGGCATATAACAAAAGGGTCTGTACTCAATTCTGTTCTGTTGAACAAGTTTTGTTAAGGATATTGATAATCTGATTATTACATTTGAAAAACATATATAACCAGAATATCAGCTACTATGTTAGATAAAATAATCTGGAGTAACAAGAAAAAATATTTTAGCATATTGAGCTAATGGGCCATTTTTGTTTGAGGGACTTACCGATGGCCATGTAAGTGTCCTCTGCTCAACTGCAGAGGCCAAGAGAAGGATAAGGGGAGTTGGGATCCACATGGGACCACCTGACTCTCTGCCCAACGTAAAGTAAGAGTTCATTGGGCCCCAAGAATGTATCTGAGTCAACTAACACAGCCACGTGCAGTCAAAAAGAAGAAAGAAAAGATGTAGAGGAGGAGTCTACATGGATGAAGAAAATGGTTTAAAAGAGAAGGTAAAATCTGGGTTTGTGCTTTTTAAAGCAGAGACTGTATCCATTAATAACCACAAACTAAATAATGCCTTAGTGATGAACAAAAAGAATGAAAATTACGCCCTCCAACGAGAGAAGACCTGAAGAGGGTGATCAGAGGTGGGTCTAGAGGAGGGAAAAGTGCATTCCTCTTCCTATAGTATCTCTTACTTTTCTCTCTTATCTTAGCTCCCTGACATGGTAAATAAGTCTATGATTTTAAAAAATATATAGCTAATCATTTCCAAGGAGGAGCCCATGAGTGTGTCTGGGGACAAGCCAGATCCTACTTACTGAAGCCATTTCTTAACATCTACAGTTCTCTTTTGTCCCCCTGAGGATGGTAAAATGGGTAGACTGGTGATGGATCAAATGTCAAAAGAAAAAAAAAATATGTATTAACATAAATCCAAGACAGAATGAACAGGGCACTGAAAGGTCACCAGCACATTTTACCTGAACAATGACTGAAGGAACTGAAGATATTAAGCTTATGGGAAAGAGCGTACACAGAGACCAAAAACTCCTACAATATTTGGTAAATTGTCAAATAAAAGTCAGATTAGATGTGTTTTATAACGTCCCAGAGTGTTAAACTAGATCTTCCAGGCAAAGGTTATAATAAAATACATTTTGACTTTTTAATGTAACAGTTTTGTTGTGATTTCATCATTCACTTATAAGATGCACCATGCTGTCAGGCATTATAGGAACTGCTGGGACACAACAATGCCCAAGACAAAATTCCTGCCTTAATGGCACATTCTGATGGGAGAAACAAACACATTTATAAACAAATGAAGAAATAATAGGTAGTTACTATTGTTATAAAGAATGTGATCAGGGAGATGTGTGAACCTGTAATGAAAGAAGTCTGTCTTCATTAGGAAGGCCAGGGAAGTTTTCACCAAAAAAAGGATAGAATTCAGCCAGCCACGTGAAGAGCTAAGGGAAGACTGAACAGTAACGACAAAGGGCCCAAAGCATAAATAGCTTGGCTTGTCCGAGGCACAGAGAGAGGAGGCCCATGTAGCTCACGTGGAATATGTTGCATGAGAATGTGTACAAGATAAAGTCAGAGAGGAAGGCAAGAGCCAGATCCTGCAGAGCCTGGTGGTCTATGATGAGGAGTTTGGATTTTATCCCAAGAGTATTGGGATGGCTCTGATGAGCTTCAAGCAGAGGAATGAAATAATTGGAATGTGTAATAGGAAAAGAATAACAGAGGCCCAGCAGGAGAACTGGAGAAAATAAATAACTGTAAATGATTTTCCTGTCTAGACATAAGAGGAAAAGAATGAATGAAGATAACAGAGTCAGTAGGAAACAGTAGAGAAGTATGGCAGCCATCCGTGAATATAATTGAACTAATTCCCATCTGTGGAATTAACAGTTTTGTGATATGGAGACAAAAGAAAGAACCAGGGAAAGCAATTGATAACTGCAGAGCACATGAACAGGGATCAAGAAAAAGGAAATTTTCAGGGACAAATAAGAAAATATTTTCATTCAGGTCTATCATTGAGGTATACTGGTGTGAGAGGCTCAGCTCTGGGGAAAGAATAAACTAACTACTGTTCATCCCAAAGAAGGAACAGCCAACACAGACTGGGAAAGGATAGTTGTCCATATGTTTAGCAATGCCCTGGAAACATTGGGAACCTGAGCAGTGAACTAGAATATCCCAATGGTTTATATGTCCAGAAAAGAAATAAAATATTAAATGTTGTTGCCTCGAGGCCAAGTTGACTGTAGGAGGTAGGAGTGGTATGTTACAGACTTAATGTTTGTGTTTCACCCAAATCCACATGTTAAAACCCTAACTCCCAAAGTGATAGCATTTTGAGATGGGGACTTCAGGAGGGAATTAAGGTTAGATAACGTCATGGGGGTAGGGCCCTCATGATGGGGTTAGTGCCCTTATAAGAAGAGACACCAGAGAGCTTGCTCACTTGCTCTCTCCCTCCAGGTTCACACTAAGAAGCCATGTGAGTCATGTGAGAAGGCAGCATCTGCAACCCAAGGGCAGAGCCCTCACCAGAAACCAATCCCACCAACCATGTGAGGAAATAAATTTATGCGGTTTAAACCACTCAGTTTATGGTATTTTGTTACTGCCACTCAAGCAGATTAGTAGAGGGTATTTGTTCCAGAACAAGAATTGCAATACATTAAAACCTGCTTTTGGGGGCACCTGGGTGGCTGTCGGTTAAGTGTCCAACTTCGGCTCAGGTCATGATCTCACAGTTCGTTGAGTTTGAGCCCGGCATCAGGCTCTGTGCTGACAGCTCGGAGTCTGGAGCCTGCTTCGGATAATGTGTCTCCATCTCTCTCTGCCCCTCCCCACTTGTGCTCTGTCTCTCTCGCTCTATCTAAAATACATAAAATGTAAAAAAAAAATATATATATATATATATATATATACATATGTATATATAAACCTGCCTTTTGTGGCAGAGAATGTGAAAATGGGGTGCCCGATTATAGTCAGCCTGCCAAAGAAAATCCTAAAGCAAAAAAAGAAAAAGAAACAAGCTAGTGATAAGTTGATTATGTTAATTTTCAAAATATTAGCTGTCTCTCCTACAGAAGGATGATGCAGTTTCACCTATTTGATGTCAGACTCGGCCTTGTGACAAACTCTGGCAAATAAAACGTGATCAAAAGTGTCGTGTGTCATTTTTAGGTAGAAGCTTTAAGACTGTGGGCATAGCTTACCATAGTCTGTCTTTAGTCTCTGCCATAGACCCTACAATGGGCACGCAGTTCAAACGGGAAATAAACCTTTGCTGATGTCAAGTCTCTGAGGTTTGGGATCATTTATGACTGCAGCATAAATTAGAATATTCTGACTTATACACCATCCATCTGGGTAATACATCTGCAAAGGTGTGAAAGATAATTATACACAGGGCATCTTTGCTTCTCTTAGGGCCATCATTCGGGCCTCACAGTCTTTGATTTCTTTGTGTGGTTGGTGTATAATTGTAACTCATTTTGGAAGCAGAATGTAGTTTCTGAAGCATGCTATTTTACCAGAGGACTCAGTATTGACGTTGGTCACAGTGTTGATAAAAGTTGATAGGAATGAATATTTCTGTTCCCTGCACAGAGCAATCCAGGTTAGCAGAGTGGAGATGAAATGAACTGGACGGACTTGCTGCAGTGGAAGCATCAGTGAAAAGGCATAAAGGGGGCCAGCTAGACTCCGAAAACTGTAGGGTTCACATATCTATAGCCTGAAAGAATTCCAAGAAATATTCCTTAAAAATTTCTAGTATGTATGGGCAAAGGGTGATAGAGGAAAGCCCAAAATACTTTGTATTCATGTGTCTCCCCCTAGGATTTATGCAAATGAGTACAATTCTTACATAATTCCTGATGATCCGGCAGGTGGCCTGAGTCAATCGGAGTGGCCTGAAACTTCCCAATTACTGATAAAGTTAGAATATCAATGCACCAGAGGCAGTATGAGAAGTAGAAGCTCCCAACTATGATATCCTACCTGGAGAGTTAGAATGAGTGTTTACATATAAATTCTCTTGTAGCGAGATAGAGGGATGGATCATGTCAGCAGCAGTGCCTCTCATCTATCTGGCTGATGTGCTCTGCCTAGGCATCAGTCTGTGGGTGATGGGCTGAGGGTGAGGGTATGTAACCTACAGATCTAGAAAGTTTCCTCACCTATGTGAGAATTGCAGTTGCCTCACTATTCCATGCCTCATTCTATCCTCACAAGTGTATTAACATTACAATAGCTCTCTGAGGTGGGTTGAGTTATTATCCCCATTTTATAGACGAGGAGACTGATAACCTCTTGAGCTTATCTTCTCCCTTGGGCTAGCTGCTTCTGAGATGTACTAACTTTTGAGGAGATTCTCAGCAGTGGAATCCTTTCATATAACTTGTACTCTGGATTCTTACAGAAGGCATCTGCCTGGTAGTTTGGTAATACCTGACAGTGATAAGTCCCAGAAAACCAGAGTTCCAAAGAATTATACCCAATGGCCCTTCAAGAAAAGCAAGTATCTAGGCTGCTCAACTCAAGGTGAGCTGTGGCAATGGAACAAGATAGACAAAGACTTACTTGCTAGCTGGGATAAATAAAATAAAGGAAGATGATCCAGGAGGTGGTATGTATAGACAATTTTTTTAAAAATGGAAGGGGCAAAGATTTTACTTGGTGAAACAAATGTCAGTATAAAATCACCTTTACGCCCCTCTCTAAGTAAACTCCTGCTGGAAATTCTAAACTCTGGCTTTTGTCTTTCCCCAGAATCAGCTTTTATTAGGGAAGGTGAAACTTAGTGGCAACATCCTGTGTAGAAATTCTCTACAAGACTTTTGAGGCTCTTCCTTTCACTGTCACTTTCCTAAGCACTTTGCCCCTTGTTTTGTTTTGTTCTATTTACTTTGTTGTATCTTTCTAGACTTTATCTGCTAGTAACTATTTGTCAAATTAAAATTAAGTGAACAAAATTGAAGAGTGAGATTATTCAGTGAAGGAGCAGACTATTTTCTTTATTTTCAAGGTGAGAGAGGAGACCTAGATTACTTTATTCAGATCTCTTGGAAAGACAGGTGTATACGTGAGTTTTCTTTGCCTCAGCAACACACTTACCCCTGGGCAATGCATCAAAGGATGGTTGTCAGTCTTCTCAGAATCGCTCCCCTACGGACACATACACTTGGAGACTCACTCTTATCACCCTTTTCTCCCTGCTCTTAGCATTATGATCTTAAGGCTTGTGGGGGGGTGGGGTGGTAGGGGATTAAGGTATCTATCTCTTCCTTAAGTTCCTTTCAAAATGCTTAGGGACTAGTGACAGAAGGAAACATCCCCGTTAATAGTCCCCTTGGAACTTCTTTTTGATCTAAGCACCCTCTTAATAGAGAGCATACCACTGATAAGTATCTGCATCTTGCCTCTTCTACCCTTAAGACAGTCCCTGATGGCCCATCAACCACCCTAGGTAGCAGGTTAGGTCCAGATGGAGTCTCCAGGGAGCCATCTGGAAAGAAAAATAAATCTACCCTGCCTGGCATAGGATGAAAAAATTATTGAACATGATGGAATTGGCTAAGATATGGAATACAATAATCTGGCGTATATACATGTTTAGAAAAACATGTAAGCAAATAAAGGAACTAAGGATTATATTATTAATAGCGACTGTAAAATAATAAATTAATGGACTGGAAACCCAGTATCTCAAATTAATTAACACGAATGTGCCAAGAAGGGTATACTAGGAAAACACAAAATGTAGACAATACTGTCTTTATATGAATGAATCATAAAGCAAAGAGCACCGCTGAGCTCTCTAGTTTACTTATATTAATTTCAGATATTAGCAATTACAACTTGTGCTTTCAAATTCCATAAAAATGCAAAGCTACCATGAAATAGAATTAACAGGGAGCTTCAGAAATTCAT
This sequence comes from Prionailurus bengalensis, assembly GCF_016509475.1. Lineage (NCBI taxonomy): Eukaryota > Metazoa > Chordata > Mammalia > Carnivora > Felidae > Prionailurus > Prionailurus bengalensis. Next base: position 81,584,352 of record NC_057349.1, on the reverse strand, counting down.
TAAACTGAACGTTACTAGCAGCATCATTTTTTTGGCTAATACAGGAATATATGTCTCTGCATACACTATTTATGATACCATTTGAGACTTACATAAAATATAAGTTGAAAGAATGTGTTGCCTTCAATAATTTACAAAGGTAGAAAATAACAGCAAGGGGAATTGAGAACAAACCTCGTCTTTTCTAGTACTGTAATACACAGATATTGCATCCGTGGCTTCCAATTCAGATTCTTAATTTGAGCCCAGACAAGCCTTGCACTATGAAGAGATTAAAGAGATATCTGAAGGAAGAAGTATAAATGCTGTTTCTGGCTTGCAATCATGTTTGCAAACATGTTAATCAAATCAGGGTGCTTGCTAACTTGATAATTAAATTTACAAATGATTGGAAATATTTGCTACAGGAAGATTTAAAATCATTCTTGAAATCCTAACGACAGCTCTAGTGCTATGTGTATGCCTCTTGAGGGCCCACTGAGGATAGACAGTATTAAAAATATAATTGGTTTTAAAGCACATTAGATTAAATTTTTCCTATGATTCATTCTCCCTTCTTTGTATTCACCTTTCAGGTCATTTCCTGCTTTCTGAACAAGGTATCCATAATTCAAATGAACTACCATATGAATTTGCTTATTTTCGTTAAACCAGCTAGTTCTAAAATGTCCCATTTCCATTTAAAATGTTGTGTTTCAAAATGAAAAGATTAAACTTTCAAATTAAGTAATACTTAGAAAAAGCCGTCAACAGTATTTGAAATCTGACAAAAGGCACATTGTTAAACAACCAGAGTAGAAAGCAATGGGGAAGTTTAGCTGAGGTCACTATAAATTAAAGAAAGAAAGAAGAAAGAGAAAGAAAGAAAGAAAGAAAGAAAGAAAGAAAGAAAGAAAGAAAGAGAAGAAAGAAAGAAAGAAAGAAAGAAAGAAAGAAAGAAAGAAGCAATTTACTAGGTCCACTTTTAGTTCTCTCATGCAGTTTCATACCAGATCTGACATACTACATTTACATGACAAATAAAAGCATTCTGGTTGAATCAGAATTTTTTAAATGATACATGAACTTTAAGTTGCATTAAATGAGTTTCTAACAGAATTTCCAGGTCCCTGCTGTTGGAAAAAAAATGCCAACTTCCCAATTTTTGGTGGCCACAACAAGCAACACCACATGGGGTGTGCTTCTGGATGCACACATTAAAATGGGGTCAAGGGTCTTAGGAATAAATTGGTTGCCAAACAATATCAATGGTGCCCTGGGCTGACCTTGTATAAAACTGTTTGCATAACAGAGCTGAAGAACAGCAACATGGTTAATCTGTGCATGTTTATTTCTAGCCATCCAGGGACCTTAAGGGTCAATATGATTTACTAACATTCACTAAAGGTTATTAAAATTGCTGTACAAAGTTGATGGAAGGCTGTTACTGCTTTTGTAATAAAAAATGACTTTCATGGAACAGTTTACACATAATTTTTTATTAGATTTCACTTCCCGTCCTCCTCCTCACTCCTTCAGAGTTTCACAGTTGATAACAGTTGGTTATTTGTGCTGTCTAGTGGCATTCTTTATTTTTTATTTGTATAGTACCATGGATGTGGATAGTACTTTCCAGAACCTAAATTATAAATGAGGTAGCTCTCTGCCCCAGATAGCTCCAAGGCTCCTGCCTCCACAAAGGACACTAGGAGGAAAGCAGTTGATTTGCCCTCAGAATAACATGATCATGGTAACTTTCCAAATTAAGAGATTTGAATGATGCTGAAACTTTCACAGTTCTCAAGATTACTCCAGGCAGCCAAAGAGATACCGTTTGAAAATGCATCAACTGAAATTGCTAACCTTTTTTCCCCCTGAAAATAGAACTATTGCTTTAGAGAAATCCCACTGCCACCAGCAGACCTAGATAGAACAGCAAAAGCAGGCAGCATGAAGTCTACCAAAGACTACACATAGTTTTAAAAAGAAAAAAAAATGGAAAAGAAGGCACAGATTATCACCATCACAAAATATTAAACACAATGTCAGACAAAGTACAACATAAATACGGTTCTGGTCTACTGGGAATCTAACATCTAAGATGTCACTCAAAGACAAACCCAGGTTAAAACAGAAAAAAAGTTATTTAAGAGCAAACTTGTAAAAAGAAAGACATGTAGAGAAAACACAAAAGTAGCAATTAGCAGAAAAGATTTTTTTTAATTAACTCAATTATAGCACTACTATGAAATACGACTATAAAGTTATGATCAAATATATCTGATCTATTCCATACAATGCAGTCTCATTATTTTACTATAGCATGTTTTATTTCCTACGGCTTCATACTAAAGCATGAGTCAAAATAAAAGTTACACAATTTAAACTGTTTTCGGTGGTTAGGAAAATAATAGGGCCACATGATTCTGTTTCAACACTTAGCAAGCGCTAGTAGGGGCCCAATACATATTTTTTTTTATGTTTTATTTATTTTTGAGAGACAGAGAGATAGCACCAGCAGGGGAGGGGCAGATAGAGAGGAAGACACAGAATCCAAAGTAGGCTCCAGGCTCTGTGCCTGACACGAGGCTCGAACCCACGAACCACAAGGTCATGACCTGAGCCAAAGTCAGCTGCTTAATCGACTGAGCCACTCAGGTGCCCCTACATACTTTTTTAAATAAATGAAAGAATCCAAAAATAATATTTTTTACGATTTACTGTATGGAACTATAGATGTATTTTTCACTTTAGGTATATTTCAGTAGTTCACATTCTCTTTCAGTCAATGCATAATATTTCAAATACAAAGAAATAATCCATCATGTTTCTATCAGTAGATTTCAGTGCAAAATCTCAGAATACATAGCTTGTAATTACAAAGTAATTTTAAACTTTAATTTACCTTCTATTTTATTTTATTTTTTAGGAATAAGAACCAGATACTATAATGAGATTTAGATTAGTAAACTATGTGCCATATTCTCATAAGTGCTTCCACAGTAAAATCAAAACCTATGGAATTCTTAATTTGTCACCATGACAGGAGGCCAAAAGAACTATAATTATGTGGCAGAAAGAAGCAAAAGCTAAGAGAACAACAATGTCAAGGATTTCTCATGCCCACTTAAGGGAAACAAAAGGAAATATCAATAAGAAAATAAGCAAACAATTTAAATAGGATTATAATTTTAAAATAAATGCATCAAGTTAGTTTTCTTCTATTCTTCTTTGGGCACTCATTTTAAAGCAGCAAGGGGAAGAACAGAGGAAAATAGAAACACTGTCTCCAATGAAACTGAGATGTTTGCAACCCTGGATCACAAAATGGGAGGCTCTAACAAAAGCAGTGAAGTTCAAAAACAAGTGTGAGAAAATCAGGAAAAGGATGTTTGTGGCTACAGATACCAGAAAAAAACAAAAAACAAAAAACAAAAAACAAAAAACAACCAAATACAGATCTTCTCAAGGAGTGACTGACATACCCTAAAGTTTAAAATAATTCAAAGCAAACAAAAAACAATAACTTATTTGCAGCAATGGGCCAAATTTAGGGGTCTAGAGGCAGTGGTTCAAATGATTCCATATAGCATAAAGTCTTGAGAAAGTGAAGAGTGGGGTTAGCTCAGCCTGTGGAGGTACATCTGGGAGGGAGTTGGGGGTAGTATGAAAATGGTAGAAGAGGAAAGATTTGGCAATGGGAAAAGACCTGGAGTGAATATCAAATCTCTCCTCTCTTCTCTCCTCACTCTCTCTCTCTCTATTACACTCTCTTTCTCCTTCACACACATATACAGAATCATAGGTAGAATTCCTGCTAGCCCTGGCCCTCCCAAACATGAACTTTCCACAAGAGATGGTCAAAGAAAAATTTAAATAAGAAGTAATTAAAAATGAACAAGCAAAAGACCTATGCGACAATGCCACAAAGAAAAAAATATAGAGAACTGAAAATACAAATGGCAAATGAAAACTGCCCACAAAAACAAAAATAAAACAAAAATATAGTAACCAGCAAATGAAAAACATATCTCCCTTAATTTTCAAAGCTTAATTAAACAGGTTGCTTCATAAAAGAGCACAAAGAAGAAAATAAGTAATCAGAGAAAAAAATTTCAATACTGTAGAAGATGAAGCCCGGTGAAAGGTGGAGGCAGGCAGTGTGAACAATTGTAACAATAGGTGTCTGACCAGTGGTAACACAAGGGAAACAAAGAATTGGTGGAAACATTGTAAGGAAAATAAGACATGACTGAGATAGCAAACAAAGTGAAGTGAAAACAAAGAGTCCAAAGGGATCTGTAAAGAAAATTATAGATCTAGAAGATGAGCAAAGACCACTAAGATACAAGAAACAGATGTTGTAAATAAGAGAACCAAAATAGCAGAATAACTATTTAAAGATATAATTGAAGAAACTTTTTAGAAATAAAAAGTATCAGAATCTGTAAACTATAAAGGAAAAGAAAAACTGATATAGATCAAATGAAAGGTACATCTTAATAAAGCTACTAGATTTCAAAGATGCAAAAATTCTTTGTCAGAAAAGTCATGTATAAAAAGCAAAAAACAAAAACAAAACAAAAAATAAACAAAACAAACAAACAACAACAAAAATACACAAAAACAAAAACAAAATACCTGAGTTGTAATAAATTTCTGTGTAATAATGATGATGGGTAATAATGATGGTGGGTAATTCCTGCAGAATATTCAAAGAAAGTTTAGGTTATAATTATATTTCTAGGCAGATAGTTTTTTCAAATAAAATGAAAAGACACATTCACAAACATGCTTTTGAAAGCAGAATTAATAGAAAATAAATTTCAGCCAAGTGATGAATGCAACAACTTAGTCAAAATTGTCTGGAAGAGAGCATTGAGTCACTTAAGAGTAAGACTAGATCAAACAAATGAGAGGATTATGGTGAAAGAAGAGAATGAAAATAAAATATGCTGGCAGAGCAGAATGGGAAGGGAAAGTTGAAAGCAGGACTTTTAGCACAGGGGGAAGTCAAGATGTTTTAGCTGACAAATAATAGAGCTTAAGTTTATTTGAACTTAGGAAGGTAAATGTTGAAGAAGAAAGAAATGAACAGAAATGAGCCTGTCGTTATACAGAAAGCATGGCATAAAATATGGCAACAAACCTAAGGCAGAATGTATATACTTCATATAATAATGCAAATAAGGGGTGTCTGGGTAGTTCAGTTGGTAAGCGTCTGACTCTTGATTTCAGCTCAGGTCATGATCTCACAGTTCACGGAATTGAGCCCTGTATCAGGGCTTGTGCTGGCAGTGCAGAGCCCTTTTAGGATTCTCTCTCTCTCTCTCTCTCTCTCTCTCACTCTCTCTCTCTCTCACTCTTGCTCTCTCTGCCTCTCCCCCACTTGTGCATGCACACACACTCTTTCTCTCTCAAAAAATAAATATTTAAAAAATACAAATGAGATAAATTTACTTATTAAAATAGACTCTCAAATCAGACTAGAAAGCAAATACCAGTTACATGCTGGTTTTGAGAGAAATGTCCCAAAGAAAGTGACTCAAAAAAATGATAAAACTAATAAATAAATTCTAGAACTATAAACACACACACACACACACACACACACACACACACACACACAGTAAATTAATACATCACTACATATCTGGTCAAGAAAATAAGTGAGAAAACACAAACATAAAAAATAGGGGGAGGGGCGCCTGGGTGGCGCAGTCGGTTAAGCGTCTGACTTCAGCCAGGTCACGATCTCGCGGTCCGTGAGTTCGAGCCCCGCGTCGGGCTCTGGGCTGATGGCTCAGAGCCTGGAGCCTGTTTCCGATTCTGTGTCTCCCTCTCTCTCTGCCCCTCCCCCGTTCATGCTCTGTCTCTCTCTGTCCCAAAAATAAATAAACGTTGAAAAAAAAAATTTTTTTTAAAATAGGGGGAAAATATACAAAAAATAACCTCAGAACTAAGAAATTAAAAGAATCTAATGATATCTAGGTGCTTAGTTGTTGTAAATAAATTTAAAGACCGGAGTAAAGTGGATCATTCACTGGAAAATATAAATTAGGAAAACATCACAAAGCAGAAAGTATCTGCTAGAGATAGAAAACATTACTAAAGCTCAAAACATCTTCAATGTACTGGGTTCAGACAGATTCACAAAAAAGATCAGGAAAACATATAATTCTAATGTGATTTAAAATGATCCAGGGCATAGAAAAACAATGGAAACTTCTAAAACCTTTGTAGAAGAAAATATTTAAAGAATATTTCAAATCAATCTCACTTCTAAGTGTAGTTGCAAAAATGCTAAAGAAAAGGTGAACAAGTAAAACAACACGAGATTAAAAATAATAATTTTCTATGACAAGATACAGTTTATTTTAGAAACACAAAGAAGTTCAGTGTTAAATTTCATCTTTATAGAAGCCTCAGTGTCATCCAGTAAAATTCAACATTTCATCTTGATAAGACCAAAAGTCTTAATAAATATATTTTATTTTTATATTTTTCCTAATACCATAATATATCTTACTATATCTTACTATGATTGTGTGTGTGTGTGTGTGTGTGTGTGTGTGTGTGTGTATATATATATATATATATATATATATATATATATATATCAGATGTGGCCTAAAAACAAATATCATGTTTTACAGGGAAATATTGAAAGTTTTCCACTGAAGTCAGAAACACAATATCTTTCTATTTTCCACTATGATTTAATATTGGTATGCAGTTATTAGCCAAAGCAATATAATGTAATCATATAAAGATAATACAAACATAGAAGAAGGATAAGAATTATAAAAGGATATATTAAATTATAATTATAAAAAGTACAATTATATTAATAATTATTAAAATTTATTTATTATAATTAAAGATATTTTTAATTTGAATAATTCAATAAAACCAACTCTGTAAAATATAAAATTATTCAATGATGGGGTGGCATGATTACAGAAATAATTGACAGAATATTACCTTAATATTTGAAACAACAATTATTGGGGTGCCTGGGTGGCTCAGTTGGTTAAGCGACCAACTTCAGCTCAGGTCATGATCTCACAGTCTGTGAGTCCAAGCCCAATGTCGGGTTCTGTGGTGACAGCTCAGAGCCTGGAGCCTGTTTTAGATTCTATCTCTCCCTCTCTCTATGCCCCTCCCCCACTTGCACACTCTCTCAAAAATAAATAAATGTTAAAAAATTTTTTAAATAAATAAATAAAATAAAACAATAATTATTTAGAAGATGTAATAAAAGAACCTGTTTTCAATAGCAACTAAAAAGCTGAAATTTACAAAGGCTACTATTTGCAGTCTCCAGTATTTATTCTCCCCTCTATTTTGATAATAGAACTTCCTGAATTTTAGTTGTATATATATGTTTGCCCACTTGGGCAGTCTACGCTCAAACCTTTTTTGCAGCTAGGTGTGCCACATGCTTATTTGGGGGGCCAATAAAAGTAAACAAAATAATATGGGCAACTTCCTGATCATCCCCTTAAAAATACTCTTTCTTTCCTCTTCCAATGGTCTGGAAGGTGAATGTAATGCCAGTAAAGTGACATTTGCCACTAGAATAAAAGTAACACCCTATAGGATAGTGGAGCAAGAAAGAGAGAAGCAATCTGGATCTCTGAATGATTGATTGAGCCCAGAACAACTGACCTCTGAAATGTTACATAAAAATAAATCTATCTTATTATGGCCACTAGTTGTTTTGTTTGTTTGTTTATTCATTTGAGCAGCTGAGTCCATAGCAAAACTAACATCCCCCAAAAAGGTGAAAGTTCTACATGCTCCATATGGAGAAACTTTTAAAATATCCTTGAACAACATGAGCTTGGACTGTGTGGGTCAAACCATACATGGATTTTTTTTTCAATACAATATAGTACTGTAAATATATTTTCTCTTATGTTTTTCTTAATAAAATTTTATTTTTTGGCTTAGTTTATTTTAAGAAGACATATATTTATGTATATTATATAAAACACATAACATACAAAATAGGCATTGGCTGTTTTTGCTGTCAGTAAGGCTTCTAGTTAACAGGCTATTAAGTTTTGGGGAGTCAAAGGCTATACAGGTATTTTTGACTGCATGGGGGTTGAAGCATTCCTTATTCAAGGATCTACTGTACTATTAAGTGACAGAAATCTTCAATAACCAGGGAGTGGAATGTCACAGGATGTTTTAGATAAGAACATAATACCATAAAAACATCAATTCTTCTCTAATTAATCTATAAATTTAACACAATCTCAACAATTGCCAACACATTTCCTTTAGAAATATGAATAATGCAATTGAAAACTTAATACATAAAATCATCCATGAAAATTCTACAAAATGATATAGAAAGGAATGTAGACCTATTAGATAATAAAACATAAAGTAATCTACTACTGCTACATGAATAGGACAAGTAAATGGGTCGGAATAAAAATTCCACAACAGGGGCGCCTGGGTGGCGCAGTCAGTTAAGCGTCCGACTTCAGCCAGGTCACGATCTCGTGGTCCGTGAGTTCGAGCCCCGCGTCAGGCTCTGGGCTGATGGCTCGGAGCCTGGAGCCTGTTTCCGATTCTGTGTCTCCCTCTCTCTCTGCCCCTCCCCTGTTCATGCTCTGTCTCTCTCTGTCCCAAAAATAAATAAACGTTGAAAAAAAAAAAAAAAAAAGATGCCACTTGAGGAATTTGCGTTCATTGGCTTGTCAGCATTTATAAAAAAAAAAAAAAAAAAAAGAAATTCCACAACAAATTTCATTAATAAATTTGATATTTCAAATCATTGAGGCAAAAATAAATTGAATATAAATGGTGTAGGTGTAACTTTTAGCCATATGAAAAAAAATTAATTAAATTTTATCTATATTTTAGTTTTAAACAAAGATAAAGTTCAGATGATCAAAGATTATTAAAATATTAATAGCCTCAAAAATATTTACAGAAAACTTTTTTTTTTAATAACCCAGAATCGGGAAAGTATTTTTTATGTTTATTTTTTATTTATTTATTTTCAGGGAGAGAGAGAGCGAGCAGAAGAGGGGCAGAGAGAGACAGCAAGCATGTAGAAGAGGGGCAGAGGGAGAGGGAGAGAGAATCTCAAGCAGGCTCTGTGCTGTCAGCCCGACGTGAGGCACCATCTCACAAACCTCGAGATCACGACCTGAGCTGAAATCAAGACTGGGTCACTCAACCATCTGAACCACCCAGATGCCCTGAGAAAGGATTTTTTAAGTAAGACTGAAAAACAGACGTCATAAAACAAAAAATTGGTAAAATTCACCGTATTTAAAAAATACAAGGTATAAAAACACCAAAATTGTCCAAATGACAAACAGCAAATATGGCTGATACTTGTAATCCATATCATAGACAAAGACTAATTTTCTACTAAAAAAATAATTCCTATAAATATTTTTTTTTTAATTTTTTTTAATGTTTATTTTTGAGAGAGAGAAACAGAGTGCAAGTGGGGGAGGGGCAGAGAGAGGGAGACACAGAATCTGAAGCAGGCTCCAGGCTGGGACTGTCAGGACAGAGCCTGACAGGGGGCTGGAACCCATGAATTGTGAGACCATGACCTGAGCCCTAGTCAGCTGCTTAACTGACTGAGCCACCCAGGATCTTCTCCTATTAATCAATTTTAAAAAGACCAATAACCCTTTAAGGGAAAACATAGACAAATATTCACTTTAGGAAAAAAAATACAAACGACTCTTAAATCTTTAAAAATGTGCTATCCTTCTCATGAAGAAAAATGAAATAAAAACTGCAATGAATAATAGCTGATTTTAAGTCTAAGGCAGAAAATATACAAGATGTACTTGGGATATCCGGTTGTGCCAAAAAGAAATATAACCATCAAGGATTAAATGGGCCATGTCAGTGGGACATAGAAGCAAATATGAAGGGACTACCTTTGACTATCATGTAACAATTTGAACTTGAAAGAGTGTAATGAATGCAAATAAAGGAAGCACATAAAATATATAAACTCAAGAGCTTATTGACAGCCCCTCAATTAAAGAAGGGGAGAAAGAGAACCTAAAATTTAAACAAAACTAATAGAACACCACTGGAAACAACTAGAGTCCTAAATTCTTACTCCAAAAATAGGCAGTTAAAAAGGAAATAATTCATTCTGCCTGTCTTCTATGAAGTATACTTGAGGGAAATTAATTAGCCCTAATTGGTGGGGAAAAGTTCTTCTTTATTGAAGAATTCCAACTAAAACTTGTGAGAGAAGAGGTAGAATTTTTTAAAATCATCTTTCTGCAATCCCTCATAAAATTAATGATGCAAACAATGATCACATTGATGAAGACATTTGATAAAATGTAAATGTGGGACTTTGAAATGGAGGGGTCAGGTTGTGACCACCTGAATCTACTGATCATCAATCTGATGGCAAAGCAGTAGCAAAATCTGGTATTGAATGCCTCCTGGTTTTTTGTGGGGTTTTTTTTGTATTTTAAAAAAAAAAATTTAATGTTTATTTATTTGTGAGAAAGAGACAGAGCGTGAGCAGGAAAGGGGAAGAGAGAGAGGGAGACACAGAATCTGAAGCAGGCTCCAGAAAGCCTCTGAGCTGTTAGCACAGAGCCCAATGCAGGGCTCAAACTCACGAACTGCGAGATCACCACCTGAGCTGAAGTCAGCCACTTAACCGACTGAGCCACCCAGGCACCGCATCTCCTGTTTTTTTTTAATGTTTATTTATTTTTGAGAGAGAGAGAGCAGAGGAGGGGCAAAAAGAGAGGGAGACACAGAATCTGAGGCAGGTTCCAGGCTCTGAGCTGTTAGCACAGAACCTGTCACGGGGCTTGAACTCATGAACCATGAGATTATGACCTGAGCTGAAGTCTGACACTTAACTGACTCACTGAGGCGCCCCTGAATGCCACCTGTTTTGATGCAGTATGAAACTGTAATACATATGTAGTATTTCCAACATGTTGAGTCAAAATCTAATCAAGTGTCAAATGTCCATTTTTCTCTACAGGGAATAGATGAGAAAGCTAAATCACAGGACAAGGAAACAAGCACACAAATGCAAATGTAGGACTCTGCAAAGCATAACTGATCTGGTATCAATACACCAATGTCAGTGGGTCAAAAAGAAAGGATACTGTTCACATTTGAAGGAAGGTTAGCAGGTATAAAAAACAAATGAGTGGACCTTATGTAGATCTTGATCCAAGCAGACCAATAATAAAAGGACAATCTTTTCTCACATTTGGAGAAATTTCCTTATTACTTTTTATAGACGATATGAAGCAATACATTGTCATTATGATTATGGCATTGTAGTTATACAATAAAATGTCCACATGTTTTAGAGATGCCTGTTAAAGTATAAGGATGGAAGAAAATGATGTCTGGATCTTTTTTAAAGAAAGATCTGAAATAAAAAAGAAAAAGCAAAAAAATAGCCGGAAGATCACTGAAACAAATGTGACAAAATCCTGATAATTATAGAATTTGACTGATTGTCACATGAATATTCATTCTTTCTTTTTTTTAATTTTATTTTATTTATCTTGAGAGAGAGAGAGAGAACAAACTGGAGGGGCAGAGAGAGGGGGAGACAGAGAATCACAAGGAGGCTCTGCACTGTCAGCACAGAACCTGATGCGGGGCTCGAACTCATGTACTGTCAGATCATAACCTGAGCCAAAACCAAGAGTCGGACACTTAACTAACTAACTGAGTCACCCAGTCACCCGAATTCCTTCTATATCTGTGTATCATGAGATCCATTTTTTAATCTAGCAGTTTGAATTTCAACCTACGTAAGAAAAAATCATTCCAATAAAATATAGACAGAGGGTAAACTGAAAAATCCTAGGTTTAAACTTATTACAGTTTAAAATGCACATACACAGCATTTACACTCTTAGGTGTGTATTTTATAGATATAGTCTCATATACACAAATACCAATTGGAGCATTGTTTGTAATAGCAAATGATTAAAAACTGCCTTAAGGTCTGTAACTAAAGACTAATCAAAGCATCATCAAGGCAGACAACAAAACATTCTGCAGCCATTGAAGGAGAGAACCAGATCAAGCAAAGTAAAAGACAAGAAAAACTAAATGCTAAATATTTTTAAAGTTATTAAAATAGTTTTGAAGTCATTTTAAGTACATGGATGAACTTTCCAGAGAGTAATCTCCAAGGTTGGAACAAGACAGAAGAGTCTGGCTGCCCTGTGGCACCTACCGGTCTTGTATGACCTAGAACATAGTTTCTCAGCTTCCAATTAGGAACTAGTGACATTTTGAGCAAGATAATTCTTTGTTGGAAGTGTCCTGTGCACTGTAGGATTTTTAGAAGCATCCCTGGCCTCTACCCACTAGATGCCAGTGGTACCTTCCCCCAGTTCTAATAACCAAAAACATCTCAAGACTGCCAAATGTCCCCTGTGGGTGAAAAATCACCCCTGGCTGAGAACTACTGATCTAGAGTATCAGTACTGAGGGCCATGCAAGAGCAAGGTAAGAAAATCTCCCCACAATCAGCATGGAAGCCATGGAGAAGAGGAAGAAACATAAACTCTAACCAGCAGAGAAAGACAGCAAGGAAAATTAACAACCTTTATCCATATTTATTCTGTTTATAAGTTGCCAAAGAAATAAAATTCAAGTTAATGTTTTACTTAAAAGCAGACATAATTTGGTAGTAGCAACTGACAAGTAAAAACACACTCAAAAAGTAATAAAAAATAGCTTTCAAATAATTTCCACAGATAAAGTTCCAGTAAACAGAAGCTCTCAGAAAATAAACAACCAAATATATGATTACACAAGACAGTAGTAGAAACAACAATCCATTAAACCAAGTACAAAAGATATATAAATATAGCAGTAACAAATATAAACCATATAATAAGTATATCAATGCATTTTAAAAACTAAGAGAGAATTGAAAATATAATTATAAAATATTATCAAAAATTACCAGAAAGAATAATTGAAGAACAAACAAAACTTCTAAAAATTAGAAATTTTATTGAAATTATACACTTACTAGATAGGATGGTAGAAGATTACACAGAAATAAACAGTGCATTGGAAGCTAGACCAGATGAAAGTATACTCGATGCAGCACAAAGAGATTGAGTTGGCAAACATGAAACAGGGCTTAAAACTCATCAAAGATAAAATGAGAATGTCTAACATACATCCATCAAAATTTTAGAAGAAAACAATAGAAAGAATGAAGGCAAAGTAATATTTGAAGAGATAATGGCTGGAATTTTTCCATAATGAGCAAAAAGACACAGATTTATGAACAATAACAAATTACAAGGAGAGTTAATATCATGAGATGTCATAATAACAGTAACAATCATAATAATAGGCACCATATTGAATACTTAACTCTGTAATAGATATTATACTAATCATACTTAATGGATTACCTTTATAAATAACTTTTTAAAAAGAGGAAGGCAGAACTGCCTTATAGATTATATTCCCTTACAGATTATAAAGATTATAAATTGAAAAAATTTTAGGAGAAAACTAAAATCAAATGCAATGCGTGGATAATGTTTGGTACCTAATTCAAGCAAATCAACTATCATTATCGTATTATTTAATCTCTTTATGTGGCAAGATTTAAACTGAAACCAAACTAACTATACATATTTTGCACCAGAGGTATGCAATATTTAAACCATGTAAACATCTAAAAGTTTGCTATTTTTCTGTACTTTCTTTATGTAATTTGATTTTTGAATTTTATTTATTTATTTTGAGAGAGGGAGAAAGCTGGGGAGTGGCAGAGAGAGAGGGCAAGAGCGAATCCCAGGCAGGTTCTGTGCTGTCAGCACAGAGCCCAACACAGGGCTCGATCTCAAAAACCATGAGACCATGACCTGAGCTGAGATCAAGAGTCATATGCTAAACTGACTGAGCCACCCAGGCACCCCTAAAGTGATCTGATTTTTAAAATGTTCTTCACAGAGCACCTGGGTGGCTCAGTGAGTTGAGTGTCCAACTTTGACTCAGGCCATGATCTCATGGTTTTTGCGTTTGAGCCCTGTGTCGGGCTCTGGGCTAACAGCTCAGAGCCTGGAACCTGCTTCAGATTCTGTGTCTCCCTCTCTATCTGCCCCTCTCCTGCTCACACTCTCTCTCTTTCAAAAACAAATAAACATTTAAAAATGTTCTTCACAAACATTAATTCAAAAAGATATATGTACCCCTATGTTTATTGCAGCATTATTTACAATACCAAAGGTATGGAAACAAACAGTGTCCATCTAGATACACACAAACACACACACACGCACACACACACACACACACACACACACACACACAAGCAATGGAATATTACTCAGCCATAAAAAGAATGAGATTTTGCCATTTGTGACAACATGGATGGACCTAGAGTGTATTATAATAAATGAAATAAGACAGAAAGACAAATACCATATGATTTTACCTACATGTGAAATCTAAAAAACAAATGAACAAACAAAAAAGCAGAAACAGACCCATAAGTACAGACAACAAAGTGATGGTTACCAGAAGGAAGAAGGTGGGAGGATGGGTAAAATGGGTGAAGGGAACTGAGAGATACAGGCTTCCAGTTACAGAATGAGTAAGTCAGGGGGATAAAGCATAGGAAATATATGGTGTTGTATGGTGACAGATGGTAGCTACAATGATGGTGAGCATAGCATAAGGTATAAAGCTGTCAAATCACTATGTTGTACACCTGAAACTAATATAACATTGTGTGTCAACTATTACATAAAAAAAAAGTTCTTTTGTAGCTCTTACTGGAAAAGAAGAGGAAAAAGTATAATGATAACAAAGAGCCCAATTAAGGATGATGTAAACAAAACAAAACAAATTTTAAAAAAAGTATGATAAAAAATTGTCAAAGGAGACAAGATGGCAGAAGAATATGGAAGTGTTTTTTGTGTCTCATGTCCATGAAATAAAGCCAGACCAACACTAAACCATCCTGCACACCTAGAAAACTGATTTGAGGATTAACACAACAATCTGCACAACCTGAACCACAGAAATCAGCAGGTACACAGCGCAGAGAGGTGAACTGGGGGAGAGAGAAGCCATGGAGGACAGGGAGCTGTTTTTGCTTGCAGAGAGGTGACAGAAAGGGGGGAAGAGTATGGGGAAAGCATACCCTCCCCAAAAGCAGCTGGACAGAAAGTGGAAAAGTGGAAACAGCCGCAGGGACTGAACAAAAAAGGGAGAAAGGAGAGGGTTTAAATTCCATTAAGACTCTATAAACAGGGAGAGTGCAGAGTCTGCAACTCCGCAGCTCTATACCTGGTAGGGATCTGGTGGGAAGGGTGAATCCCCAGGAGCAGACTAGGGTCTGGGGAGGACCTTGGGCCACACAGGGAGACGCAGTTGCCCTGCTGACAGGACATTTGGTAGAGGCTATGTGGCCTCCCCACAGGCAAAAGTCCCAGTGGACTCCAGAGAAAAACCACATTCACTGGTGCCATTACAAGGACGTTAAAGGGGAATCCTGGCACCAGATGTGTGTTGTGATTTTCCATAATCCCTGAAACTCTGCTGCTACAAGATTGCGTGAACTTTTTCTGGGGCAGGCTTGCACTCACCTGAAGTCTCTGGGCATTGGCAGCAGCACGATTCCTCAAACGTTCCTGGGTGCGGCCAGAACCCAGCCATTGCTCTGTGAGACCCTCCCACAGAGGGTCAGAGAGGGTCAAAGCCACAGTCCCTTGGAAGTGAGGGATCAAGAAACACAGCCATATCAGAGATATAACTCAGGAGGGAGGTGAAACTTGGCAGCCTGATGGCTTGGTCACAGTGTATAAGGGGGAAGTGGACAGAAGCTGCAGAAAAAGGACAGGTGCACGATTGCTGATCAGGGAGAGTAGAGTTCTGATACTAGAGACTAGGAAGCTGGGTGACGCCATTTTCACCCCTCTGGCACATGAACATACACACCTATAAGTACCACAACAATCCACCTCAGTAAGATAAGCAGCTCCATCTAGTGAAGAATGGAGCCGAACAATAAGCCCCACTCAACTGGGCCAACCTCGCTCTTCAGGAACACCACAGTCTCTCTGCCTGCTTAGTTTACGGACTATAAAGTGCTTCATAGTTTTATTTCTACAGGAAAAAGATGTAATTTCAATTGTATTTCAGTCTGTTCACTGGTCCAGCTATTCAATTTTCTTTTTTTCTTTATTTTTCATTTCTTTTTTTTCCTTGAATACAGACAAAAAAATTGTTTTTATTTTCAATTTTTACTAAAGATATTTTTCTTTAATTTTTTTCTACTATATTTTTTACTTTTTTTGTAAATTTTTCAAATTCTATTTTCCATCATTTCATTTTATTCTATTTGATTGTATTCATTTTTTCAAATTTTCAAATGTTTTCCTCCCCCCACTTTCTTCTAATCTATCAAGTTCCTTTCAACAACCAGAACAAAAAAGGGAGATCCTAGGATCTAGCATCATTTATTTGATTTAGTGTGTGTGTGTTGTTTTTAATTTTAACTTTTTTTACTTAATTAATTCCTTTTCTTCCGTCAAAATGACAAAACAAAGGAATTCACCCCAAAAGAAAGAGCAAGAAGAAATGACAGCCAGGGACTTAACACAGGTGCAAGCAAGATGTCTGAACCAGAATTTAGAATCACGATAGTAAGAATACTAGCTGGGGTCAAAAATAGATTAGAATCCCTTCTGTGGAGATAAAAGAAGTAAAAGCTAGTCAGGATGAAATAAAAAATGCTATAACTGAGCTGCAATCTCAAATGGCTGCCACAGTGGCAAAGTTAGATGAGGCAGAGCAACCAATCAGTGATACAGAGGACAAACTTATGGAGAATAATGAAGCAGAAAAAAAGAGGAAAACTAAGGCAAAAGAGCACAATTTAAGAATTAGAGATCAGTGACTCATTAAAAAATAACATCAGAATTATAGGGGTCCCAGAAGAGGAAGAGAGAGAAAAAGGGATAGAAGGGTTATGTGAGCAAATCATAGCGGGAAACATTCCTAACCTGGGGAAAGACACAGGCATCAATATCCATAAAGCACAGAAGACTATCATTAGATTTAACAAAAACCAACCTTCAACAAGGCATATCATAGTCAAATCCACAAAATACTGAGGAAAGGAAAAATCATGAAAGCAGCAAGGAAAAAAATGTCCTTAACATACAAGGGAAGACAGATCATGTTTGCAGCAGACTTATCCACAGAAACTTGGTAGGCCAGAAAGGAGTGGCGGGATATATTCAATGGGCTGAATCAGAAAAATATGCACCTAAGAATTCTTTATCTATCAAGGCTGTCATTCAAAATAGAAGGACAGATAAAGTTTCCCAGACAAACAAAAATTAAAGGAGTTTGTGACCACTAAACCAGCCCTGCAAGAAATTTTAAGGGGGACTCTCTGAGGGGAGAAAAGACAGGGGGGGAAACAAAGGACCAAAAGCAACAAAGACTTGAAAGGCCCAGAGAACACCAATAGAAACTCCAACTCTACAAGCAACATAATGGCAATAAACTTATATCATTCCGTACTTATTCTAAATGTCAATGGACCAAATGCTCCAATCAAAAGACATAGGGTAACAGAATGGATGAGAAAACAAGAGCCATCTATATGCTGTTTGCAAGAGACACACTTTGGACATATACTCCTTCAGACTGAAAGTAAGGGGACAGAGAGCCATCTATCATGCTAATGGTCAACAAAAGAAAGCCAGAGTAGCCATACTTATAACAGACAATCTAGAGTTTAAAATAAAGACTATAATAAGAGATGAAGAAGGGCACTAAATCATAATTAAGGGGGTATATCCACCAAGAGGACCTAACAATTGTAAACATTTATTTTCCAAATGTGAAAGCACCCAAATATATAAAACAATTAATCATAAACATAAAGAAACTCATTGATAATAATACCATAATAATAGGGAACTTCAACACCCCACTTACAACAATGGACAGATCATCTAATCAAAAAATCAACAAGGAAACAATGGCTTTGAATGACACACTGGACCACATGGACTTAACAGATATGCATTCTTCTCCAGTGCACATGGAATGTTCTCCAGAATAGACCACATACTGGGACACAAATCAGCCCTAAGTAAGTACAAAACGATCAAGATCATACCGTGCATATTTTCAGACCACAACGTTATAAAACTCGAAATCAACCACAAGAAAAAATTGGAAAGGTAACAAATACTTGGAGCCTGAAGAATATCCTACTAAAGAATGAATGGGCTAACCAAGAAGTTAAAGAGGAAATTGAAAAGTATATGGAAGTCAATGAAAATGATAACACCACAACCCAAACTTCTGGGATGCAGCAAAGGTGGTTATAAGAGGAAAGTACATAGCAATCCAGGCCTTCCTAGAGAAGGAAGAAAGATCTCAGATACACAACCTAACCATACGCCTTAAGGAGCTGGAAAAAGAACAGCAAATAAAACCCAAAAACAGCAGAAGACAGGAAATGATAAAGATTAGAGCAGATATTAATGCTATCAAAACCACCACCACCACCACCACCAACAACAACAACAACAAACATTAGAACAAATCAATGAAACCAGAAGCTAGTTCTTTGAAAGAATTAACAAAATTGATAAACCTCTAGCCAGTTTGATCAAAAAGAAAAAGGAAAGGACCCAAATAAATAAAATCAAGAATGAAAGAGGAGAGATCACAACCAACACAACAGAAATAAAAACAATAATAAGAGAATATTATGAGCAATTATATGCCAATAAAATCGGTAATCTGGAAGAAATGGAAAAATTCCTAGAAACATATACACTACCAAAACTGAAACAGGAAGAAATAGAAAATTTGAACAGACCCATAAACAGTAAGGAAATCGAATTAGTAATCAAATATCTCCCAAAAAACAAGAGTCCAGGGCCAGATGGCTTTCCAGGGGAATTCTACCAAACATTTAAGGAAGAATTATCACCTATTCTCCTGAAGCTGTTCCAAAAAATAGAAACAGAAGGAAAACTTCCAAACCCTTTCTATGAAGTCAGCATTACCTTGATTCCAAAACCAGACAGAGACCCACTAAAAAGGAGAACTATAGACCAATTTCCCTGACAAACATGGATGCAAAAATCCTCAACAAGATACTAGCCAACCGGATCCAACAATACATTAAAAAAATTGTTCACCACGACCAAGTGGGATTTATACCTGGGATGCAGGGCTGGTTCAATATCTGCAAAACAATCAAAGGACAAGAACCACATGATCTTCTCAATAGATGCAGAGAAAGTATTCGACAAAATACAGCATCATTTCTTGCTTAAAAACCCTCAAGAAAGCAGGGATAGAAGGATCATATGTCAAGATCATAAAAGCCATATATGAACGACCCAATGCTAATATGATCCTCAATGGGGAAAAACTGAGAGCTTTCCCCCTAAGGTCAGGAATAAGCAGGGATGTCCACTCTCATCACTGTTATTCAACACAGTACTGGAAATCTTAGCCTCAGCAATCAAACAACACATCCAAATTGGCCAGGAGGAGGTCAAACTCTCACTCTTCACAGATGACATGATACTCTATATGGAAAACCCTAAAGATTTCACAAAAAAACTTCTAGAATTCATCCATGAATTCAGCAAAGTTGCAGGATATAAAATCAATGCACAGAAATTGGTTGCATCCCTATACATCAATAATGAAGCAACAGAATGAGAAATCAAAGAATTGACGCCATTTAAAATTTCACCAAAAACCATAAAATACCCAAGAATAAATCTAACCAAAGAGGTGAAAAATCTATACACTGAAAACTATAGAAAGCTTATGAAAGAAATGGAAGAAGAGACAAAAAATGGAAAAAGATTCCATGCTCCTGGATAGGAAGAACAAATATTGTTAAAATGTCAATACTACCCAAAGCAATCTACATATTCAATGCAATCCCTATCAAAATAACACCAGCATTCTTCACAGAGCTAGAACAAACAATCCTAAAATTTGTAGGGAACTAGAAAAGACCCCAAATAGCCAAAGCAATCTTGAAAAAGAAAACTAAAGCAGGAGGCATCACAATCCCAGACTTCAAGCTGTATTACAAAGCTGTAATCATCAAGACAAGTCTGGTTCTGGCACAAAAACAGACACTCAGATCAATGGAACAGAATAGAAAACCCAGAAATGGACCCACAAATGTATGGCCTACTAATCTCTGACAAATCAGGAAAGAATATCCAATGGAATAAAGACAGTCTCTTCAGCAAGTGGTCCTGGGAAAACTGGATAGCAACATGCAGAAAAATGAACCTGAACCATTTTCTTACACCATACACAAAAATAAACTCAAAATGGATGAAAGACCTAAATGTAAGACAGGAAGCCATCAAAATTCTTGAGGAGAAAAAATCGCTTTGACCTTGGCTTCCACAACTACTTACTCAACAAGTCTCCAGAGGCAAGGGAAACAAAAGCAAAAATGAACTATTGGGACCTCATCAAAATAAAAATCTGCTGCACATCAAAGGAAACAATCAGCAAAACTAAAAGGCAACGATGGAATGGGAGAAGATATTTGCAAACGACATATCAGATAAAGGGTTAGTATCCAAAATCAAGAATTTATCAAACTCAACACCCAAAAAACAATAATCCAGTGAAGAAATGGGCAAAAGACATGAGTAGATACTTCTCCAAAGAAGACATCTAGATGGCCAACTGACACATGAAAAAATGCTCAACATCACTCATCATCAGGGAAATACAACTCAAAACCACAATGAGATATCACCTCACACCTGTCAGAATGGCTAACATTAACATCTCAGGAAACAACAAATGTTGCTGAGGATGCGGAGAAAGAGGATCTCTTTTGTACTGCTGGTGGGAATGCAAATTGGTGCAGCCACTCTGGAAAATAGTATGGAGGTTCCTAAAAAAAAACTAAAAATAGAACTACCCTACAACCCACCAATTGCACTACCAGGTATTTATCCAAGGGATGCAGGTATGCTGTTCTAAAGGAACACATGCACCCCAATGTTTATAGCCATACTATCAGCAATAGCCAAAGTATGGAAAGAGACCAGATATCCACTGATGGACGAATGGATAAAGAAGATGTGGTGTGTGTGTGTGTGTGTGTGTGTGTGTGTGTGTGTGTGTGTGTATACATACATACAATGGCGCATTACTTGGCAATCAAAAAGAGTGGAATCTTGCCATTTGCAACTACATGGATGGAACTAGAGTGTATTATGCTATGTGAAATTAGTCAGAGGAAGACAAACACCATATGACTTCACTCATATGAGGACTTTAAGATACAAAACAGACGAATATAAGAGAAGGGAAGCAAAAATAATATAAAAACAGGGAGGGGGACAAAATATAAGAGACTTTTAAAGATGGAGAACAAACAGAGGGTTGCTGGAGGGGTTGTGGGATGGGGAATGGGCTAAATGGGTAAAGGGCATTAAGGAATCTACTCCTGAAATCATTGTTGCACTGTATGTTAACCAACTTGTATATAAATTTTTAAAAAAATAAATAAAAAAGTAATTGCTAATGCTGCATTCGTAATTATTATTTTTATATTAAAGAGATTTCTGTCTACATGAAAGTAGCTTGATAAATCTTGCTATTATTACCAAAAAAATTGTCAAAGAACATTCAAAGTAACGACAGCAAAAATAGTAGATCATTTCTAATATGTAAGGTGTTACCTCATAGAATGTAATGCACTTTTTGGTTCTATTAGAGGATTTCATACAAAGTTACAGGAAATGTATTTTGAAAGTTATCACTTAAAACTAGGATATTAAACAATACGCATAAGGAGACCAAATGTCTCCCTACCTCACCAGTACACCACACTAATTCCTAATCTATAAATGACATTCTGTCTAAAGAAGATATTTTTACATGCCTTTCTCATAGTCTTGCTATAGAGATAGAGCAAATCTCTTTCTGAATCACCTGTCTACTTTTCATTCACTTATTTTAATGTTTATTTTATTTTACTTTTATTTTTATTTTTTGAGAGAGAGAGTGTGTGTGTGTGGAGGGGCAAAGAGAGAGGGAGACAGAGAATCACAAACAGGTTTTGTGTGTCAGCACAGAGCCTGATGTGGGGCTCTAACTTACAAACTGTGAACCTGAGCCAAAATTAAGAGTAGGATACTTAACCGACTGAGTCATCCAGGCACTACATTCTTTTCATTCTTGAATCAAGAGAATTAAAATAAATCCCAAATTGAGCCCTAGGAAGATATTTATGCCCAGGGATCTTAAGGGGTGGGCAAGGGAGTGGAGAAGAACCTAGATCACCATCAATTGATATTGAAGGGGAGTCTTTCATTCAAGGTGGGACTAGGATAAGAACAGCTGTATGGAATAAAGATGTTCCAACGTGGTAATAATTAGATGCAATGAACAAATCTAAGAACTTGGTTCTGAACCAAGAAAGATGGTATCTCGCTCATGTGACTTTTGTGCTAGATATTAGGTAGGTTGCCCCAAGATAGACTAAGGGGAATGACCTAAATGCCATTCCCATCCCCTGTGAAGTTCGCCTCCCTAGTAATCATTTCCTGCGCTGAATCCCTAAAGCCTTATTACACTTGTGCTAAGTCTCTTGATACCAAAGTTAAAGGAACAAAAAAAATTATTCTAATAAATCTAACTACTTTACAAACTTTTTTTGGATACATAGCCAGACTAGATGTTTTATCCAGATTATATCTGAATAAAGCAAAGTAACTAAGCAAAATATTTGAGTCACAATAATTCCATTTGCTAACTTTTCATTCCTTTTTCCTCAAACTAAAACCTTCCATTTGCATATCTTTTAACTTTCTATTCAACACCCTAAACAGACATAAATGCATTGAAAAATATTCCATTTGATTACCCTAGAGGGAAATCTAGTAGAGGAATGGTAGGTTAGAAAGAGTAGAAGTCTTGCTATGAAAGCAGGCAACTTGGTACATTTCCTTCATTATAAGTGTCTGTTTGCATTAAAAAAAGCAGAGTCAAGGGCAGGGGGGCAGTAAATAGGATTTTCTTTATTAAAAGAAAGTCAAGAAAAAAAGGCATCAGCGTTGTCAGTATTCCGCATTTTGTAGACATACACAAGGGGGCAGGAGAGCAAAACTCCACCTTACAATACAGGCCAGCAAAGTAAATGCGCTCACTGTTGTTGGAAGATACAAAAATTACTAGGACTAGAAACGCAAAAGAGAAACTGCCAGAGGCCAAGCCTCTGGGATCAGGGATTGATTTGTAACAGAATCCAGGAGAACTGGAAAGAAGCAGTCTACTCAGTAATGAGGGGAAAATAAGATTAGGTTGTCATTTCCAGAAAAAAAGATTAGATAGAAAAGTTAGGTTTTAAATCTTATTTATTTTCAATATGACAGGCTTCTGGATTATGCTTTAGTATCTATATAAGTCATGTTTCTGGCATCTTTTCAAATTAAGAACAATTAAATATAAAAGCATATTTATTATCTATGAGAACTCTGACTGTTGTAAATAAAAGGACTGTGATTTAGAAAACGTTGTCCTTGCACTCAGAAGAGCAGGGAAGCAGCAAGAAAGTAGACAATGTGTCACACTCACCTTCTGCATATTGTGCTAGGTACCATCACACGCCATGCTTTATTCATTTAACCATCACAACGACCCCTGGTGAGAAGTATCCTGTCACTCATCTGAAGAAGTTGAAAGAAAGAGGTTGAGGGATTGACTCAGATTATTCTACAGGAAGTGGTTGAAGTGTAATTGAAACCCACAGTATCTACAGGTATCTTTCCATGATAGACGATTTTGGGAGTTCACTTTTAACAGATAAACTTTCATAAGGAAAATGACTGGCATATCCACAAACATGTGAAAAATCAATAAATAGAAAAATGGCCTAGTGGTATCTATTCCAAGTAGTTTCCTCTCTGGTTAAAACTGTAAGTCAACTTTCACTGCTACTCCTCTCACCAGCCCCAACTTTACATCAATTGTTTCCTATCATAGAAACAGTTTTGAAAATTAATCATTCATTCCACAAATCTTTACCTGGCACCTATTACATAAGTGTGCTGTGCACTGGCATGACAACTGTGAATTAAGACAAGCATGGTCATGTATATCTTACAGTCTAGCAGGAGCTCACTTAATTATTTTTATCTGAAGTATGGAAAAAAAACCATATCTTTAAGTATTGGCTAACTTATTCCCACAACCCAGTAATGTTTTTCTTCTCCATTTACCAGTATAGTACTATAACTTCCTAGAGGTACAAAGGGAGATGAGTGAAAGAAAATCGGATATTGTGATGTTTCAGTATAGGTAGGTACCTTACCAGTAAGAGATTGTCTAACACAAATAACAATGAATAACAAAATCAAATTTTGTTATAAGAAAGCTTTCTTAGATTTTTCAAATTGGTTGCATTATCAACAAGATGTGTCTTCGGAAGCAATTAGCAGTGCTTTTTCACCTTGAATTTGGGATATTCTGTGTTTCAAAAGTACAGTATTAACAAATGACTATTGACTCATCTAAGAGAAATGTCACTGAAGTTATATTATCCATCTTAGTTGCACACACACACACACACACAAAGAGATTTTGGCAAGTACTGATACAACTGTGTAGGAGGGAGATTAATGCAGAGCAAATTGGAGAGTAATTAATCAAGCTGCATAAGAAAGTGAAAAGAAGAAACAAAGATGCAAGGTTTGACAGGAAAATTCTAAGCTCTTTGTATTTGGCACCAGTCAAAAAAAAAAAAAGAAAGAAAGAAAAAAAGAAAAAGAAAACTGAAAAGAGGCATAATAGGGCTGAAAAGTTCATGAATATGCTCCAATTAATCTGTATGTGCACTGAAATGCTTTTAGTTTGGTTCATTTAAATCTGAAATTCCCTTCCCCATTGATGTCAGCTAGTTAGCCAAGATGGTGCATTACTGTTATGATCACTGCAGCGCACATAATTTAGATTTATCTCTTTGGGGACTCGGCTCCACCCCCTGCTAGCTAATATGCTCACCATGTTTAATGATGCAAAAAATTTCCCTGAGTACAGGTTATTTATCTTTATCAGGGGCTGCGTTTGGCTGGCTGTCTGTTATCAGCCAGAATATTTGTTCCTAAATGGTCGGTTCTCATCCATATTCCAGGGCAATCCTGAGGCCCATATTATCACTCAGATTTGCAATAAAAGTGTTTTAGTTCTTCAGATACACCTTAGTAATACTGATTTATGAGTTTGAAATAGCTGAAATTATGATTCAGTCTATGAACCCTGAAATCATTGTCATGAAATACAAAATCAATCTAAAATCTGAGAAAGGATTTTCTTTGGGGAGTTTGGGGGAATATGTAACAAACAACACAAGAATACAAATATGTAGTAAGAAAAATGGTTATAAATAGTAATGGTATTGCCAAAAGAAAAACTGAGGGATAGACAAGCAGGTTGAAAGAAATAGAATAGTCAATATCCAGTGAGAATCATCACCATCCCTCCAAAATTGAATGAAGAAAATGAAATCAAGGGTCCTTGACAAGATAATGAACAAAGGTAAGCGGCTGGCATCCTCCCTTGTACCCAAACCAAATCAAGGGGGATATTGGTAGTTCTGAGAATATAACATTTTTAAATGGCAGGAAAACTCTAGGAAGACAAGATTTTGAAGTACAAGAGCATAAGAGGGCTTTGGGAAGTGGGTATGAGGGGCAGCTTTTTAGTAGAATTCTTTTTTCTTTTCAGATTAGTAGGGTGGATCAGTGTCTACCCATTCCCCATGCAAAGTAAGTGCACAGCAATGTCAGCTGGCTCGCCCAGGCTAGCTCGTAGGGCAATATCAGTGGGGACTCTAGCTGGCTAAGGTAGGAGATAGATAACATTTACAAGCAGACACTCATTCTCCACCCACTTCATATTCTTTTTTTTAGTTTTTTTAAAATTTATTTATTTATTTTTGAGACAGAGACAGAGCATGAGCAGGGGAGGGGCAGAGAGAGGGGGAAACACAGACTGAAGCAGGTTCCAGGCTCTGAGCTGTCAGCACAGAGCCCAAGGCGGGGCTCGAACTCACGGAGTGTGAGATCATGACCTGAGCTGAAGTCGGATGCTTAACCGACTGAGCCACCAGGCGCCCCACCCACTTCATATTCTGACTTCTAGGTCGTTCAAGTAAATAACAGTATCAATAGGAAGGTTCAAGGAAATTCCCTGAGGCCCAGAGAGGTCTACTGGTGTGTGGTAAACGGAGAGTGATCTAGCCCTGCTGTGAAGGCAGAGGCTCTTTGTTTAAGGCAGGTCCCACCTACCCCTCTGTTCCTAAACTCACAAGTAGAAGAGCATGCAAAGGTTTGGTCTTTAGCATTCCTCATCCCTATCTGCAAAAGAAAATACATATAGTCAGACAAAGTTACTACTCACATCTAGAGACAAAGAACTTTTGCAGACAATAAAAATCACTGAGAAAGCCCAATCACTATCAAACACACACACACACACACACACACACACACACACACACACACACACATTTAACTGACAAACTGCATTAGATGAAGCTGAATTAATAATCTAAAGTAAAAAGGAATGTCAAATTAATGAGATGTTTTCAAAACTATAAGGGATAATAGTAGTTACATGAAGAATGAAAAGCAATTATAAAGAAACACCAATATGAAACACTAGAACTGATAGAACTTACTAAGTAGGTTGAAAAGCAGAAAAGTCACATGCAAAGAATGAAATGTTTGTTAGCTATAAGACAGGTGAAAGAACATTCTCAGAAGCTATCAGAAATGAAGCCAAAATGAAAAATAAATTAAAAAAAAAAACGTTTTGAGAAGTATAAAAGGCAGAGGAGAAAGTATCAACACACATACAACAGCAGTGTTTTAAAGAAAAGAAATATGTGATGGAAAGGAAGTGTTTGAAGAAATAACTAGCAAATCTCCATAATTAAAGAAAAATGAAAGATCTCAAGTGAAATGACTCAGGGTGGCAATAAAACTAGATAGAAAAAGTAAATAAATATTCTGACCACAGTCCAGTAAAATTTAATAATTTCAAAGACAGGAAAAAATTACAAAAAGCTTCCTGAAAGAGCAGAAGACCTTGAAAGAAAAAGAATCAAAAAAAATTTTTGCTTCTTTCAGAAATACTGAACACAAAAAACATTCAAGTAATGTTTTCAAAATTAAAGGAAGAGCAGTTTGGGGGCACCTGGGTGGCTCAGTCCCTTAAGCATCCAACTTAAGCTCAGGTCATATCTCACAGTTCATGGGTTCCAGCCCTGTGTTGGGCTCAGTGCTGACAGCTCAGAGGCTGGAGCCTCCTTCAGATTCTCTCTCTCTCTCTCTCTCTCTCTGCTCCTACCCCACTGTGCTCTCCCTCCTCCCCCCCCAAAGTAAATAAACATTTGAAAATAAATAAATAAATAAATAAATAAATAAATAAATAAAGGAAATGAACTTGAAACCTAAAATGTAATGTTTTGCTAAGCTTTTATTTAAAATTGAAAATTAAAGATATTTTCGCCATATAAGGTCTCTGAACATTTGCCCTTAACATGTCCTTGAAAATTTTGATAGAAATACTTGGTCCAAAAATAAAATAAATGCAAGAGACATAGGAGGTAAGGATGAGTATATAACATAGCACATTTTCTTATTATTTCAATAAGAATAATGCCTCCCCCTCCAAAATAATTAAAATGCTAATCAAAAACCTTCAAAATCTCCCAGCTCAGATGGCCTTAGAAGACAGTTCTTCCATACTATTAATAATCTCTGTGTTATACCATTTGTTCCAGATAGAAAACAGTTAGAAAACTTTAAAAAGATTAATATAAGCTTAATTTCAAGACTGTGTAAATAATAAAATAAAATAAAGTAATAGTCTTATTTATCTTACGAACTTAGAAAAACTCTGAATTGAATACTAACTTAAAAATATGTATTGAAATTATACCTCATGAGCAGGTATGGCTTATTCTAAGAATTCAAGGATGGTTTGAGATCAACAAATATAAAAATACAATTTCTCACATAAATTAAAAGATGAAAAAAATTACATGATGATGTCACAGAATTAAGAATAAGTATCAAACTATATCAAAACATAGTTATCCTAGGAATTTATAATATAGTATACTAGAAAAGAACTTATTTAACTTGAAAGAAAACTACCTACCAAAATTTACAGCAAACAGCATATAAAATAGAGAAATTTTAATTTCTCCCTTTACATTAAAGCAAGATAAATATTTTAAATAGCAATTTTTTCAATTCTCAAGTGTGGTTAAAGAGACAAAATTATTATTTTCAGGTAATCTGCTCATCTACTTAGAAGAATGCTATAGAAGTAGTAGTTGCCAGATAAAATTCAGTAAAATTCAACTATTATTCCTCAACAATAACCAAATAGAAAAATAAGACTTTATTCACAATATAAACAAAATTATTAAATATCTAGGCATTATCCTAATGAAAATGCCCATGACTTTTAGAATGAAACTTATAAAACTTAAAAGATGCAAAGAAAAATAGAGATATTACATTCATGAATGAAATGAAAATTCCATTAACCTATAGTACAATACTAATTAAATTGCATAGGGAATGTCTAATAAAATCAACAAATTATTAAAATTTATATGGAAAAATAAAGATCTAGGAATAGCTAGTCAAGAAATTATACAGAATCCTAGGATACTTTTAAAAATAATAACAATGTTCACACCAAAAGCAAGTTCTCATAAACTTTCATACTAGAAAGTTTGAAAACAGATCCACGCAAGTACAGAAACTAAAAGGTAGCACTACAAATCAGAGGGAGGTGATTTAGTAGATAGCAGTGAAAAAAACGGACTCAATATGGAGAAAAATTAGGCTGGACTCCTTTCTCCATATCTAATGGAACACTTGATGGATTAAATAAATAAATAAAGGTGAAAGGTAAAACTCGAAGAGGGAATAAAGGTAAAACTTCTAAAGGCAAAGAGGTAGAACACTTGTTCACTGACCTTCTTTTCTAAGACCCCCAAATTACAAAGCATAAGGTAAAAAAAATCAAATGATTTTACAACATCAAAATTAAAGATTTTTCTTTAGCAAAAGATCACAAAGTTACAAACTGTGATATACTGACTGAAAATGTTTTTAAATTCCTAGAAAAACAAAAGATTGATATCTAAAATTTACAAGGAACTCCTGTAAATTAACAAAAGAAAGATAGAAAAGACGGAAGATAAAACATGTAGGAGAAACGGGAATATCTAAAATGTATATAACGAGATGCTCAACCTCACTAAAAATTAGATATACAATTAACAAAGCAATCATAAAATACTTTATATAAGATAATGAAAAATATTTGGCAAGCATTTGAAGAAACTGGTATCCTGACTGACTGCTGGTGCCGACCTTCTCAGAAGCTTAGAGGTATCACATAAAATGGGATATGTATGATAAGTACCTTATAACCCAAATATATCTTAAAGAACTGGGTTGTCCAAGTTATTTACTGGAAAAGGGAGTTGGAGTCAACCAAGAAGATCATTATTAAAGGAAATAAATCAGAAAGTTATGGTAGTTGCCTATGATGGAATATGACATGAACATTTTCACAAGGTTTCTAATATCTTAGCTCATTTAATTTATTCTTCTTATGTTTGAAGGAATTTGTCACCATCTGAGTCTCATCTTTCCAAGTAAGAAGTTAGAAATTTTTCTCAGCATCCTTTTCAGCTAGATTCAACTGTATGACCTAGACCCTGGTATAATGAGCTGCACATGCATAAGACTATGATTCAGAGGAGAGAGAAATGAAGAAAAGGGCATTCTAGAATCAGTCCTTGTAAGGATAGTAGAGTGTCATGGAGACACATCCAAATTTCAGAAGCAATATTGACAGAGACCCATACGGTAGAATATCATGTCCACAGCTGTGAGCTGTGCTACCCATGCACATCGCCAGGGTAATGCTTCTAGAAGCCGGGGAATGCCCATGATTGCTAGCAAACCACCAGAGGATTGAGGCATAGAACAGAGGCTTCCTGGAAGCCTTCAGAAGGAACCATCCTTGCCGACAGCCTGATCTTCATCTTCTAGCCTCCAGAACTGTGAGAAAATAAATCTGTTGTCTGAACTACCCAGTTTGTAGTACTTTATCACAGTGGCCCTAGCAGAGGAATACATAAAGAGACTAAAATTCCACCCCAGCCATGCTATACTTTCACCACCCTACAGGACAGCTCTTCCCTACTCTGTAGTAGGGTCTATACCTACTAGGTGACTCCCATCCCCTTTATTATTCAGTATATGGGAAAGCCAGTTTGTTTAAATCTCTTATGAACAAGATCCTGTCATCCTTACCTACTTCCACCCAACTCCAAAGTCTGGTATTTCAGAATTCTTAGAAATTCCTAGAAATTTATGCTTTGAAGCCTAAGTTCAGTGTTTATAGTTACCTATGATCTTTGGGTGTGTTTCAGGAGGAGTGAAAAAGAGGATAATGTTGGTGCATGATGGGGATGATGAAGGGAAAAATTTTATATGCCTTTGAGCATTTTTGTCCATTTATCAAAACATACTAATAGTATAAATGGGCTGAGGAGACTGGATAATTTCAGCAAAATCTGGGAATAGTTTTATAGCCTTTATGGATTTTTAAAATTTTTGTTAATTATATTTGGGCTTTCAATTTTTAGACTAATTTTTTGTCATTTATGCCATTTCAAATTATTTGACAACATTTTAATAATGTTAAATTTTTGTTTCTGGGTGGCTCAGTGGCTAAGTGTCTGATTTTGGCTCAGGTCATGATCTTGCAGTTCGTGGGTTTGAGCCCCACATGGGGCTCTGTACTGATAGCTCAGAGACTGGAGACTGCTTCAGATTCTGTGGCTCCCTCTCTCTCTGCCCCTCCCCTGTTCGGTCACTCTCTCTTGCTCTCAAAAATAAATAACCATTAAAAAAATTATTTTAAAAAAGAATTTAAATAATTTGCTTTTGTTATTAAATGAAACATTCAGAAACTAATTGGTCACAAATGAATACTTCTAATAACTAAATAAATAGTATTTTTGAATACTAAGCTAATTTCCCTCCTCCCCAAATTTATCAGTTTTTAGCAATGTTACGTACTATGATTTATTTTTCAGCAAATCATTTCTTCAACTATTTAGCCAGGCTAAATACATCTCCTTTAAATTTCAGCAGCTACCATAAAGCTTTCTTCAGTTTAAAAATATACCACAAGGATGAAGAAATGGTTAAAGAGTACCAGTGAAGGCAGTATTAAGCTTTTAAGTTTTATTTTAAAATTGGAATGTGAACAAATAGTGAGCCATAATTGTCAAGATCATCCTCATTAATCACAGGCATTACTCTAACACTCATTCTAAACATCCAATTCAGAATTGGAATGTGCTTTCCGCTTAGTTCAACTAATGGCTTTACAAAGGTCAAGCATGGCTCAGTGGTTGATTATTTCAATGTAAAAACAATGATAGAGCGATTCTTGCTGTTTGATCTTTGAATAAGTAAACTAAACATCACTGTCAACCAAGTTTTTACGTTACCAAATAGTGATTAGAAACATTATGTTTTTATTGGGGCACCTGGGTGGCTCAGTTGATTGAGCATCCAACTCTTGATTTTGTTTCAAGTCATGATCCCAGGGTCGTGGGATGGAGCCCCGTGTCCAGCTCTGCACCGAGTGTGGAGTCTGCTTAAGATTCTCTCTCTTTCTCTCCCTCTGCCCCTCTGCCCTGCTCGTGCTCTTTCTCTCAAAAAAAAATTTTTTTTATCTTATCCTCACTTATGCAATTTAATAAACTAATAAACAGCTTCCAAATTTATTGGCACCTGGATGTAGGGCTGAGCCATCGGAGTGAAAAATAAGGAATGAATATGTGCCATAATCGGTTTGAATACACCAATTTTTCAAATCAGCCTAAATGGTTCTGGGTGAAACCTAAGTAATAGTTTTCCCAAATTTGACAAGCCTAATATGACAAAATGAAAACTGAAAGTCAGTATAAAATTCCGTGCCTTTTAGTTAAGTGAATGGCATGCAAATTATAACTAAACCCTGGATATCCTGAATCTATTATTATATAGTCAAAATCTCAGGCATAATAGTCTTGTGGGCCTGGAAATAGAGCAAGGATTCAGTGATTCAGTGAGCCTGAAGATAAAAAGATAATCACCTTAAAGTGACTTTTGGATGCTTCTCTGGGAAATGAACAACTGGAGCATCATCTACAATGATTAGAAAAGTTAAAAGACAGTAACACTTGAAAGACAAAGACATTTATTCGAGTTTCTGGCCTCTTAAGAAATTTGTGATATATTCAGGTAGACACATTCATTAGTAAAATATGGACCTAGATCAACAAGAAAATTTAGAGATTTGAAAGTAAAAATGGCCATTTTCCATACATAGATACTGGAGAAAATAAGGACACTTCAAAGCTCATTTCTTATAACAGGCCCAAACATCCTGAAAGATGTGAGGGATGATGGGATGATGGCTGTCACCTTAGGCTACCATTAAGGACCCCCAAAGAATGTCCTCTGGAGTCTAGCAACACTAGCAAATGAGAACTCTCAAATAACACTTACTTTGAAAGGAACTTCTGTCTATTTGGGGCAAAATAATATACAGCAGCATTTTCAAAATGTGCAGAGGTGGAAAAATAAAAAGTTCAGCTAAAATGTTTAGACCATTGTGGGAATAGGCTCACTTTAATATGCTTTTCAATTCTGAACACATTGGCAGTGCTCAAAACACATTACAAAAGTAATAACATGATAATGGAGTTGGGAATCCTGTAAAGGTTACATAGAATTCAATTTATAAATCAAAATGCCTAAAAATCAAACTTGGGCCAACTGCCTAAGGTATTGAATTTTCACTGCATTGAATAAGACAAGGATCTCATAACCATGAAAATAAACTGACCAATATGCTCAGAGCCTAATTTTAAACTATTTAGAGTCTCTTAGTTATTCTTTGTTGTTTCTTAAAAAAAAATCCTGTAATTTTCATTGAAATCTAAGCTTAGAGGCTAGAAAATCTGACTATTCAATAATAATCAAAATATTTCTGAATGTGGGGATCCAGAAAGCAGAATGGCCTATATAGAGGAGGTATGTGATCCCAATATAATTATCCCCAGTAGAATTAAACAAAAACAAAAAATAAACTAATAAAAACCACTAAACATTTTAGTTTTAAAACCAGTCGAATTATTTTAACTTGTTTATTTGAAATCTCCTAAATATTAGTCTCATGGATAGAGATTTGTTGCCTTTAACAGCATATAGCTTAGGAGGTTGTAAGGGCCAAATCCAGGTGTTGGGGCTGGTTGACCAAGAAGCAACATGTAATATGAGGAATTTGAAATGAAACATTCTCCAAATTAAATGAAAAGAGGAATTTGGAGAATAACTTTTCTAATTAAGGACAGGGAAAACATTGGCCTCACTGCTAGGGAAGGATAGTTCTACTTTCAAGAGTTCTCTTTTCTTCCTTTTCAATGGGTAGAAAGACAGGAAAACTGAGGCAGAGGAGGAAGGAAGGTGACCCTCTATACTCTGCTAAGGGAGTAAGAATAAGAAAAGGCATACAAATTTAAGGTTTAGAACAAGCTGCTAGTGACCGTGGGATGTGTGTGCTCAAAAATAAAGACTCCTGGGGCACCTAGGTGGCTCAGCCAGTTAAGCATCTGACTTGGCTCAGGTCATGATCTCACAGTTCATGAGTTTGAGCCCTGCACTGGGCTCATTGCTGCCAGCACAGAGCCCGTTTGGGTCCCTCTGTCTCCCTCTCTCTCTGCCCCTCCCCTGTTCTCCCTCTCTCTCTCTCTCAAAAACAAATAAACATTTAAAAATAAATAAATATTCCTCAAATAGAAGGAAATTCAAGGAGTGATATAAGCAATGTTTCTGGAATGTGTTCAGGTTTTAGGGTACTTGTTCATGGCAGAAAAATCATTCATCCATTTAATCTAATTATGCACAATTAAGGCACTTTTATTGCCAAATTTTTAATATGTGAGTAATATAGAATAAATATTATAGCCACAATTGTCAATAGAAATAAACAAAATGTTGAACTAAAATGCATGGCTATTTCATAATTCCCATTGTGTTCGTTTGATATTAGCTTGTAAATTTTGTCATTTCCTAAAATGATCAGATAAGAGAAAGTAGTTATCCAAAGTTTAAGAAAAGATGTACATATTTTGAGCACACATACCCGGCACTTATACACTTAGCACCTTGTACCTATTAACTTATTTAATCCTCTCAATAAGTCTAGGAAATAGATCTTAGTATTATCCTCATTTTATAGATGAGAAAACAAAGAAGAGAAATATAAATTCAGAAAATTATATTGATTAATGTTTTCACAAAAATAAGAAAGATCGCTGTCATTTAGCTAACCAATAGAACATCTATAGCCCAGTCTGTGGAATAATAGTGCATAAGTTAAGAATTATTGATTTAAACAATAATTGGTCATGTTTACAAAGAAAGCCATCAAGTAGGTAGTTATCACATTTAATGATTTTTTTATTTTGAAAGTTTTGCACTTTGTTTGAAAAGAGAGCTTTAACTTTTATATTTAAAAAGACACTTTACTACAAAAGCCATTGCTTTTTATCTCGCATTCAATCTTAGGCCTTGTCACTCAAGCTGAGGACCTCACTCCAGTCCTCATGGCTCACTTTGTCCTCAGTGTAGCCAAAGTATCTCAGAAGAAATAAATAGACTCTAGAATATGTGTCAAACTAAAAAGTTTCAAAATATTATAGCAAGTCAAATTTTAAAATACATTTATTCTCAAGAGAGCTCAGATAGGTAAATTTCATGCTCATAGGATGCTAATAAGATACATAGCAAAGTCCATGGAAAATAGCAAGTCAAGACATTTTGAAAGTAAAATGCAGAGAGAAAAGGTTGTCCAGGATATCCAGATTATATCTGGCATAGTGCTTTGTACATTTGAATCACTTAAATATTTATTGCATTAAATACATGCATGAATAAAGGAGAATGAGAGCCAAGTTCCCTTTTCTAGAAGAGGAAAGTACAAGTAAAAGTCAAAAGAAACTACTCTTCCTCACCAAAATATCTTTATTATGTCTGAAAAGCAGGATGCCCTAATGTCAACAGCAACCAAAACCACAACAAGCAAAAATGAGCAAAAGACCTGCTCATCTAGGAACCAGGCTTATATACCGCATGTAGAAATAACGATCAAGAGTTCTAGTTCTTGCTGTTGGAGTTAGGTACATCGAGCACATAAGTGTTAATTGCTTCAATTACTGGTCAGCCTGGTTCTGATTATTTTTCTAGGATTGACTAAGAAAGTCGCTTCTTTCTATTGCAAGCGTATGTACCATCCCATAAGTAATATTTCTGAGATGTATTGTAATCTAGGATGCTAACCTAGTCAAATAACAGGAGCCTTCACTTTCTAAAAGTACATTCTAACAGAAACTAAAAGAGTGTTACAATAACTCATTCAATTCTCCAAAGAAATAATCATAGATAGTTTGGGAAGTTTTTCATCTTTATGTGACATACCCTGGACATGTACAATTATATTAGTTTTTTTATGATATTATGATTTTGAAAGAACACTGTGTATGAGTAAAAGGATGGGGAAACGTGAATATTATGCCATTTACCTGTCTTCATATGTATTTTTGTAGTCTTCAAATTTCCTTTATTGACTATATTTAAAGTTTACAATAAAACATGAATATATAAACTAGATGTATATCTAGATAGATACATTGATAGATCGATCTCAGAAGGAAAGAAATCTTTACTGGCTGGCATCTCTCCCAGAAGAGATTTTAGCTCCTGTACATAGCACTATCAGTACAAATCTTTCAATCACGTACTCACAATTTATGTGTATTCTCTATTGAAGTTGTTATATGTGGACTACCCTATATTATTATTAATATTGTAAAACTTACTTTAAACATAAATTAGAAAAATGACACAAAAATAAATATTAGTAGAAATTAAAATGCTTTCTTCCTTCACCCAAATGGATCCACTATCTAGCCCACTACAGGGGGACACATACTCCACTTGCATTCCCCTGCTTAGACTATAAAGTAAAAAAAAAAAAAAAAAGAAAAAGAAAAGGAAACAAAATGAGAAAGTAAGATTATAAAAGAATGGATATGTTACTGTGACCTTAGAATTTTCAACACAAAATTCATAATAACTGGAATATAGCATATATATATATATATATATATATATATATATACATGAAGTACATATATACATATATAACACACATAAAAATATTATATATATACACTTTAGAACTGACCTAGATTTTTAATTTGAAAATAAATGTACATACTTACCTGCTACCACATGAGGCCAGGTTGAAATTTTTATTTCAAATAAAAATTTGAAAATATTGCCCTGTCTGAAAACACGTTATTACGTTTCAAGAGAAGAAACTGAGATGGCGTATAGCTTTATTGAAAATATGAGGTATGGTTTTGTTTGTTTATTGGTTTGTTTTTTCACAAATTCAGATTGCTTGCCTACTGCCTGGGTTTTGAAATCGATGCCATTTACCCTTTTAATTTTATTCTTTCCATTTTTTTTAAAATTTTTTTAACGTTTATTTATTCTTTTTTTTTTTTTTTAATTTTTTTTTCAACTTTTTTATTTATTTTTGGGACAGAGAGAGACAGAGCATGAGCAGGGGAGGGGCAGAGAGAGAGGGAGACACAGAATCGGAAACAGGCTCCAGGCTCTGAGCCATCAGCCCAGAGCCTGATGCGGGGCTCGAACTCACAGACCGTGAGATCGTGACCTGGCTGAAGTCAGACGCTTAACCGACTGCGCCACCCAGGCGCCCCACGTTTATTTATTCTTGAGACAGAGAAAGAGAGAGAGCATGAACGGGGGAGGGTCAGAGAGAGAGGGAGACACAGAATCTGAAACAGGCTCCAGGCTCTGAGCTGTCAGCCCAGAGCCCGACGCGGGGCTCGATCTCACGGACCGCGAGATCATGACCTGAGCCGAAGTCGGCCGCTTAACCGACTGAGCCACCTAGGCGCCCCATTACTCTTTCCATTTTATATTTCTTCAGTCTCTGCTCTTAGTTGCCTTCTTTAATCTGTTACTTTGAGGTTCTGATTTAGATGCCAACAAATTACAATTCATGAAGTGAACTCTGTCACACTCCGTTCCCTAGAGAAGTTAAGTTGCTTAAGGTTATATAGGTAACTAATAGTAAATATGGGATTAAGACTCAGGTTTTCTGGCTGTAAATACTGTGTCCTTTAGAATACTACAGGACTGGGGCCCCTGAGTGGCTCAGTTGGTTAAGCCTCCATCTTCAGCTCAGGTCATGATTTCGTGGTTCTTGGGTTCGAGCCCCACCTTGGGCTCTGTGCTGACAGCTTAGAGCCTGGAGCCTGCTTTGGATTCTGTCTCCTTGTCTCTGCCTCTTCCCTGCTCACACTGTCTCTCTCTCTCTCAAAAATAAATAATCATTAAAAAAAAATTTTAAGAATACTATAGGATTAAGTTTACTTATTATCATTTGAGTTCTTTTAGAATGCACATATACATATATACAAAATGTATAACATTAACTCAGTGATTGAAAGTGGTCTCTGTAGGTACTTTTTCAGAAACACAGTTATGATATGGTTTATATAAGCCAGTGCTGTTTTTTCTTTTGTTTGTTTGTTTGTTTTTTCACTATTCTTAGAGCCAGGAATTTTAAAAATAAGTCCTAATGCCAAGTTTCCTGGGACTGATTTTTCTTTTTTACTCTGAGGCTATACTGTGGAACATATTGAAGGATCACATTTTGTTAAACTATTCACTCTGCTTTCTTCCTTC
Source organism: Prionailurus bengalensis (assembly GCF_016509475.1). Lineage (NCBI taxonomy): Eukaryota > Metazoa > Chordata > Mammalia > Carnivora > Felidae > Prionailurus > Prionailurus bengalensis. The sequence continues at coordinate 81,546,427 of NC_057349.1, read as the reverse complement.
TATAATTATATCTGGTTTATTTCATTTAAGGATAGAAGTTTATTCTGAGAGGTCATGCGTACATCTACCCCAAAATAAGATTTAAACCTTTCATCTTTAGTCAGGGTCAAAGCACAAAGCTTTAAGTAATATGAATTTTATTAAATGATGATTAACTTGAAAATATTTATTTTAAATCAAGAAGTGTTTTACAGAGAGAATATTAATGGCCATTAGTGTCACACATTTAAATGCTTTTATCTGAGTTAAAATTTTGCTAACCATAGCTTTACTGTTTTTGTGACTAAGAGATTGGAGCTAAAACTAATTATTTGACAAGCATAAAGAGAAGTTCAATGGGGCATTTAAGAGGAAAAGCAATGTAAACACAAGACAATTCTGTTACAAACTTTTAGGAGTGCCATTAGTTAATTCATTGAAAAACCATTGTTGGTGGTGCTTTGTCTGCCTACCTAACACTCAAAAGTGGGCTGGCCTCATGTGGTAGCAGGTAAGTATGTAGAACCAGAGCTGGAAGAAAATATAAATGCAGTAATGGAAGTGCAAAGAAGACAACGTTGTTTTCTTTAAGTCTTGACAAATGAGTTGGCATTTACCATGTGCAGTGCAGGAATGGACACCCAAGGTCTACAAAGGGCATATACGGGGCCACAAAAGAGTGAAGAAACTTCGGGTTCCAGATTTAGGGGGAATTTCAGAGCATCTGGAATGCAGGGATTAAGAATGGCAGTGTTGGGAGATGAGAATAGAGGACTTGTGTAGGGCCCACAAAGGAGTATGACTTTTATACTTACGGGTAAGAGGGATCCTGTGGAGGTGTGCATATGGTAAATTGTAGTTGGGTCTAAATTTATTCAGATTTGCTCAGATCTGTGGTGGAGGGAAGGACAAGAAAACAGCTTTTTCATTCCCTATGAATCTTCATTCTAGCTGATGACAAAAGAATAAAAACGTGCCAGTTAAGAATAATTTGGTTTCTTCTGGCTTAAAAATGCCACACTTTTGAACCAATTCAAGTTTAAACTCCCTATAAGGGCTGATTCTCATCTTTAGAAGTCTCTTCTCTGCCTCCTCAGCTCTGGGTTTGCCCCTGGGAGCAAGACCCTGGAGCTTTTCAAGAAGGCAGGAAGACAGGTCTTTAGTTAGCATGCTTTCTTCTGAGTCCTTGCCAACCTCCATGAGATTATTGTACTGATGTGAACTGAAGTGTGGAAGCTTCTGGTCTTTTGGGGTACCATGCCACTGACTATCTCATCCCAACCTGCACTACACCTATTTTTACCTGTGCCCTCTAAACTTTCACATACCCCCACTGGGACAGATGGGAACTTCTTGGTCTCTTGCAACCACATTCTGACCATGGGTAACTGGGAAGACTATACCAGTCTATTGGCCTCAATACTTTCCTCCAGCATCCCAGCCCAATGTTTGACAGGGGTATTCTTCATGAGACTTGCAGTCTCTCCAAGCATACTCAGGAAGGAAGGGCACTAGTTCCAGCCTTCCATCATTCCTCAAAATCTATGTGAGTTGTCCTAGAATTTTCACATCACATTAGTTGCAACCATAAGGTAGGAACTTGGACATTCATATCTCAGTTCCTGCCCCTCTCTTCTCTCCAGGTGGTTTTCCCAGCAGTGTGGTATGAAATGTAGAGTCAATATGCCAGTGTCAGAAGTTGACTTATCTTCTTTTTCTCAGTAAAACAGACTGGATAGTCATTCATTTAAGTGAATTATGAGGTTCAACTAACAGTAAGTAAGACAGCAATTGATGCCTATAAGAAGGTAAAATTTTATGATGCTATTTGGTCTGGCTGGACAAAAAGTGTATAAAGGCTAGGTCACCTGAGTGGCTCAGTCCATTAAGCATCTGACTCTTGATTTCAGTTTAGGTCATGATTTCATGGTTCATGGATTCGAGACCCACGTCAGGCTCTATGCTGACAGCACAGATCCTGATTGACATTCTCTCTCTTTCTCTCTCTCTCTCTCTCTCTCCTTCCCTCTCTGTCTGCCCCTCCCCAGCTCTCTATCTCTAAATAAATACATAAACTTTTTTAAAAGTGTGTAAAGGCCAAATCATTAAGAGATATTTCTGAATCGGGGCACCTAGGTGGCTCAGTTGGTTGAGCGTCCGACTTCAGCTCAGGTCATGACCTCACAGTTTGTGAGTTCAAACCCTGCATTAGGCTCTGTGCTGATGGCTTGGAGCCTGGAGCCTGCTTCAGATTCTGTGTCTCCCTCTCTCTCTGCCCCTCCCCCACTCACATTCTGCCTTTCTCTGTCTCAAAAATAAAATAAACATTTAAAAAGAATTTTTCTAAAGAGAGATTTCTGAATCTAGAAAACCCTTTCATCTCTCAACAAAGCCAAGTTTCAAATAAAAGAAGTCTCTTTCAAATGAAAAAGTCCAGTGATTTAAGAGCTCATAAATACTCTCCTAATTACAGGAAGATACTAGGAAGTATCTAGCTGGGAAGGGAATGGTAGCCTTAGATGGGATTTGTTAATAAAGCAACAGAGATGATGGGCCCAAACTAAGACATGCACAGCAGAGCTAAGGAGAAAGGCAAAATCTGATACTTAGAAGGTGGAATCAACAGGAATTGGTGACCAAACAGATGTAAAAATGCAACGCAAAAGGCAAACTGAGGATTAGCTGAAGGTTTCTATTTTCAACAATCTTGTGTGTAACAATACCACCAGTCTTATTAATAAGGTATACAAAACTGATGGATGGATTGGGGAAAAAGAAGTAAGGTAGGTTTAAGTTAAGTGTGGTTATAGTTGAAGCTCTGGCACTTAAAATTAACCAATAAAAACATATGTTGCATGAATGAACAAGTGTATCGCAGAGATCTGAAACACATAGTCAACATACCAATGTGAAAGTTGGCTTCTCTCTCTGCTCCAAGCAAAACAGAATGCAAACCTTTCATTTAAGTGAATTATGGGGCTACTCTAAAGTGAAACAGCAATCTATGTCTATAAAAAAAAGCAACAAAATATATGCAGACATTTCCAAAAGCTAGAACATGGACTATTAAATGCAAATTACTTTGCCTTTTCTATTGCATCCTAACATTTACTTAAGAAATGCTTCATAGAGAGTTATCAAAAATAAAACCAAATAATAGGCTTTCTTTTCCTCTATCGTTCATATTAATAATTCACCCAAAAGGCCTAAAAACCCAAATCATTATAATTTAAAGCAGTTCATTATAACCTGCCAACAAATTTAGAATAAGAGCCTAAAATCTAACAATGAAAGTGGGAATGAGTTAACACTAAGTAGGAAACCAAAATAAATTAACAGTAAGCTTCTATTTAGTCCTTTTTTGAAAATATAGGGCTAACATGACAGGGACCTGAAGCAAGAGAGTTAAGATGAAAACAGCAATATCACACAGGGAAAAAAATCCACAGTATTTCTCTCCTGCCTGACAGTTTAGTCCCATCATTCATTTCATATCCCCAGGACTCATTAATGAATGAAATAGAGATACCCAAAGGATACAGTAAAATTCTTCAGCAGAAATTAAATAGAGAAAATGACAAGTTATGGAGCCCATGTTCTTTTAAGCGCTGCGTTAGGATTTCTGGTGCTACACTGGACACAGCTGGCCTTGTAATTTCAAAAATCACTTTAAGAAAGTCATAGGTTAAAAATCAAGTTTTGAATTCATGTTTTAATTCTCTCATACCTACCCATTACCAGAAATAATGAAGGGTTAAGTATATCTGATATATTTTCACAAAATCATGAATCAAGGAATTAGATAAGAGAAGTCTGAATTTATACTATAATTGATTCTACTGTCTATCACAGCTTAAAAGAATGTGGCTGTTTCCAAAAGTAGCTAGTATGTAGTTTGTATTATGAACAGCCTTGGGGAAGGGAAATTAGAATCAACAGAGTCTAAGTAACAGCAATGGCTTGCTCTACCAAAGGCACAGCTCAGGCTGTTGCCTGATGAGCCAGGAAGGTACTGTGGTAGTGTCCTAAAGCTGTTATATAACAAATTGCCACAAGCTGGATGGCTGAACACAATAAAAAGGTATTTAATTTCAGTTCTGGAGGCCAGAAGTCTGAAATCAAGACGTCAGCAGGGTTGCTTCCCTCTGGAGGCTCCATGAGCCTCACCTCTAGCTTCTATGCCTCACCATTCCATGCCTCACCTCCAGCTTCTGGTGGCTGGCAGCAATCTCTGGTGTTCTGTGGCTGGTAGACACATCACTCCAATCTCTGCTCCCCTTCCACATAATCTTCTCTGTGTTCTTTTTCTGCCTCTTACAAGGACACTGCCATTGAATTTCGGGTCTACTCTAATCCACTATGATCTCATCTCAATCTTTACCTTAATTATATCTGCAAAGATACTATTTCTGAGATTCTGGATGAATGCACATTTTAGGGGGACACTATTCAACCCACAACTGCTGCTTACCAGAAAGTAAAGACAAGGCCAATCAAAGAAACTAAAAGTACCAATAGAGACACTATTAACAATTTCAAGTCAGCAAATTAGCATCACCAAAATAGGTAAACACCAGGACTTCCATATCAAACCCCTTCTATAAGTAAAAGTAGGAGTAGAAATCTAAGTAGAGCTAGAGTTAGAGCTAGAGCTAGAGCTAGGAATAGAGGTAGGAGTAGTATATTAAATAGACCACTGGAACCAAGATGACTTAAATCCTGATGAAATGATGCACAGACAAAAGATTGAAGGGAAAGATACCATAACCAGTTCAAACTGAACAAGTGCACATATTAGGAAAAAGAGGATTTTTTTTCAAATTTCTCTGGCATAGCTTGGTCTATTTCTTTATGCAAATAAGAAAATTGATATTAAAATTATAATTTGTTTCATTATTACATAGACATACACCCACTGTTTTCCCAGATATTATTATTTGTTTCATTTCTAAAACTTTGCATACCTAAATCTCTCTGTGTGGTATCTTCAGGTTCCACAAATTGATAAGTATAAGCTGCTATTCATAAAAGAAAACTTTGGAAACTTCGCAGATCCAGTTCAAATTTGACTCTAGACTATTATTTTGTGTACTAGCTTGAGACTTCTTTCTACCTGCTTGAGGATGCCATAATTTTATAACCTTAATGTCCTTTAAGAGATGCAGTTATTCAACTAATATTTGTTAAACACTTACTTTCTATGCGACACAGTTCTAGGAAGTAGGGATATATACCAGTGACCAAGATAAATGAATCCTCTGTGCTCAAACTGTTTATTCTAAGTAGAATAAACATGGAAACAACTAAATAAATCTAGATAATGGAAAATGCTATAAGGAAATATGACAGGGTAATGGAAGAGAAACTGTAGTGTGCAAATATCTGGAGAAAAAGCATTACAGACACCGAGCACAAGTGCAAGGTCCTAAAGGGGGAGACAGCTGATGAGCTCTGCATAGCAAATCCCCCACAGAGAAGGCTGAAGGCATGCAGGCAAGCTTGTCACCAAGTTCAGAGAAATCAGTCTATTCAGAAGTGAAAATAAAACTGGTTTCATGGAGGAGCTGGGTTGGCATCATGAACTCCCAAGAGAAAGAAAGAGATGCACTGGTCCACAGGCTCACCAGGGACAGAAGAAATCAAAACCACTAAAAAACATTAAAATGACTCAAAGCTTCAAGTCTAGCAAGTGTTGCTATAGTCTGATACTTGGTTAAAAGACACATAACTCCCTGGGAGAAACTGCTTCTGTGGTTCAGGCCAAGCTTCTATAAGAAAGAATCCCCTATTACAATGGATTAAATTAGAATCTTTCTCAACAACAGCCCAGAGGTGAACATTTCAGAAAAAAAAAATGGAGGAATTCTACCGTCCTTAACATATGCCTTCCATCTTTGGGTGCGAGGTGACAGTTCTGGTTATCACTACTTCCCAGGCAAAAAGAAGTGAGGGGGGAAAAAAAGGAATGGAAAGCAACCAGAAAAACAGAAATAGAGCAAATCTCTCTCAATCCCATCTCATCCAAAAAGTAGTCACATGATAAACATCAAGGTGCAAGAGGCTAAGAAATGTAATTTCTTGCTAGGTGGATTTTTGCTAGGATCAAATAGATATTGGAGGGCATTATCAGTTTCTGACACAAATTAGGAAAGAAAATCTGTGAAAGAGGTATGACTACAGAGAACACTAGTAAGTAATGACCACCACATGCAGTCAAGTGGATCACTGAGATATTGCTGGGATGATCTGTTACCCACAGTGAATTGGGAGCAAAGGACTATTCATATATTGGAAGGAATCCCCAAACCCAAGAGTAGAACTCAGCAGAGCTGTGTTTCTAAGCACTCAAGACATGGATGTTAAGCCAGAGACTAACTGTGGTTATTATTTTTGTTAATTTCTGTGCCCTCAAGACTGAAGAGAATGTTCTGGGGAATATCACTGATATCAACTAAAATTGTCATAACTGTACATATATACAAATACCCCCTGTCTGTGTGAAAATAGTCAGTTCCTGAGTATACATTACTAGTGCTTAGGTATTGGTTTCAGATAGAGAGGGATGTTAAAAAAGCTAAATCTATTGGTTGCTAAACTTTACATAGGGAGAGATCAGACAGCAAAGGATATAAATAATTGCATTATCAGATACCATATTATAAGTTCTGCTGCTTTCATATTTGAGAGTTTTTCACCATATGAGTTTCTTTTCTGGCATGATTTTTATTATATTTTCCATTTTAGTATATATCTAGTAGCTTTTTTCTAGTCAGTTTCCATTGATCCAAGTAAAATTACCTATTTCCTGTTAATCCATTGCTCTAAACTGTCAAGAAAGGATTTCCCTGAAAATTCTTGTGTTTAGACACATGACTTACAGATTGCCTCAGGATGATCTATACAATATTTTTTTCTTCATAATTGTTATCAAGCATTTATAAAGCAGCCAGTTTATATATAATATAAAGTCATTTATATTTAGTTGAAGAGTCATTTGATTTAAGTCATTTGATTTAGTTGAAGAGGTTCAAATGGTATATAGCCAACAAGTGTCCCTCCCACCTCAGCACCCTAAGGACTGGCTCCAGCAAGAGGCAACACAGGTGAGATGAAGGAATAGAGCCAGTTTACAACCAATTTTGTTTGAGTTATACATAATTATTCCTGGGATATGAGAGTGGTCTCACATAGTGCTTAGGTAGAAATTTAATCATTTAATATTAAAATACTAAGAAAATTTAAATGGCTCCCTATGTTAGTTATCAAGGAATGACAATGACCCTGGTGATTGAGATAAGGAGATGCTGAAGGAGGAAGCTCTACTACTGGCTGGGCCAGCCACTCTCTCTCTTCCCCATCCTATACCTGCCTTCTCCAAGTTCCCTGTGAACCCATTGGTTTCCCTGTCAGATAAAGAAGGACTTTCTCACATCCTGATTCAGTCTTGACTAAGGTAAGCCGTACCTAAGTTGCACTACTTAAATAATTTTATATGTATTTAAAACTCTGTACCCCCTATTTATTCCTTTAAAAACATACAAAGAGCACCTGCTATACACCAAGCTCTATTCTAGGCACGAGAGAGGCAGCAATGAGAAGACAGGGAAGATGTCTTCACTGATAGAATTTCCATTTTATGGTTTTGCTCTCTGAATTATCTTTACTGTAGCCTAAACCTGAAGTGCTAACCCTTGCCTTCCCACATGGATTCCCAAATGTCAGCTGAAATTTTTCCACTTGAGCACAGGAACTCATTTTGATAACAGGACCTATATGTTTGAGCTCCCAACCAAGACCCATACTTCATAGGATAATCCCCTAGCTTTCATCTCTACTCTAAGGTTGTACTCTAATAAATCTATTTTCCAATTCTTTCCTACAACTTGAATCCCACCTAACTCATGCCAGTTTCCTGAGTTAAAACCCAGAGACATTTTATTAACTCCAAATGGTCCAAAGTTTGGGACTGGGTGTCCACCAATATTTGGCCCATCTAGTCTTTGAACATCACATTACTAGGTCCCTATTTTTATACATAAATCACCAGTTGGGACCCACCAATACCTCATATAGGAGTTGTGAATGCTGACTATTTTCCTGACCATTCCTAGAGATTGTTAAGTCCTCATGGATTCTATGCCTTGCCTATTTGGTTGAACATCTTCCTTTGTTTCCCATATTGGGACAAACATCCCTGTCCCTACCCTAGTTTATGTTGTTAATTCATACATGTCTGTGTTATCAAGAAGAAAATTGTGGACACAACTATAGCGACAGAAACCCCTGCACCTGTCTCCCAATCCCTTCAAGGATCTAGATTATGCACTATTTGTAAATTGTCATCCCAGGTTTATTACCACACAATGGAATGGAAATCTTTCCAATTGTGACTGATGTAAACACCATAAGTTTCTCTGGACCTTAGCTCTGTTATAATAGCAATCATTCTGGAAACACCATACTCAACATTAATGTGCTGCTACATTGGTCTAAAGGCCACTAAAAGTAGCATTTGGTCATGAGCTAGTATTTTATTCAAATCCAACATGTTAGAAAAACACCACACATCAAAAAAATTAACTTAAAGCAAAATATTTTAATTTAATTATATTATCCTTTTCTCTGTGTTTTCATCTATAAGCGCATTGCTAACTGGTGCCATAACTTATTTCAGCTCTTTCCTTAGTAAAGTGTAACATATCCATCATGCTGAAACACTTAAGTTACAGGCAGTTTACTCACATTAGATCTCATTAGCAATTACACTAGTGTTCAAAATACATTACCTCATTTGTCTCATAGCCCATATAGTTTTTTACATAATGAATTAGACCAATTAGTCCCACATGACAGAAGGAAATCTTAAATAACACTGTCCTTACTTTAAGACAAGCTTGACTGAAGTGCAATGAAAGAAACTATAAAATTAATTTGTTTTGTAAAATGGATAGCAAAAAGAATTAGATAACCAAACTTCAAGCTAAATGTTTGGTAGGGGTTAGGCATCAGAGAGAGAGAGAGAGAGAGAGAGAGAGAGAGAGAGAGAGAGAGAAGTAGCAAAAGAAAAGACAATGCCTCACTCAGTTTTTTGCAAGACATAAATTCATTATTTGCATAGCTAAGAGCCATGTTTAAATGTCCAAACTAACTTGCTTATAGACTTTTCAATTGAGACTATTATTGTCCTATGGGAAAAAAAACTTGCTGATTGTAATCAGCCAAGAAATTTACAGCTATTGCACCAATCAATAGCTAGAGATTTTTGGAAGCACAAAGTTAGCTTTCTATCCACATGTTCATTCTACCAATACAAGTTGTTTCTTATTGTCCCTGATACTTCCTTCAAATGACTCTTTTCAACATCAAATTCAATTTCCTTTCCACTGTTAGTATCTCTTTCTTCAAACTTCAGACAGAATCATAAAACACACAGAGTTGATAGGTGTTACCTAAACAAGAGTGCATCTTAACCTGAGAAAGCAGATCCCAGCATGCCATCTATGTACCCCCTGACCCTATAAGGAGACTGTGCCTTGTTAGTCATCAGCATGGCAATTATCTGTTTTCTTTGTAGATCATAATTGCTTTCCTCACTGTTCAATCAAGGACTGTCATGCAATGAAATGACTGTGGACTGGTTAACTAGTTGGAAGTGCCCCCAGTCTTCCATTTATGGACATAATAAATTGTATCACCCAAGGAGTCAACAGAAAATACAAATCTGGTAGCAAATCAGTTCCTAAAAATATGCCCAGGAACCTAGAGGCAAAATCTGACCCAATCATTCTTCTTTAATCAAGGTGACTCTTAATACACTATGCCTTTTTTAATGTCCTAGTAGTTAAAGATAATTTAGAACTGAAGGGGGGAGTGAAATAAAGTTTCTGGGTCAATAGGGAAACAGGTTTTCAGAGAAATCTCACACTATAAAATGAATTTTCCTTCTCCTTCTAAACCAAGTATCCTCTTCAAAGGATGTGTACATTAGAGAAAATAAATCACCAAGACAGTAGAATTAGAGCCTTTTGAACACGCCTGATTGGAAAGCTCATTTTCCTCTTCCTACCATCTCTCCTGCTTTTACAAAAATATTTCACACACAAAATGTTATCTACTAGACTTCACTACCGCATGTGCCTTATGTTCAAATTACATCTTTTAAACTGGCACAGTTTTTTTTTTTAATTAGGCTTTTGAAAATGCTTATTGCTGGCAGTTTGGAAAATATTGACTCTGGTATTTGTCATTCAGAGTTAAACTCAGAGAGTCAAGAACTTTCCAAGTTAACTTTTCTTTTGCTCAACTCCCACAGTTCCACAAAAGTTCTCATTATACCTGGTGGGCAACTCAGGGATCTTGTGCAGCTGAGTTAGGACAAAATAGAAATGCTAATTCAGAATTTGCATCCTTAAGAGACCTTCAATATTGCCTTAAAAGCTCAAAAATGACCCAATTTTACCAAATGAAAAATGCAGTATGTCCTCTACACAGGTGGTTGGAAACTCATTTCAAATTTGTCTTTATTAATGAACTCCTGATATTCAGCTCTTTGCTAGTCACATTTGGAAATCCCTAAAATTACATGAAATAGATCTTTTCTAGAAGACTTTGCAGTCTATATAGGGAAGCAACTTATGCATGCAAAACAAATTAAAAGTTATATCAGAAATTATAACCTAAGGTGACAATTGACACTAATAAGAAAAGATTAAATTGAGACAAAGAAGACAGGAAAATGGCACTGATTATCCTTAACATGGGAAATGCCGGAAAGGATTTGGCTATTTGGATATGGTTCAGGGATCCCATATGTTCTCTCGAGAGAATTTTTAACTTTGCCTAATTGATCTCCAAGCAGAATTCAGTCCTTCTCATGTTTAAGAGCATCCCTGGCACAAAGAGGCCTGTGGCTCCCATCTGCCCTCAATAAGCAACTCACACTATGTGGCCCAGAGTCTTTGCACAATGAGGCTCTCCTGAAGAAGCAGGCAGAGTATGCTTTCTGCCAGCCAGAATCCAATGGTCATTAGAAACAGTGAATCAGAATTATTACTCTCAAACTTTATTTATTTATTTTGAGAGAGACAGAGACAGTGTGAGTGGCAGAGGGGCAGAGAGAGAGAGAGGGAGAGAGAGAATCTCAAGCAAGCTCCATACTGTCAGCACAGAGCCTGATGCAGGGCTTAAACTCACAAAACCATGGGATCATGACCTGAGCGAAAACCAAGAGCCAGACACTTAACCAACTGAGCCACTCAAGTGCCCCTCAAACTTTTTCGAATATTTATCCCATTAATTTTTTTAATTATAAAGTCCCATTGGCTTTTTTGCTTTCTCTGATAGCAATCAAAAGCAAAATAATGCAGACAAGTCCCCAATGATTGCTCAAATATGTGATATGCCTATGTGGTATCTCAGCATTACCTTGTACACTTAGACAGGACAAGTCAGAGAATTCATTTCAAATCCTGTGATTTATTAAGATGTTAACAGTGTAAGTACCCTCTCCTTTCATTTCCAAGACCTGTGGATTTGCAGTGATAGATCTATGTTATTTGGGTTTCATTATCATGAATCTAGGTCTCCACAGTGACATATATAGCCTATATCTAGGGGAAGACTGTACCTCTAACCTAACCTAGACAAGAATAACAGCAATAATAATATTGGGCATTTATTGCATAATTCTTATGTGTTAATTTCTGCACCATGAAATTTATATGTAATTGTTCATTTAATCTTCAAAATCATGCTGTAAACTCACTCTTCTACCTCTATTTTATGGATAGGAACCAAGGCTCGTGTTTAAATGACTTAATCAAGGCCACTTAAAGTAGTTGCACGAGAGATTTCTAATTCATTTCTGGTGCTGGGGCTGGCATCACTGTCGTTCATTGTTGGAGGATGAAAACCAAGTTTTGCTTCTTCTTTTTCTCACAAAAGGGTTCCTGTCCATTTTTTGTCTGTCAGAGAGTCCCGTAAGACACTTTAAAGGAGAATGTTGCTTCTGCTCCATAAACTCTGAAGACTATGGAAAGGCCTCCTTCAGAATCATAAAATCTTAAAGTTGAAAGAAACCTTAAATATTAACTAGACCCAAAGTCAAAGCTTTTAAAAGTGTCCTTAACATCAAGCACTTCCTTATCAGCAGAACAGAATTAGAAGTGATAAACCTAATTTTAAGTCTAGGTGGTGATTCTTTTCATGTTAACCTCACATAGCTGCCATGTGACTTTAAACAATTGTCTTCCTCAATTACTTAGAATAGTATAGATGTTACAAAGATGTTGTACCAAATAAATTCCAAAATGTCTGAGGCTCAACATATTCATCATTAATGTTAGTCTAGGGTGGGCATATCTGGATAGCAAGTGGCTTTTCTCCACAGGGTGACTGAGGAAACAAGTCTTCTTTGGATCTCATGGTTTCACCTTCCTCTGAGATCTCAGCATCCTCTGCTTCTAGCCAGTGGAAGGGGAAATGAGGTGGACAAGACATTCTAGTGTATTCAAGTACAAGTGACATCTATTTTTTCTCACATTCCATTGTTAAAAACTGGTAACATGGCTGCACCTGGATGCAAAAGTATGGGAAATGTATTCCCTGTTGGGTATATGCTTCCAAGCAAAAACACCACTCACTGGAAGGGAGATCATACATTTTTTGGTGGACAGTTCACTATCTTTGCCACATGCCTCCTAAATAGTAAGTTCCAGTTTCAAACATCCACTGGTGAGTTGAAGTTGGAAGACTGTCCTAAACTTCAAAACTTGAGTTTAGTGGATTATACTATTTTCCTGACACTTTGCTTCCTAACTTAAAAGAATCATACATCCATGCTCATTGTCATGAGCCTGTATGAACTATTTCCCATTATAGGCAAAGAAAACATCCCCACCCATTGATGTTCAGCATGGTGAAATGATTGGCTTTGGCCAATGAATGAAGATGAAAGTGATAGGTGCCAGTTCTATGATAAGGCCTTAAGAAAATTTATTTGTCTGTTCATCTCCTTGTTTCCCTGCCACCCCAGGTGAGAACATGCCACAAGTTGTCACTCTTTCCGGAACAAGGAGTTATGTGGAACAAACCTGCATCCAACCTACAATCTAAAACCAAGCCCAGCTGATTTCAGCCAAACCCTACAAAATCTGTAAAATAAATAAATAAATAAGTATGTATGTATGTTAAAAAATAAATGTGACTATTTGTTTTGTAAACCATGAAGGTTTGTAGCTTTGTTTGTTATGCAGCATTACCCCGAGAAGAGATGACTAACACAATGAGATTTGATCATTCTATAAGTAATTAACCATTGGCCTTCTAGGAAGGACTCTGTGGGCAGTGATAAGCTTGGATCTTAAAGAAACCAAAGATTTGACCCCCCAAAAAAGTGTTTTCCATTGATGTGCCTAGAAGACTTTAATTTTTCCTAAGAATTCCAGAAAAAGTACTTTATTTAATCTTTAATCATCAGGGGAGAGTAGTTCCTCTTCAGGAATAAGCCCAAGAATCCATACAGAAGAGGTAGATACACCAATATCAGAACCCACTTTTTAGGCCAAGGTGCCACTACAGACATTCATTCCTCAAGCCAGTGGGGGACAACTATGAAAAAATAAAACTTCCCAAGACTTAGTGTTCCTATCAAAATCCCTAGCCTCTTGAGCCATGTATACATAAGCTATAACAATATAGAATTTTTGCTTTCATTTCTCACAGAAACATTTTCACATACATAAAGATTAGGTCTGTGGCCATGTGTTTACCTAATCCAACTGATTCAAAGAATAATAAAACATCTTTTGTCTCCCCAAAAGCTGAATTGTTACATCCCAGGATGGGCTCTAGGTTATAGCTGAAGATGACGAGGGGACTGGAGCACTATCTTCCTAGGTATTTGTGTGTCAAAAGAGATGAAAGTAGAACTTGACAACTTTGGGTGGTAGAAATGTGGGGCTATCTGGCTCCTGGAGAGCTTTTATCAGCATAACAAAATATTAGAGTTAGGACTCAGGCCCATTTCATGTCCAAGGACTTCGTTCTAGGAGGAGAAGTCACAGCTGCCTCTTTACCCTTCAATCTTCATTTAAGGAGGGTATGGCACTCACATAGGACATGTGACTTGGTTTTCATCATTGTGCCCCAGGGATAAGACCTGATGCGAGACAGGCTGACACACGTATTACTCACTGTGAAGTAATTCATAAGAAATCTTTCTCTGATCCCTAGGATTTCATATGCACATTCAGGATAAAATTAATAAAGATGGATATTAAAAACCAAACACTAAACTAAAGAAAGTGAAAAATGACCTTTGCCTCTTTTATAATTTTTAATTACTTTAAAGTCATCTGATTTTGGCCTTGTTTTCAGGGTAACTAATACTAAGTATGTGCCCTGTTTTGGTCTGAAGAGTCCTGAATAGGAGACAAGTATAGACTGGACATGAACTGAATCTCATATCTCAACAGCCAGCAAGGAACTAAAGCATCCTGCTAGCAACCACTGTATGAGCTTATAAGCAGATCCTTCAGCCATGGTCAACACATCAGATGACTGCTCCCTGACCCCCACCAACAAGTTAAATCTTAAGAGAGATCCTGAGCTAGAACTACCCAGCTAGGCCACTCCAGGACGCCTACACCTCTTGTGTGAAATAATACACACTTACTGTTTTTAACTGCCAGGTTTTGGGGTAGCTGACTAGATAACTAGTACACACATGTAAAACATTTTTGTGGAGTATAGTCAGACCTCAATAAACGTTAACTTTCTACTAATCAATAATACTATGTTACTTATCTCCTAATCAGGATACTTTTTCCCCTGCACCCTCTCCCTTAGCCCCCACATACCATTTCAGAAGTCCTTAAAAGCAAAGAGAGAGTATATCAGAGGCAATATTTTAAAAGGTAATGACCCAGAATATTCCAAACTAACAAAAGAGACCACACCATAGATACAAGAAGCCCAAGATGTTCCAGCAAGCTAAATAAAAATGGTATTCATATCTATACATATCACGGCAAGACTACAGAAGGCTTAAGTGAAATAAAAAGTCTCAAAAGCATCCAGAGAATAAAAAAACATCTTCTAAAATGTGATCACTTAACTGCTGACTTGTTCTGAAGCAACAATGTAAACCATAAGAGAACGGAATGATATCTGTATTCTGTCCACCGAGAATTCTATACCAACTGAAAATATCTTTCAAGAATGCAAGCAAAACTAAAGACATTTTCAGACAAACAAAATACTGAGAGAGCAAACTACCAGCACATTTAAACTAAAGGAAATTCTAGGGGTGCCTGGATGGCTCAAGTCAGTTAAGTGACCGACCCTTGATATCTGCTCAGGTCATGATCTCACAGTTCCTGAGATCAAGCCCTGCATAGGGCTCATACAGGACATGGAGCCTGCTTGGGATTCTCTCTCTTCCTCTTCCCCTCCCCTGCTAGCACTCTCTCTCTCCCTAAATAAACAAACAAATAAATAAATAGGAATTCCAATGGGTATACTTCAAATACAAGGAAATCTGGCTTAGATGTGGGTTCTGAGAAACAAGGACTGAAAAGAAAACAAAAAGTTGTAGTATTTAGGAAACCTTTAAAAAATAACTAAATAAATGTCTTCTGTGGATAAAAGAGAATTAAAATACACAACAGTTATATAGAAGTTGGGAGGGAATAAACAAAATTAAATTAGTCTAAGTTGTTGTGTTTTATCCACAATTGCATTTAGACATTAGAAAGTTAAGAAGGGATATCATAATTTCCAGAGTAATCACTCAAAAAAGAAAAGTGCATACATTTTGAAATATTATGGGTAGAAGTAGAAATATAAAGAATCACTTCAAAAGAAAGCCAGGAAGCAGACAAAACATTCAATAAGTATGATAAATGGAGAGCACAAAATAAAATGTTGGATTTCAACCTTATATATAGGCAATTATATGAAATATAAATGCATTAACTGTTCTAGTTAAGAGGCTGATTTTCACACTGGGGAAAAATACTGCAATCTAATTATATGCCCTTTATAAAAGACAAATCTAAGACATAAAATCTATAAAACGTGAAAATAAAAAGATGAAAAATATAGAACACAAACACCATTCAAAAAGAAAACTTGTATAGCTATATAAATATTTTAAAATGGACATTGAGGCAAAAGACTGTTAGAAATAGAAAGGCCCATGGGGCGCCTGGGTGGCGCAGTCGGTTGAGCGTCCGACTTCAGCCAGGTCACGATCTCACGGTCTGTGAGTTCGAGCCCAGCGTCGGGCTCTGAGCTGATGGCTCAGAGCCTGGAGCCTGTTTCCGATTCTGTGTCTCCCTCTCTCTCTGCCCCTCCCCCATTCATGCTCTGTCTCTCTCTGTCCCAAAAATAAATAAACGTTGAAAAAAAAATTAAAATTAAAAAAAAAAAAGAAATAGAAAGGCCCAATATATATAGATAAAAAGAATTGTATTCATCTTGAAGATACAATAATTTTTACTTTGTGGGCACCTAATACCATATTTACCAAAATGTATAAAGCTAAAGAAAAAAATCTCAAATAAAAAAAGGCAAATACACATTCATGATGGTTGATTTTAACATTTTTATCAATGACTGATAAAATAGGGAAAAACCTTTAATGGGTATATTTAGAACACTGCACCTAACAACTGCATTATGCACATCTTTTTTAAGCACACATGGAACATTTACAAAACTTGAGCATAAACTGGGTCATAGGGTTAAGTCCCAACAGCTTTCAAAGGATTATAATAACACATAGTATGTTCTCTGGTCAAAGTGGAATTACTCTAGAATAAAAGACAACGACCTTAAATGTGAAAATATATGGAAATAAATAAACTTCTAACTGTCCCATAAGTCAAAGAAGAAATCATGACAGAATTTAGGAAGTATTCTAAACTGAATGATAATGTATTACAACTTAAACTTGAGGTGATGCAGTCAAAGCAGTATTTAGAAGAAAAAAGTGTTGATTACATGTGTTTATTAATTTTAAAAATGTCTCAAAATTAATATAGTAAACATCCATACAAAAAGTTAAAAGAAATCCAACAAAAGTAGAATGAAGGAGATAAAGAAATAAAGATAAGATAAAAATTAATAGAATAGGCAAACAAACATGTAATAGATAAGAGAAAGAAATCTAAGTTAGTTCTTTGAAAACATTAAAGAAAGAACAAATAACCATTACCAGGAAAGAAAAAGGAGACACCACTTTATATCCTGCAAATTTCTTTTTCTTTCTTTTTTTTTTTTGTGTGACAGATCAGTGCTTACTTTTATTTTTTTTCTTGACTTACACATTTTATTTATTTTATTTTTTTAATTAAATATACCTTATTGCAAATTTATTTTTAAAAGAAGCTATTGTAAACAGTTGTAAGTCAATAGATTTGAAAATCAAGTGCTCGCTTCGGCAGCACATATACTAAAATTGGAACGATACAGAGAAGATTAGCATGGCCCCTGCGCAAGGATGGCACGCAAAAAAAAAAAAAAAAAAAAAAAAGACGAAGAAAGAAAAAGAAAATCAAGGTGAAATGGATAATTATACAGAAAAAAATAATTTTGCAAAATAGACTTAAAAAATAGAAAATATCAATAGTTATATAATTATTAAAGACATTGAATCAGTACTCAAAATCTTTCCACAAAGAAAATTTTAAGCTATGATTACTTCTCTGGCAATTTCTATCAGACATTCAAACAGCAATAATTCCAATGAGGCCCAAATTCATCTAGAAAATAGGAGATGGAGAATGAAACACTTTGCCAACCTCATTAGGTTAGTATAATCTTGATAACAAAGCCTGCACAGAAAATAGGAGAAAAATATTTACAAGCCAAACTCACTCATGAACATAAATCCAAACACACTAAATACAATAGTAGCAAATAAAACCCAGCCTATATAACACAGATAAAATAGATTAATGCATTGTGACTGGGCCAGATTTATTCAAAGAATTTAAGTTTGATTTAACATTTGAAAACCAATCAAAGTAATTTACCACATTAACTGATGCATCTCAACAGATGCAGTAAACAATTGATAAAATAAAAAATTTTTAACATTTGCAACTAGATATTTAAAAATGGTGACTAGGAATCAGTCTTTGAGAAAAAAATAGATATAACTTTATCAAGAAATATTAAAGAAGATCTAAATATATCAGGAAATAAATCATCTTTAGGGGTTGGAAAAAATCAGTATTATAAAAATGTGCATTGTCCCCACATTGATCTTTAGATTCAGTGTGATGGCAATTAAAATTTCAGCTACTTAAAAAAAAAATTCATTTCAATATAGTTGGCACACAATGTTATGTTAGTTTCAGGTATAAAACATAGTGATTCCACTTCTCTATGCATTATGCTATGCTCACCACAAGTGTACCTACCCTCTGTCACCATACGACACTATTACAGTATCATTGAAATTTCAGCCATTTTTAAAGTTTTCTTTGCCAAAAAGAAGAAATGACTATTAAATTTATATTCCAAAAAGAGTCAAGAGGAGTCAAGACAACAATTGAATAAGAAAAACAAATTTGGAAAACTTACCCAACTAAATATCAAGATTCATTATAAACATAGTGTAACATTGACGCAAATAGAGAAAAACAGGTAAATGAAACAAGATAAAAAGCCCAGAAACACATGTACGGACACTTGCTTCATAAGAGGAATATTAGTGGTAAGGAGTGTGGAAGAGGAAACTTTTAAACAAATAGCAATGAAACAATTTGATGTCTGTATGGGAAAAAAATTAAATTAGACCATGAAGTCAGGCCATACACACAAATTAATTCCAGGTGGATTAGGGTTCTAAACATTAAATAAAAGACTACTAAGATTTTATATGATAATAGAGGAGACTATCTACTTAACTTCACAGTACGGAAAAATTACCTAAGCAAGTCACAAAACGCACTACTATGAAAGACAAGACTGACAAATTTACTACATTAAACTAAGAACTTCTGTTCATCAGAAGATATCACAAAGAGAGAGAATAGGTAATAAAGAGTGGAAGAAAACACTCACAGCAAGAGTCATATTCTAAGTACTCACACACACAATTTTGAAATGGCCAAAAGACTAAAAAAAAAAAAAAGACACTTACACTTAAAAAAAAAGGAGATCTAAATGGCTAATAAACATAAAAAAGAACTTGACCTCACTGGTAACCTGGGAAACACAAGCTAAAACAACAACAGTGGACTAATACTATATGCCCACAGATTCTTAGGAATTTACTCTAGAGAAACTCTGGCTCATGTTCAAAAATGTTCATAAAAACATTATTCTCAGGAACACCAAATTTAAAGTACCTATATATGCACTAGCAATAGAATGGATAAATAATTATGGCACACTGAAATGCAGTATTAGGAACTACCTGAAAGCAGTAAAAATAAATAAAACTAAGGCTACACACAACATAGATAGATCTCATAAATATAAAATTGGGTAAAGAGGAAGACACAGTAGGATTCAGATTCACTTATTTAACCTAATAAAGTTAAAAATACATAAAAGCAAACTATATCTACTTTAAGTAAAGCATGAACATACTTTCACTTAGCTTCATTTATACATACATATGTGATAAAAATATGAAGAAAAACACAGAAATAATTATCATATAACTCAGAGTGAGTAGTCATTACCTTCAGGGAAAAAAAGTCCTTTTTTTAAATATTTATTTTTGAGAAACAGAGAGAGAGGTAGAATGAGCAGAGAGGGGCAGATTGAGAGAGAGAGAGAGAGAGAGAGACAGAATCTGAAGCAGGCTCCAGGCTCTGAGCTGTCAGCACAGAGCCTGACATGGGGCTCTAACTCACCAACCACCAGACCATGACCTAAGCAAAAGTTGGATGCTCAACCTGGGACCCCAGGAAAAAAATGGTTCTTAATAATAATGAAGAATAGGGGATATTTTTGGTCTTGGTAGTGTTATATTTCTTGACCTTGGCCATGGAAACATGCATGTTCACTTTCTATTATTTATTAAACCATTAATCTCTGGTTCACACATTAGTCTGTATATTTACTTCACAAGAAAATGTTTTTAAAACTTATATGAAAAATAAGCACACTGTTCTGTGCTTATTTGTTTTTTTCCCCCCAGCGTGTCAATCGTAAAAGCTATTCTATTATCTTTAAAATTTCCATATGGGATGGTGTCTATGTAATCTATAACATGCCAGTGGATTTCTTACAGAGACAAGAAAAGAGATTAAAGTAATGATTGTATCAACAGATTCATCCAGGCACTAAAAATGTATTTGTAAAACCCCATATACTCTTTGGATAAGTAATCATGATTTTGCAGCATTTTAAGTTTCCTCTGAGGTAATTCAGTGATGTGGAACCGAATCATTAGCCAGTTCTTCAATGTGTAACTTCTCTTACCTGTGAAGAGAGGCAGAAAATGAAGTGTTTGGAGTAGAACAGAAAATTCTCGTTAGCTGAATGTTGAGAGAATGACACAAGTGGCTATTTCTGAGATTCAAATATCTCTTAAAGAAGTCTCGAGGGATGTGGCAGTCCCTACTTCTCGCAAGGTTGATGACTATTACCTGGAGATCTTTAATAAGCACAGCTGGTGAGCAATGGGACATAGAAGTGTAAAGAGGCACAGAGATAATTACAAGAACAGATATACTTAGGGACATTCCTCTCCTGCCCCTGTTTAAAACTGTCTTTTCATCACACTTGTAACTACCTTTTCTGTTAGCACATCCTGACCTCTCACTAAATACTGACCTCTCTTTCACCTGTCCTTCCAGCAGTCAAGATGATGATGAAGAGCTGAGGAAGAGAGGGAAGTCAAGTGGCATCAACCAAAGATTTCTGATTCCAGCAAAGATAGATAGAGTAACAGGGACCACAATTACCCTGTTCAACAACGGGAAAACAGGACAAAATGTGTGAAACAATGGTTTCACACAGCAGTCTACAGGGAGTGGAAGACCGTGATCCCTGAGAGAAATGAAACCAATAAGGCGAGCCCTGCCATGTCCCCAGCTTACCACCTAGAAAGTGTCCAGGCCACAGCGCAGAGTGGAGGGATACAGGGTTCAGCTGTCACGTGAATTGTAGAGACAGATTACAGCCAAGGCAGCGGGCATTGCAGAGCAAAGTAAGAGGGAGGAGGAAGCTGGACAAAGACAAAGCTTTGCAAATCTGCAGAAGGGTTACTCTAAGACTTTGGCTGAACACTGTTTTGTATGTGTATGAGAAAACGTATTGAGGCCAGGAAGGATACACCAATATGTAGAATTTACACAAGGTTAGGAATAGTTTTTGTTCTCACCTGCTGGAGTGATAAGACATGGGGTATTGGGTAGAACACTTCAAAAGTATTACCTTAGTAATGGAGCTAAATTAGCACCAGACCCAAGGCTGCTCAGGATCTGCCCTATAACACCTTAAAGGGAAGCCTCAAAATGATCCAACTGAGTCCATGCAAATTATCTGCACACCAGAACAAACATCATCACTATTTAGAGGAATTAATAAAATCCACCAGCCAATAGTGTAGAATTCACAACGTATGTCATCCAATCAAAATTCTCATTGTCTGGCATCCAAAGAATAGCAGTACTCTTTGAATATTCCCATACATGCAAAGAAGTAGGAAAGATCTGATCCATTACCAGAAATCAACCAATAAAAATAGACACAGAAATCAAAGATATGATAAAACCAGCAGACATTGATGTCAAATTACTGCTATAAATACACTCCAAATGTTAGAGAAGATAGAAGAAAACACAAATATGATGAGGAGAGAAATAAAAGATATTTTTAAAAGACACAAGTGAAATTTCTAAAGATGTAAAATGCAGTATCAGACATGAAAAATACACTGGATAGAGTTGCTGAAAGATCAGATACTGCAGTAGAAAAGATCAATGAACTTGAAAGCATAGCGATGGCAACTCTTCCAAAATGAAGCTATAAAAAGGAAAAAAAATACTTAAAAACTGAACACAGTATCAGGGACCTATGGGACAAACATCAAGCAGTCTAAAGTCTGAAATGGAAGTCAAGGAGGCAGATAATATTTGAAGAAATAATAGCTGAAAAATTCTCAAATTTATGAAATTTCTAAATCTATTCATCTGAGAATCTTAAGCCACAAGCAAAGTCAATCTAATGATTTAAATGGAAAACCAAAGAAAGGTGAACATTTATATAACACAGGGACTAAGAAATACATTTTTAAGAAATATTCAAAGTCACATATAAGTAAGGAAAAAAATAAGATTTGCCTCAGTATATTACAAAATAATACAACAATGTTTACATGGTAAAATATCCCCCTAAAACAATGAGATTAATAAATTGCAGAGAATAGTTCTACTCATTGTGAGAGAAAATATCCTTAATGAAATGTCTTCACTAGTGTTTTTTAAATATTTTTTTAATGTTTATTTATTTTAGAGAGAGAGAGAGAGAGAGAGAGAGAGAGAGAGAGAGAGACAGAGCATGAGCAGGGGAGGGGCAGAGGGAAAGGGAGACACAGAATCTGAAGCAGACTCCAGGCTCTGAGCTGTCAGCACAGAGCCCAATGCGGGGCTCAAACCAATGGCTGAATGCAAGTGTGTGGACATAAATACTGCAGCTTCCTTGATCCCTGTGGGAGCCAACTCTGAATTGTGATCTGCTCTGTGGCCAGAGTCCCCTATTAGAGTCCCAACTATTATAGGGAATAGTCAGCCTATTCCCTCACACATCCCCAGTCTTCTTAACACACAAGCAAAACCATTTCTGGAAGCCCGGATACAGTCCATCAGCAAAGACAGACATGCTTTGGTTGTCGGGATTAAAAGCATACTCAAAGCCAGGGTCTACAAAAATAGGAAAGACACTGAGGGTATGCTGGTGGGGCACCAATGTTTTCTACTAAAGTTCTTTTTTTAAAAAAAATGTTTAATGTCTATTTATTTTTGAGAGAGAGAGAATGCAAGCAGGGGAGGGGAACAGAGAGAGGGAGATACAGAATCTGAAGCAGGCTCCAGGATCTGAGCTGTCAGCATAGAGTCTGACTCAGGGCTCAAACCCACGAACCATGAGATCATAACTTGAGCTGAAGTCGGAGGCTTATCCGACTGAGCCACCCCGGCACCCCTCTGCTAAAGTGTTCTTTAAGCAAAATGAAAATGAAAAGATTCTCAGGAAAAAAAAGCAACTCACAAAAACAAATGGAAATAATCAATGAACCTAACAAAATATGTTGATCCTCAGGAGTATTCAAATAAGTATAATTTAAAAAATAAGGAAATAACATGCTGATCCAACAGGAAAATTTTAAGACTGGTTATATTCTTATCAAATGGGAGAATAAATATTCTTATTGAATGCTGGTAGTACTAGAATATGAGTTGAAGTAAACTTAGAACAGGTAATCTAGAAACACTTCTTAAATTACACACTCCATCAAACCAGCAGCCCCACTTTTCAGATCTTGTCCAAAGGAAGTAATTGTACATGTGGTTAAAGATATGTGCTCAAAAAGAATATTATTTATAATAGGAAAAAGAGAAGAATCTGAATTTCTCAATTTAGAAATTTCTTTTTAAAAATTAAAATCCATCTATATAAAAAAATTAATGCAACTATTAAAATGATGGTATCAATTTGGATTTGTTTTTAGAAAATGGCATTAACTAATCCTACCATATACATACACACATACACATACACATATATACACATTCACCCTGAGTGTCTTCTAGAATTGTTTCTGGCCCAACTATATTGTGTCTAGTCCATAACCATATTCTCAGTAGTTCCCAAAGTGACTCTGCATCTTTGAAGGAAATTGGCCATTTATTTAATTATAAGACAATTTGAAAAACATCCAAAATGATGTGATACAGAAATGTGCTTATAATTAAATTAATTAAAATTATTATTGCGTTAGGAAATTCAGAACGTCTTTGAAGAAATGGTGATTCAGCAGAAATATTTCTTGGTAATCCCAAATTTCTTCTGCTCTGTTTTAAGTCAAAGTTCTCCAGCAGTTCTCTCATTTTTTTCTCCTGATTTTGATTGATTCTTTGGGCTCACAGCCACTGAACAGACAGCACACAACAGCAGAAAGCTAAGTGCCTCTGCTAACAGACAAGCTCACTGCTTGCTGAGACAGTCTGGGGCCTCCTTCCAATCCTGTGGACTGGGGCATTGTGAAAACACCCCGGCAGAAGTGCATATTACACCATTTCTTCCCTAAAATGATCATCCGGCAGCTCTCCTTCAATCACAGCTCTTATGATCTCCTATCAACACCCAAAATCTTTAGTTTAGCAAAGTCCTTTCTAAAGTGAAACACAGGATGTACTGAGCATGCCTGGACATAGTTGGCATCTGACTTTCCTGGACCTACAATATAGTCCAAAGTATATGAATTCTTAGAGCAAGAGTGTCCCTGTTGATTTGTTTTGGATTTATAATTACCTAACATCATCAGGCATTTATATAAACTACTATCAAGTCAAACCTAGCCATGTATTTCATGAAACTGGTTTAAGATATTTATCTCCTATGA
The DNA here is from genome assembly GCF_016509475.1 of Prionailurus bengalensis. Classification (NCBI taxonomy): domain Eukaryota; kingdom Metazoa; phylum Chordata; class Mammalia; order Carnivora; family Felidae; genus Prionailurus; species Prionailurus bengalensis. Next base: position 81,521,859 of record NC_057349.1, on the reverse strand, counting down.
TATCAATATCACTTTAATTCTTAATTCTATAGGCCAACATATTCACTATTCAGCTATTCGTAATCCGAAATTTCATAAGCAAGCACTCTTTGTTTTCCTCTTAGTACGTATAAAATGGGATGGGATGGTACAGTGTGGTGTGGTGTGATATATTAAATATTGAGACAGGAAAAATTCAGGGACAGGTCTCAGTGGCAAAAGATATTGAAAAAGAGAAAGAAAGGTATACAGAGGTTTTGAAATGCTGGTAGAAAGGAGGGATTCCAAGTTACACATTTGGTCTTTGGAGTACTTGTCATGCGCTCTTAAATCCATATGTATTATTTATTGAATCTTATAAAAACAATGACTTCTCCTTCCGAAGGAAGGAAGGAAGGAAGGAAGGAAGGAAGGAAGAAAGAGAAAGAAAGAAAGAAAGAAAGAAAGAAAGAAAGAAAGAAAGAAAGAAAAAAAGGAAGGAAGGAAGGAAGGAAGGAAAAGGAAGGAAGGACGGAAGGAAGCAAGGAAGGAAGGAAGGAAGGAAAGAGGAAGGGAAAGGGAGGAGAGGGGAGGGGAGTGGAGGGGAGGGGAGGAGAGGAGAGGAGCAGAGGAGAAGAAAAGAGAAAAGGAAAGGAAAGGAAAGGAGAAAAGAAAAGGGGCGCTTGGGTGGCTCAGTCAATTGAGCGTCTGACTTCGGCCCAAGTCATGACCTCACGGTCCCTGAGTTCGAGCCCCATGTCAGGCTCTGTGCTGTCAGTTCAGAGCCTGGAGCCTGCTTTGGATTCTGTGTCTCCCTCTCTCTCTGCCCCTCCCCCACTCATACTCTGTCTCTCTATCAAAAAATGAATAAACGTTAAAAAATTTTTAAAGAAAAGCAAGAAAAGAAATCAGTTTACTTGAAATTATTCAGCTTTTACAATTAAAGCAAAATGGTCCTAAGGCTAAATTTTAACCATAATTTAGTTTTGCAATTTCTAGTACCTTTAGAAAACAGTAACAGGTGGCACCACCTACATATCTATAGAATTAATATATTTCAATAAAATACGTTGTGCTACATCTCCCAAGACAAAAAAAATATTATGGTTCTTTGCATGAAGGCCAGTGGAAAGACTTAAGTCAGTTTTCCAGTTTATCATCTAGCTATTTACTAGGTAGCTTAAAGTAAGTTACTTAACCACCCTACACCTCAGGACGTCAGTCAATGCATGTGTAAGAATGCTGACCTATCTGTAGCAGATATCAGAGCAACATTTATTAAGTATTTATTATGTGTCAGAAACTGTTCTGACAGCTTTAGATATTTTGATTTATTTAGTCATCATAGTATGTAAGTACCCATTTCACAGGTAAGAATTATGAGACACAGAGAGGTTAAATAATTTGCCCAAGTTCACATGTAGTAAGTCATAGATCCCAGATTTAAACCCAGTCTGGAGCTTTTATTCACTACACTATCCTGCTTCTTTAGAGGGTAAAAATAGTGCATACCTCAAAGGGTTGCTATGAGAATGAGCAAAGACATTATAAGGAAAATAGGTGGAAAAATAAGAGTTCAAATATGTACCTACTGTTATTGTTTTAAAAACAGACATCTTTCTGTCTCTAATAGCACATTCCCCACACACCTTTCAAGCCATTTTCAATGCAGCTCAGGGCAGCTTATCATTTTAAAATACTACATCAATTTGAACAGTTTCAAAATGATCATTCATTTCAAATATGTTTTAAGTCTAGTTGTCCCTTGTAACTTGCAGCAGGCACATGTAATAATCCATACAACACACAACTGAGTATCTAAATAGAATTTTCACAAATAGAATTAATTTGAAGTGCATTTGGAGAGTTTAACATTTAAAGAAATCCCAAGATAAATGCTTTCTCAGAAAATTGTTCTTTTGAAACGGAATAATTTACCTCAACCTCCCATGTAAATATATGCTTAGTAATCTTAGGGCAGAGGAAAACTAAAGTGATCTCAAAAGACAAAGGTAGACACATCCTGAGCTATTGGCTACCTGAGGCCACAGAGCCAAGATGGAAGTGACTGTGTCTCATGACCATGATCATTAAGCAAGCAGCCAGCCACCTATTCTACACAAGAGCCTAAAAGAAAAGAAAAATTTGCCATTCAGCTAGTAAGCCAAAGCCATGTGCTTCTGCAAAACGTAAAAATGGAGAGAAAGAGAAGTAAGGAAAGGAAACACAATCCCCTGGTTTTGTCCTGGTGCCCTGCCATTGTGTCGTCTGCTGGCAAGTATGAGGATTTCTTTGCTAAGGAGCTGTCTGAGCTTGGGAGATACTCAAAGGCACACGAAGTGTAACACTGTCTCCTTCACAAAGAAGAGGATTGAAACACTGACCAGCATAACCAATAGGCTTAGTGAGCCAAAGAACAGCATGGACAATGAGCCAGAGAAAAGAAGCCAAGAAGGAAGTTTATGAGTCCCTGAACAAGGCCAATAAATCCTTCAGCACGTGGATGTCAAGGCCTCAGTCTGTGCACCAGATGCAGCCTGATGGATGGGTTTATCTGTCCCAAAAGGCAAATAGAGATTGTTCTGCCTTTGGCCCCACACATAGGTGAGACAGAACTCTAGTGTCTCCCCTCCCTCTAGCCTTCTTCAAGTGTATTACATGTGTCCCACTCAGTATTTCCATTTCTTTGCCTTCTAGTTTGGGCACTAAAAGAGCAAACTGAGACCCTCCATGTATAAGGAGTATGTTTACTGCCCTTGGACTGCCAGGACATCCCACTCTTGAACTAAATAAAAATTATATATAATATCTCCTTTTATTCGACTCACTGGAAAGAATGATATCTTCTCCTCTTGCTTCTGACAATAGTCAGGATCAATTTAGCACACTTTGGGTCTTCTTCAGCGTTCTTCACAATCACTTATAAAAGATAGCATTCACCAATTCAGACCCACGCAATATTAGAGTGTGACTTAAGCACACTCCCTGTTTGCTCATCCCCAGATAAAAATCAGGGTTGAATGCTGGCCAAGAGGTCCCAGGAGCAAATTATTCATCTTTACCATAGGAGAAGGTTAACCCACAAAGATGTATCTTTATGAACTAGAAAGAGGATTCAATTTAGCTCTGCTTCCAAAGAGGTGAAAGAGGGTCGCATATGGTGGTCTGGATGGATGGAATTAGGGTAGAAGATACAGAGAGGTGTGTAAAGAGGCACTGCCTTGGGAAGCACTGAGCTCCTACCCTTGTGTAGTATAAGTACCTGACATCAAGCTTTTGGTTGCCAAGGCATGAATTTCAAAAATATCCATCTTGAACAAACATACTTCCAGGTGCATGATACAGCTTCTAGCAAACCAACTAGATAAGAAACAAGGTGGCCCCCACCCATAAAGACCCCTTTTTAGAAAGTCCTGTGTAGCCTAGATAACTGCCTACTTGAATGACCCTTCTTCTCCCTTCCCAGTCCCTAATTCCTGCTTTTATGTTTTAAATTCACCGATAGAGCAAACCCATGAAAAAGACATCCTACCCCTGGACACGAATAAAGACAGAGCCCCAGGTCTTGCTCCCTCCCTCTTTCTGTAACTGGACCTTGCTGTGTGACTTGGGCATGCAGTGTACCCTCCAGGGCTTGGAGTAATCAGATGGTTGTTGCTGAGGTGAATCCTGAAATCATAAGAACCACAATGGCCGGTCTAGCCACAACTTGAGTTTGGTGGGGGAAATGTCTGTGGGGCTTGCCACAAGTAAATCAAACCCAGGTGAGTGCTCAGGCATTCCTAGCCAATAGCATCACTATTGAGAAGCTGAGACCAACACAACACCTGGATAATCCGTTGCCAGAAATGTACTAGATGAAGTAGTGTTTTCATCAGACCATGCTATTCTGTCATCTTCCAAATAGACCAAACACCCTGCTGACCTTTGCACTTGCTGGTCCCTATTGCTGGCATGCTCTTCTCTAAGACATTTACATATTTTTTCTCCCTCTCTTCATCCATAAACATTTTATGTTTATTTCAAGAATGCAAAGATAGTTCTTATAAAAAATAATCTATAAATGAAATATACTATGTTGAGAAATTAAGGTAGAAAACACTAAACGATTGGCTTAACAAATACAAAAATTTTTCCACAAAATTCATGATTTAAGATGGAATTATTATAAAAATATAGTGCTATTTTAGTAGGAGGAAATTTCCTTAACCTGATCAATGGCATCAATCAAAAATGTGCAGCACTCAGCTGTCTGTGTCCAAATTAATATTGAGGTCAGACAAAAAACAAGAAAGCCTTCTATTTCAGTTTCTATTTGACATCGTAGTAAATATACTGATGATGTAATAAGACAAGGACAAGCAATAAAATCATAAAACCTGGGAAGAAAAACAAAAATAGTTGCCTACATAGAAAATTCAAGACTTACAAATAAACTACTAGAAGTTTTAAAGAATAGATCATTCCTATCGTCAATATAAACAAATTTAAATTTTTAAGTGGAAAAAAGAGTCCTTCCATTTATAATAGTAACCAAAACTTTTAGCTACTCTATAATAAACCTAGGAACTGAGGTTTAAGAACTTTATGGAAAAAATTATAAAAATATGAGGAAAATATGAATGATGCACATAAAACTCAATGTGAATACAGCACTCCCACGTGGTAATGAATTAGAAGACAATATTATAAAGATATCAGTTCTCCCCAAACTAATCTATACAGTCAATGTAGTCAATTTAATATGCCTACAGAATTCTTCATGGAACTTGAAATACTAAAGGGCAATATGTCAAGAATAGCTAAGATAGTTTTTTAAAGAAACAAAAGTAGGAAAACTATTTCTAACAGGTATTAAGATGAATTTTGAAGCTATTTTGCAATATGACATTGGTGCAAATACATTCACGGTGATTAATAAAATAGAAAGAAGCCCTGTGTATATGGCTATTTGTCATACGACAGAACTGGCATTATGCATTTATGAAAAAACTAAAACACACTGCTCAAAAAATTTCGCTGAGATAATTGGTTATCTATATGGGAAAGGAGAGAAACACACTTTACACCATAAACAATAACAAATCCCAGCTGAACTAAAATAGATATCAACACTTTGATAATTTTCAAAGAAAATGTAGGCATTTGCCTTTACCAAATTGCATAACAGCCGAATTTCCTAGACAAGGTGTCAAATGCTTAATCTGTAAAGGAAACAACTAATATACTGAACTGATTATAAAATTCAAAACTTTTTTCACAAAGACAACATAATCAAAGTTAAAAGATAAATTACAGACTTAGAACAGATATTTGCAATCTATATAACCAATAGATATTACCTAACAATATTTAAAGAACTCTTTCAAGTCAATAAGGAAAAGAAAACAGTAAGAAAACATGCAAAGGATAAGAACAGAAAAGGAATCACAAATGGCCAATAAACATACGAAAAAGCCTTTCAGCCCAATTGGTAATAAAATATAAACAATGAGATGCCATTCACTCCCATTTCACACCCACCAGATTGGTAAAAATGTTAGAGTTGGCAAGGATGTGGAGCAAAGGAAATTCTCACACACTGACATTAGGAGCATGAATTGGCCCAACTGCTTGGAGAGTAATTTGGCAATATCAAGTCAGTCTGTTGGAGTGAATACCCTATAAGCCAGGAATTCTTCTGAGCTTTCATCCTGAGATATTTTTGTGTATTGTATTCAGGGCAATGAGGGTAAAGTGTTCATCTTCTTAATGTTTGTACTTCTCATTGGAAGAAGCAGTTATCTATCAACAAGAGAATAGAATAAATGCATTATGGTGTATGTAGACAATAGCATAGATTATAGGAGTTAAAATGAGCAAGGACACAGCACTCAATATAATCTGTCAAATATATACACTTCAAAATGTGTTAACGATAAAAGCAGTATTTGCACACAGTATTTACAAAGTGCCTCGTGTTGCTCTAAGTGCCTTACATGTATTATGTAATTTATACATTTAATTCTCTTTACATTAATATTTAATATTCACCACAAGCCTAAGAGATTGGTACTATTACAATCCCATGTAATGGATGAGGGAACTGAGACATACAAAGGTGAAGTGACTTGTCCAAGGCCACACGGCTCATTAGTCACAAAGGAGTATGCAAATCCAGTCTAGCTCTGAACTTCAGTACTCCACTACTTCTGATTTTTTTTTGATTGTGTAGTATGACACCATTTACACTTATTTGAAAAACAGCAAAATATCCTATAACGTTCAAAGATGCACAGATACGTCATAGAATTACAAAAACATAACTCGTCTTTATATAGTATAATTTATGATAATAATATTTTATACCACAAATCCTGCATCCCCAAAGTTTTATTCTATCCTTTACCCTCGATTCAAATCTCTCCCGTGTAAAGAAACATGAGGTCATTGGCTGCAACTGAAGACCTCATGATGTACTTCCCGCTCCAGTTCACTCCCTAAGGCAGTGAACAGCTGTGGTCGGGTAAAGCAGTCACTTCCAGCCTCAGTGTCACCGCAGCCATAGTAGAGCAGTCTTTGATATGTCTGCGACTATAGCAGGAAGCGTTTGAAGAGACTAAGAGTGGAGAGAGGTGGGGGTCAAGAAAGGGAAGCGAACACCACCCCTTCTCATATCGCGCTTCAATCCCACCTGTCCCAGCTTTAAATGGGTTTGTGCAGTCAAAACCACCAGTTTGGGCTTCACCACAGGTTCAGCCTACAATGTGGACACTTCAAAGACTTCAAAGGTAGGGGACACAGTACTGTATCTGGAGTGACACCAAAAATGTGGGATTTAGCAAAGCTTTCGGAGGGTGGTTCAAGGGCTTCAAGTGATTTCCACTTAAATACACTGTAAGTGAGTGAACAAAAAAAGAATAAAAAAATAATAGGCCCGAGGAAGGAAAAAAATCTCATTTTTCTTTTTTGTTAATGCTATAGAAATATCAATCCTGAGGGCTTGGTGAGATTTTTTTAAAGCCTGATCCATGAAGCTGAGCCTGACTTTCAGCAGCAAAATTCAGGAGGCTCTACTTTTATGCTTTTCTACCCAGTTCCGTTTTTAAATAATTGATAGGTATAAGAAAGGAAATTTTAATAGGAAACTACTCGATGCCAAATTGTATGCTAGGTGCTTTCATCTGTGTTTTTTATCTCACACTCATAACAACCCTATGGAGTACTGTAATTGTTTCCCATTTACAAATGAGTAAACTGAGGCTTCAAGTAGCTACACCAACCCGCTCCAAGAAGGCACAGAATTGAATTCAGTCCAACATTTTTGAAGCTGCAAAGTTCACGCCTTTCTACCATGCCATGCAGCTTTATGATAATGGAATGTGAAAATGGTCTGACCTAAATAAGCCAAAAATACAGCAATTACTCCTAGTTAAAACATTCATTTTTAAATTTATATACAAACTAAAAATGCTTGTTGGATCCCCTGAAAAACTCACTAGGGGTAGATATTATTTGATTTTGGTTTCCTGCTATATGCTTAGTGGTTTCATAAGGTTTTAACTAGTGCCCATCAGTAGTAATGGTGTGTATTGCAATGGGGGCTCGGGGGCTCTGAGTCCATTCTCTAAAGGTTTTCTGGCTTCTAGTGTTTGGGTTCTAAACAATTAGGAAAACTGGACATGGCTACGGTAAGAGCCTTTCTAATTGAAAAATATAGGGTTTTTAAAACCAATTTCTCCACAAACTGCCCTGACAAAATGAATATTGTTTAATTTTCATTTTGAATTAAAGACTTGGAAACCTGAGTAATATAGAAGCTAATGATAAACTGAGCTGAGCAGAGGGTCCTCTGAGAGCCATAGCGATGTATTAAAACAAGAATTATTTTGTACACTGTGCTGTACTTCAACATTGGATCCTCAGCAGACTGCAAAATCACTTTCTAGATAATGAAATTATAAAAGAATTTTAATTTCATGTTAGAACTTGTGTTACAAATTATTAGGAAAAGAAACAGGGGAGAACATAATTTTCAAGCAAATTCCTCCCGTGGATCGCCAAACTGGATGGACATTTTGCTGACAAGACTTGCAGAAAGTATTATCAGAGGCAGCAGAAATACTTTAAATTTTCAAACCACAAATTCTGTTGAAGGGCAACATGAATATATTTAAATGTCAAGGACAGTTAAGGGCTGTGATGCCACAGCACTGAAAGGGATTGTTTGCAAAATGAGGCTAGAAGAACATCACACAATGTGGGGTATAGTGGATGCCTTATTAAAAGGGGACATTTGACAAGGAGAAGGCAGTCTTCCCTCAGATTGAGCACACAGGCCTAAACAACCCGAAGATAACATTCATTCAAGTGTTGGGGCTGATTCTGAACAACTATATTCACATGGAGGTACTGAACTATCCCACTCCCCTTCAGAGCTGATTCCCAAACTGCAGCCACTTCCTCTGTATAGACTTGAGATTTGGTCTATATGAAATAACTTCTATATTAAAGCATAGTCAGTTTAGTGAGGCAAAGAGAATTGCCTCAAAAGCCTAAGCCAATAGAGGGCAGCTCTACAGAAAAACTCCATCCTTAAGGACTGGAATTCCTTTTGCCCCCACATCTCAATACCATTGAGGACAGCAGGTGTTCTGGTTTCCTCACACCAGAATGAGGCGGGAAATCCCCTTCTGGTAGGTAGTCAGGATTTCTGCTGGCCCATAGATAGAAATGCCTGCCAAAATCCCAAGCAGATTCCAGACTGTCAAAGAAGTCCCCTCCCGCAACAGGGACAAAGGACCATGTTCAGGATGTCAAATATATTTCATCAAAATGTTCTGAGCACTCATTAAATTAAAACAATGTAGGTTACAAATAAACATAACTGCTCAATAAATTATTATTGAAACATCAAAACATCATGAATATATTGAAACATGCCAAATGTTTTGACTGAGGAGAACACACACATGTATATACTGATATATGTGTATGTGTATGGATATACACATATGTACTTTCATATGTATGTATATTCAATTCAGCATAATTTGAAAGCTTTGAAAAGTATTTGAGGTGGCAAAGCACTAAGATGGTAAATGAGCTTTCATTGACATAGGTAGATTCAGGCTACAGTTTATTCTTTCAATCATTAGCCTAAAGAGAAACATTAGACAAAATTATGCATAGAATTTTTCTCTAGAAAACAAATTGGCAACTGAATCATCTCATTTTAAAACTGACTTTAAATGCCTTCCATAAATCTGCTCAAAGCTAAAACCTGCCCACTGGGGAAAAAAGTAGAAACATGAAGATAAAATAAGAGTAATACACTTGGTTTCATATTGGGAAATGCATCCAGCTTAGAACCCATGTTTAATTAAATATCAGCAATATAATCACATCTTTTAAATCAGATAGTTTATTCTAAACTCAATTTCAGCTTCTAACCACCTTTAATGTCTACTCATCTGATGAGCAATGCACTGGAAATTTGCACCCAAAGTGCTTTGGTGGTGAGGAAAGGAACCAGCATGCTCCTCAGCTTTTCTTCCCATGGCTCTGGAGCTGACAGAGGGCAGTGTATCTTAGTGAAAAGTCTCACAGCTCACAAAGAATGAAGAGTAATTCCTATGAAATAGAGGCAAAAGCTGAGCATAGGGTTAAAAGCCGGGCTCTGGAGCCAGAGCAATTTCAAGTAGGACCTACGGGACCTCACGCACATTACTTAACCTTTCTAAGGTACAGTTTCCTTGTATCTAGAGTAGAGACAATAGTGCCTACCTCATGGGGCTATGGAAAGAAAATGAAGTGCAAATACTTGTGAATTTCTCAGTTCCATAGCAGCCAGCATATAGTTCACATGCAATTGCTGAGCTCTCTTCTTGCTAATGTTTTAATCATTATCTTAATTATTATTATATACACATATATTGCAACATACATGCACTTATAGCACCCAGTTAGTTGACTTGTTGAAAAAAAAGTATATGTACTGTAGAGCAATCTTTGAGACCTTGTGTTACATTTTCACTACATTTTTCCTTTTCCTGGACACAGAATGCCTTTGTGCGTCTTGTGTTATAGAGCTGAGAGCATAAGCTAGCTAAAAACATCCCTTGACCATTCCTTGGCTTTTGGTTACAAAGATTCAGCCCAGAGAGGACCTTCTCAAAGATTTTCCAAGATCAAGCAAGAAACTAAAAATAGTAGAATCTGTGTCCTTCTCCCCCAGGTGCCCAGGAAGTTCTTAGAACCTGAAAGCAATAGTTTCATGGCACCCCAAGGAAAGCTGGTTCAGGGTTCCCAGGCTCAGCAAAGATACCCAGAACCAAGCTTGGCCTAGAACGAGCAGAACCATCATATTGAGAACCATGAGGATATCAGGTTAAACAACATGGGCTGAAAATTAAGGGGCTCTCCTTAAACATGTTGTTATATATAGAATTCTAGGCTCTCTTATCAACCTACTCAGTAAGGGAGCCCCAGTAATGAATGTGACTAAATTCTCCACCACCTGGGTGTGGTGGGTACTCAGAGTAACACTTGCTCAGTTTTTAGAAAACTAATATGACATTTCTTACACAGTTGAGTGTACATGTGTGTGTGTATGTACACATATATATGTGTATACGTGTATATATGTGTGTGTATAAATATACAAATATATGTATATATATATATATATATATATATATATAGTGTAAAAATAAAGAAAAATATTTCTGCACTTTGATACTTCTAACAGATATCAGGATTCTCAGATACTGAAGTGAAGAGATGACAGTGATAAGGGCTTATCTATTCTCCACAGTATCCATACATACTAGAATTAAACTGATCTAACTTCCAATAAATTTTTCCCCTTCACATTACTGCATTTAAAAATATCATATCTCAGAAGGCTCAGTAAGTCGATTGCTTATTGACTTTCCAGTGGGTCCATATAGTGTAATGAGTCTTTATATCTCTATTTTTAAATTGCTTATTGGATTTTCAAGATTAAACAAAGCATATGAGAAAAATTACAATGTTGGAAATTGGGAGAGTTGGTAAAATGAGTGTATTATTATCCTATCAAAACTATATTTAAACTTTCCAGAATGAATATTAAACACTACAAAGGTTGCTTTTAAAAAGGTTCTTACAACAAGCAGTTCTTTATAAATTGGCTATCTTTTTAAAATTTTAGTTACTACAATATGAACTTCTATACTCATGTAAAAGTCTAATGGTCTTCTCTAGATTAGGTAATAAAGTCAGTTCCCAACTTGAATGAATTTGTGCTATTATATGAGTCATAATGAGACTTTCCCTAAGAATTTAAAAATAGTAGGAAAAAAAATGAGAACTTTTGGCTATGATACAGTGTCATCAGAATATTATTATAGAGGCAAAATGGATAATGACACTCCTCTGTTTGAAATACTTCTGGACACCTGGATGGCTCCTGGTTTAAGCATCCAACTCTTGATTTCTGCTCAGATCATGATCTCACAGTTTGTGAGTTTGAGCCCCACAAAGGGCTCTGTGGGCTGACAGCGCATATCCTACTTGGGATACTTCCTCTCTCTCTGCCCCTTCCCTACTTGCTCTCACTCTGTCTCTCAAAATAAATAAATAAATAAAAACTTTTAAATAAATCAATTAAATTAAACACTTCTAAGCTTTCTCATTATACTTAATCTAGAGACCAGTATTTTGGTTTCATTTATTTTTTTTAACGTTTATTTATTCTTGAGAGAGAAACAGAGCGTGTGCAGGGGAGGGGCAGAGAGAGAGGGAGACACAGAATCCAAAGCAGGCTCCAGTCTCTGAGCTGTCAGCACAGAGCCCAACGCAGGGCTGGAACCCACAAACCGTGAGATCTTGACCTGAGCCAGAGTCGGACACTTAACTGCCTGAGCCACCCAGGCCACTCCAAGACCAGTATTTTGAATACAGCCTGTAAGTTCCAGCACGTCCTTGCCCCTGCTTACCACACCAGCCTCTCCTACTTGTTTTTTGTCTCAACATGCTCTATTTCCTCAGCTGGAACACCCTTCTCTTGCCACTTGCCTCCCTTACCTAGCTAACAGCTTCCCATTCCTTCTCCTATCCTATTCCTAGATTATTCTGTAGGGTCCTGCACATCTCCATCACACTCATTCTTCAATTGTTTCATGGTTGATTCCTCTAAGAGGTTTATTTATCCACCATTGTACTGAGCTCTTGCATTGAGCACCAATGATTCAGAATCACATCTGTTGAAGGATTGACTGACTTTGGATGACACCTCAGCCCAGCTTCCCCATTCCAATAGTAATAAAACGCTCTCTTCCATCACCATAGAGACAATGTGAAGAAAGTTCCCTTCTTGCAATGAGATAAAGCGAATCTCATTCCTTACCATAAGGATTATTCTTGAGTTAAAAGAGGGATTTATTCTTATTTTGCCCATAAATATCAAATACATTTATTTTGGGAAGGTGTTTTGTTTTTTTTTCCCAACCAGCTTAGATAAACAATAACAATTTATACATCAAATACCAATATTCAGAATATATAATAGAACACTTACAACATAACAATAAAAAGACAACCCAATTTAAGGTTGGGCAAAGGAATTGGATATTTCTCCAAAGCCTATATGCAAATGGCTAACAAAGAAACACGTGAAAAGATGTTCAACATGATTACTCATTAGGGAAATGCAATTCGAATCTACAATGAGATACCACTTCTCACTCCACTAGAATGGTTAAATTACAAGACAGACAATAACAAGTGTCATTGAGGATATGGAGAAATTGGAATACTTATACATTGCTGGTAGGAATATAAAGTGGAAAAGCTATTTTGGAAAATAGTTTGTCAGTTTCTCAAAAAGTTAAAATTAGAATTATTATGTGTCATGGGCTGAACTGTGTCCTGAATTGTGTGAATTGAAGCCCTAACTCCCAGGACCTCAAAATGTGACTGCAATTGGATATAGAACCTTTAAAAAAAGTAATTAAGGTACAATGAGATCACATGAGTGGGTCTTAACCCAACATTGCACTGGTGTTCTTATAAGAAAAGGAGATTAGAACACACACACACACACACACACACACACACAGGTAGAGAGAGAGAGAGGTAAAACATAAGGTGACCATGTGAAGATACAGAAAGAAAGTTGCCATCAGGAAACCAAGGAGAGAGACCTCCAAAAAAAAAAAAAAAAAAACCAAACCTGCTGATACCTCAATTTCAGACTTCTGGACTCCAGAACTGTGAAAAATAAAATCGTGTTGTTTAAAAGAATGAAGCAAAAAGAAATAAACCAAAAACAAATCTCTATTAAGATTTAAGAATTTTCCTCCATCTTCCACATAATTTTCTTGATAAAAATTCCCCTTGGAAAACAATAGTACTGAAGGGTGAAAAAGCTTCACCTGAAAGGCTGAGGACAGAGCATAAATAATATGATAGAAAGCTACATGGTACCCTAGTATAAAGCTTTTTTTTTTTTTGTAACCAAATCATCTTTATAGATATTTTAGAAACAAGGAATCTGCAGAACAAATGGCCCAGAACTTGAATGAACTACATAAATCAGAATATAATCAGTTTTCACTCTACCTGTTTATTGCTTCTGATGAAATTCTCTTGCCAAGTGCTACTAAATTTACCATTAGCTGCCATACATGAAATAAAATGATTTTTAAAATTCCCTAAATAATATTTGAAATGCATTTTAAATATAGGGCCTATTTGGTTAGTGTTCTGTATTCCATTTTATGTATTTATTTTCATAGCTTTCTTTACTTATTTGGCACAGTTTAGTTCAAATTGTAATTGTAAAACCTAAGATAGACAGTGTTTAGGTCACATTTACCCTCGTCTTTTACACTACTCTGTCGTAACCATACAATGAAACTGAAAGAGATGTGGTTTGAGTAGCTGTGAGGATTTCTGTTCATCTGTGCCAAGTTCCACATTATACTTATCTCTTTGCTATCACCCAAATACAGGCTCAGTTCATTAAAAAATGGTCTTTGTGCTACCCGTATGAGTCCATTCTTCTGGCTATATAAAATTGACTCCAAGTTCCCTTTGCCTTTGTCTCAAAGTTTTTTTTTGCTTTGTTTTGTTTCTTTGTATTCTGTAGTTATATTTCTTCTACTGCTCAATGAATGAGGAAAAAAAAACATAAGAATTCAATTTGTAAATTCTGAGTCTCAGGTCCTCAGGGAGCCTCTATCTCTGCCTCAGATTCTTTGGCCCAGCAATAAAAATTTTCCATGAGGTGGAATTTTTTAGACTGTGTGAAAGGGCCTCCTTTCTCTTAGCCTTAAATTAGAGGATTATAAGAGTCAGGTTAATTTTCATTCAACCTTATCTGTTTGGAGTGGAACAGTTCAATTTAAAAACCATTTTTCTTTTTACAAGCCTCAAATGAACTACATCTCAATCTGCTCAAGTATAATAAGTCAAAGAAAAGTGACAGTTGATTGTGTCATCTAGCCAAAAAATAGCAGAAATTTACCTGCTCTGGCTGAGGTCCAAGATTAGGTCGTGTAATATGATGACCCAACGTTATCATGAGAACCAGAACTGCCAGTTTCCTAAATCAGGACAACCGTGCCTGAGGGGAACAATACCCAACCACATAAGATGGCTTCCTCAGCCTGTGTGGCACAGCTGTTTTCCTGAGACAGCATACAGGATCTTTAGTGAAGAGACTTCCCCATTTCCAATTACTCATGTCAGTGAAGCAGTATGCCCTATGGGGAAAACCGCAAAGACGCGTTTTCTTAAGTGGGGATATAATTATGTTTAATAAATATTTTAAATAGATAAAAATGAACATATTCTTTTCAAAAATGCCTACTCTGTGTTCCAAGGACCCAGGTTCAAAAGTGCCAAAGGTTTAATTAGACATGCCTTTTCATTAACAAGTTGGCCTTCTGCAGGAGAGGAGCTCAGGCTGGGTGATTGCCACCGCCCCCATAAAACCAGTCAGAAAATCTGCAGACTTGGTGCCAGGAAATGAAGGATCCCCCCAAAAAAGGAGTTCAAGAAGCACTTATTTCCATCTGTGCTTCAAGCTCAAAAACTCAGTGCCAACAAAAGTGGGTGAGGCAGCTGCCATTTTAGTTAACCCATTCCCCTCCTGTAGCTGCTTTTGTAAACAAGCAGTTAAGTTGTCCACAAGAGAGAACAGGTCTTCTGAGAGAATCGTTCTCAGGTTTTTTGACCGATGATGAGGAAATGAATTCTTAAGGAGTTTGCTTCTGAACAAAACCTATGTTGGTTTGTATATTTCTAACAGTTCAACCGGCAGCCTAAAAGTCTCACAAGTAGTTCTGAGGAGTGTAGTTCCAAGAATCTGAAGGGTTGAATAAAAGATGTGAGAGAGAAACAGAGGTCGGTATCAGGAGCCAGGCTCACCAAAGAAGCCTCAATAGATCAATAAGTTACCTAACATAAAAGTAAGATGAAAAAAAGGAGTTAGGGACTTTGGACACCAGAGGATGATTAAGCTAATTAAGATTCAGTGTGTTTAGAAGCTAGCATGTCAAAAAGCATGCAAAAGTTATTTTTGGTTTCTTCTTGCTCCTTGTATTATTTCCATGCTCAATTATGTTTGCTTCATGGATAGGATTTCCTTAGTCATAAGCCATATTTATTAAAATCTGAGAAAATGAGAAGCCTAATTCGAGACCTTGACTACATTGGGTCAGACCTCTTAAAGCAGCACAACATCACCATCTAGTGTCCAAAACCTAAAACTTAAGTCAAATGTCACTGACCTATAAAATCAAACAGGTGCCTAAGGAAGAAACACTTATTCAGATAAGGAAACTGAAATTCAGAGAGCTTAAGTGATTTATTTCCTTGTTATTAGAGTTATGAGAAAACAGATCTCTTTACACCCAGCCCAATCCTGGTGATTCAAACTCAATTCACTGACAAGTGAACATAACAGTCATCGAGTATTTATATGTTCCCAATAATATCCTGGAATGTGTTAAAGAGGGGAAATCCCCTTTTATGTCAGTCTTCACCTCTAATCACCAGCTATGCCCTTAGAATATTTAGGTGACAAATGGAATGTTATCAAAAGTGAGCAACCAGTTAAAAGGAACTTACATAAATACAGATGTAATTAAATAAGCATCCAGCTAGTCTTGGAACAGAGTAAAACAATAAGGGCTTTAAGGTAAGACCAAGTTATCTCCCAAAAGGCTTTTTGTTTAATAGCCTACAAGATTCAGTATATCAATATCAAAGGAAATGTGCTATTTTACTCACATTTAATATTTTGCTTAGAAGTAAAAATTTTTTTTGAATATTTGTTTATCTTTACCATCTGCTGTATTTCATCTAGGCCTTCAAAAGTATATCATAATAAGAACTCAGAACAATGGCTATGGTTCTTCCATTAATAACTTCCATTATACTGTGAATTTCCTCCTCTAAATTTTAATACCTCATTTGCCTGATTTGCAAACACCCTACCCCTTATCATGAGCCCATATTTAGTAGTGTATCTTTTTATCAGTGACCTCAGGAGACTGTGGCTGAGGTTGAAGAAAGGGTGAGAAAGCACTTAGATGGGTTTCTCTTTTCCATCTCATTCATAGATCCGGTGTCAAGTATATTAACTGTAAATCTCCACCTCTGCTCGCACTCAAGACCTTCAACCTCCTTCCTTCTGGCTCCCCCTGGGTTATCAACACCCAGTGTTCAGTACAAATGGTGAAGACAGGTAACAATGCTGGCAATGCTTATGGTGCCTGGTATACTTTTGATTAGCCATGTCTTAGTTGACCACTTAGGACAAAACCCCCTGCCATTAGGGCACTAGCTTAGCTGGAGTCCTGTCAGGGCCTCTCTTGCCCTTCCTGCCCCAATTCCATGCTTGCCGGAGGGTTACAAGGTTTTAATCAAAGGCATAAAGCCAGGATTCTCAAGAAGGGGTAGGGAGTTTATCAGAATCACCTAGGGAGATCTTCCTAATTATAGCCCCCCACACACCTCATCTTTGCCTTACTGAGGGATTGTTTCATAACCATCAGGTATGTTGGGGAGGGAAAAAAGAAGTTGAAACCCACTGGCTTCAAGCAATGAGAGTGGTGAGGTTAATCTTCTTTTGATTCAGATGGAAAATACTTCAAAAGAGGGAAATGAAACCTTGTCTCCTAAGGATGAAACTATAATAAAACCTTAATTAATTTGGACCCCATTAATTCAAAACGTTTGATAATTAGAAAAATGGTTAGGTTAAAGTTTACCTTTCCTCTAGCTGGGGGAAAAGTGGTTGAAGATTACTTTCCTGTACCTAGGAAAAATGAATTTGCTAAGCAAATTAATATTTCCAAAGAGAAAAACATTTAACTGATTGAGAAAGTAGTTTTCAGACAATGCAGGTACATTTAACAGATAAACAAGTGCTATTGTAATTATAAATCACCTCTATTTAGTCATTAGAATAGACTCCCCCAAGGACCTTTTCTAGGCAGCACGCAAGGAATAGAAGTTATATATTTGGGATAATGAAATTAAATTTTTTTCTGGCTTTCCACAAATCTGACTGATCCTCCCTCCAGTTAGGCCAAATTTCTATGGTTTTACTGAATCCCACCTACTAATAACCTCAGAAAGCAACCCTAGCATCTCTTAACTACGTATGTGTTTCAGTCATCAAATGGTATCTACATTATGTTCAGGTCCTTATTACAGCAGAGAGCAAACAGACAATACTTATGAAAAAGTAAAAGTTAAAGGTGGAAGGAACTCAGCTTTGCAATAATATATGTGTGTGTACACAACTGGTTCCACATCAATATTGGTTTAAAAGCATGTATCTTAGTTTTTCCTCAAATGTTTTTAGTTCCATAGCTTGCGAAGAGGTGTTATTTGAGGTGGGAGATAGGGGAAAGGAGAGGGAAAGAAGCCCTGTGATTAAAACATTTTGGGAAATGGGAGTTTAAACAAAGTCGAGAAGGTGCCCTTACCAAAAGACTTCTAAGAACCTTTCTTAAGCCAATGGGCAATGTCTGTTTCCAAGAGTGGTGCAATACTTTCAGAGGGAATCCTTTCTTCACTGAACAACCTAGATTATTATCCCAAAGCTCCATGAACACACTCTTTTGGGAAACACTAAACAGTTGTGTAGCAATTAATGAATATCCTCAGAATACCAATAGTTAACTAAAGATTTTCTGTTGCCTAATTATTTCAACCCAGCAAGCAGAAAAAATAACAAAAACCTATCCCCCATATTATTATATTTATCCACCCTATTTCATTTGAGTTTCTTAGAATTGCTGGCTGTACCCTGAGGCTTTATGAACTGAAGTTCCTGTGGTTTGATTTAAAATATTTTAATTAAATGAAGCTTTCTGCCCTAAGGCTTCCTAAAGCAATTTTCAAAATCTCAGAAACAAACAAACAAACATTATACCAATGGCCTTACCATTGACAAACCACAACCATTTCCAGGTCCTCATTTCTTGCTTTGTTTTACTATGCATAGAATCATTTTTATTATAAATGACAATAAATCACAGATTTAGGCAATGTAATACCAAAGTTATATGCCCTGGGCATGGTGGGAAATACAAAGCTCACTTAAAATACCTTCAGCCACTGGAGAAGTCATTTACTAAACCGGGTTGTTGTGACGGTATCTAACTTAGCCTGGGATCATCAAAACTTTCCTGGTAGAGAATTATTTCTGATTTCCCCCCAAAGTGTTATATATAATGTGGTTTTTGAAGGAATTCAACAAGGATTTGAGGACATACTATAGCAAAGTTTCTCAAAGTGTCGTCCCAGGATGAGCAACTTCAGCATCACAGACAACCTAGAAATGAAAATTCTAAAGCATAAGCTTTGAAGTCATATATAACTCAATTTGATGTTACTTAGTCTTTCTAAGCCTTGGTTTCTTACTCATAACATGATTTTTTTAAATAATATTATTTACCTCAAAGTATTGTTTGGGAAAAGGGAAAAATGAGATGATATATGTAAATCACTTTCTGTAGTGTGTGACAGTATTTAGCTTCTAGACAAAACAGTTAAGTGATTTATCAGTCCACTATTTAGGGGAGAAGGAAAGATCTGCTTTAGAGGGAAAACAAACCCTCTATCTTTTCCCTACAAAGCTCATTCTTGAATGGCTAGCTCAGGGCACCCTAATATACTGTGAACCTTTCTCACCTGTGCCCCCAAATTTTGTTCAATGTAAGAAATTGGTCTTTGCTACTCGTAGAGATATACTTTTACCACAATGGCTACTGGACAGTACATTTGAGTGAGCTGGTCATGTAGGTTGGTAAGAACAGAACTACAACTTGCTGTGAAAAAGGTAAGAGACGGCATGCCTTTGCCCATGAAAGATCTGATATTGACTGGAATCAGGTGAGAAAGTTGGCCTCTGGAGTGAAAGAGAGGGCTATCAGGACAGTGAATGATGCCAAGGGCTGAGGAGCAAGGGGACAGTCTGATAATGTGCATTCACAAGTGTCAGGGGATCTGACCTCTCCACAGGTTATTTCAGTTAATCTTTCTAACACCCCTAGGAGGGAGGTCCTACTCTTCTTCTCCATTTTACAGATGCAGAAGCTGATGATTAGAGTCATTAAGTATTGGGCCCAATGTCATGGAGCCAGTATCCTGTCTGACCTCCCTCTGGCTCCTCACCACATGCCCCACTAGCTCTCAGTCGCTGAGGTGCTATTATGGACACTGTGCCATTATTGTTATACTACAGCAGTGATTGTGTTGAAATTATTGCTGAATTGCTTAGTTTTGTTTTGAGCTTTTCAATTCCTTCAAGTACACTACTAAAATTTCTAATATCCCAAAGTGTGCCAAGAACACAGAACGGATGATAAGCACCGGGGCTAAGTTTTAATGATAAGTTTCTACTCAGGTATTCTGCCCCTGTGCCTTGCCTTTAGAAACCACATTGCAAAGCTTTGGCCTCCTTTGATCCTGTGTCCCACTCAAATGAGTTTCTCTAGAGCGGGTTTAAAGCTCATATTTGTATTCTACAATGAATGCCTACAGTGACCCAGAGTCTCATTTCCCATCTTCCCCTTTGGAATTCTCCCTGTGGCTTCTGTTTCCTGCTTCCTCGGTCTGAATTCTTAATTGGCCTTATCTCCCCCTCATCACCTCTGGCCCTGCTGGTAACCAATCCCTCAGGAAGGGCCTCATTGTAATAGTGCAGGGAGTGCTGTCTTTCTATTTGCTGGAATAACCTGGGGACTGCAAGCCTGCGCACCAGGAATCAATTGAACCCACACAGCTTAGCACTTTTGCAGCTTTTCGACCCCCCACCTGCTTTTCCAATATCATCTTATCAGTTCCCTTCTGATCCAATCCATTACATGAAACTGAAGTATACTTCATTTATTAGCTGCTCTTTTAAAATTCTGTTAAGACTTGGGGAACGGAAAGAGGTGAAATGATAAACGCTCAAAAATGGAAATTCTGGTCATTTTGGGAAAGGGGTGTTGAAGTCTAGGTACTTGAGGGGTTTCATTATATACTTCAAAGTAAAATTAACACTATTTCTGGGTTTTATTCATGCCTTTCGAAATACATATCCATGCTGGCAGCATCCCGTCTCTTACTCTTAGTAAACTCATATTTAAGACTGATTGATCCTCTTATCTTTCACTAAGACTTCTTGGCCTTTGAAGAGCATTTCCTGTGTCATTAAGATTTTCATTTCCAGTTCTTGAAATAGACAACAAACACCACTTTTCTAGTTTTATGGGACAGTTGGGCCCTTGTCATTAGCAAACACTTCAGGTTTCTGAACTGACATTTTGTTCAAGAGGATATCAGAAGAGCTAATTATGCTGCATCTTTTTGCCTTAGAGCTGCTGGCCTTGGTAGAGCAACTCCTGTATTCAGAACTTTGCAAGTTGGGTTAGGTTGTTCTCAGGCCAAAGCCATCCCTATAATATCGGGTCAAGAGTTCATGGTATTGCCTCCTCGGCGTCCATTTTGTATGGCCAAGTGGCCTATGGGAGCCTTAAACTGACACCAGCCCCCATCATGCAAG
Organism: Prionailurus bengalensis; assembly: GCF_016509475.1. NCBI lineage: Eukaryota > Metazoa > Chordata > Mammalia > Carnivora > Felidae > Prionailurus > Prionailurus bengalensis. The sequence goes on along the minus strand of NC_057349.1, from coordinate 81,500,867 downwards.
CCCTAGATAACAGCCTGCGGAGTCACAAGTTAAAGTTCCTGATAGGACTTTCCCAATAGCACTTGTGATCCACAATCTCCCCCACCTCTCAGGTCCTTTCCCTTATGCTCCCCTTAAAAAAGATCCCCATTAGGTTTACCAAACCCTGGTTTTGTGTGTGTTTTGTTTTTTTTGTTTTGTTTTGTTTCGTTTTTTTGGTTTAAATTGACCAGTCAAGCCTTAGCCCAGAAACCCAAAAGCACAGTACTCCACCCATGGACTTTAATACAGTTATGTGCCCCAGGGCCTCTCTCTCTACCTGCACTCTGCCTTGACATCCCCATGTAGCTCCTCAAGGCATACCACGGACTTCCTCCAGGTCCTGTAAGTAATAAATTTCTCTATTTCAATTTCTCCTTTGATCTTTTGTTGAACCACGGCTCACCATCTAACACCCTATGCTCCACTTAATAAATGTTAATTTAACAAAGTCATAACATACAGTGACATAATTAGAACAGCCAAGGTCTCTGGGATACTTCTGTGTCTTTATCAAAAATGACCCCAGAATTTATCTGCAAAAACAATACAACGAGAGATAAAGACAAGGTAAATTGTGTGGGGTATTTTCATGTATCTCCCTATTAACTTAAATAAAAGGTGGAAAAGAACAAATTATATTCTCAGAAGAAATGGTTTTTTTCTCATGCACCTAATTATTTGGTTTCAAAAAACAGCATGCATTGTCAGTTCTAGGAACTTTCTCTGAAGCAACAGAATGGGGGCACTTTGTTTTAGAAGATAATTTGTCTTAATTTTGAAATCCACCTTGTGCATCACCACTGGGGATTTAGAGAATGCTAAGCCCCTCCAATTCTTGACCCAGAAGACATACAAGATTTCTTCATCCTGTAGTTAATGTCATAACCTATGTGTTGAAAGCATTTCTGACACTTCTTCTAAAAAGTTAATCACAAAATCCTAGTTTCTCTAGCAAAGCATTAACTGAGACCTCAAACATTTGGCGATTAGGCACCAGCTGCATTTCTGATGTGCCCTCCTGCTGAACCTCCCCCATATATCTTAAAAAGGAAGCCTCCAGCATCTTAATCCTAACTTCATGTCACCATTCAAAAGATTACCAGGTCCAGACTTTCTTCCTAATCTTCAAACACAACAGTGGGTATTTTCTACCTAAAGTGGAGATAGGGAGAGAAAGACAAAGCTCTCCCTCTGTTCACAGCTCAGGCTAATCAAGGTTTCAATCATCCCCAGGCAACTTCCTGGACAAAACCAACCAGATCTTTCATTTCTTTATCTACCATGACCTCAAGATGGCACAAACCAGAGTGCCAGGGATTGTTTTCCTTATGATTCATGGAATCTTTCCTCTTCATCATATGTTCACAGTGTTCTTGTTAACCAAGAACCCTACTTGATAAGTAGGTGACAGCATTCCTAAGAAAGAAAGAATAGGAAAAACCTCTGGTAGGAAAAATAAAAGCAACAGAAGTTTTAAATGTTAAATTCATGTGCTAAATGAAACAAATAATGCAAAATCCATTCAAGGTTATGATCCTTCTCCTCCCAGGACTTCTATCTCTGATAGGACATTTTTTTCAAAGGTGACTATTATTTTTGTCTTCAGTAAATGTTACCTTATCCCATCAGAGAAAAGTGAAACCCAGGACTTTCAGATGGGAATTTATTATAGATTCACTTTTCATTATGTTTAAATTGATACCTCATAGATATATTTATAGCACTGATGATTTCTGTAAAGACAGCAGCAATATAACTGGCCTAAGAATATAAAAGAAGAAAAAATAATCTGTGATTAAATTCACATTCCAAAACTTTCTAGCCGCCATGGGCAAAAAGAAACAGTAGCCTCCTGTTGTGGTGAAAAAGTCCAGAGACACGAGGCAGGCCATGGAAGGCACTTCTTTGTGCTAAAAGTTATGTCAGGATTTAACAGTAAGCTCTGTGGCAACACCAACAGATCTATGAACAACCGCTTTCTCCCAGCTGTTTCAATCTATACCCACAATCGGCTGTGTATCCTTTGTATGGATTCAGTAATTTCTTTTACAATCTTAATAAGAGTGGCCTGCTAAGAATTTTTAAGTTATTTTAAAAACTCATTACAACACTGGGGCTCATTCAGAGGGCACCAGCTTCTCATTTCCACTTGTATTGGTTTTTCTTCACTGACCAAGGAGAGTACAGTGAAGTTCACTTATCAGCTAAAGTGGCACATTTTGGTTGTGTGCCAGTGAATTTGCACCTATTTAACTATGATTCATATATAACACACCACCTCCTGTTAATATTATCTTTCTTGCTTCTGACCAAAAAAAAATCCAGAAAAGGCCAAAGTATCTATAATTTTGGCCTTTCAAATGTTTGTTCTCATCGACAATTCTTTCACAAAGCAAACAGTATAGTTTTAAAAGAAAGCTTTATTTGTTAGCATATATTCAGTTGTCTTTGCAGAATAGGATCTGGCTACCATCGAGTAACTGTTCTGGGACAATGGTTTTTCATGAGCTCCAAGAAAAGGAAAACACTGTTATCCCTTTTGCTTATTATTTCAAAATTTACATGGAATATTTTCTTGAACATTTTTTTCCCATAAGATTCCTTTCTCAGTTGTTCCTTCATTATTTAGCAATTCTCTACCTTGCAAATTGCAAGGAAATATTTGCCAGATTTTCATAGTTAGCATTCAGACATTCTGATGAAAAAACAGCACAGTAAGTACTATTTCATATTAAACCATTTGGATTCATATATGGTAGTATTATTCCTGCTCATCAGTTTATTTCTTATTAAATCAGTTTATTTCTTTAGTCCTGTGTATATAGTATCCATTAAAAATTGTTTATGGAATTATTAATGGGTTGATGAATGCATGCAAGCCCATGATCCATCAAAAGTTATTTTGACTTTTTTTTATAGAATAGGAACCTCCTAGGCTACCACTATTTCTTTTCAAAAAGTCTTTCACTTCCTCAGAGATCTATGTACTAACAGATCTGTATGCTAATATCATCAAAGAAAATATAAACTTTGGATTTAAATCTTAGCTTATCCATTAACTGCTTGTATGATATTGGAAGTAAAAAATAAGAATATTTATATAGTAACGTTGTTCTCAGAGACAGAAATAATTTGCTTTAAATGTCTGCCACACAACAGGCATCCTATATGTTGAATTTAGTATTGTTTTTGCAATAGAAAAAAATCTAAGAAACCCTGAGCACCTTCCACACTCACCAACTAAGTTTATTGCTATCCTCTCTAGATGCCTAAATCAAGGTTTCTGAATCAAGGCAGTAGTACAAGGGTTGACCAGCAGCCTGTGTCATCACCAAGAGAGAGAAATTTATATGATAGCAAGAGGATAATAGTGACCACCAAACCATCCCATCAGATCACCCTCAGCGAGTTTGAATGTAAGACACTGGAGATCAGACGGAGAGTGGAACAAATGTAAATGGCTTTGTGGAGAGAAGGTGGTATGCAGAAGCCAAAACAAGAAGAAAAGTCAGGGATGGGATAGAAGCAGGTTGTTTCAGTAGAAGAAGCAAAAAGAAACTGACTCTGGGCAATGAAGGATCAATGGACAAACTCATTCCAAGTGTGGCTTACACAGGTGCAATTGCTCCTCTATAACGTGTTGAGTCTCTTAGAAGTTCGGCAGTGAACAGCCAATTGTTAGCGCTTCTTTATTTCCCATAATATTTATCCCTTGTAAAAAATTTCTTTTACCAGGTTGTCTCTTTGCCTTGTGACCAACCTGAGCATTACTCATGTGGTAATGGAAAGTGGAAGGTAGGAGAAGCCTGGGGGAGGGGTTGACCCACGGTAGAGCACTTCATTTGTTTTTCAGCTCTTTTCTCTTTCCCTTTTTGTCTCTATTCTTTCACTTCTGTTACTCAATTGATCTTAGTGTTGAAAAGGACCTTAAAAGTCACTTAAGCTAATGATCCACAGGGACATTTGCTGTTCAATTCCTACTTGTTAAGGTTAATCTTCCTTCCTAACTATACCACAATTTTCCCCTTTGGAAACTCTCCTTCTCTTCCTTTGAGAAGAATGGGGAATCCAAGTGCCCTTATTCCTCTCTCAAGATGCTGAAGGAGTCTCTAAAAAGTCCTCCTATCAGCTTGCACCTCTTCCTTATTCAGCAAGAAGTGGGCACAAATTTTAAGTTCAGTTAATATGATTCTCTCTCCAGAGACTTCACATCTTAAGGAAAGAGACTAAGGTCAGAGGAGCAATTGACATTGTTTCATTTTACCACCTCCTTTCCCTTCATTCACTCTGTTTTAACCACATTCCCTCCTTCTACACTTTTGTCGGTTGCTTTTCCATCTCTCTGCTAACTTTTGCCCCAAGGCATCACATGGCTCATTCCATCCAGGTTTCTCAAACCTTCCTCATTATTCTGTTCCATTATTATGCTTCCTTTCAGAAACTGTATTGTTATTATCTTAGTACTTAACACTATTCCATGTGTTGCACATTTATTTATTACTTTAGTATCAGTTTCCTCCACTAACATATAAGCTTCACAAGACTAGGGCCTTTGTTCATTCTCTTAGTATCCCAGTGACTGATTCTTATAGATACTTAAGAAACATTTAAATAAAGCAAGAATTTATTCATTTCTATGTTGATGTCCTGGCCTCCATTGTGGAGTATTTATGCTAACTAGACCTTTTGACTGTACTTTGTTCCAAACCTGGTCCATCAAACTTTCTTATCAATCCCTAGTTCTCAGATACGTTTCCCTCCATAAGTTACTATGATACTTAATTTTGCTTTTAATACATGAACTCCAGTGTACACATTTTTTAATATTTATTTTTTGGGAGAGCACAAGCAGAGAAGGAGCAGACAGAGGGGGACAGAGGATCTGAAGCCAGCTCTGTGCTGACAGGCTGACAGTAGTGAGCCCAATGTGGGGCTTGAACTCATGAACCCCAAGATCATGACCTGAGCCAAAGTTGATCACTCAACCAACTGAGCCGCCCAGGTGCTCCTCCAGTGTATACACTTCTTAATCAATGTTTGAATTTCTGGTAGCACATGCTTGCTCAACCCTGAGTAGACACCAAAAGAAACTGGAAACTCACCATCCCACAACTTTCCATCTTAGAAAATCCTTTCCTTCTAGTATAGATTCTAGTTCTGCCCTCTAGGGCAAAAGTAAACCAACTTCATACCTCTTCAACTAATAAAGTAAATGAGATTAAAATAATCAACAAGGAGATGGTATGAATGGTCAATATTATTAACCTATGAATAGTTATTTGCATCTCAAAAATGAAGTTCTTAATCCAAAATAATGTATAATTTTTTAATAAACTTTGGATGAGAGGAGAAGTTATTAAGCATAGACTCTTGTTCTTATCCTATCTGCGGATCTTTTCCCAACATTTGGTATTCCCTCTTCTCTCTGTGTTAGAATAACATAAAGAGAGAGACAAAACCCTAAAGAAAAAAGGAAAAAAGAAAGAAGTACCAGAGCAGTGCAAACATGTTTTAGCAATTTCCATCCACACACCCCTCTCCACCTATTCCTCATTATGAGTCTGAATATGTGGTATTGTGATGGATTATGTACAGCATCTCACCTATAACATGACAACTTGGCTAAGTGTGACTTTAGTCACCTAACACATACTTATTGAATAAATAAAATATCTTCTACTTCCTAGAAGACTCAAAACTTTGAAATTTTTAAATTAGAAGAGAATAAAGCTTTTTAGCTGACAGAAACATGCCAGATACATAGAAAAATAACCTTATTTCTGAATAAATAAGGCAGTAGACTATGGAATTTGGAACAGAAAAACATAGCCATACAGATCACTGAGAAGTCTCCAAAATGAAATAGGACTAGGTTTTGTATCCTAAAACTGCATTTACGTATTCCTTATGTAGTTTGCACCTGGATTATCTTGACATCTGTAATAAAATGGTTTTGACAGCCCATGAGTATGTAGCTACTGTGACAATTTACTAACCTGGAAAGATAAAGGAAAACAAAAAGGTCTATGTTCCTAAGGCCATAGCCATGAGAGAGAACCCCAATGGGGCATGAGTAGTAAATTGTCATCAGAACTCCTCTTTCCTTTCAGAACCAAGCTTCATACTGCTTCACATTCCCCCAGCTCTAGGCATCTCTGACTTAAACTGCTCTTCTACCCTGCTTTCTATCAGGCATAAATAATTATTGTTTCTACCTTCTCCAGTCCTCTTATTTCCTTCAACAAAATCATACTAATATGGTTTCTTCTATTCAACTGATTGTTAAAACCAATTTTATACAATTATTAGCTAGTCCACTTAGTGACATAATTTTACTATTTTGCTAACAATGAAAATATGAAAAGTAGCAATATGCAGGTAACACATTGGACAAAACTTATAAAAAAACAAAACACCAAAACAAAACAAAACTCAAGGCCCCTGGGTGGCTCAGTTGGTTGAGCATCCAACTCTTGATTTTGGTTCAGGTCACAATCCCAGAGTTGTGGGATCAAGCCCTGAATGTGGAGCCTGCTTAAGGTTCTCTCTTTCTCCCCCTCTACCCCTCTCCCACACTCACACACTTTCCCTCTCTCTAAAATTAAATTAAATTAAATTAAATTAACTTGCTTTCACACGAATATGTCTTTCTCATATCTATACTCTTTTTCTACTTCCATAGCTATGATCTTGTTCTAGCTTTTGTTACCTCTAAATTAGACAACTATCAATTCTAATTTGGCCTCCTAAATGCCTCTCACTTATAACATCAATATCCTTCAATTCACCTCTTACAACATTAAGCAGTCTTTCTAAACTATAAGTGAAGAATACAAATTATAGTCCAGGTATGTAGATATAAAATACTACATTTAAAAACACATTTAAACCCCCCCAGGGTGGGGGGGAGCATAGGTGGTTCAGTCAGTTAAGCGTTCTACTTGGGCTCAGGTCATGACTTCGTTTGAGCCCAGCATCAGGCTCTGTGCTAACAGCTCAGAGCCTGGAGCCTGCTTCTGATTCTCTGTCCCCCTCTCTGTTTTCTCCTCCCCTACTTGTGCTTGCGTGCTCTCTCTCGCTCTCTCGCTCTCTCTCTCTCTCTCAAAAATAAATATTTAAAAAATTTATAAACATCTGAAAACTACAGAATAAGAATTCTCATACTTCAGGATTTAGCAAAAGACACATCAAAACAAGCAAATTTTTAAAAATGAATAAAAAGTTTTGCTGTGGTTTATAGTAGACATAACTAAATAAAGCTGCATCATGCTAATGCTTTTATGGCTATTATAAGATATCAGGGTATCTTGTACTCTACAGTCTTAAATTCTAATATTCATATTTTCCACATTGCTATCCAACTGATTTCACATATAATACAGTGAATTCTTAGAAAATTCATGTCAAAAATTACTTTTCCTTCAAAAAAAAGTCAGTAACTAGAAAATGATAACAAAATGTTAATTTGTATTTTAATTTTGCACTTTCATTTTGGAGCCTAAATTGTTTTTGGAGCAAAAGTAGCAATATTCCCCCTATACACCAACATTTAAAACAGAATACAGATCAGGAGCTTGTAGTGGTCTTTTCCACCACATGATAGAGACCTCGTTTGAAAATGAAGCCTTCAGCAAGGAAAGCAGAGTCTAGAGAGTCACAGAAACAGAGTCTTGCTTAGATGACCAGAGTAGCAAAATCTAGCTGTGCTTGGAACCAACATCTTGCCAAAACATGTCAGAAAAATCAGTAAATTCAATGTCTCTTAGCAATATGAGTTCAGTTAATAGCATTGCAACCTGAAGACTCAGGACTAATATAGGAATCTATTCTTTATAAAACATGAAGGTGAGAAAGGAAATCCAGAAAAGGAATGAGTGCCCTTCTTCCTATCGAAGCATACTTACTAACATCAAGGATTTGCCAGCCTTTTTTTTGTGGAAGTTGTTAGAGATTCCTGTCATTTCTTCTTCTAATCATTGCACCCTACCCCAATTCCTCTTCTAATAGAACTTTCTAGAGCCTGCTTCCTTATCTTGATGAATGAGCAGTTACAGGGCCCCCTGCCAGTCACAGCTGATTTTAGCAGGACTAGGTAATTCACTATGAATATTTAATATCATATTCAAATTGGCCAATCCAATTCTCTTTCCTGAAAAATTGAAATGGTCTAGTCTCTGATAATGCTTAGACTAAAAGGACATAATTCGTTGTGCACATTTTTGTACATGCTTATTAAAAAATAAATCAAATAAACAAGGAAAAAGCATGTTGCAGTGATAACAAAGAATGAAGCTAAATATCCAATATGCACCAAAAAGACACAGGAAAAAAAAATAACTTCCTTGGCCTCAGACTGCTATCATTCCATATGCTAGCTATAGTCCTCCTAAAGATCTGGCTACATTCAATATATTCTCCCTTTGCAACTTGAGTTAGTTTGAATGGGTTTCAACTACCTGCAGCCAAACAATCTCTGTCTGAAACATAACCCGTCTAGCGTATGTGAATTATTTTGAGATCCTTTAAAGAAAAAGCTAATTCAATTCAAAACATGAATAAACGTGTTCCCAACTTTTAGATTCAATTCATGCTTTAGGCAACCTCATCTTTAAGAAAAATCCCACAAAGGCAAATTCTCTTGCCTATACACTGTTTGCAGGTTGTCCATTTCAAATCCTTCATTTTTAACTATTTGGACATTGATGGGACCCATCAAATGATTCAAAGAGGGAAAATGAAAAGCAGGTATAAGGACCATATTTTTAAAGAATGATCTCAGATGTACTTATGGGTATTTTTCACCAGAGTGATCCTTCTAAAGACCTAAACTGATCATGCCATTCCTGCTTCAAGTCCTCTCACAGTTCTCCATTTCCTTTAGTATAAAATGCAAACTTATAGATGCTTAGTGTCTGCCTACCTCTCAAATCCCATGTCCCACTCAATTCTTCATGTAGACCTTACTAGCACTCCTCAAAGTCTTTCAACACAGTATACCTGATGCTAGAATAAAATGAACACATCCTTCTGGGGTTTAAGGGCATTGCCAAAAGCTGCTCTTGCAAGCACAAAATGTATATGAAATATTCATGTTGATTGCATAAATCTGTATATTCTATTCAATAATATATACATAGGTGTTTGGGGATGTATTTCCCCAGAACTGGCAATCCATGGTGAATTTTAAGACTGTCTTATTTGTTTCTCTATCCCTAATGTCTGTTAGAGTGCCCAGCATAGATTAGTTGTTCAATAAATATTTGTCAAATGAATAAACAATAAACTCTTATTGGATGAATAAAGTTGGATCTGTTCTGTGGCCTTATATACCCTGGCACAGAACTCTGTATGACAGCTTAAGAAGAAGGGCTCTAGTCATTCTGAACTCCTTGCCATCTCCTGACTCTCCAACACACTCTTCAAGATACAATTAATTGTCATCTACTTGGAAGCTTTCCTCCACTACTCAAGGGAAGGTACCTCTGTATTCTGTAAGCACCACTGTTATGAAATTTAGTAGACTTTATTATAGTTATTTGTCTGCTTCACCGGCCTCCCTACAAGACTGGAAACTCCTGGAAGTGATGATTCATGCTTTGCTCCTTCAGTAGCACCAGCACCTGGCCTATGGCAGTCTTGAATGAATGTTATGTTGAAAGAATAAGTGGGTGAATGACCCAGATTACCTGGAATAGATACATGGATGCCATCATTTTAGGTCTTTGCAAGTCACCGCTAAATGCAAAAGCCAGCATAGTAAGGAACTGTAAAACCTAGGATAGATCTCCAGCCAAAATATCATTTGTTCCCTCTCCCTTACAAAAACTGAGAAAATGATGAAGTTACGACCACAAATAATTTAAAGGGACACCAGCTTTCTTAATCACACCAAGAACTACTATACCCTACTATTTATTCCACCTCAGTGGACCTTAAAACTAAGTAGTTATGAACTAAAAAAACAAAAACACCTCTCCTTCCTGATCTTTACCTTCAGCCACATGTCCTATTACTCATAGATGTCCAGTTACCCCTGCCAGAATTCATGCCTGATTGCAAAGAGATTTCAAACTTTATTCTTAGCACAGCTAAGCATTTAAATGTGCTAGAAAATTAAACACTAATGAATTTTTCTGACGTCCAAATATGTATCTTTGCTTTAGAAATACCAAAGGGAGAAAACAGAAGTTTATGTAGTGTGGGTCATGGACACATAGAATAAACAGCCAATCTCCAGTGCAGTTTGTACCCTACTCAATGTTCGGAAACCCTTCCAACATTACTGTGTCCTTTATAATCTATAACACTTTGGGGAATCTGAAAATTGTTTTGCTGCCAAAGCATAGAGGGGGAAGGAGAGGCAACATGCCAGCTCCTCTTAAAGCAAGCACAAAAGTGCCATTCTCCCATGCAGCAAAACAATAAGATTAGCTCTTTTATCACTAATTTTTCACTCTCCTTGCCTACTTTGTAAACACAGCATGGATGACTTTGCTCCTTATCAGCTGCAAACTGAATCTGCCTTTGTTGAAGCACAGTCAATCAGCAGGCGTTCTGTGCATACACTCAGTGATATACCCAGCTGAAAAAAGACAGACTTTCATTTTCCCTGGCAATATCAGGGAAAAAAAAAAAAAAAAAAACAGAATGAAAAACAAAAAGAACTCTTCTGTACAGTATAACCTAGAGTTCATTTACTCTGCCAGACAGAATGAGATTAAAAACCGATGAAGGTCAAAGCTATTAACATTTGGATCAGAGGGCACTTTGCCTGTTAGGATCTAGTTAGACTGGGCCTTTGTAATTGCCCAGTTTGTTTCCAACATGTCATGTAAACACTAACATTAGCTAAAGCCTGGGTGGTCTCAGGCTCCACATAGGCAGCTCAAAGGCCAGCTTTATCTTTGATTAGCAACAAAAACATGCAACTCTTTATATACCAATTTGAATAGTCAATGAACCTCTTCATTTTTCCTGGTGCCACTTGGTTGTGACATTTCCAAATGGACCGTAATTTGATTTCCCTTTAGAACCCTTCTGCTGTACATTTTTTTAAGCATGTGATTGACAGCTTCCTTGCACACTAGGCAACTTTGAGGGCCAACACATTAGACTTAACAAAGGATGCCCTTGATCATCAGGAGAGACTAAGGAAATTTGAGTGCTGGTCCAGAAGTTAACCTTTTTTATTAAATTACTGTCAACACACCATGAAGCAGCTTCTTCCTCAAGCTCTGGCAGTAACATCTTTTCCTTTGCTCTTATGTTTCTCCCAAATTGTAGCTAAACTCTGAAAGCATTATCTAGACTAAACTTGCCACTCTCTACTCTTATTGACCTTTCCAAATAAGCAATGGAAAAGTTATATGTAACTTTGAATGAATGTTCAACGCTTCAAAAATAGCTGAGCAATATTTACATTTTTATTAATACTGAGATACGTAAAGGAAGCTTTTCTACCTTTGATACCTTCATTTTCTTCTCTACCCACACATACATAACTTAGTTCTCAAATCCCAAATCCTCCTGAAGCTTTCCCTGATTATATCCAATGTCAGCGGTCCTCTGATGTTATGAGTGCTTATGTATTAACTGGTATGGTTTACTATTGTTTCTTGTTTATATAAGAGTCTAAAATTATAATTATTTGTTAACTCCCATTTCTCCTGCTAGATTCTGGGCTTATTAAGGTGGCCTTATTAAGGACAAACTCTGTGGTCCATCTTTTTTTATAACCAATATCCAGTGCTTGGGACTAACTTACTTAATGAATGAAGCTTTAGAAGAGTAGAGACCATTTCAAAACGAGTACTACTGTTTTACTCTCAATGGCACTCATGTTATTTAAATGAAGTATACATGGATGTATGTATTGACTACAAGAATGGTGTAACTATTTTTAATAAAATCTTATTTATGCTAACTCATTTGAGACATACAAAAATTCTACAGTCTAATTACCCTCTAGGTATTTTTTTTAATTAATCTAATATTATTTGTTTATTGTTCTTACTACCTTGCTTTGGCTAGACCATTTAATTACAATGAGACAAACCCCCAATGAAGCTAGTTTTAAAAATTGGGACTCTCAAAAACTACAGTCCACACTGAGGAAAACTGCAAAGTCAGGCATCTACCCCTGTTTCTGTCTTCACTTCTGCTTCTCAAGTAACTATTCCATGTTCTACTCCGCTTTTACATGGTACACCACTGTCACCTCAACATTGTAGCTTCAGACCTTGAGTCTATATAATATTTCAGACCCCGAACCCAGAGAAATCTGAATTATTCTATTCATGTCCAAATCCAATTTGGGGGATGGAAAAACTAGTTGGCCCACTTTGATTTATGTTTCTATTTCTAGTCCAATCATTTACAGCAAAAGTCACAGGGAACATACACTACTCCTATCAAGGCTATGAGTGGAATATGTTCTCTGAGAAGGGAATGGAAGAAGGAAAAAAAAATAATAATAATAATAAAAGTCATCTCCATTATACATATTTCTGAACATTTCTAACAATCACAAGAAAATCTGAATTCACTGTTTTATTATGTGTTAACCCAACCAATTGTTATTGAGCATTGACTGCTCAAAGTTCTAAGATAGATTTCAGATACCAAAGGGACTTGTAGACTCAGAGCAGAAGACATACCTACTTCAGTGGGAAATCAGACTTGGAAATAAATAATTAAAATACATTGTGATGTGATAAAAAGTACTGCCAGGTTTTCAACAAATAATATTAGAACATTTGGATCTTCATATGCAAAGGAATAAACTTCAACCTAAACTTTGCATTACATATTAAAATGAACTCCAAAAGGATCATAGGCCTAAATAGAAAATGTAGGATTATGAAAGATTTAGACAAAAACAGAAGAAAACCTTCATGAACTGGAGCTAGGCAAAGAAGTCTTATATATGACACCAAAAACATGGTCCTAAAAGAAAAAAATGATAAACTGAACTTATGCTGTGCAGAAGATACTCCTAAGAAAATGAAAATACAAGTTAGAGACTTGGGAATAAATATTTACAAATTACATGTCCAATAAAGGACTTATATTCAGATCACATCAAGAACTCTCAAAACTTGATAGTAAAAAATAAATAGATTCAATCTTTTAAAAAGGAGGGGCATAAGACTTAAATAGGCACTTCACCTAAGAGAATATATGGATCAAAAAAAAACAAGAAAATATGTTTAACATTAGTAGTCACTGAAAATTGCTTAACATTAGATAATCCATTAATGTAAAGATAAAAAAAAACACATCATCTCAATTGATGAAAATTATTAATTTAATTTAATACTTCTTCACAATGGAAAATCATAATAAACCAGCATTAGAAGGAAAATCTGGGAGAGTGAGGTCAGCATCATGGCAGGTACATCATGATGAGACATTCCTTTATTCCCTCCCCTTCGATTTACAGCTAATCATATCCATAACCAAAAAAAGCACCTCACCACAATGTACCAGGACACCTGAGAGATCAAACCACCTGTGCCCCTGGGAGTGGGTAGTTGGACCTCGGAGGAGACAAGGCAGAGCTGATGGTCACAGAGAAGGCAGGAGCAGGTCCTGCAGCAGGACAGTATGACCTGTCTAGCAAGAGGAGGTGAAGGATGAAAGTGTGTGTGAGGGTCTGCCTGGCTGTATGTTCTGCAGCTGAAGAGATCTATAGCTCTGTCTGAGAAGACACTGCAGTGAGTGGGGGAGAAAAAGAAAAGGGAAGTAGGCAGACAAAGAAAACTGAAGGAAAGTGTCTCCTGCTATCTGTCCAGGGATTCTGGCAAGAGGACTTCTCATGGACCTCTGTAACTTACATCCCCACACCCTCACACGAGCTTCCCCCTATTAGGTCATGGGCGTACCCAAAGTCTGAGTCACTAAGTATACACTTCCTGCCACTCTGACACTATCTTTTTTACTCCACCAACTTTTGTTTTAATAGAAACCTTCCTAACCTTAGCAGCAGTCAGCTGTGGTAAGAGAAAAAAAAAAAAACTGCTATAGCACCACCTTCCTAAAAGCAAAAGGAAGGCTTCTAATTATCTGATTGACTATTATAATCAAAATAAACAAATTCTTGCCTAAATAAGAAAAGTGTTCACTACTTCAAATGTGAGAGCAGAGGTAATTTTTATCAAATACAATGAAAAATCACAGTAGTATGGTATCACAAAAAGACAATGACAATTTTCTAGCAACTCAACCAAAGATGTGGAATAATGTAATCTGATAAAGAATTCAAAATAGCTGTTCTGAAGAAATACAATGAGCTACAAGAAAACTCAGAAAATCAATACACTGATTTCAGGAATAAAATTACAAACAGAAGGAACACTTTACCAAAGAGATTAAAATCGTAAAAGAGAACAAATCAGAAATTCTGGAGTTGAAGAACTCAACAAATGAGATGAAGAAAACATTAGAATGCTTTGGAAATAAAACAGATAAGATGGAAGAAAGAATTAGTGAGCTGGAAGATAGGAATCTAGAAATGATTCGGGTGGAAGAGGAGAGAGAACAAAGATTTTTAAAACTTGAAGAAAGCTTGTGAAAGTTAAGAGACACCACTAGAAAAGTCAACATAAGAATAATGGGTATTGCAGAAGAAGAGAAGAAGAAGAGGACAGAGTTTATTCAAAGAAATAATAGCTTAGAACTTCCCAAATCTGGGGAAGGAAATGTATGTATAAGTCCATGATGCTAATAGAACACCTTATTATCTCAATGAAAAAAGATGTTCTCTATGGCAGAATATATTAAAACTGTCAAAAGTCAATGAAAAAGAATTTTAAAGAGCCAGAGGACAAAAGACAGTAACCCACAAAGGTATTCTCATGAGGCTATCAGCAGATTTCTTAACAGAAACTCCACAGGACACAAGAGAGTGAAAGGACATATTCAAAAAATGAAAAGTTAAAAATTGCCAGCCAAGAATACTCTATCCAACAAAGTTATCCTTCAGATATGAAGGAGAAAGGAAGAATATCCCAGATAAACAAATCTCAGGAGGTTCATTGCCACTAGACCTGCCTTACAAGAGATATTGAAAGGAGCTCTTCAAGCTGAAACAAAAGGATCAAAGCATACAAAACTCTGATTAAGATGCTAAATAGTCAGAACTAGAATACTGCAACTCTTTATTAGAATAGTATATTAAATTCTTAATTATAGCATAAGGTTAAAGAAAAATAGAATTAAAAATAACAATAGCTTATATAATTTTGTAACAGAACCACAGCATAAAGAGATAAATTGTGACATCAAAAAAATAATACAAGAGAAAGAATAAAGAGGTAGGACCTTTATGGGACAGATAAAGATAAATTGCTACCATCAGAAAAAAAGGTCTATTTTATCTATGAGATGTTTTATGTAAATTTAATGGTAACCACAAAACAAAATCTAGTGCAGAGACATAAAACGTTAAAAAAGAAAGGAGACCAAGCAAATCATTATGGAAAACCACCAACTTACAAAGGTAGACAGAAACAGAAGAAAAAAAATGGAAAAACAAAATAACTAGACTGCAAAAGATGAAATGGCAGTAGTAAAATCTTACATAATTAATAATCACCCTAAATGTAATGGATTGAACTCACCAATCAAAAGGCACAGTGTGGCTGGATTATTTTTAAAAAATTCAACTATATGCTGCCTATAGGAGTGTCATCTCAGTTCTAAAGACACATAGGCTCAAAGTGAAAGGATAAAAGACGATATATTCCAAGCAAATGGAAACTAAAAGGAGGCAGATGTAGTCATACTTATATCAGACAAAATAGACTTCAAACCAAAAATGGTAACAAAAGACAAAGACAATCATTATACAATGATAAAAGGATCAGTACACCAAGATATAACTATAAATATATAGGATCCCAACACCCAAGCACCAAAATGCATTAAGCAACTAATAACAGATCTTAAGGGATTTAATTCATTTGATTCTGCATCCTGACATGTCTGATCAGTTTTCACTGAATGCTGCACATTGTGGATACACTTTTGGAGAATCTCTGAATGACATCTCATTCTCTAGGGAAGATGCAAATTTCTTCCGGCTCATAGTTGGAGTTTCAGAGTTGGGCTGCCCCAATCCAATCACAAAATGAACTATTTCAAGGCTGTCTCAGGCTTTGCGACTGCCTTGATTCTTAATTCTAGGGTGTAGCTTCCAGAAGTCTTAACTGAAAGCATTAGGTATTTACCAGTATCTTTGGTAGAATTCAACTAGAAAACCACTGATGCCTACTGTTTTCTCAGTAGAACATGGTTAAAATACTAATTCAAATTTCATGATAATATGTCTATTTAAAACTTACTTTTTCATCTTATGTCAGTTTTTAATACATGATTTTTCCCCAGGAATTTCCCCTATTCTGTTTTCAAATTTATTGAAAATAAAATTATGTTTAGTATTCTATTATTATCTTTTTATCTCTTCTAGAGTTTTTTAATCCCTCTTCCATTCCATATATATTTATATTTATATTTATTTATATTTGTCTAAATTTAATCTATATCACTCCTGAAAGGCCTAAAGAATATTTTCATATCAGGAAGGTTCACATTCACTTCTTC
The DNA here is from genome assembly GCF_016509475.1 of Prionailurus bengalensis. Lineage (NCBI taxonomy): Eukaryota > Metazoa > Chordata > Mammalia > Carnivora > Felidae > Prionailurus > Prionailurus bengalensis. Next base: position 81,484,244 of record NC_057349.1, on the reverse strand, counting down.
TTGATATATATACGTATATCTCTCTTTTTCGTTTTTTACTTTGATCAATCCTGCTAAAGATTTGTGTAAAGATTAGTCTTCAAATGACCAATTTTGGTTTTGTTGTTCCATACTATGTGCCTTTGTTTTCCATTTCTTTTTTTTAACCTACTTTTATCATTTCTCTCATTCTACTTTCTCTAGGCTTATTCTGGAATTAATTTTCTAACTTCTAACATTGACAACTTGGCTTATTAAGTTTCAGCTGGTTTTTAATTGACTAATATAAGCATTTAAGGCTATAAATATTCCTTGAAACACACTTAGATATACCCAAAAGTTATAAAATAAAATATTTTCATTAATATCCAGCTCAAAGTATTAATTTTTGTGTTTTATTTCTTATTTGGATAAATTTTTCAAAAATTGTTTATTAGTTTCATAAGTATAGACTTGCTTATGGGTATCTCTTTTTTGCTGACTTTTAGCTTAATTGCATTTTGATCAGAGAATTTTATCTATGTGATACCAGTTTTTTGAAGTATGTTGAAATTTGCTCTATTGCCTAGTGTATGGTTATTTTTTTTTAAGTTCCATGTTTGCTTGAGAAAATACAAATGCTATAATTGCAGTTTCATTAAATCCATCCTGTTAATTGACTTGTTCAAATATTTTATAAGTTTACTGAATTTTTGGCCTATTGGTCATCCTTTTGAAATTCCCTGCTATAATAATGGACTTTTAAGTTCTTATCTTATATGTTTGGAGGCTCTTTTATTAGGTGCTGTAAGTTTAAAATTCTCAAATCCCTCTGGTGAATTGAACCTTATATTATTGTGTGATTATCCTTTTATTCCTATATATGATTTTGGTGTTTATATCTCCTTTTTCTTTTCTTTTTTTTTTTTATTTGAGAGAGAGAGCGAGAGAGAGAGGGAGAGAGCACAACAGAAAAAAAGAGAGTCTTAAGCAGGAACCATGCTCAGCACAGAGCCTGACATGGTGTTCAATCCCATGAGCCTGGCATCATGACCTGAGCCAAAATCAAGAGTCAGACACTCAACAGACTGAGCCACCCACACACTCCTATATCCACTATTTCTAATGGTAATTTAGATATCTCAACTTTCTTTTGGTTAATATTTTTTTGGTTTATATTATTTCTCTTACCTCAGGTTTTATGTAATCTTATTTTTAGGAGCATCTCACAAAAAGTATATAGTTCAATATTTTTGTATACCATTTGACAATCTCATATAATTGGTGAGTTTAATGCAATTTATTTATATATTTGAATTTTTTCTATTATCATATATTGAATTTTTGATTTGCCATGACTTTTTACTTCTTTTTTTGGATTCTGTTTTTTATATTTTTCTTATTATATTTTTGCCTTTGCTAATTTGGAATTTATACATACTATTTCTATTCTACTGGTTATGCTTGATATTTTTCCATGATATTTGGAAAAACAAAGTCTATTGTTAATGTACGTTTCTACCCTTCTTCCAAAAATTACTTGGATTTTAGAGTAACATAACTTGATTTAAACCCCTAGATTACATGCTCGTATTGTTTATTACTTTAAATAATATCTTTTTTAGTGTTATTATTTTAATTCCAAAAATTTTTTCGGATTGTTATTTGTTCTTCTTATTTACTGTTGCTTTAGCAAACTCTGTTTTAGCTATCTGAAAATGTCTTTATTTTACCTTAGCTCTTGGAAGATATTTAGCTGGTTACAGAATTTTAAGGTTCAGAGTTATTTTCTCTAAGTATTTTTATGCATTAGTTCTTTTTTTTTTTCATTGCCCTTTTGCTACTGAAATCTCCTTTAATTCTGCCATTGCTTTGTTAGGAATTTTTCTTTTGTCTCCATTTGTTTTTAACTTCTTTTTGCCTTTATTATTCTGCCTTTTTACACTGTGGTGATCTAGGTGTGGTTTTCTTTTTATCTATCCTTTATTTATACCTAATTGGTGTACAGTGTATTTTATATAAATGCATTTATATCTCTTATTAGACATTATTCCTTCATATATGCACTACCTATTCTCCATTTTTTCTTCTTCAGGAACTCACCAATTAGTTATATGTTAGACCACCTTTGCTCCATTTTTTTTTATTTCTCCTTCATACTTTTCATTTTCTTGTTTCTCTGTGTTGCATTATGGGTATTTTCTTCTCTCATCTATCTTAGTTGTAATTCTTCCTTAGCTTTCTCTAATCGACTGCTAAACTCATCTATTTTGTTAATACTGATGATTGTAATATTTTTTAGAATGTCTTTTTGGTGATTTCCCAAATTTACCTGATCATGCTTGATATTCATTTACTTCTGGCTCTTTTATTTCAAAATCATCTCTTAGTTCCTAAAATATTTCATAAATAATTATTTCATTACCTGTATCTAATCTTTCAAATATTGGTAGTCTTTGTAAAACCAAATCAGTAGTTCCTTTTTCTACTGAATCTGCTGTTAGTGGATTATTTTTCTGTATATTTGGAAATTAAAAAAATTTTTTTAACGTTTATTTATTTTCAAGAGACACAGAGAGAGTGTGAGTGGGGGAGGGTCAGAGAGAGAGAGGGAGATACAGAACCAGAAGCAGGCTCCAGGCTCTGAGCTGCCAGCACAGAGCCCGACATGGGGCTTGAACGCACCAACAGTGAGATCATGACCTGAGCTGAAGTCGGATGCTTAACCGACTGAGCCACTCAGGTGCCCCAAGTATATTTGGAAATTCTTAATGTTAAATTTATATTTGTCTAAATTTAATCTACATAACTCCTGAAAGGCCTGAAGAATATTTTCATATCAGGAAGGTTCACATTAACTTCTTGGTATCTTGGGATACTACCACACTTAAGCCACATGAGTGAATTGCTCCAATTATGGATTGTTTTGTCTATGAGGTAGCATAAAATCAAATCCCTGACTTACATAAACTGGGATTTGGCAAACAGGATTCTTGGTCATCTTCACAGGCTGGCAGACATTTGGCTTATATCCTTTCCTATATCTATAGGTTCTTTATATGTCCTAGCCCTATGTATGTGTCCCAGGTAGACTCAGCTTCTCCCCACTGCCTTGGCTGAGCCTAAGACTTAGTCCTCTCTCACTTCAAGTGACTACTAATCTCCACAATTCTGGTTTCTTGGTATTAGCTTTTGCCTGTTCCTCATCCGTCCTGGCAGCACAAACTGCTGCATCAGTGTTTTCCTGCCTGTTTACCTTTAGCTTTTCTTCAGTTTTTCTGGTTGCCATAGATTTTCTTAAACTTTTTTGCAGGCTTGGCAATACATTTTAAGTCATATTTGTTGTAATTTATTCTGACTTTTTTGCGTTAATGCAAGTCTTTATGGAATGCTTTGCCATTGATACTGCCAAAATCAGTTGGGTGAGTTCTTATCACTTTTTAAAATCTATCGAGTCCACTAATATTTTAAACTTTTGCTGATATTCCTTGGGCACTTAAAAACGTGTGCTTTTTTTTGAAGATTCACTGTTTAATATATAATTAGACCCATCCTATTCATTATGATATTTAGGTTTCTTATATCCATACTTTTTGTCTACTTGATTAGCCATGAAATAACATCAGTAAGTTAATATCTCCTACTGTGAATGTTTCTATACATTACTCCTTGAATTTCCTGTCATTTGTGTTTTATTAATGTTGATACTATGTTATTTGGCACATAGATCTTCATTGTAAATTCACCCTTTACAAAATTCCCTTCATGTTTTTTAATGCTTTTTCACCTAAATTTAATGCAATTTAGTATTAAAATTTTAATTTCCCACCCTGATTTTTTTTTCTTTTTGGTACTTCCTTACAATGCTTTTGCTCCTTTAATATCCAGTTTTTCTTGCTTACTTGGTCTTCCTTGTATGCAGACACAGTTGGATTTTAGTTAACTACACTTAAATCTTTCAGTCTCTAAAAAAATTTTTTTTCCAAGATGATTATTTTTTCCTTTTAGGATTCCCTTATTTACCACCAGTTTTTTTTAAATATGATATAGAGAGGTTACCATGTATTAAAGTTGTATATATACAATATCATCATTTTAAACATACATTTTATCTTTCCCTGTTAACTTAATTGGGAAGAGTCAAATTTAATCTCTTATAAATTCATAGTTTCAGTGAAACAGTCCAGTATCTTCTCTATTTTATTAGATCATATCATGATAGAAAAGCTGAGACTATTGCTCTGAACCACAAGAAAGCAAGATTGCCTTGAGTACAAAAGGTACATCCATGTGGGGCACCTGAGTGGCTCAGTCAGTTAAGCGTCCGACTTCGGCTCAGGTCATGATGTCATGGTCTGTGAGTTCGAGCCCTGTGTCAGCCTCTGTGCTGATAGCTCAGAACCTGGAGCCTGCTTCAGATTCTGTGTCTCCCTCTCTTTCTGTCCCTCCCCTGCTCATGCCCTGTCTCTCTCTGTCTCAAAAATAAATAGAAACATTTAAAAAATTTGTTAAAGGTACATCCATGCAATGCACTCATTACATAATAATTAGTAAGTCAATTCAGTGTTACTGATTAAATTGGGACAAATATATTTTGACGTATTTCTTAATTCCAGGTCTTAATTCTTATTTCTGTTTTTGGAATATTTCATTTGTATTATCTGAGGATCTTTCATATAAAAATGTTGTTTTTCTTTCTGATTCTTATAATTTTTATGCCTCTGATTGCTTTTATAATTTTCTGGTGATTCATGGTCTCCATCTTTACTCTCTATTATTCTTTGCCTCACCAATATGTTAAGCTTGTTTTATGTTTCTGCCTAGAGAATGCTATATGATTGAGTGTGTTTTCTCATATACTTCCCAAGTCATTTACCCAAAATTTATTTTGACCTTTATTTCAATTCTATAGTTCACAGCCATTGCTTTACTCAATAAGGAAGATAGAGCTTATGGAATTTATTGACCAAGAAGTAAAATTTTAAATACTAATTAATGAAATTCCTATATTATTTTCTTATCTCTTCCCCAAGAATTCAAACATAGTTATTAAGAATGTTTATATATATAAACTATCCAGGATAGTTATTAAGAATGTAAATTATAACTTGGTCAACCCAAGCCTATCAGATCTAACACAGAAACATTGGAAAGATTACTGTATTTTGGAAAACTTCAAAGTCTACTATGAATTATGGCTTCATAGGAGGGTATTTCTAATTTCCATCTACTATCCTTAAACTGAGGAAAAGAAGACAAGGTAAGAGCTAAAAAAAAAATATGTCTGAGGTTTTCCTAGCCAATGCTTTTTTCCCTATGAAACATAGACATTTTCTTCTTTGAGATTAGAAACATTTTCTAACATATTTTCTGTTAACTTTTAAACTAAGTTGTAGGTTAACAATGAGGGAATTCTGTTTGATCACAGAGTACTCAATATGTAGTCTATATTCAGATTTAATATTTTAAGTCAGACATTAGACCTGAAAGGATCCTTGAATGTCATTTAGCCCAACCTTCTGCACAGTAAATCTGAGGTAAATGACTAATAATAAAGACATGGTTGAGGTTACATTTCTAAAGAAATTTTATAAAGAATAATCATTATAAGTATGTGAGCAAAGATTTAAACACCTAGTTCTCTATTATCTTTTCCAGATCCAGTTTAATTTTCCTATTACACAAAAAGGCCAATGTCAACAGAAATTGTAAGAATAAAGAACCATCATCCAAGAAATCTGAGAACTTAAATCCCCCAAACTACTATAGACTTGTATCACATATGTTCTCAGTATTTCCAGGGAGATTGTGCCTAACACATTTCTCTAAAGTTGATAATGGGCATGCGTCCATAGTTTAAAGGAAAAAATTCTGAAATAAATCATGTTATGGGCATTAAGGGCAAACAATATTCTCTTAAAATGAGGCAAAATTTTTAATTCGATTCCTGAATTTCCTCTCAACATGGCCACATGGACTTGCAGCACCATTAGTAAGGCATCATTCTTTCAGATGACAGGAAAATGTTCATTCTGGTGGCCTCTAGGCACCTTAGTTCCCATGTTTCTGTCAGAGGCTGAAGTTGCTTGATGAATTCCAGAAGTTGTACCTAGCACTCTATATCTATAATACGATAAGAGAAACATACAATGATGGCTATTCATAGTAATGTTGTAAGAGATTCTGTTTTTACCATTTCTGCTGTTAAATTACTAAGTGGTTCTCTACACTTTTTAGATGCCTATGAGTCAAGTACTTCTGCCTTAAATCTTTTTCATTAGAATCATTTTGAAGCAAGTTTTTAAAAGAAAATAGGGACAACAGGAATTTCTATTAATTTTGGAGACTTAGGCAACATTGTGAAATGGATAACTGATTCCTGCCTTTAACATCTGTGACCTAGCTTTATCTTTTTTGTTTGTTTGTTTGGTGTTTTGTGTTACTTTCACCTATCTTCCCCTTATTACTTTCTCTCCCTTTAGAACAGACTTATGTAATATTCTCCCAGGAAACACTTTCACTCCCTCATCCATTAAACATGTTCTTTGAGAAGGATTTGGTAAACCATTTACCCTGAAGTATAAAGGTCAGGTAAGGTTTAGTGTGCCAACCTCCCCTAAAGGCAGTGGTTACATTAGAATAAGAAAAGCAACATTTCCAGCTAAGTGTAATATAAATGACTAAAGTTCTCATTATGGAATGCTACATATCAGACAAAACCTATATAATTCTTGGAAAAGATAGAGAGGTATTTCAGTACCCCCAGAATACAACTGCTTGTTGCTAGATCAACAATATTACTAATAGATAAAAGTTGTATATTAGTATGTGAAAATGAAGAAATCAACAAAAATGTCCTCTCCAATTCTGAATTTGAAAAAGCAACAACAACAAAAACAAGCTAAGGAATATTATCAGTATTTGGAATCAAGGTTCAGTCCCACACTTTTTTATTTCTAGAATGAACAGTCTCAAAAATGTCTATAATGGGCTTTGAGATGAGGTCAAGAATGAGGCCACACACACTGTTCCCCATTTCTAGCTGTGAATTGTGCTATATATTCACATGTACCTCTTCCCACAGAGGTCTGAGGTGAAGCAGGCTATATTTTGACATGGTACTGTGGGATATAAAACAAGTATGGAAAATATATCCAAAGATATTTAGCTCAATAAATTAGTTCTTCTCTGAACACTCCCTTAAGAAGTGGAAAAATATATACTAAATATGCTTTATGGTCCCAAAACCTTAGTTTACTGACTCTAAATAATAACTATGTGTATTGTTCTTTATGGCACTTTCATACAAGAATGTATAAATAATTTTCAAGCACTAATTCATTAATCCTTGGACACCTAAAGAGGGGCTGGTGGGGAGAAAACTGGGGTTGTGAGAAACGCATGATAAATGTGCTCTCCTGGGGTATTTAAGTTTCCCAGCGCTGATTTCATTTTTGCCTTGAAACATAAAATAGCATATGAGTCCTGCTTCAACTAAAAGTAGGAAGAAGAACAGCCCCTTATTGCTAGCTTTAAACAAGTCACTTTGATCCCTGTGTCTGAGCTATGTACACCTCTGAAATAGCAGGATTTTGTAAAATGTGTCCAAATTTCATCAGGCTTTGATGTGTTCAGATGAACTAAATTATTGAAAAAGCATTTGGTCCCTGGAGGTGTTCTCAAATGGGTACCAAAATTTCATCTTAGAATGTGTATGGAAATTACACATACCCATTGTAACATAAAATTATGAGTGGGAAGAGATAGTGAGTACTAAGAAATGATCAATATACACAAATGATAGCATTCCCAAACACCAGCACATGCAGATTACATAATTTTCTCAGCAGGTGAAAAATGAAAATGTGGGGTTCCTTGTTCAAAAAACAAGGGGAAAAAAGCTTCTTTCTTTGGCAGTCTCTTTTTTGACCTACGATTATGATTTCTATTGGCTATAATGTCTTACTCTCTTGGGCATGTGGATACTCCTATGGAGAGTGTAGACCCTCAGAAGCACTTCAGATCCCTGCCCAGCAATTCAATGCTCAAGGTGCAAGGGAAGACCTAATTCTTCCCACATCCAGGCCCCACCTGGGGCTGAGGGTGGTAGCAGTAGCTAAGCAATGGCAAGGATGCCACCAGGCAATCACCTGTCCTAAAGAGGCAGAAAGGCAAGGCAGGAGCATGCACTGTGAGCCATCTAAGCTCTGGATACAAGCTCTATTTTCTACCAGGCTTGACTTATTAAAACACAACTCCAAAGGTAAAATTATTAAGAATCTCAAGACAGGCCCCACAGAACTTTAACTCTGGGTATAGGGCCACCTTCTGAGCAACTACACTAGTTGCTTGCCCATGAAGCCAGCCCTGCACTAGCAGTAATCAATTAGAAAGCTAAAAGAAAAGGAATCGTATCCCCAACAAAAATAACAACTTTGAATTACTTGCAATTAACACCAAAGGTGTACAAGAGATTTTTACAGAAAAAATGGTATAATGCTATATTGAAAGACATGAATTAGGACCTGAATATGCAGAGTGATGTATGATATTAATGGATGAAAAGATGACTGTTAAGACATGAAGTCTATAAATTCAGCCAGTCTATAAATTGAAGGCACTACCAACAGGATTTTTATGTATAATTAGGTATACTGATTTTTAAAACTCATATGGAAGAGGAAAGTCTGATAATATCAAAGTTAATTCAGATAAAGAACAAAAAGAGAGAAGCATCTTCCATATCAGATTTCAAGACATAAACTTTTTATTTATGCAGAGAAAGAGTCAATGAAACCAAAACCTATATAGAAACTTGACATATAACAAGGTGGCACTACAATTCAATGGGGATTATGCAACAAATGGTAATGAAACAAAGGGACTTTTATCTACAAAAGTATTAATTTAGAGTCTTATCTCATACCATACACTAAAACAATTTTATTCAGTAGCTTCTGTCTCTTAGCATATTGGGTTCAGGGAAAAAGTGGACTCTGCTCTCAGTCTGGATGGGTTGTTTGTTTGTTTGTGTTTGTTTTTGTGGGGGGTTTTTGATGAACACATGGGATAAGGGACTAGAAGTATCAAGAGAGTACTAGACCAAGAGTCAAGTCACCAAAGCAGGAAAAATAAAAATTTTTCATTGCTATAAGAAAATATACGGAGTAAAGTTATGATATCAGTGTATGAAATGATTTTTTTAATCAAAACACAAAAACAATTTATAAAGGAAAAATTAAGATTGGCTATTTCAGAATTTAAAACCAGAAAGTTAAGGCAAGACACTGACTGAGGGTAGACACTTACAATGCCTCTAATTGATAAAGGATTGGAATTCAGAAAATATAAAGAATTTATATATATAGATTCAAAATATAAAAACAAACAAAAGAAAAATAAGCAAAGGATAAAAAGAGCCCATAGGCCAATAACTATTTTTAAAAAGATACCCAACCTCACTTCTAAGCAGGGGATGCAAATTAAAACAATGATGAGGGGCGCCTGGGTGGCGCGGTCGGTTAAGCGTCCGACTTCAGCCAGGTCACGATCTCGTGGTCCGTGAGTTCGAGCCCCGCGTTGGGCTCTGGGCTGATGGCTCAGAGCCTGGAGCCTGTTTCCGATTCTGTGTCTCCCTCTCGCTCTGCCCCTCCCCCGTTCATGCTCTGTCTCTCTCTCTGTCCCAAAAATAAATAAACGTTGAAAAAAAAATTAAAAAAAAAACAATGATGAGATGCCATTTCATACCAAAAAGTCAGAAAAAATTAAAAAATAAAGAAAGAAATAAGAATGTAGGTAGGCAGGAATTCTGTACCCATAGATGTGAGAGTACTTTGGACATCAACTTAATGATATCCAATCAAGCTAAAAATATATACCCCCTATAACATATAAATTCTACTTCTAAGTACATTCCCTATTACAATGTTTTCATATGTGAACTAGGACTCATGTACTGGGATATTTATTGCAGTTTTGATTATAAGAGCAAAAGGTAGAACCTACTTACATATCTCCTTTTACCCTTTTGATGAAGTTTTCTTTATTCAACTTGGTCTCTACTATTTTCATGGTGGGATTCAAATTTTTACTCTGCTTACTCAAATTAGAAAAGTCTGTAGTAAATTAATATTTACATTCTCCTCCTGAACATCTCAAGGACCTTAGAAGTTTTATTTCTGATCTCCTGGGTTCATCTTCCATGTTATTGTTTTCTGGTATTTCAGGTTTACCTTGTTTATAAATCATCCTGCTATGCTTTTCATTTCTCATATTTCTTTTATAATGTGTTTCCCGTTTCTTTGTTCATCATTGCCTATTGAATCTCACTCTTCCCTTCCTCACCTCTATAACTCTTCACTTTTGGTATATAACTTAATTTCTGGAACTTATGGTTGTAGATGAGAAGTTGTCTACAATTCTAATGATCACTCCTTTCTAAACAATCTACCTTTGGCCACTTTTCTCTTTTGTTTTGTTTTAATGATTTACTGCTTATTTATGATCTATCTAAATGAATAGTTTCTTCTAGGTGTCTTCTTCAGGACTTGATAAGCTCCATTAACTTTAGTAAGGATACATGCCTTCATTCAAGCTGAGAAGTTCTTCAACCATTATGTCTTCAACAATTTCCTCTCCCTCATTTTCTCCAGTACTTCCTCTGAAAACCAGTACAAGAGCTCCAACACCACACAGTAGATGCCACAACCAAATGGAACACCAGCATATCCATACTGATGTGAGCAGGATATCATCCCTTTGTGGTACTAGGTTTCAGATTCCCTTCAACACACTAGCTCCAGTCTTTACAGAGATCCAATATGGTGTGAACTGTTTGACCTTCAACTATTGCCCACTGCTCTAACTTTACATTTCCTCTCTGCATCTATCATCTGTAAATACCCCACTATTTGTTCCAAGACTAATTATAAAATCAAAATTATTTTAGTATACTTTAATATATGTGTTGGAGGAGGGGAAGAATGTGTCCTTCCACTCACCTAGTCTATTAGAAAGATGTATACCCAAACTTCTAAACTGCACATATCTTAAAAATCAGATGAAAAGGCTAATTAGAATTGAGTGCTATAAGGTATGAATGAATACCTTACATTTATGTAGCTGAGCAAAAGCCTTAACTATACGAATGATCCTCTGAGGAATTTTTTCTGTTTTGTTTCTTGCCATATTAACAGGAGAAAGGGCCAAGAGTCCTCAGATCACCCTTGGGAGGGTGACCTGCTGATGAAGCATGGAAGGGATCTTCCCCCACTCAGGGTAAATACTTCCTTGCTATTTCCAAGATCTAGCCTCTCAGTTCCTGCAGCTTGTCAAGCCATCAGGCACGCCCTGGGTCTAGCCTGAAAGGGAAGGAGTTACAATTAGATTCACACTGCTTTGGAAGGCTAGGTGGGCCTGGGCCAGGAATGGGCCTCACAGGTCACTGCTGCAGTGTGGACAGCAGTACAGGCAGACACACCACGGGGTAATGCAAGGTGCCCACACGGGTAAGGGCATATCAAGCTGGGTTGTAATTAAAGTTAGGAAATTAACCTGAGTGCTGTATAGTAGCTCATATATATTTTATTAGGGCAATTCTTCCCGTTTAAACCAAAGTTTCACTATCTGAACTCAGAAACCTCAAAGATCCAGATAAGGAGGAAGAAGTACAGATCCACAGAGATGAAGTGACTTGCCCCATGTCACATGACCTGGAGTTTATTATTTTTTGCCTCTTTATTTACAGAATAAATACTATGTGACTGAACCTAAGTGCTGTCTCAATCACTACCATAGCTGAACTGCTGTGTCTTTAAAGAATGAGGGATAGGCTCTTTCATCCATTTATTCATTTGTTTTTCATACCTTTCTGTTTTCTTCTTGGATATCTACAATATTATTATAATAAGGAAATATGCTATAGGTTGAAAGTTAATTATAAAGAATTGTACATTTACATTGATCTTTTGTACATACAAAAGAAGATATAATAATAGTTTCATTATCATAGAAATGATTTTCCAACAATAAGTCCAGATATCTGGTGTTTTTTAACTTCAAAGTGCAGAGATCATGTCTTAAAAGACCTATGTGTGAGAGAAGAGTAGTTGGCTATTTGTACAGTGTGATCTAAGAGGCAAAAATACTCCTACTGATAGCTAAGCAAGGAGGTGCCATTTCTAATATGGGTACATGTAACAAGAGAAAGTGGACAAGATACACTAGGCCTCTGTTAAGAAGGACAGAGAGAAGTGGAGAGAAGCAGCATGTTAGCTTCCACTGAAACAGAACCAACAGGATATAGAACTATATATACATATAGATATAGATAGGTGTATATATATATAAAGACTTAATATAGAAATTGGCTCATGTGATCACAGAGGCCAGGAAGTCCCATTATCTGCTGTCTGAAAGATGGAAAATTAGGAAAGCCAGTACTAGTCCAAAGGCCCACAACTTGGAGGGCTGATGATATAAGCCCTAGTCTGAAGGCTCAAGAAGCAGAAGACAGGAGCTCCAGCTGAAGCAAAGAACAAATTCGCTCTTTCTTTGCCTTTTTGTTCTCTTTTGTTCCTTTGGGCCCTCTGTAGATTAGATGATGCCCACCCACACTGAGGAGGGTGAATCTTCTTTACTCTTGTCTCTTGATTCAAATGCCAATCTCTTCCAGAAACACCTTCACAGATTTACCCAGAAATAATGTTTTATCAGCTACCTGGGCATCCCTTGGCCCAGTCAAGTTCACACATAAAATTAACCATGAAAAGCAGTGCTCAGTGAGACCCTACCATAGGGCAAGATCCGTACTCAGCCCTTTCCTGCTAGCTCATTTAATCCTTACAATAATTTTCCAGTCTGACAGATGGGGCAAGGGGCAACAGGCGGTCTGAGAAGATAATTAACATAACCAGCTCCACACAGAAGGTGCATGACAGAATAAAAGCATAAACTAATGAATGACTAAATCTAAAGCCCCTGCTCTTTCCATCCAGTCCTTAACAGCAACATAAACACACACGCAAACACACTCTTTACTTGCCCAGGAGGCAAAGACAAGTTCTTGGGTTTTCATTTAACTTTCTCACAATATCCAATTATTGTAATTTGGTTTATCAGATAAAAGATAGTCCTATCTTGGAAGACAAAAGGAATCTGACCTCAAAGGAACTAGATGGAAAATAAGTCCTTTTAAATGGAGGGGATGGTGCCAAGAGGCCCAGAGGGCAGAGGTGCCCACAGATGGAGCGAGAGGACTCTAAACACAGGTATTGCCTTTTTTTTCAGTTTGGCATCCAGTCTTTTCTGCACTTGCTACTTGTATCCACTGTTCTCTCCAGCCCCTCCAGCATGCCTAAATCTACCCCTGTACCCCAAGCAGCTTAAACCCCCAGATGCAGAGAAAAATCTTCAAGGCTCACACTTAAAACTCTTTTTCTTTTTTTTTTTTTTTTAAAGTTCAACAACAAACTCTCAAAAGGAATTTGAGCCTTTTATTTCTTCTTATATGCATTCTTTCTGTTTGGATCATCCCGAGAAATAAAATAAAACAAAATCAAGCCTATTTCATGTTTGGATTTCAGCAAACGGTGAGAATTATTCAAGCCATTTCCTTGTTCTATATAGGGAAATATGTTTTCCATGACATGGTTGGCTGGAACCACATAGGTAAAACAAAATCTTCAAACTACTTCCCTTCAGATCCAGAAATGATGAGCAATTTGACATCCTGTATCCCCCTGACTGCAAACCAGAAACCTCTCTGTCAGTAGCTATTCTTGCAATATTATACCTCTAATGTTGTGGGAAGTTGTTTGAGGCAAAAGGCAGCTGTAATAATGGGATTGTGTTTCAAAAAAGAGCTGGCTGTAAGGCCATGCTGTAAATGAAAAGCATCATAAAAGGAACATTACCACTCTTAAAAAACAGTGAGACTGCTCAAATAACTCATTGCAGGCTATTTTTATAGTCCCCTAATTCTGTTTTTAAAATCAAATGCAACTCTAAAAGAATGGCTCACTCCAAGTTGGGGAGAGAGCCAAACCACTTCAGTTTATGGAAAATCTCAACTCTTACCTATTAAAATTCATTCAGTCGTTTATCATTCATTCATTCATTCAACAAAGCATGTACTGAACACCAATTATATGTAAAATATTGAATTAGATGGTGAATTACTCAAACAGGGATGATAAAATCTGTACATGCATTACCAATAGAAAGTGTAATAGGATAAATACCCTAAACAAGAGAGAAACAAGGCTGTGGTAGGAGTGAGGAATTGGGAAAAGTTGATGCTGGCTGTGGGAATTCTGGGATGTTTCATGGAGCAAGTGGCATTTAGGCTCAGTCTTGGAGGATGGGGTCAGAGAACACCCTTGACAGAAGAGACTGTGTGAGAAGGCAGAGCAATAAAGTGCACTCAATGAAAGACAAACAATTCCATTCAACTGGAATATGAACAGAATGTCAGGGGGAAAGCCCAAAAGACAGACTAGGGCACGATCATGAAGATCCCATTATGCTATGGTTAGTTGTATAGCCTATGTCCTGTGAATTTGTTGATCAGAAAGTAGACTAAGAAATTTTAGTTGGATGCTGTGAGTCACCTGCTTTTTAGGGGAAGACTGAAAAGAGAAATATTATATATAGTTTAAGAATAACTACGAAGACATTCTCTCTTTGATGTGGTTGTTATGATGATCAAAGTCAGCTACTCTAGCAAAGAAAGGATCCTCGGCATTTATTCTGTATCCCTCCCTCACTTCCAATTTCATCTTAGTTTTCTTAGTCTTCCTTTCCCTTTATTCTTAGTTCCTTACATAAAAAAATATATTTCAGACCACATGTTTTTATTATAAAGCAGTGATTGAATAAACAGATGCAACATAGAGATGCAAATGAAGGAGAAAGTAGAGAATGGGAGTGTATGCCTCCAAATGAATCCATTTTCCAGAAGTTATATAAGTCACGCTTTCCAAATATACCATTCTACATATTATTCTCTGACAATCATTGACTAACAAGTTCTATAATTCCTATAGCTAGAAATGTTTTCCATATGTAATTTTATACAGTCCTTGCTCTACAAGCATGAGTGAACACTGCTTTATATAGAGCATGCTAAAAAAAAAAAAAAGAGAGATTGCTTAACATGGAATTGTTAAGCAGGCAGGCGAAAACATTTTTTACCCAGTATCAAAGAAACAGCCAGATCTGCTTCTGCATTCAAATATTAGATGACCATTATAGCAATAATGATGATGAATATTGAAACATGTGTCCCAGGACATCAATGACCTATGCATTTTCAGATGACTCATTCATATCCCCCTAAGTGGGTGGTATTTTGTTTTCATTAAGGTATAAACCTGAGTATTAAGTATTCAATCCATTAATGTATGCCCCTAATGTTATCTTTTGTTTTTTACCAAAGTATAATTGGTATGAAGCATTGTATTCATTTCAGGTGTACAACATAATGATTCAGCATTTGCATCCATTGGAAAATGATCACTACCATCAACCTAGTTACCATCTGTCACCATACAAAGTTATAAAATCATTTTTTCTTGTGATGGGAACTTTTAATATTTACTTTCTTATCCTCATTCAAATTTGCAATACAATATTATTGACTATAGTCGCCATGATGTATGTTACACCCCAAGGACTTATTTATTTTATAACTGGAAGTTTGTACCTCTTGATCCTCTTCACTCATTTTACCCACCTTCCAAAGCCCCTCCCCTCTGGCAACCAACAATCTGTTTCCTGTATCTATGAGTTCTCTTGTTTTGCTTATTCATTTGTTTTGTTTTTAGATTCCACATATAAGTGGAATCATATATTACATGTCTTTCTCTGTCTGGTTCATTTCACTTAGCAGAATATCCTCAAGGTCTATCTATGTTGTCACTAATGGGAAGATTTCATTCCTTTTTATGGCTGAGTAGTATTCCGTGTGTGTGTGTGTGTGTGTGTGTGTGTGTGTGTGTGTGTGTGTTTGTATACCACATTTCTTTATCCATGAATGGACACTTAGGTTGTTTTCATATCTCAGTTATTACAAATAATGCTGCAATGAACATAAGGGTGCATTTATCTTTTCAATTACTGTTTTCATTTTCTTCTGGTAAATATGCAGAAATGGAATTATAGATCATATTCTATTTTTTAATTTTTTTCAGGAAACTCCATACTTTAATATAGTTGCTACAACTATTTACATTCCCACCAACAATGCATGAGGATTCCCTTTTCTCCACATTCTCACCAACACGTTGTCTTTTTTTTTTTTTATAATAACTATTCTACCAGGCATGAAGTGATATCTCATTGTGGTTTTGATATGCATTTTCCTGATGATTAGTGTTGTCAGTATCTTTTCATGTGCTCATTGGCCATCTGTATGTCTTGTTTGGAAAAATGTCTATTCAGGTCCTCTACCCATTTTTTAATTAAATTTTTTCTTGTTACTAAGTTATATAAGTTCTTTATATACTTATGATAAGTTAATATCCAATGTGTGATTTGCATATATATGTGTGATTTGCATATATATGTGTGGTTTGCATATATTGTCTCCCATTTAGTAGTTTGCCTTTTCCTTCCTTTGATGGATTTCCTCACTTTGCAAAGCTTTTAAGGTTTGATGTAGTCCCATTTGTTTATTTTACCTTTTGTTGCCCTTGACTGTGGAGTCAGATTCAAACTAAAACAAAACAGAACAAAACATACCGATGAAGCTTACTGCCTGTGTTTTCTTTTAGGAGTTTTATGATTTAAGGTATTACATTTAAGTCTTTAATCTATTTTGAATTAAACTTTATGTAAGGTATAAAACAGTAGTCTAGCTTCATTCTTTGGTGTGTGGCTGTACAGTTTTCTCTACACCATTTATTAAACAGACTGTCCTTTCTTCATTGTATATTCTTGCCTCCTTTGTCCTGTATTAATTCACCATAAGCATAGATTTATTTCTGGGTGTCTATTCTGTCCCATTGGCCTATGTGTCTGTTTTTATGCCAATACCATACCATTTTGATTACCATAGCTTTGCAATATAGTTGGAACTCAGAGACTGTTACGCCTCCAGCTTTGCTCTACTTTCTCAAGATGGCTTTTGCTAATCAGGATCTTTTGTTAGGATTCTTTGTTTTATTTCTGTGAAAAAAATGCCATTTCAATTTGGATAAGGATCACATTGAATCTGTAAATTATTTGGGTAGTATGGCCATTTTAAACTATTAGTTCTTCCAATCCATGAGCACAGAGTATGTTCCCATTTATTTGTGTCTTCTTCAATTCTTTTCATCAATAGTCTTACAGTTTTCTGTGTACAGGTCTTTCATTTTCTTGGTTGTTTATTTATAGGTATTTTATTCCTTTTTGATGCAATTGTAAGTGCTGTTGTTTTCTTAATTTCTCTTTCTTATAGCTTGATGTTAGCATATAAAAATTCAACAGATTTTTATATATTGATATTTAACCTTAATAAACATTTATTAGTTTATTAGTTCTAATACTTTTTTGGTACAATCTTTATAGTTTTCTGTATATAAAATCATGTCATCCATAGGTAATGAGAGTATTCATTCTTCCTTTACAATTTGTATGCTTTTTATTTCTTTTTCCTGCCTAATTGCTCTAGTGAGGGCTTCCAATATTTTGTTGAATACAAGTGGCAAGAGTGGGCATCCTTATCTTATTCCTGATCTTAAAGGAAAAACATTCAGCTTTTTGCCATTAAGTATAATGTTATCTGTAGGCTTATCAAATATGGACTTTACTATATTGAGGTGTGTTCCATCTATACCCACTTTGATGAGAATTTTTATCATCAATTGGTATTGAATCCTGTCAAATACATTTTCTTCATCTGTTAAGATGATCATATGATTTTTATCCTTTATTGTGTTAATGCCCCCAGTATTTTCTACTCACTCCAACATTGCTCTAGTTGTCAACTAGCGAGTATCAAGGACTGTATCTATGTAATTTTATGCATGCTGGGGCAAGTTAAAAGTAAATATCAGACCAATAACTAAATGACTTTCTTAGATCTAGCAAAAACATCATTGTATCCACCTGAAGCAATAAGAATGAATATGAAAAGCAAGAAGAATCAGAGCTGAAATTCCTCTAGTCCTATAAAAATATATGCTCTGTGCACTGGGAAGAGATACTGAATTACACATTCATTGATTGTTTAATCTAATATACAATATCTTACCAGCTATTGAAAAATGCAGCTAATTGTAAAATACATGCCTGAACCCTGGATATGTGGGGGATCATGGGAGAAGTGGAGTGTGACTTCTATACCAGCATACCCAGGTAGCCAAAGCAAATCCCTACTCTTAATATAAACAAATATCCTTGAGAGATTTTCTAGCATTTAGTTTGACCCATATGTATTCTCCAGCCAATACCTCTCACCCCCCAAAAAGTAAGAGAAAACATTAATAAATTCAGGAAGCTTTCAAATTTCCACATGCATTAACATACCAGAGTATAATAGTTTTGAAACCATTTCTGCTTAATGAACACTCACATTTGCATTTCGAGAGTACCTCAGGGTACAATAAAGTCAATACAGCATAGATAATTCTGAAGACAACCCTTCTCCCTCTCTAAAAGGTCTTTTAACTATAAAAACCAATTTTAATAAAAGGCATCTGTACTCAAGATCCTCTATTATATAATATACTTTATCATAACATAAAAGTTTTGGCCTGAAGACCAACTTTAAGGAATTCACAGTAGATTAATATCACTATTAGTCATGACTGTGTACAGAAAATCATGTTCTTCCTCTCTTCCAACATGATGTTAAAACAGAAACTGAATTAAATCTGTAGAATAATTTTAGCTTTCCATATAACCTGGTGACTGCATGAAGAATAGGGTTGAAAATTAAGGCTTTCTCACAATCTATTAAAGACACTGCCAAAGGCATTGAAGAAAAAAACCACACAAAGAACATTTTTGGTCAGAAAATGTTACAACACTCTAAACCAACTAGGATCACCCATCTCCACACACCCAAGACCTAGAATGTCAGCACATCTAAAATGATGAAGCTCACAAACAGTAAAAATTCATAAAGCACAGAAACTCATAAAGCACATACTTATATCAGATATATTTAATTTTCACATAAAATTTATAACGCATATTATAAATTTGATTTAATTCATGGTCAGAGCTATTCTCCTATATTTTTTAAAATACCACTTCTTTGGGGAGGCCTTCTCTGACTAGCCTATCCAAAAGTAGCTCCCCTCTTCAGTCTTAATTCCTGTAACCTGCTTTACTTTTCCTCATAACACTTATTGCCCACTGAAATTTTTTATATTTTTTTATGTTTACGGCATGTCTTCCAATGACCGGGTCTTTGTAAGTTCCTGAGTGGTCCCATCCACAGTGGCTAGAACAACGCCTGACACATAATAGGCACTTACTATATATTTGTTTAGTGAGTGAATGAGTGAATGAATAAATGAAATAAATGAATGAAGAAATGAAATGAATGAAATGAGATCAATAGGAATCTCTTTGTCCTTACCTCCCACTGTGAACTTCTCAATTAGGAGTTCCTCATGAGCAGGTAGTGGAGTGCCTGGTGCCTAAAGAGCATTCAGTAACTCAGTAACTATTTTGGGGAGGGGAGTGCTGTATTGATTTCTTATTGCTGCTGTAATAAATTACCATAAACCCAGTGGCTGAAAACAACAGAAATTTATGATTTTATAATCCAGTAGACCAGAAGTCTGACACAGGCTAAAATTAAGGTGCTGGTCTGGCTACATTCTCTTCTGTAGGCCCTGAGTTGGATCTGGTCCCCGACTTTTCCAGCTTCTAGAGGCTGTCTGTATCCATTGGCTGGTGGCTCCCATCTTTTTTTCAAAGCCAGCAATGGTAGGTAAAGTCCCTCTCATATTGAATCAATCCAACCCTGTTTCTGTCATC
The DNA here is from genome assembly GCF_016509475.1 of Prionailurus bengalensis. Classification (NCBI taxonomy): domain Eukaryota; kingdom Metazoa; phylum Chordata; class Mammalia; order Carnivora; family Felidae; genus Prionailurus; species Prionailurus bengalensis. The sequence continues at coordinate 81,464,312 of NC_057349.1, read as the reverse complement.
TCTTTCTCTCGTCAGCCTCCCCCATCCACTTTTAGGACACTGGTGATTATTTTAGGCCTGCCTGGGTAATCCAGGATAATCTCCCCATCTCAAAGTCAGCTGATTAGCAATGTAAGTTCCAACTACAACCTTAATTCCCCCTTGCCATGTAACATATATATTCACAGGTTCTGGGGATTAGATGTATACACCTTTAGGAGCTAATACTCTATTGGTTTGATGCATTAGTGAGCCAGGGAGTGAGTGAGTACACCCATGACTCAGTGAGAAGGCTCTTCTAAACAGCACAATGGCTAGGCAAGTTATGTAAAGGTAGCAAGGTTTCCAAAAAATGGTCAAAATATTTTTACTTGAAGAGAAGGGACATGGGAAATGCCCGAATCTACTTTTGACCAAAAGACTAATCAGGAAATAGAATGCCAAATGCTTCAGATAAAAGAAGAGACTGGAGGTAGCAAGACCACAGAGGAAACAAAGGTAAAGGCATTTGGGTATTAGGGATAATGGTCTGAATTAGAGAAGAAGGGATAAATATCAGACACCCTTCAGAAAATGACTTCGTGTCAATGAGGACCAAAGAGGACATGAGTCAAATATGTCTACAAGATGATGAGCCTAAGAGATTAATGAAGAAACTGAGAAGTAGGAAGTGGAGCCAGTGTTCAGATATGAAATGCATGAGGTTGAGGTGACAAGATCTCTAGGTAGAAACATTCAGTTTCTATTCATCCAGAGTTTAGGTTTAAATAAGAAGACAGGGCAAGGAACCATCACCTTAGAGTTAGACATGAAAGATATCCCCCAAAAGGTAACGTGACAATAAAGAAGCTTCCCAGACTAACTGCAGCCAGGACCCCCAAGTTTGTTTTACATACAATGAGTGTCACCTGCATTCAGTCTATAGCTCTTCAGTCTATGGTCTATCACCTTGTTCCCTTCCTTAGCTCAGAATGGCTCTCACAGATACCCGAGAGCGATTTTCAATGAGCAGTCAACTATGCTCTGATTTTTAGTGCTCAGCCATGTCTTGGTATTTCTCTGGATTCCATCCAAGCTCAACTGAGAGTTTGGGTTACTAATTTCTGTTCCTGATATCTGACAGCTGTCACAGATGTTCCTAGGCCCATGTTAAAACTCCTGGTGCTTGAATCCTTGCTGTTTCTCACAGCTGTTGAATGCCCTCTCCTTGACTTCTCTCTAAACTTCCTGGACCTTCTGCCCATTCCTATTTCTGATACTTCATTACTTGGAGTCCAGGTTTTCCCACTATGTACTTGATTCTTTTAACCTCTATCTACTATGAAATGGAGGTGGATAACCCAGATCTCCAGAATGCATGTAACAAAGCTCCCAGTTGGTATGCAGAAACACATTGATGTGCGCAGCTGGGTTTCAGGTATGCCAAGAAATTCATGTCCTCAGCCCACTCTCCAGTAACCTTCAGACTTTGAGCGGCCTCATCTGGAAAAAACCCCATATGCTGCACAATTATCATGTACAAGTGTCACAACTGGAAAGTTCCAACGGGAAAGTACACAGATAGTAAATATTGTGGAGGGAATAAAGATGAGAAAGCAGTCAGAGACAGGAAAGAAAGAGCCAGAAAAACATGGAAGCCAAAGGAGAAGGACATTTCAAGAAAGCGGGGAAGCAGCAGTGTCAACTGCAGCAAAGCAGCAAAGAAGAATGAGGAAGGAGAAAAGGCCACTGGGTCTATAATTGTATAAGTTCATTTTTCATGTCAAACAAACAGTAGATTCAAAAAGGAAGTGTAGGACTAGAGGGAGCTAGAAAAAAGGTCAACTTGATGCCTGAAGAAGCAAAAGAATGTTAAAAGGTATCAGGAATGCTTTACTAGTAAGTCCTAAAAATATGCCAGAAAATTTAAGGCTATCTTCAACTAGCAATAACATAACTGACAGAAATCATTTACATAACTGAGGCAGCTTATTAAGCCAACCATAACTGTCAACATTTGCTTAAGTATCTCAAAACAAAAAAGAATGAGAGGCAAGAGCTTAAGATAAATGAACATTAATCCAATTCACAATCAAATGGAAATGCCATAATCCCAAAGAACATTTATGTGTGGAATTTTGTTTCAAGACCCTAAATTTAACAAGCTGAAATTAAGTATCATAGCATTCAACAGTTTGAAGTGAAGAATTTCCTTTTAATGGGATATTTTAATTTCATTCAAAAAAAAAAAAAGAAAATAATTACAAAGCATCCTTAACTCACTTAGTCTTCAGAGAAGCAAGTATTTCTTGTGCTATTAAGATAAGCTTTGTAATGGGGTAGAAGGGAAATAGAATTGGCCCTGCACACCCCACTTCCCATCCCTATCCACGCCTTCCGACACAGACCGTTTCTTGCTTGCAAATTGAGGCTTGCTGCTGCAACTGGAACAACAGCCAGGTAAGCACGAGTGAGAAGTAGCATCTTCAAAAAAACAACTAGCTCATATTTGCAACATCCCCCTCAGCACACAAGAGCGTTTCAGGAATCCTCAACACCCCGGTGGCAGTCACTAATGGCAGAACGATAAAGTGGCATTGAGTAAGGGTTTTTGCATTCAGACAGAACTGAGTTCAAAATTGGCTCCAATACTTACGCGTGACCTTGGGCAAATTATTTAACCTCTCCAGATCTAGACTTACCACTCTTAATAGCTACCTTACTTGCTCTGAGGATTAATGTATGTAAATGGCTTGTTTACACGGTTATTTGAACTAGTTGCCATCACTCTCCATCACCCTAATCCATTCTCAGCACCCCCCAAACCATTTTCAGCCAGCCTCAGCCAGTCTCCTGCTGGCCTGACCTCTGTCTTCCTCAGCCCCACCCCAGGTGGTATAGGATTCTCAATGCAGCCTCCCATACCAGAGCCCTAGTTCACGTTTCAGCCTAAAGATCTATGGATGTCTGGCTGCCTGGGGAAACTAATAATCAATGAAGACAAAACATCAAGAGAAGGAGAACGGTTAAATGACCTATATAGTAATACCCATTCAACCAGAATTGCTGGGATGGAGTGAATATCACCCAGTGATGAGCAGAGCGGTTTTCAGTTGCCTGAGTAATGGCCAGAAAATTGGTCAATGCAGTCTTTTATTCTTTAGGACACTACTGCCTAAGTTATATCTCCAAAGTCACTGCAGTAAGCAACTGTACAAATGTATTAAAACATCAAAAGTCTGCAATAAATTTGAGAGGGAAAAATCTCCTGATATACATAGGATCCTTCCCATTCAGCTTTGCTTTCCTCTCACCTTAATTCAAACTTTCAAAGAATTGATCTAAGACTTGATTACCTAGAAGCAAAATAATAACATGAAAGAATTTTAATTATTTTTTGTCATCTTCCATATTAAATTTCTTACTGGAAGTCTCATAACTGAAATCGTGAGATATGACAAGTAAAACAAATTTTGAGGAATATGTGACTGGGTCAATTCCAATATGGGCTACATAGAGCAAAGCTGCTTTGTTAGGCACGATCCAGCAATGAAACTACACTCTTCGTGAAGGTTAAGGTCTTCCTTATTTTAAGGAAATTTGACAACATATTCTAAAAAAACACCTAAAATAAGAAATAAGTAGCTCAAGTTATAAAAATTGATGGAAGATAATATACTTAGAACCCTATTCCCAAAAGCCCAAACTCTTTTGAATCATTTCAGTAATATAATTAAGAACTCCATTAGCAATAAACTAACACATTCTTGAGTCTGATTAACACTGTTTAAGATATAACCATGACTGATAGCTGTTTGATAACACAAAGGTCTTTCTTAGAGAGAACACGTTATTCTAAAATAGGCTTTTAGATCTTCTAGCAAAGGTGATATCAGGTTCAAAAGATTTATAACTTGGCACATCTTACAAATAAAAATAAAAACAGAATTACAGAAAAGCAAAAAGTCAGTTAGGAGGGATTCTAGAGTTGAACCCCTGCTTTTTATAGAGGAAAAGACTGAGATCTCAAACTTGCCCAAGTAATATAGTCACTTACTGGTAAAAATCACAACTAGTAAGTGATCTACTGGCATCTATTCCAGGCTGTTGGTATGTCAGGTTGCTATGACATGGCTCAGGCCAGCATCTGATGGTCCAGGGCTCTACTGAGTCTGTTGACTCAGCCTGTGCAGTCTGTGTAGAGCTGCAGTCATAACTCATTAGTCTATTGAAAGTCTGGCCTGCCGTGTCTGTCTGTCAGCATAGACAGTCACTATGACTTTCACACAACTACACTAACCAGTCTATGGCAGAAACCCACCAGTAAAGTCCTCACTGATTAAAATTTTTTCAAGTGTTATACATATCGTTATTTAAAAATCAAATTGTATAGCATGTTATGAAGAAAAGAAAGTTTTCTGCTCCACTCCCCACTCTGAGCTCTACTACCCTTTGGAGTCCCAGTTTAGTCATTGGTGATCATAAATATGTTAAACATCTCTTTCATGATTTCTTAATTATAGACATTAACTTTTGACTCAATACTATTAAAGCTGAGAAAAGCAGCTCAATTATACTTTCTCCTCTTTCCTTCCCCATCAGGCTTTATTCATTATATTATTTTTAGTTCTTCTACTGCTTAACTTTATAACTTTAAATAGTATAGCTTAACTTTATAACTTTAAATAGTATACCTTTAAATAGTATATATTGTTCCATCAACTTTAAGTTATATATCTTAACCTTCCACTATATTAGATGAAGAAATTAGAGCCCTCCTCTCGCCCTCCATATCTTCCCACCATCCATCCCCACCTCCTGACGCCTATCGGCTCGACCATTACTTTTGTATTGCCAGGGTTTATAACAGTTGCATTTTGCTCTGTAACTATAATTTAATGTTTAATATTTTGTCTGTAGGTTGATCCTAAAAAGTAAAATCCAATAAAAATAACACTTACAATATTGCAACGATGACTGTTTTTCACTCCAGAATCAAGTCATGTCATTGGACCTGAAGAAAAGGAAATGCACCCCATACATCACTACATCTCAAGGGACGGTGATACAAGTGTAAGCTTTGAAGAGTACCAAGCTCCTCCTGCCTCTGAAGAGTACTACCACTACAGCCCCACTAAAGACACACTTCTTAATCATCATCTGTTTGCGACAAAAAAAAAAAGGCTTTTTACTACTTCAGTATGTTTGCATGTTCAGCAAACATGTTAAATTCAGCTAACTGCAGCCAGATCTAGCTGCAGATATTTAAGGCAGTATCTTAGATTTTGCATCAACAAATTAATATTTATAACAAAAAAAACCTTCTCTAACAAAAAGAGCTCTGTATTACACAAAGGGCTTGTAGCTTCAGGTTCAAATTCTGTTTTTGCTAATAAATTGCTGTGAAACTTAATAAATTTATTCCCTGAGCCTCAGTTTCCTCATCTAAAGAAAAATGAGGGTAATGGCACCTATTGCACAGGCACATTGTGAGGATTAAGTATGAGAACATGTGTGAAAAGTACTGCAAATTATAAACTGCTATGCAGATACAGGGTATTATTGTTATTAATAAGGAGCACAGGGTGCTGCTTCCTGTGAAATTGAAATGCAATGCAGATGCCTAACATCAAATTAAGGCCATTTGGAGATAAAAGAATCAAAATAGTATGTGCACAAATTGGTGTTATATCCCAGGAAGGAATTTAAAACTGCTCAACCAGACATTTAAGAAACCTGCTGCTTTAGATAACTTATTCAATACATCAATAATTTTATGCAAGACACAGACTCAGCAAGGAGTCTCATTCGTTCCTGCCAATCATCAAGGACAGTAGCCGTGAGAACTACCAAATGGAGCATTTCATTGGTCAAGTGAGGATAAAATAAAAATGAGTTTTAAGGCGTTGTGTCATGGACCCACACCTGAGTCCAAGTCAGTAGTAAGGAATTAAGTCAGATATAATCTCAAGTCTCTTCAAAGAGAATTTTAAAATATCCAGGAACCTGGATTGGTTTAAACACTCTTTAGTGCTGCTCTTTGGACAGTCTTCCCAAATGTTAATAACTACTCCTTTTATCAGTTTCAGCACATACAACACACAATCCTCTAGCGTTATTAGAGTATCATTCAAATTCAAAGGACTATGGAGACCAAAGAGTCCAATCAAATCACCCAAGGGATGTATAAGTGAATCTAGGTCTAGTGTAGAAATTATCCACAGTATAGGTTAGTTCATCATATACTACTATGAACCCCAACTACCAAGCAAGGAGAATAGCCCAAGAATATTATTTCCCCATCCTAGGGGGGAAAAAAAGTTTTAACCTAAGGGCTCCACATCCGTGTTCAGAGTTGCTCCTTCTATGTTTGCCTTGTCTTAAGGTTAATACAGACAATTCTGGGGATAGAAATCATTACACAGTTTCTGGGATCTGCTGAGACCAAAATATGCCTGAGAAACACGTGCATGCCAATAAGCCAGTTGCGATCCAATGCAGGATGATGGGACTCATTAGAGCTGCAGACCTGCTGAACTCTGGTCATCTCCACACATATTAAGAGGCTGTTTCTTTTACCCTTTCTGGCAACTGGATTTTTCCTCAGCTGTTGATAAGAAGAATCTCTGTCTTTATTGAGTAGATATTTCCCTCAAGTGTTGCTCTCCTTAATGGCAATTTTACCCTATTATGTGTATTTCCCAGGGAGCCAAAGAATGTTAATGAATGTCAAGCCCACATTTCTCTCAGTGGCTGGATTTCCAAATGTGGTTAGAGCAGTGGACTGCAGCAAGCACACATGCTAATCAGGCTCCATCTGCACAGGAGGCCGCTTGCAGAAACAGACAATTATTTTGCTCCATGCAGGGCTGCTTGGGGAGGGGGAGCAGCTGCAGAGAAGTAAATTCCCAGGGCTTATGATGATTAGGGCCCCCCCAAAGTACACTTAAGTCTTTGAAATAAACACCAAAAAAAAGTTCCCAAAAAAGCATGAAAAGAAAATCTTACTCTTTGGGTCCCTTCACCATTTATTTCAAAGGATTTTCCATCAGAAGAAATATTTTTCTCCAACTGATTCAGGGACAAGGGCCCAGGCATGGGGAGCTATCCCACTGTGTACTCAGTAGTAGGTAGGTAGATTTCCCTTTCAACTAAATGAAGAAGTTCTGGAACAGGAGGCGACAGACAATGCTATGCCATCGACACTTGAGAGCAAAGAATATTAAATATCTCTCCTATTGAGTAATCGTTTCTCTACTGTGGTGTGCGCAAGGGGAGAAGTCATAAATGAATTACTGATCATCATAGGAGTGTTGAATTTACAAACTACCAGACATATTCTCTGGTGGTCTCAATTCCACAAATGGACAAATTTATGGCTCTTCAGGCACTGAGAAGCTATCCCAAGTAATCACTTGACATCATTATTTTGAAGTTGAGAAGACATTACATGACTGTGCTTCTCAGGTTTCACTCCAATCCTCAAAATATGCTTTTGGGAGTGGGGCACACACATGAGAACAAAAGCAGGGATCATGAAGGCAATTTAATCACTGAAATGGTTGGAATACCTAAGGAGCTGCCCATTTCACCACATCAATAGACATTTGACCAACACAATAGAGCCATTGTCACATCATCCCTTAACCTTCAGAAATTCTTAATATACTACTCTAGTGTCTCAAGAGGAGCAAGACCAGATCAAGTGACAGAGCTTTAGCTTCAATTTGGACACTTCTCAAAGCTTGGTGTCACATATAGGAGAGCTCATGTAAGGCCAAGATCCTAGGCCATCCTTGGTCAGTGCAGTGACTGCTGGAAAAGCAAGGAAAGAGCTAGAGCAGAAGAGAGGCTTCCCTGAGTTATGGAGCTTCCAGGGTACCCCAGGGACTCCTGGAACAAGGCAAAATCCCCACAAGGCATGGCCCAGGCTTTTGTTATCACTCCAGAAAGGAGTAGCATCCCCAGTCCACTCCACTCTGACCTGCATCTCTGGAGGGGCCCAGAGCCAGAGTAATGGCCCCCCTGTTAGGGCAGAAAGGAAAAGAACAGAGGAGTCTCCTAAAACAGATGGTTACTTGGCACCACCAAACAGAGATTTGTTTCTGAAATCCACTCAGTGTCAGTGAAGACTTACTGGCCAAGGAGCCTGCCAAGCCTTCTCCTGAATGACCATTTAGTAAACTGATGAAATTGGCAGTGTTAGATCGCACCTCCTCTGGAAGAACAGGCCTCATAGCTGCTCACACAGAAAAGCAGATGAAAGGGGGGGAAAAAATCTTCCCACCAACCAGGGAGGAAGAGGAGAGGCTGGAAAGATGACAAATGCCTGTAACCCATGAATTGCCTCATGTGCCTTGAATAGGAATAAAAAGAAATAGAGGTCTGAATCTGTCCTCTACAAAACATGGGGAAAGGAACTCACTTAATATTGTTAAAACATCCATACTACCCAAGCAATCTATAGATCAATGTGATCCCTATCCAAACTACAGTGACATTTTTCACAGAACTAAAACAAAGAATTTTTATGGAACCACAAAAGATCTCGAATCTTGAGGTCTCAAGCAATCTGGAGAAAGAAGAACAAAGCTAAAGGCATCATGCTCCCTGATTTCAAACTATACTGCAAAGCAATAGTAATCAAAACAGTATGGTTTGGGCATAAAAACAAATCACATAGGCCAATGGAACAGAATAGAGAACCCAGAAAGAAATTTATGCTTATGGTCAGTTAATATATGACAAAGGAGGCAAGAATATACAATGGGGAAAGGACAGTCACTTCAATAAAATGATGTGGGTAAAACTGGACAGCCACAGGCAAAAGAATGAAATTGGACTTACACCATACACCAAATTGAACTCAAAATGGATTAAAGACTTGACTATAATACCTGAAACCATAAAACTCCTAGAGGAAAACACAGGCAGTAAGCTCCTTGACATGGGTCTTGGCAATGATCTTTTAGGTCTGACTTCAAAGGCAGGGGCAACAAAAACTAAAATAAATGAACAGGACTACATAAAACTAAAAAACTTTCCAAAGTGAGAAAATCCATCAACAAAAGGAAAAAGGAAACTTCTAAGTGGGAGAAGATATTTGCAAATAATATATCCAACAATTGGTTAATATCCAAAGTATAACAGAACTCTTACAGCTCAATAACAACAAATTATGATTAAAAACTGATTAGAGGACCTGATTAGACATTTTTCCAAAGAAGACATACAAATGACCAATGGCACATGAATAGATACCCAACACTACTAATCATCAGGGAAATACAAATCAAAACCAGTGAGGTATCACCTCACTCCTAGTAGAATGGCTATTATCAAAAGGCCAAGAATTAACATGTGTTGGTGAGGATGTGGATATAAGGGAATCCTCATGCATTTTTATGATGTAAATGTAATGTAATATAAATTGGTGCAACCACTACAGTAAACAACATGGAGTTTCCTGAAAAAATTAAAAAATAGAATATGATCTGGCAATTCCATTCTGAGTATTTACCTGAAGAAAATGAAAACAGTAACTTGAAAAGGTATGTGCATACCTATGTTCATTGCAACATTATTTGCAATAGCCAAGATATGGAAAAAAACCTAAGTGACCATTGATGGATGAATGGATAAAGATGTGGTATATACATATACAATGGAATACTATTCAGCCATAAAAAGGAATGAAATCTTGCCATTAATAACAACATGGATAGACCTCAAGGGTATTATCCTAATTGAAATAAGCCAGAAAGAAAAAGACAAATACTTCAAATATGAAGTCTCTTACACATGGAATCTAAAACACAATTGAACAAACAAAACAAAACTCATAGATACAGAGAAGAGAGTCTTGGTTGCCAGAGGGGCGGAGGGTTGTGGGGCAAGCAGAATGGGTGAAGAGAGTCAAAAGTTACAAACTTTTAGTTATAAAATAAATAAGTCATGGATATAATATACATCGTAGAGACTGTAGTCAATAATATTACATTGGAAGGTGCTGAGAATAAATATTGAAAACTCTCAACACAAGAAAAAAAATTGTCACTTCGCATAGTGACAGATGGGAACTAGACTTACTGTGGTGATCATTTCACAATATATACAAATATCAAATCATTCTGTCGTACACCTGAAATGAATATAATGTTATATGTCAATTATACTTCAATTTTTAAAAAAGGCAAATCAAGGCAAGGACATGGAGCTCTAACATTGTTCATATACCATTATTTAACTACTGATATATACTCAAAATAAATTTAAAAATAAAGCACATTTGGACTCAGAAACAAAAGGAAATATCATTTCCTAGCAAATGCTACAACCTCAGAGAGGAGCATAAGAAGCAAGGGACTGGGTTTTATTTTGCATTAATATATGACATTTTCTGTTTTGTGAAAGTTAAGAGCTATGGTGCTCTTTTATTGTTTAGGTTTTGTGTACGTGTGTGTGTGTGTGTGTGTGTGTGTGTGTTTTACCTTTTTTCTTCATATGCATTATGGTTAGGTGTAATGATTGTGAGTAAAGTTAATTCTTAGAAAGGAACAGTCAGTCGTACCTTATACATATTAATAAGTGCTTTCTTTGAGAAGCAATGACAGCCCTTGATACACTTTGACGAAAATGAAAGGGGAAAAAAATCGGCACCACTATTAAGAACACCCCTGAGGTGATAGAGAGCCACATCTTTGATACATCAGCTCTTGGTCTCAATGCACACACTTATTAACTCACCTGTGCACCAAGAATTAGAATGAGCTCCTTCTTTAGACACATATTCTTAACAGCGGTCCCAACAGACATCCTGGAACCAAAAGCAGGGTTCCATGTGGGCTGGGGTGTAATTTTCTCACAGTCTCACAGTACAGTTTGTACCGACAGCATCTCTCAGCAGATTAGAGACAGGCAGCATGGAAGTGATCGTTAAAAAGCTCGGCAAGGCCAAAAGGGTGGAAAAAATATCTCGGCTCCAAGCAAAATGCTGTGCATTACTAAGAGAAGGGCATGAGGTTGTGCCTTCCAAATTATTGCCTCAAAGATACCAAACTATCTGAAATGGATACACAGGGACAAATGAGTGCCAACTCCAGATATCCACATTTATATGACTACTGTGTCTTTTCCAGAGAGAGACTTGGAGTGCCTTGCAAACACTGTCTCATTAATCCCCTCCAACTCCCTGAGAGGAAGTTGGGTGATAGCAAGTATTATTAGGCCAATGTAGTTAGAGAAGCAGGAGCACAAAGAAACTGAACTATGTGCTAAAAAGGTCTCAAGAACGGAATGCATCTATGCTCAGGCCAAAAGCATCCACCATAGCAGAATTGTAATTTAGAAGAAATACTAAAAAAGAAACGGGATGCAAATTAACCTGTAAGCATTTTAACTTCCTTTTGCTATTTTTCATGAGTATATTAGTCCAGATCCTTGAAATCACAAGACAGTGACACCCACAATGTTGAGAGATGATTGCAGGAATACTGGAAAGAGGGAAGCAGTCTGGGAAACTGCCTTGTCTGCTGTGGGGGCATTAGGAGTCCCAGGGTTTCTGCCTGCAAGAGACCTGCGGATGGAGGCTCAACATCATTCACAACAATCAGCTGGCTCAAGGTCACGGTTTGCTCTTTGTTTGCTTAATAGCCCTGGTGTTTCCTAAAAAAGAATAGTTATAATACTAGCTAACTTCACTGGTTAGCCATTGCTGCATAACAAACCTCCCAACCCTCGGTGCCTAGATGATGATCATTTACTATCACCCATATATCTGCACATTGGCTAAAGTTCAACTGATCTAGGCTGGGTTGTCTGGGCAGCTCTGCTTTAGGCTGCAAAAGCTGGGGTGGCCCACTTCTCATCATGGGTCTAGGGCAGCTCTGCTCCTGTGTCTCTTACCCTCCTTGAAAAGGAGGTTAGCTGGCACATAGTTTTTCCATGGCGGTGATCAAGAAAGAAAGAAAGAAAAAGACAAGACTTTCAACACTTAGGCTTAGAACTAATTCACAGTCAATTTCACTCAATGTGAGTCATGTGGCCAATCTCAATTTAAGGGGTGGACTATACAATAACCCCAGTTTGGGGTCAAGGCAGGGTGTGGACACAGAAGGAATAATGAATTGAGGCCAATAATGTCATCTACCTCATTAATATTATCAAATATATATCATGAGCCAGTACTATGTTCAGCTTTATCCTGAAATAACTTATTTCCCTAATCCTTAAAACATGCCATGAGATAGGTAACATGCTTATTTTAGAGATAAGACTAAGGCTTAGAGAAGTTTGGAAAGGCATAGATTTCCACCATCTTATAATGGAATGTCTCTTAAGGCAGAGTTCATGCAAAACCCCCTTAGAAGCAGACATCTGAGATAGCCGGTTCCTATGTGGCTGCCTTCAACAGTGCTCAGACCCAGGGGGCAATCAGCTGTCACTGTCATAGTAGGGTTAATACTCTAAAACTATGTGGTTGGAGCCATAGCCACTCTGCAGGAAAGAACCTTTGTAGCTACTATTCTCAGAAGAGGGCTATAATTGGGCTTCATGACCTGTTCAGAAAAATGAAATTCTTTAATGTTTATCAATGTCTGAATAAGCAGCTTCCAACCAAGTTGAAAAAGATATGCTAAGCATCTATAGCCACATTAGGAGGCTTTGACACAGAGTCACCCACAAGGAATCCATCAGGCAAGAGAAGTCCATGCATAAATAGAATAGTCACAAACTAATATGTAACCAAGTACTTAATAAGAATTTCAAGGGTTTCAAATTAAACTATTTAAACTGAGCACAGCTATTTTCTGCCTTCTCCCACCTTTACCCCAGCTACATGCAATACACACAAGCATAGGCACACAAAGGCACACCCCTCAAGAACAAAGACAAAACTTCTTCCCAGGTTAAAGAAGGGAGTCTGAACTCTGAACTTTGAAAGGTATCAAGAAACATTTATCAGATGGGTCCTATATGCCAAGGAATTTACCTACATTATCTTACTTATCCCTAATAACTTTATGAGGTATCTGTGTTCTCATTTAAATTTTTTTTTAATGTTTATTTATTTTTGAGACAGAGAGACACAGAGTGTGAGAAGGGAGGGGCAGAGAGAGAGGGAGGCACAGAATCTGAAGCAGGCGTCAGGCTCTGAGCTGTCAGCACAGAACCTGACATGGGGTTCGAACTTGTCAACCATGAGATCATGACTTGAGCTGAAGTTGGACGCTTAACCAACTGAGCCACCCAGGCGCCCTGTTTTCATTTTAAAGAACAGCAAACTGAGACTTGAAAGATATAACTTCCCCCGTGGGTCACATCCAGGAAGAGGTGGGGCCAGGATTCACACTCTGATATGTGGGTCTACAAGTTCATGTTCTTTCCAATAGATTGAGTAGCATTGATTATTTGAGATAAGCCATATTTTCAGTTAAACAAGCCTTCAGAAGAAGTCCCTTCAAATGCCAACCTTGTATTATCCCACCTTGAGGGATGAGAAAAAATTGGGGTCACCCTTAAGTGGAGCTATGTGAAAAGGGACCAACAGCTTCAGCAGCAGAAAATATAAGATGAAGAAGGGTTATGATTTGAAGCTGGAGGTGGAGCATGGAATGAGAAGTGGCCACCACAAGAATGTAATTGACCTTCCTTCCCGGTCTCCCCGGTCTGACTAACCCAAAAGTCCTTAGATGTTTGTTTGTTTGTTTGTTTGTTTGTTTGTTTGTTTGTTTGTTTTTAATAGCATTATGTCCCCTGCAGCTATATGTGGAACAACAACTCCAATTATTTTATTTAGACATTTAGCAGGATATTTGGGCCCTAAGATACTGAATGACTTGGGTCTATTTGGGTGCCCCTTGGAAATAACTTGAAATTCTTTAAGCCCAGAAGTCTCTGTAATCACCTCAAAAATCTAGGAGATCAAGCCACAATATTCATCCATGTTGATGAACCAGATCACTCCATCTCAAACTTAGCATATTTCCATTCACTTCTCCATCTGTCCTAGAAGTTCAAGAGTAAACCACTATAAAAATCAGTATCTCTTCTAATAACTGGGAAGCTTAAATCAGGGATGTTTAAAGACCTTCGATTTGATGTAAGTTAGCCAGTATAGAGAAAGGTTTGGGGGGTTCAAAAACCTTGATGTCAATCATTGGCTCATTAATAACCCCTCCAAGACAGGAAACAGCAAAGAAAAATGTTGGAAGCAAGAACTGACTCATTCATTCTGCACCACCAGTGTGGCATCACATCAAGGTTTACATATATTAGGGATGTCTGCTCAGAACAAGAAGTAATCCTCACCCTGAAGAAGCTTAAAATCAAGTAGCTTCATTATCATAGCACAAGTTCGTTCATTCTCATGATGGCAGATTCCTTGGCAGTGTCTGAGGGCAACAGCATGAAGTTTCAAAGCCCAGGCCTGAAGCTCTGTGTGTCTCTAAGAATAAGTCTCCCATTAATCTTCACACAGATGATCACTTTCCAGATCTATACTCAATTAAGAAAAAGGCATTAAAACATGAAAATGAGGGGGAAACAACCTTTCACAGCAGTGAAAAGCACTGGGAAAGATGAATGGCAAGAAACAAACTGAAACAGAGAAAATGGGCAACTGCATTTGCAATTTATAAAACTAAAAAGTATCCCCAAAACACCCACTATGAAAAGGCTGTGGCAGATACGAACTTTCAACCTTTAGTTCTCTACTTCATTTTAAAAGCTTAATTGGAAGTTCTAACATGTCTCCACTTAAAAGTAGTCATAAGAAGTATTATTAAAATTCATGGAATCTTTTTAAAGAGTACCACTTACTTACAGTGACGTGACCACCGCGGAATGTGATTTGCCGGGCCAGATGCTCCACCTGTGATGGAGGCCATATCTCCCTTCATACAAGCTCACATACCACTGCTTACATTTTATTTCACTGCTGTTGAACAGGGCCCTTCAACTCACTTAATTAAAGCCTGAGGCACCAAATAATCTATTTTAAAACTAATTCTATAACTAATTTACTTTAAGTAGGTATTATTGAAGAATTCAATCCTTACTTTTAGCAGCTCTTACTTTTTAGTATAATGAACTTTAACACAAATGGTATGGTGCCTAGGAAGGACCCATGACTTGACACTTGTAAGCAGGCACCAAGATTTATCAGCCTGCTACAAAACCATTCCTGGTCACTGTCTCCCAAGAAATAAATGAAAGGAGTCAGGGGAGGCAGATGCATTTTGTAACTTGCTAAATCCAGCCAAAGCTATGAATTGTTATAAAACCATTAGCAATTACTATCATTTATCATGTTCATTTTACCAAAAAAAAAAACAAAAAGGAAATGGTATTGGATGATTACTTATATAGATTTTATGCACTTAAGTGGGACTGGAAAGAAGAAAAAGAGGATCCCAAAAGGCCCTACAAGTTCTGACAGAAAGCACACTTGGAGGATTCTGATATTAAGACAGAAATAGTTCTCAGATCCAGTATATTGGAATATTTATTTTACCTAAGATTTAACGTCTTATATAGCTGTGGATCAGACTGATAGCAAGATACTTAGCGCTAATATCATATTCATTGAATGAGCCATATCATATAAATACATGTGGAGACTTTCTCAACTTAAAAATAGCAGATACTTTTTGGTTTTTAAAGCCACTACTGGCTCAAAATAAAACTCTTACTTCATAGCCATTATACCTCTTTTCTATGCCCTACAAAAATTTCTAGGAACAGAAAGATGCAATCAAATTTTGAAGAGAAACACAATCTCAAGGTCTAAACTTTCCTAGCACAGAAATCCAGATGACACTTTATTAAATCAGAGAGAGAGCTGTGGAATAGGTACGCTATCCACAATCACTTCCCTAAGTGATTCCCAGTAAGAACTCAGGCAGAATTCAGGGACAATGAGTTAGAGGTTCCGGACACACCTACGAAAGGGTTGGGCTCAAAGAGATCATTTGGGGAATGATAGAGTGCAGAGTCCAAGGTATGGGTGTCATATACTCGTGACACTGGTTTCTTTACAGGAAAATTGGAGGAGAGGAATCCTGTTTTTCACAGGTGCAAACAAAAATGGCTGTGGGGAGGCCTAAAGCTGATAGGGAACACAGCAGTCTCCAAACGAGGACAGATGAAAATAAAATGATGAGCTCAAGGAAATATGTCAAAAAGACAGGAATAGATTTGATTTAAACAAGGGAGCAAAGGCCACGGCAGATTGGGGGAAAGGTGTTTGTTTACATGCCGCAGGAGAACTCAACATTTGCATTTTTTCTATCTTAAAAAACAAAACAAAACAAAACACTACACCGTTACTCATGGAATCTTAAAAAAAAATCAATACTATAGTATTGCAACATTATACATTCCCTGCAGGATCAGCAGAATAGCTTCTGATGCTGTACCTAGTCTCCAGGTATGTGGCTAAGAGGAAGTGAATCTTAATAACTAAAGGTACTTCATCAAAAACAATAATAATAATCCTCCTCTACTTAGCAATTGTATGCAGCAATTAATGATGTGATTGGATTTCTCAATACGCTGCAATTGCAAATGTTTGACTCTCTTCTGAATCATTATAATTCTCATATCACATTATCATTCTAGTTTTAAATAACCACTGGGATAATCTTTTCTAGAGGAAAATCCTTTCTTCCTTTTCAATTTATAGATTAAAACAAAGGAATTTGAAGAATTTGTTTTAGCCAGCAACTTTTGAGTGGTGAAGGTTTTTATTATGTTACTGAAGATGGCCTTTTAAAAAGCAACTAGAATTTAAATGGCATAGTTTAAAATCAACCACACAGCCTTGTGAAAAATAAATAAATAAATAACCTCAACTCAAAGTATATTCCAGTCTCCTAAGGGAGAGTATCTTGAAGATTCATTTGGGACAAATTCTGGAATGCTGTTGTTAAGGGTATTATGATTCTCATGTTTCCACCGGGCATGAGCTATAACTCTCCATCAGAGCAACCAGAATAGTTCAAGTGAACCTCTATTGCTGTGTCTAAATAGTTGAAATAAAGAGGAAAGGAAATCCGTATGCTACTTGACCCTGTCAGGCAAAAGAAGATTCATAAGCCTATTATTTTATAAATGCAAGAAAGTGCATAAGAGCATAACTCATCCACCAAATCCCATTTATTAAAGTGAAATCTTTTCTTTATAGATCTTTTGCTCAAAATATTTTTCTTTCAATTTTTATGAATAGTCATTAGTTTTCATATTTTACCATATTGAGATGTATTTGGTGGTAGTTTACTAAATAGCATGATTGATTTCACAGGTGGGGAATGCACATTTGTTAAATGTATTCATGGATTTTTCTCTTCCAAGGAACTATATATTTTCTCTCTGCAGAAAATATACAGAAAATCTCATCACACAGAAAATCTCTCTTTCTTACTCAACACACATGTTCTCAGTGACTAAAGGATGCCAGAGCTTCTCAGACAGATAAATCTCTGGGATTCAAATGCCTGGTCTCTTCAAAACTAGGTCTGTTTAGGGCTACCAATTAAAATTGCCTTAGAAATGTTAAGGGAAATCTTCTGCATACAGAATGTAATGTTGGAGACAAGGAGCACATCTCTGCTCTGGCATTGCCTACCTATAAAATGAAACCGAAACATGGGAGAACCATATAAAAAATGAAAATCAGATATTTTCTTCTACTTAAGGAAAATACATCAATATCTCTCAATGAATTAAAGAAACAGGTGCCTATCACCTAAAACAAAATATAAGCCCAAACTACTTATCCTTGACTCTCTGACAGTACATATAGATATTTATACATTATGGTGTACATTTATATCAGAATTCAATTCCCAATTTTGTGGAATATTAATAAATTATCTCCTCTCCCACCAACTTGCCTATTAAAACAGCTATTTAATTCTGTGTCGTCTGCCTCAGGGGAGGGATATAGTCAGAAGGAAAGAATTCTTTATGGTTTGTTTTCCAGAGCCTAAACCCAGTTGAGAGATTATATCAGGTATCAAAACTGGAGGAATATTTCAGCTGGATTGGAGGTAAAACATAAAAGGTTTGGGGTTCTTGAGGAAGGGGCAAGATCTGAGGAGCCATGTAGGCCAGAACAAGAGATAGTTTGATGGCCCACTCTTCACCACAGGGAGCACCATCCCTCATCAAGGCCCAGAGGCCAGAGGCTATACAGGGTCTTTCCAGCACTAATTGCTAAGGGTGGACCCTCATGATCAGGCTGCTACCGGTTTGGAACTGCCCAGCAGTAGAGATGCTTCTGTGTGCCCTGGATAGGACTCATCCCGTCTCACTCACCCTGAGCAAAGAACCACCAGCTCATAACATCCCATCGCCCTAAGAGAAGGGCATAGAGCTCAAATCCCTAACAGGGTGGGATAGTACACATATTCTGGAACACTGTGAACAGAGACTGTGGTTATTCACACCCCCTTCACATGTGTTTTGTTTGGGCTACATCAAAATTAGTTTGTAACAAATATTCTAAATTCTAAAGACAACCCCTTGATCCCACTCTCACCAGAGAATATGCTGCATTAGGTAAGAACAGTAATTGAGGACTTAACTTTCCACAGATAACTCCAAAGGCACAAAATGCCACGTAAGGAGTAAAGATCACAATTTGGCCGTGTAAGACATCCTTGTAAACAAACACCTGTAATCTATCCTGGGCGCATTGCACTAAAGGATAAGAGGAAGAGGACAAAGATACGTCCCCAGGTATGCACTGCACACTCTTCGTGCTTCTTCCTCATCACAGATGGACTCACTTTCTTCCTCCCCTCGATGATTTTCTTCAGACCCTAGGGCTTGACTGCTGTGTGACACATGAACCTCTACAGTTCAAAGGCTAAAGCTTCACTAACTGAACATCTCTAAGGCGGGGCGGGGTGGGGGGAAGTTGGGGAGGCAGAGAAGGAAATGACTGGAGGATATCATCTTCACATAGGATATAAAAAACCGTTCCTTTGACTTCACCTTTCAAGATCTAGTCTTCAGAGATTTTGGAGCTAATTCGCGAACACAAATACTTAACTACTGAGAGATGCCATCCACGCAACCAACCATATTGCACACAGTCCATTTGTCTTCTGGTGAGCTCTCCATGCTGGATGATTTCGTTTTCATCATTTTTTATTTTGTAAAGGTTAGATGCTAGATGCTGATAGTGATATTAGAGAGGATGAAGAAATCAATCTTAAAGTCATTCTGAAGCAGAATGACAAAAGCAGTTTGTCAAAGTTGGCGTAGTGAAGTGCCAAGTTTCCCCCAACCTTTAAAGCATTTGGCTAAAAATTACAAATTTATCATAATGCTGATCCAGGCAGCACTGTCTCTGTTAATTCTGAGGAATCTAAGTAAAGGGCAAGACCATTCACTTACTCTCATTCATTTATTTGCTCATTTACTTGTTCATTCATACACTGAGCAGCCACATGTGCTTAGAAGATCCCAGAAAGAGAATGCTTAAGCTGTGGCTTTAAGATCAGGTCTGCGCTTGCCAAGTGGCCAACAGGAAAGGGGGAAGGATTCCAGGCAGAGAGACAAGCATCTGCAAAGGGACAAGTCACAGCAGGGCATGTTGGGAAAACTCCAAGTACTTCAGGATTGATGGGCCAGAGAGTGCCAGGGTTACAGACCTGAGGGAGATGTGGCTGGAAATGACAGCAGGAGCCAGATCAAGAGGAGCCTTTTATGCCATGTGAGGGAATTAGCAGGACCATTGAGGTCGTAGTGGGGCAAGATTTGAGACAGAACTGTTAGAAGGTTGCTCCTGACAGTGACAGAAAGAATATTTAGAATCTGACTCTGAAAAAAATCAGCAACAGAATAAATGCTGATTTTGCACTTTACTTCATATCACATGATCATAATTTCAGGCTTCATTCTGGCTCTTAGCTGTATGGGATGTGACTCACCTGGTCCACCCTACAAGTTGTTAACTTGAATGTCAGTGTGGCATCCAAGTCGTACAGAAGCTTCTCCTTAGCAACCAAATTGTCGACTTGAAAACTTATAACGGCAGCCAAAAAAAGAAAAAAAAAAAAAAAGACGAACTGAGAAAACTCTGAAATGAACCATATAGAGTTTACCAATTAACCTGTGCAAAAGCAAACCACAACTTCTTGCGAATCTAACTACAGTGTAATTCCCAGGACCATCTGTGTGCCTTCCTCAGTAGAGTGGTGGTGAAGTCTCTAGTCAAGTAAAGAATTACAGGACCGAGGGTGTAGGAGGAGGGGGGAAGGTGGGGGGTGGCAAGGGCACCTGGGTGGCTCAGTCAGTTGAGTCTGACTCAGTTTCAGTTCAGGTCATGATCTAACTTCTTTGTGGGTTCGAGCCCCTCGTGGGGCTCTGTGCTGGCAGTGCGGAGCCTGCTTGGGATTCTTTCTCTCCTTCTCACCCTGTCCCTCCCCCATTTGTGCTCTCTCTCAAAATAAATAAATAAACTTTAAAAAAAAATTACAAGAGTGGAAAGTGTTCCCCTACTCTTTCCAGCAGGTTTCCAGTTCCCAAATGAGAGCCACCTACAGTCTTTTTTGTTTGCAGTGCTGCATGACCGCCTCATTGCCTTCCACATCCAAAGCTCACAGGTACCCCATGTCATCCAGGTGACAGGTCTCTTCCTTGTATTGGTGTGGATGGTAGCAGAGGACACTTGGTCTCTCTGGACAATTGTTCCAATATCTGACATTAAGACACCAAGTTTAAACCAACTGTATTACTAAAACTTTAACTATTTGTGTTATGTTAATGAAGGGATTTGTGCAAATGTTAGGAAGTCAGGGCACGTGACTCTTGCCCTCAAAGTTCAATATGAAATGTGACTGGTACAAATGCCAAATCCTCTCTTGTGTCTGTGTAGTGAAAAGAGGTCCTAAATGAACCTTTCTGGCTTTTGGAAGGAAGAAAGCAAATTCTATCCTGAGCCCTGATGAAAAGAGTCTTCCTTCCATTACCTTAAAGGCTCCATTATATTTTCTTCTACTGGTGTGCTATTAATTCCCACCACCAACCGCACTACTGAGCTATCTTATGTCCTCTCGGCTTTGTGTTCTGATAACATAGCCTCTGTGTTTCCTGTCTGTAAAATAGAGGAGATAGAATTTACATCTAGCTCCTAGAAAGTAACACCTGAAGCCAAGAATTCCCCTATTCATGGTCAACCTAATTAGACAGTCTGCCACCAGTGTTGGCCATAAAAGACTGCTCTATTACACTTCAATTTCTAAACCTGTCCTCTAATTATTTCATTAACTGAAAAGCAGAATTAAAGAATGCATGGAGCTAGGACACTGACCCAACCAGTAGATATGTTATAAACTGCTAACAACAAGCACCCAACTTCTCACTATCTGAGCAAAGCAGGCACAACTTTTGGCAGTTTCTTTAAACTTCCTGGAGGAGGGATGTAGGGCAAGCAGAAAGCCTTAATCACAGATGCCAACCCTAGAGATGCATTTGATAGCAAAGTCTTTCCCCTTCATGCATGCATTAGTGTGGCAGCCAGAAGAGAAGCAGATTTTTCCTGTGGGCGGAAACCATATGCTTCTGTGTAACAGCAGAGATAAAAATCAACTCCTCTGTCACAGCCTGCTCCATTCAACTCTCTCTAGCATCCTTATTTCAGAGAAGTTCCCAGGTATGAACTGCCTGCAGACCCTTCTTTACCCTGCTCTTTATGTGAGAGCTTGGTTTTGAAATGGATAGAGGTTGCTGACACATGTCTCAGCTCAGTTTGAAGGATCCATAGAGTGGTTATTTAAATGGGCTGTTGTCCCAGGCTTGTCTGGAATGTCTATAAAGCATATGACAGAATTCTCCATCTCTCCCAAATTCCCTCTTTTCGGTCAGTTACAAAGAGACAAGTTTTTTGTTTTTGTTTTTGTTTTTTTTTTTTAAGAAAATAAATCACACAGCAAAAGCTTTTGTGAGACCTGTCTATGAACTAAGAGTCTGTGCAAAAGCCAGGTAAGGGAAGGCTGTCTCTCTGACAAGCAGTCATTATTTGGAGGAGAATTCATGTCACCAGGCATGAGTTATAAGCTGATGATTGAGAAGCAATGTTCTTGATACAGTTTACTTTTCCTAAAATAAGTGTGCTAATTAACTCAGGGGAAAATTATTTCATATCTTTGATTCAAACTTCAATCCTCCCCCAGTTCATTTTGCTTCAGATTAATTTGCCCGAGGACAAACTCCTTGAAAAACTACCCAAGCAGATTTGAGACAGGTAAAGAGGAATTGTGTATTGGAAGGCAGCCCTTCTCTATTAAAAGTCAGACCTATTTCCTTTTCCTGAGGCAATAGTGATTCCTTCCAAAGTCTTCACAAAGATCTGAGAGAGTGGTCTTCTTCAAATGATTAGGTATGAGACCAAGATATGCTTTTTTAAAAAGTATATTCTATCTTAGGAGTTGCCATGCAAGAAGCCATTCTAAATATCAGCCCATTAAATCTCCCCATGCTTGTGTTTGTATAGCAATATCAATCGTCCTCCCTCTGGACCTTAATTTGTGTCCATCCTTTACATCAAACTAAGGGCAAAGTTTTAAAAAGTTGATTCTCAGGCAAATTATATTGACTTACTGACTTTAAAACCTACAAAATATAAACCTAGGTCATTTCTCTTTTTCTTTCATTTATTCAAAGGATAAATACTGATTCATTAGCCATTTGGGTAGTTCAGGAAAAATGCCTTTTCCTCAAATTAACAAACAAATGGAATAATAAATGATTTTTTTGCCTCTCCCCAACCCTCCATCTCCTAAATAACTTGAAATCTATAGCAGAACAACAATATCCCCAGACCCACAATACACACCACTGAGCATGTGAGGGGCAGACTCAGCATGCAAGAACTAAGTACATTTTTCTCTAGGCATGTACCAAACAAAATCGCTAAAAGTAAAGAGTTCTAAATGGAACACGTTGAAGATTCTAAAGAACAGTGAGCATACAGAATTGTGACAGAGCTAATAGAAGAGTGGAAACCTGCCCCCACTTCACCTTACTGCTCAAACTACCTTCCTTGAACTTCCTGAAATACCTCCATTAAGCATGCATGACCAAATTAGCAAGCCCTTCTAATGGAAAATATTTTTGCAGTGATTTTAATCATTTGGGAATCCTAGAATGCTTTGAGAATCAGATGAAACTTGTAGATCCTTTCTACAGAATAAGGCACATAGATCCCCAAACACAGAATCTTGTGTAGAATTTTTAGGGCTTCATAAACCCCAGGCTAAGAAACCCAACTCCAGTGAAATATAATCAGATATTTTCTCTAATATATAACCCAGATGAGTACACTGACAGAGTAGATGGCTGGGGGAGCCAGGGGGGTGGTGTAGGAATAGGCCTATGAGCACAGATGCTAAGGAGTAGTGATGGGAAAAAAGAAAAAGAAACTCTACTTCATACATATGTTTAGAACCAACTCAGAGTATACGTAATGTGCTTTTTAGAAAGTTCTATTGCAGGGACACCTGGGTGGTTCAGTCAGTTAAGCATCCTACTTCAGCTCAGGTCATGATCTCGTGGTTCATGAGTTCGAGCCCTACATCAGGCTCTGTGCTGACAGCTCAGAGCCTGGTCCCTGCTTCAGATTCTGTGTCTCCCTATCTCTCTGCCCCTCCCCCACTTGTGCTCTGTCTCTCTCAAAAATAAATAAACATTAAAAAGCATTTTTTTTAAGTTCTGTTGCTTTCCATGCTTACTATGACATTATTTTTATACTTATTTTTTAGATGATGACATTAAGCCAGAGAGTTTTTGCCCAGGCACACTGTGAATCTTTATCAGGCCAGCATTTATATTCCCTGGTTGTTGAGCTAAATCACAAGCCCTTAGTATGTGATCCTATAATCATAGCTGGATGAGGAATATGTGTGAAGTAATTACTGCATGTGCTAACAGTCCATGCCTCTTAACAGGGACTGATTAATTGAGAGGGAAGATGGTGAACATCTTCATTGCACTTCATTTTTCTAACTAGTTTGTCAGATTGGAAGGGCAGTAGTAACAGTGGCTTCATGATGCTGAATTTTATCTCTGCAGAGAGGCTCCTGTGAATACAACAAAATACCATGTTTGTATGTTTTAGGATAAATTACTAAAACAGTCAGAAATCCTGCTCTATTTTCTTATTTTTTCAGACACAAAAAGATTACCTCGAAAGACATTTAAAATCAGAGAGCTTTGGCAAAGCTAAAGGTTCCCGGGAAGTTATGCCCAAGAACTGACATCACAGCATTAACCCTTATCTTTAAACTCAGGTCATTTCTGTTCTCACATTGTCTCAATGTACCAGAAGCCTCTTTTCTTTCCTTTAAAGATTTAGACTTTTAAAAAGAATTTTACAAGTTCAAAGCACAGCGCACTGCAACTCTGCCAACTTGTGATATGTTTCACCTTCCCCCGGCCAGTGGAGACTGAGAACCTTTCAAGACAGAATGAGTTCAATATGTGAAGAGAGAATGAAAGAAAAATCCAAACAGGCTCAGAGCAGCAGAAACCCTCCCTGAAAACTGTTGCTGGGAATTCAGCAGAGAAGGAAATGCATGTGCCGCAAATAGAAACTCTACGGAGGAGAAAAACCAAGACTCCGTCTGCCTTGTGAAATTCCAACCCATGTTGATTGGAAGTAAGGCCTGTGGGGAATCCTTGGCCCTGGGATAAATACAGAAAGACAGAAAATTAAGAGAAACCTAAGTAAGATGGGGAGCAATTTTCATGAAATGACAAGCCCTATTTGACTTAGATAGCCATTGAGAAATGGAGACAGTCAAAAGGAATGGATATGTTGAGAGAACGCGATCGAGACACACATGTCAGAGAGGTGTCACATTGATTTAGACAGACTGTAATCTTTTTCCCTTTTTTAAAAAACATTGATAGAGTGGATAGTTTGATATCCACTCTGAAACTATCAATTTAACAGCCACTGAAGCACGGAGTAACGAGATGTCAGAGTTCTCCAGTCAGCCTTCAGGCTTGTTGAAAGTTCTACCCATGAAAGAACTGGAAATTGGAGGGAGGAAGGGACAGATAGGTGTTTTTTTTTTAAAGGAACACAAGAAAGACATCTGAGATTGATCTTTTGTGAGGAAGGAAAGTCTAAGAGAAGGAATAGAAAGTCTAGACGTTCTAAACCATAATTAAAGGAGAGGTTAATCAAGACTACATTTGGAGGAGCAAAGCATTCATTTATTCCTCTCTTAGTTGAAACTGTTTTTGTCTATGTATAACTTCACTTGTTGAATTTTATTTGGGATTTAGAATGCTAAAATGCTATAGAATCTGCTTCTCAGACCATAAAGCCATAGACAGTTGGTACAAAGTAGGTTAAATAGCTCCTGAAAATTCTAGAAAAGGCTCTGAAGCAAACCTTGCTATTTCTGCAGACGGACTGCCCCTCATCATCATGTGGCAAATCTCAAATAGAACTGATGCTGCAATCTGGCTCTGCATATACTGCCCAGTGACAGAGCCCTCTGACCACCAGGTTGTGTAGTTATAATCCCAGAGGAATGCTCACAAAGAGAAAGTAAGTGAGAGAGAGAGAGAGAGAGATCTCAATTTTCCCAGAGAAATATACTACATATACTGATCATAAAATGCCCAGGAAAAAACTGCTTCTTCACTGCCTGGAGATAGCAACAGTCTTGAAAGGTTGAGGTATGGCTGGGGCACTGAACAACTATGATTCTATCACTCTTCTTCGGTTTGCAAATACAGCTGACTTCATTCAACTCAGTGAATGCTTTTTCTTGTTTCTATCTTTCAAGAACTATAGATCATAAGAAAAAGATGAGGGAAGTAGACTGCTAGTCTGAGATCTGGTTTTCAATAGCAGCCAGGGTAAGATAGGGTCTAGGGTGGGTCAGGTGTGCTTCAGCTCACAACTGCCTCCAGGGGAATACCCTACTAGTTAATGAGCCTCCCCCCCTTAATTGTGCATGGACCTCGTGGGCCAAGACATCATTTTAACACTCCCACCCCTGCAAGATCTTTTCATTCATATCGATACTGGATGGAAGCAGATCTTCTGGACTAACCCAAGGCTCCATGAGGTTTTATGTCTTCAGGCAACTATAAGCTAATCAAAACAAACAAAGCCTATAGAATATTCTCTTCATTGCATCATCCATATCTTAGGTTTCCCTTATTGACTTGCACTGCAACTGAGTTCCACATCTAGACATTTACCAATCTGATTTCCTCTCCCTCAGGGTCGAAGTGAAACAATTGTGTGTACTGGGTGAGGGGTACACAGTGTAGATACATCCTAGACTAAGAAAGAAAGAACAGCGATTTCCAATTTCTTTATCTTCCTGTACTAGTGACATACACACAAACCAATCTTATGCTTACAACATAACATAAAATTTTTAAAAGAACAGTTCATCATCTTGAGTTTTTCTTTTTCCCCATCCTCATTATCAACACCGTGGAACAGTGATATTAGATAGAAGGAGGTGGATCCGAGATACTTAGGAAATTGATTTAATAGGACTTTGAGGCTAACTGGATGCAGGAGGTGGAGGAGAAGGCTAGAATCTAGGGTGACTTCTCGATTTCTGGCTGGGAAATTGTTTGGATGCTGGTACTACTTACAGAGATTAAGATTACTGAAGGGAAATTGAGTATTACTGTGTAACAAAGCACTAGCCTGGTCACCCAGGGTATATCCGTGAGCAACATATTAATGCCTGCCCTGGTGGGGCTCACAGTCTAGTGGGGGAAGACAAACAGTAAACAACAAACCTAAAAAATTGGAATGGTGTAGTAGAGAATGATAAGGGCTATGGAAATAAGAGAAAAGGTAGGAATGAAAGGGGGAGAGGATACTGAGAAGGGATGTGGGGGTTACAATTTTTTTTTGTAATGTTTATTTATTCTTAAAAGAGAGAGAGAGAGAGAGAGAGAGAGTAGAGGAGGGGCAGAGAGAGAGGGAAACAGAGAATCTAAAGCAGGCTCCAGGCTCCGAGCTGTCAGCACAGAGCCCAATGTGGGGCTTGAACCCACGAACCGTGAGATCATGACCTGAGCCGAAGTCGGACGTTTAACCGACTGAGCCACCCAGGCGCCCCAAGGGGGGGGGGGGTTACAATTTTAAATGAAGTGGTCAAATAGGCCTTACTGTTACGGAACCTGGTCTGGGTCACCTGGCAGAAGAACCAAGCAGCACTCGGAGATCCTGGAAGACAGGAGGTTTATTTTACACTGGTGGGCTCAAAGGAGATCATTCTCCAGAGGTCTGGGCCAGGAACATTAGCAGAGGGGACAACTTATAGTCTGTTACCTCCGCATTCCTCATTAGTAGTAATTTGGCACACACGGCAAGCAGGGTGGGAAGAAGAACCCGGAAGGGGAGTCTTCAGGCAGGGACTGGAATTCCCCTATCAGTCCTGTCAGCCACTTTATAACGGATTTTTTCCCCTACCATTACCAAGAAGACAACATTTGATCAAGGATTCCAGAAAGGCGACAGAGTTATCCTTGTGAGTCTCTAGGGGAAAGAACATTCCAGGCAGAGGGAGTAGCCAGAGAAAAAGCCCTCAGCGGGTAGCACACCTGGCAGGATTGAGGAATAGCCAGGGGGGGAGGGGTATTTAACTGGAGCCAAGTGAGTAAAAGAAAGAGTTGTAGGAAGTGGAATCACAGAAGGAATAGGGCTGCAGAGAGGGCAGATCACAAAAAGCCTTGCAAATCCTTGTGGGAACTTGGACTGTTATTCTGGGTTAAATGGGGAGTCATCATGGGGTTTTATGCAAAAGAGATCTGTTTTATAGTTTAAAACAGATCATTCTGGTTTGCTCTATTGGAAATAGGCTTTAGAGGATAAGAAGAGAAGCAGGGAGTCCAATTAAGAAACTGTTAAATAATCCAGGCAAGGGATGATGGTGACTCAGATCTGAGGTGGTAGTGACCCCTAGTCTTAGAACTGTACCTGGCAAAAGGGCAAAATCAATCTGCAATGCCACTGGGGAATATTAGCATGTAAGACTTACCATACCTATCACCAGTACTCCTCCCCTAGAGACCCTTCCAGCCCAAATGTAACTCTCTTTTGTGCCTCTTCTGTGTAAACGTAATATCTGGAGTCCTTCATTCCAAGCCCCCAAGTGCCTGGCTTTCTAGACTCACCAGATGACACCAGAGGTCCTTATTTTCCATCCCTTTGCCACTGCTTACCTCTGCCCCAGCCCGCTAAGCTGCACGGTTTATTTCAGACTACTCTTCCACCTTCTGACTCCTTAACTTTCTTTCTTTGCCACAGTATTGCTCACAGTTTCCTGTTGACTCACCTTTTGCTTTCTCTTCACTTTCCCAGGTCTGGGTTAAGCAGGAACTGCATCTTAATCACACTGTGCTTCTCTCCAAGGACTTTCCTGGAGCTGGACCTTATATGCTGTGTCTGTGTGCAGCGATCAGTCTTAGTCAGGGGACGCTTTCCTAGACCTGCTGCTCCCGCTGCAGTTGAGGGTCAGTATGCCAGCATTCATTAATTCTTTCTCTACTTCCTCCCCCATATGTTCCTTTGTCTGCTCTCTTTCTCCTCTCTTGTCTGAAAATGGTCCTGAATTCCCTTTTCCCCCTTTCTTTTTCCTTTCAACCTCTGACAGTTTCTGCTTATTCATGTCTCCAGCCTCAAAAATATATTTGTTAACCTTCATCCTGACCTTTCTTTATGAGGACTTGACTTGCCTATTCATCCACAAGCAATTGCCAAGGATACTAGATAAGTTAGTGTCTGTATCAAGCTCTTCTGAATGCCTCTTATCAACACCGGGAGTCCTGAAAAATGAGGCAGCACAGAATGCTGCCTCTCTCCACTTAATGGCAGGTGCCCAGTGAATCAGTAATATCATCCCTGTATTCTCACAAGAGGATTAAGAACAATTCAATAATATTTCATCTAGAACTCTACAATAAGCAATGTCACCTTTCCAGAAAACAGCCACAAAGCAAGAAGAACATAAAGAGATCTCTGCGCAGCCAAAATATGCTACAAAGTCCAGGCACAAAAGCTGAGGCACTTGGCTCATAAGAGCCTTGGCTCACCTGGGATTTTATCATCACCCACTTATGCTTATTTTCCATGTGATTCTGAAGGGTAGAAATCAGATTGCTGTTATTCAGATTGCAAGTTAATTAGAAATAGCAAATTTGAAGATGGGCATAGACTGCTTGAGGCATAGACGACTTCAGAAAATTCACAATAGTGAAAAGAAATATTACACAGTCCAGAAGGGAAAAACCAACTGTAAAAGTTAGAATTCCAACTGCACTGAAGTGTAGAGTTTACAGATACAGACAGCTCTGTGACAGCAAAGCATGGCTCAGACATGAGGTATGATGTTCTGGCAACATGGACCTAAGAGAAACAGAAGAAAGATACCAGGATGCTGTTGTAGTGGGACAATAGCAGCAGGTCTGAGATTTTACTTGAGGGACTTTGATGGCTGGGAGATTCAGTGACTCACAAGCTCCGCATGTCTTATTTGCTCTGAGGCCATGTACCTACATCCACCTTCCCTGCTTTGCCTTCTGGGCCCACTAATTTTCACACCTGACCTTAAACTCTATAGGTTAGAGGGAAAATGTTAAATTCCTTCCCCCACTCCTTGTGGTGAACACAGTGTGTCACATATCCCTTTAGGCCAGTCGGGGATCTGCGTACCAGTGCCGAACACTTCACAGCCCGCTATGACTTCCTGCATCCAGTTCTCCACCTGTCCCTTCCAACTCAGTCAGCAGAGACTGGGAATCTACTATAAGCCATCACTGTCAAAAGAACCTTCAGGAAGGTAACAGTATTTGATCCTCACTGTAACCTGTGAGGGAGATATTGTCATCCCTATTTCATAGCAAAAACTGAGGTTCTCTCGCAGAAGAGATAAGGCTGAAACAGTTCTACTGGCTCAAAGCCCATGGTTGTTATGCTATACCATGCTACCCCAACGTACAGCGTAATCTGTCTCCTATCCATACCCTAAACCACTTGATTGTCCCAATTCAGAATACATTTTCTTTATCCTTTTTAGAGGGCAAGGGTATATATTTTTGAAGTTTCTCGTATTCTGGGTTGGTTATAAAAATGATCCAAATCCAAAGTCTGTGATATAGGTGTTCAAGATTAGATTTCAGTTTTAGGAAAAGGTCCTCAGTGCTGCTGAACTTCAACTTACTTACCTTAAAGCTATTTATATTTAGCAAAACGTATATTAAGCAAACTCACATTTTTGGTGAGGAATTATTTTCAGATGATTCCCAAATGACACAGCCTAGGGGGGGGGACAAAGGACATTAGGGTGTGGCTCGCCTCCTTTGCCTGGTTAATGACGCTTGCGGTTTATTCACTAGAGTACTGGCTTTGTATGCTAACAATGATCAAAATCCATAAAACACTCAGAGAAAACATTCACTCTACTACCATTGCAGTAACTACCAATTTCACACCTGTATTCAAGGAGTTTTCTCAAAGACACTCTAATGAGATTAGCTGCTTAAGTTGACAGTAAGCACTAAAAAGTGGTGAGGAAGAGATCTATAGGTGTGCCCCTGCTTTACTAGATTCCTGTGGGTGCACCACATATCCAGACTTGAGCATTTGTCATAATCCAGTCTAGAAATCACATCCTTGCCGATTACCCAGTCGGTCAAGTTCTACATTCCCCTAGCACTCTTTTTATCTTCTACTGTAATGGATAATGCCTCAGCCTCCTGCAAAGTTTACTCTGGTTAAAATCACAATTATTCATATGCCTGTAGAGCAGCTGTTTTCTCCACAATCTGCCCTTAAATCATATCCTCAAAACTATCCTTACCAATTTTTAGGAGAGAGCAAAAGTGTGGCTAGTGGCTTCTCCTTCTCGATGCACACATCATAAATCATGTCTGTTTTGGTTACCAGTACACATGAGGGAAGTTGTACCTTTCTCAGTACGGAAAACTTCCCCAGAGTCTGTAGTAGAAGAGTGGCCAACACAGAGGGGCACTGTGTAATACAGATGGTGTTTTCTACTGCTTGTAAAGCATAGTGACAAGTCATGCATTTTAAGCCATTCCATAAACTCCAAGGAAATGTTTCCTGATCCAACCAAATAATGGCCATGAATGTTAACTAAAGCCCCTATTTGAGCATAGTAATCATGAAAATGGAAGACAAAAGACAAAATAATGAAATATAGCAGGATCTTTTATCTTAATAAATATTCATTCATTCAACTAATATTTAAATACTAAGTAATTACTGTGCTCACACCACACCGTCTTGTTAAGAATTGAGTTGGGCCACTGGGCAAAGGAGGAAACACAGATGGATCAGTCATTGTGAAGTAATCATGGTCCAGCCAGGAACACAGCAACCACACTGGGTATTTCAACAGGGTATTTCTTATAGGGGATCCATGACACAGTTGTTGGAGGACTCAATAAGCCTTTTAGAGGGAAGACTGAGGTGACATAGAGTTCATAATCGTAGGAAGCAGTGCACCCTTAAGCTGGAGAAACACAGGGGAAAACCTAGAAACTAGAGGAGGCCCTCCATGGATCTGGACTCCAACGTCTGAGTAGGGGGCACCACTCAATGGCTGCTCAGGAAACTGGAGGTGGAGCCCCACGGGGCCAGAGTTGAGGCGCCTGAGAAGAAGGCTGGGGGCAGATGTTGCTGCTGCCTCTGAGGGACAGCGTGAGGTGGGTTGTGGAATTTGCAAAGAAGCTGGGGGCTGGAAGCAAGTGCCTGCCCTAGGACGTTACTGTCAGAAACTTCAAGCAAACAGGAAGGAGCATGGCCGTTCTCAGTCACTGCCTTCCAGTCTCTCCTCTCCGCCACTAATGAGGAACCCAACAGGAAACGGCTGATAGAGAGATGTATGGTTTGCAGAGCATCGGCCCCAGCATCACAGAGCAGAGGAAGAAGGATGAATTTGGAGCTAAGCTTCAATAGCTTAATAACAGGCACACGTGACCCCTGGTGTCAAATCTAATAGAAAAGATAAAACACGTGTGTAAATATAAAGTAAAAATTAATAAGTAACCTAACATTTGTATAGAAAATGGGGTAAGTATTCTATAGAGAATGTACTTATTTCCAAGCGGGGAGACTAGGATAAGCTTTAGGGAAAGGCTGGAATTTCACATCAATCTTGAAGCAGGATAAAGTTTAAAATAAGAGAGGATAAAGGAAACTTCAGGCAGAAGATACAGAATGGACAAAGATAGGACGACTGGAAATCACAGAAAACAACAAATTGGGTAGTTGGTTGGGAAAATATTGTAGAGGGCTTTAAGTTCAGACTGAAGAATGTTCTGAATTTTTGTGGATTTTTAAACACTTTGAATACTCGAATACTCTTAAACACTTGAATACCTGAATACTCTGCCAGATTGTTTGACTTCCAGGTGACAGTATTCAAATTTAGTGCAGGAAGTCAGAGCATTTCTTTTCTAGGGTGACAAAAGACCTCAAAATAAGGTAGCTTGTAGGATCTCTCAAAAATCAAATTTGTGACTTTATAATACTCTGTACTGGTCTACTGTACCAAGCTCTCCAGGAGTAGCCAGCAAATTGAAGAAGTGCTAGACATTTCACTAAACTCAGTGTGGTATTTAGACAACTTGGAGTTCATTTTTGGCATGGTCTTTAGGTGGAGACACTCTCCATTTAAATCTCTGCCCAGCTGCTGCATGCACAATGGTTCAAATGACACACCAGCTGTGAAACAGTCATCTGTCATTCCTAAACATGGACAAGAATACTATCAGTTCTGTGAATAAATGTATTTATTTCCCAGTTATGGAAATTAGCACACTGAAGATTTATTTCCCAGTTATGGAAGTTAACACACAGAAGAGTAACTTCATATAATGAGCCATTAGCTACAAATTTTGGACAATGGGGGGAAATGACAGAATCCACGTGGAGCTGAGGTTATTCATTTGAATCCATGGTATTACTCTGTGGTGTGCAGATAAACTGGCTTAGGAGGAGAGGAATAAGAGCCCTGATTATTTGTAGTGTTTGCTTATTTCTGTGGTGTAAACTCTCCCACGAGGGCCAATTTCAAGCTGTCAACCTGATGTCGCTAACCTCGGAATTGGGAAAAGATGTGCAAAATCAACTCTCCCAAAACAGTATGACCTAGCTCTAGCACTTTCTGGTGGGTTTTAGGTAGAAGAGGAAATGACAAGAGGCAGCCAAATGCAAGAGGCCTACAAATAAGAATTATAATTTAAGCTAGAGGAAAGGAGAGACACAGATGCAGGAAACAACAGGATTTCCAGAAGTATTGAAAGTCTTTGGAAAAGTGATCATAGGAGAGAAGAGGTGACCAAGAATGACAGCCATGGTCATCTGCATAGCTGGTGGTCTAGCTTGGTAAATTACATGACCCATTTTATTAAGGATGAGCATTTTACCCTCCCATAGTCCATCCTAATATTTTCTGTAAAGAACTTGGGAAAATAAATTGTATCAGTCAAAACATCTGAGGCTAAGACATGTGCATTTTATATGAGAAATGAGGCATATGCATAGCTTCATTTTTTTATTCTGGAGATCAAATGTTTTCACCGTAACTTTGAGAGATGACCCATTTCTTTGTACTGAATAGGTTAATAGTACAAATACATTTGTTCTATAGTATTTCTGATGTGTGGTGTGACAGTCCTATGTAGTCCATTGCTAATGGTCTTGTTCACAAGCCCAAGTAAAATATTTAATTCAGCCATAAAAATGACTACATTAAAAATTGAATTAATAATGATTAAAATTAAGTATTAACCATTCAATTAAATTTAAAAATAAATCCAGGGACTTTTAATTCTCCTTATTGAGAAAAACAAACAGAGTTAATAAGCTTGACAAATATTTAATAAATATTTAACTTCACATTCACATCCTATATGGAGAAGAAAAAAGTAAAATTTGATATCATAGGTTATAAAACTGTCTTGTGGCTCAGCTTTTACAATACCCTTGAGTTGAACTAGAAGGCTGATGGAGAATAAGCTTGTGTTTTCAATCAAAAGAAGGCATATAAATCGGAGCCAGGAGTCAGTGCATATTTTCAAGAAACCAATGAAGTCTAATCATTTAACACAGTTTCTCATTGAAAGCAAAGGATTTGAGTGCTGGCAGATTACTAAACTATGTGCCACACTCTACTTAAACGCAAATGTGTGAGCACACACAGAAAGGACCAGCTAGCAGCTGTGGCTGAGGCTGCAAAGGTAAGGGTTAGCAATCTCGTCCCTGCCTTGAAAACAATGCAGGGTCCAGCCTCATGCTGGAGGATCACCTTATGCTTATTCTGCCACCTTGTGTGATGCACACATATTACAAGACAAAACATCTCCAAACATTTGTTCTATTAGTTCTTAACATGCTGTTTTTCTTCCTTTAAAAAAAAATGGTCATATTTTTCCAGGGTTATCTCCACCAAGTTATTTGTGCAGCTGAAGAACAGTGATTTGATTTCTGAGATATTTTTATCTCAGGAGTATTAGCTAATGATGCAAGGGCACAGAGGGTGGCCCACATAAATACATACAAAAAGGATAGGTCCCTAAAGATGTGGACATACTCTCTCTGGGCTCAGATGACACTGGGTCCAGGGCATCCCCAAGGGAAGGTGAGGCGGAACATGGGGGAGCATGAAGCTAATTTCAAGTCTCCAGGAAAGTGATCAGTGGGTAACCATCCTTGGCATTATCCCACTTACCCCATTCACCATGGTGTAAGCATTAAGGCCAGCTCACTGCGTTTGCATCTATGCTTAGTAACAGCAGCAGGGATTTGGAACAAAACATTCCAAATGACTTCCCTGACCCCTCTGATTCAACTTTGGAGGATGGATCTAACAGTCAAACGCTGAGCCACATTTGGAAGTTAGAAGACACCACAGGCTGTGGAGCCCGCCCAGTCCGGGCATGGTTAAATCTCCCAGACCACCCACCGGGGGCAAATCTTTACCAATAGCAGGCCAGCTATCTTTAGACTGGACATGAAAAAAAAAAAAAAAAAAAAACCAACTTGTCATTCTCGTCTGTTTGGGGAAGAGAACTGAACCATATACTCCAGTTCCAAAGTAATGTCAAATTTGATTCCTGGCACTACTGAATTCCTGCTTTGCTATCTTAAATACGACTACATAGGAGTAATGGTTATTTAAATTGCAATACTTGTGAACCATTACCATTTTTAATAACATTGCTCTCCCTTTTATGTGTTGCATTTGCTGTTAAAATTACTCTTTTGATTCTTTTTAAATTTTTTTTAACATTTATTTATTTTTGAGAGACAGAGCACAAGCAGGGGAGGAGCAGAGAGAGAGGGAGACACAGAATCCAAAGCAGGCTCCAGGCTCCCAGTGGCCAGCACAGAGCCCAACGCAGGGCTCGAACTCACGGACCGCGAGATCATGCCTTGAACCGAAGTCGGCCACTTAACCGACTGAGCCACCCAGGTGCCTCCTCTTTTGATTCTTATAACCGCATCTGAAATCTCATCAGTTGTAAAGGGCAGTTTGCAATGATCGTGATTTGGTGTGTTGTGAACATGAGTGGAAAGTACTTCTCCAGAAGAGAGGGTGCACTGCGGAGAACAAGCCCAGCTCTAGAATCTGTCAGGTCTGGGTCTCAATCCCACCTTGGCCCTTCCCAAAAAAATCTGAGTTCAGTATTAAAGAGAGATAATAGTACCTATGCTGGTAGAGTTTCTATGTATTAGCAATACTATATACAAAATGCCCAGCACATAGAAGGCACATAGTATGTAGTTATTCCCAATATTATAAATAACATTCAGTCAAGTGTGGTCAAAAGAGGAATTGCAAAGAGAGGGAAAAGAAAGTGGGAGACTTGAAATGTATTATGCCTAAGATTAAATGATGCTGATATGCTCAAATCTCATAACTTTGAGAAAATAACATTTTTTTCTTTTAATCTTGTTATCATTTATTGACAAGGATTTAACAGGGATGTTATGTTATGCCGTGTTATTTTGTATTATGTTGTGTTATACAGTGCAATGAAGGTCAATTTATGGAATTCCTACTCAAAGTTTAACAGTATCATAACTGAAAGCATCATTTACTGGATATTTATACGACCCTATTGCCAGAGTTGTCTGTGGCAGATCTGGAGCTGCATTATCTGAGAGAGGATGAGGCTATTGCCCAACTTGATAAATCCCATCTTTCAGAATAATTCCACCAAACACATTAAGAAAATGATATAGAAAGAGGTTTTATTATGAGAAAGCAGCAATGAGCCCTCAACCTTATTTATATACCTTAGAAAAAGCATGATAGTTTCAACTCATGATCAACCTTATTTATACATAGAAAAAGCATGGTAGTCTCAGCTCATGATGAGCACTGCATTATCTTCATCCAGTTCAGATACCAGACACCACTTGGGCCCAGATCCCCAAGACCCCCAGGACCAGATGCTGCCCACTCCCTTAGGATTGGGTCGCCCAATTAGCTCTCATACCTGGACCTGCTGCAGATTGGGGAAGGAGCCTTTTCTTAGCTTGCTAAGGCAGGGACAGAACTTCCTAAGCATCCTGGTTGACCAGTAGTCACTCCTCCCTACAGCCAACAACATTTCTCACACTCTTTCCTATCATGAGCCCCTTGGGAAAAAGTATCTTCTTCTGGAGGACATTTTCCTTTCGTTCTTGTTTTTTTTTTTTTTTTAGGTTTATTTATTTTGACAGAGAGAGAGAGAACGTGCAAGAGAGAACGAGATTGAAGGAGGTACAGAGAGAGAGGGAGAGAGAGAGAACCCCAAGCTATCAGCACAGAGCCCAATGCAGAGCTTGATCCCATGAACGTGAGATCATGACCTGAGCTGAGATCAAGAAGAGTAAGATGCTTAATCGACTGAGCCACCCCAGTGCCCGTTATTATAATATCCCAAGTGAAAATGCCCTTCTCCAGTATTTTAAGAGTCTACAAGTGAAGTGCAGGGGTAAGGTCACTGTTACTTGCACTCTTCTGCCCTGTGGGAGCCTCTCCCTCAAGGACAAGAACCAGGACTTTGTAGCTGTACCCTACCCTCAGCACGGGACCACGTGCACCATAAAGGGCTGCTCGTGATTATTGCGGGAATAGCCAAATGAATGCACAAACTTCTGTTGGGGACACAGATTTTTAATCACTATCAAGGGTTAAACTTTTCTGTTCAGGAGAGTGTTCTTATTTTGCTTACTCTTCCAGAGTGACATCTAGCAATCTTTTAAACAGTTTCTGCCACCTGCTTCTATATTTGTTATCACCCATTTCTTTTCTGTCAGAAATCTTTGTGTTATATTTAACTGAGATCCTAAAAGAAATTTTAACATCTCCTGATCAGCATCTTTTAATTAGCATATTGAGCTTCCCTGAATGCCAGAGAAAATTGCAGTATTCATCGAAGCTACTAATACTGACAGAATTGGAAAACACTAGAATATTAAAACAACTGGTGCAAATCAAAAATCAATTTCCAGAGAACCCTTACAAGATAGGAAAACAAGAAATAATGACCAGGAAAAATTATTTCTGTTCGCTTGAGAGAAATGTCTGAATCTTCATGCAAAATGATTAATTTTTTAGAAACCCATGAGATTTTAATAATGCATATCTACTAATTTGGTAAAGCATGTAATGACATGTGAAGTGCTGAGGACTTTGACACACTGCAAGTAAGAAAACATGTTATTATTACCAAAAAAAAAACCCACAATTTTTTAAGCTAACAAATATTTAAGAGGACAGAAACTAAACAAAACAAAACAAAAACATGAACGGGATTAAGAGTTTAGACCCATTTAAAAAATTGAAGAATCTCAATTGGTTTTGCCTTTAAAAGTGTAATTTAATTAATACTTGTGTTACCATAAGGACATACCTAGCCTGACTTCCATCTCAATAGAAGTGAAATCAGGAAAAAAAAAAATGGGCTGACATTTTAAGGATTTGTACAAATTTAGGAAAAGAACGTCATCCATATAAATATAAATGAACACTAAAAGAGGTTACCTATGTTGGAACATCTATTCCTAAACTCATTTAAAGATGGTCTTAGTCGAATAACCTGAAAGTTTCTCCTGGTAACTGTATTTATTGATGACACAGAATTGATTACTATAAGGGACTTCTGCTAATTGTCTGTGAAGTTCAAGAAATGTTGTGATTGGTATGTAATAAAGCAAAAAGACCCCAACAAGAATTTTAATTCTTCTCCCTTGTCTATACTGGGGGGAAAAAAATCATATAATCTGACCATCAAGAAAATGTGCACACCCGGAGGCAATAGAGATTCAAAGGAATTCAGCAAAAGTCTGGACAGCCCTGAACGCTCTTACTTGTTCTGTTTGGCTTCTAGGAGCATCCGTCTTTGCTGCACCATTTCTGCATTCCACTTGTCTATCTCACTCTTGTAAGCAAGAAAACAGATCAAAGTATAGAAAAGTTCTTTTCAGGTGCTTGAGAGAGCAAATGTCTGTGTATTTCAAATGATGCCTGCCACAGGAATAAAGCATGCTGAAACACCAGCTATACATGATTGTGCTTCCAAGTCTGAGAATGGTAACCCCCCGGATTAAGACTAAGCCAGCCAGAAAGTTGAGAAGATGGACTCTGAGAAGCACTCGTTATTGGAGAAGAATAGATTTTTTTTCAGACTTATAATCAAGACCAATGGATTGAGACTTGGGACTTGTCAGATTTGACAATAACCCTTTATATTGGAACAAAGGTTCTGCACGTGTCTTACGTGATTCTAGTTAGTGGTTCTCAGAGTATAGACTGGGACTAACAGCATCAAAATCACCCAGCAATTTGTTAGAAATACAAATTCTTGGGCACCATGTTGATCTGCCAGACCAGAAACTCTGGGAGGAAAGCCTAACAATCATTGTTTTAATAAGCCCTCTAGGTGAGTCTAATGCCTGCTAAAGTTTGAGAACCTCTGTTCTAGGGCAATGGCACTCAAGTATTTCTAGAACCATGTTAGTACTCATCCTTAGTCAGAGAATCATAGCACAATAAGTAACCCATTCTAGTCTACTATAAAGAATATTCCAGTTCAGAAATTAGGTGTCATGAAGAACCAGAGGATGCAAGAGAAATGGTTGAAAGGCTGAAACGGATGAAAGGTTCTCTCTGACTTAAAATATTTAAGATGATACAAAAAAAAAGTCTCAAAGGGTTGTGACATGATTTATAATTAATATATGATGCTATTATTATAAATTTGAGTTTCCATGTCGTATAGCTAATTTGTAAGTATGTGACGTTGTTAGGTAAATCCTGAAATTAAACAAATGACCTCCTAAAAACTGTAACTGTTTTGGGAAAAGACTACATGCTCTAAATCTTAGCTGTATTGGGGCACCTGGGTGGCTCAGTCAGTTAAGCGTCCCACTTCGGCTCAGGTCATGATCTCACAGTTTGTGGATTCGAGCCCTGCATCAGGCTCTGTGCTGACAGCTCAGAGCCTAGAGACGGTTTCAGATTCTGTGTCTCCCTCTCTCTCTGCCCCTCCCCCACTCGCACTCTGTCTCCCTCTGTCTCAAAAATAAATAAACATTAAAAGAATTTAAATCTTAACTGTATAATCATATAATTTTAGCAATTGATACAGAACTTCACTAAATATGAAAGAGCTAACATTTGTTATGTTGTACATTGCCATTGAATGTAGTCGATCATTAACCCTGTTGATTAAAAAGCTATATGTGTTTGTTAAATCAAATACACTAAAAACAAGAGATATGTGTATAGGAAAACAGAGAGAAAAATAGAACATATTCTCTGACCACAACACACTAAAATTAAAAGTAATGGTATTTTTTAATTGAAACTCCATTCACTGAGGAAAAAATAGAGTTATCTTCTTACAAACAACTAGGTCAAGGAAGAACTCAATCTAAGTAAATAGAAGTAATTTTATGTGTGCTTATGATAGAATTTGAAGACTATATGAAGGATGGTTTTAAGTAAAATATACACTATAAGGTATATGTAAAATTTGCTTAGGAGAGTGTGGTTCACTCCGCAGCACCTTATTGAAATAAATTATTTCTTCCAGAGGAGCCCAAACCGGAAAACAATGAAAAGATTGATGAGATGTTCTTTGTGTCCTTTGATGTCCTGGTCAGAGAAAACAAGCTGCCATTTAAACGTAAACCTCAAAATTCCATTTACAACATGGAAGATGGACTCGCCAAGAGGTAATGGTTCACTGGGGAGTGATTCATGTGTGGAGTGATCCATGGTCAGAAGCAAGGTTCCTGTGTTTCTCCTGAGCCACTTAAGCGTTTCCTATTCTCAGACCTCCAAACTTGGGACCACCTGTTTAAATGAACCACATCTTGCTTTAATTCTTTTGATCCATTTGAGACAGCAACTTCAGAATGCTGAGAATAGAGACCATTTCCTCTCCTTTTATTCCCTACCTAAGGTAGTGCCAAGGACTGTCTCAGTATGGTCATCTTGCTTACAACCCTCTCTCTGTCAATGGTGGGGGTTTCAATGATCCGAACACTCTGGACTCTGCAGCTGTTAAGACTGGCTTGGCAATAAGCACAGATGCAGATTTTTGTCTGTAGCCTGTAGCTACTACTGGGAGGGAAACTATCAGCCTTTGCTGGTGATTCCAGCAAGGAGTAGAATGAGAGGTGTATGTTCTGACCTCTACAGAGGAGAGAAAACTTTACCTCCAGGCTCTTAGGGTCACTGGCTGTACCTAAAAATTAAACTGACAAAGACAGATTAACATGAGAAAAGCACGCAAATGTATTTAAGGTAAGTTTTCAGTAACGTGGGAGCCATCATAAGGAAATGAAGACCTAACAAAAAATGGTCAGGTCTGAGCATTTTTAATCTAGGCTTGATGAAGAGTGGAAGGTCTTGGTAAAATATGCTAGGACAAAAGATATGAGCTAAGGGTATTGAACTGGGCTAAATTAGTAAGGACTGTTGGTTCTGATTCCTCTCAACATCCCTCTGTCTTCTGAGATAAAGTCGCTCCTTTCCTCCCCATACAGGGAGGGCACCTCTCACCAGAGAGTCTTGCAATCTGCTTGGGGAAAAGCAGGAGGTCAGGGAGTCCTTCTTGCTTGGCTGTTTCTCAAATTCCTCTGCTTAAAATATCCAAGATTCCATACTTTGGGGAGGTGTATCCTAATTCCCTTCACCCTTTTGATTACTTTCCTGGGACAAGTATTGAAGTCTGTGCAGGTACATCCTTTTTAAAAATCTTAAACAGGTTTACAGAACGAGACATTTTTCTCTAACTTGTTTAAGGACATATTTGTATGAAAGGAACAAGCAGACAGAATTTCAAAACAAAAGAGCAGTTTAGCTTAATTGTTCAGACTGAAGCCTCTGGGGCCAGACCTACTAGGTTCAATCCTGACTCTCACTGGCCTCTCTGCACCTTACTTTTCCCATCCGTGAAGGGGTGAATAATATCTATAGCACAAGGTCATTGCAGCATTAACTGGATTAATATTCAAAAAATGCTTAAAGTGATGCTTGGCACATAGTAATTTATCAGTATTTGTTAAATAAATTTAAAGCGGCTTTACACAGACACTTGGAAGGTCTTGGCTATTTCTCTCTGAGCAGGTAAGGAGTCGAACTGTTACATGAGACACAGTGACTTTAGCAGAGCTTCCTTTCAACCAGACATCTTAGCCCTATTAGATCTAGCAGCAAAAATGAGAAAGAAAAGGTAATGCATGGCAGGCACAAATCTCAGGCCCACCTAGGGGATTTTTCCTGAGATCTTCAATAGACCAAATAGTAATACAGTAAAATCTTATTTCAGTATGACAAACTTGTAATAAAAATCACTAAACTTTATAGAATTCATAGATCTATGCACAGGCAATTTTATGCTCAAGTGTTCTTATCGTTTAAAAAGTAGAAGGGAAAGGGAAAAAATAATCAAATTAATAATTTAGGAAAAGAAGCACAAGTAGCTTCAGAAAACAGACATAATAATAACCAATTCAGAAATTAAAAAAAAGAAAAATACTGGAGCTAATAAATTCAAGTATAACTCTGTAAAGAGAAGGGCAGGAGCAGCACAATTAGAAAAATAAAATATAAACTAGTACAGAAAGTATTTGAAAATTATATACTAAGGATAATTATAGGCAAATAAATGAAGTAATCCCAACAAAATAGGCAATTTTCTGGAAGAAAAACATAAATTACCAAACTGACTTAACAACAAAAAGAAAACCTGACAAGAGCAATACTGGGGAAATTATTGATAGGGTTATTAAAGAATATCCCCCATAAAAGCCTTCAGCCCATTAACCAGGGAATTATTTCAAACATTCAAGGAGCAAAGGATTCCCATGTTGAATATAAACAGTTACTGTATTGAAAAAAGATAGGACAGTATTCACATCATTCAGTGGAATGAATATGTATCTGATACCAGAATTTAATGATGTTAACACTAAAATAAAAATCAGAGACCAGTTTCACTTAAGACTATAAATGCAAAAATTCTAGGTATTATAAAATACTAACAAAGAGAATTCAA
Source organism: Prionailurus bengalensis (assembly GCF_016509475.1). NCBI lineage: Eukaryota > Metazoa > Chordata > Mammalia > Carnivora > Felidae > Prionailurus > Prionailurus bengalensis. The sequence goes on along the minus strand of NC_057349.1, from coordinate 81,421,769 downwards.
AAAGTGTTGAAAAAAAAGTTACCAATTCTAAGTAGTTATTATGCAGGATTTTAAAGAGGGCTCAATCTTGAGGAACTTTTTATTATATCCTATTAGTAGGCTAAATAACAAAAACTAAATTGTTTAATAGACACTTAAAAGACACTTAATACTCATTCCTGTTAATGACATTTTTTTAAAAGGAACAAATGGCTACTTCCTTGACATTATTAACAAAATCTCTTCCAAATTAATTGCAACATTATATTTCATGGGGTATATTATAGAATTTTTCCCAAATGGGAGTTACTAAGAAATACCATTCTTTAAAATGTTCTCTAAAATGCAGTTCTAAAAAGGGAGGGGGGGGTGGGTGTGAGGATTCCTTGTCCAAGTAATAGTGGAAAACGCCGAGTTGAATAATGTTTAGACATATTTCCGACTACAGGGCTTCTTGAAAATATTAATATGGTGCTGCCAATTACAAATATCAGTGGACTGTCACCGCTTTTTTTGCTCAGAGCGTAGTCCCTTCAGACCAGTTTGGGAAATGTTTTCCTAGAACAATTCCTTTACATTCAGATAAATCAAGGATGCCTATTATCCCTATCGCAACTTATATCGGTTTAGAAATTCTGACTGTAAAAGAAGAATGATGCAAAAGCACACAAAATAGTTATGAATATGAAAGACATGTGAAAAATGTAGATTATGTGATATAGTCATTTCACAGAATATAATTATCTACAATTATATAATCTATAATAATTCTAGTATGTGTACATTCCTAATAGCAGTAAGACACATAAAGCTTTATGCATGTCCTGGTTGAGAAAAGTGAGCTCTATGAAGAAATATGAAAGTTTATAAAAATAGAAAATATTTTAGTAAATGAACAGACATGAAATATTCCCAATTGAAAAGGCTGAATATTATAATCAAAATCCCATTTGGATTGGCAGAAACTTAAAGGGATGACCCTTAAAGTTCACCTGAAAAATAAAAAGTGAGATGAGGTTTTCTCAGATGTTGATAGCATGATTTAAATTAGTAAATTCTTTGGGGAAGAAACATGAAAAAGCAGTCAAGAATCCTTAAATAAATCAACCCAGAAATTCCACTTTGGAGTTCTGGCCAAAGAAAATAATAGAAAATCTGGAAGTGTTATACAAGCAAAGATGATCCATATTTCACTATTTATAATGACAAAAATTGGAAAGAGCCTAAGTGATAACAGCTACCATTTCCAGATCACACATTTACTAAGTACATGGCAGATTTTACAGATAGAAAAACTGAGGCTCAGAGAGGAGAAATAACTTGCCTTTGATCACAGAGCAAAAGTGTAGTTGAGTCTGTATCCAAGCCCAATTTCTGTGCAAACCCATGCTCACTTTACCATTCTATGCTGTTACTAAAGCTATAAAAACAAGGGACTACTGAAACAGTGTCTCTCATCTATTCTTCAAAGTATTATAACTCTCACAATTAAGATGTGAAGATTTTATAGTAAAATGGACAGTGTTTACAATGTTGTAAAATGTAAAGAAGCTATAAGCATATATGTACACTGAAGCAAGGAGAAAACTCACATGCCCAGAAAAAAAGACTGGAAGAAAACACCAAATTTTGGCAGTTTTCTGTTAGGGTAATGACTTTCTGGACAATATTTAGTCTCCTATTTCCAATTTGTCGACAATGCATCATACAAAAGATAAGCTCAAAAGTTCAGAAAGAAACAAGAGCATTTTCACATACAGGGGTAAATTCTGTAAGACAGGAAAAGTGCTGTGTTTAATACAAAGTTTGTTTCACAGCACCTTCCATGTACTTTGCACATGTTATGAACTAAATAAATACGTTGTGATTAGATTGAAGCATATCCACATATTACATTTAGCTTTTTGCAAGAAACTGAATGTTCACCAATGGCATTGGACAAGTAACAAAAAACCTTATCTGATTGAAATTACAAGGGAGATAGGAAAAATACAGTATACATTTTGAAATTTGGCTTCAGCATCATAATCCATTGATTTTATAATGTCCAGATCAACTAAATGCAACAAACACATAATGTGCTATGCGGTATACTGTCTGAAGTTACTTTGGTCATCACCCAAATTTCAGAGAAGAGGTAAGGGACGTAGAGACACTATCAAAGAAAATTGATTTTTTACAGCTAATAACCTGTGCTTGGTGGCAGAACACAGTATCAAAATCACCATTCTGTGTTGAGATAATTTCACCAGCCTTCCCTGCTGTTCCTCCGACACTCCCACAGATCTCCATCTGCCACCAGCCTCCTCCTGCTCCTAGACGTTCAGATGACCACACAAGTAGGGTTCAAAACGTGACCCAGTAATTTGTATTGCATCTTTGATCTTCAGCTCCTTTTCCGCTGTGATACAGAGATTAAAGTCTCAGGAAGGGAAAAGTGGTGACATATCTTTCAGGGAAATTGAATTTTTCCTACTAGAGGTAAGAACACTTAAGAGGACACTTTATCCCCAGTACAACATTTCTCCTACTTTAGGAAAACAGTTTGGCCTGGAACAGAAGCGATGTACTCTGGATTCAACTCCCAGCTCTCCTCTCTAGCAAAATTATCTATTACCATATGAATAGTCCTCTCTGGGTTAGATGCAATAAGCCCACACCATTAAACTCTTGAGAAAGGTCTTAACATCTGGATTAAATTTGCATAAAATGCAGAAGAATTCTTGAACCACAGGCAGTTACTAGCAGGACCCTTTAGTATAAGCATCCCTCAGTATTCACAATAAAGAGAGGACACTCAAAGGGCCAAATGAAATGGCATATGGGCTCTTCATGTTTTCTCCATTCTTTATTTAATCCCCCACTCATTGCCATCACTGCACAGCACTGACCAGGCTGAGATTAAAGAGATATAGAGGGAGATAGTCCCCCATTAGAGAGAGAAAGGCATGCATAGAGTACCATATATACAGACCCATGTACCCCAAATTTCTCACTGAGAAAGGTCAAGACATTTCAGCTGTGTATACTAAGATGGGTGGTACTCAAGGCTTTGTGTTTTATCTTTGAAAACAAAATGATTCAACAATTTCAACAGCTAACCAATCAACTTTATGCCTGACACTGGACCAAGCAGTGGGGAAATAAAAATGAGCTTAAATGATGTGGTCACTTTATGGTTTTCAGAATTTGGCTGACAACAAAAACAAAAAAATGAAGTGGAGATTAGACCAAGAGTCAAGGGAGAAACAATGGACTGGGCAGAAGCCAAGAAGATTTTGAATATATTTTGAATATTTTTTGAAGATTCAGGATTATTATGAGGACATTCTTCCATGATTGTCAAGAGAAATATCCTGATAAAAGGAGGAATAAATAACCAAATTTATTAGTGTAAAGTACTTATTATAGACTTCTGTACTTATTAATATTTCTCAAGTTACTCAAGTAGATAATCATTACTTTTAAGCTTCCTATTCAAATAGTATTTGCATTCTCCTTCTTCCTCTCCTTTCTTCCTCTGCTGATCCATGTGTCTTCCCTCAGTTCGCTCCTTCTGCCCCTAGACCAAGACTACCACTCCCTGAAGCTGACATCTTCCACGTGTTGACCTGTTAAGCAGCTCCCATCAAGCATAAGTATCAAATGGACTTAGTCCTCCCATAAGGTATTGACATCCCAAATTTCCACCAACTATTATTGACCTCAAGGACAGTAGTCTTTAGAAGTAACCATACTAAAGCATATGAAATTCAGAGAACCCTGCCATTTAGCCATATTCTCTGAACATCAACCTCTCCATCTCCACACCCAACTTATGAGCTTTGTAAGTGGCTTAAATTGGAAATCATGAACCAGTTGGCTTCTAGAAAAAAAATCTATAACCCCAAGATTAGCTCAGTGAGAAGTTGGCGTCAAAATCAGAATTCTCCACTGCTCTATCTTCCACTTCATTTTTTTAATTTCTTCATTAATGTCAACATTGTTTCTAAATGAATTGAAAAAGCCCTACTCCCCACAAACTATTAATTCAAATTCATGTAGAATGTAAAGACTTCCTTTGAAGTCTTCCCAACTTCCTCATTTTTGTTTTTGTCTTTCCTCAAAACCGATGGTACTGGAAGTTAAATTGACTTTTTTTAATTTCAAATCCCAGTACAACTCAAACTGAAGAAAAGAAACTATTAGTACTCAAGTAACCCAGAAGCCACATTTGAAACCAACAGAAAAAGGAAATTACTGTTGTTTGCCTTGTCAAATCTGATTTAATAAGATTTTCCAATACATAAATTAGAGATCATGAAGAGCAAAGGCAGCATGTGAAAGAGATGGATGAGCTTCAAGGTCTGTAATCTGGGCAACACTGCTCTAGAAAATTAAGACAATTTTAAAGGAGCACCAGGAATGGGGTTAAACTTGTTTACAATATAAATATAGATGTAGATATAAATGTATATGCATTCTGCCAATGACCTATATTCTGGAGTTAAAATTGTAATCCAGGAACACTTCCAAATGATCCCTAAAAATAAATGGTAACTTTCATGAGTATTTGTATAATAACTGTGAAGAGAATGAAATGTAATATCTTTGGCAAACTAAGCGGGGATTGTCCCAGCAAAGAAAAATGGCCTCTCTGTGCCTCTTGAGGAGCTCTTGTGTGATTACATATGATTATATATGTGAAAGTAAAGGGTAATATGTAACGTTGTCTCTCAAACCTTGTAATAGGAGCTGCTCTGTTAGAAGATTCTGCGTAACTGGTCCAAAGGTAGCGATAATGTCAGCACAAGAGATAAACAAAGGTGGCTTTAGTCCAGTTAAATGTTTTTGTCCAAAAGTCTGCAATCACACTGATGAGAGGATACAGCTTTATTTGTTTTCTCAAAAAGAAGGCATGGATATTACTTTTTCCCCACTTGGGACAAAATGGAAGTGGAATTTGTACACTTTCCATAAGGAATTCCCGACATTTATCTTCTCTTTCTCCATTGGCCATGTTGAGAGCAGGGACTCCGTAGGAAGCATACACCTCCAAGTTTACATGAAGGACTAAGTCAGGCAAAGAAGATGCTTTTAATTAAGAACCAAATGGTACCTGTAATTACCTTCAATGTTATAAATAGGATGAATAGACTGCCTGTGGCTTAAAGCGGAAATCATGAATCAGAGAGATGGTTACCACAAAGTTGATATGAATTTCTGGAGCCATCTAGAGGGGAAAGAAGGAGAATGGGAGGAAGGAACAAAACACCAGACTCATTTTCTGAGCATCATCGCATGACAAGCACTGTGGTACATGCTTTACACATATTATGTGCTATGATGGCATGCCTCTACAATGCAGTTCCAAAAAGATCGAAAGACCATTCAAGTTTTTAAAAATCAATCTAAATGGAAGAGTATGGTTGCATTAAACTGTAAAAATAAGTATGGGTGAAAAAGGCACTTCTTTTTTTTTTTAAGAATTGGTCAAGGTGACTAGTTAATCTACTAATATGTATTTGATAGGCCTAGTATTTGGAAAGACATTATTATTATTACTTTTAAGCATGAAAATGTTGCTATTGCAGTCTGGATTTCTGGGAAAGCACAAGCCTTCTAGTTTGAACCTCTACAGAGGCCATTTGAATTAAAGATCATTGCTACCACATGTATGCATTTCACCTTAACTGACAGATAGGTAGGTATGGAAGAAAAACTGCCTATATAAATATTGTCCACCTACATTTTAAAACTAATAAATATCAACAAAAGCAGTGGTTCTCAAACATTAGATTTATAGGGGTCCCCTGAGTGTTCATGTACATGTGTACATCAAAAAGTTCTATTGTGGCAGATCTGCGGCGGGGGGGGGGGGGGGGGCATTTTTGCAAACACACCATGTGGTTCTGATGTAGATAGCCAGGTCCACACTTTAAAAACACACATCTAGAGTTTAGTGGTTGACATGACAGGATGACACTGGCCATAATTATTCTTATAGCCTGAAGACTGCTTTCCTGATATGGAGTCACCTAGCTTCATGCATTTGTTTGAAATACTGATTGACCCAGTGAAATGAAGGCAGACACAAAGTCCCTGGGAAATAGCATCAAGGTTACTAGGTAAGCTGTAATGAAACCCAAGTCATAACAACATAAAATTTGCCTACAGACCCTTCCTACTCATCCCCACTTCAACCTTTCTAACTTTTTCAAAAGAACAGCATCTATATAAACAGCTTTTATGAGAGCCTCCAACTGTGATAAATTATTACTTAGCAATGAACTTGGAATTGCCATGCTCTCCGGGGCTGGTGAGGATTCACGCTATGTCAGGAGGTCGGAAGCTTTCTGCTGCAGCAAGCCACACCTGTACTCACGGTGCATCCTTTCTTGCTTCTTCACTTGGCCGAGACCAGCCGTTCCATAGTATCTTCATTGTTCTTGTTCTTTGTGTCCTGCTTTTCTGGCAGTTTGAAAATCTGTCTCCTAACCCTGCTGATACCTGTGAGCCAAGTAAAAACTTTCATGCTCTACATTTGGCTTTCTTTAGTCCTAAAATTCTACCTCCAAAGTCCCAATTGCACCTCTAAAGACAGGAATAGAAATATCAGGAAGTGCGAACTTCCTGGCAAGCATGTCTGCCACCATTTCAAGAGCCTCCTCCTGCCCTGCTGACTCCTTTCGACAGCGCCAGTCCAGCTTTTCACACTCATGTCTGTGCACTCATGATTCAGTGAGCACGCCCTTCACATCAGCACTAATGGAAAGCAGGCTTGTGCCCTGAGGAGATAATGGACCAGCCCACCTGAAGAAATAAGCCCTCTAAATGCCTGAGGCAAATTGGTACCTGCCCAAGAAACCTCTCAGCAGGTAATGCTGGGGCAGTCCCACCCAGTTAAATCAGACACGGTCCCTGCATTTCTACCCACATTTTTTTCACCATTCTTAAACTTCAGAGAAGTGGAATGCATTCCAGCTAAGCTTATCTGGAAACTCTTGACTTTCATCTTTGTGGAAAGAAAAGGATTTTGAAAAGAAAATTTAAATGAAACTTCAAACCTCATTAACCATCCCTCCAGGGGTAGGCTACTGGCAATGAATCACAAGACTACCATGCCTAATGGGAAATGTAAGCTGACTCTGGACTTGAAATCTTAGAGCCAACGTGGGCTGTGCAGCCCCTGCTTTAGGTGAGAGGTGCTGGAGCCGACAGCCCGTGAGTGGGTTCCTCTGTTGTATCCAAAAGACACATTTAATGGGCAGGAGGAAAACTTGTTTTTATCACTCTGCCAACTCTTTCTTCAAGATTTATTGGTATTTATCAAGAGTTTCCATTTTATGTAAGTAAAAATGCATTAATGAGGAAATAAAGTCTTTCTTCACTTGACTTTCTGCACCGCAAGAATTTCTGTGACCTCCAACCTTCCAGTGAATTGCAGCAATGTTGAGGCAGGCCAAAGAGTCAAGAAAACCAAGTCTTGATTAGGTTAAAAAATCAGGCACAGAGATGTAAGGAAGGAAAATAACCATATTATAAATGTGCATAGTATTTCTTCGTTTTTTCTTTTCAGAGAAACTTCACATCTATTATCCTTCTCAGTGCAAGCATTACCCTTTCTGCCCTGAAATAGTTTTCGGGTATTAAAGTGCAATTGTAATTGGTTCTATAGGACAGGCTAAAAAGAGCAAACACCAGTGTGCTGTCTAGTAATATTTCTCTCTTTTAAACCAGATATAACAACAGTCTTCATGGGCTTATTGGGAGAATACATAGCGATAATTCTCCCTTTCTTTCCACAATTACCAGCACCCAGTTTCTGCAACCACAGTTCTCTATCTTCTGTTTTCACCAGCTTGTCCTGCAAACAGCCTATCTTTTCCCAGTCCAACTTCCCAGCTGTGCCCCATGTCCTCTTCATCATCAACATTCACATTGACTTTCCAAACACTTGCTCCCTAACAGTAAATGGCTTTGCTGGATTTTTACAATCATGGCAGACACATGGATTTGGGATAAACAGAATAACTAGAATAATAACTATTACTATTTTTTAAACACTTTGACTGTGCAAGCTACGTACCAGGCACTTATAACTACTGGTAAAGTAACCACACATAAAAGCAGGTATGACACACATTTCTTAACTGATAAACCTACAGAGAGGTTCAGTGACTTGCCCAGCTTCATACTGTTGGTAATCAAAAACTGAGAGATTCAAAATCAGGTCTGTTAACAATGCCCATGTTCTGAACCATTACACACAGTCTCACAAATGGACAGAGGAGTCCCCCTCTTCTCATTTGCAACAAATCTTCTCTGACTTGACATTACTAGCAAGGAAGAAAACACACATAGCATGGTATTTAACAAGTTTTTGTTTGTTTGTTTTTAACCATGGCCATGATTACCGTGGCTGCTAGTGCTGCTGCTAACACATCTCTTAATCACTCAAATGCTGTTAATGTTTTTGTTAATTTCATGTTTTATAAACAATAATATTCAGTAACACTCTTTTAGCACAATTAAATGTGCCTATGCAAACACTCAACGAATATCTGTTTTAGAGATTCTTAAGAATAATGACTAATATCATTTCTTATTAGTGTTCCATTGATATAAAACTGGTGAACCTTTCCATAGAAAGCATTCATTATAGATGACTACCATTTGATTTTGACATTTTTACTGCATGCATTTTGTTGCTGTTGTGCTTTGAAAGTTGATTCTCACCCCCCACATCACCCCTACTCTGGTACCCAGACAGTGTTTTGCCCACAGTGGAAGTTTAGCAAATATTTGATTTGACTGGAACCATTAGAGATATATTCATTCTCTAAAACATATAGCAGAGTGAAATAATCTATCCAGTGAGCTGTTAATCTGCTACACTATCAATTAAGGGCACAGCCATCCATAACAGCAACCATTAAAGACTATTAAGTCATTTATCTTAAAGTCTGTAGCAGATTTCTGTTGGCAGACTTAGACAGCTTAAAGCATCTGCAATAGGAGTGAATAGGTCAATAATCCATACATTAAATGGTCACTAAGTACTAAAACTCTTAGAAATGATAGGCCACTAGGGCTAAGACAGTTTCATTTATGGATATAAAATTCACTTTCAAAAGTCTCTAGATATTAATTTCCATGATAGACCACTCAAGATGTACTGAGAAAGGCATGTTTACATTCATTTATTCAACAAGTGTGTATGAAGCACCAGCCATAGCAATGGGATACAACTCATGAAAGATACAACAAAGCTGTCGTTAAAGAGCTTACCACCTAGTTGAAGTCTTACCTAAAGTCTTACGTGAAGTCTTATAATATTATAACAATTATAAACCCCTACTGTAAATGGACAGCATGGTTGGAAAGAAAGCCTATTATATTGAAGGAAGTTAATGTATCATCTGAGCTGAGTTTGGCTTGGTGACAAAGAACCACAAAGACTTTAAGGAGCAAAGGATATAGGGGCACCTGGGTGGCTCACTCGGTTAAGCATCTAACTCTTTTCAGCTCAGGTCATGATCTCACAGTTAGTGAGTTCAAGCCCCACATCAGGCTCTGTGCTGCCAGAACAGAGTCTGCTTAGGCTTCTCTCTCTCCCTCTCTCTCTCTGTCCCATCCTCTCTCTCTCTCTTTCAAAATATATAAATATACACTTTAAACAATTTTTTAAAATGAGCAAAGGATATAGAAACTCACCTGAAATAAGGGGATTACACAGAGCAGTAGAAAATGCATGGTGTCTCCTCACAGTTTCCCAAGACCGCTCCAAGTACCCAAAAATGGTGCATAGCTACCAGTGACATTTTACAAGCAAGTTGGGGAAATATCAGTTCCATATTGCTTAATTTTGCATTGTATCATGGTCCTTTTATACTTAAAGCCTTATATACCTACACAGAAATAATTTGCTATTTAAGGGAACATTTACAGACATCATAACTTTCCCACTTCTCATGCCAATCTCAATATTAGTAAAAATAACCCCTTAGGTGGGGTGATTAATGATCAGTGCATTCATTCCCCTGACTCTGCCTCCAGCTATGTGGCATCTAAGAATGCCTATATCCCCACATTGAGCTGGTTAGTAGCAAGTGTCATTAGAAATTTAAATTAAGAAACTAAGAAAGAATATAGATCAAAAAGATCTGGTGGATAAATGAGTAGAATAGTGAATACAAGAGAGCAAGATTGTGGAATGCTTTGTATTCTTGCAAAGCACAAAGATATGGAAAGCTAAGGTACATACTTATTAAAATCTGACCAAGTATAAAAGAAATTCAGGCAAAGGATGAACTCTGGACTTCTTATTCTAGCAATATGGCAGATAAATATACTAAAAATTCCTTTATAAATGAAATATCTAGAAATACTGGATGAAATATAATGAACACCCTTTGAAATGTTAGCTGAGATCATAAAATATAAAGGAAATACCTAGGGACTGGTGAAAAAAAAGAAAAGATAACTGAAAACCAGTATAGTAATGTAAGGTGAGATTTGGCTTCCTTGGGCATTCGTTCTTATCCATGACCTAATTTCAGGTTTAGATTTGCTTTTAACAACAACCTCTAGGGAAATAGGACCAAAGCACAAACTAGTCCTAATAGCAATAGTACTATTCAGTACTACACTGAATAGTAAGACTCCTTCATGATGCCTGGACCCTTGAAAAACTACACTCCTACTGAAGAAGTTGACATTATCTGAAAGATAAAGTTAAATAAATTGCTCCACGTGCAACACAAAGAAATATAAATTATGAAAGAGAAATTAAGAGACATGTTGAATAGAATGAGAATCTCCAACATATGTCAAGTTGGATTTCTAGAAGAAAATAATGAGAATGAGAAAGAGGGAATATTTGTGGAAACCATGACTGAGAGTCTCCAAAACTGAATTTGAAGATAAATGAATTCTAAGACTTAATTAATGGCAACAATGGAAAACAAAATACTGACTCTTATGGACTGAATGTTTGTGCTGCCACTTCTGAAATCGTATGTTGAAATCCTAACCTCCAGTGTGATGGTATTTGGAGGTGAGCCCTTTGAAAGATGATTGAGTCATTAGGTCTCACCCCTTCCATCATATGAGGATACAATAAAACAATAGTCTGCAAGCCAGATGAAGATCCTCACCAGAACTCAACCATACTGTCACCTTGAAATCACTGAGATTTCCAGACTCCAGAACTATGAGAAATAAATTTCCAACAAAAATTTAAATGTATTATAAGCCATCCAGGCTAAACTCAGACAGTGACATAATAGCACTAAGCATCCAGAGAAAATAACTGTCTGTCCAGAATTGTGTACATAGCTAAAAAGAACAAGAGAAAATTAGAACTGACTAGCAACAGAGTATCATTAAAAGAACTTGTAAAAGACACATTTCAGGAAGAAGAAACATGATATCAGGAGCAAAGTCTGAGATGCTAGGAGTAGTGAATAAAGAATCCAGCAAGTAGGGGCGCCTGGGTGGCGCAGTCGGTTAAGCGTCCGACTTCAGCCAGGTCACGATCTCGCGGTCTGGGAGTTCGAGCCCCGTGTCAGGCTCTGGGCTGATGGCTCAGAGCCTGGAGCCTGTTTCCGATTCTGTGTCTCCCTCTCCCTCTGCCCCTCCCCCGTTCATGCTCTGTCTCTCTCTGTCCCAAAAATAAATAAACGTTGAAAAAAAAAATTAAAAAAAAGAATCCAGCAAGTATATGGATAGATCTAAACAGATTATTTAAAACAATTGATTTGAGGGATATAAAACCAGATGAGGACTAAAATTCTGGATAAAAATAACATAGAAGATGGGAAGGGTATAATCATGTTTAAAGAATTCTAAAGTTATTTAATGTTCAAGAAGGAAGTAGAGATATTACATTTAAACTTTGGCAAATTAAGTGGACATATTAAAATTTTATGAGTAATTACTCAAAATTGTGAACTTCCAAAGCAGTGGGGGTAAGGAATGAAACAAACAAACAAACAAACAAACAAACACCTCAAAGGATTCAAAAGTGGCAGAAAAAGATAAACTATGAAGCCAAAAGAGGAAACAAATTAAAAATATAAGTAATAATAAATGTAAATGGCCTAACCTGTTCAGTTAATAGGCAGAAATTATATGCATTAAAAAATAAATACAGCTTAAGGCTTTGGACAAAAATCACATAAACATAGGGACTCAGAAATATTTAAAATAAAAGGCAAGAAAAAAGAATTTATCACTCAAATATCAGCCAGAAGAAAGGTAGATTAATACCAGAAAAAAAAAATTAAATAAAGAATTTTAGGGATAAGGGGAAGTTACTTTATAATAATAAAAGTTTTGATTCACAAGGAAGATTTATCAATTCTAAATTTATAAGCACCTAATCTTAACATGTATGTATGAGGCAAAAAAAATTAGACAAAACCGTAATAAGAAATTGACAATCCACCACAACAATGGAAAATTTTAATATACCTTTCTCAGAAATTGATAGATAAAGCAGACAGAAAATGAGTAAGGTGATAGAAGATTGGAAAAAACTATACACGAGCTTGGTTTAACTGACATACATAGAACTCTGCATACGATAATTCAAAACTAAAGATATTTTATGATAATCAACCACATAATGTGCCAAAAGCAAATCTTACCAAATAATAAAGTCTGTGTTTTCCAGCCACAGTGCAACTAAATTAAAATCAATAGTTATCAATCAATAACTATAGAGACAGAAATCAGATCAGTTATTGCTGGAAGCTAGGGGATAGAAGATTGATCACAAAGAGGCATAAGGGAATTTTGTGGGGTAACGGAAATAAGCTATATTTGATTTGGTAAATGGATTCATGACTGTATGTATTTGTCAAAACTCATCAGGGGCGCCTGGGTGGCACAGTCGGTTAAGCGTCCGACTTCAGCCAGGTCACGATCTCGCGGTCCGTGAGTTCGAGACCCACGTCAGGCTCTGGGCTGATGGCTCGGAGCCTGGAGCCTGTTTCTGATTCTGTGTCTCCCTCTCTCTCTGCCCCTCCCCCGTTCATGCTCTGTCTCTCTCTGTCCCAAAAATAAATAAAAACGTGGAAAAAAAAAAATTAAAACTCATCAAACTATACACCTCCTAAAGTGGGTAAATTCTGTTTGGGGTCAATGGTAAAATAGTCCTATTTTGCCATCTTGCTGATGTCACTTTACTCAAAATATCTTTATAATACAAAATAATGGTCTATAATTTTCTCATCTCAGTTATAAACCTAGAAAGAAAAGTAAAAAAATAAATAAATAAATTATTAGCAAACAAATCCAAATACTTTGGTTATTTTTTTGTTTAATCATTGCCAAGTTGGGTTTATTCTGGAAATAGCAGGCTAATGATTTAACACACCCATTTTTGCTATGAACATACATCTTTTGGAACCTTCACTTTTTCTGAGCAGTACTCAAGGGAAACTCTTCCAGAGATTTTTTTAAAATAAAAATCATTATAATTTATGTTTTCTTGTTATAAAATAATATGTTTATTTTAGAACAATTATAAAGTTTAGATAAGCTAATTACACAATAATCTCACCACTCACAGGAAACAATTTAAACTGCTGTATAACCTTCCACATCTCTTCCCTGTTTAATTGTTCACCTATTTCCTGCTTAATTTTAACTATTTTTAAAACCAATTTTTTTAATGTTTATTTATTTTTGAAAGAGAGACAGAGAACGAGCGGGAGAGGGGCAGAGAGAGAGGGAGACACAGAATCCAAAGCAGGCTCCAGGCCCTAAGCTGGCGGCACAGAGCCTGACGCTGGGCTCAAACTCATGAACCTCAAGGTCATGACCTGATCCAAAGTCAGAGGCTTAACCGACTGAGCCACCCAGATGCCCTTTAACTACTTTTTAAAAACAAACTCTGAAATGACCCAAATGATCCATTGATTTGGCATCATATATATTTATGCTATATCTACACTTTATCCCTAGAACGTAAGAAAATAATCCCATACCAATAATACAGTCACACAGATTCCCATACTCAGAATGTCACTGTCTTGAAATTCTTACTAATTTTATCTCTGAATTTTGTCAAGGAAGGCTGATGAGACAATGGAGCATGTACTGGGGCCTCCTACCACACTCTGCCTCTTCACCTTCCCAGAAGGGATCCTCAGCTGAATGCTCCCTGCCCCCCACCTAGCAAATGCAGCTGCCCTCTGGCCCCAGCCCTCAGGGAGAGCTGCAGTTGGACAATTAGCACCAAGTTGCAGGATAGGGCACAGGAGAAGTGGGAGAGTCTGCATTTACCCTCCAAGTATCTCTGCGCCTGAGGGAGCACATTAAATAGCAAATTAAAAAATAAGAGCCTGCAAAAGAAAGAAAAATCCATGTTCTTGCTGTCTGAAAAGATGTCTACATTTTAATATTGTTGTAGACCCCACAAATTATGTAGTCTGTCCTGTTTACCTTATGTACCCACCCTCTGGCCACTCTCATGGCCACATCGGAAGTGCCATCTATCCTAAATTTTATTTCATGTTCAAACAAGTCAACCTTGCTCTCCACACATCATTCCATCTGCTTCAATATTCCTCCTAGGTAAAAGAATTTTACTCCAACTATTGCCACACCAGGGCTACATGACGTATTCCTGCTGCATACTTGAACAGTGTTGTCTTTTTCCCTGTCCAAGTGTTAATACAATATACTGTAATGGCTTATTTGTCTTTGTTGCTGCTCCTGTTGACTGTAGGCTCTGGGAGGGCAGGAACTGTGGTTGTTTTTTCCCAGACAACCAGAACAGGTTGATGAATGAGCCTTACATTTCTACAGCACGATCTGATTTTCCCAGAACTTGAATCTTTTATCTAATTTCCTCAAACACACACACACACATACACACACACACACACACACACACACACACACATAGACCCCTTCAGTAGGGTTACATCATCGTTTTTACCTTACAGATGAAGTAAAGAAGATATGGTGAAGTTAAATGATTTGCCTAAGGCCACACAGCCTGTGGCATTATAAAAATAAAAACAAATACTAACATTTGCTAAGCGCCCAATATAGGCCTGGCTCTGTTAAAAGAACATTCTAAGTATGAAATCACTTCATACTCATCATCATCCTGGTTTGGTAGGTATATGATTAAACTACTTTGTAAGGAGGAGATTGTGAGCAATTAAGTAACTCATCCAAGGCTACAAAACCATTAAGACCTGGAACCAAACTGATGGCTTGCCATTTGGCTACAGAACTGCACTATTTCCCAACAAGCCACACTGCCTCTTTCATGGAATTGAACATAAGCTGTAGCTTCTGTTCTCAAAGGGTTAAATCAAGTATAGAAAGAAGATATAAATATACACACTCTGTGACACATGTATAATATATGTAGATAATATCTTTTGCCTAAATTAGATCATAGATAGTCAATGCTCTGGAAATGGAGAGGTTTACTCTATTTTGTGCCTGGAACCTCCATGAGTGCAGAGACCACATCTGGCTTGCTCACTATTACATTTCTAGGGCCTCGTAAAAAAAAAATGACATGTAGAAGGAACTTAATCATTGGTTGAGTAAATTAAAAGAAACAAAATGCCTGTTACCTCAAGTGCTAGAAAAAAAAAGCCCACGGAGGAGAGAGAACTTAGGCTACTTTGAAGACTGACAATAACTTGGATAAATGATGGGATGATAGGAGAGCATTTCAGGTGATGAAAACACAGTGAGAAAAAACACATGAGGACAGAAGCATGCTTGGGTAGGTTGCCAACAGACCAATTAGAAATGAAATGACAGATTCTTTGGGAGGACCAGTAGGAATATAGTTTGAAGAGGTAGTTGGGGCGCAATGATGCAGGGGACATGTCAGAATAAGAAAGTTGGACTTTATTCTGTAGGCTCTGGGGCATCTTTAAGTTTTTTGAGTACAAGAATAGTGTAATCCAGGGGCATTTTCAAAATATTAATATGGCAGCTGTATGGGGGATAAATAAAATAGGGATAAGAGTAAATACAGGAAGACAAAGAGATTTTTATAATTGTGAAGGACTGAAGCAACAGGAACCTAAACATGGGGTGGTGGGGAGAACCGAGCTAAGGAAAGGCTCAGTTTTATGAAGCATTATGAAGGAATCGCAGGACTTGATTAATGAACAGCAATGTGCTACTATTTCACTAGGATGTAAACACAATAAAGGGATAGGCAGGGTGAGGAAAGTCAATCCGGAAATTACCAATCATATTTTTAAATGTAACAATATTACTAATGAGAAAAAAAATGTTTTAATCTACAAACCCAACCCCTGGCAATAATCTTCTCCTAACTACACATTAGCACATCTTTTCAAATATATCTGTTGGATAGAACACTTCCTTCTCTCCCCAGGAATATCACTATCAGCTGCCTCTGCAAGGAATGCATGAGTCTAAATTATGTTGTTAAAAAGCTGCTGTTAGCTGCTAACAAATCAAATAGGGTGGATGGCCACCTTATCGTACCTCTTTGTCTGTAATTGTAGGTATGATTGCTGCTGTGGTGCTCCAGGTAAATAGCAAACTACAAAATAAAAATGGTCTCTTAATTTAATAGAGAACCAGGGTCCCTTAGTACAAAGATGTCAATCTGATTTTTAGACATTGCAATAAGATACTGTTAGCATAGCAATATGTAATTTGTGAATGATTAGCCTTCTGAATAATAAAAAAAAAACAGTGGCAGCCAATGTTATGTTAAATTGCCACCTAATTTTTCGGCAAAATACTTTTAATCTCATTTCAACTTCCTAAGTATATGCCGGCATAATATAGATGATGCTAGAATTAGAATTTAACAATGTTATTTTAATTTCTTATTAATTAATGAATGAATGAATTTTGAGAGAGAGAGAGAGAGAGAGAGAGAGAGAGAGAGAGAGAGAATACATGTGTAAGCAAGGGAGGGGCAGAGAGAGGTGGGGAGAGAGAGAGAATCCCAGGCAAGCTCCACACTGTCAGCCAGGAGCCCCAGGTGGGGCTCAAACTCACAAACCGTGAATTCATGACCTAAACTGAAATCGAGTTAGACGCTTACCCAACTGAGCCACCCAGCCGCCCCAGTGTTATTCTAATTTCTAATCTGATTTTATTATATTCTAATGGATTTCAATCATATTTCCTTTTAAAATAAATAAGATGGGGCCCACCCACCAGCATGCACATGGATTACAAATACTTAATAAATTACCTTTAATGCACCAACCCTCATACAAACCAAATATTATTTCCACCCCAGAGAAATGCTTTCCACTCCATCCTGAAGACATAGTACCAAAATAATGTAAATACGAAAGCTTACTATTTTAAGGCACTGTTGTGTAAGATTAGAGCATGGGGGGGAGGCTGCAGAAGGAAGAGTTTTAATGGTGTTAATATAAAAGACCTACATAAATATATATATTTAAATATATATATTTAAAATCCTTTAGTTGTCACAACATGGAGAAATTAGCCACCTCAATAAGAGGATGCTGACCTTTGCAAAAAGAGGAAGCATCTTACAGGGAGCTTGGTTTAGAGACACAGAGATGAAGCAACCATTCACAAGTGTAACAAGAATTCAGAGACTGAGCATGTGTCAAAGACAAGACATTAATATGCATCCATGTTCTCACCCACCCAATTTTTAAAAATAAATACATAAATCTGTATTCTCCCATTCAGTTTCTCCCCCATCCTAATCTCCTAAGGACTTAAAGTGGTCTCTTTGCCAGACTGGTTATTCTGAGTTACTCTGGAAAGTAGGTATAGCAGAGAAGCTTAAAAGAACCCAGTGCTCAGAAGGGCCCCATGCTTGGCTTAATGCTCTGCTGTAGCCATCTGGAAATTTTAATAATTTTTGAACAAGACCTCACTTTTTCATTTTGCATGGACTCTTACAAAGTACGTACCTGGTCATAATTGCAGGACCAGGGTCCTGGAGGGTGGAAGATCCATAATCAGCAGCATTTAGCACATGGCACACAAACAAACTAGGTAGGATGATCCACACTCAGCAGATATCAGTGGCCAGCTAGTCAGGTCAAGGGAAATTTCCAGGAAAGCCTCAGAAGACACCAGATAGTGGGTCCCTGAGGCCCTGAGGCCACTTCCACCTTCTACCATGCCTTCCACTATACTCAGAACCCCCTTTGGAAAGTAAGGTGGACCTTTGGTAGGGGAGAAACAACAGTAATAAAGAATTTGAGCTTTTTTTTTTTTGAGTTAATGTATTTGAGAGAGAGAAACAGCTCGAGAGAGAGTACAAGCAAGGGAGGGGCAGAGAGAGAGGAAGAGAGAGAATCCCAAGCAGGCTCTACCCCGTCAGCACAGAGCCCAAAGTGGGGCTGGATTCCACAAACTGTGAGATGATGACCTGAGCCAAAATCAAGAGTTAGAAACTTAACCAACTGAGCCACCCAGGTACCCCAAGAGTTTGAACTTTAAATTAGTTGAAGATTTATCAAAAATATGAAACCAAGATTTCTTTATAAATTTTAAGTTTTCCCATCATTTTCAGGTATAGAGCTCAAAAGCAAAGGAACATCAGTGATAGAAAATAAAATATTCCTTATTTTTTCCCCATCTAAATCATCATATATAAATTTTGACACTTCTACAGGAAGAAAGTAGTACATGCTCAGAAAATGAGCTATTTCAGGTTCAAGGACTTGCCTCAACACACATGAATTGTTAGAGTAGGCAGTTAGTTAGGTTCTAACAGGATGCCTAGAGATCAGCAAAGAGGAAGTTTATTGGCCAACTATGAGGAAATCACAGGCCTGTCCTGGCAGCACTCCAAAACAAAACCACAAGAAACCAGATCAAACCAGACAGGCCCAAGATGGCTGACAAAGTAGGCCAAAGTTCACATTATTCCTTTATTATACTATATTAACATACTAAAATCTCTTCCCTAAGAGTGCTGCAACAGGAAACCCCTGACCAAATAAGGAATGAAAAGCGTAATCCACATTCCTGAAAGAGACCACCCTGTTTCCAAGAAATGCCTTCCTCAAGTAATTAATAGTCTACCCTTTTGTTAACAACTGCCAATAAAAGGTAGAAACCCAAACCCCAGTGGGTGCTGCTCTCACTTGAGTTCACCCACTCATGTCTTGAGAGAATACTTTCACTTTGATAAACTTTCCTGCTTATGCTGGTGATCCACTGTGCTGTGTCTGTCCTTGAATTCTTTCTCACGGTGAGACCAAGAGCTTCCCACTACATCCTTTGGATGGGCCAGATAGAGACCTCGGGGTCCAAGACCTCCCCAGTACCCCTGGTAACAGATTCATATCCATGAATATTTAGGTGTTTATGCCATAGTTTGAGACTCTATTTTGTTAAGCATTCTGAATAAATGATGGTCAGAATACTGGTTTTGGGATTGGGGAGGGATACCGTGTCCTCTTTAAGCAATCATCTGGACATGTAACCCTGAAATAGGTGTGTCTGTAAGGATGCTTGGCAGTAAAATATGACAATCTAGAAAATATGTAAAATATACATTCCAGAGCAGATTTTAGACATATACCAGATGGCTTGTCATTGTTTTTTTTTCCCCAGAGTTCCTTATAAAAACATGAAATATTTTGCTTCTCTTTAGATCAAGCCTACTCAAGCACAACAGATGATAGGATTTCCCACTTAAGAAAATGCTTCATTACTTCAAAAAAATATAGATGGCTATAAAATGAAGAGGCAAACTCACTGGTATTACTCTTCCCCATCTGTTTCTCCCTCATGCACACCCTTTCTTCACCAAAAAGTTCCCTGACCAGTTATCCCTTATTTTTAGGTTAGTCCATTTGGTGGCCTCTGCACTCTATTTTACT
Organism: Prionailurus bengalensis; assembly: GCF_016509475.1. Classification (NCBI taxonomy): domain Eukaryota; kingdom Metazoa; phylum Chordata; class Mammalia; order Carnivora; family Felidae; genus Prionailurus; species Prionailurus bengalensis. Next base: position 81,401,955 of record NC_057349.1, on the reverse strand, counting down.
AAATTAGAAAAGAAGGTCATGGTAAAGAACATGGAAAGCTTTGACAGAAAGCCATCTATCTACAGTTTACTTGGGAGTTCAAGGCCAAGAGTAATTGAGATTAATTTCCCCCAAATGGGTAAGGTGTGTTAAGCCCATAGGGTAGCACTTAGCATATAATAGGTGATCAGAGTGTCAGTCACTTCCATTATTTTGCTCCAATCAGAAAAGGATCATTTTGCCGACAAGATCTGTGCTGAGACCTCATTTCTCTCTCTGCTGCCCTTTTGGGGAATCCAACCTGAACCAGACATCTTAAGACAGCTGGTCAAGTATGCCTAAGAATAGCTGGAGCAAGGATTTACTTGAAAAGATCATTTGATTATAAAGCGATTAGAGTTTGTTGTCATGGTTTTATGGTAAATATCGCCTTATATTTTATTAAAGCTTCTCAATTTTTGTATCCATATAAAAGCACCATGAAGGCATAGACCATGCCTATTTGGTTCATTATCACATCTCTGCATCTAAGATAACACATAGTAGGCACTTAATATATATGTGTTAAGTGAATAGGCAAATCAAGCAAAATGTAAATGGTGACATTTAAAATCACATAGCCCAATTCCTTTTAGAGTGGCCCAGAGAGTTACCCAAGGTCAATAGAATATGGAGCTAACCCTAAAAGTAATGGATTTCTATGTCCCACTGCACAGATCCCTGAATTATTAGCACTTTCTCCAACTGAAATAACATGCACATAATTTTCTTCCCAATTATTCTGGCTGAGGGATATACAAAAGGTTTCGGTGGGTGGAAGATTTATAGCACAGCTTCTGGGAAAGCCTAGAAGCACCATGGGGCAACTGCAAAAGGTCTTATGGTAATTAAATCAAGAAACCAAGAGACCCCTGGAGGCCTGCACAGTAGGCGCAGGGACTGCCCTCCTGGAGGAAGGCACTTTTGCTGACGTCCATTATATAAAAGATCCTTAGGCAAGCAAGAATGAAAGCAAATATAAGAAAGGAAAAATGCCCAGGGTTTCCTATTGTTTCCAATGTTCTCATACACACCGACCTCTAACATACCCTTCAGCTCCACCGAAATATTTCCCTCTCCTATTGAAGCTGGGTGGATAATTCACATCCTAAAATTCAGATATACTACAAAAAAAAAATACAACTTCCTTTGTAATCCCTCTAACTGAACTAAATCTCTCGTGAACACCTCCGTTTCATTGGGAATTGGGAGAAGGGGGAAGGTGGAAATAGAAATGATTGAAGAAGTAATTTTAAACTCATGAATTCAATACTGCTCTGTCTTCTAAGTTGTTTTAAAAGAATTACTTAAAACTTTATTTGGAAAAATACTCAGTCTGCCAAATTTTTCTTATGACACCCCACATTTTTGATGGAAAGATGGCATCTGGGTATAAAGAGTAAATTATTAAGTCCTCAGTATGATGGGGCTAAGGGTAAGCCTAGATCCACAGAGGGTCCTGAGAGTTCTATCACTAGGGCAGCCCTGGGCCATGAGGTCCTGTGTTGTGACCACTGTGGAGGGAGGGAGGAGACACTGTGCTAGAGAAGCAGCTGGAGTCCCTGATCAAAGTACTCATCTCTGGTTGAGAAGGGCCCCCTGATGCCTGCTGGCCCATTCTACATCTATATGTTTCCCCAATAGAGCCCATGGGAACTTTGAAACCTGTATCTCACCCACTGGCTTTGGAAATGGAGAAGTGCCAGATTCATCTTAACCCATAGCTAAATCACATCCTGCCACCAATAGCATCAACTTCAGTCTATTCCTACTCATACAGGTTGGCTGCCTCCCCAGGCTACTCCCAAGGAAATGGGACACTTTCTTTCCCCTTCCCAGTATCAAGAGTGTTCTCTTCTGTTTTCTATTTGGTGAGGACATCCTGAAAGGCCAAATCCCCCTTCTCTACCCTATGGATGTATTTGTTCTAGAAGGTATCTGCCTTTACCTACTGTAGGGAATCATGACTGAGGGGGAATGAAAATACATTGGTTTATATTTCTAAAAATCTATATCCATTTAACTATAATCTCAGAGAGTTCAAAAGGATACAGGTTTTACTCCTATGATTTGGGTCAGACATTGTTCAAAGATGAAGCTACTATATATTAGAAAACTCAAAAATAAGTAACATAATATAACATAGTAAAAAATCTTACTCAGTGTAGTGCAGTGAACTCTATTTAACATCCCTAAGTCATAACTAAGCCTTGATTTCTTTAACCGTAAAATGTAGATAATAACACCTGCTCTGCCTACTTCACCTGGGTGTAAGGAAAAGAGCTGGAAAGACATAAAGTTTAAAGAAATGAAACTTAGGATAGGAAATCCATAAAACAAGGTTTTATCCTTGAGCCCCAACTCTATGACATAATGGGAATGCACTAAACATACAGCAAGAAAAGCCTGACCAAACATCCTCTGACAGCCTCTGAAGGATCAAGCAGCAATGTCCCATCACACAACATAAAGCTTGCTGGGGTATATAAAGGTGCTATTGTTGAACCAGATTTTATACATATTCTTTCTCTTCTATTCATAGAAAAAGCCACATTTACATGAGTGTGGTTGGAAAGATTTGCTGTAGAGCAGCAATTTTATGGAAACGTGTGTGTGGGAAAGGTTTGATTGAAGTGCATATAGCAATCCTTTAAGACTGATTTAATAGAGAGAAATGCCTGCCAGCATCTGGAGCTCTGCACTGGAGTAGCTCAGAGCCACAGATGCTACAAACATTTCAGGAGCCTTCTGCTGGCTAGAAATTGGCCACATTTTGAATCAAATCATTCTGCCGAGCAGGATTATTCTGTAGTAGTTCTCCCAGCATCTGGAACACTTTGCCAACAATGAGTGTATTTTTGTGAACCCAAATCCACAGCAAGGTATATGGGGGAGGACCTCCCCCAAAAGATGAGCAGGAAGACAGAAAGGCTGAGAAACACAGGTGGCACAACGTCCAGCCTAGAATGGATCTTCTTCCAGATGCTCAGCTCTGCCTTGTTCCGAGGATTGCTGCAGGGTCTATACACCCTAACCCCAACTTCCATGTATCCAAAGAGTAAACTGACATCTAAAATGTCAGCTATAGGTTTCTGTCATGTTTAGAGAAACAGAATCCTCTTAAAAATGAGAAAAGTGTGAGAATTTAAAAATAACTCTTCAGTTAGCTGTGGCTTTCTAATACCTTCTAACTCACGAGAACCAGTTGCTCCTGAAGAACATAAGCAGTGGCCTGTGCTTCTGGTTCGTGAGCTTCTTTCCCACATATTGCCTTACGTGATCCTCTCAAAAATCCTGGCATAACAGCAATGCAGGCATCACTATCCCAAATGGAGAGAAGGATCCAGAGATAATATGCAGAAAACGTATTTTCCAGGGGTGCCTGGGTGTCTCAGAGTCAGTTACGCCTCCGATGTCGGCTCAGGTCATGATCTCGCTGTCTGTGGGTTCAAGCCCCACATCGGGCTATGGGTTGACAGCTCAGAGCCTGAAGCCTGCTTCAGATTCTGTGTCTGCCTCTCTCTCTCTGCCCCCACCCCGACCCATACTCTCTCTGCAGCTATCAAAAATGAATGAATATTAAAAAAATTTTTTTAAAGACAGAAAAAAAAGAAAATGTACTCATCTGGCAAGGAGAAGGAAGAGCCATGATGAAAACCCAGATCTTCAAAGTCTCAGATGAATCCCTTTGCCTTTTCCCATGACTTCTCAATCATAGATGTTTTAAAGTTTGTTAAAGAATATGACAGGCAGTTGTGCTTCTTTCAGCTATAATCCTTGCAATTGATAGGTTTTCTTATACTACTTTTAAAAGTTAGATATTTCAGGGGCACCTGGGTGGCTCAGTCAGTTAGGTGTCTGACTTCGGCTTGGGTCATGATCTCACAGTTCATGGGTTTGAGCCCCGCATCTGGATCTATGTTGATGGCTCAGAGCCTGGAGCCTGCTTTGGATTCTGTGTCTCCCTCTCTCTCTTCCCCTCTCCTGCTCGTGCTCTGTTGTGTGTGTGTGTCTCTCTCTCATTCTCTCTCAAAAAATAAATAAACATTAAAAAGAGAAGTTATATATTTTAAACTGCAAAATCAAGGTTCTCCCCTACCCTATTTCTCTGTTCATATGATTCCTTGCCAACCCCAGGGAAGATGAGCAGCCGTCATTTTTCTCCCTGTTTAAAGGGTTCAGAGCTATCAGTTATTTTCATCTCTCCACACAAGACGCAGGTACAGATACAAATTAGGATGCCAAAATAGTATTGATTAGCTTTAACCAAATAAAATTTGTAATTTATAAAAATATGGGATTCTATCCAACATCTGAAAAGAATAGAAGAAAAAAGAAACGTGTGGGGGGCACCTGGGTGGCTCAGTCGGTTAGGCATCCGACTTCGGCTCAGGTCATGATCTCGCGGTTTGTGTGTTCAAGCACCACTACAACTGGCCAAGGAAACTAAATTAGCTTTAGAAAGTCTTTGGGATGGCACCAATATAAATGCTTACTTTTCCACTTCTAGAATTAAATGGAAAACAAAATGCGGACAAGTCTATATTCATTCTAGGCACAAGTCAAAATGTTTAACCCAATTCTGCCAGATACTCAAAGGCCTAGATTGAAGGATGCATAGAAAGTCAAATCACGATTCTCCTTCTGGAAAAGCAGAAGTCAGTAAGAAAAGTCAAGAAGACAACCTGAAAGAACTGAACAAGAAGCAGAAGCTGGAGGCAAAAGTCTTACAATATGTGCATACAATGGAATATTATTCAGCCATAAAAAGAAATACATGCTACACCATGGATGAACTTGAAAACACTATGCTAAGTGAAATGTGCTAAATGCAAAGGGACAAATATTGTCTGATTTCATTTATATGAAATATCTTGAGTAGGAAAATTCATAAAGACATGAAGTAGATTAGAGGTTCCCAGGGGCTGGCGGAGGGTGGGAAAAGAAGGAAAGTGTATTGCCTAATGGGTGTAGAGCTTCTGTTTAGGATGATGAAAAAGTTCTGGAAATACAATAGTGGTGATGTTTGTACAACACTGTGAATGTACTTAATGCCCCAGAATTGTATGTGTAAAAATGGCTAAAATGCCAAATATTATGTTATGCATATTTTACCACAGTAAAAAAAAAAAGTTGGCAGAGGGGAAAAAGGATAATTAAATCAATTGGTGAATGGACAAAACATTTAAATAGATATTCAGAAAATATGAAGCCCAAATGGCCAATAAAAATTGGCCTTCTCTTACTCATCAGATTAGAAAACAATAAATAGTCTGACAATCACAAATATTGGAGAGCATGTGGAGCAATGGGAATATTGATACAGTGCTCATGGGAATGTAAATGAGTATTCACCACCTTGAAAAGTAAGTCAGCAATCTACTATCTAGTAAAGTTGAAGTACATATCCTAGGACCAAGCAATCCTCTCCTAAGCATGTATCCCAGAGAAATTCTTGCATATGTACCCAAAAAGTCATGTGCAGCTGCTCTCACAGTAACTGTCAAAACCTAGAAACAACCTAAATGTCAATCAAAACATCAATGAATAGATTATTTGTGGAATATTCATATAATGGATAACTACATAGTCATGAAAATGAATAAACTAGAATTACACATATTTACATGGGTGAATTTCACAAACATAATGCTGAGCAAAAAAATGGCAAGTTTCAGTAAAATAGACTATCTCCATAAAACATTAAAATATGAAAAGCCATATGCCATTTTCCTTCTACATATTTATCACTGCATTCTATGTATTACTGTCTTTAGAAAAAAAATAAGATATAAATGGGAATAATAATTACCAAATTCAAGATAGGGTGACCTCTGATGGGGTGGGGATAAAATGAGAAATGACATCGGAGTTTCAACTTACTGGTAATATTTATTTCTTAAGTTGAGTGATGGATATACAGTTACTCATTATATTATTATTTAGAGATTTTTCTATGTTCTAACAATTCAATACAACTTCTAAAAAAGAAAATTAGGGAGAATCATATACATTTTTAAGCATACCTTGCCAAAGGTATTGTGAATTATGAATTCAGAACTATCACAGCACATGATCTAGTTCTGGGTAAAACATGCAAAAATGCCTAACACCCAAAGTTCACAAATATCAGGCCATATAATATAAAGATTGAGAAGGGTAGCCCATAAACCCAATAGCCAAGTCCTGGGAAAATAATTCCATAAAACCTTAACAGTAGACATAAGAAATGGAAAGAAAAATATATATTTCATTGCCCCTCAATTCCCTTTCTAATGTTTTGAGTGTTTGTGCCTGATTTATTTTTCCTCATCTAATTTCTTTAAGTGCTTCATTCCCATAAGCCATGTAAAATTTATATTTACAGAAGTAGGGCTCAGATATGACCAAATGAATGATTCACCTTTAAGTATCCATATACGAGGCTGTAGGAACTCTGTCCCCTATTTCCAGAGTTTGACACCCTCATCCCGGGTGAGTTTAAGTATCATTCACAATACTCTATCCATCTTTCCATGTGCCAAGTAAAGAACCAGGAGTCATTTTCATATTCTCCTTGTTCAACAGTTTCACACCTGCCTGAATGCAATTATTATATGAAAAGTCATACCAACATATGGGAAATGGAAAAGAACACTAGGTGGGTGCCCCTAAGAACTCACAAAATTAGTTACACAGACTTCTATATTAATGTAAATATATCCAATGTCTAATACAAAATCTTTAAGGGCCTTCATCTTCAAGGGAGCAAAAGAGTAGTTTATTCCCTGTTTTACTAACAGGAATAAAACTTGACTAAGTGGCTCAACTCACATCACATGTCAGAACTTGGTAACTTAAGAAAATTATCTCATTTAATATGTGTAACAATTGTATTATTGAATTAAATATTAATAGTGCTATTATCATCACTATTATTATTCTCAGGAGCAGGATCAAAATGGAAAATCAAATTGCATATTTTTAATTCCTGTGTGGTTTCTGGCACATGGTTCCATCTCCATCAATGATATCGTGCCCTTACCCCAGTCCAGAATACAGAAATAAATCCAATTCTACTCTGCCTCCTTGGCAACAGGAGTCCCCAATAGCCATGTACAGTATCAACTCACCTTATTGAGAAAATGGTCACGAAGGCTTCTCTTCATGTATTTTGAATTTTTCCATCACTGAGAAAATATTCACTATACATAATTGCATGCTTTCTAATACTGCTTTCCTTCAAATTGGATTTTCCCCCCATGGATTTTAAAGCTACTTCCAATAGAGAAAAGTAAAAACAGTTGTAATTTCAGCAATTTGCCATTTTTCTCCTTTTGGGATAGTTTTACTCATTGTATTTGAAGGATAAATAACTAAATGTTCTTGAAATATTTAATGTGAAAGAGATGCAAAGACTTTCAACACAAGGAAGCACATCTAATATGCCACAAAAGGTAGCTTAAAAAACAGAACCCCTTTTAGTAGATACATAAACTCCTATTTAACTACCAGCACTCTCCATTTCCTTATTCCTGCCCTATAATGAGCCATTTCATGTTTATTGGTGTTCAACTTAGTTACTCGTGCCACTTAATATAATCCCATATGGTTAAGGCTTTGAGAAGCCCCACACAAAAAAAGTAAATCAAACAAGAAGCAAAAGGATAATGTAACCAAGAGCCAATCTGGAAGTAAAACAGAAAAGTATGTCTTCTCAGACTGCAGAGATTTAAACATGCCATGAAATTGTATCAAGCTATTGTACTGCTTTTACATAACTTCACATTTCTAAGTACTGCAACAATCCAGAGAGCCACATTTTTTCCAGTTGGTTTAAGTATTCACCACTCACTAGTCCATCAGGTTTTCCATTGGCCTAAGTCAAGTCACATAAATCAGAGGCATTCCCTACCAAGAATCAAATTTTGAAGACTAGGATTATTTGGGGAACTGTATTATTTTTGTATTATAGATTTATAATGAGGGTGTGATCCCCTCACTCCACATAAGACTTTTTTCTTGAAATAGCAGTTTTAGAACCCATCTCTGCCAAAGGATTCTCATATTGCATTTATTTAGGAAGCTGGTCTTGGCCGAGTCCATGGGCATCAAAAGCTGTGATCATTTACGGTATCAGCTTTCCCAGCTACTAAAAATAAACCCCAGAAGAGGATGGAAAGGATATCACATGTCACTGTGAATACTTACTAAAACAAAGAGACTGGAAAACTCATTTGAGTTTTTAGTAATAAAATATAAGCCTTTTAGTAGACTTTTGCTTTCTGAGCATCACTCTCAGGGCATGATTAATAAAATAATCACCAACACTGACACAGCACTTAATATGTACCAGAAGTTGTTCTAACTGCCTTACATGGATTAAATCATTTGGTTTTCATAACAACTCCTTGAGGTTTATTCTACAATTATCCTCGTTTTACAAATGAGAAAATTGAGACACAGAGAGGTTAAATAATTTGTACAGGGTTACACAGACAATGAGTCATAAAGTTAAGAGTCAAACTCAGAAAACCTGACTCCAGAGTCCATAATGTTCACTCTGACCCACTGTGGCACAGCACAATGCTGCATATCAATCAAAATACATCTAAAACATTTAACCAAAACCAAAAGCATGTATTAAATAATTAATCTCTTCATTACCCTTTGGTCATTCCACATTCATTTTTTTTTCATTCCACACGTATTTATTATGAATCTACTTTGTGCTAGGCATGATCCTAAGAAGTGGGGAGAGAGAAAAAGAAGAAAATAGTTTTAAAAATGCTCAGAGACTACTAGGAAAGAGACAAAAATAAACAGATAAAAGGGAGAGAGAGAAAGAGAGAAGCCGAGAATGCCATGAAATAATATATGTCCAGTGCTAGAACTAAAATGACAAAATATATCTTAACCTTTAAAAAAAAATTTCTCATCACTGATCTTTCTTGAAAATCAAAATACAGGCTTCCTGTGTCCCACCTCCCACTGCTATCATCTCCAAGAGCCTGAGGTTTATGGCAGTTTACTGTAACATTTTTCTTAGCATTGAGTTAGAATTCCAATATTACCTTTCTAGTTTTTATATTCCCTTTGATATTCTAAAGCCAGTGTGAAAGTTGACTTTAAAAATTCTCCATTGATAGCAAAGTTTGCTATGCTAGCAGCTTCAGACAGGGCAGGTGCCTGAACACGGCACAGATCCAACCACTCCATCATGCCTGACCCAATGTGAGTGAGATCATTAAAATTCATGTGCCGATGTCCCAGTATTGCAGAATATTTCTTTATAAACCGAGATTGTATAGCTACCGAGGCTCTTCAGAAACCATTTACAGGCTGCACGGAAGTAACTGAAATGACCTGAGCTAAGGAACAGGAAAGACAATTGTCCTGGGAGGGCACAACTGAGTCTCGCTTTTTAGAGTCAACAGACTGATTCTGCTTGAAGTAAAGTTGTGCCTTGTTTCCAACACCCTCCACCTTGGGCTAACTGCTTGAGGCTTCAGCTCAAAGTGAGACCAGAATGACTTCCTTTCTGGAAGGATTAGGCCGCAGCCTGAAGCTTCCTATTCTGATTTTGAAATCTTCACAGTCATTTAGAAGATGGCTTCTTACATCTGTTCTGCTTCCCTACTCCACATGAAGCCCTGGATCTCCCTCCTTACCCTAAGGAGTTGCACCTGTCATGAACTAAATCATTTGAGGTCTCTTCCCTAGAATTAAATGCAGCTTCATTTGCTGTTTGGATTATATAAATTTTAAACAGGAAGGCAGAACAGCACCTAAGACCAATTGGTTCCTGTCCTCTACTATTGTAGGGGCTTGAGTCATTTGCTCTTCTTTGCCTCAAGTTCCCTTTCTAGCAAATGACAATAATCCCTGTTGATGTCAGTTTATAAGAGACATAACTGGTGTGCATTTTTAAAACTACATTCATTGGCTCTCTCAGTTCCTGAAATGTTTCTTTATGAGTTTCTCCCATAGAATTGGGATCAATTTTCATTTTCTTCTGCTCCATTGCACACAAGAATCATCAAAAGTTTATATGGTTTCCTGTAATTTGAAAAGTGATGATCTCGGTGTCTGGGTGGCTCAGTCAGTTAAGCTTCCGGCACTTGGTTTCATCTCAAGTCATGATCTCAAAGTTCATGGGATCGAGCCCAGCATCAGACTCCACACTGGACATGGAGACTGCTTGGAATTCTTTCTCTCCCTTACCCTCTACCCCACCCCACCAAATAAATAAATAAACTTAAAAAAAAAGAGGGGGTCTGATCCAGTGGGCACCTCAACTGACCAGGCATCAGTCCGGTCCTGAGGCCTCATTCCTTTTTAACCTCTGGCTAAGTCAGCTCTTACCTCATCTCCCTCTTTTCTCTCTAGTTTTTCCTATTCATTCACCAAGTATTCATCAATCACCTGTAATCATGACAGATACCAGTTTGCTGTCATTATTACATGCTAGGGAGCAACAGTGCATATGGTTGGTCCTTGTCCACAAAGATTTACATTTAAGAGGAAAGATGGGTAAGGGAACTTCCCACTATGGACAGCCTCAGCCTGAAACTGGTTCATAGAGCAATGCTGACTTGAAAGAGAAAATTCTTAAGCAGCTTTGACCTTTCCCCCATGCTCACTCCTAGCCCCAATTTAGGTCATATAGGAGTAAATCTATGTCCCTAAAGGTCAGATCCAGAAAGTAGAGCTAAGTTATTTCTCAAGACCTTCTTGCAGCTAGAAAAGCATGACCCCCACTGACACCTGCTTATGGGAGAGCACTGTTGTGATGTCTTCATTCTTATTCATCAACTTTTTCCAGAGTAATGGAGACCAAGTTGGCCACTGTGTGGCCCAGTTCCCATGATTGTAAGCTTTCAGGTAGTCTATTCCCAAAGCCTTTATTCTGATCATTGCCTCAACTAAGGAAGGGGCTTGGGGTTGCTCACTCCAAGCCTCACCCCAGAGGCTAACTCTGCACCCCCAAACCAAACTCAGCAGAGAAAGCAATGACTGTGCATACAAGGTCATCCTGACCCTGTCAGGGCTTCCAAGATCTACCAACCCCACCATGCCCACTAATACCACTTCTATCACATGTACCCCTGCCTTTCTGCTCTGTTCTCATGTGCACTTGAAGTCACTCTCCCACAATTCCAAGTCCAGGTTGCCTTCCTGACACACTCTCTAAAGAGTGATAGCTAACACTTCAATTTGGCTTACTATGCACCAGGAACTATTCTATTGTGTGAGTGTGTGTACATGCACATGATTTTCAATCTTCACATGAAAATTTGACCCTAGGAGGGAGGGGCCAAGATGGCAGAACAGCATGGAAGGTTTTTTTGCAACTCTCATCCCTGAAATGCAGCCAGATCAACACTAAACCATCTTGTACACCTCAAAATCTGATTTGAGTATTAACACAACAATTTTCCAACTGGAACCACAGAACTAAGCAGGTACACAACGTGGAAAGGTGAACTGGGCAAGAGAGAAGCCGCAGAGGGCAGAGAGCTATTTTTGCCCTTGGGGAGAGGACGGAGATGGGAGTGGGGGGAGATTATTGGAAAAGAACCCCCTTAAAAAAGCAGCTGGAGAGAACGCAGACAAGTGGAAATAGCCACAAGGACTGAACAAAAAAGGGAGAAAGGAGAAAGTTTAAATCCAATTAAGACTCTGTAAACAGGGGGAGCGCAGAGTCTGAAATTCCACAGCTCAATATGTGGCAGTTCTCTGGTGGGAAGGGCAAATTCCCAGGAGTGGAGAGTGAAGTCAAAAGGGTCCACGGGCCACCTGGGGAGCAGCAGTTCCTCTGCTGGGGGGACATTTGGTAGGGGCTGTGTAGCCATCCCACAGGCAAAGGTCCCAGAAGACCCCAGAGAACAACCACATTTGCTGGTGCTGGAACAACGATGTTAAGGGGGAAGTCTGGCACCAGATGTGTGTTGTGATTTTCCATAAATCCTGAAACGCTACTGCTACAAGATTGTGAGAACATTTTCTGGGACGGGCTGGCACCCAGCCATAGTCTCTGGGTGTCTGCAGCAGCACAGTCTCATGAATGTTCCTGGGGTTGGGCCAGCACCTGGCCATTGCTCAGTGAGATCCTCCCCCAGAAGGTCTGATTGAATCAAAGCCTCAGTACCTCAGAAGTGAGGAGATAGGAAACACAGCCCCATTTGAGAAAAAACTCAGGACAGAGGTGCTGCCTGGCAGCCTAACAGTTTGGTCACAGACAATATAGAAGCAGGGAGTGGATGGATGCCTGAGACAAAGGAGAGGTGCTTGATTGCCAGTCGTGGAAAGCACAAGAGTTCTGATACTAGAGACTGGGTAGCTGGGTGATGCCATTTTCACCCCTCCCACAGATGCACATACATGCCTACATGTGCCACAGCAATCCATCCCAGGAATGTAAGCAGCGCCATCCAGTGAACAGAGCTGTTACACTAACCCTGCCCAAATGGGCCAACGTCGCTCTTCAGGAACACCACAAGTCTCTCCACCTGCTTAGTTTACAGACTATTAAGTGCTTCATAGCTTGACTTCTATGGAAAACTAGATGCAATTTCAGTGGTATTTCATTCTGTTCGCTGTTCCTTTTATTCAATTGTTTTCTTTTTCTTTTCTTTTTTTATTCTTGAATACAGAAAGAGAAAACATCTACTTTTATTTTCCATTTTTATTAAAGACTCTTATTTAATTTTTTCTATATTTTTTACTTTTTGTAAATTTTTAAATTCTATTTTGCTTTCATCATTTCATTTTATTCTATTTTATTGTATTTAATTTTCTCAAATTTTCAAAATTTTTCCCCTTTTTTCTTTTTTCTTTTCTTTTCTTTCTTATCTTTTTCTTTTTTCTTTAATCTATCAAGTTGCTTTCAACAGTCAGACCAAAACACACCTAGGATCTAGCATCCTTTATTTGATTTTTTTGTGTTGTTTTTATTTTTTAATTTTATTTTTTTTTACTTTATTAATTCCTTTTATTCCTCCAAAATGACAAAAAATAGGAATTTACCCCAACAGAAAGAACAGGAAGAAATGATAGCCAGGGTCTTAATCAACACAGATACAAGCAAGATGTCTGAACCAGAATTTAGAATCATGATAATGAGAATACTAGCTGGGGGGAGCCTGGGTGGCTTCGCCAGTTAAGCATCTGACTTTGGCTCAGGTCATGATCTCGCAGTCTATGAGTTCGAGCCCCAAATCAGGCTCTGTGCTGACAGCTCAGAGCCTGGAGCCTGTTTCAGATTCTGTGTCTCCCTCTCTCTCTGCCCCTCCCCTGTTCATGCTCTGTCTCTCTAAGTCTCAAAAATAAATAAACGTTAAAAAAATTAAAAAAAAAAAAAAAGAATACTAGCTGGGGTTGAAAATAGATGAGAACTTTTTCTGCAGAGATAAAAGAAGCAAAAGGTAGTCAGGATGAAATAAAAAATGCTATAATTGAACTGCAATCTCAAATGGTGCCATGGTGGAAAGGCTGGATGAGGTAGAGCAGCGAATCAGCAATATAAAGTACAAACTTGTGGAGAATAATGAAGCAGAAAAAAAGTGAGACTAAGGCAAAAGAGCACGAAATAAAAATTAGAGAACTCAGTGACTTATTAAAAAGGAATAACATCAGAATCATAGGGTTCCCAGAAGATGAAGAGAGAGAAAAGGGTATAGAAGGGTTATGTGAGCAAATCATAATGGAAAACTTTCATAGCCTGGGGGAAAACACAGGCATCAAAATCCAGTAAGCACAGAGGGCTCCCATTAGATCCAACAAAAATTGACCATCAACAAGGCATATCATAGTCAAATTCACAAAATACTTAGGCAAGGAAAGAATGATGAGAGCACCAAAAGAAAAAAAAGTTCTTAACCTAAAGGGAAGACAGATCAGGTTCGCAGAAGACCTAGCCACAGAAATTTGGCAGGCCAGAAAGGAGTGGCAGGATATATTCAATGTGATAAATCAGAAAAATTTGCAGCCAAAAATTCTTTATCCAGCAGGGCTGTCATTCAAAATAGAAGAGATAAAAAGTTTCCCAAACAAACAAAAATTAAAGGAGTTCATGACCACTAAACCAGCCTTGCAAGAAATTTTAAGGGGGACTCTCTAAGGGGAGAAAAGATGAAAAACAAAACAAAGCAAAGCAAAAGACCAAAAGAAACAAAGACTAGAAAGGACCAGAGAACACTACCAGAAACTCCAATGCTACAGGCAACATAATGGCAATAAATTCATATCTTTTAATACTCTAAACGCCAATGGCCTAAATTCTCCAATCAAAAGACATAGGGTAAGAAAATGGATAAGAAAACAAGATCCATCTCTATGCTGTCTAAGAGACCCATATTAGACCTAAAGACACCTTCAGATTGCACATAAGGGGGTGGAGAACTATTTATCATGCTAATGGTCATCAAAAGAAAGCTGGAGTAGCCATACTTATATAAGACAGTCTAGATTTTCAAATGAAGACTGTAACAAGGGACGAAGAAGGGCATTATATCATAATTAAGGGGTATATCCACCAAGAACACTTAACAATTGTAAACATTTATGCTCCATATGTGAGAGCAACCAAATATATAAATCAATTAATCACAAACATACAGAAACTCATTGATAATAATACCATAATAGTAGGGGACTTAAACACCCCACTTACAATGATGGACAGATTATCTAAACAAAATCAACAAGGAAACAACGGCTTTGAACAACACACTGGACGAGTTGGACTCAATAGATATATTCAGAATATTTCATCCTAAAGCAGAGGAATATACATTCTTCTCCTTTGCACATGGAACATTCTCCAGAATAGATCACATACTGGGACACAAATCAGCCCTCAACATATACAAAAAAAAAGAGATCATACCGTGCATATTTTCAGACCATAACACTATGAAACTCGATCTCAACTACAAGAAAAGAATTGAAAAATAACAAATACTTGGAGACTAAAGACCATCCTAGTAACAAATGAATGGGCTAACCAAGAAGTTAAGACAAAATTAAAAAGTACATGGAAGCCAATGAAAATGATAACACCACAGCCCAAAACCTCTGAGATGTAGCAAAGGCGGTCATAAGAGGGAAGTATATAGCAATCCAGACCTTCCTAAAGAAGGAAGAAAGGTCTCAGATATACAAACTAACCTTACACTTCAAAGAACTGGAAAAGGAACAGCAAAAAAACCCCTCCCCCCCCAAAATAATAAAATAAATAAATAAATAAAACCCAAAACCAACAGAAGACAGGAAATAATAACAATTAGAGCAGAAATCAATGCTCTCTAAATGAAAAAAACAAAAAAAAAAACAAACAACAACAACAACAAAAAACCCACAGAGGAACAGATCAATGAACCCAGGAGCTGGTTCTTTGAAATAATTAACAAAATTGATAACCCCCTAGCCAGCTTGATCAAAAATAAAAAGGAGAGGCACCTGGGTGGCTCAGCCAGTTAAGCATCTGACTTTGGCTCAGGTCATAATCCCATGGTTCGTGGGTTCGAGCCCCATGTCGGGCTCTGTGCTGACAGCTCCAAGCCTGGATCCTGCTTCGGATTCTGTCTCCCTCCCTCTACCCTCTCCCGCTCATGCTATGTCTCTCTCTGTCCCTCTTTCTCAAAAATAAATAAACATAAAAAAAGACAAGGAAAGGACCCAAATAAATAAAATCAAGAATGAAAGAGGAGAGATCACAACCAACATTGCAGAAATACAAACATTAATGAGAATATTATGAACAATTATATGCCAATAAAATGGGCAATCTGGAGAAATGGACAAATTCCTAGAAACATATACACTACCAAAAATGAAACAGAAAGAAATACAGAATTTGAACAGACCCATAACCAGGAAAGAAATTGAATTAGTAATCAAAAATCTCCCAAAAAAATCAGGAGTCCAAGGCCAGATGGATTTCCAGGGGAATTCTACCAAACATTTAAGGAAGAGTTAACACCTATTCTCTTGAAGCTGTTCCAAAAAATAGAAACGTAAGGAAAACTTCCAAACTCTTTCTATGAAGCCAGCATTACCTTGATTCCAAAACCAGACAGAGACCCACTAAAAAGGAGAACTATAGACCAATTTCCCTGATGAACATGGATGCAAAAATCCTCAACAAGACACCAATCAACTGGATCCAACAATACATTAAAAAAATTAGTCACCACGACCAAGTGGGATTTATACCTGGAATGCAGGGCTCGTTCAATATCTGCAAAACAATCAATGTGATACATCACATCAATAAAAAAAAGGACAAGAAGCATATGATCCTCTCAATAGATGCAGAGAAAGCATTTGACAAAATACAGGATCTTTTCTTGATAAAAGCCCTCAAGAAAGTAGGGATAGAAGGATTATACCTCAAGATCATAGAAGCCATATATGAAAGATCCACTGCCAATATCACCCTCAGTGGGGAAGAACTGAGAGCTTTCCCCCTAAGGTCAGGAACACGACAGGGATGTCCACTCTTGCCACTGTTATTCCACATAGTATTGGAAGTCTTAGCCTCAGCAATCAGACAACACATAGGAATAAAAAGCATCCAAACTGCCCAGGAGGAAGCCAAACTTTCACTCTTTGCAGATGACATGATACTCTATGTGGAAAATCCAAAAGATTCCACCAAAAACCTGCTAGAACTGATCCATGAATTCAGCAAAGTCGCAGGATATAAAATCAATGCACAGAAATCAGCTGCATTTTTATACGCCAATAATGAAGCAACAGAAAGAGAAATCAAGGAATTGATCCCATTTACAACTGCACCAAAGCCCATAAAATACCCAGGAATAAACCTAACCAAAGAGGTGAAAAATCTATACACTTAAAACTATAGAAAGCTTATGAAAGACACTGAAGGAGACACAAAAAAATGGAAAAATATTCCACACTCCTGGCTTGAAAGAACAAACATTGTTAAAATGTCAATACTACCCAAAGCAATCTACATATTCAATGCAATACCTATGAAAATAACACCAGCATTCTTCACAGAGCTAGAACAAACAATCCTAAAATTTGTATGGAACCAGAAAAGACCTCAAACATCCAAAGCAATCCTGAAAGAAGAAAATCAAAGCTGGAGGCATCACAATCCCACACTCAAGATGTATTACAAAGCTGTAATCATCAAGACAGTATGGTACTAGCACAAAAACAGACACTCAGATCAATGGAACAGAGAAGCCAGAAATGGACCCACAAACGTATGGCCAACTAACCTTTGACAAAGCAGAAAAGAATATCCAATGGAAGAAAGTCTCTTCAGCAAGTGGTGCTGGGAATACTAGACAGCGACATGTGGAAAAATGAACCTGGACCACTTTCTTATACCATACACAAAATAGACTCAAAATGGATGAAATACTTAAATGTAAGACAGGATGCCATCAAAATCCTAGAGGAGAAAGCAGGTAAAAACCTCTTGGACTTCGGCTGCAGCAACTTCTTACTCCACATCTCCAGAGGAAAGGGAAACAAAAGCAAGAATGAACTATTGGGACCTCATCAAAATAAAAAGCTTCTGCACAGCGAAGGAAACAATCAACAAAACTAAAAGGTAACCAATGGAATGGGAGAAGATATTTGCAAATGACATATCAGATAAAGGGTTAGTATCCAAAATCTATAAAAAACTTATCAAACTCAACACCCAAAAAACAAATAATCCAGTGAAGAAATGGGCAAAAAATATGAATAGACACTTCTCCAAAGAAGACAGCCAGATGACTAACAGACACATGAAAAAATGCTCCACATCACTCATCACCAGGAAAATACAAATCAAAACCACCATGAGATACTACTTCACACCTGTCAGAATGGCTAACATTAACAACTCAGGCAACAACAGATGTTG
Organism: Prionailurus bengalensis; assembly: GCF_016509475.1. NCBI lineage: Eukaryota > Metazoa > Chordata > Mammalia > Carnivora > Felidae > Prionailurus > Prionailurus bengalensis. The sequence continues at coordinate 81,384,062 of NC_057349.1, read as the reverse complement.
GTGAGGCTGCGGAGAAAGAGGATCTCTTTTGCACTGCTGGTGGGAAAGCAAACTGGTGCAACCACTCTGGAAAACAGTATGGGGGTTCCTCAACAAATTAAAAATAGAACTACCCTATGACCCAGCAATTGCACTACTAGGCATTTATCCAAGGGATACAGGTGTGCTGTTTGAAGGGGCACATGCACCCCAATGTTTATAACAGCACTATCGACAATAGCTAAAGTATGGAAAGCACTCAAATGTACATCGACAGATGAATGGATAAAGAAGATGTGGTATATATGTGTGTGTGTGTATATATATATATATATATATATATATATATATATACACACACATACATATATGTATATATACATACATGTATGTATATATGTGTGTGTATATATATATATATATACACACACATACACAATTGAGTATTACTTGGCAATCATAAAGAATGAAATCTTGCCATTTGTAACTACATGGATGGAGCTGGAGGGTATTATGCTAAATTAGTCAGTCAGAGAAAGACAAATATCATATAACTTCACTCATATGAGGAATTTAAGATACAAAACAGGTGAACATAAGGGAATGGAAGCAAAAATAATATAAAAACAGGGAGGGTACAAAACATAAAGACTCATAGAGAACAAATAGAGGGTAGTTAGAAGGGTTGTGGGGGGGGGGATGGTCTAAATGGGTAAGGGGCATTAAGGAATGTACTCCTGAAATCATTGTTGCACCATATGCTAACTAAATTGGATGTAAATTAAACAATGAATAATTTTTTTTTAAATGACCCTATGAGCTAGGGTCAATTTTTTCTGCTCACTTTATAGATTAAGAAACTGACACATAGGGATCTTAAGTAATTTGCCTAAGGTTATACAGCTAGGAGTGACAGGACCAAGACTTGAAACTAGACTGTCTGCTTCCAGAGTCCACACTCTTAACTTCTATGCTGGGACCCAAACTAACTTTCCAAAAGAACACTACTTATAGAAGATCAAACGTCATTACTTTTACAAATTATTTAACAAATCCTTACATAGGGTGCCTGGGTGGCTGAGTCAGTTAAGGGTTCGCCTCTTGATTTCTGCTCAGGACATGATATCACAGTTTGTGAGTTTGAGCCCCATGTCGGGCTCTGCACTGTCAGTGCAGAGCCTGCTTGAGACTCTCTGTCTCTCTTTTTTCTGCCTCTCCCCTGCTTGCTATCTCTGTCTCTCAAAATCAATAAACAAACATTTTTGAAAAACCGAATCCTGCATAAACTCATACATGGTTAAGGGGACACAACATTATATTGCTATTTAAATTTTTGCTATGCTCTATTCGAACATGTTTTTAAAGCATGCTCTATGCTCTGAAAAAAAATGATATTGTTCAGGAACACTTCAATAAAATTTATGAACAATTAAGAAAAATGGTTTTAAAGGTCATCATGATGGTCATTATGGTCATTAATGGAATGAGTCAAGATCACTTCTCAGCAAACTGCACCTCCTTGTAGCAGGCACCAAAAATATAATCTAATCAATTACCATACCCAATGAGCTCTTGGTTCCACACTGTAAAATGGAGAGAATGTAAAATGCAAAATGATAAAGAAATGTAAGGAGTATAAAATGATATATGTAAAATGGCAAAGAAATTCTGACCACCTGGTACATTTGTTTTGAGATTCAATAAGACAATGTATATGAAAGCACTGTGTAAACAATTAAACCTTCGTGTAAACATAAGTTTTCATTAAAGACAAAATGACAAGATTTTTTAAATGGAAAATTATTTCTTGCTAATAAGAAAAAAGCCATGACAAGGCTTCATGCGGGCAGACATAGGACCTAAGTTTTTTGTTCTAATATCTTCCAAGATAGAAAATAAAAAAATGCATGGAGAGGAAAAAATAAATTACTTCTGAGCAATCTTGAGAAACAGACTATCAAGGGAAGTGTCAGGAGAATGATTCTTAGGATTAGCAGTCTGTGGAATGTTGGAGAAGGATGGGCCTTCTCTTTTATGATCTTTAGTAGTTTCCTTCTCAAGGTTTCTTTCTGGACTACTAACACTGGACAATAGTGGAAACAAGAGAGACCACTAGCATAAAGTCAAAGAACTTCAGGGGCGCCTGGGTGGCGCAGTCGGTTAAGCGTCCGACTTCAACCAGGTCACGATCTCGCGGTCCGTGAGTTCGAGCCCCGCGTCGGGCTCTGGGCTGATGGCTCAGAGCCTGGAGCCTGTTTCCCATTCTGTGTCTCCCTCTCTCTCTGCTCCTCCCCCGTTCATGCTCTGTCTCTCTCTGTCCCAAAAATAAATAAATGTTGAAAAAAAAATTTAAAAAAAAAATTAAAAAAAAAAAAGAACTTCAAACAAACTAGAATAGTAGGAAGAGGAACACATTAGTGAAGCTAGTTTAAGATAAACTTCTTGGGGCTCCTGGGTGGCTCAGTCGGTTAAGTGTTCAACTTCGGCTCAGGTCATGATCTCACAGTTCAGGGGTTCCAGCCTCACATTGGGCTTTCTTCTCTCAGCACAGAGATGGTTTTTCTGTCCTCCCCCACCCCCTGCTTCTCCCCTGGTTGTGTTATCTCTCTCAAAAATAAGTAAACATTTAAAAACATTTTTTTAATAAAACGATAACTTTCTTGGAAAACCATAATGTTAAAAGTAGAATAACAGGCCAGGATTAAAAACAGTAACATAAGAATTTATATGTTTTAAGTATTAGTTTAAATTATGAATGTGCTTCATCAGAAGGTCAACTTTGAGTCTATCTAGCCCATACATCTAGTAGAAAGGAGATAGACTCAATAAGTTTTCATCCCTTAGGGTCTGGATCTGTCAATAGTAAGCCTACTAAATATAAATATGAAAGTTGGAAGGCTTACTTGATGAATACGTCCTGATATACAAGATAGTCTGTTTACCTTTCCCCGTTGCCCAGAGCACACATGAAATAATCATTTCCTAGAGAAATGGCTAGAAAAGGATATTTTAGTGGGGATCACATCTATCATCACTTTATACAAATAACTCAAAGTACAGAACCCACTGAGAGTTGGTTCTTTGTAGGAAAATACAACAGTCATATAAATTCATTATCACCAGAGGTATTTATAACTTGTCAAGATATCATGAGCACAACACCAAATATGAACAATACAAAATGAGCAGCATTATCTTAACCTTGGCCCATGAGAGTTTACAGTGTAGGTGTTTCTAAATGACAACATGAGATTAATGTGGTATTGGGGAACCTTAATGACAGATTCAGAATGGGTATAAACCATGCAATCAGTGGTATGGTAACTGGCTATAGTAAGTTGAAAAAATTCAGTGAACTGACATAGTCCATTCCTTGAAGTGCCAAATAACAGGGACTAAAAGTAGAATTCAGGAAAAAGAAAAACTGTTATCACCATTGCAAAACCAGTCGAGATGTATGCAATCCTCACACAGTAGAGTTTTTACCTTAATTAAATGAGTAAGAAAGCTTTGGATAGACGCATGACCAACACATTCAGTGAGAAGCAACACATTTGCTCTCCTCAATCCCCAGAACAGGGTCTTCGTCCCTCCAGCACCCAAACACGCTGTGGTTCTGTTCCTTCCATGGACTTCCTTCTGAACTGAGCACACAACTGAATTAGATCTCACCGTTAGAGAAATTGGTCCCTAGAGAGCAGCTCTAAAATCATCCAAGCAGAAAAGTGAGAAAGCACGTTTTATGGTTTACTGAACGATTCTGAGGCTGTGTATAAACCAAGAGCTGAGCCTGCCGAGTGCAAAGCCCCATCTATGAATTCCACATTAGATCAAGGGGTGATAAATGCTCAGATAAACATTTTTATTTTATGCTCAACAATATATCCTCTCTTCCTCTTATCAGACTCTGTTGACCCAACTTACACAGGGAAGACACAAATTCAGCGAATAATTGTTTACCTCTGCTCACTCAGGCAGGAATGTGCAAAGTTTCCACCCATTTGTCATCCTGGTTACCTTCTCTCCCTCTCCTATTCATCTTGATTTTTCTCTTCCTTTCTATTGATTTTATGAAAGAGCTCTTTTTTTAATTTGTTCTTCATAAATGATATTGACATAACTGTGTTTTGCCATTTTGGCTTACATACTGTACTGTAAACATGTTGTGTGAGGTCGTTCATTTTCTCCCATGGGAAAAGGCTAAATAGGAGCTAGAATAGCACCCTAGGGGTCACAAAAGAATCCTTTCTCTTTGGCAGTCCTTTCAAATATCAGGGACATTTGTATAAAATCATGCCTAACCTCCTTGCTTCTCTTTATACATTTGTAAGCACGAAATTCAGAAGTGACTAGTATTGGGAAAATAGATGAGGTTACATTTCTGATGCATTTTGTGATCACTAAATAAAAAAGCTTCATATAAAAATGAGCAATAATAGCATTACCATCAGATTTGTGAATGCCTTCACTGCAGATGTATTTCTCTGCAAGGCTCATAAAAACAAGAAATGAAGTATTTGGGAGATATATGCTTATCATTTAAAGGCAAATTTTTATTTGATATCAAGCATTATCATGAGTTGCCAAACCAAATTATAATTACTGCTACTTGGGAGATGTTTTTAAATGTATCTAGTTGTAAAATCAGTTGAATAAGAAACAAACAAAATAAAATTAATGTGTAATTGTGGGGGAAGGGGAGTTCCAATATTTATTGTGAAATTAAGAATTATATATCTATATTCAAAGAGCTCCAAAAAATATCTCACTTTTATTGTTTTCAATGCCAGCAATTTGTACTGAGATAAGACTTGGTCTAGAATACTGCATTTTCTTGAAAATACTAAAATCATGCCTCCAATTTTAACTATACATTTTGTATTGTTTTACTTTTTTATTTTCTCACAAAAGATAAAATGAAACAATATCTCACCACTGGTGAAACTCATTCTCTGCTAACTCAAAATTTTCCTACTTCTCAGAGAGAATGCAAACATTGGCCTCTAGGAAATAGTTTCCTTTTCTTCTTTCGGACTCCACAGAGGGACAGGCTAATTAACAATATATATTTTCCTCTTTAGCTTCTGTTTGAGTCTCTAGGCCTGAGGGCACATTGCATAAAGAAAATTGAAAGTACTTAGATGTAGATTACAGTGCCCAACAGGCCATGTCAGAGGTAACCATGTTCAACCCTACCTTGAGATTTGGACCCAAACTTTGCCCTCAGAGAAGCCAAAGAAAAGATAGCATGTTTAAAAAATATATACAAGAATAGATGTCATTTTCAATCTCATTTAAAATTTATCTTTCAAAGCTTCTCAAACATTCGGACTTCAGTACGTGACTATATTCATCATTTATTTATCATCCATAATTGGCCTGCTAGAAACAGAACCCTTTCCCAAAGCATCAGATACATGGCTTAGGGGTGGAGGGAATTGTGGGGAAATATTTCTTGAGCAGGAAATACTCAAGTATTCAAGAAATACTGAAGTTCCTCAAACTCGGCTTATACCATTTCAACACAATTTTTTATTTCTGTGGATGTGGAAAAATTACAAGTTTCTTTTAGGTCACAAAGAATTCTACATTATTGGAGGGTTTTTAAAAAATTAGAATTGTTTTACTATTGTTAACTAATATCATTATTATTGAACACCCACCAGCACTAGATACTCAATCAGGATTCCTGAATTCTATTTTGAAGGTGCTGAAAATACAAAAGCATTTCAAAACTCTAATATTCTTCTAAGTAATCCTAATACCTTACTATTCAATTATTAATTTTAGGGGAAAAAATCACACAAAGCAAGTTTGATTTAAACAATATTTACAGGTAGTCAAGGACTTTTTAAAAAAATTTTTTTGGGGCGCCTGGGTGGCGCAGTCTGTTAAGCCTCCGACTTCAGCCAGGTCACGATCTCGCGGTCCGTGAGTTCGAGCCCCGCGTCGGGCTCTGGGCTGATGGCTCAGAGCCTGGAGCCTGTTTCCGATTCTGTGTCTCCCTCTCTCTCTCTGCCCCTTCCCCGTTTATGCTCTGTCTCTCTCTGTCCCAAAAAAATAAATAAAAATGTTGAAAAAAAGTTAAAAAAAAAAAATTTTTTTTAACGTTTATTCATTATTGGGAGAGAGAGAGAGAGACGAGCATGAGCAGAGGAGGGGCAGAGAGAGGGGGAGACACAGAATCTGAAGCAGGCTCCAGGCTCTGAGGTGTCAGCACAGAGCCCCACACAGGGCTCGAACTCACAAACCATGAGATCATGACCTGAGCCTAAGTCGGACGGACGCCCAACCGACTGAGCCACCCAGGTGCCCCAGTAGTCAAGGACTTCTAAAGGTACCATTTACTTCTGCTGACATACACATGGATATTTGCCCAAATCACCCTCTTCTGAGGAGGACTTAATTGTTCCCCTCCTCCCCCTGCAAAAATAAAAAGTTTATATGTTGAAATGCAAATCCCTAGTACCTCAGAATGTTACTATATTTGGAGATGGGGCCTTTAAAGAGTAATTTAGGTAAAACAGGGTCATGGGGCGGGGTGGGGGGTTCTAATCGAATATGACCACTGTCCTCATAAGAAGAGATTAGGACACAGTCATGCACAGAAGGGAAGAGCATGTGAAGACACAGGAAGAAAACCACCATCTACAAGCCAGGGAGAGAGACCTCAGAATGAATCCAAACTCCTTGACAACTTGATCTTGGACTTGCAGCTTCCAGAACAAATGTCTGTGTTTAAGCCACCCAATCTGTGGTACTTTGTTATGGCCATTATGGAAAACTAATACATATCCCTTCCTCAGTGACCTTGAAGAGTTACCCAACTTTTCACCAGTGGGTTAGTTTGGCATCCTAAGCAAAGTCTACTTAGCAGTCTGCAACTGTGCAATTATGGTCACCAGACTGCCAACATATATCTGAGAACTATCTGCTGACACCGTTCTATCAGAAACTTCAGGATGTGACCATTCTATCCATATCCACCCTATGCTTAACACCATCTCAAAATGCAAGGCGCTATGGCCATGGTACCCTCTCCAGCAGAAGCAGCTTATTGTCCTTCATCTCTGTACTGCCACATAATGGAGAAGCCACCAGGCAGGAGGAAAGAAAGGATTCTTAACTCTCTTCTTTCTCTTTTAACCTAAAATATCAAAGTTTTAGCTCTTAGGCATTTATTTTTCTTCCTTATTTTTAAATGTATTCTTATTTCTTTCTGTTTTTCTTGTTTGGGAGCAGGGGTTGTTGTTTCCCAAAGATTTTTCTTTGGTATCAATTTGGATCCCCTTGAATTACCGTTGAGTTCATGCATTTTCTAATAAAAGGGGTAGAAACTATTCTGAATCTGTTTGCTATTCTTTAGTCCCCTATATGACTCAAGCAAATGTATATTTTTTTTCTAAAACTAAGCACAGCTCATCATGATGGAATCAAATTTGTTTAATTGCATTCCTTCTCTGAAATTTCTGCTTAAGATGCCATGGTTTACTGGCATCTTTGGATCCTTTTCATCCTGGCCCAAATCTCACTTTCTTGGGCATAAATGGTCCTTTTCATAATTGTTTTTAAATAAAACTTTCTACAAAAGCCCAAATTAAAACCAGCTAAACAGCTAGGTACCACACTGGGGAAGGCCTCCCAGTGAGATGGCAGAAAGCCATCTCTACTTAAGGAAGACTGAGATAACTAGGCCTGGAACCCATCACTCCTGGACTCAAAAGTGGCTGTTCAACACAAGAAGTGGTACCTAAGGCCACATTTACAGAAGAGGCCAATTACTGTAAAGCATGTTTAGCTTCCCCAAACACCTAGAAATTCGAATGTGAACTAATTTAAAGCTATTAGCATATCATAGTCTCTTCAGTGTTTCAAACAGTGATAATATCTCAGTTGGAGTGGGAATTTGACTGAGGAATTATCTCTCCCTCAATTAGCATACTTGTGTGAATATTCTGATCAAGCAAAGCATTTTAAATCTGGCCATAAATTTCTTTCACCCTCGGCTCACTAGAGCAGTGGTTAAGTTGGCATAGTGTTCTGTTGCTTTGTTAACCTCCTATGAAGTGTAAATTTAAGAAAAGTTTTGCTTTACTCATCAGTTTCCCGGGTAAAAGAGATTGGCCCAACATAGTGTTGAAGCGCAAATTTGTGTGCATTTTGTGAAACAGAAGTTGAGAATTGAGAGTAGCTAGATTCTAGAGGACTCTCAATTCTCAACCTCTGCTTCCACCACTACTAGTCACTTTCATTGGCCAAATGGCCAGGATCATAAAACATCATCCTTTCCTTTTATGATGGGGCAAGATTCCCAGAATCAGACAAGGCCCTGACCAAATGCAGAAGCTTCCAGAGGTCATTTCATCCCATTAGGGAATAGAATCCTCCTCTTAGGTCTGAGGAAGATTTCAAACAATGGCATACGGAAGTGGCATTTCTCATTCCGTTGGATGGATGAGGTGCTGGTGGGCAAGGTATTTTAAGTTGTACAAACAAGAACTTCTCTATTTAAATAACATATTTAAATAAAATATTAGCTATGTTTTCATTAGAAAAATTATAATTGGCATATTAAGCCTGTAAATTCACAGAATTTTTCTTCAATACTTGTTTATACTATACTTAAGACTTTTTAAAGTCAATTTAAAGAAAGCTATTAAGTGTGATGACACAAGTGGTAAGCAGATAGGACAAACATGGTGAAGGTAATCAGCAAAGGATGAAAATTTGAGAAAGGTAATACCAGAATTCCTTTCCATGGCTTTAGGTAATTATTTTCCCTGGTCCTGAACAGGATAAACAAAAACAAATTCAACCTAGGCACATAATGGAGAAACTGGAATACAGTAAAAACAAAGATGTTTTTTAAAGAAATAGATAATCTACAAAGCAAAGACAGCCCCTAGGGGACTTCCTAATAACAATCATAGAAGTCAGGGTTGGGAGGGAGGGGGACAAAATGTTACAAGAAAATAGCCGTCAATTTACTATCACATGACGAGCCAAACTACTATTGAAGAATGAGAACAAAACAAAGACATTTTCAGACTACCAAATTGAGCATAACTGCCATTGGCTGATCCCTACAAAAGAATCTTTTAAAAGATGTACTTCAGGGAGATGAAATTAAATAAAGAATGGAAAAGTGAACGAAAAGGAAAGGGGGATAGGAAAGGAAGACTAGTGAGCAAAGAATTGGAAGCACAAGGTAAATCCAAGTATCAGCTTTATCTGGTAATAATGACTGATTCTGAGTTTTTCTAAATTACTTGAAACAGCTACAGGAGAATAACAACATGCAAGCTATTCTAGAGGTGATAAGAGCAGCTGAGTTCTAAGGTCTTTATATCATTTGGGAGGAAAGCAGGACACTGACTAATATTTGGCATTACTAAGTCAAAGCGTGCTAAAAATAAGAGTAACCATTAAAGAATCAAAATGGCAATAAATAACCTTCCAACCATGAAGGGGCATGGGTGCAGGAGGAGGGAATAGAGAAAACCCCATCATTCTACAGAAAATGAGGAAATGAAGGAAGGATCAGGGAAACCATCAATAGAACCAAAGCAAAATCTAAACCAAACCTTGACATTATGGAAGAGCTACATCCAAAAGCAGATTGCTTATTTCAAAATGCAAATGCTTCCCTGTTCACACACAGCACACCCTGTTGCTGTCATTATTATCACAACCACTTTTTATTGCAGAGATTGCCAGATTTAAGCTGCCAGCATCTAATTAGGGAGCCCGCTCCGTCCACAACCGCAGTTATGAGGCTCACCCACCTCAAGTCCTTATTATCCCGGTTGGTGCTCAGTTTCAGAAAGCACTGGTTTGGAAGAATATAACAAAAACCATTCCCAAAAAAGGAGTTCACATTTATAAGTACACATGGATACACTCCAAACCCCTAGAGCTCATTACACTCTTTTATCTTGATCCTGAGTATGTAACTGTACAGACCCCTGAAGTCAGATCCTCTTCCCAAGTATAATTTAGCTAAGGATTCTGTTACATCCATCTGCAGAAGGAATTTAATTTTTCAGAATGGAAAGTAATAGAGCTCACCCAAAACTGAAATTGCAAGGTTGGAACCTCCCTGCTTCTGAGCATCAGTAGGCATATAAAAAGAATACGATTTATGTCTCTAAACCTAAAATATTCTGCAGCAATTATTTACTTAATATTTTGTTAAATTACCTAGGCTTGCAGTTTTGATTAGGAAAGCAAAAGAGAAGTCTGCAGGTGGCCTGTAAAGCTAATTTTGAAGATAGCTCTGCTAAAGCTCATGCAGTGGTCTTGGAGAATATTAACATAGTGTTACAAACCGCAGTGCCCTCAGGGTGTTCACCTGCCACAGAATTTAATTTATTTTATATCTCATCTAATAGACTGAGTCTCATCCATTAAGTAAATATAATATGGAAATATTGTCTTGTTTCTCTAAAGAGGAAACCAGCGACGACAGGAGATTTATGCTGCAGAATCTTTTGCTCCTCTAATTGGATTCAAATTCAGGCTGTGTTGTGACCTATCCCTCGTTAAGGTGCAGTGTATGGGATACTGCCCGCATGACGCAGGGTCATATGTATTTCTTTAGCACATGTGAGATAAACAAAAGCAAAAATCAAATCAAATAGACACTTTCTGTGATGATTAATTTACCAGTCGAACTTCAGATGTCATCATACAGTTGCCTGACATTCACAGACTAAAAATATTTCCAATCTATGTACTCCACTTAGGAGTTTGAGGTATTCACCAACCTTGGAAAGGCAAATAGACCCAGCACTCGATAATTCTGAGAAATGTTTCCTATTAGTGGTGACAAAGAAAGAGGCTTGCAGCAATAGGCAACCTTTAAAAATAAAAATAAGAAGTGAGTGAATCAAACATGACATTACAATAGCGAGAAAATTGAATTCATCTGCACATGATAAGGGTGGCTTCATTATTCACAGGTGTCCTGGATGTGCCATGACACTGGAGACTGATGAGGCCACCCCATCTCTGGAGGATAAATTCAACACGCAAGGTATTGTTCTAATATATTCTCAAACTGTTTAGAATGTACTTAACAGATGGCAATGGGATAGTATTTTTATCTTTAGACATTCATAACAAGAAGGAACATAATTTGAAGCAAGACAAACCTGGAATAAGTTTTATACAGACTCACCTTCCCAACTCATTTAACAAAATTAGAACAGTTTCTCAGGAGGAGCAGTTGGAAGCCAGAGGCATTAGGATGCTTTCATAAGTCACCTTGGTAGAAGTGAGTTCTCTACCATCAATAAAATAGCTGAGAAGGTGCTACCCCTAAGCCTTTCTTCCAAACATTTGGAGAAATCATCCAAAGAGCAAATTTCAACAAAAGTCCACTGACTCATTTAGTTAATTTAAACTTTGTCTACCAGATTTTTTTTTAACTTCTCAAATTCTCTCGTGGCAACTAACATATTTTCTTTCTATTCATCTCTTGCCTGACTCCTCCCAAATTATAAATCCAGTTGAATAGATGGCAAATACAAGTATGTACCCACACATCTCCAATTTCTAACATGCTTCCCTGGGCTTTTCTCTCATCTCTTCTTCTGATGACTTAACCACCTGATTTAAGCAAACTTCCTCATTTACAAAAAAAACAACAACCATGATGCCAGTCATATAATGGATTTAAGTTTTGTGTTATGGTAATTTCCCTAAGACAGATTTACCTTAAAGCCTGCTTTCCAAGTGTACAATCTAGAAGTAGCTAAAACAAAGGTGAAAAGCTTCCAGAGGGAAAAAAATGAAATAAATTTAAATGGTATGAGATACTACAACAACTATTGGAGCATTTTTGGAAAAAGTTTTGGACTATGGAGGAAGCTACTTGTCCAAATTGTTGTGAATCATCCAAAATACACAGAATAGTTTCTTTGTTTCTAAATGTTAATGTTTGCACCCTCCTAATTACAGAGGAAATCATTGCAGATGAGGCATCCTTGTCTCTGAGTTAACTGTCCCAAATGAAGGATTGGAGAAGCAGGTTTAATTGAGGTAGGAAAAGTCAGGATATACTTAATCTTCCAAGAGATGCTGATCTCTGGAGTCCTTATAATTAATATCTCTAAGTAGTAGTGTCTTGTAATGGTTGGTCAGAATTCAACACTTTAAAGCCAAAAATTCTACAAGAGATGGGTTTACTTGTGTCATAACAGTGCTTTTGTTACATCCTGGACTTGAAATAGAGACTCAGATTAGTGGCATGAATCAACTTTAGGCTCATGACCAAAATACTAAGGAGGCCCTTCTTACCTACTGCTAAGTACAAAATAATTACATCAATAAGTTGACACCTCCTCTTTCTCACATCCTCCTTTCTTACTCCCATTCACTTCATACAAGGGCTATTATATTGATATATACAAGTAAGTCATTTACTGGGTTCTTTTGTCTGTCCACTATTAATAAAGTACTATACAACATGCAACAAGCGATGTAGAATAATTATGACACCAAAATGCATATCCGATTGCAAAGGTCAAAAAATGCTTTCATGTGCATAATCTCATCTAGCTCTCACAATAACCCTGCAATAACCTAATGTGTTATATTAGTTTGAAAGACAAGGACTTCTAAGGTTTAGAGAAAGATTGTAACTTCCCCAGGTTTGCATAGCTAGTAAACAGCAAATGATTCTTGATTCTAAGCAATGTTTTTTTTGATGTTTATTTATTTTGAAAGAGAGAGAGCTTGCACATGCACACACACACACACACACACACACACACACACACACACGTGAGCCGGGGAGGGGTATAGAGAAAGAGAATCCCAAGCAGGATCCCTGCTGCCAGGGCAGAGCCCAACGCAGGGCTCCATACTATAAACCGAGAGATTATGACCTGAGTCAAAATTAAGAGTCAGACGCTCAACCGACTGAGCCACCCAGGTATCCTTGATTCTAAGCAATGTTTTATTTCTTACATGTTTGTTTGTTTCTTTAAGGATGTTCTAATCCAATCAAGATTTAAACTGAAAAACCTGTACATCCACTGGATTTTCTTCTTCCCAGGAAATAAAAATGCAAACTCACTCCAAATAAGAGTGACAGAGATGGTGTTCCTGGGAGAAGTGGGAATGACTGGAAGGATGCTCTAGAAGTTCTTTGGAGAAACTAAAGGAACACCAGGAGCCAGCAATGGCAACTGATGGAGGAATGTTAAAAGATAAGCATGCAGCAATGAATTCTGTATAGTCACCATGCAGAGGAATGAGGGCAAGGTAAAGATATTTACAGCTTGAAACTGGATCTCCTCAAGGAGATCCAGGAATCTCCTCAAGAAGAATATTCCTAAGACCTACAGAAAAATGTTCCTTTCCATGATCAAGGAAATAAGTGTTGCATATTCAGGTTACAACAGTCAGGACCATGCAACAACTTTTTGAGGGGAAAAGGGGACAGTTGGGAACTGAAATATCCAGGGTTTTTGCCTTGCCAAACCAACCCTTCAAGGAAAACCAGAGTGAGTGAATCACAGATATCTCAAGAAAACAAAGATAACTTTATAGAACACAAGTAAAGACTAGGAAGAGGAAATTCACTCAAGGAACTATTTCAGAAAAAGTTGACTATTGCTTGCTTGACCTACTAAAATGAGGTCTCTCTCTTTGGTTAATGATGACATACACAGCCCAAATGGCCACTTGAGACACCTCAAAAGAGTGGCCCTGTGGGCATAGTGACTGAAAAATTCACAAATCTGGGACTCAAACTTAGATCTTAGGACACAAAATAATATTCTTCTCCCTTCTATATCATAATGAAGAAAAGACATGCACATGAAATTACAAAATATTAGCCAAAAGATTAAAGAAAATATTCCCCACTTCCTTTTCCCACTTCCATGTATTTTAGTCTGATAAGGCTGCTACAACATAAATCTGGGGAGGACACAAACATTCAGTGTATGGTACCATGCAATTTCTTGTTTGGACAACTGTGATTGTCCTCTGATAGGTCATCTTCCCACCATTCCTCCTTGCTCTGATCCATCTGCCACACTGTATCCAGAGTGATCTCTCTAAAACGTGGATCTGATCATGGCATCCCCATCCTCCCCAACACACACACATACTTAAGATGGCTTAATGATTTCCCACTGAATACAGAGTAAAGTCTCAAGTTCTCAGCATAAACATTCCTTGCACCATTGTCATACCAATTTCCCAAACACAGAGCACTTCTAGTGCCTTGTTGATACTGTTTGCTTTGCCTAGAATATTTGCAGCCTCCTACCTTCTGTCTGCTGTTGCTATCCTCAGGCTCACATTACCTACACAGCCTTTCCTGACCCCATCATCCAGTTCATTTCTTCTACTTAAGTAATGTGATTATATTTTTTTAAATAGGTGAAAGAAATGGTATTTCTGGCACCAAAAATTCTTTTAGGAATGGAATTGTATTTCTTTGGGAAAAAGTGTATACTGAAAAAGATCTAGGCTAAAAGGTGAGATGGCAAATGGTCTGGACCCAGAGAGAACTGCTAGGCATCAGACAATGGAAGAAATGAGTGAAGAGTTGTTCTGGTGAAGAGTTGGGAGGTGAGAGTAAAAAAAAGGGGGGGGGATTGAGGGTGGGGGATTCTGAAAAAGCAGATTGTTCAATGAGATCCCTCCATGAAGAATAACCTGTAATTATTGGTACCTTCTGTGAAAATGCAAGGAAATCTTAGAATGGGTGAATTTACACTCAAAAACTAACACAGGAATGAGTCTTTGTGTCCCAGAAAAAGTGGGTAGAGAAAGGAGACATTAATACAGGAGCCATACTATAATAGTGTAGGCCCTGTGAATTTGCAAAAATTTTAGAAGGTTCACATATACTGAGGTCATAAACTTGGAGATATGAAACAATGCTACCTATATCTCTAGAGCCAAGAAGATTCAAGCTGACATCTAAGTTATCCTTCAGTTATGGGTTCTACCTTAGCCTGTCTTTATTATAATTATAATTAATGTCTGGCTCCCATCCTAAATTATGATCTCATATAGGATCTCATATAGGACAGAGACCCGGGCTTATTAACCCCTGTATTCCCCTATATAGGAATGACAACACAACATTTATGAGTAGAAACTTAAATGTTTGCTGAACTAGATTGAACTGAATTATTGAAGAACATTTTCAAAATATTCAGAGGCTCCAGAATAATTCCTTCTGGATGCAATTTTCAAAAATCTGCCAAAGTATGAGTGGGGGGTTGGGAAGAAAAGGAAGGAGGTGGTGTAACTGTGGCAGTGGGGAAGATTAGGAAGAGATATCATTATGGTCAATATGTAATGTGAGGCCAACACACAGCAGATGGGTCCTTAAGAATGTCTTTCATTAACTTTCTCAAACTTAAGACTGATGACATGTTGGATCAGATAATTCTTTGTTGGGGGGCAGGGTAGGGGTCCTATGTATTATGCAGTGTTTAACAGCTACCCACTAGTTGCCAGTAACACCAGCCAGTTGTGATGAGTAAATATATCTTCAAACATTGTTGAATGTCCCCTGGAGAGCCATATCACTCCCAAATGAGAGTGACTGATCTGAAGTATATATGATTTATAGCACCTACTGAGACACAGAACTGGGTCCCGGCTTCTTAAAGGGAATGGACTAAATGTCACGGAGACTAACAATTTGCCATGAGACATGCAGCTAACTGGTTCATTATACCCTCACTCTTGGGTGGTCAGCCTTACTCTTGATTTCAGCCACTACTCTTCAAGCCCATCTGTGCCTACCTCTGTCCTATCTCCAGCTTGGCAGCCCTGTTGTGGTTAATGTGATCTCCACTGGCTGGCCGGTTTGTCGCATACCTTCTTACAATCACTCGTTTCAATACTTTTAGGTTTTTATCAATTTGTCCTTGATTTTCTAAACATTCTATTCAAAACTGACTATTCAAAAGTCAATAATAGCTTGACCCAAGGCCTGCCACTCTCCCAGTTCCACTGCCTTCTCTTGGCTCCCCGCAGCTTCTTCTCTATCTGTGTTTTCATCCTGAATATTACCCTCTGCTTTGAGAAGAAATGGTCAGCATTAAGTTGCTGTACATGTATCACCACTTGGACCAATTTCCGTGAAATAGGAATCATTGACTCCCACCAAGTACAGCTTCAGGATATACAGTGGCATTTCCCTTTTGCATCATGGGTTCTCAATATCTACAAACTACCACTGAATGGAAGAGGAACCAATGGTATCAAGGAAAATAATGATAATATTTTGGGGTTATTCCAGAATGTATTTCATTCCAATAAATGTGTGCAACAGCAATACTCTATAATGTAGAATGCTAAATAAATTAACTAAGATTTAAAAAAAAAAATAAAGAAACCAAGACACTATCACTAAAACCACATCAATAACTTTGGAATGGATGACAATGTTTAATGGAAAGAAGGTGGAAGAAGGTAAGAAAATAGGAGACTGAAGTCTCTATCCATTCAGAAATTGAGGTCATTTTAAAAAAAACAACTGCACAACAATAAGCCAATGAATAACTCAAGCATAGTTCACATTATGTATGAATTACAAGTACTCAGGACTCCTCAGAAACTTCTAATTAGAATTAAAAGAATTGACTCTGAAAATGAGTTATGGTAATCGGTTTCTTATAAGAGTTGAGTCCCAGGAAATCAAGAGTTTTAAACTATTAATTGACTCATTTTGTAAGAAAGATATATGTTTAAATCAACTTGGATTTCTCTATCAGCCCTATTTTACACAAAGAGAAGAAAGACTATGGGAGAAGGCTATTGAGCACACAACCCATGACTGACTGGAGATTAAGAAGAATTCAGGATATATTTTACTATTAAAGACCTAAAAAGAAATATAGCTATTTTTTTATCAGATGCTGCTTCAGCACAAATGTTTTCCCTCATTTATTTTTCCAATTGCAATAATTGAAAAATATATAAGTGGACTTAGTCTCAAATGTGAAAACATTTTTATCACATTTACAAATACATCCAATCATAACACAAACAACTCCATTCATTCTTCAGTCATTGATTTAACAGATATTTACTGAGGTATACTGTCTACGGCCCCATTCAAGCAAATGTTCCAGGCCTAAAGTCCTCACACAAGACACAAACATATTTTATCAGCTGTCTTCCCAAACCCTCACTGAAAGCGATTGGCTAGGAATGGCTGTCTGATACAGGGCAGCCAATCCTAAAGTTGGCCAACAGTTTCCCAAAAAAGATAATCAGAAACCATGAGACTGTTCCTCTCAGGAAATTTAAGGAGAATCATAGA
This sequence comes from Prionailurus bengalensis, assembly GCF_016509475.1. Taxonomy (NCBI): domain Eukaryota; kingdom Metazoa; phylum Chordata; class Mammalia; order Carnivora; family Felidae; genus Prionailurus; species Prionailurus bengalensis. The sequence continues at coordinate 81,366,778 of NC_057349.1, read as the reverse complement.
AGACTGATGTAGCCCATTTCTAATCCCTGAATGACAAAAAGTAGGCTTCAGTCATAATGCTCAAGTTAGCAATAACCCACTGAAAAGATTAAAAATAATAAAATCCAGAAAATCTCACCCCACTATGGAGTCAAAATTCAGTTTTGATACAAGCACGGATATGTCAGGCCAGCAACTCAATCATCTGCTTTATATGCAAAATCAGGACACCCCCACCCCACCTCCCTCTCCAGTAAGCCTTATGTTAGATGTTTAGATTTGCTGAGGCAATTCTATTTGAATCCGTGTATTCCTGTCAGGCCCCAGTCTGAACTGCTTAAATCCCCCATGTTGCTTACCCTGGAGTTATGAATAGGAAATAAAGGCAAAACGGATGGCACCTAAGCTAGCAGGGAGACTAATGTAAGTAAAACACAGTATTGTACTGTGGAACTTGTAATTGGTTTTAATCATATTTAACATCTGTTTCTCTACTTTAGCATATAATTTAGATGAAGCAGCTTAGAATTCTCAGCAAGAATCCATATTTTACATTTATTGAAAGAGGAGCACTTTCCAAGTGATCAAATTGCTCTCCTAATTCACTCATAATAATGTAGTAATTTGGAAAGTCTTTTTTATTTTCCTCATGAAATGTTCTTAATCAGTGGTCCTAGCTACTAAAGACTTCCCATCTGCTATCCCAGCAATAGCAATGTAAGATTATCGACCCAGCATAACTTCTCAGAATTCTCCCCTCTTTGGCTATGTCTCTCTCTTCATTTGACCTCTAACTTTACCTTGCTGCTGGAACTGCTCATTAGAAAGTCACCAGCTGCCTCCTACTCATCAGACTCAATGCACCACTCTCACTTCTTATCCTCCTTAGCTTCCCAGAGAGATGTAACCCAATCAACTTGGAACTCTCACTTCCCATAGTGTCACAGGAATTAATGAATCCTTGTGAATGAGAACTTGGCTCCAGTCCTACTTGTCTGACTATTCTCTGCTTAAGGAGAGCTCCATGACCCTTGGTGTAGTCCAGGCCCACAAATATGTTCTATTTGTCCTTCACAGTGTTTTTAAAAGTATAATTTAATGTGTTATAATCCTATTACTCCCATTGTAACCTAGAGTTATGACTTCTTTTGAAAACTCAGAAGATCCGGCAACATTGGGCCTACTCATCAAAACTGAATCTCAGCGGCCCCATTAAGACACACCCACCTCCTTAGTGCCTTGGTCCCCACCTCATACTCAGTTGGCAAGCATGCTCTGACCTCAGGCTCCCCTTCCTCTTTAAGTTACCTGCCTGACCCTTGTAGGCTCTTCCAACCCCTGCTCCCACAATGCCTTCATCCACACCCTTATACCAACAGTTGACATGTGCTAATGCTCTAGCCTCAGCTTTCATCTTTTCTTTATCTTTTCAGGAATCCTATTACTTTCTATAGCTTCAAAATTCCCTCCTTTGAAATGATGCATAAGTGTATACTTGAATCTTTATCTTTCCTCTAGCTCCATATCCAAATTACTAACTGCAGGTAGTCCCCTCCACTCAGAAGCCTCACTCACAACCTAACTTCAGCATACCCCAAATTGATCTAACCCTGAGCTACTCCATCTTCCTGATCCCAAATTCTTTGTCTGTTATTTCAGTCTCTTCCTCTCAGTCACCTGGGCCACAAAGCTCCAAAATATCTTGACATTGTCTCCCTTGTTTCCTATAAATCTGATGCTGAGTTAGTAAGGCGCACTTCTGCAAAGCTTCTTGAATGCCTCCTTCTCCCACTGCCACAGTCCAAGCTCATATCATCCTAACATCATTGGCTCTACTCAGCCAGGCCCTGAGCTAGCTACTGAACTCCTGTGTTATTCCCTAGCTGGAATAATGCAGTCTCTCTCTTCCCTTGAATATTACTTGCGCCTTCCAATTCATTCTAGATGATGTACCAAACTAATTTTCCAAAGCACCCAGTTAACTAATTTTCTGACCCAGTTAAGTCACATTACATATTTTCCCCCGAATGTTAACTAAATGAAGACTTCCACAATATGGCCTAATCTGCTCTCCTATATCCATCTCTTCACTACTCTATAATGCAAGTATTATGTTCCACACAAAATAAGCCTCACTGTTTCTTGCACATGTGTCATAGTCACCCAACTCTTTGTTTTCCCTTATACTATTCTCTCTGCCAGAAACCATTTCCAACCATCTCTTCCCTCTCTGCTCTTTAGACATTTACTGCCTCTTCAAGATCCATGACAAAATCTACTTTTTCCTTGAAGACATCCTTATGTTAACTTTTCCTTAATTCCCATGTGACATCAGTTTAATACTCAAGGCTCATCCAGGAGTGACCAAAAATCACCTGATTTGGTGTGATATCATTTGAGTTGCATACACTAAAAGACTATCCAAGAGGAGTGAGTTGTTCTACTAGTGAATTAGCCAAGCCTCAGATATCTATAAGGTATTGTCCTCTTTTGATACATAATCTCATTTAAACCACATGAAGCAACAATTTACATTTTATAATTTCTCATTTTACAAACGAAAAAGACAAAGATACTGTCAATTGTAGTGATATTTTGGAATCTAAGGATTTACCAAGCTTCTAAACAATGAGAGATTTACTTTACATCTCTTAAGGCATGAACCTCTTAACTCAGACACCTACAATCATTGTGTTCTTGTCCAATCTATTCTTCTAGATTGAATTTTCTTAGAGCAAACTTTGTGTCTGCCATGACAGCTAGCATAATGCCAAGCACATGGTAGACATTTAATATCTATTAAAATGAACTGGGGGGGGGGTGGGAATCAACTTTTTAGGTCCAGTTTTTTCCTGAAACTTTGAATTTGAAAGAATCATATCAATATCAAAGCATGAAGTATGCAGTTTCAATATAGAATCAAATGACGTTCATTAGTGCTTCTCAGGGAATACAGTGTAAGACATAAGAAGAATAGGTATTGCAGACCACTCACTTCAGGGCAAATGGGTTAAAACCTTCACAGTGCTCAGAACCCCTCTTGACTCAGCTGATCTAAGGAGTCACTGGGTCAAAAGCCTTCCTGGGACTAAAACACTGGTACAGAAAGTTTTCTTTTAGCAGGATCAGCTTAGCCTGAGACTCTCCATTCTTGCTTCCTTCTGTCATGGCACATTTTCTTATTTAAGCTGTTGGCATTTGAAAGGTCCCTCTGAATAATTGATGACTTTCTGGAAATATGCAGAGAGCATTTTGCCAAGAACAGGAGCCCCATTTGGGGAGCTGGTCAGATTAGAAATTCAGTTTCAAGTCCAAATCCCTTTCAACCTGAAAACCTTCTGTCAGCTTGGAAAAGGAAGGCCAGGTCTGGTCAGCACTTGGCAAGGAAAGAGCCATATATAATTAGGAAATATTTTTTAAAGCAACAAATATCACTCATTTCAATGAACAAAAGCAGCTTTGGGAGTTATTGCCACTGCCATTACTCTTTTGTAAAGCATAATCACTGTATATATCGCTACATGGCAAATCTCATGCCTGTACATAAGGCACAAAGAATTAAAGTCATGGTTCTGTTTAAAAGATTATTTACCCATTGCTGAGAAGGTCCAAATAGATATAATTAAAAATGCTTTTTAATCAATGTATGGGGGAAAAACCACAAAGAGCAAAATGGTTATGACCTCTTTTCTGATGTAGACATTTCTGACACATAGTAGTAACAAAATGTTCCCTTTGTAGTCTCCAACTTATAATCATAATAGACCTGGTCAGTAAAGGGATCTTTTCTTTGTCAACTGTGAGTTAGGCTACTTGTCTTCAAAACATATGACCAGTTAATTTCCAAATAAAGACAATACTATGACTGCCATGAGATCAAGATTTCTTTTTTTTTTTTTCAAGTTTATTTATTTTGAGAGACAGAGAGAAAGAGAAAGGATCCCAAGCAGGCTCCTCACTGTCAGCATGGAGCCTGACAGCGGGGCTCCAACTCATGAACTGTGAGATCATGACCTGAGCCAAAACCAAGAGTCAGAGGCTTAACCAACTGAGCCATCTAGGCGCCCCTAGATCAGGGCTTCCTAACCTTTCCTGGGCCACAGTCCTTTTGAGAGTCTTGTGAGTCTTCTGCATTTCTTCATAGAAATGTTCTTAAATGTAGAACATAAAATAAATGGGATTATAAAGGAAAGTAGTTTTATCACAAAGCCATCACATTTTTTTAATTTGCAATATAGTGATCTATGTACATCTTTGCTAATGCATTTAATAATGAAATCTAGTGGATTTGTGTAATACATACCATCATTTCAAAATAGAAATGAGCACACGTGGTATTTCAAGATATGTATTAACAGTAATTTATGCAAATACTTGTGTTGACGCACAAATACTACTCATTGCTATAGTGGTTTGTTGCTTACATTCATAACAGATGTAAATGTGAAATTTTACTTAGAGGTTAGTGAAATTACAGTTGTAAGTTTCTTTCATCCAAGTTCACAACACTTTGGACTTTATTCTCATTTTAAAAAAAAGAAGAAACATATCCTTTTAATTACCTTTTAATAAGGTCTGTTGGTTATTGTAAATACCCAATATTGTTAGAAAATTTATACCTACCTTGAGTTAACACATGGTATGTATTTGTCAATTCAGTGGTACTAAATATCATGGAGGGCAAGTGGAGATAGGAGATGTTGCTTGTATGTACAGACCCACAGGTCTATAGATTTTTTCTGTTCATTAGATTAAGTGATGCATATAAATATTTTTATTGCACATTTCCCTGTTAAGGTTTTCATTAACTCCATGGATTCTTATACAATGTTAGGATTATCTGATTTATTTGTTTAGACTGGAGAGCATCTCTTAGCACGCTGTGGCGTTGGGTAAAGGGCTTCTTACAACAAGCAAAGATTGAAACAATCATTTAGCAATCAGCAGGCCTTCTGAAATCACATCTTAGCTATAAGCCCAGGTACAAATCAGTGACTTATTGTGGACAAAGCACCCCATTTTTTAAATAATCTTTTAAAATCATCCATGGGGTGAGATTCTATGCACAACAGAGGTATATATTTTCAATCAATTATTCCAAATATCCATTGAGTACCTGTTTACTAGATATTGAGGAAGTACAAAGAATACAAAATAGACTGCATTCTGTTTTCAAGTTGATAATCTAGATGTAGAAAGATAAACATCTTGGAAATAAAAGACATCATTTTAAAGGTTACAGTCTCACTGATATTGTTTTCCAGTGTCCAGTCTTTAGGGGCTATATCTTTACCACATTTATTGCAGGAAAATCAGATTTTACGTAAGAGAGTCATCCTAAAGAGATATTTCAACACTTGCAAAATTTAAGACTAATATCAGTCAATTTTTTAGTTTTTTATCCTTTCTAGTCTTGATTTTTTTTAAATTTCGATTCCAGTGTAGTAACATCCAGTGTTATATTAGTTTCAGGTATACGATATAGTAATTTAATACATTACTCAATGTTCATCATGATAAGTGTACTCTTAATTCCCTTCACCTATGCCTCCATCCATCTCTCCTCTAGTAACCATCAGTTTGTTCTCGATAGTTAAGAATCTATTTTTTGTTTTGTCTCTATTTTTTTCCTTTGTTCATTTCTTTTGTTTCTTAAATTTCACATATGAGTGAAATCATATGACATTTGTCTTTCACTGACCAACTTATTTTGCTTGGTATTATAGTCTCTAGCTCCATCCATGTTGTTGCAAATGGTAAGATTTCATTCTTTTTATGGCTGAATAATATTCCAGTGTGTGTGTGTGTGTGTGTGTGTGTGTGTGTGTGTGTCACATCTTTTTATCTATTGATGGACACTTGGTTTGCTTCTATAATTTGGCCTTTGCAAATAATGTTACAATAAACATAGGGGTGGACATATCCCTTTGAATTAGTGTTTTTGTATTCTTTGGGTAAATATGTAGTAGTGCGATTACTGAATTGTAGGGTAGTCCTATTTTTAATTTTTTAAAACCTCCACAATGTCTTCTACAGTGGCCACACCAATTTGCATTCCCACCAACAGTGTAAGAGGGTTCCTTATCTCCATATCCTCGCCAACATTTGTTTCTCAAGTTTTTGATTTTAGCCATTCCAACAGGTGCAAGGTAATACCTCATTGTAATTTTTTTATTTGCATTTCCCTGATAATGAGTACGATGTTGAGAATCTTTTTATTTGTCTGTAGCCCATCTGGATATCTTCTTTGGAAAAATGTCCATTCTTGTCTTCTGCCCATTTTTTAATTCTCATATGAAAAAATTTAAATAGAGGCTTTTATTCTCAGAGTGAATTCTGCTCTCCTCATTGTAGTCAGGAGCAGGCACACCACAGTGATGTTTATCATACAGCTTTGTCCCCTCAATCTTATCAACTTTTTCCAATTATTCTTGACTTTATACATGACAATTTTAAAGAATTTAAAAGGAAGACTAGTTTGCTGTTCCTTCTTAGTTTACTCAGGATTATCTCTAATATTTTCCAGATTTATTTTTGCTAAATAATAGCACAGTAAAGTGATATTTTATTACTAGTAAATTATGTTGCAAGGTTATCATTTTGGAAGATAGACAAGGGAGGAAGGATATTCATGGCCTTAATGATAACACCACCGCTTGATGAAAATGTAAATAGTGTATTTAATGAGTCTTTATATTATTTCATTTTAATAAAGTAAATTTAAAATAACATATTCCAACACATGGAATAAAGGCATGGCTCATGTTATTCTGACACAGGTGAATTCTTTCTCTTTACCAGCTAAAATGGCAATGCCAAGTAACAACATATACACAGTTTATAATTGACTCAGCTTTGAAACTGTATAATTTTGGCAACTTTTTTAAATTTGAAAGACTTCCTTCATCTCAAAATTTAAAAGTAAAATATTAATATTTTATATTATACTCTTCAAATTTACATAATTCACATTCATGTGCTTTGTAATTGAGTTGCAATTTACTGTGTCCAAATCACCATCAAAGTTACTTTTAAGCATTATTGCCCATGTCCACTTTTAAAATTTTCAGATCGTCAGCCATGGGACTACATTAGGAGCGTACACAGCTTATATAACTTACATAACACTTAAGGCTTGCAAAATAATTTCTCTTATCTTATCTCATTTGGGCATTACAATGGCTGTCTTCAGTAGATAGGAAACTTAAAATATATTATTATTTGGACAGACTGAGGCTCATCAAGCTTCATTTCCAGTAAGTAATGCAGTCACAACACAAATATAGAGTTCCTGAGAAATTTCTTGGCAAAACTCAAAGACATCAGGTGAGTAGATACACAATTATCTGTCAGATGAACAAGCAATCAGTGCTCTGATCATCCGAAGAACCACTCTGATACAATGATCAGGAAAGCTTTACAAAAACAAACAAACAAAAACAAACAAACAAACAAACAAAAAACAAAGAAAGAAAAGAAAAAAAATGGTGTTTCAGCTGTTTTTTGAGGGAATTAGGCAGAATTGCTGAAGGACTCAACTTGGCTCAGTGGAGTGGTATGAGAGAGGGAAGAGAGTATTTCAATAGGTCACAGTTTTCAAAGATCATCACTGACAATGCGTCAATGGGATCACAGACTGTGACATAACACAGTGGTAAATAGCAGCTAGGGTCACCGGGCAAGAGAAGACAGAGTATCCTTCAACCTCTACAGTGAGAAGGTCTGTGTGTGACATGACACATGGTGTCATAGAATGAGCACTGGTCTTGGAACCAGAAATCCAAAGCTGGTCTAAATTTTGTCTCTGCCATTCAAATATTGTTTTGGAAAAAGCCAAGTCATTTATTTCTGGAATCTTCATTTTCCACATCTGGAACATAATTGTTGCTCTGCTGGTTCACAGGAAATGGATGAGGAAACAGGAAAACACTCTATGAAAGGATTCTAATCTGCTTTATAAATGTGAAGGGGCACATATGAAGAGTGGAGCAGAATGCTAGTTAATGAAGGAGCCTTGTGTGATGGTGGTTTACTTCGGGTAGTTACTAAAGAGCATACAAAAACAAAACGCCCTATTTCCCTGATAAAAATCCCTATTCTTTTTTTAATTATGAAATGAATATATGCTCACTGTGAAATTCAAATATCCCAGAAGTGAAATTTCCCCCTTCTCCACCCACCCACCCACTCTCATCCCATTCCCCAGAATAACCATTGCCCTCACTTTGGTGCATACCCTTCATGGGCCAGACATCTTCAGAAGCATAATGATGACAACGGGACAAAGCAGTGATGCCTGTCCTTGGCCCCACCTGAGGAAGGACACACACTCTTCACCCTATCTGGGGTTCTGGGCTGTGAAGCATAATGTCAGCACTCATGCTGACTAGAATCATGCCGAATACCTTGTGTAGCTCTCTGCTGCTTTACTCAGGTAGAACTGGGAATCTCCACTACCTGACGCCACTTCCCACTTGTGACAAAGATGAATGGTTTGCTGTCTTCACTCTGATTAGTGGCCGTTTTAGCCAGCCTGTGGGATGTGGCCCTCTTCCCTCAACAGCACTGGCATGTCAGAATCAGAGGAGCCTCTGCAGGCTTGGGGTTACTGCTTGTAAATCAGGCCTGTGCGATTCAATGCAGACAGCAGGACTTCCCAGAGACAATGCAGGCTCATTCTGCCAGGGGTCCTCACAACTCCTGATTTATAATCACTTCCTGGAAACCAGGTGTAAAATCCAGGTTTGTAAATCAAGTCTTTTTATTTAGGATTTATTGGCATGATTTGAAAATCTGTTTCAAGACTTGTAAATCTACATCTGGATTTGTAAATCCATTTAAGGATATGGAAATTAATTTTTGGACTTACAAAACACTAAAAATAGTTTGGTTACAACTACCATTAGAAAGAAGAAAGACTTATAAATCAATGCAGGTTGGTAAGATTTGCTGGCAGTTTCCATAAATTAAATTCTGGGTTTATTACTTCAGGTGAGTACAGATTTATAAATCCAACTTGCGAATCATCAAAAAAAAAAGTGTAAGATTTGTATTCTAACTTGAAATATTACAGAGCAGCACCACTGTTGATACCTTATTGATAAGATGAATAGTCCAAAGTAAAGGTAATAATCTATTCAGATTAGAAGGATTTTACATATGGAACCAATAGTCCTTTTTTGGAAAGTCTATGGGGTAAGTGGTCTGTGCTTCTATCTTGCCTGCATTGAGAGATCTGAAGGAGTCTGAGACCATGTACTTACTGGACATAGCCTGGTGAGAAAATCGCTACACTGACTCTGAAAGCTCAGGCCACTTTGGCTGTGAACTAGAGATATTTAACAAATGTTCAATCTCCACAATATAAGCCAAACCTCAACACTTTATCTATTAGATAAATAGATTTATATTAGATTTTATACTTCTTGAATAACATTGCCCAAGGAGGCTGGTCACAGTTACCAAGACTGTTATTATAGCGTGGTGATTCTCAACCAAGGCAACTTTTTCCCCCAGGGGACATTTGGCAATATCGGGAGACTTTCTTGGTTGTCATAACTGGGGAAGGATGCTACTGGCATCTAGTGGGTAGAAGCCATGGATGCTGTTAAACATCCTACAATTCACTGAACAGCTACCCACAACAAAGTATCTAGCCAAAATGCGAAAAGTGTGGAGGTTTTAAAAACCTGTCATAGGGAACTATATTTAGCATAAGCCAGTACAGAATGACTCTGTCAAGACGCCTCCAACTCTGGTTCCAGTGATTCTGCCATTCAGGCCAACCCAGAAGCTTTTTTCTTATTTAGTTAACCTAAAAAGAGAATGTGCTCAAAATTCACAATGTAGTAAATATGATAAATCACATTATGAATATGCTCTGCTACCTCAAATTCACCCTATATTTGATCAACAGGACTTCCATAGAAACTGAAGTTATAGCATTTGGTGAAATTATATTATTTGACCGGAGAGACCCCTTCATTGTATTTGAAAACAAGTATGTGGGTTCGGAAGGGAATGCAAGGCAAGAATTCTTTTCGGCTTTGTTCAACAGTTTTATAAAGCAACCTCATGTAGTGAACTCCCTGGGAGCCTGAGACCCTTTTGATTATATGGTGTTTGGAATAAAATAAAACAAATCCCATGTTCTTTTATTCTGACCTCAAAATGATTTCTAAATGATCACCTTGGGTGTTCTTTCCCTCTACTTATTGCTGTGTTCTTCCATTTGAATTACTGCTCAGCATCACCTCAGAAGTCAGCTGAATATTGGCCAATTGTAAGAAGACAGTCTCATATTGAGATTATAGCAGCTCTCCTCAGACTTGCCCTATTCATGGGCTCGGCCATTATGAGAACCTAAAGATGGAGACAGGACTCAACATTCAAATGGTGCATTTGAAGCACACAGTGAAGTATATTGTATAAATGCAAATGAACAGAAATATGGTATTGTAAGAGCTGAGCCACTTGTGCAATTAGGAAGGAAATCAAGATTGTAGAGTGCAGCACCCAGCAGAGCACTCAATTCTGTACACGGGGAAAAAAAGTTTAAAGAAACTTGGTGTGGTGACTCAGGTCTTTGGAGAGTTTAAGTCTGGAATGTCTGAGAAATAACCAGGAAATAGGTAACTGTAATCATACCCCTTCTCACCTCCTCCCCTCTACACACATTCCTCCACTAACATACTAAAAATGCACATTATTCCTCTAATTTAGGCAGTGTTTTGTCCCATCTAATGAAACATCTATGGCTCTAATTCAATATCTTTAAAGTCATTTTTGTGACCATAAGACCATTAAGCATTCCAGGTACACGAAGGCCAGCAAGGTTAGTCTCCCATCAAGCCATCTGGGTTGCTTATATGAGCTTGGTGTATAGACGCAGATTGGAAAGGATCAGGAAAATACTGAATTTCTTGGAATTTGCTCATTCTATGTGAGATAGCAGGAAGCATAAAACATGATGGTTAGAAGCAGTGACCTCATTTTATATTAAATTCATTTATCTAGTAGAAGAATGTATAATAAAGGGGCAGAAGACAGCTTAAGTAAGACTCTAAGAAAAATATTTAAAATAATTGATATTTGTTATCAGAAGACCTACTCCTTCTCTCACTGTTCTCCACTTCTACACAGTAGGATTCCTCAATTGCCTATGATGTGCCATATGGATCAGTCCTCTCTTGAAAACATACAGCCCATGTCTATAATTATTTTAAAACTCTTTTCTCTTCAACCATACCTGGTAGAATTTTTATATATAGCTTTCAGATCCACAATTCATCCAGCAAAGAATCATCCAGCTAGCATTAATTGTGAACCTACGTCTTCCCAGACTCTGCTAAGTAAGGGGACACAAAGATGAATAAGCCACCATCTGATACCAAGGCATTCTCATCCTAATGGAGGAAACAGACATGTAAATAAATAATTATAACATATCCCATGTGTATCCCATCTGCCGAAAGGAAGACATTTCAAACTACAGTGGGAGCACAGAGGAAGGTGGTGAAATCTTTAAGAGGTGATGGTGCTTGAGCTAACTCTTAAAAGATGTGTGGTATCTAGTAGGAAATGGAGCAGAGAAGTGGTGAGAAGAACATTATAAATGAGGAAACACCTAGGTAAGACAGAATTTATAAGGAGGCCAACGTTCAGAGTATTCAAGAAATGTAGCATGGCTAGAGCAATGGTTTTAAACCAGGAAGGGGAGCAGGAGAAGAAGATGGTATCAAAACCACCTATATCAAACCACGCCTCATGAAGCACAGGGCGGGAGTCTAGGAAACAGGTAAGGGACTCATGAGAGATAAGTTGCAGAGAAAGGTTGGAAAAGTAGATTGAAACATGACAACTAGATCATCCAAACATTCCGTCACTGCCAAATCCTTAGCAATATGCTTTCTTCTTTGTGTCTTCTTTTATTTTCTGCTAATATACATATCCAGAGGAATATCTTACCATTTGTTAGTTTGGTAAGGGATATGGATTTCACAATTGTCTCATGTTCTTATGGCAGCTCATGAAATAGTATCAATTAAGGTGGTAAAAAAAAAAAGATACAGAGAGAAAAACTAGGGGTCTAGAGAGCTCATAAACCATAAAATTAATTTCAAGATAATTTAATATTGGCTTTATTAGGAAATTTATTTTGTCATCAAGATTTATCAGCCTTCTTAACAATCAGACACAGAGAAGTTAAGGAACATCACTTAAATCATGTCAAACTAGACTGGCTAAATTTACCACCTGAGCATGGAGTTTAGAGGATGATCCCAGGGATATAGTAGATATACATACAATATTTCCTCCCATATCTTCAAAGAGAAGTCTTACTTCTTCGTACAAACTTATTTCCAGTTTCTCTTAGTAGGGAAAAAATAATTTCAATTGCCTACCCAAATCTTTCCTGTAAAGTCTTCCTGGTCTTGCTTATATTAAAACCAATAGGAAAGCAAACTTTATATCAGAAACAAATGTATACAAGAAACACAAAGGGGGGGTGGGAGCTGATAGATGCCCAGTCTCAGATTTTTCCAGACAGTAACTCCTAAGACCTGAAGCATGTAAATAGGTATTAGTCTCCCCAGGCCCTCTGTGAAGGCTGGAGGGCTCTCCTCAGCCAGCGTCAGCTAAATCCCTCATGTCTGCTCAACAGGAACCTCAGTTTATGAGGGAGGGAAATTATAGATTGAAAAATGTTCTTTTTGTGAAACTCTGGTTGTAATGTTCGGTGAAATGATAAATGAATAGGTTTTTCCTGGCAAACTACAGTAATTAGGCCATTCCTCACTTCTTTATTGGAGGCAGACCTAGATGTTTAATCATCATTATGTGATCATTTAATTTTAGCAAAGTGTTACTATTGGAAAAATTATATATTCACCTTGCCCCCTCCCCTTTTTTAAAGGTGGTGATGAAAGGAAAAACAAAAACTCTAAATTGTATCTGGAGTTTAGGGAGAAATGGGACACCAATTTTAAATTTTACATATTTTTTCTGATTTTCATAGTATATTTTTTCTGATTTTCATAGTAACGTATGGTATTATAATAATATTGTAGAAAATGTGAAAAATATGTAAGATATTAGAAAAAATGACTATAATTACCCACTGTTCCACTTTTCTAAGAAAACCATTGTTGTTAATAGTTTGGTGAATTTCCTTTCAGCCTTTTTGCTTTGGGGTTTTATTTTATAATATTCACGAAATAAGATTTAGGCTAGTCTCGGCCACACAGAAGCACGCCAATGAAAGCAGAAAATATGGTTATTTTAAAAGCAATTTTGGAAAACTTAGAAAGCATTTTCATACTAATCACTGACCAGGCATGGCCACAATAAAGAATTAAGTTTTTCTTATCTTTGTGCCTGAAATCAACTTGGGGAAATGAATAAACATACATTAAGAACTTTGAAGGAATAAATATCTTCAAAGAGCTCGAATCTGTAATTTCCCTGAAGAACAGATTTATGATCTAAGCCCATTCTTTTCAACTTAATGCATCGGCCTTTCCATAGGCTGGTAAAAAGCAGTTCAGTAACTGCATCTTCCGTCCTCGGTGATAAGATCTCCTGCAATAGGATCAATAAGACCTGCTTTCATAGAACTTTTTTCTTATCCCATAACCTCAAAAATCATTTTGTGCCACAATGATCACTACAGGGAGGAAAATAAAGAGATGTTGAGTCTATCAAAGTTTTTCATAGCGAGGCTGGTTTACTTCAAACCATCACAGCATGGTGGTTAACGGCTCTGGAACAGCCAAAGGATGGAAGCAGATGGAAAAAAGACACTGAAAGATCCTCTTCTTTCTTTACAGAGACCTTCAAAGTTAAAGGGGCATAAGATTCATATTCCAGGCATTTACTACCTAATTTGGCACTGGGAATTTCAAACTAGGCTTATTTTTTTAAGCCCGCTCTTAACTAAGAGATTTCTGAAATAAGCCCTAATTTAGTATAAAGATAGAAATTGTTAATAGATGGGATAAAAAGGAAGATCCAGATACAAATTAGTTTGGAAAACCAGTAAATAAATACATTTATTTTTTGTAGTATTCTTCTGAGTCTTTCCTCTACCACATACACTGTAAGTCTCCCAGAGAGGCCTGTAGTATACAGTATTCCCCAGTTTTGTATTTCCATTTCTCCCCTTCTTTGAGTTCCACAGAACTCATTTTGAAAAATAACTATTTGTATGTTTCTGAGTACCCACGTAGAGTAGGTCTGTGTTCCAGAGTTGATTCCTTTTAATGTGAATAAAAAGGTAATACTCATAAATACAAAGTCATAATTATAAAAGACTTAGGTGACATGAAACCTTGCAGCATTTATTTGAGAAAATATCTCTAAGCTAGGAATCCCTGGTGTAGGGTCAAGTACTGCAATACCGCTTTTAGGTTTATGACCTTGGACAAATGATTTAACCTTTGTGAATCTTAGTTTCTTCCTCTGTGAAATGGAAGCAAAAGTCTTGTCTATCTCACAGGATTGTTGTGAGGATCAACTGAGAGCTCTTTAGAAAATAGAGATTGTACTAAAAAAAAAGTCTGGGGAGTTATTATAATTCTGACTACTGCCTGCTTTAACACTGAAATAAATGCTCCTTGTTAGACGTTTTCAAATAAGCTATAAAGAAAGGCTCTGTGTATTATTCAGCCAATTCTTTTCTGAACCTCTATTTCTATACCTTTGTTAAAAGATAAACTGAGGCACCTTAAAAACTTTGTAGTTTACTTAAGCAAAAATCGATTCAAATTGGGTAGCACCAAAACAGAAGTGGTTAGTGTGCTCCACTAAGAGGAGCCAGGGTAAAGGCGTATATAGAAAATGCAAAAACAAAGAAAAGAAATTATGTGACTGCTGTAGTTTAAAGCTTGTGACTGATGTGATTGCATAACCTTGAGGCATTCACAGGCTTAAATTTCGTTTTGCTTACATAGGCCTCCATGTTATTAAAGCCACCTCAGCCTTCTTGTTTAATTAATTTTACATCTTATGGTGCAGTTTTTTCTAAAATTGTTTTCTGTGTCCTAATCTCATCTTCCATAACAGACTAGAAACTCCTTGAAGGCAGAGTTAGGGTTTGATATTTCCCTTGACTAAGGGATTGTTTGCTGGTATTTTATTAAGATGGAAAAGATTATCAATATAGTTGAAGTTCTCCCATAGAAAGTATGTTCACAGGGGGGGCGCCTGCGTGGCTCAGTCGGTTAAGCGTCCAACTTCAGCTCAGGTCATGATCTCATGGTCTGTGAGTTCGAGCCCCGCGTCAGGCAGGCTCTGTGCTAACAGCTCAGAGCCTAGAATCTGCTTCAGATTCTGTGTCTCCCTCTCTCTCTGCCCCTCCCCTGCTCATGCTCTGTCTCTCTCTGTCTCAAAAATAAATAAAAACATTTTTTTTTAATTAAAAAAAAAAAAGAAAGTATGTTCACAGATGCAGATGAGCATATTCAAAGTCAGAAGATGGAAGACTGATACCTGTAAACTGTTTCTGTTAGGACGATATTTATATATATTACGTATTTAAGCAACAATTCAGTCGAAATGGTCAAGCCACCTAACATGTCAATACAGCATTGAAAGTAGAAAAGCCTTTATGACTGAGATAGTTGATAACAATGATTGTTAAAAAGAAATACTCCTTTCAAACCCAAGAAGCAAATCAAAAGAGGTCAGAGGTAACAAGTGTGAAGCAAGTTGACAGATCTAGTCTCTCCAGATAAATAATGCCTAAGTTAATTCCAAAATAGCTTTATTACATTTTAAATATAATGCCAAGAATTCAAAACCTGTGTTTTTCCCAATTCTATTTGCAGTTAAAGAAAAAGTTCTGCCAGAATGTATCTTAAGGCAAAACTATATTTGAATTTCTTTGCCTTAAATTATAATCTAACACATGCTTTCTACAGACAGTAGGTCATGCTCCCCATTGTTTAAGCCAGTTCTCCTCAAATCTTTCTTGCCAAATGCCCTTAACTAAAAGGCAAGTGTTCTCTTCCCTGGGAACTTGGGAGCTCACCTCTGAAGCAGTGCGACACAATTCGAAATTTTTTGGTCTTATATTTTATTTATCTTAACATGCAGGAACACTGTTCAACACATTAAGAATACATTTGTGTCTGCTTTAATATAAAATTTATAATTATATTTCTTATCATCAAGGAAACCTGACGTTCCAGGAAGGTGTGTGCTATGTGTATGGTGTGCTTTGCAGTACGACCCGGCATGTGCTGAATATGAGCACCCCAGTAAGGAGCTGAGCCCAGTCTTCAGTTTTAACAATCTCATTAAGTAAGCCTTTTCTTTCGTGATAACCAAAGACATACTGCAACAATAAAAAATATATTTGCTTCCTTAAGAAAGAGAGTATCTGCAATTCACACATGGGTTTCTCTCATGAAATAGTAAAAGAATTTTTTTAAAAATGAAAAACCATAGAGCAGATGAAATGCTATCATGGTGAGGCTAGAGTGTGACTTTATGCTCCAAGCAAAAGTCTATGAGCTTAATGAAGCTAATGTTTCTACAATGAACTGAGAAAATTTCCTCTTAATGGTTTTCTTCTTATTGTAACTTAAATTCATGTCAAGGATCCTCACATTTCCCTAAGGACACATGTTCAAGGTTTTGCCTTCAAACTTCATTGATATACAAACCCTCCTAAGCCCCATTGTGGGAATGCAAGCATCATATCTTGGCTTTCAAGAAAAAAGAAATCCTTGTACTATTTGCTCAAGTCTAAAACTGACATAAGATGCTTAGTCCTACAGTATCTGAATATAGTGTATTAAATGCTATTTATAAAAAGTAAAGCTATGCTAATGTGCCTATCTGCCCCCTACTGCTTAGCAGTATTAAAGATTAAAGCCAATTGTTTTGTAAACTGAAGAGGCTGTAATGGTTTCTTGGGAAGTGCTCCTTGTCAGCATTCCAGATAAGGTTGCTATTAAATTTTTGCTGCTATGGATGGCTGGCTTGGGTCATTATACACTTAAATTGAGTTGCTGTCATTGTTATATAATGACATGAAAGAGCCTTTGGCCTATAGCAATGTGGTGTACCTTTTAAAGAATGGGTACCACTACCAGATTTATAAGAATGGGTCTGTTCGCATTATAGTACCAAGCTGCTAGGTGTTTCAAAGTGATTTAGATGAAATGTCCAAAGAATTCTCATGTATATCAAAGACAAACAGCTGAGTTTTGCATTAACCTGCTTTCAATAATCATTGAAACTTATTGAGTGATTACAGGATGTAGGCGATTCATGGCTCTTTTTTCTGTCTTGTAATTTAATTATGTCTTTCTCTGAAGTGGGGATAGTCAAGAACCTGGATTTTTTCATAATCCTATAAATTACTTGTTCAGATTAAAGAATAGTCATCCTGATCTCTTCATTCTAAGCATGTTATTTGCCAATCCTCTTACAACTTGAGAAGGCTATACATTATTTTAATTCCTAAATGGGCCAAAAGGTTAGTTTAAAAAAAAAAAAAAAGATGAAGGATGACATCACATTTCTTAGGTTGAAGTATTCTTTCTTTCTAATACAAACAGAAAATTCCAACCACCACTTCTGTAAGGAGAAATATTTTTCTCCCTCTTTTCCCAAATTTGTAACAACCCAGCTCACTAATTATGGAGAAGCAAGTTTGTCACACTTCAAACATACTTATTTATAAACATTACCTATATATTCAAAGTGTTTTCTCTTTCTCAACTTTTTAAAGGTATAAATAATTCCTTTTTCTTAAACTACATGTATACCAAATAGGAATATAATAATTTTGTTAATGTTTTAATATCAGACACTCAAAAACTGAATTTAAGAACTTAGCAGATGGAAAGATTTATACACAATGCAGATTTGGGCCATCTCCAATTCATGACAATATGAATGGCTTTGTTAAAACTGCAAGTCAGCAATATTCAAATGTAAACCAGCATGACAATTTTTTTCATTTATAGCATTCTTGTAAAAAACTGAAAAACTCATGCATTTTGAATTGATCCAATAGCTCAAGAATACCTGAAATTCTAATCATTATCCCTTTTCTGGGTCTTTAGCACTTCACACTCTCTGTTCTGCTTCTCTGGGAGAAACATTTTCCTCTCCAGTGTATCTTTATCTTCATCTGTGTGCTTCAAACTAGAGAGAGCGGGCACTCTAATGCTTAGAGAGAGTTTGCTTTATTATGTGGCTCTATTGAGTCTAAAAATGCTACAATCACAAACAGCCCTCTGAAGATGCCTGTATACTCAAACAGATACATGATTTTTTCCCAGCAATGGAAAGCAATTTATGGCTTTTTCTATTGCTCCAGAAGTCCTTCAGAAAAATGGCACTTGCAAGAATAATGTTATAGCATGCAATCAAAGAAGACCTATCTTTAAAGATTAAGTGAGCTGTCCAGCAACCTGTAGCCATGACAACCAATGTTGGTCCATAAGCTCAGAAATGGTAGTGCCATTGGGAGCACATCCCATCAAGTGAATGGCAGATGGAGCACCTGGCTGGGGCATGATGCTGGAGAACGGACATTTGGGTACAGTGTCCATCTTTGGGAGTACAGCAAGGTGCATCATTCAGGTCTGCTCCAAGACCTTGTGTTGTTTCACCAATTTACCAGAGTAATTCTCTAGAAAAACACACACAGCTCCTGCAATCTAATCCAGTCTGCAGAATTTGGAACTCTGTACAGGGTTAGGAAAATGGGCAAATCCCAGACTTTTGTGTTTGGGGGACTCTTTCCTTACCCTATGTCCCAATTATACCTTTAGAATTCAGGTTCCAAAGTGAATTATTTAGGCTTAGTGTTAAGGTTAGAGTCATAAGTTAGTGTCATAGCAATGAAATTAGTAGCCAAGTGGAGTTTTACACATGAGAAAGCTGCTCTTCGATAGTGGTATCAAGACTATGAAAACTTGGGAATCTGATTCCCATAGATTATTTTATTGCATTTTATTAATCAGCAAGCCCAACTTGAACTAGACACTTAGAAAATTGTACCAATATGGTTTCTGCTCTCAAGCAAGATACCAATGATGCATTATTTATGAAATGCAGCACAATGTAAAATTAGTTTGTCAGAAAATACTTCTAGAAAAAGATAAGAGCCTACACTGGAATAATAATAAAAATATCAGATACTTATATAACATCTACTGTTCTAAAAATTTTATGAATGTTAATTCATTTAATTCTTACAACAACAATCTGGGGTAAGTCCTATTATTATCCCCAATTTACAGATAGGGAAACTGAGACACAGATATGAATAAGGTCTCTCAGCTATCAGTGATGAAGCAGAAATTCAAGCTCCAGAGTTTGTGTTCTTAAACCTCTGCTATAAGTAGACTAAGACTGACAAGGAGGTAGAAGAAAAGATGAGACAGGAAAAGTGGGAAAAGAGATGATAAAGCCACAGGCCTGGGTAGAATGAAGTCATCCTTAAGGGGGACCATAAGAGATGACTGTGAATGGGCAAAAGATTGCCAGTCAATGGAGAATTTTGAATGTACTATTGAGAGTCCTTTGATCAGAACCGGGTGGGGGGGGTGGGGGGGGAGTTACAGAGAGGGAAGGAGGCAAACCATAAGAGACTCTTAAATACTGAGAACAAACTGAGTGTTGATGGGGGATGGGAGGGAGGGGAAAGTGGGTGAGGGCATTGAGGAGGGCACCTGTTGGGATGAGCACTGGCTGTTTTATGGAAAGCAGTTTGACAATAACCTTCATAAAATATATATATAAGAGAGTCCTTTGATCAGAAAGCTATTATGAGTCCTTGGGTATGTGGATAAGGTAACGTAAGAAAATATATTTTAGCATGGTAAATTATTATAAAGGAGGCTACTTTAATATAGCCAAAGATACAGACATTTTGTAAAACAATTTAGCTTTACTCTGCAAAGGCAAACATACATATACCCTCTGACTCAGCATTTCCACTTACAGTATAAATCCTAGAGAAACCCTTGCACATGAATGAGTATCAGCAGGTACATACAACAATATTTGTCCATAAAGCAAAATGCTTAAAACATAATTAAATGCTTTTTAACAAGAAAATGAAAAACTAAATTGTAGTATATTCACATAATGAAATATTATACAACAATGGAAAATGAATGAACTGCAGCTATACTCAAAAATATAGATGAATCTTAGTAGCATTGATTTGAAGCAAAACTAGAAGCCCTCATATAAAATAGAAGGAAGGAAGGAAGGAAGGAAGGAAGGAAGGAAGGAAGGAAGGGAGGGAGGAAGGGATAGAGGAAAGGCATTCACAATGATCCAGATAGGAAAGAAAAATAAAGGAAAGAATAAGGGGAATATAAGAGTGAAGGAAAGAAAATCAACAAAAAGGCTCTAGGATAATAGTGACAGTGGAAATGGATGTCATGAAATCTTTTGAAATCTTTGAAATGCTTTTGAAATCTTCTGATTCTAGTTCAGTCCTCTCTCTACCCTTCCACAATTAGTTTCCTTTAAAAGAATAACTCCTTGATCAAATCTTATGTTTCTATATTGCTTACAATACTGAACTCAGTATGAGGCAAATGGCATTTCCTCAAAAATTATAAAGGAAAATGAATATAATTGAGTGGAAAAGATACCCATATGACAGACAATATAGATGGGCCTCAGAAATGACTGTCTTCTCAGGGTGCCTGGGTGGCTCAGTTGGTTAAGCAACCAACTTCAGCCCAGGTCGTCATCTCATGGTTCGTGAGTTTGAGCCCCACATCGGGCTCTGTGCTGACAGCTCAGAGCCTGGAGCCTACTTCTGATTCTGTGTCTCCCTTTCTCTGCACCTCCCCTGCTCATTCTCTGTCTCTCTCTGTCTCTCAAAAAATAAATAAACGTTAAAAAAAATATTTTTTAAAAAGAAATGACTGTCTTCTCACTCAGAAATCCCTTCTACAACATTTCCTGACATTCTACTTCTGCTTGAATACATTCATTAATGAGAAGATCACTATTTTGAGATACCCTGTTCCATTGTCAAAGAACTGGAATTGCTACACCTTATAAAGATCCCAAACTGAGGACTAGAAGTACTAGATCTCCTCTGTGGAACAATGAAAACCAAGTCTATTCCTTGTCCCAGGGCAGCCTTTCAAATGTTAAAGAAAAATATTAAATATTTGTAATTTACCTTTTTCCAAAATAAGCTTTCCTAGGCTTTAATAATGTGGTTTCCAGGCCCTTTACTTCCTGGCACCTTCTCACCCAGTGCTGGCCAGAACAACAGCACTGTCTTTAAAGCACAGTCCCCAGACATGAGCTCAGCTTTCCAGATGAGACCTGACCAATACAGAGTAGAAAGAACTTAATACAATTTGTCCTTAATCTGAAGTCAATACTTTTAAATTTGCCATATGTAAAGAGGTTGGCTTTGGCCTCATGAAGCAAGAAACCAGAGTTTAAGGATTAAAGGCAAAAATCTTTCCTTTTCTCACATGAATCTTTCCAAAGATATAAAAATAACAACATATGATATCTGCAAAGCACTTTAGAGTCCACTAAATGTCTTCATGTACATTATCACATTTAGTGACAGGCAGGTGTTAGTTATCCCCATTTTTCAGATGAAAAAAAACAAGGTCATGGAACAAGTGACAGAGCCAGAACAAGAACTGACTCATCCACACCCTAAGTCCAGCACTCTTTCCATGGTAGCAATGCTGCTTCATATAATCAAATAATCATCAAATGGGTGACCTCCCTCTAAACAACCAACTAGGAGACAAATTTTGCAACAGGGCCCTAATATGATGATGATTTTTAAATCAATAAGAAAAAGACTGGCAATCTGATAGAACAATAGACAATGAATTCGTCTGGCGGGTTCACAGAAAAAGAAATACAAATAGCCAACAAGCTTAAGATGCTCAGTTTGACTCATAGTTTTAGAATACAAATTAAAACATCAGTAGGCTATCATTTTTCACTAACCTAATGGGCAAAAAAATATTTTAAAACCTGATAATGCACATACTGGTGACAGTGTGGGAATAATAGAAACTTTTCTGTTGAATGAAAGAAGAAATTAATGCACTGGGAGTGAAAGTGCACTTTGGTACAAATTTTTGAAGGTCAATTTGGCAATAACTATTTAAATTTGAACATATTTGCCCTTTGACCTAGTAATTCCACTTTAAAGACTATGGCCTCAAGGCTTATCTAAGTGTGTAAAAATATTTGTCCAGGATGTTTTTTGTTGAATTACTACATTAGCAAGTCAATGGATACATTCTAAATATCTGTCCTTAAGGGATTATTAAATAAAGCACAGTATATCCATGCAATAGAGCACTGTTAAAAAAGTGAGGTGTGTCACTGTGAGGCTATTAAAAAAGTGAGGTGTGTCAATTTTTAGCCATGGACACACATCCATGGTGTATTAAGTGAATAAAGGGGATTGCAAAATGATATATAACACGATTCCACTTGTAAAAAAAAATACACATATATGTAGTCATTTTTATGTATAACTATTCATGTTGTGAATATACATATCCATACACCTGTTTAATAAAACAAAATGTTTGGAAGGACAGAATACATACCAAATCATCAACAATGACTATTTCTGGAAAATGGAATTCCATAATGTAAACAATTGGGAATAACAGAGGACTTCTACATTTCGGGCTTCTTGGATAATATACCATACTCAGGAAGAGTTCTAAAATATTTTGTAATGTCTAGAACATTACAAAAACTAGTATATAATGGGGTTTCCTTTTGTACTAAAAATTTATCAGTCCCATTACTTTTCATTTACTAAGTAACTACTTTTTGTCAGGCATTACACTAAGCACTACACACATCTTATTTAAAATAACTTGCACACTAAAACACGGATGAGTTAAGTATTAACATCCTTCATTACAATAAAAGTGTGGCCCAAACTTCTGATATTATAATCCATTGACTACATGAGGGGATACACATACTTGGCCAACCGAAATTCTTTCTGACCTGTATCTAATGATGGTAAGAGAAATCAAAATAGCAAAAATTCAGATTTTTAAGGGACCTCAAGAGAGATAAAGTTATCAAGTTCACAATCAATGAAGAGACTTGTGTGTTAATATTTCCATTTCTTTGACATTGAGGCCAAAAGTTGATCCCATGTTTCTAATGTCTTACACACATCAGATGTTTTAGATTATATGTCACCATTTTCAAAAGGGTCTATGCAGTTGATGAGGTTTTCTGCAAAAAGGAAAGTTCCCTACAGAATTAACTTATTTTTCCATCAATCACCATCTAGAAAACATGCAAGGGACTTTGGATCCTGGAACACAATCAGGGCAAAAATTGTATGTATCAATTTTTGATAAAAACTATTATAGATGAGATAATGTTGGGGGAAGGAGCACAGAGAGAGAGAGAGAGAGAGAGAGAGAAAGAGAGGAAGAACATTTGAAATCATGTGTCTCAACCATTCATTTGTCTTTAAGGAAGAAAATGGGAGGAGTTGATATCAAGTGAAAGCTCCCTTCAAATAGTTAGTAGAGGCTGCCATTTGAAAGGAGAGTTAAATTTTCTTTGTGCCATTCCAAAGTAAACAACTAGAACCAATGGAAGCTAGAGAAAGATAGATTTCAGTTCAATACATGGGTAACTTTTTAATAAAATTGTCCACATGGAATGGACTGCCTCAGGAAGGGGTGAATTCGTCACCTTTTAAAGTTTAAGCACAATTAGAATGAACACTTGGTAGAATGCTATGGTAGACCTTTATGAATTGAATATTTCCTCAAATTAGATGACCTTTATGTTCCTTTGAATGGTTTTTTGCTCACTTATATTCTCTTGTATACCATATTTTCTATTCAAAGATAGTAAAACATGTGGGAATCTGTGCATATACCAATCTAAAAATCAAAAGTAGAAAAACAAAGCAGAGAAATAAAAGCCAATGTTTACTGACTGCTTATTTTGTGCCAGGTACTATTTGAAGTCCTTATGTATTAACTCATTTAATGAGTAATTAACTCATGAGTATTAATTCATGAAATGAGGTAGTTCCTAATATGATCTTTATTATACAGATGAAGAAACTGATGTACAGACAGGTTAAGAAACTTGACCGGGGTCACACAGCTACTAAATGGAGGAATCAGGATTCAAGTTTAATCTGTCTGGCTCCAAAGTCCATTTTCTTAACTCTATGCTAGTGACTAAGAGTGATGTTTACTGACTTAAAAACAGCTGAATATTTCATCAGTCAGAAATCTCCATAAAATATACATTCTTTGAAAAACTTTATCATAAGGATGAGTCAGATAAACCTTAAATTATCCAAATAGACACAAAATTCAAATTCAGTTTTATTTTCCAAGTCCCTAAGAACATTTACACAGGCCCACATAAAGAGAATGACTATCACTTCCAAAGTTAGAAGTGTAGTGTCTCCCATGTTTGGTTTAGGGGTGAAATGACAAGAACATGGGCCTGAATGCAGTCTCTCAGTCCTGTCACCAGCACACTGTGAGACAGCGGGTGAGCCACCTGGCCACTCTTTGAATAAGAGCATGGGCCCCCAAAATTCCATTTAACCTGAAAAGACTCCATAAAGCATTTAACTGAGAATTGTTTGAGTAATATATATTTATGGCTTTTGTTTTTTTTTTTTTTTACCCCGGACCTTCATATTTATTGGGATACTACCTTTCTCAGAGCTGGTAAGAATATATAGGTCCCCTTCCTCATGATTCATCCTTTCTTCATGATCCATCAAGGTTTATTTTGGAGATCTTAGCTAGAAGTTTCATTTCCCCTATGAAAAAGAGAGATTAATTCACAGAGGTGATTATATTAACAAGGAATAACATGCTATGTAGCCAGTGAAAACACTTTTAAGGTCCAAGAGGAGCAAGACACAAAAGTAATCAACTATATAATCCCATAAATAACTTTAAAATTGCACTACATTACCAAAATTTTATTCATTCCATCAAGCAGACATTATTACCTGCTAGTGTTTCTGTCTTTCTAACATCCCACTTCCTACTTTTCTGGTACACACATTTTGTGTGTGTGTGTGCGTGTGTGTGTGTAACTAACACATTAACAATTCACCATATCAGATCGCACTAAACCAAACAAAACTAAAATTGAAAAAGCAAAAACAAAATGTATTTAATTTCTTATATATACTTTATTGTCCATATTTATGTATAATAGGCCTTGTTACAGATTATTTGAAACAGTTCTCAAGATTACTTCCACTAAAATAGGAATAAGTAAAAAAATCAGGGTGTGGGAAATTATAAATTATGATAGAATATCAAAACCAAAAGAAAGATTAGACTTGCATATATATTCTATGCTATTATTAAAATTGAGCTAAAATTTTGTCTCCAAGCATCTGGGTAGCTTCTAAAAAATGGAGAAAGAAAATCAGATACGTGACTCTCTCTCTCTCTTTCTCTCTTTTTTTTCTTTTTTGTCATGTAAAAAGGAGAATTTAAAGAAGTTCAAAGATTTTTTTTCCAAAGGCCTTAAAACAAGGGACATTAGAGGATATAAAAGACAATCTATTTAGTATCACCCCTATAGTATATGCCTAATAGGTTTTAGTTTTTAAAATTTTATTTTGTATAGCATTCCTCAGTGTAAACCAAGACAGAATGTCAAACCGTAACTTAGTGAAAATTATTTTGCAGATGTCGAGGATGGGGAAGGGAGTAGAGGATTAAATTCAGACAGATCTGGCTGCTCACTCTTATGACTACACCTATCTTTTTGAATGGATTCAGCAAGCCTTAATGGCTACTCATGGCAAGAAAATCCATCATGACAGCAACCTGACACAAATCCTTGTAACCTAAGCAATGCACAGAAGCCTCTGAGAAAAGTTAGTCCTATGGCCTTCACAACGTGGAGATGATGACCTGGGAATCTCACCCTGTGTCCCAGACTAATTGTGAAACCTTCCCTGAGGGCAGAGCTAACTCAGCCTTATGTAATTTCACCCCTAATGACTATCTTCTTCATTTCTATGTCATTTCTCTCATTATAATATCGCTAATAGGAACAGGTGTCTTCACGGCTGTATAAGACAGTCTCAGGCAGCCTTTGATTTATTTGGCTGACTCCGATTTATCTTACTATTCTGATCTCCAAAATATGGACATTTCTCTTTGGTATCTTGTCTTACTGAATGGCCTGTGTTTTTTAAAATCACTGTCTTGTATTTATTTTTATGTACCAAACCTTATATTTCTCTGCTCCAGTTCAGTAGATTTTTTTTATCACAAATATGATTCCACATTTTCCAACCTTTTACATATCTTTCTTAATATTTTCTCTTTCACTTTTATATTTCTACCACAGTCTTCTCTACTGATATTCCCCACTTGAGACATAAAAAAATAGAAGTTTTTTCAAAGTTTACTCTATTTTACTCTAGTTTGTGAGTGTTAATTTTATTATTATCTAAGCTTAAATGTAAGATTTTTATAATTTGTATTAATGTATACCATTGGTACATCCCCACCCCACCCACTCAGGTTCTCTGGGAGGCATGGAATGCCCCCAACCCTACAAAGAAGTTCAGCATTTAATATGTTTGCATCCAGATCACCCTTTTAAGTTCACCTTGGTGCTCAGTGCAGTAAAGAACTACCCAAGTAAGTACTTTCCAGGGCAGAGATGGCCTCTTGGCATGGGTCTGTCAAGCAGTATTCCCAGAGGCCCTTAAGAACTCCTCAAGCCCCATCTGCTCATTGATCAGTTGTAAAATACATTTACGTGATTGCTCATATGTTAGTTAATGTTTCTTAAGTGAGAAGGTCTTTTATTTGTTGGAACATCAAATACAATATTTATTTTTAAAACCTGTTATTAAATATTCAGTGAAATTTACAATTAACAGCATCTTAGATCCCAGGAAATATGACAGTAGACCTTATACCATTCCTTTAGAAACGTGAGTTAATAGGACCAGTCATTTATTGAAGCCTTTCCTGGTGCATGACAATTAAACCATACCAACTACTTTATGATGTATGGTCATGCTTCCATATCTCCCAGAAGTCTAATAATTATAAATAACTTCAAAAAATAATAAAAAAGGGGTAGAATACAGCCTCACTTTGTGCCCTTGTGAATTGTTCTCTAGTCTATAGAAGACCATTCATACCTACATGGATTCTTGACATAATGTTAAGACACCAGGTTTGTACAAGCATTGGTAACTGCAGATGCATATCATGACATTTAACTCTGTCCAGACAAGCAAGGACTTGCTCATAGTCCTGTGATTACTGTGAACTTTCTTATTAGGCAATAATAAATTTAAGGGTGATAGGAGATTATCCTACAACCTGTTTGTTCCATATATATAGACCTGAAAATTTCAAAAAAAGAAATTCTCATTAAATTTGGATAGGAATGTCCAATAAAATATATACTTTAAGGGATGTAGAATGTTGCCTTTTAAAAGATGACAGAAATTTAAATCCAAACTACTCAAATAGAATCTTGCACATAGAATTTGACAAAGGAACCCTTGAACAGACTTTGAACAATTTTAATGATCAAAAAAAATTTACCTTGTACATTTTTAAAGCTTATTTATTTATTTTGAGAGACAGAGCATAAGTGGGGGAGGAACAAAAACAGAGAGAGAGAGAGAGAGAGAGAGAGAGAGAGAGAGAGAGAGAGAGAGAGAATCCCAATCAGGCTCCACACTGTCAGCACAGGCCCAAGGCAGGGCTTGAACTCACAAACCGTGAGATTATGACCTGAGCTGAAATCAAGAGTCAGATGCTTAACCAACTGAGCCACCCAGGTGCCCTTACCTTGTACTTTTTATTTTATCTTTTTTTGTATTTTAATGTTTATTTATTTTTGAGAGCAGAGAGAGACACAGAGACAGAATCAGAAGCAGGTTGCAGGCTCAGAGCTATCAGCACAGACCCCAACACGGAATCATGAGCCCTGGGAATCACGACCTGAGCTGAAGCCAGACACTAAACCAATTGAGCCACCCAGGTGCCCCTACCTTGTGCTTTTTAAATGGAGCCTTTCAATGAATATTTTTATGGTGGGCATAGTAGATGCACTTGGTTACATATTTAAATTATCAAAAATGCCAAAGATAAAACTGCTTTTAAAACATGTCATTCTAGTTAAGGATCATTATAATGCATAATGCATATGTGGCTAATTCAAACTAAATTTCTTTGAATGGAGAATGAGACAGCACAACTGAAGCAAAATTTGAGTTAGTTTATATCTTACAGTATATGTCTTAGGGAAGAAATCACCATCACAAAACTAAATACAATAAACATTTTTCAAACATTTACCAAATATAAGACACTATGCTAAACATTTTACATAATTTAGGTCATAAAAATCCCTACCAATGCTCCCAAGCAGATATTTTATTATTTCCATTTTACTGTTATTATTCCCATTTTATAGGTGATGAAACTAAAGTTGAAAAAGGAGGTAGTTTGCTCAGCAAATAAGTGAAAAGGCAAAGTTTCAGGCCCATAGGATTGGGTCCCAGAGCCTCTGTCTTGACCACTACACTGTTGAGAACATTGGGCATTCTGCTGGGCAAGTTTTCTATGTAAATCCCCCAAGTTAGGTGTCTCCACAATTCCAGGGTGAATGGAAAACTCTTTCACCTTCAAGACTGGTCCTCTGATTTGCACACATACAGCTCTTTTACATTCTGAGAAGGGAGACTCGTGTGTAATCCTGAAACTAAAACTTTTTTCTCCTATTGGATTTAATTCCAAAGATATAATAACTACTATGATTAAATATCTCAGTGGCTTCACATATTTTGATTTAGAATGTCATATGGCTACAGTCCTTAATTCTACTATAAGTGCCCTTCCCTTTCAGGTTAACTGCATGCCAATTAAATACTCTGCACAAAGGCAAGGTGACTCTGGAGGGAAACATGCAATTATGTAGTCTCCAAGTAGTAATTATCTAAAATTAATTGATGTTTTGTGGGAGTTTTGATCATAACAAACAATATTTACAATTGCAATTCAATTCCAAGATATCTTCTTACTCTGCTTAGCCATCTAGCTATCTGTTCAGTCATGTCTTCTCATGTTTGGGAAACATATATGACTTATGGTACAGTTAAATGAATGTTTTATTAATTCCAAAGGGAGCTCTTTGAACAGGAAAGATATGCCATGGTGTGGAAGAAAGAACACTGTAGAACCCAAGGGTACTTAAGAAAAAACACTGGCCTTCCAAGTGTCCACTTGGGTTAACATTTCTGACTTTCATTGTAAAGTCTACTGTTGTTATTTGTATAACCTCATCAGGAAAATTAAAGATTCATTTCCCACACTTTTCTCCAATCCTCCATCCTCTGTCTGCCATCAAAAGATAAGAGATCTAAGATTCTGTCCCATTTGAACGAGTCAACTCAGCCATTTTTCAAGTCTCTCAGGATAGTGATTTGCTTGTGTTCCCTTTTTCCCACTAAAATAGAAACTTTTGAAAGTGCAGGCTGGGGCTTATTATCAAAGATCCTTTGTAGTTATTAGGCACAAGAAATTTGTGTCTCTGATGCCTATCACATATTTAATAAGAAGACATAATTACTGCAAATGGTCCCCTGCTTGAAACCAGTGACCATTCCTATTACATACTTCTTTTTGAAATAACCATTTGTGTTGAAAACACCACCCAAGGAGCACTTACAGAACACTCACTGGTGACAATGCACCAAGATAAGTGTGTGATCAAATGATACTTGTCTGGGTTTCTGACATTCTCTGCTTTAAGAAAGACAGAGAGCATTAACACCGACAGACATGAAAATATATGATGGATAAGCTTATGTTAAATTCCACTCTGAGCTCCGCATTCCTAGGAAATGCTTATTTGGTTTTCATACCCTAGAAAGAAAGTGCATTCACTTAGCATGTTGAGATTGGGTTCAGTCTAATTGAGAAAGTTTTCAGTGTTGATGTTTCACTATTGAAGAATCTCCCCCAGCTCTTCCTTCAAAGGGTTGCACCCATTCTGAATCAGAGAGAAAAGCTTTCACCATTATTCTTTGGAGGAAATAGTCTTTGGTTGATACTCCTCTCTCAGTCACACCTGTCCTCACTTTCCCACATCAGCTTTCTTCACAATCAGTGCATTACTGTTTATTCTCCCTATTCTCTGTCTCTACATCCTCTGACCCCCTTCTCCTACAGGTTTTAAAGTGAAGGAGACCACACTCCCACTCAGAACCCCAGAGCAGGGAAATTACAGAGCTGTCACAGCTCAGCAGTGGGACCACCAAGCACCTTGGGAGTCTAAAGAATAAATGGAAATCTAGTATATATTTTAATGAGTCACTGCATTTGACCATGAAATAAATATCTCCCAATGAAAGAAATGGATATCTGTATATGTGAGTAAAGGGTCAGTCATTGCTTCCAGGGTGTCACTTTGGTGAAGGTTAAAGAGATTATACATTAGTGGCTACATTAAATCAATAGATATTTTTAATCAGGCATTTATACTTCACAATTATTGGAAAGAATGAATGGATGGATAATGTAGAAAAATACCTATCAGCAATAATCTGTAATAAAATTGGTATTCGCAGTAGCCTACAAAACAATAAAAAATTTATTAGAATGCCAGAGATTCTTCATGCAGCCTACCATGCCTCAAACTTTGCTGTGGAATTGCTTATTCTTTAAAGTGAAGGGAGTTGGGGCACCTGGGTGGCTCAGCAGGTTAAGCCTCTAACTTCAGCTCCGATCATGATCTTGCGGTTCCTGAGCTCAAGCCCCATGATGGGATCTGCACTGACAGTGTGGAGCCTAGGATTCTCTCACTCCATCTCCCCCTGTCCCTGCTCTCCCCCCGCCAATAAATAAGTAAACTTTAAAGAAAATAAATAAAGTGAAAGCAGTTGCTGAAGTCTTTGACCTCAGAAATGAAACGTGACAAATAATTGATAATTTCACACATCCAGAAATGTAATAATTAAGTGATTATATATCCATGATTCTCTGGTAAGCATCCTTTCCAGCTGTTGACCTAGTAGTACTTTGAGGATCTGTAACTAATTCCAGAATGATTAGTGTGTGGTCCCTGCATCATAAGTATTCTCCAGTCCTTAAGTTTATAGGGAGAAAGACTTAGCTGATCCAATATCACCATCCCAGCCTAATACAATCTCTCAAAACTCCCTTGTCTTTGCACAGCACAAATCACTGTTCCTCCCCAGATTGGGTTTGCTAAAACATCCTGAATTCAGACAAATCAGCAAATTCCCTAGAAAGATTTTTTCAAAGGTCTATATGGGGGCTACTAGGAATTTTCAATGAAAAGATACAGATTAAATAGATCAATCGATTGACTAACTGATTGATTAATGTGGTTCTTGCCCCTTCTTCAGGGAAAGAGATCTTGGCTTTAATCATCTAATCTGGTCTTAGAAATCACTTTCAAAAGAAGCCCAAGAAAATCATATTATGTTAAAAAAATTCTATTGTCTTCAAGCACAAATATCAATACTACCATCCCAAGCAACCACATTCAATTTTCCAAAATACTAGTAAAATTTTACCAGTGCTTTGGGTTCTCCTGGCCCAACTCAAAGGGAAGATTTGCATAAAAACTAGTCCAAAGTTATAAGTAAAATATTATACATTTTTCTAATGTATTATTAATTAGAAAACTATTAAACATTTCCCATTATTTGATTTCTTTGAACAGTGGAACACAGAACCCAGAATTTTGCTTTTCATATTTTTCTTCATAAATGATCTAATTAATATTATGTCTCTGGGCAGTATAATTTCATAAACCAACCTCCAAAAAGAAACACCTGCCCTTTTTCCTGAGATCTCAAGAATGCAATGAACATCCACTTTATAAGAATGACGGTATTAATAAATGAAACTACAAAATTGCATCACCCACTGGGAGCAATACATTGCCCTGCGAAGTTATTCTACAAATGAAGAACCAAAGGGCAGTCAGCCTTCAGTGCCAGAGGAGAGTTCTGAGGAGAGCCACATGGAAGAGAAATTCGCAGCCCAAATGGTTATCAGAATTATCTGAAGGACAATGAAAATGTATAAAATCTGAGTACCTCTAGTAGACTCACTGACTCAGATTCTCAAGAGGTTAACCCAGGAATACATAGTTTATAATAGCTGCTCAGTGATTCTGATGACCTACAGTTAGGGAACCCATTAATCCAGGACAGTGTTTCTCAAAGTGTGGTCCCCAAACAGCAGCATCGACATTAGAATTGTGATTCACTGGGCTTCACCCTAGACCTCCTGAACCCAAACACTGTGGGTAAGGCCCAGAAAGCCACCTGAGCTTTAGCAAGATGATTTAGCAATCACCTTCAGGTGATTAGGATGCAGCTGAAGTTTGAGAACCACTGACGTAGAGAATTTAAATTTAGCCACAACCTAAAAAAAGAACCAAAGTATTTCATCCTTATGTGGTCCTTTTGCAATCTGAAGACAACTTAAAACCAACTAATTTAACTTTCTAGGGATTCTGATAGCAATTATTTTTGGAGGGAGCAAACAGTGTAGGACTGTACTATATATGACTGTGGGAAAGAAAGGACACCTAAAGCTACATTGCCCGTGCTTAGATTTCATGCCCCAAAATAGGCAAATTCTGCATGTGACAGAGAATGTATTGAACATGAGTAATTGGGGAACTTCTGTTTCCTGACATTTGCAGAGACATTTTAAAGAGCTGATAACAATATGTCCTAGGTTAAAGAAATGAACTTAATTTGTTTTATGTATGTGAGTTTTTACCCACTAAACAGTAAAAAAAAAAAAATATTTTTTATGATGCTTTGTGTATTCGTCCTTCCCACTTACTTCTGTTCCTGCAGGTATTATACATCTATCTTCCTAAATGGCACCCCAAATCTTCCTCTCTGACCCTTGTAACTTTGGATATTTCTCTAAGAATCTGAGACTCTAGAGCAGTATTTCTCAATTTATTTTCATTTTCACACCTCTTTTGAAAGAGATATTTTTAAACATGTTTTCCTAATCTCATGATATACCACAGATATACTATATAGCTATTTCTGTACTGCATGTATATCTGTGGTTTATCTATAAAAGGAGTAGTACTTTTCTCACCCCTCCCAAGAACTAATTTGCATCACCTTGGGAATAATATCACCCTTGTTGAGCACACACCCTTTATAGTTATAAGTACAATTTGGTTCTGATATGCTAGATGTAAGAGATGTTATATATATTTCTCAAAATCAAAAAATCAAGAAATCAAAACCATCGATGGTTATTACCTGGGGGCACACCCACATTAGAACTGGTACACAAATGCTGGAAAACTGCAGGGGGACCTTGGATTTCAGCCCATCATTGCTGACACCGAGATGCTCTTGGCCCTATCGCCTCCAAAGGATTTCAGGGAGCTGGAGCAGGAAGTGTCTCTTCCTTCCCACTGCCTGCCAAAATGCAAGCACAAAGCACTCACACTCCAGCTATTTCTACTGTTGAGTTGAGCTACTTTTCTGCTCCCTTAATCCTATGAGTCACCTCTCTATTAACCCAGCTCCTCCTTCACTGAACCCAGACTTTAAAAAACAAAAGCCTTTTAATTTAAAACCCTGAATCAAGGCAAACTGAGATCACACATGGCTGCCTTCTGGAGGTAGGAAGAAGAGCGATACATCCCAATCCTGTGGGGTAAAACTACAAGCCAGTTTATTTCTTAATTGCTTTATCCTACTATGTCTAAAGTCTAGATTTATCAGAGGCTGGGCTACAGTTGGTTGCAAGGTACAGTTTTAAATCCTGGAGAGACCTCTTTCCCAGTGGGCAACTTGTTGAAAAAAGTTCTTGTTTCAGACTTAACACCATTTTACATAAACAGCACAGGCTTAGCTTCAGAGAAATAAAGTTTCTAATCCTAGGATCAACAGTGAGTGCCTGTGTGGTATACCAATACCTATATTCTATAATTTTCAGTGAGTGCCTTCATCTGTAAACTGAAAAGTATAACAACTATTACAAAGGGTTATGGTGGATATTAAAAGAGAATGCATGATAAATTCTACACAGTACCTGGTATAGGGTAGATGATCAATAAATGGCAGCCTTATCATTATTAGCACTAAGTCAACCAACTGAAATGAAAGTTTTCTCATTCATTGATTCCAAACACCCGATCGGGGAAGTATCAAGGAGTACTGGATAAATAACTTCACCATAAAGTTCTCCCCTCCTTATACAGAGCAGATGGTATTTCTTATAGCTCAAGCTCAAGCCCTGATGGGCGAGGAAAAGATCTGACTTAGAAAAGAAAGTGGAGTAGAAACTGGAGTGCCACCCAGGCACAGTCAGTTGAGTGTCTGACTCTTGATGAGTGAGGTTCCATGCTCAGGTCATGATCCCAGGATCGTGGAATCCAACCCCCAGTCGGGCTCCACGCAGAGCATGGAACCTGCTTAAGATCCCCCCACCTCTCTCTCTCTCTCCCTCTCTCTCTCTCTCTTCTTCTGCCCCTCTCTTCCACTTGTGCTCCCTCTCTCTAAAATTAAAAAAAAAAAAAAAAGGTAGAGTAATTCCTGAGTATACAGTGGCGGAAAGGTGAACATGAACTAGGCTGGGTGGGCTGGGAAGTAGGATTAGTCATCTTGGGACTCACATTCATTCCAATCAAATTTCATCTGAGTGCCTGGGTAGCTTCCATCTCCTTCACTGGAGTGCAATGTCCTATCAGCTGGAGACACTTGTCCACTGACATTCTTTTGATCAAGGGATATAATGTTGCAAGTTTAGAATTGGCTAATAAGAAAGTTAACTGTGAACACAGTACAAATTGATATTCATCAACAGCTTTTTCTAGGAACTTCCCAACTTTTGACTTGCTGTGTTGCTCTCTTATAACTGATTCAGTCAGCAGGGAATAATTAGCAGCCATGCCACACAGGAACAAAGTGTGCAGATTTGAGTTGATGTTGTGCTTAATGAGCCTATTTTAAAAGTTAGAAATCACCCAGCTTCCTGTCAACCTCCACTTATCACTTTCTCATGTAGAGTGTGACAAAAATCAGAACCCATGCAAATGGGGTAATTCAGTCCTGAAATTTGCCATTTGCCTACATGCCCAGGGTCAAGGTTTATACCAAACTAGGAAAGAAAGCAGCTTTTCTTTTTTTATTATATCTACAATGACTACTATGAGGTTAGTGGGAAATAAAGACCAAGAAAAACTATCAGCTGGTCACTTTGATATATTTGAACAGGTCAATAAATGTATGACTATCATCCTGACCACCACATGACTTAGTTCTTACATACAGCAAGAAAAAAATTTAAAAAGAAACTGTCCTACAAATGTCCTACTAATCTGTGAAGTCATTCTAGTTTTGCTCAAGCATTATTGATTGAGAAATATTTTCCCAGTCCGCTTTTCTATGACAATCTTTCCCCATTGTCAGACAAAGAAGAAATTTCACATCTGTTCTCACAATTTGTTGCAGAGTGACTCTTCTGGGACACTCTTTTCCAAAGTCCAATGAGTTTTGCACTGTTAGGATGTGGGAGATGCAGAAGCGGTGGCATGAGTCATCTGGAACTGACTCTAAAGCAGGTCGGGCTGACTTGCTCTGGGAGACCTCCCACCTGAACAACGGGAAGGTTGAAGTTCCTTTTCTTTCCCTTTTTCTTATTCTCCCTTTATCTTCTGTCACCCTCCTTCCCCACCTAAGCCTATGAAATGCCTAATGCAAATGCCACTCTCCTTTTGAAATCTTATTTTCAGGAAAAATTTTTCCTCATGAAATTAGCAGAAAAATAGATACTTTTGACAAAATAGTTTCGCTGATTCACAATTTCAAGTATCTTGGACTTGCCACACCCTCTCTATGCACACAGCTATTCCCCCTACCCCTCTTCTTGACACTCTTCTCTCTCTCCCTTATAATCCTTTTTTAAAATGATGTCAGATTAATGTTTCCAGAACACAAGTCTTCGTGCCTCGCTATGCTCATAGTAGAGATTCAATCAAGTGTGAGATTTCACCAATTACTAATAGAAGGCTACTGTAATTTATTTCTCAAATATTAATATATATATTTTAAAATATTCCTACATTATAATTTCATTTTAGGAATTTAAATCACAATCACTATATTCTCAACATTTATTTATTTTTTGGGGACAGAGAGAGACAGAGCATGAACGGGGGAGGGGCAGAGAGAGAGGGAGACACAGAATCCGAAACAGGCTCCAGGCTCTGAGCCATCAGCCCAGAGCCCGATGAGGGGCTCGAACTCACGGACCGTGAGATCGTGACCTGGCTGAAGTCGGATGCTTAAACGACTGCGCCACCCAGGCGCCCCATAATCACTATATTCTAAATCACATTATCAATGTGATCATAATGAAATCCTCTCTATATATAATCCAGGAGCCACAGATGATATTCTGAAAAACTACACAGAGTCCCAAGACTTAAAGGTCAGCCATCGCACAATATGGCTTATCTAAGGGCTTCAGTCTAAATGTCACACCCCTCTACCCAGCCCATAGCAACTAGTCAACCCCCTACGTACTCCCTAACTTGGTCTCACCCCTCTACCTAGGCCTGGCTCCAGAATCTCCTCTCTTGTGCAATCCATTCTCCTGGGATATTTCCACACCCCTGTTCCATCATTTTCTATCAGCTCTATATGATAACAATAATGAAGACCCCTAAAGATTTATTAGTCTGTGCTTTGCAGTACAGCTGTACCTTAAGCTGATTGCTTTTTTGTGCTACAGGAACAGTGTATGGATTAAGCTAAATGTTAATAGATTATTTGGAATATCTACATTTGGAAGCTCCTTCTTGAAGCTTCTATAAATTCTTCAGCCTAAAGTAATGTTTCCTTACCAAAATTTCTGTGTCACTTTGATAAGAACAATGATTTGTTTCTAACCTATCTTATAGAGGTCTCTGTTTGCTTCATGTTTATTATTGATAATCCTTGAACTATATTATAAATTCCTGGTGAGCATGAGTCCTGTCTTTATATCACTTTTATTTTCCATAGCACCTAACAAGTGCTGAGTGCATTAATAAATGTTTGCTTGATCTAGATTTTATCTTGACTGATGTTTCACTTATATACTTTGGATTGGAAATATGTTTTATGATTCTAGAAACAAATTTTAGTCTTATAGATTTTTAGTATTATGAAGGGGACTGGTCATAGTACTAATTATTTAGGCAACTAATCTCATAGGTCACTGGTATCAACAAAAATAAATTGAAAATATAGTTTACAGTATACATGCGTGATTAAGTACCAGGAAGATAACAAAATGTGACAAAGAAATAAGGGATAGAAAAACAACTCTATACAGAAAAAAAAGAAAAAAAAAGAAAAAGCAGAGTATCACATAGCAAAGTAAATGAAAATTTGTTGATAAATTTCTCCAATAATAGAAAATTCCTTCTAATAGATGCATTTTTACACATAAAAGAAAATTTATTTGAATGTTTACCAAGAACAAACAATAATTATTGAGTACTTACTACATGGCAGATACTGCTTTAAGCATTTTACATATAGTAATGCATAAGCCCTATGATTCAAGATTACTATCTCCTTTTATCAGACGAGGAAACTGAGGCACAAGGAGAAAAAGTAACTTGCCCAAGATCAGAAGGCTTATAAATGATAGAGCTGAAATTTGAACACAGGCTTCCAGCCATGAGGTCTGTGCTGGTAACTTCTGTGTCTTATGAAAGCAGTAGTTGGCATGCAAAAGACTTTCAGACAGGTTTCTTAAATTTCTTACTCTCTATAATATGTTTTCCTTTGGGGAAGAAGCATCGAAAATCTGAAATTAAAACTAAAGAAATTTCAAATGCAGTCTGTTTACATATACTAAAACCTATTTTCTATAAAAAAATTAATAACTGACTTGAAAATCACTAGTGGTAAATAAATATGGTAATGAATTTAGGAAATGGTTGAGCCTTGTTCTTACCTGTGAAAATGAGTTTAAATAAAAATATATCCAACAAGTATTCACACCACCAGAGATTTTCTATTATCTCTATTGTAACACAATTCTAAAAATGTTTCTTTAATAATTTACTTTGCAGCTGTATCAAAAGCAGTATTACTTTTCACTCTATGAAAACAGTATGTGAAAGTTGAGCTAAATTTTACTCAAGTGTTTTGATTAAGCTTTTCACAAAAGCCTAGTGGAGGTTCATAACAGAATATGAAACATTTCAATTTATAAAGTGTTTTTCTTATAACTTTAAGTATAAAATTATTTTCATTCAATTTACAGCTTGAAATAGTCAGATGGGCTAACGTTATGCTATAGTAACAAAAAGAATCAGTGGCTTTAAAAAAAACCAACAACAAACTTATTTCTGCCTTATGCTACCTATCTAACTGTATCTACTTCAGACCCTGTCAAATTGGGGGGTAGGAGGGAGAAAAGAAAGGACTCTGTTTACTTTTGTCCTACAAGGATTCACATTGATAAAGCTTCCACCATTTTATAATTCCATCATTTCAAGGCACATAGCCATACCAACCAGAACTTCAATGATCACAAGTGATACCTTGCAGACATTTTCATTTTCATCAATATTAAAAGTTAATATTATCTTAATTAACTCATGAGCCTAAAAAGTTAAATTCTAATATTTCAGTTTTTAAAAGTTACTGTACAAATAAAGGTGAAAGCTTAGTAATCCAGCAATTTTTTAAATTGAAATTGAAATTGAAATTGAAATTGAAATTGAAATTGCTTTGTGGAGAAAACTCATCAATTCATTTCACAAATATTTGTATATTCTCCATTTGGGTGGAACTGTTCACACAAGGCTAAAAGCAATTTGAGTTGAGAGAAGATGGCGGCAGAGTAGGAGGACCCTAGGCACACCTCATCCCACAAATACAATTAGATAACTATCAAGTCATCCTAAATACCCACAGAACTCAATCTGAAGACTAGCAGAACACACTCCACAACTGAAGGTAGAAAAGTAGCCACATCAAAGAAGGTAGGAGGTATGGAGATGCTTCTTGGGACAGAAACAGATCACGGCTGCTGCAGTGATGAGGGAACTGTGGTCATGGAGAAGAGTGAGATACAGACTAGCATATGGGGAAAGCGAACGCCCTGGATTGGAAAGAGAGGGGGCCCAAATTGCCTGAGTTCTTGCAACCAGTGGAATTTAAAGCCTGGGGTTTTAAAGGTCAGCACTTTGGGCTCCAGAAGAGCTCCAAGGACATTGGGGCTGACCTTTGAGAAAAGGCAGGGCAAACAGCTCAAAGATAGACAGCCTGTTAACAGTGATCTATAGAGCATCTGGAGTGTACCGTGGGGAAGCTAGCTGCTCAATTCAGAGTATGTCCCAGAGAAGCAATGTTCATGGAGGGACCCTTCTGGGAACAAAGAAACTGGCAGGCACCATATCCCTCTCACACCCCTCAGCACAAGCATAGGGCCACCTGTGGGAACCAGCACAGCACCCACACTGGCTACCTACCTTACTTACAGCAAGCCCTGCCCCACAATGCTCCAGAAGAACTGCTCTCCCAGTCACATTTGTCTAAGTCCCAGCAAGGTGGGCCACCAAGAAGACTAGCCCAACCCTCTGCCAACAGGAAGGAGTTGTGAAAGGCCTTGTATCCAGCAGCAGTGGTGACAGACCTTTTTTCACAAGCAAGCCAGAGCACATCTAGTAAAACATGCCACATTCAGGCCAGGGACCAAACACTTCCCACAGTAGGCAAAGAAAGCTGCTGCAGATGAATGGCCTGAAGGATAAAGCAGCCAGAACATAACAAGAGAGCACACATTGCACATATTGGAGACATTTCCCTCAGAAGCACCAGGCACTGGGGAACAAAGGACACTATAGGGACTCTTCATAATACCATTACCCAGAAGAACAAGAGACATAGTCCTAATGCACAAATACAGTTATTGAGAATTAAGCAAAATGAGAAGACAGGGAAATTTGTCCCAGATGAAAGAGCAGGACAAGGCCACAGCCAGAAATCTAAGCAAAGTACATATAAGTTACATGCCTGATATAGAATTAAAAGCAACAATCATAAGGATACTCACTGGACTTCAGAAAAGTGTGGAGGACATCATTGAGATCATGACACAGCAATAAGGAATAACATAGAAGAGATAAAGAGCTCGATAAATGAAATGAGAAACACGATGGAAGAAGCAGGCTAGAAGAAGCAGAGGAACAAATTAATGACCTAGAAGACAAAGTGATGGAAAGTAATCGAGCTGAACAAAAGAGAGAAAAAAGAATTATGCGAAACAAGAATAGACTTAGAGAACTCAGTGACTCCATCAAACATAATAACATTCATATTATAAGTCCCACAAGAGAGAGAAAAGGAGACAGAAGATTTATTTGAATAAATAATAGCTGAAAACTTCCCTAATCTGGGGAAAATAGATATCCAGATCCAGGAGGCACAGAAAACACACAGCAAAATCAATAAAAGCAGTTCCACACAAAGACGTATTATAATTAAAATGGCAAAATATAGTGATAAAGAAAAAAAAAAGTTAAAAGCAGCAAGACAAAAGAGGACAGTTACATATAAAGGAAACCTCATGAGCTTATCAATGGATCTTTAAGCAGAAACTTTCCAAACCAGAAGGAATTGGTATGATATATTCAAAATGCTGAGTGGGAAAAACATGTATCCAAGAACAATCTATACAGCAAGGCTGAAATTCAGAATAGATGGAGAGAAAAAGAGATTCCGAGACAAACAAAAACTAAAGGAGTTCATGACCACTAAAGCAGCCCTGCAAAAAATACTAAAGGGGATTCTCTGAGTGGAAAGGAAGACCAAAAGAGACAATATTAAGATAGGAAACATAAAAGCAGTAAAAATGAACATTTCTGTAAACAATCAGTCAAGGAACTCACAAAATAAAAGAATATAAAACATGACACCATATACCTAAAACATGGGAAGGAGAGGAGTAAATAATAGGTTCAAAATTAAACAACCATCAACCTAATATAGATGCTATATGCATATGTTATATACAACTCTAATGGTAATCACAAATCAAAAACCACTAATAAGTATGGAAAGAATAAAGAAAAAAAAATCCAAATATATCACTAAAGAATACCAGCAAAGCATGAAAGAGAGAAATACAATAAAGGGTCAGAGAAAATCTTCAGAAACAACCACAAAACAAATAATAAAATGGAGATAAATACATATCTATCAATAATTACTTTGAATGTAAATGGACTAAATGCTCCAGTCAAAAGACACAGAATGACAGAGTGGATAAAAAAACAAGATCTGTCTATAAGTTGCCTACAAGACACTTGATTTACACCTAGAGATACCTGCAGATTGAAAATGAGGGGATGGGGGGTACCTGGGTGACTCGGTTGAGCATCTGACTCTTGATGTCCGCTCAGGTTGTGACTGTAGGTCAAACTCCACATTGTTTGAGTACAGAGCCTGCCTGAGATTCTCTCTCCCCCTGTCTCCCCTCCCCTGCTCACATGCTCTATCTGTCTCTCAAAATAAATAAATAAAAATTCTTAAAAGTTTAAAAGAAATCAGTCTGCACAACTCTGTTGCATTTCTGTACACTAACAATGAAGGAGCAGAAAGAGAAATTTTTTTAAAAAATCCCATTTGTAATTTCACCAAGAATAATAAGTTGCCTAGGAATAAACCTGACCAAAGAGGTGAAAGACCTGTACTCTGAAAACTATAAAACACTGATGAAAGAAATTGAAGAGGACATAAAGAAATGGAAAGACATTGCATGCTAGTGGATTGGAAGAACAAATATTGTTAAAATGTCTATACTACCCAAACCAAGCTACACATTTAATGCAATCCCTATCAAAATACCAACAGCACTTTTAAAAGAACTAGAACAAACAATCCTAAAATTTGTATGGAGCCAAAAAGGGCTCCAAACAGCCAAAGCAATCTTGAAAAAGAAAAGCAAAGCTGGAGGCATCACAATTCTGGACTTCAAGGTGTATTACAAAACTGTAGTGATCAAAACAGTATGGTACCAGCACAAGACATATAGATCAATGGAACAGAATAGAAAAAACAGAAAGAAACCCGCAATCATATGGTCAGTTCATCTTCAACAAAGCAGAAAGAATATCAATAGGAAAAAGACAGTCTTTTCAACAAATGGTGTTGGAAAGATTGGACAGCAACATACAAAAACATGAAACTGGACTACTTTCTTACCCCTTTCACAAAAATAAACTCAAAATGGATTAAAGACCTAAATGTGAGACCTTCAACCATAAAAATCCTAGAAGAGAAAACAGGAAATACCTTCTTTGCCTTACACCATAGCAACTTTTTTCTCAATAGGTCTCCTGAGGCAAGGGAAACAAAAGCAAAAATAAACAATTGTAACTACATCAAAATAAAAGCTTCTTCAGAGTGAAGGAAACAATCAACAAAACTAAAAGGTAATGTACTGAATGGTAGAAAATATTTGAAAATGATATATCTGATAAAAGATTAGTATCTAAAATATATAAGAACTTATAAAACTCAATACCCAAAAAGCAAATAATCCAATTAAAACATGGGCAGAAAACATGAACAGACATTTCTCAAATGAAGACATCCAGATGGCCAACAGACACATGAAAAGATGCTCAACTTCACTTATCATTAGGAAAAGGCAAATCAAAACTACAATGATATACCACCTCACACCTGTCAGAATGGCTAAATCACAACACAAGAAACAACAGGCATTGCCAAGGATGTGGAGAAAAAGAATCCTCTTGTACTGTTGGTGGGAATACAAACTAGTGCAGCCATTGTGGAAGATAGTATGGAAGCTCCTCAAAGAGTTAAACAAACAAACAAACAAACAAAACAAAAACAAACAAACAAACAAAAAACAACTACCCTATGAATCAGCAATCACACTATTGGGTATTTACCCAAAGAATACAAAAACACTAATTCAAAGGGATACATACACCCCAATATATGTAGCAGCATTATCTACAACAGCCAAGATATGGAAGCAGCCCTAGTGCCCTTTTACTGATGAAGAGATAAAGAAATGGTTTATATACACAATGGAATATTATTCAGCCATAAAAAGAATGAAATTTTGCTATTTGCAAAGACATGGCTGGAGCTAGGGAGTATGATGCTAAGTGAAATAAGTCAGTCCAAGAAAGACAAATACCATATGATGTCATTCATATGTGGAATTTAAGGAACAGACAAACCAGCAAAGGGAAAAAAGAGAGAGAAAGACAAACCAAGAAACAGATTCTTAACTATAGAGAACAAATTGATGGTTACCAGAGGGAGGTGTGTAGGGAGATGGGTGAAATAGGTGATGAGAATTAAGAAGTACAGTTGTGGTGATGAGCACTGGGTAATTAAAATAAAACTTAAAAATCTGTAAAAATTTTAAAAATTAAAGGTTAAGAGCAATTAAAATTTTTGAGATATCAGACATCTAGATCCACAAAGCTTTGAAAATAGGTCAGATAAGATGCCTACATAAAAAAAATCAAACAATGCCTAGTAGATAAATATCCTAAAAAGTGTCAAGAAAATTGTCTTATTTGTTTAAAGATGAGAGATATTTGAGTAACAATTTTAACGCTGGAAAAAAACATATATTTTGGGGTCCAACATCTTTATTTTACAGATGAAGAAAATGAGGCCTGAAAGGTTTCAAAATGACCTGTCCTAAATTACCCACAGTTAATTAGTTGCTTAGTGTTGTTCAAAGAGTAAACTTATTTGATATAAATGATACTATACACAAAATAAATGCAAAAAAGGAATGTATCTAGAAGTTGAAGGAGCACTAGGAAAAAGAATATTTGGGAATTAAATAATTAAATCAAAATTTTATTTGCATTAGAAAAAGATTATTATTAATTGCCATAACAGAATAAAACATTTACACTTTAAAATCAGCACAAGCAAATGTTATGTTAAATGAAACCCTGTATCTTTAAAAGATCCATAATGAAACTGTTCTCATATAAACTATTGTATTATCCCAGAAAGTACTAGCCAAAATCTTTGAAAACTAGAACAGCAATTTAATGCTTAGCCTACTACCTTTTCAAAAAGCCAGAGAGGAAGAGAAAAATCCAAGAATAAAATTACAGCAACTTTATTAATTGCTACTCAAAATGCCAAATTTACATATGTTTAAATAAATCTAAATGGCAAAACTGACCGCTAAGCATTTTTTGACAAGTTTGGAAAATTAATTATGTACTTCATCTTTAAAAAACAACTTAGTATTCCAAGCATTTGCCTCTTTGTCAAAGATAATAAATTTGATTAAACTTATATAAATGACACTGTACTAAACAGGATAATAACTAAAAACATATGGAGAATGGGGTTAGCCTTACCCATTGC
This sequence comes from Prionailurus bengalensis, assembly GCF_016509475.1. Classification (NCBI taxonomy): domain Eukaryota; kingdom Metazoa; phylum Chordata; class Mammalia; order Carnivora; family Felidae; genus Prionailurus; species Prionailurus bengalensis. The sequence goes on along the minus strand of NC_057349.1, from coordinate 81,322,347 downwards.
ATCACTTCCAAATTTAAACCTAATACCAAGCATATATGCTTGACTTAGAGACTTTTCTAGCCTTTTAAAGCTGCTGTTCATATAAAGGTCAGTAGGTTGTCTTTTCAAAATAAATCTGTAATCACTACACACTGTCATTGCATATGACCAAAATCATGATGAAAGACCAGAGGCTAAGACTTGGGTACAGGAGCTCAAGGAGTTAGAATGAAACAGTAGATATAAGAATTCAAGCACACAGGCCAAGACCTGTCCCAGCCCCTCAACTGAAACAACCTATTTGACTTTTGGTAGTCATAATCTTGGCCATCTGAGCGTTTCTTAATCCACAGTGACTCCCAGCCATGAGCTCACTCTTTCAGAAATAGTAGAAAACCACCATGAAGCCATGGTTCTTAGGTTACCTCATGAATCTTGTTGGTACATTTTATAGGACACCACTATTTATTCTCCACAGCAATGACTTTCAACTTTCCTGCTTTCCCAGCCCACCAAAGCAAGGCAACACTCCAAGTGAAAGAGTAGAATCACTTCAACCAGTTGGTTTTTATGCAGGGAAAATAGGAGGATGTAGATCTAAGAAACACAGCGAAATCTCAGGTTGCTTGCACCTTCAGCATTTCTATTTCCCCACCATGACCATTGATTGATGAGCACTACTGTAAAGCTTTGCAGTAAAACAACCTGACTAATCAAGTTTGTACTATAAGCCTGTAAGGCTCAATGACATGGAACAACACCTGCTAAAAAGAGAGCCTCACACACCTTTTGTGACAGAGTGTGAATTGTGACAAACTCCTGCCCTTCTTCAGGCCAGAGTGTGCCCCTATCTTGCCTCTCATCCTCCAGCACTCCCCATTACTGCCATCTCTTCCATACACACACATGCAGACACACATGTATCGGGGCACATGCAAACTTCAGTGTTCATAAGGCTTTAAAATTCTCATATTTAAACTTCACCATGACCCCCACATAAGGAAGCTTTTATTGGCCTCACTTAAGAGATCACAAAAGTAAGGTGCAGAGCAGCTCAGAGTTAGAAAAAATTAGGAAAAATTAGAATTAGGAAAAATTAGAATTAGAAAGTGACAAAGTGAGGAGTCAAATTTCCATCTGCCAGATAATGTCCTAAAGCCTGCTTCTACTTCTAGGGTAAAGAGGGAACAAATGGGAGTCCTGGGGATATGAGACAATCACTTCCTATGTAGACCACTGACGTTGATGCTGTCCCTACTTACTCCTAGATGCCAGTATGCTGTATACCCACAAAATTGATTTTAAAGGCAAAGCCACAAATTTTGATTTTATTGTTCACAACTCACCTTAAGATAAAGTCTGAACCATCTCAATCAACCAGGTACCCAAGACTCTCCACAACCCCATTTGAACATATTTTTGCAAGCTTATCTGTCACTGTTATCTGACTGCAATTTCTAGTTCTGCCAAACAGATCTGTTCCCCCTCAGAGCAAACTTTCACTTGGCCAACCCACTCTAGACTAGCCTCTCCTCTATCAGAACTTTCCAAGAAAACTCTCACATGACCCATTCATTTGGCATTTATTTTAGAATGCCTTGGACTGTACTTTATGAAACAAGCATGTCTTGTCTCTACAGACTGGTGACAGAAATACAGAATGTCATAGCTACAGACAATTGAGATATTACCTGGTCCAAAGCCCTCACATTACAGAAAAGTAAAGTGAGCCCACGGTCACACAGATCATATACCTATGATGTTCATTCAAACAATTACTATTTTATTTTACAATTCTAGATACTCTAATTTATTTCATACTAATTTTCAGCCCTACATTTATTATGTCAGTAGGCAAAAACTATAGTGTAATAATTTATGAAAGAACTTGGCTTGGAATCCAATAGCTCTGACTCCTCCTTGGAAACTAGGTCCATGATAATCAGATGAGTATATCCTACAGCAGCCAGCCCAGAGCCTGTACATAGCAGGCATTTATGAATTTATCCCAAGCATTTCCCATTCAAACAAAATGTTATTTATATACGTGACACATGTAGACATGATTTATCAGGCTAGTAATATTCTATAAAAACATCCGTCCTTGATTCCTCCCTCTCCTTATACTCCATATCCAAGTGGGTTTTGTTTTAGCCTCAAGATCCATCTGCTTTTCTCCCTCTCCACTTCCATCATCCTAGCCCAGGCCATTATCAATGCTTATCTGGACTACCGAAATAAAAAAAAGTCCCGATTGGTCTCCTTTCTTCCATTCTTCCCTCAGTTCCCATTCAATCAGTTCCCCTTATAAGCACATTACCCACACCCCAACCAATTCAGTGATTTCTCATTTCACTTAGAATAAGATCTAAACTCATTACCATAATGCAAAAACTGTCCCTACATTGTCTCATACCTCATTCTCCATACCCTCCCTACTTGGCTTTCTTTCTGTCCCTCAAACATTCCAGGCTCTATCTTGCTCCAGAGCCTTTCAAATGCTGTTCTTCTCCCTGGCAATGCTCTTCCCTCCCTTCTTTTGGAGCTGTCTCCTCAGGCTTCATGTACCACTTAAATGTCACTTCCTAAAGAAGCCCTCTCCCTGAATCAACGCCCTCACCACCATCATCCCCATCATTCCTATCTCAGCATTCTCTTTCCTTTGTTGTATTTACCACAATTTGTTCTTATTTAGGGCATTTATTTTATGCTTGTGTCTCATCCAGACTGTGAACAAATAAGATCAAGGAATATGCCTACCTTCTTATAACAGTAGTATCCCTCTACCTGGCATCAGGCCTGACCAAGAAGAGTCGCTTAATATACATATGTTGAATGAATAAATGTCCTTAAAGATTCACACACAAAAAAACTGTCAATATAAATTCAACTCAGGGGCTACCACAAATAAGATGATATTTTAACACAAAAAGTGCAATGTATCACATGTGTGTTAAGTCATACTGACACTTTTCCTTACTTTCAGAGAAATATGGTAAAATAGTAAACCTGGATTTCAACAGGGATTTGACTACTTCTCCTTTTGGAGTAAAAAAAAGTCATTAGTATACGCTACCAGTTGCTGAGTTCCTGAGGCTTCCAGGGAGATTCTGATTCAGTGAACAGGGATTGGGACCAGGAATTTGTACTTATAAGATGTACCCCCAGATAATTCCTGTCATCAAAGACATTTAGGGAATTATTGGGCTAGGTCAATTGTTCTCCCTTGGCTGCACATGAAAATCACATGGAGAGATTTAAAAAAATACTAATATCACGGGGCACCTGGGTGGCTCAGTCAGTTAAGCCTCCAACTCTTAGTTTCCACTCAGGTCATGATCTCATGGCTTCGTGGGTTTGAGCCCTCTATCAGGCTTGTACTGGCACTACAGAGCCTGCTTGAGATTCTCTCTGTCTCCCTCTCTTTCCACCCCTCCCCCACTTGCTCTGTCTCAGTCTCTCTCAAAATAAATAAATAAACTTACAATTAATTAATTAATTAATTAAAAATAAAAAGTACTGGGATGCCTGGATGGCTCAGTCAGTTAAGCATCTGACTTCAGCTCAGGTCATGATCTCACAGTTTGTGGGTTCAGTCCCATGTCAGGCTCTGTGCTGACAGCTCAGAGCCTAGAGCCTGCTTCGGATTCTGTGTCTCCCTCCCTCTTCACCCCTCCCCCACTTGCACTCTGTCTCTGTCTCTCTTTCTCAAAAATAAATAAACATTAAAAAAAATCTGTAAATACTAACATCTCAATCTTACTCCAGTGATTCTGACATAATTAGTCTAGGGTAGAGACTGGACATAAGGATTTCTAAAACTTCTTCAGTTGATGTTAATGTGCAGCAAAAGTTGAAAATCACTAGGCCCAATGACAACATGATATGGCAGATTTGTAATAGATTGAATAACCATGCCAAAAAGTTACCAACTAACAGATTGATGCCAAATTGTAAAGAATTTCCTTCTAATGGTAACTACAGACTCTAAGCTTGGTCTTTCATGATCAAGATTTACCGGTGACTTGGATGGAGATAGAGAGGCATACTTAACAGTTTTTTCTATTACATAAAACTTTGAAAACAGTAAATGTTTGGATAACAAAATTAGAATCTAAAATATTCACCATGTTGAAGTCATAGGACAACAACTGTTCTAAATAAATGACTGCATAAAGGCAAAATGGGGTGACATAGCTCAGCAGAATAATTTGAGAAAGACAAGAATTTTATCTGGCATTGAGTTCAATAGATATCTACAGTACAATGTGGTTACCAAGAATATTGCTTTCCATTAAAACGGCAATATAATAGTTAGCATTAAGGAGGTGGTCACCTTAACTCCATACTGAAATCAGAGGCATCACAGATGAAAAAGGACATAGATAAGACCATGCATTCACAGAAGGGAGCAAAGAAGGTGGCCTACAAAAGAAAAAATACAGACAAGAGGAGGAGCAGAGACATGACTACATATGTCTAAAGGCTGTAATGTAAAACACAAATTGGATTTATTTTGAAGACACCGAGAACTTAGAACTAAGAACAGAAGCTATAAGACAGATTTAGGCTCCACATGAACAGGAATGTTCTAATGGTAGTGTTTAGAGGTAACATGAGCTACTTGAGAAGCAGTGAATTCCTCATCAATGAGAATCTTCCAGGCCTCAAAGGAAGAAGCCACAAGTAGTCATTTTGAAACTTCCTATGTGATCCTTCCTTTCTGATCCACTTGCTGCAAAGTGCAGAGTTGATCAGAAAAGTTAACAAACATCAATTGGAGCCTTGAATTTGGTTGTGTTGTATAAAGAGGATCTAGCCAGGGCTGATCTTGTCTTTAAGCAGTCAGCTTCCCCACTTGTTCTTTCCCCTTTGTCTCATGCATTCATTTTTGTTGTTGTTTCAAGCCAAATAATTCCCTATTTCTCTTTTCCTTCTAGTTTCCATAGCCCCCTAAAAGGAAAAGATTTATATCAGTCTTTGAATCCTAACAATACTCAGTAATTTGGCAAAGACAAGTTATAGAATTTATATTTTTATACTGCTTGTTCTAAAGTATGTTCCAACCAAAATATTATTAAAATAATGCATAAATCTCTGTCCTGATGACATACATTTATACTTTTCTCCCTTTTCTCTTCTGGCACAGGGAGATTATTCTGTCAGCTCAGAAATAGTTTACATTTCAAAAAATGTCTTCCCACCTTTTTTACTATATTTGCACCACTGTTCCTGAATGAACATTGGGAATGATCCAATTTGAAAAATCAAACAGGGCCACATATTATTCATCCAGATTAACATAATAAGATCTGGAAAAATCCATTTTTATACAATGAGATATTTATCATGTGCCCACTTTGTCAAGCACACCTTGACTTTGGAACACATCAGAAAAATACACACAATTCCAGATTCATTAAGCATTTAAAAACTGCTAGTCATTCATTCACTCCAACAAATGCATTCATTAATTGAGCATCTACACAAGCAAGCTCGTTGCTGGTGCCTGAATGGAGTGGAGAGTGAAGGCTAACTGTATCTTTGTTCTCATAAACATAGTTTCTGGGGAAGAAGGACATTAATTAAATAATCACCCCCAAAAAAATGATCAATGCTGTAAACTATGGTGAGCTCTTAGAGCAAAAGAAAAATTTTAACAAAGTCAGGGATGGCTTTGGGGGAGAAAATGGCCATTAAGGCTAAGTAGACACTTTCAGTATCTCAACATAACTTAAATCTAAGTGAGACACATCCTAAAATGTTAGTCCTTACAAAAGTCTTCTTCTCACTCTGCTGCACATTTTCAGTTTTATTTTACATAGACTATTTATCAGGTTTTAAATTACCTTATATACTCACTATTTACCTTTTAATTTTCTGTCTCCCACTAGAATCTAAGCTTCAAAAAGTCCATTTTTTTCTGTCCAGTTAACCACTATAGCCCCACCACATACCCAGTAGTTACTCAATAAATAATATTATTGAATATTGTTGAATATTTTAATCTTGCTAGTGTATAAATAGCCATTACTAAGAATGAGAAAACTGGTACACAAAAACTAATAGAGGGGTGCCTGGGTGGCTCAGTCTGTTGAGAGTCCGACTTCGGCTCAAGTCATGATCTTGCAGTTCACGAGTTCAAACCCCGTGTTGGGCTCTGTGCTGACAGCTCAAAGCCTGGAGCCTGCTAAGGATTCTGTCTCTGTCTCTCTCTCTCTCTGCCCCCTCCCCAACTTGCACTCTCTCTCTCTCTCAAAAAGTAAATAAATATTTTTTAAAAAAATTTTTAACTAATAGAAAAGCCGTTCGTGACCATTCAGAAAAGAAATATTAATAGTTTGAAGAGGAGATTTTTATTAACATAAATATTTTCTATGACATAAATTTACTCAGGCAACCCAACCTGAAGCTAGAGTTGGAAAAAAAATAGATAAATATCATCCCTGTGGACATCTCCAAAAAGTGTGGTTGTCACCAAGTCTGCAAGTCTCTTAACTTTCCTGTTCCTATGAGGTTGTTCCTGCTACTTAAAGCTTAGTTGAGAGCAGAGTGCCCATTAAAGCTGCCCACAGAATCCACATTACAGAGGCTCAGCCCCAGCCTCAAAGCCACATGCTTGCTGGGAGATCCCACCTGCCGGGGCAGAAACTTTCACCTATACAACCCTCAGTCCCAGAAAAGGGGACTTTCTCCTCTGGCCAGGTCATGCTTCATAGAGCAAAGAGTCTCTGAGACCCATGGTATATGGGTACCTGCAGTCCAATGTTCTCCTTCCTAGAGAATACTCTGAGCACACAGAAGCTTGAAGCTTTCTGTCCCCACAGCCTTGCACTTGCTGTAAGGACCTGCACAAGACTCTTCAAAGAACTCTGTCCTCCCAAGTCCAGGTGGAATCACTATGCCCATTCTTGGACACAAAGACAGCTGTTTGTTGTAAGGAGACTAGGATATAATTATGTGGGGTGCCCACATAATTGCATAAGGCTCTTCAGAGTAAAGGATGGAGCTGTGGGTAGGAAGAGAAAGTGTTCAGACCTCCCTTAGTCCCCTCACTGACTCCATCCTGAGATTGTTTTACCGGTCCCTGGTGGTGTAGTAGGCTTTCCTTGTCTTCTCTTCTCATAACAAATGTGACTTAAGTCTTAGGTTTTCTTAAAGCTATTATTGATATACTTCTGAATAGTTCTCAAATTTCCTCACCTCTTCTATGTTCCCATCACTACTGCCCCATTTCTTTTGCCTAAATTACTACTAAATGTCTCTAAATTGTTCTCTCCAAGATCTGCCTATTCTCCATTTTATTCTGCCTTTGTGAGCTTTCTATGTTTGCTTAAAAATTCTTGGAGAATCTCCAGCACTTTCTGAATAGATGTCAAACTCCTTAGGGTGAACACTTGGGTCTCCAGCCTGCTTCTCTAGTGCCAGCTCTGGTCCCTCACAGGGAAGGGCCCTGTTCTTTTCCACCTCTACTCCTTCCCACATGCAGCCAGCTTAGTCTGCAGCACCTGTTCCAGTTACTTAACACTCACTCATCTTCCTGGTCTAATGCAAGGGCCACCACCTTGAGAAGTCTTTTGGAACCTTGATCTGAGTTAAGAGATCCCTCCTCAGGGCTCTCATAACACTAGAGCACCTTTCTGTCATAGTTCTCTGCTTTAACCTGAAAGGATAAATCCCTTGAAAGCCAACTCTTTTACTTTTCTATTCCCAATGCCAGACACATTTTTCTAAATATATTTATTAAAATTAGTGTAAGTAGTTACATGTAAGACTCAAAAGAGTAAGACTCAGACTTTGAAAATATTTTAAAAATAGAAGATCACTTTCCACTTTTGGTTTGTGAGAGCCATATTCATTATTCCTAGCCTAACATAAAATGAAGACCTGGAAGGTAAAAATACACAATTTACATAAGTGAAAATACTATTAGTAAACAAACACTGTGAAAAATTTTCATACATGCTAGTAATCAAGAAATGCAAAGTAAAGCAATGTTGAAAAACATTTTTCACATTAGACTAGCCAAAAATATTTAATGACAAAACCTAAGGTTGATTAGAGTGAAATTGTTACATCTTTGTTTCTGGAATTGCAAATTGGTACAATCTTTTTGGAAAGTAATTCAGCAGTATTTACTTAGAATCCATGAAAATATTCGTACCTTTTGACCCAATAATTGGACTCTTGAGATTTAGCCTACTCAATACAAGTTTTTTAAATGGAACAAAATGCTACAAAATATTCAATAATGTGTTATGATAGCAAAACACTGAAAACCATATAATCGCCAAAATGTGTCTTAATATACACAAACAATTTAGTATAAGATATTTGTAACCTATATAACCAATAAGGAATTCATATCAAAAACATGTTTTTAAAATCACACAAATTAATATAACAAGAGACAAAAAGATTTTTGGAAAGGTATAAAATGGAATTTTTCATTGCAAACATGAAAAAATATGAATGGCGAGTAACCACAGAAAGCTGCACAACTTTACTAGTATTCAAGAAAATGGAATTAAAATCAAAATAAAGTATCACTTACATTCATGTAATTAACAAAAATGAAAAAGTGACAACCAAATGTTGATTGCCCATAATTTATAATCCAGAAATTTTTCTCTTTGGAATGTGTCTAGCCTAGAGAACTTGGAATTATACTAGGACATATTTTCAAAAAGTTTCATAGGAGTACTTTTTGTATGAGCAAAATCCTAGAATAGCCTAAATGTCCATCAACAGCAATATAGATACATAAATTATGGTATATACCACAATGAAATACTATGCAGCAGTGGAAATTAATAAAGTACACTGTACACACAACATAGAGAAATCTAGGATTAAAATGATAAGTGGATAAACCAAGTCACAGAAAAGTATATAAAATGTCATTCCATTTATAGAATTTTTTTAATGCACAACTAAATTTATTGGTTAATTACCAGTTAACTTATTGGTAAGGGATATACTCATGTAGAAGAACTATAATTAAAAACAATGAAAAGATAAGCACAAAATTCAGAATAATTCCCTTTCGGAGAAAAAGAGAAAAGAAATTGGAAGGAGGACATCGGTACTTTACAGGTAAATGAGAGTTTCCATTTCTGTAAGTAGGTTGTTAGCATATATGTATTTGTTTTATTCTTTACATCCTTCACATATTTTATATATTTTATTATTCAATATTTAATAAAAATTATTTTTTTAAAGCAGAAGGTCACAAATAACAAATATAGTATAAACCATCCATATCAAATACAGGTATGTTGAGGTAAATGGTAATATGAGATGTAGACAGGGGAATCAGTTACCAATGATTTAGGAAAAACATATAGGATGACTTATATTTGATTAGAAAGATTGCATCTTCTGTATGATTATGTATAATTTTCATATAGCAGAACAAATTACAAACCTCCCATTTGAAAGAAAAAATGAGGTAGATTCATGGGGTAAAATAGAATTTACCTATATTTTACCTCTGGGATTTTCCCCTGCATTTTCTTTTTGTTGCTTCCCCTTGACAGCCCAATCAATTCAATAGTACTCATTGTCTCAGAGGTCATTCCCCACCCCCAACAAAAAGAAGAAGGAGGAGAAGGAGGAGGAGGAAGAGGAGAAGGAGAAGAGGTCAGAGAGAGAGAAAATACTTGGCCTTTGAGTTTCAAAATGGGCTGTGGGGGAGCCCCCAACAAAGGAAAAGGTTTGAAAGTTAAGGCTATTGACTTACCAGAACAGGGTATTTTGAAACTCACTGAAGCAAGCTGGGTTTAAAATTTATGCAATTAATAAAAGGTGTTAACAATAGTTGATAAAGTGCCTTGCTATACTTGAAGGAACTCAAATTTCCCCTGTATCCCCAAAAGGGGTACAAAGTAGGTCAGAAGGGAGCCTTATAGTTAGGAGCAGGAAAACATAAAGTGATCTACATGGACATAACTCATAGCCAAGGCAGACCCCGACATATCAGCAGATGGGTAGCCAAGCAGAAAGACACAGTGGATGAGTTACACCTCTGTGGATGCCTAAGGATGCTCTCTGGCCATATACCCTTCCCCACCTAAACAAAGAATAACATCAGCTGAAGCTGAAATGTTACCCTGAGCAGAGGGGGCGACATTACCTTGAGAAGTTACCCTGAGGAGGGTAGGGGAGGTGTGAATTGATTAAGAAATCACTTCAAAAAGCTGCATTTACCTGGAAGTACTCCACAATTTTCAACATTAAGTTAGCAATGAAGAAATAAAGGTATGTTTGTTGCATAAGGGTTAGGAAATGTCAGAATTGCTACATCTTTATTTTTTGATCCCACCAAAAAAGAAATGAGTGGGTTTACATAACAACATTCTGATCAAACAGTTGGATTTCTTATTGATACTTTGTATGTTTTTATATTTGTCCTAAAATATTTTATGATAATCACGTTTCTTTATAGATGGAAGAACATTATAAAGCTAATTCCACTTTGAAAATTTTTTTAAACTATGTAGATTCAATGTTATCACCCAACCCTCCTTCCCATTATCATCTATTCAGAATCTGAATTGTGATACAGGATTTTTTCATCTACATGGAGATAACATTTTTTAATGAAAGCGTACAATGAAAGGCTATTCAAAACATTTTAAATAGACTATTCAAGTCAGCCATATTTCCACCAGCTAGAGAAAAACATGATTAACCCTGGTGTAAATCCCTCCCAAGAAGAGTAGTTTTGAGTATAGATTTGGGGGAGACAACCATCTTTTATTTTGGTATTAATTTCAAATTATTTTCCTAGAGAAATTTCAAATGTTTCAGAAAAATACTTCAAGTGTAAATATCTAGAAAATCCTTATTATGAGAAAATATACTTTCTTGACATGAATGCTTACTGTTTTGATAAATGATTCAATTTTGAATAAGTTGATTCCCAAGGATAATAATTCATGAGAAATTGCTTATGGTTATAGGAGGAGCCTTGATTATCAGCATATATGACCTAAAATTATTTTTTGAGTTACATTTTCTGACTTTTTTCCTAGACTTTATTTTTTTAAAGCATTTTGCTATGGAATATTTCAAACATATATTAAACAGAATAGCATAAAAAATCTCTATAAGCCATCACTTAGCTTAAATAATTATTGCTTCATGGCCAATCTTATTTCATCTATATCCCCAGGCACTCTCCCTGTCCCTAACTATATTGAAATATTTCAGACATGAAATACTATCTTCTAGATTTTCTAACTTTTTGATAGAGCTCTATCACTTCTAATTTTACTTATTACACTCATAACATTGAAATACTATGTTAAGATAAAAATAAAAAGGATGAGCAAGGAGGCTACCAGTAATTTGAAACACAAACAAGAAATCTTAAAAATTACTATAAGGAGATATTAGAGATCAATAATAAAATGGTTGAAATTTTATTTTTACTTTTTTTAATTTGAGAGAGAGAGAGAACGTGCACACACGAGTGAGAAGAAGAGGAAGGAGAGAGAGAGAGAATTTTTTGAGCTTATTTATTTATTTTGAGAGAGAGAGAAAGAGAGAGAGCACAAGCAAGGGAGGGACACAGAGAGGGGGAGACAGAGAGAGAATCCCAAGCAGGCTCCACGCTGTCAGCACAGAGACTGATGCAGGGATGCGAAATCATGACCTGAGCCAAAATCAAGAGTTGGACACTTAACTGACTGAGCCCCCCAGGCTCCCCAAAGGGTTGAAATTTTAAAACATAGTATACATGGGATAAAAAGTATATGATCATAGCTGAAGAACAAGTTAGTGATCTAAAAGATCAAATGAAACACTCTGGCAGAAGGCAATAGGAAAGCAAAAGTAGATTGAAATATAAAAAGATGACTTGTTAAGTATAGAAGTAGAAGAGTCTTCTTCAGGAACACAGAAAGCCCAGAAGTAGAAGAGGAAAAAAAACAATAATAATTATGTAATTCTTTTTCTATGCCAGGCATTATTCTAAGCACTTATAAGCATAAATGTATTTAAACTTTATGAGAACCTTAAGACGAGAACATTATTGTTCATATTTTACAAACGAGGAAACTAAGACACAGAGTAGATATTGAGTACTTCACACAGCTAATAAGTGGTACAGGATTTAAAACCTAAATATCTCTGGCTCTAAAACCTGTGATCTTACCCGCTACGATATGCTCCCTCTCATGGAAGAAAGGAAAAATTTCCACAATAATGGTGTTATATTTCCAAAAACTAAGGGAAGATTAAAAAATTTAGTTTGAAAAACAGTTACGCAGTGCTAAACAGGACAAATGAAGTCTTCACCTGGGAAGATTACAATAAAATTTTGAAACAGAACAAGAGAAGGCTAAAAGTGTACAAAAAGAAAGAGCAGATCATTTACATAGGACAAGAACAGATGCAAGAAAATAATGGAACAATATTTTTAAAAGAAGTAAAGAAAAAAATTATTGATCTAAGAGTTTTATTTCTGGCTAGAAAGTAATTTAAATATGAGAGTATATGAAAGGCATTCTCAAAAGTTTTGTGACTTGCAGACACACTTTCAAAACACTCTTGGAGGAATTATTCAACTCTGCTCAATCTCTGGATATATTAAGGTACTCTTGTCCTTAATCAGAAGGAAAAAAGAAGAAGGAAAAAAAACTCTCTAGAGGAAAATAACACCATACAGAGGCTGAAATTATCACACAACATTTCATACTCAACATCTATGAATGAATAAACAAAACGTGGTATAATCATACAATGGAATATTAATTGACCTTATAAAGGATCAAAGTACTGGCATGTACCACAAAATTGAGGAATCTTGAAAACATGTTAAGTGAAAGATGTCCATTACAAAAGACCACATATTAAATATGATTCCATGTATATGAAATGTGCTGAATAGGCAAATCCATAGAAATAAAAAGTACATTAGAGTTGGCAGGGACTAAGGGAAGGGGCGGGGGTTGGAAAGGGAAGTGATTGCTAATAGGATTTCTTTTTGTAGTGATGGAAATGTTCTAAAATTAGTGGTGATAGTTGCACAACTCTGTGAATATAACCAAAATCACTTAGCTGTGGCTGTACATTGTTAAAAGGTGAGTTTTATGGTATGTAAATTATGTCCAAATAAGTCATTATTTTTAAGAATATTAAGAAGCATACTGTCATTCTTTCTCCAGCTTTTTTGAGGTATAATTGACAAAACTGTATGTATTTAAAGTGTACAGTGCAAGGATTTGATATACATATACTTTGTGAAATGATTATCACGATCAGGCTAATTAACACAGTCATCACCTCACATAGTTACTTTCATGTGTATGTGTGGTGAAAACACCTAAGATATACTCTCTTAGTAAATTTTAAGTCTACAACACAGTATTATTAACTATAGTCACTATGTTGACCATTAAATCCTCAGAATTATTCATCACATAACTGAAGGTTTTTACCCATTGACCAGCACCATCCCGTCTGCCCCCACACCCCAGCTCCGGTAACCAGCATTTTACTCTTTAAATGGTCTTGTCCTTTTTCCTCTGATTTATTTCATTTAGCATAATGCCCTCGAGGCTTATCCATGTCACAGATGGCAGGATTTCCTTCTTTCTCATAGTTGAATAATCTATTTTATCCATATATAACATCTTTTTTATCCATTCGTCCATCAACGGACACAGGTTGTTTCTATATATTGGCTATGGTGAATTGCTACAATGAACATGGTAGTAAAGGTATCTCTTTCAGATAGTGATTTCATTTCCTTTAGATATACACACAAAAGTGGATCATATGGTACTTCTGTTTTTAACTTTTTGAGAAACCTCCATACTATAAAGGCTGTTATAATTTAGATTCCCATTAATAGTGTACAAGATTTTTCTTTTCTCCACATACTGTCAACACTTGTTATTTCTTGCTTTTTGATAAAAGTCACTCTTACAGATTCAAGGTGATATCAAATTGTGGTTTTGATTTTCATTTCTGTCATGATTAGTGATGTGAAGCATTTTTTCACGTATCTGTGAGCCATTTGTACATCTTTGGAAAAAGTATATTTTGGTCCTTTGCCCATTTTTAAATCAGGCTATATGCTTTTTTTGTTTTGTTTTGTTTTGTTTTTTGCTATTGAATTGTCTAAGTTCCTTAAATATTTTGGATATTAACTCATTATATATATATGGCTTACAGATATTTGCATAGGTTTTGCATAGGTAACCTTTGCATAGGTTACCTTTTCATTTTGTTGATTCTTTGGCTATGCAGAAGTTATAGTCCCTATTTTATTTTATTTTATTATTTATTTTTGCTTTTTTTTAATCTGTGTTTTTGTTATAATATCTAAGAAATCATTGCCAACATTAACGTCATGGGGATTTTTCCCTCTATTTCCTTCTAGGAGTTTTACAGTTTCAGGTCTAATAGTTAAGTCATTAAATCCATTTTGAGTTCATTTTTGTGAGGGATATAAGTGTCTGATTTCATTCTTTTGTATGTAGCTTTCCAGTTTTCCCCACATCATTTATTGAAAAGACTTTCCCTTCCCCATTGTGTGTTCTTGGTTCCCTTGTCAAACATTAGTTGACCTTATATGTGTTGGAGGGGAGGGTGGTTATTTCTGGTCTCTCTATTCGGTTCCATTGGTCTACGTGTCTATTTTTATGATAGTACCATACTATTTTGATTACTATAACTTTGTAACATAGTTTGAAATCAGGAAGCATAATACCTCCTGCTTTGTTCTTCTTTCTAAAGATTGTTTTGGCTATTCAGGATCTTTTGTGCTTCCATACAAATTTTAGGATTTTTTTTTTGTATTCCTGTGAAAAATGTCATTGGAATTTTGATGGGGATTACATTGCATCAGTAGATGGCTTTGGGTAATATGGACATTTTTAATAAAATTAATTCTTCCAATCCATGAACATGAAATATCTTCCCATTTATTTGCATCTTCCTCAATTTCATTCATTATTGTCCTAGAGTTTTCAGTGTACAGGTCCTTCACTTTCTTGGTTAAATTTGTTTCTATGTGTTTTATTGTTTTTGATACTATTGTAAGTGAAATTGTTTTCTTAATTTCTCTTTCAGATATTTCATTTTTGTGTATAGAAACACAGTTGATTTTTGTATGCTGCTTTTGTATCCTACAAGTTCACTGAATTCATTTATTAGTTCAAAGAGGTGTTTTGGATTTTCTATATAGAAGATCATGTCATTTGCAACCAAAGACAGTTTTACTTCCTCATTTCTGATTTAGATACCATTTATTTCTTTCTTGCCTAATTGCTCTAGCTAGGACTTCTAGTACTATGTTGAATAGAAGTGGCTAGGGTGGGCATCTTTGTCTTGTTCCTGATGTTAGAGGAAAAGCTTTCACCTTTCACCATTATGATGTTAGGTGTGAGTTTTTCAGATATGCCTTTATTATGCCAAGGTACATTTCTTCTCCACCAGACTTGTTGGAAATTTTTATTATGAAAGGATTTTGAATTTCATCAAATGCTTTTTTTCCACATTTACTGAGGTGACTATATGCTTTTATCCTTTATTCTGTTAATGTTCTATATCACATTTGTCGATTTGCATATGTTGAAACAGGGATAAATCCAAGTTGACCGTAATACAGAAAAGTTTGAATGTGCTCTTGACTTTAGTTTTCTAGTATTTTGTTGAGACTTTTGCATCTATGTTTGTTAGGGATATTGACCTGTAATTTTTTCTTATACTGTCTGTATTGGGCTTTAGTACAAGGAGAATTCTGGTCTCATAAAAATAGTTTGTTTCCTCCTCTTCTTTTTTGAAAAACTTTGCAAGGGATTAATTTTAATTCCTCTTTAAATGTGCACTAGAATTCACCAGTAAAGCTGTAGGTCCTGGGTTTTTCTTTGTTGGGAGATTTTTAATTACTGATTCAATCTTCCTACCTGTTACTGGTCTGTTCAGAGTCTCTATTTTTTTTATGATTCAATCTGGGAAGTTATATATTTCTAGGAATTTATTTTTTTTAATTTTTTTTAACATTTATTCATTTTTGAGAGACAGAGCATGAGTGGGCAAGGGGCAGAGGGAGAGAGGGAGACACAGAATCCAAAGCAGGCTCCAGGCTCCGAGCTATCAGCACACAGCTCCATGTGGGGGCTGATCCCATGGACCATGAGATCATGACCTGAGCCCAAGTCAGACGCCCAACCCACTGAGCCACCCAGGCACCCCAATAGGAATTTATTTCTTCTAGGTTTCCAATAGTTGGTGTATAATTGTTCATAGTAGTCTCTTTATGATCCTTTGTATTTCTGTGGTATCAGTTGTAATGTCTTCTTTTTCATTTCTGATTTTTTTTTTTGAGTCTTCTTTTTTTTCCTTAGGGTAACTAGAAGTCTGTCAATTTTATTTTATTTTTTTAAACTTGCTCTTAGTTTCATTGATCTTTTCTTTTTCTGGACTCTAATTTATTTTTGCTCTGATCTTTATTTCCTTCCATGTTCTAACATTGAGCTTAATTTTATCTTTTTCTAGGTCCTTACAGTGTAAAGGTAGGTTGTTTATTTGAGATATTTCTTTTGTCTTAATGTAGGCATTTATCACTATAAACTTCCCTCTTAGAATTGCTCTTATTGAATCCCATAATATTTGGTATGTCTCATTTCCATATTTATTTAAGTTTTTTTTTTAATTTCCTTGTGACTTCTTCTTTGACTCACAGGTAATTCAAGAGTGTGTTGTTTAATTTCCACATATTTGTGAATTTTCCAGTTTTCTTTCTGCTATTTTTAGTTTCATACAACTGTGGTCAGAAAATATACTTGGTATTATTTAAGTCTTCTTGAATTTGTTAAGATTCATTTCATGACTATAACATGCTCTATCCTAGAGAGTGTTCCATGTGTGCTTGAGAATAATGTGTATTCTCATGCTGTTGAACAGACTGTTCTGTATGTATCTGTTATGTACATTTTGTCTAAATTATTGTCCAGATCCAACAATTCCTTACTGGTTTCCTGTCTGGATTATCTATCCATTGCTGAAAGTGCAGTATTGAAGTTTCCATTATTACTGTCTGGTATCTATTTATATCTTCAGATCTGTTAGTATCTGCTTAATATATTTAGATGTACCAATGTAGGGTGCATATATATTACAATTGTTATATCCTCTTGATAAGTTGACCCCATTATCATTATATAAGGAATTTCTTTGTCTCTGGTTACAGCTTTTGACCTAAAGTCTATTTTTCTTCTTGATATAAATATCAAGCTCTGGATATAACTATTCCAGCTCTCTTGTGATTTCCATTTGCATGGAATATCTTTTCTCCATCCTTTGAGTCCATGTGTGTTCTTAAAGCTGAAGTGGATATCTTGTAGGCAGCAGCATATAATAAGGTCTTTTTTTTAATATCCATTCAGCCACTGTATATCTTCTGAGTGGAGAATTTAATCCATTTATTTACATTAAAGTAATTATAGATATGTAAGGACTTACCAATCCCATCTTATTATTTGTTTTCTGTTTTGCAGTTCTTTTGTTCCTTTCTTCCTCTCCTACTATCTTCCTTTGTGAACTGATGATTTTCTATAGTAGTATGATTTGATTCTCCTCTCTTCATCTTTTGTGTATCTACTGTAGGTTTTTGTTTTGTGGTTACCATGAGGCTTACATAAAACATCTTATAGTAAAAGCAATCTATTTTACACTGTTAACTTCAATCACATACAAAACTCTACCCTTATGCTACCCTCATGTTTTTCACATTAAAATTTATACCTTCTTATATTGTTCATCCATTAACAAATAACTGTTGCTACCGTTATTTTTATTACTTTTATCCTCTAACATTTAGGCCAGAGTTAAGTGATTAATACACCACCATTTGACAGTATTAGAGAATTCTGATTTTGACTACTTACCTTTTTTAGTTTGTTTTATATTTTCATGTTTTTATGTTACTAATTAGTGGGTTTTTTTTTTTTCATTTCAGCTTGAAGAAATCCCTTTAGCTTTTCTTATAAGGCAGGTATAGTGTTGACAAATATCTTCATTTTTGTTCATCTGGGAAAGTCTTTACCGCTCCTTCATTTTGGAAGGACAAATTTGCCAGATAAAGTATTGTTGGTTGGCAACTTTTTTCCTTTCAGCACTTTAAATATAACATTCCACTCTCTCCTAGCCTGAAGATTTTTGCTGCGAAATTGCTGATAATCTTATGGGGATTCTTTGTATGTAAGAAATATGTTTTTCTCTTCCTGTTTTTAAAATTCTTTGTTTTTGATTTTAGATAGTTTTATTACAATATGTTCTTGGAGAAGATCTATTTTAGTTGAATTTTCTTAAGGATCTATGAGCTTCATGTAGTCTCTCCTCAGAGTTGGGAAGTTCTCAACCATTATTTTTCCCTTTTTGTCCCAGGTTTATTGAAATAAAATTGACATATAACATTGAATTAGTAACCATTATTTCTTTTTTTTTTTTAATGAAATTTATTGACAAATTGGTTTCCATACAACACCCAGTGCTCATCCCAAAAGGTGCCCTCCTCAATACCTATCACCCACCCTCTCCTCCCTCCCACCCCCCATCAACCCTCAGTTTGTTCTCAGTTTTCAACAGTCTCTTATGCTTTGGCTCTCTCCCATTCTAACCTCTTTTTTTTTTTTCCTTCCCCTCCCCCATGGGTTCCTGTAAAGTCTCTCAGGATCCACATAAGAGTGAAACCATATGGTATCTGTCTTTCTCTGTATGGCTTATTTCACTTAGCATCACACTCTCCAGTTCCATCCACGTTGCTACAAAAGGCCATATTTCATTTTTTCTCATTGCCACGTAATATTCCATTGTGTATATAAACCACAATTTCTTTATCCATTCATCAGTTGATGGACATTTAGGCTCTTTCCATAATTTGGCTATTGTTGAGAGTGCTGCTATGAACATTGGGGTACAAGTGGCCCTATGCATCAGTGCTCCTGTATCCCTTGGATAAATTCCTAGCAGTGCTATTGCTGGGTCATAGGGTAGGTCTATTTTTAATTTTCTGAGGAACCTCCACACTGCTTTCCAGAGCGGCTGCACCAATTTGCATTCCCACCAACAGTGCAAGAGGGTTCCCGTTTCTCCACATCCTCGCCAGCATCTATAGTCTCCTGATTTGTTCATTTTGGCCACTCTGACTGGCGTGAGGTGATACCTGAGTGTGGTTTTGATTTGTATTTCCCTGATAAGGAGCGACGCTGAACATCTTTTCATGTGCCTGTTGGCCATCCGGATGTCTTCTTTAGAGAAGTGTCTATTCATGTTTTCTGCCCATTTCTTCACTGGGTTAATTGTTTTTCGGGTGTGGAGTTTGGTGAGCTCTTTATAGATTTTGGATACTAGCCCTTTGTCTGATATGTCATTTGCGAATATCTTTTCCCATTCCGTTGGTTGCCTTTTAGTTTTGTTGGTTGTTTCCTTTGCTGTGCAGAAGCTGTTTATCTTCATAAGGTCCCAGTAATTCACTTTTGCTTTTAATTCCCTTGCCTTTGGGGATGTGTCGAGTAAGAGATTGCTACGGCTGAGGTCAGAGAGGTCTTTTCCTGCTTTCTCCTCTAAGGTTTTGATGGTTTCCTGTCTCACATTTAGGTCCTTTATCCATTTTGAGTTTATTTTTGTGAATGGTGTGAGAAAGTGGTCTAGTTTCAACCTTCTGCATGTTGCTGTCCAGTTCTCCCAGCACCATTTGGTAAAGAGGCTGTCTTTTTTCCTTTGGATGTTCTTTCCTGCTTTGTCAAAGATGAGTTGGCCATACGTTTGTGGGTCTAGTTCTGGGGTTTCTATTCTATTCCATTGGTCTATGTGTCTGTTTTGGTGCCAATACCATGCTGTCTTGATGATGACAGCTTTGTAGTAGAGGCTAAAGTCTGGGATTGTGATGCCTCCTGCTTTGGTCTTCTTCTTCAAAATTCCTTTGGCTATTCGGGGCCTTTTGTGGTTCCATATGAATTTTAGGATTGCTTGTTCTAGTTTCGAGAAGAATGCTGGTGCAATTTTGATTGGGATTGCATTGAATGTGTAGATAGCTTTGGGTAGTATTGACATTTTGACAATATTTATTTTTCCAATCCATGAGCAGGGAATGTCTTTCCATTTCTTTAAATCTTCTTCAATTTCCTTCAGAAGCTTTCTATAGTTTTCAGCATACAGATCCTTTACATCTTTGGTTAGATTTATTCCTAGGTATTTTATGCTTCTTGGTGCAATTGTGAATGGGATCAGTTTCTTTATTTGTCTTTCTGTTGCTTCATTGTTAGTGTATAAGAATGCAACTGATTTCTGTACATTGATTTTGTATCCTGCAACTTTGCTGAATTCCTGTATCAGTTCTAGCAGACTTTTGGTGGAGTCTATTGGATTTTCCATGTATAATATCATGTCATCTGCAAAAAGCGAAAGCTTGACTTCATCTTTGCCAATTTTGATGCCTTTGATTTCCTTTTGTTGTCTGATTGCTGATGCTAGAACTTCCAGCACTATGTTAAACAGCAGCGGTGAGAGTGGGCATCCTTGTCGTGTTCCTGATCTCAGGGAAAAAGCTCTCAGTTTTTCCCCATTGAGGATGATGTTAGCTGTGGGCTTTTCATAAATGGCTTTTATGATCTTTAAGTATGTTCCTTCTATCCCGACTTTCTCAAGGGTTTTTATTAAGAAAGGGTGCTGGATTTTGTCGAAGGCCTTTTCTGCATCGATTGACAGGATCATATGGTTCTTCTCTCTTTTTTTGTTAATGTGATGTATCACGTTGATTGATTTGCGAATGTTGAACCAGCCCTGCATCCCAGGAATGAATCCCACTTGATCATGGTGAATAATTCTTTTTATATGCCGTTGAATTCGATTTGCTAGTATCTTATTGAGAATTTTTGCATCCATGTTCATCAGGGATATTGGCCTGTAGTTCTCTTTTTTTACTGGGTCTCTGTCTGGTTTAGGAATCAAAGTAATACTGGCTTCATAGAATGAGTCTGGAAGTTTTCCTTCCCTTTCTATTTCTTGGAATAGCTTGAGAAGGATAGGTATTATCTCTGCTTTAAACGTCTGGTAGAACTCCCCTGGGAAGCCATCTGGTCCTGGACTCTTATTTGTTGGGAGATTTTTGATAACCGATTCAATTTCTTCGCTGGTTATGGGTCTGTTCAAGCTTTCTATTTCCTCCTGATTGAGTTTTGGAAGAGTGTGGGTGTTCAGGAATTTGTCCATTTCTTCCAGGTTTTCCAGTTTGTTGGCATATAATTTTTCATAGTATTCCCTGATAATTGTTTGTATCTCTGAGGGATTGGTTGTAATAATTCCATTTTCATTCATGATTTTATCTATTTGGGTCATCTCCCTTTTCTTTTTGAGAAGCCTGGCTAGAGGTTTGTCAATTTTGTTTATTTTTTCAAAAAACCAACTCTTGGTTTCGTTGATCTGCTCTACAGTTTTTTCAGATTCTATATTGTTTATTTCTGCTCTGATCTTTATGATTTCTCTTCTTCTGCTGGGTTTAGGCTGCCTTTGCTGTTCTGCTTCTAGTTCCTTTAGGTGTGCTGTTAGATTTTGTATTTGGGATTTTTCTTGTTTCTTGAGATAGGCCTGGATTGCAATGTATTTTCCTCTCAGGACTGCCTTTGCTGCGTCCCAAAGCGTTTGGATTGTTGTATTTTCATTTTCGTTTGTTTCCATATATTTTTTAATTTCTTCTCTAATTGCCTGGTTGACCCACTCATTCGTTAGTAGGGTGTTCTTTAACCTCCATGCTTTTGGAGGTTTTCCAGACTTTTTCCTGTGGTTGATTTCAAGCTTCATGGCATTGTGGTCTGAAAGTAAGCATGGTATAATTTCAATTCTTGTAAATTTATGAAGGGCTGTTTTGTGACCCAGTATATGATCTATCTTGGAGAATGTTCCATGTGCACTCGAGAAGAAAGTATATTCTGTTGCTTTGGGATGCAGAGTTCTAAATAGATCTGTCAAGTCCATCTGATCCAATGTCTCATTCAGGGCCCTTGTGTCTTTATTGACCGTGTGTCTAGATGATCTATCCATTTCTGTAAGTGGGGTGTTAAAGTCCCCTGCAATTACCACATTCTTATCAATAAGGTTGCTTATGTTTATGAGTAATTGTTTTATATATTTGGGGGCTCCGGTATTCGGCGCATAGACATTTATAATTGTTAGCTCTTCCTGATGGATAGACTCTGTAACTATTATATAATGTCCTTCTTCATCTCTTGTTACAGCCTTTAATTTAAAGTCTAGTTTGTCTGATATAAGTATGGCTACTCCAGCTTTCTTTTGGCTTCCAGTCGCATGATAAATAGTTCTCCATCCCCTCACTCTCAATCTAAAGGTGTCCTCAGGTCTAAAATGAGTCTCTTGTAGACAGCAAATAGATGGGTCTTGTTTTTTTATCCATTCTGATACCCTATGTCTTTTGGTTGGCGCATTTAATCCATTTACATTCAGTGTTATTATAGAAAGATACGGGTTTAGAGTCGTTGTGATGTCTGTATGTTTTATGCTTGTAGTGATGTCTCTGGGACTTTGTCTCACAGGGTCCCCCTTAGGATCTCTTGTAGGGCTGGAGTAACCATTATTTCTACAAATAAGCTTTCTGCTCCTTTCTCCTACTCTTCACCTTCTGGGACTCCAATAATCTGCAAATTGTTGCTTTTGATGGTATGATAAATTTCATGTGGGATTTCTTCACTCCTTTTCATTATTTTTTCTTTGGCAAAGAAATATAAGCATACCTCATTTTATTGTGCTTCACTTTATTGCACTTCACATATTTGCACTGAGTAAGTCTATCAGCACCATTTTTCCAACAGCCTTTATTCACTTCATGTCTGGTAATTCTCACAATATTTCAAACTTTTATTTGTTATTATTATTAATATTATTATTGTTGTTATTATATTTATTATGGTGACCTGTGATCAGTGATCTTTGATGTTACTATTGTCATTGTTTTGGGGTACCAGAAACGATGTCCATATAGGATGGAAAACTTAATTCATAAATGTGTGTGTTCTGACTATTCCACCAATTGGCTAGTCTACCACATCTCTCCCTCTCCTCGGGCTTCTCTATTTCCTTAGACATAGCAATATTGAAATTACGTCAATTAATAACCCTACAATGCCATCTAAGTGTTAAAGTGAAAGGAAGGTTCTTATATCTCTCACTTTAAATAAAAAGCTAGGGTTGTTTTAGCTTAGTGAGAAAGGCATGTCAAAAGCCAAGATAGCTAAAAGCTAGGCTTCTTATGCCAAAGAGTCAAGTTGTGAATTCAAAGCAAAAAGTTCTTTTAAAGCAAAAAAAAAAGTTTATTTATTTTAAGAGAGAGAGCTCACCTGCATGTGCACACGGAGGAGGGGAGAAGAGCAAGAGATCAGGAGGCACAGAATCCCCAGCAGGCTCCATGCTGTCAGCATGGAGCCCAACACAGGGCACAGTACCATGAACATGAACCATGAGATCATGACCTGAGCTGAAATCAAGAGTCAGATGCTTAACTGACTGAGCCAACCAGGTGCCCCAAAAGTTCTTGAAGGAAATTAAAGTGCTACTCCAGTGGGGCGTCTGAGTGGCTCAATCATTTAAGCATTCTACTCTTGATGGCAGCTCAGGTCATGATCTCATGGTTCATTAGATGGAGCCTCACATCAGGCTCTGTGCTGATAGTGCAGAGCCTGCTTGGGATTCTCTCTCTCCTTGCCCCTCTCCCACTCATTCTCTCTCTCTCTCTCTCTCTCTCTCTCTCTCTCTCTCTCTCAAAATAAATAAACTTTAAAATAAAAATGCTACTCTGTAAACACAGAACTGAAAAAAGTGAACCAGCCTTATTGCTGATATGGAGAAAGTTTTACTGATCTGGAAGTAGATCAAACCAGCCACAACATACCTTTAAGCCAAAGCCCAATCCAGAGCAAGGCCCTAACTCTCTTTCATTCTATGAAGGCTAAGACAGATGAGAAGGGTTGCACAAGAAAAGTATGAAGCTACCAGAGATTGGTTCATGAATTTCTAGGAAAGAATCCATGTCCATAATAGAATTGCAAAGTGAAGCAGCATGTGCTGATACAGAAGCTGCAACAAGTTCTCCAAAAGATCTAGCTAAGATAACTAATGAAGCTGGGTACACTAGACAACGGATTTTTCAATGTAGATGAAATAGTCCTCTTTGGAAAAGATGCCATCTAGGATTTTTATAGCTAGAGAGGAGAAGTCAATGCTTGGCTTCAAGGCTTTAAACGACAAGCTGACTGTCTCAGTAGGGGCTAATACAGATGATGATTTGAAGTTGATGTCAATACTTATTTACCATTCTGAAAATCCTAGGGCCCTTGAGAGTTATGCTAAATCTGTCCTGCCTGTGCTCTATGAAGAGAACAACAAAGCTTGGATGACAGCACATCTGGTTACAACATGGTTCCCTGCGTATTTTAAGCCTGTTGTTGAGAACTACTGCCAAAAAAAAAATCCTTTCAAAGTATTATTGCTCTTTGACAACGTACCAGGTCACACAAGAGCTCTGAGAGAGAATGACAACAGGTTAATGTTGTTTTCATGCCTACTAACACATCCATTCTGCAGCACATGGCTAAAGGAGTAATCCTGACTTCTAGGCCTTATTATTTTAGAAATACATTTTGTAAGGCTATAGCTGCCATATATAGTGATTCCTCTGATGGATCTGGGCAAAGTCAAGTGAAACATTCTGGAAAGGATACACCATTCTACATGCCATTAAGAACATTCATGATTCATGGGGAAAGGTCAAAGTATCAACATGAACAGGAGATTGGAAGAAGTTGATTCCAATCCTCATGCATGACTTTGAGGAATTCAAGATTCTAGTGGAGGAAGTAACTACAGATGTGGTGGAAATAGCAAAAGAACTAGAATTAGAATGAGAGCCTAAAGATGTGACTGAATTGCTTCAGTCTCATGATAAAACTTGAATGGATGAGGAGTTGCCTCCTAAGGATGCACAAAGAAAGTAGTTTCTTGGAGTGCTGGAAACACAGCCTGGGTGGCTCTATTAGTTAAGTGTTCAACTCTTGATTGTAGCTCAGGTCATGATCTCACAGTTCGTGAGTTCAAGCCCCACACTGGGCTCCATGCTGACAGTGCAGAGCCCACTTGGGAGTCTCTCTCCCTCTTTCTCTCTCTGCCCCTCCCCCACTTGCTCATGCACATGTGTGCTCTCTGTCTCAGAAATAAGTAAAACTTTTAAAAAAAGTAGTTTCTTGAGGTGAAAACCATTCCCATGAAGATGCTGTGACAACAGTTGAAACGACATCAAAGGATTTAGAATATTACATAAACTTAGTTGATAAAGCAGTAGCAGGGTTTGAGAAAATTGAGTTCAGTTTTGAAAGACATTCTACTGTGGGTAAAATGTTATCAAACAGCTTCACATGTTACAGAGAAATCATGCATGAAAAAAAGAGTCGATCAATGTGGCAATCTTCAATATTTTATTTTAAGAAATTGCACAGCCACCTCAAACTTTAGTGACCACAACCCTGATTAACCAGGAGCCATTAACATTGAGGCAAGACCCACAATCAGCAAAAAGATTATTACTCACTGAAAGCTCAGGTTATGGTTAGCACTTTTTAGCAATAAAGTATTTTTTTAAGTTTATTTACTTATTTTGAGAGAGCAAGAATGGGGAGGGGAAGAGAGAGGGAGAGAGAGAATTCCAAGCAGGGTCCACACTGTCAGGGCAGAGCCTGATGCAGGGCTCAAACTCAACAACCATGAGATCATGACCTGAGTTGAAATCAAGAGTCAGACACTTAACTGACTGAGCCACCCAGGTGCCCCAGCAATAAAGTATTTTTTTAATTAAGGTATATACATTGTTTTTTTTTAGACATAATGCTATTGCATACTTAATATACTGCAATGCAGCATAGACATAACTTTTATATGCACTGGAAAACCAAGAATTTTATTTGACTCCCTTTGTTGTGATATTCACTTTATGGCAGTGGTCTGGAACTGGACCCACAGTATCTCTGAGATACGCCTGCAATTTCAAATAACTGCTCCTCCAGTTCACAGATTCTTTCTTTTGCTTAATCAAATCTATTGCTGATCTTCTCTATTGTACCTTTCATTTCATTCACTGTACTCTTCAGCTTCAGATTTTCTGTTTGTTTCTTTTTTATGATTTCTATCTCTCAGTTAAAATTGTTATTCTGTTCTTGTGTTGTTTTCCTTTAATTGTCTTTCTGTGTTTTCTTGTAGCTCACCTAGCCTCCTTAAAACAACTATTTTGAATTTTTTATCAGTCAAATCACAGATTTCCCTATCTTTGTGGTCAGCTACTAGAAATTTATTCTGTTCCTTTGGTAGTATCTTGTTTCCTTGATTTTTCATGTGCCTTAAAGTCTGCATCGCTATCTTTGCATTTGAAGTAGCAGTCACCTCCTCCAGTTTTTACTGACCAGCTTCAGAAAAGAAATACCATCTGTCAGTTATGCTGGGAATTCTGAGGATTTCTCAACATTTTCTATGGATACACCCACTCTACATTATTCCCTCTTAGAAGATTTTTTTTAATTGTATGCTTTCTCTCCATCCTGTAAAGACAGGCCAGGTGCTGACAGCCTCCTGTTTGCTTTCCTTAGGGTGGTGCTAAATGCTTAACTTCATGTGCTTTCTCCCAGTCTCACAGAGTCAGCCCTGGTTTCTGTGCATCCTCACTAGCCATCTACAAAGGCTCACAATCACTGCCATTGGGAGAACACACAGGGAACTAGCCACAGGATGGGGGGTGGTGTAGGTGAGGCACGATGAGTATTGGTCATGCCCTGTGGGAGGATACACAGGCAAGGCATTTCCAGTGACCCATGCATGGGCTTCCTGATGGAGTCCACAAAGTGGCTAGTAGGTTCCATGTAACTTTTATACTCTAAGCCCTGGTTGCTGTTCTCCCAGCCCCTCTCTGCTCCTCAGTCACTCAGCTCACTCCAGTATCCTGGAGGGGGCAAGAAAGAAGTGGGCTTTTGGGGCTGCACCCTGCGCACCTAGGGAAATCAGGCATTCACTCCCATTCCCTCACTCTTCCCTGTGGGAGAAATCATGGGTGAGCAAGTCTCTCTTGGCACCAAGCTCTGTCACCTTGGAGGAGGGGTGATGCAGGTAAAATGAAACTACTCCTCTTACCCTCTTCAATGGATCCAAATCTTAGATATTTTTGCTCTAGTAGTACATTAGTATTTCTCTACTAGACTCCCAGACTTCCACAAAGCTACTCGTATCCATAGGTGATTGTCAGAATCAGTGTTCTTTGAGGGTAAGATTGCAGGAAACTCTTTTTCCACCATCTTAATGACATCACCCAGAACAACATTACTGTTGATGGCCTGAAATGCAGACAACTCAAACGTCCACAAAATAAAATAAATAGGATATTATATAGTAATGAGAAAAAAACAACCTGTTTCACATGCAACAACATGAATGATACATTCATAAATGTATCTCATAAAAGATACAATGAGCAGAAGAAGGCTATCAGAAGAGTGTATACTGTGATATTAGACTAAGGCAACAATGGTGCCAAAAGTGTGCTCGAATTCCTCCAAAACTAGAAGTTCCACAAAGAGAGTAATCATATCTCATTGGTTTATATCTCTATACCTAGAACCCATTAGTATTCCTGGCACACAACAGCCTCTCAGTAAAAGTTGTTGAATTAATAAATGAATCTCTCTCTCCCTCCTCTACTCCTCCTTTATGCACACATGTGTAGAAGTACATGCATCTTTTGTCTTGCACTTAGAGTTCTCTTGCTCTATTGTGACTAGGTGTGCTTGCTTGCTTTGGAAGACCTTGCCTAAGAAAAGCAAAGCAGATCTCAGGAGGCATCCAGGGAAAATGAGGCATGCAGCCAACTACTCAGACCCACGTGCAGTGTAGGATTAAGCAAAGTGATAGTAGAAGACTCAGGATCACACACTTCAGTCACCAAGAAAAAAAAAATTAAATAGGAATTTCAAGTTAAATCCTGAGGTGTCATTTAAAATATGATTTTTCCTGAGAGTTCTCTATCCTTTATATTCTTAGGAATTTAGAAGAATTGGTTATAGCTCCAGTAAGTGGGCAGCTGCCTGAAGGATCTAGGATCAGAGTCATTTCTCTCCAAATAATGGTCCGTTTCTTATATTTGGAGAAAATTGTCTAAAAATGTAACTTGTCTGGTTTTAACTTTAAAACTTTTCCTGAGGTTCCAACTAGAGATTCTGTCACTACCATCTCCTTTCAAATCTAAGTAGATAGCATTTAGAAAACATGAGCAGTTAGCAAAGAAGCTTAATAAATGCCTCTCAAAATTATTTGTGTGAATTTGGCCAAGTCAGTTAAGTACTCCAGACTTGAGTTGTCTCATCTATAAGTTATGTGAATTACATGAAACAACCTCAAGGTCCTTTCACCTAAAATGTGATGATTCAATGATTTAAAAGGCAGAAATTATAAGCTCTAATGAGGTGATATTTTGAGCTTTGCCAAATCACAGGGCTTTTCTCGGTAGCTCCCCTATTACAGCAGAGTGCAACAGTTTTGCTTGATACAACCAACAGGTGTGTAATTAAGCCTGATCTTTCTCCAGCATAGTTCATTTTCCACTGATGGGTCTACAATTAAAACAACTCCCTCCCCAGAGAAGTATACATCAGTGTTATACTTTTCATCTTTAATTACACTGGTTGAAGATGAGTAAATGTGCCCGAGATCCCAAATGGGAGGGAACAGATTCATTAGGTGGTTGTAATATGCCATCCAGTCTACCTTTCAGGTTTCTGTCTCCGTGTAAGGAAGATGGCCTTCAACAAATCTGCTCAAATATCTCAATGATTAAGTCCACCCAAAACTGCCTACCTTTGTACTAGTAATTGATGAATACTAAAGATCTGGACCTTTCAAAGAGGTAAGTACAATGTCAAATCCAAAGGTAATTTACCACTTCAGTGCTTTTTAGTAGAAGGGCCAAAATAGCCTGTTAATACAGAAGAAAAAGGAGTTTCCAAATTTTCACATCCCTTCTTGGTCAATCTCTGTTACAGCTCTCTTTTTTTTTTCTCATAGCACTAATACAATCTGACTTCATCTATTCATTTCTTTGTTTACTTTTTATTGTTTGGCTCCTTTTTTTTGGAATTTCAGTTCTGTGTGTTTGGGGCTGGACAAGAAAGGTTGGGGGATCTGTTTCATTTAAAACCATATGACCATTTGGAACACAGTGCCTGATCTCTGGCACTCATTAAGCATTTATTGACTGAATGAACAAAGCATGAGTTCTGCATATTTCCTTTAAACATACTGGTTGGTGGAGGAGTTGCGGCAAGATGGCGGCTTAGGAGGACGCTGGGCTCACCGCACGTCCTGCTGATCACTTAGATTCCATCTACACCTGCCTAAATAACCCAGAAAACCGCCAGAGGATTAGCAGAACAGAGTCGCCGGAGCCAAACGCAGACGAGAGGCCCACGGAAGAGGGTAGGAAGGGCGGCGAGGCGGTGCGCGCTCCACGGACTGGCAGGAGGGAGCCGGGGCGGAGGGGCGGCTCGCCGGCCAAGCAGAGCCCCCGAGTCGGGCTTGCAAAAGCGGAGGGGCCGGGCGGACTGTGTTCCGACAGCAAGCGCGACTTAGCGTCTGGGAGGTCAGAAATTAACAGCTCTGCTCGGAAAGCGGGAAGGCTGGAGGACAAAGGGAGGGAGAGCTGCTGAGCCCCCTGACAACAGAGCTCAGTTTGGTGGGGAACAAAGGCGCTCGCCAGCGCCATTTCCCCCGCCCATCCCCCAGCCGAAATCCCAAAGGGAACCGGTTCCTGCCAGGGAACTTGCTCGCTCCGCGCAAACACCCAACTCTGCGCTTCTGCGGAGCCAAACCTCCGGCAGCGGATCTGACTCCCTCCCGCTGCCACAGGGCCCCTCCTGAAGTGGATCACCTAAGGAGAAGCGATCTAAGCCTGCCCCTCCTGCCCCCGAGCACCTTGCCTACCCACCCCAGCTAATACGCCAGATCCCCAGCATCACAAGCCTGGCAGGGTGCAAGTAGCCCAGACGAGCCACACCACCCCACAGTGAATCCCGCCCCTAGGAGAGGGGAAGAGAAGGCACACACCAGTCTGACTGTGGCCCCAGCGGTGGGCTGGGGGCAGACATCAGGTCTGACTGCGGCCCCGCCCACCAACTCCAGGTATACACCACAGCACAGGGGAAGTGCCCTGCAGGTCCTCACCACGCCAGGGACTATCCAAAATGACCAAGCGGAAGAACTCCCCTCAGAAGAATCTCCAGGAAATAACAACAGCTAATGAGCTGATCAAAAAGGATTTAAATAATATAACAGAAAGTGAATTTAGAATAATAGTCATAAAATTAATCGCTGGGCTTGAAAACAGTATACAGGACAGCAGAGAATCTCTTGCTACAGAGATCAAGGGACTAAGGAACAGTCACGAGGACCTGAAAAACGCTTTAAACGAAATGCATAACAAAATGGAAACCACCACAGCTCGGCTTGAAGAGGCAGAGGAGAGAATAGGTGAACTAGAAGATAAAGTTATGGAAAAAGAGGAAGCTGAGAAAAAGAGAGATAAAAAAATCCAGGAGTATGAGGGGAAAATTAGAGAATTAAGTGATACACTAAAAAGAAATAATATACACATAATTGGTATCCCAGAGGAGGAAGAGAGAGGGAAAGGTGCTGAAGGGGTACTTGAAGAAATCATAGCTGAGAACTTCCCTGAACTGGGGAAGGAAAAAGGCATTGAAATCCAAGAGGCACAGAGAACTCCCTTCAGACGTAACTTGAATCGATCTTCTGCATGACATATCATAGTGAAACTGGCAAAATACAAGGATAAAGAGAAAATTCTGAAAGCAGCAAGGGGTAAACGTGCCCTCACATATAAAGGGAGACCTATAAGACTCGTGACTGATCTCTCTTTTGAAACTTGGCAGGCCAGAAAGAATTGGCAAGAGATTTTCAGGGTGCTAGACAGAAAAAATATGCAGCCAAGAATCCTTTATCCAGCAAGTCTGTCATTTAGAATAGAAGGAGAGATAAAGGTCTTCCCAAACAAACAAAAACTGAAGGAATTTGTCACCACTAAACCAGCCCTACAAGAGATCCTAAGGGGGACCCTGTGAGACAAAGTCCCAGAGACATCACTATAAGCATAAAACATACAGACATCACAATGACTCTAAACCCGTATCTTTCTATAGTAACACTGAATGTAAATGGATTAAATGCGCCAACCAAAAGACATAGGGTATCAGAATGGATAAAAAAACAAGACCCATCTATTTGCTGTCTACAAGAGACTCATTTTAGACCTGAGGACACCTTTAGATTGAGAGTGAGGGGATGGAGAACTATTTATCATGCGACTGGAAGCCAAAAGAAAGCTGGAGTAGCCATACTTATATCAGACAAACTAGACTTTAAATTAAAGGCTGTAACAAGAGATGAAGAAGGACATTATATAATAGTTACAGGGTCTATCCATCAGGAAGAGCTAACAATTATCAATGTCTATGCACCGAATACCGGAGCCCCCAAATATATAAAACAATTACTCATAAACACAAGCAACCTTATTGATAAGAATGTGGTAATTGCAGGGGACTTTAATACACCACTTACAGAAATGGATAGATCATCTAGACACACGGTCAATAAAGAAACAAGGGCCCTGAATGAGACATTGGATGAGATGGACTTGACAGATATATTTAGAACTCTGCATCCCAAAGCAACAGAATATACTTTCTTCTCGAGTGCACATGGAACATTCTCCAAGATAGATCATATACTGGGTCACAAAACAGCCCTTCATAAGTTTACAAGAATTGAAATTATACCATGCTTACTTTCAGACCACAATGCCATGAAGCTTGAAATCAACCACAGGAAAAAGTCTGGAAAACCTCCAAAAGCATGGAGGTTAAAGAACACCCTACTAACGAATGAGTGGGTCAACCAGGCAATTAGAGAAGAAATTAAAAAATATATGGAAACAAACGAAAATGAAAATACAACAATCCAAACGCTTTGGGACGCAGCAAAGGCAGTCCTGAGAGGAAAATACATTGCAATCCAGGCCTATCTCAAGAAACAAGAAAAATCCCAAATACAAAATCTAACAGCACACCTAAAGGAACTAGAAGCAGAACAGCAAAGGCAGCCTAAGCCCAGCAGAAGAAGAGAAATAATAAAGATCAGAGCAGAAATAAACAATATAGAAACTAAAAAAACTGTAGAGCAGATCAACGAAACCAAGAGTTGGTTTTTTGAAAAAATAAACAAAATTGACAAACCTCTAGCCAGGCTTCTCAAAAAGAAAAGGGAGATGACCCAAATAGATAAAATCATGAATGAAAATGGAATTATTACAACCAATCCCTCAGAGATACAATTATCAGGGAATACTATGAAAAATTATATGCCAACAAACTGGACAACCTGGAAGAAATGGACAAATTCCTGAACACCCACACTCTTCCAAAACTCAATCAGGAGGAAATAGAAAGCTTGAACAGACCCATAACCAGCGAAGAAATTGAATCGGTTATCAAAAATCTCCCAACAAATAAGAGTCCAGGACCAGATGGCTTCCCAGGGGAGTTCTACCAGACGTTTAAAGCAGAGATAATACCTATCCTTCTCAAGCTATTCCAAGAAATAGAAAGGGAAGGAAAACTTCCAGACTCATTCTATGAAGCCAGTATTACTTTGATTCCTAAACCAGACAGAGACCCAGTAAAAAAAGAGAACTACAGGCCAATATCCCTGATGAATATGGATGCAAAAATTCTCAATAAGATACTAGCAAATCGAATTCAACGGCATATAAAAAGAATTATTCACCATGATCAAGTGGGATTCATTCCTGGGATGCAGGGCTGGTTCAACATTCGCAAATCAATCAACGTGATACATCACATTAACAAAAAAAGAGAGAAGAACCATATGATCCTGTCAATCGATGCAGAAAAGGCCTTCGACAAAATCCAGCACCCTTTCTTAATAAAAACCCTTGAGAAAGTCGGGATAGAAGGAACATACTTAAAGATCATAAAAGCCATTTATGAAAAGCCCACAGCTAACATCATCCTCAATGGGGAAAAACTGAGAGCTTTTTCCCTGAGATCAGGAACACGACAAGGATGCCCACTCTCACCGCTGCTGTTTAACATAGTGCTGGAAGTTCTAGCATCAGCAATCAGACAACAAAAGGAAATCAAAGGCATCAAAATTGGCAAAGATGAAGTCAAGCTTTCGCTTTTTGCAGATGACATGATATTATACATGGAAAATCCGATAGACTCCACCAAAAGTCTGCTAGAACTGATACAGGAATTCAGCAAAGTTGCAGGATACAAAATCAATGTACAGAAATCAGTTGCATTCTTATACACTAACAATGAAGCAACAGAAAGACAAATAAAGAAACTGATCCCATTCACAATTGCACCAAGAAGCATAAAATACCTAGGAATAAATCTAACCAAAGATGTAAAGGATCTGTATGCTGAAAACTATAGAAAGCTTCTGAAGGAAATTGAAGAAGATTTAAAGAAATGGAAAGACATTCCCTGCTCATGGATTGGAAAAATAAATATTGTCAAAATGTCAATACTACCCAAAGCTATCTACACATTCAATGCAATCCCAATCAAAATTGCACCAGCATTCTTCTCGAAACTAGAACAAGCAATCCTAAAATTCATATGGAACCACAAAAGGCCCCGAATAGCCAAAGGAATTTTGAAGAAGAAGACCAAAGCAGGAGGCATCACAATCCCAGACTTTAGCCTCTACTACAAAGCTGTCATCATCAAGACAGCATGGTATTGGCACCAAAACAGACACATAGACCAATGGAATAGAATAGAAACCCCAGAACTAGACCCACAAACGTATGGCCAACTCATCTTTGACAAAGCAGGAAAGAACATCCAATGGAAAAAAGACAGCCTCTTTAACAAATGGTGCTGGGAGAACTGGACAGCAACATGCAGAAGGTTGAAACTAGACCACTTTCTCACACCATTCACAAAAATAAACTCAAAATGGATAAAGGACCTAAATGTGAGACAGGAAACCATCAAAACCTTAGAGGAGAAAGCAGGAAAAGACCTCTCTGACCTCAGCCGTAGCAATCTCTTACTCGACACATCCCCAAAGGCAAGGGAATTAAAAGCAAAAGTGAATTACTGGGACCTTATGAAGATAAACAGCTTCTGCACAGCAAAGGAAACAACCAACAAAACTAAAAGGCAACCAACGGAATGGGAAAAGATATTTGCAAATGACATATCGGACAAAGGGCTAGTATCCAAAATCTATAAAGAGCTCACCAAACTCCACACCCGAAAAACAAATAACCCAGTGAAGAAATGGGCAGAAAACATGAATAGACACTTCTCTCAAGAAGACATCCGGATGGCCAACAGGCACATGAAAAGATGTTCAGCGTCGCTCCTTATCAGGGAAATACAAATCAAAACCACACTCAGGTATCACCTCACGCCAGTCAGAGTGGCCAAAATGAACAAATCAGGAGACTATAGATGCTGGAGAGGATGTGGAGAAACGGGAACCCTCTTGCACTGTTGGTGGGAATGCAAATTGGTGCAGCCGCTCTGGAAAGCAGTGTGGAGGTTCCTCAGAAAATTAAAAATAGACCTACCCTATGACCCAGCAATAGCACTGCTAGGAATTTATCCAAGGGATACAGGAGCACTGATGCATAGGGCCACTTGTACCCCAATGTTCATAGCAGCACTCTCAACAATAGCCAAATTATGGAAAGAGCCTAAATGTCCATCAACTGATGAATGGATAAAGAAATTGTGGTTTATATACACAATGGAATATTACATGGCAATGAGAAAAAATGAAATATGGCCTTTTGTAGCAACGTGGATGGAACTGGAGAGTGTGATGCTAAGTGAAATAAGCCATACAGAGAAAGACAGATACCATATGGTCTCACTCTTATGTGGATCCTGAGAAACTGAACAGGAACCCATGGGGGAGGGGAAGGAAAAAAAAAAAGAGGTTAGAATGGGAGAGAGCCAAAGCATAAGAGACTGTTAAAAACTGAGAACAAACTGAGGGTTGATGGGGGGTGGGAGGGAGGAGAGGGTGGGTGATGGGTATTGAGGAGGGCACCTTTTGGGATGAGCACTGGGTGTTGTATGGAAACCAATTTGTCAATAAATTTCAGAAAAAAATAAAAATAAAAAATAAATAAATTTAAAAAAATAAATAAATAAAAAAAAATAAACATACTGGTTGGTGGAGGTTTGGAGGTTTGAGGTAACTGACTTTGAGCCAGTGTGCCAGACTTGGCATTTCTCTGGCATTACAATTCTCTTAAATACTTGGTATGCTTTTGGTCTTTTGATTCCCAATCGATTAAATAATTGAGTATCAAAACCCGTGGATCTGGTTAGTCATATTTATCCAATCTAGAACACAGCCTGGGAATTTTATCCTTTAGTAACAGGTTTAGGTGTTCAGACCATCCTCTCTGGGCTTATTCTAATGACATCCATCTTGGCTTCTGCCTGGGAGCAGTTTGTCACCAGGGTATTAATTGCCCTGTGCCCTAAGCTACCTCACAGCTATTAGAAGAGAAACTGGTTCTCTTTTTAGGGCAGGGAGGCATAATAGAGACATTCCCTGAAGAGGTCTGGAGAGTCAGATTTTCCCTAAGCCTCAATCTTCCTACTGTTTCCTACCTTCTTGCCTGAACACACCATCCTTACTTTGTGTGATTATCTTTAATTTGGGGATTTGGTTTAGGATTTTCCAAACCTATAAACCAGACTTTTAAACCATCTTGCATTCTGGGCTGCAGGCCAAAAAGGCCTCTCTTTAGCAAGTTATATTTTTTTTTTCCTTCTCTGCCTTCAGACAGGAGAGTTTCTACTTAGGCTTGTCTCTTTTTGGTAGAACATTACTGAGGCTTAAAAATATAGTCCATGAAGATCCAGCATCCTGCCACTTTGTTATCAAGCCTCTAATTAATGCTTTAACCTTAGCAAGTACATGGTCTGAGCACCGATATACCAAAGGTGACATTTTAATCATCTGCTTTGCTATTGTATAACATAGCTTTCCATTTCCAACAGCTGAGGTAATATTTAAAAGTGCACCTTTTTTTTAAAAAGTGTTATGGAAGTGTCTTCATTCTCCTCCACCAACTCTAAAATAACCCGCCCCCATCATAGGATCATTCATTTGAAACCCTAAATTCTAGAACTCATTTTTATATCAATTAGAGGCTTTTCTAATGTAAGAGAAAATATGACTTGAGAAACAAGCAAAATGTATTTTAATGGGTCACATAACTAAAAAGTCCAGGTTGACTAGCTTGAAGACACCCTTAAATTCAGAAGTATCAAAATGCTGGCCAGCAGTTCTAGGCCTACATCTTCTGAGGTTCAAATCTATGGAAAAGAACCGATGTATGTTTGGCCACTTGATTAAAAGGACTAGCTTTAGGATTACCTTTAACCCAAGCCAACTGGTTTGATTTGGATCATATATCCACCCTTAACTCAACAACTTAGGCAGGGAAATGGCAAGATTTATTGTCCTATGCCCACCAGTATCTGAAAGGCAGAGTCAACTCCATCTGAAGCCAGCATGTAGAGACTGTGAAAGGCAGTTGTTTACCCCAAGGAACTGGAGTAGTAACCCCATAGTTACTAGAATGGCAGAACAGCAACTAAGTCCTCAAGAACCAAAATCTCAGATATCCCTGACAGCAGTGGTTCACAATAAGGAGCTAGTTGGCTCCTTGAGAGATATTTGTCAAAATCTGAAGACACTTTTGATTGTTATAACTTGGGGCAGGGAAGTTAGGGAGGGAGCGGGGAGATAGATGCTAGGACATCCAGTGGTAAAAGGCCAGGAATGCTACTAAACATCATACAATCACAGGCTAACCCCCTACAATAAAGAATTACACAGCTTAAAATGTCAGTAGTGCCAATGTTGATGTACCCTGACCTATAGTAACGGAGTTGAAGTATTTCCACTTGATTGCACCAAAAGAAATGGAAATATAGGATGGATCAGGCACAGAATATAAACATACTTAGAAGACACACTACCCAGTCAATTTAGAGGACTAAATGGGAAATTCCCAAACACCAGACAAATAATATCTAAGACCTATATGCATATATTGTTCACCATATCTAAACTACATTTCCAAGAAGATGGCTACAATGTATTAGTTTTCCAACCCATAAAATATGTAGCTTCATACATTGATCATTATACTAAAAATAATACTTAAATATTTAAATCAATGGCCCTATGTTTTGTTTTTATTCTCCTCG
The DNA here is from genome assembly GCF_016509475.1 of Prionailurus bengalensis. Lineage (NCBI taxonomy): Eukaryota > Metazoa > Chordata > Mammalia > Carnivora > Felidae > Prionailurus > Prionailurus bengalensis. The sequence goes on along the minus strand of NC_057349.1, from coordinate 81,284,965 downwards.
ACTTTCCTGTAGCATTTAAGATTTTTGACTACTTACTCGTCTCACATGAAATTCTTTTCTCTCTTTGTTAATGTGGCCCTGTATTTCCCACTATGTCCTATCTGCCCTCTCAGATAACTCTTTGACTTTTATGAACCCAAATAATATCTCTAGGTTGAAGACTCACAAATATGTATCACCAGTCCGTATTTCTCTCCCCAGGTCTGGTGCCTTGTTTCTAGGGGTCTATTACAGATATCCTCCTGAGTATCTCCCTGTTATCTCAGATTAAACATTGATAACACCAAAACTTTCATTTTCTAAAGCCATCTTTCATGGCATTTTAAGGCAAATTTCCTCTTAAAATTTTGAATTGTTCAGGCTGTGGCACCATCTTTGACTCCTTCCACTTCAGGCAACTGTCCCAGCAATTGCCCAGTCCTATCAAGTCTTATTTTGTAATATGTCTTGTACCCTTTCCCTCAATTCCAAGCCCCACTGCCACCAACCTATTTTAGGTCCTTATTCGTTTTTGCTAAGCTGTTGTAGAATCCTCCTCACTGATCTCCTACTCCTTCCTTTGCCAATCTATACTCCACACTGTTGTTAAATTATACTTCTGCACAACTGCTTTGATGATATCAACCACTCTGCTCAAAAGTGGTCAGAGTCTCAACCGCCAATAAGATAAAAGGCAGTTATTTTAGACCAGAAATCAAAATTCTCGATAATCTGACTTCAGTGTTACTTTTTAATCCTGTTTCCTGCTATTGATCTGTTCAGACTCTTCTCCAAACATAGTGGTTTCCTAACTTTTCTGCATACATCTTCATGATTCTGTTCACACAGTCCTTCCAACCTGTAATACTCTACCCTTTCCTCTCTCCCAAACATACTCTTACCCATTACTTCTCTCCCACTTCTACCCCATGACTGGAACAAATTAGTTCCCCCCTTCATATTCAGTTACAATCCCTGTTCCTGATCTGCTTATAACTAAAGGCAGAAGTAATTTCACCAAACCTCCTCTTTCTCTCATATTCCACGGTCCACCTCCAAGACCCTCTTGCTGTTTCTCCAAACAGAACAATGCTCACCTACACTTTAAAACTTAGACCCCCAGATCACTTCTAAATGCAGTCCCCAACTTCTATGCCCAGATCTTATAACTGCTTTCCACCCCCCCCCGCCCCCGTTTCAAGTTTCCATCCTCTCTGGTACTCTCCAGCCTCTACCCATCCACACACCTCTCCTACCTCCCAGATTATGGAGCTCTGTTACAAATTCTTCCTGATCCCTACTTGGCCATGTCTCTCCTACACATTAAGACACCTTGCTACTTCATCATGATTCTTCCAAAGTCAACTGTTTGCCAGTAATAAGTCTGCCCTTTGAAAACAGCTCAATGGTTGTCAGAATGGACAGCATGTCAGCACCTCCCCTTCAGTCAGCTCTCTAATTCCTATCCTACTCTAATACATGGGTCTAACTCCAGGTGTCAGACCCTCTCTCCTGGACTAGCATGCCCAGTTGCAGGTAACTGATCAGGACCCACTTTGTTCCCAAGATCTCAAGACACCATGGTCTCTGATGTTGTAAACATTGCCCTTCCTTCAAGCCTAAGCTGAAACCACACTCTTCTCTCCCAATCACTATTTAAAGAAACATACCCTGACAAGCCATCCCCAAACTAATGTATTTCCTTCTGTTTTTATACTCCAATACTATGTATGGCATATATAATTTACTTGATAATTAATTATGCACTGCCTTTTGACATCTCTCCTACTATTTCCAGTAGTTATTTGAATCTGAGTTCACGTAACTTTTCACATCTTGACTCATCTAGTTCAACTATATGAGGCATAGTCATTCATAGATGTTAAAAGCATGGCTTGTGAAGCCAGATGACCAGATTTAGTACTGCCTCCATACTAGCTGTGTGATCTCTGATCATGGTTTTTCACATTTAAAGTGGTAAAATAACAGTCCTGACGTCATAAAGATTAAATAAGCTATGCGTATAAAGTGCTTACGACATGCCACTTGTATTCATTTATATTCAGAAAGTATGTGTTACTTTTAAAATGTTATAGAAGGTGATTTTTCTTTTATCTCAGATAATTAAAGTTTCTCAGACATCCTTGAGGACTCAGTTCCAAAAGAGCATAGGTTAACAGTCTGCAATGGAAACAAGCAAGTAAGTAGTGAATGTGTAGTCACAGAATCCCTACAAATGGCATTATAAGGCCCTATATTTTGTGCACAAGTTGTTTGCTTTTTGTTCTACTTGCCATTGTCCACTGGTCATGAAAGCCTTAGAAAACCAACTTTTGATCTAGAGAAAAAGGTCAGGGGCCTCCAATCACAGAGCCATAGATTTTGAAATCTTGCCTCTGATTGAATCATGCCTGGAAATGCAAGTATTACTTTATAGAGTTTAGGGTTTTAAAGCTGTCTCTGAGCTGCCAAAAGCAATTCACACAGGGAAGTAGTAACACATCAAAAGTAAAATACCTTCCTTTTTTGATTAATTTTACTGCTTAAAAAAGTTTACTGCATGTTCTTGTAATGTCCTTCAACATATTCATTTGTGGTGGAAAGATATAAGGCTAGATCAAAAAATGCATACGTACCGTGTTTAGCATCATTAAAATTTCCACAGAACTCTGCTCGCAATTTTAGTTACTGAACACCAAGTCCATAATAATGACTCAAATACCCCTTACTCCCTTCTCCATATTTTGAATGTCAGGATTGGTTCAAAAGACAAGCTTAAGGAAGAAAGCAGCATGCATTTTCATTTGTTCTTTGAGTACTATGGATGTTGTGATTTCAAGACTCCTCAATATTTGAAGGATGATACAGAATTTCCCAATCAATGGGACCATTAAGCCCATTCAAATTTTTCCCTTTTTTTGTTCCCACTATGTCTTGCAAGAGCAGTGTTCTCTAAAACACCAGTCTAGAAAATACAAAAAGTCAAAAACTTTTCCTAAGACATATTCATGCCTCTAAAACTTACCTTGGAAACACCAGCCAACTTGATATAAAAAGACTTCAGACAATTTGATCATAAGCCCTCACTCTCTAAGTTATCAAGGAAGAAAGGTTTAAAGATTTGATTTAAAGAATGTTTTGTTTTTTTACCAGATTGAGGGGTTTTGTTTGTTTGTCTTCCAGGCAACAGAGACTTTGTCTATATGCTTCCCAAGCAAACATTCTATGACTTTTAAAATTTCCATCAGGACCAGCGATTTTCAAAAACTTTCCACCACAAAACAAGGGAGAGATATGATGTGCTCACATCATTACTAGAGTGTGATTTCCAAGGAATAGAGGAATCCCACCACCACTGTCACCTGCCAGGAAGGGGGTAGGCATATTAGAATACCTGAGGAGTTGGAGCATGTTTGAAGAAATTCAAATGACTCTTGTATATAGTCCCCAGTTGTCACATAGGGGCAGGTGTGGATGAGCCCTCTGTTCTAGTCAATAATCCCTGATGTCTGTTGGTTCATTTTCCCTTCTTCAACAATTTAATGACTAGTGGAGAGTTTCAGCTCTCACAGAATTTGTATACACAAGTAGAAAGCTGGGAAATATGAAGTGTATCTTTCCTGGTACTAAATGAACTTATTTTCAAGTAAACAGGTAACAACTAATAGATAGTTGGAGTTTTTAAATTATTATTATAAAAGTGCAGCCTGATAAAAATTTGTGGTGATTGGAATTCCAAAAGCCTGGATAACATCAAACAACTACATTTTAAGACAGCAGTTGAAATAACCACTCACCTTTTCGTCCAAGGTGAAAAAACAATTTACTCAAGGGAATAAAAATGGATGCTGATTTTGTTCATCTTTATCACCAGTGTAATATACGTGGTAGAGGAAAGTCATTTTTTTAATAAGTAGGCTAATAAACTTTATAGTTATTTATCAGGCTATTATAATGCAATCCTTTCTATGTATTTCAAATCCCATAAGTTCTTTATTTCTTAATTCCAGAAGGTTGGCAACATAATGGAGCTGAGAGGTTTCCTCTGCTACTACATCTCCAGAGTTGAGGCCTCAAACTAGATCACTTTTCCTTTATCTCTATGCAAAGTATAAATTATTAATAACAGAAAACTAATCAACAGTTGTGTAATCTTTTTAGATTAATTTCTCTGACTATATAAGGATTCAATAGCCTTAATAAGGTTTTCTCTTAATACTACATTTTTCCTAGAAATTTACAACAGAAGCAAATCCCAAGTCAATATTTACAATAATAGATGAAAATGTCAGCATGAGGGATTATCTAGATCTTTCCATGCTTCCCTTAACCAAACTCAATTAATAATAAACTTTATGTCTTATAAAATATACACAGTCTGTCTCAGTGAATAACAGTGAGGGCAGGGGTTTCTCATAGATGAGGTAGTTTGTATAAAAACAATATACACTGCAGGTAAGAACATAATAGCTTGTATATTAAATTTCTATTGTCTGACAGATGTTTCACACTGTAATTTGTTCATTAATTTAAAACTCCAGAACAGCATATAGTCATTAGTGTTTCCATTTTTTATTAATATTATTTTAATTCAAAAAATACGTTAACTAGCCCCACTTCACATAGCAGGCAAGTGTTGGAGCTAGTGTTTGAACCCACTACTTTATGAACACATTTGTGAACTAGGATTCTATTTAGAATTTTATTTCCAAAACTAAGTGTTTATTGATTTAAGCTCAGTCGGGTAAGCACCGGACTTCTGCTCGGGTCATGATCTCCTGGCTTAAGAGTTTGAGCCCTGCATCAGGCTCCGTGCTGACAGCTCAGAGCCTGGAGCCTGCTTCGGATTCTGTGTCCCTCTTTGTTGCTCCCCCGCTCATGCTCTGTCTGTCTCTCTCTCTCAAAAATAAACATTAAATAAATAAATACATAAATACATAAATAAATAAATAATTTTCTTCAAGAGTAACATAGATAGCAGAGCAAATTAATAATTTGCTTATTTTTCTGCTTCACATAGATGTTGATTGGATCTGAGTTTTTAACAATATGCAAACAACTGTGGACTTTCGCATATCTGCTTTGATTTGGAATGTTTATTATGTGACATTTTTACTTGTTAAATTATAGCAAGACTGCTGCTAATAAGACAGTAACTTTTATCATCTATATTTCAAATAGATGACTGCAAAATCCACCTATGACATGATTAAGTATTAATTATTTACGGATAATATTTTTCTGTTAATGGAAGATGCTACATAACAGGGAAGGTAAAAATAGGAAGTTTTATTTCAAATTATGTTCACATTAATAGCATGAGACAGTAAAGGCACTTTAGTCTCCTTTCAACTTAACTTGAATAAGTCATATATGCAGCATAGTTACTTCTGAAAAGAAAACGCTTAACTCATAAGAATTTCTTATTTTACATAGCACTGGAACTTAAAACAATGTTAAAAATAATATAGGACTCAAATGGAGCTGGAATATGGCAGCTGAGTAGGAGGACCCTAGGCTTGTCTCACCCAACAAATACAACTAGTTAAAACTATCAAATCACCCGAAGTACCCCAGAAATCAACTGGAAGGCTGGCAGAACAAAGCACAACTAAAAGTAAAGAAGTCACATCACAGAAGGCAAAAAGTGCTGAGATGCTGCTTGGGAGAGAAACGAATTGTGGCTGCTATGGTGGAGAGGAGGCCACAGTCATGGAGAAGGGCAAGAGACAGACTGGCACTCAGGGGAGCAGAAAGAGAAAATGAATCCTCATAGCAGTTGGCTTGGAAAGCAAGAGGGGCTGAATTTTATGAGTTCTGGCAACCAGAGAGGCTTAAAGCCTAGAGTTTTAAAGATCAGTAGGCTTGGCTGGGATATAGCCCAGAGGCACTGGGGCTCTTATTGAAGAGAAAGCAGGGCAAACAGAGCACAGACAAACCTGGGGCACACAATGGGAATGTTAATTGCTCTTCTCAGAGCATGTCCTAGAGAGACAGTGTTCATGGAGAGACCCCCTCCAGGAAAAAAGGAACTAGCATCACCATTTCCCTCCCCCGCCCCTCAGCACTAGCACGTTGCCACCTGCAAGAATCAGGACAGTGCTGCGCTACCTAACTTGCTTACACCAAGCCCTGCCTGCCCCTCATTCCAGAACAACTGCTTTTCTCAGTCACACTTGCCTCAGTCCCAGCAGCACGGGTTCCCTCCCCCAGCACACCAGCCCAAACCCCTGTCAACACCAAGTCTCCCCACCCAGAGTTTTGTGGAACCTTGGTTCCAGCAGCAGTGGAGACTGCTCTCATTTCACAAACAGACCAGAACACTTAGTAAAATGTACCACATTGAGGCTAGGGACCAAACACTGCCCACAACAGGCAAAGAGAGTCTCTGCAGATGACTGGCCTGAAGACACAGAAACAGAGCACATGCAGCACGCACTGGAGACACCGCTGGAAGCTCCAGGTCTTGGGGAACAGGGGACACCACACGGCAGGGCACTATGGAACCTTTTCTTCATAAGGCCATTACCTTCAAGAATAGGAGATGTAGCTGACTCAGAATTCTAACACAGAGAATCAGGCACAGAGATTTAGACAAATGAGAAGACAGAGAAATTTGTCTCAAATGAAAGAACAGAACAAGGCCACAGCCAGAGATCTAAGCAAAACAAATATAAGTAACATGCCTGATAGAGAATTTAAAGTAATGATGATAAAATACTCACTGGACTTGAGGAAAAAGTAGAAGGCATCAGTGAGATCACTAACACAGAAATAATGAAAAACATAGCAGAGATAAAGTGCTCAATAAAAAAAATTTGGAAATATGCTTGATGGAATGAATAGCAGGCTGGAAGAAGCAAAAGAACAAATTAATGACTTAGAAGAACAGAGTAATAAAAAATAATCAAGCTTTTATTCAACATGAGTCTGGAAGTTCCTAGCCATAGCAATCAGACAACAAAAAGAAATAAAAGGAATCCAAATCAATAAGAAAGAAGTAAACTTTTCACTACGTGCAAATGACATACTATATGTAGAAACCTGAAAGACTCCACCTAAAAACTGCTAGAACTGATAAGTGAATTCAGCAAAGTCACAGGATACAAAATCAATCCACAGAAATATTTTTCATGTCTATACACAAATAATGAAGCAGAAGAAAGAGATATTAAGAAAACAATCCCATTTACCATTGCACCAAGAATAACAAGATGCCTAGGAATAAACCTGACCAAAGAGGTGAAAGACCTGTACTCTGAAAACTATAAAACACTGATGAAATAAATTGAAGATGACACAAAGAAATGGAAAGACATTCCATGCTCATGAATTAGAAGAGCAAATATTGTTAAACTGTCTATACTACCTAAACCAATCTACACATTTAATGCAATCCGTAATACCAACAACATTTTTCACAGAACTAGAACAAACACTCCTAAAATTTGTATAGAACCACAAAAGACCCCAAATAGCTGAAACAATTTTGAAAAAGAAAAGCAAAGCTGGAGGCATCACAATTCTGGGCTTCAAAGTATATTACAAAGCTGTAGTGATCACAACAGTATGGTACTGGCACAAAAATAGACACATAGATCAATGGAACAGAATAGAAAAAACAGAAAGAAACCCACAGTCATATGGTCAGCTAATCTTCAACAAAGCAGAAAGAATATCCAATGGGAAAAAGACAGTCTCTTCAACAAATAGTATTGTGAAAACTGGAGAGCAACATGCAAAAGCATGAAACTGGACCACTGTCTTACACTGTATACAAAAATAAATTCAAAATGGATTAAATATCTAAATGGAAGACTTGAAACCATAAAAATCCTAGAAGAAAACACAGACAGTAACTTATTTGACATCGGTCCTAGCAACTTTTTTCTAGATAGGTCTCCTGAGGCAAGGAAACAAAAGCAAAAATAAACTATTGGGATTTTCAAAATAAAAAGCCTCCACAGGGGTGCCTGGGTGGCTTGGTCAGTTAAACGTCTGATTTTGGCTCAGGTCATGATCTCACAGTCCGTGGGTTCGAGTCCCGCATCAGGCTCTGTGCTGACAGATGCTGGGTCTACCTTTCTCTCTGTCCCTCCCCACCTCTCCCTTTCTCTCAAAAATAAATAAACATTAAAAAAACAAAAACAAAAAAAAGCCTCTGCAAAGTGAAGGAAACTATCACCAAAACTAAAAGATAACCTACAGAATGGGAGAATATTTGCAAAGGACATATCCAATAAAGGGTTAGATTCCAAAATATATAAAGAACTTATCAAACTCAACACCCAGAAAACAAATAATCCAGTAAAGAAATGGGCAGAAAACATGAATAGACACTTTTACAAAGAACACATCCAGATAGCCAACAGACACATGAAAAGACGCTCAAGTTCGCCTATCATCAGGCAAATGCAAATCAAAACTACAATGAGATATCACCTCACTCCTAGCCAGAGTGGCTAAAATCACAACACAAGCAATAACAGGTGTTGGGGAGAATGTGGAGAAAAAGGAACCCAAGTCTTGCACTGTTGGTGGGAATGCAAACTGGTAAAGCCACTGTGGAGGACAGTATGGAGATTCCTCAAAGAGTTCAAAGTATAACTACCCTATGATCCAGCAATCACACTATTGGTTATTTACCCAAAGAATACAAAAGCACTAATTCAAAGGGATACATGCACCCCAATGTTTATAGCAACATTATCTACAATAGCCAAGATATGGAAACATCCCTAGTGTCCATTGATTGATGAACAGATAAAGAAGATGTGGCATATATATATATATATATATATATATATATATATATATAATGGAATATTATTCAGCCATAAAAAGGAATAAAATTTTGCTATTTGCAATGACATGGCTGGAGCTAGGGAGTATGATGCTGAGTGAAATAAGTCAGTCAGAGAAAGGACAAATACCATATGATTTCACTCATAAGTGGAATTAAAGAAATAAAACAACAAGCAAAGGGAAAGGAGAGAGAGAGAGAGAGAGAAAGAAACCAAGAAACAGACTCTTAACAATAGAGAACAAACTGATGATTACCAGAGGAAAGGTCAGTGGGGGTTAAATAGGTGATGGGTATTAAGAAATGCAGTTGTCATGGTGAGCACTGATTGATGTATGAAATTATTGAATCACTATATCATACACCTGAAATTAACGTAACACTGTATGTTAACTAACTGGAATTAAAAACTTAAATAATAATAATAGGAAAAAGAATATAGGATTTGCCAATCAAATTCTTTTTACTATTTCACTTTCCTATAAAGAGTTGTATAAATATGATTTATAGGAAAATTTTTTTAATTTAAATTTTAAAGGAATTCTTTGTCAGACCACATCTAATTTACATTTTGTAATACCCACAGCATGAAAAATATATAACAGCAATGGTGATAATAGCCAACAGTAACTGCCCAGATAGTATATACACCCTAGTCTTATACCAATAATCCCACAGGTAATTACTATTATTATATTCATTGTACACATGAGGAAAAGTGAGGCTTTGAGATAGTAACTAACTTGCTCATGGTTATACTGCAAGTAAGTGACAAAGCCAGCATTCAATCCAAATTTATTTGAATCTAACTGTTCATGCTATATCACCTCCAAAGGAATGCTGGCTTCTTCTCTGTCCTAAGGAAGATCACATTCTCTACATAGCCCTGGCTTCTACACACAAAAGCCTCAAGTTTATTTACCAAGGCAAAACTTATGTGTAAACAAAGAGACGAACTTGCTTCAACTTTTATTTTATTTTATTTTATTTTATTTTATTTTATTTTATTTTATTTTATTTCATAATTTTTTTAGAGAGGGAGTGGGGTGGAGAGATGGAGATAGAGAATCTTAAGCAGACTCCCCACACAGTGTGGAGCCCAACATGGGGCTCATCTCACAAACCATGAGATCATGAGAGATTATGGCCTGAGCCAAAATCAAGAGTCAGACGCTCAACTGACTGAGCCACCCAGGAGCACCAAACTTGGTTCAACTTAAAGTGTTTGATTCCTAATTCGATAAATGCTTAGTAGGATGTCTACAGCTTCCCTAGGCTATCTGCTAGGTGTCTGGGGTGACACAATGGAAAAGGATATGAGCCTGTCATTAAGGGCCTTAGAATCTAATTACAGCATATGCCAGCATCACTCCTGAAACTACAAAGAAGCAGCATCTCTCTGTTTCTGAATCTCCTCTCTCCTCTCTTTTGGATATCCAGCACCAGCTTGCCTCCCCTGAAAAGGCTCTCCCTGACTATATAACTTAGGTTTAACACTGCGTTTTTTTTTTCTTTCACCACCACTACCATCTTTATTTGTGGCTGTCAGTATCAGCAGCCACCGCGTAGTATCACTAACAGGGCTCTTAGATTCACTGAGCCATGCGTGACCCTCCTTCCTCCCTCTCCCTACAGTGTAGCCTCAGCCTCTCACTGAAGGGAAGCCACCTATCTCAGCCTCCCTGGTAACAGAAGCCAGAAATGCAGGGTAGTTAATGCCCTAGAATCAAGTTGAAAAAGTAAGAGCAAGAGACAGAAGTGCTCAACTGATAAATTCTTCATCTTCCTTCCTCCAACACTGTCCTGAAGATGACAGGTTTTAAATGGACCCTTCAGAGACACAGTATTATTACCAAGCAGTGTTTCTCATGAAGCTCAGTAATGCACCTCCTCCCACCCAGTTTCATTTCCCCTGCTCCCTCATTGTGCTGCCTTGGTATTGCACCTCTCTCCACAATAAACACTACCAGTTTCCCCTTAGATGCTTTGCTTTCTAGGAAAGCTGGGCTAAGATAGTTACATATTCTTTTCAGTTACATATTCTATTTAAAAGTTCTGTTCTGTCAGTCATCTCTAGATCAGCATCTCGTCTCAAAAAATGTTTCCCCAGAGCATTAGTATATATAAAATACAGTTGTCTTCAACCTCTCTTCAGAGTCTCTGTGGGTATTCCCAATTCAAAGGTGAATTGCGGAGTGAAAAGTTTACTCACAACTCATTTAGGCACAAACACTTCTACTGGCCATCACATTTAGATTTATTCCTTTATATAAACATATATTGCTTCAAGATTTCTCTTTAAAAATTTAAATTCCTTGGGGCACCTGGGTGGCTCAGTCTGTTAAGAGTCTGACTTTGGCTCAGGTCATGATCTCATGGTTCGTGAGTTCAAACCCCTCATCAGGCTCTGTGCTGATAGCTCAGAGCCTGAAGCCTGCTTGGGATTCTGTTTCTGTTTCTCTTTCCCTCCTCCACTCACACTGTCTCTCTCTCTCTCTCTCTCTCTCTCTCTCTCTCTCTCTCTCTCAGAAATAAATAAATATTAAACATTTAAAAACTTTTTTAAATATCCATACACATTTTATTATTCAACGTGGTTCATGTGAATTAAATTATTTGAATAACTGATTATAGTTGATATAATCATTGTGTTACAGCCAGAAAAGTCAAAGGCAAAGAGAGTATGTATGCCTGGGTAACATAAGAGTCCTGGAAAGCTGAAGTTCAGGACAGAAGAAAGGGGTGCAGGGTGCAGGAAGGTGAGATACACGAATAACAGAGGCAATAACACATGCTTCAAGTTTTACCTAGGGACAAAACCTACATTTACAAAACAACGAGTAGGTTTCATTTCTTAATTCCTAATAACTAGTTTATTCAAAAGACTTCTGTTAGCGGTCTTTAAAACAAGTTCATTACAAACTAAATAGAGATTCACAAAAATGAAACATTTTGTTGTATCTTCATTGCCATATGGAATCCTTCGCTGACCAAGACCTTCCTGATCTTCACCAGCGAAATGAAGTGTAAAACAGAACTAGAGAGCATTTCTATAGCAAGGTAAGGAAGAACCTTCTGGAAGAGACATTAGTGCTATGAACAGTCATTAAGTACTTTTGTTCCTGTGCTGTCTATAAATTATAAATCATCATGTGAATAGAACAAAATTTTAGCCCCCATAAATAACAAGGTTATGGGGGCACTTGGGTGGCTTAGTGGGTTGGGCACCCAACTTCGGCTCAGGTCATGATCTCACAGTTCGTGAGTTCAAGCCCCATGTCAGGCCCTGTGCGGACAGCTCAGAGCCTGGAGCCTGCTTCGGATTCTGTGTCTCCCTCTCTCCCTCTGCTCCTCCCCTGCTCACACTCTGTTTCTCGCCCTCAAAAATAAATAAATACTAAAAAAAAATTTTTTTTAAATAACAAGGTTAGGACTAGAGGGCATGGCAGAAATCTGAGAACATGTAGGTGGTGATTCACTTGGCATGACTCACAAAGCACCAATGAGGGCATAAAATTTTAAAAAGATAAATCCCAAAGTGCATCCAATTTGAGATTTCATAGCCACTCACGATAAGCATTTAGTTAATCTTTACTGATTTATTACTCCCATATTATTCCCAAACTAGTTGTGGTATCCACTATACAAACCAAGAGAAAGCTTTGGTTTTAGCAACCAATTTTTCTTAAAAACAAACAAACAAACAAACAAACTGTGTATTGCTTCTTCTTGAAACAGAACTCCTGAGCCTTTTATTCTTTTTTGTGTAACTTTTTAATTTCCTCATTCACCCTGTTTTAGCTAATCTATATGCTGTCATACTGAGACTACTCATTTCTCTTGGCAAAAGAAGGCTCTTTAACCTCTTGGTCATGGAACAGCTTTCAGGTGATACAGTACTTAACTCTCCTCCAAAATTTCTTCACAACCTTTCCCTAGAAACTGGCCTTCATTAGGTTTAAGGTGTACTTACACACATAACCTGTCTTGACACTGACTGACTTGGCAGCTCATGTGCCTGATTCATAGCCTTTGTGCCTTCTGGAATTTCCTTCTGGATTTCCAGAAAGATTTTTGCTGAGTGTCTTGATTGGAGAGAGAGGGGTAGTTTTGTTGAGCAGATGTAGAATACATCTGTTTCAGACATAATCATAATGCTTTATGTTTGATTTCCTCCTAACTTTTCAATACACTTTCACATCTACGCTCTCATTTAGTGTCTAGTTTGATGTGGGAAAATGAAGGGAGGGCAGAGTAGAAAAAATAAAAGAAGAGAAACTTAATGGACCCAAGAGAGGTTTGTTTTACTAGAGTATATGGGAAAGAGAATTTAGAGACCACAAGGGAACATAAGTAGCCCTACCATGTGAGAAAATCTACTAGATGACAGGAAATACTTCAATTTATAGATGGAGGACAATGAGGAACAACCTAATTATATCGGAAAGTGTAATCATTCTTATTTAAATGGTATGTTTCAGTTGAAAAGCCCAAAGCCTTTGTTCTATGATACACAGACAAGCATGGATGTTAGGAGCACAGTCTCTGGTCACAAATAAATCAGGGTTTGAGTGCTAACTCCACCTCTTACAAGTTGTTTGCCCTTAACGTACACATTAAGGACTTAGTGCATATTAAGTGCTCAATAAACGGTAGCAATTATTACACAGTAAATACAAATGTTTTAGCATTGTCTTTTCCAAAAGAGCAAAGGAAAAGAATGAGTAGATTATAGCCAGAGCCAAACAAAAATCTCATCATGCAGAGCTTCTCTTTACTGAGTGTCATCAGTTCTGCCTACATCTTCAGTAACTCTCCTTCCTCTTTATGGAAACGAAAATTAAAAGTGACAAAGTAGCTAAATTAATTAGATTATTGTAAAATGTCTGTTTATGACCAAGTCTGGATACATGGATATCCTAACTCTACAACTAACTCCACCACTGAGCAGAAAAAGCAGTGATCTGTAGACATAGTTGACCCTTCTCCTCTCAAAAATTGGTGATGAATCCAGAACGGATTATTTAAGTATAGATTACGAACTTCATCCTATATGAACTTTCTGTTCTTTCCCCACTCCTGCTCACCTCCTTCAAAATATACCCATCCTTTTTATTAGATAACTTGATGCGTAATTAGCACTGTATTTGCTAAGAACTGTTCCCTCATGTGCTGAACAACTTGCAGAGTTTTATCAGTACTCAGCAGCAGCTACATGGCTCTATAGACTCCTGCTCAGTCTATCCCTTGGAATTTCCCTTTAGCAAATAAGGTGGAGTATTACGGATTTGTATTATATGTATTAATCATGGTCACTTTTACAAGAAGTTGAGCCTTTATTCATTCAAAAAGACTGCTCCTTGGGGGTCAGAGTGCGCAGAAGACAATGCTATGTCTGTGCTTTCTAGCCTGGGGCTCATCTGTGGAATTCAAAGGCTTTTTTTCTCCTTAAACAACTTAGTTACAAATAGAAACAGCCCTGTACTTATCTCATTAAAAGAATCCAGCCTCCAAAGAAACTTTACGTCTCCTCATCCTACAAAGGCAAGCACGGTGCTTGAGTCTGGTTTATAATTAACACTGCCCAAAGACTAAATTGGTCTTCTATTTCCAGATAAAGAAAGCTTACAAAATAGTGTGTAAAATGAGATCAGGCTTAATGCATACATTTCTCTATCTGAAACTGAGTGCAATCATAAGAAGTGAAGTGCCAGATGTAGGGTTAGGATTAAGTTTTCGGTTACTAATTTCAAATATGACTAATTCTATTCCGGGGATGAGGAGGTTGGATTTAAGTAAGCTTAGGACCAATTTTTTTAATTGCTTCTGAAACAAAATCTTCCTTATAAATTAACATTTGTAATTTTAGCGAGCACAATGTCAGAAGCTAGACTGTAAATTGGCCTGTAATACCAAAAGCTCGGCCTGTAATTTAACAGCTTCCTATTTATTCATACATTTCCAGTGCTCATTTAAAATGTTAATTACAAACAAACAAACAAACAAACAAATAAATAAATGTTAATTATTGTCAGATGCAGTAACAATATGCCCAAGAAACTAATTTCTTGGTTAAATGGAATGGAAGCAAAGAAGTCAACATGACTTAAAAATGCCACTGTTAGAGGCCAAACCAAGGATCCATCTGCCTTAAGGAAAATTCCTGTTAAATATAGATGGGACCACCCTAGAGAAGGTCTTACACTGCTTGTTCCACTGTATCAGTATATGGGTTTTATCAACAAAACCCTTCTAACCACGGATCCCCCTCAACCTCTTCAGTTTGCCTAGTTTTCCAAGCATGGTTTTCTTTCAGACAAAACAACCCTCATTCTCTATGGTATCTTCTGGGAGCTGTCTTTCTCCTCTTACCTCCTCTGACTCTCTCCTCACTTATCTCTTCCCCTACCCCCAGTGCTTGCTGGCTGGCTCCAGGAAGATGCTCTCAAACTTGCCATTTCCAAGTCCCTGTGCATCACTGGCTGACTATTCTTCCCTTCTCTTTCCTATTGGATTCTGTGAACGCTCACAAGTACTCACCTGGGTCATCCTACTTAGCATCCATGCTCTTCACTACGCGTCTCAAATCTACCTTCACAACACCGAGTCAGCACCAGAATCTCATCTGTCCTGCCCAGGTCTGATCCGTTCCTTAGTGCCAGCCAGCATAACACTCCTTAAATTTTAATGTGCGTACAAATCCTCAGGATCTTGTTTACAAAGCATGTTCTGACTCAGTATGTCTGAGATGGAACCTGAGGCTCTGCATTTGGGTTTTTTTTTTTTTAACGTTTATTTATTTTTGAGAGACAGAGCGTGCGCGCGCCAGCGCAAGTTGGGGAGAGGCAAAGAGAGAGGGAGACACAGAATCCAAAGCAGGCTCCAGGCTCTGAGTTGTCAGCACAGAGCCCGATGCGGAGCTGGAACTTACAAACCGTGAGATCATGACCGGAGCCGAGGTCAGAGGCCAAACGGACTGGGCCACCCAGGTGCCCCAAGGCTCTGCGTTTCTAACAAGCACTCAGATGATGCTGATGCTAGTACAGAAACCACACTTTGAGTAGCAAGGATTTAGCGTTCAAGACCATGTTAGTATGTAGATCAGACTGCCTCTAATTTTGTCCACTTCTTGAGCCACATACCTCTGGATTTACATGAATCCTTCTCCTTATAAAACAAGTGTAACATTGAGCCTTGGCAGATTTGGCTCCAGTAATTTCAGTTTTCCAAAAGCACACTCAAAATAGCTCACTGTACCCACAAGCACCCTTCAGTCCCTTAACTTGCTCCAAGACTTGTGGAATCTATCACTGCTATAGGGGGAAAAGCTTTTGAAATGGAATTGAACGTGGGGTGCTGCCTGGCATATCAATGAATCCAGTAAGGCTTTTTTTCTCTTTTCTTATTCCCTGAATTTTTTGAGAGGTAAAAACAGACTAGAAATAAAATAAAAGTTCCAGGTGCTCTTGCCTCAGCCATTTGTTTCTTATGTACACCTTAAAGTGCTGGCTGCCTCTGAGCCTCAGTTTCTCCAAACATAAAATAGAGGATTTTCCATTCAACTCTGTTAGAGTAAGATTTACAGTCTCTAGTGAAACCTGCTATGGAAAGATGCTATAAAAAATGTAGAATGTTCTTTTGATTGTGGATCACATCTGCACCAAGACCAGAAACATTTCTTTAACAGAAGAAGGACTTAGTGTTCTCCATTCTCCACATTTTTCCCTCTAATGAGGTATGGAACTATGTAGACCATAATGACTACAGCTTAAAGTTTAGGTTCAGTTACTATGTAATCTCATAAATCTCTCTTAGCTATAAGTAACAGCTAGCCTCTCTACTTCCTCTGATATTTTATTTACTCCCTAAATCAGCTCTATTCTTTCCTTTCACACAAAGGAAGCTGGGAACCCCAGCTCTCCCAGGAGTGTAGAGGCAGGCAAGCCACTTGTGTATGCTCCTGATACAGGAACCCCCTGCAGGCGGGCCACCCCTCACCCCTCAGATACAGGGCATCTAGTCCCATCAATCACTAAGGAATGTTATGCCAGTGGGGATCTGGAAGGTGAGGAAAATACCAGGCTAAAAACTGCAGCTGCCTGAATTTCAGCAGCACAACTAGCCAGAACACAGAATGGAATTACAGAAGTGAAAACATTCGTGAAGTGTGTCTTACTCTCTTTGGCTTTGATTTCAGTTAACTTCAATCACACTAGTGCATGTGTGGACACAATGTGAGCAAACATGTATTTTTCCCTTTTGTGCAGCTTTGCTCCCTTACACGGGACTAGCTGGGATAATTTGCTTTTGCTTCCCCCTTCTCTGGAGCAAGATGCCCAGCAGCTAGGACCAGTGACCTGTTTGATAGAGCTAGTGAGAAGGTTTGATGCCCCTTCATTTGTCTTTCTTCACCCTCTGCCCTGATCCAAGCATTAGATATGGAAAGATATGACATATATAGAATTCTAAGAAGAAAGACTAGACTTTAACCTATTTGTTAGGAACACACAGACAACTTTGATTTCAGTCTATTAATGGAAGGCAAAATTTCTCCTAATCAGTTTAAAGGACTATCTTTTGGGCACCAGTATAATGAAATCCAGGACCCTTTAATTTCTTACAGGTCATTTAGTGTCCAATTTCATAGACTTCAAAGGAAGTTTAATCACACAATGAAGAGAAAGGCCTATAATAAAATGATTTACATGGCTCTCCCTGCAGCAACTATGGGGAGGTGAACAGAGAAGATAAAATGCAGGGAAACAAATTAAAAAGGAAAATTAAAGGCAAAGATGAATAACACTAGAGGTCAAAGGGCATTGTGAGGTCAAAGACAAGATAGAATAAGTCTCAAGATCCAAGGGATATGGATTTGGGTTTTGAATGAGAACCAGGATGAGCTTGGAAGTTAGATAAAGGAGCTCAAAATTAAATATCAACAGAAAAAGGAGAAAAGTGATCAATTTTCTTACAACACATTTTTTAGATGCTCTAAGTTTTAAGCAAACTTTGCCTATAGCACTAAAGTCTCCTGGATGGTTTTTGTGTGCATGTGTTTGCACATGATGGTTTCAGAGAAATAAAACTACGATTTTGCCCTAAGTTTAAATTACTGACTCGTGCTATTCCTACATGGATAATTTTCAAACTGAGATTTTCTAAAGACCAAAACAAATATATGACTGCACTCTGCAAAAAGCATCCCAGATCACTTGCAGTCTACTTAACTCCTACCAAGATAGGAAAATTCCACTGTCTGTCCATATCACACTGAACCTTGATTCACTAGCACCCTCAAAGATGCCATCTTCTCTCTGCTTCTATCTTCTATACTACATAGTACACTATACCATACTGAGTGTACTTTCAAATCTACTAGGATGTATGTTTTCAACTGCCTACATACAAATTGAAGAAAACCCCGTTTTGCATTATTGAACTGAGATTTGAACCACTGTGCCAGGCCTTTCTTTTAAAGGTCACAGTTCCATGTCCGTTTTATAATCCCAACTTCCTTTGTGGACAGGCCAGTTTAAAAAGGATTTTATGTTTTCCCCACATTTCCTGTGCTAAATGAAGTAATTCTTATGCAGTCTTTGCACAATTTTTTAAAAAAATTTTTAATGTTTATTTATTTTTCAGAGAGACAGGAACAGAGCATGAGCAGGTGAGGGACAGAGAGAGAGGGAAACACAGAATTCCAAGCAGCTCCGGGCTCTGAGCTGTAGCTCAGAGCCCAACATGGGGCTTGAACTCACAGACCCTGAGATCATGACCTGAGCTGAAGTCGGAAGCCCAACCGACTGAGCCACCCAGGCACCCCATCTATGGATAATTTCTAAGCTTTGGGAACACTTAATCCTCTTTCTTTATGGAAAGGAGGTGAATATAGCTAGTAAAAATACAGATAGAGAACGTCTCATCTGATACCAGTATTCATTTATCCACATATCCATCAATGGATCTTTTTTCTTTGCTGAGTGTCTCTATAGACACTTGACACTGACAGGTATACAAAAGTAGGGTATGTATTGCAATATAGCTCTAGTAGATGTCACCACTGGAAGAAGCTAGGGGAGGAGTATATGAGATTTTGTACTATTTCTTGCAACTTGATATGAGCCTATAATTATTTCAAAATAAATACAATTGGCTCTTGAACAATTCAAGGGTTTGGGGCACCATCCACGCATGTGGTTGAAAATTCTCATATAACTTTTGACTCTCCCAAAACTTAACTACTTTAACTTACTCTTGACCAGAAGCCTTGCTGATAACATAAACAGTAGATTAACACATATTTTGTATATGTATTATACACTGTATTCTTACAATAAAGCTAGAGAAAAATGTTATTAAGAAACTCATAAGGAAGAGAAAATACATTTACAGTACTGTGCTGTATTCATTTTTTAAAAGTCCATATATAAGTGAACCTGTGCAGTTCAATCCCATGTTGCTCAAGGTTCAGCTATAGTTTTTAAAAATAGGATGACAGGGGCACCTGGGTAGCTCAATTGGTTAAGCGTCCAACTTCAGCTCAGGTCATGATCTCACAGTTCGTGAGTTCGAGCCCCATGTCAGGCTCTGTGCTGACATCTCAGAGCCTGGAGCCTGCTTTAGATTCTGTGTCTTCCTCTCTTTCTGCCTCTCCTTGGCTCATTTTCTCTCAAAAATGAATAATTTTTTTTTAATTTTAAAAAATAAATAAAAAATTTTTAAAATGGATGATAGTTGAATCACTATATTGTACACCTGAAACTAATATTACACTGTATGTTAACTAACTGTAATTTAAATAAAAACTTTAAAAATGTTTTTTAACAATTTTTTAAAAGAGTATTTACAGCTCCCTCCCCCACAAAAAAAAATTAGGGTTACCAATTGCCTAAGACTCTACCCATTTTAGCACTGAAATTCCCATATCCTGGAAAACCCATCAAACCCTACCAAGGCAGGACAATTGACCACCCTATAAAATGAAGTAACCATTGTCTCTGTCTCCAGTGATCTCATATCTAATAAGAACATGATAAATTAGTAAAGGGAGAAAAAAAAACATTGGTCGAGCAAATTAATATAAGGCACACATGTGATCATGCCCAAATCTTTCACCCATGGTACACATCATTAATAGGTCACAGCCTTCTTTCCTGAGCTCAGACATAGACTCAGAATCCTTCTCAACACAATGCTTTTCCAGAGAGCAACTATTAATGGACTGGAGTTGGCAATAGAATTGAAACTCATTTGCTATCCTTGCAGTCTTCCTTCATGACAAATAATTTTTCAGGCATTTTCACTTAATAGACAAGCTTTAAAAAAGCTGTAATTTCCAGGCAATTCTCTACCTTTAACTGAAAAAAAAAACATATTAAGAGTTGCTATGCAGGGCATTTCATTTCTTCTTCAAGATCCTCTCAATATTGTACAAAGCAACCCAAAATTAGTATAGTCATTTATTATCAATCTTAAAATCACACTTTTGGGGGATAACCTTAGTCCAAAGTATTTCTATAAGACATATAAATACAGCCATACTTTTTTTTTCAATGAAAGGGGTGCTAGAGTTTAATGGCACATATTCAGAAAACAAATTTACAAAATAAGTACCCGCCGGCATCTGTGTACTTTTAAGAATAAAACTACCTACAGACTCATACAGATATTGTTTCTGTACTTCATCTTCCTTCTACTCATCTTTCAGGCAAATGAGTGAGCAAATAACATCTACTCCAACTTATTAAATACACTTGTGCTTAATAATAAAATGAAAGCTTTCATTCTGATATATATGTCGTGCTCCAGACTGGAATCCACCTCTCTAATATCTGTCAACATTTAACACAGGAGAGCATTAAAAAGGTTTTAGAGTCATACTGGGTTAAGCTCAAAGCCTGTCCCTGTCAGTTTCTAGTTAAGTGATATTACTCTCTTTGGCACTTTGTTTTATCACCTAAAAAATCATTAAGAGTATTCATTGGGTTACTGTACTATTCAATGAGACAGTGTGTATAAAGTACAACATCTATTAAATAATAGCATTCATTTATTTTGTTATACTTTTATTACTGCAGTTAATTTCTCTTTTTGTTTTTCAATAACAATTAAAATCAAAACTACTTACATTACTAGGCCATCAAAAATTATTTTGGAATTTTAATTTCTTTTTATTTATTTATATTATAATTAGTTTAGCTATACAATACATCCAGGACTAGTGCTTATATGGCACACAAATATGAATCATTATATTTCAATAAATATTTCTAAATGTCTGCTCAACAGTCAGACTGTGTGTATGCCACTGAAACACTGCTGAGAAGATGTATAGTAGTTCCCATAATTGGACCAAATTAGAAATAAATTCAAATTTTAATAATAGGTAATAGATTTTCCTATTCTAAACTATAAAAGTTTGAATGTAAGCACTTACGTGATTGGGTGCAGCATTTACTTTCTACTTTTAAATCTTTTTGTTAAACAAGCAACAACAATTTCTAAAAAAAAAAATGAAATAGTAAAGTATTGGAATTTTTCCCTCTTCATTCTTTACTTTTGTCCAGGACACTGAAGATTTTCCATAAATGCTATTGCCAGCTGGCTGAAAAGCAATTATCATTGTATGAAAACTGTACCACTTATGTATATTTAGTAAATGATATAAATTCTAAGTTACTCAATTCATTAAATCACCATTCAGCAGTGTGATGGCAGTGTATATTACAAATAGTGTACTATTTGAACTTGTTTCACTTTGATCTTATAGAATATTTGAATTTATTAACTAATATACATATATTTTTAAACTGAGTTTATATTCCCAATATGCTATTTGGCCTAATTAAAAATCTTGAAATGTGAACTATAGAGAGGTCCTAAAAATAAGATTCAGTCATAAGCCTCTATTATTAATTTAAATATGATCTCAAGTAGTACATACACAAAGGTTACAAGGATAACGCAAATGGAAAGCTTAGTCAATCTGATCATGTAGGCATCAGTTTCCTTCTGACTTGCCCTCCACTTGAAAAGATCAAAGTGAGGCCTGGAATTATCATTGCATTGGTTTCAGTCAACCCAGTTTCACAGCATCCAGTCATCCTGTGTGTGCTATATTCAGTGCAGCTGTTGTTGTGGCTCTTGACATGTTAGACTCACTAATAAGTTATTTTCCAGTCTTTTGGCAAGAATGGAGCTATAAGAGAAATGGCTTGTCTTGATGTGATCCAGCTGGAAGTAAATATGTTCTCCCATTGAAAAATAGGACATTGCCTGGAGGTTGCCAAATTTTGCCTAACTGAGCTCTGGATTAGGACTTGCTAAGGAACCCAATGGTTATACATGATTAAGAAAATAGAGGGACATAGTGACCCAAGCCCCAGGAAGAGGCTAAAAACTCTTAATTTCAATCCCAGGTTTCCTTGCTAACATGTTTTACAACCTTGAAAACCCACTTAGCCTTTGGCTGTGCTTCCATAGCTATAAACCTAATTACTTAATATTTATTGAATACTCATAAAGAACTGGTGCCTGCAGAGAACATAAAGGAAAAAAAAACTAGCTCTGTTACTCCAGTGTTTATTTTATAAGGACCCCATTATCAGTATCTCACAACCTACCACTTTGAAAACACATTCTGTACTAGATTAGATTAAGATCGCTCAAGGGGCGTCTGGGTGGCTCAGTCAGTTGTGTGTCTGACTTTGGCTCAGGTTTGTAGGTTCAAACTTTGGCTCTCATGGTTTGTAGGTTCAAACTCCGCAATGGGCTCTGTGCTGACAGCTCAGAGCCTGGAGCCTGCTTTGGATTCTGTGTCTCCTTCTCTCTTTGCCTCTCCCCACTTGTACTCACATGCTCTCTCTCTCTCTCTCAAAAATAAATAAACATTAAAAAAAAACTTAGATTACGATCACTCAATATTTAAAGAATACACATAGTCCCCTACTTAAGATGGTTTGAATTCTGGTTTTTCAGTTTTACAAAGGTGTAAAAGTGATACACATTCAGCAGAAGCCCTACTTTGAATTTTGATCTTTTCCCAGGCTAGCAGCATGTGGTATTATATTCTCTTGTGATGCTGGGCCGTAGCAGCAAGCTGCAGCTCCCAGTCAGCAACATAATCACAAGGGTAAACCACCAACACACAACCATTTTGTATCCATACAACCGTTCTGTTTTCACCTTCAGTACAGTGTTCAATAAATGACATGAGATATTCAATATTTTATTATAAAATAGGCTTTGTGTTATATGGTTTTGCCCAACTGTAGACTAAATGATCTGAGTATGTTTAAGGTAGGCTAGGCTAAGCTATGATGTTTGGTAGGTTAGGTATATTAAAAGCATTTTTGACTTACAATATTTTCAACCTACAATGGGTTTATCAGGATTTAACTCCATCGTAAGAGAAGGAATATGGGTATTCATTAGCAATTTTCAACAAGATGAAAGACAGCAGGTGGAATTAGCTTACATTTTTGACCCAGTGCACAGTTCCAAGTCCTTGGTTCAGAACAAAGGAAGGCTTTAATTCTGATAATAGAATCTACACTATGAAGATGGAACAAGGAAACTGCCAAAATATAGGGGCAGTAGTGAACTTTTATTTCTTTGGCTTTCAGTTAGCTGGGATTTGAAGTTCTTTTGGTTATTTTGTCAAAGACAAGTTTGTGCTAAAGCCAAAGAAAAATAGTGTTCTTTCTCTGTAATGGCCTGGAGAAGGCTCCCTTGTGTTAGAATGCACATCCCATTTTTCTTGACTCATGTCACCAACACACTTGGTCCTAATCTAACAAACTGTTTGCACAGAGAGCACAAGAGTTACTAAGAACTATTTATAATTGCCACTGTGAATGGTCACTAACATTTGCTCAATTCAACGTGATACCATGCTGCTGCAGCTTATTCATGGATGTGTATGACTGGTTGGTTTTCCCTAAAGTGAGGAACTGCTTCCAACAGCAAACCATACAGATCAAGATTTTTAAAATAGTTATCCTAGAGTGGGTTTTTTTTTCTATTTTGCTTGAAATACTTGTTTCAAAATGAGGTTCCAAGATTATTTATCCTATCAGAAACTATGGAAAAGGTCACATTTGAAGGAGATGACACAAGTTGGAAATCACTTAACCAGCTGGGAGAATCATTTTTACCTATTTTTTTATTCAACATATCAGTACAATAAACAGGAAGTTATTTTTTCTCTCATTTTCTGTGCATGCTTTAAATTTTTAAATTTGCCATATAAAGATGGAAGTGATAAAGATAGGAAACACTTAAAACATCTAACGCCATCTAACTACTTCTGCCTTCAAAATTTTCAGTTTAAGAAGACCATGGGGAAGGGGAAGAAAAAAAAAGAGGTTAGAGAGGGAGGGAGTCAAAACATAAGAGACTCTTAAAAACTGAGAACAAACTGAGGGTTGACGGGGGGTGGGAGGGAGGGGAAGGTGGGTGATGGGTATTGAGGAGGGCACCTGTTGGGATGAGCAGTGGGTGTTGTATGGAAACCAATTGGACAATAAATTTCATATTTAAAAAAAAAATTTTTAATTATCAGTTTAGTCCCTACTACTTTAACGTGTATGATTGTTTGTGCCAGAGCTATCCTAAACTTTACTTTAGTATTATCTATGAAAAAATAATAGTAATAATAGACTGCAAAGTCAGTGCATTTATCCAGGGTCATTAGAGAATAAGTTCTACGCAGATACATTTACTCTCTTAAGAGCCCAAACATTTACTGAACATTTCACATTTTCATGATGACTTTGTGTTCACACTGTAAAAATAATTAATTATTGTTCTATGCTTTAATATAGTAGTAACCTCATGACTATTAGATGTGTAGGCCATTTGCCCCTACATTAAATAGCCCCAGGCTGCTTCATAATGGGAGATTCTATAGCATCAGCCTTCTTTACCTTTCACTGTGAGCTGTCATTTTGCAGGATTTGGATTCTCACAGCCCTACCTCAAAACAACCTTTGCTTCAAAAGCAGAGATGGGGAAATAAGCAAATTCCTTATAAGTTTGGGCCACCAGCTGGCTTGGAAGAAGGCTTACCAGACAGCATGCTAAATTATAAAACGATGGAACAACAAAACAGAAAATAATTAGACAAGTGTGCAAATTGTTTTCTGCTGGTAATATATACCAGCTGTTATTTCCTATCTGATCTTTGTACAAATTTTTTTTCTGTACAGATTTGATACTATGATCTTGTCGTTACCAGACCTCCTCTGCTTTTTTCTACTTTTACAGTTTACCAATAAGATTTTAAATCCTAACCTATACCTTCAAAGTACTGCCCTATGACATCTGGTAGCCCTATGGGTTAGATTTCCTATTCTAGTCATACAGGTCTTGGATGAAATTGTAACAGTTTCACTGAGATCAAACCTCCATTTTGAACACTTGTTACAACTGGTAGCCATAGCTTCTAATGTTAAAACTGATCCTTTGCAAACATCATTAGAGAAAATCTCATGATTTATCTATAAGACCCTGCCATAGCAGAGAATTCAATTCTTAGCCTCTCATTTAGTCAAATGAGCCAAGATAGGCTGTCCATGATGAACGTTACCATCACCTCAGTACACAGTATAACAGAGCCAAGGAAATTCCAAACTGCTATTCATCACCCATGTGAGAGAAATACTTTATGACCTTTAAAGTGGGCCTTTGTACATTAATACAGCTCTCTGACAATGCTCAACACATTTACTCATTGTGGATTTGACTCTTGGCTCAATGAGATCTAAAGGAAGTTAACTAAAAACACAGAAGGGCAATTTTTATTGCTTATTTCTTTGGGATCCTAGAGAATTTGCTTAGGAATCCAAGTCATATGACCTGAAGTATTCAAACTGTCACTAACACACATAGTAAGTTCAGAGACTGGCAAAAATTGTACAGACCTCTCAGTTTCCCCCTGGGGGAATCAAATCTGTTTGCCCTACAGCTGTGCAGAGATACATTTTAATAGCAGCACTATTATTTAAAATTAGTGTCTGTTTCATGACTAATTTTACAGGATTATGTGTGACCATTAAATCAATACACTCTCTTGCAGCGTGTGGTACTCACTTCACTTTCAAAAGTTAAAGTTCTTTAAAACTGTATGATTTTTCTCTTACATAATAGCCAGTCAGTTAGAATTGTTAGAATCACTCGCAGACGATTATATTTTATAATGTGTTTTCACAGCGAGCAAAGGCAGAGGTGGAGAAATGAGCCAAAACTCTCCATATATATAAAACACAGAGAAAGCTAATTGAAGAGGTCATATATCCAGAAGCCAAGGTTGCTTCAGAGGGCTTAGATCAGAGCCCATCCTTTGGTCAACTAGGGAGTGGGCTCTGTCTTCACCTGGGGTCAGTGTGTGACAGGGGTCAAACCTGAACCTGCAAAGTAGAATAATTATCCATTCAGTTTCTGACTTCACATAGTGAAATGCCCCACTAAAGTATGCCTGGGTAAACTGAAACCATATCCAGGTGCCCACGGTTCTCCTCTGCTGAATACCTGAATACCTTCTTATCCACCTGCTTCTCTCTGCAGCCCTGGACAGACCATGGCACGGACTAGCTCAGCTCCATCTCTTCACTTTCCTGTCGGTTACTCTGTCTCTAAAGAATGGAAAATCTTTCTTTCAACTCTGTCTAACACCCACTCCCCGTTTCCCTGTCCTTTTTCTTCCAAGCAATGTAATTTGAACTGAAATACAAACAGAGTTGCTCACTCTTTTTTTTTTGCCCCTGCTGCATAAAAACTGAAAGGGGGAAACAAAGACTCACGTGAACTTTGGAGATTAATACTTCTTCTGGTCCCAGCTGTCAGATTTATTTCTTCTTTGTAGCTAAATCGGGTCATTATGCTACAAATCTTTATTCTAGATGAAAGATTTAAATCTCCACAGAATTTGAGGAGTTGGGGGGTGTGTGTGCATAATAAGCCATACATAGTAACTGGCTGTAGTTTTATCTGGATGTTTGTATGGAGGCTGCTATCAAATTCTGATAAACTTTTACTGACCTCTTTCACTTTCCAGAGTCCCTGGGAATCCCAGCAACCCACTACATTGTCCGGGCATTCAGACTTGTGCTCAATTATAAACTCTCTTCACATCTAAGACGTCATGTTTCTACAGAGCTACTTTAAACAATCAAAGAAATTAAAGGATCTTTTGGGTTGCTTTGTAATAATAATGGTAATAAAAAATGTTTCTATAACTCAAGCATTTGTCCTTGACGTGTTCTGAATTATTTCTTCAGAATTTAAAAAAAAAGGCAGACATAATGGAAGGCTTAGAGATTCCATTCAGCTGCTTGAAAATCAAAACCAAAGAACAGCAGTGGCAGCAGAAGTCTGAAAAGGCATTAAGTCATCAAAATCGCCATTCAATGGAACAGCTTTGGAACAGATGTCTCACCCATCATCTTTATCCAAAGAACCAGGGAGAGGACATTGAATATATTAATAAAGATAATAAAGTAACCAGCCTTAAGTCAGTGCCCCTTTCATACAGGTATTCTTTAGGCAGACTTGTTAAATGGTCCCAAAGCACCCCTTGTAGTTTGTGGTTCATGTAGCAACCTCTTACTTTCTCAGTATTTCAGGGGGTAAAAGGATGATGGTGAGCACTGAGCCCTAAATCAGGATACTTACATTGCACCTACAGAAAAAGGGAGAGTAAAAACTTATCCGTAGTCCTGATTAGGCTGAGTAGAACGCACTTCTTTCTGTTCAGGAGCCCCAAGCACAAATCAGGATTCCTGCAGAGCCTTCTGTGTTCAGATCTCCAGGAGACAAGGATCATTGTGATTCTGTGTGGATAGCACCCTGGAGCTATGCGATGCAGAGGCCCTGGATTTAGGGCCTTTTGAAAATGTTCATTTGCCACGTTTATACTCATGTTTCCTTTCCAACTGCTAGAGAGGTTCTATTTTCAATTGCTTCAAGAACAGTATACTTCTCTGAAGGAGGAAAGGTGGAGCCTGTCAAGGAGCAGGGGGAAATGTTCTTGGGTCAAAGTACTTATGTCAAAAGTCCTGTAAAAGCTGTTGGGATCCTGCCATAAATGTTTGAAATCCTGACTGAGAGAAAGGCTAGAAACTAGGGCTGCCCCTGCTCATAACCTCAAGGCCCCATCTGACAAAATTATCTCTGACCTGGTCCTGTCATAATGTCTGAAATTGCTCCTTCTGAAGACCTCTTCCTTGTTAAGTGCATCTCCTCCAGAAGGTCCCTATTTAAATGCTAATGTTTTGCTCACCCAATATCAGTCATTACTTTATCACATTAGCCTCAAATCACCCTGGGAAAATGGAACTCAGTCAGGTAAGCACAAATGAAAGACAAGGTGAAAGGGATGTTCCAGAACATGTGTGGGGAGCAAAGATGTGAGTGGTGGTGGTTAAATAGAGTATACTGGGGTCATCAGCTAGAGTGACAGGCAATAAACCAGGTACTCCCTCTCAGAAGTGGGGCACACAACAAGCTTCCCAGAGGAGGATGCTAAAAGGTAGATTAGGGGATACTTTAAACAAGCCTTATCTCCTTCATAGTTTTATCTAAAGATGGTCCTAGTTGGGTGTAAGTAATTCCAAAAAACAAAACAGAAGATACTGACTGTAATCTTAGTGAAAGAGATGGTCAGACAGTCCATATGCCTCCAGAAGAAACAACTCAACTGGGAATTTTAAACACGCATTTGGCCCTTGCCATTTAAGATGCTCCACTGCAAACTAGGCCAACTCTATTTGACAGAATGACAGCTATTCCCACAGTGGCTTTGGGATGTTATTTGAAAATCAGATTATTTATTTTTTAAAGGCAACATCTATTGTTAGGCTTGTTTTTCTTTCAGTTAATCTAAATGGGAACATTCTTATCTGCAAGGACACAGATACCTTTTTGTGGGGCTTTCTGCAATATATAAATGTGTTGCATGGTAATGATCTTTCTGGTTAAATTAAGATGTTCTACAAAAGTCTGTATGTACAAACAGCACGGGTTGGATGTAGGAAAGAACTATTCATTGGGTGTCTAAAAGCATAAGATGAACAGCACAAGATGGCACAATATTTGTGCAAACCTATTTTTTGGAACATATTTAAAATCCAACTTGTTTTATTAATTTTTTTAAATGATGCTTATTCTTAACATGCTCAAATATCTCCCAGAGGGAAAAGCAGTCTGCAAAAAAGCTTTTGATCTTCACTTATTTCAAGCATCTGCGAATTAAAAGACCTGTTGGGGTCTTTTTTCACTCATTTGTTGGCTGAGAGGCACTTTTGTTTTCAAAGGGAAGAAAGATGTTCATTTAAATTTGGAGGAATTTCCTTGAATTTAAGAAATAGCAATGTCTCTATGTAAATAGGAATATGTGACTTCTCAAGTATTTTTCAGTGGTTCTCCACCAGAAGGAAAATTTCAGAATACTCAATCAATAGGGCAGGAATACATGTCCATCAAAGTATGTCTGTGTTAAAGAAAGTATCTTTGGACTTAAGGTATCACCTGCTGACAGTGAGGGAATTTGTTCTTGGGCAGAAGAAAGATGACCTGGTGAGATAAAATTGTGCAGTATTGGTGAAAACAAACTTTTTTGGTCAAGCTGACATGGATTTGAGTTCTAGTTCTGACACTTCCTAATTGAGTTGAAGCTGGAGAAGTCATGTAATCCCTCAGAGCCTCAGTCACATTATCTACAAAATAGGCACAATATTAGTCCTTCTTTTATAAGACTGTTGTTAAACATTAAGATGAGATAATGCCTACAAATAGTAATGAACATACAGTGCACAGTGCTGGCATGTAACAAGCATCCAGTAAATACAACAATCTGTCACATCATTATTCATCCTTGAAAGTTTCATCTTAGACTAGGTCTGAATCAAGCTCAAGATATGAACACTTTTGGTCAAACATTTTTGTGCAACGAGGAAGGTTTAAGGTAAGGAATCATTTACCTAGCAACAATACAAGCATTCTCAGATATTAGTGTATACTTTTATAGGTGAGTTCTTATAACACACATAAAATGTTTGATTTGATCATTGCCCTAAACTCTGGAAAAGAGCTGGGAATACAAACCCTTATACATCAGATCTAGAAAGGAGTCATCATGTCTTTTTACTAATGGTTGCTCCAGAGGCCTCTGAGATACCTGTGAACTACCTATAAAATGAAGTCACTTTGTCACCAAGAAAGACAGAGACAATTTGAAAAGGTTACTGTCATGTGTGGTTAACATGCTGGGAACATCTCAACAAATAAAGAAATCACTCATTTAGTCATTCCTCTTCCTACCAAAAGAGACATAATCTCAACATGGTTTGTTGAGCACCAACAAAGAAATGAAAAATCTTTGGTGTTCCTGTTATTCACTCACAAAGTAAGTCAAAGAACAATGCCAAACATACAGAACTCCAGTGGTGTTTCTTGTTCAGATCTTATGGATTTTCAGCCATACCAAAATCATAAAGAAAGATCATAAATTCCATCCCCTATAATTATGCATATGATAGAAACAAACAGGTTGCTGAGAGATTACATAATCCACCTGAGATCAGAAGGTTCATTATGGGCAAAGGTCTATGAGAAGGTTTGGCTCATGAAAGTCTATTCAGGCCTCTTTTCACTACCCACATACACCTTATAAGGAAAACAAGAGTTTTGCATCTTTCCTAACTCCAAAATGTATGAGTCAAAAGGAAGATTTTCATGGGGAATTGCAAATCAGACCAGTCTAGTGAAACCAGCAATTTTATCTAAAGTTTATTAAAACAAATCAAGTCATGCTACCCTATTAAGTTTACCTAGAATTCTCAATATACTATGACCTAATAATAACATAAAGAGTAGGAAACTATTTAAGGAATGAGATAAGCCAGACCACGCAGCATCAGTGATTAATGCACAACTTGAAAGTCAGGGGACCTGAGTTTAATTCCACTGATGCACTCAATGTAGGCATTAGCTGGTACACTACAATGTTAATAGCCCTGTTGAAGATATAAAAGTTTTCCCTTAATAAACTCTTAGGCCCCGGGTAAGTTTGATTTTTAACTATAAAGCTCTTATAAGTTTTTGTTTAAAAAAATGATTCATTTTAGGTTTTCTCCAGTTAGCCCAGTTCCTTCTTCAATCACTTTTGTGAGGTCTACACACACACACACACACACACACACACACACACACATTCACCCATTCCACCCTCACTTCTGCCAGGAATTGTATACTGCACTAATTACAATAACAATTCTGCAACAAGGACAGTTATTTGTTTGTTTACAATTCTGATTTGTAGTTAATAAAGAAGGGAGAAGTCAGAAGCCTCTCCAGATAAAATGAAGAACTACTCAGCTACTTCTCAGAGCTGGGAAAGGGTGTCTGTAGGAAGCTGAAGGGAATTGAAACATCAAGCGAGAATTTCCCTGTTCTCATTCAGTCTGAAAACCAATATAGAATTGGAAACCTTGCTTCACGCTTCCTTACCCCAGTACCTGCAAAGCTCACATAGCACCCTATAATTCAAACAGAGAATGAGATGGCCTGGGGGCGTTGTGTGAACGAGTCAGGAGCCAAGCAAGACAGGCTGAATTCAAGCTTCCCTGGTACTGATGACATCCGTTAGCTTCCACTATTTCTGACTTTTCTATGTTTGCTATCTAATTATGTCACATCTTGAAAATGCAGCAAGAGAAAATTCCATTTCAGCTCTAATAATAGAAATGGGTAATATTTACCACTTTAACAGATTGTGCTGTGTTGTGAATGAAGGCTGACTCTTCAGTCACGTTATATAGATGAAGTTGCTTCAGCAATAGTGGAGCATATGGGAATTAGAAAACTAAGTAGACTATGGGAGTGATGTGATTTTAAGAAAGTAATTTAATCTAAATCATGGTGTTAAATGGAAATCTTATCCATAAGAAATTGTATGTTGGTAAAGCAACTAAACGTCTAAGTAGGGGGGAAAAGGCAATTTTAAAATGTTATTTTAAAGTATATTAGTGGCACTGAATCCTACTCTATTGAAAAATCGGATCATTTGCCCAAACAAAAGCTTGGACTATAAACTTAGTAATAGCAATATGCAGCATTAGTGGAAAATAGAAGCAAATGCCAAGATGTCCTTGAGCCACAGATGAAAACAAAATGACTGAATAAACCATCTGTATAAACCATAACCAATATAGAAGAGAACAAGAAACACTTGATGAAAAATCAAATAATGGTGATGCTTGGGTAGCTCAGTGGGTTAAGCACCCAACTTCAGCTCAGGTCATGATCTCATGGTTCATGAGTTCCAACTCCATGTCTGGATCTCTGCTGACAGCTCAGAGCCTGGAGCCTGCTTTGGATTCTGTGTCTCCCTCTCTCTCTGCCTCACCCCTGCTCATACTCTGTCCCTGTCTCTCTGTCTCAAAAAGAAATACACATTTAAAAAAAAAAAATTTTTAAAGATTGAAATAATAATGTCTGAGGAAAAATGATATATATTCTCTATATGGAGTTTCTCTCTATTTTAATTCCAAAAATACCACAATTTCAAATTTCCACCATAATTAACAATGTATTATCCCATCACTGTTCGAATTGGAAGCTACATGTGGACACTCACCCAGAGAAAATTAGGAATGCTTTCAGCATATTGAAAACAATCCATTTTTCCCTGGGTCACAACTAAGGACAGACAAACTAATAAAATCAGCTAGTGAAAATGCAACAGCCTCTGCTGAGGGGGGGTAGGGGTGGGAATGAGCCTAAGAGTGATAAGTGGCAGCCAATCTGTAGCAAATAAACATCTCGAGATACCAGTATACTTCAAGAATTGAGAGAATATTCTAAGAGGAAATGCAATATATTAAGTGTTCTGTGTTAATTAATACTCAACTGTTAAGGCATATAATGGCACACAATGGCACTATTGTGTGCCACTATATGCCCTAGCAGTTGAGTGGGGGTTAGCCAGGAAGCATCTGTTTTGCCAAGACTCCCAACTCAATTAAAATAAGCCTTAGGCCACCCTAGCCATCCTCAGCAGTTCTTTTATAAGATATGTGGGGTAAGATAACAGAGGACTGTGGACCTACACTAAAAAGTACCCCCAAATACGCAGCAAAGGCAATCATAAGAGGAAAGTATATAGCAATCCAGGCCTTCCTAAAGAAGGAAGAAAGATCTCAGATACACAACCTAACCTTATGCCTTAAGGAGCTGGAAGAAGAACAGCAAATAAAACCCAAAACCAGCAGAAGACAGAAAATAATAAAGATTAGAGCAGAAATTAATGCTATTGAAACCAAAAAAAAAAAAAAAAATAACAATAGAACAGATCAATGAAACCAGAAGCTGGTTCTTTGAAAGAATTAACAAAAGTGATACACAATTGATACAAAATTGATCAATTGATACAATTGATACAAAATTGATCAAGAAGAAAAAGAAAAGAACCCAAATAAATAAAATCAAGAATGAAAGAGGAGAGATCACAACCAACATAGCAGAAATAAAAACAGTAATAAGAGAATACTGTGAGCAATTATATGCCAATAAAATGGGCAATCCTGAAGAAATGGACAAATTCCTAGAAACATATACACTACCAAAACTGAAACAGGAAGAAATAGAAAATTTTAACAGACCCATAAACAGTAAGGAAATCAAATTAGTAATCAAAAATATCCCAAAAAACAAGAGTCCAGGACCAGATGGCTTTCCAGGGGAATTCTACCAAACATTTAAGGAAGAGTGAACACCTATTCTCTTGAAACTGTTCCAAAAAATAGAAATGGAAGGAAAACTTCCTAACTCTTTCTATGAAGCCACATTACCTTGATTCCAAAACCAGACAGAGACCCCACTAAAAAGGAGAACTATAGACCAATTTCCCTGATGAACATGGATGCAAAAATACTCAACAAGATACTAGCCAACAGATCCAACAATACATTAAAAAAATGATTCACCACAACCAAGCAGGATTTATGCCTGGGATGCAGGGCTGGTTCAATATCCGCAAAACAATTAACGTGATTCATCACATCAATAAAAGAAAGGACAAGAACCATATGATCCTCTCAATAGATGCAGAGAAAGCATTTGACAAAAATACAGCATCCTTTCTTGGTAAAAACCCTCAAGAAAGTAGGGATATAAGGAGCATACCTCGAGATCATAAAAGCCATATGTGAACAACCCAACAATAATATCATCCTCAATGGGGAAAAACTGAGAGCTTTCCCCCTAAGGTCAGGAACAAGACAGGGATGTCCACTCTCACCACTGTTATTCAACATAGTATTGGAAGTCTTAGCCTCTGCAATCAGAAAACACAAAGAAATAAAAGGCATGCTAATTGGCCAGGAGGAGGTCAAACTTGCACTCTTTGCAGATGACATGATACTCTATATGGAAAACCCTAAAGATTCCACAAAAAAACTGCTAGAATTGATTCATGAATTCAGCACAGTTGTAGGATATAAAATCAACACACAGAAATTGGTTGCATTCCTATACACCAACAATGAAGTGACAGAAAGAGAAATCAAGGAATCGATCCCATTTACAGTTGCACAAAAAAACATAAAATACCTAGGAATAAATCTAACCAGAGAGGTGAAAAATCTATATGCTGAAAACTATAGATAGCTTATGAAAGAAATTGAAGAAGACACAAAAAAATGGAAAAAGATTCCATGCTCCTGGATAGGAAGAACAAATATTGTTAAAATGTCGATACTACCCAAAGCAATCTACATATTCAATGCAATCCCTATCAAAGTTACACCAGCATTCTTCACAGAGCTAGAACAAATAATCCTAAAATTTGTATAGAATCAGAAAAGACCCCGAATAGCCAAAGCAATCTTGAAAAATAAAAGCAGGAGGCATCACAATGTCAGACTTCAAGCTATACTACAAAGCTGTAATCATCAAGACCGTATGGTACTGGCAAAGAACAGACACTCAGATCAATGGAACAGAATAGAGAACCCAGAAATGGACCCACAGATATATGGCCAACTAATCTTTGACAAAGCAGGAAATACTACCCAATGGAATAAAGACAGTCTCTTCAGCAAGTGGTGCTGGGAAAACGGGACAGCAACATGCAGAAAAAATGAACCTGGACCACTTTCTTACACCATGCACAAAAATAAACTCAAAATGGATGAAAGACCTAAATGTAAGACAGGAAGGCATCAAAATCCTCGAGGAGAAAGCAGGCAAAAACCTCTTTGATCTTTACTGATCATAACTCACCATAGTGGAGAACCATCTATCCTGCTAATAGACATCAAAAGAAAGCCAGACTGGATACTTATATCAAACAAACTAGATTTTAAACCAAAGACTGTAACAAGAGGTGAATAAGGCACTATATCATAATAAAGGGATCTATTCAATAAGATCTAACAACTGTAAATATTTATGCCCCCAACTTGAAACACCCACATATATAAATCAATTAATAACAAACATAAAGAAATTCATTGATAACAATACAATAGTAAGAGTGGACTGTCACTTGCAGCAATAGACATATCATATAAGTAGAAAATCAACATGGAAACAATAGCTTTGAAAGACACAGTTGACCAGATAGACTTAACAGATATATTAGAATATTTAATCCCAAAGCAGCACAATACACATTCTTTTCTAGTGCACATGAAACATTCTCCTGAATAGATTACACACTGGGTCACAAATCAAACAAATGTTGCTAAGGCCAATATCCAATAAATTATTGCCTATGTTTTCTTCTAGGAGTTTTATGGTTTCTGGTCTCACGTGTAGATCTTTAATCCATTTTGAGTTTATTTTTGTGCATGGTGTAAGAAAGTGGTCCAGCTTCATTCCTTTGCATATTGCTGTCCAGTTTTTCCAGCACCATTTATTAAAGAGATTTTTCCCCATTGTATATTCTTGCCTTTTTTTATAGATTGACCATATAAGCATGGGTTTATTTCTAGGCTCTCTATTCTGTTCCATTGATCTCATGTCTATTTTTGCGCCAGTAACATACCATTTTGATTACTATAGTTTTGTAGTATATCTTGAAATCTGGGATTGTGATAATTCCAGCTTTGTTCTTCTTTCTCAAGATTGTTTTGGCTATCTGGGTTCTTGTGTGGTTCCATACAAAGTTTAAGATTATTTGTTCCAGTTCAGTAAAAACTACTCTTGGTATTTTGATAGGGATTGCATTATACCTTTAGATTGCTTTGACTAGTATGGACATTTTAACAAAACTAATTCTTCCAACCCATGAGCTCGGTATATCTTTCAATTTGTGTCATCTTCAAGTTCTTTAATCAGTGTTTTATAGTTTTCATAGTACAGGTCTTTAATCTCCTTGAGTAAATTTATTACAAGGTATTTTATTATTTTGGGTATAATTATAAATGGAATTGTTTCTTAATTTCTTTTTCTGCTACTTCATTATTAGTGTATAGAAACACAACAAATTTCTATATATTAATTTTGTATCCTGCAACTTTACTGAATTCATTTATTACTTGTAACAGTTTTTTTGGTGGAGTCTTTAGCTCTTCTATATACAATATGATGTCATCTGCAAATAGGGACAGTTTTACTTCTTCCTTTCTAATTCAAAGAACTTTTCCTATTTTTCTTTTCGGATTTCTATGGCTAGGACTTCCAGTACTATGTTGAATAAAAGTGGAAAGATGGGGCGCCTGGGTGGCTCAGTCGGTTAAGCAGCCGACTTCGGCTCAGGTCATGATCTCGCGGTCCGTGGGTTCCAGCCCCGCGTGGGGCTCTGTGCTGACAGCTCAGAGCCTGGAGCCTGTTTCGGATTCTGTGTCTCCCTCTCTCTGACCCTCCCCCATTCATGCTATCTCTCTCTGTCTCAAAAATAAATAAACGTTAAAAAAAATTTTTTTTAAAAAGTGGAAAGAGTGGACATCCTTGTCTTGTTAAAGCTCTCAGTTTTTCACTACTGAGTATAATGTTAGCTGTGAGTTTGTCATATACGACCTTTTTATGTTGAGGTATGTTCCCACTAAACCTACTTTTGTTGAGTTTTTACCATGAACAGATGTTGAATTTTGTCAATGCTTTTTCTGCATCTATTAAGATCATCATGTGATTTTTAGTCTTCATTCTGTCAATGTGGTGTATCACATTAATTTGCAAATACTGAACTATCCTTGCATCCCTGGAATAAACCCCACCTGATCATGGTGAATGATCCTTTTAATGTATTGTTGAATGCAGCTTGTTAACATTTTGTCAAGGATTTTTGCATTTCTATTCATCAGGGATATTGGCCTGTGGTTCACTTTTTTTGTAGTGTTTTGTCTGGTTTTGGTATCAGGTTAATGCTGGCATTGTAGAATGTATTTGGAAGCTTTCCTTCCTCTTCTACTTTTTGGGATAACTTGAGGAAAGTAGGTATTAACTCTTCATTAAATGTTTGGTAGAATTCACCTGTGAATCCATCTGGTCCTAAACTTTTGTTTGTTGGGAGTTTTTTGATTACCACTTCAATTTTATTACTCACAATTGATTCATATTTTCTGTTTCTTCCTAAATCCGTTTTAAAAGATTGCATGTTTCCAGGAATTTGTCCATTTCTTCTAGGTTGTCCAATTTGTTGGCATACAACTTTTTTGTAGTAGTCTCTTATAATCTTTTGTATTTCTGTGATACTGGTTGTTATTTCTCTTCTCCTTTTTAATTTCTGATTTTACTTATTTGGGTCCTTTCTCTTTTTTTCTTCATGAGTCTGGCTAAAGGTTTATCAATTTAGTTGATCTTTTCAAAGAACCAGCTCTTGTTTTTATTGAATTTTTCTATTGTTCTTTTTTCATTTATTTCCACTCTGGTATTTACTACTTATTAGTTCATTCCTTCTACTAACTTTGGGCTTTATTTGTTCTTCTTTTTCTAGTTCCTTGAGCTTTAAGTTTAGATTATTGAAGTGAGATTTTTGTTGTTTTTGAGGTAGACCTGAATTGCTATAAACTTCCCTCTTAGAAATGCTTTCATTGCATTTCAGAGATTTTTTACCATTGTGTTTTCATTTTTATTTGTCTCCATGTGTTTTTTGTTTCCTGTTTGATTTCTTCATTGACCTACTGGTTTTTTAGTAGCATGTTATTTAGCCTCCTGAGTTCTTTCTAGTTATTTCTTGTGATTGATTCTTTTTGTTTCATACCATGGCTGGAAATGATGCTTGATATGATCTCAATCTTCTTAAATTCATTAAGACTTGCTTTGTGACTTAACATGTGATTTATCCTGGAGAATATTCCATGTGCACTTGAAAAGAATGTTTTCTTTTGTTTTGGGAGTGCATGTTCTGCATATATCAGTTAAGCCCATCTGGTTTAATGTATCATTCAAAGACATCGTTTCCTTATTGATTGTCTGCCTAGATGATCTATCCATTGATGTAAGTAGGTGTTAAAATCCCCTATTATTGTCGTATTAGTGTCAGCTTCTCCCTTTATGTCTGTTAATATTTGTTATATATTTGTTATATGATATAACAACTTAAGTATATAGCAGTCTATATTAAGTTAATGGTCACTTAAGTTCAAATACATTCTAAAAGAATTCCATTTTTACTCTCCCTTCCACATTTGTATTGTTATGTTTTACATCTTTTTATTTTGTGAGTCCCCTTAACAAATTTTTAGATGTAATCAATTTTACTATTTTTGTGCTTTAACCTTCATATTAGCATTATAAGCAATTGCTCTACTACTTTTACTGTATGTTTGCTTTTACTCATGAAATTTTTCCTCTTATAAATGTTCTTGCTTCTAGTTATGGCCTTTTCTTTTCCACTTAAAGAAATCCCTTTATCATTAGTGGTGGCAAACTGCTTTAGCTTTTGTTATGATCTCACGGTCCTTGAGTTTAAGCCCTGCTGCTTTAGAAATTCTCTTTATTTTTAATCTTTGACGTTTTAATTACTATATTTAGATCTCCTTGGGTCCATCTTGTTTGGAACTCTCTGTTCTTCCTGAACATGGATATCTGTTTCCTTCCCCAGGTTAGGAAAATTTTCAGCTATTATCTCTTGAAACAAGTTTTCTGCTCTTCTCTCTCTCTCTCTTCTCCTTCAGGGACCCTTATAATACAAGTGTTTGTTTGTTTGTTTGTTTGTTTGATGTTGCCCAAGGGATCCATTAACCTATCCTAATTTTTTACCATTTTTCTTTTTTTTAATTTTTTTAATGTTTATTTATTTTTGAAAGAGAGAGAGAGAGAGAGAGAGAGAGGGGGGGGGGGGGAAGTCAGAGAAAGAGAGGGAGACACAGAATCCAAAGAACGTCCAAGCTCTGAGCTGTCACCACAGAGCCCAGTGCAGAGCTTAAACTCAGGACTGGGAGATCATGACCTGAGCCAAAGTCGGACGATTAACCAACTGAGCCACCCAGGTGCCCATACCTTTTTTCTTTTTGCTATTCAATTTGGGTGCTTTTCACACCCTGTCTTCCAGATAGCTTCCAGATTGATCCGTTCTTCTGCATCCTCTACTCTTGACTCCCTCTAGTAT
Organism: Prionailurus bengalensis; assembly: GCF_016509475.1. Lineage (NCBI taxonomy): Eukaryota > Metazoa > Chordata > Mammalia > Carnivora > Felidae > Prionailurus > Prionailurus bengalensis. The sequence goes on along the minus strand of NC_057349.1, from coordinate 81,245,630 downwards.
ATATTTCATATCAGTTATTGTATCCTTCAACTCTGATTGATTCTTTTTTATATTTTCTATCTCTTTGTTGAAGTTCTAACTGAGTTTATCCATTCTTCTCTCCAGTCCAATGAGCATCTTTATGACCATAACTCTTTATTAAGTAGATTTATGAGATGTTTATTAGATGGATGGGTTATCCTTGTTTCATTTAGTTCCTTTTCCAAGGTTTTGTCTTGTTCTTTTGTTTGGAGCATATTTTTCTGTCTCATTTTGCTTGACTTTCTGTGCTTGTTTCTATGAATTAGGTGGAACAGCTACTCCTCCTAAACTTGAAGGAATGGTCTTATCTGGCCATCCCCTATGTAGACTATGTGTGCCCGGTGACTTTGGCTAACTGGCTTGAGTTGTGGCTGCATGGGCTTGGAATATCAGAGCACTCCATGATAGGGCTTCCCTGGTGGGATGGCCAGAATTAAAGCATACATGGGTTGACATGGTCCTAAAACTCTCCACACAGAAGGCACCCACCCTGGCAAGACAGCTAAAGCTGAAATGGGTACAAATCAGTGTGCCCCAGGTTGCTCCACACAGGTGCACCCTGGCAGGGAAGCTAGAGCCAAGGCAAATGGGCAAGGAGGTATTGGGATATTCCATGCAGAGACACCCTGGTGAGTCATTTGGAGCCAAATTGGTATGGGCCTGGAGTGTTCCAGGGTATTTTGCTCTTGTGTTACCTTGACATGTTGACTAGAGCTATAATGAGAGCTCACCAGGGTATCTCAGTGTGTGCTGCACTGAGGCCACTTTGGTGGGATGGCTTGTGCTGGTGTGGGCTAGGGACTTGGGGCTCAGTGAGGCAGTGAGCCAACTCGTGTGCCCAGACTATGCTCTCATCCACACTGTCAAGGTGGAAGGGAATCATAAACCATCATGCTCACCACCTCCTCCAAGGTTTGGCAGGAAAGGTTCTAATGGTAGAAACTTTATATTCATTCTATCTTCTCTCTTAAACTGTGGCTTTTTTCTGTGCTCCAAGGATGACTAATCTTCTCACAGCCCCTCAGTACTATCCCTCTGTATTGCAGTTTGCAGAATTGGGTGTAGAGGTTCCCTTTGTTACCCTCTCTCTCTCTCTCTCTCTGTCTCTTGCCATTCTCTATATGGTCTCTCTATCTTTCGTTGTGAGAAGCTGTTCAGTCAGCCCTCAGTTCTTCTTCAGACAGTGGAGGAGATAAGTTCAGGGTCTTTCTACATTGCCATCTGGGACACTCTCCTATCTGGCATCTTTTAAATACACCATAGTTGAAATTTAAATGCCAAATTGTCTACGTATCACATACTGCCAAACATGCCTTAAGTAGACAAGAACTATGCTATTTATAATCTACGGGACACCATGAAAAACCTCATTTTCCTAAGTACAAAGTGGAGAAGGTAAGATGAAAGAGAATATTTCACTTAATCTATAAGCTTTAAAATATTAAAAAGAAAGCACTCCAAACCAAGAATTTGTGAGCAAGTTGATCATTTTTTTATTCTTTTAGGGGATACAAAAGCAAAATATTTAAGGAACATGGAATTTTGCCCTACTGTGAATATTAGATATTTTGCAGGAACAAACCATTTTCCCAGAGTAGAAGATATTTCAAAGGCTGTAACTAAATGTCTAAGAGGAGTAGGGAAGAAGAAACACTCTATAAAGGAAAAGAGATGTGGTGAAGAAAGAAAAGTGGGGAGAAAGCAGATTAAACTGTCTGTTTCATAATTTAGCCCATAATTTTGGTTTGATGTAGCAGCTATAAGAATTCATCATGCAGACATCCTATTAGTGAAATTGATCCATAGCGCCAGCTGCTATTCTATGAAATCCTTCTGAGTCCTTGCCCCAAGTCTGTACTCCCACAGGCAGCTATCTCCCATTGACCATGTGCAGCAGGGCTACTCAGGCAGATGAGTTCCTGGATCCTGGGAGATAATAAGACTCCTTTATTGTCCCACTTGGGCTCAAGGCCTTGATGAACCTTCCTCAGGCACAGCAATCTAGGATGCTTCTGCTGACCTTTCTTCTCTCTTTCACCTAAAGTCAGTTTTGCCTCATATTTTTTTAATAGTTATTCTTTTTTATTATTATTTTTATTCTTTATTTATTTTTGAGAGAGAGACAGCAAGACAGAGTGTGAGTGGGGGAGGGGGCAGAGAGAGAGGGAGGCACAGAATCTGAAGTGGGATCCAAGCTCTGAGCTGTCAGCACAGAGCCCGACACGGGGCTCTAACTCAAAAGCGCAAGATCATGACCTGAGCCGAAGGCAGACGCTTAACCGACGGAGCCACCCAGGAGCCCCAGGTTTGCCTCATAATTAATGAGTCTCTCAGCCTCTTAGGACACCTTCTTTTATTTCTTTTCATAGCCATCTCCCCTAACAAAATTTTTGAATATTAAATTCCATCTTGCTTTCTGTCAGAAAAAAGTGCGCAGTGACCTGGAAGCCTGAAAGGATTTCTGTGTTTCCTATAAGTTCTATTTTACCTCATATATACATCCTCCAGAGGTTCTCTCCATTTTTCTCCAGAAAAACTTCATGGGCTTTTAAAAATTTCTCTTGGTGAATTTTCCCACTTTGTGAACTACTCACACCTACTTTGAAAAAAAAATTTTTAACCAGAATGAGGCAGTTTTTCCAGAGAGATAGTTTATACTCATCAAATAAATACTCATCAAATGTTGGAAGCCAGGTCTTGGTTTGGAGTTCCTTATTTTTAATATTTTAAAGCTTATAAATCAAGTGAAACACTCTTTCATCCTAGCTTCCACACTTCACACTTAGGAAAATGAGGTTTTTCATGGTGTTCTAAGGTTATAAATAGCATAGTTCTTGTCTATTTAAGGCATATTTGGCAGTATAAGATATCTAGACAATTTGGCATTTAAATTTCAACTATGGTGCATTTAAAATATGCAGGATGACATAAGCCATAAGCTGGGCTTCTAAACCTTGGCTTTTTTATGACTGATATTTAAAATAATGTATCAAGAGGTTAATATCCCATTGAAATTGTCTCTGTGTCTCTTTTACACACAATTGGTTTGACTGTTATGACTGTCAAAATAAATTAGAAAAGAATTGAGCCAATGGTGCCTTTAGACACAGTTTTAAATACCTCTATGATAGATGAAAAATGAAAAGGTTAAACTAGAAAACTACTAAGGTGTCTTCCAGCTTTAATAACATAGGACTCTATAATTCTATGGTTTAATGCAGTCAGATATGTTTAGAGTTCTCCCTCTCTGACCATAAGTTCCTTTTACATTATGTTCCTTTATGTAAGTTTGGAGAATTTCCTTCTCTAAACATTTTCAGTGACCATGACAATTCCAAATCTAATATGTGGGCATTGCTGGGCCTCTTCTGTAACTAGCATCGATCAGATGATCAAGAACCATAGCATTGTCTCTGAGAAGGCACAGATCTCTCTTTCCTCATTCTCCTTTCTGTTACTGCTTTGGGGGAATAATGATGGGGAAATTATTCTAAAAACTTCCAACTTTAGCATTTTAGCATACTCTAAAATCAATCCAACACAACCTTACCAAAGACCATACTTTATACAACCAAAAGACACTTCAGAAGACATTTTCTGAAGTAACATTTTCTGAAGTAAATGTCTTCTAAAGTGTCTAAACCATTCAACAGGGCCAATTAGCCATGCTTAGCCATCAAAATCCCTCAAAGCCACAAATGCACAACTAAATTCAAACCTGAATCTGAATGATGAGAGAGTAAAGAACCATGGTTTGAGTAGGAGAAGCCAGCTCCCTCCCTTTCCAATAAAAAATAAATGAAGCCAATTCAATATTTGCTATTGCTCAAAAAAAAACTATGAATAATATCATTAACTTTCTTGTTGCATTTTATATTTTAGTATCACTTAAATAATATAAAAACATATTTTATATGCATAAGTATATGCACACATGCGTATGTATATGTAAGCTTTGACGTATCTACTCTATAAATGTTGTTATTCCTACCCTATATTTCTCTTAGGTCCTTAAGTCCCATAACCAAAAAATAAATAAAACTTTAAGAAATTGTCTTGCCATGAGATTTTTAGAAACCTAACCCTCACAAATGAAATGGGATTTCTGAAATATCTGTAAATGCAGAAAAGAGATTCTTTTCTTCTTTTCAAAGTCCTCAAATTATCTTCAAAGTTACTGTTTTTTCAACTCTACACACATAGTTGTTTTATAAAAATTAAATTAAAACAAACCACTGCTAACTATCCTCTCAATAAAAAATGCAACTTAAAATTTTATTTGATAGTTAGATGTTAATAGCCCAAATGTTCTATACTATGTAACATTTTTCATGTCAGATTGACAAGCAATGTTAACAGCATCTTGTTGTTCTTGGTCCCACAAGCAATACAGCTGTTCCTTATCTTAATCATATGAGTGTCCAAACTCATCAAGCAAAGGTTTTTATTTGTTTATAAATGTCGTCACCTGTGGACAGTTAGCTTAGTTAATTAGAGCACAGCACTAATGAAACCAAGATTAAGAATCCCTTCTTTTATGATCATTAGCAAGATATCTTCTCTTAGTACTGAGACTTAAGACTTCATCTAAAATTACAGCCACAGTCTCAAACTTATGCAGTGGGGCAAAATAAGGAATAGGTAAACACCTTAACATTTTGAGTATTGCCTTCATTTAAATAAATATTTTAATTTTAACTATGAACTATTTCATACATATGGAATAGTACAGATAATAATACAGTGGACCCTTGAAACTTGTGGGAGTTAAAAGTGCCAACCCTCACACAGTCAGAAACCCATATATGACTTTTTTTTTTTAATATGGAACACTTCAAGAATTTGTGTGTCACCCTTGTGCAGGGGCCGTGCTAATCTTCTCTGCATCATTCTCATTTTAGTATGTGTGCTGCCGAAGCAAGCACTCCATGTGTAACTTTTGATTCCCCAAAAACGTAATGATTTTAGCCTAATCCTGACCAGAAACCTCAGCAATAGTTGACTAACACATATTTTGCATGTTATATGTCTTATACACTGTATTCTTACAATAAAGTAAGCTAAAGAAAAGAAAATGTTATTAGGAAAACCATAAGGAAGAGAAAATACACTTACATTCTGTACTGTGTTTATTGAAATAGTCCGCATAAAGGTGGGCCTGCACAGTTCAAAACTACATTGTTCAAGTCTCAACCATATAACAAAATATGAAGCACCCTTCCCCCAATTTAACAAATGTTGATATTTGGCAATATCTGCCTCAGATATTTATAAAATAAAATGTAGCAGATACAAATAAATAAAGATATGAATAAAGTGTTAGAGATACCATCCCTTACCTCCGTAAGAGAATCACAGAATGCTGACATGAACTCTTCCAGTACATTTTTAAAATTGTTACTATTCTAATACATTCTTCTTAATTTATCCATTTCCTTATTCTTGCACAATTATGATCCTTTCAATTTTTGTTAGTACAACAAGGCTGCAATGATAGTTTTGAGAATGCCTTTTCATTTGAGAGTTCAACCACAATATAGAACTTAAAAGTAGAAATGTAATCTTGTAGTGTGTATACATTCTCAAGTCCATAGACATTGATTATTAAATTACTTTCCAGAGTACATTCACCAGACACAGACACCGCAGTACATTGAGCTCCATAGAGACAGTGACAGGGCAAGTGAGAACCAGACAGGCACTGGCTGACTTAGTGCCTGGCTGAGGAAAATAATTAAACATGGGCAGAGGAGATCCTAAGAAGCCAAGATACAAAATGTCATCATATGCGTTCTGTATGCAAACTTGATGAGAGGAACACGAGAAGAAGCACCCAGATGCTTCAGCCAACTTCTCAGTTTTCTAAGTGCTCAAAGAGATGGAAGACCATGTTCCAAATTTTCCAAAGGAAAATTTGAAGACGTGGCAAAAGCAAACAGGGCCCATTATGGAAGAGAAATGAAAACTCATGTCCCCCCACTAAAGTGGAAACAAAAAAGAAGATCAAGGATCCCGATGCACCCAAGGGGATTCCTTCAATCTTTTTCTTGTTTTGTTTTGAGTATCGCCCAAAACTCAAAGGACAGCATCCTGACCTATCTGTTGGCAACATTGCAAAGAGACTGGGAGAGATATGGAGTAACTCTCCTGCAGATGACAAGTGGCTTTATGAAAAGAAGGCTGCTAAGCTGAAGGAAAAACATGAAAAGGATATTGTTGTATATCAAGCTAAAAAGGAAAGCCTGATGTGGCAAAAAAGGAAGTCGTCAAGGCTGGGAAAAGCAAGAAAAAAATAGAAGAGGAGGAAGACAAGGAGGATGAAGAGTATGAAGAGGAGGAAGAGGATGAAGAAGATGAATATGAAGATTATGATGAATAAATTGGTTCTATTAGTTTTTTTTCCTTGTCTATAAAGCATCTAACCCTCCCCCATATGCAACTCACTCCCCTTAAAGAAAAAAATTGAAATGTAAAAATAAAACAAAACAAAACAAAGCAGAGGCACCAGTGTATCCTAAGACCAGCAGTTTTTGAAAGTTCTTATGTTCTGATATTATTGCAAAACACATCATATGATCAGTTTTTAAGTTTTAGCAATCTACTTGTTAATGAAATGTTGCCCCATTTTGTTTTAAATTTCATTACCCATAACTATCAGTGAGGATTTACAACTGTTTATTTATCGGTCTTAAAATTTTCTTCTATTAATTGACTCTTCATATCTTTTGTCATTCTTTATTGAAATATTTCCCTTTTATTGCTTTTAAAGTTTTATTTAATACATATATTTATTAATACTTTATTGGTTGCTTGGATTACAAATATTTTCACCCAGTATAGGGTTTATCTTTTCATTTTATGGCCATTTATGTACAGATCTTTTTGGTTTTAAATAGCTAAAGTTAATAATCTTTTTAAGCTTTGTGCTTCTCAAGTCTTGTGTAAGAGCTCTTTTCTTAACTTCCAACATCATAGTTGTTTTCATTACTTTTTTATATTTTTCAATTTGTCTTTATGTTATTAATCCATTTAGGATGAATTTTTGTGTATGGTGGGAGGTAGGCTTACAAATTTATTTCTCCTGTATGACTAGTCCATTGCCTCACCATCATCTTATCCTTCACCATTGACCAGAAAGCCACTACTCTCATACGTTAATTTTTCATATACACACATGGCTGTTTCTAGGCTCCCTGTTCTGTTTACACGGATGTATTTGTGTAACCTTCTGCTAATACAACACATTTTAATTACTGTATCTTTATAACAACTCTTTTATTTTATTTTTTTTAATGTTTATTTATTTCTGAGAGACAGACACAGAGTATGAGTTGGGGAGGAGCAGAGAGAGAGAGAGAGAAAGAGAGAAACAGAATCCAAAACAGGCTCTAGGCTCTGAGCTGTCAGCACAGAGCCCGATGCAGGGCTCGAACCCATGAACCTGAGATCATGACCTGAGCCGAAGTTGGATGTTTAACCCATCTTGGGTTACGGAGCCAACCAGGTGCCCCTATAACAACTCTTAATAATGATAGAGTAAGTTCATTCTCTTTAATCTTCTTCAAGTGTTTTCCTTTAGTTATTCGTGGCCCCTTATTCATCCACATAAATTTTTGAAACAGCTTGACAGGTTCTGAAAAAACTTAAGATTTAGATTGAACTAGCTTGGCTTTTATAAATTATTTTGGGGCGAATCAAAATTTTAAAATACTGAGACTTCCTGCCCAAAAACATGGCTTTATTCTCCATTTATTTAGGTCTTTGTATATATTCTTCAATAATGTTTTATAAAATTTTCTATAAAAGTCATACGTATATTATGTTAAATTTAATCTCACATATTTTATAGTTCTGTGACTAAAAGAATAGGATATTTTAAAATTACATTTCTAAATCTATTGTATCTGATGGTACTCAAGTGCCATTAATTTTAATGTACAGTTTTGTAAGCATTTTCCTTGATGAATTCTGATTACTTCTACTAGATTCCCTTAAATTTCATATGTATATAATTATATCATCTGTGACAATGGCAATTTGGTTTCTTATTCTTCTATTCCCCATACCTCTTATTTATTTTCCATGTCATATTGAGCTAGCTAGGACATCCAGTACAATGCTAAATCCAAGTGGTGACAGCAGGCATCTTAAATTATTTCTGACTTTAAGAGAATGCTTCTAATTAATTCACCATTAAATGTGAAGTTCACATTAAGTTTTATGTAGACATCTTTTTTTTATTCACAGTTTTTTTTTTAAGATTTGTTAACTTAAGATGAGCATATTTTTCTCTGTCAATATGTTAACATGGTTAATTACAGATTTTATAAAGTTAAACCGTCTCTGTCATCCTAGAATAAACCCTACTGGTATTTATTAAATACCAGTCTGAGATTCACACCTCAGCCTTGGAGAAGGTGATTAGAGCCTGCTGGGTAGCAGGGATTTCTGGGATAACATGGGTTAGAGCTCTTTCATAGGAAACTGTTCACTGAGATGCCAGTAACATTTGCTGGGATACCATAGGCCAAAGCTCGTCTAATGGAAGCTGCCTGCTGGAATATGGGCAGGTCAGAGATGGCATATAGAAAACTGCCCACTGTAGTGCCAGAGAAACTCACTGGAGGGTGACCTCCACTGGGTTTCCCACATACCGATAGCTGGGCCTTAGGAGGAAAAAAAAGACCCAAAAACTGGGAAGAAAAGCTTCATCCTCTACTATGCCTTGCAGGACCCTTCTAGCACACTCTATTAACAAACCTACCATTGCATCAGTTGGCAAAGGGTCCAGTTCAATTATCAAAAGCCAGGACAACAAGAGATAGATTTGGATCTGAGAATCAGTAAATTCACAATTTGCTGTCTTAGTCAAGTTCATTAACTCCTAATTTAATATAAACCCCATAACAGTTCTATGCAATCAGTACTATCCCCATTGTATAGGACAGGACACTGAGGTTTACAGAGGTGAGGTAAATGTCTACAGCCATCCATCTAGAAAGTAGCCAAAATAAGACTGAACTCTGATAATTTGATTCCAGAACACTCTCTGAACCCACTGTACTCTCTGCCTCCAGATTCACCTGAGTAATACCAGTTAGAAAACTGATAACAGCCATCCTGGCCTGGGCTGAAAAGGCAGCCATGAGAATGTTGGTGACAATGACTAGGAGAGACATTTCAGAATAAGATTTAACACTTCTGAGACCAACAAAATACAATAGTTACTCCAGGATACTCTCAGCCTCAAATGTTCAATCCTATGACCCATAAGGACATTTGCATTTTACAGATTAAGTTCAGAAAATAAGGCCCTTATAAATCTAAGGTATACATAAATGACCAAAAATAAATCCTGAGAGTAGCATAGAACAAACTCTGGTATTCATTTAATATGATTTTACATAAAATTTATAACCAATAATTATGCTTATATGGAGTAATTACACAAATACAGGCACACACATATACACCCTCCAGCATGATATTCTTAGGTCTGAGTTTGTTTTTACATATACCATAAATATTCTTAAGTTAATTGAAAACAGAACTTCATATAAATGTGGATTCCTGTTCAAATTGTTCTTTGCTTAGCTTTTCTCAGCCTTTTTTGGCTTTTAGTGTCAAAATCAATATATAGTAATAAAAGCATTTGAGAGGATGTCTAATTGGAGTTTGTTTATACTTTAGACATCCTCTCAATCACTTCTATTATTGTATATTGATCTTTTGGCAGTAAAAGAAAGAACTCAAGACATCACCTCTCCCAAGGTATCCACATCCTAATCCCCAGAATTTGTGAATATATTATATTACATGGCAAGGGAGAATTAAGGTTCCAGATGGGATTAAGATTGCCAATCAACTACCGTGAGATGGGGAGATTATTCTGGATTATTCAGGTGAGCTCAATGTAATTACAAGGGTTCTTATAAGTAAAAGAGAGATGCAGGAGAGCCAGAGAGTGCTACAGTGTGAGAAAGACAAATTCTCCCCTGGAACCTCTAAACAGAAACACAGCCTGGCATACACCCTGATTTTGCCTGAGACTCACTTTAAATTTCTGACTTGCTCCTCTGTAAATAATAAATTTGCATTATTGTAGCTACTAACTTTGTAGTGATTTGTTATAGCAACCATAGGAAACTAACACATCCTGCCCCATCTTCTGAACCAGAGGATATTTTGGATTTAAGATCCCCAAATCCCTGTTCAAATAATAATCATAGAAATGTATTAATCACTCTTACTTATTTGGCCACACATCTACAGCTTGTTCACATTCTAAGGCCTCGTCTTTGAAATTTGTCTTGTCTGTGTACAAACTATTCCCCACATCTAAACCCTGCAGCTTCACATTCAGAACTGCTATTTTAAGATAGTAATTTTTCATTCACTCATTCAGTTAGTCAGTCAACAAGCATTTATACCTCTAGCTGGACCTCAGACACCAGTATATACCTCATGCCCAACAGGTGTTTCAACTTAATATTTCCAAAACCAAATTCCTGATTTTCCTACCCAATCTACAACTTCCAGTCTTCACTTCAGTTGATGCAAAGTCCATTCTTCTACTTGCGCAGGCCAACATGCTTGGAGTCATCCTTGACTCTTTCCTCCCTTCCCAATTCCCATCCAGTCCATCAGCATACGGTGCCTGATGTATATGCAAAATGTGGACACTACTCAACCACCTTCATGATCACCACCCATTCAAGCTGCTATTTTCCCCTGCCTTAAAACCTTTCGCTGGTCTTCAGCTTTAACCCCTTCAGTCTATTTCCAATGCAACAGCTGGATCAATCACACTTAAAACATAATTCTGATCCCTTCATTCCTCTGCTCAACAATTCCCATATTTTCCCATCTCACTTGGAGTATCAAAAGCCCTGCTTCTTACTCTGCTGTCCACTATCACTTCTATGATGCTTTGCAGTACTCACTCAACTCTAGGAACACCAGTCTCCTCCTTGTTCCTGGAACAAGTCAAACACACTCCTACCTCAGGGACATCATTTGCTGCTCCCTCTACATGACTCATTCCCTCAATGAGGCCTTTCTTGTCCACTTTATATAAAAAGTCAACCCATCACACCCAACCCTTGTCCTCCTGCTACTTGATATGTAACTTAACCTGTTTGATTTTTCTCCATAGTACTCATCACTATCTGATAGATTATATATCTTCTTGTTGGTTTGTTGTCCATTTTTCTTCTCAACCCCACTAAAATGTGAGCTCCATGAAAGTTGAAACTATTTTTTGTTCACTATTTTACCTTCAATACCTAGAATTGTACCTGCCATATAATAGGCATATATACAAATATTTTTTAAGTAAATGAATCAATCAATCAGTATTGAGCTTCTGTTATGTAAATAACTGATCCAGGCCCTAGGGATACAAAGACAAATGAAACACAATATTTGATATTGGAGAATTCGTAGGCTAGAGCAACACTGTTCAATAAAACTTTCTGTGATGATGGAAATATTCTCTATCTGCATTGTTCAATATGATAGCCACTAGAAAATGTAGCTACTGAGCACTTGAAATGTGACTACTGTGACTGAGGAAATAAATTTTTATTTTATTTTATTTTACTTTAATTACTTTTAAATTTAAATTTAAAAGGCCATATGTGGCTAGTAGCTACAACACAGGCTTAAAAGAGATAGATACTTAACTTCTAATACTGGTGTCACAGTAGAGATATGCAATAAAATGCTTTGGGAATCCAGAGAAGAGAGACACCAGTGCTGCCTGACTTTAGTTCCTCCCAATAGACCTTCCAAGAACACTCCATGCTTTTCCCTCACATTATTTTGTATTGCTGTAATTACTGTTTACTTATAATTATTTACTTGATGTCAACCTTCCTTACTAAGGTATGAGAGCTGGAGCTGTGACCATCCTTAGCTACTGACAGAATGCTTTGCACATAGTAGGGAAACAATAAATACTGGTTTGACTGACAAGCAAGATAGTTATAGGACTCTTCTCAAGGAGGTAACATTTGTGATGGATTTTAAAGGAAAGGTAGGAGTTTGCTAGGCCAGAGCCAAGATAAGGTAGAAGGAATGGTAGTCAGGGAAAACAATATGTGCAAAGGCCAGTAAGCATGGGAGCACGTTTATTAGTGGTACAGGGAGTTCAGTATAGTTACAATGCATTTATAAAGACAGATGTACTTGCTTCTTACTGCTTGAAAGTTCAAGTTAATAATTTTGTGAGTAAGAAAGTCCAAAATCCAGTATGAAATTAAGAGTTGGAAAATTTTTTAGTGAATTGTTATGAAGTAGACTTAGACATTTTTCAAATCTTTAGCCCATATCAGCCCTGTTATAAGTGTAGACTAAAATTTCCCTAACTTTTTCCTGATCTAGAATATTATATATTTCAGTTTATGGGGACCTTAGAGATTGTTTAACTGAAGGCTTCTTTGGTCAAATGAGGAAATTAAGACTCAGAACACACAGTTAATTAATACAGAAGTGGGACCATAATCCAGATGTTTTAGCTTGCAGTCTAGAGTCATTACCAACACACAGCAATTACACAACCACATTTCATCTGCTTACTCTGACACAAAGCAAGATACTGGTCCCAAAATATGTCCATTAATAACCTCTGATCATCTTTTAAAACATACAAGGAGAAGACTCGGTCATAAATTCTCTACGTATGAGAAGAACCATTAAGGCTGCCCAATACAAACAAACAACAATTTTAAGCCTCAAGAAACAGTAACAAACTTCAAAAGAGTTATTTTAGTAGTACAGTGTGGAATGATTTACTATTTCCACAAGCACAACAGGGTGAAAGTTCCATGCGGTATATCAAAATGTCAATTTCACTACAAATCTGGCTTCCCATCCTGATTCAACCACTCTCTGGCTGGGTTACCTAGAGCAACTTGTTCAACCTCTCTAAACCCCCCATTTCTTAATTTATAAAATGTACATATTTGATCTCCAAGGTCTTTTTGGATTTTATGGTTTTCTTGTGATTTTGCTGAGTTGGAAAGAGAGAAAAAGCCACAGAACAAATTCCTACTTGGACAGAGGTTTATTTATGCTGCTTGTCTGCAGTCAAACTGACAATCTTAACAATATTTGATACCATTGATATTTCTCTGCCCATCTATAAATCCATCAGACTATACATAAATCACATGACCCAAAACTGGAACCAGCATTATATCCTTTTCTGTATTCTGCATTTAATGTGCAATCCAGAAATACTGTTGACTCTGTTGTCCCAGCATCTTACCCACTTGGTACTAGCACTCCAAGACTCAAGATTCATTCTGAGAGTTTTCGGGGAGTCTTCCTTTGCAAGCTACCACCAATCTTTTACATTAAAAATATACTGACTTCCCCAGGTATAGGTGGGATAGAGGCTATACTTTGTCCATCTTTGTATTTTTTGAGAGAGAGAGAGAGAGAGAGTGTGTGTGTGTGTGTGTGTCTGTGTGTGTGTGTGTGTGTGTGTGTATGTGTGGTGGGAGTGGGGGAGGGGCAGAAAGAGGGAGAGAGAGAGAGGAAGAGAGAATTCCAAGCAGGGTCCACGTTGTCAGCACAAAGCCCGATGCAGAGCTATAGTTCATAAATGGTGAGATCATGACCTGCCCCGAAATCGAGAGCTGGATGCTTTACTGACTGAGCCAACCACATGCCCCTATCCATCTTTGTGTTATCTTCCTTTAAAATCACTGAAGGTCCTGGAAAACAACAAGGCTTAATTTATAACAAACAAGAAAAAAGAGAAATAGTTTATTGCTATTGTCTTACTACATGATATGCATGTATGTGGGCCCCCGAATAGAATCACAATGGTTTACCTTTCCACCACTGAAATATGTATTTTTCTTTCCATTTCCATCTTTCATGCACAAATACAGGTAAAAATTTTTCCTTTGACAAATTTTTTTTAACGTACATGATGCTGACCCCTACTTTCTTGAGCTGTCTTAGATACATACCTAAGCATTCACAATACGTCTCTTAGAATATGAGAATAATCTCCCACAAGCACAATTAAGAACAGATGGTTAAAAACTTTAAGGTAGTATTTGCATAAAAAGATCATCTTGCTTTCACACTGTAGAGTTCTATATTACTTTTAATTGTTTTCCCTGAAAGAAAGTACTCCCTTCCTTAACCAAAAGATAACAAGAAAATTTGGCTTATTTTTTTTTAACTGAAGAGGAAACAATTCATAGCAAAGGCACTATGCCGAAGAAAATAATACATAAAGGAATATGTTACACTGTGAATAAAGGTGTCACATCAGCTCAAATGTATGAGAAACTTACACTAAATCTAATAGACTTTAGCCACCTCATTTTTCCAGAACCCAGAACAAACCTGAAGTAATTCAAAAGCCCCTGCACCAATATCATGTACATATTCAAAAAACAAACAAATGAACAAAACAAAAACAAAAATTACCCCAATGCAAAGTTCATTGACTTATTGTTTTCTATAAATTATGGTAAATCAAGTTTGCTATTTTGGTTATCTTACATTCCCACTGCACTTTTGCCCAGTTCTGATTTATAGATGGACAATTGGATAACAGATTAGCAGCTTGCGAACAAGGTGATGGAAACAGTTAGGGAGAAACTATCAAAAGCAGACATAAACACTGAAGGAAGAGTTCATCGTCAACTAGGAAAGCTCAACAATCTTGTCATTACAAAAGTGATTAATAAAAAGAAAAGTAAAAAAAGAAAAATGCCACTTCATCAGAGACAGCCCTAGATGGTCTGTTTTGTTCCACACAGAAATCTGCCACCCAGACCACAGTTGATTAGACTACAGCTGATCATGTAATATAAAGGCAGCCAAAAGTCAGCTGAACAATGAGCTTGAAGACAACATGGTAAGAAAAAACTTTGCCAGAAACAAAGAAATGTCCAATAAGATTCTCAAAACAAAATTCCAATCAGATTCCATTTTTAATAATTTGATTTGAATAAATGGGAGAAAAATTAGGCTATTAGCCATAGGAAATGAAGCTTGAAAATGCTCTAAGATCCATGAACAACTAAAAGCAAATTGGAGTCATAAAAAAAATCAAAGATATAAGGAAGCACAAACCAAGAGTGAGCAAAATCTGTGATGTTGACAAAATGGATAAATGTGCGAAGCAACGATTTATTAGATAAGAAGAAATGAGACATAGATTAAACAAGAGGAGATATATGGAGATTCTACTATCCAAATCCCCCGAACTACCTTAGATCTATTTCTAATCTTGAGCTGTTTCTCCTATTCTTGGATTTCTGTGAGACTCTCTTTTATTTATTCTTCAAAAAGTCCCTAATCAAAGCTAACCTGGAAATGTCTTTATTCCTTGAAAACCAAAATGCCTAACATGTCCTTTGTCCACAAACTCTGGGAGCAGTATCATTTTCTCACTCATTTGTTAAAAGTTCTTTACATATCAACTCTATGTATCTATAATATATGTTTATCATTTGACTTTTAACATAATAGTAGGCAGCATCCAGTTATTGAGCAGTTACTATGTTCCATGCACTGTAAAACCCACTTTACAGGAATTATTTCACTGAGTCTTCAAAGTAACCACATAATGAAAAAAGTTTGACACTGAGAGTTTAACAAATTGGCCTAAAGTCATTTAGCTAATAAAAGAAAGATGAGTGTAAATAAAATCCAGATAAGTGTCACCATTCCTATTACTATTATTATCATTATTATTAATTTTGGTGAAATACACATAACATAAAATTTACCATCTTAACCATTTTTAAGTGTACAATTTCGGTGACCTTAAGTACATTCACACTGTTGTACAACCATCAGCACCATCCATCTCCAGGAGACTTTCACCTTACAAAACTGAAATTCTGTGCCCATTAAACAATAACTCCCAATTCCCCTCATCCTCATCCAGCCCCTGGCAACTACCATTCTAATTTCTGTCACCATGAATTTGGATATCTCATAATATATAGAGTATTGTGCTTTTGTGATTGGCTTATTTCACCCACATACATGCCCTCAATGTCCATCCATATTGTAGCATGTGTCAGAACTTCCTTCTATTTTAAGGTAACTAATATTCCAAAGTATACACCACACTTTGTTTATTCATCTGTCAATGGATACTTGGGTTCCATCACCCCCTTGGATATTGTGAATAATGCTGCTATGTATACAAATATCTTTTCAAGTCCTTGTTTACAATTCTTTTGACTATATGCCAGAAGTAAAATTGCTGGATCATATGGTAATTCTATTTTTATTTATTTTTTAAGTTTATTTTCTTTATTTTTGACAGAGAGAGAGCACAAGAGGGGTAGAGAGAATCCCAAGCAGCCTCCATGCTGTCAGCGCAGGGCCTGATATGGGGCTTGTACCCAGGATACATAAGATCATGACTTAAGCTTAAATCAAGAGTTAGATGCCTAAATCATTGAGCCACCCAGGCACCCTGGTAATTCGATACTGAATTTTGGGAGAACTGCTGTGCTGTTTTTCATAGCAGCAGCAACATTTTACACTTCCACCAATAGTGGACAAAGTTTCCAGTTTCTCCACATCCTCACCAACATTTGTTATTTTCTGTTCTTTTTGTTATAAGAGCCATCCATTTTTCTTTTAATTTATGTGTTTGGAGTGTGTTTAAAATTCAGAAGTTTTAGGGGCGCCTGGGTGGCACAGTCGGTTAGGCGTCCGACTTCAGCCAGGTCACGATCTCGGGGTCCGTGAGTTCGAGCCCCGCGTCAGGCTCTGGGCTGATGGCTCGGAGCCTGGAGCCTGTTTCCGATTCTGTGTCTCCCTCTCTCTCTGCGCCTCCCCCGTTCATGCTCTGTCTCTCTCTGTCCCAAAAATAAATAAATGTTGAAAAAAAAAATTTTAAATTCAGAAGTTTTAGGGGCACCTGGATAGCTCAGTCGGTTAACTGTCTGACTTCAGCTCAGGCCATAATCTCACGATTTGTGGGTTTGAGCCCCACGTTGGGCTGTCTGCTGACAGTACAGAGCCTTCTGGGGATTCTCTCTTTCTCTCTCTCTCTCTCTGCCCCTCCCAGCTTGTGCTCTCACAAAAGTAAATAAACATTTAAAAAAATTAATCAGTTTAAAATTTTTCCTGTAGATAAATTACCAATCTTTAAGGTTTTAATATCTTCAAAATTTTTCACCATCCCAAAATTATATACACATTAATTTCTACTACATTTTTTAGGACTTCTTTAATCTATCTAGGATCAATCATATGAAGGAGAAGCTAAACAGTAATTCTTTGGTCTCAATAATTAGATAATTGTCCCAATGTCATTTTTAATAATTATTACTCAGTTGGTTTGAAACTCTGTATTTATTATATGTTGAATGATTATATAAAGAAATAAATTTCTAAAGTACATACTGTTTCTATACTATAAAAATAATGTTGATTACTGTAGCTTTATAATGCAGTAAAGTACCTGGTAGGACCAGTCTCTCTTCACTACTCTTGTTTATCAAAAAATATTTTAGGCTTTTCTTGGGGAGCCTGGGTGGCTCAGTCCGTTGAGCTTCCGACTTCAGCTCAGGTCATGATCTCGCAGTCTGTGAGTTCAAGCCCCACATCAGCCTCTGTGCTGACAGCTCAGAGCCTGGAGGCTCCTTCAGATTCTGTGTCTCTTTTCTCTGCCCCCACCCCTACACTCTCTGTCCGTCTATCTCTCTCTCTCTCTCAAAAACAAATAAACATTAAAAATTTTTTTGATTTCTTTAGGGGGGAGCCAAGATAGGGGAACAGCATGGAACTTTTTTGTGTGTCTTGCGTCCATGAAATATAGCCAGACCAACACTAAACCATCCTGCACACCTAGAAAACTGATTTGAGGATTAACAAACAATCTGCACAACCTGAACCACAGAATTCATCAGGTATGTGGCGCGGAGAGGTGAACTTGAGAAGCAAGAAGCTGCAGCGGGTAGGGAGCCACTTTTGCAGGTGAGGAGAGGACAGAGACCGATGGTGGTGGGGAGAATACGGCAAAAGCACCCCTCCCCAAAAGCAGCTGCAGAGAAAGTGGAAAATTAGAAACAGCTGCAGGGACTAAACTAAAAAGGGAGAAAGGAGAAAGGAGAGAGTTTAAATTCCATTAAGACTGTAAATGGGGGGGGGGGCGCCTGGGTGGCTCAGTCAGTTAAGCATCCAACTTCAGCTCAGGTCATGATCTCACGGTTCATGAGTTCAAACCCCGCATCGGGCTCTGTGCTGACAGCTCAGAGCCTGGAGCCTGTTTCAGACTCTGTGCCCCCCCTCTCTCTCTCTGACCCTCCCCCATTCATGCTCTGTCTCTCTCTGTCTCAAAAATAAATAAACATTAAAAAATTTGTAAAAAAAAGACTGTAAACGGGGAGCACAGAGTCTGCAACTCCACAGCTTGATACCTGGCAGTGCTCTGGTGGGAAGGGTGAATCCCTGGGAATAGAGTGGGGCCCGGGAGGTTCTCAGGCCACACAGGGAAAAACGGTTCCACTGCTGGAAGGACATTTGGTAGAGGCTGTGAGGCCACCAGGGCCCAGCAGACCACAGAGAACGGCCACATTCGCTGGTGCTGGAACAACGTTGTTAAGGGTGAAGCCTAGTGCCAGATGTGTGTTGTGATTTTCCATAATCCCTGAAACCCTTCTGCTACACTATCTCGCGATCTTTTTGGGGGCGGGCTGGCTCCTGGCCACAGTCTCGGGGCACCGACAGCAGCAGGGTCCATCAAGCGTTCCTGGGTGCAGCCAACATTCGGCCATTGCTCATTAAGCCATTGCTCAGTGAGATCCTCCCGCAGAGGGGCTGAATGGGTCAAAGCTGCAGTTCTTCAGAAGTAAGGGGCCAGGGAAAACAGCCGCATCTGAGACAAAACTCAGGAGAGAGGTACTGCCTGGGGCTTGGTCACAGACAGTGAAGAAGCGGGGAGTGGACAAAAGCTGAAGACAAAAGACGGTTGTGGGATTGCTGATCGGGGAGAACAGAGTTCTGATACAAGAGACTGGGTAGCTGGGTGACGCCATTTTCACCACCCTCGCGCATGTGCATACGCACCCATGAGCGCCAAAACAATCCAGTAAGCTAGCAGCACTGACAAGTGGAGAACAGAGCCGTTACACCAAGCCCTGCCCAACTGGGCCCACCTCACTCTTCAAGAACACAAGTCTCACCACCTGCTTAGTTTATGGACTATAAAGCGCTTCATGGTCTGACTTCTAGGGGAAAGCAAAGTAATTTCAGTAGTATTTCAGTCTGTTAGCAGGTCCATCTATTCAATTTTCTTTCTTTTCTTTCTCTTTTTCACTTCTTTTCTTTTTCTTGAATACAGAATGAGAAAAAATTCATTTTTATTTTCAATTTTTATTAAAAATATTTTTCTTTCATTTTTTTACTATATTTTTTACTTTTGTGTAAATTTTTTCAAATTCTATTTTACTTCCATCATTTCATTTTAGTCTACTTCAGTGTATTCACTTTTTCAAATTTTTAAATGATTGCCTTTTTTTCTTTTTCTTTTTTCTCTTTTTCATTTCTTTTCTTTTTCTTGAATACAGAAAGAAAAAAAATTCATTTTTATTTTTAATTTTTATTAAAAATATTTTTCGTCAATTTTTTTCCACTATATTCTCTACTTTTGTGTAAATTTTTTCAAATTTTATTTTACTTCCATCATTTCATTTTAGTCTATTTCAGTGTATTCATTTTTTCAAATTATCAAATGATTTCCTTTTTTTTCCCCCTTTTTTCTCTAATATATCAAACCACTTTCAACACCCAGACTAAAACATACCTAGGATCTAGCATCATTTATTCAACTTGTGTGTGTGTGTGTTTTTTTAATTTTTTAATTTTAATACTTTTTATTTTAATTTTTTTATAATTTTAATTTTTCTACCTCATTAATTCCCTTTCTCCCTTCAACATAATGAAACAAAGGAATTCACCCCAAAAGAAAGAGCATGAAGAAATGACAGCCACGGATTTAACCAACACAGATACAAGCAAGATGTCTGAACCAGAATTTAGAATCACGATAATAAGAATACTAGCTGGAATTGAATATAGACTAGAATCCCTTTCTGAGGAGATAAAAGAAGTAAAAACTAGTCAGGATGAAATAAAAAGTACTATAACTAAGCTGCAATCATGGATGGATGCTGTGGCGACAAGGGTGGATGAAGCAGAACAGAGAATCAGTGATATAGATGACAAACTTATGGAGAATAATGAAGCAGGAAAAAAAGGGAGATTAGAAAAAAGAGCATGATTAAGAATCAGTGATTCATTAAAAAGCAAAAACATCAGAATCATAGGGGTCCCAGAAGAGGAAGAGAGAGAAATAGGGGTAGAAGGTCTATGTGAGCAAATCATAGCAGAAAATGTTCCTAACCTGGGGAAAGACACAGACATCAAAATCCTGGAAGCACAGAGGACCCCCATTAGATTCAACAAAAACCGACCATCAAGAAGGCACAACATAGTCAATTTCACAAAATACTCAGGCAAGGAGAGAATCATTAAAGCATCAAGGGAAAAAAAGTCCCTAACCTACAAGGAAAGACAGATCAGGTTTGCAGCAGACCTATCCACAGAAACTTGGCAGGCCAGAAAGGAGTGGCAGGATATACAAATGTGCTGAATCAGAAAAATATGCAGCCAAGAATTCTTTATCTAGCAGGCTGTAATTCAAAATAGAAGGAGAGATAAAAAGTTTCCCAGACAAACAAAAATTAAAGAAGTTTGTGACCACTAAACCAGCCCTGCAAGAAATTTTAAAGGGGACTCTCTGAGGGGAGAAAAGATGAAAAAAAAATACCAAAAGCAACAAAGATTAGAAAGGAGCAGAGACCACCAGAAACTCCAACTCTACAAGCATCACAATGGCAATGGATTCATATCTTTTAGTACTCACTCTAAATGTCAATGCAATCAATGCTACAATTAAAAGACATAGGGTAGCAGAATGGATAAGAAAACAAGATCCATCTATATGCTATTTACAAGACCTAAAGACGTCAGACCTAAAGACACCTTCAGATTGAAAGTAAGGGGATGGAGAACCATCTATCAGGCTAAAACCAGAGTAGC
The DNA here is from genome assembly GCF_016509475.1 of Prionailurus bengalensis. Classification (NCBI taxonomy): domain Eukaryota; kingdom Metazoa; phylum Chordata; class Mammalia; order Carnivora; family Felidae; genus Prionailurus; species Prionailurus bengalensis. The sequence goes on along the minus strand of NC_057349.1, from coordinate 81,224,510 downwards.
CATACTTATAACAGACAATTTAGACTTTAAAATAAAGACTATATCAAGAGACGCAGAAGGGCATTATATCATAATCAAGGGGTCTATCCACCAAGTAGACCTAAAAATTGTAAACATTTATGCGCCAAATGTGATAGCACACAAATATATACATCAATCACAAACATAAACTCATCGATAGTAATACCATAATAGTAGAAGACTTCAACACCCCACTCACAGTAATGGAAAGATCATCTAATCAAAAAATCAACAAGGAAACAATCGCTTTGAATGACACACTGGACCAGATGGACTTAACAGATATATTCAGAACATTTCACCCTAATGCAGCAGAATATACATTCTTCTCCAGTGCACATAGAACGTTATCCAGAATAGACCATACACTGGGACACAAATTAGCCCTCAGCAAGTACAAAAATATGGAGATCCTACCATGCATATTTTCAGACCACAATACTATGAAACTAGAAATGTTTCTTATAGTTACAAGAAAAAATTTGGAATGGTAACAACTACTTGGAGACTGAAGAACATCCTACTAAAGAATGAATGGGCTAACCAAGCAGTTAAAGAGGAAATTGAAAAGTATATGGAAATCAATGAAAATGATAACACCACAACCCCAAACCTCTGGGACGCAGCAAAGGTGGTCATAAGAGGAAAGTATATAGCAACCCAGGCCTTCCTAAAGAAGGAAGAAAGATCTCAGATACACAACCTAACCTTACACCTTAAGGATCTGGAAAAATAACAGCAAATAAAACCCAAAATCAGCAGAATACAGGAAATAATAAAGATTAGAATAGAAATCAATGCTACCAAAACAAAAAAACAAAAAAACAAAAAAAACAGTAGAACAGATCAATGAAACCAGGAGCTGGTTCTTTGAAAGAATTAACAAAATTGATATACGACGAGCCAGTTTGATAAAAAAAAAAAAAAAAAGGAAAGGACCCAAATAAATAAAATCAAGAATGAAAGAGGAGAGATCACAACCGGCACAGCAGATAAAAACAATGAGAGAATATTATAAGCAATTATATGCCAATAAAATGGGCAATCTGGAAGAAATGGACAAATTCCTAGAAACATATACACTACCAAAACTGAAACAGGAAGAAATAGAAAATTTGAACAGACCATAACCAGTAAGGAAATCAAATTAGCAATCAAAAATATCCCAAAAAACAAGAGTCCAGGGCCAGATGGCTTTCCAGGGGAATTCTACCAAACATTTAAGGAAGAGTTAACTCTTATTCTCTTGAGGCTGTTGCAAAAAATAGAAATGGAAGGAAAACTTCCTAACTCTTTCTATGAAGCCAGCATTACCTTGATTCCAAAACCAGACAGAGACCCCACTAAAAAGGAGAACTATAGACCAATTTCCCTGATGAACATGGATGCAAAAATACTCAACAAGATACTAGCCAACCGAATCCAACAATACATTAAAAAAATTATTCACCACGACAAAGTGGGATTTATATCTGGGATGCAGGGCTGTTTCAATATCCGCAAAACAATTAATGTGATTCATCACATCAATAAAAGAAAGGACAAGAACCATATGATCCTCTCAACAGATGCAGAGAGAGCATTTGACAAAATACAGCATCCTTTCTTGGTAAAAACTCTCAAGAAAGTAGGGATATAAGGAGCATACCTCGAGATCATAAAAGCCATATATGAACAACCCAACAATAATATCATCCTCAATGGGGAAAAACTGAAAGCTTTCCCCCTAAGGTAAGGAACAAGGCAGGGATGTCCACTCTCACCACTGTTATTCAACATAGTATTGGAAGTCTTAGCCTCTGCAATCAGAAAACACAAAGAAATAAAAGGCATGCTAATTGGCCAGGAGGAGGTCAAACTTGCACTCTTTGCAGATGACATGATACTCTATATGGAAAATCCTAAAGATTCCACAAAAAAAACTGCTAGAATTCATCCATGATTTCAGCAAAGTTGCAGGGTATAAAATCAACGCACAGAAATTGGTTGCATTCCTATACACCAACAATGAAGTGACAGAAAGAGAAATCAAGGAATCGATCCCATTTACTTACAGTTGCACAAAAAACATAAAATACCTAGGAATAAATCTAACCAGAGAGGTGAAAAATCTATATGCTGAAAACTATAGATAGCTTATGAAAGAAATTGAAGAAGACACAAAAAAATGGAAAAAAATTCCATGCTCCTGGATAGGAAGAACAAATATTGTTAAAATGTCAATACTACCCAAAGCAATCTACATATTTAACGCAATCCCTATCAAAATAACACCACCATTCTTCACAGAGCTAGAACAAATAATCCTAAAATTTGTATGGAACCAGAAAAGACCCCGAATAGCCAAAGCAATCTTGAAAAAGAAAACCAAAGCAGGAGGCATCACAGTACCAGACTTCAAGCTATACTACAAAGCTGTAATCATCAAGACAGTATGGTACTGGCACAAGAACAGACACTCAGATCAATGGAACAGAACAGAGCACCCAGAAATGGACTCACAAACGTGTGGCCAATTAATATTTGACAAAACAGGAAAGAATATCCAATGGAAGAAAGACAGTCTCTTCAGCAAATGGTGCTGGGAAAACTGGACAGCAACATGCAGAAAAATGAACCTGGGCCACTTTCTTACACCATGCACAAAAATAAACTCAAAATGGATGAAAGACCTAAATGTAAGACAGGAAGCCATCAAAATCCTCGAGGAGAAAGCAGGCAAAAACCTCTTTGATCTTGGCCGCAGCAACTTCTTACTCATCACGTCTCCAGAAGCAAGGGAAACAACTATTGGGACCTCATCAAAATAAAAAGCTTCTGCACAGCGAAGGAAACAATCAGCAAAACTCAAAGGCAACTGGTGGTACGGAAAAAGATATTTGCAAACGACATATCAGATAAAATGCTAGTATCTAAAGTCTATAAAGAACTTATCAAACTCAACACCCAAAAAACAAATAATCCAGTGAAGAAATGGGCAAAAGACATGAATAGACACTTCTCCAAGGAAGACATCCAGATGGCCAACCGACACATGAAAAAATGCTCAACTTTACTCATCATAAGGGAAATAAAAATCAAAACCACAGTGAGATACCACCTTATACCTGTCAGAATGGCTAACATCAACAACTCAGGCAGCAACAGATGTTGGCGAGGATGCAGAGAAAGAGGATCTCTTTTGCATTGTTGGTGGGAATGCAAGCTGGTACAGCCACTCTGGAACACAGTATGGAGGTTCCTCAAAAAGCTAAAAAGAGAAATACCCTACAGCCCAGAAATTGCACTACTAGGTATTTATCCAAAGGATGCAGGTGTGCTATTTTGAAGTGACACATGCACCCCAATGTTTATAGCAGCACTATCAACAATAGCCAAAGTATGGAAAGAGCTCAAATGTCCATTGATGGATGAATGGATAAAGAAGATGTGGTATATATACATACAATGAAGTATTACTCGGCAGTTAAAAATAATGAAATCTTGCCATGTGCAGCTACGTGGATGAAACTAGAGGGTATGATGCTAAGCGAAATTAGTCAGAGAAAAACAAATATCATATGACTTCACTCATATGAGGACTTTAAGATAAAAGACAGAAGAACATAAGGGAAGGGAAGTAAACAATATAAAAACAGGGAGGGGGACAAAACAGAGGAGACTCATAAACATGGAGAACAAACTGAGGGTTACAGGAGGGGTTGTGGGAGGGGGGATGGGATAAATGGGTAAGGGACATAAGGAATCTACTCCTGAAATCATTGTTGCACTATATGCTAACTAATTCAGATATAAATTTCAAAATAAAAAATAAAATTAAAAAAATAAAAAAATACCAGTCAGAGTGGTCAAAATGAACAAATCAGGAGACTATAGATGCTGGAGAGGATGTGGAGAAATGGGAACCCTCTTGCACTGTTGGCGGGAATGCAAACTGGTGCAGCCACTCCGGAAAACAGTGTGGAGGTTCCTCAAAAAATTAAAAATAGACCTACCCTATGACCCAGCAATAGCACTGCTAGGAATTTACCCAAGGGATACAGGAGTACTGATGCATAGGGGCACTTGTACCCCAATATTTATAGCAGCACTCTCAACAATAGCCAAATTGTGGAAAAAGCCTAAATGTCCATCAACTGATGAATGGATAAAGAAATTGTGGTTTATATACACAATGGAGTACTATGTGGCAATGAGAAAGAATGAAATATGGCCCTTTGTAGCAACGTGGATGGAACTGGAGAGTGTTATGCTAAGTGAAATAAACCATACAGAGAAAGACAAATACCATATGTTTTCACTCTTATGTGGATCCTGAGAAACTTAACAGAAACCCATGGGGGAGGGGAAGGAAAAAAAAGAGGTTAGAGTGGGAGAGAGAGCCAAAGCATAAGAGACTCTTAAAAACTGAGAACAAACTGAGAGTTGATGGGGGTGGGAGGGAGGAGAAAGTGGGTGATGGGCATTGAGGAGGGCACCTGTTGGGATGAGCACTGGGTGCTGTACAGAAACCAATTTGACAACAAATTTCATATATTAAATAAATAAATAAATAAATAAATAAATAATAAAAAAATAAAAAGTAAAAAAAAACATAAGAAACTCTTAAATATGGAGAGCAAACAGAGGGCTACTGGGGTTCTGAGGGGGGGATGGGCTAAATGGGTAAGGGGCTTTAAGGAATCTACTCCTGACATCATTGTTGCACTATATGCTAACTAACTTGGATGCAAATTAAAACAAATTAAATACAAATGTAAATAAATAAATAAATAAATAAATAAATAAAAGCATTACTATCTCAGGAAAAAATAAATAAAGAATCCTTTAGGCACAGGGATACATTGGTGGATATCGAGCCAAAATGTAATTAGCAGTTAGGGTAGTTAAAGCATCCTTTCTCAAGACTTGAGGTCTTAGAATCCTCCAATAACTGCTGTACTTCTTTCTCATCAAATCATCTGAAGTCATTATATTCTTCTGACTATGGTTTCTCTCCACTCTCCTTCCTACAACTATTTTTTTCTCCCAGGTTGATAGCTTTGATAGCCCTTCTTAATTTCAAAAAATGTCCCCCACCCATTTACTGCCCCTCTCTCCTGAATCATTTCCTGAAGATGGCTGAACTGTCACAGAACTTGCATTATAACATCCAATAAGATATACCTCGTTTGTCTCTTTGCCACAGGTCTAGCATTATCATTTGCACACCATGTGTCAACCATGATGAGTCAAAAATGTTCTCCAAAACACAGATGGCATAAAGAGAGGCCACAGAGGAAACTACACAAGTTGTAAACACATTTATCTCAAGAAAGCATGGTGGAAGGCTCATTAAACAACAACATTTGCAGTACAGGGCACTAACATCTATTTGCAGTGTATTCAGCAAAGAATCCAATACAGCAGGTTTCATTGACACAGAAGTTAAAAAAGCACCTTGAGCACAGAAATACATATTTTAACAGCATGTTGTGGCCTGGAGAGGGCAAGACTGGCAGCAGGGAGACAGCAACATTTCAGAAAGTAATGGAAACCTGAATCAAGTCAATGCCAGCAGGAATGCAGAGAAAGGCATAATACCTGGTTGAATATGAAGGGTAAGGCAGATGTTTTCTTAGATAACTCCCAGAGTTATTCTTGAGTTACTCCTACATATTAGTTTAGTAAATGTTTATTAAATGAATGAATGAATGGTTTGTTTAGAACCATATTTACTACTATTCAAAGGAGGCCATCTACAGACCAGCTGTCAAACTGTTGTTTGTTACTGATCCATAACAAGATAAGTTCACTCTAAAAGGTAAATTAATTAGTCACAAATCATATTGTTAATTTAGCAGATATTTTTAACATTCCTATGAAGAATACAGTACATTTATTCACATTCTGGCATAATCTGTTAATTTCATTAGGCACTAGCACTTCAAAAATATGTATGATTCTGGTTGGATCGTGAACAATAGGTAACTAAATTTGCATCATTTGGGGACCCAGAAGTGGTACAGTCATCTGACATTGTCTATGGGATCAGAGCTAAACAAAGAAGATGTTGGTGTCAGGGTGGTGGTCTAGGACAGACTTCTGGAACTTACTGCGATAGTTCTGAGGAATGATTCATTTGATTGATATATGGGTATACTTGTGGAAATGTTCTTATCTTGAACCCAGAGAAATGGCTATGCTGACATTCCTGTGACCTGTGGCTAGATTAATAACTATAGTAATTGCCAGAAAAAATGGGTAAATTGAACTCCATAAAAGCCAATGGCTGTTCAAAACATCTTACTTCCTGAACTGCAAGTATCAAAAAAACATATGTAAAAAATTGGTTTGGCCACCTGCAGAACTTTTATTGATGGTTTGTGAATATGAAATGGATTTCAGAAAGTCATCATTCAGTTAGTATGCTTCCAGCTGCATATATCTAAAAACCTAAATCAAACTGGCCCCCTCAAAGATGGAACGTTTTTGCTCACATAAGTAAAAGTCTAGAGGTAGGGTGGGCATAGGTCTTGACTTAATACAATGAGTCCAGCTCCATTCCCCTGCATTGCTCTAGGTTCTTCTCTCCTCCATAGGGATTTCACCCTTAGCTGGCAGAAAAGTAATCACAACTATTCTGACCTTACACCCTTACTCTTTCCATGGCTCCCTCTGATTAGTGGGGAAGCATTTTCCAGAAGTGTCCCTCCCTCAAATCTCCCTTCATGTCCCATTTGCCCAAATTGGTATATGGGCCAATTCTTGGGCCATATCTCTTATGCCAGTTTACATCTGGCATCTTAAAACAGACACTGGCACTGGCTTGGCAGTAAAGCTTTACTATGATTTTCTTAAACTAATTAGGGCCCATCCTTCTAGTTGAGGTCAATACCCCAAACCTCTTACCTACTGTGAAATGGATGACTCAATGCCTACATCCAATACAAGGTCCAACACAAACCTCATTAATGAATAGACAACCTACAGTGTAAACTAATAAAGACAAACAGTAATCTAGAATGTTATAACATGAAGAATGTCACAAGGGATGTTTTTGATAATAGATATTTCCAAAAGAAAAATACTGCCTAAAGAGAATTGGGAGACTGTCAGTGTGTCTAACAGTGACCAAAGAAAATTATGTTTTGATTCTAGAAGGTGGATTCCAGTAATTTAGGCAGAAATAACTGTAGGGCAGAGAAGGATTAACTCCAAGTTATATTAGCCTGAGGAGACTTCCCCTGAGCAAAACCTAATCTCTTTTCTGCAAATCCTATGCTCACCAAACAAACTTCTGAACTATTATTTGTCTTTCTGAGTGACTGACCCCCACATAAAAGGAATGCCTATTGAAGAAATGCTCCTGATTTAAAAAATCAGTTATATTTCCCATGATAAGTAGGCACTATGGCTTATAAATCATTCCCTTTTGTGTTTTGCCAGAAAAATTCTATCCTGCAAAGCCTGATCACCCTGACAAAATAATAAAAGTGAGATCTCAAGAGGGAAAAACTGAGGCCCAGACCCAGTTGGAGACTATAATGTCTCCATCAAGGTGTAATTCCCATGAGGCCTGACCTAAATTTGCTGCTAACATCTCCCTTACATGGGAACTCTAATATCTGAGCAGCCCAACAGAAAATCCACCAAGCAGTCCTCTGTCATTTAATTGAACAGAGAGCTCTGAGAGAGAGGCCTAAACATAGGGGTTATGAGCCAAGTCTTCAGAATAAATGAGATCTGGGGATACATCTTGGCTCCTCCTACCAGCTGTGTGACCTTGAGCAAGTCATTTAACCTTCAAGTCCCAGGAGCCCCAACCATGAAATGGTGAATATTTCATAGACTGTTACAATGACTAAAGGAGATAAAATTCACAAAGTGCCTGATGCATGATTAATAGGTTTTGTTGTTGTTGCTTTTTTAATATTGTGGCCCTTGTGTCAATATCATGACCTATGGGTTTGACTAAAAGGTATATGCTAACCTTGCTCAATACAATGCTCTATGATAAGAGTTCAATGAATGTGGCTGAGTGACACAACTGGAGAAAGTGGGAGAGAAGTATAGTCTGAGACACCAATGTAATTTGTAACATTACATCTTGATCCAGATTAAATCAATGTGAGGCCCCAGCATGAATAAAGTCTCATGTTGTCTGCTTCTTAATCTTCATGTAGCTCTTATATATTTCTGAATTGTTTTTCTAAAACCACTAGAAAATTCCACAGAACATTAACTTAACATAACAAAGACTGTGGAGACTGTGTTATGTGAGGAATAAAGAAATTAGAGTAAATTTAATCTAAGAAATAAGCCAGGAGAGAAAAAGTGGGAAATGTCAGCCTTCGTCAAATACTTGAAGGACTGTTATGTAGAAGAGGGAATAGAGAAAGTCTAAATACTTTTTACTTGTCTGTCTTCCCCATTATACTATCAAATGCTTTGAGGGAACAGAAATCATTTCATCCATCACTGCATTCCCAGAAATTGGCTTGGTGCTGGGAACATAATAAGTGCTCAATAAGTGTTTGTTGACTGAATGAGAAGACAGATGGATGGAGGGATGATGAGATGAATGGATGATGGGATGGAGAGAGGAAGAGATGGATAGATATTATTTAAATCATTATAAGGTCTTAATGTCAAAATGAACATTAGAGAAGAGGAAGCTGAGGCTCTAAAATAGTAAAGAATTTTCTCAAGGTCACTCAGCTAATCTGTGTGAATCCTGACTACACTACAGAAGCCATGATATCTGGTTCAATATTCTTTCTACTTCCTATTCTTTCAACTTCCTTTTATTCAAATCTGATAGAACTGAGAGTATCATGATGAAAATATAATCTTTGTATGGGACTGTCATGGGCTGAATTGTGCCCCCCAATTTCATATGTATAAATCCTAATCCCATTACCTCAGAATGCAACTCCATTTTGAGATAGGGCCTTTAAGAAGCCAATTAAGTTAAAAGGAGGTTTCTAGGGCTTGCTTTAATCCAATATGACTGACGTCCTCATAAGAGGAAATTAGGACACTGATGCATACAAAGGTAAGAGAGCATGTGAAGACATGCTAAACAAACTAAACAAGAGAGGGGATGGGTGAAACGTGTGAAGTGGTCAAAGGTACAAACTTCCACTTAGAAGATAAAATAAGTTCTGGAAATATAATGTATAGCATGGTGACTACAATTAATAATACTGTATTCTATATTTGAAAGCTGCTAATAGAATAATCTTAGAAGTCCTCATTATAAGAAAAAAATTGTGATGGAGGTTGACCAAACTTATTGTGATCATTTCTCAATATACACATATATCAAATCACTAGGTTATACACCTAAAACTAATACAATGTTATATGTCAATCATATCTCAGTTAAACTGGGGGGGAATAAGTAATTTTGTCACATACACATCTGTAATCATCTCTTCCCTCATCTCATTGCCTCTCTAAATGAGAACACATACGTGTACATGCACACACAGGCACATAATAAACAATCATCATGCAATCATGATAAATCTTTTAAAAGTAAGTAAGTAGACAATTGATGATTCTACTCCATTCTAGAGCCATCAGACTCTAGTGGATGTTATTCTCTGTAAAATGCACAAGATTGCTTAGGCTTTCAGTAAGGTTACTGCAATTTTTGCCCCTTAAGGAAAACTGAAATTTGAATTATAAGACAGAGATCTGACCTCTATAAATTAATCTTCAGCATCTATACCAGTTTGATTCACAAATTTTTTTAAATAAGGTCCAAAGAAGAAACAACCATGCTGACACCTTTATCATGGATTTCTAGACTCCAGAACTGTGAAGAAATAAATTTCTGTTGTTTAAGCCACCCAGTCTGTGGTACTTTGTTATGACAACCATAGCAAAGTTGTACAGACTCAGGGCTCTTTCCTCATATAATTTATGTTTAATCTATTTAATTCAGCAGTTTTGTATTCCAGCACTGAAGAAGGTACTTTCTCTGGTTTGCATATAGAGGCCTATAGCTACTGTTGCCATGGACATGATAGACACTAGAATGTACTCATTGCAACACTGCATCTCTATCACTTGAGTCTCAAAATGACTGTGTAACATCAAGATACTTAGGACATTAAGGCTTAGACTGACTTTTTAAAATTTTTGTTTGTTTGTTTACTTACTTTATTTACTTATTTATTTATTTATGTATTCATTTTAAGGGGGGGTGGAAGAGAGAGAGAGAGAGAGAGAGAGAGAGAGAGAGAGAGAGAGAGTGCAGGCACGAGCAAAGGAGGGGTAGGGAGAGAGAAAGAATCCTAAGCAGGCTCCACGCTGTCAGCACATAGCCTGACATGTGGCTCAGTCTCATGAACTGAGATCATGACCCGAAGCTTACACTGATTTAGTGACCTATTCAGAGACATAAAGCCAGTAAGTGGTGAAGCCACACAATTGAAAGGCAAGTCTTCTGAACCCCTCATTGAGCACATACTATATTCCAGCACCATGTTATATGCTTTACATTCATTATCTTATTTAGTCCCCATAACAAACCCATGGCCTAAGTGCTATCATCAATCTCCATTCTGTAGATAAGGAAACTGAGAATTCTACAGGAATTTCCCATGATCATATATATAAGTAGTAAGCTTGAGCTTTGAGCCCAAGCCACCTCCCTCCAGAGCCTGTACCTTACCACCTCTAATTCATCTCACTCTTCTCTTCATGAACCTCCTCCACATGTCAGCCTGGCATAATGCTTGCTCTCTTCAGCAAATGCTCCAGCTGTTGCTAAAATATCCATCCTCCACGCCTCCCACTTTACAGAGCAGGTGCACAGGGCCCACCTCTGGATTAAGGAACTCCCTGCCTTCTAAATGCACTGGGTGACCTGGGGCTTGACATTTGATGTCAATGACTGACAGTCTCCAATCAAACCATTTCAGAGGCAGGAGGGGTTTGATGCTACTGTATTTTTTCAGTCTGAGCATTTGGTGGCTTTCCTTCTTGATTCAGGATCACAGCCAATGTGAAAACTGAAATCCTTTCTGAAAACGTTTGCTGAATTGCCACAGTGTATTAGTCCAGATCCCCGTGGACTGCCTTTCTCTTTGTGCCAGCTTGTCACAGTAGCAGCAGCAAGGAGAGTGACCTAGTGCTTTTAGTCTAGACATATAGTCATCAGAGGCCCTCAGGTCTCTGGGCAAATTTACAAGCTTTTGAGACAAGGGCTTGTCTGATAACAAAACCAACACCTGATAATTGACACCCTAAAGATAGAGAGCTCTGCAAAAAAACATAGAACTGACAGTCTTCTCAGTATGTCATACTATTTCACGCTGTCTACTTTTGTTTGGTTTGACGATGTCAGCCTCATACCCAGAGCCCTCTTTCTAAAAGACAGATTTTCCTCTTGGGCTCCAGAAGTGCCCTCATAGGGCCTTCCCCCAAACACAGAAAAGTCGTGCTCCCTTCCTCCTTTCCTCCACTGCCTTTTGGAACTACAGCTGATCTCATCAGCAGCCCCTGCAAGGTTGGTAGGAAAACCCTGTAGCTCTTACCACCAAGGCCCAGGATACTCAGAACAAATATGTCTAGGAAGAGGTCTACAAAAGGAACCAACAGTCAAATATGGATCTTTGTTTCTGAGAACTCTATGTCCAGATTTCCATTTAGGGACAGAGAGGGCTGGTACAAAGGGTGGACTGATTAGGACATAAACATTCATAGCAACTTCACTTCAGATCATGCAGGGTAGAGTATCCTTCTTTCAGTTTAATAAATACCACCCAAAATAAGCTAAGTGAAACTAAATGAAGGTCAAGAATTCTTCTTCTCTCTCTCTGTTTCTATCTCTCTGTCTCTGTCTTTCTCTCTCCTTCTCTCTCTCTCTCTCTCTCTCTCTCTCTCTCTCTCTCTCTCTTTCTGTCACACACACACACACACACACACACACACACACACACACACACAGCCTCTAAAAGCACTCATTGTATTTACGGAGTTCCTGGAATACCGGATGATGTGGCAAGGTGTGAATTCCTTATAAAATGCAAGCAGCATGTGCAAGAAACAGTTTCAGACCATTCTACCCAGTCACTCTGGCTGCACTGCAAGCCTGGGCTCAAGAACTAAAAATCTATCTCAGATAATTGACATTTATTTGATTGAAACAGCAGGGTGCCCTCCATCACCATGGGAGGAGACCATATGGAAGAACAGTGCGAGTGGAGATAATGTTTGTCTACTGAGTGTGCCAATGTGTTTAGAGATTATTCACAGGGCTCTTGGGACTCCAGTATGATAATGTTTCAGCCAAATTAGAATCAGATTAATTGCTCTAATCTAATGGAAAGACAATGTTTATCAAATTATTGCTCTTTTCACCACATGATATTGCAGTGTCATTATTCTTTGGGTTTAAGAAAGGAAATGAAAAGACTCTTGTAGCACATCTGCTCAAGAGTTATATGATAGTGCTTTTCCCACTACACACAGGACTGTAATGCAGTTGGCAATTCTGTGAAGTAACCAATAAATTAAAGTAAAAGATCTGTAGTGGATAAATCTGCTGGAGTCCTATGGTATCAGTTCATATTTTGATAAGACAATCTAAAGTCAATTAGCTTTTTCCAGATTTGAGAGATTTTGTTCTTCATATTATGTAGGGAGTGTTTTCCTCTATAAATAGGGAAGTGCTTTTTTGAAAAACCTTAAGTGGCACTTACAACAAAATTCTAACACTCCTTTTCAAAATATCAAAATCAGCCCAATTTCTCAACACCAAGAGGAAATTGGGCTCTTATCAACTCATAGCTTGCAACTCTCTATAGATGTGGAGGAGAGGGTGCAATCGTCTCTAACCCCTAAGTCACAAGGGACCATCAGTTCCTCAGCACTAAAGGAGTTGCCCATGTTGTTGCCCAACTCTCACCCACTGGTTCACATATGAACCAGTGGCCTCACAGAAAGGTGCTAGTGATCAGTTGGTACTTCCCAACACCTACTAGGCTGCACGCCCAGCTCCAACAGGGAATTTGGGAGGAGTTAGAGAAGGATTTTTCTGCCATCCACATCTCCATAGGGGACCCTGTTGGTCCCTGCAGAGCAGAGAGGAAGGATCAAGTGGCACAATTTGTATGTTCACTCTTGTGTGTACACTGATTATTTCAAAATAATAGCAGCACAAAGCCCTCAAATGCTCATGAAGGCAGTGGGGAGGTAACTGTCAGGTTTCTGCTGGGCCATGTGCCAAGTCTAATCCATTGCTTTTTCTTTTAGAGCTAGTGTCCTTTGCAGAAGAATCTTAGTAAATGAGAACAGACAGAGCAAAAGATGGGAATTATTGTCTTTATCATTAATTCTACATTTATGTAATACTTCTAGTAAGAGGCAGAAATCTTACCCTCACCTCCCTTTTGTGGCTCCCTTTTGTGGCTATTCAGTGCTTACAAAACATTAATATCATTAAGATTGAGGTCCTTTTAGTTATCTATCTATCTTCCTTCCCAGAATAGTTTGTTATATTCTCCAGTTCAAACTGACAAACACATAATCACAAGGGCGGAATCAAGATTCAGGTCGAGATTTTAATTTATGTCATTGTTAACTTCTCACTTGTACCCTAAAGTCATTCTTAGGACTTGAGAATTTTTTTAAAAGCATGATTGGACTATCATTACTGAGTTGGTCTACACAATGCCACATTGTTATTATAGACCACATTTGTGGGTGTCGAGACAAGATTAGGCATATGTGAATAGAGTCAATTGCTCTCTGATCTGTCCAAGCTCAAATCACACTGTGATTGCCATGTTGCTGCTTCAACAATGAGCTCCCCTGTATTAAGAAAGAGTTATTATTGAGAAACAAATGAAGAATATCATAGTTGTACTGGTGCCTATGAAAACAGTATATGCTTTCCAAGACAAAGCACAGGGCTGTAGATCTTCATTAATTACAATGCACTGGAACAAAAGCAAATGCAACCACTATAATTAACAATGCAATGCCTATAACCCCTGTCTAAATGCTTTCATTTCACTATAATTTAACAGTAAGAGCCTGAGAAATTATTTTAATCCTTATTTTTGCAATTCATTTTGAAAAGGCTGTGGGACTCAGTCTGAGGCATATTCATACATTCATTTACATTTTTATTTTAAATGCCTTCATTATCAAACTTCTTTAAACACTTCCCTATCATTTAGGACTGAATTCCAAAACTTTTATTATAAGCTAAGTATTTGTAGTAACATCTGAGGGATTCATACAAATATTGTAATATGATGGGGATATATTTTACCTCTTTAGGTGAGAAAAATAAATTCATTCTTAACTGAATCAAAGGACTAACTTCAGCAATATAGTCATGTAGTTACCAACTTAGGTCAACATATAACAAACATGGAAGAATAAGCTGCCAGTTCACATATATTTAACAAATGCTTATCATGTATACATGTTCAAGACACATAAGATGTCACCCTGGCCCACAAGTTAGAAAGGTAAAATAAATAGTAATGAAAAATGTAAAGAAGAGTCATATGCTGATTTAAGTAGTTCTGACTGTCACTACCATTGCAATTGAAGAGAGAGAAATTGGTGTCAGAAAAAGTGAAAAAATACCTTAGAGACAGAAGCACTGACATTATCCTTAACAGTATGATTCTAGTAGATGAAGAGAAGAGTAAAAGACTAACAAAAACAAAGCACAAGGAAAAGCAAGAGTAAAAGGCCCACTTGCTGATGGAGGAAATACTTAATCAAGAATAATGTTGAAAAAATAGTGGGAAAGAATAGTCCATAGGAAATGTCAAAAATGAGCAAATGGAGCAAACCTGGTAAAGTAGGCAATGTTGGAAACAACAAGGGAGAGTGATAACTGTGGGAACCTGGTAGCTGGATTGTTTGGAAAAATAAGACCCTGGAATTAAAGAATTAAACAAGGAGTTGACAAGATTAGGACTTCAGGGATGGACTTCCAGGGAAGATGGTGGAGTAGGAGGATTCTAAACTCAACTCATCCCATGGAAACACCTAGATAAAACCCACATCAACATAAATAACCCAGAAAACAACCCGAAGACTGACAGAACAGACTCTCCACAGCTAAATTCAGAGGCCATGTGAAAATGGATAGGAAGGGCAGAGATACAGATGGGAACTAGGCTGGACAGTGGGACAGTGCATGGCGCAGGGGGGTGGACACTGTAGGCACAGAGAAGGGAGAGGAATATATGCCACACCAGGCACTCCAGACATGGGGGACCTGCACCGGGCAGTTGAATCCCCATAACATTGGCTTTGAAAACCAGATGGGCTTAACTTCACAAGTTCCTCACAATCATTGGGGCTTAACATCTGAAACTTTAAGAATCAGTGGGTTCCACTCTGGGAGAGCCAGCAGGGCAGAGTCCCCACCCTTAAAGAAACAACATAACAAACAGCCCCACTGAGGTATAGCATAGAAGCAGCAGTTTGAAAAATACCTAGGGTATATGGCAGGGAGATTTATTTGGTAATCTCAGAGCATATGCTGGAGGGGAGGGAACTTTGGAAGACTTCTTCAAGAACAAAAGAGCTGGTGGTGCCATTTTTCTCCCTGCCACCCACCCCCTCCCCAAAGATGCTTGTGGGAACAAGCTCAGAACAAACAGTCTTCGCCTAGTTTGTTGATTGTATCCTCCACCTCTACATTCTCCTGCTGAGCCACCCTCTCCAACCCACCTCCCACAAGAGTTCTTGAGAGCTGCTCCAGTTTTCCTCCCATAGCAGACCACCACAAACCTGGCTAATACCCCACCCCATGTTCCTCTGCCAACCTGCCCCCTCCAACCCAGTCCAGGCAGTACCACAAGTGTGGCAGTGTGAAAGCAGCCCCATAACAGGGACCAGCACCACTGCAAAGTGACTCTTGCCCAAGGGATAGAGGAAGACAACCACACATGTGGCCCCAACAGCAGGCTGGGGGTAGACATTGGGTCTGACTGCATGTTCTGCCCACCACTGAAAGCTTCTCAGGAGACAACACAGGGAGAGCACCCTGCAGTTCTGAGCAACTGCAGCCCTGACAAATGCCTGGTCTGACCCAACTCAAGCCCTAGGTGGCCCCAGACTGACCCACTAATAACACAGAAACCAAACCCTGCACACAACAGGCAAAGAGAGTCATTGCAGACAACTGGACGGAAGGTAAAACCTGCTCAGCCATAACAGTAAGCCACATGCAACACACATACAGTCACCCCTGAAGCAGCAGGTTCTGGTAAATGGATACTGCACTGCAGGGCACTACAGGACTTCCTCTTATAAGGCACTACTTTCAAGAGCAGGAGACATAGCAGACTTCCTTAACACGTAGAAACAGACACAGAGAATTTGATAAAATGAATAAACAGAGAAATATGTCCCAAATGAAAGCACAAGACAGAGAGAGACAAATCAAGAAACAGACTTGGGGTGCCTGGGTGGCTCAGTCAGTTAAGTGTCCAACTTCAGCTCAGGTCATGATCTCGCAGTTCATGAGTTCAAGCCCCGCCTTGGGCCCTGTGCTGACAGCTCAGAGCCTGGAGCCTGTTCAGATTCTGTGTCTCCCTCTCTCCCTGCCCATCCCCCACTCACACTCTGTCTCTCTGTCTCTCTGTCTCTCTGTCTCTCTCTCAAAAACAAATAAACATTAAAAAAATTAAAAGAAAAAAAAGAAACAGACTCTTAATTATAGAGAACAAACTGATGGTTACCAGGGGTGGGAGGATGGATTAAATAAGTGATGGGGATTAAGGAGTGAATTTGTTGATGAGCACAGGGTGATGTATGGAAGTGTTGAATCACCATATTGTACACATGAAACTTATATAACACTGTTTGTTAACTAACTGGAATTAAAATAAAAACTTAACATTAAAAAAAAATAAAGAGAGGAGTGCCTGAGTGCCTCAGTCGATTAAGTATTCAACTTTGGCTCAGGTCATGATCTCATGGTTTGTGGGTTCAAGCCCTGCGTCAGGCTCTGTGCTGACAGCTCAGAGCCTGGAGCATGCTTCAGATTCTGTGTCTCCCTCTCTTCTGCCCTTCCCCCACTTGTGCCCTGTCTCTCTCTCTCTTTCTCTCTCTCTCTCTCTCTCTCTCTCTCTCAAAAATAAAAATAAATATTTTAAAAAATGTTTAAAAAGAAAGAAAGAACAGGACAAAAATCACCATAAGAGAGCTAAACAAAATGGAGATAACTAATATTCTTAATAGAGACATACAGTAATGGTCATAAAGATACTCACTGGACTTGAGAAAAGAGTAGAGGATCTCAGTGAGACCCTTAACAAAGAAATAGAAAACATAAAAAAGAACCAATCAGAGATGAAGAACTCAATAACCGAAATTAAAATGCACTAGAGGGGTGCCTGGGTGGCTCAGCCAGTTGAGTGTCTGACTTTGGCTCAGGTCATGATCTTACAGTCTGGGAGTTAGAGCCCTGCATCCAGCTCTGTGCTGACAGCTCAGAGCCTGGAGCCTGCTTCAGATTCTGTGTCTCCCTCTCTCTGCCCCTCTCCCACTCATGCTCTCTCTCTCTCTCTCTCTCTCTCTCTCTCTCTGTCAAAAATAAATAAACATTAAAAAAAATTTTTTAGGGGCACCTGGGTGGCTCAGTCGGTTAAGCGTCCAACTTCAGCTTAGGTCATGATCTCGCGGTTCGTGAGTTCAAGCCCCGCGTCGGGCTCTATGCTGATAGCTCAGAGCCTGGAGCCTGTTTCAGATTCTGTGTCTCCCTCTCTCTCTCTGACCCTCCCCCGTTCATGTTCTGTCTCTCTCTGTCTCAAAAATAAACTTTAAAAAAAAATTTTTTTAATGCACTAGAAGAAATAAATAGTAGACTAAAGGAATCAGAAGAATGGATCAGTGACCTGGAGGACAGAGTAATGGAAAGTAATCCAGCTGAACATGAGAAAGAAAAAAGAATAATAAAAAATGAGACTGGATTAAGAGAATTCAGTCACACTATCAAGCATAATAACATTCACATTGTAGGGATCCTAGAATGAGGAGAGAAAAGGGGGCAGATACTTTATTTGAAGAAATAATAGCTGAAGAATTTCTGAATTTGGAGAATGAAACAGAAATCTAGATCCAGGAAGCACACAGAGCCGCCAACAAAATCAACCCAAGGAGGCCCACACCTCAAGATACTTAGTAATTAAGATGGCAAAAGTAGTGATAAAGATAGAATTTTAAAAGTAGCAAGAGAAAAGAAGACAGTTACATACAAGGGAAACCCCGTAGGGTTATCACTTGATTTTGCAGGCCAGAAGGGAGTGCTGTGATATATTCAAAGTGCTGAAAGAAAAAAAACCCTGCAGCCAAGAATACTCATCCAGCAAGGCTACCATCCAGAATAGAAGTAGAGATAAGAAGTTTCCCAGAAAAAAAGTTAAAGGAATTCATCACTACTAAACTATCCTTGAAAGAAATGTTGAAAGGATTCTTTGAGTGGAAAGGAAAGACTGTAAGCAAGAGTAAGAAAAGTATGACGCACAAAAGCAATAACATTAAATATATCTATAAAAAGCAGTCAAGGGATTCACAAAAAGAAGGATGTAAAGCATGACACCATATACTTAAGATAGGACAGACGGGTAAAACTTTAGTGCTTTTATAATGGGTTCAAGCGTAAGCAACTTAATATAGACTACTATATGCCTTAGATGTTATATATACCAAATAGTAACCACAAATCAAAACCTATTAATAGATATGCAAAAAATAAAAAGGAAGGAATCCAAGTATATCACTAAAGAAAGCCAGCAAAATGTAGAGAAGACAGCAAGAGAAGAAAGGAACAGAGAAGAACATAAAAACAACCATAAAATAAGTAACACAATGGTAATAAGTTCATACCTGTAAATAATTACTTTGAATGTAAATGGACTAAATGCTGCAATCAAAAGACATAGGGTGACAAAACGGATTAAAAAAAAAAGACCTGTCTATATGCTGTCTACAAGAGACTAATTTTAGACCTAAAGACATATGAAAATTGAAAGTGAAGGGATGGAAAAGTATCATGCAAATGGAAGTGAAAATAAAGAGAGAGTAGCAACATTCATACTGGACAAAAGATACTTTAAAACAAAGACTGTATGGGGCGCCTGGATGGATCAGTGGGTTAAGCATCCCACTTTGGATCAGGTCACGATCTCGCAGTCTGTGAGTTAGAGCCCTGCATCTGGCTCTGTGCTGACAGCTCAGAGCCTGGAGCCTGCTTCAGATTCTGTATCTCCCTCTTTCTTTGCCTCTCTCTCTCTCTCTCTCTCTTAAAAATAAATAAGCATTAAAATAAATTAAAATAAATATTGTACCAAGAGACAAAGAAGGATACTAAATAATCATAAAGGGAACAATCCAACAAAAAGATACAACAATTATAAATATTTATGCACTCAACATGAAAGCACCCAAATACAAAAAACAGTTAATAACAAACATAAAGAAACTAATCAGTAGGAATACAATAATAGCGGACTTTAACACCTACTTAGATCAATGGACAGATCACCCAAACATAAAATCAACCAGGAAACAGTGTCTTTGAATGATATATTGGACCAGATGGATCTTGCAGATACATTCTGCTAGATCAGAAATAAACAAATAGAAACTAAAAAAAAACAATGGAACAGATCAATGAAATCAGGAGCTGGTTCTTTGAAAAAAATCAACAAAATTTATAAATTTTTAGCCAGACTCATTAAAAGAAACAGAGGATTCAAGTAAACAAAATTAGAAATGCAAGAGGAGAAATAACAACCAACACAACAGAAATACCAACAATTATAAGAGCCACAGCAATCAGAAAACAAAAAGGAATAAAAAGGATCCAAATTAGTAAGGAAGAAGTAAAACTTTCACTATTTGCAGATGACATGATACTATTCAGATAGAAAACCCAAAAGACACCACTATAAAACTGCTAGAATGGATAAAGAAATTTAGTAAAGTCAAAGGATACAAAATCAATCCACAGAAATCTGTTGCATTTCTTTTTTTTTTTAAGGTTCTTGTCTTTTTTTTTTTTTTCCCAACGTTTATTTATTTATTTTTGGGACAGAGAGAGACAGAGCATGAACGGGGGAGGGGCAGAGAGAGAGGGAGACACAGAATCGGAAACAAGCTCCAGGCTCTGAGCCATCAGCCCAGAGCCTGACGCGGAGCTCGAACGCACAGACTGCGAGATTGTGACCTGGCTGAAGTTGGACGCTTAACCGACTGCGCCACCCAGGCACCCCAATCTGTTGCATTTCTATACACTAATAATGAAGCAGCAGAAAGCGATATTAAGAAAACAATACCATTTACAATTGCACCAAGAATAACAAGATACCTAGGAATAAACCTGACCAAAGAGGTGAAAGACCTGTACTCTGAAAACTATAAAACACTGATGAAAGAAATTGAAGAGGACACAAAGAAATGGAAAGACATTCCATGCTCATGAATTAGAAGAGCAAATATTGTTAAAATGTCTATACTACCCAAAGCAATTTAAAGATACAATGCAATTTCAGTCAAAATACCAATACCATTTTTCACAGAATGAGAACAAACAACTCTAAAACTTGTATGGAACTACAGAAGACCCAAAATAGCCAAAGCAATCTTGAAAAGTAAAAATAAAACTGGAGTAATCACAATTCCAGACTTCAAGTTATATTACAAAGCTATAATAATCAAAACAGTGGCAAATCTTACCATTTGCAGCAACAGATCAACAGAACAGAATATAAAGCCCAGAAATAAATCCACAATTATATGGTCAATTAATCTTTGACAAAGGAGACAAAAATATGCAGTGGGAAATAGTCTCTTAAAAATGGCACTGGGAAAACTGAACAGCTACATGCAAAAGAATGAAACTGAACCACTTTCTTACCCCCCCCCCCACACACACACACAAACTCAAAATGGATTAAGAACCCAAGTGTAAGACTGAAACCATAAAAATCCTGGAAGAGAACACAGGCAGTAATTTATCTGACATTGGCCATAGCAACATTTTTCTAGATTTATCTCCTCAAGCTTTGGAAACAAAAACAAAAATAAACTGTTAGACTACATCAAAATAAAAAGCTTCTGAACAGCAGGGGGATCTGGCTCACTCAGGTGATAGAACATGAGACTCGATCTCAGTGTCTTGAGTTTGAGCCCCACATTGGGGATAGGGATTACATTAAAAAAAATAATAAATAAATAAAATCTTAAAAAAAAAAAAAGCTTCTGCATAGCAAAGGAAACAGCCAGTAAAACTAAGACAACCTACCAAATGAGAGAAGATATTTGAAAATGATATATCTGATAAAGGGTTAATATCCAAAATATATAAAGAACATATACAACTCAACACCCAAAGAAAGTAAATAATCCAATACAAATGGGCAGATGACACAAACACATTTCTCCAAAGACATCCAGATGGCCAACATCATTACCATTAGGAAAATGGAAATCAAAACCATAATGAGATATCATCTCACACTTGTCAGAATGGCTAGAATCAAAAACACAAGAAACAAGCAATGGCGAAGATGTGAAGAAACAGGAACCCTCGTGCATTGTTGGTGGGAATGCAAATTTGTGCAGCCACCGTGGAAAATAGGATAGAGTTTCCTCAAAAAAATTAAAAATAGAATTGCCATATGATCCTGTAATTCTACCACAGGATATTTACCCAAAGAATATGAAAACACTAATTCTAAAATATATACATACCTCTATGCTTAATGCACCATTATTTACAATAGGCAAATTATGGAAGCAACCCAAGTGTCCACTGATAGACGAACATATAAAGAGGCGGTGTATATATACAATAGAGTATTACTCAGCCATAAAAAAGAATGAAATCTTACCATTTGAAACAACATAGATCAATCTAGAGGGTATAACACTAAACAAAATACATAAAAATATGTAAAAATACAAATCATATGTACAAGTACAAATACATACATGCAAAATCATAAAAATACAAATACCATATGATTTCATTCATATGTGGAATTTTAAGAAACAAAACAATCAGGGGCGCCTGGCTGGCTCAGTCAGTTAAGCATCCAACTTCGGCTCAGATCATGATCTCACAGTTTGTGAATTCGAGCCCCATGTCAGGCTCTGTGCTGACAGTTTAGAGCCTGGAGCCTGTTTTGGATTCTGTGTCTCCCTCTCTCTCTGCCTCTCCCTCACTCATGCTCTATCTCTCAAAAATAAATAAATATTTTTTAAAAAGAAACAAAACAATCAGACAAAGAAAAAAGGACAGAAACCAAAAAACAGGCTCTTAAATATATAAAACAAACTGGTAGCTATCAGAGAGGAGGTGGTTGGGGGGAGGGGGTGAAGTAGTAAAGGGGATTAAGAGTATACTTGTCATCATGAGCACTGAGGAATGTATAGAAGTGTTGTGTCACTATATTGTATAGCTGAAAGTAGTATGTCACTGTATGTTCATTATACTGGAATTTTTAAAAATTAGGACTTCAGAACGGATAGTGGTATTGGACTTTTATACAAGTAAAGTAAGTAATCATACAGGCTACTGATTTTCAAAGGTTCCTATTCATGATGGATGGTCTATAAGATTTAGAGCCTTCATTGTTTTAACGCAAAGCTTGATTCCACTTTAAAGAAACTTGAGTTGCAGTAATAGGACTAGGCAATGTGATAAACTATTTTCAAATATTCCTACCTCAGAGAGAATAAGTTTAAAGGCTTTTTTGTTTTTGTTTTTTGACAGAGTTTTTATGAGAGGAAAAAAAGTAGACTGGTGGCACTTTAAATTCAAGGGAACAGGAAACAGACACCAGTGGAAACTTTCAGAATACAGAATTGTTTGATTGAGGGTCCCAAAAACAAACTTCACAGGTATCAGTTTTTCTTTTTTTTAATTTTTTTTTCAACGTTTATTTATTTTTGGGACAGAGAGAGACAGAGCATGAACGGGGGAGGGGCAGAGAGAGAGGGAGACACAGAATCGGAAACAGGCTCCAGGCTCTGAGCCATCAGCCCAGAGCCCGACGCGGGGCTCGAACTCACGGACCGCGAGATCGTGACCTGGCTGAAGTCGGACGCTTAACCGACTGCGCCACCCAGGCGCCCCCACAGGTATCAGTTTTAACCAGGGTACTGGGTGGGGGAAATGGACATGCAGAAAACATGAAAAACACTTTGATATAAAAGGACAAAGTTAATGTAGATTGCATAAAGGAGATGGTAAATGTGAAACATAACTGTAAAGTTATTTAAAGACTAATATTAGTTAGACCATTAACAGAAGTAAAGCAGTTATAAGAACCCATTTTAGAGGTAAGTGAAAGCCTGTGATTTTCTGTTCAGGTACACTTATGCTACAGACAGTTGAAAATGTGTAATTGTGGCAAGGGCAAAAACAAGATGACTAATGCAGATTTGGAAGTCATTCAATATAGAAGTACTAGCTGACATCATGAGAGGTACATGTGGGAAACAGAGAGCAGAGAACGTGGCTTTGGCTTTGGCAAACAGGAATGGGAATGGGATTAAAGAGTGGCATGGGAGCTAGCAAATGATACAGAAAAAGGGCAAAGAAAGAAAACAGGAAAGCACATTGCTATAGAAGTCAATAAGGAGAGTTTTTTAAAAATCAATAATCAGCATTATCAAATGTCTAAAGGAGTCAAAGTGGGTAAGAACTGAGGAAAGTTCATTAGATCTGGAAAAAGATATCATAATTAATCTTTGAGAAACTCAATGTACTGGGATAATAACAAATATAAAACAGACATGAAGTGATTAAGTGTTAAGATGTCATGGAAAAGAATGATCTGGGCAGAAGAGAAACACAGCAAAATGGTAAGAAATGATGTCCCAGTGTACAAAGGAGGATATAATCAGAGCTAACAACCTGCTGAATTTGAATTTCAAAGGCAGAATGAGGAAGGAAGGAGGGTGAGCAATGAAGCACTGTCAAAAAAAAAATGAAAACCTAAAGTTCAAGATTTCAGTGGTTTCTTTTTGGTAAAATTGATGAGAGATCATAGTAAAGTCCTCAGAAGTAGACAATAATAGAAAACATGAGGGCTGCAGAAATAAACGAGAATTTGCCTAAACCTCATGTTTCCTGAGCTGGGCTGTGTTTAATCTAGATACTTTGTCTGTACCAGGTATGATATCGTCTGTGTATGAAGAAGAAGTGATGGCCACAAGGAGGCTACCCAGTATACTCTCTGTGTCCCTTCCTCCAGCCTTTAGATCCTATTCTCAGTGACACAGACAAAAGCCACCCAGCCGCCCCCCCCCCCCCCAGTGTTTGATGCCACACTACTTACAGGACGACTTCAAGGGAGGAAATATGTTGGTTTGGGAGATGTGGCAGGGCAGAGGAATGAAAGTAAAGAACTACTCCTCTCAGTGTGTGTGAGGGTATCTAACAATCTGATACACAGACAGTCTTGTGGGTTCTCTCCAAAACCTTGCTGGAACAGGGCCATGTAGAGGGAAGATCACAATAAAAATAAATTGCCATATTACTATCCATTGAGTGATATTTAACTGTTAACTATCCTAGGCCAACATTTCCAGTATAGATGTCCATTGAAAACTAGCTTAATGTGACATTAATAGAAATCCCATGAAAAGGGTTCCAAGGTCAGAAAATTTTAAGAACCACTGAATTAAATAAAGTTAAACAGGCTTCCTTACTGCAGGATTTCTCAGAGCCATATTTCTCAATATGTTAATGCCGTATTTTAAGTCTCCAAGATGGATTCCTTATTTCCCAGATCTCTGTGACCATAAAACACTTTTTTTCCATGTTGCATCTAGAGGGGACAGTGAGGAATTCTTCAGTAGTGCCCATTGATAATAACTCTGGTGCCTGTAGTCTCAGAGCTGGTGCCCTCATGTACCCTTGAGGGATGAAAATCAGTGGGCATAGATCCAACATAATCAGTGGGCAGTTTTTGTCTCTTCCTGGGACAGACAGATATATAGGGTAATATGTGAGGGCCTGCCAAAATATACCAGACCTACTGATCACCATACACTCCTACTGATCCATGAGGGGGACAAAGGATCATCAAAGAAAAGACCCAGGGAGCATCCTTGGAGCAGATAGCAACTACACTAACACTCATCTAGCTGTAAACATTTTGGCATCCTTCACTCATTCAAATCTTCACACAGTTTTAGGAGTATCCAAGATAGAAACTATTAACCTTATTTACAGATTTTTTAAAAAAAAACAGAAACAACTGAAGTTCATAAAAGTTAAGACACCTTCCCAAGGTCATTAAGCTTGTAATTAGAAAAACAAAGTATCAAACCAAAGTGTTCTAATTTTGAGGGCAATGATTTTCCACTGCACTAGGAAAACAAACAGCTTGAGGGCACAATAGTATGTTTTATACAAACAACAGTCCCAAGTTTTGGAAGGAGGAGGGGGAAAATCTTTTGCTTTGCGGATGGTGGCAAAGGGTAGGGGTTTTATCCCAGGCCCTGGCATCAAATTCCAGAATGATATAACTTTGACTCTTGACAGGTATTTTCTCAAGAAGAAGGAATAATGTGTTTTCTAGAAACTGATAGATTAAGACTCAAAGGGAGATTTTAAAATGCAGATAAGTTGTTACATTAAGTTACTGTGGTAGCTTACTACAGTAAGTTACTACTAATAAGTAGTTACACTGAAGGGCAGAAAGCATAAAAGAGGTGGGGGCGGGGAGAAAGAAAAAGGAAAAATGCCAGAACTGGCCAGTAATTCTCATGGGAAAATAATTTGTAATTTGGCTAGAAGCAATATTAGTATCTTCACTGTCTGAATACCAAGGCCCAGGGTATCGGATAATAAAGTGTTCATCCATGAGCAGTTTAAAAGCTTACACACTTGTGGAGGACCCAAAATTCAAAAGGATGACTGCTTAAAAGAATGATGATCTTTATCCATTCATCCGTTGATGGACATTTACGTTCTTTCCATAATTTGGCTATTGTTGAAAGTGCTGCTATAAACATTGGGGTACAAGTGCCCCTATGCATCAGCACTCCTGTGTCCCTTGGGTAAATTCCTAGCAGTGCTACTGCTGGGTCATAGGGTGGGTCTATTTTTATTTTTTTGAGGAAACTCCACACTATTTTCCAGAGCGGCTGCACCAGTTTGCATTCCCACCAACAGTGCAAGAGTTTCCCATTTCTCCACATCCTCGCCAGCATCTATAGTCTCCTGATTTGTTCATTTTAGCCAATCTGACTGGTGTGAGGTGGTATCTGAGTGTGGTACTATATGGCAATGAGAAAGAACGAAATATGACCTTTTGTAGCAACATGGATGGAAATGGAGAGTGTTATGCTAAGTGAAATAAGTCATACAGAGAAAGACATATACCATATGGTTTCACTCTTCTGTGGATCCTGAGAAACTTAACAGAAGACCATGGGGGAGGGGAAGAAAAAAAAAGAGGTTGGAGAGGGAGGGAGTCAAAACATAAAAGACTCTTAAAAATTGAGAACAAACTGAGGGTTGATGGGAGGTGGGAGGGAGGGGGGTGGGTGATGGGTATTGAGGAGGGCACTTGTTGGGATGAGCACTGGGTGTTGTATGGAAACCAATTTGACAATAAATTTCATATTTAAAAATAAAATTAAATTAAAATAAAAAAAGAATCATGATCTAAGAAGCAATCTTGAGAATATTACTAGATCTAAAAAATAAAACCTAACAGGGAAAATGTAATATATTGGACTTAAATCCAAAAGAATCAGCAAGTTCATGATGGGCGTATGTACTAAGTAGCAACCTGTATTAAAAAGAACAATAGATTTTAGCTTGTAGCCTATTCTATGTGCATCAACAGCACAACACGGCCACAAAAGCTATTACAGATTATATTTTTCACTATAATTGACACTTTAAGCTGCCAAAAATCACAGTGTTTAAAATAATAAAATTGTACTTCATAGTCATGCCAAGGCTGATGAGGTGTTGAAAGGCTTTTCTGTGCAGCTCTAGGTCCTGTGGTGACTCAGGACCTAGAGCTGCCTCCACTTTGTAGCTGTATCATCTGAATCGCATGATTCCCAAGGTGAGGCCTTTGGACTATATTGTTATGGATCATACTTGGAGGTGGCTTACATCATTTCTATTCATATTCCATTGGCAAGAATTAGTCACATGATCACATTTAGTAGCACAGGACAATGAAATGTTCATAAATGTATATTTATTACCTAAGCACTAACAATCTCTGCCACATAAACTCTAAAAATATTTAGCAAAATATAGCATGCAGAATGAGAGAGGTAATTGTCAGTTTTCTTTAGGGCTCTGATCAGGCCTCACCTGGCACTCAGATACTCAGCTTTAGTCACTCTAAAAAAGATTCTGAAACACTGAACCATGTTCCAAGGAGGACAACAGAACAACGAGGCCAAAATATTATCATATGGGGAATAGCTATAGGAAATAGAAATAGTTAACCTACTGATGGGTCCAAGGAGACATGGTAGCTGTCTTCCAGCATATAAATGACTGTCACTTAAAAGAAATGTTAAAGTTCTACTTCAAGGTCCCCTGTGGTAAAATTTAGCAAGTTTTGTAAAAGCGAGATCTGGCCAAGGACAGAATGCAGTGCCTCTGTATGTCATTCTCCCTTTACTGGAGATGTTCAAGCACACCTTGAATCACCAGTTGCTGATTGCCCAGATACAGTTGACCCTCATTATTCATGGATTCTGTATTTGTGAACTTGCCTACTCACTAAAATTTATTTTTAACCCCCAAATCAATACTCTTGTGCTTCTGTGGTCATTCACAGACATAAGCAGAGAAGCAAAACATTTGAGTTGCCCAACATACATGTTCTCAGCTGAGGTCAAACAAGCTGGCACACTGCCTTCTTATTTCAGCTTTTATATTATAAACACATGTCCTTTTTCAGTCTAGTTAGTGACACGTTTTTCACATTTGTGTGCTTCTTGTTGGTGATTTCACTGTTGAAAATAGCCCCCAAGTGTAGTGCTGAAGTATTGTCTGGTATTCCTAAGCACAATGTCTCTTACAAAGCAAATAGGAGCATTAGATAATTTTCATTCAGGCATGAGTTTTAGTGCTGTTATCCATGAGTTGAGTGTTAATGAATAAATAATATTTATTAAATAAGGTGTCTTTAAACAGAAATACATATAAAACAAAGTTATATATTGATCACTTAATGAAAATACTGTTAACAGAGGTCCACAGGAACCTAACCTTTTATTTTACCTAGGAGCAAGGGTTTAATAGTTGCTAATTCAATGTTCATGATGACTATACAGAACATAACTACCTCAACTGTGAAAATTAACTTTACAAATTAAAAAACAATAATAATCTTAGCTGACAATTACTGCACACTTATCAAGCAACAGGAATTATAGCAGGCACTCTATAAGGATTGTCTTCTTTAATTTCTATAATAATCCCATGAAGCCAGTAGTTTACCCCTTTAACAAATAAAAAATGTAAAGATTTAGACTTATCTAAGGCCCCAGAATTCAAACTCTAACAGCCTTACTCCAAAACCTATAATCTTAATCCCTGCACTGCATGGAGTCTCACTACTTTTCCCACCCTGAACTGGTAAGACTTTTGCCTGAATCACAAACAAACCATGCCTGAAACCTTTGGTGTTGATTATCTCATTTCTCTCCCTCCTTTTTTTTTGTGAAAAAAAAATCACACAATAATACTATGAGAGGTTATTTTTCCATTAGACATACATAAAAACTGGGAGCCTATATACATTGCATTGCTTTCCAAGCCTCAGATGTACAGCATCCATCAGCCCTTTAATAGTTCATTGGTAAGAAGACCAAGAACGTTGCCAAACATCCCTCCTCCTTGCAGACCAAAAGAAGTACTCACTGTTTACTTCCACAACAATATCTCTCTCTACCCATAGCCCCACTGCTGCAGTAGGAAAGAAAGGGAAAGAGACTGAAATATAGTACATCAGCCCTCCCTCCAGGTCCCTAGATCACTGAGGGCAGTGCTCTCCCTATGTCCTGTTGTTTCATCTTTCTGGGAGCCCTGAGTAAGGAATGGCGATATAACCAGGATGTTGAATAGGCAGCATTCATGAAATACAATCAGCAAGGATCTTTGCTTTGCCTTCCACTACACTTTTAAATTTTATTCAGTGGAGGGAAGTTCTTCCTCTCACAGATGCAACCTTGGGCAATACCATACATTTTCAGTTCGATGTCAGATTACAAAATGACCCCAAGTGATGTTAGGTCACAAGAACAGGCTCAATTTGTCAATCAGATTATCTTGTCCTATCTTTCCCTTCCTGTCTCTGTCTTACACTTCCAAACCCTCGTCCCCATCTTACTGTCTTGCCATGGCTATAGTAGGGGAAGGTAAGAGAAAGAAGGTAGAAAGAAAGGTTTTATTTGATAACATTGCAACACATCTTCATGTTCTCTGTGTCTGTCAAGTGTTTAACACACTTATTTTTGAGGCACATTTGAGAACGCCTTGGGGATTCTCAAGAACTGTGATCCTCTGTTCTTGCCACTTCTGACTCAAGCAGTGCATCTCCAATCTGTCTGGTCACCAGATTCCTTCTGCAGCTGCAAGGATTCCATCAGTGACCAAAAGTTTGCTCTGTCCACTGAGGTGCCATCAGTCATCCATGCCAACTCTCCCTCATGCATGATTCATACCATGAGAAATCCTTGTAAATTTTTTATCTGAACAAATTCAGAGTATATAGGCTAATCCCAGTGTATCAGAAACAATTCATTCCTCCAGTGCCAAGACAGCTGGGCAGCCCATCCATCATATTCTAGATTCCCCATGCAGAAAGCAGACACCTGTCCATGGTACCTGGCTAACTTCAGGGGGCACATTTTAAAATCTCCAAGTAGTCTTTGGGAATGCAAGCTGGTGCAGCCACTCTGGAAAACAGTATGGAGGTTCCTCAAAAAACTAAAAATAGAACCACCCTATGACTCAGCAATTGCATACTAGGCATTTATCCACGGGAAACAGATGTGCTGTTTTGAAGGGACACATACACCACCTGTTTATAGCAGCAGTATCAACAATAGCCAAAGTATGGAAAGAGCCCAAATGTCCATTGACGGATGAATGGATAAAGAAGATGTGGTATATATATACAATGGAGTATTACTCGGCAATCAAAAGAATGAAATCTTGCCATTTGCAACTCCGTGGATGGAACTGAAGGGTATCATGCTAAGTGAAATTAGTCAGTCAGAGAAAGACAAAAATCATATGACTTCACTCATATGAAGACTTTAAGAGACAAAACAGATGAACATAAGGGAAGGGAAACAAAAATAATATAAAAACAGGGAGGGGGACAAAACAAATGAGACTCATAAATATGGAGAACAAACTGAGGGTTACTGGAGGGGTTGCGGGAAGGGGGATGGGCTAAATGGGTAAGGGGCACTAAGGAATCTACTCCTGAAATCACTGTTGCACTATATGCTAACTAATTTGGATGTAAATTTTTAAAAACTTAAAAAATTAAAAATAAAATAGAATCTCCAAGTAGTCTTGTTGAAGGTCAGAAGCAAGAGCAGGCACCTTCTAACCCCCTCCCTGGATGATAGAGGGGGCAAAGCTCACAACTCATCCAGCACCTTTCTCCAAAGAAATCCTTTACAAAACAACAACAACAACAAACAAACAAGCAAACCCTGCCTACAAACATCAAACCTCGCAACTCTTTTCAATACGCAAAGTGAGTAAAGGATTGAAAAGTCATAAAACCAGGTTTTAAGCACCTACTTTGAAATTCCAAACAGATGCTCTGTCTCACAATTCATTCCGGTGTCTGATATCGATCATATCTTGGTACCTTAGTTAAGATTCCAATTTAACATTTTGTATACATATATATTCCTTTTTCCCAAGACATAAAATGTATTTTCCAACCACTCAAGAATTTCAAAGGCATGGTTCTACGTGGATGCCATGCCATAAGCCATTTGCAGCTATGCAAAGTAGTCTTTAAATTTTTAAATTTGTTTTGTCTTCTAAACTCACACAATTACAGTAATTGGAAAAATATGAAAGAAAGCAATAAACTTTTTACATAATTATTTCCTAAAGAGATAATGAAAATTCTTCTCTCAAACGTAAACCTGAAGGTTTAACAAGGGATGAAGTCCCTCATGTATTGGGTATATGTTCTGCAAAATAAACTAGCACAGCACTTTTATCCAAAATGGCTATTAAATTTTGCCTAGGTAGGTATTGTTTTGACAACTTCTATTTCTCAGGGACCAACTCCATTTTTTTCTCCTTGTTTCAAGGTCAGTGATTAGTTCTTTATCTTCATATGTTTACATTAAAAAAAATCATTAAGGTTTAAAAAGGGCATAACTCCTCAAGCAATTCTTAACCTAGAGTCATTTCTCATTTTTTAAATTCTTCTTCCTTTTTTAAATATGGAATCAGAGCTAATAATTTTTTCTCTTAATTCTTCAGTTTTAATAGGGTCACAAAAAGCATTTGCCCTGACTCTTGCAGAACACAACTATTCTTCTTTCCACATTGAGGTGCTTAAGTCACCTCAGTCCTCCCCTTGTACCTACAGCACATTATTCTCCAACCTAAAGGGTAAAGCCCCTGGAGTTATCAAAGAACTTCAGAGGGCATCTAGATACTAATGAGGCTGGACAAGAGTTCATGAGGCTTGGAGTGGCTGCCTATTATGAAGATGCTTGGATAGTATTATTTAAAACTAGCGAAGTTATTTATTTGAATACACACACAGTAAAAACCTTAGGGAAATACATAAAGTGTCTAGACACAAAGCCACAAGATATAAACCCAAAGACAAATTGAGCTTAATCATGTCACCTGCCTCCCATTTAATAGCTTGTGGTTTGCTTTCCATTACTCAGAACAGGGGTCTCCAAAATAAGGTGTGTGAGCCCAGGGGATAAACAAGATGATTCATAAGGGCCTGAGAGTAAAAAGTTACTTTCACAACTTTTATTTTTAGATACCTAAAATATAAGAAAGTAGTTAAGGATCTCTAATATTGTAAATACCACTGATTTCAAGGATTTGACAGTGGAGCCTTCAATCATCCATTTACATGAGCACATTATAACACACTTCAGTTTACATACTCCACGTGAAATGGATTTACAGGTTATATGGAATACTTTTACTAAAATAACCATCACAAGGTGGAAATATGACTTATAGGTCTCTCAAAGAAGTTGTGGATTAAAGAAAATACTAATAAATCCAACGAATAACCAAAAAATGACAAGACAAACATTTCTCCCATTCCCCGTTTGAACTCTCAGTCACCCGTAAAAGGTGGAAGAAACAAGGAGATAGTCAGACTTATCATGGGTTTACTTGACATGAGTTTACTTACAAAAATAAGTACAAAATCTGTTCCTTCTAGGCAACAGTGACAGTGTAAGAGAGAGAAAGAGGAAATAACTTCTTTCCAGGAGAAACATGTGTTTTGGAGAAAGCATTCTGAAAACAAATGTTTAGAATATTTTGTTATATGATTTTTTCTGGAAATGGTATATATCATCTTCAAGAACTGCCGAATCTAGATTTTTTTTTAATGTTTATTTAGTTTTGAGAGAGAGACAGAGACAGAGCTTGAACAGGGGAGGGCAGAGAGAGAGGGAGATACAGAACCTGAAGCAGGCTTCAGGCTCCTAGCTGTCAGCACAGAGCTCAACGCGGGGCTCAAACCCACAAATCATGAGATCATGACCTGAGCCAAAGTCAGACACTCAACCGACTGAGCCACCCAGGTGCCCCTGTATCTGGATATTTAAACTCACAATTTCCTAAACTGTTTAAAAATTTCCAGGTGAACAGTTTCAGTGGCATGAACACATTGTGAACACATTGTGTAAAATATGAAAACAATGCACTTTCAATTCATTTGCATATTGACAAGCAATTGACAGCAGGGAAGGTATAAACATACCAGATGAATTAAAACAAAAACTTTTGCATAATTGGTGGGTAGTTTTGAAAAATAATTTGTAAGTGAAACCAACAGTGTACTTCTTCCACTTGAATCCATGTATCTTTGTGAGTTATCATTTTCAGTTGTGATACCATCAAAACTGCATATTAAAGAAAGCTAATCTGGAAATGATAACTTCAAACAGCAGTATCAGTGTTAAGCCAAGATTTTCAAATAAAATTAGGCATATTAATTAACATCACTCTCATTAAGCACCATCATTATTATAAGACAGCCAAAAGGTATTATGAATCATTAATAACTAAAATAAAAATTATCCTAAATATTCATTTTACTTTCACTTATCTTTTTTAAAATTTCCATATGTGTACATTTTATAATATATACAAATAGTACTAAACAATGTTAATGTAGATAATTTATGGCATATAAATATATTAAGACAAATGCTCAAATTTCTTTACTGAGAGAAAAGATTTTTTTGTGCAAACAAAGCATAAACCACAGGCTTGGGAGCTAAAGTTCAGGCTTCCTGGTCTGGCACAGGTTCCTCTCATTCTAGCAGCCTCTTTTCCTCTCAGTTTCCCCCTCCCCCACCATTGTGCCCATGATCACCAGCACATGTTTTGGTCAGTCTGACTAGCTATCTCCTAAACACACCAAGCTCCCTCATACCTCTGTGTCTCAACCTAGAATGTTTTGTCCTCTCTTGTCCACTAAGAATTCCAACTTTTCCTTTAATACCTAGACCAAATATTACCTCTCCTGCAGAGATATTCTACACTCCCCTAAAAATATGTCAGCAAAGAGATCTGGTTTGTGAGGAAAGATAATAAAAGGGGGAAGGGTGATCTTGAATCTCAGCTCCGCAACTTGATATCTTGATTTCTAGATAGATATGAGGAAGTACTGAAACTTGTTGATCTTTCCTCTTCTATGAAATGGAGATTCTGCATTGCTTATAGCAAGAGTTGTCAGATGTTTTCTGTAAAAGGCCAGATAGTAAATATTTTTGGCTTTGCAGACGAAAGAGTCTCTCTTGTGACTACTCAATTCTGCCTTCATAGCACAATACATATGTATAGACAATACACAAGCAAAGTGACATGGCTGTTTTCTAATAAACCATTATTGATAAAACTGACTAATGGAGGGGCATCTAGATGGCTCAGTAGGTTAAGTGCCCTACTCTTGGTTTCAACTCAGGTCATGATCTCACGGTTTAGGAGTTTGAGCCCCATGTTGGGCTCCTTTCTGATAGTACAGAGCCTGCTTAGGATTTTGTCTCTCTCCCTCTCTCTCTGCCCCTCCCCTTCTCTCTCTCTCCCTCTCTCTCTCTGCTCCTCCCCTGCTCTCTCTCTCCCTCTCTCTCTCAAAATGAATAAATAAACTTACAGAATTTTTTAAATGATTAATGGAAATGAAAATAACAAACCAGATGAACTTAAAAGATATATTCAGAACATTCCATCCTAAAGCAGCAGAATACACATTCTTCTCAAGTGCACATGGAACTTTCTCCAAAATAGGTCACATACTGGATTACAAATCAGGTCTCAACAGATAAAAAAATATGAAGATCATACCATTCATATTTTCAGATCATGATGCTATGAAACTTGAAACTGACCACAAGAAAAAATTTGGAAAGCCCTCAAATACAAAGAGGTTAAAGTACATCCTACTAAAGAATGAATGGTTTAACAAGGAAATTAATGAAAAAATTAAAACATATATGGGAGTAAATGAAAATGAAAACATGACAGTCCAAACCCTTTGGGATGCAGCAAAGGCAGTCAAAGAGGAAAGTACACTGCAATTCGGGCCTATCTCAAGAAGCAAGAAAGGTCCCAAATACACAATCTAACCTTACACCTAAAGGAGCTTGAAAGGAGCAGGAAATAAAGCCTAAACCCAGCAGAAGAGAAACAATAAAGATTTGAGCAGAAATAAATGATAGAGAAACAAAACACACACACACACACACACACACACACACACACACACACACACACAAAACAGTAGAAAGATCAATGAAACTAAAAGCTGGTTTTCTGAAAGAATAAACAAAATTGATAAACCCTTAGCCAGACTTCTCAAAAAGAAGAGAGGACCTTAATAGATAAAATCATCAATGAAAGAGGAGAGATCACAACTAACACCATAGCAATACAAACAATTATGAGAATTCTATGAAAAAATTTATGCCAACAAACTGGGCAATCTGGAAGAAATGGACAAATTCCTGGAAACTCAAAAACTACCAAAACTGAAACAGGAAGATATAGAAATTTTTAACAGGCCCATAATGAGCAAAGAAATTGAATCAGTTATCAAAAATCTCCCAACAAACAAGAATCCTGGGCCAGATGGCTTCCCAGGGGAATTCTACCATACATTTAAAGAAGAGTTAATACTATTCTTCTCAAATTGTTCCAAAAATAGAAATGAAAGGAAAGTTTCCAAACTGATTCTATGAAGCCAGCATTACCTTGATTGCAAAACTAGACAAAGGCCTCACTAAAAAGGAAAATTACAGGCCAATATCCCTGATGAACCTGGATGCAAAAATTCTCAACAAGATACTAGCAAATCAAATTCAACAGTACATTAAAAGAATTATTCACTATGATCAAGTGGGATTTATTCCTGGGCTGCAGTGCTGATTCAATATTCACAAATCAATCAACGTGATATGCCACATTAATAAAAGAAGGGATAAGAACCATATGATCCTTTCAATACATGCAGAAAAAGCATTTGACAAAATACAACATCCTTTCTTGATAAAAACCCTCAAGAAAATAGGGATAGAAGAAACATTCCTCAACATCATAAAAGCATATATGAAAGACTCACACCTAATATCATCCTCAATAGGGGAAAACTGAAAGCTTTCTCCCTGAGATCAGGAACATGGCAGGGATGTCCACCCTCACCACTGTTGTCCAACATAGTATTGGAAGTCCTAGCCACAGCAATCAGAAAACAAAAAGAAATAAAAGGCATATAAATTAGCAAGGAGGAAGTCAGACTTTTACTCTTCGCAGATAACATAATACTCTACATAGAAAACCCAAAAGACTCCACTAAAAAAAATGCTAGACCTGATACGTGAATTCAGCAAAGTTGTAGGATATAAAATCAATGTACAGAAATCAGTTGCCTTTCTATATACCAATAATCAAGCAGCAGAAAAAGAAATCAAGGAATCAATCCCATTTACAATTGCACAAAAAACAATAAGATATGTAGGAATAAACCTAACCAAAGAGGTAAAAGATCTGTGCCCTGAAAACTATAGAAACCTCATGAAAGAAACTGAAGAGGACAAAAAGAAAAGGAAAAACTTTCCATACTCGTGGATCGGAAGAGCAAATATTGTTAAAATGTTGATACTACCCAAAGCAATCTACACATTCAATGCTATCCCTATCAAAATAATGCCAGCATTCTTCACAGGGTTAGAACAAACAATTCTAAAATTTATGGAACCAGAAAAGACTGAATAGCAAAAGTAATGTTGAAAAAGAAAACCAAACCTGGTGGCATCACAATTCCAGACTTCAAGCTGTATTACAAAGCTGTAATCACCAGCATAGTATGGTACTGGCACAAAAACAGACACATAGATCAATGGAACAAAATGTAAAATCCAGAAATGGACCCACAACTATGTGGTCAACTAGTCCCTGACAAAGCAGGAAGGAGTATCCAATGGGAAAAAGACAGAGTCTTCAGCAAATGGTGTTGGGGAAACTGGACAGTGACATGCAGAATAAAATGGGACCACTTTCTTACACCATACACAAAAGTAAATTCAAAAAGTATGAAAGACCTAAATGTAAGAAAACCATCAAATCATATAGGAGAAAACAGGTAACAACCTCTTTGACCTTGGCCACAGCAACTTCTTACTAGACATGTCTCTGGAGGCAAGGGAAAAAAAGCAAAAATGAACTATTGGCACCTCATTAAGGTAAAAAATTTCTGTACAGTGAAGGAAACAATCAACAAAACTAAAACGCAACTGATAGAATGGGAGAAGATATTTATAAATATATTTTGGAAAACTCCATTTCTATTTTATTGGATAAAGGGTTAGTATCCAAAATCTATAAAGAACTTATCAAACTCAACAACCAAAAAAACAAATAATCCAATGAAGAAATGGGCAAAAGACATGAATAGACACTTTGCCAAAGAATACATCCAGATGGCTAATAGACACATGAAAAGATGCACAAATATCATTCACCATCAGAGAAATACTAATCCAAACAACAATGAGATACCACCTCACACCTGTCAGAATGGCTAAAATTAAGAACTCAGAAACAACGGATGTTGGCGAGGATGTGGAGAAAGGGGAACACTTTTGCACTATTGGTGGGAATGCAAACTGGTGCAGCTATATCTGGAAAATAGTATAGAAGTTCCTCAAAAAAATTAAAAATAGAACTACCCTACCACCTAGTAGTTGCACTACTAGGCATCTATCCAAAGGATACAAAAATCCCAATTTAAAGGGGTATATGCACTCCCAATGATTACAGTAGTGCTATCAACAATAGCCAAATTATGGAAAGAGCCCAAATGTTCATTGACTGATGAATAAAGAAGACATGGTATATATACAGGGAATACTACTCAGCTATCAAAAAGAATGAAATCTTGCCATTTGCAACAACATGGATGGAACTAGAGGGTATTATGCTCAGTGAAATAAGTCAGTAAGAGAAAGACAAATATCATATGGTTTCACTCATATGTGGAATTTAAGAAACCAAACAGATGAACAAGGGAAAATAAGATAAAAACAGAAAGGGAGACAAACTATAAGAGATTCTTAAATACAGAGAACAAACTGAGGGTTGCTGGAGGGGAGGTGGGTGAGGGGATGGGGTAAATGGGTGAGGGACATTAAGGAGGGCACTTGTTGGGATGAGTACTGGGTGTTGTATGTAAGTGATGAATCACTGGGTTCTATTCCTAAAACTAATACTACACTGTATGTTAACTAACTTGAATTTAAATAAATTTTAAAAATAAAAATAATTAATTAATTTAAAAAAATAATTAATGGACCAGATTTGGTTCATGGACTATAGTTTGCTAATATCTGCTTTATAGAATTGTGGTGAATATAAAAAGTAACCCGCACAATGTAAGTAAAGCACCTAGCATATAGGGGGCACTTAGTTTATTATGTTGTAGGCCTGAGGAAGCATCAGTATACAAAAACAAACATGATCCCTTCAGGCATGTGGGGGGGGGGTTGATGGATATTAAACAATCACCCAAATTATATAATTAAACCCACCCACCCCCCAACTCCCACCAAACTTCACTTATTCAGACTTAAGTTGATCACTGTCATCAAAGGTCTATGAAAATCTCTTCTGCTGCCTTCTTTGATTTGTCATCGTTCTATGAAGAAAACACGGATGGTGGCATGAGAGTGTGTAGCATGCTCTATGGAAGTGACACTACAACCTCAGAAATGAGGAAGAAAAGAGAGAGAGAAGTGTGTTCCAGGCAGAAACCAACATGCACAAAGGCCCTGAGGAGGAAAACAGTTTGGTTCACCTTGCAACAAGATGAAGGCAGAGTTTGTGGGAGGGGGGAGAGTTTGCAGATCAAGCTGGATAGATAGGGAGGGATCAAGAGACCCCATAGGACATGTAAAGTTTTAGGGATTTCATTCTAAGTCTCAAAAGGAAGGCTTGAATATTCTTCAATGATCACATTTGTATATCCAACATATAGACGTCAGTGTGATTGTTATTATGTAATTATTAATGAGGGCAGCAAAAATATTTTGTGAACTGTTAATAACTAATAACTCTTTTGAAAATAATCCCTCCTTCAAAGTCTCCCCCCAGACTCCTTTGGATTGTGCCATTTCCTTCTGGACTATCTGATTCAGGCCACTGAGTTGTTTTAGTCCTGGAATGAAATATGTGGCCCAAGGTGGAGCACAGGACATTATCTCTACCTCTGAGAAGGACACAGAATGGCAGCAGTCATGGGGAGCGTGCATCACTCAAGCATAGCAAGGGCTCACAGCCTCTAGAGCACGAGAAGCCTGACCCTGTCCCAATGCCATGGGCAGCACTGTGGTAGCATTCTGCTCCACATGACTGCACAAGTAAGCAGTGAACCTCAAGTAGGGCCCAGCACAAGGAACATAGGGTGCTGCATGTCATCTCAGGTGAGGCACCTTCCCTGTCCTCCCCAAACCAGGTATTTAGGGAAACAATTGGCTAGGGCTTTGAAGGGGGAAGCAAGAAGCCTTGTAGAAGCAGAGGAAATGCAAGCCATGAAACTGTGGTTAATAGTACCAGCTGTACTTCAGTTCCATTAGTGGGAAAAGACAAACATTTGGGTTAAGGCATAAAAGAAGAGGATGAAGAAAGAAAGGTAAATGGAAAAGATGAGAATAGAAAGAAAGGAAGAGAGACTAACAGACACAAAGAGGAAATGTACTTATGGTCTTCTCTGCATGAGTGTTACTAAGAGGGAAGAGTAACAAAGGGAACAAGACAACAGCATGGTATATCAAGAAATGAAACCCACAATGGGGATAGAAACAGAAACTGAAAGGGGCAGATAAAGATGGACAGAGCCCAAGGGAGAAAAAGTAAGGTCAATATATTTCTGAAGAGCTTTTTTCAAGCTAAATTGCTTTTATCACATCCAGCTGTTTGTGAACATGAGTCAGTTGTTGCCTGTTATCACTGACCTTTACAATTCTGATTATCTACTCAGCAATTAACTAGTATTCCCCAGACAGTCTTAACTCTGCACTAGAGGAGATAGCCACAACAGGTCCCTGGGTGGAGAAAGAGGGGACAGAATCTGCCAAGAAGGAAATTACCATTCTGGCTGCAGAACATTGATGCCTCATAGGCTTCTTGCCTGTGGCTCTAAAAAATAATAATCATACCATATATTTATTAAACTTAAAAAATACCACCATTTGCAACACAGAAATTGTTTTCCTCCATTTGCCATCCTGCAAACTTAAGACAGAGTTGGGTTAAGTTACAGACTACTAAGGCACAGAGGTGGGAGGTGAATGCCCTTGGCCTGGCCAAGCCACAGTCTCATTCTCACCCACCTTATCTCCTCAGTAACAAGGTAGAAGGTCTGATGCCTTGTAGGACATCAGCCTGGAAACATTTGTTCTTCTGAACTTTCATTTCAGTACAATTTCTTTGATTCCGGTTTCAGGCAATGAGATTAGCAGATGGTTTCTCCAACACAACGCTGAGATCTTGGCATCTCTTTCAAGCACTATTTTTAGATTCTTCTCCTCACCTCCCCCCACTCTCCCACACACACACACATACACACAAGAGCAAAAGGAATTTGAGGCAGAGAGTGTAGACTTACACAAAGAACTTCAGTGGAGGGGCCGACATGGAGATCCTAAACCACTGAGTACTCTTCCTCCTCCAGCTCTATCATACTTAAAACATCCAATACTGAACCCCCAGGTTATTGTGCTCCTCATCACTCAGAGAATGAAACAGTTCCAATATGATGAGAAAGATATAGTTCCAAGCTAACAACATATAAATGTCCTAAGTCTAGAGTCATCACATAATTATCCAAGTTATAAATTCAAATCATCCATGTATTCTATCAATAATGAGAAATTTGCATTTTTGCTTTTATCCACATAGATGAACAATAGGGCCTTTTTTGTTTCTTTGTGGGGGGGTGGGGGCAGGTAGTAAGGAAGAAGAGAAATTAAGGCTACAGTCAATATTGGTTAATATTAAGCAATGATATAAATACAATTGCTCTGAAACTGGAATAGCTCCAGGATGAATTTCATGGAACTCAAGTAGAAAATGTGAATGGATGTAGGGTCCAAATGAGAAGTATGTTGATAGAAGCTGATGCTAAAGCATCAAACTAGGTCACTGCACCCTTTACCAGACATCATTCTAATCAGCTTCAATCAGCATTCAGTCTGGGTGAGAAGAGGAGAAACCCCAAAAACGTCATTGGTAACTATCTAACATTCCTGAGAGGTATTTAAAATCTTGTTCTTGCCTTCATTTCCATGGAAGTGGGGATGCAAATGAGTTCATGTAAATGAAAAGTATAGTTGGCAAAGCCAGGTTGAGGCAAGAGACTTAATCAATGGCCCCCACTGCCAGGTGTCAAAGCCACCACCCAGCAAACATGAGGTACCAGAGATACCAGAATGCATTTTCCTGGCCCTCTTAATCTAGTTTCCCAGGCACAGATAAAACTGGTGTCTTAGGTAGAGATGAAAACTATAGTACAGAATATATATAAGGTTCTTAAGAAACACAACAAGTAAGGGGTGTGTACATGGAGGGATTGGGGGTAAACATAGTTCTTCTTACATATCTGTTAATTTAAATACATCATGGGCAGACTTCCCCCAGCTTCCTGAAGGGGGGGAGAAAAGGCCAAATGGATCATTTGTTCCTTGGCCCAGTCATAAAGTAGAAAGCAGATTACAGGAATGAGTGATGTCACTTGTATCCTCCCTTCTGCATAGGAGAAACACAGGATTTACATATTAGCTTATTTATTCCTCAGTAACAACTGCTTGAGGTAAGCACTATCTTTCAGCCCAATTGTACAGAATGGTAAATGTGGGCTTCAAAAAACTAAGCACCTTACCCAAGTCATGAGCTAATAGGTGGCAGGTAGCAGACAAAAATGCAGATGTTTCTGATTTTAGAACCATGTTTCCTAACTCCTGTCTATACTGCAACACAGAAACTATTCTTCAGTGAAGGAACAGCAATTAAGGTACATTAGTATCATTGAACTTTGATGAGTATGAGACCTAGTATGTTTTCTGATTACAATGACACTGTTAAATTCTGCCATAACAAAGAATTACTTTTTGTTTCTAAAAGAGAAAACTGTCCTGTTTTCCTCTCCTCACCCTCATCACTTCTAACACCAACTTCCAAGAATTATCACAGACCCCACAAGGTATCACAAGTGCCAGGAAACTGCCCTCTCTTGCCACTTCAAATACCAACTGCAAGTCCAGGTAGTCACCTGTACTTCTAACTGACCAGCTATAAATTGGAGTTTCCCACAACCCCCTCCTCAGGTTTGATAATTTACTAGAACAGCCCACAGAACTCAGTAAAGCACTTTACCTGTTTATTATAAGATACAACTCAGGAATAGCCAAATGGAAGAGATGCATAGAGCAAGGTCTTGGGTGGTGTTGGGGTGCATAAAGATTCCATGATCTTTCTGGGTGCACCACCCTTCCAGAACCCCCATGTGTTCCCCAACCTGCAAGTTCTCCAAACCCCCTCAGTTAGGACATTTATGGAGGCTTCATTACATAGGCACGATTGATTAAATCATTGGCCATCAGTGAGTAACTCAAACTCCAGCCCTCTCTCTCCCCAGAGGTTAAGGAGTAAGGCTAAAACTTCCAACCTCTTAAAGATTTGATTGGTTTCCCCTGGCAACCACCCCCATCCTGAGGTTATCGAGGAGACTCCCAGCCACTAGTCATCTTATTGGTATACAAAAAGACACTTGTCACTTCAGAGATTCCAAGGGTTTTAGCATGGGCCAGGAAATGGGGGCAGAGACCAAATATATATTTATTATATCACTGTTTGCTTGTTTGTTTCTTTGTTTTACAGAAAACCCATGGTGCTGAACTAAGTTAATGCATATTAAATTCTTTTTAAAAATCAAGTCCTTGACCTAACACAGAGCCTCATGTTGATACACAATGGGTTTAAGCTGAAAGTTGTGTTCATAATTAAGATTCACTTTGCAAGAAACTAAGCCTGAACACAGAAGTTGCTGTTACTAAAAGTCACATTGCTAACAGTTTTATGAGGCCTCTGAAAATGATCAAGCTAGCTTAGAAGAGAAAGATTTGCCAGAGAGCTGTCCTTGGCAATGCACAGTTCCTTGTTGAAATGAGACGCAACAGGAAACATGAAAATGCAAAGTTCATGGGAATATAACTTATTTAATGGTCAAGACCAACTTATTTGGGATAACAAAGTTAAAATAATGTGTTTCCGGGGGGCGCCTGGGTGGCGCAGTCGGTTAAGCGGCCGACTTCAGCCAGGTCACGATCTCACGGACCATGAGTTCGAGCCCCGCGTCAGGCTCTGGGCTGATGGCTCAGAGCCTGGAGCCTGTTTCCGATTCTGTGTCTCCCTCTCTCTCTGCCCCTCCCCCGTTCATGCTTTGTCTCTCTCTGTCCCAAAAATAAATAAACGTTGAAAAAACAAAAAAAAAAATTTAAAATAATGTGTTTCCGGGCAGTATCTCCCTGTTATATTCTATTACAGAGCAAATTGTTACAGCTACTAGACAAACCTCCTAGAAAAGAAGAGTCAGTATGCTCTCCCAGAATCATTGACATAACCTCAGCTTTAACAGTTAGAGT
Organism: Prionailurus bengalensis; assembly: GCF_016509475.1. Classification (NCBI taxonomy): domain Eukaryota; kingdom Metazoa; phylum Chordata; class Mammalia; order Carnivora; family Felidae; genus Prionailurus; species Prionailurus bengalensis. Next base: position 81,181,076 of record NC_057349.1, on the reverse strand, counting down.
ATATGGTTTCTATTCACAATTACAGACTCTTAGAGACACCCATGTACTCCACATCTATGTCTCTGGAAGAAAAAACCTCTTATTAAATTGATTTGCCCTTTGTCACTGTCACAGATATGTTTTCCCTGTTTTGACAGGTAGTTGTAATTCTATTAGCAGCCCATCGACTTCCCTGTGAAATCGATCTGTGTTGGACTGGCTGGATCCTCTTAAACTGGCTGATTTATTGCTTCTGCATGTTTTTAGAAAAAGAGAGCACGTGCACACTCACAAGTGAGCTAGAGTCAAGGAGCAACAGAGGAAGAAGGAGAGAAAAGGAGACATTCCTCTGTCACCCTAGAGCATAAAGTATCTAAACAATATTTGAAAACAAATCATTTTTAGCTTCACTGTTGGCTGTATCCATGACAGGTGAGCTGTGACCTTTTGTCAGCAGACTACCTGAGATGCCTGCTGATGCTGGCCATATAATTGACTGCCAATTTCCCTTATTAATTTATTTTCCTGTCTCATGTATAAACTAGAAGAAATTGCTCACTTTGAATGTCCTCAATGTTTATCTATCATGTTTGCCTAATTTTTATGTTGTACATCACATCTCCCCATAACCAGAAAATGAGTAGTGTCTCCAGGTGTCCCTCCCTATCTGTGCCTGAAATCTTGCCCATTGGAAGGAAAGCACTCAAGCCAATTTTCAGGAGATCACAGTTTGCCAGAGGTCAGAGCCAGAAATCACCACTGATTTTTTTTTAAAGAACCACATCAGAAAGAAGAAGGAGGAGGAGGAGGAGGAGGAGGAGGAGGAGGAGGAGGAGGAGGAAAGGGAAGAAAGGAAGAGAATGAAAAGGAAAAGAAGGGAAGGGATGAGAAAGGAAGAAAAGGGAAAGGAATGGAGGGAAAGGGAAGGAAAATGAAAAATTAATAAACACCCCTGTCTTAAAGTTCCATCCCAAGATTTGTGATGGAATCAATCAATGCTAAATTAAAATAGCATGGGTAAAGACCAGGCAAACTGATAATAAGTTGATTTTTCCTGATACTAAAGAAAAAAAATTATTGCACAGTTACATTCCATTTCCAACTGAAAATTATTCTAAATATTCTAGTGTTAACTTCATGAACATAAATATGAATATTAACATCTCACAAGTACTGTTTGTAATTTCATCCTTGAGCAATACAGTGAAGAGGCTAATTTAAGCAGACTTACTACTAGAAAATACAGTTAAGTAGGAAAATTCCACTTTTGCACTCTTTCTTCTCCATTTACATATGTATCCCCTATATGTTTAGAGATTTTTGACCAATATGCTCAACTCATTCTTACCTTCTAGGATAACACTGGAGCTTTCTCCGTCTTCTTTACCCAAACCTTTACAGATGTTAGGCCAGCAAAGTGATAAAGTAATGCTTATATAAATGATAAACTAACAAGATTCAGTGTATTAATTCTCCCAGATTTTGCATTTTTACTGGAAATGTTTATAAACACAATACTTTAATCAAAATAGAGACTAATGATGAGAACCCTCACCATCACTGAAGACAGATAAGTGGATGGGGGGATATTTGTCAGCAGGTGTACCTTTCAAAAACCTTCAAATGACACTCTTAGAAAATGTGCTGATTCTAAAACACAAACAGTAACTCTTCTGTCCTACAGAGCCCTGAGAACACTGACAATCCTGTATTGTGCTGTGCTGTCAGCTCAGTTAAGCTGAGACACCCTGAAGCATCCAGATTAAAGTTCACCCAAAGAGAAGTTTGTACAAGACTGGAAGACAGAAGTGAAGTGACAAACTCTGCTCTTGGAAGGTGGCCATAGTTAGACATGGTAGCAAAGAGATGCAGAAGAGTCTGGTAGGGTCCAGCTTATCATCACTCTCCTCTCCTCTCCTCTGCCCTGTTCCCAGCTCTCCTTGACAACAGATGGCCATGCTGGCCAACAGTGACCCCCAGACTCAGCTACAGACCCTCAGAGGTAACAGACACACAGAAGCAATGGCTTCCCGAACACTTTTCCATGGTCTCACTTGGGCAGCTTGATGAGCTTGGCTTCTCAGATCAGGCAACACAGACTTCCCTGCAAGTTCTAACTTGACAATCTTGGCCCATGCTTCAGGCATAATGGTTAGCAACTCCTTCTCAGATCCTCCAACTCCTCTTCACGACTGTACTTCCCCCTTTCCTCCCACATTTGTGTCAGGTCTCATCCCTATTTAAAAAATCTCTTATTCCCCTAATATTCATAGTGCCCTCTGCTTCCTAACTAAACCCTGACTGATACGGTCCCCTGCAGAGGATCTTTATAGAGGCATATCCTACACACGTGAGGCTGTGCACATGTGCAGGATTCACAGCCACAAGCTACTGTCTGTTACCAAGTTCCACAAACGTAAACCAACATTATCTGCCTAAATCTCTGATTTGTGTCATGGGAGATGAAACTTACAATTTGTTTTTTAAGATTGTTTATAATTTTTAAAGCTGAGCCTAATTTTCAATGTGTGCTCTCTATGCATCAGCTAAATTAAGGAAGTAGATTCAACTTTCAAAAACAAATTACTAATGGAGTGATCATCAACAACCATCTTAAAACCCCAAGCTAAATAGATCATACTATACCATTTGTCCTCTTAAGTAAGGTCCTAGGTCATGAATATTTATAGTTTCTGATCAATATTAGTCCTAAGTCAGAGGTTGAAATACTTTAGATCTCAGGACACAGAGTACTTAGGACAAAAACAGATCCCAGAGTGTGTCCTAGCTAAAATTTTGAACAAGTTGGGAGGAGAGGAGCATCACTTTGTTTTGTTTTATTGTGGTAAGAATACTTAACATGAGATTTATCTTCTTAACAGATTTTTAAGCGTACAATACAGTATTATTATATATAGGCACAACATTGTACAGCAGATCTTCAGAACCTATTTATCTTGCATAACTAAGAAGCATAGGCCACTGATCACATCCCCCAAGAAGCCAGTGTTTAACTTATGGCTTCCAGATATCATGATAACAGACTTGACTTAAGATGGAATCATATCTAACACTTATGTGTCAAACAGAGATGCTATCCATTCACAATTGCTATTCAAATTTAAAATGAAATACATAGATACTTATTTCTAATTATTTATATTAAACTTGTATATTCTTGTAATGAAGAAAGAAGTGACTTGAGAAAAGTGTTGGAAGGAGACCAATGCAGTATGAATAATGGGTAATCCACAAAGAAAAGCAGAAAATCAAGCACTGGGTAGTAAGTAGATGGAATGGAGGTACAAAGAGATAATAAGGAAGGCCTGGAGATGTAAGAAAAGGGGAGAATTTACACGCACCCATCTATACATATACATGCTGATTATAAAGTGTAAGGGCCAAGGGGATTAGGAGATAAACATTGGGAGGGATAGACTGGTCAGCCTATAAATGCTGCCTTTGGGCCTGAGACTCACAACTAGGACAATCAGATTTGGTCAGGGCCTGGCTTATACTGCAATGGAAAGGTGACCTATGAAGGTGACTTGCTCTAAGACACCTCTTAAAGGGACCTGCTTCTGGCACTTACCATGACGATAACAAAGTAAAACTTCAGAGAGGAAAACATAAACTTCTTCCGTGAATTTTACTCCCATTTGCTGTATGGACTGAAGAAAAACAATCAAAGAACCTCATCAATAATATACCATAATCAGAGAACTCTAATTACAATTTTTTTTTTCGTAGTGGGCTAATTTTTAAAATCTTATCTTTAAAACCATTGAGGCTAGGGGCGCCTGGGTGGCGCAGTCGGTTAAGCATCCGACTTCAGCCAGGTCACGATCTCGCGGTCCGTGAGTTCGAGCCCCGCGTCGGGCTCTGGGCTGATGGCTCAGAGCCTGGAGCCTGTTTCCGATTCTGTGTCTCCCTCTCGCCCCTCCCCCGTTCATGCTCTGTCTCTCTCTGTCCCAAAAATAAATAAACGTTGAAAAAAAAATTAAAAAAAAAAAAACCATTGAGGCTAGAAAAATAATATAATATGCAGAGATTTTCTTGTTTGCCATTAAAATCAAGTGCTGATAGAGTGCTCAATATTGTACAAGCCATACTGACAAGCATAATAGCTGCCTCTGAAAAAAGCATTTTTCAGAACATCACGAAAGAGCACAATAAAAGAACCAAACTTCTCTGAAGTTACTTGGGTGTCAGATTACATCTGCAAAATCAAAATTATATCCCAATATTCTTGTCTGATTTTTAATTTGCTTCAAGCCAAATAAACATGAATAATGAGAAAGAAATCTCAGCCTAGGAGCTGATAACATCATAAACTACGTAAAGGACACTTGGTTGGTTTCTGTCATAAAATTCCATCATAAAATCACACCTGCATGAAAAAAGTTTTTGCCAGTTTCTGCCTTTTCCCCTCAAAATAGCCATCTCTGCCAAAGGACATTCAGTTTGATGCCAGGAACTATCAGTTATTAGGGCTTGTCAGCAGTCAGAAATCATTCAGATATATTTCCTGCACCCTCCCGAAGCTATAAATAAAAACTGTACACTACCACCTACTGAACAAAAGTATTTGGGCTTAAATGACAGCAGTCAGGATTTAGGTTAGATAGAAATAAATATTTTGTGATGTGGGAAGTTAAGATATTGGAAAGGGTCATATTGAGAGAGACTAGAGACACCCCCCCCCCACCTCTCTAAATGACTTGAAAACAAGATGTATTTTTCTCCAGGATCCCACAAATCAAGAGCTGAGGTATATAATAACAAAAAAAAATATTGTATCTATTCATTGCTCTATAGGTTATCAGATCCTACAATACTATGATCAAATCAGAAAAGCAACATGGGGAAACTTAGTCCTCATCCTCCTTCTTCCATAAACTGTAAAACCTTTCACATCGTAACACCATTTCCCATTAATCAAAATCACCAGAGAGGGAGGCAAACCATAAGAGACTCTTAAATACAGAGAACAAACTGAGGGTTGCTGGAGGGGAGGTGGGTGAGGGGATGGGCTAAAGGGGTGATGGGCATTAAGGACGGCACTAGTTGGGATGAGCACTGGGTGTTATATATAAGTGATGAATCACTGGGTTCTACTCCTGAAACTAATACTGCACTGTATGTTAACTAACTTATATTTATATAAGTTTTTAAAAATCACCCATAAATGTGGTTATTAACAAGCTTGATAACAGAAATCCAAGAATAATAGAAAGATCCCTGGACTCTAGGTCAAGAGATCTGGGTTCCAATTTCAACACCACTCTACTAGCTGTGTGATCTTATAATAAATCAATTAACTGCTCTAATCTCAAATTATTCATGAGTAAAATAACTTCTTCCCTACCTACATCACAGGTAATGTCTATGAAAGTGCTTTGTAAACTGCAAAACGTAAGTAATGTGATGGTGTCACTATCACTACATGACAAGTATCTGTACAATCACATCCAAATCACAGAAAAGCAGATTGTGCTCAGTTAATAAGAAGATATAACACAGATTCAGTGGAATAGTAAGCAAACACCAACATAATAGGGGCAAGGAACAAAAACCAACTGAAGTGTTTACTCAAGTTGTTATTGAACAGATGAGAATCACAAGGTCTCTGCCATACTTCATATTCTCTGGGTCTCCTGTGTTTTAGGAGACAGATTTGTCCCTTTCAGCTTTTCAATACTTGATATGGTTTTCCACCACTTTTGATACACTGAGAATCACTGTGCTAAAGCTTACTGACATCCAGCTCTCAGGAGTCTAGACTCTGGTTTGACCTTAGAGAATATAGAATATGAATCATGACTCTCTGTCATAGGCCCATAAGGGCCTACATTTAAATTCTGAATGTAGGTTGGCCTATCTTTGCTCCGTGGTGCACTCTTAATCTGGAAGGCTTTAAACTTTTTGAATGCAGTCGCCTGGAAAAATAAACTTTCTCATAATTAGGAGATAACAAAACCCCAGAGATATCAGAGAAACTCATATAGAAATTCATATAGAATCACACAGCATTTTTGTAATGCACTTGTCACAGTAATTAAAATTACTTCAAGGTGCCTTGCAAAATATGAAAGTACTACATAATAATTGCAAAAACAGGTAAGTATTTGATGACAGATATGGAAAAAAGATGAGGTGTGGCAGATAACTTCTCTTTTCTTTTGAGGTCTAATATAATAGAAATAAATTGTAAAGTCCAAAGAGGCATTCAAATTTCAAAACTCAGCTGCGGACATAACCAAGTACTTTATGGTCTATTTTGTGGCTTCTTTCTTCACAAAATTCATTGAATCTGTTTTACACTTTGACCATTAAAACAATATATAACTTGAAATTGCACTACATTTCTCCAGTAGTTAAAAGAGGCATCCTTAAAATGAAGATGCTTTTATGATAGCAAAGATGACTCAACACCTAAATGCATGATTTCTATTGATGATATCTGAACCCATATTGCTCAAATTGGCAACTGCATATAAATACACCAAAAATAATTCAAGGGCTAATTTTCTATTTAAGAGACTATGTAGTCTCTTCAATTACCCATACCCATTCTGGTATATGATTTTTAATCATCTTAGATTATCCCTCCAACAGAGGCCTGGCTTTATTATTTTGCCTTGCTATTTCAAACATTGAGGTTATAGTCTGTTCCTTATTTTGAAAAACGTGTGTGCTCCTGAAAGCTAATAAACCAATGTGTATTTACAATGTGTTAGGTTTCATACTCTGTTAGGCAGTAGCAGACACAGAAGATGGTCTCCACACAGGAATCAGCCAAATATCAAGCCTATGGATAATTGAGCACTAAGCTGTGCCACAGAATACAAATGCTCTAGAAGAAAAGAACACTAAGGAATGAAATGGTTCAATATAATCTCCCTGGAGGAGAGGAGTTGAACTGATCTTTGGAAGATAATTTAGGATCAGAGGGAGAGTTACTGGATTTTCAAGTTGGGAAAAGATTATGATAAAATTCTTTGAAGAAATCAGCCCAAAGTCCATTCTGCTTGGATGTAAGAGATGATGTTAGAAGGTAAAGAAGGATAAATTTGGCTAAGTAGAAAAATCATTTTACAGAATCTTGAAACTTAACAAAGAAATCAAGCTTGATGCAATAAGCCAAAAGGAAGCCATTAAGCTAGTTCATGAACAAGGATGTAACATGAAAGATTAGTATTTAAGGAAGATTTAGGTAACAATTATATGCATAGGATTGAATGGAAATGACACTGAAAGCTGGGACACCAGTTTGAAGGCACTTATATAAGCCTAGATGGCAGTATCAGAATCAGAAAGAAAAGGTACAAGACTGAATACCTGTAAGAGAATTCACTGACTATCTAATTCAAAGGCCTCCTTTTTTCAAATGTGGAAACTAGGGCTTCGGAAGATTGTATGGCCTCATATGTGGAATTTAAGAAACAAAAGAGATGAACATAGGGGAAGGGAAGGAAAAAGAAGATAAAAACAGAGAGGGAGGCAAACCATAATAGACTCTTAAATACAGAAAATAAAGTGAGGGTTACAGGAGGGGTGCTGAGTTGGGGGGGATGGGCTAAATGGGTGATGGGCATTAAGGAGGGCACTTGTTGGGATGAGCCCTGGGTGTCACATGTAGGTGACGAATCACTAAATTCTACTTCTAAAACCATTATTACACTACATGTTAACTAACTTGGATTTAAATTTTTTTTAAAAAAATCACAAAAAGGAAGAGCAAATTAAATCCAAAGCAAGATGATTGCAGGAAATAATAAAGAGCAGCAATCAGTAAAATTTGAAATAGAAAAACAACAGAAGAGTGTCTCCCCATCTTAGCACTTACTGTGCTGTATAGATCCTATCATTCTAAAATACCATGAAGAATTCAGAGCTAACATTTTCTTGGAGTGGCCAATAGGTTCCTAAAAGACTGATCTTCTCCAGAAGTCAGCCAGGAAAGAAGAATTTGAAGGTCAGTGTCTGGGGTTGGCACTGACCTCTATTAACTAGCAATGCAGGTCTTAGCCAGGACAGCTGAAGAGGATTCCCTCAACAATGCTAAATAAAATGCCCCCATCTCAGGGAGCTGTAGTGTCAGGAGACAAGCAAACAATGCTGTGATAACAGGGCCATGTGCTATGATGAACATCAGCACAGTCTGCGTGTCTCAGTTGGACAGAGACAGTGCAGTTAAATTCTGAGATCGATAATGCATCAGCATGGAAAGAAGTAGAAGGATCCACACAGAACAGGGATTATTTTTATGTTTAATATTACTGGAATAAAACATGATGAATTGAGGGGTAAAAAGGAAAACTGTGTGGCTTGCAAAAGTCAATCATCTTCCAGTTAGCAGCAGTCAGGACTGAAACCCAGCTTTCTGAACATCTAGAAAATTGAATAAATTTTGAAGAAAGAAATTGCAGGACTTGATTATAGGCAAGTTTGACAATAATAATGATGGAAAGCATAAAGCTTACCTCTATGACTTAGAATCTAGAGGTAAATGCTTTCACAGTGCTACAATTAACCATGAGGGAAATAAGAACACTTGCTTGGGGGAACAGCTGATGATTTAGAATTTTATTATGTTGAATTTCAGATGATGGTAGAATACCTAGGTGGACAATTCTTACAATAATTGAAAATAAGGAACTATTCAGGGCTGACAGCCCCATTCTATAGCTCCTACCCAGACCTCTCTCCAGGTCACTGGACAAATATTTATTGTCACTCAACTCAGAAACCTGAGACTCATCTTCATCTCCTTCTTTTACCTCACTAACTACAGCCATTCAGTGACCAAATTCTTGGTGATTTATCTCCTTGCTGTTTTGTCCATCTTTACTACAGCCATCTTGGTTTAGACCCTTGTCAACTCATGCCTGGTATATGGCAATAGTTCCATTGTCTGCTCTGGATCCCATTTTAGCCTTCCTCCATGTAATTACTAGGATGGTCTTCTAAAATACAAGTCAAATCATCATGTTACTTCTTTACTTATAATTCTTTAATTTCTATTCTCATATATGGAGTTTTAGGCCTCATAATCTTATCCTTGTTTCCTTCTAAGACCTTCAAACAATGGGAATATATGGAATTTTCTGAATGATCTATCTGGTTTACAACTCGGTAGCTTTGATTGGGTAACTCTCTCTTCTTGGATTGCCCTTCTCTCCACATCCCCCCTAGTCATACTTTCCACCCCTCTTAGCTATTGAACAACTACCCCTATTTCAAAACTGAACTCAAAAACGACCATCTCTATGTAAACTTTCCTGATACTGCCTCACTCAGTAGAACTGATGAGCTTCTCCTTTACGTCTCCTTTGTACATAACCCATATCATTGTATTAAAAGTGTAGTTGAATGCTATATCTTCATCTAGATTGGATGGCCTTTGAGAGCAGAAACCATAACCTATTCATTACTATATCTCCTAAAAGAGAGCCTGGTTAACAGTATGTACTTCATAAAGGTCTTAATTTATGCATTATATATAGAGACCTGAGATATTGACCACTTGAATGAGACTGAAAGTGCAAAATTTCCAAACAGATTGCTTCAGAGAGCTAGATGACACTTAAGGTCTGACAACAGCTAAAGAGGCCATAAAAAAAGACAAGGAATGATAAGAACTTTCTAAAAAGCCAAGGAAGAAAAGAGTTTAAGGAAAAAATGGGAGGAAATCATTTAAAGGGGAGTTAAAAATATTAAAAGATATTTATAAGGCTATATTTATATTTATAAAATAGATTTATAATTAGTATAGCGGTGTAAAATAAACCAATCCAAATCTCCAAAAAAGGGCACATCCTGACATATTGATTTGATAGAATATATGATTCCAATAAAGAGTTAAATATGAAATACAGACAGGTAAGTGCTCATGTAAAACAATGTTAAATGAAAAAGTAGCAGATAATGTTGCCTAACTCATTTATTATAAGCATGTAAAGAAATATGGGTTTAAACTTAAAAATTGAAGATTAATTAACATAGTTACTGCACTAAAACAAGGGAATTAAATAGATTTTTTTCTGAAATATTTGTTTCATTTGAAAGTTTAATTTTTTTTGAAAGTTTAATTTCTTAAATAATGGGTGTTATCAGTATTAAATTCAATAAAAAAGGTTATTTATTTATAAATAAAATCATGTCTTACCTCGGCTTGATAGTTCCTACTTGAAAAGTATATAGCACTATAAAGAAACAATGTATAACAAAAATTATTGAGTCATGATGTCTTTGCTTTTAAGTTCAAATTTTTATATTTTTTTTAAATAAGGCATACATGTATTAACTAATATAATGTTATTTTACGTCTGTGATGGCCCTCTATTTAAAACACAGATAACCGATATTTGACTTTACTAGTTCTGTTTCCTGGATTAAAGTTTCCAAAAGTTCTTTATAAGTCAATTGCATGTTAAGTCAACCAACAAATATATATGGAAGACCTAATTGTTAGAAGTTAAAGTGTTCAGAATACCAGATCCCTTTATTCCTAACCACCCACCTGGGGCCATCATTACTTCCTTGAGATATCATAAGATAAGGATTGGGTGTAGATAATAGGTTGAAATAGGAGAGCCAAATTAAAATGCCCCAAGCAGGCAAGGTAAATTAATGAATCGAATCAAGCTTAAAAGCACATGCCTGTCCATAAGAGAACAGTAGCTACTCAATTCCATGACAGGTTGCTCTAAAGAAATGCCAACTCAGTGTTGCCACAGCTTCACATTAAGCAAGAGAAGGAAGAAATCCAGATTTATCTGTGAAATCTTCCAATTTAAGTGTCTCTTGAGTGAATGATGATATTAGAGAGTAATTGGGGCCTACAGTTCTAGCTGGGCCTAATTACTGCAGGTCATACATTGAAGGTCATAGCTTGAAAGTTTTATTTCACTTATTCAGTGTTTTTTAAAAATGTGAGTTTCTGCGCCGTTCCAGGCACTGAGTTAGGCAAATTATTAGTAGGAGTTATTAAGGATACATGCCTATGGCCAGTCCCCTGAAAAAAAGTTCACAGAGGAAACTAGGGAGCCCCAATCAGAAAATCAAAAGGAGAACTAGTGTGTACTATGGAATAGAAGCCAATAAACTACAGAATTCCAGTCACAGAAGGACTGACCAATGTTAGAATTGGAAATTAGGAAGTTATGGGTAACATTAGGGAGAAACATTTTGACAACTGCTAGGGACACAGATGCAAGAGCATACAGTAGAGACATAAATGGATGAGAGGAATTTAAGGCAGCAAATATGAACCACTGTTGAGAAGTTTAAATAAAAAAGAGAAAAAATTATTTGTAAAATAGCTATAGCATAACATGAAGGAAGAATTTAAGAATTTTTAAGGATGATAAAAACTTGCAATCTAAGGGGAAGCAGGGCAAGGGGTTTATATACAATGGATGTTTAGAATTTGGGAGAGAAAATGGAAGACTGAGAGAGAGGAAGGTTCTCGGGGATGGAAAAGGGGGAGCATCAGGGTCCAGCTGAAAAGAACTGACCTTGAGCAGGATGAGGCAATTCTTATCTTATGAGAATAGGAGAAAGAAAATAGGAATTGGGTAAAGATGAAAGCAAGTACCTACATGGTGGGGGCAGGAGGGAGCAATAAAAGGGTCTTAATTTTTCTCAACGTAAACCTCTTCTCTAGAGAGTTTTAACAGACCACATATAAACCTCAAAGACTTCTCTTTATCCAACGGCCCATGCATACTAATCCACAATCCCTTTCCCCAAGCTCATACCTTGAGGTTGGCATCATAGAGCTTATCATTTCAATGGCAGGGGAGGAAAGAAAAGAAAAAAAAAGAAATTTTCATTTCTTCTGATCCTAAACTAAAATTATCTGACACCTAGGCTGTTTTTTTTTCTAACTGGCCATCCAAGAGTATCAGTGTTTGTACAAGTCATCCCCAGACCCCATCTGCTGAGTGTGGAAAAGAAAAAGAGCACTTCCAGAAGGAAGTTTTCAAAGAAATCCTAGAGAAGTATTGTCCAGTTCCAGCAGTTTCCATATGCTCTATGTTGCTTCTACTAAATAAGCTCAATCTCTTGTGGGAGAGTCTTGGTGGAATCTTATTTTTCCCCTAGCCCATAAGAAGGCTTTTTCCCTAGCAAAGGGACCAGGTCTTAATATCCTTATATGAATAGTTCATTTCAGAATATCTTCTGAAATAAAATATCCTGAAATTCTAGAAAATCATCATAGTCATCTAAACTCAAGCCTCTTTGCATATGCTCTTTAAATAAGCAACATAAAATCAACAAAAAACACAAATAAAGCCACACATGTCCCTTCAACATTACTAAGGGACAAAGAATAGCATGAATTTTAAATTACCATAACTTATGAGAAATAAACACCACATTCCAACAAAACTCCCTCAATCACTGCAGCTTGTGGCTATGAGAAACAGGAAAGGGAGGCATAAAAAACTCAGTGAAAAGGAGCAGAGGGGAACAAAGGACTAAGACTAAGCAAAAACAAATTATCTTTAGAGGGACAAAGTCCAACGCTAAGTGTCAAAATTCAGAAAACAGGACTTGGTAGTTCACAGGGCTTGCTACAGGGAAGGAGCAAAGAAGGAAGAAGGATAGAAAGTGACAACTTCCAAGAACATTTCTTCTGGGGAGAATCATATTAAATAGAGAAAGGATGGTGCCTCTGGGAGGTATGGCATCTATTTCTTGAAGTGAAATAAAGAAGGGGGAATAAAAGTCCACAGAAACAAAAAAAGAGAAAAGAAACACCAATCCCTCCACCTGCACCAGTACTACTAACATCACTGATTAAACAGACTGAACTTGAGGAAACAGTGCTCTTAAATTAGAAACCCTATCAAAAAAAAAGAGACAAAAAAGAAGCCCAGGAATAGCAAAAATAAAACTAACTCCATGTAAATCTACTGTACAAAGAAAAGATCCCTCAAAAAAAAAGTCATGAGACAGAAGAAAACAGTAACAATACTTATAACTAAATTGAGTAACAACAAATAAACATTTGGAAAATTAAATTAGATTTATAAATTAAAAACAATAAAACTAATGAGAAATAAGTTTTCTTTAAAGGTTTTTTTTAATGGAAAACATAACTGATTAAATAAAGAAATTGATATAGAGAACACACCATCTCAGGAAAAAATTAATTAAAAACTTCCCCAAACAAATTTAAATAAATATTTAATGAGGTATGTTGAAAAAGGCAGAATAACAAGCAAGATAAAGAAGTAAGTGAAAGAGTTCAGGGAAAAATGCTTAACATGGAAAAACAGGAAAACAAGGTCCAACATACATGTAATTGGAATCCCAGAATAAGAAACACAAAATAATAAAACAGAAATAAATTTTAAAGTATAATCAAGGAAAATATTCTTGAAATGAGGGATAACGAATTTTACATACTTAAAGGTATGCATAAGAAAACTAGATAAAACAGTCCTATTAAAACTACTTGACTTCAAAAACAAACAAGAAAATTCTCAGAACCTACGGACAAAAAGGTCAAATTAGTTACAAGAGGAAGAAAATTTGACAGTTATGAGACTTTCTGAGAGCAATATAAAAAGCAAAGTAGCAGTGGAACATTCCCAAGAAATTTGTAAAAAGGAAAGAGTAAGGAATTTTATATCCAGGCAAGTTGTCCTTTGAAGCTGTACAAAGCAGTTTTAAATGTGCAGAAACTCAGAGAATATTGTATACATGTGCCTTTCTTAAGGAATAAAATAGAGAATGATCTTTATCCAACCAATAGAGAACTGGGAAAACCAGCAACACACTCTGGTGAACATTAAATATCCTTAATTGTGGAACTCAAATAAAAAAAAAAGAGTGGGGACTTTCGTCAAAAAGTAACATGTAAACATTGTATTTAACAAAGTAGAATAAATGCAACTAACAGGAGGATAAAGAAGAAAAGTGGAAAATAGAATAAAGTCATTATACAGGTAATAAATGGGAATGAAAGGATATGCTTTAAAATTGACAAAAGAGATTGCAAATTGTTAAGTATGAAAGACAAGCATAAAAGAGCTATAAGAAGTATGAACAGGGCCAAGATGGCAGAGCAGCATGGAAGGGTTTTTTTTTTGCCTCTCTCACCCCTGAAATGCAACTAGATAAGCACCAAACCATCTTGCACATCTAGAAAACTGAACTGAAGATTACCAAAACAATCTGAACAAACTGAACTACAGAACTTGGCAGGTGCACTGAATGGAAGGAGAACTGGGGGAGAGAGAAGCCACGGAGGTTAGGAAGCTGTTTTTGCTTGCAGAGAGAGAATGAAGACGGGGGAAGAGTACAGGAAAAACACTCCCCCTTAAATCAGCTAGAGAGAAAGAGAAAGAGTGGAAACACCCATAAGAGACTTAACAAGAAAGGGAGAAAGGAGAAAGGAGAGGGGTTTAAATACCTTTAAGACTGTATAAGCAGAGGAGTGCAGAGCCTGGTGGGACTCTGCAGCTAGATACCTGGTGGGACTCTTTGGGAAGAGTGAATCCCCAGGAGCAGTGATGTCTGAGAGGTCCTCAGGGCACACAAGAAGAGGTGGTTCCCCTGATGAGGAACATTTGGTAGAGACTATGCATCCTCCCCACAGGAAAAGGTCCCAGTGGATCCCAGAGAACAGCCGGGTTTGCTGGTATTGGAACAAGGATATTAAGGGTGAAGCCTGGCACCAGATGTGTGTTGTAATTTACCATAATCCCTGAAATGCTGTTGCCACATAATCCTTTGAACTTTTTCTGGAATGGGCTGGCATCTGCCCACAGTCTCTGGGCATCTACAGCAGCACAGTCACCTGAATGTTCCTGGGAGGGACCGGCACCCAGCCATTGCTCAGCGAGATCCTACCCCTGGAGGGCCTGAGCAGGTCAAAGCTGCAGGACCCTCAGAAGTGAGGAGTTCAGCTCCATCTGAAATAAAAACTCAGGGGGGAGATGCCACCTGGCAGGCTGACAGCTTGGCCATGGACAGTGTAGAAGCAGGGAGTGGATGGAAGCTGGAGACAAAGGAGGTGTACTTGATTGATGGTCAGCAAGAGAAGAGTTCTTACACTAGAGACTGGGTAGCTGGGTGATGCATTTTCACTCCTCTTGCGCATGCACATACACGCATACACATGCCACATGATCCACCCCAGTAAACTAAGCAGCGCCATGTAGTGAAGAACAGAGCCGTTACACAGCTCAGCATGCTCTGGAGGAACACCACAAGTCTATCCACCTGCTTAGTTTACAGCCTATGAAGTGCTTAATAGTCTGACATCTAGGGGAAACTGGATGTAATTTCAATTGTATTACATGCTGTTTGCTGATCCATCTGTTCAATTTTTTTTTCTTTTCTTATTCTTGGATACAGAAAGAGAAAAAAAATATTTTTATTTTCCGTTTTTATAAAAAAGATATTTCTTGGAGCACCTGGATGGCTCAGTCAGTTAAGCGTCTGACTTTGGCTCAGGTCATGATCTCATGGTTGGTGGGTTTGAGCCCCATGTCAGGCAGTGTGCTGACACCTGAGAGCCTGGAGCCTGCTTCAGATTCTGCGTCTCCCTCTCACTCTGCCCCTACCCCACTCATCCTCTGTTTCTGTCTCAAAAATAAATAAACATTAAAAACAAATTTAAGATATTTCTTTACTTTTTCTCTACTATATTTTTTACTTCTTTGTAATTTTTTTAATTCTATTTTCTTTTAATCATTTCATTTTATTCTATTTAATTATATTCATTTTTTTTAATTTTCAAACACATTCCTTTTTCTTCCTTTCTTTTCTTTTCTTTCTCTTTTTTCTCTATCAAGCTTCTTTCAACAACCAGACCATTACAAACACGGGATCTAGCATCATTTTGTGTGTGTGTGTGTGTGTGTGTGTTTTGTTTTTAAATTTTTCTTCATTTTGTCTTAAATTAATTCTTTTTCTTCCCTAAAATGAGGAAACAAAGGAATTCAACCCAAAAGAAAGAACGGGAAGAAATGGCATCCAGAGACTTAATGAACACAGATACAAGTAACATGTCTGAACCAGAATTTAGAATCACGGTAATAAGAATACTAGCTGGGGTTGAAGAAAGCATAAAATCCCTTTCTGCAGAGATAAAAGAAGTAAAACCTAGTCATGAAGAAATTAAAATTGCTATAACTGAGATGCAATCTCAAATAGCTGCCATAGCAGACAGGATGGATGAAGCAGAGCAACGAATCAGTGATAGAGAGTACAGATTTATGGAGAACAATGAAGTAGAAAAAAAGAGGGAAACTGAGACAAAAGAGCACGATATAAGAATTAGTGAACTGAGTGACTCTTTAAAAAGGAACAACATCCAAATCATAGGAGTCTCAGAAGATGAAGAGAATGAGAAAATGGTAGAAGGTTTATGAGAGCAAATCATAACAGAAAATTTTCCTAACCTGGGGAAAGACACAGACATCAAAATCCAGGAAGCACTGAGGGCTCCCATTAGATTTAACAAAAACCAACAATCAACAAGGCGTATCATAGTCAAATTCACAAAATACACAGACAAGAAAAGAATCATGAAAGGAGTAAGGGAAAAAAAGTCCTTAACCTACAAGGGAGACAGATCAGGTTTGCAGCAGACCTATCCACAGAAACTTGGCAGGCCAGAAAGGAGTAGCAGGATATATTCAATGTGCTGAATCAGAAAATATGCAGCCAAGAATTCTTTATGCAACAAGGCTGTAATTCAAAATAGAAAGAGAGATACAAAGTTTCCTAGAGAAACAAAGAGTAAAGGAGTTCATGATCACCAAACCAGCTGGCCAAAAATTTTAAGGGGACTGTCTGAGAGGAGAAAAGATGAAACAAAACAAAAAACACCAAAAGCAACAAAGACTAGAAAGAACAAGAGAACACCATCAAAAACACCAACTCTACAGGCAACATAATGGCAATAAATTCATATCTTTCTGTATTCATTGTAAATGTCAATCAACTAAACACTCCAATCAAAAGACATAGGGTAACAGGATGGATAAGAAAACAAGATCCATCTATATGCTGTTTACAAGAGACCCATTTTAGACCTAGGATACCTTCAGATTGAAAGTAAGGGGATGGAGAACGATCTATCATGCTAATGGTCGACAAATGAAGACCAGAGTAGCCATACTTATATCAGACATCTAGATTCAAATTTTTCTTAATGTTTATTTATTTTTGAGAAAGAGAGACAGAGCATGAACAGGGAAGGGGTAGAGAGAGCAGGAGACACAGAACCTTAAGCAGGCTCCAGCTCTGAGCTGTCAGTACAGAGTCCAATGCAGGGTTCAAACCCACAAACCGCAAGATGATGACCTGAGCCGAAGGAGGAGGCTTAACCAACTGAGCCACACAGGCGCCCCTAGACAATCTAGATTTGAAAATAAAGACCATAACAAGAGACAGAAGGGCATTATATCATAATTAAGGGGTCTTGCCACCAAGACATAAAAATTATAAACATTTATGCTCCAAATGTGAAAGCACACAAATATATACATCCATTAATCACAATCATACAAAAATTCACTGATAATAATACCATAATAGTAGGGGATTTCAACACTCCAGTTACAACAATGGACAGATCATCTAAACAGAAAATCAACAAGGACACAATGGCTTTGAATGACACACTGAACCGGATGTACTTAACAGATATATCAGAACATTTCATCCTAAAGCAGCAGAATACACTTTCTTTTCGAGTGCACAGGGAACATTCTCCAGAATAGATCACATACTGGGACACGCTTCAGCCCTCAACAAGTACAAAAAGATCTAGATCATACAGTGCAAATTTTCAGAACACAACACTATGAAACTTGATATAAACCACAGGAAAAAAATTGGAAAGACCACAAACTTGGAGACTAAAGAACATCTTACTAAAGGTGAAGGGACCAACCAAGAAGTTAAAGAGGAAATTTAAAAGTACATAGAAGTCAATGAAAATGATAACACCACAACCCAAAACCTCTGGGATGCAGCAAAGGTGGTCATAAGAGGGAAGTATATAGCAATCCAGTCCTTCCTAAACAAGGAAGAAAGGTCTCAGATACACAACCTAACCTTACACCTAAAGAACTAGAAAAAGAAAAGCAAATAAACCCCCAAATCAGCAGAAGATGGTAAATAATAGAGATTAGAGCAGAAATCAATGCTATCGAAACAACAACAACAACAACAAAAAAAAAATCAGTAGAACCAATCAATGAAACCAGGAGCCAGTTCTTTGAAAGAATTAATAAAATTGATAAACTGCTAGCTAGTTTGATCAAAAAGAAACAGGAAAGACCCAAATAAATTAAATCAAGAATGAAAGAGGAGAGATCACAACCAACACTGCAGAAATATAAAAAATAACAAGAGTATATTATGAGCAATTATAGGCCAATAAATTGGGCAATCTGGAACAAATGGGAAAATTCCTAAAAACATATAAACCACCAAAACTGAAACAAAGAGAAATAGAAAATTTGAACAGACCCATAAACAGTAAATAAATCTAATTAGTAATCAAAAATCTCCCAAAAAACAAAAGTCCAGAGCCAGATGGCTTTACAGGGGAATTCTACCAAACTTGAAAGAAGAGTTAACACCTATTCTTTGAAGCTATTCCAAAAAATAGAAATGGAAGGAAAACATCCAAACTCATTCTATGAATCTAGCAGTACCTTGATTCCAAAACCAGACAGAGACCCCACTAAAAAGGAAACTACGGACCAATTTTCCTGATGAACATAGATACAAAAATCCTCAACAAGATATTAGCCAACCGGATTGAATAATATTTTAAAAGAATGTCAACCATTAGTATGATAGATGGTTCTCCATCCCCTTACTTTCAATCTGAAGGTGTCTTTAGGTCTAAAATGGGTTTTTTGTAAACAGCATATAGATGGATCTTGTTTTCTTATCCATCCTGTTACCCTATGTCTTTTGATTGGAGTGTTTAGTCGATTGACATTTACAGTGAATACAGAAAGATATGAATTTATTGCCATTATGTTGCCTGTAGAGTTGGTGTTTTTGATGGTGTTCTCTTGTCCTCTCTAGTCTTTGTTGCTTTTGGTGTTTTTTGTTTTGTTTCATCTTTTCTCCTCTCAGACAGTCCCCTTAAAATTTTTGGCCAGCTGGTTTGGTGATCATGAACTCCTTTACTCTTTGTTTCTCTAGGAAACTTTTTATCTCTCTTTCTATATTATTTCTATATTATTTCACCAAGACCAAGTGGGATTTATACCTGGGATGCAGGGCTGGTTCAATATCCACAAAACAATCAATGAGATACATCACATCAATGAAAGAAAGGGCAAGAATGTCATGATCCTCTCGATAAATGCAGAGAAAGCATTTGACAAAATATAGCATCCTTTCTTGATAAAAACACTCAAGAAAGTAGGGATGGAAAGAGCATACCTCAAGATCTTAAAAACCATATATGAATGATCCAACGCTAATATCATCCTCAATGGGGAAAAACTGAGAGCTTTCCCCCGAAGGTCAGGAACACGACAGAAATGTGCACTCTCACCACTGTTGTTCAACATAGTATTGGAAGTCCTAGCCTCAGCAATCAGACAACACTAAGGAATAAAAAGCATACAAATCAGCAAGGCGGAAGTCAAACTTTCACTCTTCTCAGACAACATGGTACTCTATGTGAAAAACCCAAATGATTCCACCAAAAAACTACTAGAACTGATCCATGAATTCAGCAAAGTTGCAGGATATAAAATCAATGCACAGAAATCAGGTGCATCTCTATACATAAATAATGAAGCAACAGAAGGAGAGATCAAGGAATCGATCCCACTGATAATTGCACAAAAAACCATAAAACACCTAGGAATAAACCTAACTAAAAGAGGTGAAAAATCTATATACAGAAAATTATAGAAAGCTTATGAAATAAATTAAAGAAGACACAAAAAATGGAAAAATATTCCATGATCATGGATTGGAAGAACAAATACTGTTAAAATGTCAATACTACCCAAAGCAATTTATATATTCAATGCAATACCTATCAAAATAACATCACCATTCTTCACAGAGGTAGAACAAACAATCCTAAAATTTGTATGGAACCAAGAAAAGACCCTGAACAGCCAAAGCAATCCTGAAAAAAGAAAACCAAAGCTGGAAGCATCACAATCCCACACCTCAAAATGCATTACAAAGCTGTAATCATCAAGACAGTATGGTACTGGCACAACAACAGACACTCAGATCAATGGAACAGAAGAGAGAACCCAGAAACGGACCAACAAACGTATGGTCAACTAATCATTGACAAAACAGGAAAGAATATCCAATGGAAGAAAGACAGTCTCTTCAGCAAATGGTGCTGGGAAAACTGGACAGCAACATGCAGAAAAATGAACCTGGGCCACTTTCTTACACCATGCACAAAAATAAACTCAAAATGGATGAAAGACCTAAATGTAAGACGGGAAGCCATCAAAATCCTAGAGGAGAGAGCAGGCAAGAACTTCTTACTCAACACATCTCCAGAGGCAAGGGAAACAAAAGCAAAAATGATTATTGGGACCTCATCAAGATAGCTTCTGCACAGCGAAGGAAACAATCAGCAAAACTCAAAGGCAACCAATGGAATGGGATCAGACATCTGCAAATGACATATCAGATAAAGGGTTAGTATCCAAAATCTATAAAGAACTTATCAAACTCAACACCCAAAAAACAAATAATCCAGTGAAGAAATGGGCAAAAGACATGAATAGACACTTCCAAAGAAGACATCCAGATGGCCAACCAACACATGAAAAAATGCTCAACATCACTCGTCATCAGGGAAATACAAATGAAAACCACAATGAGATACCACCTCACACCAGTAAAAATGGCTAAAATTAATAACTCAGGCAATGACAGATGTTGGCAAGATGCAAAGAAAGAGGATCTCTTTTGCACTGCTGGTGGGAATGCAAACTGGTGCAGCTCTGGAAAACAGTATGGTGGTTCCTCAGAAAATTAAAAATAGAACTACCGTAAACCCAGAAATTGTACTACTAGGTCTGTATCCAAGGGATACAGGTGTGCTGTTTCAAAGGGGCACATGCACCCCAATGTTTATAGCAGCACTATCGGCAATAGCCAAAGTATGGAAAGAGCCCAAATGTTCATTGATGGATGAATGGATAAAGAAGATGTGGTGTATATATACATATATACAATGGAGTATTACTTGGGAATCAAGAAGAATGGAATCTTGCCATTTGCAACTACATAGATGGAATTAGAGGGTATTATGCTAAGTGAAATTAGTCAGAGAAAGACAAATATCATATGACTTCACTCATATGTGTAATTTAAGATACAAAACAAATGAACATAAGGGAAGGGAAGTAAAAATAACATAAAAACAAGGAGGAGGACAAAACATAAGAGACTCTTAAATATAGAGAATAAACTGAGAGTTGCTGGAGGAGTTGTGGGTGGGGGAATGGGCTAAGTGGGTAAGGGGCATTAAGGAAGACACTCGTGGAGATGAGCACTGGATGTTATACATAGAGGATGAATCACTGGATTCTACTCATGAATCACTTTTGCACTATATGCTAACTAACTTGGATGTAAATTAAAAAATAAATTTAATAAGTAAATATTAAAAAATAAGAATGAACATAGTGGTAATAAATTTTAAAAATAACAAC
The DNA here is from genome assembly GCF_016509475.1 of Prionailurus bengalensis. Classification (NCBI taxonomy): domain Eukaryota; kingdom Metazoa; phylum Chordata; class Mammalia; order Carnivora; family Felidae; genus Prionailurus; species Prionailurus bengalensis. Next base: position 81,159,396 of record NC_057349.1, on the reverse strand, counting down.
TTTTGTTAAAGTCTGAAAGAAACTTTTTTAAAAGTAGCAATAAAAACAAATTAGAGAAATATAGTAAATATGACATAATACACACAGTAAGTACAATATAAAATAATATGAGGGGTGCCTGGTTAAGTGGCTGACTTCGGCTCAGGTCATGATCCTGCAGTTTGTAAGTTTGAGCCCCAGGTCAGGCTCTTTGCCATCAGCGCAGAGTCCACTTTAGATCCTCTGTCCCACTCTCTCTCTCTCTGCCTCTCCTCTACTCATTCTCTCTGTCTCTCTTCAAAATAAATATTTAAAAAATAAAAAAAATAATAATAATATGACACAGCACTAAACATGTCATATCAATAAATGTGAATTAGCTTAACTTGCCTGTTAAAACATAAACACTTTCAAACTGGTTCATGAAACAAAACCCAGCTAATTTGTATAGAAGAGATACATCTAAAACAGTGATTTTAAAAGGTTAAACATAAAGTTATGGGCATAGATGTATAAAGAAAATGGAAACAATAAGAAAGCAGAGTTTGTAATCCTACTATAAAGCATAATTCAAGCCAAAAATCAATAAACAAGAAAAATAAAAACTCTATGTAATGTCAAAAGCCAGAATTCACAAAGGAAATAGAATATTTGTGGATACCTATGCCCCAAGTAACACATACATTAGCAAATCAAAAATGATTGATGATGCAGGAAGAAAGAGATGAAAATTTACAAATAATATTTGTATTTGAAATTTTACAAACCTTAACACCACTCTTAGTACAGAACCAATCGGATAGAAAAATATAAGTGAGCACATAGAAGATTTAAACAATATAATCAATAGAATATGCCTTATAAATATAAGTGAAATACACTACTCCTGAAAATAAAAAATACTTTGTTTCAGGGTACTCATGAAAAATCCACCAAAATTGATGTTACATGACAAAGAAAGTTGCATAAAGTTGCATACATAAAGTTGCATTCATAAAGTTGCATACAGTAGAAACATTACAAATAACACACTGATCAGAAATATAATAAAATTAAAAGTGAAAATGTAATAAAAAATCAAAAAGGCCTTTCAACTTAGATTTTTTTTAAATTTTATCAAACAACTCTTTGAAAAGTAAAAAAAATACCAAGAGAAATTGTCAAGCTTGTGAATAATACTAAAAATGAAAATACTACATTTCAGAGAGTCTGTTGGATATATTTATGGCAGTGATGAGAAGAAAACCCATAGCCTTAAACATCCATATTAATTAAAATGAGGGGCACCTGGGTGGCTCAGTCAGTTAAGCATTTGACTTTAGTCCAGGTCATGATCTCATGGTTCATGAATTCAAGCCCCATGCTGGGCTCTATGCTGACAGCTCAGAGCCTGGAGCCTGCTTCAGATTCTGTGTCTCCCTCTCTCTCTGCCTCTCCCCTGCTTGCACTCTGTCTCTCTCTCTCTCAAAAATAAATAAATAAATAAACATTAAAAAATAATAAAAGAATTAAAATATATAAATTAAATTCCCAAAAGCAACAAAGTAAACCATAAATAAGCACCAAAAAGGAAGATAAAGTAGAAATAAATAATTCAGAGAATTTTTAAAAAAATTTTTTTTCAACGTTTTTTATTTATTTTTGGGACAGAGAGAGAGCATGAACGGGGTAGGGGCAGAGAGAGAGGGAGACACAGAATCGGAAACAGGCTCCAGGCTCCGAGCCATCAGCCCAGAGCCTGACGCGGGGCTCGAACTCACGGACCGCGAGATCGTGACCTGGCTGAAGTCGGACGCTTAACCGACTGCGCCACCCAGGCGCCCCAAGAGAGAATTTTTTAAAAATCAAAATTTTAAAAACAAAATTCTGATTCTTTGGTAAAAATTAACAAATTAGACAAACTACTGCTTAATTTAGAAGGAAAATAGCACAAATACACACTCTAAAAAAGGAAAAGGAGGAAATACCTATTGATAAAAGATTGGTTTTGCATATCCCTATGTAAATAAGCGCACAAACTGGGAAATTTCTTAGAAAAACACAGTTTATTAAAACTGATTCCAATAGAGATAAAGAGTTTAATGCACTTATTTTTATAAAAGAAATCTCATTATTTGGGAATTCTACACCAAAAAAAAATTTTTTTTTCATAAACAGGCATAATGGTTTTACAGGCAATTCTACTAAACTTTTAGAGGCCAGGTAGTCCCAAGGCTATATAAATTATTTCTGAGAATAAAAGATAACAAAACTTTGAAATTGCATTTATTAAAAAAAAACACTAAAAAATATGGGGCACCTCGGTAGCTCAGTTAGTTAAGCGTCTGACTCTTGATTTTGGCTCAGGTCATGATCTCAGGGTTCAAGAGTTCAAGCCCCAATCAAGCTCTGCACTGATAGTGCAGAGCCTACTTGGGATTCTGTCTCCCTTCCTCTATGTTTATTTATTCATAAAAATAAATTTTTAATGAATAAATAAATAAAATACATTATAGACCAATACTATCTATAAATATCAGTGCAAAATCCTAAGCAAAATATTAATTAACAAATTCTAATACTGCTTAAAAAAATAATACAGCATGGCTAAATGGGATTTATACAAGGAATACAAAGATTTCTGATATTAGAAAATCTATTAACATAATTCACCATATTAATAGTTTTAAGGAGAAAAATAATATATTTCTCCATATAGATGCTAAACACAATTTAGAAATTTAACATGATTCTTAGTAGAAACTTGAGAAAATAAAAACAGAGGGATATTTCCTCAACATGGTAAAATATATGTTATTTAAAGTCTGCATCTTAATGAGTAAAGACTAGAGGTATTAACACTAAGGTCAAGAAGGTAAAGATGCCCACTATTTCCACTGCTATTTTATATTGTGCTAGAGTGTTAGCTAATGCCATTTAACAAGAGAAAAATAATTAGAGGCATAAGAATTGAAAGGAAGTAGAAAGGAGGAGGCTGAGAGAAAGAAAACGTCACCTTACAGGGCACATTTTTAGTATTTCAGCTTTGTTGAGGTATAATTGACATAAAATCATAAAATACTTAAAATGTACATCATGGTGGCTTGATACATGTATGCACTAAGAGATGATTCCCCCATCAGGTTAATTAATGCATCCATCATCTCACACATATATTTTTGGGGGAGGGCAGGTGGTGAGAACATTTAAGCTCTACTCTCTAAGCAAACTTCAATTATATATTACAGCATTAATGACTATAGTTAGGTTTTACATTAGATCCTCAGAACTTACTCATCTTATAGCTAAAATTTTGCACCCTTTTGCTGACCTCTCCCTATCTCCCCCATCCCTCAGCTCATAGCCACCACTTTTCTACTTCCTGTGTCCATGAGGAGGACTTTTTTTTTTTTTTTTTAGATTTCATATATAATTCAAACTGTTCACTATTTGTCTTTTTCTATCTGGCTTATTTCACTTACTATAATGTCCTCAAGGTCCATACTTATTGTTGCAAATGGCAGAATTTCCTTCATTCTCATGGCTGAGTCCATTGTGTATATATAATACATCTTGTTTCTCCACAAATTTTTATGTTTCCATATCTTCACTATTGTTAATAATGCTTCAATGAACATGGCAGTGTAGATAAATTTTTAAGATCCTTTTTTCATTTCCTTTGAATAAATATCCAGAAATGGAATTGAATATCATATATAGTTCTATTTTTAATTTTTTTTTTAAATCTCCATACTATTTTCCATAGTGGCTGCACCAATTTACATTCCACCAACAGTGTGCAAGTGCTCTGTTTTCTACACATCCTCACCAACACCTGTTATCTCTTATCTTTTTTTATGATAACCATTCTAACAAGTGTGAGGTATTACTTTAGTGTGGTTTTGATTTGCATTTCCCTACGATTAGTGAAGCTGATCACCTTTTCATGTACCTGCTGGCCATCTGTATGTCTTCTTTGGAAAAAATATGTATTCACTTCCTCTGCAGATTATTTATTTATTATTTTTTAAAAATTTTAATGTTTATTTTTGAGACAGAGAAAGAGCACGCGCAGGGGAGGGGCAGAGAGAGAGGGAGACACAGAACCTGAAGCAGGCTCCAGGCTCCGAGCTGTTGGCACAGCACAGAGTCCAAACACGGGCTCCAACTCACAAACCATGAGATCATGACCTGAGCCAAATCAGATGTTTAAACTGACTGAACCACCCAGGCACCCCCTTTGCAGATTTTTTAATCAGATTGTTTGGGTTTTTTGCTATTGAGCTGGATATTAATCCCTTATTAGATATATGATTTCCAAATATTTTCTCCCATTCCAGAGACTGCCTTTTCATTTTGTTGATGGTTTCCTTTGCCGTGCAAAAGCTTTTTAGTTTAATATAGTCCTATGTATTTATTTTTGTTTTTGTTACTTTTGCTTTTGGGGTTAAATCCAAAAATTCATTACCAAGAAAGATGTCAAGAGGCTTACCCCCTATGTTTCCCTATGGGAATTTTACGGTTTCAAGTCTAATGTTCAAGTCTTTAATATATTTTGAGGTGATTTTTGTGTATGGTATAAGATGGGGTCCAGTTTCATTCTTTAGCATGTAGCTGCATTCTCCCAGCACCATTTATTGAAGGGACTATCCTTTTTCCATGTGTGTTCTTGGCACCCTAGTGAAAAATTAGTTGACCATATATGTGTAGGTTTATGTCCAGGGTCTCCATTCTGTTCCATTGATCTATGCATCTGTTTTTATGTTAATATCATAATGTTTTGATCACTATAGCTGTGTAATATAGTTTGAATCACTCTATTGAATTTTTTAGCACAATTATATTCTTCAGCTCTGTGATTTCAGTTTGGTACTGTATTATATTTTCTATCTCTTTGTTTAAATTCTCACTTTGTTTATGCATTGGTCTCTTGACCTCAGTGAGCGGCTTTACAACCATTATTTTCACCTCTTTATCAGAGACATCACTTATCTCCATCTCATTATGTTCTAGGGTTTTATCTTATTCTTTTGTTTGGAACATATTCCTCTCTTTCTTCATTTTTCTTGACTCCCTGTATTGGATTTGGTGCAGTAGATAAAACAGCCACCTTTCCCATCTTGATGGAGTGGTCTGTATGGGAAAGGAATCTTATCTTTCAGCTCAGCTCTAGCCCTTGGTTGTCTCTCAAACCGTTGTGATTGTCCAAGTTGACTTCTTTGTTCTTAGTGGCTCCCAGTAGTTGAGGTTATGCACAAATCTGTCAGTATACCAAAGCGGAGGATCTCAGTCAGCATCTAGATGCAAGCTGATGGGAAGCCAAATACTCAGACCGTAGCTTTTAAAGTATGCAAGTAGACCTCTTTCATGGAAAAAGACTGAGAGCTGGGTGTTTCTGTCTGTTCCCTCTGCACTGAGCCCTGGGGAGACAGCCAGTTTATAACTGTTTCTTTGTTGGCTACAGTCCAATGGGGCCAGAGAACATAAGCCCCAGTGGCTACCAGAGCCAGATGATCAAGGGGTATATCCTCTGGTGGCAGCCACAAAAGCCAGAGCTTCAGACATGTGTATAAGCTCCTTCCAGGGAGACACCAGCAACCTGGAGCAGAGAGGAGGGAAGACATGGAGAGAACATACACCAGCCTCCTATGTCTCAGGGGAGGATCACAATCAACCCCTAAAAGTATACTAAATTAGAATCCTGACCCTCAGATAGCAGCTATTACAGCATACAAACAGACCTCTTTCAGAGGAAGATTGGGAGATGGTGTTTCTGTCTGCTCCTTCTGTGCTGAGTCCTGGGAAGAAGAGCCACACTGAGTCCTCTTAAATCCATTAAGAACTGTTTCTTAATATATATATATATACATATACATATATATATATATATTTTTTTTAATTTACATCCACATTAGTTAGCATATAGTGCAATAATGATTTCAGGAGTAGAATCCAGTGATTCATCCCCTACTTATAACATCCAGTGCTCATCCCAATAAATGTCTTCCTTAATGCCCCTTGCCCATTTAGCCCATCTCCCCACCCACAACCTCTCTAGCAACCCTCAGTTTGTTCTCTATATTTAAGAGTCTCTTATGTTTTGTCTCCGTCCCTGTTTGTATATTATTTTTGCTTTCTTTCCCTTATGTTCTCTGAGTGACTAATTTTTCTTAGCATAATATACTCTAGTTCCATCCATTTTGTTGCAAATGGCAAGATTTTATTCTTTTTAATTGCCAAGTAACACGTGTGTGTGTGTGTGTGTGTGTGTGTGTGTACACATCTTCTTTATCTATTCATCTGTCAATGGACATTTGGGCTCTTTCCATACTTTAGCTATTCTCAGTAGTGCTGCTGTAAACATTGGGGTGCATGTGTCCCTTTGAAACAGCACACCTGTATCCTTTGGAGAAATACCTGGCAGTACAATTGCTGGGTCATAGGGTAGTTCTATTTTTAATTTTTTGAGGAACCTCCACACTGTTTTCCAAAGTGACTGCACCAGTTTGCATCCCACCAGCAGGGTAAAGGAGTTCCTCTTTTAAGAACTATTTCTTAGCTTGCTACCATCTTATATGTTTCATGGATGCAAGCCCCTTTGACTTTCAGAACTAGATATTTTAGCAGCCCATCCCTTAGGTGGAATTTTTAAAAACTGAGGTGCTGGATGTTGAATTCAAATCCTTTGCTCCTCAGGGAGAAGCTAGGAGTTGTGAATTCCTTCTTGATTGTATGTTATTTTGCTGGGAGTGGGGTTTGTGGTAAGAGTTTGTCTCAGCCTTTCCTGTCCATTTTAATGTGTATATTTTCTTATTTGCCAATATGTAGTAGTTATTCAGCTAGTTTCTGGATTTCTTTCAGAGGAAATTTCCCTACTTATAGCTATGAATTCAATGTGTCTATGGGAAGAGGTAATTTCAGAAGCTTCCTATATTGCAGTCTTGAACTGGAACTCACAAAGAACATTTGAATACATCTAGAAACCCCTAGAGAATCAGTGATAAAACTATCTTAAGAAATTAAAGAATTAATCAAGATATGAATACACATAATTAATATGTAAAAATCAGCAACCTTCAAAAGCACAAATAATAAATAGAAGATATGATGGAAGAGAAAAACCCATTTACCATAGCAACAAAAAGGATAAAATTCTTACAAAAATACTTAACAAGAAATGTTCAAAGTGAAAATATGAGTAAAACTATAAAACTGTATGAATAAACTATAAAACACTCGTAAGTGAAAAGATACTCTATGTTCTGGGTTACGACATTTCAATATCACCAAGATGTCAGTTCTCTACTAAAGTTAATTTACAAATTTAATGCCATCCAATAAAAATACCTACAAGTTCCTTTTCTAGAGCTAAATAAGATGATGGTAAAATTCACATGGAAAAATAAACATCAGGCAAATTACAAAATGGGAGAAGATATTGACAAAGTACATATGTGATAAAGGGTTAGCATCAAAAATATATAAAGAACTTATAAAATTCAACACCCCCAAAAAATGAATACTCCAATTAAAAAATGGGCAGAAGACATGAATAGACATTTTTCCAAAGAAGACATACAGATGGCAAACAGACACATGAAAAGATGTGCAACATCACTTATCATTGATAAATGCAAATCAAAACTACAGTGGGATATCATCTCACACCTGTCAGAATGGCTAAAATCAACAACACAACAAACAACAGGTGTTGGCGAGGATGTGAATAAATGGGAAACCTCTTGCAGTATTGGTGGGAATGCAAACTGGTGTGGCCACTCTGGAAAACAGTATGAAGATTCATCAAAAAGTTAAAAATAGAACTACCCTACAATCTAGCAATTGCACTACTAGGTATTTACACAAAGAATACAAAAGTACTAATTCAAAGGGATACACACACTCTGATGTTTATAGCAGCATTATCTACAACAGCCAAATTATGGAAGCAGCTTGAATCCGTTAACTGATGAATGGATAAAGAAGATGTGGTGTGGGTGTGCATATATATGTGTAAAATATATGTGTATATATACATATATATATGTGTATATATATATATATATACATACATAGAAACAGACTCTTAACTAGAGAGAACAAACTGATGGTTACTAGAAGGGAGGTGGGTGGGGGGATAGATTAAATAGGTGATGGGGATTAAGGAGTGCACTTGCTGTGTTGAGCACCAGGTGATATATGGAAGTGTTGAATCAGTATATTATACACCTGAAACCAATATTACACTGTATGTTAACTAACTGGAATCTAAATAAAAACTTACAACAAATAAACATGAAAGATTACCACAGGAAAACACAGGAAAAGAAAAGCTATGAAAGGGTACTATCCCTATCAGATATTAAAAGACACCATAGAATAGTATATTACTAATGCATGAATAGACAGACCAATTGACTAGAATAAAAAGTTCAGGAACAGGGCCACATGTATATGGAAATTTTGTATATAATAAAGGTGATTTCTCAGATTACTGGGATGATGATGAATGTCTTAATAAATGGTATTGGGACAACTTAATAGCCTTTGGAAAAGATAAAATTAAATCATCCCTAACACATACATTAAAACAAATGAAACAACACAAGCACTATAAGAAAACACAGGTATATTCCTTTACAATCTGGCTATAGGTAAAGACTTATTAATAATGACAAACTCCAGGTACAATAAAAGAAAATTTGAAAAGTCTTACTGCATAAAAATAAGATGCCATTTGTTTGACATAAGACATCACAAGACAAAAACAAAAGACAAATGATAGATGGGAGAAAAATCTGTAACATGTATCACAGATACAGGGGTGATATCTCTGACATAAAAAGAAATAAAAAATGACAAAAATCCTCTGGAAAAGTAGACAAAAGACATGAACAGTAACTCACCAAAAAAAGTTTTTAATGACTCTAAACATATGAAAAGATGTCCAACTTCACTCATAATAGAAAATTAAAAGTACACTGAAATACCACTTTTAACCCATCAAACTGGCAAAAATTCAAAAGCTTAACAATATATTCTTTTCATAAAATTATGCAGAAAAGCACTTTCATACAAAACTCCTGGGATGCAAAATGATACAAGCCTATGGAGGGAAATTTAATAATACATAACAAAACTGCAAACACATTTACCTTTCAATCCAATGATCCCATTTCCAGAATTTTTACTGAGAAGTTACAACAACAATATGAGACTATTCATTTCCACATTATTTGCAATTAAAAAATCCAAAACCCAAACATAAGAGATTGAATGCATTAATTATGGTACAAAAACACAATGAAGTATCATGTAACAGTAAGAAAAGAATAAAGAGAATATCTATGAACTGATATGCATTGATTTTCATATCAATGCAAAAATGCATATACAGTACACTACCTTTGCTTAAGAAGGAAAAGTAGGAAATATACAGGAATATGCTTGTTTTTAGAAAAGCCACAGAAAAGATCAACTAGAAAATCATGAAACTGATTGCTTATATAGAGGTGAGGGGTAATGGAATGAAAGGGATTGAAGAGGGATTGAGGATACCTAAGTATATCTATTTGGATACTTTTGAAAGCATGTTAATGTTCAATATATTTTTAAAATATACATAAATCAACAGATATAAGGAAAACTATAAAATTAAATCCAAACATAAATAAATGATCCAAACTGTATTTTAAATAAGTAATATAAGCATACCGTGTGAGAAAAACAGAACTGATCTAAATTACTTTTGAGCACTGGCTAGCAAATAAAAGAACTACAAACAAATCTGGATCTCATCTTAACAGGTTTGTTTTTGTGGTGGTAAAGGTACATGAATTCTTAAACTAGTTTATGTGCATTGAAGGGATAACCAAATGAGTAAATGTATTGATGTGGCCAGAGCCAGAGTTCTCCCTGCAGAAGAAACATGCAAATATGAAAGAGAGAAAGGCAAGTAAAGAACTTTGTGAATTTGGACTGAGCACATTGAACATCTCATCTTTGTTTCTAAATGCTACTAAACGGAACAATAGCTCCTTGCAGAAATGCTAACTCTAGGTCTGTGGTAGGAAAAGTTTGAGATCAGTCTTACACATCTTTTTATACCAGAAAATAAGAAAGCACTCAAAAAAATGATGGAAGCATGTCAGAAAAACACAAAGCCAGCTTAAAGGGCCTCCCACTCACCAAATCTGGGGCAATCTGAGCATGAAAATAAACATAGTAAGAATTATAATCCAATGAATAAAATAGGGATCCTTGAGTCCATACTGGTACTAGATGACAATGATAATGATAGATGGTAGACAGATACATACATACATACATAAACTTTTCTAGTATATCTTGTTTCAATATTAATCTTTGATGACTACTAATAATAAATTTTAGATCCTTTTATTTCTTCTTTGAAATGCCTGCCATGTTCTTTCTTCTTATTTTGATTGGAGTTTCAGTATCTTTTATAAGACTATAAGCTCTCTCTCTCTCTCTCTCTCTCTCTCTCTCTCTCTCTATATATATATATATATATCAGATAGATATATGATGGCGAAGCCTTATTGTATTTATTGCAACTATTTTCCTAACTTGCTATTTTCCTTTTAACAAAACTTCAGTATCTTTTATAAGACTATAAGCTCTCTCTCCATATATATATATACATATATATATATCAGATAGATATATGATGGCGAAGATTTATTGTATTTATTGCAACTATTTTCCTAACTTGCTATTTTCCTTTTAACAAAACTTCCTCATATTTACTGCAACTATTTTTCCTAATTTGTCATTTTTAATAAACAGGAAATTTTTAGTTTAAAAACTCCTTCTGACACTACATACACGTTAAGAAAAATACTTATTGTGTTATATTCCTTCAAACATATTCTTTAACTTTTCCTCACAAAAATAAAATGTCATCCAAAATCCCTAGAAGGCACCACTAATGCCAAAATGGAAGAGGAAAGGAAAGAGATAGAAAAGAGGAAGCCAAACTGTGAGGGTTAATGAGAGAGGAGTCATATTCCCTCTGTTGTGCCTTAAACCATTCAATTGCAATTGGGAAGGACATCAGAAGAGAAAAATGTGATCTTCTTCCACAGAGAAATTAATTACTTTCTTAGATTTGAAACCTTTCCAATGAAAAATTTCCTGTTGCCCAGAAGCACCTTTCTAATTAATGATCTTTAGTTTCTCAGGTAAGCTCATGCTGCACAAATCCCTTCTCTGCTTATAAGGAAAGAGGCATTTAAGAAGTGAACTGCAAGCTGAAAGAACAGGAGAGTTACACAGAGGAAATGAACTGACAGCTGGAGTCCAGGCGTCCCACTCTTATGCTTGGAGCCAATGAGGGGCTACAAGGATCTTTGTCCCCTGGCTCGGTGGAGAGGAGTGTGTGCTGACTCAAAGCTCCGGCACATTCTTGAAAAATCACTGCACAGTTAACTTCTAAATTACTGAGGACAATTGTAGAGATCAATAGAAAACACCAACCTCTAAAGACATTTCCTACAGCATAATTTGAAGAAGTAGAATACATGAAGCAGTGAGCCACAGAAAATCAGGTCTTAGCACTAATTAGAAATTTTTCTAAGCTTTCCCTCCCAAGAAAATCAGTTCATCGGATAAAGGACCAATTTGAAACATGGTTGGTTTACAAATTATCATTTGGGCTGAAAAAAATTACAGCCGGATATTTGAACCAACATTCTAAATAAAATTGTGAGACTCGTTAATTACTTACTGTTAATAAAATTGTAATGGAAATTGATTATTCGCTAGTAGTTAAAAGCTGTTTTGCACATATCAGAATGAAGACAGCCTATGAAGCAGAAAAAATAAAACACTAGAGTATCTCTTTTAATCACAAAGGAAAGAAAGAAGCTTAATACTGTGTCCCCAGAAACATAACTTCTTCCCTTAAACTTTGATTTTATAACATTTACTTGCAAAAAATTAATAAATACCTCATGATTAACTATTAAACTAAACTAGGAAAGCAATCTTTTTCTTTTTAAAAATTTTTTAAATTTTTTTATTTATTTTTGAGACAGAGAGAGACAGAGCATGAGCAGGGGAGGGGAAGAGAGAGAGGGAGACACAGAATCTGAAGCAAGCTCCAGGCTCTGAGTTGTCAGCACAGAGCCCAAAGTGGGGCTCAAACCCACGAACCGCTAGATCATGACCTGAGCCAAAATCGGATACCTGACGGACGAACCACCCAAGAGCCCCAAAAGCGATCTTTTTCTTTTATAGCTTGATCCTTCTTGACCTAGAGTCAGTGTGTGTGTGTGTGTGTGTGTGTGTGTGTGTGTGTGTGTGTTTCCCAAGTAATTCACATAGAGGTCATTTCTGCTCTTCCTAAAATAGAAATTCCTGCTTAGCTTCCACTCAAATCCACCCATCTCATTTGATTTTTGTATGTGTGATTCAACTGTTTACACTGATGTGTTGCCTGAATTACAGTACCCTGAGAATACACCTGCCAAATGCTACGCTTTTAAATAGAAGTAAGAAAATAAACTTCTTGAGCAGATCAGTTGGACCATGTTTCCTCCTCAAAGGGATTTAACCTTATATAAAGGCAGGCAGGTGTTAGCCAAACCATCATCTTTTTTCTTTTTTTTTTTTTTCAATTTTTTTAACGTTTATTTCTTTTTGAGACAGAGAGAGACAGAGCATGAACGGGGGAGGGGCAGAGAGAGAGGGAGACACAGAATCTGAAACAGGCTCCAGGCTCTGAGCTGTCAGCACAGAGCCCGATGCGGGGCTCGATCATGACCCGAACCGAAGTCGGACGCTTAACCGACCAAGCCATCCAGGCGCCCCATCCATCATCTTTTTTCAAATAGTCACACCTTCTTTCCTGACTGGTTTGATCAATCGTTACCAATAGTTCTATTATCCTCCTCCCCATGTGCAGATTCAAAATGTGATATAATATGGATCTATTTCCTTTCATTTCATTCTTTCTATATGCCCAGGTCACATCCAGTACATAATTCCTTCATATGATCTTAAGTATTCCCTTCTCCTATATTCACAAAGCTTAAATTCAGATCCATTGTTCAACTGTCCTTTTTGTTTTCTAGTTATGAATTCACTCTATATTCTCATTTGTATGAGAAAAATTAGGTATTACCTATGATATATTTTGCTAAATGTTTAATATTCATTATAGTAAAATGTATAAATACAAAAGCAGAAGACAAATGAATAAACAGGAATTGTAAATATATGTTAGGACCAACTAAATATCAACAAGTGTACATAGCTAAAGTCATATGAAGATTTTGCTGCTAAACATTAGGTAGACCAGAATAATATGTGATATTAATATATCATGATTTATTGCATTATGAAATATATTTGCTGTAAAAAATTTAAAAAGTACAGATATGCCTAATGAAAATAAAAATCTCTTACAAATCCACTGCCTTAGATGACCACTATTAACACTGGTATATGTCCTTTCTGGTTTTCCCCATTCCTACATATGTTCTTTTTTCTTATAGTAGCAGGCCTCAGACTATACAGCCTGTTTTGTAACATGGTATCTATGTCAATAAATGCATACCTGAAACATCATTCTTTATGGCTGCATTTTATGAATACCCTAAATTTGGTTTTACTAACCTTAAAAGATTTTTAGATACTATACCTAGATCCATTTTTTGCATATAATTTTGACTAATTGCTTCATAATAGTTAATGCATACTGACCAGGATCCACTTAAAGCATACTATTATATAAAAACATCAGCAAAAATTTTTAGCTCTTAGAGAAAAGCTGATGTATGATGTACATCATAATGTGAAATCCAACTAAATAAATTTTTTTATTAAACTACAGCATTTAGTTCCTTGGGCTCATCTGCTATCAATTAGGGTGATAAGCAGGCACTCAAAAGCTAGCTTTTCAATTATGTTTTCTACCTTTCAACTGAAATGTTCCTGTCATTGCACATCGTGTAGTAATTCCGAAAAGGCTTCATCTTAGCAACCAAGTGATAACTTTAAAATCAAGAATCTGAACCAATTAATTCCTAACATTAATTACTTCTTTTAAAACAAAAGGCACTTTAAAGTAAGTGACTGCAAATATACTTTTTAATCCCACTAACAGTCCTTATCTCTTTTTCCCCCAGCTCACAATTCTGTTGACAACTCATGCTCAGACTCAAATCATCATTCAAATCATAATTAAAGCATAATTCTGAGCTCTCTTTGTACATGCTAATTCCACAGCCAGCAGATGTAAAAGCCACACAGAAATTCCTATAGAGTATTATTAGCTTGCAAGGAGCAGAATTAAGATGCATAAAAGTATCTTCTATAGCAAGTAAATATTTTGGTTTTAATTACATTATTACCTTGTTTTATGCAACTAATTACTACGATTTATTGTATAATTGACTTTCAGAAAAAAAAATTACCAGAGCAGTTCTGCAGTCTTAAACTGAAGATAATATATACTAATGACTTTGCCTATACCTTTAGTTCCCTTAAAAATGTAATGTAAAATAGTTTTTGTGGTAGGCTTGGTAAGTCTCTTTTCTCTTTTTCCACTAATATATAAAGTTATCATATACTACAGCTATTAGCTGATTTATTTCTTTGTAAACCAAAGGGTATTTAAAACAAAAAAGCTTATTTTCAAGCCAAGGACAATGTATTGATCTATCTTTATTCCCTAGCACCTAGCCCAGAAGTTGAAATTTAGCAGGTGCTCACTTTGTTTTATTAAATAAATTAATGAATTAGTCATTTAAAGTATTCCTTTAACTTAACGTCATAAAAGCATTATTGTTAAATACTAGCTGGTATCTATTTCAGCCTTACAGATTAAAACCTGCAGCCTTTAGAGCAAAAGACTGAACATTAGAAATAATAACAGTTTGCTGTAGATTGAAAACAAATGAACTCATTCTGAGACTCCGCAGTCATTCATAAGCCTCTTGAGCTGCCTGCCCTCTCGCAGTTTACGACCTCAGCCAAGCCTTTCTAGTGAAATAAAGCCTTGTGTTCACTCTGGGGCCATCTATTGTTCTCTCTGTAATTTGTACCAAATTTTAAAGGTTATAAATAGTCGCAGTGAAGCATAGTTGCTGAGCTACATTCATTCACACATAGGTTTTTTTGGTTTTTTGTTTTTTTTTACTACAAAACCAGGGGCTGGCATTTACTTACTTTATAATAATCTAATCGTATGTAACTTTGAACTCAGGATGTTCTTCAAATGCCATGATTTATTATGTCCTCCTTGGTCACATAATAGTCAACCTTGCCAAATTCAACTAGGCCAACCTTATTCTCCTAGGAGAAGTAACTAGCAATAAAAAGCCTAGAGTTATTTCTCGCAAGAAACTATATATACCTGAATTATTTTCAGATTAAGAAAAAAATCTGGTAAATTATGTTGCAAATGACAATGAGGGAAAATAAGCATAAATATATAAATTTTCACTGCCTACTACTTCTATTTCCTTCTTGTTGCTGTGCTTTTTGTTTAATATTTCTTGGACTAACGTGCCCTCTAATGGTTAAAATAAAAATATAATCAGAACCATAAAAGAAGTGCCAACACATTAACTCCAAGGACTAATTCTATTTAAAAGATAATTCTTTGACTCAAACCTATGTCTTCAAGATGAAAATGGATATGCCTTTAATAAAGAACAAGACGACTATGCATTTTATCTGTTCTGTATGATAGGCAATGCAAATGAGGTGCAGCAAACAGAACTTTGTCAAATAGATTTAAACATTAGCTCCCATAAAAAGGCATCAGGTATTTTTAATAATGTCTATAATTAAGTCTTTGCATGCACTGAAGTTGAATTATGGATTGGGATTATGCCTCTTCTAATATTATAATTTAAGCATTTAATTTAAGAAAGATATTACTCCAAAATAGATTATTTTGGTTCTTCCTTCATTTTTATTTTTCTAACCTAAAATGAAAGCCTGTCCTTAACTTCTAAAAAAATATATATACATGTACACAAAAAGACTTAAATAGCTGTGCTATTTGTTCACTACTTACCCTCAATGTTTGTGCTCTTATTTTTGGTTCAGCTGTAATGTCAGAAAGTAATGGAGATTCAGTAATTACCCAGTTAATGTGACCAATGGCAACAGTCCATTGAGCTAAGGCAGGAATTCAGGGAGAAGAAATTGCTTGAATGATTTGGCTTGGCTTACTAAATTCCAGAAAGTTATTGTAGTTTTACAACACAATTTATTTCTGACAAGAATTTGGTCAAGACAGAAAAACATATATACAGAAAATATATTTAATTCTATCTAAAAGAGTAAAATTAAAGTCATGGGCATAAACAAAGAATATCAAACTTAATGATTTTCAGCCTTGCTTAAGTATTATTCTTAGTACTTCAAATAATTTGCTTCTTATCAAAACATGATAGTATGTTCATAATGTGGAATTTTTAACCCTTTCAATTGTTGATGCATTAAAAAAGAGAGATATCAGCATTTTCTCTGCCTCAGAAGTAAAAACAATATTTTTCCTATTATATACATGGGGTTACTGTCACTGAGGTGAACTGTCCTACCAAATACTATCCAAAGACAGTGACAAAAGCAAGATTAGAATTTAGAATTATTTATGCAGTTTGCTGATTTTGGCACACAGGAATGTGTTACTTTGTTAGAGAAAAAAATTACATTTTCCTGAATTAGATTTCTGCCTTTATCTTTCAGTACTAGCTTTATAGAGTACATTCTGTATTCTATTTATATGATATTAATTTTTTAATTTTAAGTGAATACAAAACTATTAAAAGGGATGCAGCCTAAGGGACCCTGTTTCTGTTTGTGCTTTCAAGCAAACTTGAGCAAGGCATAAAAGATTCTGATCCTCAGTTGCTCACCCTATAAAGGAGACTGAATTAGGTAACCTCTGATCTCTCTTCTAATTTAAAACTAAAGGGTTTTTTTTTTAAGATTTTTTTTTTCAACGTTTATTTATTTTTGGGACAGAGAGAGGCAGAGCATGAACGGGGGAGGGGCAGAGAGAGAGGGAGACACAGAATCGGAAACAGGCTCCAGGCTCTGAGCCATCAGCCCAGAGCCTGACGCGGGGCTCGAACTCACGGACCGTGAGATCGTGACCTGGCTGAAGTCGGTCGCTTAACCGACTGCGCCACCCAGGCGCCCCAAGGGTTTTTTTTTTTTAAACAGCACACATGAAAAGAATATGCAGGAATTTTGTGAATATAATCTAAAATTCTGGATTTTATTTAGCTTTTTAAAGATACCATAACTTTTTCTTTAGTATTTTTATCATTGTACTTGACCATTTTGCAAAAACACTCGATAATACTCAAACAGGCGAGTATAGGCGAAAATATCTGGTGAATACCCTTTTAAACTATAACCACTGAGAGTTAATATAAGTGAATCCTATTATCATCTGCCCTTGTTCATGTTGCTTTCAATTACATTATCTTTTGTTTTTGTTTTGTTTTGCGTTGGGACTCGTATACTTTGAAGACAAGAATTATTTTCTTCTCATGATATCATTATTCAATAAAAAGATCCTCAGTAAGATTGACCAACACAATCAAGATTAAGTTTGGCAGTTTAATGAATACAAATAACTGAGACCAGGTGAGTAAACTATCAATAAAAGAAGTGAACGAATGTAGTCTCATATTCTTAAAGGAAAACTTAGAAACAATATGTCAAAGAGATTAAAAGTATATGTTAAGTACATGTTTGCCCCAAAATCAATATGATGATAAATGATTAGAACCAAAGATATCTTGGTTGATATGGATGAAAATAATTGCCTAAAAGACCAACACAACCCACATTAGAACTGGCAGCATATTGCACCCAGTGCTTGAATCTCATAATTTCGTACTATAAAGAGAGCTGAAAATCAAGGAATAAATAGACCCAGTGGTTTCTCTGTGATTTCTCAGCACAAACTCAGCATTGTAGAACTTCTGTTTGGTCTCCAGCAGTTTAATGGTAGCCAGAATTGAAGGCTGAGCTCAGTGCATTGACTAAAAACCTCCCTTTGTCCCACCCAGCTATCTTTCATTCTTTTGTTCCCTGGAAGTAAGAGCAAGTCGTTCCCTTCTATCAACAAAAACTGAAGCCAAGGTTATGTATATAGCTCACGTGTAGCCCAAAAGAATGGTCAGGAATCTCCATTCCCTACCTTTATTCCTCACCTAAGTCAGATGTTCCTTTTGCCTCTGCTTGCCCTGGTGGGTTCACCATGGGTTATCATTCCTACTTCCTTGAAGCATGTGTAAATCCACACCTTAAGAAGCACACCAAGGGTCATCCATAACTGCAGTTTCATTATGTAATTTCTCATTTATAATACCAGATCCCTAAGCATCCACTTCACAACCTCCTACCCCAGGCTTCTAATTTTTTATGGCCCCCAGGATTGCAAACCTATGAGATCTGCTCAGCCCTTCAAACATTACTGCTTTTAAAGACCTGCCTCCACAACCATTAGTGTTAGATTCATGAAAGGCATAAACTCTGGAGGCAAAATAACTAGGTTTGAATCCCACCTCTTTTAGTACTAGTTTTGTGACTTTGGACAAGCAATTTAACCTCTCTAGACCTCAGTTTCCTTATCTATGAAATAGGGATGAGAGTAGCAACCTCATGGAGTTATTATGAGGATTAATCATATTTTTACAAATAAAATACTCATAATATTGCTTGGTATATAATAACTGATCTAAATATGTTAACTATTATTAGAATAGCTAATTTAACTGTTTTCTCCATCATAATGGCACAACAATAAAAAAACAATTAATTTTAAAGACTCAACTATTCTATTTTTTATAATCAATGTCAACGTGCTCATAAGTCCTAGTTCCCCAGTTCATACCTGTTGTCCTGGGGTAATTATTAATAGCAACCTCTTTTATTTTCAGTGTCCAAATCTGGACAATAAAGTATGTAACCACTCTAATTATAATATAGAAAGTCAGTTCTCCTGTACAATCAGGAGAATGAATTAGATGGTGAGAGTTTTCATTAAAATAGATGGGTTATACATGGAAAGAAATATTTGAATGCTTTATTAAGTCTAAAATATTATAAAGTGCTATTAGCTTTGGTTAAGATGACATACTTTGATGTTTTTTTTTTCTTTTTTCACAGAAGAGTTTGAACTTACATGTAGGGAGCTACTTTTGTTTCACTCATTCAAAATGCATGAGAACCCCTCTGGAACTGTGCCCTCATTCCCCTTTAACTTTTCCTCTCCTCTTCCCTAGGTGGTCTCACTCCCTCTTCTCCCAGTAGACATGAGGTGGAGTGGGGAGTGAGCAAGGAGAAAGGGAACTTAACTGCTCTCGTTAAACTCACCCATTAAATCAGGGCTCTTACAGAAGCTGGCCAGTCTCCAATCCAAGCCTGGTGAGCAATCACTCCTAAACAAATAGTAACTGATTTGCCTGATTTGTAACTGATATTAACTGATTTGATTAATAGATTTGTAAGCATTGTCTGTCACTGCATGATAGGTACAGAATGGCAATATCAAACCTGAGAAGTAATAACATCTTCATTTAGTTCATTACCAACATTTTAAAGTACTTAAAGCTAGAAATATCTTCTGGAGGATGACAGGACTTCTTAAGATTAGATTAAAATGCAACATATGGGAATTGCTTTTATTTCTTATCTCTTTTCCATCATTCAGAGTAGCTTTTCCAATTTGAATATTATACTATTTATGTCCATCTTTAATCACATTGTTTTGTTATAAGTCATTGATTGATATAACTTGTAAAACTTGGGCCAAATAGATATTACTTACAAAGGATATGTTGCAATCAATACTACTTACTTAAAAAGTTGATTGATTATGTAAACATAGTTCATAATTATACCTCAGTAGACATGCAAAATTTAATCTTAAATATGAATCACACTATAATTGCTTGATCGTTGCAATGAGCTGAAAGAAAGAAAAAAAACACAAGGATCCTGCAGAGAACAAAGAAATTGTGAAAGCAATCATAGAGGGAAATAATTGTTACATTTATGATTCTTTCAATTATGGATTATGGAGACAACTGCATGGCAACCTCTTCAGTTTCAAGACAGCATGGTGTTTTATATAATAAGGCTCTGAATACAGCAACTATTACCAATAGTGTTTGCAACTTAATTGGCTACCTTTGAAGCTAAAGAGGTCTTTCTGCTTTCTAACTCTGATTCTTAGCTATATTTTAAAACATTGGCATTCTGTCCAGCTGTTTAACTTCCATTTATGTTCTTAGATTCTCTAGAGGATAGCATATATATGTTTTACTGGAGCTGACAAACATTTTCACTAGGCAGGAATAAGCACAGAATCTGTTGAGCACCCATAAATTTATGTGTTTATCCAACAACATGCCTACATTGCACCTCTACCCTATTATAATTACATTTAATGTTAAAAGAAACATCACCTTAAGCCACATGTAGAATTTACTAAATCCTCAAATAAAGCTAGCCTCTAATGCCTGGCACATTTACCATAACAGCATTAAGAAAGATGAATTCCTGTTTGGGGCTTAGTTGGTTTAGTTGGTTAAATATCTGACTTCAGCTCAGGTCATGATCTCACGGTTCATGAGTTTGAGCCCCACAGCGGGCTCTCTGCTGTCAGCACAGAGCCCACTTTGGATCCTCTGTCCTCCTCTCTCTGTGCCCATCCCCCACTCATGTTTGCTCTCTCTCTCTCTCAAAAATAAATAAATATTAAAATTTTTTTTTCAAAAAAAAAAAAAAAGGATGAATTCCCTGTTTAAAGTTTTGTCTAGAAGGGGGACTTGCTAAAATAGGCTTTGGTCTGATTAATGCTGATGTTCTCAAATGTATCTGCACCAAGAGAAATGCCAGTTAATGAGGACGATAGCTGCACTGCCCTGGTTCAACCAACAACAACAACAAAAAAAAAAAAAAAAAAACAAGAAGAGTCTTGGTATAGCCAAAGAAAGCTCACGTGTAGCCCAAATAGCTATTGATACTGTAGACTAGGAAGAAAAGAAGGTAAATGTATCTGCACCAAGAGAAATGCCAGTTAATGAGGACGATAGTTGCACTGCCCTGGTTCAACCAACAACAACAACAACAACAACAACAAAAAAAAAAAAAAAAAAAAAAAAAAAAAACAAGAAGAGTCTTGGTATAGCCAAAGAAAGCTCACGTGTAGCCCAATAGCTATTGATACTGTAGACTAGGAAGAAAAGAAGGTAAAAATGTACACCTCACAATTAAAAGGAGAGATGAACAATTCTATGACCTAAAAATCTTGGAGGGTTCATTTGGGAGAGGGAAACATTCATCTCAGGCTGATTTCAATGATCCATCACATTTGATTTTCCTATAGTGAGGTCTCAGCTATAATATGACATCATCTTTAATTTATGCCATAGAAAATAATTGTTTATTTGATGTCTTTAAGTGCCATTTGATTAGTAATACTAACACAGAAAGTGGAAGAGAATGTATTATTAGAAATAAAAATATTTAAAGAGCAATATACTAATTCACAAAGTGAACTTTCCACATTGTGATATAACCTCAAGGAACTCAGTATTTTGAAAGGTTCCTCTAAGACTATTTTCTGTTCTTCCTGGATGATCTGTGTTTATAGGAAACCATTAGGAAGGAATTAAATGCAGTTCTGGGAAGTAAGGTCCCACTCCTGTTCCCACTTCATCAGTCCCTGCAGGAAGGGTGTCCATCTGTCCCTCAGACAGTTCCTCCTGCTGTTAGCCCTACTCCCCACTGGCCCTGAACAAAGGTATAATTTCAGACATTGAAAGGATCCTAAATACCTCCCTATGAAATCCAATACTGATAAATTCCCACTTTTACGGCTTTTCCTGTACCTCAAAGGATTGATTCCAGAAAACCCTTATTAAAATACAATATGTTACTGGAAGAGCTAACACTTTATCATCCACTATGATAGCAACACCAACTTTGTAATTTCCTAAGCTCTTTGTTAGAAAAGGCAGTGAAAAAATGAGGTTAGTATTCATTCATTCAAACATATATTGTCAATCTACCACAGCTAGACTAATTGCTGGGAATCTCAAGATAAATAAAACAGTGTCCTAACTGTGAGGGAGTTTACTGTCTGGTGGAGAAGACAGATATGTATGCAATAATTTTCTCGCATATATTAGATCAGTCTTAATAAGGAATCATTTTATAACAAAAAACAGAAACTCAGTTGGACAAGTTAAATAAAGAACATATTAGGGGCGCCTGGGTGGCTCAGTCGGCTAGGCATCCGACTTCGGCTCAGGTCATGATCCCATGGTTTGTGAGTTGGGGCCCCGCGTTGGGCTCTGTACTGACAGCACGGAGCCTGGAGCCTGCTTCCGATTCTGTGTCTCCCTCTCTCTCTCTCTCTGCGCCTCCCCTGCTCACATGCTGTCTCTCTCTCAAAAATAAAGATTAAAAAAAATTTTTTAATAAAATAAAATAAAACAAGAATATATTAGCATAAATAGATAAGAGTTTCTAAAAGGAAAATGCAGTCTCAAGAGGGACTCTGATAAGAGTCGATAAACTAACGAGAACCTACTGGTGTTCCCTTTCTAAGCGTATCTTTCATATATACTTTTTCCTGCAATTTGCCCCATTTCCCTACCTTTTGCCATAGATCAACTTTTTTGGCTTGTACATATGACCATATCAACCCTTGAGACCCTAAGACCTTACTTATCCAACATCCATAGCCAGCTAATTCACTCTCTCTCTATCCCCATATCAATTTTTGGAAGAGAATCTAACTTCATCCTACCCCAGTCCAAGGACAGATTCTCCTAAAAGGAAGTGTGGGAATGAAGAGGAAATAATTGCCATCTTCAATACAATAAGGTAATTTCAAGGTGAGCCTTGAAGGAAAGTCAGGCATCTTTCAGAGAAACAAAGGGAAAAATGCAATCCAAGCAGACACACTATCATGTTCAAAGGTACGGATGGAGCAAAATAGCTTATAAAGACACATGTACAAAGATCCACAGCCAGGTAGCAACTGATGATGCTGGGAAGATAGCCAGGGACCAGACAATAAAGTTCTTTTTATATTCTGCTAAGATTATGATTTTTATTTGAGAACTGATGAGTGGGGTGTCCAAAAAAATTTTTTAGAGAGAAAGTGAGTTGGGGAGGGCCAGAAGGAGAGGAAGAGAGAAATAGAGAGAGAGAGAATCTTAAGCAGGCTCCAAACTCACCACGGAGCCTGATGCAGAGCTCAATCCCAGGACCTTGGGATCATGACCTGAGCCAAAATCAATAGTCAGATGCTCAACCGACTGAGCCACCCAGGTGCCCCAAGGTGTCAAAATTTTTAACCAGAGGAGAGACAAAAGCAGACCTGTGTTTTAAGGAAAAAAATAAATAGGGGTGCCTGGGTGGCTCAGTCAGTTAAGCCTCTGAGTTTGGCTCAGGTCATGATCTTATAGTTTGTGGATTCAAGCCCCACGTTGGGCTCTGTGCTGACAGCTCAGAGCCTGGAGCCTGCTTCCGATTCTGTCTCCCTGTCTTTCTGTCCCTCACCCTGTTCACACTCTGTCTCTCTCTCAAAAATAAATGAACACTAAGGATTCCTTGTTCTTTCTCAAAAAAAAAAGAAAAAAGGAAGAAAAGAAACAAAAACTCTAACAGCAGGTGAAGGATGGAAAGAAGCTATTGGAGTAATTCAATAGCTACTACAAAAGAGATGGTGTAGTTTCAAAATAAGACCGTGGTAAAGAGGATATAGAGGAGAGGAAGGATTCAAGAATATTATGAAAGCAGAATCTAATATGAAATGGAGTCAGTTCAGAAAAGCAAAGAATAACAAGCTTTGACCCAGAGAAGAGAATGAAAGTCTAAATCCAAACCAAGACAGGTGCTAAAGGATGCTCTAGACATGAGAAAAAGAACACATTGGAAGAAGGGATGGACACAGAAGACGTGCTTTGCATTCTTTCCAGTCTTTCCTGGGGGGGTAGCCTTTCCTATGGTCTCTGAATATTTCAACCACATAAAGAAATGCAGACTCCGAATCTTCAGAATATAAGCACAAGAAGCAGAAAATAATTGCTAATCAAACCTTAATCAAAAGCATACTCTAGTTATCCTGTCATTTTATGACAATGTCTGTCAATTCAGCCTATCACATTAAAGGACAAGAATTCATTCTGGTGAGGCCTTAACTCATGGGTGCTGGGCCTTGTTTCGTTATGTATTTAATTAGAAGTTTTCATGGTGTTGTTTTCTTTTCAATTCCAAGAATAAAAAGTGAAAAATGAGAAATGCAAACTTCTCAGATGATCCTATGACTTTGAAGACACATATCGGAATATATGATCTCTTGCTTTTGCATTTAGAAGCCCTGGGGAGCAACATTATCAGACTGATTATGAATGTGTATATTTTCATAAGAATATGCAATCTTAGCCAGCTCAGCACAGGACACTGAAGTGACTAAGTATCAAATTAAAGATTATTCTTTTTTGTGTGGAATTCACTCCAGCAAGAAATTGAACAAGGGGATTTAAAATCCAAAAACAGTAGGACCACCTCCTGAGACATTATTAATTATTAGTGGGCCCTAGTCTTCCAGTTTCTTATCTCCCTATACACCCAATGCTCCCATTGCTTTAAATTATTATCATTATTTGTTAAATGCCTTCAATGTGCTTGGTACCCTGGCAGGCACAGAAAAAAAGGTACCATATCGGCCCAGGGGCTTTCTACCTAAATTGCACAGATATAATTTAAGTTTGAAAATGGGTTGTAGTTGTCAGTTACAGCCTTTTCCAAAGGCTTAGAAGCAATAGAACAAAAACTAAAAGTATATAAGTTCCTATCCATCCCTTTCTCCCCTTGGGTCTTCTTTATATTCCAAGTAGCTTGGTCTACTAACCCAGAAAACAATATTGTGGAAACGTGCCACAGGTCAGTAATGAGAGGCCATCAAGAGCTCAGAGAAAATTATCAACACTTAGAAACAACCTTGTGTGTCTGACTTCTCACCCTGCTGCTCCCTGCTGTCCTAGACTTGAAGGGGGCAGGGAGATGGGCACTGGGGAGCCTGTGTTCAGAAGCAGTAGCAAGTGAGGAGAATTGACTGGAGAGTAAAGCCCCAGAACTGACTTTCTCTTCCCTGTCCTTACCCCACCCAGTCCAAGGTGTGACATTGCCAGCAGCGCCCACACCCCCACTGCAAATCTTCACCATCCTTTCAGAAGCCTTGTGCCTCCCCCGACATCTACTCCAATTGCTGTGACAAATAACTAACGTGAAATCTGAAGCTTACCCTCTGATTTAGGTTGTTCTGTATATATTTTGATTCCATAAAAATCTAGTTGAATAAAAGAAGGGAAAAATGGGGGTACCCTCACACCTCTATTTATCCCCTCTTTTCCCATCATTACTATTTAAAATAATCCTTTTCAAAAATAAAAAAAATGCTGTGCTTGCCTCAAGGTCAGATGGGTAATAGGGCAAAAGCAGTGAATCGGGGCTCTATTCCACAACAGGATGAAGAAAAGCCCACACAAAAACCATAGGAGACAGATGTGGAGAAGGAAAGCAGGCAGACCAACCCTCGGGCCGATAAAGAAAACAACAGTAGGAGGACTGGTGGATGGGATGGGGGATTAGGATATGGTCTTAGCCTCCAGAGAGTGACTGGGGGTTCACTCTACTAAAACATTTCCCGTCCCCCAGGTCCCACCCCAGCCTCCACCAGTGGCCTTGGGATCCACTACCAATGGTTTGTCATTAGAGCATCTCAGCAAAGAAGAAAGGGAGGAGCTCTTCCTGATTGCGCAGAACCATGAGGTGCACACAGAAGTTCACAATCGTTGAAAGTTATTTCCTGATACATCATTACACATAACAACTTATCTAAATTCAAAAACATATGTTTTCCCTTTGAAATACATATTCCTTGAAGGTAAAGCTCTTATCTGAGCATTAATATAGTGAACAGTGCATATGGATGCATTTCCAAAGGATAAGTACTCCTATCTCCACTGCATAATTGCCTACTGGCTTCACCTTTCTGCTTTAATTCCCAGATCCGGTTCCTCAGTCATTGCAACCCAGCAAAGCACCACCAATTATGCCCCCTTCGACAACTAACAATGTCCCACTCTGCCACCTCCTCTGGCCTTCTCCTTTCTGTTTCCTATCTGTATTCTTTCTGTCCTGCTTTCTTTCTCCATGCATGTTACACAAACATTCATTATT
The DNA here is from genome assembly GCF_016509475.1 of Prionailurus bengalensis. Classification (NCBI taxonomy): domain Eukaryota; kingdom Metazoa; phylum Chordata; class Mammalia; order Carnivora; family Felidae; genus Prionailurus; species Prionailurus bengalensis. The sequence goes on along the minus strand of NC_057349.1, from coordinate 81,133,176 downwards.
GGTGTAAAAATTGTCCACTGAATGCCTACTATGTAGAAGACATCAATCGTGCTGAGTACAAAGCCTTGGAGTACCTAGAGTTTTAGCATTCCATTCATGTCTGCTCTAACCCACCAATTTCTAAAATGTCAACTAGGTCTTAGTCCACTGATGCACTATGAAGCTAAGTTCTTATTCCTCATACTCCTGGCATTTGTCTGGAGATTGTTGAATGCATGCATAGTTCTTTTCTTACTGATCCTTACTAGTCTTATTATGTGGACCACAAAAACCCTAGCCCATTTTCTGAGAATTAGCCTCAGTTGTTCAATCATTCAAATAAATGAAATTGCCTTTAATAGATAGTTTTGTGTTTTACAGAGATTATAGAAAAGTAATTTTTTAAATGGTTATGTCCAGAGGTAGTTCTGAGGACATAAAGGGAGCAAAAGGAATAAAAACTATAATAAAAGTGAAATAACAAAAATCCTGAAAGTAAAAGATTTAAATGTGCCATGTTTACTTGAAAATACAGATTTTCAGAGGAAAAAATTGAGGTAGAGGTGAGTTTTCAGTTAATAAAAAGATTTATAATATCACCTTGCAATATGAATAAAGTATGATTCAATTAGTAAAAATAGAATATACATAGTTATTTTCTGGCATATATGGATATAGCAAATCTGTAGTATTTGTACACTTCACTCAATATGTTTGTTAAATAATGGATACCCACTTCTCAGTTTTTAGCTCCCACTTCATCTTCAAAACGTTTCCAAATATCCACAAAAATAAGAATAACCAGGTGAGAGGCATATTTTAAGAACAGGTTAAATGATTTAAGATCGGATCAGTCTTCTGCTTTTTCTTAGCTGCCCAGACAAAGGCTAATATATGATTGTCAGATCTGGAATCCATAAATGTCATAAGCACAAAGCTGGATAATCCATATCAGTGTGCAGGGGTTGGGGGAAGGTGTGGAAAACAGAGGATAGAGAGGCAGAGCAATAACATTAAAAAAAAAACATTTTATAATCATAGTTTCTAAATGTTGGTTAAAGGAATGTTTTGCCCTTTTTGTAATGTATTTTTTCCTAGTTTCTATACTGCCCGAATTCTTTCTATCCAAATTATTGCTTAAATGTTACTTTTCCTTGCCAGTAAATTCCCGTTTTTTCCCTCCAGCTTTTCTATAGGTCTTTTATATTCCAGGTGTTCTCATCCTTGCTTCTACCCTTTTCATTAGTCTACGCAGTCTATTCTCAACATTTTATTTTTTCTCATTTTTCACCTTAAATCTGGCGTGTATACAATACATATATCTGTATAGATACAGATCTATAGATAACAGTAGTAGCTAATATAGGGTGATAAAAATAAGCATAAGAACAATAATATTCTAGTTTTAGGGTTTTTTAGTCAGCTTTTTGTTTTTCTCAAAGAGGATTCTACCTTATCTTCTTTTCATTGTTAAAAGCTAAATGTAAATCAATGTTTCCAACAAGAGCTCAAACCCCAAGCTAGAAACCCAGAGAATTCAGAGTCTGTAAAAACTTGCCAGTGCCTCCACTTTTTGATGAGAACAGATTTGGGTCTGGATGAAGTCACCGATGTGCCTCTCAAGAAACAAATGTCAGCGCGACCTATTAAAGTCAACCCTGAGCTAGGTAGCAACAATGAGCTGGGGATTAGCATTGACAGCTCCCTTAATGTGATTCTTTTGGACAGGGATTAATTTAATGTGTTGCTGTCAAATGAAACAAAAAACGAGATGGATTTACTAATGACTCTATTCTATACCACACACTTTTCCACCCCTGATCTATGTCAGAATGAATCTGACAGCAAAAGAAAATAATTTTTAAGATGAAAAGGAAGAAGACATTGCCTGCTTGACAAACTTTCAAGAAGGGAGTTTTTCCTGGGCTCCCAAGAGGGAAGATGAACATAGGATGGGGGCCAAGTGAAGGGAGGAAACGGGAGCAGGTGGCCACCACCCCCAAGGAACAAGGGTGGGACGGGGAGTCGGCCCGTGCTTTGTCACAAACTTGCAAGATGCCCTTAACTTCTCCAGGCCTCTTTTACCTCCGATGTGAAAGTAAAAGGTTATATGTGGTAGAAGGCTTCTAAATCTCTTCTTACTTCTAAACTGCTAAATTCTGAAAGAGAGGGGCCCCAAACCAGCTGGGAGCATTAGCCTTGTTGCAAAGACGACCCCACACTGAGGCTGTGACAGAGAGGGGGCGAGTCAAAGAGGGAAGGTTGATCTTTTAGCAAAAGGGTTTGCCAAGTCAAATGCTAAAGCCTCCTTAAAATAATTTGGATTCTTCTTTGTTCTCCCTAACAAAGAAACTTTAATTCGCAGTTCTCTGAGAAGAAAGACAATGCAGACAAGCCATTTTGCAGGTGAAAGGTGTCTCGTCAATTAATAATCATTGAATAATCACTAAGAATTGGCAGGAGCTATTCGTCGAATGGGGTGCTCATAACATCCAAACTGCACCGATTTACAATACAAACTAGGCATTATTCCCTGTGACTGTTTTGTTTTTACCTCCTGTGAGGGTGCACACATCTCTACCCTTAACGTACTTGTGTATGTTCATGTAAGTTACAGTTAGGTTAGTAAACATCCCCGGCTTCCCTGTGTCTGAGTCTGGTCTCACTGGCAGGTACGCTCCACCACAAAGCTTGAGCCCAGGCGCCTGGAAACACTGTCCTCTGAGCCCTGCCTGAGGCGTATGGTTAACTTTTGCACGCATCCCATGCAGCGCCCGCCCGCAGCCCTCAGGGCGCGTTGGTGGGGTTGTGTGGGTCTGGAGGTGCTGGCCAGGAGAGGCGAACAGAGGGGCCCCCGCGTTGGCGTGGCTGGGAGATCCCAGCGCGGAGCCAGGAAGAGGCTGGATGCGACCGGGAGCGGAGGGATGGGGTGACTCTCCCCTTGCGGGAGCCCAGCGCCGCTCACCCTCCCTCCTCTGCCCAGACTCGCGCTGTGGAGAGGATGTCTAGAGAGGCCCCCGAGCCGCGCCCTTGCTTGGGGAGGTAATGACCGATCCCCGCCCGGCCGCCTCTGCTGCACGCTCATGGAGCTGCGACTCCAGCCCGGCGCGTCCTGCGCTCTGCCCGCCCTGCGGGCCCTTTCCCTGGGCAGCTGGCACGATCCAGCCAGACCCTGGATCTGGGTTGAGGAGGGGTGAGAATCCTGGCTCTGCTACTTAGCTCGGTGACCTTGAGCAGTTATCTAACCTCTTAAGGTCGATGTTTCCAACCCGTGAAACGGGACCGAAGACGCCTTCTCCGCGGGCTCTCTGTGGGATGAAATGAGAGGCCGGATGCCCAGCCTCCGGCTCCTAGTGTCCTGCCCGTCTTCGTTCAATTCCGCTTCTTGCTCTTCTTTTCTATGTTCTGCCTTTTCTCTTCCCCGGCGTTTACTGTCATTTTTGATCCTGTTTTTTTCCCTTGGTTTTGTCTCCCCAATCTCTCGTAGAATACCTTTTCTCCTTTCTTTTCCTCCCATGTTCATTATTGTAGCCAACAAATTCATCAAAGATTTGTTTCCACTTCCTAGACTCTGGGATTCCCATGGCAAATCCGCATAATCTCCATCAGCCCGCTCCCCGGGCCACCCCAAAATAATCGGGCAGTCTAGGAAGAGCTCTGCTTACTCTGTGAATGCAGTCTCAAGACACACTTGCTCTCGCCCCACTTAATTTTTATGCAGGACCCCTGAGACCACCGCTGCCCTGAGGGCAAGGGCCGCTGTGGCACCTCTGTCATCATGTCCCCTCTGCCAGGCCCAGAAATCTATGCAAGGTCTCAACAAATGTCACAAGCTACCAGGGGGCAGAACCAGGAAGTTGAGGCTGGAACCCAATCATGCAATGACTTGCCTTGATTTCTTACTACAGAGAAAAACAAACATATATGATGTTCCATGTTTATATACGAACTTAGTTTTTAATCTTCAAATAAGCTGAAAGATACAGTGTAAAAAGAAATATCTACTCAAGTGTTTTGTCTTTTTTTAAGCCATGTTCTGTAATTTTTACTTATAGAACTGAGGGAAGTTCTTTATTGATATTGCTTAGAAGAGGGAGAAAATCGAATTGCCTAAAAATGAGGAGTTGCATTTATGCTCATTAATTGAAACATTTTAAAGATGTCTGCTAATACTTTTTATAATAGCAAAAACTGCTACTACACTATCATAGTATATATAGTATAAAGAGTGTACATAAAATACCATAAACTATAACCAAAATTTGTACATGAACTTTTTAAAAAGAAGCAAAAAGTTAGGAGGGGAAACTCTTATTAGAAGGCTAGAGAATTTTTAGTTGCTTGCCATTTACCTCAAACTTAAAAGTATCAAATTTCCTTTGAAATTATTTCTCATTTTTATTAGAATCTAATTGTAGATCACCTGTAAAATGTTGGGGGAAGGAAGACAAGTACAGAAATATCAATTCTGTGCTTAGATTTTTGCAAGAGTAAAAGAACCACAGTACCACCTTGTGGGGAAAAGAGATTTTTTTCATCTTCTATATTATGGCTGTTTTCTTTTCCTCTACTATATAGTCATACGTACGTGCACAAATTTTAAATAAAAGTAAATAAAACCATTTAAAGCACAGAACAAAAACGTGGGTCTATGTGAATAAACTATGACAATATGCTTCTCTATTATTTTAAACACACTAGCATGTTTAGATCAAAATAACTTTTATTAACAAACTAGCATAATGATATATGGCATTAAGAAATTTTGCTTCTAATACTAAGCCCAGAAATCAAATGTTAGGCATGAAACACTAAATATAAAATTATGTACGCATCCCAAAAGAAGAATAATTCTTTCAAAAGTTGGTTTAAATTTCACTATTAAATACTAATTATGCTTTTTCTTTGTTCAGTTGCTTGGACCTGAAAGAGGGATATTCTTAGACAAAAACAAAATAATATCTTCCTTTTTAAAGTTGTTTATTTCATTACGTTTAACATTGGCAAAGAAGTCAGACATGTATAGAAGCTATATTTGTTAGTTTAACAACTGTTCTCGTCACTTTGTGGATATAAAAAGGGCATAGATCATAAAGCTTGGATTTTTAAGAAGATTATGACTCCAAAGCCAAGGAATGCAAAATAAAAACTGTCTCTTATTGTACATCTGGAACTATCTTACATGACATGAATATCTCCTGCTCTAAACGTGTTTTCTGCAAGGCAAAAGAGAATTCTGGGGTTACCTGTAGGCATTCTTTATTCTCTGTGCTTTAGAATCACAGAGCTGGTATATCCCTCTGACCTTCAGGAAGGACTAAATCAAAAGCATCCCGGGAAGAGAACAGTGTATTTCAAACTGTGTTCAGCAAGCCCTAGGGTCTGTCAAAAGATTATAAGGAGAGGGGAACACTGACAGAGGCCCCTCACTCTCAGGTTCCACCAACTGACTCTGATTTTATCGTTTTCACATACAAGAATTCTGCCTAGGATTGAGTTCAAACAATAGACTCCATGGCTTTAAAAATGCCAAAAAATCACTAATCTAACCTAGCCTATTTTGTGAAAGATTAGTAAAGAATTGCTACAAGAAATGTCCTAATGCTTCCTGCACATTTATTAACAAATGTATTTTAGGAACAGCCCACCAGGTTTCCACATAACACATTCTTTTTCTTTAAAAAACAGTTCACTACAAAATGTATACAGTTTGGCTGTTTAAAAAAACTCAATTAAAACCTAAGTATATTAAATAAAAAAATCTCTGTACCACAACCTCAACCCACTCACTTCCCCAGGAATAACATAGTTAACAATTTGGTTTGTAACCTCCCAGATACTTTATCTCTGTGAGGACAGATACAAACGTGTGTGGGTACACACACACAAACACACACAGTATTTGTTTCAAAACAACTGCTTATCACCTGTGTTTCTCCTTAAATTAAAAAGTATCCTTTAGTGTCAATACCTACAGAACCACCTCATTTATAAATTTCTCCACATTATCATTCAAGTTATAGATGTATATACTTAATCTCATCTCAATTGTTGAATATTTGGATATTTGTTTGTATATCATGTATTTGCACTTGCTCTTCCCTCTATCTAAAATACATTTCCTACACTACACCTGGCCAACATCTACACATGCAAGTTTCAGTTTTTTGTTACCTCTGCATAACCACACTACCAACCTATAAGCAACAACTTCAAAATTTTAAAAGTTTCTCAATACAACATACTTCTCTACCTGAACATTTTAAACAATACAGGATTTTTTTAAGCATATTAACTTCTTCACATGAGAATAATAAATCTACATCCTTTTTAGATTTTCCTACTACCCCAAGAATGGAATTTATGCCCCTTGGAGAGCAATTTGGCTGCACCTATCAATATTTTAAATGTGCATATCTTTCAACCTAATAGCCCTGTAGCTTTTCTATACGAATATTCACACAAATTTGTTAATTCTTTCAACACATTTATTGAACCCATGTAAATGCTAGTCATTTTTCTAGGTTCTCATGAAAGAGTAGTTAAAAGAAGGAGAAAAAAAAAAGCCTAGGGAGATAATAGTGTATTGGGATAAATCCACACTGGATAAATAATCAGATAGTATGTTGTCATTATTAATTTTGATAAATAGGAAAATTACATTATGATAAACTATTTTAACATTGGGTTTTCTTCTTAAAGAGCTAAAAAATGCTATGCTTACCTTTTAAACTCAATCTTTGGTGGTGTATTTCTAAAGTGTCCCACATATGTTTTCTTTTTTAAAAAATATACCTCAACATACAAATCCCTTCAAATCTAACAAACCTTTGGCTGAGATTGACAAGTCAGTCCTTTCAACTCATTCAATGATTTTAGTCTTTGTCCTAAATGTATTAAGATATTTAGGCCCTAGTTTCTTAACCAGCCCATTCATTTTTCTATTGTGAATTCATTTTTCAAATAAGGATAAAATATAGTAGGATATCAAAGAATTAAACAAACACTGCTACTTGGGTACAGCCAAGAAGATAGGTGAAGCTAAATTTTTGGCTGCACTCTTTCTAAACCACTGATGAGAAGATGGTGTAAAAGAGTCCAAATTCAAGGTACAGAAGGTAGTCTGCATGTGTTAATGTTTAATGTATTAAAATCTTCACTTTAATATATGAAAAGGAATGTATGAAAGCTAAAGGCCAACATAAAACAAAAAGTTCTTTCCACTGTATTGGAGTAACAGCTAGAATAAAGGTGTGGTCCTTATCAGTGGTTTAGTTTTCAAAAATGTCATCTGTAATTATAGCAACAGACACCAAGGATGAAGCTAAGCTATGAACCCACAGAAAATTCAGACGTGTCTGAGTATACATATCTAGAAAACAAGTGGGATTTGGCCACTGAAGGTCTATTCTTAAAAAGGCCAAGCATGCTCCTGGGAACCAGTTTAACCCAAGTAAGGGTAAAAACCTAGTGTTCACAGAGCTATGATTTTGGTCAATTTAGCAAGATTCTATACAACATGCATGGAGACTTCTTCAAAGCACCGGTAAGAAGAGGCCAGAATGACCTTGGAGTGACCTAGGTAGTGGGGGGAAATTAGAGAGGAGGTAATACCACAGAAATACTGTTTGTTTTGTTTCTGTTAAAGTGAACTTGTGACCCTTGATCCTACTTTTATTCTGTATCTGGTGCACCCTGTGGAAATGTGAGTCAGAGAACACAACACTAGGCCCTAACCAGGGAAATCCATTATAAAGAAGACACTGTGCCAAGTTCTTTCTTTCAAGTTTTGGTTGATTTTTCATTTTAGAAGTAGAGTTTTTATTTGAATCATGAGAAGAACAGATACTATAGAAAGATTATTTAAGGGTTCATTAACGACCCTAACCAGTATAAGCTGATGTCTTCAAAATATGATAGGGAAAAACAACAAAACAAAAAACAAAACAGAACAGCCAGCCCTGGCCTCCAAGGGTCAGGGCAGGAATTGACTGGTAGAGGGTATAAGGGAATTTACAGGGATGATGACAATGTTTTACAACTTGATAGGGTTTGAATTATATAAGGGTATTCACTTGTCAAAAGCCAGCAAATGGATACTAAAGATTTGTGCATTTTTTATGTATAAAATTTACCTCAAAAGAAAAAATTGTAAAAAATATTGAACTCTTGCTAATGATATGAATGCTGAAGCACTTAAAGGAAAATATATCAATGTCTACGATTACTTTCACCAATGAATATATCAAAAATTAAGATGTATTAGTAGGTGGATAAAGGGCTAAATAGATGCTTGTAATAAAACAAGCAAAATAAAAATGTTACTGTTAGAATCTAGGTGGAAAATATTCGAATTTCACAGTAAAATATTTTCAAGTTTGCTGAACATTTGAAAACTTTCATAATAAAACATAAGGGAGAAAAATTAATATCTTGGCTCTAAGAAAGTCTGAAGTCTAAAAGGGACCAGAGTAGGCTGACTGGATCTGTTTATACCTCATCCAAAACCAACAAAGAACCAGTATGGAATGGGAATAGGCAAGAGCAGTATGTCAGCTCATCTCATTTCCACTGCCTCCAATTCCCCCCAGCACCCCCCAGCACCTCAGTAGACCCACCTGGAGGGTCTACTTTGCCTGGTTATCCAGACATTCTGTGTGTGTCAGGCAGTCAGTATGCAAAAAGTTACAGCTGTCCACTATACCACTCCCAACTCACACAAACATCACACTCCAAACAAACAAGCTTACAAGCTGACACACTTGCCATATTCCCAGTCTTCTCACTGGCTTCCACATTGTTGCCTGAGTCTCTTTAGCCCACAGTCAGTTTGGGATTCAGTGCTCCCATAATCACCATTGGGTTTCTGGGATTACCCTGCCCCTTTCGATTCCGGCTCTGAAAAGCTCTAGTTGAAAGGGCAGAGTTTCTGTTTTGGTTCAAGTTATCTCATCAGGTTTCTGTGGTCACTCTCCCAGTTGGTGCCTGTGGCCCAGCCTATAACATAAATAGATGGTGACTGCTGTACCAGAATTACCTCTAGGATAGGCAGCTTAAAGAAGAGGGCTACAAAGGGTCCTTGACTTGGAAAGCATGAGGCTGAAAAAAGGGTTAAGACAGTAGAAGCTACATCTAAAGAGGCTGAGGTCAAGCCACACAGTTATACAATATATTTAAGTCCCTACAATGTGCTAGGCACTATTGCAATCCAGTGGTGAACAAAACAAATACAGTCTCTGACCTCACAAAGCTTACATTGGTGGGAGAGGTAGTAAATAAACACTAAAAAAGAAATATATGGAAATACATATACATATATATTAAATTCATTATGACAAAAGAGATCCAATATTAAGGAGGTCCACTTTAGACTGGGTGGGGAGAGAACGTCTCTCTGAAGAAGTGTCATTTAAGCTGTGACCATGTGAAGTGTCAGGGATAGAGATGGACAAGATGGAGAGCAGAAGATGTGAATATTTGTGAGAGAGATGAATGTTCAAAGAAGGGAAGAGAGCTTGTTTGCCTGTAGCAGCATGAAAAAGGGAGTGTAAGTTCTTGGATAAGGTTTTAGACAAGTGAACATGGGCCAGACCTTTGCAGTACTACTCTGTGTTAAGGCCTCTGGACTTAAGTACAGTGGGAAACCACTGGGTTTTAGGCAGAGGCATGAAGTCTTCCTGAGTGCCATCTGCCCCAGAAATGGCTCCAGTTCTGGGTACCAAGTCTTCTGGAACAACACAAGAATGTCAGCTCCAAGAGTTCAGATTTTTATCTCTATTGCTCGCTGCTCTATTCCCATGCCTAAAATAGCAGGAACTTGGTATACATTTTTGAGTAACCAGTATTGTCTCTAAGGACAATAGGCCTTCTTTATGACTGCAGATTTAGGTCATACTCAGTTTCAATGGCTCTGCTCTCCTCTAAGCATCTAACTATGGTTTCAGCATCATAGAAAAGAAAGCTTCACCAAAAAGAAAGTTTAACCCTCAAGCATATATCCCAAGAGCCAAAAGCTTTTTAAAATAGAAGTCTATCTATTTGGTGTTTTGGTCACAACAGTCTTGTTGGGGAGGGAGAACAAGGGTTTCATATAGTGTATATAGTAAGTATTAGGAAACCTACAGTTGCAAGTAAGAAAAAATGCAAATTGTGAAGGAGTGGTAGAAGAGTATTGGTAGAAAGCTGAAAGTTAATGGTTCATGTAAGTGAGAGTTCAGAGGTAGATCTCCAGCCAAGATGTTCAGGCATTGTCATTAGGATCCTGTCTCTTCCCATCCATGCTCCAATTCCCCTTACAGGCTTTATTCTCAAATAAGGTCTTCCCAAATGGTCATAAGGTCAGCTGGTAGTAGCTCTGGGTATACAGACTACCAGTCTAGCAACCCTAGTAAAAAGAGAATGCCTCTTTCCCATAGTTTTAGTCACTCTATTGGCTCTGATTGGCCTGATTTGGTTTACATATCTACTCCTGAACCAATCACTGTGACCAAAGGAAGGTACTACACTTTGTGGCCACAACTAGATGGTTTTCCCACCACTGAAGCAGGGGAGAGCAGTCAACCTCACCTGAAACCCACGTACAGAGAGGGGTCATTCTCTAAGGGAAAACCAAGATGCTAATGCCAAAAGAAAGGGAAGCGAATGTTGGGTAGACAAGTAAAAAGCCAACTACATAGTGTTAAGAATCATTTCTATGCGAAAAAATATGGAAGGCAGAGAATGACTAATAAACAATTGGTTTTTTCAAAGGAACACACATATGATATGAGTAAAAACCTTTAAATAACAGACTCTATGTATATAAACTTCCTGCTATTTTCTCAAGGTTCAGCTGGGTGCAAATTTCAAGTGAACACTCCAATCAATGCATGCACTTGGAAAAAAACCCAAAGCTTTCAATTTATGTTTATCCTGACATGCGACAGGAAAGCAATAACCATTTATAAAAATTTTATGCATTTCTAAGGAATTTTTAAATTAATATTTTAAAATTAAGCTGAATATTGTTACAATGTGAAAAGCTAAATGTGGCACTTATCTCAAACTGCTATATGCTATCTGCATAGTATTAAGAATTACTTGTGTTTTGGACCACTTATTTACTTAATCAAAAATGTACTCAGTTTTGAGAATCTTTATACTTAATCAAAAGCTTCAAAAATCTTAAGAGTAAATCTGGCTGAACCAAATATGAGAACACTGAAAAATGCTAATTGCTGTGAAACATTATTGGAATAATAAAGTAGACCTTGAAACAAATTCTACAATAATGAAGTCATTCTTTAAAGAGAATGACTGAAACTGAAGAGGAAAAAAAAAAAAAAAAAGAACTGATTAAGGAGAACTACAACTACCAGATATGCAAAATCAGTAAGCTGCAATCAAGATGGAAAAGCACAACAGAGGAAATATAATACAACTTTTGAGTCTTGCAATGCTAGTAACAGGGAAAAGTATTAAACACATTGAGTAAAACCAATAATATACTATTAACGACTATTAAGATTTGCAAGAATAGTATGTCAATATAGCTGAAAACAACAAAATAAGCTCAACTTTAAGCTTCCATAAAAGGGTGACTAAGAAAGAGTGAAGACTAAGTAATCAATAGTCTTATTAATTGCTATATCACCAAAGCCTAGAATAGTACCTGGCATACAGTGGACATTCAATGTGTTTTGTTCAATTAAAAAACAGAATATGTAACCACTCTGCCCAGTTACTTTCATTAATTAAAAGAGAACAATTTGGCATATCATTTGGTGAATCCATTCACTCTTTGTCTTTTTTTTTAAATAGGCTTCACGCCCAGTGTAGAATCCCAACATGGAGCTTAAACTCACCACCCTGAGATCAAGACCTGAGCTGAGATCAAGAGTTTGATGCTTAATCAACTGAGCCACCCAGACACCCCTCATTTGGTGAACCCAATACAGAATTTACGTGAATGTGAAATTACAATTAACTATACCCAGTAAGATTCTGCCAGTCATATGTTGGGGTATATAAGTTTTCAGGTCTGAGAAAGTAACAAAAATCATACCTACTATTTGTATTTCATAGACTTTTATGGCTACAACCAAGATTCTATATGTATTGTTTACAGAATACCAAGTTCTATGTTAGGTTTCCCCTAAAGGCATATTCTGAGACAAGGACTGAATACACATTGTTTACTTGAAATAGTGACCTTGACAGGGAAATGAAAATACAGAGAAGTAAAGGCAACTATTACAGGGTGCATTATTTAAGCCAACTACCACAATGGACACCACAGGGAAGCTCTGTAATTATTCCAGTAAAGGGGTGAGGAGCCTGGTATTTATACCTCTATAACCATAAGTCACTGGGTTAAGGGCCATCGCCTAAGGAATACTACTTCTCACATACTTTCAGCCTGCACAGACATGTAGACAAACTGAGTTTTGGTAGCCCAAAGTTAGCCCCCAACAAAGATGTATTTGCTGGCCCTTAAAAATCAAGCGGGCATGCCTGGAAATACTAAGAGAATCTGAAAGGATATGAGTGTGGCACTCATAGTGTCTGCTACAAAAGGCAAGAAATGGCAATTGGTATGTGAACGGAAAAGCCTCTAGAGTAAAAAGAGACGATAATAAAATAAAACTGTAACTTCATAGCACCATGCTAAACAGCCTACTACTGTCCACACTCAGTAAATCACTGCTGCTTGATGGAAGAGTGGATAAATGAATTTAAGACCGAGCTATCCAGGAACAGATACACCAGAACAGCACACATAGCCAAAGCAGCCCACTTGCACTGAGCTCTGTATTTTATTTTTGAAAGTTCACTCTTGACAACCTAGCTATGAGGGGATGGTTCTCACATAGGACTTTTTTTTTTTCTAACAAATAGTTATATACTCCATTTAGCCATAGAATGCCAAAAATAAAGATGATAGATTAAACACTAACAATTTCTCCTAATATAAACACAATTATAAAGTCAACTAAAAATCTAAAATAAAAAAGCATCTCGAAAGAAGTGCAGTCATTTAACTTCTTATTCTCTGCATATCCTAAATCTCCCACATTCTTTCTCAAAATCTAATGGCATTTCAAGACTAAATTTTTAACCCAGATTTCACATCTTATTACATACAGTCCTACAGCTAAATTTTGCTTCCAAAAAACTTTTTAAGTTTACTTATTTATTTTTGAGAATAAGAGAGAGAGGCAGAGAGAGAGGGAGACAGAAAATCCCAAGCAGGCTCCACGCCATCAGCACCAAGCACAATTTGGGGCTCGAATTCCTAAACCTGAGATCATGACCTGAGCCAAAACCAAGAGTGGGACACTTAACGGACTGAGGCACCCAGGCGCCCCCAGAAATATTGTATATGTCAGTTCAATATTCTTCAATTAGAGGTGAATTATCAATTCTGATATGTTTGGTTTTTTGTTTTGTTTTGTTTTTTGTAAATTAAGCTAGAGACACAGGAAGTAAGGTATTCTTTGTTTTCCAAAGGGGATCAATCTGAGGTTTATTAAAGTTGATAATGAGTCCTTTAGAAAAAGCAGAAATCGAGTACAGCCCCAAGATTCGAAGATGCCGCCCAAGGGAAAAAGCCATTCCGGGAAAGGGGGGAAAGGGAGAGCAGCCTTTGGGAGTGACAGTTCTGACAAGAAGGCTCAGGATCCCAAAGGTAGTGGCAATGCAGTAAAGGTCAGGCATGTGAAAAACATGGGAAAATCATGGAAGCCATGGAAAAGTTGAAGTCTGGAATGAGATTCAATGAAGTGGCCATACAGTATAGTGAAGATAAAGCCAGGCAAGGGGGTGACTTGGGTTGGATGACCAGAGCTACCATGGTGGGACCATTTCAGGAAGCAGCATTTGCCATGCCCATAAGTGGGCTGGATAAGCCTGTGTTTACAGACCCTCCGGTTAAGACAAAATTTGGATATCATATTATTATGGTTGAAGGGAGAAAATAAAATTGTATGCAAGACTGAAAAAAAAAAAAGAAAAAGTAGAAATCAATTCTGGGCAAGAAAGTTAAGGTAAGCAATATTATATGAAATTGAAACCAAAGACAACTCCATTTTTATAAGTTTAATAAACACCATATGTCAATTCATATATGCTACTGTTTTTCTTTTAAGGAAGATACCTTATATTTATAAACTTTTGAATTGTCTGGATATGGGGAGGTGTAAAACTTACTCTCGTTTAGATTGATCAAGAATTGCTTCTTTTGATATCAGAATGAAATTTCCCTTTAGGCTGTGAATCCAGTTTGGATGAGAATAATGACATACTCACCTTAAGACATTGCTATTTTTCAAGGACATTGCCATTTCCTATTTACCAGGAAAGTTAAAAAATTTACAGATTTAAAACCCTAACATAAACTGAATGATAATATTCTTCATCCTCCCCAAATTACCAACTTCTACCTAATCGCCATCAGTATAACAATATTACATTTGATGCACTCGTTACAGTACGACATTCCTAAACATAAACATTTACATTCCTAAACATCCTTGAAGATTCATTCTTAATGACTGACCTTGTGCTCCTTAAAATATTTTACTCTGCCTAAATTCCAACTTTAATTTCTTCTCCCTGAAACCAAAGAATCTTACCACACCATCCATCCCCAAGTTTTAAGCATAATTGGCCCTAAATTCATAGTAAATGATAAGAAAGAAAGTACTATTAGGAAAATCATGATGATACGATCCTAATGTATAATTATCTCATCAAATAAATAAATAGAAAAGGTTCCATACTTTTCTGGAGAAGGCCCTATTCAAAAAACATCCTGCAAACAAATAAGGCTATAATTAATCATTTTTCTTAAGGGACTCCAATATACCCAGAAGCAATTTGATCATCTGATAGCTTAATAGGCAAAAGCCCAGAACCTGATTGTCTAGCAGCTAGAACTAGTAGTGGAATCTAATTCAATAGCTCAACAGAAGATAGGACTACTAATCTGGCTCTAAGCTTTCAGGTAAATAGATTTTGGTGATTTTACAAAGAACCTCAACTGGTCCACTACAATAAGATGTCTTCCTATGGTTACAAAGCTAGTTATTGTCCTTTCAAAAGTGTTCAGAGAATGTTGATAAAATGATTTTATAGGACAAAAGTGAGTTCATCAAACCTGCATTGATACGCCACCCCTTTAAAGCCTCCTTTTGTTAATCTACTCTAGTATAATGGTCTCCTGCTTTAACTAGGCTCCCTTTCTCCAGCCCTTCACTGCAAAGAACTAGTATATAGTATTGGCTTTTTAATTCATATGGTCACTAATGGTTTTGACAAGCAGGAATCTAAAGCATAATCATCCTTTGAGTGAACCAATAAAAATGAGTTACTGAATGTATAAAACCAAAGATTACAGCAAAGATCAATGTGCTGTAATCAAGGTGAATTGTTCCATAGACGCTACTAGAAACAGTCTTCAACTGTGTCCAAACCAAATGTATTACAAATCAGAACAGAATCACTAACATCAACTTTCTTCTCTTAAATAGAAAAATAGGCCCAAGATTAAAATGTTACAATTTTTAGTTCTTCAAAATGAATTATGAAAATTATTTGTTAAAATGCATGCTGCTGTCTTACGTGTGACCTTAACAGTTCTCACTCTGACAAGTCTGTGAAATAGAAACTAAGGCTGCCTCAGCCACATTTTAGACCTACCCAATCAGATTCTCCGGGAGTGACACTCACTGACAGATCTTTAGGCTGTGGCTAACTTTTGTTGTCACATCATGTCATCTACTTCTGTTCCTCTATCTAGTATTACATTCACATTAACATTTCTGAACACCACATATTCTCTAAGCACTGTGCTATATACACTTTTACATACAGTTTCATATACATTAAGATCTAGATTGACATTTTAATATTTAACAACTTTGATATGATTCATAAGACACAAACAAAATGTTTTAATATTAATAGGAATATACTATAACTTACAGTGTTACTTATTTAGTTCAATACTGACAGTGTAGGTAGGCAGGCTTCAAATATTAAACAATTATGCTACTGTTTAACATTTCAAGCTAAAGCTATCAGCATGAGTTTAATAATCCAGGCTAAAATTGTCTTCTGCACTACAAGTAGGAGATTCCATTTAAAGAATAATTGCCATAATTCCATTTCCTGAATTCTTCTAATACTTCCAATATTTCTTCAAATATCTGAGCTTTAAATATTGATTTCCCAAACTTATCAAATGTGATAAAACAAGTGAATATTGAAGATCAAACTAAAACCCCATTTGGAGGTGATTTTTGTTTAGACTATTTCCCTTAACTTTCAGAAAGCCTCTGGGCATAACTGAAAAATCCTGTTTTTTTGTTTGTTTGTTTTTTTCCTGTACCATGTGTTAAAGTTTAAGTGCATTACACAATTGAATTGATTGACAATTTTTAGAAGATTAATTAGCATCCCAACAGAAATTTAACAGAACTTTTCATTAATACCTTAATCTTGATAGTACCAATTTCCCTCTCAACACTTTGAACTCCCAGAGATGGCTTCTAAATACAGAGCCTCTATTTACTTAATGGAGCTTTGCACCACTGAGAGTAGCTCTGTTGGGTGCTGGGGAACTCAGAGAAAGACGTGAAATGGGCTGCTTGCGAATAAGAATGCAAAGTAGGCCCTCTCAGCCTTGCAGGTTTCCAGCACTATGTGTCCCTTACCCTGATTGCAACTTCAGCAGAGTGGAGTGGTTTGTTTGTTAAAATAATGAATAGTAGATGGCATCCATTTTAGTGGAAAGTTTTAATTTGTGATTCCCTGAGGCTGTGTGAAATAAAACACTCTTATTTATTCCCGTAAATGAAGCCAAATTGCTTCTGGAATTTCTTCTGAGAAAGACCATCTAAGAACACTGATTTGACATATTAGTCTGTGAAATAAAACATTTAATGAATGCACTTTTGTAGTGAACAACATTATTTCTATGAAGATTATTTTTATTTCTGAAGTATGTTCTTATCTGATTAAGTTTTTGCTTTTAAAAATGGATGAAGTATATCATGAGTTTTAAGCTTGCCTCAGAAGCTTAGAAAATAAAAATCCGCCTATTCTGTCTGATTTTACATCTCTTTTATTTTATTTTTTTAAAGTAAGCCCTACTTAGGGCCCAACATGGGCTTGAACTCAGGACCCTGAGATCAAGAGTCACATGCTCTACTGACTGAGCCAGCCAGGCATCCCTAATTTTACATCTATTTTAGTTAAAATACCAATTATTTCTGAAAGCAATTATTAGCACCACAATAACACCTTATTAATAAATTTCAATAAGCAATTTAAGTGCATTAAATAATAATGTGTGTTTGGAAAGAGGAACTAAAGTTTATCCTTGCAAATTCTAGAAAGAGAAATATGTTAAAAATCAGTAATTTTAAGGTTAGAGAAAGATTTAAATTGACCAGGAGAACAAAGCATTTCAAAACTCTCAAATACTTAAGAAATCTGTATGATAAACACTTGATATGCAATTTATTAAATCTTATCTCAATGATTATAAAAAATACTTGGTTAACCCATTCCTTATACCTGAAATAAATTAAACAGTATTTACTTAGTGATAAAGATACTCATTTACATTTTAGAAAATTACTAAGTGCCTGGTACAGCTCAGGTACTGTTGTAAATCCCGACAAACTGCTGAGCACAATCACTTATAATCCCTGTCCCAGTGGAACTAACAACCAAAGGCAGGAGTGGGGAGGGGTGGGAGGACAGAAAATAAACAAGACAGCAAATAATTAAATAAAATAATGTCAGATAGGTAAAGGGTTAGAAAAAAAATAAAATTGAGTAATGGATAGAAAGTGAAGGGGAAAGTTGCTGAAGGAAGACTAACATCGTTACTTCTAGGGTGGTGACTGAGCTGACACATCCGTGGGAAAATGGGGAAATGCAAATCCAAGTTGAGAACAGCTTACCTGTAGACCACTAGTATATAGGAATAGAAATCTAACATAAAAAAACAGACCTTCCCCTACCATTTATGGAGTCCAGGGCAAGAATACAAATGAAGGCTCACATACGACAGGCCTTATATTTATAAGTTCTAACTCGAGATAACAAGCTGGTAAAGGAAATATATTCCAACCTCTTCCTTTGACAATATTACCTTCACCAGAATGTAGTGATATGAGTGAGCAGTCTGCCTTCAGCTCCTGACCTAGCCTCCTCCTCTCCTCGGGCTCAAGTCTATACTGTAAGGAACCTTACCCACCCACATGTGTATACCTTATGTTTAACTTCTTGGAAGTATTCAACACTGAAACAGCCTTTTACCTTGGTTTCCACATCAACATTTTTAGTTTTCCACAAATTTCTTTAACAATTCTTCTGCCTCCACTCATGCTTTAAATATTTTATTTCTTAAGGCTCTGTTTTAAGTCCTATCCTTTATTACTTTGCACATCTTCCCTACGTGACCTAATTCATTTCCAGGACTTATTGTCAGCAGGCCTGTATCTATTTCCCTAATGCCGTGTTTTTCCCTAAGACTGTTTGATAATTACACCTGGAAGTCTCTCAAGTCCCTCTACTCAACATGTCTAAACTGATTTCTTTATTTTTTTCTCCCCCAACCTTGTTCCAATCTTTCTCTGCTTCTGTAAATAGCACCCTTCCTATCCAAGTTGCACAAGTGAGAAATTTGGGAATTCTTCACATTGCCCTTTTCTTTACATCCTTTCTCCACATCCAATCACTAATTCTACCAGTTCCATTTCCCCAGTATCTCTCAAATCTATCCATTTATCTATGACCCCTAAGGCCACTATCTATATTGTTCAAACCACTATTAATTCTTTCCTTGACTACTGCAACAGCCCCTAACCTTATGCTTCTTAAACTTTTTCATGTCATGGGACAGGGAGAGAATAACATGGTAAGATACTCTGAAATGAACTGTCAAGGATCTGGAGGTATCTATTTGGGCCTTAATAAAAAATACACAATTGCTTTTCTCATAGTATGTAATTTTGAAAAATAAACACAAAATAGAGACCATGTTAAACACTGAACTTATATAAATATCAAGTATAGGGGCGCCTGGGTGGCTCAGTCAGTGAAGTGTCCGACTTCTGCTCAGGTCATGATCTCACAGCTCATGAGTTCAAGCCCCGTGTTCGGCTCTGTGCTGACAGCTCAGAGCCTGGAGCCTGCTTCAGATTCTGTGTCTCCCTCTCTCTCTGCCCCTAACTCACTCACATCCTGTCTCTGTCTCTCTCAAAAATAAATAAACAAAAAATAATAATAAAAATAAATATCAAGTATATTTTTCAAAAGTTTAATAGGAATTTTCAGTAAGCTTTCCTTCATAAACATAATTTTTTTAATATAAGATTTTCTGCTTAAAATGCCTACTATCACTTCCTGATCAAGGCCTTTAAGGATGTTCTCTTTAAACTCTTGATAGTCATGATCAAAGAGAAACTTTGCTCACAAAAAGAAATGAAAAAAGTGTTTAAATACTTTCAGAACCATTTTAAAATTTGCAACAGTTGAAATATTTAAGACTCTAACAGCTCTTCCCTTTTAAATGCAAATGTGATGTTCAAATTTCTCGTGATAATATGAATGAATTTTGAAACCAGTTGAACGTTTTCACATCAAATATTTCAAAAACAATGGAGATTTTATCTGCAGGACACACAGGCACCATCAAAGCAGCTGCCTTGCAGCTAGCTCAGCTGAGGGAGTAAAAAATAAAACATGAGTTATCTGCAAACAGAAATGTCAGTTATATGTAATGTCAGAGAATGCTCTGGAGCTGCGCCTGCCTCTACTCCCCTCTCAAAGGCCTATCTTCACCATCCACATTGTGAACGCCTAGAACAGCAGCTCCATTGCCTGCAAAAGACTTTGGATGAAGATGTGGGGAGCGGAAAATATGGAATAAACTCAGATATTTGAGAAATGCATGAATTTGGGGAGCTGCTCTCCAGCAGTGTCACTGAACTGCTAAGGAGTTGGCTATCCTCTGTGTACTGCAGTTTTGAATACAGTACACCAGAAAACTATTTCTGAACTTCCTGGAAAGAATAACGTTTGATCAGGCTGGGCTAGTTTGGTTCTAGGATAGGCAGTAAATATAGCACTTTCTAGGTATACAGCTCAACCTGAATAGACAGATGAATAATGAACAATTGTTGGTTGCAAAGCAAACAACCATTCCCTGCTTTGCTCCTCGTGGGAGTCCAGATTTTTCTTCTGCCTGGGAGCTCCTACTTCTCAAAGCCTATGATCCCACGAGTCTTCAATATAAGTTATACAAGATATTTGCAACCTCAAACTTCCTATGCCCTATTGCTCATTCAAGGGTACAGCTGCCAAGGGCTTTTAGTAAAAGAAAGTTCCCTGCTCATCTGAAATAGCTCCCAAAAGAGACACTCTCTGCCATTGTACTGGAGTATGTATGTCATATGAAAAATGAAACTGCTAGAGCCTATATTCTCAATGTGGGTGATATCTCCTCTGAGGGGATGAAAATTGGGGAGAGGAAAAAAAATCATACTTTCTATGTATAAAGCATAAAATAGACATACAGTATATAAACAGATATGCACAATACCTGTGGTATTAAGACTTGGGGGGGGGGGCATTGAGAAAAAAATCTTAAAAGGCTCCTTAAGGGAGCAATATAACGAAAGGTTGAGAAACACTGTTCTAGAGCAATGGCAGATACCACCAAAGGCAGAAGACAATAACGGAAACTAAATTATTGATGCTATCATTAAGTTTTTGAGTCAAAGTTTATGACACCTAAAACCTGTTCTAGCTCTTGACTTTCCATTTAACTAAGCAAATATATTCCCTTTACTGTTGAAGCTATTTTGCATTGTTTCCTGTAAGTCATAACAAATGTCATATTAACTGACAAAATATGGAACTCTTTATCTAATTACATGGCCAATGCAACAGAACATTAAAGTGGAACTATTTTAGTCTGTCTCTGTTAAGGCTTCATGAATATAGGTGCCAGATATCCTCATAACTAAAGGGAGCCAAGTAAGATGAGAACCCCATGCAAAAAGAGGTGCCTGGGTGGCTCAGTTGGTTGAGCATCTGACTCTTGATTTTGGCTCAGGTCATGATCTCACAGTTGTGAGACTGAGCTCCACATCGGGCTCTGTGCTGAATATGGAGCCTGTTTGGGATTCTCTCCTCTCTCTGCCCCTCCCCAGCCCTTGCTCTCTCTCTCTCTCAAAATAAACACACATTAAAAAAAGAAAAAAAAAACATGCAAAGAGATAGTGGGAAATGGATTTCAAAACTCTTGGTCCTCATCCATGGATAGTGCAGAAGACAAAATTGAAGACAGGGGTGAAGGTTAAAGAATAGCTATTAGGACATTTACACGAGGGTGCTTGGGGGAGAGTGCTCAGACTGGAGGGACTTCAAGGAGACCACCTTGTATGTATCTCTGGAAATCTGTGTAGACACAATAGACCTGGTAACTGAAGTTGACATGAAATTATGAGGCCCAACCTTCCATTCTCAACTCATGAAAATTAAGGAAGTTAAAGGGAATGCAAAGTAAAAACTGACATGAATTAAGATGGGTTCAGCACACCCCTTCCTCATTTCTCTGGGTTCAAACTGTATTACTTAGGAATCTTTGGTCGTGAGTAACAAAAATAGAACTTGACTCAAATGAAAAATGGGAATTTACCACCTCACATAATGAGAGGAGAGGAGCGGGGAAGGGAGAAGAGGGGAGAAGAGGAGAGGAGAAGGGAGGGGAGGGGAGGGGAGGGGAGGGGAGGGGAGGGGAGGGGAGGGGAGGGGAGGAGAGAAGGATTGGACCTTGGGGATGACTAGATCCAGACATGAACAGCGCTGGGACTTCATCAGAAGCTAGTGAAAAGGTGCCAGGCAGATCTCCCCACCACACCCCACCCCAAAACAAAAAGCAGTCTGCAAGCAAATGGGAGAACTGACTTTAGTATCAATATCGTTAAGTCCAAATCAGTGGATAAAATATAGAAGCAGAAATAACTGAGATTTCAAAATCATTGTAGGAAATCCACCTAGAAATGTATCCAACAAAAAAATGATAGAAGTATGTGTGTATGGGTGGATGAATAGATGGACAAATACTTGCTCAAGTGTGGCAAAATGTTAACATTAGAATCTTGGTAAGTATATAAGTATTCACTGTAAAATTCTTTCTTTTCTGTATGTTTGATATTTTTCTAACAAAATGTTGAGGTGGGGCAGAGCAGGGCAGGGGGAATCAAGCAGGAGAATAGCACCATGGCTGTAATGATTAGTCCATCAGCAGGATTCTAGTTCTAAACTGAAGGTACAGAAAACAGACCTCATACTCCAGGCAAAAAGAACTGGCAAAAAGCTCTTCATTCATCCAGAGCATATAACAAATGTTCCTTGAATTTCCACTTGGTAGCATCCACTGAATTAAGATCAAGGTGTTAAAGAGAAATCAGAAATGACCTGCAGAGTAAATAGCATGAGGTTAAGAGATGACCATCCTGGTTTGGGAAATCAAGTAGAGAAATGACAGGTGAAAATGGTTATCTCATTGACTTAATCTGCTTCTATTTAGTTACTAGTGCACTAAGCATCATTTTAAACGTACAAATAAAGCTCTGATTTCTCACTTGGACAAGGGAGTAGATGATGGTATCCTTTAGAGAGACAGAAAACGCACATGGAAAAAGATATCTGTGGTGGGTAACTTTTGCATTGACTTTAGGAATCTTGAAGTTTAGGCGTTTATGTTGCACCTAAATAAAGATGTCCAACAGGCTGGAAATTCAGGAAGTATTTGAGCATCGGGAGAGATCGGCAGTAGTCACTGACGTGTCATCAAGATACTGTATCATCCAGAGTGTATAGTGAGAAATGTTTCTTTCATTCTTTTATATCCATTCATCAAACTATCATTATTACTAGAATTACAAAAAAAAAAAAGAGATGTTTTTCAGTTTATAACTTAATTGCCAAATCCAAAGACCTTTGTGCAATCCCAAATGTGTTTACCTTACTTTTGTACAGCATTTATTGGGTTGGCTGGTCTTTAATTGGAAAGCTCTCCTCCAGTGATATTCTGATCACCATTCCCCTCACTTTCTGTTCCTTTTCTGTCTCTTACAAGAGTCTTAGAATTTGACATTTACAGGGTTTTCATCCTTGGTCGGTAAGCCTTCATTTCTAACTCCCAATTTTTCTAGTTAGGCTTCAGGTCAAACCGACTAAATAAAGATTAAAAGCTAGTTTAAAACTAAAAATTGTGTTGATAGTACAACACAGGCAACACTATCCACCTTGAAGCTACATTGCCTTAGGTTCTACTAGCTTTTGAAATGCATAATTTTTTTTCCTATCTCTGAGCCTGTTTTCTCATGACCTTAAAATGGCAGCCAAAATATTTAATTTGCAAGGGTATTATTAATGATTACATTATAAATGTAAAGGATCTAAGCGCTCCGCACTCGATGCATACAATTAACACAATTCAACCTTACCTAATATTAACTTCTGTTCCTGAGCACTCAGTCTACATAGTGTTATTCAGGTTACATGCGCTGGCTCGCTCAGTATTATTTCCCTTAGAATCTCTCATAGCGTCAGGGACTGGCTCAAATCAACAGTAGCAACTCCTTCCTTCCATATACCGCATTGAGGGAAACACATTTTCCACGGCTTCTTAAAGAAATCATTCAGTTTAGCTTAGAGGTGAAAGTGAAAAGTAAGCTTCGTCACAAAAACTGAGTCCAACTCTACTCCACCCGTCTGCAGGTCTCTGAGAGAAAAGCGAGCAGGGTCACAACAGTTTACGAAACGACTTGAAACATTAGTTTTTAACTTTCCCGCAAGTCTCTGACCGACCAACCGCACTGATACTCCGTCAAGCTCCGCGCCACTTCCGTTTGCGCATTTTAATTACGTCAGCATATCAGCTCTCGCGGTATCACCCGATGTTGAGGTCCCTTAATAAAGATCTCGCGAAATTTGTTCTACAGCTCCAAGCTAGCCTCACTTTCCCCCACCCCCAACCTGTCCTTCCTTTCCCGGTCTCAATCACAAAATTCTTCCCTCCCCTTTCTTGAGCTCACAGCTCTCCTTCTGTTTCCGATTTCAGGCCGGAACCGGAAGTTCAGTGGGCGGGGCCCGGCGGCGGAAAACGCTGCGGAGCCGGAGCCGGGATTCGGCTGTGGCCACTGCCCCTGTCCCCGCCACGGAGCGCCGTGGCTTCAGGCTGAAGGTCGGTCCGGAGGCGGGTGGGCGCGGGTCTCCCCCGGAGTGTCCGGGTGGCAGCCTCCCCGGGCCCCCCGGGCTCCGCGAAGGATCATGTCTACAGCCTCCGCCGCTTCCTCCTCTTCCTCATCTTCGGCCGGTGAGATGATCGAAGCCCCCTCCCAAGTCCTCAACTTTGAAGAGATTGACTATAAGGAGATCGAAGTGGAAGAGGTGAGTGAGGCCCGGCACGGAGGCGCCTGTCTCCGCCTTTGCCTGGTCCCGACTCTTAAGGTGCCTCCCCGGCCTCTCATTCTCGGGGCCCTGCGGAGTCTACCCGGGAGTCCCCACCGAGGCCAGGTATAGAGGGGACTCTGCGTTCAAATGCTCTGGGAAGCTTCCTTTTTCCCTCATTTCGGCACTCTTGAGTTTGGTCTGTTACCGGAATTCGGTCATCTCAAACACCAAGATGAACTGGTGAGATGTTATGGAGCACCAGTTCTTATATATGTAAATAGTAAATTCACCAAACACCATGACCGTTCTGGAGTTTAAGTTCACTAAGACTTGGTGTTCTTAAGGGCCAAAGTTTGTATTATGTTCGACTTCTAGCTCAGTGTCTGGTATGTAGTGTGTGCTCAATAAATACTTGGCAAATATATCATCATGTCTAATGAAGTGTCCGCCTCAGTACTGAATGCTTCTCAGTTTCACCGATTCGATAGAGCAGTAGTCGTAATATTAAATATTCTGCCTTCAGTTGGACTAATTTGGATAACTCTTACCATTAGTAATGTAGACTACAGTGAAAAGATGTCTCAAGCAGCATATTCCGAAGAGAAACTTACGATTTCTGTGACGACCGCAGTATAACAGAAATCGCTGTTAGAAAACCCAAATCCATTCTTTATTCTGTAGTAAGTTATTTTAGGGAAAGGTAGTAATATGCTTTTAATATATATTGTTTCTTTTCAAATATACATAATAGATTGACTCTAAAAATCATAAAATGTAGAAAAGTAAAAACTGTGTTTTAAACACACACTTTAGAAAGTGTTCAAACTTTGGTTGAAAGTAATACTTATCATGGGCCACCTAGGTGGCTTAGTCATTTAAGCAATTGGCTAAGTGTCGACTTATGCTCAGGTCATGATCTCATGATTCCTGGGGTTCAAGCCCTGCCTGGGGCTCTGAGCTGAGAGTGCAGAGCCTCCTTCTGGATTCTCTGTGTCCCCCTCTCTCTCTCTCTGCCCCTCCCCCATTCTCTCCCTCTCTCAAAAATAAATTAATAAACATTAAAAAGAAAATACTATCAATTACCACTTACTCATTTTTAAAATTTATTAAATATTTTGCATTACATATGCCACAAAGAACAATGTGTGACCCATGTTACAGGCTTTCAGTGAATTATCTTTACTGTAAAAATCCAAAATTATTTTTAAATAGTGGCAAGCTAAAGTAGTCAGATAATTACCATTCAACAAATACATTTTTTTCTGTGCATATTTTGGAAGAATAATGGATTCCTAAATCATGTCTTTCTATTGGATAAGGTAATCACTGAGAACAACGTCATTTTACAAGATAACATAAACAAGGCCTTTGGAGTTAGAGGGAGGTTCAGTATATCAGGTATACATACCATTTATTAGCCATGTGATGTGAAGCGAGCTTCCTAACTAACCCCTTTAAGCTTTATAGTTTCCTTAACTATAAAACAGGGATGATAATTTCTATTTAATTTTACCTGTATAACATCCTATTAGACAATATGATCAAATACCCAACACAGTACCTGACACTTATGACTAGGAAACTGAATTCCAGAGAACAGTAACCTGCTTTAAGGTCACATGCTAAAAGAAGAAGGACCCATATTTTGAAAAGAGAGGGGAATTTATTTATGTGTGGGTGTGTGTTTTCTATTGAGGCTATGATAAATTCCTTTTTCAGAAATGGATAGTTGATCCAGCTTTCATGGCTAACTTTCTTTTTTAAGAATAAAAATTCAGTGAGTCAGTATAAAAGAATTGCAGTTTTTAAATAAGCATTTACGTCTACTCTGTGGCAAACTGCTCTGCTTGTAGGCTACAAATTGTTATGTAATAATAACTTGTACTTCATGGTCTAACAAATGCTTCCACAGACTTACATCATTTATTCTTACAGCCTTCATTTTCTCACACTACTTTCTAAAGCATTTTACATTCTTCTTGGAAGAATGGAAGTTACTGAGGAGAGAGTCATCATTTTACTGCTCTTCCTGGAAAGCCACTTAACTTCTGATTAGGCTTTTATGTTTCTAAAGATTTTTCTTTCAGTTTAGATATTGTTTCAACCCTTTTTAAGTATATTTAAGACATTCCTGAGGAGTAAATTTTTGTTTTCAAATGAAAATTTCTAGTATTAGCTGGTTCTCTAGTTTAGTTTTTATTTTTGAGTACCCAATTTATTTTCACTTTAAAGATTGAATTCAGACCTTTCTAACGCTGAAAGTATTACATAATTCCCATTGTATTTGTGCACATTAAAACAGTGTTATAGGGGCGCCTGGGTGGCGCAGTCGGTTAGGCGTCCGACTTCAGCCAGGTCACGATCTCGTGGTCCGTGAGTTCTCGAGCCCCGCGTCAGGCTCTGGGCTGATGGCTCGGAGCCTGGAGCCTGTTTCCGATTCTGTGTCTCCCTCTCTCTCTGCCCCTCCCCCGTTCATGCTCTGTCTCTCTCTGTCCCCAAAATAAATAAACACTGAAAAAAAAAATTTAAAAAAAAAAAAAGTGTTATATAATCCAGAGTGCACTATAGGCATTCAATAACTATTTCTTTTATTTTTTTATTTTTTTTAATCTTTATTTCTGAGACAGAGAGAGACAGAGCATGAGTGGGGGAGGGGCAGAGAGAGAGAGAGACACAGAATATGAAGCAGGCTCCAGGCTCTGAGCTGTCAGCACAGAGCCCGACGCGGGGCTCGAACTCACGGACCGTGAGATCATGACCTGAGCCAAAGTCAGACGCTCAACCGACTGAGCCACCCAGACGCCCCTTCAATAACTGTTTCTTAACTTAGATTTTACTTTTGGTTAAAATCATAAATAAGAGAAGAAAGATGGCTAGAAACAAAAAGTATTTTTATATTGCTTTCAGTATTTTACATAGTACAAATATGTTGCCTATAAATAAAATCATGTTCTGTATTTCCCAAATAACAGTGTAACTGAAGCAGCATTATGCTGATTCAGTTAGAAACTATGTATGAAAACTACTCCAACCACAGGCCAAATATGTAGTCATTTAGTAGATGTATATCTTTAAGGTATCAGCTGATTCTAATCCATACATTCCTAATTACTGTGGCACTTCTTAAATTCAGTTCTGATAGCAAATTATGTGAGACCTTGGCCTCAGAAACCTAGGTAGGTACTTAAAAAAAAAAAAAATCACCTAGTTTTTACCATTCTGGGGCTGAGTGTAGAGAACATTAGAATAAATTGTGAAGTATATACATTGAGGACTAGGTTGCAAGAAGTGATAAAGGCAGTGTGGTGTGGTAAAAAGTGTACTGGGCTGGGTATTTAAAAAATTTGGATGCCATAGTCATTGTGCCATAATATATTTAAGTAACTTGGATCAGGTAATCTCATTTTTCTGGGTCTGATTTCTCATGTGAAGTGAAGGCCTGAACATGATTATTTAAAGTCTCTTCCAGGTCTGAAATGAAAACACATTTATTCCAGTATTAATGCTCTGTTTCCACAATAAGTGTCATATGATCTCTTGTGGAAGGTAGTTGGTAACCAACTAATCCTGGTTAGACAGGACAAATATCCCCATTTTACAGATATTGACAGTGGTCATAGAGATTGATTTACTAGAAACCTCTTGTGTAAGTAAATGGTAGAGCTAAGAATTGAATTTGAGATTTCTTACTCATCAGTCACTTACTCTTTCTACTAAGTTTACAGTGTTGCTTTGTTTCTTTCTGAAGCACTCTGACCAAACCTTATTCTGAAAATGGAGAAACAAAATACTGATTTCCTTTGCAGTAGTTGGTGCTACGCATGTAATGAACATTCTCTTCTGTGCACAATATTGCTAAGGTACTGTGGAAGATGAACAGAAGAATTCTAGGATTCTCTCCTTGAAATTTTTTATTATTAGGAGACTAGAATAAACACAGAACAGTTAATAATTAACATTTTCAGAACCACTAATTTAGAACTATGACTATAATGTAAACTGAGCACTGAAGCTATGATTTGAAAGTAGGTTAATCACAGAACACTTTGTTGAATGGAAAATAATTTGAAAATAGATTTTGAATAAAGTAAGCATCATAGATTGGGAAAGGCACAAAGGTGAATTGTCTTTGCCGTTGTTCCCTCCCCTGCCCAGCATGCTTTTCCCTCAAGAACTTCACATGGCTGGCACCTCTCACCATTCAAGTCTCACCTCAGATGTATATTCCAGAGGGAAACTTTCCCTGAGCAACCTAGATTTTGTCACTTCTATTATCCTTTGTGGCACTTACCAGTAAGCAAAATTGTGTATCCCGCAGCACAATGTAAGGTGCCTTATTCACACTTGTAACCCCAGTGCCTAGCACCATGTTTTTCAATAAATATTTGTTGAATGAGTAAATGAAGTTATCACAGCATAATTGTGAGGATTTAATGCTCATCTAGTTCTTTTACATTGCATGTGATAAAACCAGAGGTTGCAGTAAATTTGTGATTTGGCTAAGGCAGCATTTACACTAGAAATGAAATCTGATTCTCTTTCCAAATGTTGATTCCATTACTATTATACCTAGCAAATATTTCATTTGGGGTAAAAAATGCTGTAAAGGGGCAGGTGCTGTAAGTAAACCATGTATTGGTGGGCTTTTCTACTAAAATGTTACAAAGACCCTATTTTTGGCATGGCTGCTTTTTAAAAGGGAGACCCACAGTGTTGACCTCAAGTGTAATCTAAGCAAGGCACATATAATCACTGCATTGTTTATACGTTCTTAAGCTTCATTATAGAGACCCAAAGGTTTTGTTTTAAGGGAAATCTAGAAAGAACTTTGGCCATGATATTTTGTAGTTTTTAGAGGTAAATGGGCATCTGATATTGGAGAAAAACCTTACTTATAGTGGTCTTCTTAAACTGAGTCTGTAGATTTGTTATACTCAGTATTTAATTGTGGGATATCCAAAATTATTAATAAACTCTTCATGTGAAACTTAATGATCATTGATTTCATTAGAAATCTGGAATTGTTACCACAGTAAAGAGATAGTCACACGGTAACTCTTAAATTGTGCCTGTGTAGCTGAGAAGATGACATGGGCATGTATTTGAAAGAAAGGCCTACTAACTGGGTCAGGTGTCTATGGCAGGCTTTAAAAGATTGCACAAAAATTCAAAAGTAAGTTTGAATAATAAAAGCTTTACTTTCATGTTATCAAGTCTGTCTTGTCAGCAGATGGCAGTTCTCCTCTGCCACAGTGTATTAATAGATATTGAAGTTCTAAGTTCTGAAATAGTTGGAGGCTCTAAGTTCTAACAAATAAATATATGATCTATGCTTGTTCTGTCATGTTCCAAATTTCTAGCCAGAGCAGTGGCACCATAGCCAGGATCCATTCACATAGTCCAAAGAGCAGGGCCAAACCAAAGTGACAACTATAGTCACTGAACTAAAAATAACATGAATTGGGGACAATTAAGAATTATTATTTCATAGTAAATTAAGAACACAAGGTCATCCTTTCCCGTTTAGTGTAGTTCAGGTGGGTTTGTGTTTGTTTTTAATAACATGACTTGGATGAAAGAATAGTCTTCCATCCTGAAGAAATTAGCTTTTTTTTAAATTTAATTTATTTTTTTAAATTTACATTCAAGTTAGTTATCATATAGTGCAACAATGATTTCAGGACTAGATTCCTTAATGCCCCTTACCCATTTAGCCCACCTCCCCTTCCAAAGCCCCTCCAGTAACCCTCTGTTTGTTCTCTATATTTAAGAGTCTCTTATGTTTTGTTCCTCTCCCTGTTTTTATATTATTTTTGCTTCCCTTCCCTTATGTTCATCTGTTTTGTATCTTAAAGTCCTCACTGACCCATGAAAAAATGCTCAACATCACTCATCATCAAGAAATTAGTTTTTAAAGGAGTTGCTTTCTTTAAACACACAAAATGAATTCTGATTTTGATACTTGTGCTTTTTAATACTAATTATATGGAAATATTTTACATACTATCTCATATTCTTCTGTTCTATTTTTATTTGAAAAATACGTTTAAATCTGCTTTAAAATTTGAGATTAAAGTCGTGGACCCAAAATCACTACACCACAGGGGGAAAGATGCACATCATAAGAGAATTAATCTAAGAATAATTTAGAAAGCATTCATAAATTTAGAAGGAAATAATTCTAGGTTGACTTCCCTTTTAAAACCAAAGTCCTCTTTGCATTCCTCTGTTCTTCTATTTTTACAGATGAGGGACTGTGAAAAATATCTAATATTTATTTCTAGGTTCACCGTTTTGTATGGATGCAAGTGATGGGGAGATACTTATAATTTAGGTGTGTGCCCTTTTTTACACTCTTGGTGGAAATTGGTCTTTGGGGAAAGTAGTAAATTCAAAATAATTGTTAATGACAATGTGTCAAAGAAACTTAGGTTATTCAGATATGAATGCAATCCAAAAAGCATATTTGATTTGTGAACTTGAATTAGAAGTTAGATAGTAAGTAAAAAGTAACTTCCTTTCCTTGTTTTTAGTTTGAATATGAGGATTTTCATACCTCAGATGCCAGTGTGTCTCAATTTGCCCTCTATGTCACTCGTTTCTGTCAATCTGTGTTTCAAGAAAAACATTGGGTTGTTCACAAGAATCCCCCTTTTTCTTTCTTCATGCCCAAGATGGCATTTAGTGCTCTGGAAAACTTTGATAAGTAATATCCACAGCAGGGGCGCCTGGGTGGCTCAGTTAGTTGAGCGTTGGACTTCGGCTCAGGTAATGACTAGCATCTGACTTCAGCTAAGGTCATGATCTCGCGGTTCATGGGTTTGAACCCTGTACTGACAGCTCAGAGCCTGGAGCCTGCTTCAGATTCTGTGTCTCCCTCTCTCTCTCTCTCTCTCTGCACCTCCCCCACTCACACTCTGTCTCTCTCAGAAATAAACATTTAAAAAAAAAGAAAAAATAATGTCCACAGCAGTTGAGGGCTCACTGATCTATGTGATGGTTTCCACCGAAGTCCCTTGTTTCACCGTTAGTTATGTTTTTAATATAACCTAATATTGTTCTCAAACCAGAATCACCTGCAGAGTTTCTTAAAACACAGATTGCTGGGCCCTACCCTCAGAGTCAGTACTTTTGGGTTGGAACCTGGCGATTTATATTTTTCACAAATTTCCAGGTCATGCTGATGCTTTTGATCCATTTTGAGAGCCATTGGGTTAATGCTTTTGCTGTTTGTGCATTTGCTTTCATTTTGGAAATCTTCCCTTGGCTTCTTGAGATACTCTTCTGGTTTGCTTGCTATATTATTGACCGTTCTTTCCAGTTTTTGCTGGTTCTTTCTCCTCTGTTTTCTAGATATAGAAGTTCTTCAGAGCTCAGTTCCAGTGCCCCATAGTATTTTTTTGTAATCTCTCATCCAGTTGATTGACCAGAAATAATCAACTAAATGCTGATGATTTGCCTGCCTGACTTGTCCTTGACTCATGTTTATATTTTCTTTCTTAATATCTCCCCTTGGATATCTAATAGACATCTTAAACTTTGTATGACTAAAACACAACTCTGTGTTATTAAAAAAAAAATCTGCTTGCTCTGTTCTTTGTTTTCCTTCATTAAACTGTTGCCTAACCTAGACGTTATCCTTGATTCATCTCTTCCTCTCTGCCCCTCCTGCATACATGCATGCCATCAGCGAGCTCTTTTGACCCTACCTATAAAACATATCCTGGATCTGCCCGTTTTTCTGCACTGCCTTCAGCCTTGTCCTCACAGCTATTCTTTCTTACTTGGGCTGCTATTAGCCTTCTATCTGGTCTCTATATATTCTAGCTTCCCTAAAGTCCATTTTTCACATAAGAGCTAGAATTATTTTTTCAATGTAAAATAGTATCACATCTTTCCTTCTTAAATTTCTCCTGTTGCTTCCTATTGCACTTAGACTGAAATCCAAACTCCTTTTTGTGATGCAGAAAGCCATTCAGGATGTAGATTCTGCCTGTCTCTCCAGTCTTATCTTGTATCTCTCTTCCCTTCTCCCACTATGCACCGCCCACACCAAACACTCCAAGTATTTCTCTAGGTCATCACTAAAATGTCTCCTTTCTCAGTGTGGCTTTACAGGACGACTGTTTAAAATTGGGTGGGGGTAGTGCATACATGTGTGTACACACACACAAGATTTTGTTCCTTTACTTTTTAGCACACTGGTTATTTACCAAATATTACATGTTTTTACTTTGTCTCTTTCCACAAGAATATAAGCAGTAGAAACAAAGATTATGGTTTATTTTGTTCACTTCTATATCTTGAGTGTCTAAGGTAGCACCTAATCTATAGCTGAGGTTGAAATATTATTGAATAGGGAATGAGGGTTTTTTTCCCCTTAGGGCCTTCAGATTACTTGTTTCTTCTTCTTTGATTGGTTCCTTGTATCATTCAAATATCAAGTTAGTAACCTCCTCAGATGGCCTTCCCATACTGTCTGTCCCAAAGCTTCCACCAGTCTCTGTGTCCTGTCATCCTCCTTTTTTGTTTTCTACATAGCGTTTTTTTGCAATCTGATATTCTTCTTATTCATCTTTTTGCCTATTGATTATCTTCCCCCTCCATTAATTGAAAACAAATTCCATGTAGATCATAGTCTTTGTCTTATTTATTGCTATATCTCTGATAACCTAAATGGTAGCTGAATATAGTAGACGTTCAAAAACTACTGATTTAAGGAGTAAACAAATGAAGTTCATTGTTTTCTTGGTATGATCCTTACCTTCACACCTTTGAAAGGAGAACTTACCCATTTCTCCCTTGCTTACTGACTAGGCCTTCCCCTTTGGCCTTCATTGATTCTCCAAAACTCAGCTGATCTCTGTATTTAGCTCCCTGTATTTGAGCTGTCTACTATCCCACAGCCTGAGATACAGGTTCCAACATTCTGCCCTAAAACAGTCTCCTCCCTATAGTCCAAGAGACTCTAATTTCAGTTTCTTCACTTTTCTTTTGGCAAGAATCTTTGGCAAGAGTTTTTTTTTGTTTTGCGGTTTTTGTTGTTGTTGTTGTTGTTGTTGTTGTTGTTGTTGTTGTTATCATTTCCATATTCTGTTGGGAGAGAGAGAATCCCAAGCAAGCTCCGTGATGTCAGCTTCGAGCCTGGCACAGGGCTTGATCCCACAAACTGCAAGATCATGACCTGAGCCAAAATGAAGAGTGGGATGCTTAACCAATTAAGCCACCTAGGCCCTCTCCCCTTGCATTCTTAATCATCTGTAGCTTCCCAGGGTGGCTAAGCTGTGTGAGGCTGCCCTCTCTTAAAAATCTCTTTGAGGGGCGCCTGGGTGGCGCAGTCGGTTAAGCGTCCGACTTCAGCCAGGTCACGATCTCGCGGTCCGTGAGTTCGAGCCCCGCATCAGGCTCTGGGCTGATGGCTCAGAGCCTGGAGCCTGTTTCTGATTCTGTGTCTCCCTCTCTCTCTGCCCCTCCCCCGTTCATGCTCTGCCTCTCTCTGTCCGAAAAATAAATAAACGTTGTTGGGGCGCCTGGGTGGCGCAGTCGGTTAAGCGTCCGACTTCAGCCAGGTCACGATCTCGCGGTCCGTGAGTTCGAGCCCCGCGTCAGGCTCTGGGCTGATGGCTCAGAGCCTGGAGCCTGTTTCCGATTCTGTGTCTCCCTCTCTCTCTGCCCCTCCCCCGTTCATGCTCTGTCTCTCTCTGTCCCAAAAAAAAAAAAAAAAAAAAAAAGTTGAAAAAAAAAAAATCTCTTTGAGAAATGGGAAGGATAAGTCCTTTCTGCCCTCAAATTCCTAAGCCTGTCCTGAATCTCTAAGCCTATCCCTGAAGGGGATGAGGTGTTTCTTTAACCACCATTATAGACTTACCTTTGACTCACTTAAGCTAGTAAGTATTTAAAAAATTATTTAAGTACTTTTGTGTTGTCTTGAATTTTTTCTCTACCTCACTTTTATTCCATGAAGGCAAAAGTCAATTCTTTTTTTTTAATTTTTTTTTAATGTTTTGTTTATTTTTGAGACAGGGAGAGACAGAGCATGAACAGGGGAGGGTCAGAGAGTGGGAGACACAGAATCTGAAACAGGCTCCAGGCTCTGAGCTGTCAGCACAGAGCCCAACGTGGGGCTCGAACTCATGGACCGAGAGATCATGACCTGAGCCGAAGTCGGCCACTTAACCGACTGAACCACCCAGGCGCCCCAAAAGTCAATTCTTTATATATATATATTTTTTTTTTTACTCTTAATATCTCTACATTTATGCCACTTGAAGAAATGGGAACTCATTTTTTTTTTTTTATATTGCAGTGTGATGATTTATAAGGAATATACATTTGGTCATCTGAATGACCAAACATAGGGGCACCTATGTGGCTTGGTTGGTTAAGTGTCTGACTTCAGCTCAGGTATGATCTCATGGCTTGTGAGTTCAAGCCCCGCATCAGGCTCTGCTGACAGCTCAGCACCTGGACCCTGCTACAGATTCTGTGTCTCCTCCTCTTCTCTCTGCCCCTTCCTCACTTGTACTCTGTCTCTCTCAAAAATAAGTAAACGTTAAAAAAAAAAAAATACAATTATAAAAAAGAATGACCAAATGTGTATTTCTCTCATATATACTTGGTCTTTGTCCACAGTTCCTCACTCACAGCTCCCAAAACTTTCCGAATTTCCTAAGGGAAGAAAAATAAAAATGTTTCTGTTTCTCTCTCTCGTTATGTTGAGGTTACTTTTACATTTACTTATTTTTTTGAGAGACAAAGAGACAGGGCACAAGTTGGGGAGGGGCAGAGAGAGAAGGAGACACAGAATCCAAAGCAGGCTCCAGGCTCTGAGCTGTCAACACAGAGCCTGACGCGGGGCTTGAACTCACAAACTGTGAGAACATGACCTGAGCCGAAGTTGGACACTTAACCGACTGAGCCACCCAGACGCCCCTGTTGAGGGTACTTTTTAACCCTACCACAGGATGGGGGCTAGTTGCTAGGAGAAACTACTTTTTGGTTAGAGGGTTGGAACTTTCAGTCCCATCCCCCTGACCTCCAAAGAAGGGAGTGTAGAAAGGAGAGGGGCTGGAGGTCAGATCATTTGCCATTGACCAAAGAGGTAATCAATCATACCTGTCTAATGAAGCCTCCATAAAAACCCAAAAGGCCAGGGTTTGGAGAACTTCCAGGTTGGTGAACACATAGAGGTTCAAGGAGAGTGACTTGCCTAGAGAGGTCATGGAAGCTTTGCACACTTTCTGTATATCTTGCCCTCTGGTTCTCTTCTATCTGGCAGTTCCTGGGTTATGTCCTTTTATAATAAACTGGTAATATAGTAAGGAAAATGTTTCAGTTTTGTGAGCCACTCCAGCAAATTGATTGAACCCAAGGAGGGAGTCATTGGAACCTCCAATCTGTAGCCATTGGTCAGAAGCACAAGTAACATCCTGGACTTGTGACTGGCATCTGAAGTTGTGGAAGGAGGGACAGTCTTATAGACCTGAGCCCTTAACCTGCAGGATCTGGTACTCTGTCCAGGTAGATAGTGTCAGAGTTGAATTGAATTGTAGGACACCCAGCTGGTTGGTATCTGAGAATTTCTTTGGTGGTTTGGGAAAAACCCCTTTCATTCATTGGAATTAGTGTTCAGAATCATTAGATACACAAAGGTTTAATTCTTTAAGCATTGACTCTGCTTCCTTTTTTTTTTTTAATGTACTTATTTATTTTTTAATATATATTCAAGTTAGTTAGCATATAGTACAATAATGATTTCAGGAGTAGAATCCACTGATTCATCCCCTACGTATAACACCCAGTGCCTCTAACCTCACTCCTTTGAATTCAGTTATTATTTTTTTTTAATCATGCATTTCACTTTATGTGTACAACCTTAGGCATCTTGTACTTTCTTTACTATCATTTTTATATCTGTTGTTTCACCATACATGTGAAATATCTTAGACCCCTAACATGAATGGAGGCTTCTTAAAGCCATTGGCTCTCTTCTTACATAAATGTGCCTATTTTATATTTCAAAGTGTTTCAAAAAATTGCTGCTTTCTTGAGCAAATAGAAGAAGGTTTATCATGTCCTTATTTCTCCACATTTTGTTCCCAAGATTTTAAGTTGAAAACTCAGAGTCAGCCATCATCTCAGCACTAGATGGCACTTGTGCATCACAACTAGTCATATAACACCTAACGGTTTTTGTGACAAGCAAATGATCTACAAATATAATGTTTGGAATCCCTATGTGGACTTTACTTAAAATAGGAAAATGAAACAGGAGGACACCTACTAAGTACAGTTGCTTTGTAAATACATGGTTGAAGAATATTTTGAATTCATAATCATTATTTCATTATCATATCAATAGGTAATCTGTTCTCCATCCATACCTTCTTAGTCTAATGTTGCTGTAAAGTTGAAATTTGTTTTAAAGACCTGTTTGCTATTCATCATGGTTAATTGTACAGCTCCTTACATTGATTCATGCCTAACTCTAAGCACTTATTATTCTTTTGTAGGATATAAGAAACTACATGGTTTTGGTTTGAGTATGGATTCTGTAGATACCACTGAGGAGATTGTAAGCATCTCCCCTTTACTGCTGAGAAAACAGAAGGTCAGAGATGTTACTCTGCCCAGCACTAATAGCTAATAGGTAGAACCTTTATTCAAACTCGAGTCTGTTGGATTTCAGAGCCCGGGTGTGCTCTTTCCATTACTCTGATGGTGCCAGGTTTAGTCAATACCCATTCATGTTAAAGTAACTGGATGACTAGTGCAAATGACTGATGTTGGTTTCTTTCTCATATGAGAGATATAACTCAACATCCAAAAAACAAAGAACCCAATTAAAAAATGGGCTGAATACGTAAACAGACATTGTTTTCAAAGAAGACATCCAGATGGCCAACAGACACATGAAAAGATGCTTAGCATCACCCATCATCAGGGAAATGCAAGTCAAAACTATAATGAGATATCACCTCACACCTGTCAGAGTAGCTAAACTCAAAAACAAAAAACAAATGTTGGTGAGGATGTTGAGAAAAAAGGAACCCTAATGCTCTATTGGTAGGAATGCAAACTGGTATAGCCACTGTGAAAAATAGTATGGAAGCTCCTTAAAAGGTTAAAAATAGAACTGCCCTGTGATCCAGTAATTGCACTATAATGGGTATTTACCCTAAAAAGGGATACATGAACCCTTATGTTTATTGCAGCATTATTTACCATAGTCAAGATATGGAAGTAGCCCAAGTGTCCATTGATAAATGAATGGATAAGGAAGATGTGATACACACACACGCGCGCACATGCGCGATGGAATATTATTCAGCCATAAAAAAAAAACCAATGAAACCTTGCCATTTGCAACCTGGATAGAGCCAGAGAGTATTATGCTAAGTGAAATAAGTCAGAGACAGATACCATATGATTTCACTCATGTGTGGAATTTAAGAAACAAAATATAGGCGGCACCTGAGTGGCTCAGTTGGTTGAGCATCTGACATCAGCTCAGGTCATGATCTCACAGTTTGTGAGTTTGAGCCCCTCATTGGGTTTACTGCTGTCAGCACAGATCCTGCTTCAGATCTTCTATTCCCCTTTCTCTTTCTCTCTCTGTCCCTTCGCCACTTGTGCTTTCTTCTCAAAAATATATAGAACATTTAAAAATTTAAAAAAAAAAAAAGGAGCAAAGGGAAAAAACAAGAGAAATGCCAAGAGAGCAAACTGATGATTACCAGAGGAGAGGTGGATTTATGAAGGGGATTAAAGAGTACACTTATCATGATGAGCACTGAATAATGTGTAGAATTCTTGAATCACTGTAGTGTACACTTGAAGTTAATATAACACCATATGTTAACTATACTGGAATTAAAATTGAAAACAAAAAATACTTAGAGATGACAAAATAAAATAAAATGGAAACATTCAATAAATGTTAACCATTTGGGTGTTTTTATACATTATGTAACATGAGAAATAGCCATACTGTTTTGTGTAATGTATGAAATAGAATTTGAGCTATTGCTAAACTGGCCATACATCCCCATTTACAGCTCCTGTCCTCGTGGTTATTATTGGCACTTACTTCTTACTCTAAAAAGAGTTCTGATGTAAATAATAAATTATCTGATCCGCCTAGCTAGAGCCAACTTTGTTACAGAAGAGCTTTGTGCCCATGGATTTGTTCTTGTAAGTTTGTCTAAAGTGAAAGCTCCTCGGGGTGTCTGGGTGGCTCAGTCGGTTAAGCATCCGGCTTTGGCTCCGGTCACAATCTCACGGTTCATTGTTTTAAGCTGCACGTAGGGCTCTGTGCTGACAGCTCAGAGCCTGGAGCCTCCTTCAAATTCTGTGTCTCACTCTCTCTGTGCCCCCTGCTCTGGCATAGAATAGAGTTATATGTGTACATATTAAGATCCTTCACATTCTGGTGTTAATTTCTCTGGGATCAATATGTACTTGCTCTTTACTAACTAATACAGCTTTGAGCGAGTTAGTTTACCTCTTTAAAGCTAGAAGCTTTATCTTTAAAATAAGAATAACATTATATGTACCTCCTATGGTTGTGTAAATGAGGTAATGTATGAAAGCAAAACATAGAAAGTACATAAATGAGAGATGTAGACAGATATTTCACTTAAGGAAAAAGCATTGCCACAAGGTACTTAGATACATTGGAAGCTGAAAAATTGGAGTAGATGGCACTTAACTAAGGTCGTTTACAATAATAAAATCTTAACAAGCTTCAAAAGCTATTCTGTTGTTTTTATATTATGGCAAATTTCAAACATTTGTAAAAGTAAAGCAAATAGCATGAGAGAGCAATGAACCCATGAGGTCCCTATCAGTTAGCTTTCAACAATAATAAAATACATGGCCAACCTTTTATAACTTAAAAAAAAATAACTTTAATGAAATATTTTACATATTATGAAATTCACCAATTTGAAGTATTCGGTCATTTGTACAAATATGCCAAGTTATGCACCCATCATCATAAATCAGTTTTCAGACATTTTCACCCCCTTGGTAATATTCCTCCTACCCATTTACAGTTAATCCCAATTTTCACTCTCAGTTCTAGGCAACCACTGATCTACTTTCTATCTGTATGGATTTACCTTTTCTGGACATTTCACGTCAGTGGAATCATCGTGTGTGGTCTCTTGTATGTAACTTTTTTCATTTAGCACAGTGTTTTTTGAAGTTCATTCATGTTGTAGCATTTATCAATCAGCAGTTCATTTCTTTTTCTTGATGGATTCCAAGTGTATTCCATTATATAGGTAATACTAAGTTTTGTCTACCGTCACAAGGGCCAGTCTTTTATCATCTGTATTTTTGTCCTTTCCCTCTGTTTCATACCCCTATTGAATTATTCAAAAGCTATTTTTAATTTCATAAGTATGATAGCTTAAACACCGATTGTATGTTCCTGCTTTTTATTTTTCTTTTCCCAAACCATCTCTCTCTCTCCTTGTTCATCTTGTCTCTTTTCTTTTCTTTTCTTTTCTTTTTTTCTTCTTGTTCCAGGAGTCTTTTTTATTTGTTGTTTTGGTTTTACTTGACAATGAAAAGCTGTCTAGGTCATAAACTTTCAAAAGATAGAGACAAGTTCATTATTTTCTCACTTCAGTGAAACTCCATACATGCTCAGTGGCAAATCCAGAGAGTGATGATTTCTAAAATCATTTCCAAATCTTTCAAGTCAGCTTCAGTGTTTTATGTTGGGCTGGATCTATTTATTTCTGATTCTCATGGGTGATTTGTTGTTGTTGTTGTTTTTCTTAACTCAGGTTGTTGGAAGAGGAGCCTTTGGAGTAGTCTGCAAAGCTAAATGGAGAGCAAAAGATGTTGCCATCAAACAAATAGAAAGTGAATCTGAGAGGAAAGCTTTTATTGTAGAGGTAAGTTGAGATCTTATTTCCATTGTGTAATTCTTTACCTGAGATACTCTATGAATTTAATATTGTGAAAGAAGTTGTTTCTCAGTTGTCACTTCTCTGTATACTTCAACCTCAGCAATTTGGTAGATCCAAAGATAATGCCATGGAAACATTTTTCATTCACACTCTTAATTCTGATTAAAAAGTAGAGGAAAAGACTCTTAACTAACTACATAAGTGAATCATCCCTTTATTAAAATATAGTCTCATCCATGTAATTCAGATCTATTTCAAGACACAGAATTTAAATTTTAAAATAGAAATGATATTTTCTCCCATTATCTAAAATTAAGGGAAATTTTATGCATTCATTTTTGACTGAATATTTTTAGAAATTCAAATGAGATCATTTTACAGGGAAAAATTTCAAATTTGATTATTTCACATTTAGCATGAAAATCTACAACTATTCTCTTACAGATTTGATGATGGAGAATTCAGTAATTGAGATTATTCTATTGTCAGATTTATTCTTAATTTTGCACTATGTTGTATATTAAATTATAGTAGTTCATTAAGTCCAGTTTTGGGGTGCCTGGGTGGCTCAGTCGGTTAAGGGTCTGACTGGTTTCTGCTCAGGTCATGAACTCATGGTTTGTGGGTTAGAGCCACGTATCACGCTCTGAGACTTTCTTGCAGAACCTGCTTGGATTCTTTCTCTCTTTGCCCCTTTCCAACTCATGCACAGCTCTCTTCTGCCTCTCTCTCTCAAAAATAAACTTTAAAAAAATATCAGTGGTTTTATCACTTTTTAACCAGTGGATAAGTGGTCTTTATCTTACAAACCTTTCTGAATTTATGTTTGTGATTATATTTAATTATAATTTAAAAGTATACTTTATGATATTTTTAAATGTATAGCATGGAGACTGAGAACCTAGTTGGGATATGACGAAGTGGATTTTTGTAATTAATTGAATGAGTTGAAAAATGCTAATAGTTCGGGGTCATCATGAAGAAAAGATGATCTCTAATAGTATGCTCCGAGAGTCTGGCCTCAGCCTTGCCTTACTCATGATATTTGTTCATGGTTTAGATAAGGTCTAAAAGTGTATTGGCACTTTCACAAAACTAGGTAAAAGCATATGTGTTAAACACTAGGAATCAGGACTTGAAAAGATTATAATAGCTTGGATAAAAATTTTTTATCAAGGTTATATATACATATAATTGAGATTGTCAAATAGTCCACATATTCTTTTTTTTTTTTTTTCTTTTTTTAAAGCTTTATTTTATGTACCATAAAATTCACCTGTTGGAAGTACAACTGAATGGTTTTTAAGAGATTCACAAGGTTGGGACACACTTCTTCCTTCATTAGTTCTGAGACCTTGGGCTCCAGTCTCCCACAAAGCAATTGGTCTTCCCTCTACTCCACCTCCTCTGTGTGTCTCTCTCACCTTCAAATTCGATTTCTTTCATTTACAGATCTTTGACTCCCTTGCCTGCAGCCAATCCCTTCTAATCCCATCTCTCAACTCCAGATAGTTTATCAGAGACACATCTCTTCCAGAGAGACATTCAGACATCAGAATTAAAAAATAAAATACATAGGGGCACCTAGGTGGCTCAGTTGGCTGGGCGTCCAACTTCGGCCCAGGTCATGATCTCACAGTCCGTGAGTTCGAGCCCCACATTGGGCTCTATGCTGACAGCTCGAAGCCTGGAGCCAGCTTCGGATTCTGTGTCTCCCTCTGTCTCTCTGCCCCTCCCCTGCTCATGCTCTGTCTCTCTCTCTCTCAAAAATAAGTAAAAAAAAATTTTAAGTGTAAAAATAAAATAAATAATTAATAAAGACTTTATAGCACTAGCCCAGTGCGCACCTCCCCTATGAAAACCACGTGATGAATTCTATCAGGTCACTTCTGGAAAGACCTTGGCTCTTCCTTTATATATTATCATCCTACCTAAAAAGAGCAATAGGTGTTCTCACAGGCTGCTACCTTCAATCTGTCATCCCTTCCACTGAGTTATGTCTCTCAGACAAACTTTCAGTAAGACCCAGACAGAGAGCCTGGTTCAGACTCCTTTGTGTCATCACCCTGGCCTCTACCCCAACAAGTGGGTACAGTACTTTTGGTTGAAGGCCTAGGCTCCCAACAACCACAGCCTAGACTTTCTGAAACCAAGGAGAGAAGGAGGGGAAGAAACTAGAGGAGAGAGATGCACACTGGGCTTTGGATCAGCCACATTGGATGTGAGTCCTCTACATGTTCTTACTTTGAAAACTTTTATTCCCTTACCCTCCTTCCCATCAAGTTTTCTGCTTCTCAGAGGCAACTACTTTTAGCTCATTCCTTACTTTTCTTTGGTATCCCCCAATCCAGAGACTCTTTGCTATATCAAAGAAACAGCCTCTAATCGTTGGGATGATACAGAGGCATCACTAAGCTGTTTGAAGTCAGGAAGGGAGGGAATTTTTGGTCTACCTTTCAGCCAGTCTCTCTGTTCCATTATTGCCTTATTTGCATAGGTACCTGGTACTCCCAACCCTTTGGAGATTTTATGAGATAAATCTCATTGCTTCTCATTTTTTCTTTTCTTTTCTTTTTTTTTTTTTTTTTTTTAGATCTGCTATGTCCGTTACTGCTAATCATTTGCTTTCCAACTTCAAAAATGTGTTGTTGTCTTCTCATTTCACATTGTCTTTATACTTCTTTGTGCCTTGAAAAAATGCCTTTAATGTCTTAGTAGGATTTGAGGAGGGAGCAGGAATACTTACATAATCTGCTATCTGA
The DNA here is from genome assembly GCF_016509475.1 of Prionailurus bengalensis. Classification (NCBI taxonomy): domain Eukaryota; kingdom Metazoa; phylum Chordata; class Mammalia; order Carnivora; family Felidae; genus Prionailurus; species Prionailurus bengalensis. Next base: position 81,090,050 of record NC_057349.1, on the reverse strand, counting down.
AGCAGTCCTGAACCTTAAGATGAAATATAATAAATATGTATTTATAATAAATGAATATAATAAATAGTGATATTCTTGTGTTAGGACTGAAAATACACAGATGTTGGCTGTAGAAAAATATAGCTTTCTACTAGCATATAGTAAAAAGGTTTATCTTTTTGGACTTCATATGAGCCAGCAGTATAATGTAAATAATAAGAGGAAGAGAAAGGAAAAGACATAAAAGAGAGAAGAAAGAGAGTAAGGTGCAGTTTGGAGGGACACATAAACAGATGTTTGAGATGTAGAGCAAGAGAAACAGTATAGCCAAACCTCTCACTGACCTTAGTGTGATTCATTGGATTGGGGAAGATTAAAGCTGGAAGTAGGAAGAATAGCTAGGAGAACACATGGCAATTACTACAGCAGTCATGTTACTAAGGCAATGGTAGTGGGAATGCAGAGGAGGCAATCAATTCAAGAGATAGGAGAAGGAAATAGGGAAGACAGCACACATATGCGGAAAGAGTGCAGATTTTAAGTCAGATAAACCAAAGTTCAAACCCTGGCTATACCACTGCCTAGCTGTACGATATTTAACAGCTCACTTAACCCTCTCTGAGCTTTATCTTAAAGGTCCCTCTTCTTTTAAGGTAGAAATGACAATACCTACCTTGCAGAGTTATGAGAATTATATGGTATCTATAAAGTACCCCCCAATGCCCGGCACAGAGTAGATAGACTATTCAGCCATAGTTATGAAGATGATGACAATGATATGGCTTCTTCTGGCTTCAATAACTCAGCTCAGTGCCATCTCTGGGTTAGTGTCCTAACATTTCTTGGCAAAGTTTATTCTTATTTGTACTTACCATGACTTGTTCATAACTCCTGTTACAGCACTTTGCACATTACCTTAATTATTTGTTTACATGTCCATCTCTCAACTAAAGCGTGAGAGCTCTAGGGCAGGGAATCTTTGCCATCCTGGGCAGGCATTTATGACCACAGTGCCTGCTTACATAGTGAATGATGATTGTTGAGTGATTGAACTAATGTTTTGTACAACCATGAAATTACAATGATGCTGTGAAATCAGTTTCTCATAAGTTAGCACCTTTTAAAAGAAACCTTAATTTGTTACAGCTTCGACAGTTATCCCGCGTGAACCATCCTAATATTGTAAAGCTGTATGGGGCCTGCTTGAATCCAGTAAGTTTGTCACTTTTTCATTGTCACCCATCTGTAAGCAGTGACACGGTAAATGTTTGAGGGGATGTAGTTTTTGAAGCTGTTTTGATCTGTTAGATTATTTCAAAAAAATTGTGTTTTATGTATTTGTTTCTAGTCTGTTAACAACACAGTATATTGGAGGAATTATCTTAGGTGGTCTCATCCAGTAAACTAATCGTGTTATGAGATTTAGGACATCCTGTGACAGCATCTACTCAGCACTGGAGAAAGTTCTCAAAGATCTTGTGATTATGTGTTCACATTCATTTCCACTCTTAGACAGTGGGCCCCTTGTATTGAAGACAGAGTCTTGGGTCCCCTTTTCTTTTCATTAATACCATTCACATACTAGAGACCAAAAGAATTTTTAATGCATTTATAAAATTAAAGATTGAACTGAACTGTCTTGCCCAAATCACCTAAGATGCCACAACACTGTAGTTAATTATTCTGACATGTGTTTCTTTTAGGTGTGTCTTGTGATGGAATATGCTGAAGGGGGCTCTTTATATAATGGTGAGTGTCATTAGACTTGTCTTTATCTAGTAGAATAAAATCATTGAAGAGATCTTAATATACACTGTTAGTTGCTTAATGTTCTTCACAGTTTACCCTCAGAATCCCAAAAGGAGGTAATTAAAAAAAAAAATCTGCTAAAGATTAGAAATGAAAAGATGAAATGCTGTAGCATTGGTATATGAAATTTAGAAGTCTAAGTGGTACTTTTCATAATACTAAAAGCATTTAAGTAAGGTAAAATTTGCATTTTAAACAGATTTTAAAATATCTTCGTACTTTTAGTGTTTTTGTTTTTTGCCCTCTCTTAGCTTTGAGCCTCCTCATTTGAGAACTCTTTAATCATACTTCCATTTCATTCTGGATAATTTGCTCTCTTTAGAAAAATAAAATTGTGAAAACTCCCTTCACAGAATGTTTTAACAATGAAGGACACTGTGTCATTTAGTTATCTTTATAGAACAGAGCTAACTTTTTCATTCTTGCAAAACACCGTGTAGTAAATATATTGTTGCATTTATATAAAATAAATTGTTGCATTCTATTTTTTAAGTTAGTATTTTATTTAAATTTTTATTTATATTTACTGTGTTCATCATTGTTAATGGGTAGCTCTCATACTCCATTGTTTTATTTGATTGAACTATTTCTAGTTTTTAGCTATTGTAGAAAGCATAATTGTAAACATCTTGATTTACATTGTTTTGTTTCCTTCTGTACTACTTCTCTATATCTGTGTTACAATAGTATGCTATCATATTGTTTATAATTTACATTATTTTGTGAAAGACAGTATCTATCAGTGGAAAAGTGGTAATATATATTGATTTTGCTAGATAGAGCATATATATAACCTTTACTAGAAGTACTATTAGATTTTAGGTACTTATGTGGTATGTATCCATTTGAAATTACTAGATATTTCTATCTTTATATTTAGAAAATAATTAAAAGCAGGACTGATGGGAACATATGTAGAAATAGACCTGGTCATGTGTTCCGACAGTGCTTGCATTCACCCTGTGTCTTTTGTTATATGCAATAAAGTTCTTTTTAGTTTGTGCCTTTCTTTTGCAGTGCTGCATGGTGCTGAACCATTGCCATATTACACTGCTGCCCACGCAATGAGTTGGTGTTTACAGTGTTCCCAAGGAGTGGCTTATCTTCACAGCATGCAACCCAAAGCTCTAATTCACAGGGACCTGAAACCACCAAAGTAAGTTCTAATAGTGCAGTGTCTTGCTCTCCTTCTCTCTCTCTCTCTCCATCCCTCCACCACACCACTCCCCCCCCTCCCCCACCACCACTTTCTAATTCAAGCTAATTGTTGCACATGATTTTCTCTTTTCTCTTCCCTTTGGCTTGAGAGTGTTTATTTTTAACTCACCTTCATTATTTAGTTATTTAAGCTTGCATTTTAAAATGTTCTCTTTAGTAGGATTTTAATTTTAGTTGAATTTTTATTTTTAATAATTCTTGCTATGGATTTGCAAACTTCTAGAATTGGTAAGGCTATAAATTTATTTTGTGCCTGCTGTATATATCATTGCCCCTAGACAATTCCATGAGATCAGAGACAAGTTTGTCTTGTTCCCTACTATATCCCTAACAGCTAGCACAATGTCCACACATAGTAGACATTTTACAAAAATTTACAGAGTGGTTATCATTTGCCCTTTTAGAGGAAGGCAAAAGAACGTTTCTGGCATCTGGGTAGAAATTGAAAATCTTCTGGATTTCTCCATATTGAGGATCCTAGGATCACAGTTCCCTGAATAAGTATTTTAAAGGGTGAAACTTTGGGTTTTTTTTTTTTTTGTTTGTTTATATAGGTATTCAGTTAAAGAAAACATACAGGTATTGTCCCCTTTTCTCTCTGATTATTTTCTTCTTTATCCACTTGTGACAGAGTCTCCACATGCCATTCTCTCGTTCTCTACCCCCCAGCCACCACATCAGCCTCATATAAGAGGTTTCCCCTAGGAAATCAGTTTCAAGTATTCCGTTCTCTTGATGCAGGTTTAAAGCATTAAAGTGCCCCTTCTGGGTACAACTTGTCACTCTCATGTCTAATCTGATACATTCTACATAGGTTTCAGCTCTTGGAATCACTTGTTCTCACTAGTGTATCTTATTTCTACTCCCAGGCTTAAACTGATTTCTCTTTCCCCAGGTCCCTGGTCAAATAATGTTTAAGACCCAGATTCATGACACCTTAATTTTTTTAACTTGACTCCAGAGGCTAGTACCTTAGCAACCTGTTTTGCCTAGTGAAGAAGAAATCACTTTGTCTTTTTTTTTTCCTGTTTATGAAGATCGAGTCCTGTTTTTCCTCTCTTAATTAACATACAGCTGAATTATCAAAACAAACTCATGAGAATCATAGCTCTTATCCAACAACAAATTGACTATTGATTCAAAGGATCCAGGCAAGCATCAGGTACAAAGCATCTTTTTTCTGGAGAAGCCAGAAACCATCAGATGGAACTTCCAAAAATATCCCTTTTCTTCTATTAGGGCATGTTTTGGCTTTGGAATAACAAAACAATGTACATGAAAATACAAAAGGAAGTCCTTTCAGTTTTCCAATGTCTTTTCTATTCCATAATTATACAACTTAAGTGACTGCCTTCATTCTCCATCTACCTATACCCCATAAATCCATAAATGTTAGGTTTATTTAGCCAACCTACTTAGACTGGATATGTCCTACTAAAATCATTTGTGTATAGGAACTCTTCCTTTTGTCTTAAATACCATCAGTATACTTACAAGAAGTCTGGCCTAAGTCATTCATTCCTCTTGGTCATTCTTCTGATTGTACTCATCCTATAGTATTGCAGATTGTCTTTGGGGCACTTAATGCACTATTTGGGCTTTAGAGTTAGAATTGATTTTTCAGAATGTAGTGGGGAGAAGAAAATTCTTTGGAATGGCTATGCTTACATAAATAATTATATATACAAGTCCACATGCTCTATTATTATCACTGGAAAACTGAATTCTTTGGTCAAGAGGAGTTCCACAGAATGGGTGACTCAGTCGGTTAAGCTTCCAACTCGATTTCAGCTCACGTCATGATCTCATGGTTCGTTGAGTTCAAGCCCCACATCAAACTGCACGGACAGTGTGGAACCTGCTTGAGATATTCTCTCTCTCTCTCTCTCTCTCTCTCTCTCTCTCTCTGCCTGCCCCCCCCCCAAAATAATTGAACTTAAAAAAAAAAAAGGCAACTGATGATTTGGTTAGGTGTTTTATAGAATATCGACTTGTGTTTGTACCCCTATTTTATTCTTCTTTTGCAGGTTCATTTGTGTAATACTTCAGAAATAAAAATGTGTTTTGGTCCCAGCTGTGTGAATGAATATAAGCCTGCAAAGATCACTTAGGTTCATATTTCAGTGAACCTTGAATGTCATGCTCATGGCTGATGACCTATCAAAATCTTATGAGTAAAGGAGTACTAATTGTAATAATAATAATATAAAAGTCATTCAGAATAAACTACCTTGATATACCAATATGAAACAAGGAAACCAGTTAGAGTTCTTATCTTGGGTAAAGAGTAGAGCTGGAACAAGAACAGTAAAACAGGAAACTTTTTGTTGAAGAACATATAAAGATAAATTGCATGTAACATTCTTTCCACTTAGTTAGCATAGAAGTATTTGTGACCTAATGGAGATGTATATAGTAGTTTATCTGGTTTATCCTAGTCATGCTGGACTGAAAAGAAACTCTCCAGTTAGAATTTTAGTATAAAATTATATGCAAAGAATTTATAAAATTTATAATTTGAATGAATTCCATTTCTGCTTTCGAATATTACTACAATGTGATGGTACAGATTATCTTTATTTTCTGTTTGTTATGAAGAGGAAAACCTAAGTAAGAGCATGCTACTTGGTGATTGTACTTGGTTAATAAAGCACTTAGGAAAGGCAGAATCTTAAGTTCAGAAAATTTTTCTGGAAATCTTTCATTAGGTCATTTTAACTGTAATAGAGTTATGTTCCTCCTGTACACACGTTTTAAACATAAAAAAAATTTTTTAGAAGGACGTTAAAAGTAAGGATATTTATGGAGTGCTTGGGTACCTCAGTTGCTTAAGCATCTGACTTCAGCTCAGTTCATGATCTCATAGTTTGTGGGTTCAAGCCCTCCGTCAGGCTTTGTCCTGACAGCTCAGAGCCTGGAGCCTGCTTTGGTTTGTTTCTCCCTCTCTTTCTGCCCCTCCCCCACTCGCACTCTGTCTCTGTTTCTTAAAAATGAATAAACGTTAAAAAAAATTTTTTTTTAATAATAAGGACATTTAAAATAAAGATCATTTTTCCTTCTGTATTGGTTTATTTTACCTTTTTTCTTTAATTAAAGTGTATGTTGTTATTTTCAAATAAATATATTCATGATTGAAAACAAATTCAAAAAGCACAGAAAAATATAAAGCAATATTTTCCTGCTTCCTGTTTCTGCTCCTCAAAGGTAACCTCGGTCTTATTTCGTGTTTTAAGCATGTACGGGTTATGTTATATATAATGTTGCTTTTTTTCACTTACATGGACATCTTTTCATGTCAGTATATTCAGATATTTACCTCTTTATTTTTAATAAACAGAATTTCTTATTACTTTCTAAGCAAGTATTTGAAACTATTTCTGTTCGTGTAAGCAATCTTAGACTTGGAAGACTTGATTTATAGAGCTGTTTTTAGAAAATACAATGCTACTGAATCACTTGACATTTTGAGATTCTGTATAGTTTTCAATGCCCAAAATTGGTGCTTCTCAAACTTTCCCACTGCCTAGAACAAAGTAATGATATAACTTCAGTGTTCTACTAGGGACAGAGCCCAATAAGCCTTCTTAAGGAATATTGCGTGCAAATTTTGCATTCAACTTCATATATTGTGTAGTTTGTTTTCAAGTCAATCTTGGGATGTTAGAAATACTCACAGCTGTGTAAAAGTAATAGTCCAGGGAGAAGTGGTAGCTTTGACCTGGGGCTCTGTGGGCTCCCTACCACTTACCTTGGCATACACTGACATACTTGCAAGGTTTCATACCCTAGTTTGAAAAACACATAAAGTGAAGCCTTTAAAGCTATGCATTTAAATCCTGACAACCTATGTGTGCTGATAGAAATTGTATACAAATGTGGCTTTGATTCTTATGCTCACATGGTAAGAATTTTGACCCTCCAGCAATGTGGCAAACCAGATCAACTGAAAAATCATCCTACAACAAACACCCAGAGATACTACATATTACAACAGACCTTTTTTTTAAATTTTTTTATGTTTATTTATTTTTGAGAAAGAGAGAAACAGAGCATGAGTGGGGGAAGAGCAGAGAGAGAGAGGGAGACACAGAATCCGAAGCAGTTTCCAGGCTCCGAGCTGTCTGCACAGAGTCCTATGCGGGGCTTGAACCCACCAACCATGAGATCATGACCTGAGCCAAAGTCAGATGCTCAACCAGCTGAGCCACCCAGGAGCCCCAGCAACAAACATCTTTTTACATCCATAGGTGATCTCACAAGAAGATGAGGGAAATCATCAGGGCAAAAGATGGAGAGAACTGAATCCTGAAAGAACTAAACCAAGCCTGGAAGCCAGGGACTCTACTGTGAGCTTCTTTCAGTATAAAAAATGTAGAGTCCCCAGTTTTAATGGCTCTTATGTAACTGGAGACAGGTCCTTTGTTCTGCACCAGGTAAAGTAGCAGACCTGAGACGTCTCTATAAAGTCAGTATCTTTGGAGAGAACAACTTAAAAGTAGGCTAGGAAAAAAATCAGTTTTCTAACTAGGCAGAGCTTTTATTTCTTATTTCTTAACAGAGCTGTCTCCCTTCCTGCTGTCATGAGTTTGAATTTGCCCTACTTGCACAATCAAGAAAAATCCCAGCAAGACAGGTTAAAACTGTTTTGGGGATTGGTAGTGTACCAGGGAGGGCATCTAATAGTAAGTGAAACTCCATTTTAAAGTCTTATTCTTTCAGTCCAGACTGTTAATTATTGCAGATTAAAATTGATCAAATCGTAAAGCCACAATAAAGATTACGACACCTGTGGGGTGCCTGCTGGACTTGGTTGAGCGTCCGATTCTTGATTTCGGCTCAGGCCATGATCCCCAGGTTGTGGGATTAAACCTTGTGTCGGGCTCCATGCTGAACTTGGAACCTGCTTAAGATTCTTTTTCTTCCTCTACCTCTGCTCCTCCTCTGCTTATGCTCACGCGTGCTATGCCCTCTCTCTCTCTCTCTCCCTCTCTCTCAAAAAAAAAAAAATTTACCGCACCCGTAAGCATTCAGGTTACCATGAGTGAATGTCAGTAGAAATAACATAGAACAGAATAAAGCCCTCAAATATTAAGACTCCAAATATTAGAAATTATCAATATGGAATATAAAATAAGTATGCTAATTTAAAAAGGAATTAAAATGTTCAAGGAGTAAAAACTATTCAAAATGACCAAAAGAACTAAACACAACATTTAGGAATAATTAAAAAATTTCAATAGATCTGGAATAGGTGACAAGAAAATCAGTAAGCTGTAAGATATCTGCAGTTACCCAGAATGCAACACAAATAGATGAGAAAAATGATAGGTTAAGGAACATAGGAAAAAGGAAAAGACTAACAACATAGAACTCCAGTGAAGAAAATAAGATGGGGAGAGATTATAATTTAAGAGGTATTGGCCAAGAATTTTCTGGACAAAGTTATGAATTGTAAATAGGATAAATGAAAAGGAGTCTACCCTGTGACACACCTTAAGGAGGCTACAGAACAACAAAAACAAAGGGGAGATTTTTAAATCAGCTGATCAGAAAAGAGATTACCTACAAAGGATTGTCAGGTAGACTGAAGTATAGTTTCCAATCCCATTAATGGAAGCTAGAAAACTAGAATCATAACTTCACAGAGCTGAGAAAAAATAGTTACCTACGCAGAATTGTGTACCTGCCCTAAATTATTTTTAAGGAGAAAGGTGCAAGTTAAAGACATTTTGATAGAAAACCTGAGAGAATTTACAATACATGGACCTTAATTGAAGGTATTTGGGAAAGAAAGAAAATGATTATGTAGACAAGTATAAGGTTCAAGAAGGAGTGGTGAAACAAAATGAGTAAACATACATTAAGATAAATGTTGGCCATATAAAACAAAAATACCTTTTTGCGTGTAAGAAGGGGATTCAAAATAAAGAATTATTTCTACTTGTTTACAGATTAACCAACATGACTATAAGTCTTTTAGGTAAGGATATTAGAGAGTGTCTCACACATTTATTTTTAAATGTTTAACTCTTTAATAACAGACTAATAAAAATTGTCTTTTTACACTTCCAGAATGCTTTATATATTTCAGTTCTTATAGGACTAACAAGTTACATTGGGATATAAGAAGCTTAAGACTCTGAGTATCAGGGTCTTTGGAATCTTAATAGCTGAGAATATTAGCTATTTTAACACCAGCTGCTGTAGCTCATACTGGGCTTATCATAGTAGAAATGTATTTTTTGTGCATGTAAAATCCAAAACAGGTGTTCTTCTTTGGCAGACGGTCTTCCATGTTGTCATTCAAGGACCCAGTTAGGCTCCCTCCATCTTGTATTTCTGCCATCCTCCAGGACTTTGGGAACATAGGCATTCAGGCAGCAGATAAAGAGAATGGAGATCATGTGAGAGATTTTTTGGACCACACCTGGAAGTAACCCTCCCTCTACCCACATATCAGTGGCCACAATTCAGTCTTAGCTACATCTAGAAGTTCAGAAAAGTGTTGTGTGCCCCAGAGGAAGTTGGGGGTGGCTTTTATGAGCAGTTGACCAGTCCCGGTCCCCCAAAGTATTTATTTACTGCTCTAACCACAGGTTAGAACCACTTACTGTTCTTTGCCAATTAAACATCCCAAAGGCTCTTCCAGTCACCATCTAGTTCACCATCCAGGATCTCAGGATGACATACCATGCTCTCCAACTGGTCTGGGTGTGGCCCGTTTAATTCATTTGGAAAGCAATTAAAAGGACAAGTTTATCTGTCACCTCTTCACCTCTTTCTCCCAACTCACACAATACATAATGGTAGAAAGACAGGACAATCAGTAAAATTTCCACTGGGAAAAGAGAAGCATGGAGGCATATAGCAGTTATTGGTGTGTAGGAATGAAGTCCTGCATTGTCTGGTCCCTCTGCCCTGGATTTGTGAGTGTTGGTCTTGATCCGACCTTGATTTTACCCTTGGAAAGGAACTCCCTTATCCATTGCTCATGACTCCAACTTTCACCCTCATCTAGACTCCTTGTGCATTTTCATACCACGTCAGACGTGGGTTTTGGCATAGACTGTCCTCAGAAGCCCTACAGTTTATATAACCTACATCCTGCTTATGTAGATCTGGGGTCCTGAGGATTGTTGTTAAGACTCAAAACAATCAAACTTTTAATTAGAAACTTGCTCCTTTGGCAATATTAATTTCTTCAAAAGTAGGTTTGTGGGGCGCCTGGGTGGCACAGTCGGTTAAGCGTCCGACTTCAGCCAGGTCACAATCTCGCGGTCCGTGAGTTCGAGCCCCGCGTCAGGCTCTGGGCTGATGGCTCAGAGCCTGGAGCCTGTTTCCGATTCTGTGTCTCCCTCTCTCTCTGCCCCTCCCCCGTTCATGCTCTGTCTCTCTCTGTCCCAAAAATAAATAAACGTTGAAAAAAAAATTAAAAAAAAAAAAAGTAGGTTTGTGATCTCTGGTTCCAGTCAGTTTCATGTGCCTATATCTATTACCAGAATTTTTTGTTAGGCAAAATCTTGAACCTGGTTTATTTGATTTCTGGCCACATCGCATTTTCTCAACTGAATAGTGGCACCCTGAAGCCGTTAAGTTTCGGTGGGAAGTACTACTCTCTTTTAATGTGTTTTTTGCTGCAGTACTGAGTCTTCGTGGACCTTTGTCAGTCTTACTTCCTTCTGTTTGGAATCTAGAAGCAGTCAGCTTTTGTAGTCCTTTAGGACCACAAATTATCGTAGGAGACAGATTTTACCAAATGTTTTGCCATGTCATTACATGGATTTTTCCAGCCTCCAATTTTAGCTTTCTTGTGCCTACTATTAAGCTAATATCAAATACAGTATATTAGATTTTTGTTACACCACTACCTACTTCTGTACCATTTTCTCATATTGGTTAGAGTGACACTGTTATAATAGATAAGCTCTGAAATCTCATGGCTTTACAAAATATTTTTTTTTCCTTCACTCGTATGAAGTCCAAAATGAGTGTTTCTGATTAGTGAGTTTTTCACATTGGTGGCTCAGAATCCCAGGCTTCTTCTGTCTTGTAATTCAAAATCCTCTGCATGCATTGGCATACGAGGAAAGAAGAAGGAGTAAATTTGTCTGTGGGAGATCTTTATGGCCAGGCTTGAAAGTGAAGTACATAACTTCTACCCACAATCCATTGGCTAGAATGGACGAACAGCCCCATCTAACTGCTCAGAAATCTAAAAAATCTAATCTTTTTGCCCAGGAGGGAAAGGAAATAGGGTCAGTGAACAGTTAACCAGTCTGGATACATTAGGCTAAACTAAAGATTCATATCTGTTCGCCATAAGATTAATAACAAGTCTATAAACATTTGGACCATGATCCATGGTAAGACATACTTCATAGTCTATTGTGTACATATTAATGTGTATAAAACTGAAACAACATACATGAAACAGTATTTAATCTGTTTGTGACACACTTTGGTATTTTCTATTCTATTTTTTAAAATGCTGTCATAGCCTACTGAATCAATTTTGTGACCTAGGTTTCCAGATCTTTGGGCTAGATTTTATGATCTATATTTTATGACTAGGTTTCTGCCTGCAGCTTGAAAAACACTGCAAGGGGTAGATTAAGTTTAGGGTGCAAGTGATTTATGAAGGTATTGAAATCCATCCACTTTCATTTCAGGACACCATAACGTTGACCTAGAACTTTTTAAAACCCCATGTTTAATTTTGGCCCAGAGAGACATATAGTCAGGAAAGATTATGGAGATAGAGATGGAGACATCAAAATGTGGGTCTAGCAGTCTCCCTAAGAGAACTAGGTTAAGGTCGTTAATCTTTGCTAATATTCCTCTGAACTGTTAAGCTGTTAGAGTGACCAGGAAGCATTTGACAGAAGTTGAATAGTGACATTTTGCTTAACACTTTCTGTTTCCACAAATGTCTCTTCTTTTGTAGGAATCAAGTATTGGTCTAATAACCTTTGTTTTTGTTTTTTTGTAAACAGCTTGTTGCTGGTTGCAGGGGGGACAGTTTTAAAAATCTGTGACTTTGGTACAGCCTGTGACATTCAGACACACATGACCAATAACAAGGGCAGTGCTGCTTGGATGGCACCTGAAGTTTTTGAAGGTAAAATGACAAAAGCATGTTGTGATTGATAATCTTCCTTCTTACTCCATGTACATCCAGTATGTGTTTATGGCTTTACCCTGTTTCCATGGTTTTACTCCTGCATAGTACATATCATAAAGTATACAGTTAACCCTTGAACAATGCAGAGGTTAATGGCACCACTGCTCCATGCAGTTGAAAATCCACGTGTAACATTTGACTCCCCCAAACTTAACTACTGAAAGTCTACTATTGACCAGAAGCCTTAGTAATAACATAAACATTTGATTAACACATATTTTATATATGTATTATATACTGTGCTCTTACAATAAAGTAAGCTAAGAAAAGAAAATGTTATTAAGATAATAAGGAAAACACATTTATGGTGTTAAACTGTATTTGTCAAAAAAAAAAATGTGTGTATAAATCCAGTATTCATGGGTCAGCTGTACTAAAGTCTAAGAAGGTAGTAAACAAATACAGTCCTAGATCATAGTAAGATTTATATTGTCTAGCAACATTCTATGCAAATTCAAGTATATGTTCAATCCTCATTTTCATATTCTACCTATTGCAACTGTAAAAATCACCTATTTGTAGCCCTAAAATCAGTATTCATGGTGCTTTCATGGTTATTTGTGGTCATGTATGGAGCAGGGAAAAATTGTGAGTCATCCAACACACGTTCCTGGCTAAGGAACGAGACAGCACACCACCTTCGTATTTCAGCTCTCATACTGTGTTGTTTTTATGATCTACATAGTACCACATTTTTTTCGTTCTTTATGTGCTTTTTGTTGGTGATTTTACTGTTTAAGATGGCCTCAAGAGCAGCATTGAAGTGTTCTAGTGTTCCTAAGTATAACAAGACTGGTATGTCTTACAGAGAGAAAAATGCATGCTAGCTAATCTTTATTCAGGTATGATTTATAGTGCAGTTCCATGAGTTCAATATTAAGAATCCACAATATATATTAAATAAGGTGTTTTAAACAGAAACACACCTAAAACAAGGTTATGGGGTTTTTTTGTTTTTTGTTTTTTTTTAATATATGAAATTTACTGTCAAATTAGTTTCCATACAACACCCAGTACTCATCCCAAAAGATGCCCTCTTCAGTGCCCATCACCTCCCCTCGCCTCCCTCCCACCCCCATCAACCCTAGTTTGTTCTCAGTTTTTAAGAGTCTCTTTTGCTTTGGCTCTCTCCCACTCTAACCTCTTTTTTTTTTTCCTTCCCCTCCCCCATGGGTTTCTGTTAAGTTTCTCAGGATCCACGTAAGAGTGAAAACATACGGTATCTGTCTTTCTCTCTCTGAGTTATTTCACTTAGCATAACACTCTCCAGTTCCATCCATGTTGCTACAAAGGGCCATATTTCATTCTTTCTCATTGCCATGTAGTACTCCATTGTGTATATAAACCACAATTTCTTTATCCATTCATCAGTTGATGGACATTTAGGTTCGTTCCATAATTTGGCTATTGTTGAGAGTGCTGCTATAAACATTGGGGTACAAGTGCCCCTATGCATCAGCACTCCTGTATCCCTTGGGTAAATTCCTAGCAGTGCTACTGCTGGGTCATAGGGTAGGTCTATTTTTAATTTTTTGAGGAACCTCCACACTGTTTTCCAGAGTGGCTGCACCAGTTTGCATTCCCGCCAACAGTGCAAGAGGGTTCCTGTTCTCCATGTCCTCTCCAGCATCTATAGTCTCCTGATTTTTTCATTTTGGCCACTCTGACTGGCGAGAAGTGATATCTGAGTGTGGTTTTGATTTGTATTTCCCTGATGAGGAGCGACGTTGAGCATCTTTTCATGTGCCTGTTGGCCATCCGGTTGTCTTCTTTAGAGAAGTGTCTATTCATGTTTTCTGCCCATTTCGTCACTGGATTATTTGTTTTTCGGGTGTGAAGTTTGGTGAGCTCTTTATAGATTTTGGATACTAGCCCTTTGTCCAATATGTCATTTGCAAATATCTTTTTCCATTCTGTTGGTTGTTTCCTTTGCTGTGCAGAAGCTTTTTATCTTCATGAGGTCCCAATAGTTCATTTTTGCTTTTAACTCCCTTGCCTTTGGGGATGTGTCAAGTAAGAAATTGCTGCGACTGAGGTCAGAGAGGTCTTTTCCTGCTTTCTCCTCTAGTGTTTTGATGGTTTCCTGTCTCACATTCAGGTCCTTTATCCATTTTTAGTTTATTTTTGTGAATGGTATAAGAAAGTGGTCTAGTTTCATTCTTTTGCATGTTGCTATCCAGTTCTCCCAGCACCATTTGTTAAAGAGACTGTCTTTTTTCCATTGGATGTTCTTTCCTGCTTTGTACAAGATTAGGTGGCCATACTTTTGTGGGTCTAGTTCTGGGGTCTCTATTCTATTCCATTGGTCTGTGTGTCTGTTTTTGTGCCAATACCATGCTGTCTTGATGATTACAGCTTTGTAGTAGAGGCTAAAGTCTGGGATTGTGATGCCTCCTGCTTTGGTCGTCTTCTTCAAAATTACTTTGGCTATTTGGGGCCTTTTGTGGTTCCATATGAATTTTAGGATTGCTTGTTCTACCTTCGAGAAGAATGCTGGTGAAATTTGGATTGGGATTGCATTGAATGTGTAGATAGCTTTGGGTAGTATTGACATTTTAACAATATTTATTCTTCCAACCCATGAGCACGGAATGTTTTTCCATTTCTCTATGTCTTCTTCAATTTCCTTCATAAGCTTTCTATAGTTTTCAGCATACAGATCTTTTACATCTTCGGTTAGATTTATTCCTAGGTATTTTATGCTTCTTGGTGCAATTGTGAATGGGATCAGTTTATTTGTCTTTCTGTTGCTTCATTATTAGTATAAGAATGCAACTGATTTCTGTACATTGATTTTGTATCCTGCAACTTTGCTGAATTCATGTATCAGTTCTAGCAGACTTTTGGTGGAGTCTATCGGATTTTCCATGTATATATCATGTCATCTGCAAAAAGTGAAAGCTTGACTTCATCATTGCCAATTTTGATGCCTTTGATTTCCTTTTGTTGTCTGATTGCTGATGCTAGCACTTCCAAAACTATGTTAAACAACAGCAGTCAGAGTGGACATCCCTGTCGTGTTCCTGATCTCAGGGAGAAAGCTCTCAGTTTTTCCCCATTGAGGATGATATTAGCTGTGGGCTTTTCATAAATGGCTTTTATGATGTTTAAGTATGTTCCTTCTATCCCGACTTTCTCGAGGTTTTGTATTAAGAAAGGATGCTTAATTTTGTCAAATGCTTTTTCTGCATCAGTTGAGAGGATCATATGGTTCTTATCTTTTCTTTTGTTAATGTGATGTATCACGTTGATTGACTTGCAAATGTTGAACCAGCCCTGCATCCCAGGAATGAATCCCACTTGATCATGGTGAATAATTCTTTTTATAAGCCGTTGAATTTGATTTGCTAGTATCTTATTGAGAATTTTTGCATCCATATTCATCAGGGATATTGGCCTGTAGTTCTCTTTTTTTAGTGGGTCTCTGTCTGGTTTAGGATTCAAAGTAATACTGTCTTCCTAGAATGAGTCTGGAAGTTTTCCTTCCCTTTCTATTTCTTGGAATAGCTTGAGAAGGATAGGTATTATCTCTGCTTTAAATGCCTGGTAGAATTCCCCAGGGAAGCCATCTGGTCCTGGACTCTGATTTGTTGGGAGATTTTTGATAACTGATTCAATTTCTTCGCTGGTTATGGGTCTGTTCAAGCTTTCTATTTCCTCCTGTTTGAGTTTTGGAAGTGTGTGGGTGTTTAGGAATTTGTCCATTTTTTCCAGGTTGTCCAGTTTGTTGGCATATAATTGTTCATAGTATTCCCTGATAATTGCTTGTATTTCTGAGAGATTGGTTGTAATAATTCCATTTTCATTTATGATTTTATCTATTTGGGTCATCTCCCTTTTCTTTTTGAGAAGCCTGGCTAGAGGTTTATCAATTTTGTTTATTTTTTCAAAAAACTAACTCTTGGTTTCATTGATCTGCTCTACAGCTTTTTTAGATTCTATATTGTTTATTTCTGCTCTGATCTTTATTATTTCTCTTCTTCTGCTGGGTTTGGGGTGTCTTTGCTGCTCTGCTTCTATTTCCTTTAGGTGTGCTGTTAGATTTTGTATTTGGGATTTTTCTTGTTTCTTGAGATAGGCCTGGATTGCAATGTATTTTCTTCTCAGGACTGCCTTCGCTGCATCCCAAAGCATTTGGATTGTTGTATTTTCATTTTTGTTTCCATATCTTTTTAAATTTATTCTCTAATTGCCTGGTTGACCCATTCATTCTTTAGTAGGGTGTTCTTTAACCTCCATGCTTTTGGAGGTTTTCTAGACTTCCATGTTTTGACCAGTTGACATTAAGAGCCTCACAGGAACCCAACTCTGATTGCCCCTATGAGCAAATGATTCAGCATTCACTAATTTCAGTCTTCGCAGAAACTTTATAGAACATAAATACGAGGAATAGTAAGACTCAACTGTACTTTTGTATTGGTTTCCTAGCAATTAAAAATTGACATCTAAAGTTGAAATGAGCATGCCTTTGGAGTACAAGTAATTTGGCAGAAATATGATAACTAAGAAAGACAAGTAAAGAAAAATCTTATGTTTAGTTTCTTTTTTTAAGTTTATTTGAGAGAAAGAACAAGTGGGGGGAGGGACAGAGAGGGAGAGAGGGTATCCCAAGTAAGCTCCAGTGCTGTCAGCACTGAGCTGGACGCAGGGCCCAATCTCAAGAAACGTGAGATCATGACCTGAGTCGAAATCAAGAGTCAGACGCTTAACTGACTGAGCCACCCAGGCACCCCTGTTCGCTTTCTTTTACATCTCCATATTTCACGCAAGTTCTAAAAGAATGGTCTATAAATTCATGATAGGTTTCTGTATGAAAACATCAAGCTATCTGTTAAATGAGTAAAGTTGAACTGAAGATGTGTGATTTGTGTATTAGGAAGTAAGACTGTCCATAAAATTTAGATATGTTTAGTAATCAGTCAGGTTCTGCTTATGTCTTATTTCTTTTATTTTTGATGAATTTAAAGATTTTTGTTTCTTTGTTTATAGCCACTTGAGGGAAAGAGAAATTTGCTGTGCACATGGTCACTTGAGTGGGCCTATTTTGCCCTAAAAGTCAATCAAAAAGTGAATGGACCAGCAAATGTTAAATTATACAAAATTAAATAATGTCTCCTGTTTTTAAGTTCATATACAGAATACATTGTTTTAAAACTATTTAAAATACTTTTTTGTGTGTTAAAATAACATAGTATTACTATAGTATGGAAAGCAAAAAGATTTGTTTATTCAAAAAAGCCCAGAAATAAAAGTTACTTTTAATATTTAGAGTAACAAAGCTCATACTGTTAAGCTAGACTTCTTCATTTCTGAAAGATGTCAGCACCTGTAGTAGCCCAAGTCCGACTGTAATCTCATTTTAATGCTTACAGTGTGCAGCTTAGTTGCATGTGTAATGCACGTGCTAAGTACATGTGTAGCTATCACTATAATAATTGCTTGTTGTTACAGTGGGGTTTTTGTGGGTTTTGGCTGTTTATTGTGCTGATTCACCCACCAATTTAGTGATCCTACAAATTTGGCAGCGTAATCTGCTTACTATAAATTTGTTATGCATAATTTTCACTGCTTAAAACTTTTAAGTTTGCAAATTAAATTTTATCTTGCCAGATATTGAAAAGAAAATCTTATCACTAAATTAGAAATTTCTTCTGCTTTGCTAGTAGGGTAGTTCTATCCATCAAAAGAATGAATGGGAGAAGAAAATTTAAGATTAAAAAATTACAGAAAGTAATGTACAAATGTTTCATACTGTGTCCCAGGGAAAATATAAGTCTAAATAAATAGAAGAAAGGTCCTATGCCTCGGAATGAAAAGGTAGAAAATGACCAACTTTCTAAGGTGATTTTTTTTAGTGCATTAACACTCAATTCATTAAATAAATGTATTTGTTGCAGAGTCTTAAGGTATTTCACAAAGAGTAATTTCTCAGCTCTACATGCAGCATCCTCCTGTACACAGTGCTCACTCTTAAAATTTATGAAAACAGTTGTTTCTGTAAGTCATGTGGAAAAAAGTCTTGAAATTATACCACCTTTTTTTCTAGGTAGCAATTACAGTGAAAAATGTGACGTCTTCAGCTGGGGTATTATCCTTTGGGAAGTAATAACACGTCGGAAACCCTTTGATGAGATTGGTGGCCCAGCTTTCCGTATCATGT
Source organism: Prionailurus bengalensis (assembly GCF_016509475.1). NCBI lineage: Eukaryota > Metazoa > Chordata > Mammalia > Carnivora > Felidae > Prionailurus > Prionailurus bengalensis. The sequence goes on along the minus strand of NC_057349.1, from coordinate 81,071,703 downwards.
GGGCTGTTCATAATGGTTCGTAAAAAGAAATTTTTCTTTAATTATTTTGCATATTTTCTGTCTGGAAAATTGTGTCTACTCAAAGAAAATCATTTATCCCTAACATTAAAACGTCCAGTTCTTTGTTGCCAGAATACTTTGCTGCCATCAGTCTCCTGCACTCCTCCCCATACCCCCCAAATCAGTCAGGGCAGTGCCGAGACTGATCCTATCCTTAGAATAAGGCTGAGGAGGTCTGCTGATTCTGCTGATTTGGGAAAGGCCATCAGTACAGCCAGAGCCAGCTACCTAGGATGGCTTTCTCCAGGGGATAGAAAAGCATTGGGTTGGACTCTGTGGAGAAAATAAAATTTAAAAATTAAATAAATAAGTAAAATCTCTTCTCATGATCAAGGTATTTGAGGGAGGTATAACCTTTTCTCTTGAGGAAGCAAAGAATAATAATAAGAGTTGTTACTTAAGCTATTCGTAAAGACAAAACAGAGTTCCTCACATACTCTTTCTTTTTATCTCCTCATCCATCCTTATGAAGGGAGTACTATTCCTCATTTTACAGTTTTATAGGTTGGGAAACTGAGACCTAAACAGGAAAAGGAAGTTGCCCAAGGTCACTAGATTAGTAAGTGGTATTGCTGGGATTCATATCCAGATCTCTGTGACTGTCGGTGCCCATATTTTTAAATTATATTGATATATGAACTCTTTCTTTGCATCCCTCCCGCTCCTTTTAGACCTGTAGTTATGTTTCTAACCACTTATGATGTTAAAATACATGTTCTTCATAATCTAGTTACTTCACATTTTATTTGGAATATAAATAAACTCTTCATGAAGGGAAACCTTGTTTAACCTTCCTAATTTTTACATCACTCTCTAATTTATCATTTGGCTGTAATCATTCTGATTATGGCATTTTAGTTTTATTGGCATTTTAATACACTATTCCACAAATCATACAAATATCTGCCTAATTAGGTCATTAATAGACTTGTCAAACAGTGCCATCATCTGAGTAATCTTAAGTGTTTTTACCAGTTTCCTGTACTACCTTTCATTTTACTACCTTTAATGTCATTGTAGAGAGTACTAGAGCACTGACAAGACAGTGTTTCATGTTTTCTCTGTCAGTTGTCAGTAAATAATTGACAGTGAAGTAAGGAATAAAAGAACTAACTTGTTGGTGAAATTACAAAAACTTCATTATATTTGAGGCTTTCTTTAAGATAGGGACCTCACTAATAATATTACAGTCTTGGTAATTACGTAAAAGTTGATAGTTTTCAGCTTGTGAAATGACAGATTCACAGCAGCCAAAAAATGTCTGCCACCAACAAAAGAGTCATTTGGAGGTCAGTGAGTATGATACCACAGTGATGTGACTTTTCTGCTATGGAAGATTTTTCAAACACATTTGAAATTTTTACAGTAAATCTGAAAATACAGTTCAAGGAAGATTACCTCAAGCCACCATTTTATTTTCTTAATAAAACACTAAGCCATTATTATTTGTTAAAAGAACAATATTAGAACAAATGAAATATTATTTCTCAGTCTCACTCTTAACCATAATGCATATAAAAATTTTAATTTAACTTTGCAAAAAGTATAGCTTCCCCTTTATGAAAATATGTTAACCTAATAGACCAAAAAAAATGTACTTTTATTATTCCAAAATAAATCTTAAATTACAAGAACTATAAAATAACTACTGTATTGGAAATACATATAAAAAGCTTACACCATTCTTTGGGTAAATACATTCTTTCCCCCCCCCCTCTAATTTTCAATTATAGGTACTCGACCACCACTGATCAAAAATTTACCTAAGCCCATTGAGAGCCTGATGACTCGTTGTTGGTCTAAAGATCCTTCTCAGCGCCCTTCAATGGAGGAGATTGTGAAAATAATGACTCACTTGATGCGGGTATAATCCTTCTCTTGAGGGGCTTTGGATTTAGGGGAATTTGATATATACTGAGTTTGAATGGGATTTTGAAGTAAAGAGACATTATTGCTTTTTTCTGCTTTATACTTTTCTGTGTTGTCCAAGTTAGAATGGGTACTTATCACTCCTATAATCAAAGGAAGAAATGTTATTTTGGAAAAGAAAAAAAGTCTAGTTCTTTATACTGGAAAGATAGCTAGACTAGGTTTCTGGACTTGGTTTTTCCTCCTGTGTAACTTAGTGGACAAATGTGTTTGTTTTGGGGGCCTGTTGCCTCATCTGTAATGTGAGGGAAGCTGAATTAAATGTCTTTACAGGACTTAGGTATATTCTGACTCTAATACTTGCCAAACTAAATTTTAAATTTTCTTGAGTGCAGACCTTCTTCAAACAATCATTTATCTGCAGGGCAATAGAATGGTTGCATTCCCAGACACCTTTATTTAAATGATTTTTACCTTCTGGTTTTTCATTGCATATTTTTAGCTTTTCATTTGCCATTAAAAAGTTAAACTTCTAGGATTTTTGGAATTTTTAAATTTAGAAGAACCCTGTTAAATGATCATCAAAATGTCTTAGTCTATAAACAAACACTTTTAGAATTATTTGAATAATTTTAGGACTCTGGTTTTTGGTGCACTAGCAAAATCGATCAAGCGCTACTTTGACTTTTAAAAGTTCACATACTGGGGCGCCTGGGTGGCGCAGTCGGTTTAGCGTCCGACTTCAGCCAGGTCACGATCTCGCGGTCCGGGAGTTCGAGCCCCGCGTCAGGCTCTAGGCTGATGGCTCAGAGCCTGGAGCCTGTTTCCGATTCTGTGTCTCCCTCTCTCTCTGCCCCTCCCCCGTTCATGCTCTGTCTCTCTCTGTCCCAAAAATAAATAAACGTTGGAAAAAAAAAAAAAAAAGTTCACATACTTATGAAAAGTCCCTGAATTTCGGAACAATTTGCTCACTAGAAGAACCCTTCAAACTCCTTAAATATATACTTCCTAAATGGCCAAAGATCTGTTTATTCTATTGAAACCAAGCATGAAGTACTCTGATTAAAACTTCCCGTCATATGTGGATACCAGCTATACATCAGGCCCTAAAGATATGGTCATAATAAAACAACTTGGTCGCCATAGTCAGATACTTGAAAACATTGGGATACATAAATTGTTCAAATTATAGTTGTACTTATATTTGCTTTGTCTGATTTGAAAAGAAAACCTTCCTTTTTTCCCCTAAGTTCTAATATTTATCCAGCAAAAATTTCCAATATTACATCTCCAGTTTATAGAGAAACAGCCATAATCTATCTCTGATATTCAAAATATTAGTTCTAACAATTATTCTATGACATAACAGGCTCAGTTGCCAGACTAACAATAATTTCAGCAGTTCGGAAGTTTATATCACTACTATGAGAACGTAAGTACGTTTTATATCATTGTGAGGAGTCATACTATTTCCTGTGTTCCTTTACAGAAATGTATGCTGTTTTCTTCAAAACTATCTAGGCTCTATGTAAAATAGATACTTAAGTAGATATATGGCATTGATCATAGTGGAAAGTCAAAAGAGTAGCACATTATCATCATCTTTGTAAAATCAAAAACTTAAGGAACATACTGAGTTTAGGTATCTGTAAATTCAGTGTATGCCTTACAGAAAATAAAGCAGCACTTTCCTACTTTCAAATCCCAGAAAAAAGAAATAATTAATGTGTACTCTGCAAGTTAATTCTTACAGGATTTAATTTGTATTAAAGAAATTTTAAATTGTAATTTACTTTTTCATACGTAGTACTTTCCAGGAGCAGATGAGCCATTACAGTATCCTTGTCAGTACTCAGATGAAGGACAGAGCAATTCTGCCACCAGTACAGGTAAATGGATAGATTGGAAGAGTAATAACCTAATTTTTTTGTGTCTCTGTTCCCATGAAATTATAATCAAGAGGCAATGAATGATGTCTCTATTTGCATTTTAATTTCTTCATTTCATATGATTGACTGCAATTTGAGTTTCCTGGTGCATCATTCTTCATGAAGGTACCGAGATTAAAGAGTTACTAAAGACTTGCTTCCAAGTCTTAGAATTCTTGCATAGTTATATATAAAAAGATGGGATATTGTATTGCTGGGAATGTCATTCTTTATTTGAAAAATAAAAATCATTTTTACACTGATACTGCTACATCAAAGAATATTAGAAATTATTGTAAATATAAAAAACAACGTATTTCTTCATCATGAACACCCTACTTTTTGGTCTTTGTAGAAGAGTCTATAGAAACTCTTATTTAAGAACTCTTATTTTTAGTTCAAAGTTCCTTACTTTTCTAAATATCAAGTAGTAGTGGGATTGAAGTTTGTGATCATCAAAAAAGACCATAGAAATAACTCTCTTAGAAAAATTGTGCCTCTAGGGGCGCCTGGGTGGCGCAGTCGGTTAAGCGTCCGACTTCAGCCAGGTCACGATCTCGCGGTCCGTGAGTTCGAGCCCCGCGTCGGTCTCTGGGCTGATGGCTCAGAGCCTGGAGCCTGTTTCCGATTCTGTGTCTCCCTCTCTCTCTGCCCCTCCCCCGTTCATGCTCTGTCTCTCTCTGTCCCAAAAATAAATAAACGTTGAAAAAAAAAAAGAAAAAAGAAAAAAAACAAAAAAGAAAAATTGTGCCTCTCAAATTATATGGCATTTTAAGCATTCATTGTTAATTTAATTAAAAGGGCTTGTGTGTGTATATATACAATATTTATCCTGTACTTAAAATTGTATTTTTACCGACAAATATTTTTACTGATCTAAATAATTGCATTTATTTTAATCTGGTTTAATAGTTCCCAAATTCCATTTTTACCGAAAATCTTTTGAGTTGCACTGAATTCTTAAATGCACTTCTCTAAAATTCCATCATGTGTTTCTACCACTGCTTCCAAACCCTCTCTCTGTTTAAGTGCTGTGACCTTCAGTCCTTTGATTTTTCTGTTTACTGAGCCACAGTTCTCTTAGGTCCTTCCTTTCATCCTCCCTTCACTTAATTCCAGCTGGTTATTATAATTTCTTATCTTAAGCTTGTTTGGCTAAACTTAATTTGTTAAGTCTGACACTCAGTGTCCCCTTGTCTATAGCAGTGCAGCTGAATGTGTCTGGAGACAACTCATGTTTAAGGTCTTCAAATGCCTTAGTGATTTAGTGACGTTGGATAGTTGTGCCATATTTTAGTCTATCTCCTCTCTCTTAGATGACTTAATTGTATACTTTAGCCTCTCTCCTCAAACTTCAAACATCTCTTCACTACACACTTTTAGCTGATCCCATTTGTTATTTCTTTGAGAAAATTGGAGTAATCAGAAAAGATAGCTTTCAGAAGCTGCCCCGCTACATCTGCCCACCTACCTGTATCTGGGCCCTTCTGCTCTCCATTCTCTTCTGTTAAAATGGCTAAGCTCTCCATGCTCTCACCAAAGGCAGGCGTGTCTGCTTGTGCACTATATCCCATCTGCTCTTCCCAGTTGTTCTTCCCTCAGTCTCTTGCCTCATCAGTGTTAGTCTTTCTACTGGAATCATTCCCAAGGCATGTATAGTCTGTACTTACATTCTGTTACCTCTTCCCATTCTTTCCTGTGCCCAGTCCATTCAGGCTTTTATTATACCGCTACTCCAGAATTGCTCTTGTCAAGGTCACCAGTTGTCTCCACATAACTAAATCAAAATGAATGATTTTTAGTTCTCTTCTCTTTTGACTTTCAGTAACATTTGACACAGTTCATTACTCTCTCCTTCTATAGCATGTTCTTCAGTTGATCTTCAGGATACCATAGTAGCCTGGATTTCATCTTCCGTCTCTGGCCACTTTTTCTGATGGTTTCCTAGGCTGGTTATTTTTTTATCTTCCTAACCTACACATGTCAGTATTCCTAGGGCTCAGTCATTGAGCCTTTCGCTTATTTCTCTACACTCATCTCCTTCATGATCTCATCCAGTATCGTGGTTTTATATACCATCTATTTGCTGGTATTTTGCTCCATCCCAGACCTGACCTTTGTACTCCTATATCCACCTACTTGCTTGATACCTGATAGGAAATCAAACTTATGTTTTCCAAGTTAAACTTCTGATAGTCCCTTCAAACTTACTTCTCCCATCATCTTCACCATCTTGATTAATAGCCACTCTGATTTACCAGCTCAGGCTAAGAACCTTAAAGTCATCCTTGTACTATTAGAAGACTAATAAGCATTTTGGTTCCCTTTCTGTGCTATCCTTAAAATTCCATTTAAAATGGATTTGTTTGGATATCTTTATTGACTTGAAAAGTCTTATTTTGTTCATATTCATGTCTTGTTAGTTTAGAAAATAATTTACGTTACATATTATTGAATAAAGCATCTGTATTATTCCAACCTGTAGTCATAAATGTTTCTGCTTTCCTAGGCTCATTCATGGACATCGCTTCTACAAATACCAGTAATAAAAGTGACACTAATATGGAGCAAATTCCTGCAACAAATGATACTATTAAACGCTTAGAATCAAAATTGTTGAAAAATCAGGCAAAGCAACAGGTTTGTTTTGTTACTAAAAGTAAAATTGTGTGATGACCTTACTAGTAGTCATAACTTTATGCTAACTAAAATTAATTATTTGGCATCTTCCATTATACAAGTGCTGAGTCTTATTCTTGAAGCAGATAAGAATAGAGACATAAAATGAGATTCTCCTACTGTTTATTACCGATGAAATTGTTTTGTCTTCTGATTATGGCTGCCTTTGCCAACAGCGCAACTCCCTCCCTGTGATGTTCCCTAACTTTAATGGTTAAATATGTAAGATGATTATTTCTTGGTTCTACTACTCAGTTAAAGGAGTTTATCCTCAGTCTGTCATTTCATACTGTTCAGATTTATTATGTTTTTGCTGTTACTGGTTTAAAAGTATGTTAAGTAGTGATTTTATTCATCTTACATGATACATTTAGGTTAAAGAAGAATCGTAGCATTTAACTTCCAACTCTAGTGACTGCCGTTTCCTAAAGGCAGTGTTTGTAGCTTGCTCTCCCTTAGAACCTCCTTTTTCCTTCAGAACAGCACAGAATCTCTAAGAATCTCAGTTGATATCTTCCTCCTCCTAGGTTGCCCAGGATTTTTAAATTTAAAGAATTTCAATAATTCAAATTGACCTGTAATTTTAACAGAGTGAATCGGGACGTTTAAGCCTGGGAGCTTCCCGTGGGAGCAGCGTGGAGAGCTTGCCCCCCACCTCTGAGGGCAAGAGGATGAGTGCTGACATGTCTGAAATAGAAGCCAGGATTGCTGCGACAACAGGTAAAAAGGAAGTAAAAATCTGCAGAGGAGTGGAAAGAGTAGTTTCAGTTGTTTCACCTATGGCGATGTCAGGGGTTTTTTGTGTTATGAATTTTTTTAAAGCAGGAAGTGGGCTTACAGTAGACTTTCTAAGCTACTAACAGTAATTTATGTTTTTCTCCAGTTCCAAATAAGGCAGGTATGACTTGTAAAATTATTTGGATCATAAATTATATTTTTATCAAATGTAATTCAACTCAAACATGAGCTAAACATTTAAGTGGGAAATTGAAATTTTGCCAAAACTAGTATGTTTCAGAGGATTTTGAGTGATTCTACTAGAATTTGTGCTAACTTCACATAATGGCAAATATTTTGTTTTGAAATTAGCAGAAAAATATACTATAGATCCAAGTGTGGTTTGGCTTTACTGTCTGCTCCTTCTCCTTCTGGTAGCAAAAATAGATAAGTGTAATATAAAAGATCACGGTAATTTCATTCAATCTTGGAAAAGTTAGCATTTGAATTCCATTTTTTCACTTCTTAAAATGATTAATTACAGAGGTACTGGTCAGCACAAAAACAGTTACAGTTGACTCTTGAACATTGTAGAGGTTAGGGACATTAACCCGCCATGCAGTCAAAAATCCACATGTAACTTTTGACTACCCCAGAACTTAACCATTAATAACCTACCATTGACCTGAAGCCTTACAATAATACAAACAATTGCTGAACACATATTTTGCATGTTATATGTATTATATACTGTATTCTTAAAATAAGCTAGAGAAAGAAAGTGTTATTAAGAATATTATAAGGGAAATACATTTATAGTACTATACTGTATCTTTTCTTTAATCACATGTAATTGGATACATGCAGTTGAAACTCATGTTGTTCAAGGGTCCTAATACTGGTTTAATTTGTTTTCTTTCCAATTCTTCCAGGAGTAGAGGGGAGCTAATTATAAAAGTAAATACATTTCTTTTGTGGAAAATGTGGAAATGTAAACAAACAACAAAAAACCCACAATTTTCTATAATTGTCCCACTCAGAGAGAAGCATTTAACAATTTTATATATTTATCTCTGGTCTTTTAAGCCATATATGTGTATACATGTGTATTCTCATGTATATTAGCGTATATATTCTTTAACTTAGCTAACCAGGTTCGTGTGTTTTTTGTTTTGTTTTGTTTTTTAGGTATTTTTCTCATTTTTTTTTTTTCTAAATGGAATATTCTCATTTTGTGTGGAGCTTTTTTCAGAAAGAAGTTTTCCAGAGGAATGTCATACTGTACTTGTCTTCATCTAATTATGATCACTGACTGTATCAGCATTAGAATCAGTTAGATATAGCAGAATATTCAAAATAGCTATGTCTTTAACACCTAAGCTTTTTTTTTTTTTTTAAATAAAGAAATTTGAAGGTAGGCTCCGTGATCATTAGGCAGCTGAATTTCTCTGTCTCTGTGCCACAAGCCATATTGCGTGACTTGTCTCCTCAAAGACTTTGTGTTGCTGAATAACTATTACAATTCTAGTCATCACATCCACAGTCAGGGCAGCAAGAAAGGAGAATTAGGGGAATGCCAAAGGGTATATGCCCAAGCTCTTTCAAAGATCTTTATCAGAAGTTCCCCCTAACAACTTCCATATATGCCTTTGGCCATCATAATATGGTCAGATGGCTACAGATGGCTGCACGGGAAAGAAGGATCTGTGATCTTTTATCTGGGAACATTGCTGCCTTGAATAAAGTCAGAGTTCTGTTGCTAAGAAAGATGGGAAAGACAGAGATTGGAAGGGGACTTGCAGTCTCTGCCACATGGATGAATCTTCATAAATAATCAAGTTGAATGGAGCTCACTAGCCACTAACAAGCCTTCCTGGTCCCTGCGTCATAAGTGTTTTTCTGTCAAGTGAGGGCTTCTCAGTGTAGTGTCAGGTGAATAGCGCACACAGTGACATACCTTCACTCTTGGGGAACCTTTTTCCCTTCAGGGATGTCATTCAAGTTAGATCAGCTAAGTAATGATGGCTAGTGGCATTATTAAGATAATGGCCTTAAAATAAGTGGCATTATTATAGTTTTGTATCTTTGCTAGTGTCAGTTTTCTAGTCAGGTACTGATTTATTATTATTCTTTACAGAAGTGATATTTCACTAGTTAAAAAACAACCACACACATTTAGATTATCTCACTCTCTAAATGTAGAATAGATGCTGTTGAACATCCATTGAATTCATACAATTCAGATTTTTTTTAATGAATTGTCTTACTTTGAAAGATTCGAATTCTCCAGCTTCTAACACTGTTCACATGTAATGGGAATGCACCTTGAACTTTGAAAACTACAGTAAACATTCAGTTTAATAGAAGTATGTGTAACATTCAGTTTAATAGAAGTATGTGTAAATATTTATATTTATAAAAGCATATACATTTCATTCTTTGATTCAATAATTACTATTTAATCACCGAATTTTACTTTATAGCACACTTCAAGAAACGTCTATCTGGAATATATATTCCTGTGTTTGTGTAATTAAAAAAATATGGCAGCTTATTTCTTTTTAACTCCTCTCTCCCTTCCCACTTTCATCCTAGCTCCCCATTGCTTATCAGTGATTTCACTTAGGTAGATTGTTTCTATGAACATGTTTGAAATTTTGCTTCCTCATTATCCTGCAGCTTTGTTTGTCTCTGTCCTTTTTTTTTTTTCTCCTAATTAAAACCAGTATGTGACACGTCTTTATTGATAGTTTTCTCCTAAATCACGCCTTTTCCAAGCATGGATGAAAAGTTAGACAGTCCTGCATGCCATTCTGCATGAAGTATTATTAACATAGCTATTTGAAAATTATTCTGTTTTTATAGTTAATCATTTTCTGTGTTACTGTTTGTGGTTGTTTGCATGTATACTGTATATATATGTTTTTGCAGCCTATTCCAAGCCTAAACGGGGCCACCGTAAAACTGCTTCATTTGGCAACATTCTGGATGTCCCTGAGATCGTCATATCAGGTATCAAAGACCACCTGAGTTGGTCTAATAGCTGTGGGACCGGAATAATGATCCCTGGTACTTATAAAATGCTTCTTGCTCCAATCTTTATAGGACATGAAAATAGACACCTGCATACAGTAACTAGGGAGACAGATTGAAAACTATACATTTATATACAATGAAGCGGGCTTGACAGGATACCTTAAATCTCCAAAAATGAGAGTAAAATAGAAGGCAAAATAAACCTTTTCACACAAAGGAGAATGCTAGCCCAGAATTCTACCATCGTCCTCCCTGCTTTTAAATGAGCACGTGAGCTGAACCAAGACGTTGTTTTCTCTCACCAGAAAGAGGAAACAACTATTTAAAAATATTTGATGTCCTGGGCTCTTTTCCTTCCTTGGTTTCTCCTTTTTGGACTCTCTTGAGGCTTCCTATCCAAGCCTCTTTCTGTTGGTAGCAAGTGAAATACGAAGTTGAGAAAAGAGAATTGCTAAATACCATGTTGCCTTAACATAGAAAATAGAAACAGAGTAAAATTAAATGAGATTTGCTGTTTTGCATGGTGTCTTGACAAAGAATCGTGGTCAATTCTGATTCTTATGTGTTATTAGGAGAATCTTTTTGCAAATTACATGTTTTTATACCTAAGTCACACATGGTACTTCAGTGTCTTAAAATTGGTAAATTGCTTTTATTTCTTCTCATGGTGATAATTTCATAGATGAATCTAAATCACCATTTTTGATAGAAATTTAAATGGCATATATCGGTTAATGTATGTCACCAAAGTGATCCTGTATTCGGGCACCTGGGTTGCTTAGTCAGGCAAGCATCCATCTCTTGATCTCAGTGCAGGTTTCATGAGATCGAGTTGCACATCAGGCTCTGTGCTGATTCTCTCTCCTTCTCTCTTTGCCCCTCCCCACCACATGTGTACATGCCCTTGCTCCCCCCCCCCCCCCCAGAATAAATATATAAACTTAAAATAATATATATCTTTTATTTATTCCTCTGCTTTAGGTTTTCCTCCACCTCTTCCCAAAAAGAAACACAGTTTTCCCTACACACATTCATGGATGTGATTTTGGTGAATTCTTCAGCAGTGTGTATTGCTTGTGATTGTATTTCTAGCATAGCATTGTAGTTGAATATCTAGAGGTCTTTTTGTCCCATAGTAAGATGAAAACAGAATAGACACCATGCCTTTGTTACTTATTATTGATTGTATCAGAGTTATCTGGCACGATGCCTCACACATTGCGTTTAATAAATATGTGCCTATTAACTGAACAAACTATTATTGACCTCCCATGGCTGGGAACTAGGATACATATAAAATGTGTATAAATTATAAATATGTATAATACAGAAATTACACAATTCTTAGGATCCTGGCATTTGGTCTGTATAAAACTATATTAGAGTAATTAATGTTTATTTTTTCAAAGTGATTTATTTTATAATACCACTATTGCTGTTCAGAGAGGAGTTAACCCACTTCTCACATAGTAATTTTACTTATTGAGTCATGGCCTGCTTGCAGAACTTGCAGTCATTTTACCTCCATACCAAAAGGTGCTATGTTTAAGGGAATAATATTTTGACTAAAAAAGTGGCAACATTTAAACTTTTAAACTGTGATTATCATTAATGTTTGAGTGAATCAGGAGAAGTTAGGTAAATGGCAATATAATCTTAATCCATGTCTTAACGAATAAGCATTAACAAATACACACATAATGAATGATGTAGCCAGTACTGTACACAATAATGAGGGAGAATGAAGAGAAAGAATAGTCTCAGTGGTTCTCAACCAGAATGAATTTGCTCCTTACAGGATATTTGGCAACATCTGGAAACATTTTTGGTTGTCACAAGTGGCAGGGGGCATATAGTAGGCAGGAGCCCAGGATGCTGCTAAACATCCTGCAATGTACCAATCTTCCACAAACCAAGAATTATCCAGCTAAAATGTCAACAGTGGCAGGGCTGAGAAACTGGTTTCACATAGATGCTCTATGTGACTCTAAAGTAGTTTAAATAAAGTACATCATCTTAATTGATGTCCATAGCTGTCTTATAACTGGATTACCAGATAAAATTACAGCCATTTTACAAATGAGGAACTTTGATCAAATAGATTTTGTGTGGTTTTCCCAGAAACACATAGCTAGGGTCCCAACTTAGATCTGACACCAAATCACATCAATTTTCTCCTCTTCTGTTTGAGTCAGAGAAGATAGAGCAATTCTGCCTTGCTCCTCTTTAGTGTTCACATTAAAGAGAGCTCTTTGGCCAGCAGACCCTCTTTTATGGTAACTGAGTCCTTATGGAGTCAGGAAACTTTAATTCTGCTCTTAATTTGTCAGAGCAACAATGCTGTTCAAATAGAAATGGTATTCATTAATACATTTTATTAAATATTCTTGTTGATTCCCCCCCCCCCAGATATCCAAATATTAACTTAATCAGCTTTGCTTTCTTTAATGAAAGAATATAAGCACTGGAATTACTACAGTTGGACATAAAAGCAAAACATTAATGTGTTCTTAGGTTTATTTTTAAATTGAATTAAATATGAAAATATAACCCATGCTTTGGGAATATTTCAAATGTCTTACATGGCCATTTTAACTATAAAGGAGGGCATTACTAATTCCCAAAATTTCTTAGTACCTTCTAGAATTTTTTTTCCTCGAAGTCAGTTTCCCACAAGTTCTTTGTGGTATTACAGTGCCTCTTGATATACCCAATCTGGTATTCATTAGCACTGGATCCCAGTTGTAAGCATTTTTTTAATATAGATTTTTTTTTATCTTATCTGTTATGAATAAGTAGTTTGAATAATAACTTTCCTTTGGCCAGGTGCAGTATACTGAGTCTGATGTACTTCTTGGAATAAACTGCCTCTTTTTCTAATTCTGATTTTTTTTTTTAAGTTTATAATTTTGAGAGAGAGAAAGAGCAAGAGAAAGTACATGAGCAGGGAGGAGCAGAGAGAGAGGGAGGATCCTAAGCAGGCTCCGTGCTGGATCCCACAAAACATGAGATCATGACCCAAGCCAAAATCAAGAGTCGAGTGCTTAACTGACTGAGCTATCTAGGCATTCCTGAACTGCCTCTTTTAGTAAGAGTGTTCATCTAAGCATCACAAAAATTTTTATGTGTACTTATTGGTAATATACAAATCTATCTTTTTAAAGTGTATATTGCTTCTTGAATTTTTTTTAAAAGTTACCAAGTTTTTAAAATTGTAAAATACACACTGTTACTCTAAAGAATTTTTTTTTAAATACATCTTTAGAGTGACTAAAACCCCTAATCTGGTCACAGGTAAACAAATTCAAATCATGTTTGCTTGCTCTTCAGCACTATTTTATACTTGCCATCATTCAAATGAGGAGGAGCAAGCAACCTATGGCTAGCATTTATTAATTTAGTAGTCACTCAGGTCATGCAGAAATGGACCTTTAATACCTCACGAGTTCCTATGGATCAAGCTACACAATTTTCTATACCTCTTCCTGGCCTAGAGCCTGCTTCAGATTCTGTGTCTCCCCTTCTCTCTGCCCTTTCCCCACGTGCTCTGTGTCTCTATCAAAAAATGAATAAACATTTTAAAAAATTTAAAAAAAATAAAGCATGGAGTAGGAGACTCTGATAGTTATGTAAATTTTGTTTGTGGCTCTAGCTTTGGTAATCAAAAAAGATGAACTATTCTGGAGTCCTTGTGTGAGTAGTTAGAACACTTCAGGAAATCACCTGTGATGATGCATTTTGAAAGCCACTGAAAAAGGTACTAACAAATCCATACATATATATCCACCTGTAAAAGATTTAATTGAAACATTAGTCTTCTGCACTCCTTTCTAATATGAAATTCCTTATACATAGTTTATACCAGATTAATTGCTACCCTGAAATGATATATGTTTCCAATATGAGACTTACAAAAGTAAATTTTTCCAAATAAACAGTTTTTATGCTGTTTTACTCAGTACTTCTGAATATCTTAGTTCAGACTAAATTATACAGCTTGACTTCATTTTAAACACTTGAAAATTCTCATTTATTCTGTAAATAAGAATTTGCCTTAATGTGCTATTTGAGAACCTTGAACAGTGGTACTTTAGTAGTATATGTATTTTAAAGCTAAAATAATATGGCGTAACATTTTAGAATCGTAGAATGCTTTGACCAAAGATGATTTTCTTACATACTGTTTTTAAGGATATATTAAATAATAAAGAATATTGAATATACAAATGTCATTTAGTCAATCATATAAAATGTTTTTACCCAGGTCCTTGAAGAGCCTGAACTTAATTGATATTTTTTGTCTGTAATATTATTCTTAAAGCTGAAAAATCAGGCTCTGAGCTCACAGCTTGCACACGCACTCTCTCTCTCTCTTCTCTCTCTCTCTGTCTCTCAAAAATAAACACTAATAAAAGAGGGGGGGCACCTGCGTGGCTCAGTCGGTTAAGCATTCAGCTTCGGCTCAGGTCATGATCTCATGGTTTGTGAGTTCGAGCTCTGCATCTGGCTCTGAGCTGAGAGCTCAGAGCCTGGAGCCTGCTTCAAATTCTGTCCCTCTCTGCCCCTCCCCCACTTGCACTCTGTTTCTCTCTCTCTCTCTCTCTCTCTCTCTCTCTCTCTCTCTCTCAAAGATAAACATTAAACTTATTTTTTAATTTTTTTAAAAGTGAAATTTTAGGTGTCCTTATGATTTCAGCTGCATTCAGATATCAAAAATTTAATGAATATTCACTTTTAACTTCAATCAGACACATTTTGTCCTCTATTAGTTGCTTTTCAAGAATATGATGAGTAGTTAAGTAGCATAAGAGGAGTATGGAAAAGCCCAAATATATTTAACAAACATAAATGGGTAGTTGAGTTTCTAATACTAATGTAAAGTTTTTTTTCTTTTAGAAGTTTCAAATATCTTAGGTAATTGGCAAACAGATGAGGCAGGGTGCAGTAAGGGTTTTGTAGAATGCTGGACAGCTGGAGGCTGATACTGTTCAAGGACACTTAGGCACTATCTTGCTTTCTCCCATCAGGTTAAGAATATAACCTTTCTAATACTGTATTTTGTTCAAGAATCAGTAGGTACTAATGTTTATAAACATCCTTTAGGGGTGCCTGGGTGGCTCAGTCGATTAAGTGTCCGACTTCGGCTCAGGTCATGATCTCACAGTTTGTGAGTTCGAGCCCCGCGTCGGGCTCTGTGCTGACAGCTCAGAGCCTGGAGCCTGTTTCAGATTCTGTGTCTCCCTCTCTCTCTCACCCTCCCCCGTTCATGCTCTGTCTCTCTCAGTCTCAAAAATAAATAAACGTTAAAAAAAAATTTTTTTTAATCCTTTAACTGTAGTACATAAACTATTGGTGTAGTTTTTCCCCCTGAATAGTGTAGTGCTAATGTGTAGAAACAGTGAGATAAAAAGAAGTAAACTTTTCTAAATCTTTCAAGTTCCTACCTACCTTGGACATATGGTGTCATTAACAGCTGTAAACCTTTGAATTAGGGATTCTGAGGCCCAAGGAGAGCTATGCTGAAATATACCTGCTTCTCCATGTGTAGCCACCTCACCTTCAATGAAATTCTGTATTTGTGCCTAATTAAATAGGAACGTTCATGTAACCAACCCTAAAGAGAATGTTTAGGTAGTCTCTTTATATTGTATCAAGATCACTTTTTGTAATATAAAAAGTTGATCTCTAACCTAATAACGGTGGTTTATCAGAAAGCAAAACTCATCAATAATATTTTCCTTTGATAGGAGGAAAAAACCCACCCTGAAGGGCGTTCCTTCTAAGGAATAAGCCAGAATTTGTAGAAATAAGTAAAAGAAAATGAAATTTGTGGCAGCCTAAATGAGAACATATGTTTTTAAATTACATATTCAGTTTACCATGAAGCAGTGATATAATGCAGTGTAGTGCTATACAATTTTTTTAAATCTTATGTATTTTACACATCAAGAGAACAGTGTCCCACAATTTTCAATATTCAAAACTTATGAATCTCAAATTTTCCAACATTTGGTTAAGAGATGTCTCCAGGAAAATGTAGTGTTGATTTTTACATGAAAAGGGTCTCAGGAAGTTTGGGAGATAGAAAAATAAGAGTAGTTAAGATAAGGAAAACATTGAGCTTACTTAAACCATTAAGAAAAACCACAGAAGTGGCTGTCTGGGAAGGACTCTGTTCAAATACCAGTACAGGAAATAAGTTGTACTTATAAGAGCAGCTTTTTGAAGAGACTGATTCTGTTTTTGTGACATTATTGTAAAAACAACTGAATTGACCTATAAGCTATTTCAACTGCCCTTTCTTTTTTTTTGGGGGGGGGGTGGGGATTGTAGGTCTTACGATGGGCTAGGGATGTAGCTGTTTTGTTTTGTTGCTGTTACTTAGAAAAGTTGTTCTAAAAAAATATCACTTGTTCTTTATCATTGGTCATGAAAGCTCCGGAACTTATTACACAATGAATACTCAGGACATCATTGGCAGGATTCAGATTTCTTGATCAGGCATCTGTTGACATCATATTGGCCCTCGATTCTACTTTTTTTTCATTTATACTACCATGTGTAATATAGGTATGTACATTTCAAAGAACCATAAAAAAAATGTAAAATAAGAGAGTTTCTAAATTAGTATTTAGTTGCAAAGAAAATTCAGCATTAAGTTAAATTTACTAAGAACACACCCAGTGTTCATTTGCAATAATAGTTTTATTTTTTTACATTCATATTTCTAAAACTTAAAAACAATATTGGAGCAACAAGTATTTGTTGATTGCAGTCCTTTTTTGCTTTTTCTAAACTATTTGCCAGATGGTTTCTGCCATGGTTATGCTAATTAAAATGCATTGCCTAATATTGCTTGCTTTGACTCATGTTTTAGCTTGAAGATTTCTCATTTTATGGCATTTGTTAACTGTGTCACCTCTTATTTACCCTACTTCCTTAAAAGTTTTTTTTCCCCTTCTACCCCCACCTAGATTTGATTTTGTTTTTGGTGTTATTGTAGTGGTGATGTAATGATTTTTAGACACATGTGCTGGGTGGTTCCTGAGATTCACAAATGTTGCTAATCTGAAAAGAGAATTCCAGACACTTTTACAAGCCTGTCTCATCTAGGCTAATTTTAGAATGACTGTGTTGAATGAAATGTGCCTAAAATTGCTTATTACTCATGGTGGTGGGATCTTTTTGTCCCCGGGAAAAGGGGGTAGTTAAAAATTATCACAAAAGTATATTAGTGTGCCTGATTCAATAAAAGTGCTATTTTTTTGTTATTTTAATTCGTATTCAAAAGTTGGAACTTGGAATAAAACAGAATTTGGAGTAAATTTGAGCTAAAATTATACAAAGAATTCTAAAACATAGCTTAAAATGAAAAAAAAAGTGATGATGTCCTTATAAATTTGAGTTGGCTATAAACTTGAGTTTTTATGCTTACTGCATGTATTACGGCGTTAAACATTATTCTTCTGTAAGGTCCTTTTAGTTTACATGCAAAATAATAATGGAGTCGTATGGATTAAGATGCTAAGTTATATTGCTGATTGGTTTAAAATAAGAAACTTAGGATTAGAGAAATATAAAATTATAAGAACAAATTCTGTCTGTTAATCAGGCCAGAACTGTTAGAGCACATGTTCTGAGTGCTGCCTCCTCGCTAAGAAATTATATAATATAGCTTTCAGAGTCAAAAGAATTTTGAGTATTGTGTCAGCTGTTACAATATTTTGGTGTTTCCTTTTAGACAGCTGATCTCTCATCTTGGATATACCATATAAACAGCCCTATTCCCAAATAAAAGTGCTGAGTGAAGCTATTGCTTAATTCATTCTGTTTTGCTAAAAACTTACATTTGTAGAATTTTTTCATAAGCTGATTTTTAGATTAAATTGTTATTTGCATGGAAGTCCCTAAAGCAAGATTAACACGATAGCCCAATATACAATTTTCAACAAGCTGTATATTTGAGAATGGAATGAGAGTCATTGATTTTCAGTAGGAAATTAAGAGTTGTTCTCCAATAATAAATTGCTAGGTTCTGACAAAGACTAATAGGATTAAGTAAGTGTGACTCTGTAATAAGTTTAAGCCTAAGCATCTTTTTTGGCCTTGAATGAACAAGGTACTGCTGTTGGTTAAAGTCAGTCACATCATACAACCTGCTGGCTAGCTGTCTTGCTGTAGAAACTGTAACGTAAGACCCTTGAAATAGATGCCATCATCAGCCCTGGCCCACAAGCATTTATCTATTTAAATACATGACAGAAGATGGTGCAAGAGAGTTCAGCAGCTATTCGTGTGGTAGGAGTGGTTATTGTATTAGAACCTACTTTATTGTAGACCAGCAATTTTTGAGTTAAAACTCTACAGCTGTTTCTCTTCCTTTCCTTACATCATTCTCTTCTCTCTCTCTTTTTTTTTTAAGCAATAAACTCATTAATTATTTTTCCCACAAACATTTTGTATAGATCCAAGGAGCAACAAATTCCAACTTCCTACATAGCAGTAGCAACCTTGTTATCTGTTTGAATAGATCTCAGTATTCTATTTTTTTTTTTAATCTTTTAAAAGGCAACGGACAGCCAAGACGTAGGTCCATCCAAGACTTGACTGTTACTGGAACAGAACCTGGTCAGGTAAGACTTGACATTTGAATTCTCTGTCTTTGAAGGAGAATAATGGGCAGAAGTTAAGAATTAACTATAATATATATACAGTGCAAAAGTAATTTTATGAATTCACCTAAAATTGTGGTAGAAAAGTTCATTGGCACTTGAATTTAAATACTTAGGAGAAAAAAGTATAGATGCCATTATTAGGTTAACTTGAAGGATAATTTATCAAACTAAGTTGATTAATTCAGTAGTGCTCCATGTATATTATAAGGTTTTTATATATGATTTAGTAAGGAAGTATCAACTGTGTAATACAACACTTTGTCATTATCCCTGTCTCTAAAGTGAATCATAGTGACTCCTTTTTAGCAATAAGGTCAGAAAGATTTTTTTTTACTAATTATTTTACTATAATTACTAATACTTACTAATAAATATTTCCGCAACAAAATGTCACTCCTGTAGCATCACATAAGGCACTAACATACCTAGATGACTCTAACATCTTTCATTTTTGTAATATCCACTGGATTTTTATTTTTGTGAAATATGCTTAAGACTGTTTACTAAGCACATGGGTAAATTCTAGAAAGGCTTCTATCACACTTGCTAAGATTTTCTTCATCTTACATTTCTGGATGCTCTTCTGAACTCCTCTTACCTTTTTATCACTTTCTTTCAAAATGATCCAGACAGTGCTATAATTTAAACCATTAGTGACTAGTACAGACTTTTAACCAACAAGTATATAAAAGTGGCAGCTCAGCCATTGTTTTTTTCTGTTATTCAGATCAATAGACTTGACATATGTAATTTATATATTTTTAAAATGAATGAGAATTACGAGGTATTTGTTGATTTGTTTTCAGTTGTATTCAAATAAATTTTATGAGTATGCCATATATCTGAAGTCATAAAAATATCACATTATAGTCCATATTTATGTAAAATTACAGGATTATATATTATAAACAAAGTGATTTAACTTATGGTAAAATGTACTGGTACCTTTCATTCCAGAAAGGTGTTTTATTATTACTTCATTTTTTATAAATCTTTTAAATTTTAGAGACTCTTTGTAGTCATTAATAAAAATTTGAAAGCCCTTTATAGCCATCAACTTAACTAACACAAATCACTTGAGATATTTAAATGATAAAGATCCTTGATCTTCATTTATATCTGGAAATATTTTTATTTCTCACAATGCCTATACACACACACATACATTAAACATATATGTTAACTTATTATATATGATAGTAAGTGACCCTAAATCTGAAGGTATTGTAAATGAATACAGTCATTTTATTTTACTTTATTTTATCTTATCTTATTTTATTTTATTTTATTTTATTTTATTTTATTTTATTTTATTTTATTTTATGACTTTTTCTGTATATCTGCTTTTATGAAACTCCAGAACTTTTGGATGAAATTTCCCACTTTCTCCCCCTCAAATACGTCAAGTATTAATGAGGGCATTTAGTAACAGATAGTTCAGCCTCTGGTATTTGCTTTGATTCCTCAGAGGCTTGATGAGCTCAGCCTTTTAAACTCTGTTTACTATTGCCATTGATATTCCAGTTATGAGAAATTATAGCCAAGTGTTCTCCCTTCAACTGGGAATGAGAAGCCTGCTCTAAGGCAATTCAGGAGCATCTGCTAGTGCAAGTGCTATACTCTGTGCTCAACAGTAATGGCATTGGCTGTAATTCAGGACTGACCTCACCAATAGCAAGCCTTCCTTATTTCCTCTTAAGTTTTATATTTCTTGAGATTATGATTGTTACCCTTTTCATTTACAAGACCTCCAGTAGGAAAACCCTGGAACTGAGACACACTATGGTTGTTTGATAGTCATTTGCCTGAATTGTCACAGACCGCTATAGATTTCGAGTGAGGGGGAATTTGGGGTGGCAGTGCAGCCTGTTCTAAGACAGATGATATGTAGCCATTGTATAGCCAGTTTTTAATATTGATCAACTCTTTCAAAATTATTTAAGTGCTATCAACTTAAAATGTCAGTTTGGGATCAGGATGGCAAATAATAATCCTAATGATTAGAAAATCCTAAACATTTTCCCCTGAAATGTTTAATGGCAAATGACCATTAAATGTTTTTAATTACTCATGAAAATAACATTCATTATATGAAAAGAAAACTATGCACAATCTGGATTTTCAGAATTGAAGGTATACTTCTTTTTAAAGTCTGGCTACACAGTGATAAAACATACATGGGAGGTTTTGGTTGGTTGGTTGGTTGGTTGGTTGGTTGGTTGGTTGGTTTTAGCCATGGAAATTGATAAAGAACATGAAGAAAAGAATTTGCCCACCCCGTATAGTCATCAGAGGAAGAGAGAAAACTTATTAATAAAATTTAAGATTACATCTTATACAGAAAAGTAAAGTGAGTAGAGTTTATACTTTGGAGCTTGATTCAAGACTGACCTTAGAGCATCTGGGTGTCCCAGTCATCTGACTTCAGCTCAGGTTATGATCTCGTGGTTTGTGAATTTGAGTCCTACATCGGGTGAGCTCGAGCCCTGCTTCGGGTAAGCCCTGCTTCAGGTAAGCACGAGCCCTGCATCAGATGAGCACCAGCCCCACTTCTCTCTTTCTCTCCCTCTCCCTCTCTCTCTCTCTCTCTCCCTCCCTCCCACTCTCCTCCCTCCCTCCCTCCCTTCCTCTCCCTCTCCCTCTCTCTTTTCTCTGTCTGCCCTTCGCTCATTTGTACCCTCTCTCAAAAAAAAAAAAAAAAAAAAAAACAACTTAAAATCACTTAGACTTTACATCCATAAATTAAAATTAAATTGGTTGTTTTCATACTGCCATTTCTCTTGAGTGGAACAGTGAATGAAGCAAGCTTCTGAATTAAAGGTAGTTGTGAGTATTTGTGTAAAATATTGCATCCTTACAACTTACTTTTAAATTAATTCAGGTTTGTATTAAATCAGGAAACTTATTAAGCACGTATAATGGATCTGGCATCTTAGATACTTTGAAAACATACTGAGAAGGAAAACAGCAGCCCCAGGATGTCTAGGGACTGATCTGACACTGAGGCCTCAAGTACTGTTATAGAATCTGGACATAATAATTTCTCAGAACACCAGTAGACAGTGTTATGCTGAGACCATGATAAGATGAGGCAAAACAAGAACATATAATGTTGTCTCAGCACAGACAAAACCAAGGTCGCTGTGGCACACACAAAATACCAAACATTGCCTTCTAGCTGATGTGAGTGACTACTTTACCAGCTGCAGCTTTATCCTCACTCTAGTCTGCCTTCCCTGTAGAATTGCCTCTGCTTTCTGACAGTAGCCAATCTAGAGTGAACCCCTCCTTCCTTGGAGCCTGCCCCCCAAATCTATAAGCTCTCTCTCAAACCCTCTCAGAGAGACCCCACAGTCCCCCATAGTGAGCACTGTGCTTCATTGCAATGAATGTTAAGCCCATTGCATCCCACCATGGGTATGTTCCTGGTGGTCTTTGGCTAGGAAACATTGACAATCCTAAGAAGGCCCAGCCCTCTGATGTTTTTGGGTACATCAGACTTATGCCCAGATCAATTAGAGAACTATAGTAGTAACAGCCACCATTTATTTGTTGTGCACCAACTTTGTGCCAGTCAGGCCTTTATGTTATTTAAATCTTAACCCTGTAAATTTGGTACTTTTTATTTTCCTCATTTTGCAGATGAATAAACTGAGGGCTAGAGAAATGTCTTCCTTTGTACTGCCAGTAATGGGTATAACCAAGTTATGAATCCAGATCGATTCCAGAACACACAAACTACGCTGCCTTCTGTCTTGCATGCAAAACTGCATGTATTGTGTGCTAAAGTAATCCTACATCTCTTCCATTTCAAGTGTTTTGACTTCCAGTAGTCTGCATCATGATTACTAATTTAAGTAGTTTTCAGTGATGATGAGTTTTAGCTTTACCATATTATTGAGCAAGGCCAATCCACCTTGATAATAAATTTCTACAGATGGCTGCACAAATTTATTTTTTATACATCTGGGTGAGCCTTTCTATGTTTTACTAAAATTAAATATTTTCATGTATGTCTGCATGTCCTTTCTAGAGTTGTATCCAATATAGATCTGTTTTCAAGATGTCTCTTGGAGGGGACAGCAGTCAGTAAAAATCACAACTGCAAGATGATGTGATTATGATTACTTAGAGAACTAGGCATGCTGTATTTTTATATGGACTTTAAAATCTACTTTTATTAGTCAGATATATACCTCAAGGCAAGCTCTTTAATTTTCCTGAGGTTTAGCAATCTTATGTACCAGCGGGGACCATAACACTCACCCCATGGGGTTCTTACAACATGCGAAAGTACCAGACACACTGTAGATGTTTAGTAATGTATACCCACCTCCCCATAGTATACTTCCCAGGGTACTTACCACTTCCTTGCTCTCACTATAGTATATTTTTGTTTTGGTTTAGTTTTTTGGTTTTGGGGGCTTTTTTTGGGGGGGGGCACTTTTTTAATTCAAGTTAGTTAACCTACAATGTAGTCTTGGCTTCAGGAGTAGAACCCAGTGATTCATCTCTTACATCCCAAAAAGTGCCCTCCTTAATGGCCATCACCCATTTAACCCATCCCCCCACCAACTGCCCCTCCAGCAACCCTCAGTTTGTTCTCTGTGTTTAAGAGTCTCTTACGGTTTGCCTCCCTCACTGTTTTTATCTTATTGTTCCTTCCCTTCCCCTGTGTTCATCTGTTGAGTTTCTCAGATTCCATACATGTCTCACTACAGTATATTACTATCCAGAAATCAAACAAAAATAGCACTAAGAAAGAAGTAAAATCCCATTGGCATTCAATTATTTCTATATCAAAGAGAAGGTTCTGTTAAGGATCATAGAAAGTATTTGCCTTAAAGACCTAATTTAATCACATATCAATTGTTATTTATTCAAGGGATATAATTTATTAGACTACTTCTTTATTCTCAGTGTGCATCTCCGTCAGGATAATTTTCTGTTAAAGGTCTAAATCAGAGACTTACTTAATAGTTTTAAACAGTTACTGGTTCAGGGGCACCTGGGTGGCTCAGTTGGTTGAACGTCTGACTTTGGCTCAGGTCATGATCTTGCTTGGTTTGTGAGTTTGAGCTCCACATCAGGCTCTGTGCTGACAACTCAGAGCCTGGAGCCTCCTTCAGATTCTGTGTCTCCCTCTCTCTCTGCCCCTCCCATGCTCATGCTCTGTCTCTCTCTGTCTCTCAATAATAAATAAATGTTTAAAAATTTTTAAATAATTCCTGGTTCATAGTACACCTTTCTCTTGGAGAATTTAAAGACCAAAAGACCATATAAGAATAATAAAATTCTAAAATTTCCTTAATGGATTTCCTTATAGTGAAGCTAGAATTAGACTGAGCCTATACCTTCAGATTAGAAAGAATGTTGTCAGTATTACCTGTCATGTATGGATTTAATTGAATTATCTGTGACTGCTATAATGGAGGAAATACCCTTGTAAAACCACATCACCAACTTGATACCCATTTCTTTTTAATGTTTATATTATTCAGATGTTACTTCAGCAAAATTATTATATAAATCACTATTTAATCTCTGTGTTTTGTGTTTGTATAATCTTAGCAAGTAAGAAAATTTCTGAGGGTTTTAAATAGCTTTTAAATTTCAGTCTAAATAGTATCTCTGGCCATAAATTCTTATAAAAATATTTTCCCAGTCGTTCAGGTGAGACATAAAAAGCAAAGCTTTATTTTTGTCTGTAAAATAATTCCCAATTCCTTTTTATAAACATAGCGATAAATTCTGGGCAAAGTCCAATTCTGTTTCATATCCACTGATGGTAATTTGCCCTCTGGTTTAATTTTGGGTTAGTATTCTTTTGCTGCCTTAAATTGCACTGTGGCATTTCTGAACTCCCATAACCACTTTCATATCCAATCCTGTGGTAAGTCAAGTTTTTCTATCTCGCTTAAACTTTATAGTTTGTATAAGAATAAAGTAATTGTAAATATCCTGAAGGAAGGAGGAACCCAAATAAGTTTTAATAGTTTGAGAGCATATATAATCGTAAGAATTTCACCAGTGATTTTTTTTAATAGCTACTATAAAATAAGACTATACCTTAGTTTGCAAGCAGTAACATAACTTTAATCCATAAAATCGTTTGATTTTTTTCATTGTCAAATATTACCTGATCCTCTTACTTATATCTTGTATTTTTCAGGTGTTCAAAAAATACAGTTATGGCTTGTTTTTAAATATTTCTTTTGTTTTTTAATATGAACATTTTAGCATATTGTTATTCTTTGAGATACCAATTTCTTGAAATAGGAAGGCTTACTTAGTTGATTTAAGGATATAAATTTACCTCATGTCTTTTTGTAGTTTTAAGGAAAGACTAGTTTTGAAACTTGACTTAAGAATATTAGTCTTATTTCTTAGTTTTTATAGCCATAGGAAATCTCAAGTAGAACAAATGATTATGCACCTGGGGTGCTAAATGTTCTTGGAAAGTAGAGAGTGAAAAATAAATGAGTAGCAAAGGATTCTCCTGGGAAAGATTTAAACTTAAGGAATACGGTACTATAATTTATACTAGGTCCAGATAGCAATATGTGTTTTAACATGACAAATGGTCAGTGACTTTTTAAAAAAAATTTTTTTAATGTTTATTTATTTTTGGGACAGAGAGACAGAGCATGAACAGGGGAGGGTCAGAGAGAGAGGGAGACACAGAAGCCGAAGCAGGCTCCAGGCTCTGAGCTGTCAGCACAGAGCCCGACACAGGGCTCGAACTCAACAGACCATGAGATCATTACCTGAGCTGAAGTCGGAAGCTCAACTGAGCCACCCAGGTGCCCTGCTTTTTTTTTTTTTTTTAATACAAATTCATTCTTATCTTTTGTAAGCCCAAGTCTTACTTATACTGTATCTTGTTTAATTTCTCATAACTTATATTGAGTCTCACGTGTCCACAAGCACTTGTATTTATTTCTCCTCTTAAAATGTTAAAGTAAGAATATTAGCACAAAATTAGATTGACTCTGAAACCCCCCCTCTGCCAGCATTTTGAAGAAAAATTGTTCTTGGTTTATGATAGAAATTATAACTATGGTCAAATCATTTTATCCTTAAGTCATCAAAACTTTCTTTTAGTCAGAGAAGGTTTAAAGAACTCGTGAGTAATGTCATAGAGTCTGTACTTGTTTTACCAAGGGTAACAACTTCCTAAGAGGAAGAGTTACATATTTCATCACTGGTTCTCTTTGGTGTGTATTCTAATTCTCCTGAGTACAAAAGGTAAACGAGTCTAAACACCCATCTTATATCTGAGTGCTAACAGTTTATGTTATCATTTTATTCAGTGAGTATTTATTATGTAGTTACTGTATATTCAGCAATATCCTAAATCCTGGGGAATACAAAATAAAAGTATACATGATTTCTCCCCTTGGGATATTATAATGCTTTTGAGGAATAGCAACCTTTGAGGGTAATATAAACTATTTCCAGCTCAAGTTTAAGTTTATGTAGTAGCAGACTATAAATACAGCCAAACTTCAAAGGAGAAAAATGTCTTTGTGATAGGAATTAGTCACTAAATATGTTTTATAGAAAGAACTGTGATTTTGATCTTGAGAGGGAATTGTTAGGTGCTGCAAGTGCACTCATATATTCCTATCTTGTGATACAACCTAATTATCATTCATTTAGTGAGCATTTTTATCGTGTCAGGAACCCCTTCAGGTACTTTATTTCATTTGATTTTTTACAAACTGATGAAATGGGTAATACTGTCCTCATTTTACTGTTGAGTCTTAGAGGTTAAATAACTTAACCTAAAGCCACGGTGCTAATGAATGGCAAGCTAAAGACTCCAGTTCTGGGTTGTATTGTCTCCAGTGCCTGACTTCTTAAACTATTACTACTACTTCTCATCCACACTTGATAAATGAGCTTAAGGGCTGAGTTACTCAAGTTTACACAGCTATCAATGGCAGAACTGGGATTTAAGCCCAGGTCTGCAAAATATATTTAGACTAAATCATGTGAGTTTGCTGATATTTTGATGTTTAAAAATGTCAGTTTTGGAGCTCCTGGGTGGCTCAGTCAGTTAAGCGTCCAACTTCAGCTCAGATCATGGTCTTGTAGTTTGTGAGTTCAAGCCCTGCATCAGGCTATCTGCTGTTAGCACAGACCCTGCTTTGGGTTCTGTCCCCCTCTCTCTGTGCCCCTCCCCTGCTTGTGTGCGCTTGCTCGCTTGCGCTCTCTCTCTCTCAAAAATAAACATTTTTTTAAAAAGTCAGTTTCATATAGTTCAGTTTTCATACTTGGTCTTTGCACTAGACCATATAATCCTTGGATGAATATGGGGTCAAGATTAAAAACAGGGACAGAAAGAGGGGCATAAGGAATTGTCAGAGTAGAGATCATCTGGATAAGATAAAACCTGCCAATGGAGGGTCAGGAATGCCAGGGTGAAAATTTCAGAATTATTCCATAACAACCAGTAAATGAACATTTTGTACTTTACACACTGCTAGAATAAAGCAATCTTCAAACACAGGGTCTGGCTTTGTGCTCAAAGAACCAAGAATATAACAAGAATGAGCATTTAATGTGGAAGGGACTCTGAGGTGAGCCTTACAGAATGGAGAGGAATTAGCAAGGAGGAGAGAACAGAATGAGTATTGTTATACACAGGGCACCTTTGTAAGTGTGGCATGCATAAACTAAGGTTTTGGAAAAGACTGGTCTGATAATTGAGTTGAAAATTGTTTATGGTATAGAAAAGCTTTTTGGAATTTCAGTAGGTACCCAAGATGAGAGTAACATTCCACCAGTCATTTCTTCAATTATTTTATGATTTATTTCCGAACTTGTTATAAAAGTGCCTTTTATTTTTAGTACCCTCAATTCATTGTGAGTTGTCAAAACTTAAAATAACAGAACGTTAGCAGTGAATGATACACTAAAAGTCATCACATCTTTAACCCAGCCCCAACCCCTCTGTAGATAAAGGAGGCTTCTTGAAATAAACTAAATCAGACATTGTACTATAATTAGAATTCACATTGCTAATTTCTACTCAAGGGTACTTTCCACTGCTGTATTGCCCCTCGTTTTACTTAATGCAGTCTTTGAGTGTTTTACTTTTCTCTTTTTTTTTTTTTTCTAATGTTCATTCATTTCTTGAGAGAGACAGAGACAGAGTGTGAGCAGGGGTGGGGCAGAGAGAGAGAGGGAGACACAGAATCCAAAGCAGACTCCAGGCTCTGAGCTGCCAGCACAGAGTCCAATGTGGGGCTCGAACTTACAAACCGTGAGATCGTGACCTGAGCCGAAGTCAGATGCCCAACCAGCTGAGCCACCCAGGCAGCCCTTTGAGTGTTTTTCTTTGTTTACATATTGAAATTGGACATAAGGTTCTTCATGAATGTATGTGCTTTTTATGTTTTACTTTGTATATGTATAACTCCATATTCTTTTTTGTGTCTTCTGTGGGGTATTTACTAACACTTCAAGAAAAACAGGTGCTTTTAAAAAAAAGATTCTTATAAAATCCATTTTAGTTCATATGTCCTTTGAGAGTTTTTAATATATGAAATAACAATACATAGATAAGAATATATGAATATGTAAGTTGCGAAAGCTGATAATAAAATGGACACTCATGAATCCACCACACAGCTTAGGAAATGGAACATGATCGATGCCTAGGAGTCTTTTCTTTGTATTCCTTGCCTGTGGCCTCCCTGTCATCCACCAGCCTACAGTACCATTTTCTCTCAGACCACGTTTCTAGACTTTTTATAAATATCTCCGGTTAAGAAATTATCTTCTCTTAAATGGAATTTAAGTTTGTTAAATGTAGTTTCATAGATGGCTCTTAAATTTTGTCAAATGCCTTTTTATATATCTATTGAGAATTTTCTCCTTTAATCTGTTAATATAATGAATTGGATTAATAGAATTCCTATCATCAAGTGGCCTTTGCATTTGTGGGATACCCTCAATTTTTCAAATTATTTTTATTGTCTTTACATTGCCAAATTTCATTTGCTAGTGTAATTTTTAGGACTTTTAACTTTGCACATATTTTCATCAGTGAGGTTAGCTAGTAGTATTTCTTATTCTGTTGTTTCTTAATCAGGTTTATTGCTTTCACAGAATGAGTCAAGAAGTGTTTCTTTTTTCTAGAATAATTTCTTTAAGATGGAAAGCGATATTTTCTTGATTGTTTGATAGAACTCAACTGTAAAATCCTCTGAGTTTGGGGTTTTCTTTAATGTGTAGAAATTTTGGTGATTTATATATTTTTTGGAATTTGTTACACTTGATTTTTTTTGTTTTATTTTTAATTTACTAACCACCAAATTTTTGTAGTATTCTCATTTTTATTTTGTTATCGGGGGGGGGGACTGATAACTTTGTTCTTTTTCTAACTTTGTAAGTTAAATGTCTATCTTGTAAATTGTCACTACTTCTGATTTTTTTCATCTAAATATTTAGAATTAAATATTTTTCTCCAAGTGCATCTTTAGTTGCATCCCACAGGTTTTACTGTGTTCCATGGTAAAAATCACATACTTTCTCATTTCCACTTTGTTTTCTTTGACCAGTGAGTTATTTAGAAGTATTTTTAAATGTCTGAACAGGGGCGCCTGGGTGGCTCAGTCGGTTGAGCGTCCAACTTCGGCTCAGGTCATGATCTCACAGTCTGTGAGTTGGAGCCCTGTGTCAGACTCTGTGCTGAGAGCTCGGAGCCTGGAGCCTGCGTCAGATTCTGTGTCTCCCTCTCCCTCTGCCCCTCCCCTGCTCATGCTCTGTCTCTCTCTGTTTTAAAAATAAATAAAAACATTAAAAAAAATTTTTTTTAATGTCTAAACATGAGATTTTTTTTTTCCAACGTTTATTTATTTTTGGGACAGAGAGAGACAGAGCTTGAACGGGGGAGGGGCAGAGAGAGAGGGAGACACAGAATCGGAAACAGGCTCCAGGCTCCGAGCCATCAGCCCAGAGCCTGACGCGGGGCTCGAACTCCCGGACCGCGAGATTGTGACCTGGCTGAAGTCGGACACTTAACCGACTGCGCCACCCAGGCGCCCCGAAACATGAGATTTTTAAGGTTAATTTTGAATCAGTACAAAAATACATGGTTTATATAATACTTTTTTTAACTTTTTTGAGATTTGCTTTATAGTTTAGTACATGATCAGTTTTCATAAATGTTCCATGGTGCTTAAAAAGAATGCATATTCTCCAATTTTTAGTCATATCTTTTTGTTTAGATCAAGCTTGCTTTTTTTGGAGTTCAGGTTTCACTAGTGTTATATATATATATTTTTTGGTCTGCTTTTTTTTTATTAAATTATTTTTTAACGTTTATTTATATTTTTTGAGACAGAGAGAAATAGAGCATGAACGGGGGAGGGTCAGAGAGAGGGAGACACAGAATCAACAGGCTCCAGGCTCTGAGCTGTCAGCACAGAGCCCGATGCAGGGCTCGAACTCACAGACTGCGACATCATGACCTGAGCTGAAGTCGGCCGCCCAACCGACTGAGCCACCCAGGCACCCATGGTCTGCTTTTATAAAATATTTACAGAGGAGTATTAAAATATCTCATGATAATGGTGAATATGTCCCTTTCTCCTTGCAGTTTTATTGCTTTATCTATTTGGAAGCGATATATAGATACAGCATGTAGTATAATAGGTAGAGCACATAAGTTTTGAATTGTTGTTACATAGTGAATTGACTCATTTATCATTTTATCTCCTTCTCTAATCTTTTTTTTTTTTTTTTTTTTTTTTTTTGCCCTAAAACGTATCCTCTCTCATATAATATAGCTGAATAACTTTATTTTGGGTAGGTTTGCCTGATTATCCTTTTTTATCCTTTAACTTCCTGTTTTCTCTGTCTCTGTTAGATCTAATTCTTATAAACAATGTTTAATCTAGCCTGACACTCTGATTTTTTTAAATATCTTAACTGAAGAGTTTAATCCATTTATATTATCGATAAGTTTGCTCCTCCTTATTTTATGCTTTCTTTTTTCTCTTTTTTTCTCCTTTTTTGCCTTCCTTTGAATTGAACAAATACATTTCTCATTCCATTATTTGTCTTTCTTATTTGGAGTCATATGTATTATGTTTTGTAACTACCTGAGAAACTTTAACACTCATACTGAACCTAAAGTTAACATCCTTATTCTTATCCTCAACAATATAAGCATTTTTAAAGCATTCCTTATTTTGCTTATGCTTTTGTTCAGTTTTTAGTTCCATCTTATTTATTTTTTGCTTGGTAATTTTGTAAATTAGTCATGTTTCCATTGTTTAATATTTTCTGTGTATAGATTCATCCTTGTGTTTACCAACATTCCTGATTGTAACTAGGCCCTTCCATCAGAGAAAAACTTTTCTTACCCCTAAAGTTCATGCTTTAGATATTGTTATAAGAGTATATGGATGGTAGACTCCCTTTTTGCTTGTCTAAGAACGTTATTTTGACCTCATTCTTTACATTTTTGTTGGCTAACCTGTTCTAAGTTGGCAGTTAATCTCTTTTTGCAGTTTAAAGATATTCCACTTTCTTCTGGCTTCTGGCTTCCTTTTTGCTGTTGAGAATCTGACTAGTATTCTTTTGTGGATAATCTTTCTCTGGCTGCCTCCTTCTATCTTCTATTTGTCTTTGTTTTCTAGAATTTGACGATGATATGACCCATGTTTAACTCAGTTATTGTAGCTTTTCTGTTATTTTTTCTGCTTGGGATTGGTTGTCATTGGGATTTGTTGTATCTTCTATCAATATTTTATGAATTCACAGTATACATTTTCTCCCCTTCACCCAGAGCCACTACCAATGCAGACAAATTTATTTGCTATCTGCTTTTATAGGGTAGATGTTTTTCCTAGTTTACTTTTTCCCCAAGAGTGAAGACTTTCTTGGGTTTTAGCTTTAAGCAAGGCAGTTCTCTGGTCTCACTCCCATCCTACAAAGGCCCAAGACTTTATGCTTATTCCTCTGAGTACAGAAAGTAAGCAAAACAAAAGCTCTAGGTCATTGGTGTTCAACTGAAATTCCCGTCTAATAGCTTAAGCACTTACTAGACTCCTACTCCTGCTTTATTTCTGGTCTCAGAGCATTTCTCTTACTTTCTTGAAAGCTCAGCAGTTTTGTTTCTTGTTTGTTTGTTTGTTTGTTTGTTTAAGTTCATTTATTGAGAGAGAGAGAGAGAGAGAGAGAGAGCGTGCAAGCAGGGGTAGGGCAGAGAGAGAGAGAGAGAGAGAGAATATCCCAAGCAGGCTCTGTGCTGGCAGCACAGAGCCCGAACCAGAGCTCAAACTCATGAACTGTGAGATCATGACCTAAGCCAAAACCAAGAGTCAGACACTTAACCCACAGAGTCACCTGGGTGCTCTGAAAGCTCACCAAGTTTTAAGAGGTGTCTTTTTAGAGGATATATTTTTTGCAAGAGTGTTTTAGGATCTCTGCTGATAGAAATGGAAGCCTATCTTTTGCTTTATAATAAAAATTTTCTCTTGTCTTTTTTTATTCCCACATAAACATCACATGTTGTTCCTTCTATTACTTCTTCCTACAGGTAAGCAGTAGGTCATCCAGTCCTAGTGTCAGAATGATCACTACCTCAGGACCAACCTCAGAAAAGCCAAGTCGAAGTCATCCATGGACTCCTGATGATTCCACAGGTGACCAGTGTATTTCCTCATTATAATTATGAAGCTGAATTTATCATATTTGTTTTCATTTCTTTGTGTTATGATTCTGATCTTTATAAAGGCAGGCATTTTGGGGGGTGCCTGGGTGGCTCAGTCGGTTGAGCATCCGACTTCGGCTCAAGTCATGATCTCATGGTTTGTGGGTTCAAGCCCCACGTCAGACTCTGTGCTGACAGCTGAGAGCCTGGAGTCTGCTTTGGATTCTGTGTCTCCCTCTCTCTCTGCCCCTGCTCTTCTCACGCGCTCTCTCCCTCTCTCTTCAAAATAAATAAACATTAAAAAAATTTTTTTTAAATAAAGGCAGACATTTTACAATAGGTTAGATTTTTATACTAATAAAATCAAATATTTAGCAATAAACTTAAAGACGACTTTCTGAGTACTGAGATTGTCTTGCCCTCTTCATTTCCCCAGATACTTCATTTCCCCCCAGATACTAAACATGTGTTTTGAACATGGTTTGATTTGGGGTTTTTACAGACAGGAAGATATTGTATTCTTGAACTTACATCTCTGATTTTCCTATTTTTGATCCATCCTACTATATGATAGTAGTAAAGTCATTATTTTTTAAAGAACTAAAATCAGAATAATAATCCTCTTCATCTCAGTCTTTTGTTTTAAAGACACAAGATGCCAGTACCTCACTTCAGTGAAAAAAAATTTCTGACCATTGACCTTTCGAATCATTTTTAACTGGTAGGGAGACTTCATTTCAGATACATAAATTTCTAGTTAGAAATTTAAATTTCTAAATTTAAATAAATAAATCTCTAAATTTTTAACTAGACCTTAAAAAGCCTGTGAAGAGTCACTAAAATCCTTAACATGAATGACTAACTGGTTAAAATATTAGTATTAAAATCTAATGATGGAATAGGTTTATTATGGGCAAGCAGGAAATTATGTGCCATAGTGGAATTAACTTTTCCTTAGCATTAAGAGAATTCCTTAATAAATACTCAGCAGTATGGTTCTATAAAAATTTATTATTTATATGTTATTATGTCAGAGAAGGAAAGATGATCTCTTAGACCTTAGAAAATCAGATCATTTGGGATCTTGTATAAGATCAACTATGTTATTAATAGTGGCAATTAAATCCAAATTAAAAAGTCAGCTTTCTGTCTTTACAAACAAAAACACTACTTACAAGTATTTATAGATATTTGGCATGGCTTAGTCAAGTTCATAATTTAATATAAAAAATTAACTGAGTAGCTTTTCTCTGTTTCGTGTAAGATACAACTATGTTTAGCCAAGGGTGTACTCTCTAGTTTTAGCAAGTTTAAATTTAGTGGTGGCAAAAACTCCTCTAAGTCTCACCCCTAGCATTGCCCAACCTAGGACTGTCCAGAACATTAACCAGTACTCAGCAGTGCATGTGCAGAATTCATCATTGTGTGCTTCTCCTCAGAGGTACATAGGGAAATGCTCTTGACAGACTTGATCATTAACATTCAGGTACTGTTAGCTCTTTTTGGGTCTTCAGCCCTCTGGTGAGGGAGGTACTCAACTCGGCCTCCTGACTTCAGCCTAGACTGATCTAGACATACCAGTCACCATGTGGCAGATGTGAACTCATGAAAGTAAAATAAAAATCCTCTTACGTCCCTCTCACTTAACTGCTGTGTTTTTTCTACTTCCTGTGTTCTTCCAACCTTCCAACCCCAGTCTCATTTTTTTCTTTTTGGGACCTAAGATACCACAAAATGCCAATAGTTAGAAATTGTACTTGGGTCCAGAATTCAACTGAAAACTTGTCTTTGGCATTTTTAAATAATTTTTAATATAATTTTAAAAGTTGAGAGTGGTTTAAGCCTTATATTTAATGAAGTTCAGCTTTGCACTGTTTCTAAGAAAAGTATCGATGATCAAGCTAATACAGTAAATTACAGGGAAGAGATACTGGCAAATCCTTTTTCTTTGAAGGCCCCTGATTTAGGAAAAAATTACAAGTGCATACATACATAGTTGAAAAAAATTAATCAGATGTTTTTACTTCAAAAGAGAAGGGATTTCTATGCATTTTCAGAGAAAAGTAAAAAGCATACATCGGTTTAATGCTCACAGCACATAATGAGGGCCTTTGGGTTTCTATTTATAATAGTGGGGATAAAGAAAGACACATACCCAAGAGCAGTTAGTGAGAGAGATGGCTAGACACAGTAGAGGGAGCCACAGAGGGGGGAAACACTCAATGTTTGCAAAGACAGAAGTATAAGACATGGAGCCCATTCCTTGTAATATTATTAGAGTCAGAATACTGGCCCATTAAAAATAAAAATAAACTTAGCATGCTTTATTTAATAAATTTAATAAACTACTATATTTTCAGTGTAAGCTGAGTACTTTAATAGTTAATAACAGTCCTTGGCTTTTTTTTTCCATTCCCTGAATACTGTGAAACACTGATATACTTAATTCTAAAATACATATCAGATACAGGGTATTTATTTAATAAGATACATCAAGTATGAAAGATTTAAAAAATTTTTTTAATGTTTATTTTTGACAGAGAGAGAGAGACAGAGACACAGCATGAGCGGGGCAGGGGCCGAGAGAGAGGGAGACACAGAATCTGAAGCAGGGTCCAGGCTCTGAGCTGTCAGCACAGAGCCCGACGCGGGGCTCGAACCCACAGACCACGAGATCATGACCTGAGCCAAAGTCAGATGCTCAACCGACTGAGCCACCCAGGCGCCCTCAAATATCAAAGATTTAAGAAAGAGTAATAGGAATAGAAGTGTTTTTAAAAGAGTTCAAGACACTTAATTTTTCCTATAAAGTCGGGGGGAAATAATTTTTAAAAAAAAATTTTTTTTAATGTTTATTCATTTTTGAGAGACAGAGAGAGACAGAGCAGTAGTAGTGGAGGTGCAGAGAAAGAGGGAGACACAGAATCCGGAGCAGGCTCCAGGCTCTGAGCTGTCAGCACAGAGCCCGACGCGGGGCTCGAACCCACGATCCGTGAGATCAAGACCTGAGCTGAAGTCAGGTGCTTAACTGACTAAGCCACCCAGGTGCCCCAGGGGGAATGAATGAACGAATGAATGAAGGAAGGAAGGAATGAATGAATGAATTTAGAAAGAGAGAGAGAGAAAGAGAGTGTGAGCAGGGGAGGGTCAAAGAGAGTGAAAGAGAGAATCCAAAGCAGACTCTGCACTATCAGCATGGAGCCCAGTGTGGGGCTCGAACTCACAAACTGCAAAATCATGACTTGAGCCAAAACCAAGAGTCTGACACTTAACCAACTGAGCCACCCAGGTGCCCCAATCAGTTGTAATTTTGTGGAAAATAGTGTTCCATGGGAGCATAGTTTGAAAGTCTTGTTGTGGGTGGGGAAAGAATTGGTGAGGGAAATAACAAATTAAGTGTATTTCTTGTTTAACCATTTCAGGAAACATTTATGATAGTATATATGATTTTAAGGTAGGTAGGACTCTACTAGGCAATATGCTGTTATTTTTCTTTATTGCACTCCGGTATTTAATAAGCATTACTTTTTCAATCGGAAAAACAAACTTTAGAATTTAAATTGCCTGTCCTTTCTAATGTTCCCATTTTATATCAATAACAACAACGACTACAGTAATAGTAACCATCACCACCATGTGTTGACTGCATACCATATGCCAGCATTGCATGGTATTTCTTACATGCATTGTCTTATTTCATCTGATTTAGCTTGGCTTTTAGAGTTACTTGCAAGCACATTCTCAATGGCTTTAAAAAAGGAAACTAGAATATTCATCAGTCAACAATAAATTATTGAGGTTAGTGAACCATCAAACTGTCCTAGTTTTTTATTGCATTGCATACAGTGCCTTACTGTCAGCCTGACCTTGTCTTTATCTATACCACTCTTTCAAGGAGTCACGTGTCAGGAAAAGGGCTGAACAGTTCAGTTGTGTAGCTCATTTACTCTTTCCTAACTGTGGGAAGGCAGCTACTTCTGAAATAAAAAGTCCGTATTACTTCACAGTTATCCTGCCTGCTTCTGGAGGCATAAATGTTAAGCCCATGTGACTCATGCAAGTTATGACAGTTTACCTCTTACGAAATACAAACAAAAGCCGTCCAAACAATTTGGTAAAATCGACTAGTTGTTTGATTTAATCCATTTAACTGTTTCACACAGGACACTGAACTGCAGTTTCCATATACCTAACTGTTCATTATACCTGTGTTTAACATACTCCCATCAAAAACATCTTTCATTTTCTGCAGTGATTCTCATTAGGGGAGGTGGGTTGAGGGTTCACACTAGAATATATATAAATTGAAGGTAATCCATTGGAAGAGAATGTATCTCTTATTTTCCCCCCTTTCTTCGTTAAAGAGCACAAATGTTCAAGGGGTTGACACAGCCTTATAGCAAACTTAGCATGGTCAAGGAAAGAAAGAGATACGAGCTTTGATTAGGTGGGGTCAGTGAAGACCAAATTTTAAAAAGGTCCCATACCACTGTTTTTGTTTTTAATTGAACAAGCATTTGTAAGCTTTAATATTATGTAATTTATAGCCAACTTAAATTGTATGAGAGTATGATTGCATTCTGATTATCTGGTAACTGGATGTTCTGTGTTTACCTTTAAATTCAGAAATAGACTCTTCATTACCAGTAGCAATAACTTTTATTTTATGTGTTGCTTACTTTAGGAACAAAATGCCAATATCTCATGAAGCTTTCTTGCTTTTTGTTTATAATTATTTATGATAGAAAATAAATAAACACATATTTGAATTCCAGATACCAATGGATCGGATAACTCCATCCCAATGGCTTATCTTACACTGGATCACCAACTACAGGTAAAGGAGTAGTTTCTCAGTGACCGTTTTTACTTTTTCCTTATAGAAAAGGTTTAGAGAATCTATCTAGAAAGCTATCTAAGCTAGAGAATCTTTCTAGAATCTACCTAGAAAGTGTTCATATCTTGTCATCGTATATTCATTTATTTATGCTTTTAGTTGGCTTCCCCAAACTTTCTAAATTCAAGTTAAAATAATTCATTCAGTTAAGTTAATCAAGTTTAAAGTTGGCAAAATCATGATCTTAACAGTTGTCTTAAAATACTCTCATATCTTTGTTTAAGGATGCCAAGAATAGCATTTTTGCTCTTTCAGTGCGCTACAATATAAAATTTACTTAGCTCATTTCTACTTAGTAGATTTTGTAATACACTGTCCCGTTCATTGTGACTGAAAATATAAGTAATACACTTAAGTGTCTGCTCATGAGTATGAGAGCCATAAACCCTCTTGGTATAATATGGTTTGGCAACCTGAAATGTAAAACCAGAGGCCAGTGATCACTTTAGTCATGATCCGCTATAACAATGAAAGTGTTAAAACCACAGGTGTGAATTTAAGCTGTGAGTTAACTCTGACAAAAGGACACTGAAATTTTCTAGGCCATGGGTTAACACTTATTTTTAAAAGATCATTGCTTTAGTGCTATAAAAATATATCACAGTCACCATATTAACTCTCAGCTTGATATTGAGATTTGATTTAATTATGTTTTAACTTTCTTTCTTTATTTTCAGCCTCTAGCACCGTGCCCAAACTCCAAAGAATCTATGGCAGTGTTTGAGCAGCATTGTAAAATGGCACAAGAATATATGAAAGTTCAAACAGAAATTGCATTGTTATTACAGAGAAAGTAAGTTGACTGTTATGAATAAAAACATTAGTATTTTGGGTCTAAAATATGTTAAGGTGAAATATTGTTTAAAGACATGAAAACTGTATTAATTTTTAGAATTAATCATTAAGCATGCACTTGACTTCCTTGAATAGCTTGGGGGTTGGGGTTGTGAACTCCCACTCATTCAAAAATCTGCATGTAACTTCCGACTCTGCAAAAACATAACTGCTAATGGCCTATTGTTGACCAGAATCCTTACCAATAACATAAGCAGTCAATTAACATATATTTTATATGTTATGAGTATTATGTACTGTATTCTTACAATAAAGTAAGCTAGAGAAAAGAAAATTTTAAGGAAATCAAAAGGAAGGGGAAATACATTTGCAGTACTATACAAAAATCCACGTATAAGTGGACACATATAGTTCAGACCCATGTTGTTCAACTATATTTGTAATTTGGAGGTTCTACGTATGTTCTGCCTTTCGGTTTGTAGCACCTTTTGGCTATTTTTCTTGCAAAACTAAACCTTTTTGACTACATACATTAAAACTAAGGAAAATAAACTGGTGCTACATAAACATGTTTTATGTTCTAAGAATTTTAAAATTAAAAGCTGTTTAGATTTATAATTATAAAGATTTATTGTTTCCTTGGACATAAGTGAAATAATTTGATTTACTAATGTTCACTTGTGCTTTATCTTAGAAACATTTTGTAGATCTGTTCTCTCCAGGTATCTGTTTAGGAGAATAGAATTACTTTATTTTATACCTGTGAGTGTTTTTCTTGGGAGTTTTATACTCACATGTGTCTAAGAGTTATGGAGGCTGCCTTCCTCGCTTTTTTAAGAACTACAATTCCCATACTCCTTTATTTGAAATTCTTAAAGAAACCCAAAACTTCAGTTTTCTTAAACATGAACGTCATGAAATTTTGTACCTCATGAAATTTTGTACCTCTGAAGCTGAGTTACTGTGGTAACTAAAATGAAGTGCTATATGAAAAATTCATGGCAACTATATGTATATATGGTAATAGGATTCTGTCTATTAATTTTAATCTAAATAAGTGAAAATTTCTTGCTTCCTGGAATAATTTCTTTTTGTACTTCCAAAAAAACAAACAAAAAGTAGCTCCATCGCAATTTATAGTTATAACAATGTAAATGATTTCAATTCAGTACCTTAAAAGCTATATAGGAAATAAATATTAGAGTCTGCAAATTATGGAGCTAACTATAGAACTGTTACTACTTTGTTTAAAAAAAAAAAAAACTTTCTTATTTCACATGTTTAACCTATACTTTTTTCATACTTTATTCATTTGAAAGAGGAGTTCTGAGCTGGAAAAAATAAATGGTGGATTGAGGGAATATGAACACTATGATGGTTTTAATCAATTTTAAATACTTTATTTTTTTTTTTAATGTTTATTCGTTTTTGAGAGAGAGAGCAGAAGCAGGGAGAGACAGAATCCAAAGCAGTCTCCAGGCTCTGAGCTGGACAAGAGTTTGACATGGGTCTCAAACCCACGGACCATGAGATCATGACCTGAGCTGAAGTCAGAAGCTTAACCAGTTGAGCCACCCAGGCACCCCTTGAATACTTTAAAAATGAGAAGTATTACAAGAAAACCATTTGGAGGCTTTTCGTTAGTTATTCAGTTATATCCAGTAACTTCGCTATAGGAGCTAATATTGAACATCTCCCAAATAAAAGGGGGCTTAAAAAAGTTTATCAGGCTATGAAAGTCTCTAAGGGTCATTCCTGAAAATGTTCTTAAAAGTGAATAACTCATTTGAAAGTGATACTTTGTATTGCTCTCACTGTTTTAAAATAAGAAACAGATTTAAGTTGATAGCATCTATTTTAATTAGCTTGCAAATGTTGTATTAGCCCCCACTTGGCACTGTGGTTAAATAAAACTGACTTCAAAACATGAATAAAAGTTCATGAGTGTAAAAGTGGAATGTGAATGGTAAAAACATCATGTTATTTTCCTGTGGTCAGAGCCCTTCCCCAGCCTTTTTCTTCCTACACAAAAAGGATAGCAGATAAAATTTTCTAAAACTTTATACCATTTTATCTGTATTCACTAATTAAGTAGAGTTACTTATTAAAATAAAAGGATTATGGTGTTTGTATGGGTAAACCAGAAGAGTGGATGCTAGTCTCCATTCTAGCCCACAGTTACATTTGCATGGTGTCCCTGAGATGCATAATGACAGAGCCAGAATAAAAGTTCTAATTAGTTGAGCTCATTGGTTATTAGTGTATAAATTTTTTCTATCGTGTATCTTTTACTATATTTTATTATGTGGTATTTGTTTTTAGGCAAGAACTAGTTGCAGAACTGGACCAGGATGAAAAGGACCAGCAAAATACATCTCGTCTGGTACAGGAACATAAAAAGCTTTTAGATGAAAACAAAAGCCTTTCTACTTACTACCAGCAATGTAAAAAACAACTAGAAGTCATCAGAAGCCAGCAGCAAAAACGACAAGGCACTTCATGATTCTCTGGGACCTTCAAATTTTAAAATATGCAAAGAAAGACTTTTTTTTTTAAGGAAAGAAAAGCCCTTCTAATGACAATTCGTGAGTGTTAGCTTTTGGGCGTGTTCTGAATGCCAACTGCCTATATTTGCTGCATTTTGTTTCATCGTTTATTTTCTTTTTCTCATGGTGGACATGCAGTTCAACTGTCTCCTTGCATAACATGGGGGCATCTGTGACTTGAATAAGCAGCAGTTCTCAACTTCAAAACAGATGCAGTGAACCATGGCTATATATGCATGCTCATTGTGTGAAGGCTAGCCTAACAAAACGGGGTATCAAACTAGCTGCTATGTGCAAACATCGCCTTTTTTCGAGGTGGAACCTCAAGAATGATTTTGTTCTTGTATCTCATCTCAAAAAACAAATAATTTTTTTTTTCCAAAAGATGGTATATACCAAGTTAAAGACAGGGTATTATAAAATCTAGAATAATCAGTGGTACATTATAGAAATGCAGAACCTTTAGAGATAGTTCCAAAGTGAGGGCTCTGATGCCAGCATCCTTCAATCAGTACTGAACTTAGTTCCATCCATAAAATATTTAAAGGTAAGTGGCGGCTGCTGTATTTAATAAAAGCATATTTCATTGGACTGAAATTATGATACATTGAACAAAATGGAACCCTTTTTTATAAGATATAAAGATTTTTAATTCTGTGATTGTATGTGTGTTGAGACTGTAAAGACTTTATGACTCTAATATTAATATCTCCTAAATGAAATTAAAAGGTAAATGAACACGATCCAGCTTAAATGATCATTCCTTCCTGCAATGATTATTGGATTGTTGTAGTGTATATTTGAAAAACTAAAGAGAAATGATGGAAAATGGAAATAATTGCTCCAACTAAAAGGCTTGGGCTTAGATTTCTTTTATGATACCAAAAGAGTAAAAAATTAAAAAAAACCTGGCAAATCAGGAGAAGTTTAGTAAGGAAGTTAAAGAAGGAAATATAAATTCATCAAGTATACTCTTTATCAACATTGGAATAATTAATTTTTCCTTATAAGCCCATCCTAGAATGCCTGCTGCCTTTCAACACTTTTAAGGGAATTTCAACACTTATAAAGAGAAAATTTATATTGTTAACAATAACTTTGCTACCGTAAACTTTGAAAATAAAAGTAATAAAAAAACTTCATTGAAATAATAGACTATATAAGCTCTATTTTTTCAGTTGGTATTAAAATAAATCACATTTTGATACCAGTACAAGGTGTCTTTTAAATAAGGATGTCATCAACCTCATTTTTATAGCATTAATGTTTTATGAAGAGAAAATTAAAAATGAAAGCATAATTTCTGTGATTATTAGAATTATATCATGATTGTATTGTAGTTCTGCTCTGTTTCAGATAAGCAAGTTGATCTAAGAAGTTATCAAAACTATTCTTAAAAAATGCTAAAGCAGGTAACTTTTTCTTCTGTTACTTTTTTTCCTCCTTCCACTGAGTTTTATAATGTATTCCTGTGTATACAAGCAATAAAGGTAAAGGACAGTTTGTACTAAACTGTGTCATTTTTAGCTTCCTCAAAATCTATTATTAGAAAGTTTCCAGTAAATAAATGTCTACCATTGCTTGATTTAAATGAAAGAAAGGTTATCGTTCCCAAATAATTTGATTACCTAGCTGAAAGTGATACTGGTCTCAACACATTAATAGTAAAATAAAATTGGCACAGAAAA
Organism: Prionailurus bengalensis; assembly: GCF_016509475.1. NCBI lineage: Eukaryota > Metazoa > Chordata > Mammalia > Carnivora > Felidae > Prionailurus > Prionailurus bengalensis. Next base: position 81,029,141 of record NC_057349.1, on the reverse strand, counting down.
TACCTGTAGACTAAGGAAGAGTATAACTCCTAGCATTGCTGCTTGTTACATACATGTGTCACTTCACCAAGAGGGACCTAGTCAGTGTTTAGAGACTTTTCTGATTATCTCAGAGCACAAGACATTCAAGTGTGGATGCTAATGCTTGACTTCAGATTTTATTTTAGTCATTAATGTGTTTTTACTATATATCATATATACATAAAGGGAAAATTTATTATTGTTACATGTAATCACTTCATAAAAGTCTCAAGTAGGAAAACGAAAGAAAATAGTAGTGTTACGTCATGGTACCAAGTACAAAAACAGGCTCTTGAACACTTGCTTGTTTGTTTACAGTAAGTTCCTGGGGGTTCTCAAACAGTAATTGTCCTAGACACTGAGTGCAGCTCAGCCTACATGGTTTGTAAGTAGTTGTGTTGCAAAGCTCATACTTTTTAAGTCCTGATTATCCCTGATGGGATAAAAGTGCAGCAGGGATAATTAAAATCCACAGCTAGTTTTATCAGCATCCTCACCCATTAAACCCCCAAACAGAGACTAATAAGGAGCCAAAATTTTTATTGATTCTGGTTTTACCTTTCACTCTAACCCTCATTTTTGGGTGGAAATAGCAAAAAGACAAGCAAGTGGCTCAAAGGCCCCCCTCTAAGAAATTCAGAATCTCGAACAATACCTAATTATATTTTATTCTCCAGGGAAAGAAAACAAAGTCTAGAGAGAAATACTCAGCAGTAAAAGTAACTTTTCTGAGTCAAATGAAAATCAGTTAAGACTTGACTTTATAGCAGCACCACATAGTAAAGAGATTTGTTTAAAAGTTGTTTACAAATGTTTGACTCTTTTTGCTAAAGCATTTTGGAGTATTTATTGTCTTTTTTTTCTCCAAGCTTCTTTTATGTTCCTAGTTTCCGCTCCTGCCTGTAGCCAGAGATGATAGGTTTTGCCTGTGAAACTTTTTTCTTTCTGTTAAGTGTATGGTTTTCAGCAGTCAACTCCTCTTCAAATGGTAGGAAGTCCCACTTGTATCATTCAAAACATTTTATGTAAAACCATGTAATGCAGAAATCCTTGTGCATACTGTATAATTGAAGGAAGCTTTCTAGATTATTTTTGTTTGTAATAAAATTCAGATTGTTATTCTAAACTTGTTTACAAAAAATGGTTAATGATTTATATCAGCAAATAAGCTGTGAGGTGTTCTGCTCTGCAATATGTTTACCTCACACAAAGTCAAATAAAAACTGAGTAGTGAGTATTCTTACAGTACTCAACACTGTTGTAACATAATCATGATTTTTGAGAAGCTAGATGATTGGCCATTTAACATAATCTATCTAACCATTCAAAGTTTTTGTTAAATGGGTGCTCTTCACAATTCATTAAATCATGATTTATATGAGGTATAAATGGCATATACATTACTGAGTGATTCTTCTCATTAGGAAACTGGTTTCCTGTAGTATATCTAAGTTACATTAAGCATTTCATTCCATTATCTAGCTACTAACCCCCCAACCAGCACCTGTGTGCACATACACACATTCTTATAAACTCGATCTTCATTTTAGTAAATCAGCTCATTGATTCACTTATTTCTTTAACAGATATTTATTGAGCATGTATTATAAGTGAAGCCCATATGGCTAATGCCAAGTTACATGTTCTCTTTAGTCACATGGTAGTTCGATTGTACTCCCATTTCACAGATGGAAAAAGGGCTCCTAAATGCTAAGACTTGTGCCTGAGTCTGCTTTTCCCCCGTCAGCTGTTTTAGGCAGAATCTCATGCAAGGGGACTCTGTAGCCACTATAAGCCCATGATGTGAAGAAGAGCATGGGAAAATTTGTAAACTGAGTAGCAAATGGTCAGTGGGGGAAGGGGGAATTTGAGGTAACTTGCAGGCACAGAGGCTTTGTGACCACTCTATAGATCACAACAAAACCAACACTTTATTTTTTTTTAAGTTTATTGATTTATTTTGAGAGACGGAGCACAAGCAGGGGAGAGGCAGAGAGAGAGGGGGAAGGAAAATCCCAAGCAGGCTCTATACTGTCAGTGCAGAGCCCGACACAGGGCTCCATCCCACAAACCATGAGATCATAACCTGAGCCGAAACCAACAGTCAGACGCTTAACAGACTGAGCCACCCAGGTCCTCTAGCCAGCACTTTTAAACCCAAGTCTGTGCTCTATACCACTTTGCCGTAACTTAAAACTTGCTGAGTGCTTCAGTTTCCACATTATTTATTCAATGTGGTGGGGTGTCGTCACTCTTTCACTCCCCTCAGCTGAAAGACCTGCTAAAAGTGGAAGTACAACTAATGATATTGTGAGGTTTGGTCTAGAAAGATTTGTTCTCTGCTCTTAGGAAAGGCTTAATTCAGGCTTTTCCATTTTTGGTTTGTTTTGTATTTTTGTTTTTACCTCTTTGTTCTTTGTCTTTTAATTGGGATATAATATTTACACACTAAACTGCATCCACTTAATGAGTGCAGTTTACTGAGTTTTGACATGTGTATACACTTGGGAGTCCATCCAACAAGCAAGATACTGAACATTTCCTTCCCGCCTCCCCAGGGTCTCCCATGCCCCTTTGTAGTCCTTGCCTCCCTCCACTCTATGCCCTAAGCCCCAGACCCTGATGTGCTTTCTAACAGTATAAATTTGTTTGCATTTTCTAGTTACATTAATGAAATCATTCAATATGTATTCTTTTTAAGCTTTTTTTCCTCCTCTTGAACAGTTGTTTTAATTCCTTTGACAGGAAATTTTAATTAAACCACTTATAGTGATACTTGAAAACCTTTCAGTATCAGTCTTCAAGAGAAAACATAGGTTTTAAGAGGCTGTAGATGTGTCCATTGTGGCCAGCTTGATTGTGCATTGTTGTCAGGTTCTGAAACATTTAAGATTGCTTTATTTTTGTTTTTAGGGAACCTTAACACTTTGCTTACAAAATCCCTTGCATTGTTTGGTAAAGTAAGCCCGTTTATCTCTGTATTTGGGTGTTAGAAATGCAACATGGACATGGACAGTAGCACATTAGTAGGTTCATGGTAGTTTTCAGGAAATAGTCGTTGGTCAGTGTCACTTTCAAAAAAATCCTGCTTTTCATTTTTATTTAGATTGCAGCTGCTTTTTTGCTTGTTCAAAAACCTGGGAGACAGTATTCTAACTGAACAAAACAGTCTTTGGTAAAAAGTATTTGATAGGGATCTCTCATACTGATGCTCTCTGTGGTCCTGTGTACTATTGTGGTGCCCATGGGAATAACTAAGATGACATTGGTAGATCATGTACTGCTTACTGCCGGGACCTGTGTTCCTTTTCCATCAGTAATGAGTAACTGCTCTCAGAGCTTCTCATCCCTGCCATGAGGTCCCACCAAAACTGAGTTTGTTGAAATGACCTGCCCTTGATGTCAGTTTTTTCAGTGAAATCATTTCCAAGTAATGAAATGCATTTTTTATCCTGTAATTTAATGGTCATGATATCTTATAGATGCCACATAGCATCACGATAATTGCTTTGAGTACACCAGAAATCTTCTGAAAAGCAAAAGTCATCTGCAAAATGCAGTTGCTTCTCAGACTTACTGTTTCTCTTTGTGGAATCTCTTCTTCAGTTATTAAAGGAATGACTACATTAATCATTGATAACTTTACCAAATTCAAATTAGAGAATGAAGAAACCTAAAAACGGGTGTAATTTTTTGTGGTTGAAGAAAAAATGCTGATATTCCCTCATACACCTTTTTGACTTTTAATCCATTTCCTGCAAAGATACTTACCTAAATATCCATATGTCATGAGCATATTACTTGCAAAAATCAGTACCACTTGTTTCTTTTGCATATACCATGAGAACCTTTTAACAGATATCATTTAAGGATTGGAAACATATCTTTATTCTGTAAGGCACATATGCAGTTTATAATTTATATGCTCACAAACAATCTATTTCCATACAGTAGGGCTAATATATACTAGTACATTGTTGGACAATAGTCTTAACTTCAAAATTCATACTAAAACTCATGTCTGACCACATTAATTCTGTCCTCCCATTCATGATTCCACATTTTATGTATAGGAGACTTGAGGAAGTGGTACCAAGTTCCTAGACCTAAGCTGAATATTTCTTCCCTTTTCACTTTTTTTTTTTTCAGCAATATCAGAAAATTCCCCAGTCTTGGTGCTGCTGCATGTAGCCTATGATTCATAATGACATAAATTTGGATGCTGCCCAAAATAATGGCTTCTATGATAGTTTTGCTCATCTGCATCCTGGCCAAAGAGGAGAGGGAAAGGGCAAGAGCAGCAAAGGTTCAGGTCACTTATGGTCACATCCATTTGCCAGAATTTAATCACACACCTTAACCCTACCCTCTTTGAGGCCTGAAATGTCTGTATGAATGGGCAGCTGTGTGCCTAACTGGAAGGGGGGAATTCAGTTACAAACGAAGGATCAAAAAGATTTAGAGGACAATGAGTAGCTTTCTTCACACTCTTGGAAAGGAAAATAGACCACTGCCTCCCCCATTTTCTCTGCCCCTGTTCTCCACAATAAAAATGGAAATAGGAAAAGCTGGCCCCTCACAAGAATGGACATTAATGTCAAAACCCAATCAATATGGTGTATAATACTTAAAGATTTCCCTATATTTACAGTTGATACAGCTTAGAAAAATAAAACTTCAGAGGCGCCTGGGGGGCTTAGTCGGTTAAGCACCAACTTCAGCTCAGGTCATGATCTCGCAGTTTGTGTGTTCAACCCCTGTGTCAGGCTCTGTGCTGACAGCTTGGATCCTGGACCCTGTTTTATATTCTCTCTCTCTCTCTCTCTCTCTCTCCCCGCCCCCCCGCTCGCTCTCTCTCTCAAAAATAAAAATTAAAAAAATAATATGTTTAAAGAAAAATAAAACTTCAAAATGTGAAGTTAGAGCACTTTAGTTAGAACACTGGTTGGAAATCAGACTTGAAGTAATTTAGATATTCAGTAATGACAATCCACCTTAGAAAAGAAACTTTATATCTCGAATGAAAGAAGTAATAGAAACTTTGGTAGAACAAATTATGAGAAAACAAAATTAGCCATATTATGAGGAAAAAATTTTTAAACTTGGAGGTATCATAAAGAAAGTAACTAACACTTACTAAGTGTATACTATGTTTTAGGCATTTTGTAAATGTTACTCTTGCTTTAGAAATAAAGTGATGAACAGAGATGTTTAAAACTTGCCCAGCTAGTAAATGATGGGCTGCAGTTCAAACCCAGGTCTTCTTAGCTTCAAGGCTCACAAAAATCTCATTTTAATAGTTTAGAACTTGGAATACATTTTCTTATAGACCTAATAAAGGGGAGGAAAACTAGGTTCCTAAGCATATTTATAAAAGTCTGGTCTTTAATGGAAATGAAATCATAATGCCATTGAATGGAACAATTCCAACAAAGACTATGAGAGAAAATACTAAAGTGACATGGTGGTTGTCTTCAGGTATTGACATTGTGGTAATTTTTTTCCTTTTAAGAGTTCTTTACCTTTTTATTGTTTTCTGCATAGTAAAAATTAAAACCAGGAGGACAAAGCCTTACACAAACCATGTTTCTTTGGCAGGAACTCAGGGCCCTTTGCCATGGGCACAACCATTGGAGCCCTTGCATGAATCCTACAGGGGCAGGAACTTCCCTTCCCACTACTGGCCCCAACCTGGATCCCTGCAGGTAGGGGTGGACCCAAAGGGAGTGATTCCAAAGGTTGTCCCATGGATTTGGTGAAGATGAAGCATAGTGTCAACAAGAGGAGTAAAAAAATAAATAAATCAGAACTTTAATGGCTTTAAGTTTATTGTTGTTGTTATTATTATTATTATTATTATTATTATTATCATTATTTTATCAATGCACATTCTAGGGGCCCCAACCTTCGAAATTCTGCTTCACAATGACAGGTTATCATTCAGGGATATAAACTTTTATCCAGTTCCTGAAGTGATTCTGTTACACCAACAGATTTGAGAATTACCTATACCATAGAGTGGATAGAAGGGGTATTGCCATCGTCAGCTTTCTAGATTCTAACCCATCTAGTGTTGTGAAAGCTGAGAGGCGGAGTGTGACATTGTGATTTATAATAAATTCTATATTTGGTCTTCTTCCCTGTTCCTGGTACACAGCACCTAAAACCTTTGAAATTCCTTAAGTGGTGAGAACCATAAAGATGTCTTGTTATGGTAATGAGGCAATTTTTGGGAAAGCCCCTAGGTGAGAATGGGAGCTAGTTGCCCCAGAAGCCAACTACCCAGTTAGAAGGTGAGAAAACTTAGCCCCACCCAACACCCACCTTCAGGGAGGGGAAAAAGGGCGGGAGGTATGGAATTCAGTCACCAAAGGCCAATGATATAATTGGTCATGCCTGTGTAATGGAGCCCCCCATAAAAACTCCAAAAGAACAGGGTTCATAGAGTTCCTGAGTTGGTAAACATACGAAGATGGGGTGGGAGTGGGGAGAGTGATGCACACAGAAGGCATAGTATTATATTACCATGTAATACTATATGTCTGTTTAAAAGTATCGTGAAACTGAATAAAGGAGATCTCATTTAAAATGGAATTGGGAGGGGTGCCTGGCTGGCTGAGTCAGTGGAGCATGTGACTTTTGATCTCGGGTTGTGAGTTCAAGACCCACATAGGGTGTAGATATCACTTAAAATCTTTAAAAGTTGGGAAGCCAGAAGGGGGTGTTCTTATTCCCTACCACTCACCATCAATTGCACACCCCAACAGGGAGAGACATACCTTGCATTCCCAATAGGAAGAGGCCTACTTGACTACTCCAGTAGGAGGAAGAATGAATTTCTCCATGCCAGCAACTACCCCAGCCAATAAGAAAATACCACAACTCAGCCAATGAGAAACCCTCACGTCCCTGAACTCTCACTTTCCTCCAATAGACTGGTTCAAAACAACCCCTCCCAACTTCCTTCTTTTCTCTATGAAGTATCATTTTCCTTTAATCTGACTTATTTATGGTTTGCCATCACTTACATGACCCAAATTGCAATTCCTCTACTATTCCCAAATCCTTTTGCTGGCAAAATAACTGTGTTAAGGTTGACAGTATAATATAGTTCTACAACTGGTATATAAAGTTGTCCAAATTGAGTGCTTCAAAATATTAAAAGATTGGCACATGAAGTAGTACTGATAGCAAAAATGAAACATTTAAAAAAATCCAGTGTAATTCATTATGTAAATTAAAGGAACTGTACAATTCTACCAATAGATGCCTAAAGGATATTTGATAATATTTACAAATAAAAGAAGGATTAAAATGGAATTTCCCAAACTTGATAAAGAACACTCCTCTAAACCAACAGCATATTAAATAGTTAAATTACTGTCATTTTAATGAATCTGAAACATTATAATCTGAAAGCAAAGATGCCCTGTCATTATTCAACATTTTTTTTAAGTTTTAGCTCATGAAAGACCCCAAAATAGAATAATTAGTATAATAACTAGAAAATAAGAAAGATTATCTTTATTTGCAGAATGTAAAACTATATAGAAAACCCACAAAACTAATTTGATAGATTGTATCTGATATGTATCAAAATTAGTAGTTTGTCTATAATAACCAGAAGTAGAAATGAGATTTTCTTTTGCCCTACTGACAATGTCAATAATACTACAAAATACCAAAGAAAACATTTAAAGGAAATAGGGCCGATGAACACTATAGCCTTAATAATATAAATAAGACGTTAACATTTTCCTAAATGAGAAAACAATATCATAAGGGCACCTGGGTGGTTCAGTCAGTTGAGCATTCAACTCTTGATTTCAACTCAGGTCATGATCCCAGAATGTGGGATCAAGCCTCAAGTCAGGCTCTGTGCTGAGCATGGAGGCTGTTTGAGATTCTTCAGCCCTAAGTGCGCTCTCTCTCTAAAATAAAAAATAAATTAAATTCTTACATAGCTGTATGTACTTACAGATTATTTGTTTAATGTAGTTTTAGTCAAAAATCCAGTGGAGTTGAGAGTATGTTTGGTTTGAACTGGACAAAGTGATTTTAAAGTTCTTAGGAAATAAGTCCTCAATAGTTAAGATATAATCTTTATACAGATTGAACATACTTAAGTGTACAGTTTGATAACTTTTGCAATAAATGCATCTGTGAAATCACCATAGGGTACTGAGAGTCTCCACAATTCCAGAAATTTCCTTGTACCCCTAGATAATCTATCCTTCCTCTACCCGCTTTCCCAGACAACCATTAATCAGCTTGCTATAACTAATTATTTGGCATTTTCTAGAATTTAATCCTATAGAATACAGTCTATTTTGGCTGGCTTTTCACTCAGCATAATGATTTTGATATTCACCTAAGTTGCTGCATATATGAATGGTTTGTCCCTTTATTATTTTCAGCAGGGTTCCATTGTACAGATGCAGCAAATTTTGTTGATGCACTCAACTACTGATGGATAATTTTTGGTTTCCACTTTTTGGCTCTTAAAGAAAGCATCTATGAACATTTGTGTACAAGTCTTCACGTAGATTTCTTTGGAGTAAATACTTAGAAATGTAACAGCTGAGTTTTATGGTAGGTATATGTTTTAACATGTTAAGAAACTGCAGACCTCCAAAGTAGCTGTACAATTCCATGTTTCCACCAGCAGTAGTAGAGCAGTATTAGAGTTCCAGTTACTCCACATCCTTGTCAACATTTGCTATGATCAGTCTTTTTTAATTTTAGCCATTCTAATAAGTGTCTAGTGGTATCCTACTGCAGTTTGTTTTTTTTTTTTTAATCTTTATTCACTTTTGAGAGACAGGGAGAGACAGAGCATGAGTGGGGGAGGGGCCGAGAGAGAGGGAGACACAGAATCCCAAGCAGGCTCCAGGCTTTGAGCTGTCAGCCAAGAGCCCAACGTGGGGCACAAACCCACGAATCGGGAGGTCATGACCTGAGCCGAAGTCGGACGTTCAACCGACTGAGCTACCCAGGTGCCCCTCCTACTGCAGTTTTAATTTGAATATTTCCCTGATGACTAATCTTGGCATGTGCCTGTTGAGCTTTCATATAGTTTATTTTGCATAATGCCTGTTAAAATCCTTTGTCAGTTTTTTAATTGGGTTGTTCTCTTCTTAATATTGAGTTGTAAGACTTCTATATACTCTTGTTACAGTTTTTTGTCTGATATTTGTGCAGTGAATATTTTCTCCCAGTCCATGGTTTGCCTTTTTCATTTTCTTAGTATTTGTCAAAGAGAAAAAGCTTTTAGTTTTTATTATATAATAGTGTTATATATTAGTTTCAGGTGTACAATATAAACAATAATTCTGTACATTTCTCAGTGTTCATCAAGATAAGTGTACTCCTAATCCCTTTTATCTATTTCACTCATCCTCTCACCCATCTCCCCTCTGGCAACCACCAGTTTATCCTCTGTACTTAAAGAGACTGTTTATTTGTCTCTTTTTTTGTTGTTGTTAATTTGTTTTGTTTCTTAAATTCCACATATGAGTAAAATCATACGGTATTTGTCTTTCTGTGACTTATTTCACTTAGCATTATATACTCTAGGTCCATCCATGTTGTTGCAAATGGCAAGACTTCATTCTTTTTTATGGCTAGGTAATAATTCTGTGTGTATGTGTGTGTGTGCACGTGTGTGTGTGTGCGTGTGTGTGTGTGTCTATGTATATGTATACATGTGTATTTATACACATACATACACCAAATCTTTATCCATTCACCTATCATTGGACACATAGTTTGCTCCCATATCTTGGCTATTATAAATAATGCTGCAATAAACATGTGTGCACATATCTCTTTGTATTAATGTTTTCATTTTCTTTGGTAAGTACCCAGTAGCAGAATCACTGAATCAAAGGATGATTCTATTTTTTCATTTTATGAGAAACCTCCATACTGTTCCCACAGTAGCTGTATCAGTTTGCATCCTTGCCAACACTTGTTATTTCTTGTGTTTTTTATTTTAACCATTCTGACAGACGTAAAGTGATATCTCACTGTAGTTTTAATTTACATTTACCTGATCATTAGTCATGTTGAGCATCTTTTCATGTGTTTGTTGGCTATCTGTATGTCTTCTTTGGAAAAATATCTGTTCAGGTCTCTGCCCATTTTTAATTTACTTATTTGGGGGTTTTTTTGGTGTTAAGTTCTTTATATATGTTGGATACTAATCCCTTATTGGATATATCATTTGCAGATATCTCCCATTCAATAGGTTGCTGTTTTATTTTTTTGATAGTTTCTTTCACTTGCAGAAGCTTTTTATTTTGGTGTAGTCCTAGCAGTTTAATTTTGCTTTTGTTTCCCTTGCCAAAGGAGACCTATGTAGAAACATGTTTCTAAAGCTGATGTCAAAGAAATTACTACCTGGGGCGCCTGGGTGGCGCAGTCGGTTAAGCGTCCGACTTCAGCCAGGTCACGATCTCGCGGTCTGGATGTTCGAGCCCCGAGTCAGGCTCTGGGCTGATGGCTCAGAGCCTGGAGCCTGTTTCCGATTCTGTGTCTCCCTCTCTCTCTGCCCCTCCCCCGTTCACGCTCTGTCTCTCTCTGTCCCAAAAAAATAAACGTTGGAAAAAAAAAAAAAAAAAAAAGAAATTACTACCTATTTTCTTTTAGGAATTTTATAGTTTCAGGTCTCACATTTAGGTCTTTAATCCATTTTGAGTTTATTTTTACATATGGTGTAACAAAGTGGTTCAGCTTCTTTTTTTTTTTTTTTTTTTTTTTTTTTGCATGTAGCTGTCCAGTTTCCCTGGCACCATTTGTTGAAGAGACTTTTTTACATTTCTCCAATTGTAAATCTTGTCTTTCTTGTCGCAAATTAATGGACCATAAAAGCATGGGTTTATTTCTGGGCTTTCTGTTTTGTTCCATTGATGTGTGTGTCTCTTTTTATGCCAGCACTGTCCTGTTTTGATCACTACACCTTTGTAGTATATCTTGGAATCTGGGATTGTGATACCTCCAGCTTTGTTCTTCTTTTTGAAGATTGTTTTGGCTGTTCGGTGTCTTAATTTTGATGAAGTCTATTTATTAATTTTCTTATTTTATGTTTTATTCTCTGTGTTCTGAAAAATCTAAAAGGGGGTGCCTGGGTGGCGCAGTCAGTTAAGCGTCTGACTCTTGATCTCAATTCAGGTTTTGATCTCAGGGTCATTAGTTCAAGCCCCACACTGGGCTCCGTGCTAGGCATGAAACCTACTTAAATAAAGTAAAATAAAGTACTTTAAATAAAAGATTTTTCTTCCTGTGTTGCTTTAGACGTTTCCCAGTTTTAGCTTTTACATTAGGTCTATGATCCATTTTGACTATTGTGTAATAAGGATCCATGTTCATATTTTTCTATACAGCTATCCAGTTGTATTCTAGCCCTATTCTTTGAAAAGATTTTTCTTCCCCCATTGAATCACCTTAAGTAAGCACCTTTGTTGAAATCAACTGACCATATATAAGCAAATCTGTTCGTGGTTTTCCTATTCCTTTCCATTGATTTATATCAAATTGTAGCCTTAGAACAAGTCCTAAAATCATCAAGGTTAGTTCTTTATTACAATTAAAGCTTTAACAATTTTAATATAAATTTTAGTATCAACTTACTAGTTACTACCAAAAAATTTAGCTTATTGGACTTTTGATTGGGATTGCCTTGAATATATAGACCAAGTTTGGGAGAGTTGACATACTAACAATATTGAATTTTCCAATCTGTGAACACGGTGATTTTCTCTGTTTATTTAGACCTTTTCTAATTTATCTAGGCAGTGTTTTTATAGTTTTTAGTGTAGAGATCTTGGACATGTAGTCTAGTAGCTTCTATGAAAAGTAAAATCGTATTCTTAGAACATTCCCATTTTGAGAAATACAGGATTAAGAACACTTGTACATAAAAATATAAATACCAGGAAGTTACTTGAAATACTGTATAATGACCAAATATATTTTTTAATTTAAAAAATACCCTAAACCTCAAAAATGTCTATTAATAGGGAAAACATTAAGTTATGGTAAACTATGTAGTTTTTTTAAAAGACTGAATTAAGTCTATATATGTTGATCTGGATTAATGTCCATGACCTATTGCTACATGAAAATAGGACACTGAAGAGCAGATATATGATGCTGTTTGAGTGAAAAAAAAAAATTAAAGTGAAACAAAAAGCCTGCATGTATAATATGACATGCATATGAATACTGAAAACAGTAATGAAGGATACTCTTAACAAGTAGTGATCCCAGAAAAGGTAGATGACAGTGGACAGATTATTACCTTTTTTATGTAATTGTGAATTGTTTCACATGTTTAATGAGAATAGATAACTTTATAATTTAAAAAGCTCAGCAGGTTTGAAGGAGAAGGAGACAGAAGTGACAACATTGGGAAGTCATGCATTAAAAGATGCAGTGGTCTGTGGGAACACTGGTTGCTGTTGGAGGGTGAAATTACAGGTGGTTTGTATAAATGTACTTCTTTAATGTTTACTTACTTATTTTGAGAGAGAATCCCACCCCAGGCTCCGCATTGTCAGCACAGAGCCTGACGTGGGGCTTGCACTCATAAACTGTGAGATCATGGCTTGAGCCAAAATTAACAGTCAGACACTTAACCAACTGTGCCACCCAGGCGCCCTTGTATTTCTGTATTTTCTAAAGGATTCTGCAACAAAAATATGAATTTCTTAGTTTACAAAAAAGTGATTTCCATTTATTTTTTTTTAATTTACATCCAAATTAGTTAGCATATAGTGCAACAATGATTTCAGGAGTAGATTCCTTAGTGCTACTTACCCATTTAGTCCACACCCCCTCCAGTAACCCTCAGTTTGTTCTCCATATTTATGAGTCTCTTATGTTTTGTCACCCTCCCTGTTTTTATATTATTTTTGTTTCTCTTCCCTTATATTCATCTGTTTTCACTTTAAGTCCTCATATGAATGAAGTCATATGATATTTGTCTCTCTCTCACTGACTAATTTCACTTAGCATAATACCCTCCAGTTTCATCCAAGTAGTTGCAAATGGCAAGATTTCATTCTTCTTGACTGCCAAGTAATACTCCATTGTATACACACCACATTTTCTTTATCCATTTATCCATCGATGGACATTTGGGCTCTTTCCATACTTTGGCTATTGTTGATAGTGCCTCTGTAAACATTAGGGTGCGTGTGTCCCTTCAAAACAGCCACCTATAGCCCTTGGATAAATACCTAAGAGTGCAATTGCTGGGTCACAGGATAGTTCTATTTTTAATTTTTTGAGGAACCTCCATACTGTTTTCCAGAGTGGCTGCACCAGCTTGCATTCCCACCAACAATGCAAAAGAGATCCTCTTTCTCCACATCCTCGCCAGCATCTGTTGTTGCCTGAGTTGTTAATATTAGCCATTCTGACAGGTGTGTAAGGTGGTATCTCATAGTGGTTTTGATTTGTATTTCCCTTATGATGAGTGAAGTTGAGCATTTTTTCATATGTTGGCCATCTGGATGTCTTCTTTGGAGAAGTGTCTATTCATGTCTTTTGCCCATTTCTTCACTGGATTATTTGCTTTTTGGGTGTTGAGTTTGGTAAGTTCTTTATAGATTTGGGATGCTAACCCTTTATCTGATATGCCGTTTGCAAGTATCTTCTCCCATTCTTTCAGTTGCCTTTGAGTTTTGCTGATTGTTTCCTTCGCTGTGCAGAAGCTTTTTATTTTGATGAGGTCCCAGTAGTTCATTTTTGCTTTTGTTTCCCTTGCCTCCAGAGACATGTTGAGTAAGATGTTGCTGCAGCCAGAGAGAGAGAGAGAGAGAGAGAGAGAAAGAAAGAAAGAAAGAAAGAAAGAAAGAAAGAAAGAAAGAGAAAGAAAGAAAAAAGAGAAAAAGAAAGAAAGTTGCTGTGTCCAAGATCAAAGAGGTTTTTGCCTGCTTTCTCCTCGAGTATTGTGATGGCTTGCTGTCTTACATTTAGGTCTTTCATCCATTTTTGAGTTTATTTTTGTGTAGGGTGTAAGAAAGTGGTCCAGGTTCATTCTTCTGCATGTCACTGTCCAGTTTTCCCAGCACCCCCTGCTAAAGAGACTGTCTTTATTCTATTGGATATTCTTTCCTGCTTTGTCAAAGACTAGTTGGCCATACGTTTGTGGGTCCATTTCTGGGTTCTCTATTCTGTTCCACTGATCTGAGTGTTCTGGTGCCAGTACCATACTGTCTTGATGATTAGGGCTTTGTAGTATAGCTTGAAGTCCAAGATTGTGATGCCTCCTGTTTTCGTTTTCCTTTTCAAGGTTGCTTTGGCTATTTGGGGTCTTTTCTGGTTCCATACAAAATTTCAGATTACTTTTTCTAGCTCTGTGAAGAATGATGGTGTTATTTTGATAGGGATTGCATTAAATATGTAGATTGCTTTGGGTAATATTGACATTTTAACAATATTTGTTCTTCCTATCCAGGAGCATGGAATCTTTTTTCCATTTTTTTGTGTCTTCTTCAATTTCTTTCATAAGCTTTCTGTAGTTTTCAGTGTATAGATTTTTCACCTCTTTAGTTAGATTTATTCCTAGGTATTTTATGTTTTTTTGTGCAACTGTAAATGAGATCGATTCCTTGATTTCTCTTTCTGTCACTTCATTGTTGGTGTATAGGAATGCAACTGATTTCTGTGGGTTGATTTTGTATCCTGCAACTTTGCTGAATTCATGGATGAATTCTAGAAGTTTTTTGGTGAAATACTATAGAGTATCATGTCATATGCAAAGAGTGAAAGTTTGACCTCCTCCTGGCCGATTAGCATCCTTTTATTTCTTTGTGTTTTCTGATTGCAGAGGCTAAGACTTCCAATACTATGTTGAATAACAGTGGCGAGAGTGGATATCCCTGTCTTGTTCCTGACCTTAGGGGGAAAGCTCTCATTTTTTTCCCATTGAGGATGATATTAGTGTTGGGTCGTTTATATATGGTTTTTATGATCTCGAGGTATGCTCCTTCTATCCCTACTTGAAGGTTTTTATCAAGAAAGGATGCTGTATTTTGTCAAATGCTTTCTCTGCATCTATTGAGAAGATCATATGGTTCTTATCCTTTCTTTTATTGATGTGATGAATCACGTTAATTGTTTTGCGGATATTGAACCAGCCCTGCATCCCAGGTATAAATCCCACTTGGTCATGGTGAATAATTTTTTTAATGTATTGTTGGATCCGGTTGGCTGGTATCTTGTTGAGTATTTTTGCATCCATGTTCATCAGGGAAATTAGTCTATAGTTCTCCTTTTTAGTAGGGTCTCTGGTTTCAGAATCAAGGTAATGCTGGCTTCATAGAAGGAGTTAGGAAGTTTTCCTTCCATTTCTATTTTTTGGAACAGTTTCAAGAGAATAAGAGTTAACTCTTCCTTAAATGTTTGGTAGAATTCCCCTGGAAACCCATCTGGCCCTGGACTCTTGTTTTGGGGGAGATTTTTGATTACTAATTTGATTTCCTTACTGGTTATGGGTCTGTTAAAATTTTCTATTTCTTCCTGTTTCACTTTTGGTAGTGTATATGTTTCTAGGAATTTGTCCATTTCTTCCAGATTGCCCATTTTATCGGCATATAATTGCTCATAATATTGTCTTATTATTGTTTTTACGTCTGCTGTGTTGGTTGTGATCTCTTTCATTCTTGATTTTCTTTATTTGGGTCCTTTCCTTTTTCTTTTTGATCAAACTGGCTAGTGGTGTATCAATTTTGTTAATGCTTTCAAAGAACCAGCTCCTGGTTTCATTGATCTTCCACTGTTTATTTTGGTTTTGGTAGCATTGATTTCACCTCTAATCTTTATTATTTCCTGTCTTCTGCTGATTTTGGGTTTTATTTGCTGTTCTTTTTCCAGCTCCTTAAGGTGTAAGGTTAGGTTGTGTGTCAGATCTTTCTTCCTTCTTTAGGAAGGCCTGGATTGCTTTATACTTTCCTCTTATGACCACCTTTGCTGCGTCCCAGAGGTTTTGGGTTGTGGTGTTATCATTTTCATTGATTTCCATATACTTTTCAATTTCCTCTTTAACTGCTTTGTTAGCCCATTCATTCTTTAGTAGGATGTTCTTCAGTCTCCAAGTATTTGTTACCTTTCCAAATTTTTTCTTGTGGTTGATTTCTAGTTTCATAGCGTTATGGTCTGAACATATGCATGGTATGTTCTCGATCTTTTTGTACTTACTTAGGGCTGATTTGCGTCCCAGTATATGGTCTATTCTGGAGAACATTCCATGTGCCCTGGAGAAGAATGTATATTCTGCCGCTTTAGGATGAAATGTTCTAAATATATCTGTTAAGTCTATCTGGTCCAGTGTGTCATTCAAAGCCATTGTTTCCTTGTTGATTTTTTGATTAGATGATCTGTCCATTGCTGTGAGTGGAGTGTTGAAGTCTCCTTCTATTATGGTATTACTATCAATGAGTTTCTTTATGTTTGTGATTAATTGATTTATATATTTGGGTGTTCCCACATTTGGCGCATAAATGTTTACAATTGTTAGGTCTTCTTGGTGGATAGACCCCTTGATTATGACATAATGCCCTTCTGCGTCTCTTGATACAGTCTTTATTTTAAAGTCTAGATTGTCTGATATAAGTATGGCTACTCTGGCTTTCTTTTGTTGACCATTAGCATGATAGATGGTTCTCCATCCCAGATTTACATTTTTTAAATGTTTTAAATTATACCTCATTTTTAAATTTTTTAATGTTAAGGTTAATCCAATCTTTTTTTTTTAATGTTTGTTTATTTTTGAGAGAAAGAGAGCGAGCAAGGGAGGTGCAGAAAAAATGGGGGATAGATGATCCTAAGCCAGCTCCATGCTGACAGCAGAGAATATGGTTCAGGGCTCAAAGTCCTGAACCGTGAGATCATGGCCTGAGCCAAAGTTGGAAGCTCAACTGACTGAGCCACCCAGGTGCCTCTATAACACTTTTTTTTTTTTTTTTTTTTTTTTAGTGTTTATTTATTTTGAGAGAGCATGAGCAACCCCAGGAGTGGCAGAAAGGGAGAGAGCGAATCCCAAGCAGGGTCTGTGCTGTCAGCACAGAGCCCAGTGCAAGCTGGATCCCATGAACTGTAAGACCATGGCCTGAGCTGATATGAAGAGTCGGATGTTTAACCAACTGAGCCTCTCTGGATCCCCTTAAATTATAATACTTTTAAAAGTAGTTGTATCAGATGATTATAGGGCTTCATAAAGTGTATTCATAAGCATTTATAGCATATATAAGGTAACCAACCTGAGGAAGGCCTGCAAAGATAATTATTTTTAGATAATCAAGAATATTCTTTTCTTTTTTAATTGATCTTCTGTGATTACCACAGTCTATAAATAGTGATAAAAAGTCTAATAAATGAAGAGGGAAGGAAGGAAAATATTAAAAAAAGCACAGTATAATGAATTGGTCTATAACCATCTAGAAGAGAACAAATTACAACTGGCAGTTTCTCAGAGTACTTCTGCAGCCACATATATAATGAATCATAAATCTCTTTGCACCCCAATAAGGTTTTTGGTTTGAAGCACATGAGGAAAGCGTCAGGATGGTGTATTGTCTCCCTTGGGAGAAAGAAATGAAGGCAAATTCATAAATCAATGAGGAATAAATCCCAATCTCTGCCTGCCACTGAGACACTCAGCTTATAGAGTTGTGAGCAGACTCCATCAACAGAATACAGGTGTAGACAAAAAAATTTGCATAGATAAAGCACCTTTGTGCCTATGTGATCAGACTCTGAAACCAGGAACCAAAGGAGCTGGTTCCTTTTCATGAGCACATATCTTTACTAGCAATGAAATGGCCTTTAACTGATATATCGAAAAATACAGGAAATCTGCTTTTACAGTTTTCTTTGCCTAAACAGGCTAGTACCTGAGCCAGTTTTGCTGCCTGAAATGTTTAAACATTGCTATAATTGTTCCTTAAAACTGTTTGGGAGCTGAACAACCTGCCATTTCCCTTAAATAACAACCTGTCACAGTGACAAATGTGTAGGTGGTTGGTCCGCAATGCAAAAGTAGTCTGTTGCAGCCCATGTATGAGCAAGAGGCAGGTTCGTTAAAATGAAAGAATAAAATTTACCCCTACTCAGACACAGTGCTTTGGTTATTTGAGGGGAAATGTTTTATTTTATACTTAAAAATAGTCAAATGGGACTTACAAGTATTAAATATTTGTTCCTTAAAAGACTTCCTTTACCACTTTTCTTCCAAATTCTCTTAGTCTGCTGGCTGTTAGGAATGGGGCATTTTATTATCCATTAAAATGTGACATTTAATCTCATAAGACTGTCCTCTACAAACTGATTTCAAGAAAACGTGGATACACTTAACTTTGGTGAATAGCCACCTTGCTTTTTCAGTGATTTTTTTTTTAATATATAAAGAAATGGAGGGAAGAGAACCATAGTAGTGAGAACAAGGTCATACTACTCACTGACATGACAATCTCCAGTTTTTATTTGTAATTCCAAGATAGGTATCCTATTCTGTAGGATGTAGTGTAGATGTAATGGTAACAAGTACATTTCTGCTTTCTCCCCTATCAGCATTCATCAGATTGCTCCCAGATGCTAGGAAGGAAGTGCAGTCATCAGATGTGCTTCGCTTTGGAGCCTGAAAATGAGAGGGTTATAGCTGACTGTGTGAAGGAATAGCAATTCCCTGGAGGAAAAAGATCTGGGAGGCAGACCCTGGTGCTGGCCCTGCTTTCCATACACAGGATGGCCTAGACCAGATTTTAAATGCCTTTACCCTCAGTATTATTAATGTTACCTACTCCTTTCTCCACTAGGGCAAATTCCCTTCTTCTAGTACATGGACCCAAGGTGTTGATGATAAGGAAGAATGAATCAAAATATTGGGAGGGAAAATAGAATTGAATGTATATTTGTAGATTCCTCATTTCCGGAAAGATTCTAAGTCCTCTCGCTTACAGTAATAACAATGTTAACAGAAATTCTTCATAGTCCTTTTAAAAATGTTACCTTGATTTAGGAATCAGTAAATGTTCTGTGAACAGATGTAAAAGTCAGGCTTCCCAATGAAGATCTCTTAAGACTGTAGGGAGAGTCCTGGATTTGGGCCAAATCACTGCTGCTCTGCACAAGGAATGTGCTTGCAAGACCAGCATAATGAAAAGAGTCTGTCTCCGATAAAATGGCAGGGTAGCGTTCCCAGAAACAGCATATGACCCCTTGTAAGTCTTGCTGTATTAAACCTGAGGGACGCCAGGAGAAACAGCTGCCTCCAAACATAAGTGGAAATTGAACTTAATACTCTAATCATCATAAATTGTAGTGATTATTTGTGTAAAACCGTAAGTGTGCGCTATGACTAAATGAGTCATTTACAGAATATCCTTTCAGTTATTAACTTGGCATAAATAGTAATCCCTGAAGATTAAGTTGAACACTAATCACTTTGAGCATTCAAGGACCTTTTGTAATCCCGAGTTTCTTATTTACATATGATAATTTCCCTGGTGGTAGCTGAGTAGGGCTGATCGTTGCTATGTAAGCAATAATGTATGACAAGGCAAGCTGGAACAAGGCATGGAGTTTCCCCCTCTTCTCCCAATTCCTCCCCTTCCTTCATTCCCAATTTGAGCTTAATTAAAACTCCTCAGAACTCAGCTCGGCTTAACTAGAGGGCCAAACAAGCCCTGAAATGCTGACGCCTCCTCCATTTCTGCCTGCTGGGTCAGCTCATTAAGGGTCTTGATTGTATAGCACATCCATGGTGGCCTGACCACAGGGTGGGGAGGGGGGTGCGAGCTTCAAGAGCAAAGAAGCAGAATACACCTCAGCAAGTAAATTAACAATTTGCCTGACTTTTTAAATGCATTTTAAAGATGGATTTTAATTTTTTAAGGTAATATGTGCACCTAGTTTCAAAATCAAATTTATCTTCCAGCAAAATGAGCAACTTTTGCCCCACCTCTCACTATCAGTCTATTTACCTTGTTAAAATCCATTTTCAGCTGAGTAGATTTGAAGATCTAATTGGCTTTATTCAGCAATTCATGAATTGAGCAACATCACATCTAGCAAGTAGAAAGGAGCTTTGAGGAGCTCTACAAAATTTAAGGCTTTTATAGCCAGAAGGGGGTATGGACAAGGAAGTCATTTTTAAAAAAGGGTTATTTCAACGTTTATTTATTTTTGGGACAGAGAGAGACAGAGCATGAACGGGGGAGGGGCAGAGAGAGAGGGAGACACAGAATCGGAAACAGGCTCCAGGCTCTGAGCCATCAGCCCAGAGCCCGACGCGGGGCTCGAACTCCCGGACCGCGAGATCGTGACCTGGCTGAAGTCGGATGCTTAACCGACTGCGCCACCCAGGCGCCCCAAAAAAGGGTTATTTCAGGCAACGTCACTTTCCTTTGGGGGAAGGGCAGGAGTCTACCAGGCAGATTAACTCCCTAGTGTTGACCAGGAATTTCTGACAGATTGGTTCCAAATTCCACTCCTGGGAGAGACAACAACCACAGTTAAGTTAGGTATTAACCCATTTAGCTGAAATGGGGCTTAGCATAGGTGACTCCCTTTGGGGTCTGTTTCTTTTTAACAACCCCATGCTTGTAAATAATATGTTTATACTGCTATTTACTTTTGAATTCTGCACACCAAAATTTCGACTTCATATTGTAGTGGAGGATTTAACCAATGTATGCACACCTCTCCCATTTCCCCTACCCTTTCATCCCAATATAGTTAGATCAATTTTGGATCAAATCACTCAGTATTGCATTATGACTATATAACTAGTGTTCACAACTAAGCCAAGTAAGGTCTGACTGTAATTATATTGCCTTTCTCTTAAAACCATTTGTTTCTCCTAGTACTTTTTTTCATTTGTCGATAGATCACTTTTTTTTTTTTGGTAGTTTTATGGTTTTATTAAATACGACATGCACATAAGCTGTCTGTTCATTTTCTTCGCTGCACAGCCTGGCATAGGGACTGGTGACTCTGAGGGCCAGCTGGGCTGCTCTTTCCACAATGGCTTTGCAGTTCTGGGGGGAGACATGGTGAGCAATCTGCACAGTGAGATTTGTTGCACATCAGCAGCACTTCAAGCTCCCTCACATTATGGACTAGTGTGAGAAGTAGGGGAGATGATTCATTTTTGGAAATACCAAATAAAAGCTGTGCTATCTAATTAACAATAGGTTTAACAACCTATTGGAAATATGTATGAACCCCCAGCCACAATGGAGTCCCAAACTCTTAGACACTTCCTTGTTCTTTCCCTCTCTGTTTTGCGGGCTTATTTTCATGGGCTTTGCAATAAGCATATGCCAGAGAACAAAGGGAGAAGAGACTGAAAGTCTCTGCATCACCTCCGGGAATGTGCATTTGTTCTAATCAGACTACTTTTTGCCTTATGTGGACATAGATGACATCAGGGTAAGGCTGTAACCTCTGTAGTACTCAGCCAATGAGGAACCAGGAGAGGGACTCAGGCTAAGAAATAAATTGTCTGCTGTAACTGGCCCAAGTGTGCCTGTTAGACACCTGCTCTTGCAAGAATGTTGATTAAAGCCTCACTTCACTGTGCTCTGAGACTCTGCGTCCCTCCTTTGGGTTGATGGGCTTATTTCTAACACTAGGAACTTCCGGAAGCCACTGGGCAACATGTGCTTTGTTTTCCTGTTGCTCCCCTAACCAATGCTGGGCATCAAGATCTGGCCCTTGATTTTTCTGCACACCCTATTGTCCATGCCTCTGGGTTTCCACCAGTTGTGCTTCATTCTGATAGATCAGTCTGACTGGTGCCAGATGAACTTCTTGGTCCTCTTTTTAACAACCTAGTGCTTCACCAGAGGTCTGAGGGCAGCCGTGATACCAAGTAGGAGATGGTTGCCACCTCCACAGGCAATGCCAAGGAAGAGCTAGATTTATCACCTTTTAAAAATGAATGCTCCAACAGATTCATCACCCACACCTATTAATAACTTTTCATATTCTCAAACAGTTGCAGAGCTATTTACTCTCTGAAGCCATCATTCTGTAGACACCCAGTACAATTCCCTAAGCTCCCATACAAACTCGGTGCTTTCCAGGCCAGTTCTGAGCTGTCATCCTGTGGCTGTGCTATGTCATCCAGCAACTTCTTTAGAAGAGGCACAAGTGAGGTAAACTTTCTGATTCATGAATATGATATGTCTATGTCTTTATTCCAGTCTAGCTGCCCAGTGGCCTCTACATTTCTCCCCAAGATATACCCAGTTCTGTAGTATGTTCATCCTAGGAAGGCTGACACCTCCAGGTCAGAAGACCCTATAATGGTCTTCTTGCTCAACTGTTTTCTGGAACATTTTACGCTGGGAGAACTCATCTTTTAGTTACATACTTTTTTTTTTTTAAATTGTTTAATTGTTATATGCTTAGGCCTTTTCTGTCCAAGGACATAGCCTGGGTTGAGGGGAAGAAGTCAAAAACTCAACGGCCTGAAATTGACTCTCCTTGGCCCATGAGAGTCTGGCAGTTGTCCAAGACAAAGAATGTAGGGTAGTATTCTCTTGGGCTGCCATCTGTCCAGCTGTTAGTGCCGCACCTCACTGTGGGCTACAAGTTGTGGTGCAAGGCTCACATGTTCTAACACCTGACCCTAAAGAATAAGGATTGGTCAGTCTCAGAGGGACGAAATGTCCATAAGAAATCAACACCATTTTTTCCTAAAAGGAGTCAAAGCAATTTGATATTCTTCTGACAAGGGAGAGGGAAGGGGCATCTAGGGTGCTGCTCAAATTAAGGAGAAATGGAAGGAAGAAAAAGATTTAAAAGGAAGATTTATGTAAAAAAGATTTCCATCTTTACCAGCCCTCTCCCTTGCCTCTGTGGCGGCTGGAAACGAGAGATTTGCATTTTGAGCTGCCTTTACAGGTTGGGGTGGCTGAGTCACCTACATGGGGCCAGTGGGCAGAAGACTGCTGAGGGGCTCCTGAAAAAGTCTTTTTTCAGACTTCTTTTTTCAGACAGACTTTTGCTTCTATCTGTCCTTCCTGCTTAGGACACTGTGAGGACCTAATACATACATAGAGCCATCATGTGATGATGGTGACAAAAAGCCCACCTGTAAGGGTGATGGAGCAAAGGATGGGAATGACCTTGATGAGCTGCCCCATCAGCCCTGAGATCACACTCTCCAGACTTCTTGTTAATTAGTAAATGTCCCGATGCAGCAAGCCACAGCAACTTGGATTTCCAGCCACTTGGAGCAGATAGCATGCCTAACTGATACCACCAGTCAGGGAGAGCCTCTTCCTACTACTGTATCTCTGCCATGATCCTCCATGTGACTTGGCTCAGTCCTGTCCACACACTGGGACTGTGGGCCACTCAGGGACTCAACATAAGGTTTCCCCTTACTGCCCGTCTGGCTCTGAGCTTATGCCCTGATAGGATAACAGCTTCCCTTTAGGACTGGAGTCCTGCCTTGATCTTACCGATTGTAGGCCCTAATTCTGTCAACACCACCATCAAATATGTTAGCAACTGATCCAACTCAAGGTGTCCAATTCCCTGCCTATCTGGCATCCAAATATGGTCTCTTGCCAGGTGTTCCATACTGTAGCCCATGATACCCTGCTAGAACTTTCCAAGGTCAGCTGCTTTCCTGAATGGCTAGTTACCTTCTACTGGGCACCAAGCTCCACCTGCCTGGCTGAACCACCTTCCTGACCTTTAGTGGAGTTTGCTGATCCTTCCTTTCTCAATCCTTGCCCAACCCCAAGGAGGTGTCTGGCTCCATGTCTTGTCCCCTGAGTAACACACGTGCCAAGTAGATGACATCTAGGCCATCTACATCCTCTACATTGTTGCTAGTCTGGATTTTAATCCCTTATTCTTAAAAGGGATTCTTATTCTTATAGTCTTTAATCCCATATTTAATTCCCTTTTATTCTTATAGAATTAAAAACTGCTTCTACTTTTTGAGGCAAATGGGGCATAAATGCTCACTAAAGGTTCATAAGAAAGTTGATAGAGTCAAAAAGTAGCAATGGTTCAGTCATGTTGATTTTGCTTAGCTAAAGAAAAAAGCGAAGAAGTATTTTCCATTTTTTAAGTTTTCCTCAGACTGTCTTAGATTTAGCTTAGACCTCAGACTGTCTTTAGCTTTTTCTTATCGATTAAGTCTTTAATATGAAAATTAAGTTAAAGCTATGCTATCAAGAATGTTGTTTCTTTTTCTTTTGGTAGGGGATGATTCTTTCAGTCTAGGCATTCAAAAGAATGCTTTTTTTTTTTTTATCAGTTTGATAAGTGGGAAGTTACCATGACAACCAGACCAAGGTCCCTAAGGCTGTTGTGGCTTTAGAAAGATGTGTTTCACAGTGGGGTGTATTGCCGGAGTTCACTACCCAGGCAGGTACCTCCAGCCTGTCCCTACTCTGCACATAAAGCAGAAAGAAGCAGGTGGAGCTGTGCAGACAGGAGGTCTCTCTCAGCCGTTGTAGTATGCACAGCAACTCCTGTTCTGTTTTCCCTTCCTCAGAAGGTATTTGTTGCTGCTGCAAATTCCAGCCACTATTCTGAGTGTATTACAAGCGTTAACTTGTCCAATGTTCACAAAACCTCTAAGGTAGGTACCATTATTATCCCCAGTTCACAGATGAGGGCACAAAAGCATGGGGAGGTGAAATAATTTGCTTGAGGTTTGGTAGCTAGAGCATGGCAGAGGTGGGACTCAGTCAGTATAAGCAGCTTGGGCTCTTAACATTATGCTGAAGTCTGAACATCACTCAGGGATGTAATAGGTGAATGTTTTCAGGAAACGTATAAGGTCCTGAGTAACACTGAAATGAATATATTTTATTTTTATTTTGAGAGAGAGAGAGAGCGTGCATGAGAGGGGGAGGAGCAGAGGAAGAGAGAATTTTTTTTAATATTTATTTTTGAAAGAGAGGAGGGGGAGGGAGGATGGGTGGGGAAGGGGCAGAGAGAGAAGGGGATTGAGGATCCTAAGTGGGCCCTGTGCTGACGGCAGAGAGCCCAATGCAGGGTTCAAACTCATGAACCATGAGATCATGACCTGAGCTGAAGTCAGATGCTCAACCAACTGAGGCACCCAGGCACCCCCGGAGACAGAGAATCTTAAGCAGGCTCCATGCCCAGTGCAGAGCCTAACTCGGGGCTTAATCTCATGACCATGAGATCAATATCTAAGCCAAAATCGAGAGTCAGATACTTAACCGAGCCACCCAAGCGCATTATTTTCTAAAAATTGGATTCTCAAGAGTAAAAACTTGATCAGTACTTGCAAAATGAGGGTGAAATGTCCATTAGAATAATACATCTTTACTTAAAAATAAGTTATTTGTGAATTGCTAGTGTTCAGATTAAAGAGCTAGAAGTGTGAAAAAGGAAGGAAAATATGAAAAATTTTCATACTGAAAAATTTCCTACTGAAAAATATGTCAGCATTTTCGATTCTGTGCTCTGTATGAACAAAAGCAACGGTGAGAGGCTTGTTCACCATTAAGAAGTCTGTGGAACTATGATTAATATTGTATAAGAATGTAGATATTCTGAAAAATGGAAAGAAGCAAGCATTTCAACAAGGGATAGTATCTGTGGGGAGGGTGGGAATGGAGATTTTCAGAGAAAAAAAGGAATGATGTTAACCGAAAACTCAAAGGATACCTCTAGGGGAGCCATCTTGAGTGCTGACTCCTTTCTCGTGAAAGAATTCATCTATCCTAGTGTATGATGTGAGGCATCAGGACAAATGAGTCTCTGCCTTAAGGCATTCATAAGTTAATGGAAAAAAAACAAAGGGGTAAAATAGGCAACTGCCACCCATTGTGATATGTGCCATCATAGAATTAGGTCAGAGTACTAAAGGGAATTCTGAAGGGGGGCCCTATATATAGTAGCCTGGGGCCAGAACCACATCTGGAGAGAAGGGATGCCTTGGCTGAATACTGAAGGTTGGAGAGAAGTTGGCCAGGCAAATATTATGGGGAAATGTTTCAGAATAGAAACACAATGTTCAGTGGCCTCAAGTGAAAGAGACTGTGATACCTCTTTTTTTTTTTTTAATGTTTATTTATTTTTGAAAGACAGAGAGAGAACAAGCAGGGGAGGAGCAAAGAGAGAGGGAGACAC
The DNA here is from genome assembly GCF_016509475.1 of Prionailurus bengalensis. Taxonomy (NCBI): domain Eukaryota; kingdom Metazoa; phylum Chordata; class Mammalia; order Carnivora; family Felidae; genus Prionailurus; species Prionailurus bengalensis. The sequence goes on along the minus strand of NC_057349.1, from coordinate 81,002,978 downwards.
AGAATCCACAGCAGGCTCCGGGCTCTGAGCCATGGGCACAGAGCCCGATGCAGGCAGGGCTCAAATCCATGAACCATGACATCATGACCTGAGCCACCCAGGCGACCCTTAGACTACAGTACCTCTTGAACTCCTGAGGTTCAAGACCGAGGATCCTTCCTTAGGGCTGGAGCAGAGGCTGTGAGGTGGACAGGGTGAGGTGGGCCAGGGAAACTGAGAAGGGTCAAGGTCATGGTGACAGGTATGTCCCTGGGGGGATATGGACCAATTGGCAGCCCCAGGGAGCCTTCGTCCAAGTCACTGTTGTGCGTTGCATTCTTCCTGCATCCCTGCTTTCCTATTCCCCTGCCATCCATTCCTGCAGAAATCGAAAGTCATAACATGTAGACTACTGTAACTGTCCCTGGCTTAAAACTCTTCAGTAGATTTCCCATGGCATTTACGATAAGATCTGAGACACCTATAGGCCTACAAATCCTTACCTCATCTGGCCACTGTTTTCCCCTTCAGCTCCATCCACACCCACTTCTTGCCAGGGGCATGTTCTCAACAACCTGCTCCCAGCTAACTCTTGCTCAGCTGGGACCTTTAGGTCTCAGCTTAAACTGTGCTTCCTAGGAGAATCCTTCCTTGATCCCAGTAGGCTCCTTTGTTACGTTTTTCTGGGGTTTTGGGGTTTCTTTTGTTTTGTTTTTTTTTTAGGTGGAATTCACCGAACAGAAAATTAACTTTTAAAGTATATAATTCAGTGGCATTTACTACATTCACAGTGTTGTGCAACCACCACCTCTGTCTAGTTTCAAAACATTTTCATCATCCCAAAAGAAAACCCTGTACCATTATCAGTCATTCTCTATTCTTCCCAACTCATGGCTGCAGGCAACCATCAATCTGTTTTCTGTCTGTATGGATTTACCTATTCTCAATATTTCATACAAAAAGATTTGTATGATATGTAATATTTTGTGCCTAGCTTCTGTTCAGCTCCTTTACATGATTAAGTAAATTTCCATTGTGTAGATACGATCATGTTTTCTTTCTCCATTCTTCCACTGATGGACATTTGGGTTTCCAATTTTTGGCTATTGTGAATAATGCTGCTACGGACACTTGTATACAAGTATTTGAGTACCTGCTTTCAATTCCTTTGGGTGTATATACCTAGGAGTGGAATTGCTGGTCATATGGTAATTTTATGCTTAACCTTTTGAGAAACTGTTAAACTGTTTCCCTCCATGGTTGTATGGTTTTGTTTTGTTTTTAATAATCCTATTCATCTGCCTATATCCTTTTCTTACCTACCTTACAAACTCTGTAAATGTCCTGACCATATCTGATTTATTTACCAGAAGCTAACAAAGTATGCACTCAAAAATATTTGTCCGCTGAACAAAGAAATGAGTGAATATGACAAAACTGATTCACGGTTTGAACAGATCACTCAGGGTACAGGTGATAGGTGGATTGGAGGGCCAGATGTGTGACAGAAACCAGCAGGGGCTGGCTGCATTGATCAGGAGCCTGATTGGACCCATAGATTCAATGAGAGACCTTCCTCCAAGTTGTCATCACCACCAGAGCACAGCCCAGTGCACTGCATTATACCTGTTCGTTTGCTTGATATCTTCCCCCATTTGCCCGTGAGTTCTTTAAAAAAAAAATTTAATGTTTATTTAATGTTTATTTTAAAAAAAATTTAATGTTTAATGTCTCTTTTACAGAGAGAGAGAGAGACAGAGCATGAGCGGGGGAGAGGTAGAGAGAGAGGGAGACACAGAATCTGAAACAGGCTCCAGGCTTCGAGCTGTCAGCACAGAGCCCAACGCAGGGCCTGAACTCATGGACAGCAAGATCATGACCTGAGCATAAGTCAGACACTCAACCGATTGAGCCACCCAGGCACCCCTGTCCATGAGTTTTTTAGGACAGCTACCACCAAGTTTTTCTGCACAGTAGATTCCCAACCAGTGTTTGATAAATGCATAAGTGAATACAAATGCAGAAACAGTAACTGTATGACCTTAGTGAGGCAAGATACATAACTTTTATTTATTTATTTATTTATTTTGAGAGGAAGGGCAGAGAGAGGGAGAGAGAGAAAGGAGGAGAGAGAATCCCAAGCAGGCTCTGTGCTGAACAGAGCCTGATGTGGGGCTCAATCTCACGACTGCTAGATCATGACCTAAGCTGATATCAGAAGCCGAATGCTTAACTGACTAAGCCACCCAGGCGCCCCAAGATACATAACTTACATTTAAGTCTTAGTTTCTTCAGTGGCAAAATGGAGGCAGTGATGGTCTCTGCTTCATAGGATTTCTGTGAAGAGTAAAAGAAATGAAGCCACCAGGGCTCCTGGCACTGGGCTGCCCATGGCAGGCCCTCACTAGTGGCATCATGCACTCTTTATGACTGCAGACATAATTAGAGCAAGTGACCTTCAGGTAAAGGAACAAGATTTCAGCCTAAACGACGAAAAACATTCTAATGTAAATTTTATGAGAGCAGGACCACATTCATGTTGTTCCCTTTGGTGTCTCCAGTGCCTGACACAGGGCCAAGACAAACTATCCACCAATTGTGTGGTGAGACTGATCAAAGGTAGAGTGGGCAGCCTATGAGGTGAAGAGCTGTTCATCACTGGAAGTAGACAAAAACTGTCCACCTGTCAGAGATGCCGGAGAGGAAAGCCTACTTTGGCAGGACAACAGTTGAGGTGGCCACAGAGATCCCTTGTAATTCTGGGATCGTTTATGTCCTTTGATTATCCTTATGAGACAGCAGACTCCTCCAAGGCATGAGTTGGGAACAGAGTAATACAAATATGTCTGTAGGGGTAGGGGCTATGGAACATAGTACTTTTCTCATCTTTCATGGGCAAATGAAAGCATTTTAAATGCTTCAGAACTGAAAATGATGAAAGAAACTGAAATTTGGAATTTTCTGAGGAGCCTGAGTTTAAGGATGAAGGAAAGCTTCCTAGAAAGTGAGGAGCCCAAATCTCAAAAATATATCTGTACTCCCACAGATATTTGGCTATTCACAGTAACCAAAGCATGGAAACACCTAAATGTCAACAACTGAATGAACAAAGAAAATGTGGAGAGAGAGAAAGGGAAAGAGAGAGAGTGTGTACAATAGAATATTATTTGGCCTTGAAAAAGAAGGAAATTCTGCCATTTGCAACAACATGGATAAACCTGAAGGACATAATGCTAAGCAAAATAAGCCAGACACAAATACTTCATCATCTCATTTACACGTGGAATCTAAAATAGTCAAACTCACAGAAATAGTAGGATGGTTGTTGCCAGGGCCTTAGGGGAGATGGGGAAAATAAAGAGACGTTAGTCAAAAGGTACAACTTTCAGGCAAGATGGGTAAATTCTGGAGATCTAATAATGTACAGCATGGTGACTGTAGTTAAGAATATGTATTGTATACTTAAAACTTGTGAAGAGGCTAGTTCTTAAGAGTTCTTACCACACCCAACACACACAAAAAAGGAAGATGACAACTATGTGATGATAGATATCTTAATTAGCTTGGGGCACCTGGGTGGCTCAGTCCATTAAGCATCCAACTTCCAGCTCAGGTCATGATCTCATGGCTCCTGAGTTCGAGTCCTGTGTCGGACTCTCTACTGTCAGTGCACAGCCCACTTCTGATCTTTTGTCTCCCTCTCTCTGTGCCCCTCCCTCATTCATTCTCTCTCTCTCTCTCTGTCTCAAAAATAAACATTATTTTATAAAAGGAAAAGACATTATTGATACTTGAAAAAATTAGCTTGATTGTGGTGATCATTTCACAATATACACATGTATTAAAACCTCAAATTGTACACCTTAAATATATACAATTTTTTTAATTTTTGAATTATGCCTCAAAAAAGTTGGTAAAAAAGCTAGGAGTCTAAGACTCAGATAATTGTGTTTTACTTAATGTACTTCTCTTTAGCAACTGCAAAAACTTTTGTATTTTCCAATTGGAAAATTCTAAACACTATTTTCACTGTGGTAAATACACATGACATGAAGTTTGCCATTTTAACCATTTTACCATTTTTAAGCGTACAGTTCAGTAGCATTAAGTACATCTGCATTGTTTTACAACGTTCCATTTCCAGAACTTTTTCATCATCCCAATCTAAATATTTTTAAATATTAATATGTCACCTAAGAACTCTGTTTAGAAGCTGGAGGTAAACTGTTGATTAGCAATTAGCTTTTTTAAAGAAAGGAAAACCAATAGAATGTCATTTTTCCAGTATCATCTCATGAAGTTGCTTTCCTATGAAATAAAGTAGCTGAGTTTCCTGAGTAGAAAAGGTGCTTTCAAGAGATTTTCTGTCTGTAAACTGATTTACATGTCATTTGTTTGAGGGTTCAGAAAGATTAAAAACCATATAGATTTCATGCATAGCAATCACAGTGGTCAATAAACACCCTCAAAACCTTCTATTCCAAGAGTCAATAATTGAAGCTTTCCAAGCATACTATGGTGCTACTACAGAAATGAAAATCACCAGCCTCAGATAATTTGGTTACTTGCTTTATTTGCACCTATTTGAACTACAGTTGCTTTCACAGCAGGAGTGTAATAACTCCACCTGCCCATATCAGAATCTCATAGATAAGACATGAAATCCATTAACAAGACATCATTTTTTGACCACAGAGGTAGTTTCTGTTTCTTCTCCAGCTGACCTTGCAGGGCATCCCCAAGCAGCTCTGTGTGCTGGGCTCCACTGGCGGGCATCAGTGCGGAGGTGGGCCTGGGCCTCACACATCACATAGTCACCCAGGGGCTCCACCAACACAGCCAGCGACAGTTCCTGACGACAATGCACAGCAGGCCCAATCAGACCGATTATAATCAGCTCATATTGCTTTATTTTACTTCCTTCTTTGATAGAAACAGAATCACCAAATTCAAAAGATTCCTGAGCAGCAAAGGTGAATGAAACAAATAGCTAATATCAGACACCATTTCAAAAGCAACTGCCTGGGTAAGCCTGTAATAGAATTTCCCAGTTTACAACTCTGAAGATGAAGAAGGCAAGTTACCATGGAAACAAATACTCCCTTTAAAGAGAGACAGGCTCCTCTCTTAGTCTGAGCTCTTTCCAGAAGGGAGGAGGGGAGAGAAGGGGAAAGGCAGGCCAAGGATCTTCAGCGAGAACAATGAAGTTTTCTTCTCATTATTGAAATACTACCTATGAAATTTGCTTCGAGGGTCAGCTCAAGACTGTTTCATTTTCTTGGCTGTACTATTTAAGAAAAAAACAAAAAACCTCAAGTCAGATATTTTAAGATGTGTAAGCAAAATGACATTGTATTGATCATTTCTTTAATTTTTTTCCTTTATTCAATTAATGACACATGTTGGTGACAAGTGAAAAACAATAGCAATACATGACATAAAAGGCAAAGAGGACTCACTTTTCCTGGTCTCCTTATTCCCAGCACACACTCTCTGAGGTAACACTCTGTTGGCTGTTTTTCTCTGCCTCTGCCTTGTTCATGGATATATACAGTAAAAAGATTATATACAAACAGAAACCCCAATTTAAAAATGGGAAAAGAACTTAAATAGCTATTTCTGCAAAGAAAATATACAAATGACCGGTAAGCGCATGAAAAGATACTCAACATTAATGATTAGGGAAATGAAAATGAAAATAAGATCTCATGGGACGCTCGGGTGGCTCAGTCAGTTAAGCATCCGGCTCCTGATTTCAGCTCAAGTCAGGATTTCAACTGGTGAGTTCAAGCCCCATCGGGCTCTGTGCTGACAGCATAGAGCCTGCTTGGGACTCTCTGTCTCCCTCTCTCTCTGCCCCTCCCCACTCGTACTCTCTCTCTCTCTCTCAAAAATAAACATTTTAAAAAATGCTTAAAATGAGATCTCACAATAAGATACCACTTTACACCTACTAGGGTGGCTGTTATAAAAAAATAAAAAACAAAATTCCAAAATAGCAAGTATTGTTGAATATGTGGAGAAATTGGAACTATTAGGCACTGCTGGTGGGAATGTAAAACAGTACAGTCACTCTGAAAAAACAGTATGGTACTTCCTCAAAAAACGTAAAACAATTACCATATGTTCCCCCAGATTCTACTTCTGGGTATATAACCAAAAGAGTTGAAAACAGGAATTTGAACAGATATTTGCACACCTACGTTCATAGCAACATTATTTACTATTGCGTTATTTTTTTTTTAATTGAAGTGTAGCTGATACACAATGTTACCTTAGTGTCAGGTGTACAACAGTGATTCGACAAGTCTGTACGTTATGCTACAATGGCATTGTTTACAACACTTGGGTAGAAGCAACCCCAAGTGTCCATTGACAAAGGAGTGGATAAATTGCGGTATACACATACAACGGAGTATTATTCACCCTTAAAAAGAAAGGAACTACTGACACATGCTACAATATGGTTGAACCTGTAAGACATTATGCTAAGCGATGTAAGCCAGTCATAAGAAGACAAATACAGTCATAAGAGGACAAATACTATATGATTCTACTTGTATGAGGTGCCTCAAAGAGTGAAACTAATAGAGACAGAAAGCAGAAGGGCAGTTGCCAGGGGCCAAGGGAGGGTAGGAGGAGGAAGTTAGTGTTAAAATGGGTACAGTTTCAGTTTGGGAAGGTGGAAAAGTTTTGGAGATGAATGGTGATGACGATTACACAACAGTGTGCATATACGTAATGCCATAGAACTGTCCACTTAAAAATGGTTAAAATGATGTGTGTCAATTATATTTTTTAAAAAGTCCAAAAAGTGGTTAAAATAGTAAATTCTGTTATGTTTATTTTAACACAATAACAATTGTTGTAGTTATGTGTCATGTACAGGGGTGTTTTTGTATATATAGTTGACCCTGGGATAACACAGGTTTCAACTATGCTGGTCCACTTATACGTGGATTTTTTTCAGTAAATACAGAACAGTACTATAAATGTATCTTCTCTTCTTATGATTTTCGGTTTTGTTTTTTTTTTTAGTTTATTTCTTTCTTTTCAGAGAGAGAGAGGGAGTGCATGTGCAAGCAGGAGGTGCAAAGAGAGAGAGGGAGAGAGAGAGAATCCCAAACAGGCTGTCACCTCAGAGCCCAACATGGGGCTCTAACTCACAAACCGTGAGATCATAACCTGAACCGAGATCACGAGTCGGACACTTAACTGAGCCACTCAGGCCCCTCTCTTCCTTATGATTTTCTTAATAACATTTTCTTTTCTCTAGCTTATTATAAGAAAATAGTATATAAAATATATATAACATATAAAGTATGTGTTAATCAACTGTCTTATCAGTAAGGTTTCCAGTCATCAGTAGGCTATTAGTAGTTAAGTAGTCAAGTTTTGGGGGAGTCAAAAATTGTATTTGGATTTTCAACTGTGTGGTGGGTAGAGTGGTGCCCCAGAACCCTGCAGTGTTCAAAGATCAACTGTATAGATGTCTTAGATAGATAGATGATAGGTAGATAGATAGATAGATAGATGGATGTACAGGGATTTCATTTTTGCTCTTATTAATTTTACTAAAAGAGAATTATACTACACATATATTCCTTATGTAACAAACCCCAAACCTTAAAGATATAAAGCAATCATTTAAGTCTGCTTAGAATTAGGGAGTGTATGAATCAGGAATTTAACCCAGGCACAGAAGGGACAGCCATCTCTTCTCCATGGTGTCTGAGGCCTCTGGAAAGACTCAAAGGCTGGAGCTTGGATCATCTGGAGGCTTCTTCACTTACATGTCTGGCAATTGACAGTCCTCACTTGGACTGTCAACTGGAGCATCTCCACATGGGCTGCTTCTTTGAACTTCCTCATAGCATTGAAGCTGAATTCAAGCGGTGGTGTCCCACGAAAGGAGACCAGAGGTATGTGGCATTTTTATAATCTAGCCTCAAAGGTCACATTGGGTCCTACTATATCCAGTTGGTTGAGGCCATTACAAAGATCTGTCCACGTTGAAGGGTAAGGGCTCAATGGTAGGAGTGTTAGGTCCTTTGTAAGAGGAGTCTGTGGGAGGGAAGATGTTGTTGTGGCCATCTTTGGCAAACACAGTTTGCCACAACTTTCATTAGTTTGCAGCTTGCTTTTACAGCATTTCAGTGGCATCCCCAAAAGTCAGTAAAGATGTCATTCTTCAGTTTTTCTCACTTATTTATAATTACAAAATTACTCTCAATTCCAAAAGTAATATAAATATAGTAACAAAACTTGGAAAACATGTAAGAGAAATTTATCCACAACCCCCCTCCATCAACCAATCACTGTAATTATTTTTAGTCTTTTTATTCCATAATTTTCTTATAATGTACACAGAGTTTTTTGTTCATTTTTATTTTCCCTTAGCATATAAGCCCCCAAATTCACATCTCAGTACTAAGTTATCTTCTTTATTTTTCTTGTGTGGACAAAGCAAAAATAAGAGTAGGGTACATGACGGGACAAAATCTTCAGCTCAGAACATTTGCTTAGCCTAATCTTACGTAAAACACATTGTGAAATATCACACCAAGGTTTCAAGTCCCCCATCTTCTTTAATGAACAGAAAGCTGAGACACACCGATTCTGGAAAAGTCATGGCTTGAGTGAGTTGTGCCTCAGGCCACAGTTACGTAAGGAGCAAGCTAGTGACTGGCCTGGGTGTGGAATGCCAGCACGCAAGCTTTCACTCACTTTTCTGCTCTGAAAGCTTGGCTTCAGGATTTCAACAAATACATGAATCTAGCATATTAAAGAGTGACAAAGCCCATATCTCCTAAACACTATTCCAAACTATCGCTCATTGTCACTGGCCTGCTGTGAAATAAGAAAAAAAATAAATAAAAATGTGGTGAGTTTTTCATAAAGCTAAATGTATTCAGGTTTTTAAAAGTTGAGCTTTTTTCTGGTATTTTTAAGTTTATTTATTTTGAGAGAGTGAGAGTGCGAGCAGGGGAGTGGCAGAAAGAGAGGGAGAGAAGGAGAGAGAGAATCCCAAGCAGGCTCCATGCTCAGCCTTACATGGGACTCGATCTCACCACAGCGAGATCACGACCGGAACCGCTATTGGGAGTCACATGCTTAACCAACTGAGCCACCCAGGCGCCCCAGGATCATTTTTTTTTTTAATGCCAACATTTATTTTCTTTTATGACATAATTCTGATCATAGATTTTCTTAGCATTTCCGGTCAGCAAAATAAAACTGGCAATTCTAAACTTAGTCACCCTTAAATTTAGTTTCAACTATTTTACTGCTCTGTGACATCCCACCTCTAGGAAACACTGATCTAGTCCAGACTGCCTCCTTACAAAGAACCTTAGAGTGTGATGTATGTGTCAAAAGGGATTACATTCCAAGGTAAGGGAAAGACTGGTTGACATGAGAAAGGGATCCAGAATGCTGAGCTGTGCCTGTGACAGTCCAGTTGTGTGCATCAAACAGGTCAGTTATGCTCAGAGCCTCTTACCTCAGCCATCAAGACCTGTCAATACTGCCACCTTCTCCCTGCAGGGTGAGGAGAGGTGAGAGCCTTAATTGCGCAAAGTGCAGAATGCTGTGTCAGTGCTGAGCATCTCATTGTGCTGTGTCCTGTCCTCCTTGGAGCTTTCCTTCACAAAGGCTGCTCAGCAGGTCCTGCAATGGCTGGTGGAAAAATGTGAGGAGAGATCTTCTAACATACCAAGTATTTCCCTGGGAGTTCTTAATTTCAATGAGAAGAATATTCTCTAATTAAAATGCTGCTGCAGATTTTTTTAAAAAACAAATTGCCATCTAATTTCCCTTTGATCTGCTTTTTCCATTTGGGTTGCAAGGTTTAACAGAATTTTCCCCAAATGCTTTGAGTCTGCAGTAACTTTATTCCATTCTTATTAAATTTCAAAGGACAAAATGTGAAGCCACTAGAACAATCTAAGCTTTTTACCACTTCACTTATGCAATAAGCATTTTCAGGGCATTCTACAATGTGCCTAACATTGCGTTAGGTGTTGGAGATACAAAGATGAATAAATACAACTTGGCCCTTGCCCTCACTTGGTTCAGTGTTTCCAGGACATGATCAAGCCATAAACATAACAGTTGTAATGCAATGTGGTGATGATAGAAATACCATCACACAGCCGTCATATAAAATCCCTTGCTGGAGCAAAATGGTGACTCTGGCTGAGCTGACACTTTTTTATTTTATTTTTAAAGATTTTATTTTTAAGTAATCTCTACACCCAACGTGGGGCTCGAACTCACAACCCCAAGACCAAGAGTCACATGTTCCTCTGACTGAGCCAGCCAGGCACCGCTGAACTGACACTTTAAATGAAACTTAAAGGAAAACTAAAATTCAGCCAAATGAGGGCATGAAGGCATCCCAGGCAGATGAGACAACATAAGCTTAGGTGCCGGAGTGGGAAATGGCATGGCCCCTGTTGAGTGTGTGCATTTGTGTAATGTATGTCCATGTATGTGTATGCATCTATGTATATGTGTAAGCCTTTGTGTGTGTGATTGTGTTTCCATGATAGGAAAGGGCTGGGGTAGGTATGGTCTGGGAGACTTAACTGAATGGCATGAGGATAAGCAAGTTAATCTGAAGCAAGGTAGCAGCATCCTGTATAATTTGTGAGTCTTAGAGAAAGATTCAAAGGTTTGCTTTAGACAACCTAGAAAGAAGACAAAACTGACTCCTACACAGATAAGTTTGACTTTAATGCATGTTTTGAACATACCTATTGGATTCTCTGTTAGAAACCAATGCTCATCCCTGGAATGAAGAATCCACGTTCTCTTGTAGAAATGATTCCCGGGGCCCTTGTCTTCTGGGGTCCAGTCCAGGGCTTCTCAAGCCTTGATATCCACCGAAAAATGGATCACCGGAGATCTTATTAAGACGCAGATTCTAATTCAGTGGCCCAGGATTCTGCATTTCTAACAAGCTCGCAGGTGATGCCAGTGCTGCTGTCCACGGAGCACACTTTGAGCAGCAAGGTCTAACGCCCTTGTTGCCACAGTCTTGATCACCTGCCCCCTAGACAGACCACAGGGGATTCACTGCCTTCAAATCAGTAGTTAATAGTGCAGAGTCTGCCAGAGGACTGTGTTTGGATCTTCCATGTCCCTGGGACATAGGGTCCCATCTAGCAGGAGTCCGGACCCTCAGGTTTGGCTCCACAGACCTAGAAGTGAAGGGTGGAAGTGGGGCAGAAGGAGGTAGAAATGGTGGTGTGGGGCTGGCACTTGCTCAGAAAATAGGCCCCAAATACCTCCTGTGACAGGAATTAAGATACTAAGGGGCACAGAAAAAGGAAGCAGGAGCTCAGGCAAGGGTCCGGGCAGAGCCTCAGAGTCGGGGGGGGGGGGGGTACTTATCACTGACTATGTGCCAGGGACCATATTTAAGCTTTACACAGCTGTCACATTTCATCTTCAGCCAAAGCCTGTGCAAAGCAGACTATAAATCCCTGCTAACAAATGAGGAACTTGAAGTGCAGAGCATTTCACTAAATCACCCAACCTCCCAGTGGGCGCACAGTGAAGCCAGAGTTCACACTCAGGTCTGCATGATCTGAAAGCCCAAGGCCTTCAGGTACCCTACACTGTCCACTGTCCTTTATGATGATGAATGAGATCCAGGCTCTGTGCTTGGGCCAGAGGTATCCTAGGGTAGGGCCTTTTGATACATATATATATTTTACATTTTATTTATTTATTTTGAGAGAGCATGAATGGGGGAGGGGCAGAGAGAGAGGGAAAGAGAGAATCCCAAGCAGGCTCCACACCAGCAGCACAGAGCTCGATGCAGGGATCGATCCCAGGAACCATGCAGTCGTGACCTGAGCTGAAACCAAGAGTCAGACGTTCAACTGACTGAGCTGCCAGGACGCCCCGGTTCTTTTGATGTTTGCTTCCAAAGCAAGTAATGTCAGCCATGAATAAAGGAAGGCCTAGGCCAGGAGGAAGCAGGTCAGAAGCTGGCATCTAAAGGAGACCTAGTATCTGGAATTGGACCACTCTTGGAAAAAGAGTCCTGGCTCTCTTGGTACCTCTGCCTCCATGTAGCCCAGCCAGGGGTAGAAGCCCTCATGATCTTGGCATGTGCACAGGTAGACAAACTGGTTGGTGGGCATCTTCAAGCCATCTTGAATAGAAACTTTGGCAGCAATGGAATATTTACCTGAAAAAAAGGAGACAGAGCACTGAAGGGGAAGACTATAATATGACAAAGGGTCTTGGACACAGTAAGTAATCAATAACTGGAAGCTGCTATTATAATTATTGCTGCTGTTGTGGGAGCTGTTTCTGTGCCTTGCTAGAGAACCAGCCAGTGAGCTACTAGCAACATCCCCAGGGATAATTCAATATAAAATATTCCCAGGAAACTAAAGCCTAAATGAGTCCACCCAAAAGGCCAACAAACCAGCTGAAGCTTCATAAAGTACCCTAGGGAGCCTGCACCTCACCATCACTAATATCGAGATACCAGGATGCTGTTGGCACGTGGTCACCACTCATGCCCACCTGTTCCTCCTTGACCTCATAGTTCAAAAATTGTGATTCTAGATTCCCAGAGCCTTCCTGTAGAATGAGCCTCAGACTGCAGTTGAAAGACCCACTCTTTTCCCTTGCTGACACACTCAGTCTCCTCATGTGTGAAATGGAGATGATCCCCCCTGTGCAGCCTACCACAGGACCAAGTGGGAGGAAGTGTGTGAAAGGAGGTAAAAGACTGCTGAGCCCTACACACGTAGAGGCAATGACATTACTCTGCCGACGTCTTGCCATTGTCTTCTGACTTGGAAACTTATTCTTTATTAAAATCTTATTACTGCATCTTCTGTGTTTCCTCTAAACTGCCTCAGATCCTTTGAGGAACCAGGAAGCGTTTTCTTCCATACATACCTCCATAAAATAAAAGCCTACATGGAACCTAAAAGCAAAATTACATGTATAGATCTAAATGCACCTGTTTGTGTATAGACACATGTATGTATGCACACAGTCACACAGATATTTATACAGATGTATATATAATAATGTAATATATATAATTTGTCCTCTGTACTAAACTCAATGGACCACCTATGAAAGCAGGTGAAGCATTTGCACAATTAGTTTAAAAGATTATTATTTAAAAACAGAAATAGCTTGGAGCAGATGACTGAAAATCATTCCTTGCTGCAACTCAAATGAAGGAAGCTGTCTGATTCTTGGAAATTTAGACATTCTTCTAGTAATTTAGCACAAAAATGGGCCTGACTCAATCTGCTCTTCACATTTTGGTAATTTAAAAGGACATAACGGAATTTTATTTTAATGGTAATTGCAAACTCATGCAGAAAATGTAAATGCACATTTCATGATTAGCTTACAGCATAAACTATGGCTTCTATTAATGTATTCCAATTTGTAATTCTTTTCACAGTATGAGATTTGAAAGCTGTGATTAAAATTAATTAGGTTAAGTAAAGTTTATCCCCCCTGAGCACTTCTACTGGGAAAAAGCAAGAGGAAAATGTGAACTACATCTGGCTCTGCAGGAAGCTGTGTCTTCACAAGAAGTCGGCTGACTTCTTGTCTCCCCACAGAGGTTGCATGCTGCTTATTTGGCATATCTCAAGCACCATGTATCTCCTCAAGGAGCTAACTGAACCACTAAACTATTCTGTGCTGCCTCACAAAAACCAGACTGTGACTACATCATCTTCAAATAGGGATATAAGGTAGATCCATCCATTGTTTAAACACAATAAGTCTTGGGGGGGGGGGGCGGGGAACGTACATCTGGTAAACCTAAGGTAATGCTGGCCACCCAGAATTCAGTACCATAATTGCTATGAAGGAGGTGCCAAATGAGGGAACAATAAAGATAATGACTAATTAACACCTGTACTGAGCTCTGAGCTCTCTGCTTTGCACATTGTCTTAAATATTACCTCAGTTGATCTCCTCAACAATCCTGACAAGGAATCCTTACTGTTCTCCCATTTCACAGATGAGGATACTGAATGTTAAGTGAGGTGCCCAGGATCAAAAAGTGCTGGAGATTAGACCCAGTTCTAATCCTATACTCTTAAGACTCAGCTCTATAGCTGCACAAAACAAAATAAAACAAAACTTTCAACCTATGTCTGGCCTATGTTTTCACAATAAGTTGAAATTCATTATTATCATATGATAGGAACTAAGGCAAAGGTTAACAGCTCCAGAATGGTGTCACACATCCCAATAAGTAAAGCATAAATTTGGACGGCCAAGACAAAACAAAGTGAAAAACTGACCAGGGACACTCTACTTCTACTTCTTCTTCTTCTGTTTTGTTTGTTTGTTTGTTTGTTTGTTTTATTTTGAGAGAGAGCGAGCAAGAGTGAGCACATTCATGTATGGACAGGGGAGGGGCAGAGAGAGAGAGGGAGAGAGAGAGAGTCCCAAGCGGGTTCCACACTGTCAGGACAGAGCCCAACTCGGGCTCAAACTCAACAGATCATGACCTGAGCCAAAATCAAGAGTCAGGCACTGAACTGAATGAACCACCCAGGTGCCCCAGCAACACTCTACTTCTTATTGAAGACACTGGTGAGAGTTCTCCAGTCTTCCTTTACTGTCCCTTTGCTTGATACCCAGCAACTTGTGCTGCCCCTGGCTCATGTCCTTTGGCACAGTGAAGTCCCAGTTCTAGTCCAAGCCCTGGGAATACAGACACGGACAACATACATCCTGTGTCTGAGCTAGCCTATGTCCTGAGTCATGATAGACCCTCATCTCCTGTGACTCATCCTACCTGGCTCTCCACACTGTCTGCCCTGACTGTATCCAGGGAGGACTAGCTGGTCCTATCTGTTAACTTGTGATGATGTGAATTAACATGCCATCAAGGAAGAAAAAAAAAATACCTCTCCCTGGGCATTTTAGTTTTTTTAAAAAACTTTTAAAATATTTATTTATTTATTTTTGAGAGAGACAGAGTGTGAGTGGGGGAGGGCCAGAGACAGAGGGAGACACAGAATCCGAAGCAGGCTCCAGGCTCTGAGCTGTCAGCATAGAGACTGATGCGGGACTCGAACTTATGAACCGTGAGATCATGACCTGAGCCGAGGTTGGATGCTTAACAAACTAAGCCACACAGGCACCCCTCTCCCTGGGTACTTTAAATGACACCTCTTCTAGTGTAGTGAAGAAAGAAGTAGCTTTCAAGGATGGAAAACTGGATTTCACTCATAGTTCTGCCAAGGACCTTGGATGACTAATCTCTTCTATGCCTTTAAAATGGGTGCTTTTTGTCTGCTAGCACTGATAGAAATTTCTGTGATGATGCCAATGTTCTAATTCCGTACTTTAAATAAGGTAGCCACTAGCCCATGTGGCCAATGGCTACTATATTGAACAAAGCAGGCATATGATCTCTTAAGCCTCTTTCCTCTCTAGAGCTCTATATAAAATAAAATCTAAAGGTGGGAACTTCTAGCTCATATGAGAGGAGATTAGTTGGAAAGGTGGGGGAGTAAGTAGGACCTAATAATGACCCTTATATCCTGCAACATGGAAGACCACAAGCTCCTAGAGACTAAAGGCAACACATCTTGCTTTTTAGGTGGACGGTGGTGTAAGAAGACTCTTCTATCCACAGTGGCGGTTGGGCCCAGTTACATGTTCACGGGTGGCCAGTTCCTACAGTCTATTTCTGGTATGATGTGGGCATGCTGAAATACCAAAAAATGAGCAGGGAGTAGCCTCCAGAACCAAACTAGCCTCTGCTTGCAGAGGCTCCCAATAATCTTGCTCTTCCTTCCTGCTGCCTGTGAGTGAGGAGTTAGTGAGCTCTCCTTACATCTGCCCGCCTATGAGGAGTACAGTGCCTGAAAATATCTTAGCTCTGCTGGCAAATAACATTCTATTAAATCTGTCCAGTAGCAGGACTAAACGAACCTGTGAACTCCTCTTTCCTAAAAATCCATTCAATTCAACAAACAGGGACAGCACTGAACCATGGCTGTGGAAAAATAAGATGTATGAGATATGGCCCCTGACCTGCAGGCAGGTGTGGTCTGGGGGATGACTGCAAATTCACTGTCCTGTGCCATAGGTTAGAGGGAGCAAGCTATCACGGGAAGTTTCTAAACCAGCTTAGATTTTTATATTTGTAAACGTTTCCCTCGTGAGCATATACAACACTTGATAAGTTTCAAAAATTAGCTAAAAGGATGTTTACAGACTATTAACTCTTAGGAAGGCTTTTTGAACCTGTTATTTCAATATATCTCCCAAATTTTGTCTTTCGGGGACTTGGTACTTTCTGGGGTAAAACTCTGCTTTCATTGTTGCTGAAGAAAAAACCACCCACAGAGGACAAGGCCATGTGAGTATTGTTTGATATTCTTAAGTCCCATACTCTGAAACCAAGGAGTCTCCAAAGATAAAGAATATTTCCCTAAAATTCAGGAATTAAATGAAGGACTGATTTTGTTTACATGATACTTAAATTAAAAAGAACAAACAGCATGTGCTTAGAAGTTAGAGAACATGGTTGGGGGGTTACTGTCCTCCAGGCAAGGAGCAGAATTGACTCCATGTTAAACAGCGAGAGTATACTTGTTCTCAGATGTCCCCTCTCCACACAAAAATGTCCATTTCTGTCTTCTAGAACCATAGAAATTGGAGGTAAAGGCGATCTTTTTTTTTTTTTTGACATCTATTCATTTTTGAGAGACAGAATGCAAGTGGGGCAGGGTCAGAGAAAAAGTGAGACACAGAATCCTAAGCAGGCTCCAGGCTCTGAGCTGTCAGCACAGAGCCTGAAGTGGGGCTTGAACCCACAAACCGTGAGATCGTGACCTGAGCTGAAGATAGACACTTAAAGACTGAGCCACCCAGGTGCCCCAGAGGTAAAGGTGATCTTGGGGAATATTTTGTCCAGCCTCTCCATGTCATGGCAAGAAAACAAGTTGAGAGATTCACATGGACTCTGAACAGGAACTCCTGGCTCTGCCCTGCCTTCTAATCAAATAGACTAATTCTATTTAATAGAAACCCCTTCCAATAAACCCTTCCCAGAACAGGCAATACTCAGGGGTGGGAGAAGCTTCCGCAATCCCTGAACGCTGCTTTTTGGGTCTGGCATTCCCATCTCCCGGTCAGCAGAGCCAGACTGACTTAGGGAAGGAAGTAATGGTTACAGTTTCCAGCTTTGAGGTCAGACATCACATATTCACAACTTCACAGAACTGGCAACTCTGAACAAATTACCTCACGAAGCTTGAGTTTCCTTTTTAAATAATTGAACCAATTCATAATGCTTTTGTGAGGAACAAATGCAGCAGTTAAGCCTTTACAAAGATTAAGCAATCCATAAATGTTAACTGATTTTATATTAATATTATTATCAAGAGGTGACTATTCTGAATTTGTACGATGAATCTGGGGGATTTAGCAATTGGGAGACCCTGGTTCTGACGAGATACGGGGTCTTTGGGGCATTACTTCACCTCTCCCTGCCTCAGCTTCCTTGTGCGATGGGGCCTCACTGATCTCTCACTGATCTCTCAGGATTGCTTTGGGGGTTAAATGATAAAGAGTATGTAAATGAGACATTAATTCTTGTATCCAGTAGATGCTGGAGAGCTGTTTATCTGTATTTCAGCAAGTCATGGCAAGAGTCCTCTAAGGAGAATCAGAAGATCCTGTGACAGGACAAGAAAGCTAGCGACCTGTGTCTGGGCTTCTCCATCCTGCATGGCCACGCTCTTCTGAGACACCCTGAGGACCGTGTATTTTAGGAGGAGAACTGTGCTTCCTCCTCATACCTTGACAACTTTCCCAGCAAATGTCTTCCTAAACTTCAGTTCATGTGGGGACTTCAGGAAAGGATCTGTCTTGTGTGTCCAGCTTTTCTTATCTAATGCCGCTCATGAGATATAAACTCCCTATGCTTGGGCTACAGCTCTTCCAGAGAAAGGGTCCAGATCCACCCAGACCTGCATGCACTCTAGGGCATAGGAGTGATGATACATTATGTATTAATTTCCCACCCCTTTAGATTATCATTTTTTTGCAAATGCCCTGCAATATGCATGATATATTAATATAGTTACACACACAAATATTCATAGTGAGTGCATGCTGAAAATGAGTTTACAGATGGGGCGGACAATCAAGTAATTTGGGAGATTTCTGCCCTAGAGGTCAGCCAGGGACACAGGATTCACTCACAGCTACAGCCAGCCCCATGGAGAACGAGAGGTAGGGGGACTGAGCCTAGAGGAGCCCTGAAAGGTTTGAAGAATCTCAGATCCTGGGAGGATTTCAGAGATCAAATGGGCTGAGCCAGGCAGAAAGTTGTTCTGAGAATGCCCCCTCCCTTCCAGGTCACACATGAATGCCCAGGCCCAGGCCCCCAGGCTGGGGAAGACAAGCAGAGTCCTTGGTGTCCACTTAGGGGGCCACCACTACATATAAACTCAGTATGTCCTGTCTGTTGCCAACCCACCTCAGAGTGTATGTTGTCTTCTAAATGAAGTGTTGTCCCGGTAAATGGGTGGCTGTGAATGGCAGGGGTAGCCCTTGACTCTTTTTATTGTGAGCTCTTTCCATGAGCACATCCTGGACTGGATCTTTCCCACTTTTTTCGGTTTAATTTTCTGTTTTAGCACTACCAAGGAAGAGGGGTCTCCACTTCCTGGGGAATAAGAGGAGGTTGGCTGGTTGGTTTTACTGAAGGGTGGGGCATGGGCATCGGGGTTTGCAAAGGCAGAATCCAGGTAGTGGGGGAGCAAGATGTCAGGGGAGAACATCATGCAGTTTATAAAGGGGTGTAAACCTCACAGCCACTAAACCTGGGTATTGTTAATTTCCACTTTTCTGAGAGGAAATAGAAGGTTTAAGCCACTTCTCCAAAGCTATACAATAAGCTAGTGACTCAAATGAGCCTTTAGACTCCCAGGCTGGTCTTTTGGCTCTACCTTGAATCTCATAGTGTTGCAGTACTTTAGGGGCACGATGGGATCAAATTAAATTAAATTAAATTAGGGGATTAGCTTGCAAAGCTGTGAACAAAATTTCCTTAAGGAAGATGTTAGTTCTTGGTAGTAACTGCCCAGCTGGGTCTGACTGTGGGGTCCAGGTTCCTCCCCAGACCGAGTCTGGCTTTTTTTAGCCACTAGGTGGCAGTACAAGCACAGCCTTCCAGAGGCCAATTTCCATCCACTACTGTGGCAGTGACAAGCCAGGGGTTTCCTAACTAGGCTGGGCTTAGTCAACCCACAACTCCAGTGTCGCAGTATCAGTTTCAGTGTGTTTGGTTATCTGGAGTTTTCTCTGAGCTCTCCAACCTTACCAGAGGCTGCATAGTTTTGCTGGGGAGATACCAGCTGCGGGACTTTCTACTGAATAAAGTACAGTGAATGAGGGAAAAGCTTAACTGGACTCCCCACACTCTGAATACCAAGTTGCTGCCATCCCTGTGAGTAGGCAGAGCTCCCTGGGGTCCTAGGAGGAGACATCCCGGGTCTCCTGCATCCTCAGGCTGCTTAACGTCCCAGTCACTTTCAGTGATGTGACCTGCTACGGAGAAAGGACTGTTCAAAGGGAATCGGAGACTCAGAAGTGGAGATTTACCAGGAGCAAATTTCTTCCAAAACAGTATGTGCAGTATTCACATGCCGAAGAAAGGCATCTTTGGGGGTGAAGCAGCCTGACTGTCTCTAGAAAGGAGCACCCTGCACCGAAATTGATTACATGATTAATATTTGTTAATGCATATTAAGCACACAGTAAGTACTGTATTACACACTTAACACAGATCACCTCATTTAGTCAGACTGTGACTGAGAGGTATACACTATTACTCTCCTGATCTTCAGGACGCTGAGGGTTAGACAGGTGAGGTGATTTGTCCACGCCCTAGAATTAGATCTCTCTGATTGAAAGCCTATACTTTGTCTCACTATATTTGTGTTTAGCACCTCCTTTCACAGTGCATGGTGTCTCATCCTACCTCTGCCACAGAAGAGGGGGCACGCAGATAGGGCCCCATGTTCTATTGCAGAATTCTTTGGTGAGTAAGAGCAAGATGCCAAGATGGAGGGTCTGGGTTGGTGCCGCCCTCACACAGCAACCTGGGACCAGCATGAAGATCCTGCAGGCCTGTCTCAGCAGAAGTTTGCCTAGATGGGCTCATCCTGAAGGCCAGAGAGGCTTGACATTGATCCTCTTTGATCCTGACAAGCAAAGGAAGACCAAAGGAGTCCAGATGATCAGGCAGGTAGCTCAGCAACACAGCCAGCATATGTGAAGGGATTCCTAGGTAGTCGTCTGGATACACGCTTCTTACTTTTATCAAATCTGGTTTGATCAAGTGCAATTGTTGCTTCTCTTTTGTGCCTCTCGATGGAAATCCTTAGGTCTCAGGGTCAATTTGGAGATAAGATAGTGCAGCCCAAGGATCTTGATTTCACTCAAGGAAACAATCCTGGAATTGCAAATTGTCCTCTAGGTTTATTTCCCAAATGCTGTCCATGATGACACTTTCCTTGGTTGGCATCAAAATGAAGACAAAAGGACAATGTGGTCAGTTTTCCGTAAAGCTACATTTGTTAGGTTTAGAGAACAATCCCCAATGTTTAGATTCCATCTTTCCTATTTCTTTATAGTTAAAATGTTTCTCTCAGGAAAGAGTGGAAGTTGATTTATATCTTAATCATGTTCCCTGTAAAAACAAAAACTTGACAAGCCTATGTAGTGTTCCCCTTTTTCTTTTTAAAAAAATTCTACAGATTAATATCTGGGAACCCCAGCTCTGGGTAGTTCTCAAACTTCCTTCACCTGAGCACGCAGGGAGTGTTTCAAATACTGCCATCTAGTGGTCATCCTAGCACACACTCACAGACTCTAAGAAGGTAAAGGGTAAGCATGTGAACACATGGGGTGGGTGTGTGTGTTCAATTAGGTGCCGACAAGCGGAGATGTGTTAGCATGGAAAAATGCAGGTTTTGAAAACTGTGTAGAAATATTCGGAGCGAACAGACCTCCTACTCCAAAACCATGTGGGCAGAATTGAAAGCAGGTGCGTGGGATTAGCACTCTGTATTTTTTCCAACTTCCACCAGTGAAAGGGCAGCAGCACAAAAACATTCATGCTCAGGAGTGCTATCAGCTAATAGGACATGAGAAGTTGTAGAGGAAAAGCTTTCAAGACTAAACTTGAACCAAATGTGTTCACAACATAACTCATACCTTTTGAACAACAGAGGCATCTTTTCAAACTCCAGGAAGACCCATCAACCTTTCAAAAATGGGTAAATATGTATTTCTGCAAGAACCCAGTGCCCTTAGGGGAGGGAAGATGTGCGTTTGCAAATACCAGACAGTCTTCATCTTTCGAGTGACCTGCATCGAGACCTGGCCCCACCAGCCACTGGTATATCCCACTTCTGTCCTCTGTGGCCACTGGAGCTTCTGGAGCTCTCTGTCCTCAGCCTCCCATTGACTTCTCCTCCAAACTTCCTGCTTAAATATTAGATAAACTGGACTCCCTTTCATACTGCGAGAGAGAGAGAGAGAGAGAGAGAAGGGGAAAGGGGAGAAATGCAAAAAGCCCCAAGTTTAAGTTAGACGGATAATGGCTATTGGATCCTTAGAAGGCCTGCATCTGCACAGTCCTTCTGAAACCAGAAGGCCTCCTGTAGAAAAGGCTTTAAACCATATGGTACTCTGTAACTCACCTGAGTTGCTCTGAAATGAGTCAGGGAAATTCAGGTTCTCACACTGGTGCATGAGCAGGCATCTGTAACTTGCTAACAGGTATATTCTGAAGGGTCACATGTGTATCTGCACTATTTGAAATTTGAAATGCATTTACACATAAAACCAATAAGCTACAGTGCTTAGGCTCCCAGCCTGGCTCAGGAAACCCATTTAACCTATTCTGTGGTTCTGAGCTGCACTTCAGACCTCCCTGAAGCCCCCTGAGCTTTCCCTGAGTGGGGCACATGGGTGGGGATGGGGAGGTTCTGCTGAGACTTGATCATTGATTCTTTTAATAATTCTCAGTAGAAATTCTAGGCACATCAGAAGAGTACCCGGAGGTGGGGGGGGGGGTGGACTAGAAATAAAGAAATAAATGTGAATATAATTAATCACGTTTGCCAAGGGGAATGTGTTCAAAGAAATCTTCAAGAAGACAGCAGCCAATAGCTAAAGGAGGAAACTGCAAGGATACAGACAGAATTATTAAGGTGCCCTTGCTCTTTCTGGCTCTGGACAACCAGGCTTGCTGTTGCTCCTTTCAGTTTCCTCCTTGACGGTCTGCCTGTCAGGCAGTGCGCTCCAGGACAGCTCTGTGCCCCTTGGGTCTGGCTCATAGTAGGTGTTCAATAAGCATCTGATGGACTGAACTGCCAACAGCAGGCATAATCTATTTCTTCTGTTCATTCTATGTATATAGTAAGTGCCTGCTGTGACGTAGGTGTGTGCTAGGTAATGGGATCAACACAGAGCAGGGGAGATTGGGTTCCTGCTTTTATATGGGCCCACCAAAGATGTCTTCATCCTGACCCCTGCAAGTATGTTGTTACCTTAAATGAAGGAAGGGACTTGGCAGAAGTAACAAAGTGAAGGATCTTAAGATAGGGAGATTATTCTGAATTATCTAGGTGGGCCCAATGTAATCAGAAAGGTCCTTATGAGAGGTCACAGAAATACAGGACCAGGAGCCAAGGAACCTAGGCAACTTTTAGGAGCTGAAAAGGCAGCAAACTGATTCTCCCCCAGAGCCTCCAAGAGGAGCACAGCCCTGCTGACTCATTGAGTTTAGCCTAGTGACACTGATTTCGGACTTCTGACCTCCCACACTGAAAGATAATAAATTTCATTGTGCTTAAAGCCACTCAGCATATGGTAATTTATAACAGCAACAATAGGAAATGCATATAGCTGTATTTAGCTGAATATAGTTGTAGCTTATTAAACATTTTGCATAATGTTTAACAGGCATGAAAAAAGTAATCCTAATAAATTGTGATAATAGAGGGAAGTATAGAGTGTTGTTTAGCTCATTCACCTTATTATCTTTTTAGATTGGCTTAATAATTCATCCTTCTCATTGCCAAACAGAGGACCTGTGTGTGGCTGTACCTTTCTGGAGTAGCAAGAATTCACACTTTGTAGCTTCTGATATCAAGTCCTGAAGCCTCAAATGCTTGTAAAAATATTTGGTGGATGAATCCCTTCCTATGACAACAACTTTCACATAGGAGGAATACTATTCCTTAACTGACACTAAAGTTCAACCTGGTTTTCTGGTCACAGCACCCTTAAAAATAGAGAGGAGATATTTGCATTCCATTTCTCCAGTGGGGAAACTGAGGCAAGGCTCTGATAAAGTTTGCTTTGCCACTCACCACAAGAATAAGAGCTCAAGGGGCTCTGGGATACCTCAGTCGGTAGAACATGTGACTCTTGATCTTGGGGTTGTAAGTTTGACCCAACATTGGGTGTAGAGATTACTTAACAACAAAATCTTCAAAAAAAAAAAAAAAAAGAATATGGGCTCAACTCTTTTGACACTTCAACCAAGGGCTTTCCCTTGGCAATTGGTTGCTGTTTCCCAAGGCATTAAGAAAGAGAAAGGCATTAAACACACAGCATGAAGGATATGCTCAGCTTGCTACCAGGAGAGGAGAGGACTTCTGGAGAAAGACTAATAATCAGAACCTATGGAATAAGAAAGCCTCCAGTTTTTAAATTAAAACTTGGGGGAAATTTTGACAACTGGAAGAGTTTCATTTTGAAACTCATTTAACCCAAAAAGTCAAAACGAAACTCCAGGGGCGTGAACCCACAACAATCAAAATAAAAACAAGTTTTCATAAACCCTTTGCAAAGCTAAATATAGATTTTTCAGATCCACTCACCCCCAAATTCATGACTTTAGAACTATTTCAAACATTATTTTAAAAAAGTGTATCAATCAAAAGTAGTTTTGTGTGGGAGGTGGAGTAAAGCTGGGCGTGTATGTATGTATGCATGTGTGTGGAGGGGAGTATTTCTCTGTTTTGCACCCCCCGCCCCCCACCAAACTGTCAAGATGTTTTTAAATACCATTTGTGGTCACCTACACTGGTAATATTTTCTAATTGTGGTCAAAAGAAGCTGACTAAAGGTTTGTGTGTTTGCTCCAAGAGGAAACTGTCAAATATGGGTGCCTTAGCGTGCCTGCAGTCATTTTATTTCTGACCTGGTTTGCAGGTGCATTTGTATGAACCTCTTTCTGTGTGCCGACCAAAGGGAGAGCGGAATTAAAATTGGAAACCTAAATCCTCCAGCTGCAGCAGGAAACACTGCATAAGGCCCTGTCCTTTTTCTGCTTTGCCAACTTCCCCCTGTGCCCGGGAGGAGGAGGAAGAGGGAGGGGGGGTGACAAGTCGGCCGGGAGTCACCTGTGGCCTGAGGGTTACCCCGGAAAGATGGCCTCTCAGGCTCCTCCACGTGTGGTGAGGGCTTTGAACTAGGATGTTTGAACTGCTGAGCAATTTCTTATTAAGACGTGAACACCAGAGTGTCAGCTGGAGCTTTAGGCTTTTATTTGTGGCAGGCTGTTTTCCTGCCACGGTTGTTGTGGTTTACCGTCTACCTGAGTGTTCAAAACTGCTTTGCAGAATCCAGTGGCTTTGCTTCAGATTTGGTACCTCTCATGCTCGCCCAGCCTTGCCCCAGGGACACGTCCTGCTCTGGTTCTCCTCCAAGGCCACATGTGCTCGCAGGGGAGGAGAGTCACCTAGTGGACAGGCACCAACATTATCAGACCTTTAGCATAGTGTGTATTTCCAGGAATGGTAATTTAGGGAAAAACTGAGTTAGGTCTCCAGACCGCTGTGCAAAAGATGATTTCCCAAAACGGACAATGAAAGTCAGTCATAAAACCATGTGGTCCAAGAAAGGAATTGTTAAATCAAAAGGCTTAGAATTTTTTGTCCTATGCCTACGAATTTATGCTAAGGAAAGAATCATAAATGTGTGAAAATTTTACAAAAATTTAAGTCACAAGGATGTTTATTAGGAGCTTATCATAGCAAAAACCCGGAAAAAATCTAAATAGCAAAGAGGTTACTGATTGAATAAATTATGTTATAATCATGTTATGTTGCCAAAATCAATGGCTAACATTTATTGAATGCTTACCATGTTCTAGGCATTGTGCTAATTGCTTTATGTGTGTAAATACATTTTTTTAAGTTTATTTTGAGAGAGAGCGTGAACACAAGTGGGGGAGGGCAGAAAGAAAAGGAGAGAGAATCCCAAGCAGGCTACGCACTGTCAGCACAGAGCCAGATTCGGGGCTTGATGTCATGAGCAGTGAGATCATGACATGAGCCAAAACCAAGAGTCGGATGCTTAACCGACTCAGCCACTCAGGCACCCCTATTACATTTAATCCTTAAAACACCCCAGGAATTTACACTCAGAAAGGTAAACTTTCTTATCCATGAACATAGTGCTCATATAGTGAGATAGATAGTGGCCCCCTGCAATTCATGTCCACTCAGAACCTCAGAAAGTGACCTTATTTAGAAATAGGGATTTTGCAGAGGTAATTAATTAAGGATCGCAAGATGAAGTTATACTGGATTCATCAATGACTGGTATCCTTGTGTGAGAAAGGAGAGAGTTTAGACATGTAGAGACACAGGGTAGAAGTCTACATGAACATGGAGGCAGAGACTGGAGGAATCAGCTCTATGAGCCGAGGAATGCCAAGGGTTGCCGGCAGCTGCCAGAAACTAGGAAAGAGAGGTATGAAACAGATTCTCCCTCAGAGCTCCAGAAGGAACCAACCTTGCTTACACTTTGATTTTAGACTTCTGGACTCCTGAACTGTGAGAGAATAAATTTCTGTTACCCAGTTTGTGGTAATTTGTTATGGCAGCCACAGGAAATGAATACAGATAGTGAGTAGTACACAGGGGATTTGAACCCAGGCTGACTCCAGGACCAGAGCTCTTCCATTGTGCTATGTAGCCTCGAAAAGCAGGGCTTAAAATTGTATACATAATGTCATATTTGTGTAAGGAATTTGAATATGTGCATGGAAAAGAACTGGAAGAATATACAGCAAAATGCTTATTTCTGGGTAGAAAGAATCCAGATGGATTTTAATTTCCTTCTTTTTGCTTATCTGCTTTTTCTTTTTTCAGCATTGAAGTGCAGTACTTTTCATATACACACTAAAGTATGTAAGAGTAAAGGGGCATCATCGTGTTGCAACTTACTCGCAAATGGTTCAGCCAAAAACTAATAAATATGTATAGATGCAGAGAGAATATGATAGAGCAACTGTGGGAAAATGTTAACCATTGGAGAATCTGGGTAAAGTGTGTATGGGAATTCTTTGCACTATTCTTACAACTTTTCAGAAATTCTGAAATTATTTCAAAATTTAAAAATTACCCTTCCCCCCAAAAAGAGAGTCCTAACATGGAAGATACTCAAAGCTGAAACAGAAAAAAACTTTATACACATAAATGTCAAGACACTGCCAATTTGTATATTCTAAGAATCAGAAAATTTTGAGGGATAAAAATAAGTACTTGCATTACTGCAAAGATGACTCTCAAAGGAAAAACAAATGCAGAGAGACAGAGACAGAGAGCTAAAGAGATAGAGAAAGAAGTGATAGAAGAAAACAATACCAAAAAGAAGTCCCTGGCCAATGATCACTGTAGGGCAAGGACACAGCTCTCCAGTGCCATTTTTTTGCACATACTTGACATGCAGTGATTTCGGGCTAGCTGACAGGAAGTTGGAAGAGGAGGGATCCCTGACTTGCACGGAAGGAGCGAGGCCCACAGCGCCTTTATAGCCCCCTCAAGTTCTGGTGGCGGCTTTGAGTCACTGGTTACTCATTCCCCAGAGGGTGGACGTTAATGATAACTATACGGATTACATTTTAAAAATAATATGGATCGACAAGCTAGAAAAGGATTTCATAGCCTTTTGAAAATGTGAAATTATTACCAGGCCACTTGATATTTTTGTTTTAGGAGGACAGAAATTTTAAATTTGTGCCAATTTTAAAGCTCACTTCCAACCAACGTCTCTAGTTTACCATCTGGACAAATACAGGGAACAGTATGGCCATAATTTGGACTTATCTGAAAGAAAAGAAAGTCACACTACTAAATTGCATTATTTCAGACGATCCATTTCTCTATCGTTAATTTCTTTAAAAATCTGCGACCACTACAAAAAATAACCCAGGGTCACTGGCATGGTTTTACGTGTGTACAAGATATCGTGTCCCCGAGCCAGTTCTCATCCATTTGAAGGCACTGCTTGTTCCTTTCCTTCCAAGGTTGGTGAGGGGCAGGGCTGGAGTGAATGGGCCTTGCTTGGGAGTAGCCTCTCCTCTCCAAATGCACAGATAAATATATGGTTTGGCAAAAGCATACTGAATAGATTTTGTGAGCTCTAATTGAGTCAAAGAATAATAGGTCCATTTTTACTCCATTTTCAAGTTGTTTCACGTTCAACATTCCTTCGTCACAAAGGTTTGCTAATTGTTCCAATTTTCAGTGCCAAGTAATTTGTGCAGAGTAATTCCATAAATGTTTTCATTTCTGGGTTCCTGCGAAGGAATTCTCTTGCACAAAGCCTCTAAGTAGCCACTTGGAGGGAAAGGGTCCCACAGAGAGCATGGGTAGAGGCGGGACTCAGTCCTGCTGTCACGTGCACACACTCCGAATGTCCCTGGAGGTACAGAGTAGCACAATGATGTACTGGCTGCCCAGGATGCCACCCACGGATCATTTAAATAGAATTACCAGCCAGTGGGAGGGTGTCTGGGTAGGAGGTTTGTTGTGTGTATGTATTTTTTTCCTAATATATTTTAAAACTAGTTTGAAGTACAAATGGGATGATTCCCTTTTTAGCCTTCCCTTTATGGAAAGAAAAGCAGCTTCTTGGTAAAATTCCAAATCATCAGCCCCACCTCCACTCAAAGTTCTTTGAACCTTTTTCTACCAGTTTTATCAATCCTCTCTGCTCCAAGCCATTATCACAGTGTACAAAGAATGTGTCCTGTTGAGTCCCAAACCGTCCTTTTAAAGTGAAATATCCTGCCAAAGCCTGGCCTGGCTGTGGCATTTTTGACTTCTGTTCTTATTTCCTGGGTGACACCAATAGTGTTTACAAACTTATGCATACAACATGACCTAGTGATGATAAAGAACCCCGAGCCTAAGAGAGTTTTTATTTTATTGTTGAACTTTGTTTATTTATCTATCTACACAACCTCTACACCCAATGTGGGGTTTGAACTCACGACCCTGAGATCAAGAGTCACATGCTTTTCCAACTGAGTCAGGCAGGCACCCCTAAGAGAGTTTTTAAATCATTTAGGTCGGCCAGCATTCACGGTATCTGAGGAATTGGTGACATTGATTAGGACGCTGCATCCATCCTGGACCACCAGACTCAATTCTAAGGGGAAGACTGAAGCCATACACTAATGAGTTTTTATTTGACCCAATGACAAAGCTAAAACATTCCTTCTGGAAATGTTCCTAAAACAGGGCTTTCCTTGTTGAAACGGCTAATGTTTTTGTGAGCTTGGTCAAGACTGTACTTTTATGTTTGAGCTCAGTGCACTTGATTCTATGGACAATCTCGGGTCTGTGTTCTTCTATCCTACCTTATGAAAGAGGTAGGAACCAGGTTCTTGCAATTCTAATAACACGCAACGATTATGTACATTGTGTCTGATGAGTTGTAATTTTTCCATGTCGAGGAGAAGAAATCTAGAGTCAGAAAGATGGTTTTCTTGAAGGTTTACACACTGAGTTCATGATGCTTGAGCCAAAGTTCTAAAGGGCTATTCATTCCTTCGGGCCCTCACATAGCAGTGGAAATTCCTGAACCTACAATCCATGTAACAGTCACCAGATGAGCAAAAATACCTTGGGTGAAGGCTGCTGGCTCCTAAACTCCCATGTGCATAAGAATCAACCAGGGAGGGGCACCTAGGTAGCTCAGTCAGT
This sequence comes from Prionailurus bengalensis, assembly GCF_016509475.1. NCBI lineage: Eukaryota > Metazoa > Chordata > Mammalia > Carnivora > Felidae > Prionailurus > Prionailurus bengalensis. Next base: position 80,973,948 of record NC_057349.1, on the reverse strand, counting down.
TAAGCGGCACACTCTTGATTTCAGCTCAGTGCATGATCTCGTGGTTCGTGAGTTCGAGCCCTACATTGAGCTCTGCACTGACAGCCTGCTTGAGATTTTGTCTCTCTCTCCCTTTCTCTCTGCCCCTCCCCTGCTTGTTCTCTCTCTCTCTCTCTCTCTCTCAAAATAAATAAATAAACTCAAAAAAAAAAAAAAAAAGAATCAACCAAGGAAGGGGCAGTTAAAAACATAGGCTTTGGAACCCCTACACAGGCATCAATTCTGCAGGTGAGGGAGGGTGTGCATTTTAAACAAACACTCTGGGTGATTCCGATGCAAGCAATTTACAATGAGAAACAGTCCTATAGGCCCTAATGGCAAATATTCAGACATTTGCCTTAACTCATAGTCTTTTGTTTTTCAGATTTCCCACTCAAAATTCTATTATTTCAAATATTTTTCCTAATAAACTCCTTTACAACATAAAGAGATACTTAATGTCATTAGTCATTAGGGAAATGCACTTGAAAATTACAATGTGATATTACTACACACCCATTAGAAGAGCCATAATCAAAAAGACTGACAAAACCAAATGTAGATGGAGGACATAAGGAAAATGGAACCCTCAGGTATTGCTGATGGGAATGTAAAATGGTGAAAACCACTTTGGAAACAGTTAGTGGTTTCTTAACAAGTTAAACATATACTTACCATATGATCCAGTAATTCTGTTCCTAGGTATGTACCCAAGAGAAATGAAAATGTATGTCCACACAAAGACTTGTATGACATGAATGAATGCTCATGGCAGCATTATTCATAAACACCATAAACTGGAAACAATCCAATCAATCCAAACATCTACTGGTGAATGGATAAACAAAACGTGATACATAAAACACATGTATATAATCATATATATAATGTGATATGTAATACTATGGAATATTATTCAATATTAAAAAAGAATGAGCTACTGATTCATGGTACAATACAGATAAACCTCAAAAACATCATTGTGAAATGAAATAAGCCAGATACAAAAGACTGCAGATCATATGATTCCATTTAGATAAAATTTCTAGACAGGGCAAATCTATAGAGATGGAAAACAGATCATTAGTTTGCCTGGGGCTGGGAGTAGGAATTGACTGTGGACCAGCAGAAGGGAACATTTTGGCGAGATGGAAATGTTCTAACACTGAATTGGGAAAATGGACACAAAACTCTCTAAAATTACTTTAAAAATCATTAAACTCCATGGGTACAAGGGATGGATTTTAAGGTACGTACTTATACCTCAAAAAAAGGTGTTTAAAGAAACAACAGGCTCTCGAAAATGGCAACAGAATGGTACCTGAGTAAATAAATGAACCGATCAACAATATTTCCAAGTATTTAGGAGAGGACGTTCAAAGAAGCATATATGCACGTGATTAAGCGCCTTCTGCGCTTCTTCTCATTAGTAGGTGGTGTTTTCTCCGCAGGCTTCATGGGCTTATCCCCAACTTTCCAGTTGCTCTGAGCTTTTCTCTGCCTTAACCACCACTAGACTCTTCCCTTCAGGCTAGTAGGCAATGCCGGCCTTTTAGCTTTCTTAACAGGCAGAAAGGAGCGTCCACCATTCCCTCTGACTCATCTGCTTTCTTTTCCATGTGGCAGGAGAAGAAAAAAAGAGTTTTCAGCCCCATCATCTGTCTCTGTGTCAGCAATTCAATTGTTCCCTTAGCAACCATCGCTGTTTCTGCCGGCTCTCGGCTCTCCGTACGCTGCCTTCTCAAAGAGCTTAGAGCCACAGAATCTCTTGGTTGGTGCCAGAAGCGGTTTTCTAAAAAGGCCAATATCTCTTCTAGGGCAAACTATTTTTTAAAACAATACTCAAACAAAACATACAGTTTTTAGACAAAAGTGATGGTGGGGACAGCTCTGAGAAAACGATGCCTCTTCAGTTCATTTGCCTGAACTGCCTCAGACAGGACTGTGCGTGCAGCCATAGACTCTGCTCTCCTCCTGGCCGGGGGACGTCATGGGTAACAAGGGGAATCAGAGGCCAAGAGGGAGGCTCACACCGGGTGGGAGCAATCCAGTGAACTTCCTTTGCCGACAGAAGGATATAGAGGCATTATTTTTGCATTAGAAACATTTCAGATGCACCATTTTCCATCGGACTCCTCATGGGTGCTTACTCCCCTCAATGTGTTTCTGCATCCAGGTAAAAAACTAAAACCAAGGGTCACTCACAAGTGTGGTTTCCTTTAGTATTCCACCAATTATGTATTTTCCAAAAGGATCTGTAATTTTTTTTCCATAAAAAAGACATGTTTCATATGTTGGCCACTGTGCAAGAAGCAAGGGTGTCTCAGACGGTGGAGATCATGTGAATGCTCTCTCAAGAAAACATGCCCCAAACACACTGAGAAACATTTGGGGTTTTGTCATAGTTCCCTTTCACGGTCCATCCGTCAGAACAGAATCACTCAGCAAGCAAGTTGGGAGTTTCTTCTCTAATTAATAAAACTGAAGAGGTATTTTATCACTGAGAACACAGTGGCTTTTCAGCATTTCAGAACACCTGTACTTTAAGCTGTTGATGCCAAATATTTTTTTTAAGTTTATTTATTTATTTTGAGAGAGAGAGGAGAGAAAGAGCATGAGCAGGGGAGGGGCAGAGAGAAGGAGGGAGAGAGAGAATCCCAAGCAGGTTCCATGTTGCCGGTGCAGAGTCCCATGCAGGATCGAACTCAGGAACCGTGAGATTGTGACCTGAGCCCAAACTGAGAGTTGGACGCTTCCTGACTGAGCCACCCACATGCCTTGATGCCAAATATTTTTTTTTTTAATTTTTTTTTAACGTTTTTATTTTTATTTTTGAGACAGAGAGAGACAGAGCATGAACGGGGGAGGGGCAGAGAGAGAGGGAGACACAGAATCGGAAGCAAGCTCCAGGCTCCAAGCCATCAGCCCAGAGCCTGACGCGGGGCTCGAACTCACGGACCGCGAGATCGTGACCTGGCTGAAGTCGGACGCTCAACCGACTGCGCCACCCAGGCGCCCCGATGCCAAATATTTTTAATGAACCTCTGCTGAATATTATGTGCACTAGGAGTTGGGTGTATTACTTACAAATTTTGGGACATGCCTTATTTTAATACAGACACATATTTGGGGTTAAACTCCTTTTATTTCAACTTATCCTTTAAATCATTTCTGCTCCTAATTCAGTCAGTTCTTCCTTGATATTAGCCCAAATAAAGGAAATTTTCCTGTATATGAATTATTTTTTTTAAAAACTGTTGAGGGGTGCCTGCATGGCTCAGTCGGTTAAGCGTCTGACTCTTGGTTTCAACTGAGGTCATGATCTCACGTTTTTTTGAGTTCCAGCCCCACGTCAGGCTCTGCATTGACAGTGTGGAGCCTGCTTGGGATTCTCTCTGCCCCTCCCCAGCTCATGCTGTCTCTGTCTCTCTCAAAAAAATAAATAAACTTAAAAAAATATTAAAAAGCTGTTGACACAGGAGCTGTTGACTCATGGGCTTGTAAAAAAGGGGGAAATCCTCTGGTGTTTTATAACCTCAGAAGAGAGAGTCTCATGGTCCGTAAACATGTGCTCCTGCCACTGTGGCTGCTGGGAGTCTCAGTTTTGCGGCATGGATGTCCCTAAACCAGTCCTTCAAGGTGTTTTGAGAGGTTATATTCAGGCCAATCCACTCTCTTAGGGTTTCCCAAAATAATACTAAGTTACCAAGAATGAGAAACTCAGACCCCAAGGTAAGGTTTGGAGTCTACTCAGAAGACCGTAAGGATAAAATTTTCAGGTAATTTAGCAAATATCTTGAGCAAACACTGTCAGCCTTTCCTCACACACAGAAAAAGGACGCTCCATTTAGTTTTCAGTTTAGCCAGGGTAAATTAGGGAGTCATAATGATTTGAGCCTGCCTTGGAGGACCCAGAACATTTGGTTTTACCATGACAAAGGAAGAATAGAAGTCTTATTTCCTCTCTCCTTAGTGGGAACTGTCACTTTGAGTTGCAGGCAGGCAAATGTGCCTAAATCAGTTGTCACTGAGCTGCCGAAGAACCCGGTTTTTCTCTTTAATGTCTGTGGGCACCAGCTTCCTCTCCTGCCAAGAGAGCGGGGTCACAATGAACATCCTCCAAGGTCGCTCCATGGCTACTATATCTGTTTATAGCTACTTTCTTCTGGTAGCGAACTGTGTAATTCCGTGATTTTCAGCGTGTCTACCCCAGCTGCCCAGACCTTCTCTGGGGCCCGTTTTTCCTCTGGGAACCGAGCAGCTTCGCATTCACTGTCCACACATGGCGGTTCTCACGAGCCTTTCTTCTCACCCCCATCAAAGTCCGAGTCAGGTGTTAAAGGGAAGAAGAAAAATATATACACAGACACGTGCATATTGACATATGCATATATACAAATATGTGTTCTTAGAAAAGAGTCAAAGGACTGAGGTAGCCCACAGCTTGGTGTTCTGAGTCTCTAAGGTGATTCTCAGCAGGAAGTGACCCTGTCAACTTCCTGCTCTGTCTCGTGGGGCCCATCATACATCCTGTTCCCGGTGGGTGAGGCTTGCCTGCCACAGACTTGCTTTCTAGGCTGGATGACCAAAGAGGGATCTCCTAAATGCAATTTCTATGTCAAGTTATGGGGCAGTTTACCTCAAGAATGGGCGCGTTACCAGATAAACAAACACATGCAGGATCCTTGGTCCCTTAACAAGAGCTACATGTAAACAACCTATATGTCCAGCGAAAATCTGCCCTGAGTTAAAGTCTACAGGACAGTCTAAAGCTACTCTTCTATCAAAGATGGCCCATTGTTTTACAAAAGATCCTATTAGTCCTAAGGTTTCTGACACTCATTCAGGAAACAGAAACAGGAATCCCCACACCCCCCCACCGCACCCTATGCACTTGTGTCTAGTTTTGTCACATGTTCCTTTCCCTGGCCCATCAAGAACAGATCAGAGCCAAGATGGTTCCCATGGTAGGTAGAGGGTTCAGACTGTGCCTTGGAGTTGTTTTCTAAAGCAATGAATGGATGGTGATCAAAGTAATACTGACAATCATTGTTGAAAATGGGTTTCTGGGCTATGGGGTGGTGTGCCCAGATGTGTGTGTGTGTGTGTGGCGGGGGGAATAGAAATGGAGGCAATCAAAACAGGAAAAGGAATATAAAGACCACATTTGTGAATATAAATTTATGAATACATGCATACATTAAATTATATTAAAATATTTTAAGAGATTTGGAAAGTGCAGAATAGTTCTAGGAAAAAAATAAAACCTATAACTTTACTTCCCAGAGAGAACTCTTACTCACATTACAGTATATTTCACTCTTCTGTTTCTTACATTAATGTAATCTAAGCTTCGGTTTTGTATCCTGTTCTCTTTCCAGTTAGTAGTATTTATCACAGATCATTTTCATGTAGTAGCTAAGAGCCTTAGCCAGGGCTGAGCTCCTTACATCCTTCCAGTAACTGCTGGAGTGATTCGTCATTTATTTTATGACCTATGATGCAGTATCTGGTCTGGATCTGGCTTCAGTGATGGAGTCACTCAGTCTTCAGATCCACAGAATTATAGCCCATTAGAACTAGAAGGGACCATGAGTGATCTTGGGAGTCAACCGCCTCATTTCACAGATGAGAAAACTGAGGTCTGAATCAGAGCCAAACACAGGACTGGATCTGCATTTCCCCCTCCTGGTCTATTTCCCTAAGGCCGTGAGCACTAGCATGAAAATGCTTCCCCCTCAGCAAACAGCCCAGCAGAGGATTCAAGGTGGGAGGGGTGTGTAGCCTCTCCAGGCTTTCATTTAGTGGTGGTCACAGCCTCCCCCAGCAGGAGAGGCCATGCTGGTGCTCCACGAGGGGTGGCCTGGGGACTGGGAGGATATACAGTGGATACACAGCCCGGCTGTCTCGTACAACCCAGAGAAGACACCCTACTGTTGCAGGGAAAGGGGCCTCAAATGTTGGAGGCACAGCTCTGCCGTCGATCTGCAGAATCAGACCAGTTCTCACCACCTCCTCCACCACCGTCCTGTTCAGAGCCACCTTCTCTCCTGGATTACTGCAGTAGTTCCTTATAGGGGTGCTACCCCCACCCTGCTCACCACACCCCCCACACTGATCTCCTACAACAGTCAGTGAGATCCTTTTAAAACATAATGCTCAAAACCTGCAGTGGCTTTCTATCTTATTTTGAGTAAAAGCCAAAGTTCCTACAATGCCCACAGGGTCCCTCACCACCTATTTGCCTCTCTGTGTTCCTACTTCCCTCTTGGCTCACTGGGTTTCTGCCATTCCGGCCTCCTTGATCTTTCTGAAACTTGTCTTAAAGCCACTGTACTTGCTGTTCCTTCTGCCTGGAAAGCTCTTCCCCACACACAGTCCTCGTTTACATTCTCATCTGCTTTGGGTTTTGGCTCAAACATCACATTCTCGGGGTATGTGGGGAGAGGTGGTTTCCCTGAGAATTTTAAGTGGGAGCTCTAAGAATTAAAAAAAAAAATATTCTTTCTATGTTTTATTTATTTTTGAGAGAGAGAGTATGAGCAAGGGAGGGACAGAGAGAGAGGGAGACACAGAATCTAAAGCAGGCTTCAGGCTCTGAGCTGTCAGCACAGAGTCCAAGGAAGGGATTGAACTCATGAGCTGTGAGATCATGACCTGAGCTGCAGTCAGACGCTTAACCGACTGAGCCACCCAGGCACCCAGGGAGCTCTAAGAATTTTAAATGCTTTCCTTCTAGAAATCCCTGTTCCCCTTATCCTGATTTAATTTTCCCTAGTTCTTTTCACTATGTGACTGACCATATATTCTACTTCTTTTTCATTGTCTGTTTCCTTCCACTAGAGAGCAAGCGCTAGGAAGGCTGGGGTTTTTGTCTGTGTAAGTTGTCAAGGTCCTTTTGTTACAAGTCCTAGAAACCAACTGCAGCTAACTTGAAGGAAAGGGTGGCAATTTACTACAAAGACTCATGAAACCCGAGGATAGGAGGGAAGCCTGGCCTCAAGAAGGGGTTGGAGCTGGGAACCCTGGGTGTCTTAGTTGGTTAAGTGTCCACCTTCGGCTCAGGTCATGATCTCTTGGTTCATGGATATTCGAGCCTGTATCAGGCTCTGTGCTAACAGCTCGGAGACTGGAGCCAGCTTCAGATTCTGTGTCTCCCTCTCTCTCTTTGCCCCTCCCTCACTCATACACGCACGCTCTTGCTCTCTCTCTCTCTCAAAAGTAAATAAACGTTAAAATTTTTTTTTTTTTAAATAAGGGGTTGGAACTCAGTGAGAAAGCTCTTCTTCTCCTGTTTACCTCTCCCTGTAAGTCTGCTTCTTTCTTCTCTCTGCTGGCTTTTCCTGCTTCTCTAGACCATGTAACAGACCATGATCACCCCTCAGCTCCCATTCATTAGCCAACTACTATTTGTTGGGTACAGTACATGTCAGGCACTGATGTAGGTGCTCAGGCTGCATCAGTAAACAAAGTAGGGCCTTGCTCTCATGGAGTTTACATTCTAGCAGGAAAGACAAAGGACAAAGCATGTTAGATATGAAGAACATGGGGAAAGAAAAGGAGAACCGAGTAAGGGGGTCGGGGGACCTGGGACATGTGAGAGGAAGGCAGGATGCAATTTTGAATTTTCATCACAATAGACTCCGGTGAGGGGATAAAATATGAGAAAAGGCCTCCAATCACCACAGAGTTAGTCAGAAACCCACTTTTAAATCCACAAAGGAGGGGCGCCTGGGTGGCGCAGTCGGTTAAGCGTCCGACTTCAGCCAGGTCACGATCTCGCGCTCCGTGAGTTCGAGCCCTGCGTCGGGCTCTGGGCTGATGGCTCAGAGCCTGGAGCCTGTTTCCGATTCTGTGTCTCCCTCTCTCTCTGCCCCTCCCCCATTCATGCTCTGTCTCTCTCTGTCCCAAAAATAAATAAACGTTGAAAAAAAAATTTTAAATCCACAAAGGAGACATCAAAAGCCAAGGCCAAAAAAACGAGCATGGTTTCTGGAGGCCAACTCCTGAGGATGAAATGGTGAAGTAAAGGTCATCCCCAGAGAAGGGGAAACTACCTTGAGCTGGAAAGACATCTCCAAATACATCTTCCACTGAAGGGATTGAGGAGCCCTCTGTTCACGCCACTGGAGAGCCCGTGTAGACTTTACAGTTAAAACAACAATCCCGATCTAATTGAGTTGTTCAGGCAACCTCACCTGTTGGAGGTCTGTGGTAAACCAGTCCCTCCATTCTGGCACATTTGTGGGAAGGCATTGTGCTGCTCATTTCCTGCTGAATTGCCCAAAAACAAGAAGACAGAGATGGTGATATCACAAAGAAACTTGCTGAATGCGAACTGACTGAGAAAATAATGTACCTCATGCCCAACTGTCAGATTTGTTTCTGCCTCCTGGGGAAGGGCTGCCCATTTTTAGGACAAGCAGACCCGTTTCCCTTCTCTACCCTAAGGATTTTCCCCTTGAAAGAGCAAAAAGTCACAAAGAATTAAGGGAGTGAAGGGGAATAAGACAAGAGACACACTAGATGATATAATGGTAGAAGCCATGAGATTCAGGTTATTTCCTTCTGAGGGAGACAAAAATAGACATGGAAAATTTGATAAACCCCAAGTCATCTGCTGCTTTGCAAGAAAAGTCTAAGAGAATTTTAAGCCTGGAGGGCTGCCTCAGAGGACCCTCCTCAGATGTTTACAGCCTTATCTGAATTGTTAGCTTTGGAAAAGGAGACAAGGAATATTTATAAAATTATGAATTTAGAAACCTCAGGGTCCCATTATTAGAACCAAGTAACATAGGAATCTTCTGGAGTCTAAAAGCAGAATGTAGTTCATCTGTGGCTGTGAAATCACAGCAGAGCTCTAGGCTGACTTTGAGTACAGAGATTCCACACCATGAACCCTAATCCACCAGCATTTGTACATGGTGGAGACTGAGTCCCCAATATGTGAGACTTCTTGCCAATGGATGAAGATGCCATAGGTAAGGTAGAGAGATGGCTGAACCAGAGTTTTCTTTGTTTGCCATAGCCAAAAGAAGAATAAGTGTGCATTTGTGGCTTTTGGTCCCTGGGGGCCTTTTATGGGGGCTGACTGCCTAAGACAAGCCTGACAAGAAAGTGGGTTACCTGACTGAAAGTCCTGATTCTGCCTTGCACCCAACCAAAGAAGCCAGAGGCTATTTGGAGCCCTTGGTAGACAGAAGAGGCATTGTCCCTGGGTTACCTTTGATCATCTGCCTCCTCAGAGTAAGCAACCAATGTATCCTTACAAGCAAAACTGAGTATTTGCAAGACTCAAAATCAAAAAAAAAATTTTTCTGATTTACCTTTGAGTCTCGAGGGAATTCTAAGCACTGACTAGCCTGTATCTACAGGCTATTATTATAGTTACCTGGGCTTCCATGGTTTGAAATAGATCCCCCAGAGACCTCCTCACCCCCACCAGCCCCCTGATTATTCAAGGGATCACACAGCAAGGACCTCAAAAGTGTCTGAGAGAACCCTAAGGCCATTAGAGGCTGGTCTATAAAGCTTGAGAATTTTGGCCTTATAAATCCAGTACAGAAATGTCCCCAGGGGTTTTCTAGAGCAGAAGGAAAGCCTCACAATTACAGCACGCCGTTCTTTTTACAGAAAGTTCCATCTAAGGAGCGCCAGAGGTTAGTTTTTCTACTGCATTTTGACACATCTCCTGTAAATCAGACTTGAACAAGGACGGCCCGCTCTGCCTGAAATGGGTCCGTTCCCGGTGCCAGTCTCTCGCAGACTTGGATCCAAGGGCTGCCAAATGGCCTTGTGGAGCTCCCTGATCATTTTCCCAGAGCACCATTGCTCAGTCGTGGTCTCCCCCGGGGAATCGAGGCTTGGCCCTGCCACTGAAAAGTCCATTTCTCGTTGAGAAGTAACAAGACCATAGCACTTCCTCTTTTCAAATTGCATGGCCCCTGGGTTTCCCAGAGCCCTTGCTGAATTCCTGGAAAGATGGCAACAGGAAGCTGCCAAGCTGAGCCAGACAGCATAGGGAGAAGGTGCTCATGCGAGGCCGGCAGAGTCCCAGGGCCAGCTGGCTGCCCCGGCCCAATTACCAACACCACTCAGGAGACGCGGTCAACATGAGGATGACTTTTTTTTTTTCACTTGAGTGACTTCAAAGAGTTGTAAGGGGACAGCATGTAGGGACTAGATGCAGCCTGCTATAAAAAGAATGTTTGGTGATTATGAAAAAAATCCATATTCCTTCATGTGTGTGGATCACTCAAGGCCAGATTTGATCCAGGTATGAAGGCACAGTACCTGCGTTGGGAAGAGCATAAGCTTTAGAGCCATATGGACTTAAGTTCACGAACTCCATCACTTCTTAGTATGTAGCCTTGGGCAAACCATTTATCCTCTCCAGCCTCAGAGAGCTTGTTTTCTTATCTGTGAAATAGGGACAGGGCGAATATCCTCTTGTAGGGAGGATTACTGTAACCAGACTGAAGGAAAGGTAGAAAACTCAGCTAGCACAATGCCTGGCACACAGTAAGTCAGTAAATGATAGTTACAGCTGCTATTGCCATTTTTAATACAAGCAGTGACAGTAAAGGTAATTTTAAAAGCTGAATGATTTGGGGAGGTGTATTAGAAGACTCCTTCCCTGGGGGACCGACTGACTCAATAGGTAGAGCGTGTGAATCTTGATCTCGGGTTGTGAGTTCAAGCCCCATGCTGAGTATTGAGCTTACTTAAATTACAAACAACAACAATAAAAAACCGCTCCTTCCCTAATGCCAGGGAAGTTGATGGAATAGCCATATGGATATACAAAATATGGCAGCTGGCATTGGCTGGCCATTCCTATTCCTCTTTCCTCCTTGTTCCTTTACTGTGGAGGCCAGGAAACCTCCTGGCAACAAAAGATTTCCATAAGGCACAGTCCTGGCCAATGAGATGTGAGCAATGATGTTTGTTTGTTTTTTTCCCTGATAAAGACATTGCTAGTGCCACTCTTCCTTTCCTTTCTTTTGCCTTGAATGTGAACGTGATGCTTGGAGCAGAGGCAGCCATACTGCAGCCATGAAGCAACATGCCACGTGGTAATGATGTCTGGAGAGAATAAAAAAAAAACATTTTTGGTTCTCACTGACATTATTTAGCTCCTGTACCAGTCCTGGGTTACCTTCTTATAGACATCTTTTATAAGAAAAATACCCTTCTATTTGTTTAAGTGACTCAGATGGGTTTTCTGTTGTTTACTGCTGAAAACATTCTTATCTGATAAAGAGTTTTGTGATAAGCTTCTGAAATACCTTGCTCACGTAGCAGAAAGATTCACAATCACTTTGACTTCCTAATCAACTTCTCAGAAGCATAAGCTTTGTAGGCATTAAAAAATTCTAAATATTTTAACAAAATGGACATATATCTATGAATGTATGACACACACACACACACACATATTTATATAGTAGCTTATAAAACCTGAGAGGTTTGCTTTAGATGCAATTCTTGACTTTGAGAGTACACATGTACATCACAATCATGGTGGATCTCTTTAAATATGCCCTTGCCTGGAGACAGCCCCTCAGATGAGGTCAGAGCATCACAAAGGTTTAAAGCTACACAGATATCTGTGAGGGAGAGGACCAAGTGAGAACTATGCCAGAACCTTCTTTAGCAGAGACCTAAGCTTAATAAATCCAATCTCTTAGTTACTAACACCTCCAAGAGTCAGACCAGAAAGGTAAAGTAGCCTTTTGAGCAGCATGGCATAGCTCTACTATTTAATTCAATAGAATTATTATACATAAATTTTTAAAAAGTTGTCAGACTCCATAAAACACAGGATTTATGTATGATCCCCTACTGTAAGTTGCACAGACTTCCTCTTTAGTTTTGTCTAATATTTGGTCTGGATAAGCCAGCATTCAACCAGCATAGGGACCAGAAATACCAGAACTACTACATTATGACCTTATTTAAATAACTTGGATGACCATGATAGAAACTCGATAAAATAGGATGGGGTTCATCAGCAAAGTCCCACATATGGACAGACTAGAGCTCCTCTGATGAGAAGACAGTCAGCTAGCTCCTCATCTTTGGAAATGTTGCTATAATGTGATAGAAAGTGCCCACATGGTATGATCACTCACATTGCTGACCCAACATGTCTTCTTTGAATTTGTAATTTTTCAAATTATAAGTAGTTTTTTGTCCAGTATTACATATTTGCTTGAATTTCCTGTATAGATTTTAAATGACATATTTATATGCATAAATAAATATGCATAAGGTCTTGAGTTTTTTGTTTTTGTTTTTGTTTTTAGCCAACAGCAAAATGTGTGTTTTATCAGCCAAATCTGTTAGCTTTTCAATTAGGCTTCTATTCTAGGAATTGGTGGCAAGTTATTGCTAAATAATCTTAGGTTCCTGGGGTGCCTGGGTGGCTCAGTCGGTTGAGCGTCAGACTTTGGCTCAGGTCATGATCTCACAGCTCGTGAGTTCAAGCCCTACGTCGGGCTCTGTGCTGACAGCTCGGAGCCTGGAGCCTGCTTTGGATTCTGTGCCTCCCCCTCTCTCTGCCCCTAACCCACTCGCATTCTGTCTCTGTCTCTCTCAGAAATAGATAAACATTTAAAAATTAATTAATTAATTAATTAATTAATTAAATAAAATAAATAATCTTAGGTTCCTATCTAGAGTAGTACCGTGTTAATTCTTTAATCAACCACCTTTGAGAAATAACAGCTGGAGTCCACATTATGTAACTGTTGACACAATTTTACAGCAGCCCTTCCTCACACTGCATCTTTAGTTTTCACTAGTAATAATAATGGTAAAACTTTAATGAGCCCTAACAGTATATGTACTGTATTCTTTCTGGGCATTATTTTATTTAATCCTCACTGCAACCCAGTGAGGGAAAGTAATATTATCATGATCATTTTAGAGATGAGTAAACTGAGTTTAGGGAGTTAAACTACTTTGAAGTCACAAAGCCCGAGGCTGGTAGAGCCAGGCTTTGAAACTTGGTAATTTTTAGTATATGTGCTGCCGAAGCGAGCACGAAACTTGGTAATTTTTAAATTAAAAAAAAAAATTGTTATGGGCACCTGGATAAGTCAGTCAGTTGAGTGTCCAACTCTTGATTTTGGCTCAGGTCATGATCTTGTAGTCATGAGATAAAGCCCTGCATTAGGCTCTGTGCTGAACATAGGGCCTGCTTGGAATTCTCTCTCTCTCTCTCTCTCTCTCTCTTCTCTCTCCTCTCTCTCTCTCTTCAAAACAATTTGTTATAAACCTAGGTAATTTTTTATACCAAAGCCCACCCTCTTACCCATCATGCTGTGTTAGCATCATTTTTCATCCACACTTATCAACCATATTTTTCTTTGGGCATATTGTAAGAATTTTTAACAATTCTTCTATTATAAATCACCTTCAACAAATCTTTTAGCCATATTTTGCTCCAGCATCAACTTTAAAAATCTGTTCCAAACAGATAAGGCCATGGGTCTGTTGTCATACTTCATTCTATGATCACGCTAGCTGTGAAGTCAGTTCCACAGATGCTGGTGTGATGGAATGAACATAAGTTTTAGAGTCAGATGCTTTGCTTCTGTGACCCAGGCTGGACATTTAATCTCTTTAAGCTACACCATGAACATCTCTAAATGGGAGGTATTCACACTGCCTTCTTGCCCCCCAGGGTTATGCTGATGGCTACTCAAGTCAGTGCAGGTAGGAAGCGCTGTGAGAACTATAGGGACACTTCCATATTTTGCAGCTTTCTTTCAACACAACTCTCCTGACTAGTTTCACTCTAATTCATGGTCACAAGTCTCCAGTGCCTTTAGCACCACCTGGGAGCTCTGTCACACTCTCCAAGTGTTTGCTCTCCCATTCTTCTAAGTGACTGTTGTACATCTCTTTTCACACTGTCCCCACCCCAGTGTTAACCGGTGACCTTGCCTCACTTTTCCTCAAGAAAACTGAAGTGACCAGAAGGGCCTCCCTTGTCATGTGAGCACCCGAACTACTGCCCTAAGCCTTCAATGGCTTCCTTCAGATCACCAAGGATCAGGTGTCCCACTCTCTTCAAACCAACTGTCCCTCCCCCCCCCCCCCGCCCTGGCTCCCATCCTCCCTCACCCGTGTCAGGGACTTTGTTCCTCCAATTTTTCCTTCTCTTCAGCATCATCCATTTCACTCCCTCTACCAAAGCATGATCTTGTAATTCCCATATTAAAAATATAGATAGAAAAGCAGTCCTCTCTTGGCCCCATATCCCCACACAGCCACAACCCCATTTCTCTGCTCTCCTTAACAGCAATACTTCCTGAAGTAGTTTCTTATGGTCACTGCCTCCATTCCCTCCTCCCATACTCCCTCCTCAGCCCACTTCTGCTGGCTTCCTGTTCTACGGTGCTTCATGTTGTGGAAGCCAATGAGCATCCCTGCCCTCATTATACTCAGCCTCTCAGCAGACATCAACAGGGTCCATCACTCCCTCTTTTTAGGACACCTTCTTCTGACTCTCAACACACTCTCCAGGTTCTGCTTCCCACTTGCCAGTTGCCTTTTGTTCAGCTCTTTCACTAAATGTACTTCATTTTTCTGACCTGCAAGTGTCAGAGTGGCCTAGGGTTTGTGCAATGATCCCTTTTCTTCCAGGCCTGCACCCACTCTCTAAATGGTCTCATCCAGTATTAGGGCTTTAAATATCATCCATGCACCTGCCACTGCCTGCACCAACTATTTGGACTATTAAGCACTGCCACACAGATGTCAAAGCAGGCCTCTCAAACTTATGGCCCATCACAGTTCTTGAATTTCCCTTCCAATTCTCCACCAGTCTTCTCTTAGTAAATGGTACCATAATGGTATCACCAATTGGTGTCATTAAAAGGTAACACTTGCTCATGAAAAAAATCTGGAAATTACCCTTGATAACTTTTTTTTGCATCATCCCCACATTCAACCTATCAGCAGAACTTTTTTTTAAATTTTTTTAATGTTTATTTATTTTTGAGACAGAGAGAGACGGAGCATGAACGGGGGAGGGTCAGAGAGAGAGGGAGATACAGAATCTGAAGCAGGCTCCAGGTTCTGAGCTGTCAACACAGAGCCCGACGCGGGGCTCAAACTCATGGACCGTGAGATCATGACCTGAGCCAAAGTCAGACACTGAGCCACCCAGGCGCCCCTATCAGCATAGCTTCTTAAGTCCACCTGTAAAAAATAGCCTGAATCTATCCATTTCTCCCAATCCCTCTGCTGACACAGTTTGGAATCAAGCTGTCCTCACCTCTCTTGTGGAATACTTCAATAGCTTCCTAACTGTTCTCCTTGCTTTGTTCAAATCCTTCTCGTGGTTTGGAGATCCCTATACGATCTGGCCTCTTGCCTGCCTCTCAGATCTCACATCCTATCATTTTTTCTCACTTACCCTGCTCAAACCCAGGCCGGGGGGGTCTTTCTGTCCCTAAAACATACCAACCTCATGGTCAACTTATAGCCTGGAAGCTGGTTCTCTACCTGGAATGCTCTTCCCTTCTACTTTGCATACTTGGCTCTTCCTTAACATTCAGTCACTGGCTTCAAGGTCACCTCCTCAAGGAAGCTTTTCCTCACCACCCCATTCTCTTCCTCTCTAATCCCACCCAGTAATAATTCTTTTTTTTTTTTTTCTTCTTAAGTTTATTTATTTACTTTGAGAGAGAGAGCGCACAAGCAGGGCAGGGGCAGAGAGAGAGGGTGAGAGCAAATCCCAAGCAGGCTTCACACTGTCAGCACAGAGCCCAATGTGGGGCTCAAATCCACGAACCATGAGATAAAGACTAGAGCTGAAATCAAGAGTCAGATGCTTAACCAACTGAGCCACCCAGGTGCCCCTCACCCAGTAGTAATTCTACGCAGACCCACTTGCCTCTCCATGCTTTTCTCGTTTATCTTATGCCTCCACTGAGCTGTTAGCCCAAGGGCAGATATTTTGCCACATTCGTATCTGTATCCTTTATGCTTAGGAAGTACTGGCTCAATAAATAGTTGCTGAACAAAGCAGAGTGTTTGTTATGTACTTCAAAAATTATGTATACTACCTTCCATATTCAAATAAGTCTCCTAGCAATAGAGAGATTCTTCCTCTCACCAGTCGCGAGTACTCTTTCCTACATAACTCCAGAGTTTTCTGTCCTGGGAATCATTCTTGTTATATTCTGAGCAATAGATATTTTGTTTCTGTTCCTTTTTTCTAGGGAGCCAAAGCTCATTAAGCCCCTTCCCCATTAGGACCCTTGGGGACCAAGGCAATTACTAAGAGGACAATGGGCATTATGTGCTCCTACACTTCCCAGAAACGATGCCTGCATCTCATAAATGGCAGGGCCTCAGTATGCGGTGATTATTTTTATCCTCATTGTTTTGACACCACTGATGAAATATCTTCCTATGCCAATTGCTAAAAGCCAGGCAATAGCAATAGTTGTCATAAGTTAGGGACCAGAAGAGAAGTTTGATCCTGCTGTCTCCTGCCAACTCCGAGTGGGGTCTCTGATTTGCCATTTGAGTTCTCTGTGGCAGCTGCTTCCCTTTGAATTTAGAGTGACTCTTTCAACTTTGTGAATGAAGCATGGGGCCTGCAGAATCAGAAACCTGGGCCTCCGTCCTGCTGGTAACCAGTCTTCACAATTTCCTGTGTTAGTCACATTCACGAGCTGCGGTGAAACTCTAAGGACAATGTGTTGTAAAAGAGACATGATCTGATCCATAAAATTCATCCCTGTCATCATCTCTCATCCACTCCAGGAAGCCTGTCAATAGGACTGCCCTTCAGAATTGTCCCCAATTGCTTAGGAATATCGTATCTCCCTGTTAAGCCACATAAAGGGAGCTAGCTCCACCAGGGAGGATGGGAGAGATGTGTGCTGGCATAAAAACCAAGTCTCTCCCAGTGTCTGCGATCCCCGAGAGGTCGCGCCGCTTGCTGCAGCTTCGTGGGAGCAGATGTGTGTGGTGAGGGTTGCTGCTCGGAGGTACCACTGGGCAGATGGATTCATTACACCACCTAATGAAAAGCAGTGATTCGCTGTGGCCTGAGGGAAGGCAGGTTAGAGTCATAAAGATGATATAGGGACTTGGACGTGTGTGAATGCAGAGATGTGCAGATGGGAAAATGACAGGATGGTCCAGGTGACAAGACGCTCGTGCTTCTCTCAGAACTGCCAAGAGAGCCCCACCTGCATCAGGTTCACGTCCACACACGCTGCTGCATGGGAGCCAGTGTGACTAGCAGCCTCGAGGTGCCATGTCCGTTGGCAATCACTGGCAATTAAACAAACCCAAATGGAAACAATGGATAGAAATAAACAGTGGACTTAGAAGGGTACAGTGTGGTGGTATCTTGTTTCCTATTAATTACCAGCTGGTGACCTTGGGCATTTTAATTAACCTCTTGAGCCTCAACTTACCCATCTATAAAATGTAGGCAATAATAGGATCTCATATGGTTAACGTGAGAGTTAAATGTTAACATATACAAAAATCCTTAACACCACCAAGGTACAGGGTCAGCCTTCAATAAATGGTAGGTATCATTGCTATTTTTATTTAATCATTAGGCACCTAAATAACCTCCATTGCATCACTGCTGATTTAATTAAATTGAAATCCTTTCTGAAGCTTACGTAGCCTTTTGTGAATTGGCCCTGTGTCTCTCAGATCTCGCCCCATATCACTCTTTCTTGACCACCCTGTTTGAACCACAGCAGAAGTCTTTTTGTCCCTGAAACATACCAAATTCACTCTCATCTTAACGTCTTTCTATAGATTAGAAAAATAGGCCTATATGCCATGTTTATTTGCTCAGTAAGGAGTGTAATAGTCAATATAACAAAGACAGAATTCCAAGTACAGGGTCCAAGAGAATATATTGATAGAAGGAAATAAACTTTCCTAATATAGAACATCTTGGATTTCAGTGCCTGCAAGCAGGAAATTGGTTTTATAAAGTTGACAGACCAAGCAAGGTGCTTACAATCTCTTGGACATAGAGAGAACTGTATCTAGATAAGCAGTTGGTTAGCCCTATTGTGCCAATGAGACAATTGAGTTTTAGAGAGGATAACCTTGCAAGAAACAACTTGTAACTAGTGGAGCTGGGTGTGGAACCCATGCCTGGCTTCAAGAGTGCTTCTCTTTAACTATAATCCTCTACTGGCATAGAGATTTTCAACATAGGTTCTCTCATTATTTTGGAGGGACAGCAGATCCTATTCCACCTATGGAAAGAGCTTTCTAACCAGGAGAGGCCATTCAGAAAACTAACACTGAGTCATTATACTTATCCTGAAACATTGGTCTCATACAACTTTCCTCCCCAGAAAAATGGCTTAGAGAACCAACCTAGACTCTGCCCCCACAGGTCCCTTGGCTCTCCTGGCACTAGATCTGCTTCCTGAAAACCCAGTTCCCCTGACCCTCAGCAGCCTCAGGCACTGTGATCCAAATTTCCATCCAGAGTCCCTTCTTCTATCTTTTCTCTCCTCACCTCTTGGCACACACTCTTTCTTCCTTTACCAAAGATCTCCTAGTAGCCATTATATCCCTTGCTACTTAAAGTAGAATTCGTGGCATCCCCCAGAGGCTTGTTAGAAATGCAGAATCTCAAGTCCTCTGCCTTGTGAATCTGAATCTGAATTTTAAAAAGATCTTCAGATGATCCATAGTCCATTAAGGTTTGAGAAACACTGATCTTGCCTATTTCTGGACAAAGCCTCCACCAATTCCAAAGGTAATAAATTAACCCCATTGGGTCTGTCACTCTGACTTCCCAGCCCCTGTACAATCTGAACATCTGCCTCCAAAAGCCCAAATCAGCATTTTACAGTTTCACCTGGCTTCTCTGCTGCTTCTTCCATAAGCCCAATGTTTAAACCCAGAGGCAATTAATTGGATTTTCTGAATGAGAGCAAAAGAGTGATGACAGACCATCCCTAATAGTACTTAGGGGTGTTACTCACATGTCAATTGATATGAGCCTCAGTCATTATTATTGAGTAATATGGCATAGATAGATATGAATTCAGTACACCGTCCTGTGCTAGGGAAGTATAGTGATTTCCATTTAGGAAATAGACACAACAAGCAGGGAGTTGGGTCATAAGCTTATCCTGCCTAGTTCTGATGTCCTCTCGCTAATGATACCTAATTTTGTCCAGCCCTTAAGTTCAATGGCTGGTACAATAATCCATTTTATTTTATTATTTTTTAAATGTTTATTTAATTAGTATTTTTTTAATGTTTATTTATTTTGAGAGAGAGTGCAAGAGCAAGCACAAGTGGGGGAGGGGCAGAGAGAGAGAGAGAGAGAGAGAATCTCAAGCATGCTCTGTGCAGTCAGTGCAGCGCCCAATGCAGGGCTCCATCTCATGAACTGTGAGATCATGACCTGAGCTGAGATCCAGGGTCAAACACTTAACCGACAGAGCCACCCAGGCACTCCAAAATAATCTATTTTAAAATTAAGTTAAAAGTATTTGTATTT
This sequence comes from Prionailurus bengalensis, assembly GCF_016509475.1. Lineage (NCBI taxonomy): Eukaryota > Metazoa > Chordata > Mammalia > Carnivora > Felidae > Prionailurus > Prionailurus bengalensis. The sequence goes on along the minus strand of NC_057349.1, from coordinate 80,954,405 downwards.
GCTGTATTTTTTGTATAAATATATTTCCAGGAAGGTTAAATCTATTATTCCAGACTACAATTAGAGGTCATAAGTTTATTTTTTTTCTTAAGTAGGCTTTACACCCACTGTGGAGCCTAACACAGGCCTTGAACTCATGACCATATCAAGACCTGAGCTGAGATCAAGAGTCAGATGCTTAACTGACTGAGTTACCCAGGCACCCCAGAGTTCATAAGTTTCTTAATCCTAGACATGTACATGGTCTAGAAGTAATATTAGTAGTTTATAATAACAATAGCAATTACATTGATCAAGGTAACCATTTATTCACAAATACTATGCCAGATATTAAGAGTCAGGTATTATTTGCATGTTTACCTTCCAGAAAACCAACACCTGCAATGAGATGACAGTCATGATTGAACCTCAATAATAGTTCGACCAGTCAAACCACTCTCTGCTCACCCCCTATTACATACATAGGCAGTAATAGTAAATGTGGGTTCACTGCTAGATGGGTTAAAAATAAAATAACTTCGGTCAAATGCAACCACATCAGAGATTTCACACTGAAAAAGTCACTTTTAGAAAAGGAATGTGCTGAAAGGTCAGATGGAAGTTTCCTCTTTCCCACACCCAAGAGCTCAAAGAGTGAATAAATATGTCCCTCTGCTATGGGGGCTAGGCACTTCACAAAGGTGGCTGTGGGCAGGAGTGATCACTCCTCTGATCTACAGAAACTGTGTTAAGAAGAAACGTGAAAGTAAGTGCAAGGATTTGGGGAGGTGGGAGTTAGGTGATTTTCCACCAGCTGAGGTCAAGTGCAGAGGACCTCATTTATTTTCTATATAAATCTCAAGTCAATTTTCTAAAATAGAAAAAAAAAAAAAGGTGGGGAGAGGGGTTGCTTGAAATGTCCAGGCTTGCTGGATTTTTCTGTTCTCTTTGTTTGCATTATCTGTCCAAGTTAACCTCTCATCACCCAGCACAAGGGATGAGAAAAATTAGACAACATTTCTAACACAGCCACTAATTATCAGAAAGTCTGCATTTTTCTGAAGTTCATTCACTTTTCTTCAGTAACTTTGACTTTGTTAATAAAGGTTAGACCATAAAATTGTACTTTGAGGTAAATATTAAACTAGATCAACCCACCGGTGGGCAGCCATTTCTTTCCAGGAAATGAAATGAGTAATTAGAAAAATGTAGAAACATTTTCCACAGTCCTTGCTTCCTGCTCTACCTTTTTTTCTTTCTTGTTTAATTTCCTCATACAAAGTACTTTTTCTGATGCCAGTTCTTAATGAGGAGCCTTATCTCTTGCTCTGAAATAATTGACCAGGTGAAAGGTGTTCTCTGTTTTAATTCTGCTTCTTGAAAACGTTGCTTTTGTCTTTTTCCCTTTTTCTATTCTCTCTTTTAAAGGAGTTGACTGAACATCTCAAATTCGTTATGCTAATGTAGAGTAATAAAAATATGTGTTCAAATTGTTTCATTCTGCCATCTTGAATGTTTCCAAGTGACCATTTATCTATAATTTAATATTAAAAGCTTTAAATATAAGATTAACCTAAATGAGTTCTATGGGGAGAAAAGCATCAGCTTACTCAGAGGAGTCTATTGTATTTTTTATTCCAGCTGAACATTCATTGCCTTCCCCTCTCTTCCACCTCAATTTTTCCTCTACACAAGATGGATATTAACTGTTTGAGGAAAGAGACTTAGGTATTTTATTTTGTAGCTTTACACTAACCCAACAATGCAATTTATAGCATTTACAAGGAGCCTTCCATGTTCTAATCAATTGTAGCTCTTCTGCTCTGAGTACCAGCACCAGACATTATATTTCCCATGAGCCTTTGATTAACACAACACCAATGCTCCAAACAGAAACTGAAAAAGCAGCAAAGACATAAAGCTTACTTTTTCCAGCACTGACACCATGCTGGTCTAGCAGTAAGGAACAGAAAGAAATTGCACAGAGAAGTTGCCTATCAACACATGGCTAGTTCTTTGAGACTGATCTGAGTTTTCCACTTGAGGGCTTTTAAGCACTCAGAATGGAATGCAATATCTCAAAGCATTCCAGAAAATGGACTGTGCTCTTAAAGAAGACTGGCCTGGAAGACTTTCCTTTCAAATTAAAGCTGGAGTTGGAGTTCTGTGAGGGTCCATCTCTGTGCTCTGAAAGAACCTTGTCCAAGGTATGTCAAGAGACAAACTTGAAATGGCCAGCAAACATCAAGAGTCACTCTTGCTGGGGGCTTCTGGGTGGCTCAGTCAAACATCCGACTTTAGCCCAGGTCATGACCTCGCGGTTTCTGGGTTCAACAGCTGACAGCTCAGATCCTGGAGCCTGCTTCTGATTCTGTATCTCCCTCTCTTTCTGCCCCTGCCCCACTTGCACTCAATCTCTCTCTCTCTCTCCCCAAAATAAACATTAAAAAATTTTTTTGAAAAGATTCACTCTTGTTGTTTCACAATGAAAAATGTTAAAAACCTCAATGTCACACAATATGGAGACAAGAAAAATCCTGACCATAGAAACCAACACATTTACAAAATAATCTGGCCATTCAAAACAAGGTTTTCATGAATTCAGACTTAATCACTGTTTTTTCCGTAATTCAACTCAAAATTATTTTTTCATTTGATTCCGCTTTTCAAAGAACAGTAGGGGACTTTAAAAATTTTCTCTTCAAGCTCTGCATTAAAACAAAGTCATATATTTTACTAAACTACATGTAATCAAGATTATATAAAAAGCTGAAGTGTTGTATCCAGGTTATTATCTGCTTTTGTTTCTGATCCAAGCCTTACTGCCTGTTACCAAGCAGAGGTGGAGAATAGGTATGCTCTCCTTTGTGCTGTGACTGTAGGGTCCTTGGACTTAAGGGTGGGGGGATCAAGACCAGTGAAATATAAGACAGGAAGAAAAGGGAAACTGGGGAAGACAGATGCCCAATCTTAAAGCATATGGCCATACTCAGTGTACAGAACTTATTTTTAGGATAGGGCTTTGAAAGAATAATGAAACCAGTATCACTGCAAGTCAATAGCCACAATCCCTTTATCCATACTAAATCAGATCAATTATCTTCATGAACTCATCACCATTGATTGTTGGTTTTCTCTATTACATGCTCCCCCATCTCCCTCCAAGTCTTCCCACTTCTTCCTTTGCTTCATCTTTTTTTTTCCTATTCTAAGGCCAATACTTAAAACCACACTAACCCTGTACCATTGTTCTATTGCCCTAGTTTGTCTGCCTGCCTCTACACTTTTTTCTTACCCAATGAATCCTACACCCCATCATTGAGCTATTTTCCTAAAACTCCATTTTTTTATCATGTTAGTTCCATGGATAACAACAGCTTTGGCTTCCTATTATCCATAGGGGAGCTAACTCCCCTCCATCTGGCTCTGCCTTCATTCCTACAACAGAATTCCCCACCACTCCCTCTGAGGGAACAGTCTCTGCCCACCCCCCCCCCCCCCCCGGTTTTCCATAAAGACATCTTTCTCTTGTAAGCCTATCAGGTTAAGGTTCTGAGTGATCACCTCTGATAGGTGAGAGGGGAAAAAGACAACAAGTCCCCACAGAGGTGTCAAACTGGTACCTAGAGCTAGGAAAAAGTAGCCACTCATTGAACTTAAGATCATCAGACCTCAGGGGGCCTGGGTGGCTCAGTCAGTTAAGCATCTAACTCTTGATTTTGGCTCAGGTCGTGATATAATGGTGGTGAGTTCAAGCCCCAAGTCATGCCCCACACTAAGTGTGGAGCCTGCTTGGGATTCTCTCTCTCCCTCTGTCTCTCTGCTCCTCACCCACTCACTTACATTCTCTCTCTCTCTCTCTCTCTCTCTCACTGTCTCCTTGCTCCGCAAGGACTGAGAGTAGGAGATCCCTACCTCCCAGACTGGAAACAGTAATTCAGCAGGGTGTTCTGTTTGGGCGGAGATTGAAAGCTGAGCCTTCTGTTGGCCAGGGCACAGAGTAGAGTTAGGGCACATCCTCCACTACCCATAGTCTCCAGGAAAGTCAAGTATGATGTTAGCTCAGCTGCCAAACCAGAATCATGGGGTCGGAAGCTAAGCACCACCTTAGGCCATAACTGAATATACATCAGGTAAACTTCAGTCGCACCTCAGGTGCCATGACCTCTGGGAAGCATTCTCTGACCTTACGACCCGTCCAAATGACCTCCACCGAGCTCCCTTAGCATCCCCCATTATCTAAATCTTCGCTCACATAAGACAGTTATCTGATTCCCTGCCTGTTTCCTCCATCAGAGAGCTCTGTGAGAGCTCATCACACAATGCCTGGTACGTGGAGCAGTTCAGTGAATGAAACCAAGCAGTTCTGAAAGCAGAAGCCAGGGGAGGAGTGGGTGGATTGGAAGCTTTTCTTACGTATCTTCCCTCTGCAGAGCCCAGCTCTGGATGGCACACAAAAGCGGCACTTGCTGAGTGAGTCAGTGACTGATAGGCTAATGCTGTTTTTCATATTCTAGTGTTCTTTTCATTTCTTTCTCACATTTCATGTGAAAGTCCAACCCTGTTACTACTAGAACTCTAAGAGCTTTATTTTCAAAATTAATCGTTGCAAATTTTCACATGTGCAGCCTTAGTGCAACTATCTTATTGTGCAAACATATTTTAACATCTTATATCATGGTGCATGTGAATTTGGAGTCTTTGCCAAGTTGTCTGCGACTTGATTTCCGGATGGGGCTACAGCAGCACCATACAGCTCCCCTAATTGGATGCACTGCTGGAGAGAGAGAGGGGCTTGCCTTTTTGTGTACACGGTTTCTCTCTGATGCACACGTACTCCAATTCAGAGCACGGCTTCGGCTGCTGGTTGGGGAAATCTGGCCCGCAGGTCTGACTTCAAAAACAGAAAAAAGAGACCTCCCAATTCTGGTTTCTACTTTGGCCTTAACTAGCTCCTATTGTGCTCCATATGGCAGGACATATGTTTCTCACCGCACAAATTTAAAACATCTGAAAATAATATTTTCCCGGTTGTGCAGCCATTAGGGATGAGGTAGCATTTTCTGAGCAAAAGCTTGAGTCAGTGGTGAACCTAAGAGGCGGCATCAAAAGGACAGTGGCCAGCACTCAGCGTGGCTTTCCTCAAATCCAAGAACAACATACAAGTCCAAGGGAAGGGTAGGGGAGCATGGTCAGCCACCACCTCCAGTCCTCCCCACAGGCCCACGGACACATTTTCTGCCCTATGAGCTTCAAAACAAAAGAGAGCAAACCACACATATTATAAAAAATAAAAATAAAATTTAAAACAAAACCCACCAATATTGCTATATATGTATTTTACTAGACTAATCTTTATGATCTTATCTTTGTATTTCATAAAGGATTTTTTTGGCCGTGGAGAGTCTCATGTACATTCTAGAGGAAAAGGCAGAATACCCTTCCTATAAACTACCCTGGATTGGGCTTTTAAAAACCAGACGACAGGCCCAAAATGGAGTTGCTTATGCTCAGCTCCATGTCACCAAACTGAGATTTAACTCAATTACAGTCTCATCTCTGCCAGAACCGGAATCTTAACCAGTCAATCAGGAATTGCCCCATCAGCACCAGTTAGGTAATCTGTGTGATACATCCCTGCCATCCCCTCAAGGAAAGTAACCTTGCAATAACCAGTCTGCCTTTTTGCCAGTATAACCTCCTTATTTCTGTCCCCTTCTGCCTATAAAAGTCTTTCATTGTGTGCAGCTCCTCAGAGTTCCTTTCTCTTCACTAGGTTGGATACTGCCCTGTTCAAATTGGTTTTTGTTCAAATAAACTCTTAAAATTTTTTAATATGCCTCAGTTTATCTTTTATTTAAATTTTTTTTAACGTTTATTTATTTTTGAGACAGAGAGAGAGAGACAGAGCATGAACGGGGGAGGATCAGAGAGAGGGAGACACAGAATCCAAAACAAGCTCCAGGCTCTGAGCTGTCAGCACAGAGCCTGATGTGGGGCTCGAACTCATGGACCTCAAAATCATGACCTGAGCTGAAGTCTGTCGCTTAACCGACTGAGCCACCCAGGTGCCCCTTCAGTTTATCTTTTAACAGGCTGCCCAGGCCTGGCTGCAGCCAGGGGAAACAGCTCAGATGAGAAGGCATTATGGTTTTGTGATGATGTGGTTGTGTAATTCCTTGCGATTCGGGACGTGGAGTTGGTTGGCAAGGAGACCGAAGGCCTCAGGTGGGAGACATTTGAAGATGTGGGGTTATGAAGGGGTAAAATGCAGAGAGAACACTGCTAAATCCCAAGATTGCCCAATTAATAATGGACGCTGAGCCGGCAGTGGCATAAAGCAACCTGTAACAGGCCTGGGGTGAATTCTCTCGGAATTCCCAATCTAGGGAGCTCTGCAGAGTCAGCACACAGCCACCCTTGAAAGCCAGTTTCAAGTAAGCCAAGAGAGCTGCCCAGGATCCAAATTGGAAGACAGAAAGAGAATGAGAGAGAGGAGGGAGGAAGGAATGAAGGAAAGGAGGAAAGGAAGAAAGGAAGATGGAAGGAAAGGAGGAAGGGAGAAAGAGAGGGAGGGGGAAGATATGGGGAAGGCCTAAAAAGAAGGTCAAATGCCAAACCAACTTCAGGTACAGAGCAAGGGCACTGTGTCCTCTCTCACCTAAAGTACCACCTGACATTTCAGATCCCTCTCTTCTACTTTAGTTTTCTGAAAATGCCGTATATTTCTCTTACTTCCCTCGTTTTCTTCCTCCTTGACTGGAACATTAACTCCGTGAAGGTAGGGAATAGTATTTATTTTGTTCACTGTGCTATATCATCTAAAGTGTCAGAAAAATTGCTCTTATTCCAGGCTGACTCTCCTGCCTTGAGCTGATGATGAAGGTACAGTCAGGTGTAGGAGAGGTGGCAAAAGAGGGGAACAGGAGACTTCTGGAAGCCTGGACTTGTGAGGAGGCTCCTCCCCCACAAAGGAGGCCGTGGCACCTGGCTCCCACAGCAGCCCTGGCCCTCTGGGCTCTCGGCCAAGCTCAGACTAAACACTGCTCCACATGCGGCCATTCAGTTCTCACAGCAACCCTATGAGGCAAGCACTATTTTCAACTTTATCTTTTATGTAAGATAACTGAGGAACAGAGAGCTAAAGAATTAGGTTGAGCCACATGAAATTGTCATTTGAGTACATAAAAATTATCAATTATCAGCATTATCATGCGGTTTAACCTAACTGTGTGCCCAAGATAATAAATTTCTTAAGCAGCAGAAATGCAGAATGCAAGTGCACGGCTGTCTGACTCTGGAGCCCAAGTTCAAGGGCAAAGCCATTGCAGGTGGAAGGACACCATGGGGGAAGCCGGGAAGCCGTGTCATTAGATCTCATTAGAATATTCATACAATGAGGCCTAGGAGAGAGGAGAGGATTGGAAATCGCCTGTGAGAGCTATAGCCATATGGTCTTCCCAAAATACCTCCATTTTAAAATGAAAGCTCCTTATTCAGCCTTAAAAAGAAATGAAATTCTGACACATGCTACAACAGGGATGAACCTTGAAGACATTATGCTAAGGAAAACAAGCTAGACATAAAAGGACAGTGTATGATTCCACTTATATGAGGTACCCAGAGCAGTCGACTCCATACAGACAGAAAGTAGAACAGTGGTTGCCAGGGGCTGGGGGAAGACAATGGAAGACGGGGAGTTAGTGTTTAATGGGGACGGAGTTTCAGTTCGGGAAGATAAAAACGTTCTGGAGATGGATGGTGGTGATGGTTGCCCAACAATGTGAATATAGTTAATGCCACTGAGTTGTTCACTTAAAAATGGTTCCAGTGGGGGCGCCTGGCCGGCTCAGTCGGTGGAGCTTACAACTCTTGATCTTGGGGTTGTGGGTTCGAGCCCCACGTTGGGTGTAAAAATTACTTAAAAATAAAATCTTAAAAAAATAGTTAAAATGTACTTTTTATGTTGTGTGTGTTTCACCACAGTGGGGGAAAGAGAAGGCAAAGACTCTTGCTTCAGTTTGGACCTGCCCAATTATAAGCATCGTTGGATACTTGGATGCTGAAAGACAAAGCCTATTTTTTCCAGTCTGTGCCTTTACAACGGAAAGCGTACACGTGTACATAAATCTATCTGCACGTACTATATGCAAATACTACTACTACTACTAGTAATAAAAACAGCTAGCATTTAGTGAGCACTCACCTCTTGACAGACTCCGATTAGATGTTGTATGGGTATTAATGCATTTGAAATCCACCAGAGCCCCACAAGGCAGGTGTTTGATGATCTCTGTTTTGTTTCCAATGCTCTCTGCTATGGCACATATACAGGTGAGAGCGCAGTCACCTTTTTTCCAAATATGTGGGGATTTCCTAGAGAGCTCCAAGAACAAAAGACTATAGTGAAAACTGATTCGAAGCAGAGGCTTGGAACAACCCCTGATTCAGGTCCTCAATAAATTTTTGTCAAGTAAAGAACCACATGACTCCAGAAGAATTCCCCACACACAAGAGGTTTTCTGGTTATATACCTTAATGTTTGTGTCACCAGAGTTTTAAATATGGGGAACTGAAAGGAAAAAAAAAAAACGTATCATGATGAAAATTTCTGCCAAAATGCGTTCTGATATTTTTTACAAAGTGGGAACGTGACTAACTACAGCCTACAAAAGCTGGCTATATTTAGAAATGGACTTTTTTGTTTGTTTGTTTCACCAAAGTGCAGCATCATAAAAAAGGTCGCAGGCTTTCAGATGAAGGAAATTTCATGCGATGGTTTTGTGTCATCTGGCTGTTGTTTCTGTGGGTGACATGACCGCCCCCTGGCTACCCTCAGCCCAAGCTCGTTAGAAGCAGGACTCACTATAGTTTGACCACAGGGTATTTTTAGTTCCTTCTGACAGGATTGGAACTGGGTATAGGATAGTCAGCTCACAGTTCTCTCTAATTGTCGCACCTACTGCACAGAAACGGGGGAGAAAAATGATTGAAGCTCCAGTCACAATCCTCCTGGAAAAGGTGGGATGTCTGTCAGCTCTTCAAGAGTGAAGCAGCCTATCTTGCACTTTCAAAGCCCGTTGTTTTGCAAGAAGTCTTAGGTGAAAACAATGAGACAAAAGCATGCTTTGTGAAAGACAATGACATCCATTCAAATGCCTCTCATTATACTCTCCTATTTTGCAGAGCCTTGTATCCAGAATTATCCTGTTCTATTAACTAGTCTGGTATAGTCTCAAAGAAAAAAAAGGGGTTTTTTTTTCTTAAATGCAGAGTTGGGGGTGGCGAAAAATTAAAGCAAAAAGGCATCTCCTTCAATTCATTCAGTCGCAGTCGCTAGTTGGAAAGATTGTTTCTCGTCACAGTCTCCTCCAGCTCTTTATGGGAGGAGCTCCCAGAAACACAGATTCCCAAGTGCACGCTTCAGGCTACAATTACATCTCTACAAATGAAGTAGCTCCACAATAGGACACAAAGGGAAATGTTCTTCTCCGTCTTTTCTTTTCCTTTTTTGTACTTGTTGCACAAGGTTACATGATTTGTTGCAAAAATCCTGGTACCTGGGGAGGAAAACAGCTCCTTGGGTCTCTGTTCCACTCTGTTTCTGTCTCCTTCAATATGTTCCTCAGCGATTAATTCCATCAGATCTTAAATATGATGAAGGAAGTCATGCATACCGCTTCCCAAGGAGCTGAGCCCACAATTTATGAGATTTTGTTGGTCAGGACATTTAGACTCTTCATCTGTGGTTCAAGCTTATTGCAGTTCAAGTTCACAGGGCTCAGGGTGTGAGGGAAATGGATGGCAAGAAGGTGATCTCAGGGCAAAGCTGACACAAGAGGAGAGAATGATGGAGGAACTGGCCAATCTCTGAGTAGGGGTCCTGGGCTGGGGAGAGGAGAGTGATGTTCCAAGGCTTCCTGGGTCAGGGGGCAACCTTTCGGATGCACCTGCAAGTAAAGATCCCATCAGACTGAGGAGCTCTGCATGGAAGGCCCTTTCAAACTGCATTGGCAGGAGCACCTGGCTGGCTCACTTGGTAGAGCACGCAACTCTTCTTTTTTTTTTTTTTTTTAAAGTTTATGTATTTATTTTGAGAGAGACAGAGAGCAAGCAGGCAGAGAGACAGAGAGAGACAGAGGATCTGAAGCAGGCTCTGTCCTGACAGCAGAGAGCTGGATGTGGGGCTCAAACTCATGAACCGCAAGATTATGACCTGAGCTGAAGTCAGATGCTTAACCAACTGAGCCACCCAGGCACCTGAGCATGCATCTCTTGATTTGGCATTGTGAGTTCAAGCGCTCATCGGGCATAGAGATTACTTTTTAAAAAATTGCATTGGCAGGACCAAACAGCATAGCCAATCAACCACAAGAAAACAGGATAATCTACTACTGTGCACCATGAGAAAAGGTCCAAGTCAATGAGGATACCCTGGTCCTGTCCATCATGGGCAATAATTTCCTCTTGTAGTTGCACCTTTTCACTTAAACAGTAAAAGGCTTATATTTATCAATGTAATCACTGTGCCCCTGGTTCCACCAGTCTACAAAAACAAAAGAGGTCATATTTACAATTAGACCTAAATAACAAGGGCTTCAATCTCCCATTGTTTCCAGTCTTTTCCAGAGTAGCTGTCTCTATTTCAGAACTTCTCCAGAGCTCCTTACGTGTATCTATGAACTAGTCTTCATTATCACCCCCTTGTAGCCATAGTAATGCAGACAAAGCCTCCATGCCTGCTGCCACAATCATTGGCCTACTCTGGCAGCCTGCCAGCATTCCGTGGACATAAAGCCAGAAGCCCACCCTTGCTGAGCTCCAGGCTGGTAATCCTAGCAGCCCAATTATAAGGCTTGACCAAGCCACCTGTCTGTTGACCCTCATGCCTGGATGTCACCACCAACACAAACACAGAACCATCCACCTTCACCTACCCCGGGGTGGACCCTTTGACAAATAGCCCAGTGTGGTTCTTGGTGGCAAGAGGTTAGATGCTCCTTCCTGTTATTCTCTCCAAAGATGACCCGCAGCAGGTTGCCTGGGCCCCAGGTATTAGAGCATTTTGACTAATATCACAGCTCTTTCATTTGCCATGTGTGCAGCTATTTTCTTCAAAGCTCTCCCATGGTGACAGGTGGCTCCCTCAGCAGAGTTGCTAGAATCTTTCCCCAGGTCAGCACTTTCCAGCGAAGATGTAGAACCTGAACCTGAGTCCCACTCACCTCTTCCCTATGGTGAGCTTCTTACCAAAGGCCCTATTGTCTTCTTCCTCAAACTTTGATCTGGGACACTTCAGACTACCAGTCATGGTTTTATGTCTTCATTTCTCCTTTGTGGAGCCAAGGAGTAGGCTCCTTACTCCCCATGTAATTACGGAAGGACAGGGCTACATAAAGCCTCAAATACAAATAGCTACATTGAGGGAGAGATAATGCTTTTAGCATCTGAACCCCAGACACTAAGTTAGGCCATATTATCCTGGAATGAAAACAGACTGAATCAGATGCTCTTTGTGTCCACTCAGACTATGGTTATCAAATGTCGACATCATTCATTCATCCACTTATTTATCCAACATTTATGGAACACCTACTATGTGCCTGGCACTGCACTAGGCTTTAGAAACACAAAGATGAATAAAACAAGGTACAGGCTGTGGGAAAAGGCTGATACATAAGTTACTGACAATATAATGTTGTGGTATTGTATGTAATAGGGCTATTCCATTCTACGAACAGCAGAAAAGCAGAAGATTCCTTCTGTCTGGTGAAATCACAGCTCCTCAAAGTAGAAGATATTTAGGCTGGGTGTTGAAGGATGAATAGGAGTACATTAGGAAGGGAAGGGTAAGGAATTCCAGAGGGAGTTGTTAATAAACGTTGGCCCAGAGGCATGGAGTTTCATTGCTTACTTGAGGAAGCATTGGAATTAGGTGTGGTTGGGGCATGTGGGCAAAAGAAAGACTGGAATAGCAGGAAATGAAGCTGGTCCAGATACATTGGAGCCACTTATGAAGAGCTTAGTATGCCCTTTTAAGAACCTGTAATTTTGCTCAATCCAGAAATATTCCTTAAGCACCTACTAGATATTTAAGCACTGAGAGTGGAAAGATGACCCCTATTCTTTAGGAGGTTAAATCACTTGGGGAGACAAACTTACAGAGACCACTATGATATGATGTGATGACAGAGACAAACACAGGGTGCTGTGGGGCGCACAGACTGGAAGGAGAATTGGCGGGGCATGTCTGAGACAGGCTTCCTGGAAGCATTACTGTTGAACTGATCTTGTTTAAAGAAATAATCTCTATGCCCAACGTGAGGCTCAAACTCCCCACCCTGAATTCAAGAGTCCCATGCTCCACCGACTGAGCCACCCAGGTGCCCCCACTGCTGAATTAATTTTGACGAATGAGTGAGTATAAGCTAGCAAAGAAAAGGGAGAAAACGCTTTCCAGGCAGATGGAGCAAACACAGTGAGCAGAGGCAAAGGGACACCAAATAGCATCATTTATTGTTTTTATTTATTTCAGAGGAAGAGATGATAGGAAGAAGCACAGTACAATTGGAATATGAAGGGAGAGACTAGGACGAGGAGGAAGTAAGGATGGGGACATAAAGACAAGCTAGGAGACTAAGGACCTGATAGGCCAGTTAAGGCCTATAAACTTTGTCTTGTAGGTAATAGGGAGCTATGGAAAAGTGTAGTGCAGGAGAGTGATAAAGACCAATTTGGTATTTTAGGTCACTCCAGTGCCAGTGTGGGTCAGGACAAATTTGGAGCCAAGGAGATGAGGCTATTGAAATATCCAGGCAAGAGATGCTGACTCTCTAAAGGACAAAGGGAGATGACTTGATTGTTTGCATACATGTCTTCCATTCAGCGAAGTGACACTATTATGCTGAGGGTGACATTTTAGGTTCATATCTGTTGTTAGATCCTATCGCCTGGACAGAAAGAAAATTAGGGCTTTAAGAATCAGTCTAGAACCATATTCATCACAGCATTATTCACAATAGCCAAAGATAAGAATGACCTAAGTGTCCATCAACAGATGAATGGATAAACATAAAGTGGTTTTTACACACAATGGAATATTATTCAGCCTTAACAAGGAAGGAAATTCAAACACATGCTACAAAAGGGATGAACCTTGAAGACATTATGTGAATTGAATAAACCAGACATAAAAGGACAAGCACTGTATGAGTCCACTTATTTGAGGTACATAAAGTAGTCAACTTCATAAAGACAGAAAGTAAAATGGTGGTTGCCAGGGGCTGGGGGAGAGGGGAGAATGGGAAGGTAAGTTTCTAACGGGGACAGAGTTTCAGATGGGGAAGATGACAATTTTCTGGAGATGGATGGTGGTAATGGCTGCACAACACATGTGAGCTTTCATAATGCCACTGCACCTTATACTTAAAATGGTTAAAATAGTAAATTCTATGTTATGTATATTTTACCACAATTTCAAAAAAGAACACTGAAAGAAGATAAGGCTGTGTAATATTTATGGTAGGGATTGATGTTTTCCAAATAACGAAGTAAGAAGTAGATCTGTAGGAACTAGATTCATAGAAATGAAGAAATGTAAGCAATAGAATCATATAGAATTGAGTAGTCCAATCCATGGCAAAACCTTTTTGAAACCAAGAGTGATCTCTGTAATATACCTTGAATTGTGAGATTTACTGACTGTAAAATGTAAATCTTGCACCAATTCTTAAAAAAAAAAAAAGTGTAGACCAGCCAGCCACCTGTTGTGGTAAATAAAGTTTTATTGGCACCCCTCCACACCCACTTGTGTTATGTTTTTTAGCCTGTGGCTTCTTCTACTCCACCACAGCAGAACTGAGACACAGAGACTGTCTAACCTGCAAAAACAAAAATATTTACTATCTGGCCCTCTATAGAAAAAGTTCGCTGAGCCCTGTTCTAAACTTTTGAATATGGAGCGTATTTTGCTAACAGCATGTATCGATGTTCAATTTGTGGTTATTGGTGAGAATGTTCTTGTTCTTAGGACAGGAATGCTGAAGATTTATGGGGAAATGTTCAAACAGTGGGTGATAGATAAACAGATTGACAGACTGATCGAATATGGCAAAAAGGTAACACTTAGTGAATCTTGCTGAAGGGTAGAAAGGTGTTCACTGTATTATTCTTGCAATTCTTCTAAAGTTTGACGTTTGTCAGAATAAAAACAAAAGGAAAAAAAAAACAAATGTACCCTGAGGGCTCAATTCCTTCCAGTCTTCTGCAGCTTCTTGCACACTGGTGATTTTCTGACTTTATATGATTGCAGATTAGAATAAAGTATCCAAATCAAGGATAAGACCATGCCCTCCCTGGCCTGCAAAGGGAGTGTGCCAACCAGTTACAACCCATTAGTGCCTAGATTCTCTTTGGTGTTAATTTTTTTCTCTTTGGATAATTGTATTTTGGACTCTCCACATGCTGTGCAAGCAATGCCAGCAAATCCTCTTGTGGATGAAGCTGTAAAAATAGCAAATAAGCAGCCAATTTCTCTACTCGTATGTCTATAGTCACACAGAAATGGAATAATTCTTCCTGTGTTCTACTTGCCACTTTGAGTCTCTACTTACCCAGTGTTGGACCTGATTTCTCCATTTTTTTGTTTCAAGATCTAAGAGTTGGGCCATAGCTCACAAGTTAATTAGGGATATACAACATGTACCTTGAAAGAGATACGTGAGAACAGTTACCCAGGAAGATACAATTTCATATCCTGACTCAACAATTCCACACCTTGAAATATGTCCTAAAGAAATCTTGAACACACATTTTAAACTGATATGCACAAGGATACATTTCTTTGCAGTTGGTGGTGATGGGGAACAGAAGGTAATCTGAAAATCAATGGGGGAGTGAATGTGCAAAATGTGATAAATGCCCACCATGGAGTGCTCTGCATCCTTAAGAAGCACCATAGATACATGCACAGCAAAAAACCGTACTTCGTAAAACAAATGTGAGAAAGAGTGTGATAGATAGTAACACAATCACATATATGGAAATTAGAAGTACATGCACACAAGACACTAGCACACATTTTATGACAACACTTAAAGCTACACATTAAATACTTTAGAATGGTTGCTGGTGGAAAAGGTGGAAAAGGGGACTGGGATGGAAGGGAATATATGATTAAATCAAACATTTATATATTCTTAAAAAGAGAGAAGGACCTTGCAGCACTGATGTTGATGTTTAAGGAAAACAAAAAATAACTTAGAAGAAGAACAAAGTAGCAATACTCAATATATATGTAATGAGTGCATGAAGCCGAGAAGTAATCAGAGGGGATGGTTTATCAGGAAGTTCCTAGAAAAGGTGACTTTTAGGTATAGTACTTCATCCCTACCCAATACCACCTTCCGGTAAGATTTCTATTAATCCCACTAAATAGCCAGCACCATCATATAAACTAATACTTAATGATAACATTAACTATATTTTGTTTTGTTTTGTTTTTTATAACTAGTTTTCACATCCAGCACGGAGCCCAAGGTGGAGCTTGAACACACGACCTTAAGATCAATACCTGAGCTGAGATCAAGAGTTGGACTCTTAACTGACTGAGCCACCCAAGAGCCCCTACTTATATATTTTAAACATTCAAAATACAGTGCCAAATCCAACCCTAAATAATTTAGATGAATTATTTAATTTAACCTCTACAGAACTCTCACAAGAGAAGAATTATTTCACAGATGGAGAAACTGAGACTTAGAGAGATTAATTAATTTGTCCAAGGTTACATAGCTAGGATGTGGCAGAACAAGATTGTTACCCTTCCCTTACCCCTTCCTGTTTGACTCCAATGGCTGTGCTCTTAGCATCTTTTCTGGTGATGACACACGGCAGACACTCAAAAAATGCCATGACACGTGGCAAACACACACCAAAAATGCTTGCTTCATGACAAGCCACAGAAGTCTTTGAGAGTTTCATTCCAAATTTGGGGCCACGCAAGTAGCAGCCAAACAAAATTCCTGTTAATTGACATGCTTGTGACAACAGGTAGTCGTCCCAGCTCTGGATCTGTTTTGGTTCACTCATTCATTCAACAAATTTAAAAAAAATTTTTTTTAATGTTTATTTTTGAAGGAGAGAGAGACAGAGTGTGAGTTGTGGTGGGGAGGGCAGAGAGAGAGGGACACACAGAATCTGAAACAGGCTCCAGGCTCTGAGCTGTCAGCACAGAGCCCGACGTGGGGCTCAAACTCACGGACCGCGATATCACGACCTGAGCTGAAGTCAGACGCTCAACCAACTGAGCCACCCAGGTGCCCCTCAACAAATTTTAATTTGACTGAGAATCCACAATGTGCCAGGCACCATCCTAAGTGCTGAGCACTCCAGTACATTGTACTGCAGAGACATTGAAAATTGGCATGAAAATGAACAAGAAAAGTTTCTGAAAACTGCTCAGAAATGAACAATTACTGATAAAGTCCTATGAGGAGAATAAAGCAGGGTAATGTGTTGGAACATGTCCGAGGGCTGCGAAATTGGCTGGTCAGGGAAAAACTCTCTGAGGAGGTAATGTTCAAGCTGAGATTTGAATGACAACAATCAACAAGACAATGAAGAAAAAAGTATATGAGGTAAGCTATGACATGATGCCAAGTCCTAAGGCAGGAAGCAGCTTGGCATGTTCAAGGAACAGAGAGAATGGGCTTGTGGTGAAGGGTGGAAAGGAGAAGGAGAGTGGCAAAGATAAGAATGGAGAAAAAGGCAGAGTGTAGTCGTTCTGGACTTTGTAAGCTAGAGTAAGGAGCTGTGATTTCATTCCAATTGTGATGAGAAGCTATTGAAGAGTGCTGGCAAGGGAGTGTTATGATCTGACTTTAATTTTCATAGGACCACTTGGTTCTGGGTGGAGAACAGATTGCCAGGGCAAGAGTGGGAACAGAATAGCAGTTTGAGGGCTTGTTAAGAAGCCCAAGCAGGCTTCTGTTCCGGCTATGAAAGAGTAGCTGGTATTACACTTCTCTTCCGACCAGAAAGAGCTATAAACCCCACACAAATATGTAGAACAACTCTTTACAGGCATTGGACAACACCGATGAAGAGACACACACAAGGCGCACCTGACATTCACCATGGTTTTCTCCCTAAGGGCATTTTCCAAAGTGGCACACAGAAATGGAACCCAAGTAGCAAACGGTGGTCTCATTGAAAAAAGAAAACAAAGATGGAAATTTGAGGCTGCTAAACTGGCCAGCATTTGAAAGGTAGGGTACTGGAAAGGATAGGGCTCCCACACAAAAAAAGAGCCTTCAAAATTTGGGTAACAATCTTCCATGTTCTTAGTTACCTCTTGTGGTAGTTAATTTTATGTGTCAACTTGGCTGAACCACGGTACCCAGATATTTGGTCAAATACCAGTGTAGATGTAGTTTTGAAGATTTGGGGTGGGGGAGGATGAGATACACTGGGATTCAGACTTTAAGCAGATTACTCTCCATAATGTGGGTGGGCATCAACCAATCAGTTGAAGGGCTTAAAAGGAAACAGACTGAGATCCCCTAAGGAAGAGGGAGTTCTACCTTTAGACTACCTTCAGACTCGAATTTCAAAATCAACTCCTCCTCCAGCCAGCTGGCCTGCTCTATAGAGTTTGGACTTGCCAGCCCCCAAAATTGCATGAGCGAATTCTTTAAAATCTCTCCCTGGGGGTGCCTGAGTGGCTCAGTCAGTTAAGCATCTGACTCTTGGTTTCAGCTCAGGTCATGATTTTACAGTTCATGGGTTCAGGCACCATGTCTGTTGGGCTCTGTGATGGCAGTGTGGAGTCTGCTTGGGATTCTCTCTCTCCCTCTCTCTGCCCCTCCCCTTCTCATGCTCTCTATCTCTGTCTCTCTCTCTCTCAAAGATAAATAAATAAGCTTAAAAAATAAAATAAAAATGTAAAATCTCTCCTTCTCCCTTTCTGTCTCCCTCTCTCTCTCCCTCTCTCACCCCCTTTGCCCCCCCCCCCCCCCAGACACACACACACACCCTGTTGGTTGTGTTTCTCTGGAGAACACTGACTAATACAGCTCTCAAGCTGTCCACGCACAGGGTGACAGGTATGTAGTAAGTCTAGAGAGCAACTAGTTCATTTGGAACAGAGAGATAAAAGGAAGTATTAAAGATTTTTCAGGGGCGCCTGGGTGGCACAGTCGGTTAAGCGTCCGACTTCAGCCAGGTCACGATCTCGCGGCCCGGGAGTTCGAGCCCCGCGTCAGGCTCTGGGCTGATGGCTCAGAGCCTGGAGCCTGTTTCCGATTCTGTGTCTCCCTCTCTCTCTGCCCCTCCCCCATTCATGCTCTGTCTCTCTCTCTCCCAAAAATAAATAAACGTTGAAAAAAAAATAAAGATTTTTCAGATAAAGAATGGAAATAAAAGATTACCATATGGAAACTGTAGGAAGTATAAGGAAACTATAAAGTACAAAGAAAATGAAGCAAATGAAAAATTGAGGAATTATTAACTCTAAATAAAAGAATGCAACTTTCTGAATAACAGTTGCATAGTCACAAAATGGAAACACTAAATATGGATTTAACTAATAATTGTAATTCAAACATAGGGGGGGAGAGGAGAGGGTAAAGGGGCTATATGAAAGCTAAAACTCTCATCTACATAGTAAATCAAAAGATAATTAAAAGTATAAAGAGATAGCAATATATATGTATTAGTTAAGGGAAATAATATAGGTAAATATCAAAAGAAATATCTAAAAGTATTTGATATAGTTGCCTCTGTAGAATGCATGTGGCAGTATTTTGTTATAACCTCTTAGTATTGACTTTTTAAAAAATGTTTATTTATTTATTTTGAGAGAGAGAGAGAGAGAGAGAGAGAGAGAGAGAGAGTGTGTGTGTGTGTGTGTGTGTGTGTGTGAGCTGGGGAGGGGCAGAGAGACAGGGAGAGAGAATCCCAAGCAGGCTCTGGGCCATCAACACAGAGCCGGACTCGGGGCTCAATCTCATGAACTGTGAGATCATGACCTGAGCTGAAATCAAGAGTCAGACGCTTAAGCAACTTAGCCACGGTTGGTTAATATAAGCACCCCAGTATTATTTGACTTTTTAAATTATACACATGTATTACTTTATTAAAACAAAACACACAACAAAGCTAGTATTCACTCAGCCACAAAGGATCTTGAAAGGTAGAGGAAGATACAACAAATGACTCATGCTTTTAAAAACTTATTCGCAGCTTGAAAGCATCAGAGAAACTCCCTCTTCCTCCTAATTGTATGCACTAAAATTTAAGAGGATTTATTATTCATTCAGTAGAAAACAAAAGGGTTTGAGGCCAATAGCCTAATTTTAAGAGAAGTTGGGAAAATGTGTAAAGCATGTTTGCTTGCTATTTGGATATTTACCAGAGAGAAAGTAGTATATTCACAAAAACTCATGCTTAAAGAATTCTTAATTAGTTCAAACCACTAACTACCAATAGCATTAAATTCAGTGATGGCAGATGAAGGTTAGCAAATGTATGTAGGAAGAAATGATACCCACATAAAATACAGAAATGACAGTATATTAAGATCACTGGTGAAAATCTTGGATTACCTTATAAATGAAAAACAGATCGACTAAAATAAAAATTCAACTTCACCTTTTTAAAAGAAGCATATACAGATAACATAAGATGATGGAGGAAATTTCCCATGGCTTATGCAACAATTATGTGAAGCCCACTAGGTCTGGTACGCGTCAGATTCTGACATAGATGCATCACCTGCCCTGAACTGTTGTCTTAGCCAAAGCCAGGTGGAGAATTGCAAACTTTCCTATTTTTATTGCTGATATTTACTACTACTCTTGGAATCTCCTAATTCTTCTGGCTCCAACCCCACTGCTATTACTTTCTCCAGTAATACTTAATTACAGCTCTTGATTTAAGGAGATTCTAGAAAATCTGAAGAAAGATGACAAGATTCTAACAGTTTGGTAAATAATTCCTAAGAGGAAAACTAAAAGAGTTTGATCTATTAAGTCAGAAGTAAGATAAGAGAACATTTTTTTCTTCTGTTTATATCTGAACCAGCCAAAGAACATAGATGCATGATCAATGGATATAACACTAGAGGTTACTCATTTTTAATGAATTAACTTTTGCTGCTTTGTCCATGTACTAATTTCCCAGGCTAGGTTCCCAATGACTTCCTAATAAATTAGTCCAAATGAAATCAAACAAATTCTGAAAGGAACCGGTATTCTCTCTCTTAGGATTATCTCTAGGTCTCTAAAGACAGTTGACAGAGCAAAATAATAAGGTTACTTTCAAGATTTAATCTGTACCAACCGGCTCAAATATTATTAGTTTTCAAGTATTACATTTTCCTGAATAAATAATGTGTACTTTCTTGTCAGTGACCTGCTACTAAAACCCATCTTCAAATTTAGCTACACAGGCATGATTTCAAACTAGATGTTTGAATTTCCCCCGTCTTTACTTTTATAAAATTGTTTGACTTTCTTCAGTAGGGCTTTAAAAATCCAGACTCTGTCTCTAAGAAATGAAAGAGTATTGTAGTTTCATAGAAATTTAAAGTTTTGTGTAATACAGGCACCATTCATAAAACTATATATGAATTTTAGAACTTAAATTAGATATAAACATTTATCAAAGAAATTGGAAGAGAGGAAGGAATAGGCAGAAGAAACAAATAGGCTAGGGTACAATGACTTGGATAGGGATCGTAGCAGTAGAAATGAAAATTGAGAGGCTTCAGTATCTGTCTTGGAAGCAAATGAGTAATCATGGGTAGGGTAGGAGATGACGGCACTTGAGGCAGGATGGTTCTTTTTTTTTTAATTTTTTTTTAACGTTTATTTATTTTTGAGACAGAGAGAGACAGAGCATGAACGGGGGAGGGGCAGAGAGAGGGAGACACAGAATCTGAAACAGGCTCCAGGCTCTGAGCTGTCAGCACAGAGCCTGACGCGGGGCTCAAACTCACGGACCGTGAGATCATGACCTGAGCCGAAGTCGGCCGCTTAACCGACTGAGCCACCCAGGCGCCCCCAGGCAGGATGGTTCTTAAATTCTTAGCTCAAGTGACTGCAGAGATGAGATGCCATTTACTGGGATGTGTGGACCAGGGTCAGAGGTGAAGATGGGACCATTCTAATTTTGTGGGCATTTTAATTTTGAGCTGCCTAGTGGAATTCCTAATGAAGATGTCAGGGAGGACGCTAGATACATGGCTTTGACATTTCTGGGCAAGGTCACGGTCCGGGTGCAGATTGGGAATCATGAGCACACAGATAGAATTTAAAGTCAGAGGCTCCAGTGAAAATCCCTAGAGACATATAGGGATTATATGTAAATATAGGAGAACTGGGCCCGCAGACCTAACCCTCAGACATGTCATAGTTCAGGGGTTTTACAAAGAAGAGGCAGCAAATGAAACTAAAAAGGTGTGACAGAGAGGAGGAACACCAAGACTAAAAGGATGTCACAGAAACTGAGAAAAGAAACTGACATGAACTGCTAAAAGGTGGGGTAAATGAGAAAAGAAAATGATCTCCTGTTTGGCTATGTGAAGTCAGGAGGTCGTCGGTGACCTTGACTAGAACCTTGACATAAGTCCACGGATTACTGGGGACAGAAGCCTGAATGGACAGTGAGGAAGTGAAAAGTGTGTCTCAAGTCAAATATTTCAGGAAGTTTTGCTGGGAGAGGAAGCCCAGTGGTCTGGTGGTGAGAGGGGATGTTAGCTCAAGAGGTCTGCTTTGCTGCTGCTCTTATTTTTACTTTTCACTATGGAAACTTTCATACTTAACAAATGCAAAACCAGAGGATAATATTCTGTATCTTTATGAACTCACCACTCAACTTTTAAAAGTATCCTTTTTTTTTTTTGCTTGTTTTTTATTGCTTATTTCTTCTATTGCCCCCTTTTTCATTTCTTTAAGGTTAAGATGCAATTTATATTTAGTAAAATTCACCCTTTTGGGTATTTTGGGTATGTAGTTCTATGAGTTTGTATAAATGCATACATCCATATAACCACTCCCCAAATCAAGATATAGAATTGTTCTACCACCCCCAAATTGTCCCTCATCCACTCCTTCCACCCACAGCCCCTGGCAACCTGTCCTGTTTCCTGTCACTATAGTTTGCCTTTCCAGAGCATCATTTAAATGGAACCAAAGAGGATACAGCTCGTATGGCTTCTTTCACCAAGCACAATGCACATAAGATTTATTTATGTTGTTGCATACATTAGTAGATTGTTCTATTTTACTGCTGACTAGTATTCCACTGTATGGATGTACCAGTTTGTTTATCCATTCAACAGTTGAAGGACATTTGGTTTATTGCTAGTTTTTGGCTATGATGTAAATCCTCTATAAGTATACATGTACAGGTTTTGATGTGAACATAAATTTTCATTTCTCTTGATCAACATGTAGCAGTAGGATTTCTGGGCTTATGGTAAGAATATGCCAAACTATTTTCCAAAGTGTTTACAATTTTGTATCCCACCAGTAATGAATGAGAGTTCTGGTGCTGATTGGTCTCTGCAGCTATTGGCGATGTCATTAAAAACACAAATAAACAATATTGCCCAATTTAATACCTATGTTTGCAGTGGTATCACATTGTAGTTTAATTTTCATTTCCTTAATACTTAATGATGTTGAGCATCTTTTCAAGAGTTGTTTTTTTTTCTAGGTCTTTTTTGGTGAGGCATCTGTTTAAGTCCTTTACCTATCACTCATTTGGTTGGTTGCTTTCTTATTATCAAGTTCTGTGGGTTTTTTTTTTTAATTTTTTTTTCAACGTTTTTTATTTATTTTGGGACAGAGAGAGACAGAGCATGAACGGGGGAGGGGCAGAGAGAGAGGGAGACACAGAATCGGAAACAGGCTCCAGGCTCCGAGCCATCAGCCCAGAGCCTGACGCGGGGCTCGAACTCCCGGACCGCGAGATCGTGACCTGGCTGAATTCGGACGCTTAACCGACTGCGCCACCCAGGCGCCCCGTTCTGTGGTTTTTAAAAACTATACTCTGGATACAAGTTCTTTGACAGATATATGTTATGCAAATAATTTCTCCTGATGCGTAGCTTATCTTTTCACTATCTTAATAGTGTCTTTCATAGAGAAGAAGTTTTCAATTTACCAACACTATCTTTTACAAATCCTGCTTTTGGTGTCGTATCAAAAAATAGTTGCCAGGACACCTGGGTGGCTCAGTCAGTTGGGCCTCTGACTCTTGATTTCAGCTCAGGTCATGATCTCAGAGTCATGGGATCAAGCCTTGTGTTGGGTTTCACGCTCAGTGTGGAGTCTGTTTAACTCCCTCTCTCTTTCTCTGCCCTTCTCCCCCACTTGCGCCCTCTCTCTTTCAAAAAACAAAAAAAAGAAAGTTGACAAACCCAACTCACAAAGATTTCTATGTTTTCTAGGTATTACCTTTGTATCTACAATCCATTTGCAGTACATTTTTGCGTAAGGTGTGTGGTACGGGTCAAGGTTTTTGTTTTTTGTTTTTCCATATGAGGTTCAATTGTTCCAGCAGCATTTGTTGAAAAGACTATGCTTTCTCCATTAAATTTCCTTCGTGCCTTTGTAAAAATAATCAATTGACCATAGATGTGTGTGTCTATTTCTGGTCTCCCTATACTGTTCCCTTGATCATCTATCTAGCCTTCCACCAGTTTGACACTCTCTTAATTACTGCAGCTTTCTACCAAGTTTTGAAATAAAGAAGTATGGATACTCTGTTCTTTTTTTAAAAATTATTTTAGCAACTCCAGTTCCTTGGTCCTTCCATATGGATTTTAGAATCAGCTTGTCAATTAAAAACAGAAAAAGCCTACAGATTATAATGGGGTTTGAGTCAAATCTCTAGCAGCCCTATGACCTACACTTGAAAACTGTTCCTGAGTTATAAGGATGGTGACCCAATGGGCCAGAGCTTTTCTGTGGTGCTTTGGAGATAGTGTCATGTCCTGCATGGTGACAGGGCACTAGAAGACATGAAGGACTTAAGTGTTCTGGTAGCTGAGTTCACACATAGAAGGTAATGCTCCTAGTGGAAAATTGTACTATGGGTGCTTTCCTTCTACTGTCCAGTGTTGCTCTGGATCACAATTTTGAAAAGGGAACGATGTAAATCAGTCCTGCACGGAAAGGCAATGCTTACTGAGTAGGAACAAAGTAAATAAATTGCCCAAAAAGAAGAGGAAAGGATGAAGACATGGGAAAATGAAGAATTCAGGAATGAAGGAAATAGAAATACATAGGGGAACTTAAATAGGAAACAAAGTGAGAGAAAAAAAGATCAAATCATTGAAACCAACTAAGTTTGACAAAGGGAAAGTGCAGTAAAGGTAGTGGGAAAAGAAAAATAATACAATCTGTTGTACATTTTTTATTGCTCTGCTTTATATGAAGATTTCCTACCAAAATATTAAACACACACAATCACGAATTGCACGCTGTATATAAAAATAAATAAAATGTACACAGCCTTCAAATAAATGGTCACCATATTTTACTTGTAACTAATAGTGTTCCATGATCAAGGCATATGGAATATTGTATTTAAACACTTTTTGAATGCAAGAAACAACAAATGTTCTTTGACATATGTAGAAGAGATACTAGTGGATTGATTACTCATATAAGTATATAAGTATATGACTTTAACTCTCCACTTTAATTCTTTAGGGACATTAGTACTGTCCTGAATATACTCTTACATGATGGTGGTAAAATACAAGCTGTTGAAGAATTAATTATAAGAAATTAGAGGAAGTGGGTTATATGGAGTGGTGCCTATTTTTAGCTTCTCAACCCTAAAACTACACATGTGATATTTAAAAATGAATATCAAATACAATTCTCCTGGATGCTTGCCTCAGCTGCTGTCTCACATGTGATCATTTTGGCCACAGCTCTGCTCCCAGCATGTCTTTACGTGACAGTTTTTTCTTCTTAATTTTCAAGCATCACCTACTTCCCCAGGCTCTCTAGACCCCTCTAGGCATATTGTGGTCCAGCCCTTACCTCACTGGCCTATAATTATGTTGTGTGTGGGAAGCAAGATGGAAAGGATGGCAATTGTAGACATATCGGCCAGCAGATGAGTGACAATGTGCCTTCGCTTGCCTTATGCATTGGGAACATCCCTGATGGAGAATAATAAATGAATGAATGAGTGAATAAATGAATGAATGAATGAATGAATGAATAAATAAATAAACAAATAAATAAATAAATTTATACACACACACACACACGACCTCTGTCCCATTGTGATCTGTTACACAGGTATCCACTCCCCCACTTTCTAGTGCCTGAAGACAGGTTTAAGCTCAGCACTCAAATGCAACCAGAAGTCATCTCTCTGAAATCTAAGTGAAATGCATCTATTTTTTCTTCTTTCTCCATTTATCAAGCAAGATTATCTGGAAATTTCCAACTGTTTCTATTTATATATCTTTGTCCAGTACTTTATCATTTTGAAGTTTCCCATAATCACCAGGCAACAGCTCAACATAATATTGCTGCAGCTTGAACAGTCCCTGCTAGCAAGATGATGTTGTCACATCAATGATCCTATGACCTTTAGGATTAAGGAATATACAAACACCAACTGTTTCCCTTAGAAACAGTGTTTCCTTCCACCATAAAGAAAAATCTAAAATTCACATATTAAGTGGAAAGTAATGGAAACTCCACTCTAAGCTGAGAGAGAGAAACTACCTTGCATTTGTGTTTATAATGTCTGAAGTTCTCCCTTGAATTTGTCCATAAAACCCTCTGTGACAGCAGTGGATGCACCAGCATGCTTTCTGAAAATAAACTGGTATAATTTCCAGTAAATATGGTAGATTTTGCTGACAAGTTCAGGCCATATTCCTGATAAAAACACCTAAAAGTGCTGGATGAAATACAGCAAAAATGATTTATTTAATGTACAGTTGAATTCAAACTAAAGAAAGGACTATTTCCAGGGGCTGAGAAAGACACAGGCACCAAACCTACAGTGGCAAGAACTGGAGTGTAGAGGACCACGTAGCCAGCAGACCCAGGTGTGGGCCTTCAAGGCTCGAGGCTAATGTTTTAATATCTTTACAGGAACACAAAAGTCAAGCCTCAGATCAACAGCAGGCAAGGTGGAGGAACAGAGAGCCACTTTTCTACAAGTCACGTGTGCAGTAGGACCCTACTGAGCTCCACCTGCAAATGTGAAGAAGCACCTCCTAGGTGCTAGGGGAAGAGAATTACCTGTGAATAGTCAGAAACCTAAGCCATAGGCTGTAGTATCTGAATTTGCAACATCAGCGTGGTATTGGCAAAAACTGGTCCGGGACAGACAAGAATCTTAGGATCTCTGCAGAGGAAGACATGAAGACAGCCCAGCTCAGGTGAGAATTCCACAGAAAAGAACCTGATAGCAGCTTGTTCACAGTACAATATTACACTCATGGAAAGAAACAAAGTGCCATAAGGAAGAGCCAGGCCACGTAGAAACAGGAACTTAAGGTAATACAACAATGTGGAAAGGCCTATAAATAAATATGGGGGTGCCTGGGTGGCTCAGTCAGTTAAGCGTCCGACTCTTGATTTCGGCTCAGGTCATGATCTCATGGTTTCGTGAATTCGAGCCCTGCATCGGGCTCTGTGTTGACAGTGAGGAGCCTGCTTGGGATTCTCTCTCTCTTCCTCTCTCTCTGCCTCTCCCCCGCTGATGCTCTCGCTCTCTCTCTCTCTCAAAAAAAAAATAAACATTTAAAATAAATAAATATGATTAAAATATTTAAATCAGTCTGTGTGTGATATAGAAAGTAAGCAGCATTCACCTGTGATGAACTAAGATGGGATGGATATGGCTGGAAGGGGAAGCACCAGCTGCTGCATGGTCTCAGACATTTGAGAAATATGAAGGATGTCATTATAAGGGCTGTTGCTAAGTACCACTGATTCACTGAAAAGCGAAAATGACAGGCTTAGCTTTATTAACCAACAGCTTAAAGCAAAATGGGAGGGTTAGGGGTCTCCTCAATAGCCTTTAAAGATACTCTTATCCCCTGCATCCAGAGAGCAAATGCAACCCCAAAAAAGGGCACAGGGCTTAAGAGTAGCAGAACTTCAGAGAAGACTGAACTCTCTGCCTAGCCCATTCTCCTATGCCAACATCAGGACCCTGATGGAGCATGAGAGGGATCCTGACAGTTGGGATGAGATATCTGTGTAGGTTTCATTGAAAATCCTGAATCTCTAAGTTCTCCTGAACTCTCTGGAATCATAGAAATATAGATGCCCCCTCCTTCTGCTTTCCTAAAACCTATGCAGAAATCCTCAAATAAAACAGGAGACTTACAAGAGAAAGCTTGCCCTCAGGGATCCTCCCCCACCTCTTTTCTTGGGTCTGTAGTTAGGGTTAAATTTCAGCATAACTAAACTGGGAACAAGGGCTTGCTAAGGGAGGAGAGAGATGAGCCAAAGCTACTGCAGGACTGGTTCACAAGAACGGCAGGAACTGGGGGAGTATGCAAGGAGAGGATCCTCAGGGTGAAGGATCAAGATGGATGAAACATAAATACGGGAAAGTTTATTGACATGGGGACGTTCTGCCATGACACATTATTTAACACCCTGCTAAGGGCCCCGAGTGACAGCTCTAGCACTTTACTTAGATGCCTCTAAAATCTTAGAAAGAGTGATGACACACATTGAATAAACTGGAGATGCCAGTACTATAGTGGTGAACTGTGGAGAAAGGGCCAAGGGCTCAGAGAAGTAGGCATGCTAGAATGGGTCTGACTCCACCAGCTGGCCACTGTGTGGTGAGTCCAACCTGGAGGACACTCCACGTACCAGGGCAAAAAAGAGCACACTGGTGGGGGGTCACCAGCATCACTGAGAAACTCAAGATGAGACTGCCCTCTGTGGCCAGCATGGACATAGAAGATGTCATTGCACAACTTGGCCCCCGGATAGCAATGGAAATGATAGGGCCCCAGAAGAGCAGAGGCCAATGGCGACTTCTAACTATCAAAAGCAAGATCAGCATAATTTCCCTAACAGGCAGCAAGAACAGATCCACAGCCAGGGAGCCTCAACTATGGGGACCTACGAAGATGGCTCAAAGAACATGGTATTCCCAGGGGCAACACATGGGCGACCAACAAGGGTATATTCAAAAGAGATCGAGAATAGATAAACAGGGGCATCTGGGAGGCTCAGTAGGTTGAGGGTCCAACCCTTGATCTCACAGCTCATGAGTTCAAGCCCCACATCTGGCCCTGTACTGTCAGCGCAAGATGCTCTCTCTCCTCTCTCTCTGCCCGTGCCCCTGACTTGGGAGTGCTTGCTCTCTCTCTCTCTCTCTCTCTCTCAAAAATAATAAATAAATTTTTAAAAAAGGAATAGATAAGCAGAAAACTAGGGTCAGCCAGCCCCGTGGAAGAACACGATCCCCTTCCCAGTGCCCAGATCAGAACCAGTTCTATGACCCAGCACCCGCTGAATAAAGAAGAGCCAGGTTTCCATAAGGAAGGGCCTTACGCCACTTGGAAAGTATATACTCCAGTGATTCCTCTGTCTTCTCCCATAATATCTATGTTCACTTGAGAGGGTAAACATATATTAGAGAAAGGGGAATACTCAAAGGACCATCATGGCCCTCCTGTTAGACTAGAAGCAAATTGGGGTCAGGTAATAAATGCAGTCCTCACCTGGCTCTCACAGTGGGTTCAGTAGGTGCACAGAAACATCTCATGGTCATTTCCTTGGTTCCCGAATGTTTATTCAGAATGGCCTTCCTTAGAAGTTGGCAGAAATCTCACATTTGTTCTTTGATGCTGAAATTAAGCACTATTAAAAGGTACAAAAATCCAAATAGAAGCCCTGAAACTGTCCATTGGCCAAGATAGTAAATCCAAACAATATCAGCACTGGAGGGGATAACAGATATCGCTGTTGTCCTCAAAAACTTAGAGGATTCAGGGGTACTGACCCTCGTTATATGTCCCCATCTAATTCAACAGTCTGTCCCTGCAAAAACTGACGGATGAAGGCACCCGACAGTGACCTGCTATGACTTAAACAGGCAGTACCCTGATTGCAGCTTCTGCACCAAATGCAGTATCATTGCTATAGCAGACTAACACGGCCTCAGGTGCATAGTATGAGGTCACTGGTTTGGTATAAAGGAGGGTCAGAAACAGTTTGCACTTGCATGGGATAGACAAGAGTACATATTTACGGCCTTTTCCCAGGGCTGTGTTAACTATTCTGATCTCAGTCATAATAGAGTCTAAAGGTGCTATGTTAGGTGATATGGAAGCTGCCAGCTTTGAAAGCAAGAAAGGGCTCAGCAGCAGGTCCAGGCTGCAGGACAATCAGGCTTGCACCTGGGCGACATGACCTAAAAGATCATTCATTGTTTATAGGTGTCTGTGGCAGAGAAAGACACTGTGTGGAGCCTCAGGCAAGTGTTAACAGGAGACACTCAGGGTTCTGTCGCAAGGCCATGTAGTCTACAGCAGAGACTCATGCACTATTTGAAAAGGAGCTCCTGACATGCTACTGGGCTGTGTTGAAACTGGTGTTTGACCATGCAGCTTGAAGCTGGGTAATATCAGACATAATAAGGCCTAAACAATCAGTTGTAACATGGAAATGGTATATCTGGGATCAGGTTCAAGAGGATCCAGGGGCACCTGAGTGGCTTAGTCAGTTACGCGTCTGGCTCTTGATTTTGGCTCAGGTCATGATCCCAAGGTCATGGGATCAAGCCCCATTTGGGCTCTGTGCTGAGTGTGGAGCCTATTTAAGATTCTCTCTCTCTCCCTCTGCTTCTCTCCCACTTGCACATGCTCTCTCTCTCCCTCAAAAGAAAAAAAAATTAAAACGAGGACGCAGAAGTCATAAGTATGTTGCATGGGCAGGTGACCCAGGCCCCTCTGATGCTTTCCTCTGTCACATTTCTACCTCATGGTATCCTTTGGGGAAGGGGTCCCCTATGCAGTTTATAGAGAAGGAATACCCTGAGCTTGATTCATGGTGGATTGGTTTGGTATGTTGGTACAAGCTGAAAATGGAATGCTTCTGTACTGCAGTTCAACTCAGGGTGTCTCAGAAGGACAGTGATGAGGGGGAATCCTTTTTTTAAAATTAATTTTTTAATGTTTTTTCATTTTATTTTTGAGAGAGAGAGAGACAGAGCAGAAGCAGGGGAGGGGCAGAAAGAGAGGGAGACACAGAATCAGAAGCAGGCTCCAGGCTCTGAACTGTCAGCACAGAACCCGACACAGGGCTTGAACTCACAAACAGCACAGCAAGGCCATGACCTGAGCCAAACGGAAGCTTAACTGACTGAGCCACCCAGGCACCCCTGAGGGGGAATCCTTCTGATGAATAGATTCAGATAATGCATTTCATTATCTACTTTGTATGGAAAGAGAAGTGACTTAAGATAAAAGTATTTATGGACTCATTGGCAGTGGCAGATGGCTGAGCTGATTAGTCAGGGTCCTGAAAGAAGTAAGATGAAAATAATGGCCTGAGGAAGCCTGAGGGGAGACATGTAGATAGGCATAAAGAATGAGATCATCCACTTCTGTTCAAGGAAGAACACCAAAAACAAGAGATAACCAACAAGCTGGAGGAAACATTTGCGAATCCCTATCCCCAAAACCTTTGGAAAATCCTGCTTTGCATCCCAAGGCTGTCAGACATTTGCCTTCCTTCTTCTGGAAGGAGATAAAACACTGGAACTACCATTTCTAGAAGCACTGTATACAAAGCCCTCACTATTTCATTCCAGGATGAATGTAATTCATACAAAATGCAAGCAGAGGAAGACCAAGGGCATGTCATTCTCACAACTCACTCTTTATTCAGAAGTATAGTGTATGCTTACTTCTTTATAATGCTTTTTTTTTTTATAAGTGGGAGGGGCAGAGGAAGGGGGAGAGAGAATCTTAAGCAGACTCCACACTCAGCATGGAGCCTGACGGGGCTCAATCTCACAACCGTGAGATCATGACCTGAGTCAAAATCAAAAGTCAGACACTTAACTGAGCCACCCAGGGGCCCCAATAATGCTTCTATTAAGAAAAGCCCACTTCTCAGTGCCCCTGATAAGGATAGAACAGTTACAATTGGATTTCATCTCTTTCAATCATTCAATACATTCTCCTAAAGAATGTATTTGGACACCTTCCTTAACTATGAAATAGTTGCAAGTTCATGTCTACAGAATGACAAGCTTCCTTTTAGTCCATCTCTTTTATGATGGGGCAGGAGGGGTGGATCTTAACCGTGCAGACTTTTGAAATACAAAAAGAAACTTAAACAGCAGAAGCTGAGAAAACAGGGTGTTTAATAGCCATTATGATCTAATATTATCTTGGTTAGAAAACAGAAATGATTTGTTTGAAAACCTTTGGGTTGACTTTTGTCCCTTGTGTTAATTTATACCTCACTGCTTTACCAAAGAACCAACTAACTAATTTGTGTCTGACACAGAGAAGGCCATCATCCCTGTTCTTCCCAAGTAATCCTAAAATGTCCATATAACCAACAAAGTATCACTGCCCAGAGTACTTGAAGATCTCTTACAAAGAAACAGCATAAAGAAAACTCAGAAGAGAAAATTAAAAAAAAAAAAATTCACAGAAGAAGAAAGCCTGAATGGTCAAAACACACAGAAAGAGGTTTTCAACCTTAAACAGTAATCAGAGAAATGCAAATTAAGACAGAGGCAAATGTTAATTACACATTACTAAGTATTGGCAAGGTTGTGAGGGAATGAGAACTCTCATGCAATTCTGGTAGGTGCGTGTGTAACCACTTTGGAGATCAGTTTGGTAACAGCCAGCAAGTTGAAGCTTTATATACCATACATAGACTAACATTTCTAGTCACACTGTTGTCATAGAAGAAAAAATTGGAAGCAACCTAAATGTCCACCAATTGGGGAATATAAACGTAATTATGATACATTCCTAGATGGAACACTATATAGTGATTTTAAAAATGAACAAACTAGCTCTACAGCATCAAAATAGGTAAATTTTAAAAATGCAATGTTGAGTGAAAACAGCAAAATACTATGTATGAAAACATTTTAAATACCCCAAACAGCACTATATGGTGTGCTGTTTGTGAATCCATACATATGCCATAAATATGAAAGCATGGACAAGAAACAAGAACCAACTTTAAGAGAATGGTTAGCTCTGGAGAGGAAGAAAAAGAAGATTTCAATTTTATCTGTAACTTTTTTTATATTAAAATACATATCTGAAGCAAATATAGCAAAATACTAACAGTTGGGTGATAGAGACTTTTACGATTGTTGAAAATGTTTTGTCATTTAAAAAGTAAAAATTGAATCAATTATAAACATCAAACATCTAATTTAAAAACCATTTCTCTTTCTCTCTCTCTCTCTCTCTCTCTCTCTCTCACACACACACACACACACACACACACATGCAAGCGCAGGCACCCACACTTCCAGATTTGCCAACCTAAATCAGCAGGCTAAAGGGTTTCTCAGAGACTCCCCTCAGCATTAAGGATGCTAATTGCTACTCTAGCAGTTACTGGAAGATCAAAGACCCGCCCACAGAGCAGAGCTGCGTTTCATCTTCCACAGACCAAACACTAATACTGCCCATCCCCCACCATCCATCGCCTCCTCTCAAGCTGCCACGTTGGACCAATTCCCTTTCCTTTCCCCACATGCTCTCCCCCACCCCTAAAATAGCTCTGTGCCAAAAATAAACACTCAGAAAAATGCTTGTGGAATGAATGGAGAAAGGTAACTTCACTATCATTATGTTTCTCTTCTAATTACCACGGTTTGTCTAAGGATGCACGCGTTTGTTTCTGTGCTAGCGACTCAGAAACCCATCATGGGTACGCTCTTCAGTCTGTCTCCCAGGAGCTGGGGAAGGAATATTACAGCCTTGTCATCCCTCTGTCACCCAAGGCCCTGGACACAAACCACGTGTCACCACCCTATTACTCTGCCCCCAATCCTTGTGTGCTGCTTAAAGTCAATGGGCTTTCACTCAGGAGAGCTCCGCATGTTGCTGGAAAGCAGGGCTATGAGAAAGGTCTCCCTTTCCTGGGGCAAGACATCAGCCTTCTGGGACTGGTACGATAACAGAAGGGGACTTCTGTCATGCATTGCAAAGTGGAGTTGACAAGACCAGGGAGATTCGATCACCCTCATGGTACATTATGTCTGACCTCAAGGAAACGAACAAGGGAGCCCTCGCACTCTAGAAGGTTCCAGCAAAGTTGTCCCAAGTTCCATAAAATGGAAAAATCAGATGAAACTAAGTGGCAGGCCAAGGAGCCCCTCAGAGTGGAGTGAATAGATAGGGAGTCTCAGAGGAGAGGCTCACAAGGAGCCTTGTCAGGGTGCCTATGAATGAGGCATCCCTGGTGCATCAGGACCCCCACCCCCAAAGATGGACACCCTATGCACTGCAATAGGCAGCTTGAGTCTTCAGGAAGACACTGGGCAGGGCCAAAGTAGGTCCCATTCTCATACAGGGGTCACTTCCTCTCTGCCCTCTGGACAAGGGCCTCTTTCCACTCCAACCAAGGCAGTCAGCCACAGCTCTTCTAGCCCCAGACACTAATGGGGAATAGGTGCCTGGCCCCACATTCACATCTGATCCCTGACCCAGGCTCTTGGTGTCAGTTGAGTCCTGTTCTCAGACCAGCCCTTCCTGCCTGCATGAGTCCTGGGGCACAGGTTCGCAGGCCTTCCTCACCATGCTGTTTCCTCACTCTGCTCCTGCCCTATAGAGATTTCAATGTCTTTCTTCCTGCCTGCCTGCCTGCCTTCCTCTTTCTTTCTTTCCTTCTTTCTTTCTCCCTTCCTTCCTCCCTCCCTATGTTTTTTTTTCTTTCTTTCTTTCTTTTTCTTTCTTTCTTTCTTTCTTTCTTTCTTTCCTTCTTTCTCTTTTCTTTCTTTCTTTCTTTCCTTTCTTTCTTTCTTTCTTTCTTTCCTTCTCCCTTCCTTCCTTCCTCCCTCCTTCCTACTTCTTTCTTTCTTTCTTTCTTTCTTTCTCTTTCTTTCTTTCTTTCTTTCTTTCCTTCTCTTCCTTCCTTTCTTTTTATTTTTCTCTTTTCTTTCATAGAAAAGACCAAGTCTCAAAGGAGAAAGAGAGGAAAGAGACTGCTGTTGAGTTCACATGTGAGACCCCCTTAAAGGGAAAGCAAGAGTATAGGAGGCACTCTTCTAGGAGGGATCTGAGTCAGTCCCATTACAGTGACAGCTGTCCCTCATTTATATATTCAGGCAGGCCACCTGAGGGATTGTTGGTTAGAGCTAAATAACTTTCAAATTGAACAAAGAAAGTCCCTTTTCCTGGGGTGCCTGGGTGGCTCAGTTGTTTAAGCATCCGACTTTGGCTCAGGTCATGATCTCACGTCTCATGAGTTCGAGCCCCATGTTGGGCTCTGTGCTGCCAGCTCAGAGCCTGGAGCCTGCTTCATGTTCCATGTCTCCCTCTCTCTTTGCCCCTCTCCCACTCATGCTATCTCTCAAAAATAAAAAATAAACATTAAAAAAAAAAGAGAAAGTCCCCTTTCCTTAGTTAGCCGCTAACCCTCAGACCAAATATGAACTGTTTGACTCTTCGGTGAATATACCATCATGTTTTTGCTCATGCTATATTTAGCTAGGGTGCCCTTCCTTCCTTTACTTTTCTGGCCTTAGTTTATAAAATACCACCCATCCTTTAGGACCCAACA
Source organism: Prionailurus bengalensis (assembly GCF_016509475.1). NCBI lineage: Eukaryota > Metazoa > Chordata > Mammalia > Carnivora > Felidae > Prionailurus > Prionailurus bengalensis. The sequence continues at coordinate 80,919,639 of NC_057349.1, read as the reverse complement.
TACTACCTCTAACATGAAGCCTTCCTTGATTGCCTCAGTTCTAAGTGATTTTTCTCTCCCGAATTTACATGGCCATTTCTACTTGCATTATGATTCCTACACATCACACTGTGTGATGTAGCCATTTGTGTGGGTCTTGGGTCACTGTGACTTTCAGGTGACTAAATCCCATGGACATTTTTTGTTATCATCTTACTTGATCTCTTAATAGTATTTAATACTCTTGAATATACTCTCCTTTCTGGAATATTGAACCCTTTGGTATCTGTATACACCTCTGGGGGTTGCCTGCCTGGCTTCTTCTCTGCTTTCTTCAGGTAACAGCACTTTGATTTTTATTTTAAAGAACTTTCCATCCCTGAGGTATGTGTAGAACTGATGCCAACCTCAGATCAGAAGTTGAGCATATAACCTTAAGACATGCCAGCAATAATGATACCCAGTCTTTCTACTGGAACCAATAGAAGAGACATGTTTTCTTTAGCTTAGATAGGATGTAAACCTGAAGCTTCTGCTAGTGACCTAATCAGACCACCACATGGAGTAACCCACTTGGTAAAAATGCTTATTAACAAGAAGGCAAAAATGAGATGGAGAGAGAGGCAGGTTCTCAAGGACCTGTTTGAGCATGTGGATCTGAGCATGTCTGACTAGTTCTGAGTTCAGGTTGTAAGAGCCAACAAATTCTCCTTCTTTTTTTTTTTTTTAATTTTTTAAGGTTTATTTATTTTTGTGGGAGAGAAAGTGTGCAAGTAAGGGAGGGGCAGAGAGAGAAGAAGACACAGAATCTGAAGCAGGCTCCAGGCTCCGAGCTGTGAGCAAAGAGCCTGACGTGGGGCTTGAACTCACGGACTGCAAGATCATGACCTGAGCCAAAGTCAGACGGCTTAACTGACTGAGCCACCCAGGTGCCCTGAGCCAACAAATTCTTCTAATTCTTCATCGTGTTCTTGTTCTGTTCTTCTTCTTCTCCTCCTTTTTATTTTTTGATTTTCGTTTGTTAATTTGCTTTTTGTTTGTTTAAATCAACTGAAGATAGACTTCAGCAACACGCATTTGAAAGAGTTCAAATTCAGCCTCTAAGACACTACACTGTACTCTCACTACACTCTCTTATTTCACTCTCTTCCTCCCTCCTCGTTGTCCCTTCTCAATCACGTTTGCTGACTAATCCTGCTCTACTCAGACTTCAAATGCCATAATCCATCTAAGACTGGTCTTTTCCTCCCTTTACTCTTTCTGTCTCCTGTGGCAATCTCAGCCATACCCATGGCTTTAGTCGCCATGTGATATTTGTAGCTTTAACCCAAGTCTTGCTTAGAGCTCCAAATATATATTCATCAGCCTACTCAGTGTTTCTACTTGAATGTCTCCAAGCCATCGTAGGTTGGCCACATATAGCCTGAATGATGACCTCTTCTCCCCAAATAGCTGTCCTCCTCTGTTCTTATCACAGCAAATAGCACAAGAGAAAAACCTAGGGCCATCTAATCCATTATCCACACTTTACCCAGCTGAGATTTTTTTTCTTATTTATTTTTTTAATGTTTATTTTTAAGAGAGAGAGAGACAGACAGACAGAGCCTAAGCAGGGGAGGGGCAAAGAGACAGGGAAACACAGAATTTGAAGCAGGTTCCAGGATCTGAGCTGTCAGCACAGAGCCTGATGCAGGGCCCAAACCCATGAACCTCAAGATCATGACCTGAGCTGAATTCGGACACTTAGCCAGCTGAGCCACCCAGGCGCCCCACCCAGCTGAGCTTTTAACACAAATAAGATCTGCCCAAATGCTTCCAAGACCATCCCATGGGATATGTCCAAAATCAGAACGTGGATCCCAACACCCCAGTGTTCCTGCCCGCTTCATCTCTAGGCCTCTTCCCCTTCTCCCTGAGCTCCCTCACCTGCCTCTTATCACTTCCTTGAATGGGGCATGCTCGTTCCCCCTGGGCCTTGGCCTTACTCCTCACTTCAACTCCTTCTCTTCACCTAGTTCCCACCAAATCATCTTCAGATCTCAGACAGAAAGCCCAGGAAGCCTTGCCTTACTCCTCCAGACTGCATCAAGCCACGATGTCATACTCTCACAGTACCCAGTAACTGCCCTTCATCACACTCAGTGCCATTGCTTGATTCTTTGATTAATATCTATGTCCCCCATGAAACGAAGCTTCAGGGGGGCAAGGACCATGTTCACTATTCTCATTCATGTTTCCTTAGCACTTAGGCCTGCTATATAATGGGCAGTGGGCATTAATGAATATTTATAGAATAAAGCAATGAACACTTGATGTTTCCTGCCAAGTGGATAAGCTCTTGTAGACACGAGGGATTCAGGTGGGCAAGCAACACCTGGGCACAACCAGGGAAGAGGGTTGTCCCTGGGACAACCAGGGAAGAGGAAAGAGAATGGACAGGGGAACTTCCAAGGGAAATGGCATCCCAATGTGTAGACAAGAGCCTGGAGAGCAGCAGGGTGAGACCATGCCTAACCACACTGATAAGGGGAAGTAGGATGAGACACTGTCATGGGACAGTGCATTTGTAGATAGCTATTTGCTTGGCTGGGCTGTTTAGTTGAGAATGGAGTGGAAAGTCCCAGGTGATATTTTCTAACACAGATGAATTCTGAGGATAAGCATTTACGATCTAATCAAAGAGCTTCTAACATGTGTGATATGTATCACATATTAAATTAAGATGTGGTGTGGGCTTGTTGTGGATAATTCTGTTATGTAATCTCAAGATGTATGATGTTCATGTCGTCGTGGTGTGTTAAACCTGCAGAAGGAAATGTGACCTAGCACTGTTAGAAAATTAATAAGGCAGGAGCAGAGAAGCATCATTCTCTGTAAACTATCTCTGCCAGGAGACTGTTATGTGTTACCAAACAGTACATGCCACCTGGGCAGAGAAGTTAAGGACAAAAAATGAAAGGTTCATTTAAAACAAATCTAATAAGTATTTATTGGGCTCTTAATTTATGCCACTTCTGCTACTTCCTAAGTCTATGATCTCATTTGACTTCTTTGTGTCTCAGTAAAATTGGGATAATAGCCTTGCCAGGAAGATGAAATAGATAATAATACATTGAAGTTCTTAAAAGCCTTGCTTGGTCCAATATGAGCAATCAGAAAAGTTAGCTGTTATTAATTTGTAATGTTTTATTATGACTATATCCTGGGTCCTTTCTAGGAAATGAGGCTCCAGTTGTGAAGAAGACAGACAAGATAGGACTCTCATGAAGCTTCTATTCCAGTTAAGCTGGAGAGAAATTAGTAAGTAAACTAACAAACAACATCATTTCAAAGAATGATAGATGCAAAGAATGATGGAGGGGAGTGAGTGTTCCTGAGGTCAGAGGTCACAGTCAAAAGGGCAGTCGGAAAGACCTCTTTGAGGAGGTCAAGCTGAGCTTGAGACCCAGATAGTGGGAGACATGCAAAGAATCCTAACAAGGGCATTCGAGGCCAGATACACAGCAAGTGTAAAGGCCCAGAGGCAGAACTCAGTGTTAGTTGAAGTATTAGAGGCAGGAAAATGCAGTGTGGCTGGAGCATGGTGAGAGGGGAAGAAAATGATGTGAGATGAGATCAGAGGCGATGAGATGGGAAAAATCATTAGCACTAGGCTGGACTGACAAAGATGCAAATGGTCAGAATCTTGATGGGACATTTCTGCTATAAGGAGACTACAATTCAGCAGGGTGTGACCCTGAGGAAAGGCACCAGGAGTCAGGGCTCTGAGAGTAGAGGAAAGACCAGCTGCTGCTGAGGCAGAGACTTACCACACAACCTAGCCTCAGAGCAACCGTGACCTCAAAAAGTCAGGACCTCTCTGTTGGCCATCAATCTCTCTCCCTATTCATTATGGCAAATACAGCTAGTAGCCTAATCAGTGTCCATTCTCTCCTTCCTTGTTGGCAGAAGCTTGAGTTTGTTCATGGGAGCAATAGGCCATCTCCAAATGAAACAGGCATACTCTAACCAATTGAAACGAGCCTGTAAATTGAAGCCTTTGATAAAAGAGGCACCCAGGACCCCAGCCTTGGGGAAGCTTCCCTCTTGGGTGTGACAACCAAAACTATGTACCTCATTCCCAGCCTGGACACTGAGAACTGAAACTACCCCTTACCGTCCATGTTCACATGACGTTGCTCTGTCACTGTCTTTGTTGGTATGACTGTACTCTTCTAAAGCTATCTCACCTGACTTCACAAAAGAGTCACAGATTCTTCAGTGGAAAGCATCAGCAGTTTTCACCCTAAGGTTCTGTGATTCTTCTTTCAGAATCCTTACTTTGCTGTTTCTACTGATCTTACCTTTAACCAACTTACAATTCTCAATAAATTCTGATGTCACCTTCCCTACTCTGAGACACTTCCCAAGCTCTGTTGAGGTGTGTTTTCCCTTACCAGGGTGAGTAATACATTCTGCTTTGTCTTAGCAAGAGGTTTTGTTGCTAATGTTTAGGGAGCCAGCCTTTCACAGGTCAGTTTGTCGACAGAAACTTTGCCCAGTGTTGTGTATAAGTAACAGACACAAGTTACAGGTCTATTTCAAAAGTTAGATTTCCAAGAAGATCGAAGACACCTGATTTAACGAGTATGGGTGAATATGCCTCAACTTTTGGATATTCCTCTGAAATTTATCCAAATGCCTTTACCAGAAAATTCAATTATAAATCTAGTGCAATTCCCAGTTCTCAATTAGACACCAGATGACCTAAGTCCTTTTTAAAAATACTTTTCCTAAAATCATCAATCATGCAGTCTTTTATCTTTCCTAAATCAGGACAAATTACTACTAACAAATAAAAGATACTACAAAATTAATTCATCTGTATTATTTTCTGTTCTTTTTTTCTATTGCTATTAGGATCAGTAAGCATGATAACATCCTAATATTTTTCATCATTTCCACATTTGGATTTCTAGACAATGGTTTATTATTATTATTTATATATAATTATTCTTTAGTTGGTAATTTCATTAAATTGGTTGATTTTATCAGTAGATGGTTCTGTGGTCAATGGACTTGGCCAGTTTTCTGGCAAAACAAAACAAAAGTTTCTTGGCAAAATGAAACAAAGTATCACGGGAAAACAAAAAATTCAAGAGAGGAGTCTTGACAACTGTTTTTGCGATATACAATAAACTCACATCTTTGAGTGATAAGCACTTCCTGTAGATTATATTACCATCAGCACCTTGATGAACCAGGTACTACTTAATGTCCTCTTTACTAAAGAAAACAATGTAAGCACAGAGAAGTTAAATAATACAGTGAAGATCACACAGCCTAGTGAGTGCTAGAATCAGAATTTAAGCCAAGCCCATGTGACACAGCCTCTACAAAGTAATACCTATTAGTGAGAGTGACCTAGCAGTGGCAGAGGAGAATGAGAGAAAGCCAAACAAGCAAGGTCTAGGCGGCCTCTGGGGAGCTGGAGGGTAGGCTGGGAGGCTCATGTTACACATTGCATCAAACTCCAGGCCAAATATGAGGAGCAGAGATAAGGTCTTCCCTTGTTTCCAGCTGTAAGACTTGGGCCAGACCCAGCAGCTGCCGCTTTCTCCTGCAGCGGACTCATATTGGACATTCAGTGTCAAGACTGCCTTGTTAATAATGCAGGCTTGTAACACAAGCAGGATGTCAGCTTTGAGGAGACATCTGCCATCGCCCAGCTCCCCCGGCTGAACACAGGCAGAGGGGAGATGACAGAAGATACCCAAGATGCTAGGTGAGCTGAAGCCAGAAGGTTGCCAAGAGAGTGGGCTGCGGATTCCATCAGGATGTAGTGAAGAATCAAGTCCACGGAGAATACAAAGCTGAGGACATGAGGTTGTGGCAGAAGCCAAGAGACTGTGTAGAAATGTCAGTCAGAAATGGGCCACCTCCTGAAATGAACAGAAAGAGAAAGGCAGAATGGTAAAGAGAAGTCCGTAAATACCAGGGAAGGGTCATGAAGAAAACCACGTGAAAACAGATGGGCAGGGATCACAAGAGATGATTCTCTTGGAGGGAGGGGGAGGGCAAACCTGGAGACAAGAGCGATTAGGTGAGAAAAGAAAAGAATCTCCAAGTGAGGTCTGCTAATGCGTAACATGGTTCTGACAGGACACATTCACAAGATTACAGGGGAACACTCCTGAGCCAATATCGGAAATATGATCGGGTGCCTTTGCTCCCAATATCACTGGCCTGAAGACCATGATGATTTTACTCACCACTGTATTTCTAGGACCCAGCACAATGCCTGGGATGTGCTATGTGCTCAATGAATATTTCTCAAATAAAATATTTCTTGAATAAAAAGAGAAGGGAAGGAAAGAAGGAGGGAAAGTGAAGGTGAGACCCAGGGATGGCAAGCTATGTCTGGCTAGCCAAACCGACCATCTTTAGGAAGGGTACATAACAAATGGCCTCCTGCCTCTGCTTGCCTCTCCACCTCCTCTCCCTACACACACACAGCAGTCCCATGCCACCTGCTCACACACAAAGAAGGACTAACAGCTCAGGGTGTGCATAGCAAGGCACTAAGTAGGTTTTGGGGAGCCTGCACCCAACTCCCAATCCTCCTGGGCCATCCAGTGGTACACTAAGTCAGTCTCTGCAGTCTCTATGGTTTTCTACAGCTGCCCGGGAGTTTACCTCTGGGAGTCTTTAAAATACAAGCTGACCAGTGAGCTGGTTTAACACACAATGGTAAGTCCTTCACTGCTCAGTGCACCCAATACCACACTAGGAGCTCAATGGCACCTCCCTCTCTTCAGACAAATACTGCCCCTGCTCCCCACATTGGAACACCCTTGGTATTATGGTCAAGGGGAAGAGGTTGGGGGGCAGAGGTCTGTACCTTATGTTATAGTCAAGATAGGCTCATTTATGCTATGATAACAACCCCAAAAGCCCAGTGACTGAAAATTAAGGTGTATTTCTCACTCATACTACCTATCCATCACCAAGTGGCTGAAGGCTTAACTCTCCATTGTCCTTTCTCTGGTATCCAGGCTAACAGAGCAACCACCATGTATCTGTGGTAGACAAAAAGAAGACTGCAGGCTTGCATTTAGAAACTTTAGTCTGGAAGTCACATACATCCCTTCCATGCATAGTCATTGTCTGGAATCATTACTTGGCTCCATGCAGGTGCAAGGCGTCTGGGAATACAACACTACAAGTGAGGAAGACAGAGAGCTGGAAATAGTGATCTTAGGCTAGAGCTGAGCCTTGGAGGTGTGGCCCAATTAATCCTCAACCTCTTCTACTCAGCAAAGTGCTAAGGACTGGGTACCCTCCATTGAGGAAACGTCTGGTGGCACAGCCTAGAAGAATGGAGGTGCTTTTCAGTCAAGTCTGATGCTCAGGGGATCCCTCTTCTATATCCAGGATTCTCACCTGTTCTGCAGTCTTCGCTCTCCTAACACAGGGACAGCCGTAACGAGCATAGTGTCGAGGCAGTCATGAGGTCCTCCTGTAAGCCCAACCAGGGGGAGGATGCTCTTCTCCACAGTGGACTCCCATTAAAGGTCCCGTGAGGGTGGCAAAGTGGCTGCTTTGAGGATTCATTTCCTTTTTTGAAAAAATAATATAAGAGTTTTCTCCCGCCTCACTTTAGGAGTGAAGCAACCTGGTTCATAAGTAAAATGTCAAAACTGCCACTTGTATTACTTGCTACCATGGGTGTAGGGGCAGGAGGCAGGGTGGACAGGGGAGGGGAGGCAGAAAGCAAAGGCAGGTTCTTGAGGAGAGAAACACAAGCGGGCAGAGGGGGAAGGTTGTGGAGAGCAGGAGATTTGGAGAAAGAGAGGGTGAGTGGAGAGACAATATGAGGGAAGAAGATCAGAGATGAGCTGCCGTTATCCCATCTTCCTTAATGGCATCTCAGCTCTTTGAAAAACTAATTTGCTATTCAACAACTGTTTTGTTTCTTCTAAAGTGCACCAGAGGGCTTGTGACTGCCTGGGTGGCAGCCACCTGAATCAAGAGGAGGACAAACATGGCCCCTGGGCTGAGGATGCCACCTGTGGGAGAAGCCCATCATGAAAGGAAGCAACAGAGAACTTAAGGCTTCAAAGAGGAGGGCACGAGCTGGCCGACCTTTGGGAATCAGATGTCACACCGGGAGCCGGCCATTTGCACTGACTTCCTATCCCAGGTGAAAGAGAGAGACAGACAGCTGAGGAAAACATAGAGGTAGAGGGTCTTAAAAATATCAAATTAATCTTCATGTAACTTCTTGGTCTACGCTTCAAAATAATTAAACCAGGTGACTTTTGCCAGGTTATTGTTATTGCTGCTGTTTTGATTCTTTGCTTGTTCTATGAAAAGCTATGAGTCGCTGGCTACCTGCCCAGGGACTGGAACTCTCTGGAACCTGCATAACCAATAGGGACTGCCGAAATGAGTGGAGAAAGTAGAAACCTCAAAATATCTTCAAAAAAAAAAAGGAGATACCCTGTCCTTCCCTTGTCTTCCCTGCCCACACAAAAGCAGGTCCTCCACCTCTACCGCTCCTGACTGGCACTAACGAGGCCACATCTTCCCTACCTACGCTGGGCTCTAGGCTTAGTTAGTGACAGCGATCAGAAATAATCAGGCTCGATCAAGCCCGTGCTGTCCTGGAGAACTGGTAATATATCTGCCGGAGGGCCTCCCTAGTGGCTTTCCCTCTCTGAGCAGGGAGGATATGGGGCAGCTCTTGAAACACGGAGGCACGGGAAAGATGCTGGGCTGTCTGGAGGAGACAGCCAGCGTGTGGTTAGCCCGGAAGGGAGACCGCAGCACAGGGCAGCCCGAAGGGGTGAGGCAGCCGCTGAGGAATCCTCCGTGGCTGTGGAAATCTTGATAAGGTGATGAATGCACCCTGCAGCGGCAGCATCCTGAGGGCGGCCCGCCGACCCACGGGCCCACGCACCCACGGAAGGCAGGCGAGTGGCACCCTGTCATCGCCCCAGTCAGCAGGCATCGGGTACATTTAATTACCAGGGCTGCCGAAGCCGATCACACTTTCTCTGCCAGCTTCTGATTTCATGTGTGTTGTCACTTTTATTTTTCTTTTTCATAACTTGACTGAATGGATCTGAAGATGTTCAGAACTGGGTTTTCACCAGCAGGTCTCCAAAACGGATTCCAACATGAGGAATTTCGTTCGTTTGTCTTTTTATTTACTGACAGATACTTGTGGAGTGCCTGCTGTATACCTGACACTGTACTTGGTGGTTGGGGGATTCTCATCTTTGTTTTTCAAGTTGTACCAACTGGGATTTGGACAGTATTTGCCATACTTCTCCATGTTCATCAAGGAGGAGAAGCTGTAATATTTTGACATCACAGTGGGGCAAACAGGAGATGATCCCTGCCCAGAGGAGGCTGCCTGGATCCTGAGAGCTGAAGAGATGGGTATGCCAGCCCACAGAAGGGATACGCTGCCTTAGAGCTGAGCTTTTGTGCTATTTTTTTTATTTTTTATTTTAAAAAAATTTTTTTAACGTTTATTTATTTTTGGGACAGAGAGAGACAGAGCATGAATGGGGGAGGGTCAGAGAGAGGGAGACACATAATCTGAAACAGGCTCCAGGCTCTGAGCCATCAGCCCAGAGCCCGACGCGGGGCTCGAACTCACGGACCGCGAGATCATGACCTGAGCCGAAGTCGGCCGCTTAACTGACTGAGCCACCCAGGCGCCCCTGTGCTATTTTTTTTTTAATGAGGTGCATGGTTCTGCCTCTAATCTGGGCCTGGCAATCTCCTCAAATGCCCTCAAGGGAACCCTTCCCTCCCTTGGCCATTCTCTTTCTCTTTAGTTTTGAGGGCTTGTCAGAAGAGAGTTTGTACAGAGAAATACTAGCCATCAGGTTAACCACATCATGAAGGTAAATTATTTAGAATAATTCTCTCTGCAGTTGGGAATCCCAAGTCTGTAGGAGTCCTTTAAAGAATAGGTATTCAGGGGCGCCTGGGTGGTGCAGGCGGTTAAGCGTCTGACTTCAGCCAGGTCACGATCTCGCGGTCCGGGAGTTCGAGCCCCGCGTCGGGCTCTGTGCTGACAGCTCAGAGCCTGGAGCCTGTTTCAGATTCTGTGTCTCCCTCTCTCTCTGCCCCTCCCCCGTTCATGCTCTGTCTCTCTCTGTCCCAAAAAATAAATAAACGTTGAAAAAAAAATTAAAAAAAAAAAGAATAGGTATTCAGACTCAAGTTAATGTTTTTCACAATAATTAATATAGGATTAGTTAGAAAACTGGCTAGAATGAATATTCCCAAACTCTCGGTCCTGTTGGCCAGAAAAATCTCCCTCTTCTCTGACTGGTAAGAGTAGGAAAGCGGCTCTTCAGAAAGATTGCACATCATAAATTCCCAGAGCTAAAAGGTTTTTCCAGTTGGACCCCAGGGCTTCCTGAGATATGTCTCAGGGGCTGCTAGGAATGGGCATTTCTGACTCTTGCTTCACTCAACCAGAGAAGACCTATGGTAATATTCTTTATATATATTAATTTTCCTTTCTTGGGAGGTCTCGTTTGGGGGGGAAAAAAAGGTTCTTATATTAAGAGGGAGAGTGAGAGAGCGAGAGAGAGAGAGAGAGTCCAAATCAGTTTTCGGCAGAGGAGGAGACCAAGGTCCAGGAAGGCCACAAGCCTTACCAGAACCAAAGAGCTTCACAGAGCTGGCACAGGCGTGCAGGTGGCCTTCCCATCGCACGTCCAAAGTTACTGTCTCTGACCAAAGATACCAAGGTCTTTAGTTTTGCTCACATGTGTTTAGGGGGCATGTAATACACTGATCTTTTACTTGCCCTTTGTTTAGCTTCTATTGAGTTGCTGTTCAATCTCTACTGCTTTTGCTTTATTTAATAGAAAGATTCTTGAGGGAGAAAGCCCTGGTTAAATATTTTTATCTGGCTGAAGATAAAGACACTCTTGTTATATCAAAGCTTAGGTGATGAACCCCATCTGTCACATATCTGTTGTCTCCTTGTCGGGTTGGGGGATGTGGAAGAAGGCCGCCTGGGAGAGGCGGCTGCAGCTTGCAATTGTACAACCCCCACCCTCCTCCACAATATATTAGAAGAAGATAACCTTTGTGGGTGGGAAGAGGAGGCAGATGCTTGGGCTAAACCAACACACATAATGACAAAGTCTCATCGAAACAAATTATTTCCTTTTCAGCATTACTTTAGCAGTCAATGTTTCCATTATTGCCCAGCTTTATCTTCCTGTCAGCATAAAAAAATACCATTGTGAGGTAAAATGTGCATGATATCCACAGAAATGCATACTGTCAGGAGGTTTCACTGCCATAAACTTGCCTTCACATTCCCCCCATTTCCTCCTGCTCAGTGCTTACATTCTGGTGCCTGGCAACCCTATGCATGAACACACAGAGGTAGGCAAGAGGTGATAGCCCAGGGGAATCCCCGGCAAAAGGGCAGATCTGCCAAGGACCGTTATCAGATGAGGCGGAGGGGTGTGAGGTGACTCAGACACTGTGAAAAGCATTGTTCATTTATAGTCATACTTCCCTTTATCAGAAAGCATACCCTTGAAATGCCGTGTCTAAACAATCTTCTATAAATCAAGTCCTGTCTTAAATGGGTCAGAGAAGCTTGTGATTCAAATGATTCCTATAAAGTATCCTTTATCTATCAAAGGTTCCATTCATTCATTTATTTGTTCATTCATTCATTCATTCAACAAATATGTTTATTCAGGACTCTGAACAGGGCACTGGGTCGGGCATTGAGAATACGGTGTGTGGGTGGGGGGTAAGACATTTTCTTGTATGTATGGGTTTCAGATCATTACACAACCACTACAAGAGAAATATAAGGGTGCTAATTGATTTTGCTCAAAAATGGATCTTCAAGGATAATTGCTTGGAGCAGACTAGTGACTAAATAGAATCAGGTTCTTGGGACAGCTGCCCCTCTTCCCTGATTCACATACCTGCCATCCATGTCCGCTTGTTCTTCCAGGGCAGAATCTCCTACCTCTTCCCACCAAAATTTTAGTTTTGGTTTCACTTTGATCCAACTCTTTTCTTGTAGCTTATCTGATGTACAATATGATCTGCTCAGCTTGGGTCCCAAGCACATCTTGGAAAACTGTCTTTTGAAGACAGAGCAGAAGATGAGAGCACCTAGTCTGTGAACCAAGATCATTAGAGACATCTCATTAATGCAAAGTCTCTGCCTGTTTATGGTCAGGTACCTACGAGTGAAGAGGGAGCAATCAGCAGAGGGCTGAAAGATCAAGCACCAAGACTGATCTAGCTACTGCTGCTGAGGAGTATCTGATCTGAGCAGCAGAAAGAAACACCAGGGGGCCTAAGATGACACCATCCCTTGAGGGGATCAATCAGCCATTTGGTGTCAAGTTGATTATATCAGATCCCTTCCATCCTGGTGTGGGGGTGGGACAGTAATTTGTCCTTACTGAAACTGAGATATGTTACAAGTATGGGTGTGCCTTCACTGTCCACAATGCTTTGGCCAGCCCTATGGCCTGAGAGCTCCCAGAGTGGCTGATTTGTTGACATGAAATCACACATCACATCACCTCAGATCTAGGGACCCACTTTACAGCAAGGACGTGCCATGATGGCCTATGACTCAGGATCCATTACACTTTTTATCTACTGCACAGTCTGGAGTTTGCCAGCTTGGTAGTGTCAGAAAGGTCTCTAAAGGGCCCAACTAAGGTGCCAGGTTAGTGATAAAGTCATAGTTCAAGATGCATGGCATACTTTGGATACTTTGAAAACATGGCAGAAGTGGCCACTCTTATCACTTATCTAACTGATCTGATTAGGGAATTTGTTCTTCCTAGTCCTTAAAGGCACAATAACCAGATGCAATCAGAGCCTGACAAAAATGTAACAAGAGGCTCAGATCCTCAGAGAGGAATTTCAGGATTACTCCACTGAGCAAGCAGCCTAGACCAGCAAAACTGCCTTCCAAGGAGGTGAATCTCACTTGTGGCCTCAGGGCAGAATCAGGGACTGTAGCTTGTCCCACTTGCCCTCCTGTTGTAAATCTTTTTTCTAAAGAAATTTAGAAGAAAGCCACGTGACTGTGAGGTGAGCAACCACCTTGAAGAATCAGTGACAGGCTGGAGTGAACTTAATATGGAACATGAGTGGATGTGAGCCATGTAAGAGGTAAACCGTAGCAGAAGCTGTTAGGCCCTCAGCACTGGCTGCCCCTGTGCACATGCACTGCCTCTTCTTGTGAGCACCTGCTGCTGAGAGCCTGGAATGGACTCAGGGGTGTGCTTGGCCCATGCATAGGGCAGGCCAGAGGTGGTAGAGAATCGATGCACCTGAAACGGGCCTCAGTAAAGTAGAGCAAGTGGTTGATTTGGAAAGGAGCTTGGAGAACATATAACAGAAAAACCGAAACTTGCCTAGTGCCCAGAAAAGACCTTCCTGAGCCCTGAAGGATGTAGAGGAGTCAGCTAGACAAAAGAGGTAAAATAAGGGTATTGATAGCCACATAGGTATGTATGGATGCAAGCCCTAGTACATACAAGGAAATGGGAGGAATATGGAATGGGAGAGGCAAGAGAAAGGGGCAGGGGTCATACCATGAAGGGTCTTGGGTCCCATGTTTTTGAATCTCAATTATTTCTTAAGAGCAACAGAAATCCACTGAAGCTTTTTTCACAGATGACATGATCTAACTTACATGTTGGGAAATCAGGATATCCATCTGGCATTTGGATATGTAAGTCTGGCCCAGGGATATGATGTGACCAATGATACAGTAACCAAAGCCCACTGGAAAGGGCTGTTCCAAAGAGAATGTAAAAAAATGAGAAGAGAAGAAGGCCCAGGCCTGAGCCCCTGAGCCTACAAAGAAGACAAAGAAAGGTAGCTGGAAAACTACAACAGGATGGCACCTAGGGAACCCTAGGGCAGACAGAATCAAATGCCGGTCAGAGGATATGCAAGAGAGGTCTGATCCATGACTCCTTGCAGAGTAAAATAATAGTCTTTTAGGAAAATAATTAGCCATGTACATCAAGAACCATAACCCAACTCCTGGGAATTTATTCAAGTGGAGAAAAAAACCCTATTTATGCAACTATGATGATATTTTTTTATAATGGTAAAAAAAATAGAGAGTAAGAAATCTTTAATGCCTCTAACAGAAAAATGACTCAGTAAATTATAAGACATAAACTTAATGAAATATTTTGCAACCATTAAATATTATAATTATGACTACCATGAAGCAATATTAAAACATATAGGGGCACCTGGTGGCTCAGTCATTTGAGCGTCAGACTCTTGATTTCGGCTCAGGTCATGATCTCATGGTTGGTGAGATCGAGCCCTGCGTAGGGCTCTGTGTTGACAGTGCAGAGCCTGTTTGGAATTCTCCCTCTCCCTCTCTCTGTCCCTCCCTCTGTGTGCCCTCTCTCTCAAGATAAATAAATAAATGTTTAAAAATATATAAAATAACATTAAATCAAAAAGCAAAATGCAAGAGTCTGTGTAACAATATGCATAAGGATAACATGGAAAGTGTAAAAACTTCAAATGTTAGAAAAAAAGGATTGTGAATTTTTTCAAATTATTCCCAGTATTGCTATTGTACTGTTTATAGACAATTGATTGTAATCAGGAAAAAGAAACATACCATGTAGCAACTTGATAATAGGTAAAAAAAAAAAAAAAAAAACCACTACAGTGCCAAACAACGTGCAGTCTAAGAATAAGAGAATCTCAGATAAATTTTTCCACTTACAACAGGGTTTTGTGGAAATATTTATTACTTTCTTGGCCCAAGAGGGACAGACACCTTAATATATACTCACTGCTCATCCAAAGAGAATAAATGTCCAAAAAGCCCTTAGCATGAAAAGGATACTTATTTCTTGGAAGCTTTGAAAATAAATAGAAATTCAGTTAAATGCAGCATAATATTCATAATAGATTCCACACACTGTCTCATTTACAGGGAAGGGAGCAAGGGAATTGACATGTTTTGAGTGCCAACATGTGCCAGGAATGCTGCTAGTCACTCATACCAACCCAGGGAGCGTGAGGACCCCTGCATCATCAATTACATTCTCCAGTCAACAAGCATCAAATTCCATGGTCTGTTCCTGCTTTGTTCTCCCCTCTCAGCTCCCCGTGGGGGAATTAAGTGAATTTCAGTGACCATCTGCACAACCGATGCAAGGCTGCCTAACCTAGCAGAGACATGTCTTTGTTTCCCCAACTCACCTAAATTTCAAAGTCAGGGTTATATTGTCACCTCTTCCTTTGTACTGAAACTCCTCCTTTCTCTCATCTTTGAGCTGCCATTATAGTTCTGAAATTCACTCATGCGTGAGCCTATAGCTGAATCTCTGTTGTGTAATGCTCCTTTATTCTCCTATTTAATCTTCTTTTCATCTCACCCACGTAGAGCATTTGAGCTCCATGCCTACTCCGATGTGGCAGAGAGTCGGGCACTCCCTTCTAGTTACTCTAAGGAGGATTCCATTTCATCTTCCTGACAAGCCATATCCTCAGTTTATTCACTTTTCTCATACCTTTATTAGAATGTTTATAGGATGACGTGCTTTTAATTGTTTTCCTCACCCTGAAGATACAGAGAGTAAGTTTCTCTAATGGGCTTTGTAACTTCCATCCTTTATTTTTATTGCTAATGGACTCTCCAGTAATATAAAATGACTGATGAGTGCAGTCAGAGAAAAGCAGAAAAATCAATACCTGTCCAGACTCCATATTAGTTAAAAGCAGGTGAGGAACTGAGGCTGGCAGACAATAGAATTTCCTCTGGCTCCCAAGTATCTGGAAGGAGGAATAACTACCTCAGATGGGCTGTGAAGCTCTCTACAAAGGAGACTTTTTATAAACACAAGGTGTTGGAACCAGAGGAGACTGAGATGGATTGGGTAGTTCTTATAAATCTGTGAGAACTACGCCCAGTAGAGGGCAGTGGTACACACACACACACTGATCCCAGGCATGACTATACTACTGTTGCCTCTCCAGGCTTCTCTCCTCCCCTTCCAATAGACCATGCTGCCCTGACTCTGGCAAAATCAAAAGCACATCCTTGATCAGACATGGTCATTGTTAGCAGAGCCTCAGTAGCTACAGGTTCACATTTGATAAGCTAGGTTGTACATAGCAAATATACTCAGCATTGTGTATGTATCATCTCATTTGGTCTTCTCAACAGCCCTATAATATGGGTACTGTTATTGTCATCATCATCTCCATTTGTAGATGAGGAAAATGAGGTTAACTTGCCCAAGGGCACCCAGCCAGTGGCTAGAGCTGACATTGGAATTGGTTCTAATCTACAACCCAAGAGCTTAGCCATCATGCTATACCAGCGGCAGGCCTTACTGTTTGTGCATTCACATGTATTGTTTGTTGTCTTACTCTAGGAAATTTCTTGACAGCAGGGGACATAAGTTACCCCTCCTCCTGTCATCTGCAGCTAGCAGAGGGCTTTGCATGTGGTAGGTGACGAATAAGTAAGTCTGACTGATTTATCGTTCAAAAATGCTTTAGCGTGTCTTTGTATGGTACTGTGATATGTGGAGTAGGTTGAGCATCCTGCCTAGTTTATCTTCATTTACAACCTAAGCAAGCTTACAAGTAAGCAGCAGGGACACAGATGACCCTGTTGAAAACATAGACAAGAAATAAACTTGAACTAAAACCTAACTGGATGCAATATTTACATTATAAATATAAGCCAAGGGCAAAAGTCTAAGATGATTTTCTATGCCTGCTTCTTTAACCTTCCCACTGTGCTCCTCCCGGGTTTCTCGAAACCTTCCATTACAGTCCAAATTAGTGACAACTTTGGATTGTTATCTCCAGAATTTTCCTGGATGCCACCTTTAGGGCAGAGTGAATTTGGGTGGGTTTTTGCACCCAGACTTCCATTCCAAGATTTCAGCCAACTGCGCCTCTCCTAGTAGGTCTTAGGTTTTAATGCCATTCACCCCAGAACACTCACCTCATCCCCATTCCTTTCAAAGGCAATGAGACTGAATTGCTGCCTATCTATGATTTCTTATCCTTGTAAGACTATACATTTTCGTGTGTCTACATGTCATCCCTTTTATCATCTCTATTACTAGCAGGGCTTTTATGCCAATTAGCTGAGACAGTGCTATAGCCTTAAAAAGTACCTTATGGTTGACTAAGGGAATCATGGATAGAATTAGGACATATTTTTATATGTTAAAGAATTAAAGAGGGGTGCCCAGGGGCGCCTGGGTGGCGCAGTCGGTTAAGCGTCCGACTTCAGCCAGGTCACGATCTCACGGTCCGTGAGTTCGAGCCCCGCGTCGGGCTCTGGGCTGATGGCTCAGAGCCTGGAGCCTGCTTCTGATTCTATGTCTCCCTCTCTCTCTGCCCCTCCCCCGTTCGTGCTCTGTCTCTCTCTGTCCCAAAAAATAAATAAACGTTGAAAAAAAAAAATTAAAAAAATAAAAAATAAAAAATAAAGAGGGGTGCCTGGGTGGCTCAGTTGGTTAAGCATCCAATTCTTGATTTCGGCTCAGGTCATAATCTCACAGTTCATGAGATCAAGCCCTGCGTCAGGCTCTGTTCCATGCTGGCAGCACAAAGCCTGCTTAGAATTCTCTCTCTCCTTCTCTCTCTCCCCCTCCCCCACTCATGCTTGCTCTCTCTCTCAAAATAAGTAAGTTTAAAAAAAAAGAATTAAAGAATGCTATATTGTCATAATGTCTAGAAATAGTAAAGAGTTTAAGAGTAGAGAATTAAATTATGGTTTTTCAAACTGGGGCTCATAGATAATTTCTCAGAGATCCTAGAGTTGTATAGGTGGAATTTTAATGTGTTTTTATTATATTTCATGAAAAATTAATATAAGCATATTTTGGATTATGGTTGCCTCTAAGAGGTAGTAAAGTATAGTGCTTAAAGGCCTGGTTTTGAAATAGACTGCCTAGGTTTACAACCTGGCTTTGCCCCTTACCAGCTGTGTGAGCTTGGAAATTCTCAGTACCTCAGCTTCCTCATCTGTAAAATGAGGCTACTTTATAAAATAGTAATAAGGGCTACATGAATTAAAACATATAAAGCACTTGGAACAGTGTTTGTTTTGTGCAGAGTAAGCACTTTATAAATGTCAGTCATTATTTTAATTATTCGCAAGAAATGCCATATGATTTTAAGGTTTGTGTTTGCCTGTTTATTTATAATCACATAGTCCCCAAGTAATACTATTTGAACTTTAGAGCCGAGAGAGACAAGAAGGAGCCTGGACATATAAATGATATGTTCACATCAAGTGAAGTCCAAGTGCTATCACAATATACTATATAATAATGGATTTTTAGGAATTTAGATGGAGAAAAGAGTGGAAGAATTGAGTTACTCCTCAAAGCTCACACTGGTACAGAAATACTGAATTCAAAGGAATGTAAACCATATGGCAAGAGGCATTTTACTGTCAGTGAAACCTTATCTGTCAGTATTAAATTAATGTAATGAATTTAAATTTTCTTTGTTTAGTTTTATTTGTATTTATTTGTAAATCACTTTTTAGAATTATATGAGAGCTTTAAGCATGAGTTTGTATCTCCTTTTTGTTTCACATATTTAAGTAACATTATTTTAGATTAATACTGGGACTCCAGAGGATTTTTTTCTTTGAAGATTTTTCATTGAAAGGATCCTATGTTACTCAAGTTTAAAAGCACTGTACTAATTGCTACAGTCTTTCCCTTTGGTTTGGTTGGTAAACCATCAATGAACCAAGCTCCTTTAGGTCCCAGTTTTGCTCTGCCCCTAACATTGCCTCCTATTCATGTGAAATTTGAAGCATATATATCCCTGCTAATATACCAAGGCCATTCCCTTATTGATATTACTTACTTATTTAATTTCAGAGTCATTTAACTTTTAACATTTGAAGATGTTCCCATTACTTAGAATAGCTTGTCTTACACACTATATATTCATTCAAATGCACAAACTTATACAAACAAAATAGCTAACAGCAGCACTGTAGAGCACAGTCCTAAAGAAATAAAAAATAGTCTACACACCCAGCAGCCTATGCTTTTCAGGAGGAGAATTCAGCTAGGAAGGCCACTATACAAACTTGACCTCCAGCTCTAAGTAATGTGAGTGTTCAGCCAGACTTGAGCTGCCGTAACAAGTCCAAGGTCATGGCTGCTCCAGCTTTCTCTTCATGCCTCACAACTTTGCTCCACTTAGAAGGCCCCAACAATACAAAGCAATGGGGCCACCTCTGTTTTTTAATGTCTTTGTGCTTTTACTAATGCTCCTACCATGTGTGCATACCAAGTGTTCTGGTGCTGCAGAGGAAGGATTGTATTTACAGAGGCCTTGAAGTTTTAATTAACTGGTCTAAATTGTTGAGTAAATGCCTGTGTCCCTAGGGATCAAATCCCAGTTGAATAAGAGGAAAGAAGCTAAGTGCATCGACTGAGACAAATTCCTAGGAGTAATGTCTAATTAGTGGGTCTTTCTTTACCCAAGTAGCAAAGGACTATTGATGTCACTGTAAAATTTAAGAGTTTTCATGAAATCCTGAGGAAGGTAGCTGTGTGCTCAGTCATTTTCAACATGAAGAATACAAGCCAGGACTGACATTCAAATTAGTTCACAGCTGAGAAGTAAAGGGGGTCAAACAATCAGGCCAGCTTCCCTGAAGGCCCCAGCTGCACAGGTGTTACCCTTCTAGTTGCTACATCACAGGGGTGGTCCAGGTGGTCCCAGAGGAGGGGAAGAGGGGGGTACCCGAGGGACTCAGAACACAGCTATTTATCAGACGATGGAAAAATATTACACTATGTTACAATAACTACAGCTCTACTAATGTGTGCTGGCAAAACATTGACCTGAATTTGACACTCCTTGTGCCCCCCAGCTGTAAGACAGTGACTTGGTGAAGCAAAGAGGCTCATGGGAGGCCTTGGCTTCCAGATTAGGGGTTAAGACACCTGTTCATTCTCCATCCAGACCTAAGGACAGGAGCATCTTTCAACAAGAGGCAGTTTTGACTAACTGATTAAAGGTGAAGAAGGTGACCTCAACACAGGAATGTGCGTCAGAATCTACCCTATTTTGAGGACAAGACCTTTAATTTCTGCTGAAGTGCCATTCTCCAAGACAGACGGTGGGTTTTAAACTACGTTTGAAATGTAGAGTTAGGCTTTCTATGAAGGTTTCTTCTTATATATGAATCAAATTCCAAAGCATTTGCTCTGTGGATTTTTTACACATGCTGTCTAGCTAATATTAAGCCAGTCACAAAAATGAATGCTCATTGAATACTGGAGGATGAAAACCAGGGTTTTTCTGGGCTAGTTTAAATTTGCTGCAGGCCTAGAAGCATACTGCTTGTTCACCTCTCTTGCCAACAGCAGCCATTTCAGGTCTGGGTGTAAAGAGAGAAGTAAGTGTGCTTACTTACACCAAGGTAAGTTCCCGAATGAAAGAGAAGTCGGTGCTTTTATGAATGGGAGTCTGGGCGTTCCAGAGATAATTGCTTTTTGATCTGCATGATTGAAGGAAATGATTTCCCTAAACCAACCTTGCAAATAATTCAGTCAGTCAGGGCACACTTCGTTTCCTGTGCCATGGTTCACCCCTCAATTCCACCAGGCTCCTACCCTTCCCACATGGACTCAGCATCATGCACAAAACAGCCCATGCCCACTTTCCTACTGATATCAAATAACAAAGGAGAACAAACAAGCTCTCACCAGTGCTGAAGGTGCAAACCAAAATCATCATTACTCCAAATCCCTTGTCACCTATAGAATTTTCAGTCTGGGCAAAGTTATTATGATTTTTAACGAAATTCTTCAAGTCATGTTATTTAAAGCAGCCATCCAAGCTTGTCATTTAATGGAAACTGTTTGTAGGAAATTGCTAAGACTTCTGATCAAGCAGCCCTTTAACTGGAGGAAGGGAAGTGAAGCAGATTCTCCCCGTCTCCATCTTTCTAGTTCTCTGGGGGAGGTTTATTAAGAATACCACCCTACCCTCCCTATGCCCACTCCCTGGGAGGGAAGGAGGAGAACACAGCTCAAAACTGGTGCTTAGGGGTGCCTGGGTGGCTCAGTTGGTTAAGCTTCCAACTTGATTTCAGCTGAGGTCATGATCTCAGAGTTGTATGAATTCAAGACCCTCGTGGGACTCTGTGCTGGCAGCACAGAGCCTGCATGGGATTCTCTCTCTTTCCCTCTCTCTCTGCTCCCCCTCCCCCACTTGCTCTCTGTCTCTTTCAAAATAAATAAATAAACTTAAAAGAAAAAAAACAAAAAACTGGTGCCTAAACCTAGGTCTAAGAATAGTCCGGACCAGATATTTCTGGTGACGGTAAGCGTTGATGTTTATGATCTCAAAACAGGTTTAATTGTCTTCTGGAAAATGGGTGGTCTTGTGTTGAAACCCAAGACGAAATTACAGATGTCTCACGCCCTTATCTGGGCGTGGCTTTGCCAAATGTTGAGTGCATGCTAATTAGTAGGTCCTCACCACCCCCCCTTTGTGAAGGTGAGTGAGGGGGCCCACTCAATGGCCCTGGGAAGTGGGGAATGAGAAGCTGGCACTACTGTCTCCCATGACAGCTAAGGTGTCAGCTGCAAGGGCTCCCTTGAGCACTAAGCTCCAGCAGAGATGTGTGTTTTGAAATCCTTTGCTAATGACCTCTGTAAGTTTTTCCTCTGATGGCACTTTGGAAAGGAGAGAGAGAAATAAATGTAAAGTGAATGCCTCTTCTATACTAGGCAGTGGCTTCTTTAATCTTTCCCAAAGCCATTATATTATTTTCCAGATGAGGAAACTGAGACTGAAAGAGATAAGGCCCATTAGGAAAAACAGATGCAGATACAGAGGAAGGGAACCCCCCTCCCCACACCCCTCACAAAGCAACACCAAAAGTCAAGTCTTAAGGCCCAGGCAATTTATACCAGACTAAAAGCACTGTTTTCCTCATGGCACCAACCACATCCATAGGCTGGCAAATAGAAGGTTGTGGCAGCATCCCAAGACCTCCCCCGCCCTCATCTTTCTCCTGTAGATTTGACTCCTAAAGGGAACCTACGACTGTCAGAGTTCACTCAGAGTCCACGTGGTTTGGCTGTCACCAGTCTTGCTTCTTCCTGACACCTCACCAGGAGACCTCTGTCTTGTCTCTTTTCGCTCCTTAACAACAGAGTCCTTCACCCCATGAAACCCAAGCCCCGGCTGATTACTTGCCTGCATACAACTTTAAGTACTCTCCTCTACAGTCTATAAAGCCAGGACGATAATCTGAACACTTACAACTAAAGATTTTGTGTGGTAACTTGTTAATGGTCTGACAAACAGTAACCCCTCTATAAAGGCTGAGATAAATCCCTGTCTTCCCTCTCTGTTCTTTTTTTTTTTTTTTTTTAAACTCAAGCAAAAATCTTCTTGCCTACTAGAAAGCTGATATTTTCTTTACAGTCACTATAAAATTTAGCAAGTTGGATGCACTGGGGAAAAAAGTAAACTGCATATGTCCCTGCTTCTCTTTTTATCTAACCAACAGTGTAATGTTATTGGGACACAGACGCCTGCTCTGTATAAGTGATTGTCAGATAGAGCTTGGCATCTCTCATCTATCACACTGCCCTCTATGCATTTATAGGGCTTGGAATAATGAAATTTTGGGGGCTGTATATGTTCTTGTTGTCCAAGTTCATTTCACAGCACATTGATTAAAATGGATTTTTAATATGTCGTCCAGGTTAATGTCAGTGAGCAAGTGTGAGGGCCCAGTGAAGGTGTTTCAGTAGATGGGAGACTGGCAAAGTGGTGCCATGTTCCCCTGGGGCTTTCCCTGAGCAATTCCACCCCAAACTTAAAAACACACACTTTTCCATCCAAACCTCACGTGAGTCAAGGCTGTCAGTCATTCCCAACCCAGCAGAGGTTTTTATAAAATGCACAAAGGGTAATTACAGAAAGACTACCCCCACCCCCATGAATTTTCACATGTAATCTTACCCTAGGACTTGAACCCAGGCTCCTACTTCAACTGTTTCCTACCTGACTTAAAACTGGCAAACACAATAGAACATAACTGCTTGGAGGGAGAGAAGGAAGCAGGGGGTGGAGGTGGGAAAGAGGAAGTTCAAACTAGCAAAACCCTGATCTTGAAGATTATTATAAATCCTTGAGTACTGTTGAAACAATTAGATCACTTGATTGGCCTTAACATTCCAAATCCCATAAATTAGCCTGGTGGGTGCCTCATGCTGTTAAGCAATGCCTTACATTGTTCCAACGCCAACATCTGGCTAAAGGAGAATAGACCAATTTTAGTGTTAGCTGTAAGAAATTATACCTATTCCAGTCCTTGTGACAACCTCTATAATAGATATGTGGAAATGTGGCTTTTTGTCACTGACGCTATTTTTAAAAATTACTTTTGCTTTAGACGTAACATAAATAAAATTTTTAAGTTGCATTTGGTTTCAAAAGTTGTTTTCTTCCTCAAAATTTGGAAGTGGATATTTTCAAATGGTAAATTCATTCAAAATAGTTTTTTGCAAACACTATCTTTTACAAGTTGCAAATGCTAATACTTCTGAAATGCAAATATTCACTCGGCATGAAGTACCATGCTAGCTACCACTATAACACTAAAACAAATAGAGCATATGGCCCTGATTCTTTATAACTCTCCTGAATTATAAAGCCAAATAGACGAAGAAGCACATATATCAATCACTGAATCCATAAAATGAAAAAGATACATGTCAAGTTCATTATTACTTCTCACCTGTATCTCAAGAAAGATAGATGAGAGAGAGAGATACAGAAGACAGAGGGGAAGAAGGAAGAAGAGAAGGCAGGAAAGAGAAAGAAAAATTTAAAAAAATCAGCCACCAGGGTGCCAGAGTGGGGGGCTATGCTGAAGAATGGTTTGCACCGAGGCACCTGTCTCCATCATGACCCCCTGCGTGCTGAGGCAGCAATGGGCTCTCATAAGATGAGACCAAAGATGGTTGATGATGTAAGAATAATCAACCTTAAAATAATGCTAATTATGTGCAGGCACTCTAAATGTATTAATTACTTTAATCCCTTGCAACAACCTTATGAGATTTGAACTCATTTTCAGATGAGGAAATTAAGACAAAAGGAGGATAAGAAACTTGCACAAGGTCATGCCACCAGAAAATGGCAGAGTCAGAATTCCGATGCAGGAATGGCTCCAGGAGTCTATGTGCTTAGCAGTATGCCATACTCCTTTACAAGTACACTAGAACTTGCCATGTTAGTGCTACCCCAGCACACCAGTCACGGGAGAGGCTCTGCCTTTATCCTAAAGACATTGCCACTGGTCAGCCCTTGGGTCACCCCTGTACCTGTGATGCATTCCTTTGACGCTTCAGTGGTGGTCAATTGTTAACTTCTTGAGAGTAGATCTGATTTCTTAGAACAGCCAAAAATTGGAACTATGCATGTTAAATGAGGTGAGCTCTGTATAATAATTTTTTAGATGAAAAACAATGGATGATAGTGAAGTCATGCAACTAGTTTCCTTGTGCAGCCTGGGAATTGCTTTGATAGGACTGAAAGAGGAGATCCATGTATGTTATAGGCAACTGTACATTACCAAAATCTGCATGCAAGTGTCATTTGGATCTTTCTGAGAAGTTTGCCTGTTTTGATCATTTCACAGTCAATTCTAGACTCTGCCACTTCTCACCAGGTCTAAGGAGGCTTTCCACTTAACTATAATATTTATCTTTGGTATAGGCTTTTGTAACTTCAGCTTTCCCACAAAGGCATCTAGAGCATTCTTGTCTTTCCTGATAAGCAGAAAAAGTAGTCAGTTTAATGACTCTGTGGGATTGAAACAGGGATCCTGATCTTTTAAACTCTGGTATCCATTTTACCTCT
Source organism: Prionailurus bengalensis (assembly GCF_016509475.1). Classification (NCBI taxonomy): domain Eukaryota; kingdom Metazoa; phylum Chordata; class Mammalia; order Carnivora; family Felidae; genus Prionailurus; species Prionailurus bengalensis. The sequence continues at coordinate 80,894,721 of NC_057349.1, read as the reverse complement.
TTCTGGTATGCCAGAAAGAGGTAAAATGATTTCAGTGGCCAGACTTTACAGGCTGTAGTACTCTGGGAATTCCCAAAATCCAGGGAGTCAGTATTGCTGACTCTAGGACTTTAATTGATTAGTTCATGCAGACGTACTTAATGAGGATGAGGGAAACTGACTTACACTAACTATACACATTAGAGATTGATGTATACACAAGAGCAGACATTTATTTATTTGCCATGAGGGAATTTTCCTTCCCATAACCATATAACCTATTGTGACCAAACACAATGTATTTCTCCAGTGTGTTAAAACTCATTTCTTTCTTTCTGGAGTTCAAGAAGGCCCTTGGTCATTTCTCATTACACCGTCACCTCAGACAGTGGATATTACAGTGGATAAGGTTACTAATCCTACATTAGGTTATTTGCACATTATCTTCTATGTTTGGTCAACAATGGACTGGCTATTTCCCAGTCCATCTACAACGCACTTCTTGATTTGGACAACCACACAGAATTTCTCATATGTTCCTTGCTTCGTGTGTTAGAATTCAGTTATATAGTACTAGGTTTAAATAAAAGCAAAATGCTTAACTTCCCCCTCCTCAAACTAATAACAATAACGATAATAGTTGACATGTGTTGAGCTCCTACTATTACCGAGGTTCTGCTATAAGCACTTTGCAGGTATTAATTCACTGAACTCTCATGACTACCCTAAGAGGTAGCTCCTGTATTATCCACAACCTACAGACAAGGAAACTGACCTGAGAAACAACTTTCTCAGAGTCAAAAGGTTAGTAAATGGCAGAGCTAAGATGTAAACGCAGTTTGATGCCCACACTCTTAACCACAACACTAAATTACCTTCTTAGCCTCTGTGCTACTTGGGTGTTATGACTGTCAAAAATGAAAAAAAAAAAAAAAAAGGAAGCAGCTGTTTTTCTCGCTTGTTCTGACTCTAGCTAACTGTTCTTGAGTTTTTTTGCATTTTATCCATGCAGAACAAAGCTATATTTGTAATTATACTCCAGATAAATAAGTATCTTTTTAGCAGGGCTAAAAATTTGAGAAGGTTTAGTTGAAGCTGGTAAAGGATTTAAATTCAATGATGTCCTGAATGGGTATAAAGATCCTTTACTGTGTTATCAAAACCTAAGGATATCCATAGAAAGTTCCATTCTGCATTTTCCTAGTTGTTTCCTTGTAGACACTCCCCCGCCCCCCACTTTCTGGGGCTAACAGCACCTGGGCATGAGAACAGGGGGCATGATGGCTGTGGGCAGGACAAGCAGCTAGATGAGAAAATAGATCATGGAAATGTCGGGCAGCTGTGATTATCGTCCACTTCTGACTAAGAAACCTTAGGGAGCTCATTTAATTGTTCTGCCTTCATTTTTCTTGGAAATGGCATTAGCAGTGTTCATGTCTGCCCACCTTATGAGGGGAGTTTTGAGACTACGGAGGAATGTTTAGAAAAGTGTTTTGCTCTCTTTAGAATGTATAATCCAAATAGAATCCAACTTTGTTGTTATTTTCTGCTGCTTTATACCTGCACGAGACTATTTTTAAGCTAGTTTCTTTTTTTTAATTTTTTTAATGTTTATTTATTTTTGAGAGAGAGAGAGAGAGAGAGAGAGCATGAGTGGGAGAGGGGCAGAGGGACAAGGAGGCACAGAATCCAAAACAGGCTCCAGGCTCTGAGCTGTCAGCACAAATCCCTTCGTGGGGTTTGAACCCACGAACCATGAGATCATGACCTGAGCCGAAATCAGGCACTTAACTAACTGAACCACCCAGGCACCCCTAAGCTAGTTTCTTGTAACCTACTTATAGCAGCAGGTAGATTTGGAACGTCTGACCTTTGCACAGCCTTACAAAACATCATGAAACAAAGCAAATGGTCTGAGTTGGTGATAGCTGAGGTGGAGTGGAGAGGACTCAGGGTTTAGAATGCTTGGGTTCAGGTCTTGAAATCAGCCCCTGCCATCCAAGTTGAATGTGATTTAGGAAGTCACTTATCCTCCCAGGGGCTCAGTTTCTTCATCTGTAAAACAGGAGCTCCAGTTGGGAGCTGTGGTGATTACACAGGGGAATGAATATGAAAGGGGTGTCATGGTTACACAAATCTGACTCCCAGTCAACTTGCTCCTGATTTAGAGTTGTCAGTACATCCTACATCCTCTGGTCTGACTCCTCCATTTTACAGGTCAGAAAACAAAGGCTGAGGGAGGTCAGATGACTTCTCTGGGGCCTTGACTCCTAACTCCTGTTCTCACTCCTCTCTACTTGCCCTGGGTTCTGGGTGACTTCTTACAAGACAGGGTGCAGGCCACCTCTGTGGACAAGCAGTTCCTGAAAGGATGGAGGCAGAGCGGGCACCATGTCAGGACACTAGTCAGCTTGCACCCTAAGTGCGTTCTCTGTGTAAAAGAGAAAAGGCTATGCTTCAGACATCAGCCAGAGCTTGGAAGGAAGCTTCATCCATTAAAGTAATCTGTGCACACCTCAGTGAGTAAATACAGTCATCCGTATAGGAACCAGGTAGGAACAAAACAACAGGTGCTTTGAAAGGATTACAAAATGTATTTGTACCAGGGCCATGCAAAAGCCATTTCCAAGCCAACAGGAAGGGCACTTATTATTTTCATTTAACATTTATTAAATAAAGAGTGTTGCAGAGCAGGCTCTCATAATCTGAGCCCCTTTGGCTGTGTGCATAAGCTTTTCAGATACCTGCAATTTCTTCCTCTTACTTACAAAGATGCTTATTGAACTACAAGAGGTAAGTAAACATCAGGAGAGGTCTCACAGGAAACCTGATGAATTGTTCAAGTCTCTCCCTGGTAGAAGGGATCAGACACCTGACCTTCAGTGCATCGCAAAATATTGCAGCAGAAGGAATTAAGCCCTTAAATGTGTGTGCTACTGGTAGGTAGAGAGCAGCAGAAAAGCTTCAGGGCTGGAAGAAACATTATGATGTTGTCTAGATGTCTGGGAATCTCGTTAAAATGCAGATTCTAGTTCAGTCAGTCTGTGGGTGGATGCTGAGATTTTGCATTTCTAACAAGCTCCCAGGTGATGTCGGCTGGAGGGAAAAGAGAATGCTTAACACAATATTCCTCTAATAGCGTCATTTCAGGCCTCCGGGCACGTTGGTGGAAGACCCATCTGGGGGTTCAGCCTTTTCTAGCATCCCACAGTCACTTTTAAATATTCTGACCTTCAGAATATATGTCTTTTGAGTCCTATAACTGAAACTGCCAAAAACAAATATTTGCATGTAATTGTATAGACATTTCAGCCAATTTTCAAGTGCAGAGTTTTAACTGAGTAGGACTGCAATCATCATAGTTAAGCAACTTTGCATTTCCCATGGTACTTAGCACAATGCCTTGCTCAAAGTAAACCCCTGGATAAACACATTTTGACTGAAGGAGAGGGTAAGTAGATACATATTCATATCTCTGAAGGATAGGTGATCGGAAAAACACTATTTTTTATTGGTTGTCATAGAAAAATTACAAAATAAACTGGATAACTCATTATTTTGCCTCAAACCATCAATTGATTTCTTGTAATGAAATTCGGCCTTAAACTTTACTGGGTAGCTCTTTGGATTTAGCTTCTGTTCCACATGGAAAATTTCTGGTGTAGGGGGTTCACACTGCAACCAGTATGTCACCTATGGCCATTAAAACTCTAAAACTCTAAATAGATCTTCACAAGGCATTTGATCATGGGGCGCCTGGGTGGCTCAGTCAGTTGAGCGTCCAACTTCAGCTCGGGTCATGATCTCGCAGTTGGTGGGTTCGAGCCCCACGTCGGGCTCTGTGCTGACAGCTCAGAGCCCAGAGCCTACTTCTGATTCTGTGTCCCCCTCTATCTCTCTGCTCCTCCCCTGCTCGTGCTCTCTCTCTCTCAAAAATAAATAAACATTAAAAAAAATTTTTAAAGAAACAAGGCACACTGACCCAGTGTGACAGAATACCAACAATACCAACAAATACAAAGATGCACTGACCATCAGAGGGCCGTACAATCGATGAATAAATGATACGGAGTTATTTTGATTATGAACACATTTATTTCAATTTTCCTTCTTTCACTGAATATTTGTTATACATTCAGTTCACCCCTTTTTCCAATTGAAGAAATAACATCAACTTAAGATAAAAAACATGTTAAACCACAAATCTTTTTATTAAACACTGAATGAAATGGGTTAGGTGGAACACAACAGAAGATAACCCCAGAGTTTTAAAAATGGAATTGTCTCACATGCAGCTCAGTCGAAAAGATCTCTACACATTTTCCTAATCTCCTTTATTGAGGTGTGATTTAAAGTGTGCAGCTTGATGAGTGTGATAAACATATATGAATTATGACAAATTGCCACTACAACCAAGATATGGAACATTTGTTTTATTCCCCAAAGTTCCTTCATTCCCTCAGATAGTCAATACCTACCCCACTCCCAAACTTGCCCTTCTGACAATTACTCTGCTTTATGTCACTATGGTTTTGCCATTTCTAGAATTTTACATAAATGAAACAATATAATACATAAACTCTTTTTGTCCAGCTTCTTTCACTTAGCATGTTGCTTTTGAGATCCATCCATGTTGCTGTATCTATCTATCAGTAGTCTGTTCCTTTTTATTGTTGAATAATATTTTTGGAATAATATTGTTTGGAAATATCACAATGTGTTATCTATTTAGCAGGTGATGGACATTTGTGTTGTTTCTAGTTTGAGACTATTATGAACGATACTTCTTATTTTAAAAAATTTTTAAATGTTTTATTTATTTTTGAGACAGAGAGAGACAGAGCATGAGTCGGGGAAGGGCAGAGAGAGAGGAAGACACAGAATCTGAAGCAGGCTCCAAGCTCTGAACTGTCAGCACAGAGCCCGAAGTGGGGCTCAAACCCACGAACCACAAGATCATGACTTAAGCCTAAGTTGGACACTCAACTGACTGAGCCACCCGGCGCCCTTGAACGATACTTCTATGAACACCTGTGTACAGGTCTTTGTGTTGGACATAGCTTTCATATCCCATGGGTTAATACCTAGAAGTGGGTTTGGTGAATCATATGTAAGTGGATACTTAACTTCATAAGAAATTGTCAGACTGCTTTTCTGAAAGTGGCTGTGTCATTTTGCATTTCCACCAGCTATTAATGAGAGTTCTAATTGCTTTACATTTTCACCAGTGTTTGGTATTGTCAGTTCTTTTCATTTGCCACTTCAGTGTATATGTAGTGGTATCTCCTTATTTTAATTTGCATTTTCCTAATGACTAATGATGTCAAATATGTTTTATATCTTATTTAATTCATAATTGTCTACAATGTTTTTAGATTAAAAATGGCCCAATATAAAGATTAATGAACTAAAGCCAAGGAAAGAAAATGTAAGCTCCCACATTTATGCCACAGAGCACAATAAGGGGGGATGATATCCTCAAGAAAGAAAGAAGTTTTATTAAACAGAATTAGGAAAACTGGTTCGTGTGAATTTCCATAAGTCTTTATATTTCATAATCTAGCTGGACAAATAGATCTTTTTAACATAGCAGAACAATTTTCAAATGAGAAAGAAAAATCCTCAATTAAACGAGGAAAAAGACACCCCTTAAAATGTTTAAATCATAATAAAAAAATCTCAGCTTTGGGTCTGGCTTTCTATACAAAGTGAATATAGTATGGTGGTTTAGACTGTTGGCTCAAAAGCCAGATAGTCTGGATTCAAATCCTGGCTCTATCATGTATGTGCTGGTAAACCAGGTTATTGAGCTCTCTGAATCTAATGTCTTTATGTATAAAATAAAAATAATAATAGCCACCACAGAGGTTTGTTGAGGTAACACATGTGAAATGTTTAGAAAGGTGTCTGGCTGGTGTTAAATGCTCAGTAAATACTAGTCATTGTTATTATTACACGGACACTTAAATAATGATATTGCAATAGGTACACATAAAAACCTCTGAGCTAAAAAATATATATGTTTTCCTCTATAAGTAGACCTTTTAGAAGATCAACACTTGAGAACAATTAAGGTCATCACCAGTTGGAATGAGGTCTATTTTCCATCTCAAAATATGTTTAATGAGGACCTGTTTCTGCAAAATCATCCCAGGAAAAATGCTAGGTGAGTTGTCTTTCTAAAAGGAAGGCTTCACCTCTTCCAGCACCAAGAAAGAAGAGCTGAGGGTATGGCTACCTGAAAACAAACCCATAATTTGATCCTTTTCCACCCAAATAATTGGCCAGTGGCTCCTAAGGAGTTTATTTGTAAGACATTCTGGATAAGAGGCCAATCACTTGCTGGAACAGCAGCTTCTAACCTATAGCTAGATTAAAATAAAAACAAATATATAAAAACAATCATAATTTTTTTAAAGTGCTAATAGTTTGATATTATATTTAAATTAATATTTTACTAATCATTTTAGTATCTACCTACTTGTGAAAATAGTACATATACATGTAGGATAGTTACTTATTAAATCAACTAAAAAGCCTTGGTGACGACCTTTGCAAATCACTCCAAGACCCCCAATGTCTGAAGCTCCCAGATGAGCAGCCTCAATGGCAGATCATATATGCAGATTTTCTCAATATTAGCTCTCCCGAGTAGATTCTCCTATGACGTGTTCAATGATATCCTCTTGCACTAAGATCACAACAATTTCTCTGTTTTGTAACTAACATGTAGAACATATGTACAATTGAGACATCATTGTAAGTGCCTCCAAGCCCAGGAGAGACTGTTCAATTTCTTCAAATACATAAATGGCATCTGTGTTTTTGATTGTGGTTTCTGGAATCTTCCTTATGATTCTATCAGGATCTCTTCTGTAACTGGTCCTGCTTTCCATGTGGAGGCAAAATGAAGAGACAGGTCCTACTTACTCAGTGAAGACACTCCAAGTCCTGGGCTTTTTTTCCCCCCTGCATAACAAAGATGAGACTTCTTTTCCCTAGAGATCACAGGTGCATCTGTACAGGTTTGCATCCTTTCTGAATGCCTAGGAGCACCTGTGGGTGAGGTGCCACCCATTTCTCTCCTCTTCACAAAATGATGGAAAGCCAGTAACATTAACACAGGCAGTGAATTATACTTAAGCAGCAAAGACCAGCTTGTGGCTCACCTTTTTAGTGAATTCCAAAAATCTGGAGTCATTTGAGTCCAAAGGGGAAACTTGCAAGAAGGTGGGGGGGAGCAGTGAGAAAATAGAAGCAACAAAAATATGCCTTCAGTGTTCTCACTGCTCATTAGACTAGCACTGAACCAGTACTCGTATGGCCTGAATAACTGATACTTTTTATAAGTAACTGAAGAGCTATAAAAAGCTTAACATTTAAGAAAACAACAAACAGCTGTGGCAAATGAGCAAGAAAAATCTAAAGAAAGAGTCTGTCTGGGTGGCAGGAGGTCACACTGCTTCATGAGGAAGTGCGAAAACATCACTAACATTTTGCTACATCAGTGTGTTTCCCTGACTGGTCAAACTACTCTTTCTTTCACCTCAGCCACACTCCCATATCAAACAGAAGGACAAATGCATATCACCAGAATGCTCAGCAATATTCCTGAAAATGGTATTTCGTTTCTATGCCTCTATGTGTTTAGCAGTGGTAAACATGAGGGGTTCCTGATCAACAGAGTGAAAAAACACCCATACATTCAGGCTGAGCCTCACTGCCCTGGGACCCCTGGGCTTAGTTCACATGTGCCTCAAGATGTCACACAGCTGCCCTTCCTTTTAACAGAAAATGCCATTGTAGATACCACAGCTAGCAAGTGGCAGTAGTAGTCCTCCCAACTTCCTCTGGTAATTGTCCATAAACTCAATAATGAGGCAATTACCAGTGGGAGGCAGTATGGTAAAGTAATCAAATTTATGGGCTTGAGGCTCTGAATTCCAATTCCAACACTTAACTGCTGGATGATCTTGAGCAAATTAACCTCTCTGCACCTTAGTTTCCTTAATAGCAGATAGCAAGTCAAACAAAATTATCTTCTCCTTTTTAGGAGTCTTTTTAACAGTCTTTTTAGATAATGCTTTAGGATGACAGCCATCTTTCCTAATTTTCAAGCTTTGGGTAACTTTTCTTAGCAGTGCATAATAAATATTAGTTGGGACAAATAAAGTAAATGAGAAAATGTGGACCCAGATCCAACCATATCAAAAATTACATTAAATATAAGTGTATTAAACATTTTTAATTAAAAGGCAGAGATGGTCAGAATGGATAAAAAGTAAAATCCAACTATACATTAGGCTACATAAGAGATACACTTTAAAGATAAAGATTCAGATAGGTTGAAATGAACTGGATGTGAAAAGATATGCCATGCAAGCATTAAGCATAAGGAGGCTGGAGTGGCTATAGCAATATTAGATAAAGTAGACTTCATTACAAAGAGTTTGCCAGAGGAAAAGAGGGACTTTTCACAATTCAACAGAAAGACATAACAATCACAAATGTATATGCACTCAATAACAGAGCTTAAAATACATGTAGTAAAATAGGCTAACTGAGAAATAGACAGTTCTATATAATCATAGCTGGAGATTTTAATACCCACCCCCAGCAATTGATAGAATAACTAGACCAAAAAAAAAAAAAACCTCCATTAAAGTGTAGAGGATTTAAATAATATTATCAATAAATATCAGCCATAATTTTCTCTTCCTTTTATTCAGAATTTCAGACACTTGCAAAGCTGCCAGTTCTGGTTCTCCACCCCAGCAAGGATCCGCTGAGGCCATTGTCCCTCCTAGCAGAAGAAGCTTCTGAATGCTACAAGGTGGCTACGTCCTTTTTTTCTTCCTTAGCCTGTTTTATATGAACCAACTCTAAAATCACCAGTCTGTTCCTACAGCCATCCTGCCATCTGCTAGGTTTGATAGCCATTGCTGGAGCTCTCAGAATCTTCCCTAAAATATCTGCCACAGAAGATGTCTAACCATCATATTTCATACATGTTGCCTAAGACAAGACCTCCACATGAGGAGAATACTGGAGGTCATGTGGAATATTAAAATCCTTTGATAGTGTCCATAGCACTATAAAGAATTTATGTTCTGGGGCGTCTGGGTGGCGCAGACCGACTTCAGCCAGGTCATGATCTCGCGGTCCATGGGTTCGAGCCCCGCGTCAGGCTCTGGGCTGATGGCTTAGAGCCTGGAGCCTGTTTCCAATTCTGTGTCTCCCTCTCTCTCTGCCCCTCCCCCGTTCATGCTCTGTCTCTCTCTGTCCCAAAAATAAATAAACGTTGAAAAAAAATTTAAAAAAAAATTTATGTTTTGACTCTGCCCCTTATGTGAACTCTAAACAATTATAGTCCTCATTTATCTTTATATCTATTAGCAACTGCTCAGATACAATTGAAGATTGTGTTTGAAGGAAAAAAATAAATGACAAAAAAATTGTCCTTTTGAAGAATGTGAAAGATCAGGTTGCTCTTAAGAAATATGTTCTCCTGCCTCCTTTCTGCCCAAGGCTGTGTAGTACATTGCAGCATTCCATTCCATGGAGTGTCTATGGAATGAGATGTATGTGATCAGAATGCCTTATTATCCTAGGTGAATTGAGCAAAGTCTTCTCCAAATAAGCAATTTCTTTTTCACTCACTTGAAGACATGGACCTCAGGTCCATAATGTTTCAGTTAAAGTCTGCATGCAGGGGCACCCGCGTGGATCAGTTGGTTGAGTGTCTGAATCTTGATATTGGCTCAGGTCATGGTCTTGCTGTTGTGGGACTGAGTCCAGAGTCAGACTCCATGCTGAGAATGGAGCCTGCTTGGGATTCTCTCTCTCTCTGCCCCAACCCTGCTCTTACTCTCTCTCACAATAAATAAATAAATATTAAAAAAAAAAAGTCTGTATGTAGAGACATAGAAATTTCCAAGGTAAGGTTTGTGGATTCCATATGTTGGCATCTCCAACCACCATAAGTCTCCTTCCCAGCTTTCCATTCATCCAACAGCCCTTGCCATGCTGAGGCCATTATGGAAGGTAGAAAGTCTACAGAGTATGGATATGGGGCAGGATAGGACTTTTGCAAAGGTTCTCTTTAAAACTCATGATTTAAGTAGTCTGTTCAGGCACAGAATAGAGCAACAAAGGATCATGACATTAATGGAGGCCTTTTCTGAATAGTTAGGGCTTCTCACCTCAGGATGCCCTACCAACACAGCAGCAGCTCCCAGAAGAAATAACCTACTGCTTTTCAGACCCATTCACCTCTAACCTCACTCACAATTTGGTGTCCTCTCCTTAAAGAACATTCCTAGCACTTCCTCTCCCAAATGACAGTACCCAAAGCCCAGTCAGCTACAGAATATCAGGCCATTGTTAACAAGATCTTTTCCCCCTTCAGGATCCTGTTCACCTGGACTCTTTCCCCATGATATGCCCTGTTAAGAATATAACATTCTCCCCTCCTTCAACACAAAGTATTTTATTATTTTCTGACCAGAAAGAGAGTCTGTTTCATTCCATGATTAATCTTTTCAATGGTCTGGAAGGGCAAATAGGTGACAGGCACAAGGGGAAAGCACTTCCATGAACACATTTTTTTTTTTTTACTGGAACTTGTCGTATTGCAAAGCTCTTCTGCCAGATTCCATTAGGAAATTGCAAGCAGATTCATATATCCAAGTGCTCCTCTCTCTCCTACTCATAAATATATAGACATCACATGGCAGGGAGGGGGAAGAGGCTGACTCTCTCGCATGGCATACTCTTGCACAGCAGACGTGTAGGCAAATGCAAATACTGAACACGGTAGTTCGTGCATATGTGCATATGAATATATATCATGTTATTACTCCTCAGCAATGAGATTCCAAGCTACCAGAGAGGGGAGGGAAAAGTCATAATCAATACAGCTGCACTTCGGAATATCAATTGAAGGCAGACAATGATAAGATGGGAAGGCTGTCCCTAGCAACATGAAAATAAGAGCCAGGACCACCTAAGGATTGATTAGGGACTGGGCCAAATTCCAGCCCTAAACTCATCACAAATTATGCTAAGAGCTCCCTAGGGAAGGCTCCAATTGGCATTTTTGAGCCACACATCCCTTTCTTTTGATACAGACATCAGGACTGCCTAGGAGATGATTGGAGAATAAAAAGCCCAAGCAAAAAATGAATTCGGGAAGGGCTGTTCCCCCATCCAAATGCTTTCAACTTTCCTAAGAAATCCTTCAGCTTCTTTAAAACAAGCCAGTATTATTATTCCACTTGCCATTCAGGTCCCTAATGAAGGGCAAAGCCAGTGTGCAAAAAGGTAAAGAGAATAGTAGATGAAAATGTCAGCAGTCAGGTATGAAGAAGGCTGCAGCATGGCAGAGCCCCACAGCTGGAATTGGGAAGAAACGAACAACAACAAAAAATCTATTTTTAAGGGACCACTCTAAGATATTTTCCTTATTCTTCCAGGAACACTTAGGTCTTGTTTTTTCATAGACAGAGACATATACTTAATCACAAGCATATTGTATGAAAGAAAAATGTATAGACCTTCTAGACCCCAAAATATACAGCAACGGTTCCAATTTTCATTACCAGAAATAACCAGAGGAAATGAGAAGCAGGTGTGGGAAGGCTTCCCTGAGCAATGCCAGTGCTTCATTTTAATTCAGTTGTGTATGGCCTGCCGCTACCTCCTGGACTTGCTGCATGCACACTCAGAGGTCAGGCTATTAAAATCAACCAAATACACTCAAATTAATTTCTTTTAGACCCGAACCCTACATTGCTTGCCCACGGAACACTTCACTGGCTGACGGCAGAAGGCGCACTAAATCTCTGCAGTAGGAAATATACTTTCTTCTTAGATGATACATGTTTAAGGCATAAGCTTTGGGGGTCTCAGAATTAATCAAAGAGAACTGCTCATATACAGAACATGCAACTACTTTTAGGTGGGTGGTAGAAATCTAAAATATGTTCCATATTTCTTCTGTTGGTAAACTAAACCTTAATGGAGTATGGAGTAGGTGGCCTGTTGATATTAATAACTGTTCATATAATGTAAATATCTGATCATGTTTTTTGTTTGAGGACTACCACCTGGAGAAAAGGAAGGTTGAGATAGATCCAAGGATCTACCTTTCTTTTTCCTTATCATTAATAATCCACATTTGCGTCTTTTATGTCTTTAGGCAGCTCTTTCAATTCTCTGAAAACAGAACTGACCACAAATTAAAGAGATCCTTAGCATCTGCTTTGAAAATATATACCCGAGTCCAATGCCCACAGAGAAAAAATAACAAACAGCTACTTCATTGGACAGGATTCTATGTGAAATAATTGTAGGATAATTCTCTGTTAGTTTCTAACCTAGTGCTGGGATTATCATATACGGCAGTTTCAGTAGAGAAAGAAGGGTCAGGAAATGAGTTTAAGCCCTGGTTCTGCTGCTTCCTGGTTGCTGACCTTTGACAAGTGACTTAATCTCTACAGAACTTGATTTCTTTATCTGTAAAATGAGGGGTTGTGAACTAGATGAATTCCAAGGTCACCTTCTGCTATAAAATTTTATGATTCTGAATCTCTAGCCCTCTTGGAAAAAGCATATCTGGCTGTGCTTGTATGAATTTGCTATACTTAGCACTATAATGAGCTAAAAAGACTTTAAAGTGACAAACTATGACAACTGACAATAAAGGGGTAGCCAGGATCCTAATGAACGAATTTGCTCACAATTCATCGCTATGTAAGGAATAGAGACACAATAGTAGCCTTTAGTTATGGTAGATTGTTTGGGACCAGGCCCCAGCAAGACAAGCTTCCACGAAGAAAGGTTAGAGCCTCAACTTTCGTGCTTTCACTCACCTCCCCAGTGATGTCACCCACAGGATGTCTCAAGAATGCTGGATCTCCCTTACTAAACCTCTAATCCAGCCAGGAGACAGGCTGTTACTTCACATATGAATGTGTAGAGCCCAGGGATGGACAGAAATGAATCCTTACTGAAGGGAAGGGTCATTACATTGGCTGGTCAGGCACTTTCAAAGACAATATGCTCTTCTTTTATGCAGAGATAAAGGGCCTCCCTCTGGAAGTCTGACACCTTCCTAGGAGCTAGAACTCACCCAGAACTCCATTTATTCTTGGATCTATGTTTCTGCTCATCTTGCTCTTTAGCTATGGTGACCCAAATGTCCCTCTCTCCCTTGGCTGTCTATGTTCACCTTCATTTACATGATGGGCTTCTAAGTGTTGGAAACAGCACTGACATAAATGTGCACACTGCTCTCACGGATGTGGGCGGACATGGATGTGCTCACACAGGTGCATGTTCTTCTCTTTTCAAGGATTATTGTAAAAAACATAAGCTTCTTGGCAACCTCAAAACTAAAGTCTTCAAGTTTTAGGTACTAATTTTGTCTTCTATTACAAATTTTGTTAAATTAATATTTCATGTTTTGCACTGTTGTTAGTGGGGGATATCTGTGTGGGATTTGCATTCATAAATGCAAATGTACTTACCTGGCATTGTACCCAAATGATTTAAAAAACATTTATTTAGCTGAAAGACTCTTTCAGGTTAAGGAATCTCTCTCATTTTAAATAATTACTCCTTATGTATGTGAAATATATTCAAACTTTAAAAAAAATTTTTTTAACATTTTTTTTTTTGAGAAACACAGCATGAGTGGGAAAGGAACAGAGAGAGAGGGAGACAAAGAATCTGAAGCAGGCTCCAGGCTCTGAACTGTCAGCACAGAGCCCAACATGGGGCTTGAACCCACAAAGCATGAGATCATGACATGAGCTGAAGTCAGAGGCTTAACTAACTGAGCCACCCAGGCACCCCTATTTAAACATTTTTAAGATGCTCAACTTTTCTTCTGGGTTTAATAAACAGATTAAGATGAACTACCAAAGAATTTTAAATGAATCCATTATTTTTTAAATAAATTATCTCTGGCTAATAGATAGACAATTGTTATGGATTGGAATTTGTCCCCCTCCTCCAAATTCCTGTGTTGGAATCCACAGTACCTCAGAATGTGATCTTACTTGGAACAGGAACATTGCAGATGTAATTAGTTGAGATGAAGTCATACTGGAGTAGGGCGGGGCCCTAATCTAATATGACTGGTGTCCTTATCCAAAGGGGAAATTTGGAGACAGACACACACAGGGAGGATACCATGGGAAGGTGAAGGCAGGGATCAGGGTGATGTTTCTACAAGCCAAGGAACACCACAGTTTGCCAGCAGATACCAGAAGCTAGGAGAGAAGAGTAGAATAGATTCTCTCTCAGCCCTTAGAAATAACCAACCCTGCCAACAGCTTGACCTTGGACTTCTAGCCTCCAGAGCTGTGAGACAATAAATTGTCTGTTGTTTAAGCCACTGAATTTATAGTACTTTGTTGTATCAGCCCTAGAAAATGAAAACAACAACGACATTTGGGAAGTTTCTCCTCTAGGCTTTTCTTTAAATTACCAAGACCACATGCCTCTAACAATTTGTGTAAGTCTGATATACTCATTCTGCTAACTACACACACACACAGACACACACACACACACACACACACACAATTACGTGACCACGCCCAAACAGACATGTGTCTGGACTTGGCCCCATTGAGAGTGGTTTTTGGGAATGCCCCGGAGAGACCATGCTGTAACAGTAGACGTCAACAGGGATGGTGTTTTCTTACTCTCAGTCTTGAATAAGTAAAAGATGAAGAAAAAAAGCACACTTGCGTATTCACTGGTTTAGGCCCAGTCATGATTTCTTTAAAGACGCTGCCAATAGATTTTAGTCATTCTCTGGCAAAGGTTTCTCTTCAACCGCAAACACTACATAGTTGCTGAATGAGTCACCACCTTGAGTAATCTAATTCCTTGACCAGTACATGCCTGCTGCCTACAGCACACACAGTGTCTCTGGTTGTGCATTTTGTTTTGCTCCATTCTGCGGAAGTTCTTTAATGCTTTCTTAAGGGTGGGGGTGAGGATTCACTATGAATCCTTAGAAAGGATGAATCTTGCTTACTCAGCAGCGTGTGAACTGGCTGGTCATCAAGAACCAAAACGTTAACTTTTAAGAAGCTTTCTCATACCCTGAGCTAAGCTGCATGTGGCATTATTACTGGCCAAGAAGCAATAAATAACAAATTTAAAACCATTTCCCCCCAAAACCAGAAGTCTTTTTTTAAAAAAAAACAATTGAGGGGAAAAACAAAAGGAAAGAGACAGAATGATGCTCCAGGAAGGAGGACAGTAGAGCAGAGTCCCCCTCGCAACCCCCCCCCCCCCACACACACACCCCTCATCCCCTGGGCTCACACAGAGACTAAGCCTGCATCACTGGAAAGGTCGAATACATCGAATTTACTGAACATTCCAGATATTTATTCTTCAGAAAGAATGTAATAAAACTACCACCAAAGGCTACTTTACTATTTCTAGTATTAAAGTTTAAAGCAAATAAACCTCTGAGCTTATTTTTGCATTTTTAAAAAGTTGTGCCTTTAAGATAGTCTTCCTATCAATTTATTATAACCACAATATGTTTGGTTCTTTAACCAGGTATTTTTTTTTCTCCAGTGCTGGTAGATTGAAACATTTTGAATATTTGTAACATTTTCTTCTAAGAAGAACTTTTTTAAATTAGTATCTGACCAGCTCTTGAGTTCCTTTCTCTTTCTTATGTTTTCAATCACTTATCTAATTTTTATTCTTCCATGAGTGGGTACCAATACCATGGAGATAGAAATTGGAGAAATAAAACCACCAACAAAATGAAAAGGCAACGTACTGAATGGAGGAAATATTTACAAATCATATATCTGATAAAGGGTTAATATCCAAAATCATTAAAAAATTATATAACTCGATGGCAAAAAAAAAACCCCAAACAATCCAATTAAAAATTGGGCAGAGGATCTGAATAAACACACAAATGGCCAACAGGTACATGAAAAGATGCTCAATATCATTAATCACCAGGGAAATGTGAATCAAAGCCACAATGAGATATCACCTCTCACTTGGTAGAATGGCTACTATCAAAAAGACAAGAAGTAACAAATATTGATGAGGATGTGGGAAAAAAAGGTGCACTGTTGATGGGAATGTAAATTGGTATAGCCCCTATACAAAACAGTATGGAGATTCCTCAAAAAATTAAAAAAAGAAATACCGTATGATCTGGCAATTACACTTTTGAGTATTTATCCAAAGAAAATGAAAACACTAACTTGAAAAGATACACACACCCTCATGTTGTTTATTGTAGCATTATTTACAATAGCCAAGATATGGAAACAATCTAAGTGCCCATTAATGGATGAATGACTAAAGAAAATGTGGTATATAAATTTAATATTATTCAGCCATAAAAAAAGAATGAAATCTTGCTATCTGCAACAACATGGATCGGACTTGAGGCATTATGCCAACTGAAACAAGTCAGACAGGGCAAGACAAATACCACAGAATCTCATTTATATGTGGAATCTTAAAGGAAAAAAAAAAAAGCTCATAGATTTGAAGAATAGATTAGTAGTTGCCAGAAGCAGAGGTAGAGGGTAGGTGAAACTGGTGAAGATACAAATTTACGGTTATATGATAAATAAGTCATGGGGATGTAATGTATAGCATGGCAACTATAGTTATTAAAACTGTATCCCATGTTTGAAAGTTGCTAAGAGAGTTCTCATCTCACACACACACACACACACACACACACACACACACACACTCTGTGACTGTGTAGTGATGGATGGTAACTAGACTTATGGTGGTGATCATTTCATAATACATACAAATATCAAATTATTGTGTTGTACACCCAAAACTAACATAAAGTTGTATATCAGTTATAGTTCAATAATAATAATAATAATAATAATAATAATAATAATAACAATAATAATAATGATAAAGAAATGGAAGAAAAGTTCTTTAAATTCGTTTCAACCATGCTGCCCTATTCCATAACCTTACCAATGAATGAGAGAGACACATCTTAAGCTTCTGTGCTGGCTGGGGATGCTTTTTCAGAACAAGCTGAAGAGTGACTATTTAATAGTATTATTCATAACTTACATTTGCATGCAATACACAACTCTCAAAAAACCCACTTCATCCTCAAAACAGCCTGGAGGACCAGACTTATTACCATTGAGGAAACAGAAGCCCCCCGGCTATATGGAAGGTGGTGGAGCCAGGGGCTCTTGGCTCAGTTCTCTTTGTTGTCCGTCCTGTGAAGGCTGGAGACAGGATGGGAAGCTGAGCCATCTGCCACCAAGAATTCTCCAGTTAACTTACCATTAGACTTCTCTTTGCTGAGGACAGCAAAGTGAGCCACAAAACTTCTCTGAGCTTCTGTTTTCTCATGTGCAAAATAAGGACAATGCCCCCAGCCCCATAGGATAAGGTAAGAGTAAAATTAGATGGTGTCAGTGAAGGAGGGTTAAATCATAAAGGGTTATACAAATCCCTCCTTCAGGAGCTATACCACAGAGCGAATAAGAACACGTGTGTGCTGTTTGGCTTCAGGCAAGTTTCTTAATATTTCTAAGGCTCACCTTCCTTATCAGTGAAACAAGGCTGCTACCAGAGCCTTGCCCATGAGATGACTGTTGAACACTAAAGGCGATAATCCATGCTAAGCACTTAGCACACTGGTCGGTGCATGGACACACAAATGTCGTTAGTAAAGCCACTCACATTTGATCCCAGCCCTTTTCTAGCACAAGTATAAGCAGACAAGCAAAATCCAAAGGAGTCCAAGGATTCCATATTATAATCCTGCCTGCCCAGGCTCTTTGCTCTCATGGCAGTTTCAACTCTATACTCTCAAAAGATTTTTCTGGAAGAGTTCCACTTACCCTGAGTTTTGCAAAGTTAACATTTTTGGTCCACAGACAAACATTGAGCATGGTTTGCCCCTTTTATTCCTACTGCACTAGAGTGTAGGATTTGGTTGGAGAATATTTACATTACTTCCTTTCTGATATCCAGGAACAAAACTGACCTACTCCACACCTCAGTGTTCCTCCCAAAAGAGGGGCAGTACCACAGTGCTACTTCAAGAGATATTTGGCCATTATGGAACCAAGTTTTATGAACACACACAAGAACAAATCACTTTAGGGGTGTCTGAGTGGCTCAGTCAGTTGAGCGTCCAACTTCATCTCAGGTCATGATCTTGTGGTTCATGGGTTCAAGCCCCACATTGGGCTCTGTGCTGACAGCTCAGAGCCTGAAGCCTGCTTTGGAATCTGTGTCTCCCTCTCTCTCTCTGCCCCTCCACCACCCGCACTGTGTGTGTGTGTGTGTGTGTGTGTGTGTGTGTGTGTCAAAAATACATAAACATAAAAAAAAGAACAAATCACTTTATGTACTAACTAGAAAAAGTCAGCTCTAGTTGTCAGTAAGTAAAGGAATGTAAAAACCAGCAAAATGCCTGACATTTAATTGGCACTTACTGTAAGTTGGGATAGAAGAGAAAAGTAACAAGGTATCTTCCAGATTGGACTAATGTCTGATCATAGCTTTGAAGAATGTTTTAACAGGAAAAGAAGAATAAACACCAGCACAAACTAATCTTAAAATCTCATCAGTCTCTGGTTATGAACACTACTTCTTAATCAGCTAACTGCATTTTTCTATAACTTAGATCATCTCAATTTATATATCTTTGCGTATTGCCTGAGGGTCATATAAATTACACATATCAACACTCACATGAATGGTAACTGTTTACCTATGTTCGGGATGGTTGTGGCATCTGGGCCAGTTCCTCAGACTTGCTTTTAAGGAATGTCCAAACCCTGAGAAGTCCCAGCGACTTTCAGAGAGGAGAAGCACCTGAACTTGGGGAAGATGGATGCAAATGGAGGGGTCCTAAAGTGCTTGACAATGTCTTGTTCCTTAACATTTCAGAAGTAAATTTGTTCATCATTCTCAAACATTTTATTTTCCTCTTACTTCTTTTCTTTCCTCTGGGAGGTCTCGTGGAGTCTGTGATTCAGATCTTGGGCTTGCTACCCATCAGCTTTTATTTTTTTCAGAACTTCGACATTCAAACATGTTACTTGCTATTGTATGGGAAATTTATTCAATCAATTAACATTTATTAAGAGGCTGCTGGGGTGCTTGGGTGGCTCAGTTAAGTGTCCGACTTCAGCCCAGGTCATGATCTCATGGCTCATGAGTTCAAGTCCCGCATTGGGGTCTGCACTGACTGCTCAGAGCCTTGAGCCTGCTTCAGATTCTGTGTCTCCTTCTCTTTTTGCCCCTCCCCTGCTCACACTCCATCTCTCAAAAATAAATAAACATTAAAAAAAAATTTTTTAAAAGAGGCTGCTATCCAAAGGGCATTATATTAGGCAGTGAAGCTGATACTGTAAATCCCTAGTCTTTTGCAAACTATATTGAGAGACACCTGTATGCCAAGCACTGAAGGTGTACATTTGAATAAAGCCAGGCTCTTATGCTCTAACTTACAGACAAGTGAGGGATGTAGGCACATAAATAATACAACACAATGTGAAAAGTGAAGAACTACAGATATATCAGTGAGTTTCCACTTTTTCTGACCCCTCCTGCTGAAACATGTGAACAGATCTGGTGGCAATGTCTAAGAATCTCCTGCAGAATCTGGACAGGAGTTTGAGCACCAGTTCAGCATCACCCAGAGTAGAAGTCCTTCCCAGCAATGGATAGAGATACAACCCAACAGCTAGACACCCTCATCTGCCCATACTTGCACAGAGCCCCCCCCCCTTTTTTTTTTTATCCTTTCTCATGAGAACCATAGAATGTTCCTGTGGCTCTGAAAACAAACAAATTAAAAAAAACCCAAGGCTTTCACTGGGGCCTCTCACCCTTCCCTCAATTCTCTCTCTAGTCTAGTTCTTTCTTTCTCTAACCCCTGTCCATGTCCTTCGGTGTCTTTGACTTCCTTCCTCTTCCATTGTTCCAATGTTGTCATCCCCTTATCATGCTGCCCTCCCATGTGATATCTTGTAAACAGCCAGCTCCCTGAAATACACAGCAGTACGTATTTCTTCTGCAATGTAGGTAATTCTGCCGTATAACATTTAAACTAAGACACTATCACAGTTACATTTTGTACTTTTAACTTAATTCTAGACGTAAAATATATTTCCTTTTAAGAATATCAAACAGTAATTTGAAGAAAACCCATAAGGACCCTTTACTTTTTTGTGTGCATGAACCTGACCCAAATGAAACCACGAGGAAAAGAAAACGACATAATTATCAGAACGTCCTCCCTGTTTTAGGGTATATACATTTCTGGAAAAATCAAAAAACAGAGAGTTCAGCAGGCGCTGAGCTAAGCCCAGGGTGTGCTTATGTTTTGTGGCATCCCCCTCAGGTGCTGTGGCTTCGGGTGCTTTGTCTCTAACTGGGAGAGACAAGGACACCATTGTTGCTTTCACCACAGTTCTGGGAACGAAGAATAGCCACGTTCTTTATTTTTACATCCCAGTATAATCTCTTTATTCAAGGCCAGCATTTCAGAAGGTCTCAATTTGAAATGTGGTTCTTGGAAAACCCCGTCTAGTAATCAAGAAGCAAGCCCAGGGGGCATAGGAGATGGAACCATGCTCATGTAGCCGTGCGGTGCTCTGACCCGTGGCACCAGGTCAGTTGGGGTCCTCTTCTGCTTGAGGCCTGCTTGGAGGCAGTGCTACAGCTCTCAGGGGTTGGGGACGGGCAGACTCTAGGACCTGATGGACAGCAAGCGAGCCCCAGCTCCATCACTCAACTAAAGTGACTTTGGACCAATTACTTAACTTCCCTGTGCCTCAGTTTCCTCCCTGTGAAAAGGGGAAAACAATAGAAACGGACTCATGGGACCCTTGTGGGGGTTAAGTGAGTTAGTATTTACAGAGTTCTTAGAGCTGTGTTAGGCGTGTAGTAAGCAGTGTGTTTACTATTATGACAACCAAGACTTCAGGGGAAATCCAGTAAATGGCAGAATGGTCCCCTTTATCAGACATAAACCACGAAATACCGGCATTCAATATACTGAAATCTCAGAGTCACATAATCCCAGATCTGGAAGACAGGTTTGACAAAGGCACAACTCCTTGGGGCACCTGGGTGCCTCAGTCAGTTAAGCGTCTGACTCTTGATTTTGGCTTAGATCATGATCTCAAGGTTTGTGAGTTTGAGCCCCATGTCGGGCTCTGTGCTGACAGTGCAGACCCTACTTGGGATTCGGTCTCTCCCTCTCTGTCCCTCCCCTGCTCGCTCGCTCCCTCGAAATAAATACATAAACTTCTTTAAAAAGGTACAATTCCTACTAATTCTGTAACTGACAAAAAAAAAAAAAAAAAAAACAGAGGTAACGATACAACATATAGGACTCCACTGAGCTATGTCAAGGCCAAAGACAAATTGACCCAACAGGAATGGGGTTGGGCCACTGCCTTCTCGAACCCACCTTTCAGGACGCCAGTGTGTATGTATGTGCTTCAGAAAATGGCCCCATTGAAACGGACAGACTTTCTCCTCAGATTCCTGGGTTCGGAGAAACCCGCGGTTCACCAAGGCAGTTTGCTCAACTCTAATTAGGAATCTGATTGCTGGTTGGCCTTGCACAAAGGACTTTTAATTAGGGCTGAGAACGCTTAGAAAAATCCACTTGGCAAGTCGACTCCCTCCCTCTATCTCTTTTTTAACATCTTGCCAAGATCATAAGGAAAGGGAGAGCTTAATTACAGTTGGTGTATATATCTTTAAGAAAAAAAATACATTAAGTGCTTTAAAATAGGCTCTCTTGGCTCTGTGATCACAAGGATTTTACTCACTTCTTATCCCTGATTGGTCTCATTCTCAGTTACAGATGAATCAGACACATTTTGAGCAGCTTTAAGATTTGCTTTTCATCCAAAGCCAAGTAGGCAAATGGCAGTGAATTCACAAGCTTTTCCAAATGATCTCATAGGTTCCTCTGGCTCCACTGTGGGGGCCGTTTGCACTCTGCAATGCTGTTATCTTAAGCACCCCCAGCCTGCTTGGGTCCAAAGAGAGGCCATAGCATAGGACCCGGCTAGGCATTCCACTCTCTCAAGGCAAGTTTAAGTCCCTTAGTATGTCCACATGGCAGCCACAAAGTGAAAAAGGAGAATAAAATAAACACACGAAAGACCCTGAGCTCAAACGGTGGGCCTGGGGGAGTGTGGGGTGGGCACAGAGACTTGGAGATGGATCCTGTCCTTAAATCTTTTACTACACGACGGTCATGTGTCAGTGGATCACTAGAGCCACCCTCCCAGTAAGTCTCCCAGCCTGAACACGGGTGACCCACACTCCCCTTCAGTCCATGTGACCCCAGCCTTGGCAGCCAGTGACTTTTAAATTATTTCTATGAAATATCGGCTAGTACATGGAGTGGCTGAACCCAGTGTGGTAAGTGCTCAAGGCGACTCTGTGAAGCTCAGATCAGCCACTCAGATGCACAAGATTTTCTGACTGAAGTTTGCCTTTTATTACTCCTTTAGTCTCTGCCTTTTTTCCTCAAGTCTTTGTGCCTCTGTGCTAAGGATACCTTTCATCTAATCTCAGGAACCTGAAGCTCTGCCATTGAATTGCATTTCTTCCCTTACTATTTATGTTGATGCAAAAATGAGAAACCAGGTAGAAGCGAAGATGCTGTCACTTATGTCTGAAAGGGATATGTCGATCATCCTTGAGCCCCATCCAGCTCTTTCACACTTTTCAAACGTGATGCTTCTGTGCAGACTCTTGAGTTTGGCTCTGTGGCATTATGCTAAAATGCAGGCACATTGCTCTGTTGAGCTCGTGCAGCTTGTGGGTCAATGGGGATTTTAAAGTCATCGGTCTTTTGACTTAGACAATTGGTGAGGTGTGGCAAAGCCAAGTTGCTTTGAAATTGTTCCCACCACCTGGAAATACATGACAGCTACCTGGGTGCTTTCCGGCACAAACATCTTCCTGAGGTCACTCTGATTCTGCAGTAGCTGCCGCCACAAATACATTTAATGATTTTATGGTGACATGTCGTTGGACTAAAAAGTCATTACTATCAAAGAAAATACTGGAGGGAGAGCAGCTTTCTAATTGAAGCCAGATAAATTTCCAAGATATTTGGCTGATTTATCACACCATATGCATACCTCCCTTTTGCATTGTTTTCACCCTGTCTTGAGAGAGATCAGACATCTATTAATCACCGTTATGTTTCTCATGCTATTAAAAATAATCCGGTTTATGTGTTACCTTCTTTCCCAACTGCCAAGATGCTCTCCAGAACTTAGCGTTAGCTCTTCTGATGAGCTGGAGAGGGAAATATCATTATCCTTATTTTACAGATGGAGAAATCTGAAGTGCAGGGAGACTGTTTTGCCTAAGGTGAAAGGGTTGTTTTAATCCTAGACTTTTATTTTTATCTCTTCAAATTTCTTCCTGAGGGTGGTAATGAGCTCGGAGGATTCATCAGGACTAAACCTTGTCTGAAGACTTGTTTATAAAATTATTTCAATAAAGTTCACAATCAGATTGGCTGGGGTGGGCCTTCAAACCGAGTGGCTTCCCTAATGAGCACACTCATCAGGGCGGCACAGTCTTGTTACCAGCCAGCTTCTCCCACACTTGTCAAGGTGGGGTGGGGGTGAGTGCTGGTGGAAGTTTATTAGTAATAAAGACCAAAGCCCTAGAGCTTTTATATGAGAATCTGGTTTCTTTTTCATTTGTTTAATTATTTTAAAAGTTAGTTTGGAAAATGTTTGTGGAGCAGCTAATAATGTGACTTCAGAGAGGAAGGCTTGGCACATCCCACTCATTAGCTCTGAGGCTGCTTCACCATTGCACTTCCCTCAGTTAGGTGCTGTCTCCTAATTTCTCTTTCTGTGGTTTGTGCCATTTGCCCATCTGATTCCAATCTGCCTCTCCTAGTCAAATAACACCTAGTTATTTATACAAAAGCCTGAATCTTCAAAGCAAAAAGGAATCCAGAAGGAAGATTTTTGTTGCAGAGCCCAGGGCTTCTAGATACTTATGGGTCTAGGAGCCACCATGGATGATTAGTGATTGGTGGAGTGTGTCTTCCATATATGTGATGTTTTGAAACATAGGTCCTCTGGGGGCGCCTGGGTGGCGCAGTCGGTTAAGCGTCCGACTTCAGCCAGGTCACGATCTCGCGGTCCATGAGTTCGAGCCCCGCGTCGGGCTCTGGGCTGATGGCTCAGAGCCTGGAGCCTGTTTCCGAGTCTGTGTCTCCCTCTCTCTCTGCCCCTCCCCGGTTCATGCTCTGTCTCTCTCTGTCCCAAAAACAAATAAATGTTGAAAAAAAATTAAAAAAAAAAAAAAAAACAAAAAAACATAGGTCCTCTGGTTCTTTATGACAGGACAGCACCACTGAAAATAGGAAGACAAACTTTGGACCATTATGGGGGGTAGGCTGTCAAAAGGTCCCTCACTCGAAGGTGGGAAAGTGTTTCTCAGTCCTAAGAATCCACCATTGCCCAAAATGTACCCCTCAGTGATGCACACCAAGTTGACTCAGTTGTTCCTAGGCCTCCATTAAAATAGGGAAGAAGGCAGAGAGAGGGAGGACTCACTATTAACTCTCTTGCCTAATGGAAGCTCAACTAGTTAGAATTATTATAGAGATGTTCTACTTCCTATTTGAAAGCTGCGTTTGGTGCAGGTGGAGAGAAATGTAATTAGTTCCCATTTACTTTTGTTATTTTTTATAACATTTACAGTTTTCCAATAAAATTTCTGATTTGCAAATGATAAAGCAATAAATGTTTATTTCCAAAAATTTAGATAAAACAAGACAAACCATATTCAGAAGAGAATTACATCATCCATAATTACATCACCCAGATAATAAGTGTGAACCTTTGGCTTAGGCTCTACCAATCATAAATAGACACTTCAATTTTCATTTAGGATTAGTATATACAGAGAGTTTATGCCTTATTTTTTTGCCAGTTGACATTAGTTCTTGAACATTCTGCTATGTCCTCAAGTAGTCTTTGAAAATACGATTTTTAACAACCACATCAATTGCATTGTTTGATGTACTATGATTTACATACCCATTTCCCTAATATTGTACATTAAGGTTGTTCTAATTTGTAGTTGTAAAGAATTGTGTAATGCTCATCCCTTTGTAGCACACTTCTTTATTTTTGGAGAGTCAGACTCCTCAAATGAAACTAATAACTCAAAGCCTATTAACATTTTGAAAATTCTTAGTATCTGTGTTCAACTTGTTTTCTTTTTAAAAAATTTTTTTAAGTTTTAATTTTAATTCCAGTTAGTTAGCATACAGTGTTATATTAGTTTCAGATGTACAATATAGAGATTCAGCAGTTCCATACATCACCCGGTACTCATCAGTCCTTAATCTCCATCACCTACTTAACCCCACTTCCCCTCTGGTAAGCAGCAGTTTGTTCTCTATAGTTAAGAGTTTGTTTCTTGATTTGTCCCTCTCTTTCTTATTTTTTCTCCCTTTGCTGGTTTCTTTTGTTTCTTAAATTCCACATATGAGTGAAATTATGTGATATTTGTTTTTCTCTGACTTATTTTGTTTAGCGTTATACTCTCCAACTCCAACCATGTTGTTGCAAATGGAAAGATTTCATTCTTTTTTTATGGCTGAATAATATTCCATTGTATATATATACCACATCTTTATCCATTCATCAGTTGATAGGCACTTGGGCTGTTTCCATAACTTGGCTATTATAGATACTGCTGCTATAAACATAGGAGTGTATGTATCCCTTTGAATTAGTGTTCTTATATTCTTTGGATAAATACCCAGTAGTGTGATTGCTGGGTCATAGAATAGTTCTTATTTTTTACTTTTTGAGGAATCTCCATACTGTCTTCTACAGTGGCTGCACCAGTTTGCATTCCCACCAACAGTGTAAAAGGGTTCCTTTTTCTCCACATCCTCACCAACACTTGTTTCTTGTGTTAATTTTAGACATTCTGACAGGTGTGAGGTGATAAGGCACTGTAGTTTTGCATCTCCCTGATGATAAGTAATGATCAGCATCTTTTCATGCATCTGTTGTCCATCTGTGTGTCTTCTTTGGAGAAATGTCTGTTCATGTCTTCTGCCCATTTTTAATTGGACTATTTGTTTTTTGGGTGTTGACTTTTATAAGTTCTATATATATTTTGGATACTAACCCTTGATTAGATATGTCATTTGCAAATATCTTCTCCTATTCTGTAGGTTGCCCTTCAATTTGTTTTTTAAAAGCATTGAATCAATTATATCCTGATTGTTATGTATGACAGTATCCTTTGAACTGAATCTTTGCTACACTATTTTTTTTTTAAGTCTTACCAGTTGGATAGATATTTACATCTGTCAATGGCATCTTATTGATATTAATTTGCATTTGTTTGATAACTAGCTATTTTTAATAGCTTAAAATTTATACACCATAAAATCCCATTGTAAGTGCACAATTCAGAGAGTCTTGGTAAATTTATAGAGTTGTGTAACTATGACCAATTTTAAAACAATTTTAGGGCATTTTCCAGTTTTAGAACAGTCCCCATAATGCCCCCAATTCCCTGGAGCCCATTTATAGTCAATCCCTCTTCCCATTCCTGTCCTTAGGCAAACACTGATATGCTTCTGTCTCTATAGATTTGTCTTTTCTGGAGACTTCATAGAAATGGAATTATATGTAGTATTTTGGAAGATTCCAGGAGTGAAATTGCTGGGTCTTCTAGTTTTTTAAATGTCCATCAACTGATGAATAAACAAAATCTGGTAGATCACAAATTTTACTTATGTTCCTGAATGGTTTACATAACATAGAAATCCTGTTTTCTGAAACTTCTAAAGAATTCTTTGGTAAGCTATCTGGACCTGGAGAGTTCTTCAAAGGAGTTTCTTGATAATTTTGTCAATTTCTTCCCAAGGTTATTGATTTTTTCACATGTATAATTTATTTAGTCAATTTTAGCAATTTTCCCTAGAAAATCATTCATTTATCACTATTCTCACGTGTATCGACATACAGTATTATCTTATTCCATTTAAATCTTCTCTGTAATATGTCCATTTCCCTTTTCCATTTCTAATGGTATTTGTATGTCTTCTTTTCCTGGATTGGAATAATAAAAAGTATTTCCAATTTCTTAGCCTTTAAAAATATTTAAGACACTTGTATTAATCAATTATACTTTATCTTCTAATTTATAAACTGTTGTATTTATCTTTCTGATCTATTTCTGCTTGTTTGGATTTTTTTTTTTGAGAGAGAGAGAAAGAGAGAGAGAGAAAGAGAGAGAGAGAGAGATCTGGGGATGGGAACAGGGAGAGGGAGAGAGAGAATCACAAGCATAGAGCTTGATCCCACAACAATGAGATCATGACCTGAGCCCAAATCAAAAGTCCAATGCTTGATCAACTGAGACACCAGGTGCCCTCTGCTTGTTTGGATTTTATTCATCAAGTTGGACTTTCCTCATTTTTTACTCATATGCTTAGTTTCTTTATTTTCATTATTTCTGGTTTACTAATGACAATGGTTAAGGCCCCCAACATACTCCTTTGTACTGATCTGACCACACTTGATGAGCACTTATATATAATATTCTTGATTTTCATTACTTTCTAAATAGTTTGTCATTATGGTTTTGATTTTCTTTTTTTATGACATTCTAATAAAGAGTTTAAAATTTTTTTTAAGTAGGGGCGCCTGGATGGCTCAGTGGGTTAAGTGTCCAACTCTTGATTTCAGCTAAGGTCGTGATCTCATAGTTCGTGAGTTCAAGCCCTACATCAGGCTCTGTGCTGATGATGCTGATGGTGCGGAGCCTGCTTGGGATTCTCTCCTCCTCTCTCCTATGTATGCTCTGCCACACGCTTGCTCTCTCTCTCTCCCTCAAAATAAATAAATAAACTTTAAAAAAATGAACCACTTTAAAAAATGTTTTTCTAAGTAATTGAGAGTTTAAATTTGTTTATTCTTATTTAAACTTGTGTAATTTTTTTCTAGTTTTGTTGTATTCTAGATAAAAGTTTTCTTTGTCGTCTTATATATTATTTGTTTTGCTCAGGGTTTCAAATAATAGTTTTTGAGGTTTATTCTTTGTTGTTAGGGAAATAATTCATTATTTGCCTATAAATTGACTTTAAAAATTATAGTATTTCTAACTTCAACATCCTTTTTTGCTCTTTTTTGATGGCCAAAATTTAGGTCTCCTAAAGACAACAGTTTTCCTATTGATTTCTCCTTCTGTCAATTTTTATTTTTTTTCTATTTAATGTTGGGTTTTTATTACTGAGATATTTTCATTCTGCCTTGTGCCTTACATCAACATAAAAATCCTTTATTCCAAAGACTGCTTTATGATAAATTCTACCATGTTACTTTATTACTGCCATTCATGTTTTCTTTTCATTTACATCTGCTTGATAAAGATTTGGCCATGATTTTATTCTTTTAACTATTTAGAGTTAATTTTAACATTTATTGATATTTTTCCTAATTTCCAACTGAATTCATGTTCATGACAGAAATTCTGGCAACTATAGAAAAACACACACATGTAAAATCATCCACTACCCAGTATCCAGAGTTTTCTCTCTTTTCTTCCTTTTCTTTTTTAAATTTTCTTTGATATGTTCAAAGGAAGCCAGAAGTGTCTACACTGGAGCCTACAGGTCACAGACCAACTGAACCAGAAATGGGATCATTTCATAGTCCAGAGCATGGCGAGACAAAGTCATCAGGAAACTAGCTCTCATTTCTGTTTCATTTCTTGAAATTCAGAATTAGCAAATCACACTCCTCCCTTGTCTACCATGGGAGTGAATAAATATAATGATTAGATTGCCAGGGATTCAAAGCAAGAATGGCATGAATCTGCTATGGTCAGAGGAGGAGGAAGCCCGGGCAGCTCTCGAGTCAGGACTTCAGAGAAGGTGATTCCAGTGACTGCCACTGAGAAGCAAAACCTTGGCTTCCCCACAGGCCTGGGGCATGCGTCAGGCTCTGTGTCTGTGTGTGGTGGTGGTGTGGGCGGTGTTGTTTCTGTGTGTATGTTGTTGGGGGTATGTGACGTTGTGTGTTTGTATGTGTGTGCTGTTGTTTGTGTATGTTGTTGTGTGAGTGTGTATGTAGGGGATCACAGCAGTAGAGAGGGTTTGGCAGCAGCCCAGAGGTCCCACTGAGGGAAAGCAGATAGTCAACACAGCTGAGTCCATTTTCTTTTGGAGGTCTGGGAAGCTGTAGTCTGAGAGCTGCCTCAAGTCATGTTCTAGCTTCAAAGTAAGGTCCAGAGCTTAACCCAAAATGTGTCCCATGTCAGAGACTTGGGAAATGGGCTCCCCAAGGAAAGGTTAACAGGATTGAACCACTTAACATAAAAGAAGAAAAGATTAAGTGGCTGCTTAATTACTACCATCAAACAATGAAGATTTTTTAAAAAGAGAATGTGCAGTGGTATTCCACTTTCTATAGAAGACAGAAAGGGTGAAATGCAATCTAGTTAAACCAATGGAAAGATCAAGGAGTTTCTTAAACCTCAGATTTATACAACATGGAGCAGTCTACAGGGATTGATTATAGAATTTCCATCTCCAGTGATCTTTGAAGAGAAATAAATTGCCACCCAGAATGCGGGGGCCAGGAACCACTGGAATAGAGCACAGGTATCTGGGTCAGGCAGACCTGGTCTGGAATTCCAACTCTGTACAACCCCTGAAAGATTACTTAACTCTTCTACTCTTAGTTTCCTTACCTATAAAATGGGCATAATGACAACTGTATCACAGATTTTTGTTGGATCAAATCAAATGACAACATATATAAATCTCCTAGGCTGGTACCTGGTACGTAGTAAGTACTCAACAAATGTTAGCTTCCTCCCTCTTTTAAACCACCACTTGATGAGCAGTTCGTCTTGCACATTCTTTGACCACTAAAGAGAATACTAATTTAATCCACCCACTAAAGATTTATTGAGCACTTCCTTTCTGTAAAGCACTAGGGAGGGTATTTGGTGTTTCTTAGCTTCCCAGCATCCATTCACCCTACTTTTGGTATGTCTCCCAGTTTTTACATGTGGGTTTGTTCACCTACCTGCCCTCTTGGTGTGGTTTTGCTGGAGTTTACTATGTGACGCGTGACCTACACACTGCCAATCAAAACATCTTGAGTGCTCTGTCAAAAGTGATGGTTTAGGAAAGGGAACATGACCCAGTCAGGACCAGTGAAGCTCAAGGGATTGTTTTTGAGCTTGCTGGAGAGCCACTCTTCCCTTCTCCCAAGAGCCTGGAAGCCTGGAGCTAGTGCAGCCATCTAACCTCCTCAAAAGCCTGAGAACTAAAATATGTAGAGGAGAGCTGAGTTTAGAAACAGGGAGAAGCCAGCCCAATCCCTGGACTTTTCAGTTGTGTGACCCAATAAATCCCACTTTTTGTGTAAGCCAGTTGAGTTTGGTTTTATGTTGTCGAAAGGATCCAAAGTGATTTAGGCTGTGTAGGACATACAAAACAATAAGACCAAAAAGTTGATAAATTATAAATAAGATGTTTACACAAATAATAATAGTATAGGACAAAGTATTGTATACTGTTTATCCAGGGCTCACTACATGCTGGCCACTGCAAAAATTCTTTGCACGTACTGTTTTGTTTAATCCTCAGAACAGTTATTTTTATGGAACTAGCAGCATTTGACTTTGAACTTGAGAGATGGGTAGAAATTGGACAGGCATGAGAGGAGGGTAAAGAGGCTAAGTGGAAAGAGGAACAAATGGAGACAGGAAAATGCAGGGACAGTGAGCAAATAGTTGGCAGTCCCATTCACTGAGACCTAGAGGGCACAAAGGATAGTAGTGGGAAATAAGGCTGGAAAGGCCCATTGAGATCAACTCATTGAATTACAAATACCAACGCAAGTAATTTGTGTTCTTAACAATAAGGTTTTTCAAGCAAAGAAGAGCCCCCAAATTTACTTTCACATAGCTTAGATTTTATCTAGGGAAAAATATTTTTGTAATGCAGGAAAGTGAAAGTCATTTCCAAGGTGAATATAGAAGAGGGGAAATAATTAATGCATAGGTATTCACAATTTTTGCCCATCCTTTTTTACATTTTTTTAAAAAAATTTATTTATTGTGAGAGAGAGCACAAGTGAGTGGGAGAGGGGCAGAGAGAGAGAGAGAGGGGAGAGAGAGAATCCCAAGCAGCCCCTGTGCCTGGCTCAGAGCCCAACATGGGGCTTGATCCCACCACAGTGAGATCATGACCTGAGCCAAAATCAAGAGTTGGATGCACAACCTACTGAACGACTCAGGCATCTTTCCATCCCTGATGTTTATAGAGTGACTTTTCCTTCTGCATCGGCAGCTAGGTGCTCTGAATTGTGCAGAGTCTAGGTCATAGGGAAAACACAACAAAACTTTAAAAACTTGAGAGGGCAAATCCATCTCTAGAAAGAAGGGTTTGGGTTATGGGCAGGGGAGAAAGACAGTAAGCCTGAGTGTTGAAGCTTGATAGTTGGAATTTGAAGAGAAAGGGAGAGATTCAGGAAGCTGTTCCAATCCACATGAGAGTGGCCAGGAAAGAGGGTTTTTCAAGTGGGATGGTGTGTGCTTTCTTTAAAGAAAAAGCAAAGATGTAAGGCACATTCTTGTAACTACTTTTTCACTTCCAGGTTGCAGAATCTGGAATTTATTATCATTAGGAAGAAGGGCTTGAGTTGGTGAAGACTGGCTGGTGGTGGGGGAAAAGGAGAAGCATTTTGAGTTCAGTTTGAAGGAAGACACAGGATGGATCTGCCCAGGGACTGTGCTGGGAACTAGCCTACCTTCAGAAGAGCTGCCAAAAAAGAGAAAGAAAAGCTAGAATAAAAGGTGTGGGTATGTCAAAATCATGTGATGGATGCCTACAAAACGTTAAGAATTGTCATATGATCTAGCAATTCTGTACTTCAAAGTACAGACCCCAAATATTAGAAGCAGGGATTCAAAACACATACTTGCACACTGGTGTTTATAGTAGCATCATTCACTATAGGCAAAAAGCAGAAACAGCACAAATGACCATCAACAGATGAGTGGATAAACCAAATGTGTTCTATATAAATATATAGGGGCGCCTGGGTGGCTCAGTCGGTTGAGCATCTGATCTCATCGGCTCAGGTCATGATCTCACAATCTGTGAGTTTGAGTCCCGCGTCGGGCTCTGTGCTGACAGCTCAGAGCTTGAAGCCTGCTTCAGATTCTGTGTCTCCCTCTTTCTCTCTCCTCCCCCACTCACGCTCTCTCTCTTCTCAAAAATAAATAAAAAAAATTAAAAAATAAAATAAAATAAAATAAATAAGCATATAGAACACATAGTTTATATATATAAATAAACACATATAACATAGTTTATATATAGAAATAAATATAAAAATATATAAAATATATTTGTGTGTGTGTGTGTGTGTGTGTGTGTGTGTGTGTACGGTGGGATATTTTTCAGCCTTAACAAGGAAGGAACTTCTGATACATGCTACAACATGGATAACCCTTAAAAACATTATGCTGAATGAAATAAGCCAGACACACAAGGACAAATAGTGTATAAGTCCACTTATAATGAGGCACCTAATATAGACCTAATATAGACAAATCCATAGAGACAGAAAGCATTAAAAAGGTTACCAGGGCTTGAGGGAGAGTTGTTATTTAATGGGTAGAGTTTCTGTTTGGGGTGATGAAAAAGTTCTGGAAAAGGATAACAGTGATGGTTGCGCAGTGCTGTGAATATACTTAATGACACTGAATTGTACACTTAAAGACTGTTAAAATGGCAAATTTTGTGTTATATATGTTTCACCTCAATTTTTCTTATAAATGTTTATTTATTTATTTTGAGGGATGGACAGAGGGAGAGTGAGTGAGAATCCCAAGCAGACACCATGCTGTCAGTGCAGATCCCGACTCGGGGCTCAATCTCACAAACTGTAAGATCATGACCTGAGCCAAAATGAAGAGTCAGACAGTTAACCAACTGAGCCAACCAGGCGCCCCTCACCTCAGCTTTTAACAAGTCACTTGTGATGTAGCATTATGACACTAGACTTGGGAGTGAACATTTGCATTCTATCCCCAGACACAAGTCTTGATCAGAAGGGAAGACTATCAAATTTTGTTCTAAGAAAACTAGTCGATAGCCATGAGGTAGAGAAGCTTGAACCAATGTCAAGCCCTGGCCTAAGGTGTGAATTTTCAAACCAGTGCGAAGGCGGTAACTGTATACGCCAGACAAAGGGAGGATCAGGGGAATTTTGTGATTATTGGATGGGGAGAGAGGCATTGGGAGAGCCAGGCAGTTTTCATGATTTCAGCCCTTTCTGTCTCACAAAATATTTGCTACAGTGGTTGATTTCTATTTTTTAACAAGCCAAGTATTTTCTTCCTAATATTACCTAAGTTTACTTTTCTCAATTGCTGCCATAAATAGAGCTCATCAACCACAAAGTCTTTAGAAAACTGTCAACCTCAGCCAATAAATAGTACTCAACCATATGGGAAGAAGTGGGCAATCATGACTCAGGCAAAGTGACTCTTTTTTCTGAATGGAAAAAAACATTCCATATTTTGATCTTGACCAAGAACATTACTGAATGAAACTCAGATCTGTAAATAATTTTTTCATTACTGTAATGTTTCCTATTGCATAACTATATATTTTGACAAAAAGACATGTCAGACTTTCAGCTGATCAATACAAAAACCACTTTACAACCTGTTTTTCAGGATCTCCTTTCACTTTTTATGTTTCCATAACCCTGCCATTCCAATAATATTTTTATTTCAATTTATTTTAATTCTTTACATAAAATCCAAAATAAAGTAGATACTTATGTAAAAGCCTGAATTCCATGGTTTGTTGTTCCCTTAGATAGAGCTTAGATGTGTATTATTATCCAAGGGACCCTGGTACCTCTTAACTGCAAATGAAGTTAAAGCAATTGACCTGTTTACCCCTCTTGCCCACCCATCGTCACATAGTAGCTGAGCAGAGTCTTTGGACACTGGGAAAAGTGGGACGTATGTTTGATAATGAGGAGAAGGTCCGACACAACAAGGCGGGAGCTGAAGGCATCAGTCTGTTGGATGCTGCAGTGAGGGGCTCCCAGAAGTAGAAAGACAGAGAAGAGAGGATGGGTGTGTCAGAACTGGTATGAGGGATGAGGCTTGCTAAAAACCACCTTGGCCTTCATCAGCCCAAGTGTTACATCTGACAGCTGGAGCTGGGTGACAGCTGGAGCTGGGTGATTTTCCTCTCCAAAACATCTATTTACATCCACTGACTCCATGGAACTTAGGGGGCCTTTTAAGAAAAATACTTGAACCTTGTTCACTTCAGGTATATACAGATACATTCATTCCACAAATATTTACCGAGTGTTTCCTACTGTGCCAGACACTGTGCAAAGTCCTGGGGACAGAGCTGTGAAGATAAGAGCCCTGCACCCCAGGTGCTTACAGTCTTAATGGAGGAGACCACAATAGATAGAATAATAAGTAAACAAGACAATTAATGACTGTGATAATGACAACGAAGGGAAAGAAGAGTGAGGAAGTAAATAGAAACTGCAGAAGGCCACTTCAGATAGGGTGTTCAAGGATGTCCTTCGCAGGGGGTGACATCTGAGCCTAATCATCAAGGAGGAGACCGAGCCAGCCAGTCTCCCCTTGGGGGGGTTGGAGGGAGCATCCCAGAGGAACACATGTGTCTGGGAGCACAACTTCAAGATGGAGGACAAAAGGTAGAGTGACTGGAGGTGGTGACTATGACCTAAGATAGGTTTGCTGAGCTGGCAGATAGGTTTGCAGAGCCTTGTAGACCATGTAGGGGTGGTCAGAAGCCACTGGAGAGTTTTAAACAGGAGAATAACATGATTTTATTTACACTTTTAAAAGTTCACTGGCTGCTGTGAGGAGAATAGAGGTAAAAGTGGAAGTTAGGAAGTCACAACGATAACCCAGATAAGTGATGATGGCTACTTAGACGAGGGAAATGGTTCTCAAAGTGGGGTCTCTGAACCCAGCAGAAGCAGCATCACCTGGCAAATCTGTTGGAAATGCAAATTCTGAGGGCCTACCCCAGGCCCACTGAATCAGAAACCCTGGGGGTGGGACCCTTCAATATATGTGTTAACAGCACTTCCAGGTGATTCTTAAAGCACACTGACATTTGAGAACCTCTAGATTAGGGGTATGGAAATAGAAGTGTTATGGACAAAGTTTTCATGTCTCCCTGAAATTCCTATTGAAGCCTGAACCTCCAGTATGGCTGGATTTGGAGATGGGGCCTCTAAGGAAGTGATTAAGGTTAAGTGAAACTTTACGGGCACAGCCCTGATCCGATAGGATTAGTGGTATAAGAAGAGACCTCTCTCGGGGCGCCTAGGTGGCTCAGTCAGTTAAGCATCCGACTTCGGCTCAGGTCATGATCTCGCGGTTCGTGAGTTCAAGGCCCGCGTCGGGCTCTGTGCTGACAGCTCAGAGCCTGGAGCCTGTTTCAGATTCTGTGTCTCCCTCTCTTTCTCTGACCCTCCCCCGTTCATGCTCTGTCTCTCTCTGTCTCAAAAATAAATAAACATTAAAAAAAATTAAGAAAAAAAAGAAGAGACCTCTTTCTCCTCTTCCTCCCTCTCTCTCTCTCCACACATGCAAAAAGAAGAGGTCATGAACACTGAGAGAGATGGCAGCTACCTACACCTACACTTCACAAGGAAGCCTATCTTACTAACACCTTGATCTTGGGCTTTCTAGCATCCAGACTGTGAGAAAATTAATTTCTGTTGTTTAAACCAACCCACTCTGTAGCATTTTGTGATGGCAGCCAGAGCAGACTAATACAGATGGGATAAAACCCTAATGTGGAATGGAGGAAGTGACCTGTAGTGGGAATTATTTTGAAGGCAGAACTCAGTAATGCATGGGTGAGCTCACAGGGTCACTATAAAAGCCATAGCCATGGACTCCTTCTCAACCAGCTATAAGAGTAAAGAGGTAACTCAGGGCAACAATGGGCATATCCCCATCTTGGGACTCTTGGAAATATGAGGAATAAGCATAATTTGTCAGCCCAGCGTCTGAACCCCTTTCCTAATTCAGAATATCACCTAGTATGTGTGTCCTACTAGGAGACACAGCCCTGTATCCTACAGAAGTTAAAACAGAACTGGTTTCCCTCTTGTAACTCATTGTAATCCAGGGATCAGGAACAAGACCTACACTCAGGCAATCAAATACCTTCCAGGGACTTGCCTCTAGAAGAATTTAATCATGGCTGTGGCAGTGGAGTCAGGGTTGATTTGGAAGAGTGATAAGGACCCAATGGTAGCATCCCAACCCATGGTGTGACCTTGGCTGAATTATTTTCTTAGCTGGTTTTCCCACCCTTCCAACTCATTTATGAGCAACAAAATATGTTTCCAATAAACTCATTTTCTGCCTAAGTTAACTAGAGTTTTCTGCCAAGCTCCCTGACTAGTCAAGAGAGGAACTCTATTAAAGACTGCACTTGCTATGTATAAATGGAAGCTCAGACCTCTTACTATCTGGGTACTAATTTTAATGTGGTAGCATTTGCATTTACTGGCTGAAGCCAGAGACATGTAGGTTGCCAGTAGCTAAAAGCAATAGGTCCAGTCAGTTTCTTCCCTGAATTTGTGTCTCTTCCTGGAAGTGCACAATCAGCAGGCAACGAAGACTTTAAATAGGAGAAGTTCCATTTTCTTTCTAATATTTTCGAGTCTACCTCTTCATCTTCAAGCCGCTATCCCATGTCACTAGCGACAATTTAAGGGCCTCTCGGTCATCTCCGGCCTCTGGTCTCCTCCACGGCATGGAGTCATCCTTGAGCACTGCCCTGCTCAAACATCACTAATAAAATATTCAGAATAAATCCAAACTATTTAGTTTGCTATTCAGGTTCTACACAATTTTATTCTTCCCCATTCTTCCTAACTTACCTTCTAGTACTTTCTAACACACATCTTATGTTCAGAATAGGTTGGCCTATTCATTGTACCCTGGACATGCATCATGCATCCCACTCTCCTTCCCTCTGCCTCAATCTAGAATCCTCTCCTCTTCCCTTTCTCTCCAAATCTTTCTCATCCCTCAAGACCCACTTCTGTCTCTACCTCTCATAAAAAATCCTCCTTTAACTTCCCAACACACAATAATTTCCCCCTCTTCTAAATCTTTAAAACCCCTAATGTCTATGCTAGTCATCTGATGCTCATCAGGCACTCTCTGGTCTGACTTGTTTCCTTTTCTTGGGCTTGTGCCTTATCACATCAACCAGATTATAAACCTATTTAGAGCAGACACCACTCTCTACACAGTGATTCACTGCTGTGATTACTCAACCTTTTGTATATTCTAGACTAGATCATGGAGCATGATACAGAACATGATGGAAACACAGATAAGTGAAGATAAAATAAATAGGTCTCATTGTCTTTCCCATTCATTCTGCATCTCTCTACACCCCATGGATGCCCCCCAATCCAAAATGGCTGCTCCACTGTGAGAAAAGCATGATATGACCTGATAAGTCTTTTCCATATAAGAACTTGCCTGAAGAGACACAGGCACTGTTGTCAGTTAGTGGTGGTTACTGGAGCTTGGAGCTCATGATGTAGAGTTGGACCAGCAGCTGAGTTGGATGAAGTAAACAAGATGAAATGCAGAGGATGCTGGCTTAGATGAGAGGTCAAGAGAGGAGATTTTCAGAGACAGATCGTGCAGCTCCAGGAAATGGAATGAGAGACTTAGCTCCTAATGGCCTTCTGGTTCTCAGGTCCAGTCTTTTGCTAAGCAGGGTCTGGTTGTGTTTCTTATCCATGAGATCCTCCTTTAACATTTCAGTAAATTGGGGCTAGCTTGAGTGGCTTTCTGTTTTTTCGCCTTCAAAGGAACTTTGACTAGAGAAGAGGCAGCATAGGCTGATAATAATTCTCACCCTCCATTCTTCCTATTAATCCCAGGCTCCTACAGGGTCCTGCCCCTTCCCTTCTCCTACGGCTGTCACAGCAAAGCGTGACTACTGAGTTCCTAGCATGGAAAACCAAGAATCAATTGCTCAAATGCTGTCAAAAAGTGACATTCAAGTTTGAGTGACAATGATGTCTTTGGTCCTGTCCTTATCCACTTTTCTATTTTTAGTGCTGTTCCTGCTCTCTGCAATTACAATGCTTAGTGCTTAAGCAGTTGCCAGGAGTTATTTAACAAGTACTTCGCCCTTCTTTGAAGATGATGCTTTGATTCTGAGCTTACATCCTTCTCTCAGTGACAGAGACTTCAGAATGTGCCACTTCACAAAACACCACATCTCTTCTGGTGTTCTCTTTGAATGACGGGCTTGAGCCCATTGACTGATCGTAGAAATTGGAGCTTGTCAGAAAGAAATTTCCCGAAACCCCAGTGTCTTCAGAAATTTACTCTCCATCTATAAAATGGAGCTAACACGACCAAATTCTCAAGGATGCAAAGAAATAAATCAATATAATGGGTGGAAAGTGCTTGGTAAATATCCCAAAGAGTATTATTATTCTAATTGCCAATGCCCATTTATCTCAGATATCTTAATCAAGGTATAAATTTCGTGTACAAAGGACAACTATCCAACACTTAGAGCTGTGTAGGGATGCAGAGGGTTACCCTGGGCCTTCTAAATGATAGCTATCTGGTGGGCATGCTATAGTGGCAACTCATGCATGTATGCATATTTTTATGAAACTTGAATTTTTTATATTAAACAAGGGTAGAAAATATGGAAAGGGTAGGGATTAGGGAAAGAGTTTAAGCAAAGAAGAAAAACATCACCCTTATCAAAACATTTATGAAAATTTGTATGACCCTTTCTCCAAAGTGTACCTTCATCTTCAGCATGCAGAATATATTGCTGGGGTTTACAGATCAGGTCTCCCAGAAACAGATGTGGGTGCAGAAAGTTGACTGGGGAGCACGTTAGGAACCACACCTGTGGGAGAGTGAACAAAGCTGGACTGGGCAGGAGGAGACCTTGGACTGCATTTAGTCACAACAAAAGCCTCAAATGATCCCACAAGGACACTCTTAAGCTGGATGAGCCTGCAGGGTTGTCCCAAGCAAAGCCAGGAGGCAGGGCCTTTGTATCACCACCTGTCAGTCATCAGGTACAGACTGTCCCCAGGAAGTGGTAAAACAGCTCTTTATCCAAAGGCAACTGCTGGGAGGGTTACTACTCAGCTGCAAGCTGTCCACCATCATTCCCAGCAGCTGGGGGAATGAGTGCCTCAGTCCTGAACCAGAGTCTGCATGTAAAGCGTCCATCACACCACATCAGAGTTACCATTATGTTGTTGTTGTTGTTTTTTAATGTGTCAACCAAAGAAATGACTAATAAGGAATTCCATGAAGAAAAAATGCTTTTTACAACAGTATTACAATGGCACACTCTAGGGGAGGGAACATATCCAAAACAAACTGGTATCTCACTAACAGGACCAACAGGAGAAACTGTGGTCAAATGCAAGAAAGCCCCAGACACTACCCTGCCCCACCACCCAAGCCCAACAACACACTACACCACTGACTCCTTAAACCACAGACATTAATCCCTTGTCAGTTATTTAACTCCAAGAGTAGGTCTCAGCCGTAGCACAGTGGAAAGGATTATTTTATTTTTTTCAAGTTTGCCATTCCCTTTAACGCATATACCTGAGAGCTGACAGTATTATTATTTCAAAAAGGCTTATGGCTATTAAAACTGAAATTAAAAGGTATCAGAAACAACTTGGAGAATTAAAAAATCAAAAATAACATCTATAATACTTGCAATTTCTCCCATTAAATGATAGGATGTGCTAAAACTTATCTGCACACAATTTTGCAGGATGAAATCCTTTCCAGACTTTCCTATAACTTTTATAGATATTTATTCCTTGGAACACTTTAATAAAACTTAACTGAAATGCATTGCAAAACATCTTGTTCTTTATCAAAACTACGTTTTTCTCACATGCTCAAGGGAAGGGCATTCTCTCTCACCTATGAAATGTGAAAGTGGCACCTCTAATGGTCTCTTTGCCCCATCTTGCTGATTACCTTAGCTCAGAAATTTATCAGTTCAAGAAGATGTATTCACTTCCTGGTTAATTCAAAGATCATATTCTATGATTTTAGTTCACCCACAATGGACAATGTGTCCAGGTTATTATCTTCTAGGAGGATTACCATTTAAGCTCCTCCTGGAGCTCAAGTCTTCTTTGTCCATTAGCTAGGATTTTTATCTGCAACCAGGAAAAAGATGTACATTGTCCTACATTAATAATTTGGCAGGTTATAAACAACCATTGTTCCTTTCTCTTTTTGATGTTCTTCATATTTTTTTAAAATGACTTTAACAAGTACTTTGGGAGTCCCTGATCCTTTCCAACTTATCACCATCATACTGTTGATGTGCCTAATTGATAAAGGACGAAACATTTATTTTATTTCTGGGCACGGAACCAGTTCCTATCAGCACTTGGTTTGGACAGATCCTCACCAGCATGGGAGGCTATATAAATTACTGGCTAATAGCATGGATTCTTGAGCTATGTTGCCAGGCTTCAGGTCACACCTCTGTCACTTAGCTTTGGAAAAATCACAACTTCTCTGTGCCTCAGCTTCCCCACTTATAAAATGAGAATATCTGTTCATAGGATTACTGTTAGAATTAATTCAATTAAAAGCAGAACCTCATCCATAAGTGATATATACACATACATGCTAGTACTATTATTGTTACACTATTTTTACCAAAAATCCAACAATGCAAATTTAAAATTGTTACCACTTATACAGCTAAGTTATGGCATTTTTAAAAATAACAGCACAAAATTCATTCTGGCTTAATCATTCTCTTCTGTTTTAATGAGATCATGCTCTATATATTACACTCATAGGCACCAAAAAGATGACACCCAAGCTAATTAAAATATCCCTTCATTTATTCCATGCACATCTCTGAGCAAGGCATTGAATTGGTTGTTGGTACTCCACGTATGATTAATATACGGAGCATCATTCCTGCCAATGTTCTGCAAAAACAGGCCCTTCGTGGAGGTGAATAGTGTCCTTTCCAGTACATTTTCTTATCTCATATTTATTCTCAAGCAATTATTGTTAGCAAATGCCCTTACACCCTGGGCATGAAGCTTCCTTTCAGGTAATTGAGAGCTTAAAAGGGATAGATATTGCATATTAGAGAGCAAAAGGAGATTCCAAAGAAAGGATTTAGCAGATGTGGTAGTATTTTTCTACAAAATCATTGTGATCTTCCTACCAATATCTATTTCTAGGCAAGTGCTATATTAATATGCCACTTTTCACACATCTAACACTAAGGAGAACTAACAGAGTTAGTCTTCCCCTTTCCCTGTCATTCCTTGGATAAAATGGTTTGCTTCACAAAATTACTTGTTTAGTCTTATACCTCACTAGTGTCATCAATAATGTGTATTGGGTATATCACTAATTAAGTCACATCCATTAGTTGCATGTTTATTGTGTGATAAACATCATACTACACAATACATAGGAAATTTTAAAGTACCAAAAAACGTATTAACCAAATTTTAAAATTAAAAAAAAAATACAAAAGTCATCAGAGCATGTTTGAATTAATTAGGGAAAACTTTAGAGAGGTGAATTTTAAGCCAGAAAAGTTACATACATGTATTGGTGATAGCAGAGAAAGGGCTCTGATATTCAACAAGGCACAGAGGAAGGAATTAGAAAATCCGTAGGGTGATCTTCCCGTCAGAAACCACACACAAACCCCACACACCTCTACCTTTCCAAAACTCATGTTTGTCTGAGGGCAGAGACAAACTGGTCAATAAACTTGACAGATGTTTGTAGAGTATCTGCCACAGGGCTGAACAGGATCCCCCCATTCTGTGATCCCAGATGAGCATGACCTTCTCAAATTTCTCTAGGTGACTGAAGTTGGAGACCAGGAATTCTTGTGAACCACAGTGGAGCTCTACCAGTCAGAGGAGAGTTTGGGGTCCTGGAAATCATCTGTCATTGGCCACTGAGTAGTAAATGGTAATTCCCTAAACTCCTGTTGCCTGGGGAATGTTTCCTAACACAATACAGAAAGTATTTCAAGGCTGGCCCATCCAGAAATCTGATCCAAGTAGTTCCTGAGGGGCATTAAAACTGCCCTCCGGTGGCCACAGTATGGGAAAGAATACAAATGCCAGAGAAACCACACACTAAGAGGGCCCAGGTTAGGAATTTAGAGAGCCAAAGCATCCTGCTCCAGCTCACAATTAAGCAAGCAAAGACCAAGAACTCTCTGGTAGCAACGAGGAGAGTCAAGAAGCAAATGTCCACAAAAACAGGCAGACAAGCCAGAGACAAGAACAACATGGGCATATCTGAATATTGGACAGGAGCAGCGAGGCTTCCAGCAATTCCTGTGTGAGGAGAGACTGAGGCCTGACATAAATATCTGCACCTTTGTGCAATCCTAGGACAGGGCAAAGTCAAGCTTTTTAAACAAATTCTTTGCCCTTCATAAAATTTCTACTTTAAACATCCTTTTAAGGTATCATTATTTATACATAGCTGGGCCCAGTGGTCATTACCTTTAGAGTTAGGTTTCCAGGGTCTGGAGCAAAGCAAAGAAAATGGGGATCCCCCCTTCCCTTTCTCCACCTTTAGGAATTACCCTAAGAGAGTTATTTGCATTTCAGTGTACCACACCACACAGGGGCACATATCTGAAGATGAATCATGTTCCTATATCATTGAAAGACAGACTTTCAAGGACATTCTGTGCAGCTAAACCTTCTCTAATCCTGAACTATGAATCCAGGGCTGTGCCAGCCAATCTGGTGTAGGAAGGAGGAATCCACTTACCTTGATTTGATATTTCTCCAACTTTCCCAACTTGAACTTGATACTCCATTCATCAGGCTCATATAGACCACTCACTAAGGACCCAGGACTGCTCTAAGCACTTTATGGATTAACCCATTTAATCCACACAACACTGTCAATTGTATGGCCTCAGCACCCCTCTCCCCCTCCATACACAAAACATCCCTTGCTCTTCATGTGTGTCACTTCTTTATTTGTTTGTGCCTTTTATGTGATTCTGTGTTATACTCTTATTTATGTGTTTGTGTCCTCCCCAGATGGATTATCGGCTCCAATAGGCCAACACTTGTCCAAATGCTATGACTTGTAGGGACTTTGATGTTTGTCCCCTCCCTGGCAAACTGTTGAGGAGGGTGCCACTTGCTGATGCTGTAGATTCCTCTCAGGAGCTTACCCTTCAGGCTTCCTGAGGAAAAAACAGCTTGCTCCCCCTTCCTCTTTTCTGGGGTATCTCGCTACACCATCCCCACCACAGCATATATACTGCTGCTTCCATGCCCCCAGCCCAAGTCAGGTATCTCAGCATTGCTGGGCATACCTGGGAAGACATCATTTTTTTTCTGTCAAATTGCAAGACTCTGTGTCCAAGGGCCACAGCCATAGCAATTTCCTCCTACACCCAGGCCTGACTCTGTCACACTTGGCCCTACCGTGGTGGTGGAACTCTTTGTGGAGTGCTTAGTGCAACACTCTGGCAATTAGGGGCTTGACAAATGCTTTTCCATGATGCTGAAGCTGAGGATCAGAGGGGCAAAATATTCTCTGGAACAAAGGGGCACACTGTGAGTGAATTCACCTTTTATTATGGGCTGTTTGGCCACCAGACCCCTGTGTGCCCAGGATGAAGGGAAACAACAGTATGAACGTGAACACAGGACAGGGTACGCAGAGACTGGGGCCATGGCGCCAAGCCCGTTAGTACCAAAACATAGAAACAATAAGATCCAAAGTTAATAACCAAGTTAGGG
Organism: Prionailurus bengalensis; assembly: GCF_016509475.1. Classification (NCBI taxonomy): domain Eukaryota; kingdom Metazoa; phylum Chordata; class Mammalia; order Carnivora; family Felidae; genus Prionailurus; species Prionailurus bengalensis. The sequence goes on along the minus strand of NC_057349.1, from coordinate 80,850,787 downwards.
AAATATTAACTGACACAAAGAATTTGGAAGTCATAAACTGGCTTCAGAGAAACCCCCATAGATTCCAAGCTCAATAGCAAGTGTATATTCAAAAACACTAATTAGCAGGCAAAATGCAGGTTCATGAAACAAAGTTCTAAAGAAAGTGAAGAAGGCTGGAGAGTTGGTGGGGTGGGGCAGGAGCAAGACAATTTCCCTAGCGAGAATGATGAGAGAATTGCTTGCTCAAGGGCAAATTTTATGGAAAATCATGATCCAGTGCTAACAAAGGGAGAAACCTTTCCAAAGAGTTAATGGAGCAGTTAGAGAAATTCAGGTTCAGTAAATCATGAGGACCGAGAGTATTGATCTGAACATTGTGGTGGGTGAAAATATGGAGCTGAGCTGCTGACCAAACTATATAATAGAACAGTTCTTCAAAAGTGGCTGGGGATTTTAGTTGCTGAGTTGATGCTGGAGTCTTGCCCACAGAGCTCTCCCTCCCAAGCTGGTTCTCTTAAGAAATTCTGCCCACTGTATCCTGGAGGTTAGTCACCTCTCCCATTCACATAACTGTACCCCTCATCTCTGATGATTCCACATCCACAATCTCCAGGCCAACCTCTCATCTGATCTCTGGGGTATTTCCAAATCTCTGCAGGACATTTCTATGCTGGTGACTCACTATCACAGATACTTAGACACTCATTGTCCCAATGCCCTCACTGCCATAACCAGTGAGAAAACAAAACAAAGCAAGCAAACTAACCACAAAACCATCCAAATTGTGTTCCCTGACCTCCAGCCTTGAACACATGGAGAAACCTGTGATCCCTCCCACATCTTCAGATCCTCTACAATTTGCCAATAACAGTAGCATGTCACCTTGGCCAGTTATTCAACTTTCTCTAATTCTGTTTCCTCCTCTGGAGAATGTGAATAATAAAGATTGACATGGGGACTGAAAAAGCCCAAGTGTGCAAAGTGCTCAGAATGACACCTGACACATAGTTACACACACACTATCATTTTTACCTGCGCTGGCATTACATTAAAATATTTCTTCACTTCTTTCCACTGTAGGTTCCAGCAGCATCACATCAAGGCCCTTATTGCCTCAGGCCACATTAGAATCCCAAACAAATAGAGCTAGGAGACTTCTAAGGGAAATGAAGTACTTAATCTGAGTGCTTTCACTTCTCTGCACTGACTCCTCTTAGCCTTGCGGACACCATAGCCCTCTCCCTGCTCTTCTCCAGCACCAGCATCTCCTTTTCTAAATACTCAGTCCACATCAGTCCTTGTTCAAGAACCTACAGTGGTTCCCTAGGATAAGGCTATCCCTGGGGAGTGTGAGCCCTAGGCAAATGTATTTCGCAGATCCATATGTGTATCAATAATTTTATTGGAAAATGAACCCATGTTACTGATGAAGATTTAAACTAATGGTATTTATTGCCTGATGTGAACATTCTTATCTTCTTCATCCCCTGTGAACAAGAGTTACTCCAAATCAGCATGTCAGCACCATTCTAGTGGTCCAATGTCATGCAATATTACAAAAGAAATAACTTGCTGCCCAGGGTCAGTGGGAACAAATGCTGACCAAGCTGCTCTCCTGAATTAGGTCCCACTTTGGCTTCAAGAAAATACATAAGCATGAATTCTGGAGCTCCTGTAGATATCTGGTCAACCTCATAGGCTGGCTAGAGAGAAGCACATTGCCCTAAAGGGGAGAAATGAGATCTGACTTGGACACTGAAACCCAAATAGCATTGCAGCTGGGGACTTCAAGTAACGCCATCCAAATCATGAGGACTTCTGTGGTGTGGTGACCCAAGGCAGGGATCTTGCCCACGGTTAAGAGCAGTACTGTCTCATCAGCTGGTTAATAGATTGAGATGCTATGGAAGAGTACCTCAGAGCCACTTTTCATAGCTTTATGAAGACGTCTGGCCGATTGCATTATATGTTAAATAACTAGGAACTTGGATGCATTAAAAATTAATAGAAAATTGTATGAATAATGAATATGTGGCAGTATATAAAATGATCATACATTACCTGCAGTTAGACAATGAATCCTTGAAATGGTATTAGCTATGTGACCCTATAGTCTTTTCACTGGTGGCCTGAGGTGAACAGGAACAAAGGAGAGAGTAAGTAAAATCTGGGTGAAGGGTATTCCACTGTCCGAATTACTTATGCTTATAAAGCATGTGCCTAAGTGTCTATCCCCACTCCTTCACTCTCTGAGACCTGCCACACAGCCCTGAGCCCCCTGAGCCTAAATTGCAGGTAATGAGGCTGACCCCAGCCTCCTAGGATTGATAGACCCCTTAGGATGCAAGCAAATCAGGTTAGGTTAGCCTTCTTGGAGCCATGCCAGCCAGGATTGTGGTTGTGGGAATTTCATTGATCTGGTCTGGGCCACAGAGGGTCAGGTAGAGGGAGAACCAAAAATAAGGCAGTGTAGTACCTACCAACCTCCCACCTCTATCCCTTTTTCCTCCCTCCTCCCCAAGTCTGCCTGGGGACTTCCAAAGAGAAATACTGTAATCCATGACCATCTCCAGCCTCATGAGGTCATTTTCCAAAGGTTTTATAGTTTCTCATGTCTCCTTCTCACTCTGCCAGTATCCAATTACTAGGTTCTCTCTCTCTCTCTCTCTCTCTCTCTCTCTCTCTCTCTCTCTGTCTCTCTCTCTCTCTCTCACACACTCACACACACACACACACACACACACACACACACAGAGTGTTGGCACATTTTGGCTTCTAGAGTTTTAGATAATATGTTGGCTCAACAAGAGAAAAAAAAAAGAGCTTTTCCTGCCAAATTAAAGAGAGGCAGAGCCTGGTAACACAGGTGATGGGGCGAATATTTACAAAGTCTGCCTCCCCACACTGCTTCTTTGATGCAATTCTTTTTTTGCCCTAAAGGAATTTCATGGTAATGAAATCTGTACTCAAAAATCAAGCTTTCCTAACTAGAGATACCTTGGGACTGTTTGTTCTCTGCAGTGTAGTGGTGTGTGGCATGACCCTTTTCTGAGTGTGCATGTGAGGCAGTATGTGTGTTGGGGGAAGGGGGATGTTGCTATCAATGTATGATCTGAGCCTGCTTTGAAAGCTGATCCCAAGGGGTAAAATAAGATATGGCACTAATCTGAGGAGACATTAAAATCTTCTGACCTGTCTTATCTAACAGAATTCTGGTGCTTGTTTTTCATTATAAAGATCTGGGGTAATAACTTTATTTGGTGCTTGCATTTCCCCCCCCCCCCCCCGGATTTCTACAGGAAAGTCAAAGACACTGATTTATAAACAGAGGGTTCTTATGTACTATTTTTAGAACAATGCTGTACCAGATTTATAAGGGGGTTGGGGGGGAGAAACTACAGTCACTTTTGAGCAAAGTAGCATTTCACTGCATAATAATGAAGTACTAATTGCTCTTTGTCATCACTTTTTATGCAAATTGCCCTGGAGCATTTGCCCAACATGCATTTTACATTTTAACAAAGAAAGTGGAGTCTTGATAAACAAGAATCGTATACCCAAGCAAAAATAAAAATATCAGCTATAAAATAAAACTGCTTAAGGTGCATTCTCTAAGGATATAAATTTTTCTATTATATCATCCCCCATATTAGATCTATTTGACCAAGAAGATTCCTTCGAATCTGAAGTAACAGTTTATGTGTCAGGCAAATAATAATAATAATAATAATAATAATAATAATAATAATAATATTTCTATGCAAAACCTGCATATTTTACTTATCCTACAATTTACAATGGAAGTTTGATGTGAAAATTATGTTCCCAGCAGAATTTAAATAGACCAGGTCAAAATCTAGATTGGCAAAGGAATCATATTGTGTCAAAGCATTTTTCACAGGCACAAATCTCACTATTTTAGAGGTTTCAGTTATTCTAATGGATTCCCATTTTCATAGAGACAGTCATCAGCGTTATCAAAAAAGAAACACAATTTGCATATCATAAATAGGTACAGAGTTTGAAACATACCTTAAGGATGTGTGTGTTCAAATTCTGGTCTGGTGACTGTTACTGGTTCCTATCATACTGACACCAGGCAATAGGGGAGAAAAAAAGAGAAATGTGATTTATAAGTTTTCAGAGACCTTCAGAGAAATCTAAAATTCAAACCTGGCCTTCCAGGTCATTATGAAGATATATTTGTGGAGGAAAGAGGATAGAACATATTTTATTTAACAGTCTGTTAGCTTGATCTATACCATTTAAATATTTAAACATATGGTATGTGGGCCTCCATTTGTACTCTTGCCCCAGGCCCCACAAATGTTAGGGCAAGGTCTGCTTCTCAGAACCACTCCCCCACCTCCAACTCACTAGCTTCAATCAATCTGTACATGTTCATTCTAAAAATGGAATGCAATTGGTTTTAAAGGCAGCTGATGTTGAGGGCCATCACCTATGCTATTCAGTAAATCTACACTTTGCAAATAGAAAAATACAGTGTGTGACAAGGTGCTATTAATGAAGCAATAGATGATTTCTTCTCAAATGCAGAGCGATGAACGGCTGCCTTATTAAATGACCATCGTAGAGTGTTATTTCCCAAGTATGATAATTCCTGGAATAATAATAATCATACCATGAAGCCTATTTAATTCCAGACTTCAAAGCTGTTTACAGCCTTAAAGTTATTAGTCCACAGTCCCTTCCTCTGAGTTGGATCCATAAGGTATTATCCATTCATTTTTTTATAAGCACCTAGGCCCAGACCCAGAAGAATATTGCCTAAGGTCATTGAAGGAGTCAGGGTGCGAGTGGAGTGCGGAATCCCCACTCATAGTCGCAGACCCCCTCCGTTAGACAACCTGATTATGAGATGAAATACTGGTAAACATGAGCTTCTGTGCCCAGGAAATGCACTGTGAAGGGCATAATGAATTACTTATGCTGTGTAGTGTATGTATAAATCATATTAAAGCATGCTGAATAGTACATTATCATGCTTCTATTTTGCATTACAAAAGTAACTAATGTAAGCTGCAAAGTGTACTTTTAATCCATTATTCATTTCTAAAAGTAGTCAGACCACTATTCAAGTACCATAAAAGGCTACCAGGATAAGCAAACCTGCTTTTCAATTTATGAAGATGAAACAGCAAGATTTTAAAATCAATTTTAAATTAGTCAAGCTGTATTTATGAAAACACATCAAATCTGTGCGTTTCTGGTTCAGATGGAGAAATTATTACAAACCCTAATCTTCCCCCCCCAAAAGATTATGTGTCTTAAGTCTGGAATCAATATAATTATTTTTATTATGTGTGATTCTCTGATATTATTTGTTTTACCTTACTTTTTAAATGTTTACAATGGGTCAAAACTTATTTTTAGTGTTTTTTCTCATTTGGGTTGAATTATCTACATTCTGATTTTCCACAGCTACTACCTTGCCCCCAAATGTTTCCCCAGCACACAAGCAAATAATTAGGGTAGCCTTATCATCCCTGAGCACCCCATCTGAAAGACCCCTCAAAAGTCTTCCTAGTCAGGGTTCAAAATCCAGAAACCATAAAAGAAAAGATTGATGCAAACTGATACAAAAGCAACATTAGCACAAAATACAACTGACAAACTAAGTAAATATTTGCAATCTAAATCATAGTGGGTCAAGCCCTTCAATGTTGAGTGAGTCTTAACAAATTGAGAGAAGTCCAAAAGCCCAACAGAAACCGAACAAAGGATGTGAACATAAAATTCACCAAGAAAGCAATACAAATGGTTCTTTAACACACCAAAAACCGTGCAATCTCACACACAGAGCAATTCAGATCAAAGCTACATGATGATACCACTTCAAATTGGCAAACATTTCTCAAAGTTTGGTAATATAATTGTTGCCAGGGCTGTGGGGAAACAATCACTTGCATATGCTAGAAGGACTGCAAATTAGAATAAATTTCATGGATGGCAACATGGCAATCCCTATCAAAGTTACTTGCTTGGACCCAGTGATCCCACTTCTGGGACTTCATCCTACAGATCCATACATCTGCACACTATGAAACAATATATATACAAGGTCACCCACTACAGCATTATTGCAGAAATAGCAAAAATTTGGAAACAACCCAAGAGCATGTGATGGTTAATTTTATGTGTCAGCTTGACTGGGTCACAGAATGCCCAGATACTTAGTCAATCATTATTCTGGGTGTTTCTGTGAGGGTGTTTTTGGATGAGATTAACATTTAAATTGGCAAACTAAGAGGTGCCTGGGTGGCTCAGTTGGTTAAGCATCCAACTCTTGATCTCAGCTCAGGTCATGATCTCAGGGTCATGAGTTCAGGCCCTGCACTGGGCTCCACACTGGGTGTGAAGGCTATGTTAAAAAAAAATCGGCAGACTGAGTAAAGCAGATTGCCCTCCCTATTGTGCATGGGCCTCATCCAGTTAGTTGAAGGCCTGAAAAGAACAAAAAGGCTGACCCTCCTCAGCCCTCCCCACCTTGCAATAAGAGACAATCAGCTTTTCCCTGCCTTTGAACTGATACTGAAATATCTGCTCTTTCTGGCTCTCAGGCTGCCAGCCTTCAGATTGGAACTACACCATCAGCTCTCCTGGGTCTGCAGCTTGCCAACTTACTCTGCAGATCTTGGGACTTTGTCAGCCTCCAAAATCATATCAGCCAGTTCCTACACACACACACACACACACACACACACACACTCTCTCTCTCTCTCTCTCTCTCTCTCTCTCTCTCTATTGGTTTTGTTTCTCTGGAGAACCCTAATACAATAGAGAATTGGTTAAATAAACCATCATACACATATTAGGGAATAGTACTCAGATATAGAAAAACAAATGGAGATGATCTCTACGATCTCCAGGACATATTAAGTGAGTAACAGTAAGGTGCAAAACAAGACACATCATACGCTAACTATTGAGTGAAAGGAGGGATAAGGATGTATATAAGGATACGTATTTGTAATTGCTTACGTTGAAAAGAAACACAAAAGTGGTAAATAAATTTATTTCTATTGGGGGTCAAAGTGAATCAGGACATATACTTGCAAATGAATACTTTTTCGATCCTTTTGGGTTTTGATTCATATGAATATATTACTTATCAAAAAATAATTTAAATTTACAAATCAATAATAGTGCTTCTTTATCATATCACCCTAATTTACTTCTTTTATTGTACTATTACTGTCTGAGATTTTTCTTGCTTAATTATGGTTTCCTTGTGCCCTGCTCTCTAGAACAGGGGTCAGCAAATTATAGCCCATGGGCCAAATCCAACCCACCTCTTACTTTGTAAATAAAGTTTTACTGGTAAACAGCCCCGTCCAATCATTTATATATTTCTAAGGCTGCTTTTATGGTACAGTGGCAGAGCTGAATAGCTGTGACTGAGACCATATGACCCACAAAGCCTAAAGTATTTACTCTCTGGCCCTTTACAGAAAAAGTTTACTGACTCTTGCTCTAGAATGTGAGCTCCTTCCAAATAAAATGCAAAGGCAGAAAGCTTATTTGGTCTTCACTGTATCCCTCAGAATACTGTCTGGTGCACAGTAGGTGCTCCTCAATTCTGTCACAGGTTGAGTTTCCAGGGAAATGAACTCTGAGATGGGGATTAGCAGGTGGGAGGTTTCTTAGGGAATGTTGCTGGGATCATCGGAGAAACGGGAAGGAGCAGCGTGGGGCAGAAGGAGAAGTCAAGCCTCGGTGTGGTCTCAATGAAATGCCTCACCTGAACTGGCAGGGAGTTCTGAAAATGAGGTGACCCTTCGGAGCTCTCCAAATGAATTGAGAGAGCCAGGCCATTAAACTCCCACTTGGATCTGTCATTGGATGGGAGCCAACCCAGGAAGGAGGTGTGACCTTGAGGGAAGTAGCTATCTTCAGCCAAAACTAATCCTAAATAGTGGTACCCCTAGTGAGGGCTGTCTGCCAATAGTACTCCCAAAAGCTGGGGTAGTAGGTCTTTAAGGGGAAGGAGTGGGGGCCAAACAACATAGCATCCATCACAAGGACTAATTAAATAAATGTGTTTGTATGCATCTGCTCCAGTGGTAATTCCAGTTCATAATACCACTCAGTAGATTTTATTCTCAGAATCTTTCAATATGTTTTAGCTTATATAATTTCAGAAGCAGACTCTGAGACAACCATGGGAGTGTTTGTGTGTGTGTGTGTGTGTGTGTGTGTGTGTGTGATGTAGAACACACCAGTAGAAGAATGGAGAAGTCAGACAGTGAAGGTAAGGCAGTTGAGCCACTGCCCATAGCATCATAGACAAGTGCTACTCAGAGAGGGATTCAGGGAATAGGGCCCATCCAGGAACTGTTTGCCGCTGAGTTTACATTTACAGTTGTTCTCAATTCCATCTCATTCTCATCCTTGGTTTCTGAGCAGAATTAGGTAGAACTGTTTTTCCACTCACTCAAAATCATTATCTTTAACTTAAAGTTAAGAGACAATGCCTGGACGTAAAAGTCAAACTGGTGCCTAAATACTATAGAGCAACTTGATATAAAAATTTCTTCCCTTTGTTCCCTTTTCTTTTAATTTTTTTTTCAACGTTTTTTAATTTATTTTTGGGACAGAAAGAGACAGAGCATGAACGGGGGAGGGGCAGAGAGAGAGGGAGACACAGAATCGGAAACAGGCTCCAGGCTCGGAGCCATCAGCCCAGAGCCCGACGCGGGGCTCGAACTCCCGGACCACGAGATCGTGACCTGGCTGAAGTCGGACGCTTAACCGACTGCGCCACCCAGGCGCCCCTGTTCCCTTTTCTAATAAGGGCACCTAAACACCAGTTTAGATATTATCGAATGCAAGGTGCAGGCTTGCTTTCTCTAACAACTTCTCTGCTCTAGGAGTGGCTGACCATTAGTTAGTTTCATTTCCCTTACTCTCCTATCATGATCATCCTGAATCACCTCCAACACAAGGAAAGCTGAGAGAGAAATACCCACCTAGAACACTCAGGAGATTGCAACCAAATGACCATGCTTTTCAATCAAAGGATAGTAATTTTCACATTTTTCTAGGAAGGGTAAACTATTTCCCATCCCAAACTTAAGTTTTCTATCTTTTGAATCTAGAGATTCTGTATTTTAAAACGACAGTTCCTATGGGAACAAAGTATCAATTTCTCTTAGCAACCACTGTAGCTTTTATAGCATTGATAAACTTGGTTTCAACATGAAACTACTTTCACTAGGAGCTTATTGTTACCGTAAAACCAAGCTTACCATAGCATGATTTAAAAAAACCACATTTTAAGCAGGATATAAAATCACATATAAATAGCAATATGTACAAAATAACATATGTATAAAACACAAAAAGACTTCAAAGAAATAAACTAAAATATTAAATTATGTTCTTCATGTCCATACTTTCTCAATTTTTGCTTTGTGCACAAAATAAATATAATGCAAAAAAAGTAACTCTAAACACAATATAATTTGATTTTAAGTTAGAGATAGAGAATGGAAGTATTATATAAACTCTAAGCTGAGCCTCAGGCTGCTGTCTTCTCACTCTAGCTTCATGACTACGTTACTGGATGGTAGAGCCCAAATCACTTAACCCCTTACCCCTGGTCTGCATGGTCTTCCCATGAAAAATGATGTCTAAGTTTCTTTGGAACCCTAAAATTTAATGATTTTATAATTTTACTCTCCCACCATAATTTTATGTTGTGGGATGGCCCAATCCTGGAGCAGTCTATAGACTCTGAAGAGCATGAAAACCACCAGGGAATAAAAGATAACAAGTATTGGTGAGGATGTGGAGAAAAGAGAACACTTCTGCACTGTTGATGGGAATGTAAGTTGGTGTAACCACGATGAAAAGCAGTATGAGGTTTCCTCAAAAAATTAAAAATAGAATCATCATATAATCCAGTAATTCTACTTCTGGGTATGTATCTGAAGGAAATAAAATCATTACCTGGAAGAGACATCTGCACCTCCCATGTTCATTGCAGCATTATTTACTATAGCCAAGATTTGGCTGGCAAGTCCACTGGCAGATGAATGGATAAAGAAAATGTGATATATATACAGAGACGACCCTTGAATAACACAGGTTTGAGCTGCGAGTCACTCATACATGGATTTTTTTAAAGTACAGTGTTGTAAATGTATTTTCTTTTCCTTATCATTTTCTTAATAACATTTTCTTTTTCTATCTTACTTTATTTAAAAATTTCCTATCCCAGTAATACACTAAATATACTGTATTTTAAAATATAGTATACAATACACATAACATACAAAATATGTGTTAATCAATTCTTTATGTCATTGGTAAGGCTTCTGGTCAACAGTAGGCTATTTATAGTTAAGTTTCTGGGAAGTCAACAGTTATACATGGATTTTTTATTGCACAGGGGTTTGGTGTCCCTAACTGCAGTATTATTCAAGGGTCAGCTATATATATATACAATATATATATGATATATATATATATGATATATGGTATATATCATATATATCATATACATATATCACTTATGTATACATATATTATATCACATATATGTATATATAATATTAAATCATATATACACATACCATCATAAATATGAATACCATATATATCTATATATAATATACACATATATAATATATCTATATATAATATCTATATATAATATAGATATATATATTATATCAGCTTTCACTGGAAACTTCTTTCTCCCAGTATGAAACTAGGATCCACTGGTAAGCAAAAAAGAAAAACCCTCATAAAGGAGTTGCTTCTTGAAGATAAGCATATTTTAAAAATTCAAAACAGACATGTCTTTACTAGATGTTTATTGTAAAAAGACCACATTTAATTTAATAACCAGAAGAAAGCAGTTCAAGGATTATATGGTGCTGAGTTTTGATCCAGGGTTGGGATGGGAGAAGTGTTCATATCTTGGTGCTTATATTGTTCAACATAGGTTCTCTTTAAATGTATCAGGGGTTTAAGAAAACACAAGGTATGAAAATCAAAATGCATAAAACATAAAGTGGGGCATAATGAAACACATTTCAAATGCATTCTTACCTTTACAAAAAGATTATTTATATAAACTTTGAAATAGGAATGTCCCCTTCAGCATTTGAAATACCATGAGTTTGATAATACTATGTTTCTTGATATGGGTGCTGGTTACATGGGTGTGTTCATATTGTAAAAATTCGTTGAGGTGTGAACTTACGGTTTGTGCCCGTTACAATAAGTATGTTATAATTTAGTACAAACTTTACCTAAAAATTCATTCATTGTAAATAACCCAATGTGTGTACATCAATATAAGTCTGCTATACCTTTCGTAGATGGCATGTTAGAAAACTCTTGAGTGAGGTAAAAAAGGACAGGATAGAACTAGTTTGTATGAGTTCAAATGGGTCCATAGGAAGAAAGAAGGAAGACCAAGTCAAGGTCAAGTGTAACTGAATGTTAACAAAATGGCATGGCCATGTAAGATGGCCATTTTTAGGGTAAAGTCAAATGTCAGAGCTGACCATCTTTATTTAAAGAAGACTAATAAAGATACATATTTGGGCCATGAAGGTAAAAATAAAAGCAAGGTAATTTCTCTTGCCATGATACTGGAACTCCATTTCCAAGAGAACTGGTGTGAAATCATAGAAGGCAGGATTTGAATATTGAACTGGCCACTTACTCGCTGTAGAATGCTGGGCATACCTAACCCCTCTGAGTTTATTCATCTGTAAAGAAGAGATAATAAAACATACTACTTTGTGGGGTTGTTTTAAAGATTAAGCAAATAATATATATGAAGTACTGGTCTAGTGTTTACCTCAAATAACAGTAATTATTATTGTTCCTACCCCAAGATGTGAACATTTTAAGGAAAAATTGTGTTTCCATTTAGAATGACTTACATTTTTTAAAGGCAAAACTGAATGTTTTGGTCAAAAACCATTTTATTTTTCCATGTTAGCACTAACATTTTTAATAAAAACATTTTTAGGACCAATCTATGATTTCTATAGGCTGAAAGTGTGATTTTGCATTTTTCCCTTCTAGTTTTTGAGAACGATGTGGAACACATAGGCTTCTAAGTAGGTACTGACTGTTGGCGTTTAAGCTCCTGGCAGTTAATATAAACCCTGGATTTACATGGCCTTCAATTTCCTTCACAACAGTTGCCTAAGTAGGATTTATCACCCTTGTCCTGGTGCACACAGGAGGATAGACAAGGTGAAATGTATAGTCTAGCTGGTTAGCCTGTCTTAATGTTAAAATGTTTTTGAGTAAGGACTAGTTTTAATTTTTACAGTGAAATCACAGTATGATGATGCTGTGTATAGACAGGGTTGGCCCCAGATCTTAATTTTATTTGTGTATACTTACATAAATATCTAAGAATTTGGGATGTTTTTTCTTTCCTGTAAATTACCTCTACGGTAATCAGCTGCTTTCTGGTTAGCATCAAACAGATCTATATCTATAAAAACTTTGTTAACATAAGCAGAAATCTATGAATACAAAAACCCTTTAAAATAACATTGGCGTCCAGATTACCCACAAATGCAAGGAGGTCAAGGGTCGAGCGACACTCTCTTCTTCATTTGCCCTGCTGCTGTGATAGTTGAGACTTGGTGAACCAGAACGAAATTGACAAGGGGCAAACTTGCCATTTCAAGTCTCCCAGATTAAATTGAAGTCTTGTTTTTAATTTCATTTCCTTTTTTATTTAAAAAAAGAACTTGTTATTCACATTTTGAAATTACACTAAAATGTAAGTTAACTGTCCCAGTGCTGCCTCTCCGCCTGATTGCTCACTGGATAAAACACACGTGTATTATCAAAAATAGCCTCGGTGCAGGCAACTCAACACAACCAGTATCGTGGGCTAAGAGGGGCTCTAAGGAATGAAATAACCAGTATCTGGGAATCCCCTATCAGTGCTATGCAAAAAAATCACCAAGATTTTTATACTCAAGTCTGCTGCAGGTGTTAGAAAATAATGGCAGGAGTGTCATCTATATTTGAAGGGGAAAGTATTGGGAGATGGAATTAGTCTTTGATTTGAGCAAAGATTCAATGCTAATAGTTCTCTGGTTGCTAACCTTGACTCTATTATTGCATCTTTGTCATTCTCAGCAAGCCTTTGTGACTCAATTTTGCCATCTATGACACAGAATAATACAAGCATGCTTTATCTTCTGTAATTGCTGTACCCTTGAAAACTTGTGTGAACCGAATTGTGGAAAATAAAATTACAAGCTTTGAATATATTAGGAAAAAATCAATATTTTAAGAAACCTCGAGATGGGTCCTTTTGTCAAGTAAAGAATTCTTTGATACCCTGGGTTTTTTTTTTTTTACATAAATTCAATTTTTAGCTTTATATTCTTTAAAACTAGAACACATTTTTAAAAGGGAAAGTATGGTGATTTTTACAGGCATTAGGTAATGGATTGGGCCCAAGGGTTCCCTACCCCTTGGCCTCTAAAGAGGTTTCTGAATATTCACCTTGTTGCTGTTCAGCTCCACGCTGTGCTGCTGGGAAGAAAGAGTGAGGTGGTCATGGAGGGGTGTGTTCTTGAAACATGACTCTTTAGGCAATTAAAAAAAAAAACCCACAAAACTTTGTTTTCTTGGGACAATTAAGGGAGTGGGAAGAGACAAGCCGAGAGATGGAAGGTAAGGAGAAGAAGCAAGGCTAGGGTTGGTGAAGGAGTTTACAGCAGAACTGGTAGAGAACTTGACATGTTTGAGAAACTAATAGATGAGTATGATGGAAAGATGGCGAGTGAAGGGAAGAATGATATCAAGTTTGGGAGAAGAGTGAGGGCCAGGTTATGCAAGGCATCGTAGACCATGACAGGATGCTTGAACTGCACTCCAGTCTCAGTGGGAAGCCATTGAGGGGTGTTGAACAGCAGAGTGACATGAAACAATTCACATTTAAGAAAATCATCTTACTGCCATGTGAACATAGACTGGAGGTAGGCATGAGTGGAAGCAAAGAAAACTTTAAGGAGCCACTGCACTTGCAGAGCCCAGGCAGGAGTGTCTATAGCCTGGACTAAGGTGGAAAGAGAGGAAGGGCAGAGAAACACGGATCCAGTATAAATGTTGAGGACAGAATTGTCAAATGTGACTGAAAAGATGAATGCAGGGAAGTGAGGGGGAGGGAGGGATCAAGGATGACTCCTAGTCATTCTGGAATGAATGACTGACTGAGTGCTGTTTGCCATCCTTTATTTCTCTACAGTCTTTTGGATATAATCTCCTTATTCCTATTATTTCAGCTTATTTCCTCTCCAGCTCTAACCTCTGTCCTGAATCCCAGACGCACATTTCCAATCACCCGCTGTACATCAAATGCAAATCTCCTTCCTCTTTTTCTGAATTTCAAAACTTGAGAAATTATATTGTTTTTAAATTTTTACATCCTTCTCTGTTGCTAACAAACATCAAGTCAGTTTCCAAGAACTGAGAGTTTCCCTCTCAAACTATCATTAGTTCTATCCCCTTGTCTTTTCCCATCTCCATTCAGGCCCCTGCCCTTCTGCCTAGACTACTGTAAGAGTCTTCAACCTCGTTCCCTCACCACCTGTCTCTGCTCCTAATCTGTCCTGCACACTGCTTGCTGACTGATCTCTCAAAAGTAAAAAATCCAGTAATTTCACCCCAGGCTCAGAAATTATCAATATTTCCCTACTGATGAAGAAATTAATTGCAAGCATTTATGTTGGCACTCAAGATTCCCTGTCACACACACACTAGCACATTTTAAGAGTGCTATCCTCAGAGGGGGTGTGACATTGTGAACCTCGGAAAAGAATAGGCAGAAGGGAATAGGTATTTGGTTGGACACAAGCAGACTGAATATGACACTGTGCCTGGACTGTCCACATAAACTAAGAGCCGCTCCTCTTCGAGAAGGTCTTTCAAAAAACTTAGCTCATATCAGAATTACACATATCCCAGCTCAAGAGAAGTGCCTTGAGGAAACTGTGGTGGACATTGGCTATTTTTTTTATTAAAACTTTTAAAAGTTTATTTATTTATTTTGAGAGAGAGAGAGAGAGGGGAAGAGAGAGAATCTCAAGCAGGCTCTGTGCTGACAGAGCTGTCAGCACAGAGCCCAACATGGGTCTCGATCCCATGAACCGTGAGATCATGACTTGACCCGAAATCAAGAGTCAGACGCTTAACCCACTGAGCCACCCAGGCACCCCAGACATTGGTTGTTTTTGTTTGCCCAACGCCCCTCTTTCTTTCAAGATAGGAATGTGCCAATCATGGTTTTTATCTCCCTTTCCTAAATGATGGGTCCATGGCATGGGTACATGACCCAGGAGGGCTGTTTAAATGTTTGATGTATGGACCGTGGAAGAGAGAAAGTGTTGTTGTCCCTCTCTAGAAATGTTGCACAGTAAGGACCAGGTGAGCCTGAAGCTGCTGGTGACCACCTTTCCCTTCACAGCAATAGCGCCTGCTTGAGTATGAGAACAGCAAAGTGGAAAACGGAGCTGTGAGAGAGTCAGAAACCATATCATCAGAGTCTGGGCCAGGCAGTGCCCCTGGACTTTCCAGTTACACAAGCCAAATGGAAATTATAAGAATGGTGACAGAGAAGGGAAATGTAAATCATTCCAACCCACTGTTCTCATCATAGTGCATCAATGTTTCATTTTACCTTACCCTGTCTTTGCCTTTGTGGTGTTCCTTCTCCAGAGCCATTCACCTCAGCCCTGCGCCTCTACTCAAGCCAGGAGGGGGCTGTGTTTTCCCTATACCTCTGAGCCTGCAAAAGGAGACCTGTGTAGGCAGCAGTCCTGGCTCCTCTCTGCCCAGCCCAACCATCCCAGCCCTGGAGCTTTGGGATGTTCATGCAGTTATTTTGCTGGCTCTGCCCTCCCAGTCATCAAACTACCACCCTCTTGGTGTTCCCCAGTGGATTATTTCAACCCTAAATAGGACCAATTAACTGTAAAGTATTTTGAGTCTTGTTCAAGACAAAATATGGCACCATTACACCACAGAGTTGGATACAAAATGTAGCCTCTAATAACAGAGTGGGGTGCCTAGGTGGCTCAGTTGGTTAGGTGTCTGACTTTTGGTTTTGGCTCAGGTCATGATCTCATGCGTTTGTGGGTTTGAGCCCCACTCTGGGCTCTGCACTGATGGTGCAGAGCCTGCTTAGGATTCTCTCTCTCTCCCTCTGTTTCTGCTGCTCCCCTGCTCACGCTGTCTCTGTCTCTCTCAAAATAAGTAAATAAACTTAAAGACCCCAATAATATAGTAAAGCAATTTTATTGCATTTGATTATACATTTGGGGCCAGATTCTCTCTGTACCTTCCTCTTTGGGTAAACATAGGAGGCCTCTGGATCAGCGCTGACTCAGACTATGACAGTTTTTAGAATACTAAATGTAACACTAGTGGCCTAGTGGCATTAACAAACCTACCAAAATTGCCCATTTTTCTCCATGGAAGTAATTTTAGCAGTGATAGGCTACAAATGAGTAATTTCTGGTAAGCAATTAGCACATATCAAATCAAGCCATTTTTATTCAAGGTTCTATGCTGTTAGTAGAGATATAGCAGAGGTTACCTATTAAAAAGCATCTGTGAAAAACTTCTGCTATTATTATGGAAGCAGTGGACAATATTCAAATGGAGGCAATTCAACCATTTAAATAAGTGTGTTTTTAATCATAAAATGTCACTGTTCTGCAGACCTGTTTTTCCTATTAACATGATGGAGATAATGTTAATGAGATTTAGTTAGTGTTGAAAAGATATCTGCAAATCAATCAACGTGATACATCACATTAATAAAAGAAAGGATAAGAACCACATGATCCTCTCAATAAATGCAGAAAGCATTTGACAAAATACAGCATCCTTTCTTGATAAAATATACCCTCAAGAAAATAGAGCTAGAAGGAACATACCTCAACATCATTAAGGCCATATATGAAAGACACACAGCTAATATCATCCTCAATGGGGAAAAAAATGAGAGCTTTCCCTGTAAGGTCAGGAACACATCAGGGATGTCTACTCTCACCACTGTTGTTCAACATAGTACCGGAAATCCTAGCTTCCGCAATCAGACAACAAAAAGAAATAAAAGGCATCCAAATTGCCAAGGAGAAGTCAAACTTTCATTTTTCACAGATGCCATGATACTCTATATGGAAAACTGAAAAGACTCCACCAAAAAACTGCTAGAACTGACCCATGAATTAAGCAAAGTCACAGAATATAAAATCAATATACAGAAACTGGTTGCATTTCTATACACCAATAATGAAGTGGCAGAAAGAGAAATCAAGGAATCAATCCCATTTACACTTGTACCAAAAACCATAAAAATACCTAGGAATAAACCTAACCAAGGAGGCAAAATGTCTGTGCACTGAAAACTATAGAAAGCTTATGAAAGAGATTGAAGAAGACACAAAGAAACAGAAAAACATTCCACGCTCATGGATTGGAAGAACAAATATGGTTAAAATGTTGATATTACCCAAAGCTATCTACCATCTACATATTCAGTGCAATCTCTATCAAAATAACACCAGCATTCTTCGCAGAACTAGAACAAATAACTTAAAATTTGTACGGAACCAGGAAAGACCCTGAATAGCCAAGTAATGTTTGGCTATAATACGAAAACCAAAGCTGGAGACATCACAATTCTGAACTTCAAGTTGTATTACACAAAGCTGTAATCATCAAGACAGAATGGTACTGGCACAAAAACAGACACATAGATCAATGGAACAGAATAGAGAACCCAGAAATGGACCTACAAATGTATGACCAACTAATCTCTGACAAAGTAGGAAAGAATATCTAATGGGGAAAAGAAAGTCCCTTCAGCAAGTGGTGTTGGGGAAACTGGATAGCAACATGTAGAAGAATGAACCTGGACCACTTTCTTATAACATACACAAAAATAAACTTAAAATGGATGAAAGACATAAATGTAAGACAGGAAACCAGCAAAATCCTGGAGGAGAAAACATTTGACCCCAGCCACAGCAAATTCTTACTAGACATGTCTCCAGAGGCAAGGGAAACAAAAGCAAAAATGAACTATTGGGACCTCATCAAGATAAAAAGCTTCTGCATAGCAAAGGAAACAATCAACAAAACTAAAAAGGCAACTGACAGAATGGAAGAAGATAATTGCAAATGACATATCAGATAAAGGGTTACTATCCAAAATAAAGAACTGATCAAACTCAAACCCTGCCCCCCCCAAAAATAATCCAGTGAAGAAATTGGCAAAAGATATGAACAGACCCTTTTCCAAAAAAGACATCCAGATAGCTAATAGACATATGAAAAAATGCCCAACACCACCCATCATCAGGGAAATACAGACCAAAACCACAATGAGATACTACCTCACACCTATCAGAAAGGCTAAAATCAACAACTCAGGAAACAACAGATGTTGGCAAGGATGTGGAGAAAAGGGAAGAGTTTTGCACTGTTGATGGGAATGCAAACTGGTGCATCCACTCTGGAAAACATTATGGAGGTTCATGAAAAAATTAAAAAATAGAGCTACCCTATGACCTAGCAATTGCACAACTAGGTATTTATCCAAAAGTACAAAAATGCTGATTTGGAGGGACACATAAACCCATGTTTATAGCAGCACTATCAACAATAGCCAAAGTATGGAAAGAGCCCAAATGTCCATCGACAGATGAATGGATAAAGAAGATGTGGTATAGGGGTGCCTGGGTGGCTCAGTTGGTTACGCATCTGACTTTGGCTCAGGTCATGGTCTTGTAGCTCCATGTCAGGCTATATGCTGACAGCTCCGAGCCTGGAGCCTGCTTCGGATTCTGTGACTCCCTCTCTCTCTGCCCCTTCCCTATTCACACTCTGTCTCTCAAAAAATAAACGTTAAAAATAATGTGGCATATATATAATGAAATATTACTTGGCAATCAAAAAGAATGTAATCTTGCCATTTGCAACAATGTGGATGGAACTAGAATGTAGTATGCTAAGTGAAATAAGTCAGACAAAAACAAGTACCATATGATTTCATTCATATGTGGAATTTAAGAAACGAAACAGGTGAACAAGGGAAAATAAGATAAAAACAGAGAGGGAGTCAAACCATAAGAGCCTCTTAAATACAGAGAACAAACTGAGGGTTGCTGGAGGGGTGTTGAGTGGGGGAATGGGCTAATGGGGTGATGGGCATTAGGGAGGGCACATCCTTGTTGGGATGAGCACTGGGTGTTATATATAAGTGATGAATCGCTAAATTCTACTCCTGAAACCATTATCACACTAGATGTTAACTAACTTGGATTTAAATAAAATTTTTAAAAACAGCAGCTGAATTCTCATTATAAAAGGCATCATAAAAGGACTCAGCAGTATTCTTCTGAAGCTGTGAATCATTACTTATCTGTGTGAAATTTTATGACACTTAAATCGATATGGGGGTCCTCGATGCAACAAAAAAAATACAGACTTAGATGATAACACAGGATGTCCCCCAAACACTATTGTCCTCTATATTACTTTTCATACCCTGAGAAGAAAAAGAAAAAAAAACCCACCAGGGTTGAAAGTTTTATTGTGTGTGCTGGGGGGAGTTGGGTCTCAAGTTGATATTTCACAGAACAGCTCATTTTTAAAATATGAATGCATTTGAGGTATTGATTACTGTGTTTACCCACCAATAGCATCTATAAAGAAAGAAGGATCTACACACTGAAGGGGAAGGCCTTGGTGACTATGATTTGTTCCTTGTGACACCTTTCCCCTCTCTCCATCCAGCACCCACCCAACTTGGTAGGTCCCTAGCCCACCCAAGGAAGCCTGTCGCCTGGCTATCAACCTATGCAAAAAGACAAATCAGGTCAATCAGATTTCTTCTCTCACAAATTTGAGCTAAGAAAGACCCTGCAAATAAGAAAATAGGCAATAGGAGCTTAAACTGAAAAGATGTGTATAAAGGTGTCATGAGGAAGAGTCAGAACCTTTAAAAGGGCAACATTTACTCCTGAAACTGTTAGGCAATGGAAGTTATGAGCCTTGGGGGTATCTTGGCTGGGCTCCAAGCTGAGACTCAGACAGGCTTGTATGTGAGGTATCAGGGGCCTCAGAGATCCTCTGCCTGTTCACAGAATGTGCAAGGACCCTTCAATAAACATCTGGCAACATCCCCAAGTTTTCCTGGAGTTGCACATGTTTAAGCATGTCTAACCAGCCAAGGAAGGAGAGAAGGAGAATAATGGGGGCTGTATTGCAGGGAGCAACCTCAGAATCCCTTAATGGAAAAAAAAAAAACAAACAACATACAACTCATAACCAATGGAGGAATCCAGTAGGGTGGGCTGGAAGAAGACATGAGAGCTTGTATTGGGAGAGAAGAGTGGTTTTAGGTACAGTCTGAGGCTCTCCTTCACAATCTCCCTTCCCTGGAGGGAAGGTCTATCTACCTCCAGAGGGGTATATATAATACAACTGAAATAGATGCATCATTTGCCATGGTAAACACCCATCTCCAAATTGCCTAGACCAGAGGAGACTAGAAGGAGAAAGCATTTCCCTAGAACAGAGCAGCACACAAGTGCTGAGTAGTGAGTAGTGAGTAGATATCCTATGATATATAGGGATCAGAGCTGGTCAGTTCCACTGCGGAGAAGCTTGGGCATGCCAATGGAAAACCTCAGTGAAGGCTAAAGTGGCATCCAGAGGGCAGAGCCAAGAAACTGTGATGGTTAATTTTATGTGTCAACTTAATTGGGCTGAGGGATGCCCAGGTAACTGGTAAAACATCATTTCTGGGTATGTCTATGAGGGTATTTCTGGAAGAGGGCCTGGATAGAACAGAAACATGCAGGAAGGAGGAATTTGCTCTCTCTCCACAGAGCTGGAGCAGCCATCTTCTCCTGCCCTCAAACATCATATGCCAACTGAATTATACCACTGGCTTTCCCAGTTTTCCAACTCGCAGACAATAGATAGTGGGACTTCTCAGCTTCCATATCCATGTGAGTCAATTCCTAGAATAAATCTCCTCATATATATCCTATTGGTTCAGTTTCACTGGAAAACCCTGATGAACACAGAAACTAAATAAGCCACCTCCCCATACATATCCTGAGAAGGGACAGAGTTGAGATTTTGCCACTTGGCAAGTGGTAACTATTAACACAATGAATCCAGGGAAAAATTACTCAAGGAGACTCTGGCTAGCAGGGCAGAGGGGGACATTGGGATTTTCTGAGTTGGCAAAGAAAGCTGGTCAGTAGTGAGGAGAAAGGAGCAGAGACTCTCAGAGGAAAGCAGAGACCACACAGCCCTTGAGAGACTGACCCTGACTATTGACAGCTTTGAAATTCTAGTTTTCAGTTGAGTCCATATGTTTCTTAAAATAACTTCCCCCATGCCTTTCTTGCATTGCCTTGAATAGGTCTCTATTTCTTGCAAGTGAAAAAAAATATAATTAAGCAACAAAATTAAAAGATTCGAGGTAGAAATAACTCTACATTTCTTTGACTTCCAGGAAATCACCAAATTGTTGGCATTTGCATGTGTGACTGGCACTCTTGCCCTTTCTTTTTTTTTTGTCCTGTATCCCCTCCTTCCCTATCCTTGGGCCTGTCCTGATAATTGGTTCACACTCTTCTTCAGCTGGCATGTGCCATGCTGCTCACTTTCAGTCTGAATCAAGTTTCCTATGGGTCCCAGAGCTGAGAGAAGTATATTTAACCAAGCACTCTCAATGCTCAAGACACTTTGTTGGTTGCTGTCATACTTGTCACCTCATTGGATCTTGGGTGACTACCCAAGTGGAGTTATGAGTAGTTTTATCAATGAAGAAACAGGTTCATCAAAGTTAAATGAGTTGTATAGGAACTTATGGAGCAGAAGTTAGAACACAGGACTTTAGGAGGCCACAGCAGGAGCTAACTGTACCAGGTTGCTTGTAACCTCAGGAGTGGAAGGATCTAGATTGACCATGGATGACTTCCACCCACGTGCTGTGGACTGTGTGTTGTATTACCTGGGGGTGGGAGAGGGAGAGGGAGGTGAAAAAGAGGTAAAAATACTGCAGAGAAGAAATGCATAGGAAGTAGAAGAAAAGGAGAAGCAAAGAAGCAAAAGAAGACTAGCAGATAAGGTGGCAGCTAAGTGGGCAGGCAATGTTCCATAGGGGTGACAGATGAAGTGGAGGATAAGGAAGCCCTTTAAAGAGAATGACAGTCTCATATTGCACCTCCCCACCTTAAAGCTACCCAACAACAGTGCTGATCTGGTCCCTATTCCCCACTCTCACCAAAATAAAAGGCACAACCAAAATTAGAATAAAGTGAGACATCAAATCTAAGAGCCAGTTGAGTCTCGAAAGCATTCTTTGGCATTTTGTCAGCAATAGACTGTGAGTTTCCATTTTTAATTTTGGGAAATTTCATATTGCACAATTTACTATTTCCCCCACAGCTGCCAGTACTATTTGCCATCCATTTGGTATCTGGACCAAACCCAAGCATTTACTGGCAGAGGCTGCTTTCACTGGTTTTGGCAGCATTGCATATTGGTTAGGAGAACAAGCCCTACGGTCAGTCTTCATGAGTTCAAATCCTGCCTCTGATACTTGATGGGGACACGTCTTTAGGAAAATGCTCCACTCCTCTATACCAAGTCTCCCACTCACAGGGAGGTTGTGAAGATATAACAGGGTGGCCACCCCTCTTGATTTGCCTAGGACTGAAGGGCTTCCCAGGATGTTTAACTGTCAGTGCCGAAACTGGGAAAGTCCTGGGCAAACTGGGATGAGTTGGTCACCCAAGAAGAAACTAAAATATTGTGGGTAAAGCACTAAGAAGAGTGAGTGTTCAACAAACATTAGCCATGGATGTGTAAATCTACTGAGAATGTGACTATTGTAATGATCACTGTTTCCCCTGGGGGTCTGGGACTAGGGTCCCAGTCTTTTTTGAAGGGCAAGACCACTTCCATTTCTCCAAAGCTTTGGAATCACTGGGAACAGGGCAAAGATGAGGGTGGTGTGCCTGTGATGACAGTGGTCTGTGCACGCAGGGAAGATGAGCCAGACTCCAGTCTCCTCTTCACTCATGGAATAGTCTCCCTCCCCTTCCCTAAAGACCTCCTCACTCTTCTATGGGTCCACCTGAGCCATGCTGGCCATCTGGCTGGTTGCACTGTAGGTCCATAGACAGAACTTGATCTACTGAGTGAAGACTTCTGATCTTTGGAGTCAGATTTCCCTTCAGGACACCCTGAGTCTCCCCAGGAGTTCCAACTGAAATTCTGAAGAACAAAAGAGCCTTCCTGGCACACCTAATCTGGCATCCTGGGAGGTTGTATTTCTTGCAAATTCCTCAAACATTTTATCCCTCAGGGACTTATGACTTTCCTTACTGCCTATTCTCAGATATAGGGGAAAACAGTGTACATAAGAGGCACTTTAGTGCAGGGCTTAAGTAATTAGGGATTCTAGACTGTCTAGGTGTGATCATGGGCAGCTTATCCTCTTTAAAACCTCAGTTCCTATATTTGCAAAGTTGAGATAATGATTGCTATGATGTAGCTATGTGCTAAGCAAATGACATACAATATCTTAATTAATATGCACAACAAACCAAAGAAGTATGCACTTCAGGAATCCCATATTATAGGAATCTGAGGCACAGAGAGATGACGTAATTTGTCTAAAGTCACACAGCTTGCAAGTGACAGAATCAGATTCAAAGGAAGTCTGGCTCCAGAACTCAGACTCTCAACAAAGTATATTCTGACTCTATGCCTACCTTACTGAATTGCTACGAGAAATAAAGCAACACATAAAAAGACCCTTAGCATATGGTAAGCACTAAGTAATTATTAGGTTTTTTTTAAAAGGGAGGATTGAAAAGACAGTCAAAGTAATGGTTCAGCATCAGTATATTCTTCATTCGCATATAAAAACAAACAATCTACTGAATCAGCCTGACACTATTAGAAAAATTTAGTAAGTACTTATTGAACATGTACTTAGTGACTACTGCTATACAAAGGGCTTGTGGTACAACTGTGGGCAAAACCAGACACTGCTTCTACATTTCTGAAGCTTCCAGCACAGAAAAAGAGATAAAAATTGAACAAACCATTCCACTCAAAAAAGAAAAAATAAATGAACAATCCGAAAAGGAAATGAAGAAGACAATTCTATTTACAATATCACCAAAAGAATAAAATACTTAGAAATAAGCTTAGCCAAGGAGGCAAAGACTTGTACACTTGAAAACTATAAAATGTTGCTGAAATTAAAGAGTACACAAATAAATGGCAAAGCATTCTATGTTCACGGATTGAAAGACTTCATATTGTTAAGGTGTCAATACTACTTAAACTGATCTACAGATTTAATTCAATTCCTATCAAAAACCCAATGGTATTTTTTGCAGAAATAGAAAAGTCCATCCTAAAATTCATACAGAATCTCAAGGAACCCTGCAGAGCCAAAACAATCTTGAGAAAGAAGAACAAAGTTGGAGGTCTCACACTTCCTGATTTCAAAAGTAACTACAGAGCTACAGTAATTGAAACAATGTTGTACTATCATGAAGACAGACATATAGACCAGTGGAATAAAATAGAGAGCCCAGAAATGAACCCTTCTATATATGATCAAAAGATTTTTGACAAGGATGTCAACAGAAGTCAATGGGGACACAACAGTCTTTTTAATAAATAGTAAGGAAAACTGGATATCCACGTGCAAAAGAATGATGTTGAATGCTTACCTTACACCATATATAAAAATTAATTCAAAATTGATTAAAGACCTAAACATGAGGGGTAGAACTACAAATCTCTTAGCAGAAAACAGAGGAAAGCTCCTTGACATTGGATTTGGCAATGATATCCTGGATATGACACTAGCAGCACAAGTAACAAAAGTTTTTAAAAAATAGATACATTGGACTACATTAAAATTTAAAACTTTTGTGCACCAAAGGACATAATCAACAGAGTGAAAAAGAAAAACGTACAGAATGGGAGAAAATATTTGCAAATCATGTATATGATAAGGGGTTAACATCCAGAATATATAAAGAACTACAACTCAACAACAACAACAACAAAAAACCCCAAATAACCTGATCAAAAAAAGTGGGCAAAGGACTTGAATAGACATTTCTCCAAAAAAAGATATACAAATGCCAACAAGTACGTGAAAAAAGTGCTCAGCATCAGTAATCATTAGGGAAATGCAAATCAAAACCGCAATGAGTTACCACCTCACACCCATCAGGATGGCTACTATCAAAACACAGAAACAAAAATAAGTGTTGGTAAGGATGTGGAAAAACTGGTACCTAGAATAGTCAAATTCATAGAGACAGAAAGTAGAAGAGTGACTGCCAGAAGCTGAAAGTAAGGGAGATTGGGGAGCCACTGTGCAATGGGTCTAGAGTTTCCATTTTACAAGATGAAAAGGGTTCTGGAGATGGGCTGCACAACAATGAGAACATACTTAACACTACTGAACTGCAGACCTAAAAAATGGTTACGATGGTAAATTGTATGCGGTGTGTATTATACTATAGTTTTTAAAATAAATTTAAAAAGGAGCAGGGAATATAATTGTTATGAATGCTGCAAAAGATTTAGGCCCAAGGTTCATTTAAAGTGGATCTGACCTGGGGAGTGGTGAGGGAAGCTTCACTTAGTGGAGAGCAAGGTGAGTAAGATACAATTTTCTGGGGAAGAAAAGAGGCAAAGAAAACAGTATATGCAAAGTCCTTGTGAGGTGAGGGATCTTCATTTACTTGGGATGCTTTTTATTAACTATTGACTAAGTACAAGCGCTTGTTTTTGCCTGGCTATTTCTGCCCTCCCCCCTTTTTGGAGACATAACTTACAAAGATTGCACAAAATCCTTAATGAATCCTCAATAAATTTAGCACCAACACTTTGAATCAAGTAACAGTCAAGAGAGAGATTGTCATGTTTCCTTTCCTGCTTTTTTTCCCTTCCCCTGAAGCCAGTGGTGAGGCTGGGAGCTGAGGAGACATCTGCAGGGAGCTGCCCCATGTGGAAGGAGACTGAAGAGATATGACAACTAAGTGTCACCTGTGATTCTGAACGAGATCTCGGGCCAGAAAGCAAACAGAGATATTGTTGGGACTGTTGGTGAGATTTGAATTGGGTCTCTGATCAATGCTAACTTCCTGATTTGGTTGCTATATTGTGATTATGTAGGACAGTGTCGCTACCTTTTGAAAATATGTTCTGAAGCATTCAGGGGTTGATGAACATCCTGTTGAAAACTTTCTTTTAAATATTCAGAATAAGAATAATGATGATGGTGTAAGTAATATATATAGACAGAAGAAAGAGAGAACACAAATGTGTTAAAATATTAACAATTGGGGTATCTGGGTGAGGGTGATATGGGAGTTCTGTGTATTACTCTGGCAACTTTTCCAAAAGTTTGAAATTCAAGACAAGTTACTTTTCAAATGCTTCTTCCGTGATTGAAATGAGCCCACAGGTGAGGCAGTAAGCAGCAGAGGTGAGATCATAAATGAAGATACACATTTAATCTATCACTGAATTTGAAAAAGAAAACTTTGAGAGAAAAAAAAATTGGTGTTCATTTAGCTCTCTCCAGAATGAAGTATGCTACCCCGCAAATAACCCACTAGTGGTTATAATAAATTAATAAGCATTCCGATTCAGCACCCGCTTTGGGTAGCATGAATTGGTCATCAAATCTGGGACCACAGGTCCTTTTCTCTGAATCATGGCCCTGCACAAATCCTGAGACACATTATATACCAACCCCCCTCCCTGACACAGCTCTTTTCAGCTTCAGAAAATTGAGGATGGAGGAAACCTACCAAGAGGATCTTGCCTGCAATGACGACAGAACTGGGCAGAGCTGTAAATCCAGAGGGTGATGAAGTGAAACTGGAACACAGCACGCCTCCATGTTTTCATCCGTCTGCAAGATCACCAAAGGCCTGAATCAAGTCTAAGCATGAGTCATTGGGTTTCCACACACACCTACCACCTGAAACACAGTGAACTGAGCTTCTCAGTGTATGGTGCAGTGGGAGATCTATGTAGGAAGCATCTTGGGAAAAAGAAGAGACAGATGAGGCCCCAGTCTCTGCCACTCACAGAGGCACTGTGCCTGATGCATACCCGTGGGGACAGGACTGTTACCAGTGTTCAGGTTGGATGCCCTTGTGTAATTCTATCACATAAACAGGTGGGTTTTTTTAAATAGATTAGAAATGGTAAGTAGGGTCATATATTGTAGGAGGAAATTGCTATAGAGCTAGTGAACTCAATTCTGTGCCCCTCAAAAAATCATTAGGTGGGATGAGAAAAACAATTCAATTTCAACTTCATTTTTGTTAGAATAAAATCATCAAGACTTTCTTTTCACAGTAATTCTAAAATTGTCAGATTACTTCTGTCTACAGCAAAATTTCTTCAAGTTTCTTTGAGCAAAGTTGTGTTGGATGGCCCACCACATTTTCTCCTCTCTGATCCTTCCTAGCCTTGACATTCAACTCAAATTCCACCTTCTCTGTGAAACCTTTCCTGGCTGCTCAAGCCCTCATAAATTTTTTTTCCCCTCTTAACACCTACAACACTTAAGTTCTTATTAGAATTTAATTACACATGTCTTGAATTTTATAACTTTTATTGGCTTTCTTTATTAGAGAACTAATACATTTATATTAAGAGAAAAAGTTTTTAAAAACCAGTTAGGCACAAAGAAAAACCACTCATAAGCTCTTCATCTTGAGAAAACCACTTTAACACTATGTATATCCTTCCAGACTTTTTTCTATTCAGGCTTAGTTTTTCCACTTCTGGAATCATAATGTTTTGCAAGTTGTTTTTAAAATGTACTAACAAAACACTAAAATGCCAATATACATCCTTTTTCAACATAATTTTTGATGAATCTGTGGTACTCCATTTTATATATGAACCACAAATTATTTAGCCAATTCTCTGCTGTAAGGCATTTAAAATTCTCTATTTTGTTTTTGCTATCATTTATTAAAAAATCTTTCTGTATTTTTTTTCATTAGTATAAATGCCATAAAGAAAATTTCTCTGTAAATAATTTTAAGTATTATTAATAAGTAATACATTAAATAATAAAATTAACTATAAAATCATCATATAGTCAATTGTTTAATTTATATCAGTTTCGACTACTTGTCTAGACTTTTTTAAGTTCCTTGAGGATAGAATACAATGTTTTCCAATTTTTCATCTCTCATCAGCACAACAGATATGCATGTTAAAGAATTGCTTTATGTCACTTAAATTTTTAGATAGTAGTTGCCTCAACTCTTTATTGTAGAAGCAGATCTTGGGCTAGTCACTATAGATAATGATGTAAGAACATCCTTTCCTCTTAGGGACTATTTCCAAAGTCCTTCTTAGGAACTGAGGTGATCTTTGGGGGAGATAAAGATGGGACAAATAAGAGGGATGGGTGGGTTACAAAGAAAAAAGGCTGCCAGCCAAATTTTCATGGTAACTAGAGTAAAATTTTTGCGTGATCTTACTCTGGAAAATTACAGTGATTTCTAGTTTGGAATACACTAATTATTTTTCAAAATTTGTATGAGATTTTGTACAATGAGAAAGAACTCTTCCTGACAGTGGTATGTCTATATTCCCGTGGTGGCCCTCAAACTTCCTCTGTGCTGCCCAGCAATCCTGCTGTATTGCCTTGCACTTGACCACCCCTCTCCTCCTTCCTCCCCTTCCACACTTTTCCCTCTTCCACCATTAGTTGATCATCTGGCTTCTGAGTCCACTCAGAATCAAGGACAGAATCACTCAGACAGGGATAGCCCACCACCAGAGTCCAGCCTCCCCACACACCCCTATCTGAGCTGCCTTCTCTCCTATTGATAGTAATGAACGGGCCCTACCCGACTCAAGAACTTCCCTCTAGAAGTTATCCCCTCTCTCTGTGCATTAACTGTTTCCCCTCTTGCCTGGATTATTCCCTCCAATGAGCTCTCTTGTCTCTCCCATAGGCGGTACCCATTTCCCCATCTTTACTTTCCCAGTCTAGCTCCTCCAAGGAGTGTGGTCCATATCCACTGCCTCTACTTCCTCTCCTTGCACTCTCTCTCCAATCCACTCCAGACAAGGGTAGTCCCCAGCACTCCCCTCTGTCAAAGACACCAATACCCTCCAGGGTACCAAGTTGAAAAGTCAATGATAGGTTCTCATCTTATTTGACCCATCAGCAGCATTGGCATAACTGATTACTCCCTCATTCTCAAAACATTGTCTTTCATTTGGCTCTATTTCTCTCTCCTTTCCCTCATTGGCTGCTGTTTCTCAGTCACATCGGCCAGATCTTCTTCATCTTCATTCACTGATCTCTAAATGTTGGGAGTGCCCCAGGTCTTAATTCTTAGACCTCTTCTCTTCTCCACCCACGTTCCCAGATTCTCGACGCTGATGATACACAGATTTCTATCTCTAGTCCAGACCTCTCTCCTGAAGGCTAGGCTCTCATGTCTTATTGCCTACTCAACTTTTCCACATAGATGTCTGATGAGTACCTAAAATGTACTAAATCCAGGGGTGCCTGGGTGGCTCAGTCAGTGAAGCATCCAACTTTGGCTCAGGTCATGATCTCATGGTTCATGAGTTCAAGCCCCACATTGCACTCTCTGCTGATAGCTCAGAGCCTGGAGCCTGCTTCAGATTTTGTGTCTCCCTCTCTCTCTGCCCATCTCCTGCTCATGCTCTGTCTCTTTTTCTCTCCCCAAAATAAATACAAACATTAAAAAAATGTTTTTAATGTACTAAATCCAAACCCAAACACTTGAGCTTTCCCTCCATACCTGTTCCCCCTATAGATTTTCCTATCTCACTAAATGAGTCTCCATTAACCAGGTGTTCATGCCCAAATCCAGAATTTTCTTTGAGTCCTCTTCCTCTCCCATCCCACAATTGAATCATCAATAAGTCCTGTTTGGCTTACTCTGAATATATCTAGAATCCCATTTACAGTTACCACTGTAGTCCAAATTAACATCACCTTTCTCTTAGCCCATCTCAATAGCTTCCTCGTAGTCTCTGCTTCCACACTTGTCCTCCCCTTCTACTTTACAAACAGAATGATCTTTTAGGAGTTGAGGCCAGTCATGTCCTTTCTCTGCAGAAACCCCTAAAAATGTCTTCTCATTTTACCAAACTATAACCCTGCTGGCTATCCCTCTGGCATCATCTCCTGCTATTTTCCTTCCTATTCCTCTGTATCAGGCATTCCTGGCCTCTTTGCTATCCCCGGAGGATGCCAAGTCCACTCAACCTCAGGGCCCTTCCATTTGCTCTTCTCCATATCTGAAAAGCTTTTCCCCAAGAATGCTTCAGAGCTTGCCCCCTCACTTCATTTATATCTCTGCTCAAATGTCCCCTCATCAGGAATGCCTTCCTTGACCCAACCACCACTCCTGAACTCCTTTACCTACTCTATTTGCTCTCACAACACTCTTCACCCCCAGATATTATAACATAATTTGATATTATATAATACTGACTATATTATTGCATATAGTTATATATTTGCATATTATATATCATACACACACACACACACACACACACACACACACACACACACAGAGGCTCATTGTCTGTCTCCCTCTCCCATCCCCATCTCACCACTAGAATGAGAATTCAACTTCTCAGCTTGTAGAACAGTGCCCGCCACAAAATAGGTGGCTCAAAAATTGTTGAACAGATTACCAAAGCTATTCAAATTTCACCAGTTCTCACAAGTGTCATCTGTGCAGTGTTTCAGCTGTGCTGAAGTTTTATGGGTTAGATACACTTTGAAACATCTGACTTTGAAATAATAAACCTTAGTCATAATTCTCAGGAATTTGCCCAACAAGTAGAACTCAGTTTCTTCTCAACAGAACTTCTTTCACCACATTTGTTCCTCCTGGCTTTGGCATTCTCCCCCTCTAAACATCTTACTCTGTTCTCTCCCACTGGACATTAATTTTGTACTGCTATATCTTATTCAAGGTACCACATTTAAAAATCTGCCTACTGTTCTGCCTAAAGAAAACCGTTATATCTTCTCAGCACCATCAGATCCTCTAATAGGGTGCTGGAGAGCAAGAAAATGAAAAACTTGTGAAGTGCTCAATTCTTTCTTCATGTATGTCTTTGCTCATTTTTTTTGTTTGTTTCCTGAATAATTTTTCCTATCTTATTTTATAAAATCAGGGAGATTTACAGAAATAATGTTCACTGACTTCAATAATATGGTACAAAGCTATTATCCCTGGAAATCATATCCTGCTTAGAAATGTATCACAGATGAAGTCCATATTCTGGATCAGTGCACACATGTAATTATACAGAAAAAAAAGTGTATCAGAAAAGGTTGAATGTTGCATACATGGGAAATAAATTGACCTCTATTCCAGTTACTATCATGAATATACAGAAGGAAAAACCTGCATCTGTTTCACATTGTAAATGCCTGAAGCGTCCAGAACAGAACCATAAACTCACGGAATGGCAGCAAACATTCACTATAAGGGTGCTAAAGCCGTCCATGGACTAATCTCTGAGGGAGTACTGTTAAAAGAGTGTCCAGTACTAATTTCGTACAATTCTGAATATGTTTCATAGGCTTTAATTCAAGTAACCTACTTCTAACTATTCAAAAGGAAATAACTAACTCCTTACTAGGCTTCAAGCGCCTCCAAGGCAATGGTTTTGTCTTATTCATTGCCACAGAGGCACATGATTTCGGTACTGGACATGACTATAGAGGTCAACTAGTTTGAATTTAATCATTTTGAATGACTAGGTAATACAACCTATCACAGTTTCATTTGGTTTTTTTCATCTTGAATTGCTGTCCTATCTCATACATGAGAATTTCTAACTAAGAAAACTCCAGTGTGAGTCTTTGGCAGGTAGACTAATTGAAATGACCTAATAGCCTTTGTTGTACCCTCTGGGACCAGAAGCAAGGTGGCAAGATCAACTTCCAGCAACATCCCTCTCCTCCCCTCCTCCACATCACAGCCGGCAGCCATGGCCTGCTTGAAAAGAAATGAATTTGCATGACCTTCACAAGGATCTTCTCAAGCCTGGCTCTAGAAAAAAATTTCCTGGTGCTATTAAAATGCACAAAGTTATCGCATTGACACTCATACACTTACAGGAATGAGGAATGCAGAAACATCATCATCCACAAGACTAAGGACTGGCCCTGCCAGGGCAGATCAGAGCTCAGTATTTTCTGTCCTTGCCAGAAGGCCAGGTAGGGACCTCAAGAAGCAGGGTGTTTTATCAAAAGAGGCACCAGACCCAAAGTCAGGAGACTGAGAACTGCTCCTAGCTCTTAGGCTTCTCTTCGTCTGAAAACCATAAAGGCTGGCAGAGAAAAACTCCCCGTGTGGTTCTAGACCTACATGAGAGGCTTTGCAATGCTGTTAGAAAAATTAGCCTGGCCTTTTGAGCTTCCTTTGGTCCATCTCTTAGCTTTCCACACAGACGGTCAAAATGAGGGCCTTTTAAAACTCTGCCCTCAATCGAAGGTGGTTCAGAGTAACACTTTGGCTGGTATCACAAGACTCCCAGGGCAATGCTTCACTGCTTCCTCAGCATATGCCAGTGCCCATTTTACAGGGGGGGATTTATGATCCTTCTCTCAGTAGAGCGAGCCAAAGTTTTATAATATTCATTAAAAATCAGCACCACATGTAATAATATGGAATACTGCCTGTACACAAGGGGGCCAAGTTATAGGTGTTCGGGGAAACGTGGCAGAATTTCTTGGCCTTGGCAGGGGTAAAGTTGCAGGCACCAGCACTGCACTAACACAACCTTCTTTTATTGCAAATGTTCGTTCACTCTAAGTCCTAATTACTTTCTGTAAAATCCTCACCACCATCAAGCTTTCTTCTGACAGGGCAGCCACACGATGGCCTTAAAGTACAGCAGCAACACCCTGGCAGCCTCCAGAGTAAGAGGCAGGGGACAGGCTGGAACCCAGGAGGAGTTGGGGCTGAAGCTGAAAGCGAGGCTTTCCATTTACACTTAGCAATTGCTCTCGCCCCTTCCAAAACCAAGTCGTGGGGGCTATAGACTCGCTCAGTGGGACGGGCCCAGGCCTTCGGGTGAAGGATTCAATCGCTGTTGGGTCGGAAACTACTCTTCCTCGCCCCACCCCCACTCATGAGGGGGCCAGGTTAGCTTGGTGGGGGCCCGTGGAACATCTTTTCCCTCCCCTCCTGGGAAACGCTAGACAACCCAGGAATCCCAGGTCTCGACGTCTGGCTCCTCTTCCTGGGGGCAGGGCCCTGGGCTCTGCACCCCTCCCCACGTGCCATACCAGCCTTCACCACTCCCCTCCCCCCCACAAGCCCCCAACCCTTGCCTTTCAAGGCCTTTGCGAGTCTCGAACAAGGCCGGACCCGGCCAGGCGCTCAGTCCGGCCGGGAGCACGGGGCTCTCCCCACCGCGCGGCTGCACAAAGCGGGGAGTGCAGCGGCGGCTGAGGCGCGCCCCCTCCCGCGAGCGGGCCGAGCGCGCGCGCCCGCCCCCGCCCCTCGCCCCCCACCCTAGCCCCCGGAGCGCCATTCGCGGAGCGGCTTACGCTAGTCGCCAGGCGTACGGCGCCCCAGCGGCCGGGGAGGTGCGCTGCCCGGCTCCCGTAAAGTTATTGTGAATGGGGAGCGGGTGACGTCAGCGCCGAATGTCAACAATGTAGCGATTGAGAGTGTGGGCGTTCCGGGGAGAGCGCGAGCCGCGCGGCGCGGAGCAAACAGCGCCGAGCCGCCGCCGCCTCAGCAGCAGCAGCAGCAGCGACCGTGCACACCCGGGCTGCGGTCGCAGCAGCGCTAACGTGAGCGCCCGCCGCCGCCCTCTCCACCCCGCCTGCCTGTTCCCGCGGCCGCCGGGCTCTTGCTTTCTCTCCGGCCTCCCCTCGACCCTTCCCCTCCCCCTACCCGGTACACTCGGGGGGCTGGGAACGAGCTGCCATGTGATGCGCGTCTTCTCCGAGAGCTTTCGGTGACCCCCGAACCGCCCACCGCGCCAGCTCCCGGGAGGGGGCTGCAGGCTGGGAAGACACTGGGAAGAGGAGGCGAAAAAGGACGCAAAGTTCTCTGGCGAGGTGAGTCCCCGGCCCTGGGTCCCGGGCCCGGCACCGGGTGGGGCGGCGGGGCAAGTTAACGGGGGGAGGGAGCGGGTGCGCGGGGCAGGCGGGGAGGCGTGGGGAAGCGACGCGGGAAGGGAGCCCGGCCGCCCGGCGCGCAGCCGCCCGTCGAGCGCCCTGCCCGCTTTTATGGCATTTTCTAGGAACGGGAAGGGGGTGGGAGCCGAGCCGGCGGACGCGGCGCGGCGAATGTGAGCTCTCTCGCCAGGCTGTTTACGGCAGGCGAGGCGGCATTGTATTTTGCTCGCGTCGACGGGTGTTTTGGAACAGCAGGGGGAGGAGGAGCAGAGGGTAATAAGTCAGGCGTGGGGAGGGCGGGCTGGAGGGAGGCGCGCGTCCGCGCAAGCCGGAGCAGCTGTCAGACCCACGGCCCTGCTCTCGGCCCCCAGCCCGCGATCCCCGCGCCAGGCCCGGCGGCCTCCTAGTTGCCGGCGGCGTCCGCGCCTGGGGCTGCTCCGCGGGGACTGCGGCCACCGCGCCTTCGTGCTCAGCTGTCAGTCGCCGCTGGGTAGCTGAGACCTCCGCGACTGGCGCGGCATCAAAGCCCAAGTTTAGGGTCCCGGGAAGAGGCAAGCTGGGAGACTCGCAGCGCAGACCAAGGGAAGCGCGCTAGGTGGAATCCCTCCTATCCAGTGACCGCGTTACGGGAATGCGTCCCTGGGAGCTTGAACCGAGGGGCTCGTGCCTTCAGAGACAGAAACCTTATACCTCCCCCTCCCCAAGATTCTACATGAAATCAAAGTGCAACGCACACACACCCTCTTTTTCCTCCCCACACTTCAGTTTCCAAGCTTCACCTAAGAGAGGAGTTTATCCAGGGGACACCTCCCCACCTCCCCATGCCGAGTCTCCCTGTGATCGCTTCGTACTCCTCTCACGGGTGGGTGCTTAGGAGCCCAGTGGCGTTGGAGAGGGCGGCGGGCGGCGCTCATGGACTACCCCAGTTGCCCGCGAGAGGGGACTCGAGTGAGCATCTCGTCCACTTCGATCTGGCCGAGAATTTGCAGGAACTCGAACCGTGGGAGGAAGCGGGCAGGGCCGAGTGTATGCACGTGAAAGGGGCCGCTCACCCCTGGCTTCGGGGGTTGTGGACGTGCGGAGAATCCTCAGCACCTTCTCGCGTGTAGGCGAGTTTAACAACTTGGGGGAAGTTCCAGTGTGGGCGCTGTCCCGATGGTTTTGTCTGTGGCCGGAGAAGGCGCGTCTCGCAGCTCTCGCGCCCGGTGACCGTGGTCGCTGCGATCCGTGGCCCCCGAGAAATGGGAGGGACGAGGGCGCCCCACCCCCTACTGCGCCGCAGACTCCCCGCGGATCCGCGGGTAGCGAGACGCGGCGTTCCTTGGTTTCCACCTTTGCTGTCTAGTGCTGTAGTCGCACTGTGTGTAAATTTCATCTGTTGCGTGTGTTTAACTAAAAAGGGTAATTACTTTAGATAAAAATCCTCTTCTGCCTAGTGGGAACCTTGGCGGAGATGATGCCTAATGAGATATTTTGCTTTTGTCTGTTTAGAGTAAAATTAGAGATGTTAACTCCGATAACGGTTTTCTCAGATCATTAAAATGTAACATGTAGGAAAGGCATGTCGAGCTGCGAAGGCTCTGGCTGACATGAAAGAAGCTGAGCGTGAAAGGCTGCCACTCTTTCCGTGGAGAGGGCTATTTTGGTAAGGCAGCGGGCGTCTTGCTTAAAATGTGAGATTGCCCCACCCTGGTTCTCTGGCAGCTCCCGAGTAAATGGCATTTTTCATTCTTGCAGGTAGTAATAAACGTGAGTCAAAATGACATCTTGTTAGAATTAGTCTTTAGTCTGTAAGAGAGATTGCTAAATTACAGTGTTGCACTCAGACTGCTCCAGTGAAAGGTCTGTCAGCATTTCCATTATAAATTCAGTTTTTCAGGAGTTTATAATTTCACCACAAAAGTTGTGGTGACTGAAATGTTTTTCCCTTTTAGTGTTCTGGTTTAGAGAATGCATTGATTGCCCAATTCTGTCCTATTTGCTGTTCCTGAAACTTGAATGTCATTCAAAGTGGGGGGGGGGTCCCCAAAATGGAATACACAACCATGGAATAAAAAGTACTTTTGTTAGAACACACTCTAATTTGTGCAGGGCAATATTTTCATTTTGCATTTTGGAAGGCTTTGGGTTTGACATTTGGTAATCATAAGTGTGTTGAGTTAATTCCTCTGGTATCTGTTGCTTCTGCAGGTGGATTGAAATGTCAGTTCATTTTGTATATGCCAGGATTATATGGGAAAACATTCTCTTCATGCATGTGTGTGTCTGAACTCATAGCTAAATTATAAATACCCTTGTTAGTTATTTTTCTGTTCCTTGTAGGTTGCATGTGAGGATCTGCCATAGAGAAGAGGGGGTTAGGCAGAAAGGGAGGGGGGTCATCAGAACAACCCCCCCACCCCCACCCCACCCCAGTTCACTTTTCAGTATTGCTAATGCCTGGGAGGAAGCCATTTATTCCCTTTCTATTGAATCATGCCTTTGACTCAGTATCTTCAGGCAAGTTCTTTCCAGTCACTCACCTCTGGCTGCTGTATGAGGGGCTTAATTATTTGCAAACTGCCTTGAAATCCCTGGATGAAAGGCACTGCATAAGTGCAAAGTATTGTTATTCAGATATGGAATTTAATGATCCATTACAGTTCATCAGGAAATGCACTTTGCAGTGATGTTAGGAAACGTTTCCACCTGATAGACGGTAATAACAACTGCTTAAAAGTGGGTTCAGATTACAGATGAGACAATTAACTCTAGCCATGTGCTCTTCAATTTGTTGCAATTCATTTTGTGATCAAAGTGAGTCATGGAGAGCCAGATGGTCAGGTTCATGTTCAAATCTCTCCTAGGCCGGCCCTTCACTTCTGGGCCCACTGTCTGCACAGCCAACGGGACTTACTCATTAGCGCTCGTGAGCTGTTCCTCAGAATGGTTGATCGGGGCTCCTGTGATGCCAACAATAGGGCTCAGGCCAATCTATATCGTTGGGAGCAGTTTAATTTTATTTGGATTAACTCACGCTTAGTATCTCTGGTATGGATCCAGCCTTAACAAGGGTGGAGAGAGATCCTAGAGGCTCTCTAGCTCAGTGTGCTGGGCTTCACTCCCCTACTTTTTGAGCCTCAGGTTTGGGAGGGGGGGGGGTATGGTAGCTGGCTTGTTGTTAATGCTGGCTTCATTACTGAATGAATCACAGAATTACATAGAGAAATAAATACCCTTCCTGTTTTGCTGAGGGGGTGTGGTGCAAGACCAGCTTCGTGGGCATGTGTGTGCTCTGTTGTACCCTTCCCCCCCTGCTCAGAAGGATCTCACACTTGGTTGAATCATCTGTTGTTAATCATCTTGAAATTGTTAATAATTCTTGAATTCGGGGCCCTTCATTTTCATTTTTCACTCTCCTGGTGAGGAGGGGGGCATAGTAGGGAAGGGCAACCACTACTTTGTCTTATCTTCTTGTTGACTGTTGCCACACAGGAATAGGTGGGGATACTGGCTTTGTGTTACCATGTCGCCTGGTTTATCCAAGAGAAGCAGGATATCTACATTTTTGTGTGGAAGCTCTAAATTTAAAATACTAGTTCAAAAAACATTTTTAATTTTTTTTTACGTTTATTCATTTTTGAGAGAGAGAGAGAGAGAGAGCTTGAGTGGGGGAGGAGCAGAGAGAAAGGGAGACACAGAATCCCAAGCAGGGTCCAGGCTCTGAGCTGTCAGCACAGAACTTGATGTGGGGCTCGAACTCACAGACCACGAGATCATGACCTGAACCGAAGTCAGTCACTCAACCGACTGAGCCACCCAGGCGCCCCTCAAAAATTGTTTAAATGCTGGATGAGGATGTATGCAATAGCTAGAGCTGGCCTTTCTTCTGCCTTTCTTTTAGGTAACCTTTCTTCTGCCACTGAATGGGCTATAACTTCTTATTGTTTAATATTGCTGTATTTGGCTATTTTCTAAAGGCCTGGCACATAGTAGATGATTTATGAGTCTCCACCAAGTAAATGTCTGTAGCTATCCAGAAAATTGAAAGATATAAGAAAAACAAAACTTGAAATCAAAACTGAATCCCACTCAGGGATTGATAACTTTCTTTCTGATGGAGAATGCAACATGAAGAGCCACATACTTAATATCATGGGTGCCATGGCAATCCTCTGAAGGTAAATAATCCATTCCTTTTGAATAACCTGTCATCTTCTTAGGTGTTATTGACCAGATGGGGTAACTTGGCTATTAAATGCCTGAGGACCTACATGAGAATTTGACATTTGAGAACACCCACTAAAGTAATAGTTGTGATTTATTGAAGGCTCAATATGTGCCAGGAACAGTGTTAACTACTTTCTCTGTACTTGCCTCGATGACTCCTCAAAGCAACCTTGGGAAGTAGGCATTGTGCCCATTCTGCAGAAGAGGAATTTTCTCATTTTATGTTGTAAAGAATTTCACCTGAATGCTGTATGTGTTTTCTGGACTGTCTAAAGGTTATTCCCCATCCTGTATGTACAGTCTAGCCCTGAGTCAATGACTAGGTGTGCACAGGAACCATATTAAACAGAGGACATGGCTCCTACTCTCATGGACAAGGAACATAGAACAGTACCAGATGCAACATATTTGCCAAAATCTGCATTTATACAGCAGACACTGCATCTACCTTCCTGTTCCTCTCTTACTAACTGGATGTTACAGAAGTTCCAGTGACATAGGACCCTAGCAGAGGCACTGGAGGATCAGAAGCCAAGGCTGGTTGTAAAAATTTGCGTTTTGGGGGAAAAGGGCATAAACTTCTGGCACAGCTAGAGCTACATTACGCAAAGCAGCACCAAGACCCTGGGAATCATAGAAAATCGCTCCTGTTTTGTCAGTGAGAGTGTGTGACCTACTCCTGGCCCATCTTTAAATTTTATGTAAATATTTACAGATTGTTCAAGTCCAAAGTGAAACCTGCTGTGAACTAAACATTTTGTAAATTTAGAAAGGTTGCCCAGAATATCCTTTTTTTATTTTTTGGCTTGGAACAACATTTCATAGCCAAGTAGTTTTCTTTGTCAGTTCAGGGTTTTTCCTTTTCCTTTTCTCCCCCGCCCCCTTTTTTTTCTTTCTTATTAATTTAAAATGTTAGTCTACCTAAACCTGAAACCTAATCTTACCATCAGCATGCTGCTTAGCCTCCCTAAAGCTGGAAGTATCCTTAGAATCACCACTCTGTCCTTTTCAAGGACCATTTCTTTTCTAAAGAATATGGAAATTGAACCTTGCCATACCAGTGGCACTACCTCACAAATCAGGCAGGATTTTTGCCTTTGTTTTTCCTTGAGCTATCTTTTCCAAAATAATAAATCTCCCCAATCTGAAAGCATTTCACGTATGTACTCGTTCATTCTAGTCATTGGAATTACAGCCAAGATGTCTCTCAGTCTTCCCCAGTGACTTCATAATCATCATTTCTCCAGCATATTCCCCTGGTTAACTTCTCTTTTGTTCCTTAGCCTGATAATAAATTGTCCTTTGGTTCTGAGATGGGTCATTTCCTCCCTGACTTTTTTGTTCATCTCCTGAAGGCTGTAGGACACACCGCTGATGCCCCTGAGAACTGGCACTCGGTTGCTAGCTCCCTCTTGTCTTTGTGTCTGCTTTCATCTTCTCCTTCCCCAAGCATTTAAATCCTCCACTGTCCAATCCTCCTATTCTTCTCGTAATTGTTTTCGTTTGTTCCTGTGTCTGCAGCTAGCGTGTCACAAACTCCAGGTTAGTTTCAGAAGAAATCTATTTGAACTTCCAGGTCCTCCAATTCCAGTCTTGCACTGTTCTTCTCTCTCCCCTGTCATTTTCTGCAGATGCTTCAGGAGTTTCCTCAGGACTTTTCATGAGTCTGACCCAGAAGGCTTAGACTAGAAGTTTCCTTAGTATCCCAGTATCCACACATTAGTGGCAGTTTTAATTTCCTTCCCATTCTGTATTAGAACCTTGGGGTTGCAACAAAATGGGCCAGGTGTTCAGAAGTGCCGTTCTTTAGGGATAGATGCCTCATTCATTCCATAAATAAACATCTACTGAACATCTCTTATGTGGCAGGCGTGGTGTTAGGTGATCATAGTGCTCTTGGTGGAAAGCGGTAAGGGGTCACAGATCCAGTTCTGGTCCCTGCCCTAGTGAAGAATGCCATAGAGATGACATTAATTAGGTAGTAACAGATCACCCACTGCATGTTCTGTAAAGGAAAGGTATTCCATTCCAGGGGGGTGTAATGGGGGAATGTGACCAGGCTAGGCAGTTGGGGAAGCCCTTCCTGAGGAATTATGGAATGAGTTGCCTATCCGAGCCCATCTGAAATTTGGAGCTTGTCATTTCTTCCTAGCCTCCTAATCCTATTAATTCACTACTATCTTTGGCCCTTTGGAGTATTGCATAAACCATGATATAACCCTTGGGGCCATTTTGGCAAATAATGATTCCTGTATACAGAGTCCAGAATTGATTTATTTACCTGTGTCTTTAGAACCTGATAAAAACAGAATTAATCGCCAAGAATACTGTTCATTTCCATAGTTGGAAAACAATGCAAGTTAGCGTTTTTATTTTGAACATATTTAGGGTCATTTTGACAACATTTAAATGATTAGAAGTTACACAGACATTCCTCCCAGTTGGCTGGTAAGTGTCTGACCTAGGCAAAGATCTTCAATGAAAATGTGAGCCCAGCTTCTGTATGAACCCCCTGCCTACCCCAAAGCAAGAAGGTTTCTAGCCTCTGCAGCCCAGGAAGGATTATTTGGACCATTCTTAGCACAATTTGGGAGTTTTGACGGTATCTATTTAAAACAAACTACTGTACCGTATGCTAAAACTCTTTTTCTTTGGATGATAGCTAGCCTGTGTTGGGAGCTTCCTATGTGTGTTATTCATATTAACTCATTTAATCCTTATAACAACCCAGAGCTGGGTGTGATCATTAGAAGCTGAGGCACAGATGTCAACCAGCTAACGAGAGGTAGAGCTGGGATTGGAAACTAGGTATCTGATGCTACAGCCTGTTCTCTTAACTGCCATGCTATTCTGCCCCCCGTCCCCCGCTTTTCATTTTTGCTCTCTAGCAGTTCTCAGAAGTAGAAATATAGGCCAACTCACTCTGAAATATTGGATATTTTGTTGATGTCAATCTGAACGATAAAATTGAAAAAATCATGTGTCAGTGAACTTTAATGAATACATCTTTTGTCTTTCGTATGATTCACTTTCTAATAATTTCATTCCTCAGGTCTAAGTGTCCACTGGGGATCAGAGAGCAGAAGTGGTGACATAAAGAAGAACTAGACAACGTGAATCCCATGGCCCTGTCCCCAGGATTTTCCTGTAGTACAAGCTTCTACCTCTTGTTAAGTGAAGACTTTGTTTTTAGCATTTTTTTAAATGAGGGTAGGAAAGGTGAAGGAAAACTATTCCTATATAGGTAAATGATTCTACTGAGGAGGAAGAATTTCATCCAGAACCAATTCCATTAGAGCTCCTAATTAGAAATATTAGCTACTAGTAACAGATAAAAGCAGGTAACCTTTGCTCTCATTCTCCCCAATTTATTTATTATTTATTTTTTAATTTATTATTAGGAAGAGATTATCTTGCCAGATTAGCATGTTGCAACTCTCAACTGGGGATTTGAATGGTTTTAAAGGACTCAGCGAGGCAGTTGGTTTGGCAGTGACCCTGATTACTCAGGTTTGCAGGGTCACTGTTTGGAATGCTGATTCAGCTTTGCCCTGGGCTGGACATCTAAGTTGGTCTTCCTTAGTCAAGAGGCATTATTCTTGGGAGCTACTAGGACATCAAGCACACATTTGAAGCTCAATTTGGAAAATGATCTAGCATATGAATGTACTGTGCTTATTTTTCAGTATTTAGTTCAAATTTTGGAGATGGCTAAATGAGGAGATGCTTAGTGTGTCACTGTTGGAGGTTTTAAGTGATTAAAAAAATCAAGCAGATGAGTGCATAAAGATTTCTATGCAAACAATGATGAGCTTAAATTAAAGCAGCTGATTTCGTGTAAGAATTACTTGCATTGATTTGTAGAATATCTATATGGGTTCAAGATTCCATATTATGCAAATGAATGAGCCCTGAAGAGTCAAACTATGAAAAAAAAAAAAAAGAAATTAACTATAAAGATATTATTACCCTCTCAGCAAGAGGAAAATGTAGACATACTTAGAGTTAACCCTTACTTTTCATATTATCTCCTTAGTAAGATCAGTGTCAGGGATGATGATCCTTTCTGCAATTGTAAAGCTAAGCAAGGTTTGCGATCAGTTCTTCCTTCCACCGGCCTCATTCCATCCTTCTGCAGTCTTTGCTGTGCTGCGTTTGGCCACCAGTGCCCTTAACTAGTCCCCTTGTTCCCTTTCAAAACCAAGCTCAGAAAGAGATTTTATGAAAACAATTTTACTAGGGTGTAAATAACAGCATACCTAGTACACTTCTTTCTGAATCATCAGCATGTTAATAGGAGACAAAGCCAAAGAAGCAAAATTCTATCACTGGGAATGGTAAGATTTCACACATTTGTAATCTGGTTATGGGAGGACATCTCTGAGTGAAGAAAAGGTGTTTATAAAACCAGTCTTGGACAGAGAATATAGATAAGCAGATTAAAGGATAAAAACCACTGTATTATTAAAAATATAAGGAGGTGATGATTTTTAATGTTTTAATACATTTGTCAGTGAACACCACCTTCCTCTTGACAAACACTGGATCTGATCACATAAACCTGTGTAGCAAGATGGTATGTTATTTGACATTTAAACAGAACTACAAGAGAAAGCCAGTTGGTTTATAATTAGGAATTCTTGTCATTCAGTAGCAGTGAACTCAAAGTATGCTGCTGTCCTTAAATGTTGAATTTTAGGAGGAAAAAAAAGCAGTGGACCCCACTCACCTGCCTCCACACCCTATTTTATTATTAAAAATTGAGTTGATAAATTTATTTAAAAATTGGCATGCCCTATGCTGTTAGCATGGTGATTATAACTGAATGTTTGGAGAAGTTGACTGACTAATGAAACAAGGCTTAGTTTAGACCTGTTACCTGTTAAATACCCAGTTGTGGAGTCTGAACTGCCTTCTGAACTACCCACCCACCAAGGCAAAGTCCTCCAGCAACCATGCTATGTTGAGTTGATGGCGCCATCTAGTGCCAGTCTGTGGAACTATCCTGCTGGATTCCTTCCTTCGCTGTGGGTCAGATCACTGAGTAGCTGGGTGGAATACTTC
Organism: Prionailurus bengalensis; assembly: GCF_016509475.1. Taxonomy (NCBI): domain Eukaryota; kingdom Metazoa; phylum Chordata; class Mammalia; order Carnivora; family Felidae; genus Prionailurus; species Prionailurus bengalensis. The sequence goes on along the minus strand of NC_057349.1, from coordinate 80,807,262 downwards.
ACTGTCTAGTGGGGCACCCAATTCCTACCTTTCCTCTGTCTCCCTAGTTTAGTTATGCCTCCATGCCTGCTTTTCTCCCTGACTCCATTTCTTTCTGTTCCTCACTCACTAGTATCCCCTTCTTATAGCCATTTTCCCTTCTTTTTTTCCTCTTCCAACTCTTGATCATTTCTTTTGAAGCAAAAAAAAAAAAAAAAAAAAAAATCAGTGCTCACAACTGATAAACATAAAGATTTTTCTAATGATACATTATGCCAAAGTAAGAGAATGCCATGCATTTCAAAGTGAAATTAATCTTTTAAACCATGTTGAAAGAACCAGAGTGAGACAAGATGAAGACCAAAAGTCTTATTTAGAAGACTGTCCCTTATCTTCCTCTAATTAGATGCTTCCTCAAACACAGTCAGTCAAGAGGGTTTTTTTTTTAAGTTTTAATTGGCTTTGGAACAATTATTATAGTATTATTTTCTCTTTTTAAATTTCAATTGAACATCTCACTCGTATTTTACATTTGAAACTGTTTCATGGAATATCCTGGAATGCTAGCTCACTAGCATGGCATTGTCTCTATGGGAAAATGTGTTCTGAGTTCCAAACAGTTTTCCTGTAGATTTTTGGATCCTGTATTAAAAGAGAGAACAGAGATGAAAGACGCGTAGGACAAACCTGAGATGTAATTACTCTAACATTTGTGGGATCTGAATTAGTATACAGGTTTAAGTCTCCCACATCAAACAATAAATTTTAAATTTCCACTTATGTTAAGCATCTTGATATTGTGGGTTTGAAAGTAAGTCCCCTCTGAAAAACAGGAACTGTGCTTGTCTGTTACCAGTTTTTGTGGTCGATATAGCAACTATTTTGATTTTTCAGAAGGGAGGAAAAGCAGTTAAATCCAGTTAAAATTAAAACCAGTTAAAATTAACTGGCTTGTAAGATTTGAATGCAGCTGTTCCACACATCACAACACTGAGAGTGAGTTGTTTGTTTATTACCGCTATTAATTATTATTGGTTGTTGCCACTACTTTTGGGGCAGTGGCATATAGGTTATTTATATTTTTGGTCTAACCTTAGAAAATAGAACTGCAAGGGTAGGGAGGTTCCTGTTTGCTAATTTGCGTGTACCTTGTTTTGATTTTTGCTGGGTAGGTGTGTGCACCTTATGTATGCAAGAGTAATTTAGCATGTCAGCAGTTTCCTACCAGAGGCGCTTGCTGACTCATGGAGCTCTTGTGGCACTCAGCTGGCCGCACTGTAAACTGCCCACAGCCCTGGTGCTGCCCTTGGAGAGCACCGGGCCTTTGAGCTTCTGGCAGGCTATTTTCAGATCTGTAGTCACTGCTGATCTGGGTTGCCTCCTTCCAGCAGTCCATCACAGCCTTTTGGTTGCAGGGCAATACTGGGCATATTTCTACCTTTGTAGAGACTGCATAAGCACCGTGGCATTTCTGGGAATCCCTCAGGGAAATGGATTTTTACTTCATTTTAATTTTCTGAGAATCTTTAAGGGGAGAAGGGTGAGGGGATGAGAATAGGGGAAAAGGAATATGCTGTTATTTCTTCCTGAGCACCAGAAGGAACTTTCATAAACCTTTAGCGTAGGTTTTCTTGGTGTAACTGAAACCTGACCTACTTCTCCCTCCGTAAGGAGCATGTGCCTTGAGTGGGGAAGTAGGGGAGTGGGTGCCCAGTGGCTAGCCTGACATGGTTTTGTGTGGTGCAAGCCCTTCAGTGATGACAGAGTTTGTTTGTATCCGTTGCATGTTATTAAGGTTATACAAAAAAGAAAAGAGAAAGAAAGAAAGAAAGAAAGAAAGAAAGAAACCTGACCTCAGGTCATTTTAAATCTGACATGTGTTTTCAAAGATGGTTTCACTGTTTGTTTTTGGAGTTCAGTTCTGCTTATTTTCATCGGAAAGTGTGAAATGTTACCTTTTTTGAGGTTTCTAAATAAACTTCCTTTTTTGTAGACATGAGTTGATCAAGTCACCCTAAACTATCCTGAGAAGGATGAATAACGAGATCAGCTGGGGAAGGAAAGCTTTCACATCCTTAAGGAGTGCTCCTCCTTTTTTTTTTTTTTTTTTCAGTCAGTAAGCATTCTGAAGCAGCTCTGACCAGTAATAAAGAAAAAGCCAAGCCACAGCGACTGTGTGTAACATGATGTTGATGGAAGTTCTTGGTTTCCGCTGATACAAATGACTCATCAGTATCAATAGAATTGTGACTTCTAATAATAACGCAGTGCAAGACCTTCACAACATGTGGTTTTAGCCCTAGCTGTTAGTGAAAGGTTGGAAAATATTAGTTTGAGTAGTTTGAGCTTTTTTTTTTTTTTTTTTTTTTCTGGTCTCATGATTTCACCCAAGTATCAAGTTGTTTTTTGTAGGTGAGATGATCACACTATTGTTTTTTCATGTTAGTGTTTTTAGTTTCGTTATGACCAAGTAGCCAAAGTCAGATCATTTCATCGTTTAGAAATCTGTGTAGTAAGCATCTCCTGTCAGGACTGTGTTTTGAGGGAAACGTGGCTGAAAAGCAAATCCTCCCTGAACAGAGAAAGGAAAAAAACGGGTACTGACGACAGTCCACGGAGCTGCTTGCTTCCTACACAGCATCGACTGCGGAGGGCCGTGGTATTGCTGACTAGCCCTATTGCCGTGTGAGTCATTGTTAAAAGATTCCAAGAGGAAGGGTAACAGAAAATGCGAGTCAGAGGAAACAGCAGAGTGGAGAAGGGACAGTTATCGCAGGAGGAAGGGCCTTGCCTCATTTCCATGGTCAAGGAGCTGCCTGGAGACCCTGAGCGTCCCAGGGAGTTTCAGTGTGTGTTTTTGTGTTGCAGCCTCTTGACCTGCGCCTGTACATGTGAACACTCTTGTTTTCCTGTTTAGTTTTGGTTCGTTTGCCTGCAGTTTGGCCAGGCCATTCAGGATCCGTATCTTGGCTCTGTTCCACAGCGGTCTTACCCGAGAGCCTTCCCCTTTTGCATTTTGTAGTGAAGGCAACTGAATTTCTAGAATTTCCAGTTGTTCCCTTCTGAACTTCATCTTTAGGAATGTTCTGTCATTTGTTTCCTAGTTACTCTTGCTACGAGAGCCTTGATCTGGGAAATGAAGGCTTAAGAGGGAAGCACAGAATTAGAATTTTATTAGTTCAAATTTTGGGTCAGTCTTACCTCTTTCATACTTCATTTTAGGCAGATTCGTTTTGGGGGGGTTGTTTTTGTTTTGCTTTTTTGTTTTTTTGTTTTGTCTCCTGCTGTCTTCTCAGCATTTTGGGTTTTTAATACTAATACCTCCCTGTTACTTTTTTTACCCTTGTGCCTTGCTACCCTGTGGAGTTTTCTTTTGGGACTCTTTTTCCTTCTCTCTCGGCAAATGTTTGCATTTCTTTGTCTCTGTGAACACTCACCTCTTCCCACTTTTCTAGATTCCATTTGCTTCTGCCTGCATGCTCACACGCCTTTCTCACGCCATTCTTGGACACACCCAGGCATGCACACACACATACATGATTACATATTTACATGTACACCCACATGTGCAACATGCACCTACCCGATGCTGCTCCCTGACCCTGCTCTCTGGCTCATGGAGTCCCCTACGGTGGCCTGGGTGCTGCTGTTGCCATCCATGGCAGCAGCCTGTTTCTGGGAGGGGATGTTCAGGTGGGAAGGAAATCAGAAGGGGATCCAGAACCGGCTTTCTACCTGCGACTGAGAGCACCTCCTGGGGAGGAGGCTGGACTCTGAGGAACCAAAGAAAACTCCAAAGGAGGCCTGAGCTTCAGAAGCCAGACTGGGGATAGGCCAGGCTCAGGGAAATCAGCAAAGGAAGATGAGAGGTTGAGATGGCTGTGCCACCCAGCCTTAAATTGGAGAATCCTGACGGCGTCAGAAATCCATCTGGATGGGGTGGGGTAGCCAAGAGAATGAGGGGAGGAAGAGGCCCAGAACCCACAGTGTGAAAGAGGACTGGAATCTTTGAATTGCCTTCTGGCCATTAAAATGCTTGTGCAGCCTGAGTAGGTCTGTGGGACTGTGGGAACAGGCAGGAGAGCCTATGGTACACACAGTAAGGAGTAGGTCTCCCCCTGCAGCCTCAGGGCTCTCTCCCACTCCCTGAGGGAAGCCTTCCCTGTTGCCCTGTGGAGTGCAGGGACCACCTTCCTTCCCAGGTGCCCCTTCCCTTCCCTTCCCTTCCCTTCCCTTCCCTTCCCTTCCCTTCCCTTCCCTTCCCTTCCCTTCCCTTCCCTTCCCTCCCCTCCCCTCCCCTCCCCTCCCCTCCCCTCCCCTCCCCTCCCCTCCCCTCCCCTTCCCTTCCCTTCCTCCCAAAGATCTTTTTTTTTTTTGACGTTTATTTATTTTTGACAGACAGAGTGCGAGTGGATGAGGGGCAGAGAAAGAGGGAGACACAGAATCCGAAGCAGGCTCCAGGCTGTCAGCACAGCCTGATGCGGGGCTTAAACTCATGAACTGTGAGATCATGACCTGAGCTGAAGTCAGACGCTTAACTGACCGAGCCACCCAGGTGCCCCTTTTTTCAAAGATTTTATCACCTTCTGACATCCTATATGTGTTGCTTGCTTGCTTATTATCTCTCTCCCTCACTGTGACATAAGCTCAGGGGTTATTGTCTCCTGTGGTCACTGTGGTATTCCCAGTACCTGGCAAAGTGTTTGGCACTCAAGGTGTTCAATACATATATATTTGTTGAATGAATGAATGAATGGACTCGTTGACTCTCCCTCGTTAAAAATCAGCTGTGGCTTCTTGCAGCCTACAGAAGTCTAAACTCCTCGGTAGAACATTTAAAGCTCCTTATAACCTGTTCCCACCCTCCCATTTCAGATCTCTTTTTCACCAATGTTTCTTCTACATTGAACTTCAGTTAAATGCCCCCTTGAACAATTTATGTCTTTATTTTTTACAGTTTCCTAATGTATGAGTTATCTTTGTTGACCCAGGTTTTTAAAAATTTATCCTAAAATTACTTCTTGGACAAATCAGTACTTATTGAGGATTTGCTCTTTGTGGAGAACTCTGTTAGGCACAGGATATGGTGTGTGGGACGCAATACCAGTATAAAATATGTTCCCTGTCTATAGAGAAGTTGTTTTGGAGATGACACATGTAAACACGAAGCATTTGAAGTATAGTGCATGGCGGTATGTGACCAAGGGCCAGAATGAAGAGTCGAGGTAAGTATGGCAGATATTGGGGGAAAAGAGTGAGGATTGGAGGACTGGGAAGCTTTAAAAGGAGGAGTTGGATCTGTATATGTCCCTAAAGTATTTTGGGATTTTCTGGGATTTTTTTTTTTTATTTCTCCAGTTGGTACCTTCACAACTTTATAGATGTCAGGTTCATCAGCTTTATTGTTGATCATTGTCAGCATGATGTCCCTTTCTTGACCATTCTTAAGATGTAATGAATGGACGTATATGAAGGATTCTAAGTACAGACATTCAAAATTCTCATATGGTAGCACAAAAAGTTTAAAATGTGTGAGAAGTCCTTCCTTTTTATTGTTTGAAAAAAAAATGAATAGAGCTCTGTTCACTAAAACATGAACCCAGACCTTTTGAGAAAGGTGTGAGAATAGGATCCCAAGCTTACCTTGTCTCACAGTCACATCAAGGCAACAACTACATTATGCAACTAACTCTGAAAACGACCTGAAGACTGGCGGAATGTATCTTCCTCAACTAACTGTTGACAGGAGGCCACATCAGAAAGAGTAGGAGGAGTAGAAGTGTGGTTAGGAACCAAACTACAAACAGAACACATTTTCCCATAGAGAAGGGAAAACAAGGGGGATCAAACTCCACACTGGCCACCCCTGACCCTGGGGACCCCCGCTGGAAAGATAAATCCCCTAACATCTGGCTTTGAAAACCAGCAGACTTAATTAACTCTGGAAGAACTGGAGTGTGATGGGAAACTAAGTCCCTGCCCTTCAAGAGCCAGCACGTTAAATAACTCAGCCTGAGACACAGTACAGAAATAGCAGTTTGAAAGTGCCAGGGACATACCTGTAGGAGGTTTATTGACTAATCTCAAAATGTGTGCTGGAGGTACAGGGATCTGTAGGAGATTTCTCTGGAAACAAAAGCACTAGCAGGCATCATTTTTCCTGCCCCTTTTCAACCTAGTTGACTAGACTGACTTGCAGGAGCCAATCCGTTCTAACACTGTCCATCGAACCTGTAGCACCATGAGCCCTAGCCCGGCATTCTCCTGCAGACCTGCCCCACTCACCACAGCTGCTTCGTCAAGCATCCCTCCAAGGTGGCTACAGCATCACCACACCTAGTAGGCAGCCTTGGCTGGGACTGACTCCTGCCCTAGGATGGGGAGAGATAACCCCACGCACCAGCAGGTCCATAGTTCCTGCAACCAGGCCTCTTAGCTGGCCACACAGAGAGCAAACCTTGCCTGTAGCTGTGGCAGAGAGTTTAATTGCAGAGTTAGGTTGAGTGCTGGCTTCTCTGACCAAAGAGCCAACAGCAACCACAGCTGAACCTCTCAACAGACAGGGAGAAAACTCTAGTGTATCAAGAGTAGGCAAAGCAAGTCATTGCAGCCAGCTAGTCTGAAAGCAATTGCAGCTCAGCCACAACACGAGGGAACATGCAGCCCACAAAGGGAACACTTTTAGAGCACCTGGTTCTGGTGACGGGGGCAGGAGTTGTGCTACAGGGCACCACAAGACCTTCTACACAAGGCCACTACTTTCAAGACCAGGAGACAGAGCTGACCCACCTAATACATAGAAACAAACAGAGACAAAATTAAGAGACAAAGGAATGTGTCCCAAAGGAAAAAAGTCAAAGTCACAAAAAAAGAGCTAAGTGAAATACAGATAAGCAATGTGCCTCATAAAAAGTTTAAAGTAATCACCATATAGATATTCACTGGACTTGAGAAAAGAGTGGATGAACCCAGAACTTCAACAAAGACATAGAAAATATAGAAAAGAGCCAATTGGAGCTGAAGAATTCAATAACTGAAATGAAAAATTTCTTCAGAGGGACTTAAGAACAGATTAGAGGATGCAGAAGAACAGATCAGTGGTCTGGAAGACAGGGTGGTGGGAAGCAACTAAGATGAACAGCAAAAAGAAAAATAAAAAATGAGAATAGGTTAAGGGAACTCTGTGACATCATCAAGTGCAATAACATTCACATTATAGGGATTCTAGAAGGAGAAGAGAAAGGAAGGGGACAGAAAATTTATTTGAACAAATAATAGCTGAAAACTTCCCTAATCTAGGGAAGGAAACAGACATCTAGGTCCAGGAAGCACAGAGATTCCCTAACGAGATGAATTGAAGGAGGTCCACCTCAAGACACATAATTAAAATGGCAAGAAGTGATGATAAGGAGAGAATCTTAAAAGCAGCAAGAGAAAAGAAAAGTTATATACAAGAGAAACCCTAAAAGGCTCTCAGCTGGTTTTTCCACAGATACTTTGCAGGCCAGAAGGGAGTGGCATTATATTGTCAAAGTGCTGAAAGGAAAAAACCTACAACCAAAAATACTCTACTTGGTAAGGTTATCATTCAGAACTGAAGGAGAGATAGTTTCCCAGACAAAAGCTAAAAGAGTTCATCACCACCACACCAGTCTGACAAGAAATGTTAAAGGGAATTCGTTAAGTGAGGGAAAAAAGGCCATAACTGGAAGTAAGAAACTTATGAAAGGTGAAAGGAAATTATGCATTTGACCGGTGAAAGGAAACATATAGTAAAGGTAGTAGATTAATCACTTATAAAGTCAGTATGGAGATTAAAACATAAAAGTAAAATCAATTTTATCTACAAACATTAGTCAAGGGATACACAAATGAAAAAGATGTAAAATATGACATCATATACATAACCTGGAGGGGGAATAAAAATTTAGTGCTTTTAGAATGCACTTAAATAGTCATCAACATAATATAGACTGCTATACACATAGGATGTTATATATGAACCCAATGGTAACCACGAATCAGAAACCTATAATAGATACACAAAGAATAAAGAAAAGGGAATCCAAGCATAACACTAAAGGAGGCCATCAAACACAAGGAAAGAGCAAGAGAAGAAGAAAGAAACATAGGAAGCCTGGGCGGTTCAGTTGGTTAAGCATCCGACTCTTGATTTCAGCTGAGGTCATGATCTCATGATTGTGAAATCGAGCCCTTTATCAAGCTCCACACTGGGCATGGTGCCTGCTTAAGATTCTCTCTGTTTCTCCCTCTGCCCCTTCCCCCTGCTCACATACACGCTCTCTCTTTCTCTCAAAAAAGAAGAGAAAATAAAGAAACAAAAACAACCAGAAAACAGTGAACAAAATGGCAGTAAATACATACCTATCAGTATTTACTTTAAATGTAAGTGGCCTAAGCACTCCAATCAAAAGACATAGGATAACTGAACAGATAAAAAACAAAACAAAAAAACAAAAAAACAAGACCTAAAGGCAGACTGAAAGTAAAGGAATGGAAACGATATTCCACGCAAATGGAAGAAAAAGAAAAAAGCCAAGGTAGCAGTACAGACAAAAGGACTTTTTTTTTTTCAACGTTTATTTATTTTTGGGACAGAGAGAGACAGAGCATGAACGGGGCAGAGAGCATGAATGGGCAGAGAGAGAGAGGGAGACACAGAATCGGAAACAGGCTCCAGGCTCCGAGCCATCAGCCCAGAGCCTGACGCAGGCTCGAACTCACGGACCGCGAGATCGTGACCTGGCTGAAGTCGGACGCTTAACCGACTGCGCCACCCAGGCGCCCCCAGACAAAAGGACTTTTAAACAAAAACTGTAGCAAGAGACAAAGAAGGGCATTGCATAATGGTAAAGGGATCCATCCAACAAGCAGATATAACAATTGTAAATAACTTATGCACCCGACAAAGAAGCACCTAAATACATAAAGCAGATATTGAAAGACATAAAAGAAAAAATTGACAGTAATACAATAACGGGATTTTAACACCTGAATAAATAGACCATCATCAATGGATAGTTCATTCAGACAGAAAATCAACAAAGAAACAATGGCTTTGAATGACACATTAGATGGACTTAACAGATACATACAGGACATTCTATCCAAAAACAGAATACACATACAAATGCACATGGAACATTCTCCAAGATAGACTACATGTTAGGCACAAAACAAGTCTCAGCAAATTTAAGAAGACTGAAGTCATATCAAGCATCTTTTCTGACCGCAATGGTATAAAACTAGAAATCAATTACAAGAAATAATCTGGAAAAAAAACACAAACAGGGGAGACTAAACGACATGCTACTTAACAACAAATGGATCAATGAAGAAATCAAAGAGGAAATTAAAAAAATACATAGAGACAAATGGAAACACAACATCCAAAATCTTTGGGATGCAGCAAAAGCAGTTCTAAGAGGGAAGTTTGTAGTGATACAGGCCTACTTCAGGAAATAAGAAAAATACCAAATGAGCAATCTAACCTTATAACTGAAGGAACTGGAAAAAGGGTGAACAAAGCCCAAGATTAGTAGAAGGAAGGAAATAATAAAGATCAGAGCAGAAATAAATGAAAAAGAAACTAAAAAAAAATAAATAAGAAAGATAAATGAAACTAAGAGCTGCTTCTGTGAAAAGATAAGCAAAATTGATAAACCCTTAGACTCATCAAGAAAAAGAGAGGACTCAAATAAGTAAAATCAGAAATGAAGGAGGAAAAATAATAACTGACACCACAGAAATATAAAAAATTATGAGAGAATACTCTAAGAAATTATATGCCAACAAATTGGACAACCTGAAAGAAATGGATAAATTCCTGGAAACATGTAATCTTCCAAAACTGAAAAAGGAAGAAATAGAAAATATGAACAGGCCAATTACTAGTAACAAAATTGAACTGGTATTTAAAAAAAAAAAAACAAAAAACAAAAAACTCCCAACAAATGGAAGTCCAGGATCAGATGCCTTCACAGTTGAATTCTACCAAACATTTAAAGAAGAGTTAATGTCTTTTCTTCTCAAACTCTTCCAAATAATAGAAGAGGAAGGAAACCTTCCAGATTGATTCTACAAGGAAAACATCCAGATTACCCTAATGACCAAAACAAAAGACATAACAAAAAAAGCAAAATTACAGGTTAATATCCCTGATGGACATAGATGCAAAAATCCTCAACAAACGTTGACAAATTGAATTCAACTACACACTAAAAGGATCACTCACCATGATCAAGTGGGATTTATTAACGGGATGCAGAGGTGGTTAATTATTCACATACTAGTCAACGTTAACAAGAGGAAGGCTAAAAACCATGTGATCATCTCAGAAGATGCAGAAAAAGCATTTGACTAAATTCACCATCCATTTATGATTAAAAAAAAAAACCTTAATAAAATCGGCTTAGAGGGAGCATACTTCAACAGAGTAAAGGTGATACATGAAAAATCTACAGCTAACAGCATATTTCATGGAGAAAAACTGAAAGTTTTTCCTCTAAGATCAAGACCAAGACAACGATGTCTATTCTCATGACTTTTATTCAACATAGTACTGTAAGTCCTAGCTGCAACAGTCAGACAAAAGAAGAAGAAATAAAAGGTATTCAGATTGGTAAGGAAGAAGTAAAACTGTCATTATTTGCAAATGCTATGACACTATATATAGAAAATACTAGACTCCACCAAAAAATACACTATTAGATAGAATAAATGAGTTCAGTAAGTTGCAGGTACAGAAATGTACAGAAAGGTGTTGTGTTTGTACACAATGATAATAAGGTAGGAGAAAGGGAAATTAAGAAAACTATCCATAACAGTTGCACCAAAAAGAGTAAAATACTTAGGAATAAATTTAATCAAGGAGGTAAAAGACCTATATTCTGAAAACTATACGATATTGGTGAAGGAACTCGAAGACAATATTTCAGCTGTGAAATAGCTGAAGGGCAGTTAAGAGGTACAAGCTTCCGATTATAAAATAAATAAGTCATGGAGATGAAAAGTACAACATAGAGAATGAAGTCAATAATACTGTAGCAATGTTCTTCTGTGACAGATAGGGACTGCACTCATCATGGTGATGATTGAGTACACCTGAAACTAATATAATGTATGTCAATTATATCTAAATTTAAAAAAATGAAGAGTGAAAAAATAAGTTCAAAGAAGTTGATGCTATTTGTGGCACACGTATATGGTACTGGTCCAGCATATGTAAAGAACACATATGAATCAATAAGAAAAACCCAGATAACCCAATTAAAAAAAAATACTGTACATTTATATGCTTAAGCATTTGGCAAAAGAAACCCAGATGGTTAGTTTAATAATTGAACACATGCAAATTAAAATCATAATAACATACCACACACATTCTTTGGATTGGCAGAAGTTTAAAAATCTGACAATACTGTATGTCGACAAGGCTATGGATGAATGGAAGTTCTTGTATATAGCTGGTAGGAGTATAACTTGATACAATTACATTGGAAAACAGTTTTTTACCCAACCCGCTCAGCCTGCTAATAACTTATAACCTAGCAGTCTTGGTACTAGGTATATATCTAGGAAAAATGCTTAATCATGCGCTTTAAGAAACACAAGACAAGAATATTAAAAGAAGCGTTGTTTATAAAAGCAAAACTGGAAACAACCCAAATGCCCATCAACATCAGATTGAATCAATACATTTCACTATGTTTATGCACTGGGATACTATTTGGCAGTGAGAAATGAGCTAATAACACCACATAGAGGAGAGGATGTACAGAGGCTTTTCTTGATGGCTCAAGTCAAGAATTCTGCCTGGGTTCAAAAGCAGGTTTGGACACTTAAGATTTTGTGATCTTGGGAAAGATCTTAACCCCAGCCTCCTTTTCTTCACATTGAGGAAAATGATAGTGTCTATCTGATAGGGTTGTTAGGATTAAATGAGTTAATATTTGTGACATGCTCAGGAGAATGATTGGCATGTCATAAGTTCTCTATGTTTGTTAAACAAATAAAAAATGCATCAATGTGGATGAGTTTTACAAATGTAACATTGAATAAAATAAGCAAGTCACGGAAGAATATATACAGTATGATTCGATTTTTGTAAAGTTCAAAAGCATGTAAAGCTAAATACATCATTTAAGGATGCATTTATAGAAGATAAAACTATGAAGAAAATTAAGGGAATGATTGTCACCAAAAAAATCAATATAGCCCTCCAGAGGTGATGGAGTGGGACATGATGGGGAAGGGCTCATTAGGGGCTTCCAAGAGCCTGGAAATGTTTTAGTTTCCAAAATGAATAGTGGACCCAAGGATGTTCTTTTTTATAATTGGTATTTTTAACTGTGTGGTTTTTTTGCATATGTGTATATGTATGACATATTAGTTAATTGTTAAAAGAATTTTGTGAGTTATTAATTTCTTTTTTTTTTTAATTTCCATCCAAATTAGTTAGCATATAGTGCAACAATGATTTCAGGAGTAGATTCCTTAAAGCCCCTTACCCATTTAGCCCATCCCCCCTCCCACAACCCCTCCAGCAACCCTCTGTTTGTTCTCCATATTTATGAGTCTCTTCTGTTTTGTCCCCCCTCCCTGTTTTTATATTATTTTTGCTTCCCTTCCCTTGTGTTCATCTGTTCTGTGCCTTAAAGTCTTCATATTGAGTGAAGTCATATGATATTTGTCTTTCTCTGACTGACTAATTTCGCTTACCATAATACCCTCTAGTTCCATCCACATTGTTGCAGATGGCAAGATTTCATTCTTTTTGACTGCTAATACTCCATTGTATATATATACACCACATCTTTATCCATTCATCCATCAATGGACATTTGGGCTCTTTCCATACTTGGCTATTGTTGATAGTGCTGTGAGTTGTTATTTTCTGAAAATATTTCTTATTTGGTCTGTTATTTTAAAATTACCTCAGAGAATGCAAAGGCCAAAGCAACATAATGACATTTAACAGGAATAAATGCAAATTCCTACATTTGGGTTAAAAAGAATAAGTTGTTCAAGTACAGAATTTGTACACCTGCTTGGTACCAGCTTCTCCACAAGATTGCAAGCCACCAGTGCAGTATGGTTCTTTGGTTCCTAATGGAAGATGACATCACCTTGGAACCACATTAAGAGAGCTGTCCTATTTATTTTTATTTTTTTAATGTTTTATTCATTTTTGAGAGAGAGAGAGGAAGAGAGAGGGCAAGCGTGACAGGTTGGAGGGGGAGACACAGAATCCAAAGCAGGCTCCAGGCTCTGAGCTTCAGCACAGAGCCTGATGCAGGGCTCAGACTCACGGACCTCAAGATCATGACCTGAGCCAAAGCTGGATGCTCAACTGATGGAGTCACCCAGGTGCCCTGAGAGCCGTCCTATTTAGATTGGGCAATCCGGTGGTCCTGCTCAACTGTTCTTAGGTCTGGTTGTCCCATGGAATACTATGCCTGGTCCCAAGGGACTATTTTGAGAAAGATGTTGACCACAGCGGGAGGGTCCTCTGTGATCAAGATGTTTACGGATTCAGAAAGTGTTCAGTTCTAACAGTGGCCGAGGAAGTGGGGATGTTTAACATGGAAAAGAGATGTAGGGAGAGAACGGATGTCTTTCATCATTAGGAGAGGAAGCAGATTTCTTTGCTGCTCTCTGCACAAGTCTGATTCCTGAAGTTAGTTTCTAGTTACCAGAGACGCCCAAGCAGCAGAGTCTTGGGGGACCTTCTGTAGGCTTCACTAGAGCCTGGCTACCTGACACGTGGTTTCTGGACCAGCAGCATCAGCATTACTTGGAGCTTGTTAGAATGCAGAGTCTTACACCCACCCCGTGCCTACTAAATCACAATCTGTGTCACATACACATTAAAGTATAAGAGGCACTGAGCTAAATGTTGGTAAGACCTCTCTTCATAATTCTTAAGATTCAGTGATTTTATTTAGTAAATTGCCTGCTCAACTAAAAAGTACCAGTTTATATGTCACATTATTAATTTAAATGCCTGATTGTAATTAATAATAACTGTACTGTATGTTTGAACGTTGTGAAGAGAGTAGATCCTAAAACTTCTCATCACAAGAAACACTAAATTTGTAACTGTGTGGTGACAGATATTAACTAAACTTGTTGTAATCATTTCACAATATATACAAATATCAAACCACTATGTTATATACCTGAAACTAATGTTATAAGTTGATTATATCTTAATTTTTAAATGTTTAAAAAGTAAAATGCCTAAGTATTTGTATGTGTATAAACTCAAACAAGTATCTGTTGCTGAATTAGTTTGAAGTAGATTTGTCCATTTTTCTACTAAAGAGAGAGTTATGTTGCTTATGTTTTAGGGCAGCTTATAACAATGAACTGTTTTTTTCTTTTTAATATATAGGACTAGATTCTTGCTTTAAAATTCTGTTGATTTCTTCAAGTTTTTTTCCCCCCTATATTTATTAAGATTTCCACTAGGTTAAGGTTCTGAATACCTGTTAAGAATACTCAAGGGGGCGCCTGTGTGGCTCAGTCGTTAAGCATCTGACTCTTGATTTCAGCTCAGGTCATGATCTCACGGTTGTGAGATCGAGGTCTACCTTGGGCTCAGTGCTGAGCATGGAGCCTGCTTGAGATTCTCTCTCTCCATCTCTCTCTGCCCCTTCCCCTCGTACATGCTCGCTCACTTGCTCTCTCAAAATAAATAAATAAATAAAAGAATATCAAAAGAGACATTTAAATAATAAAACTATCTTATAATTCTTTGATTTTATACTTAGCCTACTTTTTGCTTGTATTGTATTCCATATTTTGACCTTATGGGAACCTCTAAAGTCTGAATATTTTATAGTTATTCTCCACGATGCCTCTTGTCTTCAAGAATCTAGATCTGAGATCAGGCAAGTAAAATACTTTTACCTTTTTAAAAAATACTTATTTATTTTTGAGAGAGATAGAGTGCAAGCATGAGTGGGGAAGAGCAGAGAGAGAGGAAGAATGAGAGAATCCCAAGAAGGCTCCACACTGTTAGTGCAAGGCCTGACATGGGGCTTGAACTCACGAACCATGAGATCATGGCCTGAGCCAAGATCAAGAGTCAGATGCTTAACTGAGCCACTCAGGCACCCCTGCTTTTACCTTTTTTTATTTCAAACGACCATGACTAACTTAAGCTTATCTCTTTTTTCCTTAAATATGTTTCTACTTACCCTTTTAACTGCTACAGTTCAGGTGGAATCCATGATTCATTTCATCTTTTCCCCTTAATGTAATTAGTCACTTATTCTTTTGATGTCCATAGTGAAATGAATACTTAACATGATAGTTACAAAATTCCAAAATAAAGAGGTTCATAAATGACTTACAATCAGATATAAAGTATGCCACAGTGTATGGCAAAAATGAATGGAAAAACATGATCTCATGAATCATAAATGTTCTTTAAGGCCCTGTAACCAAGAGTTATTTGGTTTAAGCACATATTTCCCTATCTATTTTCTTTTGGCATATAGGAAAAGGAAACTGTGATAGTTGGATTAGGTAATATTTGGTGTATATATGTTATCTAGATAATATATGACAAATGGCTTTACAAAATGATAAAGCACTATAGACATTTTTAAACATTTTTTTAACATTTTTATTTATTTTTGAGAGACAGAGATAGACAGATAGAGAGTGAGCAGGGGAGGGGGACAGACAGAGAGGGGGACACAGAATCCAAAGCAGGCTCCAGGCTCTGAGCTGTCAGCACAGAGCTGATATAGGGCTTGAACTCAAAAACTGTGAGATCATGACCTGAACCGAAGCCTGATGCTTAACTGACTGAGCCACCCAGGCGCCCCATGCACTATAGACATTTTAATAACTTTTGTGCATTACAGTTATGTTTTAATTTTTGTTCACCTGGGTTTCCCCTCATTTTATAGGACTGGCTGTTGAAATAAATCTAAATTCCACCTTGGTGAGATTCTTCAAGCTTTGATTTCTTAATCCACAAATAAATGTGAACAAATGTCACCATACTGTACCATATTTGTAACTGGCTGTGAGGTGGAAGGCTGGACTTTTTTCTCCCAGCTTGCTTGCTTGTCTGTTTTGTTCATTTATTCATTCACTGTGAATATATACTGAGCTCTTCCTCTGTGCAAAGCTCTGGGCTGAGTGCTATGAATAAGACAGTCCCAGTGTCCAAAATTCTTTTAATTTATAAATTTATTTTTAATCATCATAGCACCTTACTGAATTTAATATGGATTGATGTTGAACTTAATAGCTTAAAATACAATTGTTTAAAGTATATTCTTCAATTTTTAAATCTTTTTCTTTTTCAACATTTATTTATTTTTGGGACAGAGAGAGACAGAGCATGAACGGGGGAGGGGCAGAGAGAGAGGGAGACACAGAATCGGAAACAGGCTCCAGGCTCCGAACCATCAGCCCAGAGCCTGACGCGGGGCTTGAACTCACGGACTGCGAGATCGTGACCTGGCTGAAGTCGGACGCTTAACCGACTGCGCCACCCAGGCGCCCCTATATTCTTCAATTTTTAAGAGCAAGGTTTAGGAAGAGTATTACATATCTCTATAGGGTTTACCTAATCTTAGGTTTTCTCAGAATGGTTCAAAATCGTATATTCTAGTCTAGACTCCAGCCCGTGCTGTCCAATATGGCAGTCACTAGTTACATGTGGCTTTTGAATTTGAAATGTGGCTAGTCCAAATTAACGTTGTGTTCTAATAATTTCTTACATTGGTTGCATGTTGAAATTATAGTATTTTGTATATATAATGTTAAGTAAAAATACTATTAATTTTCTGTGTTTATTTTTACTTTTTTTTTAAAAAAATGTGGCTCCTAGAACATTTTTAATTACACATGTGGCTCACATTATATTTCTATTTGATATTGCTGGTCTAGACGTTAAAGTGTGGAGTGACTGAGAGCTCTCAGAGAAAAAAAAAGATCAGAGCTTAGCAGAGAGTTTTAGAGATGAGAGACCACTGACAGAATCCACTTACTCTAAGAAGAAATCCCAGTCTGCACCTTTGCCCTACTTTCAGAGATGCCTGCTTTCCTGAATCCACAAAAAAGCATTGGTATAGCAAGCATGTATTTAATATCTACAATGTACAGACCATTGAGAGGGATTAAAATAAATATCACACAGGTCTCTGCCTTTAGCAAAAAAATATAGCCTACTGAGGAGCCAAGATATGAACCTGTAACTTGTTAAATCATGCTTTGAGAAGTAAATAGCTATTCAATGCTCCTATCTAAGAACTGTCACAAATGGATGGGAGAGGCACTAAATGGAAAAAGAAAGAAAAGTCACTGTGGCCTGGAGGGATGTCCTACAGGAGGAGTGATTCAACCAGGAGAGGTTTAACTGAAGAGTGGGTAGGATCCCAATGGCAGAGGGAATGGGGGCATAGCCAGTTAGGAAGAGGGGTTAGAGTGGGAGCAAGAGGGAAGGATAGGAAAGCATTAGACAGTTGAGAGGTCAGTGAGAAGGAGAGGTAAATCAGAGGATTTAGGAGTATAAGGTGTCTGTCTAAGTAGAATAATTGTTGCATATCTTTAATTGTTAGGAAGTTCTTCAAATAGGAAAATTGGTAATACTATATTGTCAGTTACATTTATACTGACATTTGTATACAACCTTATAACTTAAAAAAATTCATGGATAAGAATAATATCATTTACTATTCAGGCAACAATAATAAACATTTATATATCTTTTTTGCTAAAAATGCACTGTTATGTCATTTGACATTTGCGGATCACTCCATTTTGTAGAAGTGAAAGCCAGAAGAAGCGAGATTGCATAATTAATAGTAAAATCTTAAATTCGAATCTAGCTTTTTAGCTCCATTTTACTATGTTGAGCTACTCTCATTTTCACACCTTTAGATCTATTTCTTGAGAGAAGCTAGTTTTGTCTTATTTAACTTAACTTTCAATTATAAATTGGGAAAAGTGCAACTACCGCACACATTCATTATACTGATGAATTTCAGAGTGAATATTGATGGAACTGAGCCCGCAGATGAAGACACAGAACATTACCGATTACCCCAGAAATCTCTCATGCTGCCTTTTACTGACTACCCCACCTGTGGTGACCACTACCCTGACTTTTTTTTAAATTTTTTTTTCAACGTTTTTATTTATTTTTGGGACAGAGAGAGACAGAGCATGAGCGGGGGAGGGGCAGAGAGAGAGGGAGACACAGAATCGGAAACAGGCTCCAGGCTCCGAGCCATCAGCCCAGAGCCTGACGCGGGGCTCGAACTCACGGACCGTGAGATCGTGACCTGGCTGAAGTCGGACGCCTAACCGACTGCGCCACCCAGGCGCCCCTATCCTGACTTTTTAAAAGCATGGATTTGCCTGCCTGCCTTTGAACTTTGTATAAATGAAATCATATGGTATATACTATTTTGTGTCTGGCTTCTTTCATTCAATAATAGGTTTGTGAAATGTTAATGTTGCTGCATATAATGGTCAATTTTTGATTCTCAGTGTTATATAATACTCTACTGTGTGAATGTACCACTGTTTATTCATTGTGTGGCTCTCAGTTTTTCACCATTATGAATAGCACTGCCCTTGAACATTCCAGAACATATCTTTGGATGAACACCCATGTGCACTTCTGTTGGGACGTGTATGTAGGAGTAGAATTAATGAAAGCAGCCTAATTATTAAATTTTCTTGTACATGCAGCACAGATTTGGCTTTGTGATACTCTTGAAGAAAGCAAAAATTTCACTTTTGATACCTCAAATACTATATGAACATAAACATGAAGGCAGCCATTACAAAAGGATCCAAGGTGGAGGAATTTTACTGCCTTAACATTTTTGGAAGGGTGAATGAAGAGGAGATAGCAAACTTTTTCATCTAGATATAATTTGAAAAGGTTAAGATACTGAAATACTGAATTTGTATCAGTCAGGTTTCTCTTATGGTTTTTCTCCGAGAGATGTTCTAGCAGATGACAGTAGAAAATAAGATGAGATTATTAGCGGGCCACTGTCATACTAGGATACAATAAGGGAGGAGTAACTGGTGGTGTATTTATTGGGGGATGAGGAAAGGAAGATGGGGGTAAATGATAGGAAATTATCTCCCAAAATCTATAATGAAAGTTCTCAACATTTTACTGAGCTTTCCTCCACCCCTCTTTCTTTTGTTTAGGGTAATCTGCTGGCAGTAGATCTGCTGGCAAACTGTCAATTTGCATTCTTGCAAAGAAGGCAATTGTAGCTTTGCTGACCTGTTTTTAGGAATAAATGTTAAGGCAGACATTTATCCAGAAGCATCCTGTGTGAAGGAAGTATATAGTTCTAGGATTTGTCAACACAGAAGACTTCAGTGTCAACCTCTGCAGCTTATTAAAATTGATGATTATTTAAAGATGTGTATTTTATATTTCGACTTAGAAGAGTTGCTGAATTTCAGCAGACTGGACAGAGGGAGAAATGCTCTGTTTCTTTCTGTGCTCTGACTCAGGATGGCCCTAGGCAAGTTACATGGGAAAGGAAAGCATGTGGGTAAATACTCTGATAGTTTCTTTGGCCCCAGTGGACAAAGAATGTTGTTGCTATTATTAATAGCATATTAAACTTACTTTAGAGTAGAGAATATGACATCAACTTAAGACATAGCTCTTACAGACTAAAAGTTTTGTACATGTATTGCTATGGTGGACAACCTTGTTATTATGTAAAGCCCCTCCTTGTTATTGTGATGCCAGATGAAGTGTGAATACTCCCACTTTCTAGTACTGGGTGTATTTTGGATTATGGGTATATGTTTAAAAGTGACACTTTTGTTTAATACCCGTTGATTTCTTTAGGATTTATCAGTTGTGGGTCAGAATTTGAGCTTATTCAAGTTTTCTTCTCACTTTCCAAATTAAATATAAAATGAGAGCATGGGGGGGAATCAAATTATTTTCAAGTCATGTTTGGAGAGCAGGTGTGTTCTCTCATGATTTACAATGCAGGTGCATTTTAATTTAACTGCTTAAAATGGCGATTAAAATGATTCAAGTGGAACAAAGCAAAGTTTTAAAAATGACTTGTAAACTGTTGCTCTTATTTTTTTTTTTTCCCTGTTTTCTCTCCACTTGACTTAAATATGATTTCTGAAGCAGGCTTCTCAAAGAACACTGCTCCAAACAATGAATTGTATTCTTTGAATAAAATTCAGCCCTTCATTTGTAAGACAATACAGTGTCACAGGGCTATAGATCCTCTTTGTCTAACCCCATTCTAAGACGGGGAACAGTCCCTCTTGCTTTTGGACCCAGTGAAATATTTCCATTTGTCATTGAACACTAGGGAGGGGAGAATTCCAGCCCCCACAGTACCCCCAGGGGACCTTGACCCTCTACCAGGGGATTTGCTGTCTCAGCCTTTGAAGTGCCCCAAATATTTGATGTTAAGATTGTGCGCTTGTGTAGCCGGTTATCAGGGTTGTGTGGGTGTGTCGAGAGGAGTCTCCCCTTAGCTCAGCTTCAGGTCTTGGTGACAGAATCTAAATAACACAGGTTACTCATCACAAGTTGAAGATTTTCCCCGTCACATTGATGCTTCTGATATAATTTTATACGTTGGCTGATTATGTGTGCGCACTTTGTGGCCGCCAGGATGCAGCTGGAAAGTGTGTGGGGGTGTCTGCTTCCTCTGAGGGTGCTCCAGGTGGTCAAGTGGGGGCGGCCGTGATAAAGGTACAGCACCCACTTCCGTCAGCTTGTCTTATGAGTGCCGTCACCCGCTGCCTGAACGCGAGTCGCACTTCAACCCAATTCTCTCCTTGGGACTTCATCTTTCGCTGCTTCTCATTTGCCTGTTGAAGGTTTATGACTAAGGTTGTGGTTAAAAATTCCCTTTTTAGGTATGAATAATCTTTCAAATTACTTAGTGTTGCTCTTTCTTTCCTTCTTTCTTTCTTTCTTTCTTTCTTTCTTCTTTTGCCATGGACTTTCTGGATTTTGTAAAAATGAGTCCTAAGAAAAAAATCTCAATATCATGTAAGAGAGAAAGGTTAAGTGGATAATGTATTCCCTCATTAGAGCAAAAATAAAATCAGTTCATGTTCTTGGCAGATTGAGTATGTTAAAATGCATTTTATGATGGAAGCACTGCCAGTTATTTAGAGCAGATATGGAAAAGTCCATTTCAGAATATTGTCCTAGAATCGCTAGACTTGGAAGGTGTTCATTGATTTGGCCCGCCATTCACCTATGTGTCTTTTTAATGTCTGTATAGCACTGCCTTGCAGCTGGGAGAAACGTGAGCTGCCCTTGGGAGGTGTATAGTCTCACTGGAAGGGAACAAGCATTTATTAATATACCCGATGAGGTGGTAGGAGCTTTCCATGATTTTATTCAATTTTTCAGAAAACCTTATGAATGAGGTTATATTATAACTTTTTCAGAGAAAGAAGCTGAGCCTCAGAGACGTTAAGCACTGATTTAGGGAAAACCATAGTAAGGGATCAGGCCTCTGGCACCAATACCAATATTGTCTCCAGAGGCTGGGCTGCCCCTTATACTTGGTAATTTAGAGAACAGCGTGATTTAGGGACATCCAGTAAGTATTGTAGAATCCAGAGGCAGGAGTGAGGGGTGTAGCTGGGGTAATCAGAGAAAACCCACTGGCTGGGTGGGAGTTGGACCTGAGCCTTGACAATAGGTATAATTTGTATAGAATAGCAAGGAGGAGAAAGGGTCATCCACACAGTACAAGCCGGATGAGGGCAGGGGTGATAATAAAGTGAGAATGGGCACATACTGTGGAGGCCAGTCTGGCTCGGAGCCATCCAAATTTGACAGTAAATGAGCACTTTCTATGCTAGGCACTATTCCACATTTTTCACATCTTTAAAAAAAATTTTTTTAACGGTTATTCATTTTTTGAGAGAGAGAGACAGAGCGTGAGTGGGGGACGGGCAGAGAGAGAGGGAGACACAGAATCCGAAGCAAGCTCCAGGCTCTAAACTGACGGCACAGAGCCTGAAGCGGGGCTCGAATTCACAAAACGTGAGCTCATGACCTGAGCTGAAGTTGGACGCTTAACCGACTGAGCCACCCAGGTGCCCCCATGTTCTTCACATCTTTTAATTAATCCTGTCTTCACAGTTATCCTCTAAGGGAGATATTATTATCAACTCTGTTTTTTGGGATGAAGAGACTGAGGCACCATTAAGTTTGAAGCCCAGCCACCATTCCCCAGAGCCCAAGCTCTTGGTGACTCTGCTGTACTTACCCCTCATTACTAGAGAGGCAGGTGATTTTATGGGGTGATGGTAAGGATTCTTGAATTGCTGGGGACAATGATGGTAGGGTCAAAATGTGGCATCATCTTGGCCAAATTGGAAAGAGGAGACGCAGTTATTCTGAGCTGAATAGGGTCTGGTCAGGTAGCAAGAGACAGAGGTGAGATATAAAGAATGAACAGGACTTGGATGATTGGAATTGAAGAAAGGAGACTCTAAGATTTAGAGCCTGGGTGGCTGGGAAGACAATTCTCCTGTTGAAGAAATGAATGAGGTCAAGAGAGAAGCTTTTTTTTGTCCAGGGCAATAGCAAAGGTGGAAGAAATGTTGAATGGGTTAAATATGCAGCCAAGGCCCCACATGCGAGAAAAATGGTTTGATACAGAGCTGAAAATAAGGGAGAGTAGTCAAAGGCAAAGGATAGGAGAGAACTGATGCCCTGGAGATAGATGATTTCTCAAAGGGAGAGAAACCCAAGGCCTCTAAAAGGGCTCTTGTCAAGCAGAGGAAGGAGGAGGAGGAGCAGGGAACCATGAAGGAAACAGGAGAAGCAGCTAGCCAGGGGAGAGAAGTTAATTAAAAGAGAAAATAAAAAGCTGTTAACAGTGTCAGATGCTGCAAAGAGGTCAAGAGCCACAAAGAGTGAAAAGGGGGTGTAAAATCTGACAAAGGAGAAGACCATTAGTACCCTGTACAGTGGGCTTGGTGCAATGGGAAGGTGAAATCCAGTTGGACTCAAGACTTTGGTGTTGCTGAGTTCCTCCTCAAAGGACTTTTCCTAAGCACTAACCTTCCAGGTAGCTCAGTGCCAAGCAGAGTAGGAGCTTGGTAAATACCACCTTGTTGCCTGATGCTGGATTTTGTTATGCTAATCTGTGTGATCTATTGTGCTGTGTCTTTAGTGCATTCATTCATGTAGCTGTTTCTGACTGTGGAGGTGTTCAGTTGGTCACCATCTACTGAAGACATCATTTGGGGGTCAAGGTGATGAGCCCTTAAAGGAGAGCAGGTGAAACAGGAGACCCTCAGCTTGGAATCATGCTTTAGAAGTTCACCCAGCCCCCTACCACATGCTGCACCCCTCAGTGTGGTGGGTTAATTTATTTCTAAGGCTCTTTTGAGTGCACTGATGGTTACAGGTAATCCAAATGGTGTTATAGCACTGCCACACACACATGACTTCTTTTTGTTTTAGAGCTCCTTTGTCTTTTAAGTCCAACTGATAGGAAAATAACCTAAGTTGCTTTTTTTTTCCCCTGACTTCTCAGAAATCCTCAAAATACCAAAATGTGTTATAGATTTTCCAGTGCCTGCTCACCCTTTGGTGAGAAACCAGGATTCCCTTGTCTCAGCACCACAGCTGTGAATTGTAGAGCACTTGATCTGCCACAGTGGCACTCATGGTTATTTACATGTAAGCTGCCAGATGTGGATGGAAGTGCACTTCACTTCAACATTGGTTTAAAATTTTTAGAGAGGAGAGAAGAAATTTGCATTTACAAATGATCGTATTTTTTATTTTAGCTAGAAGCCTGTTTGGTGCTTTATTGTTCTAGCCAGTTTTTCTTGGGAACTAAAACATGGTGTGTTCTGATTTTTTTAAAAAAATGTGTCTGTCAGGAACACTTACAAGACATGGTTCCTAGCTGATGGTAAACTCTTTTCTCCCCACCCCCCCCCCCCCACCACCACTGTCATAGAGTACTAGTAAGTGAAACTTCAAACAGAGTCAGCTCAGGAAAGTCAGACCCCCACCTCTACCCCCTCGGGCCCCTGGCTTCTCTTTCTTATTGCCTGTCTTCTCTCATCTTTAGCATCTTGACTCAGAAGTATGAGAGGGGAGAAAAATGAAAGTCAAATTCACATTGTTTTTTATCTACAGCTTTGGCAAAGGTCAAAGTGTCTTTGGTTGAACTTGTGTCAGTTGGTTTCTCAAGTTGTCTGGGGTTTTGTTTATTCTCCAGTTTCTTAGTCTTCATTTGTAAATATAATCTAGCAAGAGAACCAGCTGGATCTGTTAGGAATCTGTTCTGATTACCAGAAGGTTTTCTCCTCATCTCTTTAGTATCGTTTTATAAGAGTGTGAATGTATTAACATAGTCCAAAAATGTTTAATAAAATTTAATCTTTCATTATTACAGTTACCTGAATATATCATTATGTTTTATCATCCTGAACATCAGCTTTCATTGTTTAAAATTGTGCTCTTCTGTTTTTTTTAGAATCATGGGCTGATGATTTTATAAAATACAATGAAAGTGAATTATTAGAGGGGAACCTGGGTGGTTCAGTTGGTTTTGCGTCCGACTTTGGCTCAGGTCATGATCTCACGGTTCATGAGTTCAAGCTCTGAACTCACGGTTGGGCTCTGTGCTGACAGCTTCAGATTCTATGTCTCCCTCTCTCCTCCCACCCCCCATCACATTTTGTCTCTCCCTCTCTCAAAAATAAATAAACATTAAACATTTTTTTAAGTCAATGAATAGAAAAATGGAATTAAAAAGATAAAAATGGTAGCCTGATTAATTTTTTTAAATTATCAGAGTCAATAGACATAAAATCACTCTGGCAAACGGCTGTAGAAGTCTCTATGTATCAACTCCCAGTTTTGTGTGCTGGGACTGGGGCTGGTGTGCAGGTTCCACTCTGAGTTGCACTGTCTTGGAGAGAATATAGACCATTTCAGGAGGCTGAAGATGAGTCTGTTAACTTCAGTACACCCCCTCAAAGTAGGTTTTTGGGGAACTGTCACCTTCATATTTCTTGCATATATGTTTATCACTCAGAAAAGCCAGGTACAGAAGAAAATCTTGTTTATTTAGACTTTTTCTACTCTTAAACATATCACAGGGCAATACATGATTGTTATGATATTTCAAACAATATAAAGGTGAAAGTTCAATGTCTTTTTCCAAATTTCTCAGATTGTTTCTTCTTATCTCTTATTGTTTCTTTTCTTATTCTTCCTATCTTTATCTTTTCTGTAATATATATAGAAATATACATACATACATATATAAGGTATTTTGTCTCCTATAAAAATGAAATTATAAACAGTTGTCTGCAGCTTATTTTTTTACTTTATATTTTTTTACATTTTTCCTTATCAACAAATATAAATCTAATACCTTTTTTTGGATGTAAATCTAATGCCTTGTATGGTTATAGTTGTACCATAGTTTATTCAATTATCCCTCAGTTGATGGACATCCGGGAACATTCTGGGTTTTTGTCATTCTTAACAACGCTGCAGTTAAAATTTATGTACATATATTCTTACGTATCCACTTTGGTGTTTGAGAGACAGATTCCTAAAAGCTGAGTCAAGGATAATGCCAGGTGACATTCCAAAAAGGTTGCATCAATATAGATTCCCACCAGCGAAAAATAAAGTACCTGGTTGCCTCACTGCAGCTAAGTATTAGGAATCTTTTAAAATTTTCCAACTCTGTTGGATGAAAAGAGAGCCCTAGTTGTTTTAGTTTGAAACCCTGATTACCAGAGAGATTGCAACTCTTTTCAGATGTTTAAGGACCTGCTGGATCTTTCCATTTAATTTTGAGGGAACAAACCACAGTAGATTTAATTTGTTTTGTTTGGTCTTTTAAGTACCAGCTTTTCCGTATATGGTGTACTCAATGATTTGGGTTTATGTTTGTTTTAGTGGGATAGAGAAGATAGGAAGATGACAAGGCTGTAGTGTTGAGTTTTGTTTTCTTAAGATGGCTTAGTTCTCATTTTCTTTCTCTAACATTTTTTTCTTCAAGATCAACTTACAGGAAATCCGTCTGTATTTGCGTGTAATGTAAAAAGAGCCCAGGGTGGGGCATCTTTATGGCTTGGCATACTGTACATCATTATTCAAGACTGCCCAAGAAATGTGTGTTCATATATGTACAAGTTTTTTTATTGAAGTAAATTCACATAACATAAAAATTAATCCCCTTAAAGTATATACTTTAGTGTGCAAGCATCACCTCTGTTTAGTTGCAAAACATTTTCATCAACCCAAAGGAAACCCTGTATGCATTAAGGAGTCCCTATTCCCCCTCATTCCTCATGCCCTGGAAATGACTAATCTTGCTTTTTACTCCTATGGATTTACCTTTTCTGAATATTTCATGTAAGTGGAATCATGTGTAACTTTTTGTGCCTGGCGTCTTTCTTTTCTTTTTTTTTTTTAACATTTATTTGTTTTTGAGACAGAGAGAGAGACAGAGTGCAAGCTGGGGAGGGGCAGAGAGAGAGAGGGAGACACAGAATCCGAAGCAGGCTCCAGGCTCTGAACTGTCAGCACAGAGCCCCACGCGGGGCTTGAACTCATGAACCATGAGATACGACCTGAGCCGAAGTTGGACCCTTAACCGACTGAGCCACCCGGGTGCCCCATGGTGTCTTTCATTTTAGCATAATGTTTTTGAGGCCCATCCACATTGTAGCATGTATTAGTACTTCAGTCCTTCTTATGACTGGATAACATTCCATTGTATGCCACAGATATACCACAATTTGTTTACCCGTTTGTCCATCAGTTGATAGACATTTGGGTAGTTTCCACCTTTTGGCTGTTGTGAATAATCACACATGTAAATTTAGGCTTCAAGTTAGTCATACAGAGGGAGGTATGAAGGACAAGGAGAGTAGCTGAGAAGAGCCTTCGAGTGGGTCTTCTAGAGCTTTCCTCTCTCTTGGGGATTGGTCATTTACAGGATCTTTAGAAAGCTGGGTCAGCCTTGGGGTCAGGTTGGGAGTTTGTGTTCATTTAGCTTTGAGAACTGGATTAAATTGGAACACGAAGTCCCCCCACTCACACATGCTCTGGATGTTAAAAGGAACTTCCTTTCCATTTCTAGGGGATGGTTGCTTGCTTTTCCCCCTTGGCACTCTGCATCCCTCTATCCCTAGTGGGTGCAGTGACTAAGAGGCAATATTCACAGCTATTCCTTCTATGGTGGTTACCTCCTCCTCCAGCATCTGGCTTAGAGCCGTGGAATGTGACCAGAGGGAGGAATTGTGCCCATGTTTCACTTGGCATAAGTGGCTTCAGTTCCCAGATCAGCAATCCTGGTCGAGTTATGTACCTCCCAGTTTTTTCCTCCATAAAATCGGGTTACTGATACTTACACCATAGTGTTGTAGACAGTTAAGTGGGGTAACACCTGAAGAGCACTGTTCAGTGCCACATGGTAGCGTTTGATAAATGTTCAGTTTCCACTCTCAGAGATTCTTCATCCTTTCCTGTCCAGTGCCTATCACATCCCCTACTCCACAGTGCTGCGTTAAGAATGAAACGAGGTAATATGCACAGCAAGGTTCCTAGCACCCTGCCTGCCACATAAGTAGTCACTGTAGATAGATCACCCCAAAGTGCTTGATGCAAGGAAATGTTTAAAATGTTTCCTTGTCATAGATGCCAGTGTAATTGCAGTAGGAAAATAGTTCATGTTTTGTCAGATATGAAGCATGCCTTTAGGTAGTCTTTTGTTTCTCTGACCAAATCGCTACTGACTGTAATAGCAAATCTCTTGCAAAAGATTTGCACATAAATATTTGAAAATGCATTTTAGACTCCGCTACAATTTTGAAAACCTTTAAGAATACTTATGACACTTATACATTTTTAAAATTAACAGGTCTAATGTGCAGAATCTATTCCCAGACCCTTACTGATCTCCCAGGCATTTCCCAGGAGTCACTGGTGGGTGCTCGGGAGAGGGTAAGCAAACCAGGATCTCACTGGGAGGTAGAGACCACGAGACCCTGAGGGACCAGCTTTCAGGGCCTTCTGGAGGGAAATGCTTGGACTGTGGATGTGTTCATTATGCCTCTCTACCTCCATCCCAGACTCAAATCACAGCCACTTCCAGGATGTGCAAATTGAATCAATATCATGCCTGTAGAAGACAATCAAATGTGTCTTTTGTCAGTCCTGGTATTTTTTAGCACAAGGTCCCTCAAGTTTTAGACTCGTGATGCTAACCACTTGCATTTACAATTTGAAAAGCTGGAACCTATTAGGTAAAGTCATTCTTTTAAAACGTTTTTTCTTTTTCTTTTGAAAAGTTCAAACCTAGAGGGAAGATGACAATAAGGAACATTTCCATACCCTAAAGTTTGCATTCACCAGTTATTAGTATTTGTTGTTTTATCTCCTTATGTATAGTGTGTTAGGAAAAGGGGTTCATTTTTTAGGAACCATTTGAAAGCAAGTTGCAGACCTCTTGACACTGTACCCCTAAATACTTCAACATCATCTCTGAAATTAAGAACATTTTCCTATATAACCACAGTGCTATTACAAAGTAATATTTTTAAGTGTATTCATTTTGAGAGAGACAGAGAGCGTGCATGCACATGAGAGCAGGGGAGGGGGCAGAGACAGAGAGCCAGAGAGCATCCCAAGCAGGCTCCACACTGTTAGTACAGAGCCCCAACATGGGGCTCAATTCCACAAATCATGAGATCACTATCTGAGCCGAAATCAACAATTGGACTCTTAACCAACTGAGCCACCCAGATACCCCTATTACAAAGTAATTCTTAATTGAAAACTTCAGACAGGGCAAAGAGTAAAAAAGGCAAGAGATTAAACAATGCTGTGATTAAATTTGAAAGGTGTAAGGAGGAGAAATATAGGAAGATAATTAGAAATCCTATTTAGTTTGTTAAAGGATAAATTTTGTACCAATGAACCATCCAACCGATGCACGTTTTCCCCAAATATTTATTTTGTTCAAGTAGGTTCTCCTGGTTCTCCGAAGTCATTGAGTGCTTTGGCCAGGGTTATATGATTTTCAGCCTGTAAATGCATTTTTTTTTTAGTGTCATCAATCTAAAACCTGAGAGGTCACATCTACTAACACTTGTGGTTATGAGCAAGTTTTCAAGGGAATTTTGCTGGTGTCATTGCATTGAGAACATGGGACCTTCAGTTATTACAGTCAAAAATGTTTATTAATGGGTAGTTGGAGTAAACATGGGAGTACTTTCCTGACATTTCACTTAGATTTGAGTAAAAGTGATATATTAGCACCCATTTTGAAGAATAATTTTACTGGCCTGGCCAAATATTAAGATTGATGTCATCACAAGACTTTTTGCAGATTTAGGCTTCAAGAGTTAGCTCCAGGAAAAATGCTACTCTTATAAAGCTGAGCAGCAGGGACTATGTCAAATGGATGGTATATATAAGCATCACTGATTTGTGTATTTTTAAACAAAGATATACATTTTCTTGATACCATTAGCTCATAGAACATTAAATAAATTAAAACCTTTCTTTGGACTGGTTCCCTGAAAACATCTATCTTTGGCAGAATTTAATATTTTAAAAGAATTTTGTTTGGGGATTTATTTTTCAAATTAAAAAAAAGCTATTTTCACTAGGTTTTGGGTTGGAACCATATTAAGCTGTCTCTCTGAAGAAGCACACCATGCATCATTATGTCAAGAATGAGAAAAAGTGTGTTTCCTTTAACAGCAGTATATGTCGTAGAGATTGTTTGACCCATGATTTTTTATGAAAAGGTCCGTTTTCAGTAAACTCTTGTGTTTTACCAAGTGCATTGAATGTGATAACTGGCCTCCCGCTGATCAGGCTGGAAGGAGATGCATTCCAGAGAGTCTGAAATGGTGTATTTTATCTTTCATTTCCTTTTTCCTTTTACTCTTTTAGTATTCAGTGGCCATGGAGATTCTAATTTTAAATTCTTATTTACATATCAAATTTACAAGTTATGACTTTTAGAATAATTTTTGTACTGTGTTCTGTGAGCAAATTACAACAGCATTTAATGTAAAATGCATGTGTAGTTTCTTGTGTATCAAAGCCATGCTTTTTCTTTGCCTAGCTTAACCATCTCCTGTTTCCAATTTGTTAGAAAGTTCTGTGTGAAATGTGAACTCTGGTTTACACAATTACTAAGAATGAATTCAGTCCCTTGGGATAATAGCCCTTGAGCTATCTTTGCTGCTTGTCTTCTGCAGAGTGTTTGTATCTTTCTCCTCTAATGCCAAGTACTCACTTTTCACATGTAAATTGAAGATGTCACTACTTTAACTTGGCCACCAGTGAGCGCATGTAATGGTGACTGGCATCATAATGGTTTTTGACCACTGAAAATTTTGTTTTTAAGAGACAAATTTTATGGGGCCAAACTCAAGATGGAAGATTAGATTTGTTCATCATTCATTCCTGTAGTCAGCAAACATTCATCAAGTGCCTATTTTGTGTCAATGGTGTTCAAAAAGAAGCAGGATGAAATTGCCTTGGAATCTTGTGTCAGGTGTCATGAACAGGTACTCACCTTACATGAGCTCTTCAATGCTCTGGGGTGGGATTGAGAGGATGGATGGTAAGGGGCCCCACAATTTGATTTGATTATTGAAAATTCAATTTCATTTGATTATTGAAAAATGTATAGTAAATTCCCCGAGTAGGACAAGGATGGTGGAAAGAACTTTCAGGGCAAAAGGTATGTACAAAGCCATCGAAGCATAAAACATGTAACACATTGTGTGAGTTGCAGACAGTTCAGTATGACTAGACTTTGGAGACATAGAGCAGTGGAAAAAGATCAAGCTAAAACATGGATGAGAGCCTAATTATGAAGGATTTTACATACCATTCTAGGGAGATTGACCTTTATCCTGTAGGCAGTGGGGAGCCACTTCTCATGATCAAATTTGTGCTTTAGAAATATTGTCTTATCGCTGTACAGAGATGTGACTGAAGGGGAACAGACTCAGTCAGAGGTCAGAGGATCTGTCACTATGTTCCTACACAAGTTTGTGAGACAAGTGATGGGCCAGTGGCTGTAGGGATCAAGACCAACAAATGATGGTGCTGAGAGCGAGTTAGGAAGTGGAATCCTCACAACATGGTGACTGATTGAATATAGGTAAGGAAATAGAGGAAATAATTGTGGACAACTCCCAGGTTTCAGGTTTGGGTGACTGCATGAATGATGTCATCAACGAATGGGCACTTCATTAAGTAATGAGAGCCATCAGGTTAATGTGCAAGACAGAACAGAGAGAACTAATGGTAGAAGCCGTAGGAAGTGGACATTTAAGGAGGAGGAAAAGAAAAAGAAGGAATGAACTTCAGGGAGGAAGAAAACCTAAGCATAGGGTATCCCAGGACCCAATGCAAGAGTTTCCAGAAGGAAGGAGTGACAGGAGTGTTAAACACTTCAGAGATGTCAAGAAAGGATTCTAGGATATATCAACTTGTAGGTTCATGTAATCCTAGTAAAGAGCAATTGGTGAGCAAATAAAATTTAAAAATTAGGCAATCCACTTACACCATTCTTGCAAGAAACTTAGATGTGAAGGGAAGGAGAACAATAAGGTCAAGAAACTGTTTTTTTAATCTTAGCTTTTAAGGTTGAAAATCTTGAGTATGTTTACATAGTAGAGGATAGATAAAATCTGGAAGAGACAAAGAAAAGGGGATCTGAGGATACGTATTAGCTGGAACACATGAAGAGATTAGCTTTGGACCAGAGAAAGAACAACTCTTAGCAGACAGGAGCAAAAGAAGAAAGGCAAGGTGTGGATATTAATTAAAAAAAAAAAAAAAAAAAAGGAGGGAAAGGAATATAGGATTTGAAAGTTGAAAGTTTGAGCAGTGTAGTGTCCGTGAATATGAACTGCCCAGATCTGTAGCTGGGAACAGCAGGGCCCAACTGCGGCCCCTCTGGAGCCACCTCTGCGTTGGCATTGGCATTAAGGCCACACTTAGCCCCCTGGCTCCTCCCAGTCAGTGACTGAGCACAGTGGGGGCTCCTATTGCTACTTCATTCATGTGGGATGCAGAATCTTTCTAGTGGGCCATGTTGACTTGAGAAATCCCATTGTCTTGACTAGACCTTGCTTGGAACTGTGTTGCAGTCTGAGACTTCTTATCTTTTCCTCCTTCCTTCCCTCTTGTATCCAGAAGTATAGTCTGAAGGACCTAACAGCTTCTCTTGCTCACTCCCCTAATAAATCTTTTGTATTTCTAATCCTGTCTTGGTGCCTACTTCTCAGTAGTCCCAAACTAATGTAAAAAAAACATGGTCAGAATTTGTGTATTATTAAGGTAATGCTAGCTGCTGTAAAGATAATCCCTCAAGTCTCAATCATTTAAAACAATAGAAGTTTCTTCCTTATTTGCATAACATTCAAACTGAGTGTTGATGAATGATAGGTGGCATTCCTCCCAGTAGTCCTTCAGGAATCCAGATCACTTCCATTTTGCAGTTTCTTCATTTTCAATGCATGGCTTCCATAGTTCTGTGCTTGTTTGTGTCACATCAAGAGAGAAGGAAAAGGGTGCTTGAGTGACTCCGTTGGTTGAGCTTCCAACTTTTGATTTTGGCTCAGGTCATGATCCCTACCTGAGGGATCATGGGATCAGGGTCATGGGATCGAGTCCTGCTTAGGGCTCTGCACTGAGTCTGCTTAAGATTCTCTCTTTCTCTCTCTCTCTCTCTCTCTCTCCTTCTCCCTCTGCCCTTCCCTTGCACATGTGCTTGAGTGCTCTCTCTCTCTCTCTTAAAAATAAATAATGAATTTTTTTAAAGAAAGAGAAGGAAAGAACATGGAAGATCACACACAGAAGGTTTTTATGCACCAGGCCTAGAAATTAGCATAATCACTTTTGCTCACAGTTCAGTGGTAGAACTCAGTCATATTTCACCACAGCTGGGAAATGTGCCATGACCTACTTGTGTGCCAGCAAGGGGAGGATATAAGCTTGGTAAAATAGCCTCTGTAGGAAATGGGAGGACCAGCTTAGTAGGGGAACCTGGAGGTACTAAATCCTACAATTATGTGATTTTTCCCCCCTAACAACCTCCACACCACTTCACAGTGACCTGTGAATGAGCTGAGAAAATAGGTTGGGTTAATTCAGAATTTGGAGGTTCTGCTCTTATTTCAAAACTGAATGGTTTTAAAAGAAGAATAGGGCAAGTTTCTATTGGTGAAAGTCTTTTCAAAATTTCCATACATTTTGGATTGATGTGAGAAAGTCCTAGTTACAACATCTGTTACCCCATGGGTTGCTGGCTTTAGGTCCTGCACCTGGACAACCAGCCAGGATTTGCTTCTTCCTTCATGTTGGACCCTTCTGAAGCTGAGCACTGAGAGAATGGCTTATAGAGAAAGGAAGATTATTTTTCAGATCCTGTGAAACTACTGATCCTTCAGATGAACCATTTATCTCATAACTTTCTCCAACATGGATAAATTAACTCTGCTTTTAGCTAGTAACCTTCCCTACCTGCTCTTCTGATAGCGTGCGGTATTTTTTGCAATTTTTGCCTTTGCAAATTATGCTCATCTTGTTTCCTCTGCCTGAAGTTGGCTTTCTACTCCATTCCTCCTTTCTTCTCTTTAATTTTTGACAGTCAAAATCCTGGACCTCCTATACTCTCTGGCTCAGTTCAAATGACACCTCCTCCACTGTTTCTTCACATTTACCACAGCTAAACACCTCTTCTTTCCTTGGCCTCCTTGGGTGTTGGTTTCACCATTCGGGTGTCACTTGGATGCCTTGTACATACTTGTGTGTGAGTCTTTCACCTACTAGATTTAAAACTCATTGATGATGGGACTGTGAATTTCTAGTACCACCTACCCCTAGCACAGTGTCTTGGACAGAGTAAAACTTTAATAAGTGTTGAATGAAAATGAATAAAGTTTGCTGACTGTGGAGAGACAATAGTAGAAAGATAGTAATGTTTAGTTTGGAAAATCAGTCTTATATGGCCACAAATCACATGAGGATTATAAAAGTTAAAAAAAAAAACAACCCAAAACCTCAGATAATGTCTTAGAAGGAAGGGAATGATATATAGTGATTTCTTGTAATTCCAATGGAATCAGAGGGATATAGTTTATATTATTATGGGGGCTAAACAAGGGATCTGAAGTCTGTGAAGGATATATCCAGTCATCTGATGTTGAAAAAGTCAATTGATTGGGAACCCACTATTTTTATAAACTTGAGATTTAAAAGTGAGATTTTGGTTGGCTGTGGGGAGTATATGGTATGTTAACGCTCAGGAGACTTGTTTTGAGTTTACAACATTGCAATACCTCCTCAGTCCTTTTAGAATATATGTAAAAATACTTGTGAGGGGAAAATAATGATTTGACAAGAGACTTCTTGATATAGCTAGAATGTTTCATTGTTACTTTTCTATAAATCCCCCAGCAGACTGATTTTTGTTGTTACTATTTTTTTTATTGTTTTTGCTGTTTGTAGTTGTTTATTGTAGGATAAAAATATGATAGGAAATATTTCTTAATTATAAAGTACATTATAGGATATAGATGGTCTACATAAGATAATACTCCTTTTCTGCTCTAGGTCCTTTTATTTTCTTAAAACCAAACATACTGTCAGTTCAAAGAGGTGGAGAACAATTAATTAAATCTCCCTTCCTCTACTCAGTTTGCAGGGCATTACACCATTGGGTGGTCCAAGGGACTTATACACATCAGATTATGTTATCACTGCTCCCTAGGTTAGTCCATTTCATTTTATTACCATGATTTAACATATCAGTTTTCTTTATATTTAGTGAATATTTTCAAGTAATTTTGAAAAGATCTAAGAAGAGTCACAGTCAGTTATTTTTTCATGAATAAATTATGCTCTGTACTTAATTGAGTCTGTCTGTAGGGAGCATTTATTTCTATTCACCAACAATTTGCCACGCTCAGCACTAGATATCAAGATTATGGTCTATTGATTTGCTTCTCTGTCTGTATATTTCTAAGATGTCTTATCTTTTTGGTTTCATTTCTGGACCTAGAGTTCTTTTACTTAAGGTCTTTTAGCTGGCTGTGATTTGTTGCCAAATTACCTACACTTAAATTTTTATAAATGGATATACATATTTTGGAAACCATGTTTTTAGGATTATAAATAAGATAAAAGTAAAGATATATTATTGCATTACTGTATTCAAAAGGTCTTTTGGAATAAGAAGTCTTTGTATATTAAGAGCAACTTGTGCCATGATCACTGTTAAAAAATAGTTTGGCGGTGATGTTTTTATTTATTTCTATGTACGCATTGTGTTTGACTACAGAGAAGTCCTTTACGATGACCAGGGCTTCTGTGTGGCTGATTTTAGGTCAAATAGGAAATATATGGTATAACTACTGTGGTGTTTTCTCTTTCCAGTAGACTTGGACTTATCCGTGAGATATATTAAAAATGCTTTGACATCCTTACTTCAGCTCGGGTAGAGAGGAACCCTACAATACATGATGAAGAAAATCTTTTGTTGCGGCCCAGGCCAATTCTTGGTGCTTGATTTCATGAAGAATGTGACACTTTCCACCATGTAATTACAGACTGTTAGACTGGGCAAGGCCTTATACACCTTCAAGTTCAACATCATCCAATACAGATGCCTTGTCTAAGGGATCCTAATTTCTGTGTGGTAAATGAGTCTAATCATCAATTCTCATGGCTAATCTTCAGTTATTTAGATAAAGACAGAACAGTGACTTCTGTAAGTCTTCTTTTTCCAAGCTGGTTATATTCCATTCCCTTCAGTGTAGTGTAGTGTAGTGTAGTGTAGTGTAGTGTGGTATAGTATAGTATAGTATAGTATAGTATAGTATAGTATAGTTCCTTCATCAATCATCCTGGTCTCCCTTTTCTTCACACTCTCCAGGTTATGAGAAGGTGTCTTAAAATGTAGCGAGCAAAATTCAAAGCTATTCTCCATGAGTAGTTTGACTGGAGCCAAGTATAGTGAGACTTCTATTTCCTTGGCCTTGAGAACAGTACCTTTGTTAATGCAGCCCAAGAGGGCATTTGGGCAGCCCTGTCACACTGTCTTTATTGAATCAGGAAGCCACCAGACGCTATGGACTGACTGTGTGGAACCTTACACTGAATCCTAGCAAACTTTACCAAATTCATTTCAGTACATATTTAGCCTTGAGAGAATTTTGGAATCCTGTTTCTGTCATGCCTGTTACTGTGTTTTCGTACCCACATGTCTTCTGGGACTTTGTTTTAATCATTGAAGAAAATGGGCTAATTATAGACCTCTGTCCAGAATGATATCCACTTACTTTTGCTTTAGATAGAATCTAATTGTTGTATCATGTGTGCCTGGGAAAGCTGAATGGTAAAGCCAGAAGAAGGTGTCCTGTCTGTTAGCATTGTCTCCTATACCTTGGTAGACCTAACACTATCGAAGGAAACAAAATGGTTTCCACTGGAGCCTGGTGGGGGCCCGTAGCTGTGAGATGTGGATTACAGACGGGCAGTTGTATGTCTTGGTTTGCCTAGGAGTGTCCCAATTTACTCCTCTGTCCTGGATTAATTGATCATACTCTCGCTCATCAAGTGTCCCATTTAGACAATACAAAATGTATTCGCCCTAAAGCCCTGCCTTAGCCGAGTCCTTTTATTAACACATGATATTTTATAACTGCCTCTCTTTGGTTTGGGTCAGAGCCCTTCTCATGTTCCAAGAAATTTTGATTATAGCAGGTGATGTTATAGAGTCTTCATCAAATGTGACTGGAAGGAAGCTGCCTGGCACCAAATTATGCTGATCCCTGTATTCTTAAATAAGGGTCCCTGGCAGTGTGAAAACCAGTGCCTCACCTTAATTTGGGCTTTTAATACTTGATGTTTGTGTCTGTCCAGGTTGGTACTTCAATTTTGCCACAACATAGTGCTGCTCAGACCATTGTTGAAAGTTTGACGCTAAGCACAAAGTATTTGAACACAGTAGATTCTAAATAGATTATTTTCTTTCTTCCCTCCTTCCTCTTTCTTCCTTCTTCCTGTTCTTCCAAAATCTATGGGCTGTACTTTCTCACCTCTGGAAAAACAGGACAGAGAGTACATCCTGCATCACCACTGTCACCTTCCTACATCAGGACAGATTTACCACGTGTCCTCATACCACTCTGAATAACTTCTGGAAATTATAGAACAAAACTAACTTTCCATTAGAATCCCAACAATTGTTATGAAGGCCCCTGCCTGGGAAAGTTTTTCTCACATGCTGTGATGTGTATTGCACTGAGGGGAAAGTTGCATCTTCATTAGTTACCCATGAATTAGTCCAGGTGTCACCTTCTAAGTTAGGAAGAGAGAGAGGGCAACCTAGCACAAAATACTCTGGTGACACATTTGGTTTTTAAGGGAGAAAAATTCTGAAACCGAAAGGGTTTTCTTTTTTTATATGACTAGCAAAATAGTGTTGATTAAGACAAGTCAAGCAGGTGCTGGGGATGTGCTAAACTATTTAATGGTTTTCAGAGTACTGAAAGGCTATTTTTAAATGTTTCTATATTATTCTCAGCCAAGCTGCTGGATGAAAAGTACAAAAGGCTAAAAATATTTACAGTTTCAGTAATGTCTGTTTTAAAAGAAACCATCCTGTGTGGTTTTTTTTTTTTTCCATTTGTAGGAAAAGAATATTATGGCTTAGAGAGAAGTGGTCGAAAGCAGTTTGTTCAATGCTTAAGTTTTTAGGAAAAATAGCTGTCAAAAGAGCAGTAAGTTGGGTTATAAATCATCAAGCTTTTAAAAGCCAAATCAAGAATGAGAACAGGTGATCACAATTACTTTTACTATTACTGTCCTGTTACCACTTTTCATACTATGAACTGTAGTTCCAATTGAGAACGGTATTGCTTTTCAAAATTTTTGTATGGATTTAGGAGACAAGGTGCTGGTGTCAGACTGCTTGGGTTTGTATCTCAGCTTCATCCCATGTATATTTGATCTTGGATATGTTGCTTAAACTCTCTGTGCCTTAGTGTACTCTTCTGGAAAATAGAGAGTGCCTGTCTCCTAAGGTTGTTAAGGTTAAATGAGTTCTGTTCAGAGTAGAACCTAGTGCATGTAACTACTCAGTAAATATTGGCTCTGTCCATTTTTGACTTTTTAAATTTTTAACTTAGTTTAGTTTTTTAATTGTTGTAAAAAACACATAAAATTGACCCTCTTAACCATTTTTAAGTCTATAGTTCTATGATGGTAACTATATTTACATTGTTGTGTGACAGTTTATTATTTTTTTAAAGCTGATTTTCCTTCATAGTCAGTTCCACAGCACTATAGGCATAACATGAAAATGCACACCATAAGGTAGGAGTTTAGACTGTTCTCTTCGCTGCTGTATCATGAGTGCTGAGAGCCATGCCTGGGGTAGCAAGGGCTCCATTAACGTTTGTTAGATGGATGGATGGATGGGTGGATGGATGGATGGATGGATGGATAAATGGATGGAGAACAGTGAGGCTTCTTTTAACAAAGTAGAGGTGTTTTTGAAAAAGTATTTCTTAAACAAATTACACTTTTTAAAAGTGATCTTAAATATGCATGGAAAATTGACTCTTCATAAAATAAAGTGATTTTTAAAATAAATGTTTCTTAATTATTTATAAATTCTGATTTTGGCGGGCTCAGCTTTTCTTAAACTGGGAAAAATAGTATACTTAGTATTGACATAGTGAAATGAAAAAGGATATGTTAAATGATTTGTTTAAAATTTGAACAGGATTTACTGTACATTTTCTAGCATTTTTATTCTCTTTCAGATCTGACCACCAGACCTACTTTTTCCTTAGGCATATGTGAGTCATCTTGCTCTTGCTTTCAGAAGTCAAAGATTCAGGTCTAGATCAGTGTTTACCAAAATTGGTGGAACACTACCTTTCCACTGAGAGTAAGCATCACCTTTTTTTTTTTTCTGGGTCTTTTAAAAGAAGGTCAGCTGAATATTGTCTAGAAATGGCCCAAACTCTGTGGGTGGGGAGAAAGGAAGGAAGAACCTGTCTCTCACTTAAAAACCTACCACATATGAAATAAATTATAGTCTTGCTCTGTGGAGTTTTCATTTAAATGATCAATTCTGTTGGAAAAATGTAAATTTTTGACAAGGTTTATTTGCTTCCGTATGAAATACTTAGTGTTACTTCTTATTGTTCAACCTTAGATTTTGTTTTTATGACATTAAATATTCCAGTGAACATTCTATTGCATATTTAAGTATTATCATGAGGTCATAGGCACAAAACGTGGCTTACACAGAGGCTCACTTCCTTCTTCCAAGGAATAGGGACCCTGCATTGCCATGAACTTTGCAGTCCTGGGGGGGGGGGGAAGATGTAGGAAACCGTGTCACCTGTCCAGATTTTTATTGGGCCGCATTCCAACACAGTGCCTGGCTGTAACCAAAAGCAAGAGTGCATCTTTCCTTTCAGCTGCTGTTTGGCCAACCCTCACTCTGTTCCCATGGCAGAGAAAATCACCCCATCTTCCAAAAGATGGCATCTTGAGTCATTTCCATGATTATTCTGGCCTGTCACCTGAAAAGTGATGAAGAAAAATGATCTTGCCTAATCACTCTTCCCCATGCCACAAGGCGACTTTACTTCTGAATCAGAGACCATAAATCTTCCGAAAGGTCTCTGTTGCTTCTGAGTTACTAATATTTTTGTATTCCTCTGATAGCAGCAACGTATGTAAAATCTTCCCAAATTTTTGAACTCTCTTTCAACTCCATACCTAAAGAGGAACAAAAAACAAATAAAAGATCAGTTCAATGGTCTGCACTCTGAGGACAGTAATAGTGAAGGAGTCAGCTCACGCTACTCCCCACCTACCCTACCCTGGCTTCCTGTCACACAGAGAACCCAGCCTCCTCCATGGAGCCTACAGGGTGCTGCTGACCCAGCCCCTGCCATGCTCATCAGCTACTCTAACTAGAGAACAGGCTCTTCCTGGTGCTGCTGCTTCTGCCTAAACTGTTCTCCCCAACATTTTTCATTTTGCTAACACTGGCTCATCCTTCAGTCTTATCTTAATATCACTTTCTCAGAAGCCTTCCCTGATCTCCACCCTTAATGAGCAACCCCTAGTTCATATTTTCCCTTCTCCTTACTCTTCTAGCCCTTATTAGAATTTTAGTTACATACTTATCGTTGGGTTTGTTTATTTAATGGTTTTCTGTCCCATTCGACAATAAGCCCCATCAGGATCATGGCTGCTTTGTCTACTCTTTGTAATACCCAGTTAGACCCCTTTGACTGAAGGATAAAGTAGGTGATGGTGAATAGAGAGATATCGGACTGAAAAAGTAGGTGGAGGCTATACTTTAGAGGAATGAAACTTTTCTTGAAGTTCAGAAAAGGATGATTTTAATTACCTTAAGGCAATGATTCTAATATTGTTGTCCAGTAGCCCTTAATAAATTAGTACTTGCCTAAATACATTGCATGACTGATGCACTGTAATAGCCCTCTTCAAATGAGAATTAAAAGTTACATACTTTTAAACGATATCCACATTCTTGTTATAATAGAACACAGGTCAATAATTTATTCATGGTCTTTCATTTCATCTTTATCAAAAAGGAAAAATAGTAAAAACATTTTTATAGTAACCTGACACGTGAAACCTTTTCACACTTGGAATACCAAAAGCTTGACTCTTAATAGGTATCCTAAACTGACAAATATGCCTTTTATGTATATTTAAAGGAAGCTTTCATAGACTTTTAAGGTTAGCTTCCTTTTGAATACTTCTACATGCTATACCTAATAATTTCAGGGTAAATTTTCATTTTCTTGATCAAATTCTTTTTAACTACCACATTGGTGTTCAAGCAGAAGTAGCCTGCTTTATGGAGTTTCTGTGTTCCTAGAAAGTTAGTTATGAAATATGATTTTATAAACCATGTGTTACAAATTGTGATATACTTGATCATCTTTTACTTAAAATAATCCTTCAGTAAATCCATTTATATCATCTAGTTCATCTTTTACAAATGTGAATTTTAATAAGTACCCATTTTTCTTGACTTGCAGGGTAACCCTGAAAATAGTAAACTAAGTCAATGATTCTTTTTCAATCTGTATTTTTTAAGAGAATGTGTGTTATTTTGTTTCAGGTGAACATGTTAGTTAATATACTGTGCTGCATCAGCCAGTAGGGAGGGGTGGGGGGAGGCAGAGGAACCTTGACACTAACATAACTGATTTTTTCTTTTGTATGAAAACTTGTTGAAGCCTGTCCTAAAGAATTCTGAGCAGAAATTGAAGGGTGAACCTAAGGTTTTTGGAATACTTGGAAGAAATTGTCAGTGGATGACATTAATAGTAAAACTGTGGCGGTATTTAGAGTGGATACTTCATAATAACTTTTAGAAATTGATCATCTCCATTGGCACATTATACATATAAAAGTACAGCAATTCACTCTGCTTTATACCTATTCTGTGAAGATTGTTTAAAGGATAAGAGAGAGCACTTGGTAGAGGCAGAGAAAAACAATAAAACTGAAACCCAGAATTTATGTACATTTAAGATTAATTACAACTTAGTGGCTCCTGGTGCTCACCATTCTAGATTGAGTAGAGGATCCTCTGTTCGTTCTGTTCCAACAATAACCACACAGACTCAACCTACCAATTTATCACTCCAATTTAACTTCTGTCACTTCCTTCCCACTTCTCTTCCCTTGATGGCTTCTTTAGCTGTCATTTGTTCCACCTCTTTGTGCCTCGTTATTCTGTCACTGCCAGCTTCCTGTCATGGAATGAGAATCTGGGCCTGGAGGCCCTTGCAACAGATTCCTGGAGAGCAAGACTTCAGAGATTTTTCTCAATTCTATTTCCACCTCCTAAAAAAATTATTTTTTAATTTTTTAAATGTTTATTTATTTTTGAAAGAGAGACAGACAGACAGACAGACAGCGTGAGTGGGTGAGGGTCAGAGAAAGAGAGGGAGACACAGAATCTGAAGCAGGCTCCAGGCTCTGAGCAGTCGACACACAGCCCGACGCGAGGCTCAAACCCACAAACCATGAAATCAGGTCATTACCTGAGCCAAAGTCAGACGCTTAACTGACTGAGACACCCAGGTGCCTCCTAAAAAAAAATTTTTAAGCTCTACACTCAACATAGGGCTTGAACTTACGACGCCAAGATCAAGAGTTGCATGCTTTACTGACTGAAGCTAACCAGGCCCCCTAAAAAGATTTTTTTTAATACAAATACTAAAGATTTTTAAAATTTATTTCAAATTCGGATTATTTCTAGTTACCTCATAGCTAGGTCTGAAGTTCATCTGTGTAGGAATGGAGTTAATTAAACAAGCGAATGAAGTAAATGAAGATATGAAGATATACTTTCCTAACTTAAGAGAACAAATTACTTCCATCCAGTTCAGAAATGTCCACTTATCTTTAAAAATGAATTCTATTTGGGGTGCCTGGGTGGCTCAGTTGGTTGGGTGTCCAACTCTTGATTTCGGCTCAGGTTGTGGTCTCAGGGTTCGTGAGTTTGCATCCTGCATAAGGCTTCACACTGTGAATGTGGAGCCTGCTTGGAATTTTCTCTCCTTCTCTCTCTGCCCCTCTCCCTCCCTCTCTCTCTCAAAATAAATAAACTTCAAAAAAAAAACTAAAAATAAAAATGAATTATATTTTAAGGAGGAGTTTGCATAGCTTAAGCAATTGTTTTTGGCAGTTTATTAAAAAATCATTGAAATTCACTGTTAAAGCAAAATGTATACAGTAGTCCCCCCTTATCCATGGTTTTCCTTTCCACAGTTTCAGGTACCCGGAAGCAGATGATCCTCCAGACATACTCTATCATCAGGTCAGTAGGAGCCTGACACTACGTCACAGTGCTTATGTCATTCACCTTACTTCGTCTGCTCACGTAGGCATTTTGTCATCTCACATCCTCACAAGGATGAGTACAGCACAATAGGATATTTTGAGAGAGGTAGAGAG
Organism: Prionailurus bengalensis; assembly: GCF_016509475.1. Lineage (NCBI taxonomy): Eukaryota > Metazoa > Chordata > Mammalia > Carnivora > Felidae > Prionailurus > Prionailurus bengalensis. Next base: position 80,764,199 of record NC_057349.1, on the reverse strand, counting down.
AGACCACATTCACATAACTTTTATTACAGTATATAGTTGTAATTATTCTATTTTATTTTTAGTTCTTGTTGTTAATCTCTTACTGTGCCTAGTTTCTATATCAGACTTTTTCATTGGTATCTTATATATAGGAAAAGACATAGTATTCAGTACTATCTGTGGTTTTAGGCATTCACCGGGGGTCTTGGAACATACCCCTGGAGGCTACTCTATTAGGCATTGTTTTATCCTTCATGGTGTTGCTTGTTTAATTTCAGCAGATTAAGGAAGATTACCTGGAGCTGGAAAGACCTATGAGAGTAGATGAGGGCTCAGAGGAGATAGGAATAGCTTCTGTGGAGGAGTCAAATGCAGCAGGTGAACATGGGATGTACCAGACAGTGGTCCCTTAGCACAGGCAGCATTTGTGACGCACAAGCTAGAGCACATACATGGACATGTTTTTATGTGTGTATGTGTGTGCATGTGTATGTGTGTGTGTGTGGGAGGGGTGACCGTATAAACACATGGAGACCCCAGAAGCCAAATACTGGTCTGTCCAAGTAGGCAGCAGCGTCTATCCACAAGAATTTCGGACCAGCCATTATCCAGGGGCTCAGGGTCAGGGCTACAGTTCCTGAGAGGAATATGGGAGAAATCACAGCAGTACCACTGCTTGACTTTTTAGACTGTGAGTTTCTGATTCTGGAAAATGGAAGCAATAATATTAATTACCTTATGGGGTTATGTTGTAAGCTAGTAGAAAAGTTATATGTGAAGATCTTAGAATAGCATCTGGTGCATAGTAAGTATTTAGAAAATGTTAGCTGTTACTATAGTTACATGAAAGTAATAAAATGGTATTTCTTTTTAAATGTCCTATAACTGATTGAGTTCTTCAGTTATTTCAATTCAGTGACATTTTACTACATTATAGGTAAATGACTTCTAGAGGTGTTTTTTTGTTTGTTTATTTTGTTTGTTGGGGGTGGGGCACTGTTTCAGTTGTAAATCTGTTAATGACAAAACTAAGAGGTGTCTGCGTGGCTCAGTCCATTGAACATCCAACTCTGGACTTCGGCTCAGGTTATGATCTTAAGGGTTTATGTGCTGACAGCACAGAGCCTACTTGGGATTCTCTCTCTCCCCTTCCCTCTGCCCCTCTCTGTTCTCTGTGTGTCAAAAATAAATTTAAAAACTTTAAAAAAAATTGTGGGCAAGAGGATGCAGTAATTACTGTATAATACTAGGGTAGGTGTAGAAATAAGGGATGAACATCATGTACAGACCATAATACTAGTCAGAAAATGTCTCCAGTGGAAAGGTACAGTTTTCTTCTGTTAATGGGACAAAATTTGTGTGATCTAGAACCAAAACAGAAACAAAAACAACAGCTCAACTGTCCAAGTGGTTTCTGCCATCTTGATCATTAAATATTTTCTCCAAAGTCTAAACTACAGTTTGTTATGGTTTCATTGAAAATTACACCAACACAAATTAGTTTAAAAGTCAAATGGAATTATTGACCTCACAAAAATAGTAATTGCCTTCTTAAGAATTGCATAAAATTTAATAACTAATAAGGAATTTTAAGGACAATCTTCATGACTACTTACATTTTTTGAGGCTGCAGAAGTCAAGTAATTTGCCCAAAATCACTGGCTGGAACTCCCAAACTTTTCAGTCAAATTACTTATAAGTTTGATCATTAAATTAATTGAAAATTAACTGTCCTTCACTTAGGTCACTGTTCTAGGACATTTATTACTGAAACAGTACCCCAACCCCAACAAACAAAACAAAATAAAACAAAAGAAACTAGGAGTGTTTCCTAGTCACATTATATAGATAGAATAAGATACACTTTGGTAGATGGATACTTAAATGTTATAGACAATAGTTTGGCAGTTTCTTACATAGACTTACCATACAGTCCAACAATTGCATTTCTAGATATTTCCCCGAATGAGTGGAAAACTTACATCCACACAAAAACCTGCACATGAATGTTTATAGCAACTTTATTCATAATTGCCAAAAACTGGAAGGACACTAAGAGGTGTCCTTCAGTAGATGAATGGATTAAGTTGTGGCACATCCAGACAATGGAATATTATTCAATGAGCTATCAAGACATGGAGGAATCTTAAAATGCATATTGTTAATGAAAGAAGCTAGCCCCAAAAGGCTATATATACTGTATGATTCCAACTACAGGAAAGGCAAAACTATAAAGAAAATAAAAAGAACAGCAGTTGTCTTGGGCATGGTGATAGGTGGAACACAGTGGATTTTTAGGGCAGTGACACCATTCTGTATAATATTATAATAATTAATAATATAATAATATAATGGTGGATAGATGGCAGTATGCATTTGTCAGCCTGTGGAACTGTGTAATACAAAGAGTTAACCCTAATGTAAACTGTGCATTTTAGTTAGTAATAATTTGTCAATATTGATTCATTAATTATAACAAAAGTACCATACTAATGCAATGTTAATAACAGGAGAAACTTACAAGAGGGGTAACTTTCTGCTCAATCTTTCTATGAAGGTAAAACTTCTCTAAAAAAACAAAGGCTACTCATAAAACTACCAAGTAAAGTTTAAAATAGTTTGTAGTTAGATACAACAGAATCATATCCAAAAGCAAAAAAACAAAAACAAACAAAAAACTCACCAAAAACAAAACACAAAACAAAAAAACCCCTGTGTATAACTTTGGTTAAATAATCTTCCCCTCCCTTGTATCTCTAGTTGTTTTTAAATTTTTTTTTCATTTATCTTACATTTTATCTCATCAACCTGTAGCTAGTAATGGGTGGTTAAAAAAATAAACAGTGAGTTTGGCAATCTCTGTGGCACACGAACATTTCCAGCCGTGAGGGGCAGGTAGACAGCAGGAGAACTGCCCACCCTGTGAGTGACAAGTTCTCTTCTTCCTGCCCACATCATACCCCCTTTTCCTTTCACCCTAGCTTTAGCTTTAGCTGGGTCCCACCTGGCTTTTGACAGCAGACAGGAACTGAAGGTGAAGGTGGGGCTGGTAACCAGTATGCTTTTAGCATTGTGCTAAATGCTTTATTTCTGTATATCTTTTAAACCTCACAGCAATTCCCATTTTGCAGATGAAGAAAGGAGATCCCAAGAGGAGAGAAAATCCATAGCCACACAGTCTGACTGCAATTGATCAGTAGGTGAACTTGAATGTGTAGGAGTCTCTGTCAACCTGTCCCCGCAACCAGCTGTGGGATAGGTGGGATAGGGAGCCATTTGGAGAGGTGGGTCCCAGTCAGGGTGCCTTTTAAGTGATTGAACAGCAGGACTTGGTTGGTTTTAACTGTGGTCAGTAAAACCACCGCACAGACCAGCAGCTGCCATTGAGAAGTGTCATCTTAGCACTTTTAATCCAGTATTAAGTGATCCATTATTACCACTTTTATTTATAATATATATTATAAATATATATAAATATATAATATATTTAATATAATTTATTTATATTTATAAATATATGTAATATATTTAATATAATTTATTATTATTTTATATATTATATATATTTGATATATATATATCAAATGTAATGTCTATTTGCCTTTGGAAATAACATTATATGATTGTAGTGGGAGTTAGCAGATTTAGCTTCTTAATTATGTTTGGCTGGAGGCAATACTAACATTTGGTTGTCTTCTGTAGCCTGCAAATGTTTGTGATGCCAAAGATAGGGACCTAGTTCCTGGCAGGGTGAAGCTGATGTGGTAGTCAGTGCTCACTCCAACTAATCCACATAGCAGGTAATCTGCATGCTGACGATTAAGAGTTGATTTTGTATAGACCATGGTTTTGAAAGTCAATTTGCTTTCTTATTTTGTGGTGAATATGTAAGACTTTCGTACTACATATCCACTTAATTTGTGATTTTTGTAAGGTTCTATTATAGTGGGCAGTGGGGAACGACTACTTTTTCTTGTGTTCTTTTTCTTTAGTGTGTGTGTGTTCTTTTTTTTAATATAAGAATTTGTAAGGCAGACAGAGGCAGAGTATTTAAAAAATTCTAACTAAATATTATGGATTTAATCCTAGACCAGAACAAAATATTTTCCAAATGTTTGAAAAATTCATTGTTACATAAATTATATTTAAAATTCATATCGTTTAAATTAAAATTTTTGGATTCAGTTAATTTGCCTCCTTGAAGGATAAAACACTCATTGATCAGAGAATTATTTTATAATCTACATTTTTTATGAAGGCAAAATAAACTTTGAAAGGATTAGTGTGTTTTAAACTTCTTAATATTTGATAAAAATCATAGTATTAAAAAGCATAATATTTTTCATTTACTCCAAAATATTTTGAATAAGCTTCTTTTTGGCCTAGGGTATAACTAGTACAAATAGAACTTTTTTTTTAATGTTTATTTATTTTTGACAGAGAGAGAGAGACAGAAACAGAGCATGAGCAGGGAAGGGGCAGAGAGAGAGGGAGACACAGAATCCGAAGCAGGCTCCAGGCTCTGAGCTGTCAGCACAGAGCCCGACGTGGGGCTTGAACTCACAGACTGTGAGATCATGACCTGAGCCAAAGTCGGACGCTCAACCGACTGAGCCATCCAGGCGCCCCCAGGTAGAACTTTTTAAGGTTAGGAATACTGTGACTTGTAAGATTAATTTTTATGTCTTTATTTTACTTAGCAAATCTGAAATAGTAGTAAAAGTTTGCTCTGGGGCTGATTCACATATTTGTTTTTCTAGTCATCCCACTTCTTGAATAATGATGGTTTGTTTTTTTTTTTAATTTTTAACTGTCAGATATATGTATATGTGTGTATATGTGTTTGTGTGTGTGTGTGTGTGTGTGTGTGTGTGTGTGTGTGTAGGAACAAACATGTCATTTGATCCTACCACAGATAACCATCATCTCTCAGTCATATAAAGATAAGGTCCATCTCTTAGTCATATAGGTAAGATTTATGTCTTAGTAATATAAAGTGATAGAAACATATGCTTATCTGCAGATTTTGAAATATGTACATCCATACATATATGTAGTTTTTAAATCAAGAAGAGAACTATAAATCATTATATAGAGTCGTTATGTCCCTTTAATGTCTCATCGGGACCTTGCTGTAATTCTAGTGCCAACACCTGGCTCAGGTTCACTCATGACATTTTCAGTTGATCTTTCTCTTGTTTCCTTCCTAGTTGACCTTCAAAACAAAAAGTTCATAGCCTCTTCTCAGATGTTAATGTGATTTACTTCTTATGTCTAGAAGTCAGGATTGTTGCTGAATTCATTGTTTCAAAGGGATTGAGCTTCTTGATTTAATGCCAGGATAGTCCCTGCTAGCAGAAAACTGAATCCACCAACCGTTATTTTAAAGATTACTGGGTTTGTAACTCATGGACATCTTAGATCCCAGATTAAGCAATTGTTAGCTTTGTTCCTGGCACCTCCCATACATATTGGGTTATCTATTGATTATAATCCAAGTATCATTACAGCATTGATCAGCAAACACCCCATGGCTTTCAGTCAAAACAATTTAGTGCAGCAACTGACCTGCTGTTTCTTATGCTTTAAAGATAGTATTTGGGTAAGTGGTGGTTGCACTTTGCAATTCTGATCTTTATATTACAATGTATATATTTTCTTAATTTTTAAAATAGGAAGTGCAGTGTGTGCTTTATAGGGTTCTAAGGCTCCCAGCAAGTACATTATTAAGTATAAATAAAAAGGAGACACCTGGCGAGCTCTACATATGGCAGTATTACAACTCTTACTTCCTCAGGGAGGAAACATATCATTTCTCACATGATGGGAAAGAGCCATCTTATCGTAAAAAAATGAGATACAAGGATCCGTTTAATTAAAAGCAATTTACCAGGGTTGTTGTCTAGTTGGCCTAGAGAACATTAGCACCAATGGTTTGAAAGCTATCATGAGCCTCTCACAAGGAAGACCAACCTGGTTTCCTTAGATTCCTGTCTTTATGCCTTTACCACCCTCACTATAGCTTTTTCCCAGTATGAAACAGTGGAGAGGCAGAGAAAGACTTTGAAAAATCAACTTATTAAGAATGAATTTTTTCTTTATAGACATTAGTCTAAAAGTAGAACTAGTTTAATTTTTTTAATATTAGGTGGACATCAGCAGTTGTGCTGTTGTAGGTATATGCAAGTTACTCTACAAAATTTAATATTTTATCCAAAGGCACAACTCCAAAAAAGAAACCTACCGATTTGTTTCTATGGTAACCGTTATTGAAATATGTCTAGCCAGTGTGTGTCTTCCTATAATTTTTCTCTGAGAGTTTCAGGGAGTTCACTAAATATACTTTTTCATCAGAGACATAGATGGCATAGATAGGTAGATAGATAGGCAGATAGATACAGAGAGACAAATATGTATATTTTTTCAATGGAGATTTCAGACTGTTGTAAATTTCCCTTAGATTCATACAGAATATAGCTTCAAAATTATGCATGAAAATATTTGGCTAAGAGACAAGTCCATTATTTTATAAATTTAGCTTAAGCTAATAATGGAACCAGGTAAGTTCTGATTTCTAAGAAAGGGATTGATCTTGCTTCCTAAATGTTTTCTGCTATTTATATCTGGAATAGTGGGATTCAGCACATGTTGATTTCTAGAATGACCAGTGTCCCTTTAAAATTCAAATTCATTTGACTGTCCCTACAAGACCCTGCATGGAATGTTTGATGTTCTCCTTTGTCCCTTTTCCACCATTATCTTTGATATTCACCAGGCCATGAGTCTGCCCTGGTGGAGTTCTGACCTGGATTTAATAAATGCCCTTTGTGACTCTTCTTTCTTGTCAAAGGTTGTATGTGGCATGTACAATGGAAATCATAACTTATTTATGTAGAGATCTCAGTATTTCCCAAGAGGTTCATTCAGAAAAGCTGACTACTATGTAACCAGTGATACAGAAGGGGATTCCATTGCATTTGAAACAGTTGGTTTGTTTTGAGAATTTCCCCACCTCTCTCAAGGCTTGTACCATCACAAAATAAACAGATATGGTCAGATATTCTTCTTGTGATGTAAAATGAATGCTCACTGAGAGTATTAATGTTAAGGCTCATGGCATTTATCTAGGTAAATTCAAAGGGAAAACATTTTGGAAGGTAAAGTGGCAGGAAGTAGGTACTAAGGAAATAAAATTACACTCGGTCTGACAATGGGGGAATTTCAATTAGCCCACAAGGATGACAGAGAAGCCGGGATGTCTCTGAGCCTGTTAAATCATGGTTGCTCGTAATAACTTTTAAATGCTTGGGGAGCAGGAATGAATATTTAACTAAAGCACCCTTTTTCTGTGTTTTCAAGTTCTCCTAGACTCCTAGAATAAGGGCGTTGGCACCACTGGGTCATGGAGAATGGTTTTGCAGTTTCACAAATGTCGCTGACGTAGTGCAAACCTATGTAGTCTGCAGGCTTAATCTGTAGTCTCCATTCCTTCAAGAAGTAGCTGATCAGTGGTAAATCCACCATTCTGTCCAGTGGAGCTAAAATAGAATAGCTTCATGGACTACAGTTTCTTCCATTTTGTGAAATCCCAGAATCTTCCTTTCTTGCTCCCTTCTTTGTTCCTTCTGTATTCAGGCTTTGCCATTTCTCTTCCAGAGAAACACAATAACCTCTTTACTGGCCTCCCAGTTTCCACATATGGTGTCCTTGTTCATCTGGCCAACCAGAATGATCTTTCTAAAGGCAAAATTGAATCTTGTCATGACTTTGCTTAAAGTCTTTCCAAGACTTCTCTTCTTAGCAGAACATATTCCTTTGCAAAGCACCTAATATCCCAGAGGGTCTAGGACCTGCATATCTTTCCAGTTTCCTCCCTTTCTCCCTTTACTCCCTCTGTACTCCAGACAAACCTTTGGTTTCTCAAATGCTTTGTAATGAATGCATTAATTCTTTTTTGGGTTTCACCCTGCAGGCCTGAGCTCTCCTCATGCCTTAGGTACATCTCTGTCCTGATACTTAGTTGACTTACCTTCCTCACTAGACTCTAAGCATTTTTTATTTTATTTTATTTTATTTTACTTTATTTTATTTATTTTGAGAGAGATGGAGATAGCACAAGTGGGGGAGGGGCAAAGAGGGAGGGAGAGGGAGAATCCCAAGCAGGTTCTGCACCATCAGCACAGAGCCTGACCTGGAGCTCAAACTCACAAACCATGAGATCATGATCTGAGCCAAAACCAAGAATCAGACGCTTAACCAGCTGAGCCACTCAGGGGCCCCTAGACTCTAAGAATCCTGAGGACTGTTTGTGTTTATGTATCCAGCTTCCAGTCTAGCATCTGAGGTATAGCTGGTGCTCAATAATAGTTTATTATATGAATGAGTGGGGGAGTAAGTGAGTTAGTGATTTTATCACATTGGAAGCATGGGTGAAGGAGAAGCTGGATTTAATTAGTATGTAAAATAGGCTTGAGTTGAAGTTAATACAGATTTACTTTTTTTTAATGTTTATTTATTTTTGAGAGAGAGAGAGAGGGAGCATGAGCAGAGGAGGGGCAGAGTGAGAGGGAGACAGAGAATACAAAGCAGGCTCCACGCTGTCAGTGCAAAGCCCAGTGTAGTGCTTGAACCCATGAACAGTGTGGTCATGACTGGAGCTGAAGTCAGAAGCTCAACTGACTGAGCCACCTGAAGTTAATACAGATTTAAACAAGAGTGAGGCTAGCTGGTTGTTCAGGGTGGGCTTCACAAGGACATGGCCATGGGAGGTAGCATGGGACCACGATCAGTTTTATTAGTTGATTTAGAGAGATGTGACTTGTGAGAATTGACTTATTAAATTTATGGCAGGTTAATTCATAACTGAGATGTTCTTGTAATCTGTGACAACGAGAAAGAAGGAAATCAGGCAGCTGACATGGGTTCATTTGCACAGGCCACATCCTCTTGGTCAGTAGGACCACTCAGGGGGCCAAATATTACAGCTTGCTAAGTTCTAATATGAGTAATTGAATTCTTTCTAATTTTCCATAAGGTATTTTTCTATCAAGCTGGATTATCTAGAAGAATGATTCTTTTCCTAATGAAGGGTATTCCTCTCTAGATCAGTGACTTTCACACAGTCCTTACCAGCTGTCAGAAGAGCTCCACCTTTGTAATAATAATAACTATGATTTACTGAATGTTTACATGTGTCGGGACCTGCTCTAAATGCTTTCTACATAAACTTGATCCTCACAACCCTGTGACATAGGTACTATTATTAGCCCATTTTACAGACTACAAACCTGAGAACAAGGATGTTAAGCAGTTCATCAGGAGGGACCTTGTGAAGGGAGCTGGAATTTGAACTCGTATGGTCAGACTCCAGCACTTAGGCTGACTCGCCTTTCTAGGCAAGCAGCCAGCATTTCTTGTGTTTGCTTTATGATACTTAAAATTTAATTCTCGTTGCAACTCTTGCAAATAGGATGTATTAACCAAGACTTTTTTGGGTCCAAGCAACAGACTAACTGGAGCAAAAGAGATTTAACTGTGTCCTGTAACTGAGCTGTCTTTGTGTCATGTGACTGGCTACCGTGATGGGTGCCCCAGTTGGTGTGGGGTGGCAGCTCCTCACATGGGAAGTGGAGCCAGTGATGGACAAACAGAAATCACGTGAGGAAGCGGAAGTTTAGAGAGGTTAGCTAACTTGCCCAAGGGCACTCAGCTAGTGAATGGCACAGGTGGAATTTGGAACTATGCTGCCTGCCTCCCTAACCATTCTGTGTCCACTTTGATTTGCATGAACCTTTTGGCGACTGCACATCCTTCTGTCACTTCTTTACCTGGTTTTGATGTCATTGACCAAGGTGTCTCTTTCTTTGCTTCATTTTGGTTCTAAGGACACACTGTGGTCACGTTCCATGAACCTGGCTGTTTCCCAAATGTAGTATGCATTGCTTTATTTAATTCTAAATGTTTCTTTTGGTGGGGGGGATAGTTATGTAAACAGTTAAATTCACTAATAATTTTACTACTTTCCACTTCAGAGGGTGAGCTTTTTCTGACCAGGCCCCAAATTCTAGAGAAATCTTTACTGAAGCCCTGTGACTAGACCAGAGCTTTTTCAGGCTAAGGTTTATGCAAAACATTGGCCTTCATGGAAAATTTGGTTCTTGCTCACTTGGGTCTCAGTTTATGGAAACGTTCATCACCTCCAGCAGCAGGTCATAGATACCGTACAGCCATGGAAGGTTAGCTGTGTTCTCCCTGTTGCCTTGCAGTCCTGCTGTGTAGCTCCTTAGCAGGGAGAGTGGTCTTGGGAGAGGGCCTATATTTTGCACTTCTGAATCTGTTTATGAGGAAATGACAGTATTTTCAGCATGTGCACTACCACTGATTGAAGCTCTCTGATCCTTGATGTGTTTATTTTTTACGTGTGTTCATCTCTACATCAAAAACAGAGGAAGCCACAGGAAATTGCTGCCTGTATTTCCAGGAAATGTAACTACCTCATTAACTCCCCAGTCCTCACAGCCCAGAAAAGCCTGGTGCAGAGGCACTGGCATCGCTGAGAAAGTGGTCATAAGGAGCCAGAGAGGGTTCTCATTCTGCCGCTCTACCAGCAAAAGCCTGAAGAAGGCAGGCTTTTCAGACTAACAGGAAAATTCTAAATCTGCTTTTTTTTTTTTAAGCTTACTTATTTTGCGCGCACGCGCGCGCGAGAGAATGAATCCCAAGCAGGCTTGGTGCTCAGCACGGTGCCCCAACGCAGGGCTCAGGCCCACGACCACAAGATCATGACCTGAGCCACTATCAAGAGTCAGACGCTCAATCATCTGAGCCACCCAGGTGCCCCTTTTTTTAAATTAATAAATCTGGTTCTTTACTCAGTTTCTGAACGTGTAAATGCTATGTGTTAAGTGAGGTATAATTCCACACCAGACCATTGACCAGTGTTCGCTCTCTCTGCTCAGCTGTGGTACCTGCCACCTGGCCTGCAGGGCTGTGGCCAGCACCCTCTCTGATCATACAGAAATTAAATCATCCTGGGAGGTTTCTCACATTAGCCTGATGATGATGATGATGATGATGATGATGATGATGATGGCGATGACGACAGCTAATATTTATTGAGTGTAGACTGTGGTATGCCACACATTTTACTTAGGACCTTATGTGTGTTACTACATTTAATCCCCACATAAACCTCAAGAGGTACTTTTCTTTGTCACCCGAACTTCCAGGTGAGACACCTGAGACTCAGCTTAATGTCTTATTTAGGATCACACATCCAGTAAAAGGTACAAAATTTAAACCCAGACCTATGTAATTCCAGGCCAGCACTAAAAATAGTCAAGTAGATTTTACTGGGAGTGGAGTAGGGCAGGCAGCCTGTGTGCACAGGCAGGATCCATCCAGATAGGCTGAAGACTTATACCCAGGGCTGTGTATCTGCTGTGGTGACACAGTCATGTGGAAAAAAGGATTGGGGGGTAGTCCAGGGAATATTTTACCACAGGGAATTTTTGTGTCTTCTGGGCGCTGGCCAGTATCATAAGTCTCTCCCCCCACCCCCACAAAAGGTGGCTTCTCAGCTCATCATGGTCCAGCTTCCTAGTATATAGCTTTCTTCTCTATTTCAGCTTCTAAATTCAAATTGTGATTAAAACAAGAAATTGATGTTGTTTCAGCTTCTCTGTGAACTGAAACAAATTTTTGTTTAAGCGTGAAATCTCCCATCTCACAGATCAAAGAAATGCGCTGGAAGAAAAGCACCCATAAATATTTGAGGCTTAATGAAGGTTATGTATTTAATAACACCCCACATTGTGGCAAAGAAATATTATTTGATTCCAAAGATACACCCTATTTAGGCTGATAACAAAAAGTGGGGGGAAAAAAGGCTAGAAATTAATAAAAGATATCAAGAAGACCATTTCTAGACTTGCTAGAAACAGGCCATAAGTGTGGCTTTACACCTTTTGGCAGCTATTGTGAAGATGGAAAAAGAAGCATAGTGGAAATTGACTTTCAAAACCCAAAAGGAGATAAGTTCTCCTGGAATTTTAGCAGAAATACCATTTGCAACTCTACACAGGTGTTGGTTAGTGTTGCTTTATAGCTCTTGACATGCATCCTCCTGCATTTGCTTATTTTTAGGATTAAAAAACCCCACATTGTGTGATTTATCATATGTCTACCTCTAGATTATTTCAGGAGTGATAATCTGGTTTATGTATTATCTGTGTCTTCATTTCTCTTTCCTTCTCAGCCCGCACGTTCATCTCATTTCTCATCGGCATTTCTGATAAATGATAAGCAGGGGGGAAATAAAAACAACTCTAGCAATCAGTTTTGCTATTTACAGAGGTGATATTAATGCTTTTTTAGCTAATGGGAATTTTAAGAGAGGTCTGCATCAACCTACTAACAGAGCTCCTGACTGTCTTAGAGTGAAACCTGCCTCTGTGTGTGCTTAGGGAACCCACCTGGGCCACAAGGTGAAGGCAGACAAGAAGAGAGACCTGAAGAGGTTAAATTTGACTTGATTATGCTCAAGGTGAAGGTGATTCCTGGTGAACTGATGTAGAATGTGAAAACGGTGGAACCAGTATTCGTTCGCAAGGGCTGCCATAACAAAGTACCACAGACTTGTGTGGCTTAAACAACAAAAATTTATTTTTTCAACCAGTTCTGGAGGCTAGAAGTCCTTGATCAAGGTGTCAGTAAGGTTTCTTCTGAGGGCCTCTCTCCTTGGCTTACTGGTGGCTGAAGATCACATGATCTTCCCTCTGTGTGTGTCTGTGTGCTGAGCTCTTCTTATAAGAATACCCAGCATATTTGGGGAGCTTGGGTGGCTCAGACAGTTGAGATCTGACTCCAGCTCAGGTCATGATCTTGTGTTTCATGTGTTCGAGACCCACACTGGGCTCTCTGCTGTCCAGCCCAGAGCTCACTTCAGATCCCCTGTCTCCCTCTTTCTCTGTCCCTCCCGTGCTCATGCAGGCAAGCGCTCTTTCTGTTTCTCTCTCTCTCTCTCTCTCTCTCTCTCTCTCTCCCTCAAGAATAAATATTTAAAAAAAAATACCCATAATATTGGATTAGGGCCCACCCTAGTGACCTCTTTTAAACTTAAATGCCTCTTTAAAGGATATATTTCCAAATATAGGCACATTTTGAAGTACTGAGGGTTAGGATTTCAACATAAGAATTTGGGGGGAACACAATTCAGCCCATAACAAAACCGTTGATTAAAACAAGATGTTTGAATTACTTGGATTTTAATGATATGTATTTCTTTTTTCTCCAGTTATAAGGAATTGAAAATCTTGCAAGGCACCCTTGTTGTATCTTTATGTCCTTGGAAGGCTTGGATCACAGGGTGTGTGTGTGTGTGTGTGTGTGTGTGTGTGTGTGTGTGTCTGTCTGTCTGTCTGTCTGTCTTTTGGATCAAATATACAGTGTCTATTGAAAGTTTGAAGATACGTGTGTTTCCTCCTGTTTAGAAAATAATAATGTGTAGCTTTCACTAGAGTTATTTTCATTTCCAAGACTCTCTTAAATATTGACTAATCAGGTAAAAATAGGAAGCCTGGCTAAATAGCCTGTCTTCTAAGGCAGCCCAATGGACTTAGAATACACAGTGATTTGCTCAATCTTTGAAAACAGAAGCAACTAGAAATCTTTTATTATTGGCTATAACAGCAAATGACATCTCTTATTATGCTTGGCAGCTGACATACCAAATTGCATTTTAGTTGGTTGTTATACATGAAATAGTAGGATATGAGTAGACTAAAAATGAGAATTTACAGCCCTGGGACATGGGATATCTGACATCTAGGGGTTGCCATGACAACTCATCAGGATGTTGCTTTGTAATCTTTTGGATTAGGTTCTAGCCCAGGGTCACTGGACTGGAATTGGAGGGGGGATTGTGACAGGATGTGGATGTTGTACCTTTACTAAATGGTATTGAATTTGCAGTTTTGTCATGTTGCTAAGGTCACGTAGAAATGACATTGAGGGAATGTTTAAATTCTTCGAAACCTAGACAAGGTCACATTTGTCAGCGAGAATATTCAGATGGAGTGGTCTGAGACTCAGCAGCTGAAAGACAGGATTTCCTGTCCTAGGTTGGTGGATAACAAACATGCAAGTATCCCTTAATATATGCACACCCCTGAGCAGTTATAAGTAAATGAAAATTTAGGAAATTAAACCCTTTTTACAGTTGTCATGTGTTATAATATAGGGACTGAACATCCCCAAGAAAACAATTTGGCCACAAAGCAAACCACAGCTGCTCTCTGGTGTTCCATATGCTCCATCTCAGCCGGAAATGGCCTGCAGGGTGTGCAGTTTGGACCAGGGAAGGGAATTGGGCAGAGTAAGGCAGGAAGTGGTTGGAAAACAGGGCAACACATTCCTCATCTCACGTTGGCTTTGAGTGCTCGTATCACATCTCCTATACATGCTCAGACATGCTCCTTGCCAGGGATGATCAATGGAAGGAACCTGGAAACTAGAGAGATCTACTCTGAAGTCCGATTCCAGTTCTGCCACTAACAGTGTGATCTGGGACAAAACACATTTCGACTCTGGGTTCCCCTAGGAATGAGGGTGATGAGTTTCCCCTGAATGTCGAGTTCTGCTGTTTACCATCATGTGGGGCAAGGCCAAGTCTCCACATTTCTCTTCTTTGCCATTAGCCCACGTTTCCATCAGTACTTTGAAGCAGAACTACCACTCCATGGTTGGTGGGACCTCCTAACAATTACGAGAGCAAAAGGATTCTTCCCCATCCCCATAATTTTTTAGGTCTTATGGTTGTGGTTTTCCGAAGCAAAGGCTGCCGTATAATGAATAGAGGATGAAATCTTCCTCTCTGCCAGTGCCAGTTTAACCGTGACCACTGTCATCTGCACCAGCCCAGCTAGTTACCTGCTCAGTGTTTCTGTGTAGAGACAGTGCTAAGCAATTTATATACGTCATGCCATTTAATCTCTGTAACAAATACACATGTACATGTGTATATGTGATATGTACAGAATTGAGTGTTTGCTGTGTACTAGGTGTTACACCAAATGCAGTAATCCAGTGAGGTGGATAAATGGATTGTCAGTTAAGCCTCACAACAAATGTGTTATCCATTAACTCCGTTTTTACAAATAAGGAAACTGAGCCATAGCTAGTAACTGGTGGAGCAGGGATTTGAGCCCAAGCTGTATGGCCTCAGACTGCTTTTTCATAATCTCTCTGCTGTTGGTTCTCCACATTCCTATGACATAACAGCCACCTAGGGGGCTTTTAAAATATATGGATCCTGGGGTCCCTCTACAGACCAGTCGGAATGTCTGGGGCTGCAGCCTGCATTTGCTATGCTTATAAGCAGCCAGGCTAGAACAGCTCAGATAGAACACTAGGGTTATTTGGTTGGGCAGTTGCCTGTAGCCCCACAGCCAGCAGGTGACCGGCCTAGGCCTTGCACCGAGGCTGCTTTCGGTAAAGCCAAATACCTTGATAGCACACTGGTCTACATTCCAGTCATTAGTGTTGTTAACGGGGCTTGTACCTACCATCATGCCCAGTTTCTCTTTCCTAGTCTAACTCCCAAGGCCACAAGTTCATCTAGATTTTCTAAAAACTGTGTCTTCTTATTTGAACCAAAGTAATGATTTCCCACCTAAAAGTATCAAAGTTTACTTTGACTCATCACCATTACCATCTTTAATGTAAGTTCTTGTGCTCTTTCCTCATTGAGCAAAACCTTCACCAGCAGAGTCTAGGACAGTGGTTCCAAAACCTGGATACACGTTGGAATCACCTGGGAGTCTTTAAAAACTGGCTGCCTGGCTCGCACCCCATACACTCTGATTTTGTTAGTATGGGATGTGACCTGGCAATGGGATTTAAAAAAGCGCTGCGGGTGATTCTGACATGCAGCAGAGTTTGAACCCCTGGTTTAAGGACGTGGTCTGTAAGTTCACAGGGGTGCTGACTGTGGACTGAACTCACTTTTCAATTCTCTGACAGTGCCTCACCACCGTCTCTTTTGCATTTTAGCTAGCATGATCAATTTGTGCTTAATTCCACTCAGCTCATTACCTGACCCAGAATTCTACCTCGACATCAAGTCATGGTTTCTCCCCACGGGTTGTCCTTCTGCTTAGGCACCTGGAGTGATACTGGCGACATGTCGGTGAGATACCTTTGCAAGGTTCCCAGCCTCCCTGGACTCTTAACCTTCACTGTGCGATACGCCTTTTTGTCTTTCTTTAAATTGTTTTGCCTTTTCAAACACTTTTATGATTTCAATACATGTTGCCTTTTTCTTCCAGAAGCAAAATAAGCACCTCTTTCACATAGTGCTTTAATAATAATAAGTCACCTGTGGGCCCAAACAGCTAAGCATCAGATTGACTATGGGGAGACAACAGCTGACATGTCTGTGATGCTTGACAGTTGATAAAATCTTACAGATAGCAATATGGTGGAAAGTTGGAGGTCACATAGGGAAGAATTGACTCAGGCTGTATCCTCAGAGAGTTTAGAAAAGATTGATTCATTTAACCAATTGGAAAATCGAGTTGGATTGCAAAAGCATATTAAAGTAGAAGGGTCCACTTGTTGGCAAGTTCGCAGATATACTTGATTAATCTAGAAATTCATTGTGCCGTACGTACTAGGTCTTAGACTCAGATTTATCAGGTGAGAGAGATGTTGTTTGGTGGGGGAGACAGGCAATTTGCAAGTGGAACAGCTTTTGGCAAAGGCTGGTAGATAGAGAATGGAGCATTGGTGACCACTGATGTGGTGTGAAAGGTGTGAAAGGTGTAAACTGGGTATGGCAGGTGATGAGGAAGGATTGCTGAGGTAGAGCTAGTTGTGTGAGGTTTAATAGCAAGAACACTTAGGAAGAGCCAAAAACATATGAATAGATATGTATATTAGAAGGAGTAGTGTTTTTCTTTGTGCAGTTGTTGAAATCCAGTTGGTCTGTAATTGTGTTGGTATTATGCATTGCTGAACAAGGCTGGCAGTTTGGGTTGGTTTTTATACTTTTCTTGAGGGCAAAGCTTTTGAAATTAACTTGGCTCCTTTAGGTTTAAAAAGTTCTCCTTCTGATGTCTATGTCTTGCTGCTGTAATCCCCAAGAAAAGAAAAGGAGGTTAGGATGCCTCTCTTTTGAAATGGAAGGGTCAGAGCAGGCAGGGGGCTGTCACGGCTGTTCTCTTTGTTCGGGAATTAGAACATGTGAGCAAATGGTTCCACCCCTCATTTTGTGAGCTGTTTTCCTCCGATATTTCCTAATTTTTCCCATGACGTTTCAGCCTGTTTCTTCACAAGATTGGAAGGCCTGAAAGACCTCATTGTTTTCCAGGAGCGCGAGCTCGTGCACATTCGCTGATCTGGCCGGCTGGGGTCTGCGTGTGGGTGGGACACGGCTGAGGGATTGTGCCGACTGGAGAATGTATGCAGCTTATTCCTTGTAGTAGCAAACACTTTTTGTTTATCAGGAGTTTCTGGAGTGGCTTTTTCTTCATAGATGGCGCCGTGTTTTTAAAATACTTTTCACAAACTACAGTCTGTCCTGATTGACAGAAATAGGAACGTTCTCTGAGGCTAAGGGAAGTTTCTTAATGGCAAAGCAAATTGAAATTTCACTTCATCCTCAGATAGATGCAAACTTTCGTTCTTGTAATACACACTCCTTGTGGTCTGTCCTGGATTTATATGAGCTCTTGGAGTCGCAACCCTGCATATTCTAGATGGCAAATCCCAATCAGTGCATGCTTTTGAGTGTCCAAAATATTAATTACAGTAGGAGGGGAAAAGCAATAGCAGAGGAACCCCAGCTAAAAGATAGATTTTTTTTTTTTTAGTAAAGGACACTGGGATTTCATGTTAATGAGGTTATTTTATGAATGAAGTTTCATAAATCAAGTTAGTGTATTGTCTTAATGTTAACTTCTGAGGAATTAGGATTTGTATTTGATCAACAGTAATATGCCAGTAGAACACACTACATTTATATCTTAAATAATGTTAACATTTTCAGTCAGATTTACAACATTCCCCATCATTTTCAAATGTTCTCGGTGATAGCAGTGACACTGGGACCTAAAGTCAGTGTTGTGAGTTGATTGTACATATCTCATAGCACCATGTTCAGTGAGTCATGTTGGCATTTCCAGTCATGGTGGGAGTATTTACACCATGGAAATCAGCAAACACAACACATGGGAGCTTTCCGCTGTCAGAGCCTGTTTTTCAACATTTAGCAGCGCACCACTGCTCTGGAATTTAGAAGTTAAGGAGTCTTCTCCTGAGGCAAATGATGTAGTGTTTCCACTCAGCACGATAGTCAACACGAACCTTTTAAAATATAAACCAGGCCATGTGGCTCCTCTGCCCCCAAACCCTCCCATGGCTCCCCATTTCACTTGGAGTAGAAGTCTCACTGTGGGAGCCCCCGGGTGGCTCAGTGGGTTGAGTGTCCATCTTTGGCTCAGGTCATGACCTCATGGTTTGTGGGTTCAAGCCCATGTCAGGCTTTGTGCTGACAGAGCGGAGCCTGCTTCAGATTCTCTGTCTCCCTCTCCCTGTGCCCCTCCCCTGCCCATTCTTGCTCTCATTCTCTCTCTTTCTCAAAAATAAATAAACATTTTTAAAATTGGCCTGAAAAGCTGTCTGTGCTCTGACTGCCCTCCACCTCTCTTTCCTCACCTCCACCATTGCTCTCCTGGCACCTGTAACCAGACCCTGATGTCACCCCTGTTTCTATAGAATGTCCTAGGCCTGCTTCTATTCTAGGGCCTTTCTTCTTTTTAGAACAGTGGTCTTTAGACTTAGTGTGCATCAGAATCACCCCAAGAGCTTGTTAAGACAGACTGCTGCTCACCCCTCCTGCATTTCTGAGCCAGTTACAAGTGTTCAGGTGATGCTGATGGTCTTGGGACCACACTTTGAGACCCACTGCTCCAACCCATCTCCTCTTGGTTTAACCCTTACCTCCTTCACTGACCCCTTTCACCTCCTCACCCACCCTGAGCATCTTATTTAAAGTTGCAAACTTTCTCCTCCATTCTATTTCCATTTTCTTTTTGTTGTACCTATCACTTCATAACAAAAATAACTTACTATGTTTCTTATTTGTGTTTCATGTCCATCCCCCCCCCCCGTAGACCCTAAATTCCATAAAAGTAGGGGTTTTGTCTATTTTCTTCACCTGTGTATCTCAAATCTTAGAACAGTGCCCGGCACATAGTAGGCACTCAGTAAATGTTGTTGAAAGAATCACTGGGTGAACAACATTGAGAAATGAATAATGTATCTCAGGTTTGGGTCCCAGCTGCTTTAATTCGAACTCACTAGGGAATCTTAAAACAGTTTCTGCGGTATTGTTTCTCAGCTTTATTGCTTTTAGGATAACGAGGGATGGTATCTGTTCTTGGCTAAAGTTTAGGAACGCCCTGATGATTTTTAAGTAGTAGGTGCACCAAATTGTTGCTCTTAGTTTTACATTTTAACCTCAAAGACTATAAGCCAGTAGTCTTCAAACTCTGGTCTACAGAAATTACCTGGGGATACTTGAGGAGCTCTGCAAATGCTTAATTTGCCCTTAATTTTTAATATATTTTAAACAATTTTATAACCATAATAAAAACACATATTTTAGCATGTTACATGTGAAATTTTAACACATTGGGACCACCAAGGCATTGAATTAGACTATCAAGTTAACCTTAAATTAAGCATTTTCTGCTGTTTTGGCATATATATTTGAACTTCCTATAAATTAGTCATTGATAAGGAAGTTCTGTACCAGTGTTTTTCAGATTCCAGCCCGATCATGAATTGAACAAGGAAATTTCTCTTGTTAAGCATATGTACCACACTCAGTTCCATGCCAGGCAGGAAGTGGGGGTCCCTGTTCTCAGTTGGGTGTAGGTTTCTGTGTGGATTAACGGCCAGTTGTATAATAAGTAAACGAAGCACACATCATTTAATGCCATATATTCTGTTATTTATAGGGTTCTTTATATCCAGTCTACATTCTGGATGCTCCTTGACCAATTATTGAAGAAATCAAGTGGTTTTCAGATTATCTTTCGTGTTAAAATTTGAAATAAAAATATCTTAACTACTGCAATTTTTCAAGCTTTTGGGTTAGTTTGAGCATATCACAGGATTACACAATGAATTGCTAAAGAACTGTATCATTTCCAGCATAACTATCCCTTGCTATTCCAATCTGTTCATTTCCAGAGTATGGATACAGAAATTTGCCAGAGTGAGCTCCAATAGAAAAGGATGCAGTGTTTTTCTTGTCAATTTGGTTTCTAAATTTCAGACAGTAAGTAATAAGAGTAGCAGATAGCAAGACAGTTATCTGAAACTTTGTCTGAATCTGTTTGGTCCCTGAGTTAGTAGAGTAGGGATTACCTGTGAATGTCAGGATTTTCTGAATACTGTGCAACCAAATGCAAACACAGAAGTAAATCATATGCTGCATCAGTTTTAAAAGTCAGTTATTTCTTTTTCTTGCCTAATTGCTATGGGTAGGACTTCCAGTACAATGCTGAATGAAAGTGCCAAGAGAGGACATCCTTGTCTTGTTCCTAGTCTTAGAGGAAAAGCTTTCAGCTTTTCACCATTGAGTATGTTATCTGTGGGCTTACACAGTCTTTATTGTGTTGAGTATGTTTCCTCTGTATCTGCTTTGTTGAGAGTTTTGGTCATAAATAGATGTTGAATTTTATCAAATGTTTTTCTGCATCTATTGAGATGATCATATGATTTTTGTCCTGCATTTTGTTAATGTGTGTCACATTGACTGATTTGTGGATGTTGAACCATTCTTGCATCCCTGGCGTAAACCCCTCCTGATCATAGTAGATGATCCTTTTACTGTATTGTTGAATTCAGTTTGCTAATATTTTATTGAGGATTTTTGTGTCTTTGTTCATCAGGGATATTGGCCTATAACATTCTTTGTGTGTGTGTGTCATCCTTGTCTGGTTTTGGTATGAGGGCCTCTTAAAATGTGTTTGGAAGAGTTCCTCCCTCTTTTGTGTTGTAGGAGTGTTTGAGAAGGATTTATATTAATTCTTCTTTGAGTGTTAGGTAAAATTCACCATGAAGCTGTCTAGTCCAAGACTTGTTTTGGGGAGGTTTTTGATTACGGATTCAATTTCCTCGCTAGTAATTGGTCTGTTCAGGTTTTCTGTATCATCATGATTCAGTCTTATTAGGTGGTATGTTTCTAGGAATTTATCCATTTCTTCTATGTTGTCCAATTTGTTGGTGTATAATTGTTCATTGTAGTCTTATGATCATGTATTTCTGTATTATCTGTTATAACATCTCCTCCTCTTTCATTTCTGATTTTATTGAGTGCTCTCTAGCTCTGTTTCTCTGTTGAGTCTCCCTAAAGGTTTGCCAATTTTGTCTGTCTGTTCAAAGAACAAGCTTTAGTGGCATTGATCTTTTCTGTTGTCTTTTTAGTCTCTGTTTCATTTATTTCTGCTTAAAACTTCATTATTTCCTTTGTTCTTTTTCTATTTTCTTGAGATGTAATGTTTATTTGAAACATTTATTGTTTCTCAAGGTAGGCATTTATCACTATGAACTTCCCTCTTGGAACTGCTTTTGCTACATCCCATAACTTTTGGTATGATACATTTCCATTTTCATTTGAGGTTATTTTTAAATTTTCTCTTGATTTTGAAAAAAACACATTGGTTGTTCAGTAGTGTGTTGTTTAATCTCCACATATCTGTGAATTTTCCCATTTAATTTCTAGTTTCATTCCATTCTGGCTAGGAAAGATGCTTGATATGATTTCAGTTCTCTTAAATTTATTAATACTTGTTTGTGGCCTAATAAATGATCTGTCTTAGAAAATGTTTCCTATGCACTTGAGAAGAATGTATATTCTTTTGCTTTTGTATGGAATGTTCTGTAAATATCTGTTAAATCCATTTGATCTAACATGTCATTTAAGGTCAGTGTTTCTTTATTGATTTTCTGTTTGGGCGATCTATGTGTTGAGTAAGTAAGGTATGAAGTCCCCTACTATTACTGTATTGATGTCTGTTTCTCCCTTTAGATCTGTTAATATTTGCTTCATATACTTAGGTGCCCCTATGTTGGATACATGTATGTTTACAGATGTTATATCTTCTTGTTGGATTGAGACCTTATGTAACACCTTTTTTGGTCCCATTACAGTCTCTGATATAAAGTCTATTTTATCTGATATAACTATAGGTACCCCAGTTTTCTTTTGTTTGCCATTTGTATGAAATATCAAAATATCTTTTTTCATCCCTTGATTTTCAGTGCACTCTTCCATCTAAAGAGTGTCTCTTATAGGCAGCCATATAGATGGATCTTGTTTTGTTACCCATTCAGCCACTCTTTGTCTTTTGATTGGATAATTCAGTCTATATACATTTAAGAACATAGTATTAGAAGCCCTAGTCAGAGCAGTCAGGCAAGAAAAATAAATAAGAGTCATCCAAATTAGAAAAGAAGAAGTAAAATTGTCACTATTTGCGTGACATAATATTATACATAAAAAATTCTAAACACTCCCCCAAAAAACTGTTAGGACTAACAAAAGAATTCAGTAAAGTTGCAGGATACAAAATTACTACACAAAAATCATTACATTTCTATACATAACAAACTTTCAGAAAGAGAAACTAAGAAAACAATCTTATTTACATTTGCATCAAGAAGAACAAAGCACCCAGGAATAAATTTAACCAAGGAAATGAAAGACTTCTATATTGAAAAACTTGAAGACATTAATGAAAAAACTGAAGAAGACACAAATAAATAGAAAGATATTCCATGCTCATGGATTGGAAAAATTAATATTGTTAAAATGTCTAATACTATCCAAAGCAGTATACAGATTCAGTGTAGTCCCTATCAATGTTCCAGAGATATTTTTCACAGAAATAGAACAAAGAATCCTAAAATTTGTATGGAACCACAAAAGGCCCCAAATAGCCAAAGCAGTCTTGAGAAAGAAGAGCAAAGCTGGAGGCATTCTACTTCCTGATTTCAAGCTATATTACAAAGCTATAGTAATCAAAACAATATGGTATTGGGATAAAAACGGACACATAGATCAGTGGAATAGAATAGAAAGCCCAAAAATAAACCTGTGCATATTTGGTCAATTAATTTATAATAAAGGAGCCATGGATATATAGTGGATAGAGGACTGTCTCTTCAATAAATGCTGCTAGGAAAATGAGAAAACCACATGCAAAAGAATGAAACTGGACCCCTATCTTATACCATACATAAAACTAACTCAAAATGGATTAAAGACTTGAATGAAAGGCCTGAGGCCATAAAACTCCTAGAAGAAAACATAGATGGTATGCTCCTTGACACATGTCTTGATGATTTGTTTTAAGTTTATTTATTTTGAGACAGGGGGGAGAGCATGAGGCGGGGGAGAGGGAGAGAGAATCCCAAGCAGTTTCTGCACTGTCAGTATGGAGCCTGATGCAGGCTTCAATCTCACAAACCACAAGATCATGACCTGAGCCGAGATCAAGAGTCAGATGCTTAACCAACTGAGCCACCCAGGTGCCCTGTGATGATAATTTTTTGAATCTGACATCAAAAGCAAAGGCAAGAAAAGCAAAAATAAATAAGTGGGACTACATTAAACTAAAAAGCTTTGGTACAGCAAAAGACACCATCAACAAAATGAAAAGGCAACCTACTGAAAGGGAGAAAATAATTTGCAAGTCCTATATCTCATAAGGGGCTAATATTCAAGATCTATAAAGAACTCCTACATTTCAATAGCAAAAAAAAAAAAAAAAAAGGAAAAACAATCTTATTAAAAAATGAGCAGAAAATCTGAATAGATATTTTTCCAAAGAAGACATAAGGATAACTAACAGGTACATGAAAAGATGCTCAACATATTAATTAATAGGGAAAATGGAAATCAAAATTACAATGAAATGTCACCTAATACCTGTTAGAATGGCTGTTATCAAAAAGACAAAATAACAAGTGTTGGCTAGGGTGTGGAAAAAAAAGGAACCCTTGTATATATACAGTGGATAAGAATGTAAATTGGTGCAACCATTATGGAAAACCAAATGGAGGTTCCTCAAAAAATTAAAAATAGAACTACTGTATCATCTGGCAATTCCACTTTGGGTATTTATCTGAAGAAAACAAAAACTCAAATTTGAAAAGATATATGCACCGCCATGTTCATTGCAGCATTATTTAAAATAGCCAAGATATGAAAACAACCTAAGTATGTATCAACAGATGAATGGACAAAGAAATTATATATGTATATATATTTATGGAAGCACGCGCGCGTGTGTGTGTGTATAAAATATATTTTCAGTGGAATATTATTCAGCTATAAAAAGGAATGAAATCTTGGCATTTACAACAGCATGGATGGACCTCAGGGCATTTTGCTAGGTGAAATAAGTCGGGCAGAGATAGACAAATACCAAATGGTCTCTTATATGTGGAATGTTAAAAAACAAACAAGGAAACTCCTCATAGGTACAGAGAACAGACTGGTGGTTGCAAGAGGTGGGATGGGTAAAATGGGTGAACTGTTTTTTTAAAAAAAAAAAAAACTTTTTTTAAGTTATTTAATAAGCCTACCACTATCTGAAAGCCCCTCTCCCTATAACTCTAAAGTTCCACTACTATATTGTAGGAAATAGTTATAAGTTATACTCTATGGAACATTTTGTAGACCTCCTTTCACATCCTACTAATAATACACTTAATACTTCATTGTAGTTTGTTGTCTGTCTCCCACACTATATTTAGCTCCTTGAAAGGAAGAATTGTGTCTCATTCATGCCAGTTGCTGGCATTACCTAGCACATGGTGGGTCCTCAAAACATGTTTATTAAACGACATTGCATTCCACAGCAGAGGGAAGCAAGCTTGAAAGGAACAACACAACCTCGTATTAAATACACAATCGGGAACTTTTTACACTAAGCACAGATTTTAGCACCAAAAAATCTATTTGGTGGTTCCATGATTTCTTCTCCATCATCTCTCATGTACAGTCATTTGTAGTTTTCTGAATTCTTTCTAGAAATGTTTTTTGACTCTGACCCATCCATGCCTTCTTACTGCCATGCCATGCCTGGTCTCAAGTGCCATCCTTCTCTTCATCCTTTGCTTGGACTATGGAAGCAGCCCACAAGCTTCTCCCAGACATAATCTTCTGTCTCCTCCACACTGCTTCCACAGCATCCCCTGCAAGTCTTTTCAGCCCTCACTGCCTGCAGGATAAGGGGGAAACCTGTGCTGTCCAATACAGCATCCACTAGCCACATGTGGGTACTGAGCTCTTAAAATGCAGCTAGTCCAAATTGGGATGTTATAGATATGAAGGCCCTACCCTATTTTAAAGACTTAGGAAAAAATGTAAAATGTCTCATTAATAATTTTTATATTGATTATGTTGAAGTGGTTATATTTTAGATAAATTGGGCTAAATAATGTAACATCAAAATTAATTTCTCCTATTTCTTTTTATTTTTAAAATATTTTTTAAATGTTTATTTATTTATTTATTTTTGAGGGAAAGAGAGAGTGCGCAAGTAGGGGAGGGGCAGAGAGAGACACACAGAATGTGAAGTGGGCTCCGGGCTCTGCAATATCAGCACAGAGCCTGACGTGGGGCTTGAACTCATGAACCGTGAGATCATGACCTAAGTCAAAGTCGGATGCTTCACCAACTGAGCCAGCCAAGCACCCCTCTTGTTTCTTTTTATTTTTTTAATGTGGATACTAGAATATTTGAAATTATGTGTGTGGTTCATCTTACATTTCTGTTGGTCAGTGCTGGTCTTAACTGTATTATGACATTTAAAGTTTCTTATGACCCAGCCTCCAATACCTCTTCAGCCTTGTATCCCAGCCCTTCCTGACCTCCTCAGAATTTCTCTTAACTCCCAGATCTCACCAGGCCTATTTATACTTGTGGGGGGTTTTTTTGTTTTGGTTTTTGTTTTTCATATTCTGTTCCTTCTTCCTGAAATGTCTTTCCCTTTCTTTGATAGCTCTAAAAATCCTACTCAGATTTTTAGGACCTGATTTAAAAGTCCCACGCTGGTGAAGTGATGTCCTATTTCCTCAGACAGAGTTAACTACTTCTTCTCATAGCAGAACCTTGGTGCCTCCATTATTGTACTGACCTTGCTGTTCTGCCATGAGGTATCTTCTTAACCAGGCTTCTCAAGGGAGAATGCTGCACCTCATTTCTGTCCTGACCCCTGAGGGCAGTACCTGGTGTGTATTAGATATATAATCAACATTTATTCAAATGTATGAATTAATTTAATCCTACTGCTGCACGTACTGCTATTTTTACATTTATCCAGCCTTGATCATCAGAACCATTGGCCGTGGAAAAAAATTGGATGTTGAGGTGGATAGCACTGGACCTCTCAGCCATAACCCCAATTTCAGATTTTTATGTTCAACAAAATGGCCTCTTTGTCCTCACTGGTTGACTTATAATAATTCAAAAATTATAAATTTGAATTTATGAAATCTATGGATATTGTACAGACTAAGTATAAAATGACAGTATAGGGGCACCTGGGTGGCTCAGTCAGTTAAGCATCCGACTTCAGCTCAGGTCATGATCTCACGGTCCATGAGTTCGAGCCCTGTGTCGGGCTCTGTGCTGACAGCTCAGAGCCTGGAGCTTGTTTCGGATTCTGTGTCTCCCTCTCTCTCTGACCCTCCCCTGTTCATGCTCTGTCTCTCTCTGTCTCAAAAATAAATTAACATTAAAAAAATTTTTTTAAATGACAGTATAAATGACACTTTTACTATTTTGTTTATAGGGATTTCATATAAGATTTTTTCACCTGAAGATTCCACTTCTAAACAAGATTGAAAATCAGTGTTCTAATCCTAAATTTCATTTACATTTCCATCCCAAAGGTTTCCTTTTGGTTTTGATGAGGTAATTTCTAGTATCATCTGAGTTCATACAGAGTAAGACTTCTAAGCACTGGCTGCACAGTAGACACAGCTGGGAAGCTTTCAAAAGTATTCATGCTCAGACCCACTCCCAGGGATCCTGCTATAATTGAGCTGGCGGAGGAGGACCTGGACACTAGTATTTATGAAAAGCATAAATATCTTGTAATAAGTGGATTCCACAAGTACTTAAAGAGCCAGGTAAACTATAAAAATGTTGGGGCACCTGGGTGGCTCTGTCAGTCAAGACTCTGACTCTTGATCTCAGCTCAGGTCATGATCTCACAGTTGTGAGATCGAGCCCCGCATCAGGCTCTGCGCTGGGCATGGAGCCTGCTTGGGATTCTTTCTCCCTCTTCCTCTCTCTCCCTCCCTCCCTAAAAAAAAAAAGTATAAAAATGTTGAAGTTTTTAGTTGATTGTTTTTCTTTCCTTTTATTAATGATATTGTGGTAAAGGTAATGTAATGTTATCCTTAGTGTATGATTTTAGGGTCAAAAGCAAAATTTAATTAAACCTAACTTCTGTGGACAATTTTCTAAGTTGCCTGAAATTAATATTTCCCATTTCTGTCATTCTCTAAAACCTACGTGCTGCAGAATTTTCCTGTCCCTTATTGGTAGAAATAGCTAACAGAAGATCTATTTTAGATCATGTTAAGAGAACTGACAAGGGCAGTGGGTGTAAGGAGATTGCCCAGGTAGTGGCCTCCCTGGCATCCTTGTTAGCATGAGTAAACAGTACTCCCATGACAGAACCTCAATAGCCTTGCCGTGTTGATAAAATCTGACATTCTGCTTAATCACTTTTTAATGATATTGTTCCTTTTGTTCTTGGTATGTGAGAAACTAGCAATTTTTTTAAGGCGTGGGAAAAGATTAACTTCCATTTCCTAATTCAGTAAAATGGGTTGGTAATACACATATAATCCTTGTGGGGACAAGAGGAAAAAATGACCTAATTTCTGTTTATTAAAGGTCTCTTCATACATTTTTAAAAAGTTATAAAGTACCTGAAATCTTGAAAGGAAGAAAATCTGAGGTGAATACTCTGGAGACGTTGTAAGACAATCCTATGAATTCTGATAGCATGTCCCATGTCACTGGTGTATGCTATTAAAATGCAGATGGAGGGGTGCCTGGGTGGCTCAGTGGGTTAAGCGTCCAACTTCAGCTCAGGGCATGATCTTGCGGTTCGTGAATTTGAGTCCTGTGCCTGGCTGTGTGCTGACAGCTCAGATTCTGTGTTTCCCTCTTTTTGCCCCTCTCCTGCTCACACTCTGTCTCTCTCTCTCTCTCAAAAATATAATAAACATTAAAAAAAATTAAAATGCAGATGTAAATAAGCACAAGTTTTGCAATTCATCAATTTGTTGAAATGGCTGGCTTTTTAGGGGAAAAAAAAGAAAAGAAAAATATACACTTGGGATGGAATCCTTTAGGGCATAAAAAGGAATAGAATCCTCTAGTTAACTTGGTTATTTGCAGTCGGTATGTCATTTGTGTGAGACTGATGTCATGCAGATTGAATGCAGAGGCCAACGTGTGTGTGTGCGCGCGCGCGCGCGCACGCGTGTGCTTTAAAGCCCCACTCCCAGAATATGAAGTGAGTGTGAAGGGCGCCACAATAACCCTGGATCTGTCAAGAATGTACCTATTTTTAACAAACTGGATCAAGTGTCAGCACTCAATAGGAGATGAAGAAGGGGGTAGAAACTGTTCTACGGATCCAGCGGATGGTAAACGGCCCTCTGGCATGTTTACAGTACAGCTGTGCTTCCTTAATGGCTCTGCCCCTGCCATGCCAGGTAAAGTTTTCTTTGCACATGATGAATGGCAAAGAATTCTTTAGCAGAGGGAACCAAAGGAGCTGGGAGGAGGAAAAGAGAAGGGAAGAACGGAAAAGAGAGAGAAAAAGAAACACGCAGCTCCAGAGGGAGATAGTCTGTGCTTTGCAGTTGCTTGTGTGGATAGAAACCAGATGGTAAGCTGGAACACCCGCTTGGCTATCTGAGGAGCCAAACATATGGTTAATGGTCGGGAGAAATAGCTTTCAGAGCCAGGGCTTTGCTGACTGCTTCATATTACAGATTGTTACAGTGTGTCATTACATTGCCAACCTAAGTGCTTAATACCCACTGCGGGCGCTGGGCATACACTTACAAGAAGGACTTTTAGCTCTTTGCTGGCTCTGAATGCAGAAGTGACATCATAGGGAGGCTTAAAATGTCTGGTGTTGGGGAGGTAGGGAGAAGAGTAATTCTGTAGTGGAAACATTTTTTTTTTTTACAAGCCAAGCTTTCACTCCACTGAACCCTACTGTTTTTCTGAGAACCTTTTTATACAAGAATCTTTCTCTCTGTCTGTCTCTCTTGTCTCTGTCTCTCTGTCTGTCTCACACACACAGACATACACACACACAGACACACACACACAGACACACACACACACACACACACACACACAAGTTCTGACACAGAAATCTAAAGCACAGGCTATGTGCCCCCACCCCCAACCCCAGTGGACTCGACACCTCCCCCCCTTTCACCTGGAAGCCACATCACCGCACTCACAGGGCCTGCATTTGAAGTTTCTGTTTGGGGAGCTGTAGGCAACAGCAGGCCTGTGTTATCTAAGGAACTGCTGAGCCCATTCATCTGCTTTTCACGGCCCGCTTCCTTTTATTTTTAGCCAAATCCGTCAGGCCTGACAGGCGGGTAATTCGAGCCAGAGAAAGGGCAGAGCTCCAGGTCCTTTCCACAAAGCAATTCTTCTCCTCCCTCCTGGGAGGGCTCCAGACTTGGCCTGCTTCAGGCAGATGGATTTGTTGAGTCATGTGAGATCATTTACACAAAAACACAGTGAGGCAGTGGAAATTAAAAAAAAAAAAAAAAAAAAAAAAAGAGGGTGGGGGAAGAGGAGGAGGGAAGCCAGGGGGAGTGTGTGCTGCCGTGGCTGCTGGGAGCATAGGAATTCTGCAAGGCAGCTAGACTGAGGAATGCTGTAGATTCATTTGTGTATAAGGTAATGTCTAGTTTACACAGCGGGGTGGAGCCAGGCCGGGGAGGCTCCTCAAACTACTCGCCTGTATTAAAAGAAGAAGGGGGTGTGGGGAAACTTTTTATTTTTCTTTTTAAAGCAACATCCACCAAACAAAGACCACACTGTTGACAGCATTGGGTTCCAGTAGCAGTAAACTACCAACAGAATGGTTTCGAGAAAATGAGTTTGCTCTGTGATGTAATACAAGTTTGCTTTGTCCTGACTCCAGCATGACTGAGGCAGAAGGGGAGGGAGGGGAGGAAAATTGGAACAGGACTCTTGGTTAATGGTTTCCAGAGATTATTTAGCAGCACTCGAGTGGAGGGAGGAAAGTGGTATAATGTGGAGAATTACTTCGAGGTGTACCATAATTGTGGTAGGTAAAATAAAGTCATTACTATGGCCTCCTTGCTCAAGAGGAATTGAGCAATGCTTTTTGAAATGCCACGGAAGGTATCATTTTTCCCTACCACAGTATTCCTTCTCCTGTGGCTTCTGGAACATTAAAAAAAGCCCAACTCTTGCATCATGGTAAACAGTATTAACAGTTAGTGAATCAGTTTTGTTTACTTTTTATACCACAAGCCTCTAAAACATTCCATTAAAAATTTGTCTTCTGCTCATTCATGAAATAATTCTTCTTCTTCTTCTTCTTCTTCTTCTTCTTCTTCTTCTTCTTCTTCTAATTTGCTTACATGCATTAGCTGTGCTTGGGTGTGGATTTTTCCTTCTCTTGATGGAAAAAAAGAGTTCATGAGAGAATAATGACTGGGTTATCTAAATGTATGTTCTTATACTAGATGTAATGAGACAGTGCTATGTAGATCAAAAGCAATATTTTGAAACAGGTTCAGAAACTTAGAAATGGGAGAATTTCAAAATATGCACCATGATTACTTTCATTGTGACATGTTTCTGCACATCTGCATTTATTTAGAGCCCTACTATGCACCTGTTTTCCTTAGCCTCCCTAGAATATAGGTCAGCATCACTACTGTTCCTCATACCTTGTTGATATTTTATTTTATTTTTTTATTTTTTAGTGTTTTTATTTATTTTTGAGGGGGGGGAGAGAGAGAGAGAGCATGTGCACAAGTGGGGGAGGGGCAGAGAGAGAGACACACACAGAATCTGAAGCAGGCTCCAGGCTCTGAGCTGTCAGCACAGAGCCGGACGTGGGGCTCAAACTCACGAACCATGAGATCATGACCTGAGCCGAAGTCGGACACTTAATTATCTGAGCCATCCAGGAACACCTCCCCCTCTTGTTGACGTTTTAAAAGTTGAAACGTTCTGCCATTTTTTCCAGCCCTAGATATACTCAGATTATATATATGGTTTTAGCTCATAAATTCCTTCTATTAGTACTTACCATTGACTTAATGATAGTAAGCACTCAGATCACACCTTTACCTAGTATAATCTGATAGTGAAGCTGCTCCAGTGTCTTCCAGGCAGCTCTCATGATCTAACTCTGCACGGGTTAAAGGCAGTTTTCATTTATTTTACTCAAGAGAGAACTGGTGAATTTTTGCGGTTGTTAATTGTGCACATTTTACCTATAGGATATCAACATTAGTGTTATGTGATTAACAGTTGTCAGTATTTTGGATGACCCTGATTTCTTCACTGTGCTATAAATGACAGCATCTAAAGTGAAGACTTAAAAACACAGAGGTGTTGAGATTTTCCTTAGGGCTCTGCATTAACCCTGTAATATCCTTGATATTTTAAAAAAGGATATTTGTCACAGAAATTTAGTTAACATCTTATAACTGAACGTGTATGTATGTTGCTTAGATAAATGTAATCACTGTAAACATCTATATGATCTGGGATTCTGTTTTTATTTTGAAATGGGAGCCTTTTTGTTTACAAGTTCATTAAAAACTAAAAACCATTTCTGTAAGGGGGAAAAAAAAAGATTTATCATTTAAACCTACCCACGTCCTTGAATGTTCCCTCTACATTAGGGTTTCTCAGTCTCAGCACTGTTGACATTTTGGACTAAATAATTCCTTATTATGGAGGCTGTTTTGTGTATGGTAGTATGTTCAGCAGAATCCCTGGCCTCTACCCACTAGATGCCAGTAGCAGCCTCCCCCCAGTAATGACACAAAAAAAAAGTCTTCAGGGGACAGAGTCACCCTAGCTCAGAATGAATGCCATATTCTTATTTTGGTTCGGAATTCACTCTTCACCTCATGAGCTGGCCACTCATTTACTTCTGAGATTGAATTCAAGGGTATAAAGTAACATTTTTCCCTCCTGGCATTTATCCTAAAAGTGGGAACCCCAAATTAGGTGAAATTTTCCAAACCTCAAGCAAGGGTGTTTTGAGGGGAAAATTTTCCCCCCAGAAAACCTAGAGTTTTTTCGCACAGAGCAGTCCCTCTCTCAGAATTCTGGCCTTAGCAGGTGGAACCCTTCAAGGCTGCAATGCAGCGACTTTCCCAGAGCTGTTCAAGAGGAAGTGGCCCCACCGACTGAGCCTGGGGATGTTGACATAAGAAGAAAGGGAACTTCTCTGCAGGGACTGGAGTAGAGAGCCTAGGCCACAAGTTCAGTGGCTCTCTGCAGGCTCTCTGCCTTCATATCCAGCCCCAGAAAGAGGGAAAGGCAGCCACAACAGTTCTTTCTCTGGAGCAAAGCAGACATCCTCCCCATCCCCAATGGCTGTGGTCTCAGAAGCTGGAACTCTCGTTAAACAAGGAATGCGGAGCTTTCCACAGGCTAAGGCAGGCATAAATTTCCTCTGTTTGTTTTGTGAGGACTAGTGTCGACTGCTGTAATGAGATCAGAGGATACCCCAGGGATGAGGCCTCCAGGTCGGCTGCTGGAGCTGTTTTCTGTGGCTGTTCTCTTGGCTGCTGTGGAAGAACGCAGTGACTCCACAGACCTCGGTTATGATGTGAGGAGGTCGTGGTGCCCTTGTTTCTTTCCTTGCCATCCTGCCTCTCTGAGGCTACTGAAACATCAGCGTGCAGTCGTCCAATTCTAAATCATGGAAAAGCACATGGGAGGCAGATTCCTTTCCTCCTCACCGAGGACAGACCTGGCTGTGTGCGGAAAGTATGGCCTCATACGGGAAGTGATTGCCTCCTTGGGAAAATGCCTGCACTGCTGATGCTGGCCACTTGTCCCTCTCTCATCACCTGGGCCACCTTTATGCTTTTCCTTACCCAGCGTCACTCTGTTATAGAAGAGTTTGGGTGTGAGTCACAACAATACAGCATAATGCTACAAAGAACACATTTCTGGCTCCAGCCTGAATTATAGCCAAATGGCCATGGAGGGGACCCTAAATACAGCAAAACTGAGTTTAGGGAACCCCAAATTAGATACTTCTGGCAGAATAGTATATACTGAGCTAGTGCAGCCTGACCCACTTCTAGCCCTCTATGCCCACCCCACCCACCCAGAACAATCCCTAGGTGTGTTGGATAAAGTAGAAAATAGCAAGAACTTACAAGGGAAATTCCCATGTGCCAGAAGACATTGATGCCACAGGCCTGTGAGTGATCCTGACCTGGCCATAGGCTCTAGATTCTAGGGGGTGTGGTGTTCGTGCTCATATGGGAACTGTTTGCCAAAGGGGGCAAGAAGAATTCCCCCCAGAGCCCATGTCAGGCTTTGAGTGTGTGTGTTTGGGGCACAGGGATGGGAGATGGAAATCCAGGGTTACACTGTTTGAATAGCTGTGGGGTCTATAGTTCCACCACCTGCATAGTATGGCAACTTCAGTTGTTTTGACAAAGACACTAAACTGGTTTGAAAGCATTGAAAGCTGTAGGGTTGCGGTAGAAGCAAACCTTAGATCCCTCTGGAAAGGTTAACAAGCCAGGACGTGGGACACCCTCACAAAGAACAAGCCGTACTAAGGAGAGGCTGGCATTGGGAAGTACAGAATTAGAGCCTCAAGAAAGCAGAGATTAACAGCGAATCCCTGAGACTGCTTTCAACAAGGGCCCATCCTGCCAAATTCAGCTTTCTTCTGAGGATTAATGAAAATTTCTTCCCAGAGGAACAAGGCATTACACCCAATCTGGCTTACTAAGCAGATGAGTTTCAGTTGTAAACACTAGCCCCCAGGAAGTCAGTCGCCCCTCATTACACTTATCCTCAAGTTATCCTTGAGAATATTTAAATTCCTTCCTTGGAAACCTTTTATTGGCGAGATAGCTGGTCCCCTTGAGCTTCTGTAAAGAGATACCTTTCTAGCAATTTCCCTTGTTCCTTTTCAGTGGGTCATCCTGAAGAAATCCCTTAACTAGGCTTTGTGTTAAATTATTTTAGCTTCTCAGCAAATCACAGGAAATGTGTTTGCCTGAATTGTTAAGCAAACCCCTCAAGGGAGAAGGAAGCTAGGATTGTTTGAAGGTCTCTGGGATTCTTTCAGAGTAAAATCAAAGAAAGACGGGTGGTCAGGCAGGGTTGGTAAACCATCTTAGATGAATACAATTAGGCCTTCTCAGTCCATGGTGGACAAATGGATGGGGGATTGCGTAGAACTCTGGACAGCCACCAAGTACAACCCATGCAGTGACATGCACTATTGGCAAACATGAACTGAGGATGCCAGAATTAAAGCACGATCCTTTGTTTATTAATAGGGTGATGAAATCTCTTATGTTCAGTTTTTTCTGCTGAGGCATGTTGAGGATACCAAAAAGTGCCCTCCTGACCTAAACGTGATGTCATACATCTAGAGAGAAAATTCTTCTTTTTAATACTTAATAACATTAAGTATTTTCTTCTTGATTTGGACCTGGTTTCTTTCTTTTAGTCTCAAAATATTCTGGCCAAATGCGTAGATTATACATATTGACATTAAAGCATCAGGAGAGGATAAGTGGAAATAGGCTCATTTGGTGCCAGATTTAAGGAAGATCTTCCTAAACATTTGTCTTAGTTTGTGCTGCTATAACAGAATACCATGGACTGAGTGGCTTAAGCAACAGTTTATTTCTCACAGTGCTGGAAGCTGGGAAGGTCAAGAGCAAGATGCCAGTCCATTTGGTCTTAGTGAAAGATCTCTTGCAGACAACATTTGACTTCCTAATATGATTTCACATAGCAGGGAGAAGGGGTGAGAGAGAGAGAGAGAGAGAGAGAGAGAGAGAGAGAGAGAGAGAGAAAGTGTACATGCAAATTCTCTGGTGTCTCTTCTGACAAGAGCACTAATCCCATCATGAGGGCCCCTTGACCTCATCTAAACCTAATTACCTCCCCAAAGCCCTGCCTCTGAGTACCATAACAGTGGGGATTAGGCAATGTATGAATTTGGAGGGGGAGACATGAACATTCAGTCCATAACAACTTCATATAACAACATTATAATTAAATTTTGCATTTACTGAAAGCCTGCTATGTGTAGGGTGGTGAGATAGGTGCTGGCTGTTTGGGCATAAAACAGATAAGTTATCTTCCCTTGAAATACTTAGAATCCAGGAGGTGGTTGAGAGTAAGCACCTGTGTTCAATTACAAGCAGAATGAGGTGGTGCTAAACAGTGGCAGGAAACAGGGATGGGAAAGGGCTTCTCTCTTTTTAACACCATACATTAGATACTTTATTCAAGTTACTCCTTTTAATCTTTGGAACAATCTTAGGAGGTATAAAGAATTTTCCCCAGTTTTATGAATGAACGAATAAAAACTCAGGCAAGGTTAGTAGCTTGCTGAAATTACATGTGAAGAGTCAGACTAGATACTCAGATGGAGTGACTTGG
The DNA here is from genome assembly GCF_016509475.1 of Prionailurus bengalensis. Taxonomy (NCBI): domain Eukaryota; kingdom Metazoa; phylum Chordata; class Mammalia; order Carnivora; family Felidae; genus Prionailurus; species Prionailurus bengalensis. The sequence continues at coordinate 80,728,438 of NC_057349.1, read as the reverse complement.
CTCCCAAGCCATCCCTTGCCCACTCTTCTGCAGGGCTTGCTACGCCCAGTGAAGCCACATCGTACAGCCCTAGAGGGGTCAGGAGACAGACTGGGAGCCTCCAGCCCTGGAATTTAAAAGAAACAATCCCCTGACTTACACAAACAATCCCCTGACTTACATCCCCCTGTACGATGGAAGATATACCTGGATGACCAAATCCAACCCCTATGGGATTTCCAAAATACTAACATAAATTGCAAACATTAAACAAACACATGATTTTACGTAGTCTCTCCATTTTCTGGCTTTCTTGAACATCAGAAGCTGTGGGAACATGTGCCTTGCTCCTACTTTTCTGGAGCCACAGTTGAGCGGCAGACTCTCCAGGCCTCCCCACTCCTCATTGTCTTCTCTGGCCTGACCATTCCTTCATCTTATTCTTTCTTGACTCCTGTAAGCATCTGAATCTGTGTCTCATGGTTTAGGTAGTCACCCAGGCAAGAAGAATAGGCCTTGGGAATTCTTCTATATTGTGCCTTTAATTAAGGTAACCTTAGGGGTGCCTGGGTGGCTCAGTGGGTTCAGCTGTTGTCTCTTGCTTTCAGCTCAGGTCTTGAGCTCATGGTTCATGGGATTGAGCCCCACATCAGGCTCCATGCTGACAGCACAGAGACTGCTTGGGATTCTCTCTCCTTTGGTTTTTGAACCTCTCTTTTTGCCCCTCCCCCACTTGGACTTGCATGCGTGCTCTCTCTCTCAAAATAAATAAACATTTTTAAAAACAGATATTCCTAAATTACTGGGGGACTGAAATTGACCCTTAACAGAGTGGTAGCCCTTAATCTAAACATTAGATATCCTTATGTATGATTTGGTGAAGTGGGGGAAACCCTCAGAAGGTGTGCCAGAGGTAGTCCTCTGAAAGCAACGGACACGCTATCACTTGGTGTTCTTACTGTACCTTGTCTGGCTCTCAGCAATATTTTTGTGCTACCAGCAGTGACTCTCTTTACAATTTGTAATGCTCTCATTTCTTCTTCCTTATCACAATTTCTCTCTGAACCATTGGTCATATGCTAGTTGAAATTTCAGAACGTTAATTTTCTTTTTTTTTTTTTAATTAAATTTTTTTTTCAACGTTTATTTATTTTTGGGACAGAGAGAGACAGAGCATGAATGGGGGAGGGGCAGAGAGAGAGGGAGACACAGAATCGGAAACAGGCTCCAGGCTCTGAGCCATCAGCCCAGAGCCTGACGCGGGACTCGAACTCCCGGACCGCGAGATCGTGACCTGGCTGAAGTCAGACGCTTAACCGACTGCGCCACCCAGGTGCCCCAGAACGTTAATTTTCAAACTGTATGACCTATCCTTGGGGAAGAAGGCCTCTAATGATGCTTGATGGGAAGACACCCTCATCCTTGGGTTGTTTTCCATGGCATGTTGTGAAGGCAGGGCATGGGGGGCAAGGCAGATTGGCAAACATTGTTCAGTCTCTTGGGGCAAAACCATGTTATGGTGTGTTTGCTACCTAAATGTGAGGGTAGCAAGGATACCAAGGTCCTGAAGAACCAGAGACATGTTTGATGTGACTTTGAGGATGGAGAGAGGCCTGCAAGGAGCTCCTCAGGGAGCTCTGCTCTGATCCCCCTGCCTCTTCAGAAAGAAAGGAAGGAGCCAGCCACTTACAAGGAGTGTGTATATTTGGGGAAGGGGAGAGGGGTCCGTTTGTTGCTTTACCTTTGGATCCATTAATCCCAGCACCATGCCCCTTATTGTGGAAGAGAAGGATTGGACTGTCTGTAATAAAATGGGCTTAAAATTTATCTAGTCTTGTACAAGGATTCCATCCAATTGAAGGTTGTAAGATTTCACTTCAGAGACATGTAAATTACTCCAACTCGTAAAAACAGGGGTGGAAGGGAATTAGGGATATATCTCTCATCTGTTTGTCTGATTTCCCAAGCTCCTAAGTCCTAGTTTTAGAGAATTTCCTCTACACTTGTCATCTTGCTTTTTCCCCCTTTCTCTCCAAACCCTGTTTGTCTTTCTGTGACTTTGCTTAATCCTTCCTCACAAGTTCTCGGGTCCTCATGCTTGAGCCCTCTGCCTAGGCTGCTGGATTTGGTGGTGGGAGGGGAGGAACAAGAGGCCATTCCACAGACTGACATCAGGGTGCATTATATCTAAAAACCAGCAAGACCATTACCCTTATGAGTGATCTGCTGCTTGCTCCTATGGGCCTGTTTCCCATAGGAGTGCCTGAGCAACGCAGCTTTGAGTTGTATTACAGAAGCCTTCTAGAATGAATGTCTTGGAAGGGGGTGGAGGAGTTGGAGTGGGGAGAAAAGCCCAGCTCATCATACTCCATTCTGTATTGGCAATAAGTATTAGTTGTATTTCCAAAGGCTAAGAAATAGCACTACACACACACACACACGCACATGCACAAATAGCCTTCGACATGTTTAAGAGTGTCAAGAGTAAGAGTAAGTACTCTAAAGAGTACTCTCATTAGAGTAAGGAGACTAGAATAAAATTGGCTTATGCTGTTCCCACCATACCTCTATACCACATTATCAGTGATCCAGGGAAAATAGACTTTTCTCTGTGGTAGGTGGAGGCTGGTGGTAAATAAATAGTGGAGAAACAGGTAAGCCCGGTCTTTACTTGACTCCAGCCCCACTTGCTGACACCCAGAGAAGCCAGAGGATGTGGTGCTGTCACCAGGAGCCTGAACCTCTCCGTCCCTTCTGTTAGTGAGGGCCTGGATGGTGAGGGGCGCTTGGTGAGAGGCTGCATCACTGATCCTGTCTCTAGGTGTCTTTGTTTGCTTACCTGTCCTTTCGTTTTCTTCTCTCTTTGTAGCCTTCACCTTTTCTGTTCATTCTCTCTTTGATCTCTTCTTCTTACCCTGTCTCTACTTTTCTGCTTACTCACACTCCTACCCGCCTGGAAAGATGAATTACATTTCATTAACCTTTCCTAAGCCTAAGGTTGACCACAGGCTTTGTTGCCCATTCAGCCAACTTTGTTAGGATCAACAGAGTGGAAGTCCCACGTTAGCTTCTGGGATCGACGTTCTCCAGGCATCCTTTGAAGGTATCTGTATTTGCCTTTTGTTTAGTATCATGGGAATCCAACTTCGAGGATGATTAAAAAGAAACATTGAAAAATAGAATAAAGAAGAAAACTCCCTTAATTCCACCATGGTAACACGGGTATCTTTTCCCCTAATGCTTTATATTTAAGATTCACTCTCCTTTTTTAAGCTGTGGATTTCTCTAAGCTTCTAAATGGAATTGGCTGCAGAACAACCAGGTTCTCTCTGTTTCAAAGAAGATTTAAAGTACTTGATAGAACAAGGCCAGTCTTTTTGGTTGCTGGCCAGAAGTGAACTGACCCAATTTCTAAAACTGTTATCTGTTTGCTGAGGTGTTTTCTGGTGGTGGTGGTGGTGGTGGTGGTGGTGGTGGGGTGTGTGTGTGTGTGTGTGTGTGTGTGTGTGTGTGTGTGTGTGTGTTATTAGGAGAGGTTTATTTTATTTGTGGGCTTTGTACGTATTTTAATTCTGTAGTATCTTGAAATGAAGTCACTTCTAGCCAGAGTCTACTGCCTGTAACGGCATGACTAAGAAGAATTCTTTTTCTTCTCTGAATCTGGTTTCATCATTTAAAAAACTACCACTCAGATCAATATCAGTACTAACTGAGAGTATTAATATAAAAGTGCATTGTACAGTTTTGAGCACTATATAGCTGTAAGATATTCTTAGCAATGTTTTCCTAAAATATTTACAATCCTGGACATTAAAAGATTTTCCTTAAGAAAAAAAAAAAACCCAAAGGCAGTCTGCAGTGATTATCAACATTGTGTTTAAGATTCTCCATTAAGAGTCCACATCATCCTAGGCTCTGTGAGTGAGAGCAAGGAAAAAAGTCTATTCATAATATTTATTAAGAACTTTCTATGTGACTAATATTTCCCTCAAAGAGTTTTTATTTTGACTTTGTTGTAGAACCAATATACATGAAAATGACATAAGAACACTTGGGGTGGTGGGGTCACAGGGGAGAATCCGTAATTGCTTTAGTGCAGACTGTATACCCAAGCTCTGAGGGAGAGGGGATTGTGGCATGATTGGAGCTGGGTGGAATTTCCTTGGGGAAATTGTGTTCAAGAATCCTTGTCTGTTTGCTATTATCTTCTTGTGCCCACCTTTCCTGTGTTGATACCAATGTGTACATTTGAATGGAATTGTGACATCAGACATCTGTGCAAGGCGTTTGGAAAAGTTTCCCAGTTACGTGCTAGGCTATATAGTTTTTAAAGGTACTGAATTACATTTATTAAAAAGGAAACAGCACGTGTAGAGCTCTACTTTAAAACAGAAATGTGGGGTGCCTGAGTGGCTCAGTTGGCTAAGCATCCAAGACTCTTGATTTCGGTTCAGGTCGTGATCTCATGGTTCAAGAGATCAAGCCCCATGTTGGGCTCTGCACTGACAGTGCAGAGACTGCTTGGGGTTCTCTCTCTCCCTCTCTCTCTGCCTCTCCCCGACTCATGTTCATGTGAGCACTCTCTCCATCTCTCTTTCTCTCTCTCAAAATAAATAAACATTAAAAAAATTTTTTAATAAAACAGAAGGGGCACCTGGGTGGCTTAATCGGTTAAGCATCTTACTTCAGCTCAGGTCTTGATCTCACGGTTCATGGGTTTGAGCCCTGCATCTGCTCCATGCTGACAGCTCAGAGCCTGGAGCCTGTTTCAGATTCTGTGTCTCCCTCTCTCTGTGGTCCTCCCCCACTTGCACTCTGTCTCTCTCTCTCAAAAATAAGTAAACATTAAAAAAAATAAAAATAAATTTATTAGTATCTGCTTCTGGAAACTCAAAGAGTAAAAGTTATATGCATAATTTTCTTTCAGTCATTATAAGATTGGTTAGAATTAGATACTGAATTTTCTTGACTTTGAGGCATCAATTACCCAGGCGTCAGGTACATACAGGGGTGTTTGGATGTCTTTAGGCTATAAAGTCAGAATTCCAGGGTCTCTCCATGTTGTACATCATTGTTAAAATATGTTATTGCTATGACTGAATGTGGTATTTTCTTTGGAATCCCTATGTCTCAAACAGTCAAGGAGTGATTTGTAATTTCCTCTCCCTATCTTCTGATTTGTAAAGGAATCTAATAATATCATGTTCACAGAATAGTAATGTGTGTGGAGTAGGAGTTTATCTTTTGAAAATACAGATTACAAAGCCATTTTCTTAATGGTGAAAGATGTTCACTTAGGAAATATAGCCTTGGACTTCTCTGTGTCCTCGATTCAGCAGACACACCAGGGCCTCATGTCATTCCCCAATAGACAAAGGCTGAGTGCTAAGAACTGAAGGTGATTATGATTAGTGGGATTATGACTTCTGTTTCTTTTCCTATTGAACACTTTCTATATCGTTACTGTATTATTATTAAAAATTGGGGTCACCTGGGTGCCTCAGTGGTTTGAGCCTCCTACTTTTGATTTCACTTCAGGTCATGATCTCATGGTTTGTGAGTTCGAGCCCTGTATCTGGCTCTGTGCTGACAGTGCAGAGTCTGCTTGGGATTCTGTCTCTCTCCCTCTCTCTCTGCCCCTCCTCTGCTCGCTCTCTCTCTCTCTCTCTCTCTCTCTCTCAAAATAAAGAAATAAACCTAAAAAATTAAAAAATAAAAATCAAATGTATTTTAAAGCCCTGCAGTTGCCTTTAAACCTGTAATTCTAGTCTTTATGGAAAGTTTCAGATACATAAACACTTCCCAGATGCAGCCAGGAAAAACAACACAGAAATAAGGTGATTACAAGGAACCTTACAATGTTTGTTCTCCTATCAAATTCACCCATAAACATCTTTCAAAGAAAAGGCTACAGGTCTAATTAAGGGGTTGAAGATAGTTCTTTCTTATTTTTCCTTAATATTTGATAAAGTAAGAACCCTGGAGCAGTACAATAACTGTTTTACTCTAAAATGTAATTCAAGTGAATCAAAAAACCTCCCTAAAGAACCAATAGCATGGATAAAAACAGGGACCCTTATTCCATTTGAGGGGATGTTAAATCATCTGGTTCATTTGGCCCATGGGAAACTGACCTCCTGGATTCCCTTACAGTAGGGGCTCTGTGGAAGGTCCTATCTATTAAGCCCTGACCGTGGTACAACCAGTCTTCAGCAAATGCTTGTCTGTTCCTTTATTCCTTGTAGGCAGCAGGGAAGGCATTGAGGTCTGGCACAAAGTAAGTGCTGCTTACATGCTAGATCCTTTCTCCTCCCAAGGAAGCACATGCCTGAGCTAGAAACTCTTAAATAACTGACCTCTCTGGCTTATTGATCACTATATCCTCAGTACCCTGCACCTAGTAAGTACTGAGAAAATAGTAGTTGAATGAATGTTCTTGTTTCTGTGTATCTGCAGTTACTCTGAGCATATAATACCCAGCTTTTCCTTGGCCACTGGCACGTCCAATATCTGTGACCTTAAGACTTTTGATTTGATTCTTTAGAATCTAGAATTTGATTCTCTGACCTGTGCTGTGCAATATGGTAGTCACTAACCACATGTAGCTATTTACATTTAAATTTAATTAAACTCCCATAAAATTTAAAATTCAGCCCTTGGCTGCACTAGCCACACTTTAAATGCTCACTAGCCACATGTGGCTAGTGGTTACCATAGTGGTACCACAGTACAGGCATGGAGCATTGCCATCATGGCAGAAAGTTCCACTGGACACAGAACTGCTCTGTGTCTTCCTGAGAGCCAGCTGATGGATTTCCTCTTTGTGTTTGCAGTGCAGCTGTCTGCTTCGGGAAGTGAGGTCTACAGCAACGAAGAGAATCTTCCAGAGCTGCCTTGCACTGTGACATGTCTGAGCCCTTGCTCCAGTCCCTGCAACATGAACAAGGTAAGAGATATTTTTGGGAATCAGCCTTTGTGTCTTCTTTACAGTACCCTGATTTTTCTGGGTATGTAATGTCTTCCCATGGTGTGAGGAGGTTGCTTCTCCTGCCACAGATATTCCAGAGGTTGGAGACTTGTGTGACCCCAGCAAGTGGTGTTTATAGGCAGGGTCACAGGAGGTGGTGGCCATGCTGTGGTTGTATAGTCTTACGGATATGTCACTGTGTTTGTCAGAGGCTTCTGGTTGACTGAAATATTGGTTGCTAATTTAACTGCCTTGGCATGAATGTTGGAAGATTGAGGCTCTGGAGCCAGACTACCTGGGTTTAAATATCAGCCCTTCCAGATACTAGCTTTGATGGTCTTGGACAAGGGGCTTAATTTCTCTGTGCCTCAATTTCCCCATCTGCCCATCTGTAAAATGCTGATGATAATAGTACCTACCTTGTAGGGTTGTCAGAAGGATGAAATGAATTAATATGTGCACCATATTAACTTAATATAGTACCTATCTACATTATAAGCATTTGACAAATATTTACTGTGGTTGTTTTTGATGTTGGGGACACTGTTGTCCTTTAGACATTTCTGCAAGAGAGTCTTAGGTGTATCTACAACATTTCCATTTATTCCTTGTTTGACTCGGCAAGTAGCAAGTGATTACCAGATGGGCCCTGAGGGATGAACAATGAATGGGGCTTGGGTTTTGCCTGTGGCGGGTGACAGGCTTGGGGGGAGTGTGGCTAGTGGTTTTAATTAAATATGTACCAGAAACTCTGGAAGCACAGAAGAAACATCCAACCTTGGGAGATATGGAAGGGACAGCATAGAGGAGGTGACATTTTGAGTCAGATCCTGATTGATAAATGGTCATTTCTTAGACAAAGAAGTAGGGCAGGGCATTCCAGGTAAAGGAAACAGGCTATGTTTAGGCACAGAAGCATATGAGAAAGTCTGGTGTGTTTAGAGAACAAAGAGCTTGGTACAGCAGGATTTCTCCTCAACACTGTTAACCTCAACACTGTTAACATTTGGACTGGGTAATTCTTTATAGTGAGAGGCTGTCTTCCACATTGAAGGATATTCAGTAGCATTCCCTTTCTCCCACTTGAGTTGTGACAACCAAAAAAAACTCACACATTGGCATTGGCCAGTGTCCATCCCTTGGGGGGACACAAATACCCCTGGTTGAGAATCACTGCAGTGGTGGAAGATGGTAGGTATGAGTCCAGAGAAGGAGGTTAAGTGTCCAATTCTGAGAGCCACTGAAGGATCCAAAACAAGGGAGAGACATTTCCAGAGGTCTACAAGAAGAGGTTAATTTATCACATTAGCTATGGGTTGTGATGCAGTTGGACAGCGCTTTTAGACAGTGGCCTTCAAAAGGTATTATGGAGAAAGCCCATTTTATTTGTTGAGATTCTTTTACTAAGAACCCTTTTCAGCGGTAATTTTTCTCATGGCCATTTGTTTAGTCTTCTCAGGGTGGCTGCATAACCCTACTAGAAGAGACCAGAAAATAATAAGCAATTGTTTTTCAGTGATTTTCATTTGGCTGAGTTAAGCCTAAGAGAAGGAAACCTTCCACCCACCACCCACCACCCCCGACCCCCCGCCCCCATTGGCTTAAATACTTACCTTTAAGCAGTTTTTGAGAAGAGAGCTCTTGGAACACTGGAAAGTAGCAGGTATTCCACCCCAAGGTCATGACTGGAGCGTGGGGAAGAGAGGGGATTCATCACTGTGGTCTTTGCAAACCTTGGCTTCTATTAGTTAGAGTTTGGTGTACTGAAATGCTAAGACAACTCTTGGGAAATCTCTGATTGGCAGGCACAGCTTGCTATGATGGCCCTGCCCTGAGTTTCTCCAGAGCAGTTCAAGGCCTGATGTCATGGTTTGGCTCTTGATACACAGCTGGGAACCAGACTCCTCAGACATTTCAAGTGTCTCAGTAGGTGTGTCTGTTGCTTTTGGGAAGTTATGTTCCGTCTAAGTGGCCCAATGAATGCTTTATTTTATGTTATTTTAATTTAAAGTAGTGATTAAGCATGATGTGTAACCTTCATAGGTCAGCATTTTTCTTATGGGTTTCTTGGCATAAGACAAAGAATAGATTACCCTCTGGGGAGGAAATAGATCTTCTCAGTGTAAGTAAAACCAGACAATCATCTCATCAATTAGGATATGTAAGTTAGAATGCTGGAAATATTTTTGTGGGTGTGATTGATTTTCTAGGTAGATTTGTTCCTAGAAAGTTGGAGACATTTTAATTGTGCACTTTCCACTTACTTGGACATACACTCTAATAACTCTTTTTCCTTCCCAAACCCCTGCTAGCTTACGGGACACTTTAACTGGGGAGGTGTCAGGATGCAGCATGACAGAATATTCTAGGGTCCAGTGTAATTGCTGTGAAGTGACAGGGCAGTTCTGATCACAGTGAGGCATTGACATCTATCTCTCTTTGGGGTTATTTAGAGATGATCTCTCTAGAAAACAACAGGAATTGCCCCCATGGCCATTGGTCAAATGAATTAACCCTTTGTCTGCCTAATATAATCAGGCTAACCTGATAGTGAACTGCTGTCCACCAGGTAGGGCCATCATTACTCATGTTCTTGAACTTCTATGTGTAGCAGAGTCTGGGGACACACCAGGAAGGGGTACACTTCCAGCCCTCAGACAGCTAGCACTGGTGCATCCTAATAAGATTAATACAGAGTGGATAGTGGATACCCCCACATTTATTCACCTTTTTAATGTTATAAACAGGCATTAATAGTTGTACATTTTGGGCTTCATGTTCTAGCCTAACATGTTAGAGGAATTATGGGTGCACAAGTTTTCCCAGGCCACTCACTCTCCCTAGCTCTCATCCAATCTTGAAGACCCATCTTTCCAAGTTCCATATTCTCCATAGATCTTTTTGTAAGAGCTGACTTTCCAATCTTTATATTGACCCAAAACTTTGTAATAAGGATTTAACTTTAAGTTTTGTCAGAAGTTTCTATCCTCTCTACTTTCTCAGGCATTCCCTAGTTAATATGTATAAATACAGCTTTTATAATACAAATGTTTGCTAGTAAGAAGGACTATGTTATTTACATATTATCATGCTGTAAAGAAAGAATTTTAGGGTGTTACTTAAAAAATGATAGCCAAATGGGAGGCAAGTTAGACAGGATGGGATTTTGTAGAGGCAAATTGGGCAGAATGATGTACATTGAGTACATACCACTATCTTAGTTCCCAAAACCACACTAACAGGAAACAGTGTTCTGCTCTTGAAAGATATCTCTTTCTAGCAGCAACCTTGGAATTACAATTTTAAACTCTTTCCCTCATGGTCGTCATTTTCATGAAGGCTTATCACATGCTGTTGTCTGCCTTGAATTTATGAGGACACTCCATCTGATTGAAAATTAATCGATTTTTCCGTTATTATACAGAATGCCCCCCCCACACACACACACAGTGAAAATGAATCTTCTTGAGAACTGTTTCTTCCTTCTTATGTTCAAGTAAAGCCAGATCTGATTGCTATTGCTTGGACAAATGCCATAGCATCAAATGAAGTTGAGTAGTATCTCTTATCTCTCTTGGTGGGTGGATGCTATTGTTTTGCTTAATATCTACCCAACAGAATTTTTTCTCTGAATATTTTACTGTGCCAAGATTGAGGCAGTTTCACCTTTACACTCAGATCAATATCTCTACAGTCAACTAAAGAGTAAAAATGAAATTGAGTTTCTGCCTTCGTTTAAAGTTTTTCTTTCTTGGCACCTCCTTAATATGAAGCAGTGAAATTCAGAACTCATCACTCCTGGCTCTCCACCTGGCATACACATGACTCTTGATTAAACATCAGCTCCCCCAACACACCCTTACGGTGTGTATTATGTACCACGCACTGTGCTTGTGAGACATCAGTGAACAAAACAAAGGTCTTTGCCATCCAGAGCTTCTGTTCTGCCCAAAGTAAGGAGAGTCATCTTACTTCGGAGGTTTTAACGTTTCAACACACACCTAACATTAAAACTTTTTCCATTTTAAACTTCTTTCACTTGAGCAAGTTGACAGAGCTACTGGATGTGATACAAGGAATTGATGACTAATAAACATAGAAGAATTTCTCTTCCCCTCTCTAGGACACTCTTGGTGGTATCACCAAATGGCCCATCTATATCGAGTGTATCTCCACCCTTGTTTTTCTGCAGGCAATGGCCAAGTCCCCTTTGTGGAAGACTTTGAAGAAATATTGCACACGTCTGAAACTAGGGACAGGGAAGAAAATGCAAATAAAAATTAAGTCATTCCTCCCTGGAATAAAGGCCTTATTAATTTCTAGTGGTAAAAATTATAAAGGAAGAGAATGTATTTGACTATAGCCTCAAAATTTCTTTCCACCACAAGGCATTCTGAATTACCCTAAAGACAAAAGACATGCCAGAGCAATCTTTACAACATGTACGACACAGAGTTAAATTAGCTAATTTAGTAAGAGTTCTTACAAATTAGTTAAGATAAAGATGAGTGCTCTGATAGAAAAGGGGCAAAGAACAGAAAGATAAAAACCAGTAAATGAAAAAATACAATCAAAAAATAACATAAGAAAATGCTCAACCTCAAAAGTTATCAAAGAAATGCAAACTAAAGCAATGAAGTAGCATTTTCTACCTACACATTGATGAGGATTTGTAAAATGTACTCGGTGAAAGTAGGAATGAGACTCTCGGGCTCTCCCAGATGCAGTGAAAGAACATATTTCTCAAGGGAATTTAGACAATGTGTATCAAAGCCTCAAAAATATACACACCTTTCGGCTTAGAAATTCCATTTCTATAACAGTTACCCAAAGACCATTGCCATGGATGTGTGCAAAATTTGAGCTAAGATATTCATCACATATTATGATAATAGTAATTATAAAAGTAACAACTGTGGTACAGCCATACAATAAAAATACCAGGGAGGGATGAAGGAATATTTAATGACATAAAAACATGTTTTAAATAAATTGTGGAGAAGGCAGGTTATATAACAATATGTATAGTTTTATTATTATTTCATTATTTATTTATGTTTATTTACTTTTGAGAGAGAGAGAGAGAAAGAGAGCAGGGGAGGGGCAGAGAGAGAGAGGGACAGAGAGAGAATCCCAAGCAGGCTCTGCCCTGTCAGCACAGAGCTTGATGCAGAGCTTGAACTCCCAAACCATGAGATCATGACCTGAGCCAAAACTGAGAGTCAGATGCTTAACCAACTGAGCCACCCATGCACCCCTCATTATTTCATTTTTAAAAAACATACATGTCTGCCCACAGAAAAGAAAGTTGCAGATACATCATAATATTAAGAGCATTATCTTCTTTTTGCTTGTATGTTCTAAATTTCTTTTGCAATGTACTTTCTTTCATACTAAAAATAATATATAAAAAGACATTAAGTGATATTTAAGATATGAACTTCACTATATTAAAAAAAATTTGATGTTTATTTATGTTTGAGAGAGAGAGTGAGTATGGGGGAGGGGCACAGAGGAAACACAGAATCCAAAGCAGGTTCCAGGCTCTGAGCTCTCAGCACAGAGCCCGATGTGGGGCTTGAACTCATGGACTGTGAGATCATGACCTGAGCCGAAGTCAAATGCTCAGTTGACTGAACCACCCCAGGTGCCTCAAACTTCATTATATTTTTAAATATTCATGATAAAAAGGCCGAAAGGATATTGCCCAGAAAGTTGGCAATGGTTTTCTCAGAGGGTGGGTACATGGTATGTATTTGTTTTTATTTTTAAAAATATTTTTCTGTATTTTCAACTTTCCCACCATAAGTAGTTGTATATATGATTGTAAGTCAGGAAAAAAAGCAAGGATTTTAAAGGAAATACCACTTTAGTTGTTTTGCATTTGAGGTATGAATGGATGAAGGTATTTAGTGACAGATGAAAAGAGAAAAAGAGAGAGCCCTTGGGAAAAACAGAGGTTTGAACTTGGGAATGATTCTGTTTGACGTATTACCAGAAAGGAGGTTTTTAATGTGCTAATGGTTTGGGGGCAATAGTAAAAAGAGAAATGCTCTAGAAAAAGATATTGTCCTTTGATTCAGTGACTCAAAACTTTTAAATGGCATTACATCATCTTACTCATTATGCGTCATTTCTTCATCCAGCTCTTCAAAAGACTTTGCTGATGTATACAAGTTTAGACCAGTGGTTCTCAAACTATGGTTTGGGAACGCCTGGGGAGCCCATTCACAGGCAACCTGCAAGGTCAAAACTACTTTCATAATAATATTAAGACTTTTTTTTTTTTTTGGCCTTTCCACTCTCTTGAGTATACATTCAGTACAGTTTCTCAAGAGGCTACATGGCATGCAATGACATTTATCCCCGTGGTGGCTGTTGAGATGTATGCTTGTGTTTTCATGTTCCAAATATCGCAGTTTTAATTTTTAATAAGGTGAACATTGATAGAAATAACTGACATAAACAGAAGTTCTTTAAAGTCTGCAGTAGTTTTTAAGCATGTCCTGAGATAGGAGTTTGAGACCCAGTAAGCTAGACTGTGCCTATGTCCTGTATTTGGCAGTTTTTGTTCTTTTTTCAAAATATTTTTTATTTATTTTTTGGGAGAGCGCAATTGAGGGAAGGGCAGAGAGAGGGGGACAGAGGATCTGAAGCAGGCTCTGTGCTGGCAGGCTGCCAGCAGCAGGACCAATGTGGGGCTCAAACTCACAAACCATGAGATCATGACCTGAGCCAAAGTTGGATGCTCAACTGACTGAGCCACTCAGGTGCCCCTTGGTAGTTCTTATTCTAAGAAACTGGACCCTGGACTGTGAGCAGTAAGTGCCCTGGACATTATAGCACATCTGTTCTCACCTTCTACATCTTTAAGGAGAAAATGTCCTTAGTCCTTATTTAAAAAAAAAAAAAAAGGCTTTATAGAGTTGATGAGGCTAAATGGAACATTGTTGGCATAAGGCCAGTGTAGCACCTGTGTTACATGTAAGTCAAATTCTGCTAAATGTGGGGTGTATAGAAATGATGAAATTGGACCTCTGTTCTCTTTCATGTGCATCACACTGGCAGATTCAGTGAATTCTTAGGAAGAAAACAGGAATATAATTCCCTTCTTAGAGGTATGGGAGTGCAAACTTCAATATAATGTAGTGGATAGTCGATTGAATATGAAGTAGGAAGTAAGACAAATGTAAAAGAATTAACTGAATATGCTTATGCTTATTTGTTGCTAAAATATTTGCATGTATATTGTTTGTGCATGTAAATACAGATAAAACATACATGCTATTTGAGAAATGCTTCCTGTTACACGTAGAATGATCTCTGGATACAGTCATTTCTACCATGGAAGCAACACTGACGTTTTCATGTCAGTACCAAGGCCTCGCCTCCTTTCTCCTTAACAGAAGCACATTTCAGTTGGTCTCCTAGGTGTGCAGCCCCACCTCTGAATTTCAGAGGAGCTCATGGTGGAACAGCGTTCATGGCCCATTCTCTGAGAAGCAGTCTTCATGGTCCAGGGTATACATTGGGAATATGAACTTTTCTGTCCAGAGAATTTGAGCACCAGATGAATAATGCTCTGGTGCCTCTGGAAGTCAGCGCCAGCCCTAAGGCCACGCTCACCCACTGCAGGATTCACGTGGATATGACAGTACCTTGACTTGAGGGTGGAGGTGTCAGTGGCCTGACTTAACAGCTCCCAGTCATGTCAGAAAAGATGAAGGAGCATCTGAACAGGTAGGAGGCAAATTAAGGCTTTGGAGTGGAAAGGCTGGACTTCTGGTTTAAGATCATAATGGCCCCACAGCAGGAGAAGAGATATGTTTTGACATGACTGTAATATAATTTCAAATCTGAGAGGACTAGTTTTGAACCATGATAAGCCCATTGAAATGTGGCCATAGTTACTGACCATAAAATAGGTTTCACCTGAAGGAAAGAGGATATTCAATTTCACCTTTTCTTCAGTGGCACTTTACACACATTGTGATCGTTGGTTTTGGGATCTTGTTCATCCCTATTTCTTGAAGATTTAAGGAATAGCGCCTAGGATTTTCTTGAGTATTACAAGTTTTTGCACTCTTAATTGACGAACTGCTCCATGCCAGCCTTCGTGTGGAGTTTTAATTAAATGTTGACAGAACTGGTGGGTTCTTGTTCTGCATCACCATAGTGAACTAAGCCCACACAAGCCCACAGCATAATTAGACAGGTCCTTTGGACATGTGATGTGTGCTGGGACCTCTCTTTTTGATGCTGTTGGTGGCCAGGTTCCTGTAACAAAGAGGCCAGTGAATTCTGACCTTTGTGAATCTGTCTTCCAAGTCCTCAACCCTGCCCTTTTTCTCTCAATTAGTAGGTCTTAATGGGTACAATTAAGTTACATCCTATTTAGTTAATTGGTGATTGGAACCATAACTATTTAGGTACTTAATCTGTGGCTTGTCCATCCTTAGAATATTAACAAGCAAGTTGAGTTGCCTGATGTTGCGAACATCTCATCTCAAACAATGGTATTGCTGTGTATAAGGCGAAATGCATAACTGAGAGGTTACTTCCAACCCAGCTTATTAATTTCAGTACCTAATACTTCAAATTGTCCTTTTTTCCCTCTCTGTTTTTTTTTTTTTTTTGTCATACAGTGGTCTTACAGCACGTAGCTCTTTGCTCATATTCTTTCCAATTCCCTTTTTTGTCTTTTGTCTCTATAACATAAGCCTGACATTTTTTTCTATAAGATGTTTCCAGAGAACATTGTGCTTTTGAATGTATGTGCACCATTGGCTTCATTCTTAAAAACCACATAATGGGTGATAAAATTAATAAATGTGCTAGAGAAGGAGAGATGCCTGTTTAGAGTATATAAAACTACATTATTTTGCAGACATTCCTCAGTTAGTGTTCAGAAGACATACTTCTAGTCTCTCATAAATGGCAATGTTTAGGTTTTAATGAAAAAAATTAGATTTTACTAATCACAGCTTATATGTTCTTCTAGGTTATTTATTTGATTGTCCTTTTTTTATGGAATAGTTTTGTAACTTCTTACCACCCTCAGATTTTCACAAAATGGCATTATCCTGAGAGGCTAGTCTCCATTAGATATAAATATAAGCACTTGATTAAGATACCCAGCCCTAGCCAAAGAGATAAAGTGTCATCACATGTCACAGTGATCAAGGAGCACCTGTTAATTAGGACAATAGAATCACTGCAATGAGTTTTGCAGGAAAACAAAGGTTGGTTGAAGTTAGCAATATCTGCATCTTTTGTTTTTTCTGAAATCCATAAACAATTTGTTGTGATAGCTCTAGGCTGGGATTATGGCATTTTGGATGGGGTCTGATTATAGCTAAAAATAGACGTGTGTATTGAAGATCAGAAGAGGAATATTAACAATTGAAATTTTGTGAAAGACGGATGCTGGTTCATTGTAATAATTTCCCCAAAGGCACATTAGTAATGCTGCTAAATACAGACTTTAATAGACTTTAATAGTGTGTACTTTAGAGGCCTGATACACAAAGGAATAATGTATAAAACATTCATTATGGAAAATTGCTACCTTTTTTATTTAATAAGAAATCTGTTGAAACAAAACTATTGCACTGCCTGTGGCATTATGTTCCTGGGTATTAGCAGACTGAAGAATAATTGCTACCATCTTTTTTACATTTTTTTTTACCTATTCTAATCAAGTTGCAATTATATTTACTTATTTGTTCCATGAATGAAAATGGGGATTAAAAAAAAAAGTATTTGCATTGGATGGACGCTTGTTCAAATTGTGGCTCAGCCTCCCATTACCTGTGTAATCTTGGGCACGTACTTTACCATCAAATTCCATTTCTTCTCTTGCACACTGGGGATTGCTCTACTTACCTTGGAAGGTCATGGTCAGAGAAGTTAAATGTTGACGTGGTGGAGGCTCCATATAATAGGCATTCAATAAATGGCTTCCTATTATGATTACTTTCTACATCTATTTCTCTTTACATTGCTTGTTTCTATGGATGATAGTTGTTGGGGAGGGGAGAGCAGGAACGGGGCGAGAGTAAGAAAAAGCAATTAAAAAGAAGCCTCGGTAAGCAGCTCCGTCGCCAAGCCTTGCATTGGATTTCAATTTGATTTTAATGTGCTGCTGCTGAGAGCCATGCTGTTGAAAAAGAGAGGAGAGTAAGAAGCAGATGCTCCGGGAAGAACAGTGGAGCATTTATCTCTTTTAATGAGATAACATCATTAGAGTGACAAAGTGCAGTGAATCGATACTCGAAATGGACTGGTGCTATCTTCCCAAAGTGTGCCGATTGTTATACTTCACAGCCTTAGAATCTGCTGAATCACGAATTCTGTCTTCTCTGTTATTGGAGCCACCGACTTTGATCTCACAGAATGGATCCACACCTTAGGGAATCTCCACAAGAGCAGGAACACGGACTAATGGGATAAATGAGAAAAACCCAGGGTGATTTATAAGTTGCCCTGTAATCAGCGAACCTCAGAGAAAAGGAGGTTGGGCTTCTTTTTTTCCCTTTGGCTTTAAATGGCCGTGCATCCTAACTCTTGTCCCCTCCGCCCGCTCTCCTTGCTCTCCGTCTGCTTCTTGGTGTAGTGTCAGAAACACTAATCATGTCAGACTGTGACACTGACAGCCCTGACATTCACAACAAAGAGACAAGAAGGAGAGAGAGAAAGAGAGACCTCGGAGGGGGAAGGTGAGGAAAAGCAGCAGGGGAAGTAGTTTTTCTTGCACATAAAACCCATAGCTGCAAAACCACCAGTGTTGTGGATATATCACATCCAAGGAAAATTAAAGAAGGAGCGAGGTGAATTCTGATGGAGATAAAATTAGGCTGGGAAGATTTTGTGCTACTATATTTTCCCTCTTAGATTTCAGTGTGTAGCCTACATTATAGTTGGCTGTGGCTATGATTTCTTCTCACCAAGAAAAAAAAAAAGCTATTAAAATATTCCCTTCCCTTTGCCTACCCCAGTTTTTCTCTTTGAAACAAAGCAAAGTTAAGCACAGATCTTAGCAGGAAATGTATGCTCTCTAAGGTTTTCCATTGACCAGATTCCCATGGTTTAATCTGAACAATAGCTGCTTCAGGAAAGAAGTCATTTGTGAGAGATGTTTTCTGACCATGACAAAGCGGACTCGGGGACTGTTTAGTGTCATGCCCCCACTGCCTTACCTTGGCCTCCCCAGCACCTGTCAGCTGCAGGAAATGCTTATGTTACTGGGCAATTTGGAGGGGGCTGACTATGGCCAGGCCTTCCAAACACCCCTGAGGTTTCTCTCTCCCTCAGGCACTTTTTTCCATTTGGAGTTATTCTGGTGAATGGTCACAGGTCTCTGTCTTGGATCAGTCATGACCTGGAAACCTGCTGCCACAGCTCACATGTGTTTTGAATCCAGATGCTGTGATCTAAATTGAGCTCTGAGCTCAGGCTGAATCATCCTAGCTTTCTGTAAACACAAGAATCCAGCTGCCAGCTCAGCTTTTGAGGCATTTTGAATTAAAACTCTGTCTTAGGTAAGATATCCTTTTACTTTTTCATCACACAAGAAAAAAAAACATAATCAAAAAATGGAAAATGATGTACTTTGCCATGTTAGTTACCTTATCATAAAGGAAGTACATTTTTTGTCTGTATTTGAGGACAAAGGGTCTTGGTTACATAGTGACTTCTCTTCAGATTGATTACAAATAATATTAATTGAAAACTGTGGAAAAAACTGAGCCCTCATTCTTGTCCTTGGTTCCCAAGTAAAACTCTATACACTTGGGCCACTTGGAAGAAATGCCCCTCTGAATTTATTAAAAAAAAAATTAAGTGAATTATAACATCATTTACACTATGTATAGCAACCTTGACATTGTGATTTATTTAAAATTCTTGAGGCAATTCTACTTCTACTGGCAGAGGAGAGTACATTTGTACCCTGGGGAGGATTTGGGGAAATTACCCCAAAATATCTTCCTGTAAACTCACAATTTTTTTGAAGTTCCTTTTTATCCTAAAAATTTACATGGATTTTATATTCTCTGTGATATGTCCATGGTGGGTTTTTTTTTCATGTAAAATAACTTTAAAAATTACTTGCAAGTTAAATTACTTAGTTAAATATTATATCAGGTAATTTAGATGTTATAAGGAATAAGCCCTCAAAATTCATGGTTTGACACCATGAAAGTTTGCTTTCTTACTAAAGTATCAATCCAGTGTAGGTCCGTATGGTCAGTGCATTGCTTTTATTCAGCAATTATTCAGGAATCCTGAACTCAGACTCCTTCCATCCTCCAGCCTTACCATCTGTATTACGTTTCTAGAATGCTGTATCTGGGTGCCTTAGATAACAGAAATTTATTGTCTCACAGTTCTGGAGGCTAGAAGTCCAAGATCGAAGTTGAGGACTGGTTCTTTCTGAGGGCTGAGAGGGAAGGATCTATTCCAGGCCTCTTTCCCTGGCTTGCAGATGGCTGTCTTCTCCCTGTGTCCCTTTGTACCATCTTCCCTCTATTCCTGCCGTGTCCAAATTTCCCCTTTTTATAAGGACACCGGTCATATTGAATTAGGGCTCACCCTATTCCAGTATGACCTCATCTTAACTACTTACACCTATAATGATCCTATTTTTGAATAAGGGCACTTTCTGGTGGTTAGGACTTCAACATATGAATGTGAGGTGGAGGGCACAATTCAACCCATAATGTCATCTATGGAGTCTTTTGATTGTCTGCATCTGGCTGGTGGAAGAGAAAGCACAAAGAAGGAACATTCACTTTTTAATCGCCATAGCCTTGAAGCGACTTGGTGCTTTTCTCTTCATATTCCGTTGGTGAGAACGAGTCACATGACCCCACCTGAATGCAGGGGGCTTGGGGTCTGTGGCTGAGTAGTGACTGGGCTAAGTGGCTCCAGGCACAGGTGTGTGCACATGAGCCATCCCATCATTCTAGGAAAAGATGTCATCTGTGTCCCATTTCTTCCAGGCTCTTGAGCATGGCCATCATAGGGCACTGAAAGAGGTTTCAAGAGTATCCAGGTTTGAAAATTCCATTCTGCCATGGCTATGAATGCTTTTCAATTAGTGGTCCAAATAAATGAGTGCCTAAGGCTTACTGTTTTGTTTTCATAAGAATCTAATATATTCTTCAGTGAATTTTATTTACAGTATTAATGGGCACCTTCTTTTCCTTATGAAACTAGTGAAATCCAAATTAATGAGGTTTTACTCTCAGCCAAAAAATTTAACTTGTGGTTAGAATGATTTCCTACATTACAGTAACTTTTTTTTTTTGTTACATGTTCCATTATTACTGAAAAATGATATGCATCCAAGAAGGGGAAAAAAGGATATTGTGAGTGCAGAGGACAGTTATATAACCTGCTGTACCAATCTCAAATGGCTAGACTTTAGTATTTAATTATAAAAGTCTTGTCTCTCCTATCAGGTTAGTCATTATTTCAAAAGTTGAACGTGGGTTTTATAAGTGACTAAGTAATTGCTTTGTATGTTCCTTTTCAATTACAGTAAGAAGTCATGAATTCTCTACATTTAGAACTGCTAAAAATTATTTAGATTTGCCTGTTGAATAGGTTTCTTCTAAAAAAGGACTCAGGAAAAAAATTTCCACTGTAAATTTTTGGCTTCTCAAAGTAATTTGTAAGAAATTTCCCACGAAAAAGATACTGATAGCAATTTGAAAAGGATAAGTAGAATGCAGTCTGAAAACTTGGTAGGTAGTGTGAAAACACATTAAAACCGCTGAAGCATAATATTTAATGTAGGCTTTTAGTCATGAAGTTCCATGTCAAGAAACCATTCTTTTACTGTTTTATTGTTCTGGTACTTTAAAACACTGATGTTATCTAAAGACTTAAATAAACCCAAAAGTGGTACCATAGATTTCCTTTTGGTCAAAAAACATGACCGTGGTACTTTAGTAAAGGTAATCACTTGAATGATGACCTTTTAATTTTTAGTGGTAATGCTTTTTAATATGCCAAAATAAACTAAAACAAGTATTGGAGTCATTTTAAGAATGAATTAAATCCTCACTCATTTAGACATTGTAAATTCAGATTTTGGAGAAGGGTCTAGGATGAAGTGTATCCTTTGTAGATTTTTGACAACTAATCATTATTTTAATTTGTTATAATAGACTATATTATTACTAATTTTCACAGCCAATTTGTAAAACTTGATATTATTCCCACTTTGCAGATGGAGGAACTCAGGTGTTTAAGTAACGAGACCAATATTACACGTCTAGATATAGAAGATCCAGTTTCTGAATTCAGATCTTACTGACTCCAAAACACAGGCACATTTTCATTCTGTCACATAGCCTTGTAGGAGAATATTTGCTGAATTGAATTTGAACAATATTAGATGAATTTGCTAAGCTAAAAGTAAAATGCAACATCCCAGAATGAATGTTTTAGTTTTGGAAAAAAAGCCACTTGCATGTGAACAAACTAATGTAGTAGCTAGAAATTAGCTCCATCTAATCATTAAAGCAGGTCTCTAGAACTTGCTAGCACTTTAGTTAGTAGACTGCCACTTCCTAAATAAATGAGCAGTCTATATATGATTCAGAATACTTCTTAAACATCCATTATGTGACTAACAGAGTTCTTTAGAACTCAAGTTAGGTTCCTGAAAACTAGTTTCTAATTCATGCTCTCACAGTTGCTCCCTCTCTGAATGTGCCACGTTATGCAGGTTTTATTGATTTGCGGAGGCAAACACAGAAAAAGGCAGCCTTGAACCAAGGGTGGGCCTGGCCTGAGGGCAAGATAAAGAAAAGCTGCCTATTTTCTAGTGACAAGCTCAGCTAGAACCCTAAGATAAAAGAAAGGTGTATTCCTCTGAAAACATTTCACCTTTTCACCTTTCCTAGCAACATGATAAGCCTGACTTCTGATGAAAAGGGTGATTTAGAGTTTTGAGGGGTGTCTATATCATTTTCAGTTTCATGCCATTTATGCTGTTCAGAGTTTCTGCTGTGTGACTGTGGCCAAGTCATATCACCTGTTTGAAACAGGTATGTATGAGGAAGCAGTGGGAGTGGACCAGGAGTTGGGTGTCTGTAAAATGCTAAAAATTGAGTCCCATATTTGGCATGCATATACATTTTTTCTGGAGAGAATGGTTCATAGCTTATTATTACATCATATCCTCCAGGGCCTCAGCACACAAAGAAATCTATAGGCCAGATTATCTCTGAAGTCTATAGGGACTGTAGCATTCTGGTTTTCTATAAATTTTATTGTGCACAGGCTATCGTGGACAGTTTGGATGAGAAAATCTGTATTCTGTCTATCTACAATATGACATGTAAGGGAAACTTGGAGTGTTTTTATTGTAGACTCCTGCTTCTCTATTCTCTAAGATGAACGTTCTGTGCATTGTAAATGTTCAATAAATGTTGGTGGATGCTGACAGAATTCTGTTATTAGCAGAATAGTCGATTAGTTAGAAGTGAGTTACAGTGTTGAATGAACATTTTTTTGTAGTCATCTGCAGTGGTAGTTTAGGGAATCATATAAAATACCACCTTTTTTAGAGCACATGGGTGGCTCAGCCAGTTGAGCGAGCGTCTGAATTCGGCTCTGGTCATGATCTCACAGTTCCTGAGTTGGAGCCCAAGTTGCGTTGGGCTTTCTGCTGTAAGCACAGAGCCCACTTCAGATCCTCTGTCCCCCTCTCTCTCTGTGCTTCCCCCTCCCCCCCCCAAGCGAGCCTCTGTCCCCTCTCTCTCTGTCCCTCCCCCTCTTTCCCTCTCCCCCATGCGAGTGTGTGCACACATGCTCTCTCAAAAATAAATACGCATTTAAAAAAATAAAAATAAATGAAATAGCACCTTGTTATTTGGAATCTCAGTTGAAATTGTTATGCCCAAAGGATGTGCAGAGTTACTAGAGTGATTCCCACAGTGAGGAAGCAGAGGCCCAGAGGTATGATGCCATACAGTTGCTCCTGCTTCGGGTCTTTTGTGGTCCCACCGAAAAGGTGGTCCCACCACTGAAGGTGGTTACACCTTCAGTGTAAGCACGTTGTCCTCCCAGAGAGCCTTCTCATGTGTCATGGCTCAGCAGATTCACCCGCCTAAAGCAAGAGCCCTATTGCTCAGCGAATAAACAGAGGGGAGAGCAAGAAAAGCACTCTAGCACCTCCTCCTTTGGTGGGGAAGAGAAAGAATTAAAGAGCATCCCTGTCCAGCTGTTCAGTTTGAATCTAAAGGAAGTCCACTTTTGAATGTGACTCATGCATTCACTGTATTGAAACAACACGCTGCTCTCTCCAGAAAATTCCAGTTCCTTTAAAGCAAATAAAAACAGCATTTCTTGGATGCTTAGATATGCCTTTCAAAAAATTAGTGATGTTTACCTACATTACTTCTCTCCAGAAATTGTATTTCATTTTTTTTTTTCTGTTGGTGGATTTTAAAAATTTGCATTTCACTCCTTAACATGAATGTCTATGTGTGTTTGTGTGGCAACCATTTACTCTCTCAACTTCTGTTTAAAGTTTAGCTGTGTTTTCTTTGGAAACTTTTTAAAAAGAGAATAATAATGGTAGGCCACAGTAATATTGTTTGTCTTCAAAGTTGCTACGAACAATCACATTAAGATTTATTTTCTGGGCCAGGCCTGCAATTCAAAGTCAAAAGGAGGCCAGATGTTCACAGCGAGGCTGATTTTATTTTGGAAGCTAATTTTATTTTATTTATTTGTTAATTAATGCTAAAAGCATACTCAGAGAGGCTCCTTTTAGTGCCTTTTTTTTTTTTTCATTTTAGGACCACCAATTCTTATTATAGCTATTTAACCTGAAACTTTCATGAGTATAAATCACTTTTTAGAGTTGTCTGGGCTGGATTGGTAGTATGAAGTAACTATCAAATTTTTCAATAGAACAGAAAAAAATATAAAATATTTACTATATTCTTTGAGTTTATTAGGATAGGTTTACAAAGTAT
This sequence comes from Prionailurus bengalensis, assembly GCF_016509475.1. NCBI lineage: Eukaryota > Metazoa > Chordata > Mammalia > Carnivora > Felidae > Prionailurus > Prionailurus bengalensis. The sequence continues at coordinate 80,704,495 of NC_057349.1, read as the reverse complement.
CAGTGCCTGTTTTAGTCATGAATGAGTACACAGTATGGCACATAGTTTTCTACAATGTATATTTGTGTATGTATTTTTAATAGATGTAAATATATTAGTGCCCAGGTACCAAATAATGAACACCCTCAAAATTTGAATTTCAAGGAACAGTGGCAGAAAATATCCTCACTTGAAACTGAAACTCTCAAACATCAATATAAAAATGGCTGAGATTAACTATGTGTAAAATTCCCAGAAGGTAATCCACACTGAGACAAGCCCACGGCCTGTCTACTCCTTTTTTCATATCCCATCGACACAAATCAAAATGAATGTAGATAATGTTAACTAAATTTAACATTTTGGAGGTTATAACATGTTAATATCAGAAGCACACCCTTAGCTTTGGGTCTGTGTGGCAGCCACCAAAAGAAGTTGGGGGACCTGAAGGTTGTAGAGATATCCCTGATTGTTGCAGACCAATTGGCCACTATGTATTGCCAATACATTTTAAGTCCATAGGTTTGGTGAAATCAACCTAGGATCACTAGGTCCCTTGCCAGCTCTTCTGGACTTAACTTTTCCACAGAGACTCCTGACCTCAGCATTGAGGACTGGGCTCTGCCAGAAACTCCACTGGTCCTCTGTATTACCTTGGCTGAGGCCCTGAGTCTCTCCAGGCTACAGCCTCCTCAGCTTGAACATGTACACAAAGGTACTTCAAAGGTTTGTCATAAGGGTTAAATGAAATCACTAATGTGAAAGTGCCTAGGACAGATTCTGACCCATGGTAGGCTCTCAGTAAATGTTTTAATTAAGTAATAATAATAAACTTGCCCCAATATCACATTCTTCTGGGAAGTTCTGTTTCTCAGCGCAAACTGATAAGTAAGCATTCCAAGTAATCTGTCAGTCTGCCTTTTATGACTTTGGGTAGAATGAACAGTCTTTATGTGAACAGATACAAACTATTTCTTTCATGCAAACCTGAGACCTCAGTGGGCCTGGCCTCCTTATGACCTGTGAGTTGCAGGAGAAAATCACGAAGAAGAGACTGTCTGAAGCATTATTTGGCTGGCCTCTACTTAATTCCTACAAAATGGATGTTAGTCCTTGTCAGAGTTTGGTAGATTGGGTTGAAGAGTTGTGTGTGTGTGTGTGTGTGTGTGTATATATGTGTTTAAATAAGACCAAAAAACTAAATATGTGCATGTACCATAGCAAATGAAAGAAATATGAATCCCACTCACAATATATTTTTCAGATGCTGTTAACCGGGTTTATTTTTACTTTGACAGATACTTCCGTTTAGGGGTGATTTCCACAGGCAGATTGTATTGTGCAATAGAAAATTCGGTAAATTTTGCCTCTAGATTTCCTCCAGATCTCTCAGGTGACCACACCCAAGCCTCAGTTTTGCCATGTTCTTAATAAGAGACATGAGTTATTACTTCAGTGAATGATCTTAGTTTTTCCCTCAGGAGACTTTTGTTGGCAGAATTTGTAATCGTTTTAATAAGACATCGTGCTTAATATAGGGGAAGACCAACTATGTATATGCAGCAGGCTCAAATTAAAAGTGATGCAATTATATTTATGTCTTACTTTTGATTTCTGACTTCATTAGCTCCCTGAAGTCAACATGTCCTTAGTGGTTAAGAGTTAGTACCCTGGGCATCATCACCTGGGTTCAAATCTCAGCTCTGCTACAGAGGAGCTGTGAGATCTTGGACAACCTCCCTAGCCTCTTCCTAAACCCATCACCTCTACAATACTGATGAAAATACCTACCTCCTGGAGGTTCTTTGAAGATCATGACCATATAAATGTAACATTAAGCATCTGGTGAAAAGTTGACAAATGTTAGCCATTGTGATGGGAATGAGGGAGGGGTGATGCAGAGTTCTCAAAAGTGACTTTTCTGTTTCAAGTTAATAAACACCTGGGATTTCACATTTGCCTGCTTGTCTATTTCATGATAACCTTGAAAGGAACTGACTCATTTGGGCCAAATTTGATACACTGTATTTTAAATTTCTAGTAAGAATATCAACTCCAAATACTGGCAGTCCTTTGTATCTTCTTGCAGCTACTACACTAAAGAAATAAGAAGCTACTATTTTTAGATAGCAAGGTATATCTTGAGAGTGACTTCAGATGTTACAGTAACCTTGCTTATATTTTGGGGGAATCATTAGGAAAGGATTTGAGGGGTCTAGAAAACACTGTCAGTGGAAGCTTCTTCATTGTTTATGGCTCCAGTATTATACAAGTGGTTTGACTTAGTTCTGTTTGGGTTTGGTTTTGTTTCTTAAGTGGAAAAACTTTTTTGCGTCTCTATTTTATATTAATTCCAGGGGCTGAGTCAGTGCTGAGTACAGTAGTTGAATTAATATTGAAATCAAACTCTAATCCTGAGGATTACATCCATTATGTAACACTGAAGTGGGCTTGAACAGAGAAAATTCCAGTACTGTTTCTCTCTCCACTTTAAATATAGTAGAGGCCAGTCTTCCCTATGAATGTACATGCTGCATAAAAAGTCTTTTTTTTAAGAGGTTTTAAATTTGGAGAAAGGATGTATGTTCTTATTCTGCGTTCCTGTCCAGGCATCAGTGACAGTAAGGAATTTTCCAAGCTGGCTACCAGAGTGAATAAGAACCACGTGCATTTGTATAATTATCATAAAAATTATGTTCTATCTGCATTTTTAATTAAGCCAAACACTGCACAGAATTAGATACAGCCTTTGCTCTCTAAGAGTTTAAATGTAAGACAGAAGATACTAATGGGTGTGTACATGAAGACATTCATGTTAATATTTAAGCCTTATGGATGGTTCTATTTTGTACCTTTGCAGCCACTCCCCAACCTAGGCAACCCATTCATGAATTATCCATGTCAAGTCATTCATGAGATATTTTTTTAATTAAATAACTTGTGTTTTTCTATTAGTTTCTGTAACTAATGCAAGTTCATTTAGAAAAAGTAGAAAGTGAATTATAAAGAAATAACAAAAATCACATATGATCCTATCACCTAGAGTAGACTATCCAGTGTTATATTTTAGGGGCATTTTTGATGTATCTTTTAAAATGTATCTATATATTTTCCATAACAGAATCTACGTGTGCAGTTTTGCTTTGTGCTATTTTCACTTACCATATCTTTGCATGTTTTCTATTAAATATTTTCTAAAACCTAATTTTAGCAGTATTGTGATTGAGTATAATTTGAAAGTTGAGACTCCAGCTTCTGATGCCCTGAAACAGTCATTTAATGTATAAAAAGTCAGAGGACCAATCTAACTGTTCACAGCCCATCCAGACCTGTTTCCGAAACAGCTATTGTTCACCTAAAGTAGAAACTCACCCGGTTCTGCATATTTCCTCGGGCTGGGTTGTTGTTCCATGTCTGTCTTTCCTCATTGACTTATCAGGCTCCATGCACACATGCACATTTGTTTATAGCAGTCTTCCTGATATGCAGCCACGGCGTGGGTTTTGGAAAACTGCCTAGTTACATACCATTCACACCAGCTGACATTCAGCTTCTGGTAGCTAATTGGATACTCTTAACTCCTTCCATCTCCGAAGAGTTCACCCTATAGTGCCACCAACCACAGATCTAACACACCCACTAATTCTCTGGGTGTTTATATTCATGCACACTTAGGAAAAGAGGCATATTGGCCCAAGCATTGTGAAAGGATTGAGGTTACTTGTAAATATCACCAACTCTGTTTGCCACCCCCTCAGCCACACCATAAACAACTGCTTGAGTCCATATTCCTTCAAGTTTAAAATGATGCTTCTTGAAGCACCTTGGAAGCAGATGGAATCTGAAGGGGTTTCTAAGGAGTGACAGGGACCAATCCCCACCTCCCACCAGATCGATGTGCTCTCTGGGCTGGGGTTCACTCTGTGTGTTAGGAAGAGTTGTTTCAGCATCCCTAAAACCATCCGCTTTAGAAAACCTCATCTGGTCCTTCCACTTTCCCCCAGAAGCCTGCCCTTCTTCATGCCTCTTCTGTTTCTTGTGGAGAATGAGCATCAGAAGAGAAAGCCCAGGCTGGCTAAGTAGTAGCGAGGGAATACGAAGAGGCAGATGGAGGGAGGTTATGCAAAGTAGTAAGATTGCATATGAATATTGGATGAGGTTCAGAATCTTTCCATTATCTCTGCAAACACTCACCTTTTTTTTTTTCCAGAAAAGATTTTTACTCCCTTACATCAAACAACCTTCCTTATGCAGGAATCAAAAGAGGAAATACTCACAATAACAGCATACCAGGAAGGGGGGAGCCCGGATACAGAGGAGATGTTAAAGTGACATTCGTTCTATTTACAAATATCTCCACTGAGCATGTTTCAGTGGTTAATCAGAGCTTTTTTGCCTGGCACTTGCTAAAATGATATCATTATCTTGCTTGCTGTTTCAGCAGTTCCAGGAATACCTTGCCTGTGGGTCAGGGTACTTGGTTTCATATAAACAACTCATAGGAGCCCTTTATAATTTCAAAAAGACAGGTAAAACGAGAAGCAATAGCTCTACAAGTAACATGGAGGGGGAAAAAAAGACATTGGCAACATTCCTCTCCTAACACAGACACTGAGGGAAGGCGTTTTCTGCCACCTCTCATGATTAAATAGGGTTTTTTTTCCCCTCCAAATACACTGAATTTAGTTTCTCAGGAGACTAAGGCAACTTTGCAACTCCTGTGGGAGACCATGAGGTACAGGCTTAATTGCTTCATGGATGATGTGAAGTCCTGGAATGAAAACTAGCCATCACTCATTAACTGGTTCAGCTTAGTAAACCTTGACAGCTAGCAGAATTCAGCCAAACATCCTTGATTACGGGCAGCTCACAGAGCCCCAGGAGTTGGTCAGGGTAAATTGCAGAGTAGAATGAGTTAACTTCAGTACATCAGTTTCCTCTGTTTGAACTTATCCTTCTCAGACCTAAGGACGACTGAAAATGGGTTAACCACATGCTTTTCCTGCTTTCAGTGGTGGCAGTAGGAGCAGATAAATGACCATTTTCTTAACTGGGTACTGTTCATGTTTATTGACAAGAATTATTACATTCTGTTAAAACTTTTTGGCTCGCTTAAGTCTATTGAAATAAGACATAGAGGTATTATTAGGATGTTCGCGTGTCACAGATCTTGTTTCTTACAGGGTCATACAGTGAGCATTTTTTGATATGGACATGTAATCAAGTCACAAACTCCACGAAAAATGATCTACTGCGAAATCAGTATCAATGTAAACATACATCAGGGTAATTGATTTGCTGTTTGCTTCATACCACAGATCAGATAATGTGTCTGAAAGCAAATGCATTCGAAATATTTGAAAATGTATTCTCAAAGTGTTTGAAAAGTAAAATGTCCCCCATTATTATTTCTGTATATAATCTCACACTTGGGGGAGCGCCTGGCTGGCTCAGTTGGTAGAGCATGTGACTGTTGATCTTGGGGTTGTAAGCTTGAGCCCCACGTTTGGGTGCAGAGATTACTTAAAGCCAACATTTGAAAGGATTTTTGGAACTTTGGGTAGCTTATCCTGCTGTTCCTGAGTTGGGAAGAGGCAAGGATGAAGATATACCTGTATGAGTTGTATCATCTTCCCTAGTAAAGATTTAGTTAGATATTATTTAAAGGCAAGATTCTTGGCCTTGTACATAGAAGTTTACATGTTGATTTGCCTGTGTCTTGGACCTATTATTCGTTCACCTTGTGAATTAATAAACTCCCAGTCTCACGGTTCCGCGGAACCGATGTTTTATTGAAGGCCTTCGATATGCCAAACTCCATGTTCACCAAGCACTAGGGCAAGGTGAGGTTGAGAAATGGTATAGAGATAAATAAGACACTGTACTCCTGGGAGTCCAATGGGAAGGTCAGCCTCTAACATCACAATCAAAGCAGAGGTAAGAAGTGCTGAGAGATGCCTATCCTAACCAGTGTGGGTGTGAAGAGGTGAAGCGGGTTCTGCCTAGGAAGTGCAGGAAAACCTTGATGCAGGAAGTGGCACTTGAGCTACATCTTGAAGGAAGACTGCAGAGGAGTTTCCCAGGCAGAGAAAAAGAGGAAGGGGCTTCCAGGGAGAGGGACCCGTGTGTGACAGGCCTAGAGGGGGGAAGTGCATTGCTTGCTCAGAGATTGTCAACATGTTTCCACCTCTAATTTATTTAAGACAGGAAAAAAAAAAAAAAGGTGTCTTTGACTCAAAGATGAACAGATCAATAAGAATTTCATAGCAGTGGTGATTAAAATTATGTATCTATGAAACAGAGGGCTGCTATCAGCGTCAACCAAAAGACTTGTAACTAAGCTCTGTCTACAGCATCAATCATGCTGTACTAGAAATGAGAAGTTTGAAGGAAAAACAGTTGTTTTGAAAAGAGCTCCAGACGTCCACGAGTAATGGTCTGGAACCCCATCTTTTTGTTAGTTTGTTTTTTAAAAGAGAGCGAGAGAGATCACGGGAGGAACAGAGGGAGAGAGAGAGAATCTTAAGCAGGCTCTGTACTCAGCACAGAGTCCAATGTGGGGCTCTGTCCCACCACCCTGGGATCATGACCCAAGCTGAAATCAAGAGTCAGATGCTTGACTGAGTCAGATGCTCAGTCAAGTGACTGAGCCACTCAGATGCCCCTGCAGCCCCATCTTAAAGCTGCCAGTCACAGGGCTGGTGAATCTTGCCAGTGTGATCAACAGTCATGGTAGTTCAGAGTGTACTCACCCTGTTAGCCGTTTGGGTTAAAGTGGTTCAAAGCCCAGGCTCATGGTCAGAGAGACTTAGATACAAGTTCAGGCTCTCCTCCTGTTTACTTAGTGTGGGACTTGGGGCAAATTTCTTCCCTTTAAAAATAAAAAGTGTAATTTTACATATCTCTGTAATACAAATGATTTTCTGCAAGTGCCTAAGTATAAAGATAGCATATACTGTATACTTTTTACTTCCCTTTTTTTTTTTTAACTTTTCTTTCTTTCTTTTCTTTTCTTTTTTTTTTTTTTTTTTTTTTTTTTGCCTGGATCACTCTCATTTTTTCCCCCTTTTTTCCACTTTAACTGCCTGGGTAGTCTTCCATATTTTTTCCCATTTTTGTATAATCACCTATAAAAATGTACAATCATAGAAACACACAGCACACGTGTGAGAGTGGGGGTGGGGTGGGGAAGATTGTTATTTTGTTTTATAAAAATGAAAACATGTTATATGGGCATTCTCACAGCATCACTGCAGTTTTAATAACTTCAGAATTGTAATTGCTATACACTTACAAAAGAAACACTTGAATAATTATATTTATTTTACACTTACTTACTTTTGTAAATTCTGAATAGCACATTTTATTCTTAATTTTTTGTGCACAGCAGCTTCTGTTATGTTGAATTTTAGTAAGAAACATCGACATTTTGAAATTATAAATGATTAATCTCTCAAATGTTGTTTTTGTAAATATATAGCATTTATGCTTCTGAAATTGCTGAAGTTTAAAAATGCACCAAGATGTTTGGGACTCCCTGTTACATTTCTTTTTATATCTTGCATTCCTTAAAAAAAATCCTTGTTGAAATCTCTTCATTCCACTGATAAAGCTCTAATTCATTCTTTTTAGTGGCTGCATAATTTTCTATATTATAATTTATTTCATAGGTTATAGATGAATGTTTACCTTGGTCCCCACCCCACCCCCCTTTTGCCATTGTCAACACCGTAGCCATAAATGTCATTGTACATGTCCTTGCAAATAAGTACTGGTAATTCTTAGCACTGGTTCCCAGGAAGGGAACTGCAGGATTAAAAACTCAATGTAATTTTAATTTTAATGTATGTGTCTGTAAATGGCATTAGTTTTTTTGTTTTTTTTTAATGCCTTAGGTTGTACACTTAGAGTACAGTTGATCCTTGAACAGCATGGGGCACCAGCTCCTCCCCCATGCAGTCAGAACTCTATATGTAACTTTTGACGCCCCAAAAACTTAACTACCAATAGCCTACTGTTAACTGGAAACTGTACCAATAATATAAGTAGTTGATGAACACATATTTTGTATGTTATATGTATTATATACTGCATTCTTACAATAAAGTAAGCCAGAGAAAAGAAAATGTTATTAAGAAAATCATAGGGGCGCCTGGGTGGCTCAGTCAGTTAAGCGTCCGACTTCAGCTCGGGTCACGATCTCGTGGTTCATGAGTTTGAGCCCCGTGTTGGGCTCTGTGCTGACAGCTCAGAGCCTGGAGCCTGCTTCGGAATCTGTGACTCCCCACCCCCCCCTCCTGTCCCCTCCCCAGCTCATGCTCTGTCTCTGTCTCTCAAAAAATAAATAAACATTAAAAAAAAAAATCTGTGCAAAAGTGGACCCACACAGTTCAAACCTGTGTTGCTCAAGGGTCAACTATATTTGAAAACTCACATGCATTATCTTATGTGATACTCACAATGACCTTTGAGGTACATAGAGTACATATTATTGTTCCCACTTTACTGATAAGAAAATAGAGGCACAGAGAAGCTGAATGGTTTCTGATAGTTACCCAGGTAGAAAGTTCTTGACTATAGTCTAGAACCAAGTCCCATCCTGAAGAAGAGCCTTACAGCTTTTCTGTACCTAAATTTTGGTTTTGATAGATGAGTTAGATGAAAATCTTCTAAATTGATTGAATTATGAAAAGGACACATACCTTTGGTTAGTTATGCCACCAGGAGAGGGCAGTAGTTGAAATACATTTATTTCCTAAATATTTGCACCCCCAGGCCCTTTTAAGGGACATACTTTTAGTTAGTTAGTTAGTTAGTTAGTTAGTTAGTTAGTTAGTTTGACATTTGTAATGTCTTGATTTTAGTTTGGGGTTACTTGTTTGATCATTGAAATCTTTATTAAGATTTGATGGTTACATTTCATCAATGATCAGTTTCGCCTGATACTTAAAAAAAAAAAAAATTAAAAGCACACAATAGAGTGACTTCAAAGGTTGTGAAAGAATGAACATTGTTTCCTTGTGCCCTTAAAGAACTTCTTCTCTGTTAGAATCCTGACGGCTCAAAATCCAGTTTCACAAGCTTAACTATGATTCCGGGCAGGTCACATAGCACTCCGTTTCCTTATCTGTAAAATAAGGGCGAATATACCTACTTCCTAAGGCTATATTAGGGGGTTATAAATGTGCCCTCCTTATCATAGCACAGAGCTCAGAGCAAGGCTTGGAACATGCATGTGCATGTGTGGTCCAGTCCCCATATGGAGCCTGGCTGACCCTGCTTATAGAAACATATTAGAGTTTAGCAATGTCTCCCACGAACACAAGGGGTGGGATGTGTTTTTTTTCATAGCTTTCGTCTATACTGTTGCCAAAATGCCAATCAGCTGCTCTGCATTTTGTGCCCAAATCAAGCATTGATACAGTGCAACTCCTTAAGTAAAAGTGAAATTATAGGAGGGCTCACGGCATTTATAGGTACCATTTTTTTTTTTTGAGTGACAAGTGTATAAACCACAGTGAATACTTTTGTTCCTGCAAGGGTTTGATTGAGAGGAACAGCAAAAAGAATTTTTGGTTTCTCTTCCTCCAAGTGAACATTGGTTTCTTAGCTGTCTTTTTTAGGAGATGGGAAGGAGTGGTTACTTAAAACCAATAGTGTGTGTAAATAGGAGGACAAGAGTAGTTAGTTTTTACTAACTATATAGCTCATAGACAAGCCACAGAAATGTGGCTCAGGAGACATCTGTGAACAAACAGATTTTTTCCCTTCAAAAATGCTAAGAATCTTTTTGTTTCTAGCAGGAACAGCTGTAGAACTTAGCTATTTGTAACACGATGTCTGAGTGAGGGATGATGCTTAGATGTAGTGTATTAATATCCAACATGTCATTGCAGGTAATAGTAAGGTGGCAAGGTAAGTGGAATGAAACCAGGAAATTCAGTTACAGCTGACATTTCATCCTCTTCGAGGTTTGTGAAAAGGCCACAGCTAACTTTGCATTTCCCCAGGAAGGAGGGTGGAGGTTCTACTGGTATCACACCCAGCACAGTATTTAAACACAGGGCTGTTCATTTTCTCTTCAGCGAAGAGTGGTTACAGAAAGTGTGTCTTTGGTTGACTTAGTGCTGGTATACTACTATTCTGGTCCACGGCACTTGTGGAAAGGGAGAGTACAGGCGCCTGGTGTGGCCTGAGAACAAGAGCGAACATTTCCTGACCCTACCCAAAATGGCTTCTGGCATTCTTTCTTCAGAAACAGTTTTTCGAAAAAGTAAGAGGTGTTTCGAGGCCTCTGTGACTAGAAAGAGTACCTAGATTTATAACCCAGAAGACTTTCTCATCAGCTTTAGAGTATTGTAACAATGTCATGTCAAATCTGTTACGGGTGGAATCCCCCCCCTGTGAGGAAAGTGTGGTCCAGAGAAAGCCTAGGATAGCTGAGTCACACTTAATCAGTGGGAGAACCAGAGAGTCCTGGGGTTCTGATGCCTCCTCCAGTATTCTGCATAACCTTTACAGCCTCTAGCTCAGGGCGTAAGTTGCGTGAGATCTCATATGACCTGTTTCACATTTTATGCATTGCATCTCAACCAGAGTTACAAGATGTTAATGGAGGCAGTGGCGCCCAAGAGACCCAAATTCTAATTGGAATCCCACCACTTACTAACTGGAAGATCCTGGTGATGTAAACCCTAAGTCTCAGTTTACGTGTTTGCTCAAAAAAGGATGGTAATAGATAGTTCATTGAATTGTTGTGGGAAGTCAGTGTGGTAACATGTGAAAAGTTTGGTGCAGAGTCTAGCATACAATAGATGATAGCTCTTTATGGGCCAGGTGCTGTGCTGTGCACACAGGAGACTTCAAGGAAAATAAGGTACCATCCCTGTACTCATGTAGCTTGCAGTGTAGTTAGCAAGACAGACATAAATAAATACAGATGAATAAAGCAGTGTGTGTTCAGTGAAATGATAGCAATGAGGTACATAAGGAGTGCAGACTAGAGTGATTTGGGAAGCCTTCAGAATAGAGATGTCTCACAGATTTTTGAAGGTGAATAATAATTTTCAGGCCGGCAGGAATTTTTCAAGAAAAGAGCATACAGCATGCTAACGTATAGACCCATGAAATAATATTTTAACATTAACATGTGAATACTGACGTAGACTTGCAATTGGTTTACAATGCTGTGGTGTAAAGTACATACAAAGAAAAGCCAGATGGGGGGCCATCTTCTAAGTGGCTTGGAAGCTATCTGGTGTGAGTGTAGGTCAATACTGAAAGGTTTCTAAGCTGGGAAATAATGTAATATTTATGTTCTGTAAAGATTGCTCAGTGGACAGGTGGAAGAAGTATTGGAGGAGGGGGAGCATGAGGACTGGTATAATTAATGAGAGCATTGAGTCTGGCTTGGGTGACTGGATCCTGCCACCCAAGACTGATTTGGGGGAGGGGATGGGTTAAATGGGTGCTGGGCATTAAGGAGAGCACTTGTTGGGATAAGCACTTATATGTAAGTGATGAATCACTAAATTCTACTCCCGAAACCATTATTACACTGTATGTTAACTAACCCAGATTTAAATAATATCTTAAAACCCTGTTTTGGAAGGGTAGGTAATGAATGCCATTTGAGATATTTTGTGTAGGGTATCCAGATAGCTGGGTCATCAATATTATTTTAATTATATTGGCAACTTTTTTTATGAGAAAGGAAAATGTTTTCAACGTTTTCAGACACTGATCAGCTCATTCTTTTTGCCTGAGCAAAATTTCTCTTTGCAAGAATTAACTTCTAAACAAAGAGATTAGGTCTTTTCCACTGAAAAGTTGTTTTTTAATGTAAGAACTCAACCCTTTTGGGCATTTCTTACTGAATGTTCTTTCCTTATCATTTGTTCGTTTGTTGTTTTTTGTTTTGTCTAATACAGACAGTTATGAAAACACAGTGATTTTGCTTATGTACCTTTAAAACCTATCAAGAGAATGGTGGTCACTTCACAATATATATATCAAACCTTACGTTGTGTACTTGCAACTAATATAATGTTGTATGTCAATTATACCTTAGTTAAAATTAAAAAAAAACTAAAATAGCCAATCCAGAAAATAAAAACCCTACCAAGAGAGCTTCTTATGACTTCAGTGTATGAGGAAAATCGTTATATGAATGAGGACTCTAAACTTTCCTATAATGAGTAAGAAAAAGTAATAAATATTAATTTTAAAATTTAGCTATAGGAAAATTGTTTCCTAAATGCTTACGTTTTCCTGAAATAGTATCACAGTACTTTACACATTTTGACAGAGTTTGCTCAGGTTCATTTACTTCTTTAAATTAAGAAGTATACCGTTTGGGGGGCGCCTGGGTGGCTCAGTCGGTTAAGCGGCCGACTTCGGCTCAGGTCATGATCTCACAGTTTGTGAGTTCGAGCCCTGCGTCGGGCTCTGTGCTGACAGCTCAGAGCCTGGAGCCTGCTTCAGATTCTGTGTCTCCCTCTCTCTCTGACCCTCCCCCGTTCATGCTCTGTCTCTCTCTGTCTCAAAAATAAATAAACGTTAAAAAAAATTTAAAAAAAATAAGAAGTATACCGTTTGGGGCGCCTAGGTTGCTCCGACGGTTAAGCATCCCAGCTCTTGATTTCGGCTCAGGTCATGATCTCACAGTTCGTGAGACAGAGCCCCACGTAGGGCTGTGCGCTGACAGCACGGATCCTATTTGGAATTCTCTCCCTCTGTCTCTGCCCCTCCCCTGCTCGCGCATGTCTGTGCTTTCGCTCTCACTCTCTCTCTCTCTCAAAATAAATAAATAAACTTAAAAAAAAAATAAGTACCCCATCCATACAGAAGGGAATATATAGCTTGTTGATTTTTTGTCTTTTTTTTTTCTTATTGGTACATTTTAAACAATAAAGTGAGGGAGACATCCACATTTCTTCTACTTCTCTCAAGAACATCATCACTACTATTTAGGCTTATATGTATCTCTCTCCTAGATCACATTCTTCTCTTCTCAACCACTTTCTTAGATTTTGAGACAACCACTATCTTGCCTTTCCCAAGTTTTACTACATATGAATATACCCTAAACAATATACATACTATTTTAACCTTTACATAAATGGAATTATACTGATTATCTTGTGACTTGCTCCTGCCAAAATATTATGTTCTCAGATTCGTCCATATTGATGTGTATAACTTAATTCATTCATTTTTATTGTTGTATCATATTTTTTGTACTTATTATATGACAATTTATTTAGCCATTTCACTGTTAAAGTGCCGAGTTTTATCGTGTATATGGTAACCTTATTGGCTTCCTTATTAATAAAAATAATTTGTAGATTCCTTAGGGTTTTCTACCTAGATTTATATCATCAATAAGAAATGATAGCTTTGAGGGTTTTTTTCCTTTCCAATCTATGTAATGTTAGATTTTATTTTATTGAATACCTAGCTAGAATCTTCACTGTTAAGTAAAAGTGATAATAGCAAATTTTACCTTTTCACGGACCTTACAGGCAATTACTCAAAAGTTTGTCCTTGCGTATGTTTGCTAAAGGATTGTTTTGTGATTTCCTACCCAACTGAAGAAGTTTCTTTCTATTCCTTGTTTACTAAGAGTTTTAATCATGAATAGTTGTTACATTTTATTGAATGTTTTTTCTGCATCTCAAGATAGTCATGTGTTTTCTACTTCTTTAATTTGCTAATGTGAAGAATAACTGATACTGAAAAAACCTTGCATTATGGGAATAACTCAAACTTAGACATCTTATTCTTGTTTATAAATTTCTGGATTTCAATTGCTAATATTTTGTTCAAGATTTTTGCATTTTTATTTACAAATAAAATTGTCCTCTGTTTAGTTTTTCATCACAATTCTGCGAATTTTAAGTTTAATGTGTTTTGAAGATGTCGTGAGGCATATATTATTATATCTTCCTGGTGAATTAAATATATTTATTAATATGTCATGACCCATTTAATGTCTTTGCCCAAAATTAATTTTGTATGGGTTTAATTTAGCTAAACCAGATGTCTGTGTTCGTATTTGCCTACCGTTTTTCTCCAACTTGCTTTTTCCATGGACACAAAAGGTTTTAGTTTTGTCTTTTGTAAATCACATAACTGGATTCCTATTACCTATGTTAAGATATAATTTATATACAATAAAAACTCACACATTTTAAGTGTACAGTTTGATGAATTTTGATAAGTGTATATAGTCATGAAACCACCACCACAATAAAGATACAGATCATTTCCATCACACCAGAAAGTTGCTCATGCCCTTTTGCAGTCAGGTTCTTTCCCTCATGTCTGGCCCCAAGAAACCACTGAGCTGCTTTTATCACTACAGTATTATCTCCTCTAGAATGTCATATAAATGGGATCATACAGTAGGTAGTCTTTGGTATTTCTCTTCTTTCATTTAGCGTCATGCTTTTGAGATTCATCCATGTTGTAACATGTATCAATATTTGATTCTTTTTTATTTTTGAGTATCATTCTATTATATGGATATACCACAGTTTGTTTCACCATTCACCAGTTGATGGAGATTTTAGTTTTTCAATTTGGGGCTATTATGAATAGGGCTGCTATGAGCATTCATATTCAAGTGCTTATGTGAACATGTTTTCTGTTTTTTAATTCAATCAGACAGTCTTTGTCTTTTAACTAGAAAATGTAGTACATTTCTATTGTTTAGTAGGTTGCATCAGTCACATTTGCATTTTCAGTCAAACAAAAAATAATAATGCATTTGTATTCATTTTGACCATCTTTTTGCTTTCTTTTTGTCCTACTTTTTCTGTGCTCTGTTTTTTCTTTATTGCTCTAATTTGGGTTGAATGAGATTTGCTTTGTTTTTGTTTTTATAATTCCATATTATTTCTCCTTCTAGTTTGGCAGTTGTACACACTGTTCTCTTTCAGTGCTTACCCTGGAGATGTGAGCATCCCATTTAACTTAATGAAGGCTTATACTACGCAGTATCTTCCTCTTCTCCAAAACCACTCAGGAATCTTAGACTTCTTTAATTCTAATCATTCTTTTTTAACCTAATATACATTGTTATCCAGTTTCCAGTTTTATCTCATTTTTATATTAGATGTTATTACAGTTTGTATACAGTCAGCATTTGTTTTATACAGTCCATATTTATTTCAGTTTAGTCATATGTTTACTATTTGCTCACCATTCCCTCTTTCCCTCAGATCTCTTGCTTTTCTCTGAAGTATGTCATTTAGAAGTTCTCATAGTGAATGCTCTTTGGAAATAAACTTACTTTTTGTTAGCCAAAAATGCCTTTATTTGCCTTTTTTGTGAAAGGTAGTTTTGCTAAGTATACAGTTCCATGTTTAGTATTATTTTATGTCTGTGTTGTAAATATATCTTCCCCAGATTTTTCTTCTTCTATTGAGAAATCAGCTTTCAATCTAATTATCACGCACTTGTAGGTACTTGGTAATCTGCTGTTTCCTCTGGCTGTTCTGAAGATCTTTTTTGATGATGGTGTTCTGGAGTTTTTACCAGGCACTATTTGGGTGAGAATTTTTTTTTATCACCCTTGGGATTCCTTTGGCTTCCTGAATTTAATGATTGCTAGTTCTAGAAAGTCTAAATTATAATCTTTTTTTTTTGTTTTTCAGGCAAAGTTTATTTTATTATCATTCATTGAGGTATAGTTGACATACAATATTATATTCATTTCAGATATGAAATAAGTATAATCACTTCTAACGCTGCCTTTCCCTCATTCTCTGTATTTTCCTTCATACTCTGTGCTCCATAACTTTTCATCTTTTTTTCATATCTTCATCTTTTTTCAATCTCTGTACAAGATTACATTTAATTTCTTTTTATCTGTCTACCAAATCATGAACTCTTTTTCAGCTGTGTCTAATTTGGTATTGGACTCACCCATTGAATATCTAATTATGGTTGTTATATTTCATTTCTAGAAGTTATTTTTGGTTCTTTCCCAAATCTGCCTAGTTATTTTTCTTATGTTATTTCTTTTTTCATATTTTAAGATCCTGTCTTTGTTTAAACATATTAAACATATCTGTTTTATATTCTGTATCTTACACATCCAACATCTATAACTTTCGAGGGCTTGACTCTGCAGTTTGTTTCTTACTCTTGTTCATGACAGCTTTCTTGTTTGTGTGTTTTGTGATTTTTTTATTGTGAACTTGATTACTTGGAACTCCACGTATGAAAATCCTTTGACACTTGGATTTAAAGTTCATTATTCTAGAGAGCCTTTGCATTTGCTTCTGTCATGTGTTCGAGGGCACTGTCTCTCTACGACTTTCCTACCCTAAATGTTTGTGTTTAAGAAAGTACATAGAAGTTCTGATCCCAAACAGTACAAGACCAGGCTTGGAATTTTCTTTTTTTAATTAATTAATAAATTAACTAATTTGTATATTTATTTATTTAGTGAGAGAGAGATAAAGAGAGAAAACGAACAGGGGCGGGGCAGAGAGAGAGGGAGAGACAGAATCCCAAGTAGGCTCCACACTGTCAGCATAGAGCCTGAGGCTCAAACCCACAAAACCTGAGATCATGACCTAAGCCAAAACCAAGCGTCAGATGCTTAACCACCTGAGCCACCCTGGCACCCCTTGGCGTAGAATTTTTTGAGGAAACTTTTTCCTTTGTCCCTCCATTCCCATCACTAAGGGTTATCCTTTCTTCTGTTCCTGGCAGATATTTTTTTTTAACTTAACCACTGAGGATTTTTACCTTTCAAGGGTGTGAGCATTAGGCTTGTCTCCTGTCCCATAGACTTTTTGTCTCTTAAAACCCCCACCAAGGGTTGGCTTATGTCTCCAGAGTACGTATCTTCCTAGCTTCTAGTCTTCTTATCGTTTTTGACCTTTAGCAATTACTATTACTTTCTCAAAGTTTAGCTGTGATTTTTAAAAAATGTTTTTAATTCACCTCAGCATTTTTAGGTATTCTACGTGCACTTGCCATACTTTGACAATCAAAACGTCTCTTTACTTGAAAGTTAAAATGTTTCCCACAGGAAAGCAATAAAAAATTGGTTAAATCCTTGTAATTTGTGGATTTTACTGTAATCAAAGGTTGACTTTGATTTTCACCTACACAAAAAAGCAGTAGTTGTTTTCCATAAACATTAATGTTCATTTAAAAATATTTTTCTCATCTGTGGCCCTCTAAAATGGAGTTATAAAAGGTCTTTAAGAACTAGTCACTCGTTCACTTACTTTTTAGTAACTGCTTGTTGAGCGCCGACATTTTGCCAGACTGTTTTGGGTGGTGGAGATAGATCAGTGATTGAAATAGACAAAAATTCCTACTCTTGTTGAGCTTACATTCTTGTTGGAGGGCAGAGACCATTAACAAGATAAATAGGCAAAGTATATGGTATGTTATAATGTGGCAAGTACTGTAGGGAGTAATTAGACAAGTAAAGGATTGGAAGATCCTATTCTTCTTCATTTTTTAACAAATATATTTAAGACTCTTGGGGGCATTACAATTAAAGTTCATGCAGATAGTTACTTCAAATATCCTACTACTGCAGCATTGTTAATTCTAACTTAAATTTGTAAAGGTTAAGTTGAAATTGACATATACATTTGTAGACATTGCTAGATTGGAAAAATAAATGGTTTTTAATAATTCCATGGGCATTTCTATAGTAACAAAGTAAATGATTAGAAAATATTGACCACAATAAAACTTCAACACCAAACTTTAAAAATCCTCAGGTTTTAACAATAGCTTGAAATTAGAAAATTTTCCTGAGGCTCAGGGGTGGCTCAGTCAGTTGGGTGTCTAACTTCAACTCAAGTCTTTATTTCACAGTTAGTGGTTTCAAGCCCGTGTCAGGCTCTGTGCTGACAGCTCGGAGCCTAGAGCTTGCTTCAAATTCTGTGTCTCCCTCTTTCTGCTTCCCACCTCAAAAATAAACAAATATTTAAAACAATTTAAACGAGAAAATGTTCCTTTGTCTCCACCAACCCCCACAAGGGGTAAAACAGACAAAACACCAACAACTAACTACAAAGAAAGCTAAATATCTGTTATACTACTCTGTTGGTTCTTAAAGTCCCAATTGGTAAAGTTATAAAAGGCCATTCATTTCGTTAGTGCCAAAACTGACAGACTGGGCAGAAATAACCAGAAGGGAACAAAGAGAGTAGTAGAGACCTTTAAAGACAGTGGCAGGGGATACCAGGGTGAATATCAGCAGGCACTGTGTTAAAAGGAACACCATTAATCCAGAGACTGAAGCCCTGCAGACCAAGAGCAAAGGACCATTTGCAGCTCAGTTCCCACAATGGCGTGACCATGCTGTGTTATAGGCACATCAGCTGAGGGACAGAGAGTCTATTGTTAAACAATTGTAGTGACTACCCACAGGAAGTAGGGTGAATGTCTGGGTCAGTGTCCTGACACCGGTGACTTCATCAGTCCTATCTGTGCAAGTATCAAGGAAGGATTCAGAATAGTAAGAGTTATTGCAGAAAGTTATTCAGGAGTGAGTTTTCTATCATTAAAGCATCATCCAAGATTTTCTTGCTTTTTTTTAAGGTCTTGTTATACCTGTCATGTAGTGTTTTTTTTTAATTGAGGTAATATTAGTATACAAGAAATTAGTTTCAAATGTGCAATATAATAATTCAATTTTTGTATATAAAGTAATCACCACAATAAGTCTAGTCACCATTGTTGCCATGTAACTGACTCCCTTCACCCATTTCACCTACCCCACCACCTCTTTCCCTCACCAATCTGTTCCCTGTATCTATGAGTTTTGTTTTGTTTGTTCCTTTGTTTTGTTTTTTAGAGGGGGCGCCTGGCTAGCTCAGTCAGTAGAGAGTGTGACTCGATCTCAGAGTCAGGAGTTCAAGCCCCACATTGGGCATAGAACCTACTAAAAAAAGAAAGAAAGAAAGAGAAACAGGGTTTAGATTCCACATATAAGTGAAATCATATATTTGTCTTTCTCTATCTGACTTATTTCACTTAGCATAATGCTCTCAAGGTCTATCCATGTGGTCTCAAATAGCAAGATTTACTTCTTTTTATGGCTGAGTAACATTCCACTGTATATATATACCACACGTTTATCCATTCATCTATCAAGGGACACTTAGGTTATTTCCAATCAATACTTTCAATTTTTAATGTTGTTTATGCCCAGACTTTTCTAAGAGTAAACAATTGAGGAGAATAGAATATCCATCCTTTTTTTTTAGAACAGAAAGCTTTCACAGCAAGAAGACAGCTGTCTGTGAACCAGGAAGGGCTCTTCATCAGATACCTAATCAGCTGGGGCCTTGATCTTGGACTTTTTAGCCTCCAGAATAGTAAGAGATAAATGTTTGTGTTTAAGCCAAAGGGGGGAAAAAACTTCTGAAAATATATCAATCCTTTTAATGGTTTTTCTCATTGCAAAAAGTAACAGATGTTTATTGGGAAAAGGTTCAGAAAATATTTTTTTAAAAAAAATCACCCGTAACCCGAGAGAAAGCAGCTGTTAATATTGTTATATATCTGCAGTTCCCAAGCTGCATGCCAAGGTGCTCTGGGGCACCACAGCAAATTCATGAGGTTGCTGCAGGTTATTTTGCATCAAAGGAAATGCATCTGTCCAATACCATTGGAGGTAATTCATAGTTTCAACATTAAAGATCATACTGCATTCCTTCTGGTGACATCATATCTTTGCAAAAGTGAATTTTCAATGGTTGCTAACTTTTTAATGGTAAAAAGTGAGTTCCATGTGAAAACCAAATGAAACAGGAAATGAAGGAAATGGTATTCAACCTGATTCCAAGATCTGAAGTTGTGCATGGCTCAATAGGTGCACACATTCTATTAATAAGTTATTAGAAGGTTATTTAAAAAGGAAAAAAATACTTTTCTTTTAACTTATGTGTGTTATTTTTTTCAAATAGCTACTAAGTCATTAAGACATAAATACTTAAGTTGTTTGGACCTAACTACTTAACAGACAGCACTGTTAGATATTTATTTTGGTCTGGAGGCACTATCAAAAAAATTACTGAGACTCTACTAGCTTCCAGAATAGTTTGGGAATCTCTAATATATATCCTTCCAGAATTTTTCCTATGTATACCATATGTATTTGTGAAATCTTTTATTTTTCACTTAACAATATATGGTGGAAATCTTTGTTTCAATTAATGTAGGTCGCATTGTTATATTAAAATCTTAATGGCAGAATAGTCTCCTGTTGTTTGACTCTTATTATTTTATTAAGCAATACACTAGGTTTCTAGAAGCTTAGCAAAATGTTTTTTTTTATTTTTTTAATCTTAATTTTTGAGAGAGAGAGAGCAAAAGCGGGGGAGGGGCAGAAAGAGAGGGAGACAGATGATCCGAAGTGGGCTCTCAGCTGACAGCAGAGAGCCCATGGGGCTCAAATTCATGAACTATGAGATCATGACCTAAGCTGAAGTTGGACTCTTAACCGACTGACGTACCGAGGCATCTCAAAACTTTATTTTTATAATCAATGGTGCTGTCAACCTCTTTGCGCATGTCCTTTGTTTACATATCCAAAGTTTACATGTTGTTTATATGATTTCCTTAGGCTAGATTCCTAGAAAGCAATTTGCTGAGGGAAATAATTTGTACTTTCTTATGCTTTGATATCCAGAGAGAGAGCACTCCAAATTGCTCTTTCAAAGGGATTGTGCCAATTTTTTTCTACCAACAGGTTTTGTTTTTTGTTTTTTTGTTTGTTTTTTTTGTTTTGTTTTCTTTCCAGCAAAAAGAAGTGAAGCATTGGAGAACTCCCAACCATGGGAACTCAGATTTGTGAACTGGTCAAGGGTGTTCCTCTTCCCCAACCATTGAAGAAACCATTGAGTAACTGAAAGTGCCCGTGAGAAAGCTGGAGAAGGTCATACCCGCCCACAGCTCTTGAGTGCCACTGTAGGCTGAAGCTCCAGCCAAAGTCATAGGCAGCCAATAACAACATCCAAGCAGATGTCCACCTAAAGAACAGAAAAACCATTTGTCAGGAAACCTCTTTAGACTTTGTTTCACTAAGTAGCTTTTCCAAACAACACCGTACACCCCCAGAAAGTCATACTGCACTGCATAGCTTACACCCTACCTCTGTGAGGAGAGGCAAATGATCAGAATAGAAGTTGATATCAGGAATTTTTTTTGAGAGGACAGATTTGGGGGTCAAATGGAATCCTTCCTGTTCCATGGTCCTCAGCACATATATTTTCATCTACAACCACATATGTATTACATTTGAAGAACTATATTCAACTTCTACATATGGGCTGGTATTTTCAATCCTAAGTTATCAAGAAAAAAAGGTATATCATGCACTTAGTTCTGATGTTGGATGCACAAAGATATGTGGTACATTTTGGAAATACTTCTATTTTAGGAAAACTCTGGAACCCATCAGCTCTCTGGGAAACTAAGCTGCATGGAAAGGCTCATTCCTGAGTTACCATGAATGTCTGTGATTTTTTGTAATTTCACATCATGGTAATGTGTATACTGTTTCTGAATGTATTACCTTTTTTTAAATGCAGATACCTTTAATCTTGATAAATAAAATTTTTAAACAATTCAATTTTATAATTTTATAAACATTCTTATTAAAATAGCACTCTAGGGGCACCCGGGTGGCTCACTCAATTGAGCCTCTGACTCTTGATTCTGGCTCAGGTCATGATCTCAGGATCGTGGGATCGAGCTCCACATCGGGCTCTTCATTGGGCTCTCTCTCTCTCTCTCTCTCTCTCAAATAAAATAGCCCTCTAGATTAAAGCTGTTTGAAAAGGTAGTGCTTAGATAGCTGATTCTGAAAAGGTGACTGGATTTGTCTACGCATTCACACTTTACTCTTCAAAATTGAAGTAAAGATTAGTGAGACAAGATGTTAAGCAGGATGATCCTGCTTAAAGCAGAAAATCTCAGAAATTTTGTTTTAGAAATATTAAATCTGTATTGTAAATACTTATCACTTCATTGCCTTTACCTGTTGCCTTGAAAATATAGCACCAAAAAGCCACTTTTACTTATACCAGAAGTCAAAAGGCTGCTGTGGTATGTTTATCAAACAGCTACAGCATGGAGACCCTTCCCTTCTCTTGTAGATGGAGAATATCTATTGGAAGCCCCCATGTGACTCTCCACTGCCACCAGATACTTCCTTTTTTTTTTTTTTATTTTTGGGACAGAGAGAGACAGAGCATGAACGGGGGAGGGGCAGAGAGAGAGGGAGACACAGAATCGGAAACAGGCTCCAGGCTCCGAGCCATCAGCCCAGAGCCCGACGCGGGGCTCGAACTCACGGACCGCGAGATCGTGACCTGGCTGAAGTCGGACGCTTAACCGACTGCGCCACCCAGGCGCCCCAGATACTTCCTTTTTAGTCCCCACTGGAGAATTCTCCCAAAGCCCAGGGTGTTGTATATATGTCACCTTGAAAGAAATTGAACTGAAGAAAAGATCACATTTTCATACAAATAATTACTTATCTGGCTTGAACTTTTTTTTAATCCCAGACTTTCATTGCAGGTATTTTGGGAATACAGCCCCTCAAAAATACTTATTTTGTTTCCTCCCAGTTAGGACCATCCCACTGTCAAAGGGCTGTGTGATAATTTGGCCTTTTCTGGCAAAAGTCTGAGAGCAGAAATCCTTCTCTAAGGACCAATAGTGGTTTTGATTCAAGACTCCAGCTTAGAGGTTATCTCCATGAGGTACCTTTGTCTCAAGACCAAGTCTGAAGAACAGTAATCTGGCTGGAAATCAGGTGGCCTTTTTGGAATGCTGCACAGAAGCTTCTGATAAAAAGGTGGTCTTAGGTATACTGATACTATGTTTTTTAAGTCTGCAGTATGAAACTCCCATTTAATTTATTTTTAGCTTGAGTCTACTCTGCTAGTAAAAATAAGGCTATTTTTGTAAGTGCTACTTCAAGTACTTACATCCATGTTTTAAAAGAATTCACAGAAAACAGTCCATAGTGATAACTGGGTGCAATGCCCAGCTTGTTACAGAATTGTGTTTTAAATAAATCTTCTTATGATGGCTACATTTCAGCTGTACCACAGGGTTCAGCTCACATGATACTTCCTCCCACCACACACATACAAACGGGCTCATCATCCCTTACTTAAAGCACTTGACTTATTTAATTTGTGTACTTGTCCAGTGTATGTATTCCAACTGTCCTTTATGCATTGTCTGCAGCACTCAATAAATATCTATGATGATGGGTTCCCTTAAGAGGCAACGGATTGCTCTTTTAGGGAGTTGTGTGTTTCTATGGCAACTCCCTTTCTAAAACTTTGAATTTTATCCACATATATTTTACAGATACCCAAAACAAGCTTATGTTTAATTTAGAGAAGCTTTGAGTTTTGAAGAAGAGGAAACCATAGCTCATCAGCAGATGTCAAGAGCATGTGCACTTTGTTTGAAGGCTCGTTGAAAAAAATTTGATTCTTTTTGTGCCGGACACTTTAACCAAAGACCAATGTTCCATTCAGATAACCTTTTATTGTCAATTTTTCATGCTTTTTAGGGTAAAAGTCATAAATATATAATGCAATTTGGTAAAACTAGAAAGGAACAAGGTAGGCACTGTGTGTGTCTCCACCTCTCTCCCCTTCCCAGCTTTGTGCATTATGATGTTGCTAGCTCACTGAATTAAATTTGCTTTCACCATCCATTTCCTTTTCTCTCTGTCTCTACAGCATGCATAGGTTCTCAGTCACAGCCACATCTGATCTGGAGAAAATAAGCTGTGTCCTTATTTTGAAAGGAAGACCGTCTCCATGGTTCACTGCCTTGTGTGTGTTAGCAGTCGAGATTCCAGAGGAGACATGGGCTGTATTCCTGAAGGATAAAATACATGTATAAGGACTGTTTCCTAAGTTTGTAGATGATTCAGACAAAGTAATTTGTGTAGTCTGTGAAGGTCTGTGTGTATGAGTTTTACTTGGCTTTTAGTTGTGTTTTTAGGGTGTTTTGTTTTATTTACTTATTGATTTATTTTTTTACTTTTATGTATTTTCACTCTTTTTTCTTTCTTTCAAAAACACAGACTCAGTTTTCTTAAAACCAAATCAACTGTGTGGCTGGTGGTGTTTTGCGTTTTCCCACACGTGTTAATTGTTCTGTGGCTTATTTTGTTTACCATTTTTAAAGATCTGATTTGCCATGGTCCATGCCTTTCATTCTCCTCGACCACGTAGCTGATTTCCAGTGGGAAGAGACTGCCTTTTCACCGGATAATTAGTTATCTCATTTCAAAAGGGCCAACTTTCTCTGAGATGGCTTTGTCACACTTTAAATGTCTGCTTTGGAGGATGCGAATCCTTTCGGTTACATGCTCATCCATGTGGTAGAAGAAATGCATGGTTAGTCACCTTGGAAATCCTCAAGTGTTTGAAGGGCAAAAGATGGTTAATTAGAGCATTTATATTCAGCTATTGAGAGATTATGAGTTAGTTTGTAGTGATAAGAAACCAGTTTAAGAGGTAATATTTTTTTGCCCCGTAAGGAAGTGGTAGTGTTGTTTATTCCTAAAGCATATTCTCATTTGCTGAGAGAGGACTCTGTGCACTTTACCTTGAGTAATTTCTGTGTAATCTCTTGCTAAGTAAGCAGGCACACCCCAAAAAGCACAGAAGCACACTGAATATTGCAGTCTCACTCTTGTTACCTCCCCAGAATATAGAGCGAGTTAACACCCAAAGGTGTGAGGCCGGGCCTGGGGTAAGATTGCCCCTCCTCAGGGTCCCTCCTTTCACTGTGCTTCTGAGCCTTCCGCACCCCCCAGCTCAAGCACCCTATCTTGTTACTGTACACAAGGAACCCCCATGCAGGTCCCTGATCCCATTCGACCCTACCTGAGAGTCACAGCCTTCCTCCACATACTTTTCCCAGCTTGGCCTCTTCAATTATTTCCTTCCTTTTCCAATCAGTTACAACTGTGTGGCTTCATCTTTCAACTCAGGTTCCAGGTCTCCCATGCCTTGCCTCCCCACCCCTGTGCCCAGCCTTTCTTCCTATGGGATACTTTTATGTGAAGTGACTAGAAGTATTCATTTTGAAAGGACAGGGGATGGCCATTTAATATTCTCAGAGCATCTGGGTAGTAGGACATTTTAGAGCCCTGTTTTGTGTCAAACTTGATGTGAACAAAAAGTCTAAGATTTTGAAAGTTTAAAAATATGAATTTGTTGGGGCGCCTGGGTAGCTCAGTCGGTTGAGCGTCCGACTTCGGCTTAGGTCGTGATCTCGTGGTTGATGAGTTCGAGCCCCGCGTCGGGCTCTGTGCTGACAGCTTGGAGCCTGGAGCCTGCTTTGGATTCTGTGTCTCCCTCTCTCTCTGCCCCTCCCCTACTCATGCTCTGTCTCTCTCTGTCTCAAAAATAAATATAAACATTAAAAAGATTTTTTAAAATAAAAATATGAATTTTGGGGGTGCCTGGGTGGCTCAGTTGGTTAAGCATCTAACTCTTGATTTCAGCTCAGGTCATGATCTCACGGTTTGTGGGATCAAGCCCCGTGTAGGGCTCTACGCTGATGTTGTGGGGCCTGCCTGGGATTCTTTCTCTTCTGTTGTCTTTGTCCCTCCTCCCCTTCTCACTCTCGCTCTCTCTCTCAAAATAAATCAACTTTTTAAAAATATGAATTTGTTAACATTTTCTTCCATTGTATGTAACTCATATAGTCTGGCTCCTGTGAACCTTTTCAGCATCATCTTGCTCCAAACTCACCCTCTGTCTGTTCTCCATCTGGGGATGGTTTTTGAATGTGCCATATTCACTCCTTCCACTTGGCCACTCCATTTGTTCCCTCTGCCTGAAATGTTTCTCCATCCCCTATCCCAACAGCTCCAGTTTCCCTTCTTCAGGGACTCCTCCTCTCCCCCTCATTAACCTAGGTCCCCCGATTATGCTTTCATTGGCATCATGTACCTTTTCAGGATAACACTACTGCTGTTGTTGTTTTGTCTTTATTTTCATGTTTATTTCATTAATGTTTGTCTCACCAATTAGTCTCTAAACTCCTATGGGCAAGTAGTTCCTTTTTTCCATGTTTCCAGTGACCAGTGCAGGAATGGACACATAGTAGGTTTTTAGTGAATATTGTTGAGTGACCTTCTACAGATATCTCTGGGGCCCACCCAGTGGCCATTAGCCCCTTTCTTTCTAGCACAACCCTGACTTGGTTGAAGTATTTACTTTCCTCCAGCTGCTTTAGGGCAGCTGGCCCAGGCCCCAACTCCAGTTCTTGATCCAGGGGGTAAATTTTTGGTTACTCTAACCAAATCAAAATAGACAGAAAGATGGAAAGAACCTGGGTGCCTAATGATGTTGCTGAGGTGCTATAAATAAACCAGTCCTGGGACAGTTCTACCTCCTTGCAACTCTGTTGTGTGAGATAGTAAATCCTCTTATTTGTTTAGGTCAATTCAGTTTTCTTTTCCTGAAAATATTCTAATACAGAATGTCTTGAGTAAATGAACAGATGAATAAATGAACGACTTCAACTCACGTCTTCACCAGTCCCTTTGTAATTGAATTTTCGTTCTCCTCATTTCTATAAAGCATTGGGCTGCTCGTAGAGATGCTGACCAGTTTTGAACGCAATGCTGAAATCCCAAATAACTCCTCTATGCTTTGAGAATCGAGAACCTAAATGCCTCATACTCTGAACTTGAACTCACATTCTTCTTCACCTCTCACCTTTTGGCTCCGCACTCTGTTCATAACTTTTTGGGCAAGCTCTTCTCTGAGGAGGTTGAGAGTCAGATTAAGTCATACCCAGCAGTTTCCTGTTTGTGAGCCTTGAAGCTCTTGAAGACTGCGGGCAGGTTTGACAGAACCTGTAGGTGTTTTCAGACGCTGAGCTGATTCATCCCCTTTGGTTGCTAATTCTCCCCAGCTACCATACCATCTCTTCTCTCTGGATACTGCACAGTTTCTCTTTGTGTGGGGATAGGATTCTCAAGACCTGCCCACTCCATGCATTCTGTGTCTTTTCTACGTTTTGGTGAGTTGTGTTTTAGACCCCTCCTCCATGGGTATGGAATAGTTTCTATACAGGAGGGGAGTTTTGTTTGTTTCTTAATATTTTTTGTTGTTGTGTTTTTGGTTTTTTGCTAAGGTAGAGCTTTGAATAATCCCTGTAAATCTAGGCTACATGTCTGCTACCTTTCTTTTTCATAGACCCCCACCATAACCTAAGAAATACAGGGTCTTAAATAAATACCACCTGAAGTTCCTATCTGTTTGGTAGCAGAGACTTTGGCGTTCTCTCATTATTTACTTGATCTCCTGGCACTTTGGCAGTGAAGACCAAGCAATCACTCATTTCTGTAAAATGCTCCCCTGGTAATAAAACACAGGAGGTGGGCAGCTAGTTAAGCAATCTTTGAGAGTAATACTTTTAGCCATGCCATGTGGAAAAAGTACTGAATTTGTACATGCTTTCTTAAACCGAGCAACAAATGGTCCACTTTGGTAGTGGGCAAGTACACTCTCCAAGGTTCAGAAAATAATCTTGACTGCCTCAAAATAGAGGGAGATACTGTGAAAGTATTACTTATGCCCAGTCAAGTGCCATAAAAAAACAAAAAGTATTAATATTATAAAGCCACCAGGCCACCTGGGTGGCTCAGTTAGTTAAGTGTCTGACTCGATCTCAGCTCAGGTCATGATTTCATGGTTTGTGAGTTCAAGCCCCGCATTGGCTCTGCACTGATGGTGTGGAGCCTGCTTGGGATTCTGTCTCTCCCTCTCTCTGCTCCCCTGCTCACTCACTCTCTGTCTCTTTCTCAAAAAAAAAAAAAAAAAAAAAAAAAAAATATATATATATATATATATATATATATATATACCAAAGACAAACCCTTGTGAGTTATCTTTTCCCACTGCTCAGTACTTACCTCAGTTTCCCTCTGTATACCCAAAGATATGCAGGAGCATGTCATAGCTTGGCCCCAAGTGTGCTGGGGTCACTTCCCCCTGGAATCTTTAGAGTGAATCACCTCCTTCTTCTGATAGCAGAATACCCCCACTAACCTCTGAATTTGAATTTTTTTAATTTTGGTGATTTCTATTGAAAAATATATATTCTTCGTAGTTACTGATGAGGCAGCTTCATTGTCATCTGAGAAAAAGGGCTTCATACAGTATTTACAATTCATGCACGTCTTGTTCTTGTTCTGATTCGTCAGCCAGCATTTTTGCACACCCACTGTGTGCCACACATCGTTCTGGGTGCATAGAATACATCTATGAGCAACATTACAAAAATTCCTGCCCTCTTAGAGCTTATATCCTGTTGGAGAACAGAAAGTAAGCACTAAACAAATAAACAAATTATAGTATGTTAGAAGATGAAAATTGCAAAAGAAAAAAAAAGAAGATGAGAATTGCTTTAAAAAGAAGAAAAAAGTAGAGCAAAATAAGAGGAATGTCTGTTTCACAATGGAGAAAGTTTGCAGGTTTACATTAGGTGGTCAGAGCAGGCCTCCTCTATTTCTAGTGTCTTGTTGTTTTTGTTGTTGTTGTTACAGTGTTGTAATGATTTAATATTGCAAATGAATCATCTGCATAAATTAAAGATTGCTGAAGTGAGAGCAGTTCAGCCGAAGGCTAAATCTAAGTGCTAAATGCTCGAGAAAGCACAGCCAGGTGCACTAGCCCCTGTCTGGCAGTCTCAGGTTATCTATTCTTAGTTTAGTTTCCTTTTCCAAAAATAGCATTTATTTTATATAGTTTTCAAATGGAGCATATCTCTGACACCTACTGCCATGTGTTTATAGTTAAATATAACTAGCTGTCTTTCTTGTAAGACCAAGAGGTTCATCCAAAATGTTTCCCTTTAAAAGTTCTAAGAGGGCTCCCCTGGTTGGCTTTCTGGCCACTAACAATGATGGATTTTGCAACCCTCCTGGTCCAGCCATGTGGAAAAAACCAACATTGTGGGTAATTTTCCCCTTTAAACACATGTTTTGTGTTTTGGTGGTGGTTGTTTGGGGCTTTTGTGTCTCAGGCATGGAGTTTATTATATCCATATAAGTTACAGATCACAGAGAACCCTTCCCAGAATAGCATTGTGTGTGATCTCCTTGTGCACTGCCCCCTTCCTCACGTCTGCTGTGCATCTGAAGTGTGGATGAGCCTCCTCCAAATTCGGGACTTTTGTATGTATGTGCCCTCTCCCTGGCCGCTCATCTGACCTCCCCTTTCCTGCATGCTGCCTTTGTTTTCTCCCTGAAGTAGCTGAGCCTTGAGAGGGGCTGGCATGGCTCTTCCCATCGTCTGAGCCTGTCGACTACAAACTCTCAGTGGGTCTCTCTCCATAGGCAGAACCATGTCAAAATAACACTTGTTTCACCTCCTGTCCAGAACTGACTAGGACAGTGCTAGTCAAAAGGTGGACTGGAACCATCAGACTGAATACATTCTGAGCGTTGGCAGATGTCCTTTTGTTCTTTGCCTATCATTCCCCATCACTCACTAGATTTAAAATGTGGTGATCCTGGGGCGCCTGGGTGGCTCAGTCGGTTGAGCGTCCGACTTCGGCTCAAGTCATGATCTCACAGTTCGTGGGTTCGAGCCCCACATCGGGCTCTGTGCTGACAGCTCACAGCCTGGAGCCTATTTCAGATTCTGTGTCTCCCTCTCTCTCTGCCCCTCCCCTGTTCACGCTCTGTCTCTGTCTCAAGAATAAATAAACATTAGAAAAATTTAAAAAAATAAAATAAAAATAAAATAAAATGTGGTGATCCATAGGAACAAGGCTAGGGCACTTGGAGAGACAGTCCTCCCCGAGGGGACAGGCAGCCCTGGCTCAGTGCAAAGTCTTTGGCTCTGAAACTGCCACTCATTATTCTGAATTGTGTGGTGCATTTGTCATTTCCTAGGATAAGATGACTTTGAGAAAGTCACATACTCTCATTAGGCCTATTTCCTCATTTGTAAAGGGAGATTAGTCTCCATATGACCTTCAACATGGCTTCCACCTCTGATGTTCTTAAAGACATGATTGACTGCCCTTCTCCTAAAAGTTGGTCCTTTTGACATGGTTGGGCTCTTCCACTTCTATACCTTTTATCCTTATCTAATTGTTCCCCATGAGTTCATTTTATCCATTTCACTGTTACTCATTCTCTGTATGCTTTGTAACTCACATTCTCCCAACTTGTAGCACGTTTCTGCCACTGGAACCTTTGATTGTACCCTGCAAATAACTCTGGTTATTTCCTTCCGCACTCCCACCTGAAATACTGCTTTTGTATTGGTATCTCTGAGTGATGAGGTGAGCTGTTGGGAAAAACATGTTGTAGCCCAAAGTCTCTATTTTAAAAGAGACAGGGACACCTGGGTGGCTCAGTTGAGTAAGCATCAGACTCTTGATATATCGAGTAAGGTTGTGATCTTGTGGTTGTGGGATTGAGCCCCACGTAGGGCTCTGTGCTGACAGTGTGGAACCTGCTTAGGATTCTCCATCTCCCTCTCTCTCTGCCCCTCCCCCACTCACTCATGTATTCTCTCCCTCTCTCTCTCTCTCAAAATAAATAAATAAACTAAAAAAAATTAAAAATAAAGCAGAGAATGGAATTATATGTTCTTTTTAGGCGATATAGCCTCTGATGACCACAGTCAAAATAGATCAATATCCAAGCAGTAAAAAAGGCAATATATGTGAATTTGCTCATAATATGAATCCTAACACAAAAGCAGTGGCAACATTTTAAACATAAATTGCATAGTCTGTACCATGATTTTTTCGAAAGTTGTCAACCTTGAAGAGGAAAATATACTCCACTGGTTAAGAAAGGATTGTACTCTAGGGGCGCCTGGGTGGCTCAGTCGGTTAAGCGTCCAGCTTCGGCTCAGGTCATGATCTCACAGTCCGTGAGTTCAAGCCCCGCGTCAGGCTCTGTGCTGACTGCTCAGAGCCTGGAGCCTGTTTCAGATTCTGTGTCTTCCTCTCTCTGTGACCCTCCCCCATTCATGCTCTGTCTCTCTCTGTCTCAAAAATAAATAAACGTTAAAAAAATTAAAAAAAAAAAAAAGGATTGTACTCTAAATTCTATAACATAAAGGGAGTGTTAGTTTTCATTTGCTCAGTGCCTTGTGCCTGGGAATTTTAAAATGATAGATTCACCTGTGGTATAATAATAAAGTTATACAATAAGAATATCAGCATAGAGAAGATTGGTATAAATACATTAAAGCACCTGGATTTTAAAGATAAATCCTGTGTCAGGTTGCTAGTCACTTAATTGCCATAATCTAAAGTTTATCTATTAGTAGTTCTTTTCTAATTGTTGTCAGTATGCTAAACATTGTTCTTTATATATACAGTATAATTTACTTCAGGACAATAGAATGAGGATTCATAATCAAAGACATGAACCAGGTACCAAAGAAGTGACTTCTGGTTCTAGTCCCTCATTCCTCATGTGACTTTGGGGCAAATGATTTTTACCTCTAAGATTCTTTTCCAATTAAATAGAATAGTCCTAATTCTAAGTACCTACTCTTAAATAACCTTAAGTTGTAGAAATCAAATATCCCTACTGCTTATTTATTTGAATATAACTTACCCAACAAGATCTTATGTAATTTATTTTGAAGAATATATACTTAGAATTAGGATTATTCTATTTAATTGGAAAAGAATCTTTATCTTAGAGGTAAAAATGGCTTGCCCCAAAGTCACATGTGGAACGAGGGACTAGAACCAGAAGTCACTTCTTTGGTACCTGATTCATGTCTTTGATTATAAATTGATACTAGGATTTTATATGAATGCCCATACTACAGAAATTTATACTATTTTATATATACCCTTAATAAACATACCTGTCATTCAGAGAACATTGAAACCAATCCCTCCATCTTTATATGGGAGCTTATTTAATGATGTATGCATTGATGAGGTTCCAACTTATTTTTAAAGACTTCCAAGAAGGAAAATTTCATTACTTCCCTCAATAATCCACGTTAGTGTTTAATTAGATTTGATGCCAGAACACTCTTGTCTAACTTAAATCTCTCCTGCTGTAGCTTATGTCTATTTTTTCTCACTCTGCTTACGATATTAAAAGCAACTAATCACCATTATTCATAATAACATTCGTAAAGTCCTCCATATATTTGAAATGTGAGTACTGTAACTGACAGTAAGCATAACTCTCAAATATCGGTATAATTTAAAATAGAGAAGAGGGACTAGCTTATAATAACTGTAGATGACACAGTAGTATTTAGTTTTGATGAATGAATAATACTGTTAACTAATGTGACTTCAGCAGACTAAATGAAAAGCATTCATCTATTAACTCATTCACTTAAATATTTATTAGGTAGGCATCTACTTTGTGATATTGCCTATGTTCAGAAGCACAAAAAACGGATACATCATAGAGTTGAGAAAATTTTGATGCACGAGATTTTTAAAAAGTAGAACTTATTAGGTATATTTCTCAGAAATGTGAAGACAGAATAGCCTAATCTTTTTTAAAAAAAATTTTTTTTTTAATTTTTTTTTCAACGTTTATTTATTTTTGGGACAGAGAGAGACAGAGCATGAATGGGGGAGGGGCAGAGAGAGAGGGAGACACAGAATCAGAAGCAGGCTCCAGGCTCTGAGCCATCAGCCCAGAGCCCGACGCGGGGCTCGAACTCACGGACCGCGAGATGGTGACCTGGCTGAAGTCGGACGCTTAACCGACTGCGCCACCCAGGCGCCCCTAAAAAAAATTTTTAATGATGATTTATTTTTGAGAGAGAGAGACAGAAACAGAGTGTGAGCAGGGGAGGGGCAGAGAGTGAGGGAGATGCAGAATCTGAAACAGGCTCCAGGCTCTGAGCTGTCCGCACAGAGACCGACACAGGACTCTAACTCATGAACCGCAAGATCATGACCTGAGCTGAAGTGGGACGCTTAACCGATTGAGCCACCCATGCTCTCCTAGAATAGCCTAATCTTAAAGAGATAACTCTGTGTCCCATCTAATGACTGTGGTATTTATAACCATATCTGGAGGTGAGGCTGAAAAAAAAATAGTCTAATTATTTGAATATTGCTGTTTATTTTTACAGCTGCCCTGTTACCAAAATCTGTAATAGGCATCAAAATTCTACAGTGCATGGTCCCTAAACCCTTCACCTGGAAGCCCCTTCATTTTGGTGTTCATGTTGAAGAGGTACCTGTGTCTTCCTGTGTGTACTTGAACATGTGTGAGCATCATCCAGCATAGGACTATAAGAGGTTTATCACTAGAAATAAATTAGAGTCGTGCAGCATGAAAATGATATGCCTGGGAATGCAGAACACAGGGTTACCTTCTGCCTATTTTCTTTATCATAGACAGCAGGGGCAGAAAGGAGAAAGATTTATTCTGAAGCCATTTGATGCTGACCAAGCAATTTATAACAGATGAAATGCTGATGTATTGCTGCAGAGAAAATAATGGGTGTTCTTGCTAAAATGCCATTAGTAACTTTATTGTGTAAAGTGCAAATTATGTTCAGCAATTTTTTAGTCCCCTTCGGAGGTGAAGTTGAAGTAATTCAGTGTAGGCTTTGAGCAGGAAAAGGACAAAGTAATTAGTAAGTCATAAAAGAATTAATTCACCAAGGTTGGCTGATATTTGAATTCTCTGAACTATAAAGATGTAGAAAAAATTGCATTTAAGAAATACAGGATGACATAAGTATTTGTTTAAAACAGAAGGACTCTAAGAAAGCTGAAATTGGAGCACTGTGTAGAATTCAGAGTACACCCTCTGTTGGTGCCCACTGTATGTACAAGACATTGTGCTAGTCACCAAAGGGAAAATAAAACTGAAAAACATGGTCCCTGCCCTTAGGGCCCTTACTGTCTGATGACAGGAATAAGGTAACTCCAAACTAATTAAAATACATAATCAGGGGCACCTGGGTGGCTCAGTCAGTTGAGTGTCCGACTCTTGGTTTCGGCTCAGGTCATGATCTCATAGTTCATGAGTTTAAGCCCTGCATTGGGCTCTGCGCAGCGAGGAACAGCCTGCTTGGGATTCTCTGTCTCCCTCTCTCTCTGCCTGTCCCCTGCTTACTCTCTATCTCTCTCTCAAAACAAATAAATAAAATTTGAAAAATATTTTAAAAATAAATAAAATGAAATAAAATACATAACCAGAATGGGTCAGAATATCCCCCCCGGTGATTGTGCACAGTGAAGATGCTAAGGCTTGCCCATTCCAGCAAGACCTGGGGTCCTCCACTGACCAGCTTTGGCTCACAGATTCCCCACTGGCATAGCCAAACCTTTCTTGGCACTGTGCTGTACTCTGAAATGCTTCCCACCCTGTCCCCCTTCCTTCTTCCTCTCCTCCACAGGGCTGGACCTACATCTCAGTCTACAGGCTCTCCTGGCCCAGTCTTGCTCCCTTCTTCAAGAAACGTCTTGCATATCTAATCCTGTGTTAGCATCTGCTTCTCAGCGGACTTGCACCAACGTCGTGGCCATAGTTATTGGTAGTGTTAGATATTAAATAAGGGTAAGTTTAGAAGGAAAAATTGCAACCATATTGTAGGCAACTTTGAAAACAGCTTTGAAGAATTTGACCTTAATTCAGGGGACTTCATTGAGGGTTTATCTGCTACAAAATAACTTAATTATTTGATCCTGCCGATGATGGAGAAGGATAGTTGAAACAAGGAGACCAGTTAGGAGGGTATAGCAATTGTCCAATAAAAACCTACATGAGTATCGCGTCTGTGATGACAGACTCTGCCGTGAGTATGAGAGACACTGCACAGAAAAGTTCTGATGATTTGGATACAGTGGGAGAGAGAGGAATCAGAGATCGTTTAATCACTGCGTGCCTCAGTTTCATCATCTGTGATATGGGGACAGTAATAAGTCATGTCACTCGCGGAATCATTGTGAGTAGTAAATGAGCTAGTACATTCAAAAAATTTAGACAGTGCCTGGCTCATAAGAACTCAGTTAAGTGTTTCTGAATTTGTTTGCCCATTGCTCTGTGGCAGCCTTGTTCAGTAGCACTTTCTGCAGTTGTGGAAATGTTTTATGTCTGTGCCATCTAATACAGTAGCTGCTAATGATATGAGGCTATCGAGCACCTGTAGTGTGGCTAGTGTGACTGAGAAACTAAATTTTTAGCTTCATTTAATTTAAATTTGAATAGTCACGTGTGGCTAGTAGCTACCATTTAGAAGTATCACCCAAGGCTAAAAGTACTAAATAATTAACATGCAAGGGGTTGCAAAATTATATTCTTTTAATAAAAAAAAAAGACTTACTAATATGACTTACTTTTAACTAAGCCTGTAGGCTTGGTTATCGATCACTGTGGTCAGGGATAACTGTGGAGAAGCCTGTCCTAATAAAACCCTTCTGAGATGATCAAAGTAATAAGACAAGGATGAGAAGACCTAATGTTTTCACTCAC
Source organism: Prionailurus bengalensis (assembly GCF_016509475.1). Taxonomy (NCBI): domain Eukaryota; kingdom Metazoa; phylum Chordata; class Mammalia; order Carnivora; family Felidae; genus Prionailurus; species Prionailurus bengalensis. The sequence continues at coordinate 80,669,028 of NC_057349.1, read as the reverse complement.
CCTGCATTGAGGAAAGTACTTTAGGGCTTGAAAGAGAGTGATCATGTCCTGGTTTCTGTGAGTAGCTGGTAGGTGGACAAGATCTCCCATTTAATGGAATCTGTACTGTCTGCTGTCCATTTCCCAGGCCAAAAGAGGGAAGGTACTGCAGTGCCTGCTGATATGTTCTCCTCCAAATAATAGCCAGGCTAGCGCTGCTGTTTTATAAGGTCACTGTTAGTGCTGCAACTGCAGACTCCTGGTAGTTCAAGGACAGCACAATGGGAACTCCGAGGGGTGTATTGGAAGGAAAGGAGCACAATTTTCTTGATATCTGTAAAAGCAGGATTAAAAGACATTCAGGTGCCTATATGTCCAGAAATAGGAATTTTGAAATACCACTCTTTCTCTCCACTCCATTGCCATGGCTCAGGGGGAGGTGGCCTTCCGAGTTTCATGAATATATCACTTTGAATGGTTAGTTTGTTCTGGGCTTGCTGTGGGCATCCCCCATGTTATTGACTCAGCCAGTTGAGATTTTGATGCCATTGAAACTCCCACTGCCTCAGTTAATAAGTAGCACGAATCGAGGTCTTTCTCTCAGGAGATAAAATAAAGGAGACAATGAGTAGCACAGTAAAATGAGGAAGGACTTGGGAATCCATCCTCAGAGCAAATAATAGCTCTGTTAGTTGCTACATCCATGGCCAATGCAAGTTATTTTAACTTCAGTGTCCTGATCTATGAAATGGGAGTGCTGGCATTTTCTGAGTTAGAGGATTACATGAGTTAACATGAGCCTTTTACATGGAGGTGCTGGGAAAATGTTAGTCCCCTACTCTTTACCATATCTCCTCATTTCTTTAAGTTCCCATTCATTATTGTTCCAAAACCAAGCATCCCTTGGGACTCTCAACTCTCTTGAACAGCCGCCACTCCCAAATCAAACGTGCTTATCGCTTCTTTGTACTTACCTACTCAGACCTGTTGGAGCAGTCGTCAGCCGGCTGTTTTCTTTCTCTTGCTGTGACTGCCTTAATTCCTTTCCTGAGTGTTTCTGAGGTCAGAACCTTCCTGTTCTATATGTATGTTTGGTTTCTCAACTGTCAAGTTAAGAGAGTGACTCAGGGAGCTCAAGGCCCTGATAGCCCTGGCATTTGATAGGATTCTTTACACAAGACCATCCCCGATTTTGTTCCTTAAAAAAAATTTTTATTGCTTTTTCTCTTTATCAGAAATTACTATATTTTTATTAAAGATGTTTTCAAAAAGAAGCATATAATAAAAAATGACAGCGCTCATAATATTACCATCCCTACTGTGTGCATCCTGAATGTATCTTCCAATCCTCAGTGTGTGTGTGTGTGTGTAAAAAACAATTATTACACTTCTACTTTTTGGTAAACATCCTTCTTAAATGGCATAATTTCCTGAATATTTTCCTATCCTTAAATATCTCTCTACAGCATCATTTCACATGTCTGTCTAGAAGGCCACATATGGACGTATTCTGGTTTATCACTGGACATCGAGATTGTTTCTGCTTTTTTCCACTAGTATAAACAAAGCAGAAGATTATAAAGAGAGCAGAAAATGGCATCCTCACACACATAACTTTTCACACATCCTTGAAATGGAATTACCAGATCAAAAGGCATGAACATTTTTTAAGTTTTTGGCACCATATTGTCAAACTATTCTTCAAAAAGGATGGATCTATTTATCTCCTCCCCTCAGGCACGGTACATGAGGCTTTGACCACCTGGTTCTTAATCAGACCAGTAGTCCTACTTGAGGGGAGAAATGAGAGGAAAAGAGAAAAAAATGGCACTTTTTTTCTACTCATGTGCGCATCCGGTTCCAATTTTCCTGTGTTTTTAAACTCTCCTTGAAATAGGGTGTCTCCCTGGCTCATGTGGGATTCCTGTTATTTATTGGCTATGTTAGCTTCCTCTGCCTCGTCTAAATTACCATCTTTAAATCAATGTACTGTTTCTTTGAAGTGTTGACCCTCTGGGAAGAGCCTTTTTGCACTTCTGCCTCATCAACCTGGAGAATCTCATCTGTGTCTCTCTCTCTCTCTTTAATCTCAACTCATTTTGCAACAATATTTTCTCTTTTCTCGGTTATTGGCCTTTTGATTTAATGCTTTAATTTGGTACATAGGTTCTTTGTATCACTGTTCTGGATAATTCATGCTATTCTACATGGAATATTTCATAAAATTTTTTTGAAATACTGTTTTGTGAACGATGTCTCACAGACTCAAAGGATTAACCATTATACTTATTTTGCAGAAATGAAAAGATAAAAAGCTGAGCACTTGTGATAACTACACGGCTTGATTCTGATCATTCCAAGTGCTCAGAAGAAAATTGCCCATTCTCTTCCCCAACCGGATGAGGACAAGCATGATTGATATTTTTTCAAATCAACTGTCTGGACATAGGTTGTTGCTTCAGTAGGTTGATCATGCCACATTTCATGATTCTTTTTAGGGCTGTGAATACATATGCTCCTTAGCGGAGGAGTCTGTGGGTCTGTGGCAAGAGTCTTGCAGATACGCGCATGCTCCCTCTGGACAATGAAACTGCAGTTAGAGCACAGGATCCAGGACACCAGGGAGCAGCTGAAGGGAGAAAGGAGCGGCTCTCTTCGTGTCCTGTTTCAGCAGCTTGTGGGGAGGCTTATGGTATAGTGATGTGACAAGCTGTGAACAGCAGATCAGAGAAAAATGTGAGGTAATTTAATTGAGGAGCTTGGTGAGAGGACAGCTGAAGAGCAGAGAGCAGGGACGTGGCCGAGAAAGGGCATCTGAGGGATGGGATAAATTATGAAATAGCATTCTGAGGACAGTGTGAAAAGGGTGCTTCCTCATTTCTCTGGCAGTTTGGGTCAATTTCCTATCCTCACATGCTTTGCAAAAAGGGAAATAATTTATTTTTATTACTGCCCATTCTTGTTATGGCAATTTTTAATATCACATAAAGCACGCCACCCATTTCTGTGTAAGGGACTAACTTCCTCTTTTTTCGGGGTTTGGTATTTACTATTTCTGCCGTATTCTACCCTTTCGGGAAAAATTCTTTTTTTGTTGTTGTTTTTTGTTTCTTTTTCTTTTAAAGGCACAGTTGAAATGTGAGCCTGGGAGCAAGCTTATGGTGTGTTTGCTTTGACTTCTATCTTCTGATATCAGCCCCTTTTTATTTCTTCTACTGTCATTGCCTTTGAATTCTGAAATTTTTACATCTTCATTCTCAAACCACTTTTTTGAACTCATTTTATACATCCTTCCTTTTTGGTCACTCTCAGATTATGAGACAGGTGGTAAATGTAACATGATCCAGTCTTCTGGTAAGTCTCAATGCACTATCTATCCCTGGTGCTTAAAAAACAACAAAAGAACTCAAAAATGATTTCCCTGGAAATATGAAGGTGTTTAATTGTTCAAGTTGAAATAATTCATCTGCTAATTTTTCCGTTTTCTATTTCTTTCTGTGTTGAGACCACTTGCCTCTTTAAGTATGTATGACCATCGAGTTTAGAACAGGGTTTAGGAAGTGTGGACCATCAGCTTTGGATCATGGGGTAGTTAGAGCCCTTTTAGACACTTCTGTCTTTATATCTCATTCTAGAAGACTGTCACACCCTTGCAATGACAGATTCAGTGCCTCAGTATAAAACCATCAACTTTAGTCCTTGATGGCAGATACCATTGGAAAACAAGGATCACCTCCCCCCACCCACACAGAGTCATGATGTGGATCAGTGTACTATGATTGGGAGTTGAACGTGGTGTTACAGGCATCACTTCTGTGTTTCTGTGGGTCTTCCTTGGTCATTCATACACAGTGATAGGAGAATATTGTTTCCATCACAGTAAAATTTAACCCCAAATTCACTCTCCCTAAATTGAATCTTTAAAAAAAAAAAAATCCTTTACCTTTCAACTTTTTGGAATTCTCCTTCTCCTTCTGTGTACATAAGTCTTATTCAGGTATAATTTGTTCCTGATTCTACAACTGAAAATTTGTTGGAGGTCAAAGAGAATAGGTCACAAAATGGTTTAGCCACTTGCTCAAGAACTTTGTCATTTTCCACCTATTTCTCCCCAGCAACCTTCTACACTCCCTTTTTTTCTTCTTGCTTAAACCCAACTGTTTTGCCTCTCTATGCAAATCCATTGACTCCTTTTGGAAGATGATATCCCTCTTTCTTGGGGTTGTCGTCCCTTACAGCTGAGTGGATCAAAAGGTCCAGATTAATCAGAGGGAGACTTAATGATGAAGTCATATATTTTAATATGAATGATTTTATTTAAAGTCCTGGCACATCAGTCATATTTAGGAGAATGTCATTCCCTGCTGTTTTTAAAGGATATACCTACAGAAAGGGACCCTCTAGGCACCTTCAAAAAACCTTGTCAAGCATGTTTCCATCATTCTGCGGGAGGTCTGATTGTGTTTTTAAGTGTCTTGCGTGTGAGTTTTTTGTGTGAACTAGTTTTGTAAAAAACTGACTGCGTGCTAGTTTTTAAACACCTTTTCTTTCCACTCCCCAGCCTCCACATCTTCCTAAGTTTATCTCCTAATGCTTTCTATCACCCAAGCACTTAAACAAGATTGCAGACATTTTCGTCTAAGCTAGTAGCTGTTAATTACCTATCTTTGTCTGTGTTTTAGCACTTAATACTATTTTGACAGGGGTTGCATACTCTGTCTTTCTGGAATTTTTAAAGTGCTCTTATGAGTAATTTGAGAAATTCCAAGTATAGATTAGATGAGCTGTTCTTTCCCTTGCTGCCTTTTTTATTTTATGTTAGAAACATTTAAAGAGGACCCACTATGTGTCAGGCAGCATGCTCTTGTCACTCCCACATACATCGTCTGATTTAATCTCTTCTTCCCCTGAATCTGCACCTTGAATCATCACTGTAACCTCAGTGTGCGTTGGGTTTGGGATGGGGAGTAGGGGACAGTTGAGGGAGCAGTGGAGAGAGGTCGTGATCTCTGGATGGCACGCTCCTTTTATGGGGGATTCAGTCTACAAGAGTGTTCCTACTCTCGTCTTTATTTGTAGGTTGGTAAGAACCCTGGTTGGTTATTGGCTTTAAAATCAAGGATGATGGCTCTCTGGGAAGTTTCAACATGAGTTTGTTTCTGTTTCTTTTCAAAAGCCTGTGTTTGCTCACCTGCATTGTAGGTGAATAGAAGACTCAACTCACCAAATGGAGCATGTCAGAGAGGATTCCTGATTTATTTATGCTTGCTTCTAGAGAATTTGTAAGAAATTTGGTTTTATTGCTTTCCTCCAGGAGTTTACTCACCTAGTCAGGATTTAAATATCTCAGCCCTGTCATTCCAGAACAGTGGTGTCCCCTTAACCTGAGGAGTGAATGAAACCTGCCCCAGGTGCAGCAGGCCCAGCCAGGATCTCCCTTTCCTGGCCAGCACTGCTTTCTCCCTTTGGGGTCAGACCCATGTTTGCTAGCAGCTGGCTGTGCCTTATTTACCTCAGGGATAATAGTGTTTCACTTTCAGCTCTTCTTTTGGCACCCAAACTCTCATTTTTCTCTCCCTCCTTCCCTTCCTACCTACCTACCTACCTGCCTTCCTCCATTCCATTCCTTCAACATTTATTGAGTGCCTACTGAATACTCACACTGTACAAAGTCCCAGGAATCCAGAACTAAATACATAGACCTTTCTTTGTGTTGTACACAAGTAACAAATGGGGTTTTTACAAAAGGCAAACCATAGGCATAATTTTTTTAATGAAGGGGAAAATACTATCTTTAGAGGAACCATCTCCATATTTCCAAAGAGAACAGTTGCTCACGAAGTAGTTACAGGTGAGTATTTTCTAGCATGAAGATTTGAGGAGAAAACATTCATCGATCCAATGTTTAATAAATGCTTACAGTGCCAAGCTCTTTGCTAGACACAAAATATATAAAGCTAGAGAAGACAGGGTCCCTTTCTCTAAAGACTCACACTGTACAGAGGAAACAGTTCTGTAAAGTGTATATTAAAGCCATAGCATGTCACCGGGGGCATGCTGAGGAGTGAGAGATTATGAGCATTGGGAAGGGTGAGGACCGAGGTTTTATTCACTGTTGTATCCAAAGTTCCTGAGACAGTGCCTGACACATAGTATCTTCTTAGTAAGTATTTGTTAATCAGCCAATGGTGTTAGCCTTCAGTCAGGGTGTATTAAAGGGAGTGACATTTCAGCTGTTTAATAAAGGATAAAAAAAAAAAAAAAGGTCTAGGATAAGCACATTCCAGACAGAGTATGAGCAAAGGGAGAAAATGTGGAAGTCCCAGGGGGGCTCACAGGAACAGCATCAGGATGCTGCAGAGGGAAGTGTTGGACAGGTGATTCTAGAAAGCACAAATGGGGCCACACTGTGAAAGAATTGAAGGCTTTGGCCTTTTTCCTGTTGGTCAGAGGGGCAGGGAGACTGCATTCATTTTTGAGCTGTGAAATTACATCAGGTCTGGGTTTAGAAGGGCCCTCTGGCCGCCCTGCCCTGCATAGGATGTCCTCTCGAGTAGGGAGAAACTTGGGAAAGGGAGCCTAGGAGACAGTTGAGGAGGGTCCAACCACAGGGTCGGTGTGGGAAGAAAACTGAAAGGAACTGCTGGCATAGTTCGTGTCCAGGATGAGGCTGGGAGGAGGCAGGATGACTGCCACTTTTAGAAAAGTCACACTCCCCCATTTACTAGCTGTTCAGACTTTTACAACTCACTTCATTTCCCAGTGCTTCAGTTTCTGCATCTGTAAAACAGACACTGTTGTATGTACTGAGCAGGATTGTTGTGACAATTGACTGAGATAATCATGGTCTAAGCACTTGGTGTGGCTCCTGGCATGTAATGATGACCAACATTTATCAAACTCCTACCAAGTGCTTTACACGTACTTACTACTTAGGACTCACAGAAACCTAACGAAATAGATATAGTTACCCCACAGATGAGGAAACTGAGTCACAGAGAGAGTAAGTAAGTTTCCCAAGGTAGCATACCTGATGGTGGGGAGAGGTGGGATGTGAGCCGGGCAGGCAGGCTCCAGAGGCTGCATGCTTAACTGCAGGTTACACTGCCTCTACGTGCTACGGCTATTACCCTTCCTTGTACCCTCTCAGTTTCTGAGATGAGCCAGTCCCTTGCCATCAGAACTTTGTGGGGAGTAGGAGAGGAGAGGAGGGGTGACCTTCTTGATTGTCTTTCTTCACATTAAACTGACCTGTCCCTGTCACTGACTCATTCCCTGTGGACTGTCTCCGGGCATGGAAACGAATCTGATAAATGAATCTGCTGTGAAGGGGGGGGGGGGGGGGGGGGGGGAGGAATAGTAGATGAATGAGTTACCTTTCTAGAAAACACATCTACATTTTAACTAACTTGCAGCTAGCTAGCTGTCACTCTAAGGAGTGACAAATTTCAGGCCAATAGGGAATTGTTTTTGAGCTGAACTCACACCCCATGGCTGGCTTAGCCTGTCTCTGCTCATGCCCTGTGTGTTATTTATATAGTGTCTTCCTTTGCTTCTTTTTTATTCTTTTTTTCGGGGGGGGGGGGTGGAGGGGAGGGGTGGGTAAGCGCCTGGGTGGCTCAGTTGGTTGAGTGTCTGACTTCAGCTCAGGTCATGATCTCACAGCTCATGGGTTCAAGCCCCGTGTTGGGCTCTGTGCTGACAGCTCAGAGCCTGGAGCGTGCTTCAGATTCTGTGTTTTCCTCTTTCTCTGCCCCTCCCCTGCTCATGCTCTTTCTCTCTCTCAAAAATAAAATAAAAACATAAAAAAATTATTCTTTTTTTTTTTTAAGTTTTTATTTATTTTTGAAAGAGACAGAGTGAGCAGAGGAGGAGCATAGAGAGGGAGAGAGAGAATCCCAAGCAGACTCCGTGCTGTTAGCATGGAGCCCAATGTGGGGCTCGAACCCACAAACCATGAGATCATGACCTGAGCCGAAACCAAGAGTTGGATGCTTAACTGACTGAGCCACCCAGGCACTCCAACTTCTTTTTATTCTTTTTTTTTTTTTTTTTTTTTTTTTTATTTTTGGGACAGAGAGAGACAGAGCATGAACGGGGGAGGGGCAGAGAGAGAGGGAGACACAGAATCAGAAACAGGCTCCAGGCTCTGAGCCATCAGCCCAGAGCCCGACGCGGGGCTCGAACTCACGGACCGCGAGATCGTGACCTGGCTGAAGTCGGACGCTTAACCGACTGCGCCACCCAGGCGCCCCTTCTTTTTATTCTTAATACTATTTTCTAATTATGACAGTTATTCTCATTCATCAAAGAAACTTTAGAAAATAAAGGGAAGTAAACAGAAGAGAGCTTAAATCTCCTGGAGTAATCTCCTTATCAGCAGTAACCACTGCAGACATTATTATGGAAATTGTCCTTCTGGTCTCTTTTTCTCTATGTATACATGAAATACATTTGAATATAAGGCAAGAAAGAGCTTTCATTGGGCCACATATTATCCATTATAACAATGGGTGTCATCTTATGATCAAACCCATACAAGTTTTCTCCAGTTATAGACATTCTCTCTATGATTTTATTTTGAACAACAAAGTATAATTTGGACAAAGATTCATTATGCTGAAATCACCTCAGTCAGTGTAAATTTTAGGTCCTTGTAGAAGTCATCTGATGGAATTGCTCTAAAAATAGGTGGTGAAGTTCAACAGAAATTTTGCCATTCTCCCTAAAAGCATGACCTCACAGCCTGGTTTGGATGCCATCAAGAACAAGTCTTTTTAAAGAGCACTTTTAAAAGTAACACAGTAAGTAGTTACATAGTGAAGATCACATACAGATCAAATCATAACACCATCTTTCCTAATATGATGCAAATGGTTATTTCTCACTGGGGATCAACTTCCCAGTGACAGCATCACATGCAAAGTCAGATACTGTCGCAATCACAGGTGTTATGTGACTCAAAAGGGAGTCTAACAATAATGAGGACATTGGACATAAAAGCGAAACATCTGGATGACATTTTCTTCATAAAATATGATTCCAAAAAATTTACACATCGATCTATTACTTTGCATGAATATAAGTTGAGATACAAATATGGAGTGAAAGTTTATAAACTCAAGTCAGCAAAACTTTGATATTTTTGTTTTTGTATTCTCATTAGTAAAATAGGAGATCTTTTACTTGGGGCTACCTTAATTCAGACATGCCTGTAATATACATACTTTGGTTTTTAAATAGAAAACAGGATCACACTGTATGTTTTGTTTTGTAACTGTTTTTTTGTTTTTTTTTGTTTTTTTTTTACTTTATGGCTTTTCTGTGACAATTTTCTTAACCATGTCATTTGCAATTGCTCCATTAGAATGAATGGACCAGCATTTATTTAACTGGTCCTCTTTTATTAGATATTAAAGAGGGTTTTTTCCCACCTACTATTATAAATAACTTTGATGAATGTCTTCATAGATAAGTCTCTGGGTATATCCATGGCTATTTTTCTTAAGTTAAATTTCCAGAAATAGATTTGCTGGATCAGAGCCTTTTAGAATTTTAAGGTATTTAATGTAAATTTCCAGATTGTACCAATCAGTAATACTTTTCATCACATCTTAGGGAATTACTCCATTATTGTCCTCTTGTGACAGTGTCTTAATTAATTCTGAGTAACTGTTTAGCAAGATTATTTTATTGCTGTCCAAGATGTTTGTTCTGTCTCTCTCCTTCCTCATGATCCATGCCACTGGATTAGTATTAAATACAGGTCAGAGGGTTTATGTCTATTGCATTGTCCAAACCTGTTGATTAAAAATTTTTGCTACTATTGGGCTCAGTGAGGTGTCTCTGCAGCACCGTGGGATATATTACCCCTTCCCTGTGAATGACATTAAGTCATTTGAAGATTCCACTGAGTCTTATGATGTAGAGAGTCATATAATTTTTCTTAAATGCAGTAGAATACTATTACTTCACTACAGTAGTGCTTTTTATCTTTCTATCTGTTGTATGTTGCTAATCTTCATATTATGTAGCCTCAGAAAATAAAGAAGCTTGCAAAGCCTTCATTTTGTCAGAGAAGCTGATTATTCGCCACCAGAAAGCCATCTCCTTGCTCACCAATTAACACAATCCCTTTTATAGTTGATTTGCTAGCCAAAAAAGCCACATTGCTGCTAGCTAAAAAGCATGTTCCCCAGCCTCCCTGACCATGTGGCTACATTATAGCCAATGAGATGTACAGAGGAGTGTGTGTGTGTGTGTGTGTGTGTGTGTGCGCGCGCTTCTAGGAAGTCTTAAAAGGGATGAGCTACACCCTTCTTCATCCCTTTCTCCATCTTATTCCCTGGAACATAAGTGTGAGGGCTGGAGCACCAATACCATTTTGGACTTAGAGGAGGGGTACCACCTGATAAGACCGATAGAAAGCTGAAAAGAGCATGGGTCCTGATGAATAAGAAACATCCATACAGTCCTCGACTGCTTGCCCTGAGCTTCTTTAATAGGAAAGAGAAATAAACTTGTTTTATTTCTTGTTTGGGGGATCTCTATCACCTGGAGTCTGATTGAAGCCTGTCTAAAACAATGATCTTACCAATCTTATGGCCTCCTATCTTCCTGTTCTGTTTCCTACATGCATTTGCTTTTTCCCCATCTCATTAACTGAAAGCGATTCCTTGACAAATTCAGAGGATCCCCACCAGTGTGAAAGTAAGGCAAGTGATGTTCATGTGGAACATAAGGACATCATCAGAACACTGCGTTACACAACCACATTTCCCATGTTTCCTTACAAATACTAGTTGAGGCCTGTTGGCTTCTTGAGCATTCCCTTCCTTCCCCCTCTTTCTCCCAGGGAAAAAAAAAAAGGAGTAATGATCATACACAGAACTAACAGCAAGTTCTGCTCTGTCAGAAAGCAGGTCAGGCAGCAGCATCCTGGAGCATGAGGCAGCAGTTAGTAACTGAGCCCCACACAATACGCCTGAGCATCTTCACGGGACCTGTCACTGTGGATGTCAGTAAGCTGCAGGCTGCGTTTCTCCACCCTCACCCTCACGTTTCTTTCTTATAGCACTTCTGCATATTTGTTAGGTTTATCCAGCTCTTTCACCGCACAGTTCAAGGCACACAGCATTTTTTAAAAATATACTTTACTGTCAAATTGGCTTACATACAACGCCCAGTGCTCATCCCAACAAGTGCCCTCCTCAATGCCGATAACTCATTTTCCCCTTTCCCCCACTCCCCCATGCACCCTCAGTTTGTTCTCTGTATTTAAGAGTCTCTTATGGTTTGCCTCCCTCCATCTCTGTTTGTATCTATCTTTCTCCATCCCTTCCCCCAAGGTCTTCTGTTAAGTTTCTCAAGATTCACATATGAGTGAAAACATTTGAATCTGTCCTTCTCTGACTGACTTATTTCATTCAGCTTAATATCTTCCAGTTCCATCCACATTGCTGCAAATGGCATGATTTCATTCTTTCTCATTGCCCAGTAGTATTCCATTGTATATATAACCACATCTTCTTTATCCATTCATCAGTCGATGGACATTTCGGCTCTCTCCATGATTTTGGCTATTGTTGAAAGTGCTGCTGTAAGCATTGGGGTACATGTGCCCCTATGAATCAGCACTCCCGTATCCTTTGGGTAAATTCCTAGCAGTTTTATTGCTGGGTCAGAGGGTAGATCTATTGTTAGTTTTTTGAGAAACCTCCACACTGTTTTCCAGAGCAGCTGCACCAGTTTGCATTCCCACCAACAGTGCAAGAGGCACACAGCATTTTACACGAAACATTAAGTATTATAAAACTTAATTATGAGAAACTTGGCAAGGAATATATAAGAGGACAGAGAGAAAAAACAGAAAGGGTGGAGAAAAGTTATAAGATCAGATGACTCCAGATCTCAACCATGGACATATAGAATAAATGTAAACAGACTTTACCTGGTGACTAGCAATAAAGGCCTTTGGTGCCTCTTTTTCAGTGAAGTCACCTTAAAAGCGGATGGGGATGTAGAGTTGACATATCCTGTTGATTCACCTCATTAAAGTGTGTGTAGGGAAAGCTGGTGGAGCAGAAAGCATATTCCTTCAAAATCCGAAACTGGCCCCCAGGTTCATCCTACTTGAAGTTGGCAGGGTTTATTTCACCCCACCATTCTTCCCACCCTTGCTTTTTAAAAAAAAATTTCCTGTTTATTTATTTATTTTGACAGAGAGGGCAGGGGAGGGGCAGAGAGAGAAGGATAGAGAATCCCCAGCAGGCTCCACACTGTCAGCTCAGAGCCCAGCGTGGAACTCGAACTCATGAACTGTGAGATCATGACTTGAGCCAAAATCAAGAGTCAGACGCTTCACCTACTGACCCACCCAGGCGGTCCCCCACCCTTGCTTTCTTATTGTTAAAACATGTGGTGTATCAATTAATACAGACATTGAAGTGGGATATAGGTATTGTGTTTACTATGTCCTACTTCAGCTTGTATGTTTCACTTCCTGATAGAGCTGTTCAGGGTTATTATTTAGTGGCAAGGACTTGTTGGAGCTAGAGGGGTGAGCCTAGAAATGTTTTCTTAGTTTAATATGTTCTAGCTACTAGGAAGTGTCCTTTAGTGTATTTAATGAATTCATCTAAATTATTCATATTGGCATATAGTCTCCAAGCTATGGTAGTGATTTTTCAAGGATTTTCAAGGTAAAGACTTCTATAGATCTTTTTCCCCTACCCATTATTATACTTGTTTGTATGTCCCTGGTGACTTAAACTGACTCTCACCACCCTGTTCATGTCCGTGTTTCTCTCATTTGTCTCTTTGATTAAATCTAGAATGAGCCTTTGATTATGAGAAAGCATATCCTGGGCTTCATTGCATATGTATATATGCAGTATGAGTAGACATCGTAACATCATAGATATTAGGGCTGGAGAATCTGAGAAGTCATCACCACCTCTTACATTTTATAGTCACCTCTCAGGGAGATGACTACACAGAATAAATTTAAGCCTAGACCCATTTGCCCTTCCCACTGTCCTACACTTCCTGGATTTGCAAGACAGCAGCCAAGCTTATTAGAAATCTGGGCATCAAGTCTTTCCTGGTTTAGAACTGTCTTGGAATAAATCATCCTGATCGGGAAGAGCACCAGAGAATTATAGAATCCCACAGGCTTCTCAAAGATAATTCTCTTTAAACTGTTCTCGGTAAAAGCCACATTAAAATGTCCAACAAATCATAGAAAAATGAGCTCATGGAGTAGCGTTTAACCACAAACTTGAATAAAAATCTGTTTGTCCAGAGACAGAACTATGTAGGAGATATTTTCAAAAGTGTGGCAAGTAGTAAAAATTGGGAGAAGAGACTGGAGCCTGCTTTGGTTCTCATTGTTTTTCTGGAAAAGAGCAAAGAAATGGTTTAGATGCAGTTCTACTTACCCCACCCTGATTTCCAACTTTTTCAGAATTTGTTCTTTGAAGTTCAAGCTACCAGATTGGTGGCATCTTTAAACAGTTGAAAGCCATCATGTTTCACTCAGACACACATGCTTCTCCTCACTCCAGCAATAACATCTGAACGTTCTGCTGAGGTATTTGCAAGGAGTCGGGTTCACCTCTGAGACAGCATATAGTTTAGAGACAGCCGCACTGCATCATTTACTTCACTTGCCTTGCAGTGGAAGAACTGAATGGCATGTTAGTGTGAGTATTCCTTAGGTGATACTATGTCTTGGGTTTAAAGACAGCACGTGGAGGCCAGACAGGCCCAGTCTTTGTTCAGCCTGTGGCACATTGTTCTCTTCGTGGCCTCATTCACGCAGATATTTTGCGTGTCGCACCGCACGAGGTTCCCAGGGTGCCTGGGCACACAGAAAGGGCCTCACTTTCAGAATGCGTTTAGTCACTCTGCAAGTTCCTTTTTAAAATGGGAATCTGGTCGAGGTTTTTGCATATTTGTCAGCTCTGTTCATAAGGCCAAGTCTTTCTCACACACTGGTTTCCTTATATCCTGTTTCTTTGTAGGACACTTAAAAAATATAATAACAGGGGCGCCTGGGTGGCTCAGTAGGTTAAGCGTCCGACTTCAGCTCAGGTCATGATCTCACGGTTTGTGGGTTCGAACCCTGAGTCAGGCTCTGTGCTGACAGCTCAGCTCCTGGAGCCTGTTTCAGATTCTGTGTCTCCCTCTCTCTGCCCCTCCCCCGCAACGAGCACTCTGTCTGTCTCCGTCTCTCCAAAAAAAAAAAAAAAAAAAAAGATAAAAATATATATATAATAACATCCTTAGTGCTCATTTCGTGGTAGGGCCCGGCTGTGGAGTTCACATTTAGCGGCCTCTTTCTTCTGCTGTTTGTTGCTCCTGTAGAACTAAGTTTGTTACTTTGTTTAAAAAAACACAAATCTTAATTTCTAGATTTTTATAATAGACTAACTAGCCTTAGTAATACTGTCCACTATTCTGCTAATTATTATAAGCTTTGCTTAATTTTACCATGGATGTCCCGTCTCGTTCCTACTTATTAGCCATCTTCTGTAACATCTATATAGAGAGGAGGGAAGGAGTGGGTCAGAGAAGGAACGTTTCTAGGGTGCATTCTATGTATAAGGCATTTTATACATTGAATCCTTATCAGAACAAACAAATGGGGTAAGATTGCTATCCCCATTTTGCATATGTGACAGTTGAGGCCAAGAAGAGTTAAATGACTTGTCAAAGTTACTACCACTATTACTGTGGTTGTGATCAGGATTTGAAACCAGATCTGTCTGACTCCAAAGCCAGGCTCTTTCCGCACAGCCACATAACAGTGCACATAACCCTTACCTCCTTTAACAGTCCTATTTATCTGCAGTAGAACTAACCCTGAAAGAGGAAGAAGGAAGGAAGGAAGGAAGGAAGGAAGGAAGGAAGGAAGGAAGGAAGGAAGGAAAGAGAGAAAGAAAGAGAAGGAAGAAAAGAGAGAGGGAGGGAGAGAGAGAGAGAAAGTAAGGGAGGAAGAAGAGTAGGTATCTCTGGAAGTGAAGAAGCACAGCCTTAGCAACAGCAGAAATGTATTGTGGAGTTACAGCCTGGGGTTGGGATTATGCTCACAGGACCTGACTGGTCACAGGAAAGGAGGCCCCTCTTTAAGAGTGATGGCTGTGGAAGAGTCGTCTTGGAGAAATCAAGAAGCTTGGGCGAAGTGATGGGAGAGAAGAGAAGCAATAGAGCAGTGGAAGGCAAGGAGCAGCCAGGCTGGAAGTTGGGAAGGGTCTGTGGGCAGTAGTAAAGATGAGAAGCGCTAATGCAGGGGCTCAGACACCAGGGGCAGTGGAAGATGTGGGAACCTGTCCTGAGGCTGTGCATCATCAGTGCTCCACTGGCCATGAATCCTCAATCGGCACATAAATGCTTAACTGAGTGAGGGACTAAATGGGAGGAGGGTTGATGTGAGAGAATACAAGGCTTCTGGTAATTTTGATCACAGCATTGAACCCTCTGTTTTAAAGATGGTGACCAGAATTCTGATCAACATCAAACATTCTGTAAAACTTGGGGGACATTTGTAGCCCAGGATCATTGGTGCAGAAGTGGCATCATTTTCTGAACTCCTGTTGTAGATTCCCTAGATGCGTGGGTAGAGGTGACAGGAGGGAGCAGAGCTTCCGTGTTTATGAAGAAGAAGGCAGAGATTCTGTTTTATTTGGTTGTGTTGGGTTGAAGGACAATGACAGCAATGATAAAGAAAAGTTTTGTAGGATGAGAAAACTACTTTGAAGGAAGACAAGTCTGCTTTCGTAGACTTTATTCCTTAATTTCATTCTCATTTTTGGAAAAAGGTGGATGCAGCATGCCACCTTAGAGGCAATAGTGTTATAACACCATGATCTCCATTGGGAAAGGAGACAAATGATTCAGAAATAAAGATGCTGTTGAAATTATTCTCAAGGTGTAAATCTCTAGACACATTTCATACCATCTGTTCTGTGTCTGTATCTACCAAATATCCCGATAACTAACTATTAGAAATCCAAGGTCCCAAGTCTCCACGGGGCTCTCCCAACTAGGCTGATGGGAAGGAATTGGCCCACCCTTTTCCTCTCCCTCCAGGGCCTTGACCAAAAAAAACACCAGTTCTTTGCACAAGGCTTCGATTCCATCAGGGTGCACAGCTCCCACTTTAGACATAAACACCAACTCATCCAGCAACCCATTCCCACTCCTTATTGTTAAGAAAATCTGGACTCTGTGACATAAAATACTTCACTCTGGAGGCCACCATTCTGGAGATGGTTGCCATTCCCATATTCTCTCGTGCACTGCCTATCCTGCTGCATAATATTGCTGTCCCAGAGAAATGGGACCTCAGAGCCCTGACCACTTGCAGTGTACATCCTGTGATCCCAGCTCCACCAATTGTTCCAGGTTTACTCTTGTCTCATTGAACCCCATCAACTGGAAAAGAGTCCTCCCTCTCCATCCTTTTGTGAAAGAACTGCTCTCATCTCTCTCCATGCCCAGACTGATAGTAACCCCAAACAGGGCAGTGATGGGCATCATAAGAAAAAAATGTTGTACAGTGTGAAATATTTCTAAATAAAAATAGGTTAAGAAGTGAAGGCAAGTATTTAAAGCATTTGGCGGGGGGGGGGGGGATTCATTTCTGTAGAGGAATTATTTTATTTCTTCCTCTCTCTCCCTTACATCCTGAAATATCTCAACCCCAGAGTTATTACCAAGTTTAACATAGGTGAGGGTATTTGGCAGTGATGCAGATTTGCTGACAGCAGTTGCACTTAATTTAGGGTTGATTCAATTCTGTTGTGTCATCCACCCAGAAGGGGCCAGTTACGTCTCTGCTGAGTTCATTCTTGCATTTCATTTAGGTTCCCTTCCTGATTTCTCCTTAGGACATAGATAAAAAGAAGTCCTTATTTTTGCAATTGCTACATGGGTTGTGAAGTAGGAGGAGGAGAAGGACAAAGGGTGGGGTGGGCAGAGGTGATACAAAGAAGTAGAAAACAGTCTTCTGGGAGCCATGATAAGTCTAATTGAAGAGACAAATTAACCGATTTATGTTTGAATAGCAGTAAAAGCAATAAATATTATAAAAGAGGTCACAGGGAGGTACAGGGCTTATCATCAAGTGAGCATTCTAGATCCAGGGCCACAAGTTCTCCTGGAGTGGCCAGAGCTATCTTCCTAGATATGTAATGTGCTTTACTTGGGCCACAGTGCATAGCCAGACAGAAGGAAAAAGGGGCATTTTAGAAGGGAAAAGGTTGTGTGCAAAGGCATGAGTGTGGGTGCAGGGAGGTTGTGCAGGGCAGAAATGGAGAATAGAATTGGTGAAGCAGGTTGATAACCAAGTTGTTGAGGGCCATGAATACAAGCTGAGTTCTTTTCTTTTTCTTTCTTTCTTTCTTTCTTTCTTTCTTTCTTTCTTTCTTTCTTTCTGTCTGTCTTTCTTTCTTTCTTTCTGTCTTTCTTTCTGTCTTTCTTTCTTTCTTTCTTTCTTTCTTTCTTTCTTTCTTTCTTTCTTTCTTAAGAGAGAGACAGCAAGGGAGGGACAGAGAGAGAGAGGGAGAGAGAGAATCCCAAGCAGGCTTTGTGCTGTCAGTGCAGAGCCTGATGTAGGGCCCAATCTCACAACCATGACCAGCTCATGACCTGAGCTGAAATCAAGAGTCGGACACTCAACTCACCGAGCCACCCATGCTCCCTTACAAGCTGAGTTTTTAACATGCCCCCTATAGGCCTTGGAAGGCCATTGCTATGAATTGGTGGTGATGTCCTTGACAGCTTGGTGAGGGCAGAAACCAAAGGCACAACATCATCAGGAAGTTCTTGTGATGGTGTAGCTATGGGTAGAGGGGGCCTGGAGGAGGACCCTGAACAAAAATGGTGACAGTAGGAATAGAGAATAGCGATAAAGTCTAGGCACATATCAAATGAGTAATCGGGGAGACTTTGGTGAGTAATGAATATGAATACTGATAGTGTCAGGACTGAACAAAAGAAATAGAAATCAGAGAAGACCCAAGGGCTCTAAGCCTGGACACCCAAGAGAATGGTTGGTGGACATAGGAAGGTAAAAAGTATGGCTAGAATATAACCCAGGCTTGTTCTAATGCTTCCATTAGATTTGCTAGAAAAAATGATGCAGGGGTCCTGACCAGCTCTATTGCATGCTGGAGGAATAATGTTCTGCCTTAGGCCAAAATAGACAAAGACAAAGACCCACAAAGCAGTATACATACCTGTCCACCCATTGCTTACAACTGGAAGTCACAGCCACTTGGCAGAAGTGTGTAGTTTACCCTCTTTGACTGGGTGAGATGTCTAGGATTTAAACAACTTCGTCTTTTAACACCTACCATTCTGTTGCCTCCATTCTTGCTGCTGAGTTGTGGTAGCACGTTTTCACTTACTTTTTATTAGCCAGAAATGTGCCTAGATATTGTCTAAATGAAACAACCCTGGATGTGATCATGTCATGATCAGCAAGGGGAACAGCCCTCTTGACCTCCTGGCAAGAATGTGTAATGCCAAGGAGAAGCAGGCTCTGAAGCTCTATTTCCATTTAATTTAGGAAAGCAGTCACTTTCGTCGGCTGGTGTAAGAATAATGAGCTTTATTTTTTAGTTGTGAACGAAGGCAGCTTGCTCTGTGTCCATGGACTTGGCGTTCTCTTTTGTGTGGCAGCTGGCCCACTGACCTCATCATTTGGGTTCCCTGTTCTTGTAGTGGAACCAACACCACAAAAGCAAAATGCTGTATTTTCCACAGACTCACGCTACATGTGATTATTTGTTTACAATGACATAATGCTTTAAACTTTAGTTCAACCCTCCCCAAAATGGTCACGAATGTGGTGGTTTGAAGGGTGAGCTCATGTGTAGAAAAAGGATTGAGACTCTCCATAACAAAGGGTTAGATTAATAACCACAGACAGTCCTTATGGAGCTCACCTATCTATTCAAAAGTATTCACTGAGATGGAGGCCATTAGAAGAAGAAAGTTTGTTACCCTGATGGATGCCCCTGGGTCTCAGCAGGTTGGTGTCTTTGAAATACTTTGGGAGAAGCTACTGCATTTTGGAATTGTTACAAAATGAGGAGTCAACTGCACAAAGGTGACCCTTTCTTTTGAACCCAGTCTGCAGTGTACAAAGGCGTACGTGCAATCACCAGTAAGAAAATGGCACCCCATATTCTAGTTCAGCTGCTGACACACAGGTCTTGAAGCAGGCTGTGAATGTGGAAAGGGTCACCTACCCTGAATTCACTGAACGTTACCGTTTGTCATACATTACAGAATCCATCTTCATATGTTGTTTTTAGGGTCAAACTTCATTATTACTGGTAAATGCCAGCATAATATAGCCTGCTTCCACTCCTTTTTCCCCAGTCATCATCCTGAGAAACTTCTGGATTTGTGAGGTCACGCTAGCTGGCACCTACATGAAGGTCGATCTTCTGTTCTCAGGAACTGTTCTTCCTATTAAAAGACTACATTAACAGTAATAAATAACATTTAACAGTTTATGCTTCCGAAAACAGTTTTCATGTGTATTACCTTATTCAAGACTCACAAATAACTCTGTGAACCAGGTAGTATCGGATTAATTTTATAGAGGGGAAAACTAACGTCAGCGACTTACCCTAGGTCATAGGTGGGGCCGGGATTCTAACCGGATCCACCTGCATTCTAATTCCATGTTCTTCTTCCTCCACCACATTCACACGAGAAAAGCCTTTTGCATCTTCAGTGTGGCCTGTCGTTCTCTTACTGTTCCACTGTGGTAAACCGGGGGTGTTGGCCTGTGCTGGTTGTTTGCAGTAGATGGTTTACATTGGGAGGAAACCGCTGAAGGCAATAGAAGGGCACTTACTCCAGACTCAGTTGGCTTTCAATTCCAGTTCTGCCATTTTTTGTTAGCTGTTAAACCTGAAGCAAGTTACCTAACCTCTTTAAGCCTCAGTTACCACCTAGGTAAATGGGAACAACAAAGCACTCATTCTCAGGCTTATTGAGTATTAGATGAGACCACATATATAAAAGCACATAATGTGATTCCCAACACAAGGGAAAGGCTCCGTCAATGTTAGTGCTGTATCACTATCGCCATCATTGGCAGGACCAGTGCTTACTGATACATGGCTTTCTTGGTCAGGTTGAGTCTCCTGCAGGCTGCAGCTGAACACCTGAATACTGGGCTCAGGGCTATGCAGGTAAAGCAGACTTTCTGAATCCCAGATTTTTTTTTTTTTAATTTTTTTTTTCAACGTTTATTTATTTTTGGGACAGAGAGAGACAGAGCATGAACGGGGGAGGGGCAGAGAGAGAGGGAGACACAGAATCGGAAACAGGCTCCAGGCTCCGAGCCATCAGCCCAGAGCCTGACACGGGGCTCGAACTCACAGACCGCGAGATCGTGACCTGGCTGAAGTCGGACGCTTAACCAACTGCGCCACCCAGGCGCCCCCTGAATCCCAGATTTTAAGGGCATTCCACTATCCCTTAGTGCCTCGGTGTTCAAAGCCTACTCATTGCCTCTCATTCTACCAACTCACAGTGCACTCTGATAAACTCTTAGCACCTTGTGAGGTTGGCTACCCCATAGCACCAGTCATTTGTATTTGAATTCTGTCCTCTAACACCAAAAGAAAGGGGAGTTTAGTGATGAATAAGGAAGGAGAGGGAGGGGAAATTATGGGCCAGGGAAGGGGTGAGGGCAAAACCAGAAAAGCTCTTCCAGCACCTGTGGGATCCTGGCCAATGTGAGTGAAGATGGGGGGGGGGGGGGGGGGGCGGGGGGGCTCATGTGAAGAAGTCCATGGGAAGTCAGAGAATTTGCCTGATTCACAGTTGTCCTCCAAAGCACTATACTATGAGCACTATACTATTTTCAATAGTTACTTAAATATAGCCTTCCAAAAGAAAGCTCTTGCACTGCCCAGTTGTGACATGAATGGCAAATTCTGATCCTGGGAAGCACAGCTACAATGTTAAATAGTAATCTTCACTTTCCAAGGAATGTGGCTTTCATGGAGGGGACACTCTGCTTAATAGGAAATCTCTGAACACAACACCTTCTCTACCCAGCAATCCAGTACAGAGCTGAGCTGAGTCAGTGAGTTTGTAGAACCTTTTTAAGAGAAGGCCAAATATTTGCTATCCCACCTGGCTTCTTTTTTTTTTTTTTACCCTAATTATCTCAAGTGACGTGGGATCATTAAATAACATTGCATCCTTTCTGACTTTTTAGTATAAATCATTTCAGAGCAAGCAAGTCATATCATCCTAGCTTCCCTGAAGCCATAGTAAGTAAAGGGTTGCTGTTTTAAAAGGAATAAGGAGATGAATTATTTGTGTCTTGTGAAAGCTGTTAGACTAGCAACGTTTTTGCTCCTGAGGAGGTATACAAACAGCTCTACCCCAGTTCCCACCCTGGCGCCTGAGGCTTGCCCTAGAGGGAAGTACTCTTGAAGGAAAAACAACCACTGTGACCAGTTGTAGCTGAGGCTGGGTGAGAAGCTCACCACCTCACTTCCCCTCAAAACCGGGATCCGCATTCTTCTCACGCCCAAATCCATGAACCCCAGAACCGGAAATCTCACCTGCAGGATGGCATTCACGATCTCAGACACGTTTCTTGTTCTCTCTTAAGAGCAACTTTGATGTGTATGGGCTGGAAAAGAGGGAAAGTGTGTTACTTTTTTTATCTAAGAACTTATAACTGTGTCAACACATAAGACAGTCTGTCAAAGCTTTCTGCTGGTGTTGCTGCTGTGAATTAATTTTGAGCATCACTTGTAAGCAGTAAACACTTTTGCAGTGTGAACAACTCTTTGTACAGTAGGAGTTGTCAACAGCTTGCTGTCCCCACTCTAAGGGGGGAACGAAACAGAAGATGCCTCCTCCCTGACAAGTCAGGTTGGCTGAGGTATGAGGAATTTGCTGCCACACCCATTTTGTGATTTTGCCTTTTCTCTGGACCACTCCACTGTGAGCTTTTCAGTCAGACGGGATGTGATGGCTTTAATGTGTTTGTGCATCTAAACCACCAGGCATTTGGCTACTTCTTATTATTTTAGATTTGGTTCTAGAAGGTGTGGTCCTTGTCAATTCTAAAGAAGATATCACCATTAAAAGCAAGACACAAAGACACTCCACACATGTGCCAAACACACCGACGTGAGATACTTCTTTTACTCCTATTATTTCTTTTACTACTTTCTTTACATTTTATTACTGTGAGGTTGAATATCCAATTGAATTTTATTCACACAATTAAAACAGCCACTCGCTTCACTCAGGTTGAGATACACATGCACAACTGATGCTTGAACAACATGGGTTTGAATTGCAGGGGTCCACTTACACATGTCTTGGGGTTTTTTTAATACATACAGTACAGTACTGTAAGTGTATTTTCTCTTCCTTATGATTTTCATAATAATGTTTTCTTTCCTCTAGCTTTACTCTACTGTAAGAGTATAGCATATAATATACAAAATGTGTGCTCATTGACTATTTGTGTTATCGGTAAGGCTTCCCATCAACAGGAGGCTGTTAGTAATTAAGTTTTGGGGAAGTCAGAAGTTACACATGGATTTTCGACTCTATGGGGGGGTCAGTGTCCTTCACCCCCATGTTGTTCAAGGGAAACTGTGTATATATCTATCTATATAGATAAATCGTTAGGTTCATTTTCACCTTTTTGTTTCTTTTTGCTTAAAGGTCTCCATTCTTTTTCCTCTGCATCCGTGTCCAAATATCAAAGTCTATACCTCTCCACACCTGCTGCAGACCCAAGGCCTCCCCTCCCTGCTGTTTGGTATCTGACTGTAGCACTGAGGATTATTTTACGACATTGTAACAATGCGCTTCCTTGACTCTGACCCACATTTTTAAAGATGGGTTCCAGAGTTTCCTGTCCCTTTAAAACCTGTAAGAATCTATTGTACATAACATTCCCATTCCAGCAGCTACTGAAATCTATTTTAGCCTGCACATTCCCCAAGGTTTGTGTGCTTTGTATGTTTACGTAGGACCTGCTCTAAAAGGTCGTGCTTATCTTTTTATCCTAAAATTCCTTTCTTCAGACTCTATAATGAGGCCCACTTGTAACATCCTGAAGTGTGTTGAATAAGACTTTGTTCAGCCTGTTCACACCCCACACGCTGAAAAACAGAGGCTGGAGACTTTCTCTCTCCCTTGTCTTCATCATTTCTCTGCAGGCCTCCCTCCTCGGCACCTGGTACAGTGCTCTTGCTCTAGGTGGAAAATGCCCAGTAGATGAAGGTGACTGATTTGTCTCCATTCACAGATGAAGTTGTAGCAACAGAGGAAGGCAGGGGTGGATGTGGTGGGTTGTCAGCCCTGCAGCATTATCCTCAGTTTGAAAGAGATTTCCAAGGGTCCTATGAGAAGAGCCTGCCACTACTTAGGTAAAGAGGGTCTACACACCGGGTATTGAGCCCGTGAAGGATGCCTCAGTGTCAGACCACGTCTGGGGTTACTCAGGAAGTGTGAGGACAGCACGCATCCTGCAGAATGAGGCATGGGAAACATGTGGTACCGAAGTCCAGCCAGTATACTGTGGCTGACCCCCATTTCTTCAGTTGGTTCTGAGCAGTGAACCAGTTTTATACCCAGTGAAATGAATTCAACTGTTCTCTCCTAAAAAGTGAACATTGGGGGAGGGTTGTTCTCTTTCAGAGGCAAACACACTGTTTGTCCTGCCTGCCTGGGAGGGAGGTTAGCTCTACCCTGCCTGATGGTAAAAGAGATACTAGAAAGGAATCCATATCATGCCGGACTCCAAAGAGTTAACTAATGATGTTTTTAAAATGGGAATCATCACGAAATGTATGTAACATAAAAGGCAAATGCAAAATACTTAAATGACAGGTGGCATCAGCTGAAAAGGATGTGGGGGCTGATCCCAGAACTGCCATCATCACAGCTGCATTAATTTGCCTAATCACTGGATTGCTTTAACCAGTGTCTATAAATAAACACACAAACTAATCTTTTGATTATCCTTTTTTATGGCACATTTTCTTCTCCCTTCCTTATTTTTTTCTTCTTCATCTTTTCATTGTGATTAAACTGTATTTCTAAACTATGTAATTCTGCAGATTCTTCCATAACTGTTATTTTAAACCACCAGAATTACTCTGGACAGTTCACAAAGGGAGAAAGACAGATGGCCAATAAACGTATGAAAAGATATTCAGCTTTTTGATAGGTTTTAGAAAAATGCAGGAAAAAAAATATCACTGAGTTGTCATGTTTAACTATCAGATACGCAAAGGTTAGAATTATTGGGAAAGCTCCTGTGTTGGGAAGGGTGTCAGGAAGCCAGCATTGATGTGTAGTCTGTGGATGCAGTATTGTGGGAAGGCATCCTGGAATTATGAATATGCACATCATCTGACTTGTGAAATACACATCTAGGGATTTACCCAAAAATAATAATGACAAAACAGAAAGGTATATTCTCAAGGATTCTTATGTCAGTGATGTTTGCAATAGTGAAAAAAAAAAAGGTAAATAGAAATGATCATCGAGAGGGGACTGATTATATAAATTCTGGTACATAAAGGAGCACCATGTATCCGTTAAGAAAGATCCATATAGCTCTCTACATTGCCAAGGACAGATGTTTACAGCTGCTTCCTGTGTGAAAAAAGCAAGTTACAGAACAAGGAACGTAGTATGTTTTGAGTTATATTAAACCAGTGTTTGTCAAATGCTTACATGCAAATGCAGATTACTACTCAGGAGGACCTGGGTAGGATCTGAGATCCTGAACCGTTGGCTGTTTCCCCAGTATTGCCAATATTGCTCGTCCATGGGCTGAAGTTTCAGATGCAGGGTTGAACTGTCTACATACACCTGTGTGCAAATAAATATGCTCAGAATAAATGCATGGAATGTTCCACAACATGATGAATCTGGATGATTTTGTTTTCATCTTTGTGCTTTTCTGTATATCATGCATCTATATCAGCTTTATATAAGCAATAGGACTGGCTTTTAAGTAATAACTATCCTGTTAAAAACATGTCTTTTTAAAAGAAGTTGACTTCAGATTTACTTCTCAAACTTTTAAGGGAGAGGCAGACCACCTAGGACTGTCATTTTTAAGGAGGATGGATCATCAGAATCACATGAAACACTTTTGAAAAACACAGGTTCTTGGGCGTGATCCACAGAGATTCTGATTCAACCACCCTTAAGTGGAGAAATCAGCATTTTGGGGGGTAAAGTTCCCCCCAAATTCTGACACAAACTAGGTTTGGGCCCTGATCCAGCCTTCAGATTCTTATACATCAGATTTGGGGCCCATGTGTGCATTTAGAAGAGGTTTCTACCTTCTCTCCTGCTCCGTTCTTCTCTCAGAATCATCGTGCTTTAGGGGCTAGGGGATGATACTGGTTTGCACACATAAGACTTCTGTTTTCAGTAGATGTTTCTTGAAGTTTTCCTCCAGTCTCCTGATATGCTGTTCTACCCAGCCTTCTGTATTTTCCTAGGGCTACTGTAAAAACTCACCACAAACTTGGTGAATAAACAGAAATTTCTTCTCTCACAGTTCTGGAAACCAGAAGACTAAAATTAAGGTGTCCCACTTTTCTCTAAGGCTTTAGGGGAGATTCCCTCCTTGCCTTTTCTAGCTTCTGGGAAGGCTCTGGGGCTTGCATGGTGTGTGACTGCATACCCTCCAACTCAGCCTCCATTGTCACCTGGCTGCCTCTTCTGTGTCTGCTCTTGTCTCTTATAAAGATACTTGTCCTTGGATTTAGGGTCCACCCAATTAATTTGGGATGATTTAATCTCAGGATCCTCAACATAATCATTATCTTCAAAGACCTTTCTTCTAAATAAGGTCACATTCACCTGGGAGGTAGAACTAAGATGTATCTTCTCTGGGGACCACAGTTCAACTCACTACTCCTTTAGGAAGTTCAACAACCATTTTGAAGTTAAGCAGAACATTCTTGATTGGGTATTTTATTTTGTTCTGAGGTTGAGTTTTTTATTTTAGTTCCCTTTTTTAGGTATAGCTCTAGGAAGTTCTTCCATGAAAAAATTGAACGGTTGCCATAGGCAGTCAGTGTCTACACTAGCAGTGCAGCTGCACTGTGGAGCTCAGGATTTGGTTCTGGAGGGTCCCCTTCTTGTCTAGCAGTCTTCCAGCCATCAGAGGGCCTGGGAGAGCCAAGCAAACCCAACATTCTCTCCGATCACATTCATACTTCTTGCCTGTGCACTGGTGGATGTGTGATCTAACATTCATTCTTTACCCAGACTTTTCTGGGATGCAGAAATTAGATATGTTTACTAAGGAATAAAACTAATGGCAAGGGAGGGTGCCTGGGTGGCTCAGTCAGTTAAAATGTCCCAACTTTGGCTCAGGTCATGATCTCATGGCTCCTGAGTTTGAGCCCTGCATCAGGCTCTATGCTGACAGATCACAGTCTGGAGCCTGCTTCGGATTCCGTGTCTCCCTCTCTCTCTGCCCCTCCCTCATTCACAGTCTGTCTCCCTCTCTCTCAAAAATAAACATTAAAAAAACAAAACTAATGGCTAAGTAGAAATTTTAGGGAAGTATCACCATAAGTCTAATGGCTGTGTTTGACTGGCCTTTGAACAGGGTCAGGGCCAGTCTTCCCCATCCTAGCCCGCAGGGAGAAAGATAAAGTAAAGGCTAACATGAGCCTAGCCATGCCATCCCATCTTACTGCTTTCAAGCAGTCTCTTCCTGTAAACCTTTTTTTGGTTGTAGCTATTGTTCTGGGAAGGGAGGGTGAAGTGTGTCTGATACCGAGACTGACACAAACCTATCTTTCTTGGTGTTTGACTGACTCGATTCTTGTTCAGTACATGCTACAGGTTTCTCACAGTGTCTTTTCATTTGAGGAGGAGGTTTCTCAAAATTGCTTGGCCAGTGTCTGGTCATGCACAACCCCTGGGCATCCCCAGTGAAATGCTTTGAGTCACAGTTTCTTTAGGGTCCAGGCAGAGATGTGCATTTGGCCCATGATGTGCTTTGCCTGGACTTGTGTCATTTCCCAAAACATACAGGAGGAGAACCAGATTAATTAAAGGAAATCTCATTCACTCATAGTAGGGTTCTGCTGCCCTGGAATCAACCTATACATTAGAAAGGTCCAGCTTTTATTACTTGGGAGATTCATGTTAATTAAATCCCAATTAACCCAGTTTTACAAATAAGTAGGTATCCTCATACCAGAAATTGAGGCACAAGGCAAAATAACTATGTAAGCAACTTATATGTGAATGAAAACATTTGACTTTCTTTCCTTCCCTTAAAATACATAAAGGCTGTTTGCTCCAGGATATGTGTATATACACACACACACACACACACACACACACACACACATACGTATACATATAGAGAGAGAGAGATGCATACATACACACATATATATGTATGTTTTTTAATTAAATAAGCAGTGAATGACTGTTGATGAAAGTTAGACAATTAAATATCAGAAAAAAGAAGAAACTCCATATTCCTAGAGATTCCCAGGGGCCATGGCTGGTTGTACAGTCTCTCTTAGCTAACTTGACTGGGACCAGATATTTTCTGGTTAATTGAAAAATCAGTTAAAGAAACATTTTTTAAAAAGATACTGCATATTCTAAATCTAAATAATGTATTTAATGTAAAGCTACAAATGCAGTTATTTGCCAATAATTTGATGTGAGCTCAAGGCCCTTTCTTAGAGTTTGGGTCTGTTGGTTGTAATTCTCTGTCATCTTTCATACACATAATTGAATGATTTCCATTTTCAGTGTCTTTAAATTGAAAGAAGTTTTTAAGATACTTGCAACACAGTCTGAGTGCAAAACCACTTAAAATTTTTATTATTTCCCCAGTCTTTCATAGTCGTCTTATTCATATCTAATTCAATAACAAATTTCCTTCAGCAACTCGCTCCTTAAGTGCCTTTTATTTCACTAAATTTTCAGATAAATAACTTTATTTTTATTTCAACACTCCTATTTCATTGGCCAACATGATATTTAATTAAATTATGTAATTATCATAACAAATGCAGCTGGCATTAACAGTTTAAGCGTGCAGTTCCCTGGATGCAGGTTCATCAGTTAAGAGACTTTCTACAGGTTATATTCTGAACCCCTCCAAGAACTCATCAGTAAAAACCACTTCTAAAAGCAAGTAGCTTTTAAATGACTTAAAGGGTCCTGCCAAACGTAGGGACCCACTTAGGGATATTAAGATCTTCACCAAGACTCAAGATATTTGAAGGAGGCTTATAGTTATGGAAATACTTGGCTCCTTCTGAAGGGCCAATAAATACATCAATGAAGATATTGTGAAACAGGCAATCTTTGCTCTGAGAAAACTGAACTTAAGAGAATTGGTTTCCCTAATAGTTTATTCTGATAAGGCAGTGTTCTTTTCTCTTAATTTTAAATATGTACAATATAATAAGTACTCACAGGGGTGCCTGGGTGGCTCAGTTGGTTAAGTGTCCGACTTTGGCTCAGGTCATGATCTCACAGTTCGTGGGTTCGGGCCCCGCATCAGGTTCTGTGCTGACAGCTCAGAGCCTGGAGCCTGCTTCAAATTCTGTGTCTCCCCCTCTCTCTGCCCCTCCCCCAGTCACAGACTGTCTCTCAAAAATAAATAAATGTAATTTTTTAAAAAATAAAATAAATAAGTGCTCACAGAGTTTGATCCTTACTGAGGTAGAGAAAGCAGGTATTTCTTTTCTTGTTCTGTGAATAAAGAGACAGAACCAAAGACTGTCCACTCCATGCAAATGGTACCCACCATGGACTTTCTATAGTGATGTTTGGTTTAAATTCCTTGCCATCTTTGTGGTCCTCTCCCCACCCTATTTATTTTTTTATTTAAAAAATATGTTTTTAACATTTATTTATTTTTTGAGAGACAGAGAGAGGCAGAGAATAAGCAGAGGAGGGGCAGAGAGAGAGGAAGACACAGAATTCGAAGCAGGCTGCAGGCTCCGAGCTGTCAGCACAGAGCCCAACACGGGTCCTGAACTCACAAACTGCGAGATCATGACCTGAGCGAAAGTCGGACATTCAACCGGCTAAACCACCCAGGTGCCCCTGTCCCCCCACCCTATTTTTAAGGTGCTGGTGAGGTCTTACTGAATGAGCTCTATGCAGGGCTTATTTTTCTTGTTTCACTGGCATCCCCAATACCTGGAATAGGTAAATGAATGAATGAGAGAGATAGGTCACATAGCTTGCAAAAGGTACAGTTGTGGTTAGAGTCAGGTGTTCTGACTCTTTATCTTGTATCTTTCTATTACATCAGCATCTCCTAGTGTTTTGCTAGCTTTCATGGGTCTGTAATGTTCCCAGACCTGAACAAGACTTACTTATCTAGTCATAGAGTGTGACAAATAATATAAACCAAGATGAGCAACTCCCTGATTTTGACAGACTTAGTGTTTCAGTGATAGGCAAATCATATATATTATCTCACACACACACACACACATCTGGGCATTTTTATTTTGGGTCTTCAAAATTATCTGGAAATGTCCAAGTTAGTAGTTTCCTTTTTAAGGTGAATGAGCATTATATTTTAAGAGATTGCTTTTGCCAGTAACTAAGAACTATTAAATATATGTTTTATTTAAAACATTTTACTCACGAAGAATCTTCAGTAAATGTTAATTACATCTTTCTAATAATTTTTGCAGTTATTGGATAATATCAAATTCTGAATATGTTCAATAAATAATTGCCTTTTCATCTGCTGGGTAATATTATATATTTTTAGAAGGTTGTTCTGCAGCTGTTCATCTATTCTGTATATCCAAATTTCAGGCTTTTTAATTTAAATTGATGGCTCAGTAAGCCTACATCACAAATCCAGTGGTAGGCTGGACTATCATTAAGCATGTTTGTAATGTGTACCATATTTTAAATGAATTTTGGAGGTTAATTTGCTTAAGTTGATTTTTGATGTGTGTGGATTATTCTTATTTATATTCTTCATTAAGTCTTCATATTTTAGTTTTTGATTGAAACTAACATAATTAAGTAAAGGAAGTAAGGGCTGGGCCCATAGGAGACCCTGGAAGGATCTTGACTTAATCACCACCATTAGATATAGCTGCATCTGCATTACAGGTACGAATTCAGTTTCCACAACATGTCAGTTAAAGTTCTCAAATGTCGTATGGATATGCAAGCTTACAAGTGTCACATAAAGTCTTACACGTAAATAAAGTTTTCACATTTTGTATGCAGTCATGTCACATGTTTGTACAAAGGAAAATGATTCACGCGTTAGTTCATTTGTTCATTAATTCCATAATTGTTATTGAGTACCTGTTGTGTCTTAAGTAACATTTTAGGTGCTAGGGCACAGTGATGGACTGGAGATCATAGTCCTTGCCCTTGAGGAGCTTACAGTTGCTGGAGGAGACACATAAATGAGCAGTCATCACAGAAATGACAAAGTCTGTGATTGCTGAAGTGTATAATATACTGTAGCATTACAGAAGAGGTACACCTAACCCAGACAGAGAGGACTGGCAAAGGTTCCCAGAGGAAGTGCTCTCTAATCTTATACCCAAAGAGTGAGTTTTCCAGGTGAAGGGGGCAGGAAGAGGAGGAAATGACTGCGTGAATGCTGAAGAACCAATGCCTGATGCTTTCAAAGAACTGAAGTTCAGGACACCTAGGGCATAGAGTGGGGTAAGAAGGACTGGTGAAAGATGGGGCTGGAGACGGAGTGGCATCCTGATCATGAGCAGCCTTGGCGCCATATTCAATCTTTATCCTAAAATTGGTGGGAAGCCAGGAAGTGACATGATCAGGTTTCCATGTTGAAAGATTACCTACATTGTAGAAGATAGCCCAGAGAGGAAAAGACTGGTGGCAGGGAGACTAGTTTAGGGACTGGTGAGAAACAGTGAGAGCTTGGACTCTTACCTTGCTTCATCTGCAGAAATGGAGTCAAGATGTCAAACATTCATAGAGTGATAATGTCATCAATGACTTACCTGGGAAGGCAGAGTATTCCTAGTCACAGCTTGTTATTTCTCTTACATGTACATGATGTTTTGCAATCTGGAGAGGGCTTTCCTGCATAGCATCATACCACCCATTGTTCCTCACGCATGCTTGCACCCATTCAGCAGATATTAATTAATCACCTGCTGTATTCCAGGCACTGCCCTACGTGGCATACAGGAATATAGTGAAGTGTAAGAAACAAGACTCGTGCTCTTGTGGAGATTCACATTGTTTCAGGAATATAAATTATAAACCAGAAATCCTATTAATAAACAAAATAATTTCAGAGAGTGGAGCACCTGAGTGGCTCAGTCAGTTAAGCATCCAACTCTTGATTTTAGCTCAGGTCATGATCTTATGGTTCATGAGATTGAGTTCCACATTGGGCTCTGTGCTGACAGCATGGAGCCTGCTTGGGATTCTCTGTCTCCCTCTCTGTCCCTCCCTTGCTCATGCGCTCTCTCTCTCTCTCTCTCTCCTCTCTCTCTCTAAAAATAAATAAATAAACATTAAAAAATAATTTCAGAGACGTCTGGGTGGCTCAGTCAGTTAAGCATCCGACTTCAGCTCAGGTCATGATCTCACAGTTTGTGAGTTCGAGCCCTGCATCGGCCTCTGTGCTGACAGTTCAGAGCCTGGAGCCTGCTTCGGATTCTTTGTCTCCTTCTATCTCTGCCCCTCCCCCACTTGTGCTCTGTCTCTTTCTGTCTCTCAAAAATAAATAAACGTAAAAAAAAATTTTTTAAATAATTTCAGAGAGCAAAGAATGAAGATAGTAAAATGGAGCATTGTGAGGAAGAAGGTGATGTATAGGGAAGCATATACAGAAAGGTCTGTCAGGTAGTACTTGACATGGAGCTAAGACCTGAATGGAAAGAAGAACCTTACCATGCTAAGACCTGGGAGAAGGGTCTTCTAGGCTGAGGCAAAAAAAAAAAAAAAATGCAAAAGTGCCAAAGCAGACAGTATATGGATTGAGGAATGGCCCACAAGCTAAAGTGTCTGGAGAAGGGAAAGGAAAAAGAATGGATACAAATGAGGAAGAGGCCAGGCCAGGGCCCAGAAGACCAGAGTAAGGACCTCAGAGTCTATGCTCAGAACAGCACGAAGTCTAAAGGAAAGGTTTCAAGCCACAGAGTGAGGTAGGGAGGGTAGTAACAAGAACTTTCTTTTGGCCATGTTGTGTTTGAGATGCACCTTGGTTATATAGTTCAAATGCTGCGTGGGTAACTGGATATGGAAATCAAGGAAGAGGTGAGAGCAAGAATATAATAAATTTGGGAGCCCTCTGCATATAGGTTACAAAAGCCATAGGCCTGGGAGTGAGGGTAGTTAAAGAAGAGGTAAAGTCCAAGGTAAGAAGCCTGGAACACAGGAACATTTAGAGAGGGAGCCAGCCAAGGAGCCTGGGAAGGAGTCGCAGATGAGGCAGGTGAGAAGCCAAGACAATGTGATGCCACTTGACGCCATGGGAAGAAGTCATTTCATGGAGGAAGTAGACAGCTGCGTCAAATGATGCTGAGAAGTCATGTAAGATGAGAAGAGACAGTTGAGCATAGAGTTGGGAAGGTGGAATAACTGGTAACCTCTATGCAAGCAGTTTCTCTGAAATAACACAGAACCTACTTGCAACAGGTTAAGGAGAGAGTGAGAAATGAGAAAATAACAGCAGCAAGTCTAGACAACCCCTTTGAGTGTCTTCTTTTGAAACAGAGGCAGAGAAAGGAAGTAGTATCTGGAGAGGTCAGTGAATCAAAGAGGGATTTTAAAATGGATAGATATTAGGGGGCGCCTGGGTGGCTCAGTCAGTTGAGCATCTGACTCTTGATCTCCACTCAGGTCATGATCCCAGGGTCATGGGATCGAGCCCCATATCAGGCTCCACATGTGGAGTCGGCTTGAGAATCTCCCTCTCTCCCTCTGCCCCCTCCCCCACTTGCGCTCTTTCTGTAAAATAAAATAAAATGGGAGTTATTGAACAGGTTTGCAAGCCAATGGCCCAGGAGAGAGAGAGAGAGAGAGAGAGAGAGAGAGAGAGAGAGGAATCGATGTCACAAGGAGAGTAAGGATAAATGCAGGAACAAATTCCTTAGGTGAAGAGGAGAGGATAGGATCCAGAGTGCAAGAATAGTGATGGATTCCTGATAGGAGGAAGAGTAAACAGGAAGCTCAAGAATGGGGCAAATCATCCCTATGTCCTTAATACAAAGGTTAGCAATAGAACACAGTCAAAACTGAAGACATTTCTTGGTGGGTGGGGGGGCCTCTGAGACCAGAAGGGTCTAGGTTCTACATTTCTTTGGGGATTTTTTTGCACTGATTTGTTTTTTGTTTTTTCCCCACTCATCTGGAGAAATGGCAGACATTATCTGTTGCCCCAGCCTATCTATTGCTAACAGCCAGGCTGTGGATTGGATTGGCCTCCTCTCTCTGATCTCCAGTAGTCAGGCTGTCTCCCAAAAGCCTGGGGGCATGGTGGGGATTGGACAGAGAGTACTTTGTGATTTCTTGGTGATTTATTTTCAGTAATAAGCCATAGGACTGTACCCCAGTGTCCACCCATCTAATTGGACACCTCAACCTTTCCTTGTTATTCCAGTTATAAGAGGAAACATCTCTGGAGTTTAAAGGTCTCCTTTTTTTTTTTTTTTGAGACTGCAGGAATTAGCAGCTGGAGCAAGTAAGCTTGGTCAGGGCTCTATTCCATCCCAAGCAAATGCTGTCCATCTTCCTAGGACGGTATTTTAAATATTATTATTGTTAATGATAATGAGTATCAATCATTCCCTCCAGTATCTCAGGTTAGTGATACATGACTAACTCTGTGTCATCTCAAGACATCCCCCAGGTGAGGGGGTAGTTTCAGAAAAAAAGGAAGTGAACTGTGTCTGGTTTCGTTATGAGGCTGGAACTTGTGTCAGTCCTCACGCCCCATGGGCAGGACACTGCATAGCAGAAATCCTGATCTGTATGGTAGGACTAAGAATTTGATAGATAACCCTGTCTGCCCCTCACTATTAAAATTATGCTATATTTGAGGTCATATTTTGATGGGTAAGTTGGCAAATGTATTGCTGTCTGTTCTGTGGTGGTAAATTTAAATGCTTATTTTTCAATTTAGAGCTTCCTTTTTCTAAGGACAGTGGCCCAAGACAATGATAGAGAACTTGAAATCATATCCCAAGTGAAATTTGAAGGAACTGGAAACAATTACCCAGAAAAAAAGACTTGGGGTGAAAAGAAGTGGAGCCAGGAGCACCTAGGTGGTTAAGTGTCCAAATCTTGATTTCAGCTTAGGTCATGATCTTATAGTCTGTGCAAAAAATCGAGCCCCATGTCAGGCTCTGCACTGCCTGCTTGAGATTCTCTCTGTTCCTCTCCCTTTGCCCCTCCCCTGCTTGCATGTACATGTGCGCTTGCTGTCTCTCTCTCTCTTTCTCTCTCTCTTAAAAAAAAAGAAAGAAAGAAATGGAATCATCGTTGCTTCCTAACACATGTATGAGTGTTATCCTTCCTCTCACTTCTCTAGAGGGCAGACCAGTGTTTCTAGGCTATCGGGAGACATATTTGCCTAAGAGAGAACTCTCTAATGATATATGTAATGATAATTGTGCATATACTTCTCCAAAATTGACTTGGCTGCTTAGGAGACAGTACCTTTCTTCTCACTGAAGGTCAGAATCAGAATCAACCACTTGGTGGTCAAGTCCTTCAGGGTGGGTTGTATTAGACAACCCCGAAATGCCTCTCATCCTGCTGTGGTATTTGTAGGTATTTCCTTCATGGAGAGTAATGGAGTAGCTTTTCATTAATCATCTACTTGATTAAAATAATGAGCTATTAAAGTCAAATAAGATGAGGTGGCCACTTCTCCAGAGCTTCTGCTGTTGGTACCTGAGGATAATTTTATGGGACAAATATCTTTGAAACAGTCTAATGTTCCTGAAACTTTAGCTTCAAAATGTGAAAAGGTCAGTCCTTATCCGGAGGAAGAACAGAGAAACGTGCTGACCACACACCAGGACCAGTAAGCCTCTGTCCTGTCTTCTCTCCTCGGAAGATCTGTTGCTTTGGTGGGGAGCTTTGGAGAGAACAGGTAGTGCAAGGTTGATGCAAGAAGTTTATTAACACCAGCAGAAAGTGTTGGTGCAATCTATGGTTATAAGGCATGATAAATCTTAATTCCTTTGTGGCTCAGAGCCCCAAATTTTGGAATTTAAAATCTAGAAATGAGACCTTTTGAAGCAGATTTTGATTACTAAAACCAGGAAACTTGCCCCATCCTTCACTTTTCTTCTTGTTCAGTTGGTAACAGTAGAATTGCCACCCCCATCAACAGATAAAAGGACTGAAAAACAGGAAGCAACATGAAATGGTTTTAAATTACTTCGGGAAACTCCTGAAAGTGGGTGTAACATGTGTGGGCCTTTAAAATGAATCATGTTTATGCATTTGATGTGTAGCTACTTAATTATTTTTTACAGATCATCCTAACGTTTTTTTCCTGGCTGCATTTGATTCTTCCTTGACATGTCTAACTGCTGTTGGTTTGGTTCCCACTGGTACCACAGAGTTGTTCAAACTAGCCACTGATAAATGTGTCACAAAGTATGTATGAAATAAAGAAATCACAAGAGATGAAAAACAAAAGTTAATTTTTTAAAAAATGTGATTTGCTTAGGTAGCCCACAGCAAGACCCTGATGTATTTGGCTGCAGAGCAGCTAGATCGGAAAAGATTTGGCTAACCTCTTTCAGTACAGTCTCCTCAAAACAACAGTGAAGGAAACCTTTTTGTGTCAACACCTTGATATTCTAAAAGCCCCTTGAAGCCACCTCCACTTCCTCACCCAGAGGGTCAGTCAGTGTCTGCAGTACAGGTGTGTATAATCCACAAGTGCCCACCTATGATTTGCAGACTGCACAGCCCAGACCTTGATGGCCCCCAGGGAGACCTGGCCCTAACATTTGTGTGGCTAGGAACAAGGAAAGGCACAAATGAAACGCATGTGCCATATGTCTAAACATGAAAATAGGATAAATTGGGCTAACTAGATGCATGAAGTATATTCTGTCCATCTACCTTGATGCTATGATCTTTCAGAAGGCTAGGTCTGAATTTAGAATTCTTCAGCTCCCTGGAGTTCCAAGCTAGAACATTGTAGTGTAGGGAGAGCCTGTGAACACCCCATCCCTTCTTTCCTGCCCCTTCTCCTCCCACTCCCCCACTCTGTCCCACTGTCCCACACTGCAGGGACCTCAGTGCATGCACATGGATGGCCCAGCCTAGACTCTAAGGGCGAGAGTTGGCACGTCCTCCAAGAGAAGCATCATGGCATGGCCGGTGCATGTGCAGCATCGACATTTCAGTAGACCATTTTACCAATTTTGCCTGAATCTTCATGTTCAGCCTCTGTTCCTGTTCCATTCTGCATGCCCCATCTCTCCACAAACATCCAGGTGTCTAATTTGGGACCTGAATTTAAAAACTGCTTTTAGTGCCCATCACTCAACCCCTTCTTTTGCCCTCTCCAGAAAAAGTCATCTTCTTAATAAAATTGTGAGGGATTGTAACATTTTGGGAGGAATGATATCACAGGACCCTTGATCTCTGAAGATCACAAATCAAAAAGCCTGTGGTGTGTGTGGTCCCTCCCTTGCCACTTTCTCAGTCATTGACCAGGCCCCTTAACTTCTCTATATCTCCTATCCTCATCCATAAAAATGGAGAATAATTAATACTTGTTTCTGACTAC
The DNA here is from genome assembly GCF_016509475.1 of Prionailurus bengalensis. Lineage (NCBI taxonomy): Eukaryota > Metazoa > Chordata > Mammalia > Carnivora > Felidae > Prionailurus > Prionailurus bengalensis. The sequence goes on along the minus strand of NC_057349.1, from coordinate 80,632,238 downwards.
TTCAAATGGATGTTTTCAGGATAAATTTCTAAGTATATATATGAAGGGCAATCAAAATATCCCATCAAGCCCCCTTTTAGTAGAACTTCATTTAACAATCCAAGAGCTTTTTTATTTAACCAATAAATATGATTCAGATTTCCCTAAGTTGACAGAAAAGCACGAAATCTGTTTCTAACAGATGTTCCCCATGATCCCCCAAATGTAAACATGTTTGCAAGACGATAGTGAGACAACCTGTTTACACAAGGAAGTACTTAAAAAAGCAAACACAAAAGCATCACCCAGAGCAGTCATTGTGATCAAAGTGCCGTCAATTATTAGGGTGTAAAGGGAACTGATGACTCAACTTAGCACCACCGCGGTCTCCAGATTTCAGTTTCGTAACAGAGTTTCTTTTCAGGAATATTCTTCATTTACACACAAATCCGATTTTCTTTCTAAATGTTTCTCGATTTTTGTCAAACCGAAATACCAGGATCCCTTCAAAAGATGACTCCGATACCCAGATTATGCTCAGAGGAGCATCATACGGACACGTTTTGCCTTGGAGAGCTGGGGCTTTTACAGGCTGGGATCTTGGTGCCTGAGAGGAGGAACAAGGTCTTCTACACAGCAGCTCCTGGCTCTCTTACACCTCCCCACTCAGTCAGACGTTGCACAGAAATTCTCAGACTGCGTAGTGGTAGAAAATAACTTTCTGAATCAATCAAAGTGTGATATTTTGATCCTTTCACATGCCTGGGCAAATGCATACTTAAATCAGTGAATCATGGATCAAGATGCTAAGTAGGTCTCTGAATGCTGGTTGGCTGGAAATCAATTTTTAAACCTGAAGCAAATATAGTCGAATAAAAAATATATATTAATTTGTGTCACGTTTAGTAGTTTTTGTGTGAGTAACCACCACTGTCCCTCCAAGAAATGTACATAGGGAGTCTGTCCTGAGGTAGAAGGGTGTAGGTAGGAAGTATCTACATGAAAACCCATAAGAGGTCTCTGCTGATAGGTAGGTTCTTTTATAAGGTTCCTTCGAAACCCCTTTAGGATGTGGTTTCCCATTGACACAAAACTTTAAACTTTATTACTTTGAGAATGGTGAGGCTAGACCCTGTAGCATCCTTACCTAATGATGCCCACTAAAAAGACCTAATGGGATAGACTGAGAACCTGACTTGTCTTTATAACAACCCTTTGTGGAAAATAGGCTTATGTTTCACAGTGTATACTGGAGCTCTAGGAATTTATCTCCTAAATTATTGTATGGTCTGTCAGAGAATAGGAGTGCCACTAAGACTATGACCCAGAAGCAGGAGCATCACCCAGTGCCAAGGGAGGAGGGACTACTAGCATTGACTTCTTTTTGCAGTGCAATTTAAGGGTCAAATTTATAGGCTGAGATCTACCTGTGCTTTGGAATACTTAAAAATATTTAAGACTCCAGTCCACAAAAAGAGAGAAACATAACTAACAAACAGGGTTGCAGGATAGAAGGTCAATATACAAAAATCAATTTTATTTCTGTACACTAATAATGAAACACTGAAAATGAAATTAAGAACAATTCCATTTGCAATTGCACCCGAAACAATGAAATATTCAGGAATAAATTTAACAAAAGAAGTGCAAGACTTATACACAAAACTACAGAATGCTATGGGAAGAAATTAAGAACTAAATAAATGGAAAGACATCCAATGTTCATAGATCAGAAGACATAATATTTTTAGAATGGCAATACTACGCAAACTGATCAACATGCATATTCAATGTAATCCCTATCAAAATCCCAGCTAGCTTTTTTTGTGGAAATTGACAGGATAATTTAAAAATCCGTATGGAAATGCAAGGAGCCAAATTAGCTTGAAACAGTCTTGAAAACAAAGTTTGAGAACTCACTCTGTGATTTCAAAATCCTACAAACTTACAGTAATCAAGACAATGTAGTCATAGGACAATGGAATAGAATTAAGAGTCTAGAAATAAATCCTTATGTTTGTGGTCAAAGTTGTTCAACCAGGGTGCCAGGAATATTTGATAGGGAAAGAATAGTCTTTTCAATAAAAGGTGCTGGGACAACTGGATATTCACATGCAAAAGGATGAAATTGGACCCCTACCGTACACTATACACAAAAATTAATTCAAGGGGCACCTGAGAGGCTCAGTTGGTTAAGCATCTGACTCTTGGTTTCTGCTCAGGTCGAGATCTCATGATCGTGGGATCGAGCCCTGCATTGGGCTCTGCGCTGACAACATGAGGCTGCTTGGGATCCTCTCTCTCTCTCTGTCTCTCTCTCTCTCTTTCTCTCTCTCTCTCTCTCTGTCTCTCTCTCTCTCATTCTGCCCCTCCCCCACTTGTGCGCTCTCTCTCTCTCTCTCTCTCTCTCTCTCTCTCTCTGTCTCTCAAAAATGAATAAACATAAATATTTTTAAATTTTTAACTCAAAATAGATAATAAAACTAAATGTAAGAGTTCTTACTAAATGTGAACTAGATGTAAAACTCTCAGAAGAAAATAGGAATAAATCTTTGTAACCTTGTATTAGACAAAGTGTTTTTAGATGTGACACCAAAAACACAAAAGAAAAAAGGAAAAATAGATAAATTGAGCTTTGTAAAATTAAAAACTGCTGTGTTTCAAAAGAAACCATTGAGAGGGGTGCCTGGATGGTTCAGTCAGTTAAGTATCCAACTCCTGATTTCCGCTCAGGTCATGAAATCATGATTCATGAGATGGAGCCCCACATCAGGCTCCACACTGACAGCATAGAGCCTACTTGGGATTCTCTCTGTCCCTCTGTCTCTGTCCCTTCCCCTTCTCGTGTGTTCTCTCTCTCTCTCTCTCTCTCTCTCTCTCTCTCTCTCTCTGTCTCAATATAAACAAACTTTAAAAAAATTAAGAAAATGAAAAAGTAATCCACAAAATGGGAAAAGATATTTGCAAATTGTATGTTGGATCAATGATTGGTATCACAATATATAAAGAATTCTTACAATTTAACAGTCAAAAGACAACCCAATTAAATAATGGGCAAAGGATTAAAAGCATTTTTCCAGCAAATACATACAAATAACCGACAAGTGCATGAAAGGGTGCTTAATATCATAGTCACTAGGGAAATGCAAATCAAAACCACAATGAGATTCCACTTTACCCTCACTAGGATAGCTAAAGACAGGAAGATAGTAATAAGTGTTGGTGAGAATGTGGAGAAAGCTGAACCATTGTCAGTTGCTGGTGAGATTGGAACATGGTGCAGCCATTTTGAAAAGCAGTTTAGTAGTTCCTCAAAACGTTAAATATAAAGTTACCACATGACCCAATGTATTGGATTGGCCAGGGTTCTCCAGAGGAGCAGAACCAATAGGAGATATATGTATATGTATATATAGATTTTTTTGGTTTAAATTCAAGTTAGTTAACATACAGTGTAGTATTAGTTTCAGGAGTAGAACCCAGTGATTTCATCACTTACATATAACACCGACTGCTCATCCCAACAAGTGCCCTCCTTAATGCCTATCACCATTTAGTCCATCCCCCTCCCCCCAGCCACCTACCCTCCAGCAACCCTCAGTTTATTCTCTGTATTTAAGAGGCTCTTATGGTTTGCCTCCCTCTCTGTTTTTATATTATTTTTCCTTCCTTTCCTCTGTGTTCATCTGTTTGGTTTCTTAAATTCCACATATGAGTGAAATTGTATGTTATTTGTCTTTGACTGACTTATGCTTTGCATAATACCCGATAGTTCCATCCACATTGTTGCAAATGGCAATATTTCATTCCTTTTGATCACTGAGTAATATTCCATTGTGTGTGTGTGTGTGTGTGTGTGTGTGTGTGTGTATATACACACACACACACACACACACACACACACACACACCACATCTTCTTTATCCATTCATTAGTCAATGGACATTTGGGGTCTTACCATAAGGCTATTGTTGATAGTCCTACTATAAACACTGGGGTGCGTGTACCCCTTCCAATTGGCATTTTTGTATCCTTTGGGTATCCTGTGGGCATTCTGTATCCTTTGCACTACCTAGTAGTGCAATTGCTGAGTTGTAGAGTAGTTCTATTTTTAACTTTTTAAGGAAACTCCATACTGTTCTCCAGAGTGACTGCACCAGTTTGCATTTTACCAACAGTGCAAAAGTGTTCCCCTTTCTCTGCATCCTCACCGACATCTGTTGTTTCCTGAGCTGTTAATTTTAGCCCTTCTGACAGGTGTGAGGTAGTATCTCATTGTGGTTTTGATTTCTATCTCCCTGATGATGAGTGATGTTGAGCAACTTTTCATGTGTCTGTTACAGAAAGATTTATTTTAAGGAATCGCCTCACAGTTGCGGAGACTGGAAAGTCCAAAGTTCAGAGGTAGCCTGGCAGGCTGAAGACCTAGGAGAGAGCTGATGTTGTAGAGCAAGTCCAAAGGCAGTCAACTGTCAGAATTCCCTCTTCCTTGGGAGAGGTCAGGCCAGTCTTTTTTCTTAAGGCCTTCAATTGATTGGATAAAGCCTACCCACCTTATGGAGGAGAATTTGCTTTACTCAAATCTAATGATTTAAATATTAATATCATCTTAAAAATACCTTCCCAGCAACATTAAGATACATTTGACTAATATCTGGGTACCGTTGCCTAGACAAATTGATCCATCAAATTAGACATCACATACAGGTATATATCCAAGAGAATTCAAAACATATGTCCACACATATCAACTGTACTTAAGTGCTCATACCAGCTCAAGAGTGGAAACAACTTGTATGTCCACCAACTGATAAGTGAATAAACAAAATATGATATATACATACAATGGATTATTATTCAGCCATAAAAAGGAATGAAATATTGAAACACACTACAACATGGATGAACTTTGAAAACATTACACTAAGTGAAAGAAGCCAGATAGAAAAAGCCATATAGTATCTGGTTCCATTTATGTAAAATGTGCAGAATGAGCAAATCCATAGAAACAGAAAGTATATAAGTGGTTGCCAAGGGCTGAGGGGAAGGGGAAATGAAGAATGAATAACTGTGAATGGGATGGGGTTTCTTTTTGGGATGATGGAAATGCTTTGAAATTAGTCAGTGGTGATGGTTACACAACTCTGTAAATATACTACATACCATTGAATTATACACTTTAAAATTATGAACTCTGTGGTGCATGAATTATATTGCAATAAACCTGTTAAAAAGATACTTAAGACTCCAAGCATATGTGGTCCCAGCTACCTAATAGATAGCAGCAGGGGTTGCTTCTGTAATGCAGAATGGGAGCCACCTGGGTGCTCAGTCAGTTAAGCATCTTGGCTTCAGCTCAGGTCATGATCTCACGGTTCGTGAGTTCAAGCCCTGTGTCAGTCTCTGTGCTGATAGCTGAGAGCCTGGCACCTACTTCAGATTCTGTGTGTGTCTCTCTCTCTCTACCTCTCCCCTGCTCATGCAAAGTCTCTCTGTCTCTCTGTCTCTCTCTCTCTGTCTCTCTCTGAAAAAATAAGAAACATTAAATAAATTAATTAATTAATTTAAAAAATGCAGAATATATGCTGAATCCCATAAATGAAAAGCTAGAGAGGGGAGATGGGAACCACCATTTTCTAGGCACCTCTGTGTCTCAGGAACTGTGTGTGTGTGTGTGTGTGTGTATACACATCAGCTCATTCAATCATAGTTAAAAATAAAAAAAAGTCTTACAAGTTGGTATTATCATCCTTATTATTTTATATTGGGAAATTGAGCCTTTTTTAAAATTAGTGGCCAAAGTCAGTCAGCTAGCAAGTTGGGATTGGACTCAGGTCTGTCTGACTTCAGGCTCATTCTCCTCCTACTGCACCATACTGCTGCCAATGAAGAAACCCTGTCCCTGACTGGACAGACCACATGGCCTGCTGCTTAGCGTGGTGGTCACATTGTTCCCAAGGGTTGAAGGTATGAAAGGCTGAAGGATGCTTTTGGAGAAAAAGCAAAGGAATTAAATACAAAACAGACATTGTTACATTAATGGTAAAGATTGTCACGTTAATCCTCTGGGATGCTCCAGGGACCCAGTACAGACAGAGGCCTGGAGACAAAGTGAATTCTTTTTTGGAGCTCATTTACAGTGGGGGATTTTTGCCTAGGGTCTGTAGGCTCATAGGAGATCCTTTGACTCCTTCCCAGTTTGTGGAAATATTTTGTATATATGCATCTTTTTATGGGGAGAAAGTCATCGGTTTGTTAAAGGACCTATGACAGGAGTAGGTTTTAAAAAATTAGTTTAGATGTTTCTCTTAAAGTGCCAGGCTAATTTTCTGGCTGTGCGATAGATTGTGTTAAATGGTCTGGCACTCCTAATTTTTGGAATAAAAATGAATTCTTAGTGAATGATCTCACTGCCTGCAGTGCTGTCTGATTCCATCCTGGCATTTGATAGAACTTGTTAGGGGATTAGGTAAGACAGGATGTTGGTACATTTGAGGTCATTAAACCAAGAAGGGAAGAGGGGAAAAAAAAAAAAGAAGTCTTGCTAAATATATTGTGGAGTTGAACTAAATGCTGAATAGCTAAGGGACTTTCTTTGTGCTCTGTGCCAACACTTTTAAACCCTGCTTAGAAGCAGACTGGAGTGGCGGAGACAGCTCCATCTAGATGCAGCACATTGGTAAATGCCTATCTTTCCAAGAAATACTGTTTTACTTGTCCTTTTATGGAGGAAGCATGGAAGGCTGTGATTTCCTGGGTTGCATAACATTTTTGTGAGCAGATACAGCTAGTGGAGAACCTAGAGAAACAACAGGCTACCTTTTCACCCGGAGGCCAGCATTCTCACAGTTCTGATTGCAAGACTGGGAGAATCATGGAGAATATGCCACAGAGAGCCTACTATATACGAAAGGTTTTGTTAGATGAAATACAACCCCCAAAGCTTATTTTCTACTTGTCTTTTCCTTCAGTCTTGTTTTGGGGCGTTCATCCATCTCATTTTGAATTTACTATTCAAAAAATACACTTAAAAATGTATTGGATGAGGGGCACCTGGGTGGCTCAGTTGGTTAAGCGTCCGACTCTTGATTTCAGCTCAGGTCATGATCTCATTGTTCATGAGATCAAGCCCCGTGTAGGGCTCTATCTGACAGTGCAGAGCCTGCTTGGATTCTCTCTCTCCCTCTCTCTCTGCCCCTCCCCCACTTTCTGTCTCAAATAAATAAACATTAAAAATTGTTTTCATGTATTGGATGAGTAATGGTGATGGTTGCACAGCAAAATTAATGTACTTCATTCCACTGAACTATACACAAAGATGGGTAAAATGGTAACTTAAAAAAAAATTATTTATTTACATACAAATAAATTAACATACAGTGTAATCTTGGATTCAGGAGTAGAACCCAAATTCATCACTTACATATAACACCCAGTGCTCATCCCAACAAGTGCCCTCCTTAATGCCCATCACCCATTTAGCCCACCCCCCCCAGCCACCTCCCTCCAGCAACCCTCAGTTTGTTCTCTGCATTTAAGAGGCTCTTATGGTTTGCTTCCTGCTCTGTTTTTATCTTATTTTTCCTTCCTTTCCCCTGTGTTCATCTGTTTTTTTTTCTTAAATTCCACATACAAGGGAAATCATGTATTTGCCTTTCTCTGACTGACTTACTGCACTTAGCATATAATACACTCTAGTTCTGTCCATGCTGTTGGAGATGGCAAGATTTCAACGTTTTTGATCGCTGAGTGGTGTTCCATTGTATACATTATATACCACATCTTTTTTTTTTAAGTTTATTTATTTTGAGAGAGAGAGAGAAAGAGAGAGAAAGAGAGAGTACAAGTGGGGGAAAGCCAGAAAGAGAGGGAGAGAGAGAGAGAATCCCAAGCAGGCTCCACACTGACAGCATAGAACCTGATATGGGGCTCATACTCATGAACCATGAGATCATGACCTGAGCCGAGACCAAGAGTCGAACGCTTAACCAACTGAACTCCCTAAGTGCCCCCTACCATATCTTCTTTATCCATTTGTCAGTTGATGGACATTTGGGCTGTTTCCATAATTTGGCTATTGTTTATAGTGCTGCTATAAACATTGGGGTGCATGTGCCCCTTCAAATCAGCATTTTTGTATCCTTTGGATAAATACCTAGTAGTACAATTGCCGGGTCGTAGGGTAGTTCTGTTTTTATAAATGATAACTCTTATGTTTTGTGTATTTTGCTATAATAAAAACATGTACTGGATGATACAGAGGGAAAAGCCATTCACCTTTGAGATGGGAATTCCAAGTATCTTTATGTGATAAATATTAACCCCTTTCCTCTGTGTGATATGAGCATGTAAGTAATCAGTGAAAGCTTACGTGGGGTGAAAATGCTCACTGAAGCACTGTGTGGTCCCAACTGTGACACTCACTCACTGGCTGTGGGACCTGGGACATGTATCCAAAGCAGATGGTAAGTCCTCAGTAAATGCTGCTTTCTCCTTCCCAGCCTCTCCTCACACCACAGTGTCCTCATCAGTAAAAGGAGGAGGTTGAACTCACTGGTCTCCAAGGTCCTTTCAGCCCTGCTGATCCATGCTTTATGAAAAAACAGAAACAAAAATAGGTCTGCAGAATAGCATCCAGTCTGTACAGATAACTGCAGTCCCCTGTGTATAGGCATAGCAGCTTCTGCAGCATCTGACTTCCACTGGCCTCTGCTCACTATTTTATCTTTTCCTCAGCCTGCAGAGAATCATCCATAAGCTTAGAAGGAGAAAAGATTGAGGTGGCCCAAGACAGAGGGCTGGGATGAGGGGCCTGGCAGTGGGTGTCAGGCTGGGTGCAGTGCCTACACCACAACAAGACCAGAGTTGGCTCCAATGGTGCCATGTGGTTATGGGTGCCATGGGATTCTGAGCCACGGCCCCAGATTCACTGAAGGGTATATGACCACAGCGAGATTAAGCACAATGATTTTTATATAAAGCATGTGGTGGCAGGAACATAGAGACTATAGATCCAGAGAGAGAAGCTAAGTTTGTCATGTGAGGAAAAGGCAGCAGGTAGCAGAGCCTGTGTGGCCGAGGAAGAGTCTTATGTGAGGGTATGGGATGGCAGCTGGAGGGGAGGGTAAGGGCAGGTTTGTGGCCAGTCTCCAGTCATGGTTCAGGCTAGAAGCAGGTGAGATCTGGCTATAATAAATCAAAGCATAGGTACGGCTATATGCTGAGTCTTGGGAGTCCTCCTAACACATCACCCAATCTGGGGTGATCCTGGGGACTTTCAGTGCCAAGAGGGAATTGAAAACAGAGAAGCCACTTACCATCACAGTAGGAGTGGGCCAGGTGAGAAATGACGGTGTTGGCAGTAGAGACGGAGAGGGGTGGACAGATTAGAGATAGAAGTTGAAGGTAGAATCCACAGCACTTGCTGAAAGATTAGATGTTAAGAAGTGAGAGGAAGAGAGGAAAATCAAAGGTAACTCCTAGGTTTTTAGCTGGAACAACTGGGTCACTGGTATTGCCTTTTCCTAGAATGGTTAATCACACCCCTCTTGAACAACATATGCCTCGCCTGTCTTCAAGGCCGATGGCCAAACTTGTTGTGACCCTCACATCTGCAGTGAGCTCTGTGTGGACCTCACCAGCCTCACTTGGGGACAGCCCACCAGCACCTTGCCTTGTGTAAGACCTTCCTGGCACCGACACCTGTGCAGCTTGGGAGTCAGGGGGCACCTGCCCTTGACAGATGAGGCCAGCAGGCATTTACAGCTCCCAAAAGGGGTAGGACTCTGTAGGCTTTTCTGGCTGATAGAAGAAGCACAGGCAGAGCCAAAGTTCTCAGACAAGGGAAAGGAGGCAGATAGCCCAGACCAAACCTGGTCCCAGTATCAAACCTGGGAGAAGTCGAGGCACTATTGATGCCCATCCAAGTTCTCAGGAAACTGCCCTTCACTAAGTTGAGAAGCAGGCTCAACATGCATACCCATCTGCATTCTTGCAGATGAACTTAATCATTGACTGTGTGATTTCATGGATGATCTTTGACATAAGGAGGGAAAATATAGTACTTGAGCCCTAAATGGTACATTGTAGCCTGCTTCAGGCCTTCTCAGCTTGGGTATTGCCAGGGATAGTCATGCTCTTCTGAGACTGAGACCCAGAGTGAGATTCCTCATACAGTGTTTTCACCGCCATGTCCCATGACTGAGGACGGGTATCCAATGATTTAACTCAGCTTTAGAGAATGATCTGGGTCATTTTTTAATAAGCTACCTGGTAGTACTTTTATTTAAAGAAACTGCAGTAGAAAAAAAATTATTTAATTTTAATTAATTCCAATTTAATTCTAATGTGTGAAATGTAACTAACAAGTTAATTAATTCTTTTTATACAAATAATCAGATTATGGTAGGACCCACAGCTTTATCAGGTTACTTTGACATTTTACTGGTAGCATGTGGGAAATTGATAATGTTTCCTTTGGGAAGAAGGATATAATCTCCCCAAATTATAGTGGATGATGGTGTTGTAGAGGAAGGGAGGAGCCTTTAGAGTCAGGTGGACACAGATTCACATTGCATGTCATCCCCTCCAGTAGTGTGACCTTAGCCAAGACATTTATCCTGTCTGAGCTATGGTCCTTTCATCCAACAGATGAGTTAGTAATACCTGCAAAATTCCTGGTGTAGTTCCCAGCACACAGAAGTTCTCAGCAAATGGAACTTTATTATTATTATTATTATTATTATTATTATTATTATTATTTTAATGTTTATTTATTCTTGGGGGGGGGGGGGAATGTGAGTGCGGGAGGGGCAGAGAGAGAGGGAGACACAGAATCCAAAGCAGTCTCCAGGCTCTGAGCTGTCAGCACAGAGACTGAAGCAGGGCCGGAACCCATGAACCACAAGATCATGACCTGAGTAGAAGTCAGACACCTAACCCACTGAGCCATCCAGGAGCCCCTATTATTATTATTATTATTATTATTATTGTTACTAATAATAATAATAAATAGATGACAGTACTTTTTTTATAATATAAAGTCCACAGAAACCCCAAAATTATTTCAGGTGAAAATTTGGACAGTCCACTGTATTTTGGGAACTTAAACTCATCTTGAATATCAAAGAAGTGAACTTTCTAGTTATAATTCTCCAACTAGAATAACTTGGTCCCAGCATCTGAAATATGTAAGTGGAAACTTTCAGAGACGTTTTCATCTTAATTTTCTCCATCCTGTCTGAAATGGCTACGTCTTTCTGGGTTGTAACAAGAAAAAAAAGAAAAAAAAAGCACATTTCCTTGCATCACCTTCCCATGCCAGTAGAGCAAAACACAAAAGCCACAAGATCTATGATTCAAAGGTCTTCTGCTTTATACAAGTGACTATTTAAATTGCTTGAAATGTAGATTTTTTAAAAATTCATCTCTGTAGTTTCCAAAAATTAACCCCTTTCTTTTTAAGCCCCTCTGGCCATAAAATGGTGTGTGACTACTCCACTTAGTGTTTCTGAGTATGAATAAGGATGCCAGAACCACTCTCAGTTTACATGTTTAATGCTAATGCTGTCACCAAATTTTTACTAGTATTGTGTACAGCATAGGACCAGTGGAACATTTGCAATTTGACTTTTTCTAGCTTCTGATAGTCTCTAAATGAAATTTGTGCTTTGGAACTAAGTTTTGAACTCTTGTTTTGTTTTCTGACCACCGTAATTTATCTTTGTACTCAATCCAGAGAGAAAAAGTGATGGGAGTGTGCTTTGTGTGTGTGTGTGGATGTGTAAGAGTCATTTATTAGCCCCTCAAATCAGTAGTCCAACTTTGGGCAGGGCACCAGAGTGGCATTTTAAAGTTAGGAGGTCAGATTGCCTCGATGGTATCATCCAAGTACGACACCACTGGGATACTGAGCAAAACCGAATTATTTAGCTCAGTGAATATTTAGCTCAGCTGAATATCTATCACTCAGCTCAGCAAGTGATAATACTGTGGAGAGAATCAATTTAAAAACACTGTATCCGAGGGTATGATGACTTTGTCCTTTTAAACTTAAGCAAACCTGGATTCAGATTCAAACAAGAACATAAACCAATTCTAAATGCTTTGTTTGGTTTTTTTTTTTCTTTGTATCATTCAAAATTTCCGTAAGGCAAGAAGAGGTGGTTAGCAAAGAATTGACAACAGGAGGACAGGGGAGGCAGTATTGGAAATTGGAAAAGCACGAAACCAAACAACTTTTATGTTTCTTAGAAATTATGTTGTTGGTATTAGATTTGTGATAAAATAGATATGTAGATAAAAATACCTCCACCTGTAATTTCCTGGGGAAAAGCAAATAGGGTTTTGTTCATTACATCCCATTAAAACCACTAGGAAAATCTTAGCTGAGAGTTGAATTGTAGAGACAAAGATGCAATCAGCCTTACTTATACAAGAGGTACCTTCTAGAAACCCTGATCATTTCACTGCTAATTGGTATCAGCGTTCCTTTGCCCACTGCTTGCAGCTCTAGATCCACTTGTGCTTTTATGACTGTTGCTGTAATTAAAGACCATTTACTTTTTCTTAGGCTTAAGAATGCAGGTCCCACTGACTTTTGCTTTTAAGTGGATTTATGTTTGTGCAAGAGGGAATTACATACAGAAAATTTCCCATATCTGGGATATGTGACTTTACGTGTAAGTGAATGAACAGTAATCATTCAGATATCTCTTTTTAAACTTTCCCCAGCTTCTCTAACAGTAAATATGAAGAAATGAAAAAGCCGTGCTTTCGTGCTTAGTGTAGCATTACCATATCTACTCACCCACCTTTTCCTAAGCAGAGTCCTGTGAACCACTTCAAGGTTTTGTGAGGTCTTCAGAAATCAGTCTAGCTAAGAGATGCCACAAGGGCAGGAAGTGTCCATGGCTCTCATTCACCATTGTTTTAAAACACTTAACTGGTGCCCAGCGCCCAGCAGGAGGTCAGTAAAAACTTCTTGAATGGGTGTCGTCCTGTGGGCTTCTGGGGTCTGAAGTGTATCCAAAAAACTAGTATGTAAGGCAGCCTAAAGCTGCACTGTCCAATAAAGTGACCACTAATAGCATGTGGCTATTTAAATTTAATTTAAATGCATTAAAATTAAAATCCAGTTCCTCATGGATTAAAATCCAGTTGTACCATGTACATTTACTGAGTATTAATATGTGGCTGGTGGCTGCCATATTGAACAGCACAGATATTGAACATAACAGAAAGTTGTATTAGTGCTTCTAGAATATTATTAGTAGAGGCCTAAGTTAGTGGCTCCAATATTTTTAAAGTGAAATTCCCACGTGACCATGATGTGCACTCATAATACAAAAAAATAGCCGTTTCGCATCTCTCCCCCTCCCCCCAACACTGTAGGACTCCAGAGGTGGCTATCTCTTTGAAACTGAAAGCCAAACAAAAGTGGGGCTGTTAGCAAGACTGACCATTCGGGTGGTATATACCTATTTGTCTACACTACTTGTTAGTGTGTGAAATATCTGTACTGGTTAATAAACAGCTGCTGGCAAGCATGTATTGAATACCTACTGTATGCTAGTCCCTGGGCTATTCTGGACGAAGAGGCACAGTCCTGGCCTCCTGGAGCACATGGTCTCATGGGGAGAGCTCAGATGGCAAAAGGTAATAAAACTAACATATAAATAACTAATAACAATGCAATGTGTTCAGTGCCTTGGTTGGGATATGGAATACTGTGAAAATCATAAGAAGAGAGAAATCTGTAATTGGAGAGTTTGTAAGAAGGAATGCAGGCTGGAGGAGGGCTGGCAAGATGCCCTTTTCAATAATAATAAAAATAGGTACTGTTCTACAGTTAAAAAAAACTGTTCATAATAGAAAAATAAAGCCTATTTTTAGAAATGGAAAAAATAAGTAAATAAAAATAAAAATTTATTTAGAAGCCGTCCCCACCCCCAAATCAATCAATCAATCAATCAATCAATCAATCAGAGCTGCTGTTTCAAGCTCCTCCAGTACTCCCAAGAGACGCTGGCCATTCACCTAGGATCCCCCAACCTCCCCTTAATCTAGTGAAACGAGTTTGCTGATGTCAGTCCCATCCCTGCGAGTGGGAGACTCCTCAAAAACCCCCACCCCAGCTCCAGAGGCCTCAGATTGGTGGGCGCTGCACTTGGCCTCCAGGAGAGACTTGCTCCCAAAGAATTATTAGGGCTGTCTTTCACTGCCATGGCCAAGTCCCAGATCACAGAACCATTGGCCTCAAGAAGACCTTAAAATCATCTCATCCTATGCATTCATTGTTACTAAAGAAGCAAGTCACGGAGTCACCCAGGTATTTTGTGGCCAATTTGTAGATAAAACCTGAGAGTCTCCTAACTTGGTACTTTTTTATTTTTTGCCTTATCTTCCACCTGTCAGTTTCCTTAACCATGAAATGGGGGTGGATATCTTTATGCCTCACAGAGTTGCCAATAAAAAGAATAATGATATTGTGTCCTATAGTTTGCAAAAACCCTTTTGTATACATTCTCATTTAATCTATTTAATTCTCACAAGAATCCGTGAAAGATGTTAGGCTCAGAGGCAGTGAATGGCCTCCCCAAGGTAACAAAGCTGCTGTGATCCCAGAGGTCTCAGTCCCGTAGGCTTGGGAAACTATACGCTCTTGTAAATGTAAGATAACATAACCACATGGTATTACTAGTTTTTAGTTTGTGGTATTTTGCAGTTCAAGATTTAGTGACATTGAAAGTGATAACTTTGTTCAAGCAACGCATTTTTTTTACTTTGATAACATGCCAGTTGCACAGACTTTGGTTCAGCATTAAAACAGAAGTGGGCTGCTTCGAAGTATATTTTTAAAACGAGAGAATCCAAATTTGTAATTAGCTTCAGAAATGCTGGTTGTGCAGTTTGAGTATATAAAGAGCTTCTGGTAATCATTTCTGTTATTAGTGGTAGCTTATTTTATTTTTTGTATTTTCCCCCAAGCAATTAGGCATTTTGGAAAAAACAAAGTATGTTCTTTGAGGGGTCATTTCCTCTTACTGCTTTATTTTTCACACCTTATAGTCCTGGCATACTTAGAAAATTAGCCACATATATGACTGGCAAAGAAAAATCATTTCGGAGCCACTCTACTTACTTGACACCTAATTGTCAGGAGAATGTTATTTAAATTATAAAGAGAAACCACAGTGAAGGAAATGATTCACTTCTTGATACATCTTTTGTCTTTTGATTTTTTGATAATTTTTAAGAAACATCCCTTACTTTTAGAGAAGATTATTGAGAAGATCAATTCAACTCACTCCCAAAATAAAATGGAATCTTTTGCCTTTCTTTCTTTTTCTTTCTTTCTTTCTTTCTTTCTTTCTTTCTTTCTTTCTTTCTTTCTTTCTTTCTTTCTTTTTCTTTCTTTCTTTCTTTCTTTCTTTCTTTTTCTTTCTTTCTTTCTTTCTTTCTTTCTTTCTTTCTTTCTTTCTTTCTTTCTTCCTCTCTCTCTCTCCCTCTCTCTGAACCCTAGCCATTTCACAGTATATACTATATTCTTCTCTACAGAAATTGACTTTATAGACAAGGAAAAGAGTGGTGTTATTTCATTCCATATAACAAAGAAGTATCACTTCAATTTTTTTTTTACTAGCATATGAAAAGTGTGGTATTCTCTACACCAATTATCCTGTAAGGATAAAAGGAAAAGAGAAAGAAAAATTATTAGACAAAACTATAAATGAAAAGGAACTTGGGGTTGTGAGCCCTGACTTTATCATTACCAATTTATATACCACATTTGGGAAGTCACATTTGGGAAGAATGTATCTGTGTGGTTGTTTTTTGAAGTATATATCCTGTGTGTATCCTCATGTCTTTTCTGTGTATACACTGTTTTGTGTTATACAACAGACTCCCAACTCTCTGTGGTACTCTAAGAGATACAGCCTCCCTCCTGTAAGTATAGGACCTTCAAAGCATTTATTATTATCTAGAGTTTTCTTGGATTTTATTTGTGTCATTTCCTCTGCTTTGTGTAGATGCTAGAGAGGGTGCTAACAACAACGAAAAAGGGTAAAGGCAAAGTCTGTGGTTTATAACCAGACTTGGAGCCGTGGCAATAAGACACTAGGCTTGAATAGCTCTTTGAAATCCCAAACTTCTAACTGCTCCAAACTTATTAGAGTGGAACAGTGATTGATGAGTGAGCACATACTTTCAAATTTTGCAGCTACCAGTTTTAATACCAGTGCACACTGAACGAGGTAACGCACACAAGGTGCCCAGCACCAGAGTTGACACATCTTAAGCACTCACAAGGGTTAGCCATTATTATTAGCTTGTCTGATTTCACTTTGTCTTCACATCTCTTCCTGTTCTCTGATAGCCATGCTGAGTAGCAGCAAAATGTCCAAGAAATACAAAAACGCCAAAAGGAAGGGAAACACAAGTCCTCAGTAGCCTGGAAGCAGAATTTATCAGCCCACAAATAATTAGCAAATGACTCTCTGTCTTCTCATGATAATGTGTGAATTATTTCCATACCACTTTCAAACTTAGGACCCCATGGACAAGTGACAGCTCCTCCATTGCCCAGATCTGACTCAGTCTGGTCTAATGAGGTTCCAGTTGATGGTAAACTCACATTAATCCCATTTCTCTTTTGTTATGTGAGAGACTATGAGCTATTCACTATCTTCTGTGTAAGAAAAACAAAAATAAAATCTCCTAAGTATGATTATCATTGATTAGAGCTTTGTTAAGATGTATGAGATGCAAGTGTATTTTTTCCTT
Source organism: Prionailurus bengalensis (assembly GCF_016509475.1). Lineage (NCBI taxonomy): Eukaryota > Metazoa > Chordata > Mammalia > Carnivora > Felidae > Prionailurus > Prionailurus bengalensis. Next base: position 80,615,474 of record NC_057349.1, on the reverse strand, counting down.
GCCTATGATAATGTGGGTAATTAAACAAATTAACCAGGCACTCATGCTGTGTTAGGAGTGTAAATTGGTATGGCTTTTCTGGAAAATCATCAAGACCCTTAAAGTTTACACCAGTTGACCCAATAATTCTTGTTCTCAGATCCACCTAAGAAAGTATTCAGAAATTCAGACGATCTGATACTCAAATATGTCCCTCGAAGTGTTATTTCCATTAACAACAACGAAAAATGTAATTCCAAAAATGAAATCATTAAAAAAAAAACCTTTTCTAAGTGGGATATAATATTACATAGACATTGAAAAGCATGTTTTTGAAGTGTTTTTAATTACTTGGGGAAACGCTCACATTTGTGTAACACTGAATGAAAAGTAGAAACAAAACTCTTGAGTTTTTTGTGTATCTGAAAAGAATACTGGTCTGCAAGCTTTTATCCCCAATTCTGAATCCAAAAGCATTCAAAAATCAAAAGGGTTTTTTTGTAACTTCTTTGGTAGAAAAACCTGGCCTGAACCAATGTGAGATTCTGTTTTATCCACCTTAATAGGAATAAGCATTGGTTTTGCTACAAAAATATTACAAAATATGTCAGATTATGGGGTGCTGCTCCAGACCCTGATGGAATATTATGTGATAAATCATAGTTGCATCAAAATAGTTTTTAGAAATGAACAATTCTGAATTCAGGAACATATTCTGAAGTTCAGGAGTTTCGGTCAAGGGGTTATGGAATTATACAACAGAATATCATTAGTGATTTATCAGGTCCAGGGCTACAGTTGATCCTTTTTTTTCCTTTATTTTATTTTATTTTATTTTATTTTAATTCCAGTTAGTTGAAATATAGTTATCTTAGTTTCAGGTGTACAATATAGTGATTCAGCACTTCCATATATCACTGGTTGCTCATCACGGCAAGTGCACTCCTTGATCCCCATCACCTATTTCCCCACCCTCCTCCCACCTACCTTCCCTCTCCTTTATTCATAGTAGTTAAAAGTCTGTTTTTTGGTATTTTTTCTTTCTGCTTTTCTAATGTTCTGAAATCAGCTGGTATCATTTTGGCATTAGAAAAATGTTTTAAAAATAATCATATTTAGGGGCACCTGGGTGGCTCAGTCAGTTAAGCGTCTGACTCTTGATTTGGGCTCAGGTCATGATCCCAGAGTCATGGGATCAAGCCCCACATCAGGCTCCATGCTGAGCATGGAACCTGCTTAAAATTCTCTCTCTCTTCCCTCTCCCTCTGTCCCTCTTCCTCGCTTATGCTCTCTCTCTAAAAAAATTTTTTTAATAAATATAAATTTTAAATATTATGTGAATAAACATATTTAAGGCATCAGAGAATCATCTCATCTCAGAATTCCCGAATGTATCCTTTGTTCCTGTATCTTCCTGTTATTGCAGCTGCATGTGTCTTTTAAACCAAGGTGTTCTCATTCGTTGAAAGAAAACATTCATGAGATTGGACATGGGTCTCCTAACTGCTTTTGGGTTCAAAGAGCTCCCAGTGAGGGATGCTTACCCACAGGAAATATTCACCAAACAGGGCTTCCCCGTGGGTTGAGCTCAAGTATTATTACTATGGACCATTTTATCATGTTCTGTTTATGTGGAGTAGTCAAAAGGCAAACAGCCAGAGCCATAGCAAGTCAGATTCTGTCATAAAAGCGAGGGACACGGTGTGGCAGGATAGCAGGAGGGGAGGGAGAAATGTTAACCTGCGAGGTTTACTCTGCTAATGGACAGCTCTTCCCCCCTCCCCATTCAGGTGGACACTCAGTGACCTGTCACAAGGTTGCCCTGCAAAGCTTTGGGGTCCATGTCTGAATGGATTGCTGTAGCCTTCTCATCTCTCCCTTCGCCCAGTTCCCTGCATCCTAAGACTCGAAGCCAGCACAGAGCCTGGAAAAATTACATGTAAGTTGTGACTGAGGTTTCTTTCCTGGAACCAAACAATGGTAAGAATTTTCTTAGATGATAATAACAAGTAGCCTAAACCCACATGGGTTACTTTTCTTTTAACAAAGTATTTCGAAAATGATAACTGAGGAAGGGAGCAGGGATTAGAATCTTCATATTGGTGCCTCCTTAATGCACTGGGTCTTTAACTTGCACCAGAATCACCTGGAGGGCTTGTTAAGGTACAACTTCCTGGGCCTCATGCCCAGAATTTCTGATTCAGTAGATTTGGGGTAGGCTGGGAAGTTGCTGTTCAAACAAGTTTCCAGGTGATGCTGAAGCGGGTGGTCCAGGGACTCCGCTTTGAGAATCACTGCTTTAATTCACGTGTAACTGAAAGGATGAACAATAAAGGGAGAAAAATATATTAAATATTCACTCTTAAATGTCACTAAATTAAGATATTTAGTGCTTTACTTAACATATTGACTCATGTCTCAAGAAAAGACATTGTGGGCGCCTGGGTGTCTCAATCAGTTAAGCATCTGACTTCAGTTCAGGTCATGATCTTATGGTTCGTGCGTTCAAGCCCCACATTGGGCTCTGTGTGTGGAGAGCTTGGAGCCTGGAGCTGCTTCAGATTTTGTGTGTGTCTCTCTCTCTGCCCTCCCCCCCCCCACAAATAAATAAACATTAAAATTTTTTTTAAAAAAAGAGAGAGAGAAGGTCTTCTTAGGACCATCACATTTGAAAGTCCAGCCAAGTAAATGCTGTTATTCTGTACCAGCTTTAGAGTCAATAATACTGGTCATCCTTTGTCCTTGGAGTGCAACAAGGGTCTCAACTGTGCTGTTTTTAGGCTAAAATGACAGCTACAGTCTTTTTGCAGGTATGCTTATCACGTCTTAGATACACTCAAAAGGGAAGTCTTTTTTGCCCCAGATTGACAAATGTATTGCTGCTTTTCAAAGTGAATCATCATACTGTTATCTTTCTTCTCATACACTTACATGGGACTCAATTTACAAAACACATGTGGGAAGGGAGACACATCTCTAATAAATAGTCCAGGTCATCAAGTTCAGGTTCTTGTGGGGTTCTAAGTTCTCAGGACTGACATATTTTGAGGATCAGCATTTTGAGGATCAGCATTGGCTTTGGAACATGCCAATCACCTCTCCACTGAGGACAAGAACAATTTATTCCATGTTAATAGAAAAAAGTGGAAGATTTTGGCTCAACAAATGCACATTTGGATATATGTGAGCATACATGCAAATGTACATATGTGCCTATGAATATATATGCATTTGTATATTTCTAGCTTTCATTGTAAGAATTTTAAACATTTTTTCTTTTGTTTCATTGAGTCGGTGTGAGGATAAAAATAGTGTGAGTGATGCTGTCCAGGAAATGTATGAGAAATTTCTGGGCATTTTAAATCTGTGGATAAGCATTGTGATTTATAACATTTTACTTGGATATGGTAAATGTTCATTCAGAGGAGCACTTAGAACACACAGTTCTTTTATTAGAACTCTCAAAAATTGAGAATAATCACTGTTCATAAAGCGGTTCTGAAGCAGACAGAATGACGGAGCTTATCTATTGCCTAACCATTAGCAGAGCCAGAGATCCTGGAGGTACATGTAAGTGCATGTATTTAAACTAAAAACCACAGGATCAGAAAAATAAGGCAAAAAGGTGATAGATGATGAAAGACTTCTGTAAGGACTTAATCTAGAGCTGCCTTCTCGGGGCTGCCCAAAGGGTAACACGGATGGTAAGAAGGCTGATAGAGTTGTAAGTGATATAATTATGTCTTCTGACTCCACCCTCACAAACTGTAACATCTCTGTCACGCACTGATTAGTTATTCTGCACAGCATCCTTGGAAGCAAGCTTTTCAGTTTATGAAGCATCTCCACCATGATATGGAAGAAGTAGGTTGGATCAAATGCTCCTTAATCTCCTTCCTCCTTTGGCATCTGTGAGTGTCCACGTTTACACATCAGGTTTTCCTGTACGATCACCTTTGATGTCAGTCAGTTTCATGGCCTGGGGAGGGAAGAAGGCTGCTCCAACACCTCAGGTGACTCGCCTCAGGTGACTCAGTGCTTGAAGCTCCTGCCAGATCTGACACAGCGTGCCTAAATCACTCCCTGAAGCCTGGGGTGAAGCCCTCAGGTCACCGAGTGGTCTAGAGCGTCTCTGTAAAAGTGCCATGCATGTGTGGGGACAAGGAGTATGGGAACCCTCTCTCCTTTCCACTCAGTTTTGCTGTAAACCTAAATCTGCATTAAAAACTAATTTATTTGTTAATTTAAAAAAACTAAATACCAAACAGTATGACAGTTCTTAAAAAAAAAATTGAACATGGAATTACCATATGATCCAGCAATTCCACCTTTGGATATATACCTAAAAGAGCTGAAAGCAGGCTTGGACAGGGGCACCTGAGTGGCTCAGTCGGTTCGGTGTCTGACCCTTAATCTCGGCTCCGGTCATGATCTCATGGTTCATGGGATCAACCATGGGATCCCGTGGCCCATGGTTCATGGGATCATGGTTCATGGGAATTCTCTCTCTGCCTCTTCCCCACTCCTTCTCTGTCTCTCTCTCATTCTCCCTCTATCTTTGTCTCTCTCTTTCTCTTTCTCTTAATATAAATAAATAAACTGAAAACAGAGACTTGGACATATGTTTATGCATTTATGTTCCTACAGCATTATTCACAATAGCCAAAAAGTGGAAGCAACCCAAATGTCCACCAGCAAATGAGTGGATAAGGAAAATGTGCTATATACACACAATGGACTATCATTCAGTCCTAAAAAGATATGAAATTCTGGCACATGCTACAACAGAGATGAACTTTAAAGATACTAAGTGAGATAAGCCGGACACAAAAGGACGAGTACCGAATGATCCCACTTATATGAGGTACCTAGAGTTGTCAAACTTAGAGCCAGAAGATAGAATGATGGATGTCAGGGTTTGAGAATAGAGGGGAACAGGGAGTTAGCATTAAATGGGTAGTTTCACTTTGGGAAAATGAAAAAGTTCTGGAGATGGATAGTGGCAATGATAGTACAACAATGTGAATGAACTTAATGCTACTGAATTATACTCTTTAAAATGGTAAATGCTATATATATTTCATCCCAGTAACAATTAATTAATGATTTTTTAAATGTATTTATTTTGAGAGAGAGAAAGTGTGAGCAGGGAAGGGACAGACAGAGAGAGTGTGTCGGGGCGGGGGGGGGGGGCGGAGAGGAGAATCTCAAGCAGGCTCCTCACTGTCACGAGCAGGAGGGGGCAGAGAGAGGGAGGGAAGCAGAGGATCCGAAGCAGGCTCTGCACTCTCAGCACAGAGCCCGATGCAGGGCTTGAACTCATGAACCTTGACATCATGACCCAAGCTCAAGTCGGACACCTAGCTAATTAATGATTTTAGGCGCCCCAGTTAATTAATGATTTTTTAACTGAATGTTGGAGCTCACTTGCCTTCCAAGAATGCTGTGCAGAATAACTAAATGGACCTGTTACAGTTTGTGAGGGTGGAGTAAGAATAGATGGCTGTGTCCCTCATACCTTCCTCAGCCCCGTCACTTTCCCTGGCACCCTTTGGGCAAGGATAAGGGATCTGCAGAACATATACTTCACTCTTAGGGATGGGTTTCCCCTCAGGGCAAGGACACATTTGTCAGAAACTGCCAGGGAAATTTGCCATAAACAACTATAATCTCTACCAAATGTCATTGACAAATGCAGGAAAGCTGTTCCACTGTGATGGAGGGAATGTGTACCCACCTGTGCTCCTATAGTGGGGCTGCTCCAGTTCACCTGAATTGTGTGTTCATGAATGAGTCTAAGTACAGTGCACCATAATGCACAGGCTTATGGCCCTCCGTGCATAGCTGTGACACATAACAGGTCTTCATCAGTAGAGGTGGACATTGGGGCACAAACCAGAGAATATGGACTTGATTATGGTATAGCCACTGATTGAAGCCTAGTAGAAAAAAGGAAAAGCTGTAGAAGAAAATTAATAGCAAATAATTCTCCTGCAATGGAGCCTCAAATTATTATAATGCCTATTTTACATACTCCAAATGAAGTCTCATTTACTCCTCATCACCAAATCACTGTAATACCCATAAATCACAGATCAATTTAGTGAGTCCTGCAGTTCTGTGGGGAATATGCAGGACTGAACTTACTAGGTTAGTCCATTAGAGCCCTACTTTGGGGGGATTTTGCTTTTTATTCTATGTTTCTTGAAAGCTGGACTTGGAGAACAATTAGCAAATTCTCATGGGGCCCAGTAGCCGTGTTTTCTTCAGACCTCTTGTACTACCTTCAGACCCTGCCCTTGGGTCTGACCAGGGCTTATAATTCCTGAAGAGCAGTGCGTAAAGACCCACAGTTCCAAAAAGCTCAGGAACCTCCGTCTGCAATTTTCCCACTTCTTCTTAAGGATGGAGGAAGAAATAATCGGGACAATCAGGATTATGTGTGTGTGCATGCACATGCATGCATTATATATTGTATACATATACATACATATGTAGGTATTTGGCTTCAGGGAAACGTATAACCAATAAAGTCATCAAAGTTAAAGTACAATATGTATAAATCAGTCCCATTGTTCCTACCCTGACTTTCCAAACCTGCTTAGAAATGAACTCTCTAGGTGTTGGAGAGAGGATAAAGGTGATGGAGGACAGGGCAAAATAACAAAGGTTTCAGCTGCTAAGATATCAGAAACTGGAATTGAAGGTTTTTATAGAAAAGAAAATCCAGGGCAGTAAGTCTGAGAGAGAAAAGTCAGTGCTCATTCATCCTTGACATCCACATGCGGCTGCCTGCTCCCTAAGCTTGAGTTGAAATGACATGGATATAGGATTAAATCAAAATAAATTCAGCCCCATGAGTTCAGAGATCATAATTTTTAGATGGACACACTGACACGGTTTTTCCCCAGAGAAGACCAGGAAACCAAGTCGCCCAGATGGAATGATATAAGATAGAGAATACTAACAAAGATAGACCCTTGGGGGCTCTCCTTGTAGGCTCTCATGTCTCCTAGGAATCAGATTACCTCGTTCCAGACACTGAACTCATGTTTAGTGATGGCTTAGCTACCTGGAACCCAACAAACCAGAATCCTGAATTCACTAACCTTCATACTTCCCCACCCCCACTCAAACCCCTCCCGCACCCCCCACCCTACCTACTGCACACATCCCACTTCCCTTTTTCAGAAATAGAGATTCAGAAAACAAGATAGCTTCGGTTTTGTAAAGATGGAGAATAAACCCTGGAGGATATCTGTAACTGATGACACTGACCTGCTGAATCATTGAAAATGGTTAAATGTTTTACAATTAAGAAAAGAAACTGCTTTTGAAAGATTTTCAACAAAAAGCATTTTCTAGCTGTCAATTAACCAGAAAATTGAAACAAACAAGAAAATCTTCTTATCCTCAATTAGTCCAGTTAAAGAGGTTTTATTAGACTTATTTTCATGCCTTAATTAATAATCCAAAACTGTTGATTTACAAATATATATATATATATATATGCCGTGTTTATTCTTCTTGAAAAACTCCAAGGTTTAGCTTTTACCACCTTTCCAGTGCCAGAGTTTAAATTTCAGATATTCTCCTTATGTTCATTATTTGGAACTCTTTAAAGTTTGGAAGCACTTTAAAAGTGGTAATATTAATGATATTAAGAGTAATTTATAAAATAATTTTATGAACATGTATATTTCATTCTTATAGTCATTGGGAACCCATTGGCATAGTTTTTTTTGTTTTTGTTTTGTTTTGTTTTGTTTGAGAGAGAGACAGCATGAGCAGGGCAGGGGCAGAGAGAAAGGGAGAGGGAGAGAATCCCAAGCAGGCTCCTCACTGTCAGCATAAAGCCCAATGCAGGGCTTGAACACACAAACTGCAGATCATGACCTGACCCAAAACCAAGAGTCGGACACTTAACTGACTGATCCACCCAGGTGCCCCAGCATTAACAGTTTTGAAGCCAATTCTTTTGTGTTTTTTTTAGAAAGATTGTATGATGCACTTATTTGTAGCATTTGGTGTTAGGATTATGTTCTGCTCAAAGCATCATCAAAATTAATTTTTATTCTCTGCATATACACTAGTGGTACATACAGATAGGGGTAGTGTTACCAGCATGGTAGTATACATTAATATGTAAATCAGAAATTTCACATGGTATTCTCTATGAATCTCCAAAGAAACTCAACCATGCATATTATGAAGCTACTTTACCAAGTGGTTATCAGTTGTAGCACAAATAGTTTATCAACTAAGTCTAATCATTTCCAATCTGTTGCTTTTTAGAAATTATTTGTGTGCTCTCTTTTGACTATACCTTTCATTGGCAAAGTGACACCTGTCTGTGAGCTGTGATTTAACCCAGGTGGTGGCACCACACTCTTACAAGGACACCTGCCCACCCCCATTGATCATTGTGAGGGCCCTGGCATCTGCAGCTGGAGAGTGTGCAAATCATGGATCATGATGAGAAAGAGCAGTATTTGCAAAGTTCTGGAGAGTAGGAGGATTTTTAGAGTCCCTGTAGAGCTTAACTAGAAACTGTAATCTATTGTTTCTAGTAGATTTTTCCTGTATTTCATGTCTGACTTGTCGCCAGGCCAGATTATTATACTGGGTTCCGTGTATCAAGTATTTTTAATTACTAGGAAGAGCAGAATCAGAGAATAATTGTTTCCTTTTGTTAAAACCTGAGTAGCTTTATTTTCCTGATAGTGAAAGTAATATGTTTCTTGTACAAAATTTATAAAACAACAAAGAAGAAAATAAATTACCTGTAATCCAGCTACCCAGAATAAAACCTGAATATTAACTCATACTTTTGTGTATTTTTCCAGACTCTTTTGAATTAATCAAATAATTCCAAATTTACAAGCAGTATTCTGGACTGGTTACATCCCACAAATTTGGTGGAGCTTAGGAATGATGACTTTAGCTATCATTTTCTAGGATAATGATCTCCTCGTTTCTTATTTTTTTCTCACAAATAACATTAATCAACTCTTACAAGAACGGATACCTATGTAGATACACCATTATCTTTATCAAGTGGAAATCAGTATTAACTTTTTTTTTTTTAATTTCTGCATCTTGTCAATGAAAAGGACTATTGAGAGGCCCTTAAGATCCTAATGGGCCTCTGGAATCATAAGAGAACGATTTAATTATATGTAAAATGGTATTAGTGTTAGATCAACTAACTGTATTCTAGTTATTTAAGAAATCTGTTATCAGTACACAATATAGCAATTTGCCAGAAATGGGAAACGTTGCTTAGCCATATCCCCAGCCATAATCCAAACGGTATGTTCTATAGTAAAATTCTGATTTTATACCTGATGGTACCAAAATGTGATTCAAATATATCCTTTCTTGTGCTGTGAACCAGAGCTTTTCCTTCAACATTGAATCCTTTATCCCCCTTCAAAGAGACTTCTCTTCAAATTCCTCTGGTGTGGTGTTATAGTTCCTGGGATTGTCTTGATAGCTCTGTGCTTCCCTTTGGGAAATGCTAGGACTTTGGGTCAGGGTGAATCCTAACATGTAGCAAAGATGAGGAAGGATCTTAAGCACTAAAAGAAAACCCTGATTAAAAAAAAATTAAGGGGATTGGGGTGCCTGGGGAGCTCAGTCAGTTGAGATGACTCTTGATTTCGATTGGGTCATGATCCCAGGGTCATGGGATGGAGCCCAGCGTCAGGATCCAACCTGAGAGTGGAGCCTGCTTGAGAGTCTCTTTGTCCCTCTCCTTGTGTCCCTCCCCCACTCATGCTCGCTCGCTCACTCTCTCTCTCTCTCTCTCAATAAAAATTTTAAAATGAATCGCTTTCTAAAAAAATTAAGGGGATTGTTAGATTCATCTGAAAAATGTCGTAGGAATGTTTTCTACAAGCCTTATGTCAGTAGAATAAGAAGTCTATAGTAAGAAGCTGCTAGAAAAGATCTTGTTTTAAAAGAATGATCTGTATTTGGTCTGGTCATGACTAGGTCTTATCCCTTATACAAGACTTAAGTTCTTTGAAAGCAGATTCTTCTAGGTTCTTCTCTCTGCATCCCTTCACCATCCTTCGTGTCCTTGTTTATAATCGGGACTCCGTATGTATTGAATTAATATATCTGTGGCTCGTGACTGAAAGATGAATGAATGTGCTCAATTCACGTACTACATTATGCCTTCTTGCTACAGAAGTCGAGGGGTGCTTTGATAAATATCTGCGATTGTTGAATGCCCAAGGTGGCTACAGGTGTGGGGAAGTGGTATAGAGTACTTTGATCCTCCTCAGGAGAAGGAGATGCTAATGTGGATAATAAGAATTTGCTTCTTTGTCTTCAGTTTCGGTTTGACCGCTTTGCTTCACTGAGTCACACAGCACTCGCTCTTCGGTGATGGACATATCATTTAAGCCTGAGACTGTCCCTTGGACTGTTTATGACATTGTATCTGAATTTCCCATTACATTAACAGCCAGCATTTGTCATAAAACTTCAAGAACACGTTAAAAGTTATTTGGTTTGTAGTTGACATTGAGATTAACTTTCTCTAACCTAAACCAGTGAAAACCAAAATGCTCCTCACCACATAAAAGTTTTGCTTTCGCTGTGTTCAGACCCCTCCCACCTTCTCAGAGCACAGTCATTTGGAGCCTAGTTTGGGGGCGGTGTGGTTGTATCTCCGTGGTGTATGACCCACTTTTTCGTAACACTTAATTACCCGTGTTTTTACAGCACTAGTCAGAAGGTCTGACGAGAGTGGACTATAACCCAAAAAAGATTTTCTGATACACCTCATCAGGGCTGCTCTTGTACCGTGCGTTATCGGAAGAAGGTGTTAGCTCTGCAGGGCATGTGTTAACTACCAGAGGATGACGGAACATTTCCTCTAGTTTCTGGATAATGAGCAAGCACACAGGTAAAGAAAGATGCCTTTCTCAGAGTTGCCTCCTTTCGCGTCTTAATTATTTTGTTGAATTGACTTTTAAATATTGATCACTACCTGCGTATGTTTGCTGTTGAGGTTTGCAGAGGGCTCAGAAGAACAAGCATTTTAATTGCTACCCTGGGATCTTAATCATTTAACTTTTCATTAAAAGTCTAAGGAGAGAGTCATCGAAAATAGACTCTCATCTCTATCCTCTCTACGCCCCTAGAAAACATCCTCTTCGTCAATGTGTTTTTGTTGTTTGCTCTCAAAGTGTCTGTCTCTCAGTATCAGCTGCTTGGCGGGTGTGGCAGCCGTGTGAGTTAATGCTTGGTGAGCTGCCTGAGATGCGGTGGGGACTGTGGACAGGGCAGGCAGGGAGGGGAATGCACAACAGGGAAGGGAGATGGCAAGGAGGTAACCGCCTCGGTGAACATTGTCCAACTGCAAACTAAAGGCAGACTGGGGAGCAGCAATATTGACCTCACTTGGGTAAGATCCTTTCTGACAGCCTGCTGTGCTTTAGCAACATTTATGTTTCTGATACCACTTTCGTTCATTTGAGGAGCTTTTAAGACGTTGGCATTGTCTCAGAACAAAATGTTGTAGGTATCACCTTCCTGAATATACAGAAATGTTTTTGGGTGCATTTCTTTGCTGAAGGTTGGTTGACATGCGGCTCGCAGCAGGTTGGTGCCCGTGCCTTGCGGATCACACCTGCCTGTGTGCTGAATGGCATACCAACGTGGAGTCTCGGAAAATGCCCATAGATAAGTCAATGTTGTTTTCCCTGAAAGTCCTGATACAGAAAAAGAGTGAAAGTACCAACACTAACTGGAAAAAATGTCACACGTTTTAGCCTCTTTGCATCCCTTGTTAGGACAAACCCTGCGTTGGGTTTTTTACATTTGTGAACTTGTGCGGTAGGTGGAGCAGTGTGGGTGGCCCAGAAAAAGTAGCGGTTAGAATAAGATTTTCCATTTATTGCCCTTTGTGCATGGCTAAAAATAAGATTCATACAAATCAGAATATGTAGTGCAAGCACAATCACTCTGTTAATTCTGATGACTGGCTTGCCCACATCTTTGCATCTGTCTGGTAAGTGGTGCGTTGGGAAATAAATGTGACTCTGTTTAAGCAGCAAGAGGCAGCCAGGTTTTTGCGCTGTTTGTCTACATGTGCTAGTTTATCAGCATTTTCCCCTTCTGAAGGAAGAAAGACTCAACTCATACATAAACAAATTGTGTCGATGGAAGGCTGAAAGAAGTGATAGAATCCTTGAATCTTTTTTTAAAAAGTAATTGCCTTGTTTGAAATGCTCTTTTAAAACATCATCTTTTTGACTCATTGTTAGAAAGTTGTTTCTTGAAGACTCGCAGCACGGGAAGGGGAGGATTTCTTAGTGGTGTGGCCAAGAGATTAGCAAAGCCTCTTGTTTGTGGACTGATGGGGTCGGTGGGGAGGGAGGACCAGGATGAGTGTGTGCTGCTCTGGAGGACCCTCCTTGGACACAGATGTTGGAGGAGCAGTTAACCAAGTAGAAACTCCCCTTTATCTGACTGCTGAGTCTACTGCAACCACAGTCAGTGATAACGTGCCAGTTTGTGGCTAGAAGAAACACCAAAGAGAGGTGGCGTCAGCGTTCACAGGGAAATTTGTACCTTGGTGATCCCGGTGATGGTGCTGTCCCCATTCCACTGGCTGAGTGGCTGTGGCATTTCCAGAGAACGAGAATGTCTGCAAGTGTTTTGAGCCTTTCAGTTTGATGTAATTTGCGAAACGAGATGAGTCAAGAGGGCAGTCATTCCAGAAGCGTCTGGAAATTGAAGACTCCAGATCACGTTCCTCACTGGCATCTCCAACTGAGGCAGATAGGGTGAGGCATGGTGGTTAAAGCAAGGCAAGAGCTTTGGGAGAAAGAGGACTCAGGACCAAATCTTAACTTAGCTACTTGCTGACCTTGATCTTTTTATTTAACCTTTCCTAAGCCTGGATGTCTTTATTTGAAAAAAGGAACAGGGATAGTACCTACCTCATAGGGTGGTTGTGCAGATTAAATGAAACACCATATATGAAGTACAAAACCAGCACTCATTAAAAGGATAGAGTTGTTACTCTTCTTTGTGCCGTTGTAAAATATGAACGTGCTGGAGAATTTCGGGGCATTTGGGGGTTCCCCTGGATGCCTGGGGTACAGATTTTGGAATTAAATGGACACACGATCAGCCTCTTGTCCAGTGTTTCTCAAACAGAAAGCTACAGGTCATTTACAGAGTAGTTTGGTTCTTCACAGGTTACCGATGCCATCTGGGGGATCATTTCTTTATTTTGCCGTTAAATCAGCACAATGTAAGCCTCTCTTTCCTTTTAAGGTTGGTACTGTGTTGAGCATATTCAGTTATTTTTACCTTCTCCCTATGTTTTTTGTTTAAGCATGGATATTTCAGCTCTAACATCTGTGCATGTTAAATTGTAGTACCTGCTGATGTACATTATGAAAGAGAGAGCGCTGTTTTAATCAAGTGCAGTTTTATTTATTTTATTTAATTTTTTAAATTTTTTAATGTTTATTTATTGTTGAGAGACAAAGCATGAGCATGGGAGGGGAAGTGAGAGGGAGAGACACAGAATCCGAAGCAGGATCCAGGCTCTGAGCTGTCAGCACAGAGCCTGATGCGGGGCTCGAACTCACAAACGGCAAGATAATGACCTGAAGTCAAACACTCAACCGACTGAGCCATCCAGGCGCCCCAATCAAGTGCAGTTTTAAATATTTCAGGTGGGACTGGGCAAAACTTCAGGAGCAGTTAGCTTCCATGGTGGTGTAATTCTCTACAGAAAATATTGTATCTGTTATAATTCTGATTACCGGTCAGTCCTAGAGATGACCAGATACTGACAGGCAGAAAACAATTACTGTCACTTCTTTCACTTTATTATTTTTAATAAGTTATTTACTGTTTAATGGAATGTATGCTTGCCCTTCTCAGAGTCTTTCTGCCCACGAAAATTTTCCATTAAAAAAATAAATACATTGGGACACATGACTGACTCAGTCAGTAGAGCATGCAACTCTTGATCTCAGGGTCATGAGTTCAAGCCCCACGCTGGATGTAGATCTTAGTTATTTTTTTTTAAGTAAATATACTGTATATTTCTTCATAGAATCATAATTGTGTAGGCATCACTTAATTTCTTTGGTTAACCTTTAGTATTAGATGCTAAGAGTTGACAACAGACTCTTCCTTCAGCGTCCTCCATGACCTTCGTGGGATGCAGTTTTTTTCATTTACCAAATTAAAAAAGAAATTTGACTGTACCTTGACTTTGCCTCACCTCGGACCTGACAAGAAGTGATAAATGAGATCAATAAGCTAAGGAATTAAAACATGGTCCTGATATAAACAGTGCCAGCTAGGTTTTAATTGATGTATTTTGCTAGTTGGTTGTTCTTGTTGTTGTTGTTGTTCTTCTTCTTCTTCTTTTTTTTTTTCCTCCACATTTTTTTTTATGGTCTGTCCTGTCATTCCATTCACAAATACAACTTCTCGCTTGTAATTTCCATATCAACATTATCGTTGTGGCTTCTGGGTTTTTAATGTTAGTACCCAACAGACTGGGGTGGAGATGTTTCTCAGGTCAACTCCACCAGTAAGATCTGTCTTTTATTAGAATGGTACCCAGCTTCTTACAGTGTATCCAGACAATGCTGCTTTTTAAAGTTTTTCTGTTGGATGGAATGGAAGAATGCTTTTTAGGCAGAGCAAATCATTCAGGGTAACTTAACAAAGTTCTTGGCATTGCAGGCATAGCTTTAGTCCCCTCCATGAACACATACATACACTCCCCATTATCTTTTCCTGCCATACTGTACTTTGCCAGAGACTGACGTTTCTGTGAAGACCATAGACAAGAGAAGGTGATAAGTTAGGCTTTGACTGTGATTTCCTCCCACACCTTCATAAGAAGTGACGGAGACTCTGAAATCCGTCCCGTTGATATACCGTGTGCTTCTTCCTGGATAACAGCCAGTTTTAACCTATCCTTCATGTGCAATTTGAGGGTACTGGCTGGGCTGAGCTCATTATTCCTTTGGTTGAATAATGTAAAGCATTTGCAATGGAGATTTACTCTAATGATGTATTTTAAGTGCATGTCCGCATTGCCAGTTTAATGCACTCAGTCATGGAATGCTTTAGAGTTTATTGCTAATGGATGAATCCTCAGGAAAATCGGAATTTTCAATAAGATTGACATTTGGAGTGAGAAATATAAATCTAATGAGAGCATTTTAACCAAGGTTTGTAATTAGGGCTGAATGGAGTAAATTTGTACGTGCATACTACAGAAGGGCACAGCAGAAGGTGAAATTGCACGCTCTGCTCTGAATGAGGGATGAAGGCTGATGTATCAGTGTCAGGCCACGACACTGTGGAGTATAAATGACACTGTCACCAAGTGCCGCACAGGCTACCAGGGGAATTCCACTCCAGTAAATTACATTACTTAGACAGACCTGACGGCACTGCGTCGGAATGAGAGAGGGGAAGAGAAGGCTGTCAGCATCCAGTGGAAGATATTACAGTACAACTGGCTGCAGGGATGGAAATCACTGGTCTCCATTCTACCTGGATATTTTGTATTCATCTTTGTTAATTAGTTTACAGAAGTTACAAATGTGTTCATGTAAAAGCACATCGCATTTACCTGGGGTGTAGGTTATGTGGTCAATCACAAGGGAATAACTGTAAGTTAATTTGTATAAATTGGTTAGTGTGAGACTCTCTTTCTTGTTATTTGTACCTGGGTGCATTAGATATTCAATATAAGGTTGCCTTTCTTTTCTTTTAGTGAGGATTCAGCATACATTGTTACCAGGTAATCATCATTCTCTCTGTAACATTATTTCTTTTCAAACCCTGCTTTAATAAGAACATATGTTTCTTTAATCCTCTCCTAACACTGTTTCCTCTCATCACCTTCCCTCCCTAAGGGAGACAAAGTGTACTGGCGCATAGCATTTCGTTTTGTGAAAGAGCTCAGAGTTAAGAACAGTCGATTCCTAGAGTGCAGTTCGTGGAGAAAAACTATTTTTTCACTTCTATTTTCTTTCATCCCCCTGCAGTGAAGTGAGGCCACCCCTTTTTTTGGTCCATCTGCCAGGCTATCTCTAGGGAAGTATTAGGAGGAGAAAATAAGAGCATTGATTGTACTGCTGCCTTCGGAGTCATTGAAGATGTGCTCGTCACCTTTGTCTGGTTTGACCTCCAGTGCCAGTTCTTGAAAAACCCAATTACAAGGTACTCTGGAATTAACAGGGTCACTTCTTAACCAGAAAGTAAGTGTCTTCTCCTCAATGGATAGAGATTTGGAGCAACATCCATTCTGGCTTTCTTAAATATGCTATACTTTGTCCTTAGTGAAATGAACCTGATAAGCATCTCTGATCATGTGTTAGCAGGAAGAACACATCGTTTTCTGCAGAATGTCTCTGTAAGACTTCCAAATGACAGGTTTTAAGCAATCCTTCAGAAATAGGACACAAATAGGTAACAGTGACAATAATAATACCTTAGACTTGATTTTTATTCTTTCCGAAATATACTCTATCCATATCTATCATCTGTGTGATTTAGTCTTTATTTGGTAGCCATAGTTACAGTCTTATTTTATTCATCCGAGCATAAAACTTAGAACCAAGGTACTTGGGAAACTAGTTTTGAGGGTGGATAGGAAAAACCTAAGTTAACAATAAGATGGTTCTGTTTTATGTAAGGTACCATCTTACATAAAAATGTTAGTTGATGATTCTAAAATAAAAACTCAGTGTAAAAAGCATGATATAAAATGTCTTAGTGCCATGTGCTATCCTCAGCATACAGACTGTGCTTATAGACTTTGCTTTATTTACTAAAGCTGTACAAAGTCTAGGACTCTGCTGTATGGGAAATGAGAGTCTATCCCTAAATAAACTCACTAGAATTTGTTCCTTTTTTCTTAAGTTTATTTTGATGGTAGTATATGCCTTATATCGCATATTTTCTTTTTATCCATGACATCGATTGGGAACTCACAAGTGTTTTGTTGTTTGCCACAGTAGTACACATGCAACATATTTCTTTGTCCTGGCCTCTTGGTGCAGCGTGCTCCCAAACTACATCTTTGAGTTTTTCTGAACTGAATCCTGATGGAAGAAATGTAACAGCATCTAGAATGGAACTAGTTTAGATGCTTCTCCATCCTATAGAGGTTCCTTTGTTCCTGCCTACCTACCCATGTCTGACTATATTCTCTTCTTTTTCCTACATCAAAATTGGAAAGGGAGAAGGGGGAGCTCCTTAGGAGATATAGGTCTGTGGAGAATTGTGAGTACTCATTCAGAAGCTATTCTTAGTTCTGAGAAATATAATGAACTTGTGCTTTGAGTCCTAGTGAATCTCCCATTAACAATGCCACTGTCATCACCACTTCTCTGCCTGATTACATTTTCCCCAAAGACTACTGGTTATTTTTTTCCCCTAACATTCTGAATGGAGTGTCTTTTGAGTGAAACACACCTTGGAAGGAATTGGGTCTGGTTACCCAGCAGACCTGCCTCTTTAATAGTTCGTTGGGTGATTCTTAGTTGTCTTTTTAAGTGCTTCTAGTTTACATTACCTTCAAGTCTGCTATGTAGAAGAAACTGCCCTGTAGACCTTGATTTACTTGTCAGAAGTCACCCCATTTACATTAGCACTTTGCTTCCATTATCATTATGGTGTTTCCAAATGACAACCACTGCCACATACAGCCGTGTTCCCCGAGTTCCCAGTGCTACAGAAAAAGAGACTTTTGTTCTGACTTGATGAGGAAAAAAAAAAGGCAAACAACAACACCAGTTCTACCACCAGAGATCCTATAAAGACGTGTTCAAATGAACAATAAGGTCGTTTGTTCACATATGACATCAGGATATAAGAATTTAAACAATAAGACCCCTTGTGAAATGTGGCAAAATATGCACCACAAACGTTGTGAGTTTCTCTGTCTCGTGGAAGGCAGTTTTTACATGGGCTTCAAAAAAACCCATTAACGTATAAACTACCCTTTAAAAAAAGAAAAGAAAATCACTTGTCTCACTATAACATTAAAGCAATTTCTGTTCTAAGGAAAGCTAAAATGCATTCATTTATATAAAGTGCGTGCACTATAACTTATTTTTTAAAAAATACAGTACTCTATTAGGAAATGCAGTGCCTCTTCCCCCCTTCACCTGAAATAGGAAATCCATCATTTTGTCAAGACACCTCTTCCTTTGAATAATATTTATTTCTTCAAAATGAAAAAAAAAATCCTTTAAATGACTTAGATTCCTGATGAAGTTTTAAGGCTTGATAACAATTCTCAAATCCTTTGACACTGGTGGAGCATGAGGAGGAAAGAAGACTGCTTTAAATTGCAATTTTAATTGAATTTACTTTTATTTGAACCCTATCCTTTTTTGCTTTGAGCCTTAAAGGAAGGTTTAGTATATTTGCAAAACCCCAATAGGACTATGGCAGAAAGACGCAGAGATCTCCGTGACAGCTTGGATCGGGATCTCTGACAGTACCTCAGAACGATTCCTACTTTGATGCTGGTGGTTAAAATGTGACCTTCCAGGATAACGGGGAAGGGAGTAGCACGAATTAACTGGTCAAAGGTGCTCCATTGAGCTGGCTTACTATTAAACTGTAAAGACTTTCAAGTATTTGCAGATGGATGTATGTACAGCATCCTTGCAGAATCCTCTTAATTGAAGAAATGTTTCATCTCTATCTCTGTTGACAGAAAAGATTGCCTACTGATAATTGCTTTGCTTAAGTGTCTGATAATATGCCAGGAATGAGAGCATTCTGTGTTGGGTCATCTTTAATTATGCATGTACCACCTGTCAGCTCTAACTCAGCACCAGATTAGATCCTCATGGAGTCAGTACAGGGAGGGTTGGGAGGAAGCTGAGGTGATCTCTTTTAGAAGTAACAAAAATAGATAGTAGTAAACATGGCTTATAACCTGCAGTTTTGTTTTGTGTGTGTGTGTGTGTGTGTGTTTTTTAAGAGAACCTCATCTTCATTGTTCTGGACCAGGCATAAGCTATTGGTACATCTAAAAAATGTTTGAAACCTTGCCCAAGCTACCTCAAGTAAAGATAAATCACTGCAAGAGAAGATGGTAGCCCCATCTGTTGCATTTCCTTTTTGCTCCTTCTCGTCATTGTAAATGAGCCAGGGAAAAGCTCAGAAACATTTTTTATAAGCTATGTGAGGACAGGAAATATGTTAACGATGTTAGATTTCATACATTTCAGGGGTTTTTTCAGTAGTTGGTTGGCTTTTTTTAGAAGGACAAATGTGGGTTGGAAATAATGCTTGTTACCCTCTGTCAGCTTTTGATAGTTTTATTCTCACTTTTCAGGGCTGTTTGGGACTTTCTGGTGGGATGTTTAGGGTTCTTTATGAAAGGTTCTGTTCTCTCTTCTATGGATTTGTGAGAGGTGTTTCTCTTTGTTCACCTGTCAGAGGTTTAAGGGGAGCCTTGGGTTACTGTACACTTTCCAGAGGAGGGGCTGGAGGACCGAGAGGCTGAAGGCAGAGAAGGAACAAGCAGAAGGAAATAGCAGGTGGGAGAGTTACCACGTCTTGAGTTTCTTGAATTCCCCTGCCAAGGTGAGGTTCCTAGCCTGTCTGCGTTCCAGCCTGAGAAAACAGCCTTGGTAAGAGTTTGTGAATAATAACCTTCGAAACAAGACTTTAGAGATCCTTAAATGCCTTATTTCAAACATGGCTGGCTAGAGGCACTGAAGAGAAAGACAGGTCAGCTGATAAAGGGGCAAAGAGCTCTGACCCCCGTGCAGGTCTCCCCGAGCCCCATAGTCCACCTCACAGCTCTGAAGGAACCTTGGCTGCCTTTGAATACTTGAGGCGCCATTTGCTTTTCTACCCCAATCAAACAGTCCACTGATGTAGAAGTACCGTCTCTGAGGGGCGCCTGGGTGGCTCAGTTGGCTAGCGTCCAACTTCGGCTCAGGTCGTGATCTCGAGGTTCCTGGGTTCAAGCCCTGCGTCAGGCTCTGTGCTGACAGCTCGGAGCCTGGAGCCTGCTTTGGATTCTGTGTCTCCCTCTGTCTCTCTGCCCCTGCCCTGTTCCCGCTCTGTCTCTCTTTCTCTCTCTCTCTCTCTCTCTCTCTCTCTCTCTCTCTCAAAAATGAATAAAAATTTAAAAAATTTTAAAAATAAAAAGAAGTACCGCCTCTGAAAAGAAGAGCAGGCTCAAAATACTTATGACCATACCATTGCCAGTGCTTAGGCTATTTCACGCTCACTTTATACTCGTGGTACACAGGTGTTATACGAAGAATTTTGAACTCCATACAAAGGATACTTCTTAAAACAAGAGAACATAGTTTATCCTAGGCCTTGACAGAAAAGAACATCTGAGAGGGAAGCGAAGCCAGAGAAAAATTGAAAAAAAGAGGAACGGCGAGGCGGGGGAGGGGAGCAGTGCTGCCGTGTTCTCTCATGCCAGCTCATCTTTGCAAAATCTTTTCCATCTACCTGGAAAGCTCTTCCACTCTCTCCACCTGGTTAACTCTTACTTTGAGTCGTTCCAGCATCCTCTCCAAGAGCTTTCTTTGCTTCCTTCAGGCTGCATTAGCTGCTCCTTCTCTGCGATTCCACAGGACAGTCCCCACCTCCTTCACAGTACTCATCATGCCTTACTGCAAGAGATTGTTTATGTATCTTTCTTCCCAACAAAGCGGTTGCTGAAAAAGCTAACATTCTCCTAATTGTGACAGTAAAAGTCACATGCGCAGTGAAAGAGTAGTAATGATTTCATTGGACTCCATAATCCTTAGAGCACATTAACTGTGTTTTAAACCATTTTAGTAGTATCTGTGGCAAGGGAAACAGACAAACTTGAGTATACTTCATGAACAGGGATCGGGAATGGAAAGGGCATCAGAGAGAGTGTCTTATAACCAGTTTGTGAAGGAACCGAGGAAGGTTAGACTAGAGAAGAGGAAAAGAAGGGGAGACATAACAGCTGTGTTTAAAGACTTTGTCACTCTAGAAAAAGCAGAACCAAAAGGTAGAAGTTATAGAGAAAGAGACTTGGATTCAGAACAGTAATTTTCTTGTGGCTAGAACTAGCTGGCAGTGGAACCAGTAGCCCCATTGGGTAGCAGCGAACCCCCTCATTATTAGAATGAGAATCATTATCTTTTAAGGCCATATTTGGGGGCTGCTATAAACAAGATTGCTATACTGTCCGGGAGCATAAACCAAATAACCGTTCCATTGTGGGGGGTTGTTTGTTTTTTTCTTTTTTATTGGAGTATATTTGGCACACGATATTATGTTAGTTTCAGGTGTATCACACAGTGATTCAACTTCTCTATACATTATTCTATGCTCACCACAAGTGTAGCTACCATCTGCCACCATATAACACTATTAAAATATCATTGACTATATTCCCTGTGCTGTGTCTTTTATTCCTGTGACTTATTCATTCCATAATTGGAATCCTGTATCTCCCACCCTCCTTCCCTCTGGCAGTCATCAGTTTGTTCTCTGTATTTATAGATCTGATTCTGCTTTTTGTTTGTTTGCTTTAATGTTTATTTTTGAGAGAGGAAGAGAGTTCAAGCAGGGGAAGGGCAGAGAGAGAAAGGGACAGAGGACCTGAAGTGGGCCCCGTGCTGACAGCAGTGAGTCCAGTGTGGGGCTCGAAATCACAAACCACTAGATCATGACCTGAGCCGAAGTCGGATGCTTGACCGATGCTTGAACCACCTAGGTGCCTCTGTTTTGGTCTTTAGATGCCACACTTGAGTGAAGTCACATGGAATTTGCCTTTCTCAGTCTGATTTATTTCACTTAGCCTAATACCCTCTAGGTCCGTCTGTGTTGTCGCAAATGGCAAGATCACATCCCTTTTATTGCTGTGTAATACTCCATTAAATGTATATACCGCATCTTCCTTACCTGTTTGTCTCTCAGTGGACACTTAGGTTGCGATTGTATCTTGGCGATTGTACATAATGCTGCAATAAACATAGGGGTGCACATGTCTTTTTGAATGAGTGCTTTTGATTTCTTTGGGTAAATACTCAGTAGTTGACTTACTACATCATATAACCATATGGTTATTTTTAAGGCTCAGAGTCCCCATTCCATGCAGAGTCACAGGATGACCGTGGGACATCAGCCCAACCTCCATGTGGTACCTTGTTGGTCTGGTGCTCAGCCTACACAGACTCACAAGTTACAGGCTGAAATTGGCGATGGAGTGTTGTTCAGGGAACTGGCTACTTCCTTAGGAAGTCCATATGGTAAAATAGAAGGGGCACTAGATTGTGTCCCAGCTCACATGCATCCTGGCCTCTTGCTAGCTGTGAGTGTGAGTGACTCCCTCAAAGCCTCAAAGTCTCCATTTCTTGCCATACAAAACAAAGAATGTTCATTTCACAATGTTGTCTTAAGGCTTAAGTTAGATAAAGGAGTCCTCCATGGACAGCAACATGCTGTCCACAGGTGGGTACTTGTCCAGAGCCTCAGCTCCATGACTGACAACCTGTGAACTCAGTGTTGTCCCCAGCACAATGGGCATAACTGCCTTCCTTGCAGGGTTGCTGTGAGCAGGATGTCTAAGTGTAAAAGCACAGCACCTGCCACAGAGGAGGCGTTCCTGATGGTCAGCCTCATTTTACCCTCTGGAGCTGGGAGACTCGGAAAAGGACATCCCACCTCACCCACCTCTGCTGCTCAGGTCCTCGGAAGGTTCTCTTTGACCTGCCTCTGAGACTCAACCCAGTGCTCATAACCTCTTCTGTTGCCCTGTCATCTCAGCATGGAGCCACCTTCTCTAATTTTTCTTGTTCTTCCTTCCTCTTCTACTTCCATATCTTCCCAAGACTCTTTTATTCTTTTTCCCATCTAATTTCCCTTTCTGTCTTTTTTTTTTCTGCATTCTGGATGGGATTGTTTTAATAAGCACAAAGTTTAAAGTATTATTTTCTGTAATTTTTTGTTTAAGAGGTTTTATATAGCTGGGGGTGGGGGGTGGGTGAGGCCTGTTTCATTTTCTTCTGAATTTGCTTAAGGTTATTTTTTTTAATGTTAACATTTTCCCATCCGTCCATCCCTTGGGCTTGTAGTCATTAATTTGCCAGACATACAGCAGCTGAGTGTCTTTATGACGTTGCCAGAGTTAGGAGAGTGTCGTTCACAGGGAACCTAACCCATATATTAACTCAGACAGAGCAAATTGCTAAATAAAGAGCTCCAGAATGCCAATTTGATTCTCTTGTTCCCAGCCTTTCCCGTTGAAAGGGGTTGCTGAAACAGAAAAAGCAATGGGCAGGGGAGGGGAACCTTCCACCATTCTACGGAGTCAGAAAGTAGAACACTGCTGTCCACATTCAGACAATTCCTTCATCCATCTATCCATCCATCCATCCATCTGTCCTGCCATCCACTAAATGCTCAGGAAATAGGTGCTTGTCTGAAACCCAGCATAAGGTCCTGGGAAGACAGTAGGTGAGTGCTAGAATCCTTGCCCTCAGCCTTCCTTCTCTATCCTCTGCTATTTGAGCCACTAGACTAGTGGCTCATTTCATCTGCATTTCTGTATTCCCCGAAGTCCTCGCAGGATCTAGTGCAATAATGCGCGAATGACAGTAAAAGCTGCAAGATGGAGGAAGAGAAAGAAGGAAGGAAGGAAAATAGCCAAAGAAGAAAGGAAATTGTATTATATGTAGTGCCAGGGGTGTAAATTGGTACATGCTGTAAGTGCAATTTAATGATTACAGTGAGCATCCAGGGAAACATCACTACATATGGAAATTTGAATAAACTTTACAGGGAAGTGATGCTAATTATCCTCATCTATGTAGAAGTCAAAATGTAAGCTACACATTCTCTAGGCACATCCCTTAGAACACACCTTTCTTCTGATTTTTCTCCCTTTAAGCTACATTGCTTGTTATTTAGCACAAAAGTGCGACTTTACCCCTCTAGTCATTTCTAATTTTTAAATCAGAAAACTGAATTATTTCCTTTCCAAGGAAAGTAAAAAAAAAAAAAAAAAAAAGACAATCTATTTCCCCCCCCCCCATCTCTTGCTGATCATAGTGTTTTGGGGGGGGGGGTGCCTTGACCCGGTGGGAAGAGGATTGCTCTTGTTCTCAAGTCAACCAGTGGCAGCCGATTGATGTACTCCTTTCCATTGACTTCCGGGTGTTCGTGGGAGGGGCAGGAGGAGAAATACCTGCCTTGTGTGCACCCCGGGGTTGTCCTTACAATCAAGTGAGAAGAGATGTATACAAAAGCACTTTGAAAATGAAGGTGCTAGATATGTAAGGAATTTCATTATGAAATATAACAATGTCAGTTATATTTCACAGTATATTTATGTATTTCTAAAATCTTAGCCCAACACTTGAGGTCATTTGCTGTCTGCGATTTAGTCAACTGCCAGATTCCATTTATTTTTTTTTAATTTTTTTAACGTTTATTTATTTTTGAGAAAGAGACAGAGCATGAATGGGGGAGGGTCAGAGAGAGAGGGAGACACAGAATCTGAAACAGGCTCCAGGCTCTGAGCGGTCAGCACAGAGCCCGACACGGGGCTTGAACTCATGGACCGCGAGATCATGACCTGAACTAAAGTCGGATGCTTAACCGACTGAGCCACCCAAGAGCCCCTGCCAGATTCCATTTAAAAGAAACTTGCAACATCCTAAAAGAGAAATAATTTCCTCCTTTTTTTCCTGAAAGTCCTCTGGACCTTTGTCTTGTCCACAAATATATGTAATTTTTTCATAAACCAATGCAAAGATATTTGAGCTTTAAACTCCCATTCCTCTAACTTTGTATAAGACTTTGTTCCTGTCTTCACTGCCCATGCAGGGTTGTGTAAAGCTCAATCCCTACCAGCAGAGTTCACAGTCCAGCAGAAGATATAAGACATACATAAATAGCTATGACACAGGTAGCAGGTGCCAATTTATTTCATAGGTAGAGCTGGGAGGAAGCGCATATCTGGTGGAGATAACTAACCTGTTAAGCAGGATAAGGAGAAAAGAAAAAGCAAGACACATTTGAGAATCCTAGATTTGTCTTACCATGTATCTTATATTTGTCTTATCCCTCTTGTTATATTGCAGGATCCTTGAAGACAGGGACTTTCAGTTCATCACTGCTATATTCAGTGGTGCCTGGTGTGTTTATAAATTGTAGATCTTAGTGAATGTTTGCTTGAGCAAGTGTGTTCTGTATTGTGTCGTGCTTAATTTCAATCTCAAAGTCAGTATTCCCATTTTTAAGCTCATTACCTTGATTCTGTATATAAATGGCTATTTTGGAACTTTTCAGAATTTTTTTTTTAACTCCGCAGAAGAAAACAAACAAATGATGACCTCGGGAACATAGTCTTACATTCTAGAACATAGAATAAGGAAAGTTTTGTTTACGTTTGGAGTGCAAACCAAATACAGAGAGTTCAAAAAGCTCTCCCTGCAATAGGAAAAGTGACTTCTGGAGCTCCTGTTTGTGTGTGCAGTTGGGTTTCTCTTTTAGCAGGTTCAATTAGATCATATAAACTCTTTTTACCTAGCAACCTACATGATACAGTGATTTAGCCACTAAAATTATATTTATTGCTAGATTTGCTGGATTCCCACATTCTTTACTAGAATTTATACTAGAATTTATAAGCTCCACGAGTGAAGAATTATTTGTTAAATTCTCTCCTGTGTCCTTGGGGCCTCAAACTATGCTTGGCATGTCATAGGTGCTTAATAATTATTTGCTGATTGAATGATCGAGTGTGTCAAGCCTTATGGTAGACTCTGAGGACTAGAATGGTGAGTAAGGGACAGTCTTTGCCCCAGGAACTCCATAATCTAATGAGGAAGACAACACACGAAGCCAATCATTAGTATAGAATGTCGAAAAGCAATGATAAAAATACACAAAGAATTTATTTTCTAATATTTAAGTGTTGTTGTTATCACCTTGAGACAAGAAGTATCAAAGAACAATTGTCACCGCCCTTTCCTTTTGTTTGATAAACCTTTATTCTAAATTGTCAAACTTCTTGGGAGGTGGAGACCCACGATAAGCTCCAGGATGCAATCTATGCTCAAAGTTGCATAGAGAATAGACATGCACATCAGACTTCCAAGTCAAAGCCACCTGCCGTGTAAAGACAGACACTCCTGGTTTGAAATTGTTCTTTCCAGCATCCGTCCTAGTCCAGCCTCCTTTGCAGTTCCTCTTAGTCTCTCTTCCCTGTTGAAGTTTGGTGTTCCATAGCTGCCTACAGTTTTAGCTACCATGTAAATGCTGAGAACTCGACTATGTCTTATTCCAGGCTCCACTTCCCTCTGGAGTGGTGCTGGATACGAAACTGCCTTGCCAGACATTCTGAAAGGATCTTATGTTCAGTCTGTCCAGACTGGAGCTTGTAATTTCACCCTCCTTTTCCCTCTGTCAAGAACAATCCCTCCATATCCACCCATCAGACTTCCCCTACATGTTCTGCATCCAAGGAGTCTCCTCAACTGCCCATACTGCCTTGAACTTCTGTGAACCATGTCCTTCATGGTCCCCTGCTTCAGTCCAGCACCAGCCAACCCAACCATCTTGTCTCCAGCCTTTCCCACTCCCTTTCATCTATTCCACATGAAGCCAGAGATATTCTTCTAAATCACAGATAGGAACCAATATATTAGAAACTTTTTTTAATTTTTATTTTTATTTATGAAAATTTTTTAATGTTTATTTATTTTTGAGAGAGACAGAGACAGAATGCAAGTGGGTTAGGGACAGAGAAAGAGGGAGACACAGAATCTGAAGCAGGCTCCAGGCTCTGAGCTGTCAGCACAGAGCCCAATGCGGGGCTCAAACTCAGTAGCTGTGAGATCATGACCTGAGACGAAGTGGGACACTCAACCGACTGCGCCACCCAGGCGCCCCTAGAAACTCTTTAACATAGCCTGTAACGTCTTTTGGTTTCTCTAGTTTCATCTCCTGCCACGCCACTCCGTCTTCATTTCTATGTTCCAGGGGTCTAGCGTATTACATGGGTTCCATGCATGTTTACTGAATGAACCAGTCAAGCCAGAGCTGAGACGAGGAAAGGGCACTTAGGTAAGAAACCTAACAAGTGAAGACAGAGGTAGGAATATGTGTAATGTGTTCAAGAGAGACCAGTGGCTCAGAGGATTTTGACTGGAGACCAGAGGCTATAGATGGACACTTGCACACCTTGCCCTTTGGCAACAGCAAATGATTTGAGGTTTCTCTATGTACCCTGTGGTTTCACACTCTCATGCCTTTGCCACTCTCTTGGACCCTCTCCATCTCATCCATCTGACACCTGGCAGGCCACCTCCTGTATGAGGTCGCCACTAACCTAACCTCCCTGCAGATGGTCTTTCAAGGCTGAAAGTGCAGTGATTTAGCCACTCACCTTGTACTTACTCTAGGCTTAATAGGTCCATTCTTTACTGGAATGTGGAAACTTCACTGATGCATAAATATTTGCGTTATTCTCTGATGAACCCCCAGTGTGCCACCACTGTGTCCGCACCTCATGTCCAGTCATTTATCACACTCTATGGAAATGATTTGTGTGTGTCTGTTGCCCCCCAACCCTGACCCCAGATGGGAGACAAGGGACCATGTCTTATGCATGTGTGTATACCCACTCTTTGAAACAGTGTATGGCACGTGGCAAACAAAACTCGGTGGAGGTTTGGCTGAATGAATAAGCAGATCGTCCTATCAGTCCGTGTTCACGGTTCATAATGAACTTCAGCTCTGCCTTCTCCCTGCCCACCCACACTGTTCCCCAGGCATGATCAGTTATTTCTCTATAGCCTTTTACACATGCCCCCCCGTTGCTCTTGCCACCCCCTACAGTGGGCATGCATTACCTCATGTCTGTCCTTGGATTTGTCTCTCACCCCCATGCCACTCCGCATGCTGTCCTTGGTTTAATCTGTCTCACATGTCACTTTGATCACATCATTTGTCTAGTTGCAATCCTTCAGCAGCACCTCATTATGTACAGGAATGATGTCCAAATCCTCACCCGGGCATTCAGGCCACTCCACTACCTGACTAACATTTACAGCCTCACTTCACACCTCTCAAGCCAAGCTAAATTCCATTGCATTCCACAGATGGGCTTTACCTTTCATCTGTGTTCTTTCCACATGTCGCTCTCTTTTCCTGGAAAGAACATCCCCTTCCCCTACTTGTCAAAATCATAGTCATTTTTTACTACCAAACAAAATGCTATTCTCACTCTCAAATTCAGAGTGACTGTTCCAGCACAGAGTGATTTTCCTTTCTCTACACTATTATAACGCTTGGTCTCTACCACTCATGTGCTCCCTACTTCATGTTGCTTTTATCGGACTTAGGGTTCATGTGAGTGCCTACTCTGTTCGAGGCACGGTACCATGCAGTCATCTTCCCTTTTTATAATTCTACTTTTTATTTCTAACTGTATAATTCTACAAAATTTCTAATTTTATAATTCTACTCCAGCCAACAATGTGCATGATTTGTCCAAAGTCACATAGCTAGTAAGTAAGGATGGAGCCAGGCTTTGAACCCCTAGTCTGCGTTACTGCAAAGCCTGGACACTGCCCACTCTAACAGCAGCCTGACTCATAACAGGGTTTGTCTTATGCTTCCCCTCAAGTAGGGAGAGGTCCTGTGTTACACGTAGCTTGGTTCCAGGACAGCCTAGATCTACTGAGTTTCTCCACGTGCTCATGATATGTACCTTAATACATATAAATTAAATGTGGTGTGAACAAATGCCTGAGATGTCCCCTTTTTCTGTTACTGTTTATACTGAGGCATATGCTCCATTTGGTGAATATTCATCATGGAATCACACAGGCTTACTGTCCCCACTGACTTCTGGACTAGTGTATTTTCTCACTCCTGGTTCTCCTTGCCTAGACTCCACCATATTCTCTGCCACCAAATTAATCTTCATAAATATCAACTTGGTCACCTTGCTCCAGTGACCTTTGGTTTAAACCTCCATGCCTGGCTTTCAGGGTCCTTTACTTTGCCTTGTCCTCCCTGCCCCGATTCCAGAATCATGTGTCCATCTGTACCTTCTGCTTCCCCTCAGTCTAAATCCTCTCTTTGCACCACTGATTTTCTCTCTGGAACAGAGCACATAGACTCCTGCCTCTCCCTCGAGTTGTGAGGTTTGGTTTTCGACATAAAGGCCCTTCCTCCTCCCCAGTTCTGAGTTTATTTGTTTGCTCAGTAAGTGTACATTGAGCCTGGCTGTGAACCAAGCACTGCACTAGGCTCTGGGAACATAGAAAATAAGGGGGCGCCTGGATGGCTAATTCAGTTAAGTGTCTGAGTCTTGGTTTTGCCTCAGGTCATGATCTCACAGGTTGTGACTTTGAGCCCCATTTTGGGCTCTGTACTGACAGTGTGGAGCCTGCTTGGCATTCTCTCTCCCCCTCTCTCTGCCCTTCCCCTGACTGTTCTCTCTCTCTCTCTCTCTCTCTCTCTCTCTCTCTCTCTCCCTCTCCCTCTCCCTACCTCTCCCCCATCTCTGTCTCTCTCAAAATAAATAAATAAACAAACATTAAAAAAAGAAAATAGAAAATAAGGCACATTATGCCCTCAAGGGGACCTCAGTCTGTTGAAGTATACAGACACAAAAGCAAACAGCACAAAGACAGTCAGTGACAGAGAAACACAACTGTTTGGGAAGCTGGGCACATTCTACCCATCCATTAAGATCTACCCAAGTCTATTTGCTGTCCAAAATTAATTTGCCTCTTTCATAAGCCTTTATAATACTAATTACCCTGCAACACGCACTTTGACATTTACTCAACATCCTGCCTTATATTGTTATTGAAGTGTGTCCTGCAAATGGGTTCTATTTCCACAGGTGGATTTGAAGCCCCTTAAAACAATGTTTTTATACCAGCTTTTTCAGTTAGCATTTGCTGTATAGCAAAGTGCCCCCCAAACATGGTGACTTAAAACAATAAACATATGGGGCGCCTGGGTGGCGCAGTCGGCTAAGCGTCTGACATCAGCCAGGTCACGATCTCGCGGTCCGTGAGTTCGAGCCCCGCGTCAGGCTCTGGGCTGATGGCTCGGAGCCTGGAGCCTGTTTCCGATTCTGTGTCTCCCTCTCTCTCTTCCCCTCCCCCGTTCATGCTCTGTCTCTCTCTGTCCCAAAAATAAAAAAAAATAAAAAAATAAAAAAACAATAAACATTTATCATTTCTCACAATTCTGTGAATTGACTTGGTGGTACTTCTGGTCCAGACTGGCTTGATTGGGGCTGAATAATCTAAGATAGAAGTAGGCAAAAACTATAGCCCACAGGTCTGCTACTACTTTTGTAAATATGTTTTATTAGAACACACCCACCCCCCATATTGTCTGTGGTTGCTTCTGCACCACACATTGAGTAGTTATAACAAAAGATCATATGATCTGCAAACCTAAAATATTTACTTTCTGGTCCTTTGTGTAAAGGTTTGCCAAAACTGCTCTAAGATGGCCTCACTTACATGTCCAGTGGTTGGCAGGCTGGTTTGTCTAGGGAGGCCTCACCTGGAATACTCATTTCTGTTTTATGTGGTCTCTCATTATCCAGCAGGCTAGTCTGAAATTCTTTATCTGGTGGTGTCAGGATTCCAACAAGTAGCAAGAGAGGCCAAGCTTCAGTACATAAGCATTTTTCAATTCTGCTTGCATCATATTTTCTATTGTCCCTTTGGTAAAAGTAAATCCCCTAGCCAAGCCCAGAGTCAGGGTGGGGGGCAGAGGGGGCTACCCAGGAGCCTGTATTAAAGGAACAAATTATTTCAGCCATTTTGGGAAAATAGTCCACCAACCCAGCTCATTCCTCCCCAGCCACCACCCCCTTCACCTCTGTCTCCAGTGTTCAACATTGAGCATATATGGTGGATACTCAGTACGTGGTTTTGTGGAATTGAATTAAACTCATAAATTGAATTTTGAAGGAAGGGGTACATCTGATAGTTATGGTGTAACTGTTGTGTGCCAGGTACTGCCATAGGCCCTGCCATACAATGATGAACAAAACATGCAGTTCCTGTCCTCGAGGGTCATGCAGCCAAACATTGATTCTGTGTGTCCTTCTGTCCAGTGTGAAATGGATGCTCTTTTAGATTCTTTCTAAGGGTCTTAAGTGTGTAATTATGACCAATCCTTTCATTGTCCCCTTTCTGCCTCTGCTACCCATGCACTATCTGGACTTTGCAAACATACACCTGGACTAATTTAAGATGCCCCTACTTCCAGCCTCTTCCTCTCCCTTCTCCCTAAGCATTACCAACCAACTGGTGTTCCTAATGCCCCACTTCTATCAGTTTGCTCCTTGCTCCAAAGCCTTGTCCATTCATCAAATAGAGCTTAGACTCGAATATCCTTAGGAAGCACTGTGCCTAAACCCCTTCTTGTCTAGACCCCTTGCCCTTCTCTGAGTATACACAGAGTGTCCTTGTGTCTGTTCCCAAATGTGCCTTTTGAGATACTACTCATCTGTCAAAGCCAGATGTAGTTGCCACCTCCTCCATGCTGCTTTCCTGATTACCCTTATTGAAAGTTATTTCCTCCTTTGCACTCACAGGGTACCGAGCTTGGAATGCATCTTAAATGGTACATTCCCCATACTGTCTGGCATTGATTTGCCCCTCTCATGCATCACATCCCTACTTGTGATTAAAGATCAGGTCTTACTTATTTTCATTTCCCCCTGAATGCCTTGCACAGAGGAGACTTTTAGCAAAATCTTGTTTTATGAGTAAATGAATAACTGACATTTAGGTATCACTTTTACCATTTTCAGACTCTTATTTGCCATATCTCTAAGAGGCCATTGATTTAAGTGTATTTAAGTGATTTAAGGCCATTGATTTTATATACCACTAAGAAAGAAATAAATACCAATTAAATTTTAATAGACTATCAATTTTAAGATATATCCTAATTTCTGAAACATTATTAGATGGGAAAATATACATCATAGAATCAGTGAAACACAAAATATTAAATCCAATTTATATAGATATAGGTATCCAACTAGACATTCATAAAACACCTAATGGTGCCAGGTATGAGAATCTCACAACAGTCATATAAGAGAGGGAAGATGGGTTGCATTATTCCCATTTTACAGAGGAAAAAATTAAAGTTCAAAGAGGCTACAATCCTTTTTCACAGTGAAATAACTATAAATAAGAGAGCCAAATCTTATGGCTGAGACATAGCTACTTTCCTAAAATCACCTGTGGATATCAAAACACTTTAGTCAGCTAGCTCTAAGTCTAATTATCAAGGTGGGCCTTTTTCTTTCTTTTCAAAATTATATGCACATCAGTTGGCCTTTCAATTTGTTTTTCCCAGCTGTATTGTTTTATCATGTTACCCTAGGAACATCCTGTTGCTTGACATAACATAATGTAATGTAATGTGATATTTCATGCTGCTTAGCAAAAATTAGAATGATTGTTGGATGCTTATATTTTCTTGGGTAGTAATTAGCAGGCACACTCTCTCTCACACACACCCATAGGAGTTTCTCAACCATCCATTAGCCTCAAAAGAGTAGAAAGCTTTCCTGCCCAACACTTCACTTAATTAATTACTTCATCTGAATACTTCCTTTTGGATTTTAAGAAGCACTCTCTGGAATATATACAGTTAAGAGACAAAGCTTTTTTTTTTTTTTTGGCAAGTTCAATAATTATTATACTTTAGAAAGAATTGGTGTGTGCAGTTTTTGACTTATGTAGGTATCAAGCTTATTTTTAAGAACAGGTGAACAGTGCTAAAAACTCTCTCCTATATATGTCTGGTTGTATTTTTGTTTTATTCAAATTGCTAGGGAAAAGAAGAAAAATGGAAGTGGAAGAGTCTCCCCAGATCAGCAGGAACTGGAATGTGTTCAAGCTTGGCAGAGTCAATTCAGCCTTTCATCTGTCCAAGGGAGACGTGTTGAAATCCCCCCACTGTTCTCAGGATTACTCAGACTTTATTTGAGTAGCTTGTTGATTTCTGGTCACAGCACTTTTAAAAAAGCAGTTGGAGAGAGGGAAAAATGTTGGGGAGACTAGCCAAATAATACAAAATAAGATCTATGAAGGAAAATTAAGAGGAAAAGATTGTTTAGCTTGGAGAAGAAAAAGTGAAGTTAATTTCTGTCTTCAGATACTTAAGGGGTTTTTTTGGTGAAAAAAAAATAACAGTTCAGCTATACTCTATGCCCACTAAGCACAAAACAAGAGGAAATTTACTTTTATTTCTGTTGGATACATTACATGGTGACAAAGTTCTAGAAGTGTTCGCCAGGGATATTACAGTGAGGTGTCCATTCCAAGACCTTTAGGATTCACTTGCCTGGAGTGGATAGGAGACTAAACTAGGAAATCTCTCAAGGCTCCTTCAGTATTGTGATTGAGTTAATCTCCCACTTTCATAAATACCCCGAACAACTTTTGGATTATGATTATCAGACATGTTGTACAGTTTCTAACACTAGTTGCTGTGACATGGGTAAATTTGAAGTTAGGATGTAGTACCCCTTATGAGAACTTGACTGTAATTAGGATTAAACAGTCCCCAAGTCCTTATATAATATAGGTGTCCTAGCCTTTCTGTCTTGTCGGTTTTGTATATGACTCATGCCACACACATATTCCACATCACAGCTTAAAAGACTTTCAGGCATTTGGCCTTTTCAAGAATGTTGCTCCTGAAAATATTCCCTTCTCTCCCATATAATTAGTTTCCCCCTTTGTACTCAATCTTTTCATTGGGATGTAAAATATTTAATATCACCCAATGAAAAAACCTTCTTTGCCACACCCTTCTCTAGCCTCTACCCTACTTTACTGCTCCCATTCGCACAAAATGTCTTGAACTTTTTATCTGTAGGCATTAGTTATCTCTGCTCCCTCATTTAACCCTACGGCTCCTCCAAAAATGTTCATATCAAAGCCACCAACATCCTTGTTGCCTCATCTTCCTCAGCTTCTCAGCAGCATCCAACACAGTCAACCACTCACTTTTCCTAAAACCCACTGTTTTTTAGGCCAACATGACAGCACCATTTTTTGGATTGTTGTTCTTGTTTTCAGTCACCACTGCTGTCTTCTTTTCTGTTAAGTGTCTGAATTGGTATGCCCTGAGGCACAATCCTTAACTTCATGTTTTCTATGTCTGTACTTTCACTTGCTGCCTCATGTGCTCCCAGTAGTTCATGGTACTGACTCCTCAGTTTATATCTCCAGCTCTGATCTCTCCCCTGAATATCAGGCTCATATATCCAGTGGTATACTTGATGTATCCATTGGGATGCTTGATAATCGTTTCAAAATTAACATATCAAAAGCAGAACTTGAGTTCCATTTTTTTCACATTTTAAGATTTTACATATTCTCAAAGATCATCAAATAAAGAAATAAACCCATGAGTCGAAGTCAGCATAAGCAACAAATAATACACTGATTACCCCTTCCCCACCAAGGACTTTAGGTGTGTGAATTATCAGATTAAAAAAAAAAAAAGTCTACCTCTATATTTAAAAAACATCTTTTAAAATAGAATACAAAAATACCAGCAACAGTGGGCTATCAAAATCATCAGACACTTCTGAAAAAGAAATGAAATGAAAAAAAATTAATTGACAAAAATTAAATCAAAAAAATTAGTGGATATGCTCATTTATAATTGATAAATTCATGAACTGGAAAATCAAACTGAAGTAGTTTCATACAATAGAGTACAAATGATAAGGAGATGGAAGTGTAAGGAAGAGAACTTAATAATATAGAATGTAGAACAAGAAGGCCTGGCATATGCTGATTTAGGGTCACAAAGGGAAAGAATATACAGGATGGGGGTGAGACAATAAAATATGGCTGAGAATTTTCCAAATAAGATGAAAAATGTGGGTCTACAGACTTAGGATGAAGTATGTACTAAGCAGACAAATGCAAAGGCATACATAACCTTTTACAATGGAGTAAGACTGCACATCACTGAAGACAACATTCTCTTAAAAGGAGCCATAGAGAAAACACAGATCATACCCTCTATGTTATAATAATTAGACTGACAGCAGACTTCTCTATGGTGACAATTGAAGCCAGGAAGAGTGAAATGATATTTTTAAGGGTCTGAGAATAATAAAATGCATTCGGGAAAAGTAACTTTCAAAAATGAGAATGAAATACTGTTTTCATAAGAGAAAAAACCTAAAAGTTTACTACTAGTAGTCTTACACTGAAGGAACTTCAAAGGATATATTTCAGAAAGAAGGACAAGGATAGCAAAAGAAAAGTCTAAAATACAGAAAGAAATGATAAAGAAATTGGTAAACTTGTAGGTAAATCTAAACAAATATTGATGGTTTAAAACAATAATGTCTAACATAGAGGAAAAGATAAATTAAAATACTGGGTAAAAATCCATGTGTGCAAGGAAGGAAATATCAGAGTTTTGCAATATAAGGTCCTTTTATTGTTCTGAAGGAGATTACAATACTAATTTTAGAGTTCAAGTGAAACTACTAAAAGAAGAGAAACAGTATGTAATTTCCAAGCCCCTTTTAAAAAGTCAAGCAAGAATAGGGGCGCCTGGGTGGCGCAGTCAGTTAAGCGTCCGACTTCAGCCAGCTCATGATCTCGCGGTCCGTGAGTTCGAGCCCCGCGTCGGGCACTGGGCTGATGGCTCAGAGCCTGGAGCCTGTTTCCGATTCTGTGTCTCCCTCTCTCTCTGCCCCTCCCCCGTTCATGCTCTGTCTCTCTCTGTCCCAAAAATAAATAAACATTGAAAAAAAAATTTTTTTAAAAAGTCAAGCAAGAATAAAAACAAAAATAAAGCATAGGAAAAGCAGGATAAATAGCAAAAGTTAGATCATCAGAACAAATGCAACTATATTAGCAATCACAATCTATGTAAAGGGCCTAATCTTTCTTGCTAAAAGACAGATATAGTAAAATTAAAATTTTTAAAAAATAATAGTAATTTAGCTATACAGTGTTAGAAAAGACACCCCTAACACGGAAAAACAAAGACAAGGGATAAAAAAATATATTTCAGCAAATACTAATCAAAAGGTAGTTAAGGTAGCTTTATTGATATCAAGCAAAATACACTTTAAGACCAAAAACATTTAGGATAGAGAGAGTGAACATATGGATAAAATTTTAATTTGTTGAAAAAGTATAACATTTCTAAAACAGCCTCAAAATATACAAAACAAAAATTGATAAAACTATAGAGAAACTTCACATATTTTTCCCAAGTTGTTGCTTGGACAAGGAGATAACAAATAGTAAAAATACAGACAACGTAGACATCAAAATTAAATAGCTTGATTCATGGACATAAGGAACCTTGCACTAAGCATTTAAAATATATGTATTATTCACAAGAGTTATAAAAACTGACCTTATACTAAGCCACAAAACAAGTCTCACCATATTTCCAAGAATAACTAATAATGGCCACATTCTATGATCATAGTACAATTAAACTAGAAGTCAATAACTAAAAGATTAAACCCCCCAAATTTCCCCTTATATTTGGAAATTTGAAAACATTTCTAAATAACTCATTGATCAAAGATATCATAATGGAAATTTTTAAATACTTAGAATTGAATAAAAATTAAAATAGTACATATCAAAACTTGTGGGATGCAGTGAAGATTGTACTTAGAGGAAAATTTGTAGCCTCAAATGTTTTACCAAAAGAGAAAAAAGTGAAAATTAGTAAGCTAACTTTGAGAAGGTAGAAAAAGACAAAGGAAGGAGAAAGGAAGAGAGGAGGAATAAATAGAAAAGAAATTAATTAAATTGAAAATAAAAATACCATATAGGGGATCAACAGAGCCAGAGTTGGTTCTATGAATGGGGTTCAGAGTTTTGAAAAAAGTATATAGTAAATATTTTTGGCTCTGTGAGCAATATAGTCTCTGTCACTCAACTTTGCCATTGTAGCACAAAATGAATGGATGTAGCTCTGTTCCAATAAAATTTTATTTACAAAACTAGTGGCCAGCCAATTTTAGCCTAGGGATCATAATTTGCTGACCACTGGCCTAATGAGAAGACTGATGTAAAAAAAATTTGAGAAAGTTCAGCAAAGTGGCTGGATATAAGATCACTATACAAAAATTAGTTGCCTTTTTATATAACAGTAACACAGAAAAAAATCACTTTTTTAAAAGTTACTTACAATAACAAAAAATTTAAAGTGCCTAAGAATAAATCTAATAAAATTTGTGTAAAACCTAAAGAAATTACAACTATGTTGTTTAATCTGCCTCATGCCTAGATGAATAGGTTTTCAAAATTTTGGTCTCAGACCTCTTAATACTCAAAAAAAATTACTGAGAATACTAAGGAGCTTTTGTTTATTTGGGTTTTATCAATCTATATTTACTGTATTAAAAGTTAAAATTGAACATTTAAAGAATTAATTTAAAATAATGAGCATACTACATGTTAATATAAAAAACACATTTATGAAAAATCTATATCTTTCAAGACAAAAAAATAGAAGAATGGCATTGTTTTACATTTTTCCAAATCTCTTTGTTGTCTATCATAATA
The DNA here is from genome assembly GCF_016509475.1 of Prionailurus bengalensis. Classification (NCBI taxonomy): domain Eukaryota; kingdom Metazoa; phylum Chordata; class Mammalia; order Carnivora; family Felidae; genus Prionailurus; species Prionailurus bengalensis. The sequence continues at coordinate 80,577,885 of NC_057349.1, read as the reverse complement.
GAAAATACTTGGATTCTAATATCTGTTTCGGTATTTAATCTGTTGTAATATGTTGTTTTGGTTAAATTAGATGAAGAAAATTTCAGCTTCATACAGATTTGTAGTTGGGAAAGTATTTAATAGCCTTTTCAAATAATTGTGGATACTCTTCTTTGACCCTACATCAGAATTGATACATGGTGACTTCCTACAGGTTAGTTGAAAAACAGAATCTAAAACCAAATCAATGGACCCATACTCTATTACATTAAAATTTATTGGTCTACTTTGCATATTGAATGGATCTGTTACGAAAGCATGATTTTTTAAGACCGTGATTGGCTATTTGGAAAATATTGGTTAACAAAGTTTTTACAGATCTTCAAAATGGTAACACATTTTATTTTGCAATGTCCAAAAAAATCACAGCTTAATATTACCAATCTCATCAGAACAGTTTTTCGGTTTTGGGAAGCTGTCAAGTTCACAGTAGCAAATACACACTTTCTAAAAATCTGATTTTTAAAACCTTGCATTGTATCATTAGCAATAATTTCTACCAGTGGTTTTCCTTGAAGTGACAGCTCACTTCTTTTCATTTTCAAGAAAATATCTGCCAGATACCTAAATCTGAATAACCGTAGTTTGTCAGGCATTCTTTCGAGTAAAAATGGTGTTCTATGAAAGTGGCTTGTTCAACTTGCAACTTAGATAACCCCACAAATATTTTTCCCTGAGACAACAATCATACCTCAGTATGCAGTAAATGTATTTTATGCACATTTGTCACCCAGTGTTAACATGATATGTACTCAAATGTTGGGATTTAATGTAAATCTAATACAAGTAATAATTCTTACTGCTTGATCAATACATTCTTGAGTGAAACTAATATTTTATTTTACTGTGAGTGTGATAGTGAAAACTAGTACAGTTAGTGCCACGGCCTTGTTTCATGCTGAAGCACCAGCAGTTTTACCAACCATTATATTTGCACCATTAGCTCCAATGCCAACCTGTGAAAAAAACAAGTAACATCTTAATATTATGACCTCATTGACTTTCTGAAAGGGTCTTGGTATCTCTTAGGTTTCTGTAGACCACACTTGAGATCAGTTACCACAGACCTTCATGTGGCTCTCTCCTTCGTGTCATTCAGATCATAGTTTAAATGCCATGACCTCAGAAAGAACTGTCCTACATAGCCCCTAGGGACTCCCTAACATATCACCCTATTTGGCTTTTCTCATAGCACTGTCATTACTTGATAATTTATTATCTATTTATGTGTTTAGTATCTGTCTCCCCCAACTGGATATAAGACTTGAGAATGCAGGGAACTTGTCTGTCATGTTCAGTACAACTATATCTCCAAGACCTAAAATAGTACTTGGAAAATAAGTACTCAGTAAATGTTTGAGGAGTTATTGAATCAAGTTGAGATGGTGCACAGGGAGTTGGGATTCTCATCATTTCCCACTCAGATGGGCCCACGGCTGTCAACAGCTATTTTGTACTCACTCTAGATTCTATGGATAATAACAGCAGGAACTTTTGAGTGTTGAATTTTACATGTTTTTAACATAGTCCTCACAAGCACCCTGAAAGCTAAGTATTATTTATCCCTTTTTACCAAAAAAAAAAAAAAATCAATAAAAACTATTGCAAACCTAAAGATATGGTAAGTGTTAGAGCCAAAACTTGAATTCATATCCATCTTCCTGCCAGGTGAAACAGTAACTCAATGGATGCACATTGATACATAATCATAATTCTTGCTCAGAGTGCCAAGGTTTCAAGAATTGGCTGCCAAATGATGAGGCAGTAGTCATTCAGAAAGTGTGTTTGTTAGAGGGAATTTTTAAAATAATTAAAATTGAAACTCTGAAGTTATAACAAATGAGCGTCAGATTTTCAAAATTAACTTATTTGCACATTTTAGAAATGTTTACCTCAATCTTCAATTCCCAAGAAACCATTGAATTTCTTCAGTCTTTTGCCCAGAAGTTCTTAGGATCTTTCATAGGAACTGTAACAATGGCAAATGAGCATGAAGTTTTCAAGTTACATTCGCACTGAACATCTCTCCTTTACCTGGTTCCTGGCTGGAACGAGGGTCCAATAATAGGTGATAACATGCATGTCAGCACAGAGACTTAGGCCTGAACCTAGCTCAGCCATTATAACTACTTCATAGATTATGCCACAGAGAAGCTATGACCAGATTTTAGGGGTTACACAGAATCAACAATAGAACATGGAATACAAGTCAGCCCTCTTACTATCTAGACAGATGCTCTGTTTGCTTCAAGTTTTATGTGAAATCTTTAATACCAAGAAGAGATTTACCAACAGACTTTCAAGGGAGGTCCTAGAATCGCTCATTAGACACCATACAGAACCTTTGACAGTCAGTTCCCTAGGATTGTGTTTGCTAGCCCTGAGACCTGTAACTAAAAAAATAAAGTGGGGTGCCAGTGTTTTATCCAAGTTCTGTTTTTAAAATGGTTAGTGAGAACTCAGGGCCAGCTTTCCTGCAGGGTTTAATGGTGTGACTCTATATAGTAGGCACTCAAAGGGCCTTTCTTTTCTGCCTGTGTTTAAGTCCACAGTTATCTATTACCTTAATTCACATTCAGTGAGAATATGAATACTCCTGACAAGTTTAGGAGAGATTTGAAGTCACTCACAACTTTCCAAAAAGCAATTAAACTCTAAACACAAAAAGGTGCACACTGAGGAAACTATAGTGAGAAGAACAGAGAGGAGGGGGAAGTGATTTTGGAAAATGGGAGTGGGGGCAGGGGAAGATATGTCAGCAAAGGAGCACAGACATCCAGGAGACAGAAGGAGGAAAGGGGGGTGTCTTAGGAAAAGCCTTTGCCTTATCTGAGTCTTTTGTAGGGTGGACTGTGGATGTGCCAATGTGGTTCTAGCTGACATGGGGTTCTCAACAGCAATGAGAAGGGAACTGGCCTGTCCAACACAAAACATCTACACTGCAGACCTCTCCCACTGCCCCAACCTGGAACTTCCTCAAGGCACCTAGAGGATAATAATCATAGAACTACTTTGGTTAGTTGGTCAAGACTTGGGCTTGGCTTCTGCTAACGATTTGCTTGGCCTTGAGGATATGCTTTAGCTTCACTCTTCCCTTCATTCTTGCAATTAGGTATGAAAACCAGTCAGATAATTGTTCTGTTGAGGTTTTTAACCCAAATTCCCTAGAGGACTGTCTCACCCTTACGTACATCCCCACCAGCAACACAAACCTATTTCAGACTACACATGTTCCTCCCACTGCCAATGTGTACCCACCATGGAGTCACTACTGTAGTGTGTATCATATATTTCTTCTCTCTCCGTAGTATCTACTTCTCCTGGGACTTTAATCCATTGTAGAGTTCTTGTTCATCTTTTTTTTTTTTCATCTTTAACATGTGTTGGAATATTTGCCAGGACTTAAGGAGTCTCTAGCTTCTGAAGTAGAAGCAGCAAGCCATAAAACTGTAGGGCTGACCCCAGGCTGGCAACGTACACGTTATGGTACAGACCATCTCTGCCTGGGGATGCAAAATGGTCAGGGTCATAGTCTCATATTAACATTAAAAGGCTTAGTTACCTGATACTCAGATTTTCTTGATTACCATTAATAATCATGCCTGAGCTCAGTTGTGAAAGATTCTAATTCCCCTGCTCCGTCCATTTCTGAACGCCCATAAAGGTGATCTTTTTCACAAACTCATTGCTATAGTTCAGGAGAAAAAACATCCATAATAGCCTGTTGAACCTACTTTCTAGAAGCCTCCTCTGTGGTACCTTCTCTGTTGATAGCACTCATAGGGCCACTCGGAAAAGTCTGATGCTTTTTTTTTCTACATTGCTCCTTAGAAGTTTGAATATACCTACTATATCTTCATATCCATCTTTGTATACCTAGCACCAAGCTTAGGAGGGAAAATATAGTTAGACATCCACAAATATTAGTTGACTCTTCTTTGCAAATTTTAGTTGCTCTTTCCTCATTCTCTTAACTCCTAGTTTGTCATTTAGAGTTCAGCTCAGAGATTGTCACTGCCGGGAAGGGTCCCATCTGTCCTTGATAGCATGCTGAAATACCCCTGCAGCATCCCTTATGGCATAGTATCTATTTGCCTGATTAACCGCTATGTTCTACACTCCAGAGGCTATTTGTGTTTATGACCTAGCTCCTACCTAAGTGACTGGCATGTGGTAGACAATCACTAAATATTTCCTGGTTTCATAAATCACAACCTTTCTATCTTTCCAAAGTTCCACACAACTTTTCTCTTCTTTGAGTATTTTAGTTTGTCTGTTTCAAGACACCCAGAAATCAACACAGTGATTTATGTAGTTTGCGTAGGTAAGAGTAGACGGCTGGCTTTCACTAGCAGTTAGCAATAATTCTAGAACAATGCTTTATCTCTTTGGGATGTGGATAGGATACTTGAGAAGGCACAAGCAATAAGATTTCATGTTGGGTCTTTATTTCCTATTTTAAGGATTATACTGAGGAATAGCTGTAATCACAGTGGAGTAGGGGAGCAAATATGAGCAATGTGTTGATAATTTTTAAGTGAGAATAGCCTGGAATACCATGGGAGTGAATGGAGATCAAAAAAAGGTCAAAAGAAGCTGGAGCCTTAAATGACAATTTTTAATGCCTTGTGATTAAAAAGCAAAATAACAAGAGATAGACACAACTGTGTACTTAGAAGGAAATATTGATCTTAGGAAGTATGCAAAAGAGGTTTTTCACAGTGGATATCTCTTACATTATTATCCTTTTGTAGTGTTTTTAAATGTGATTTTATTCCCATGAGCCTGAGAAGCTATTGGTATTGGGTAATATGATATTTGAAGTAACCAGAAGAACTTGGTGGACCCACTGACCTGCTTTTGACTTCTGAGAAATACAACTTAACTATCTCAAATTCCACAAAACCTGTCCTGGGTTTATGGCAAAGATTACTTTATCTGAATTGTGGAAGGTTGCCTGCCTGTGTCATCAGTGGGAACAACATGTTGCACATGAAAGATGTCTACAGATGTTAGATTTGCGATCTTTTCCCTCCTTTCTAATTTGAAACACATTGTGTACATATGTAAATCTCTTCTTTTTCCAGAAAGACTCACCCTCATGGATTGCAGCCCACACCTCATGCTTTAGTAGGGCGCTCTCCCAGAGAGATGCTTAGTTCCCAAACAGCCTGAAGGTTGACACACCTTATCCACATGCTGCACGATGGAAACTTGCTCCAGGGAGTCCTATGATCCACTAACCATCAAATAATTTGAGATCCAGGCTCCTCTGAGAGTCCAAGGGAAAAATCTGAATTGGCTGCCTAGACAGAAAAATTCATTCTGTGCACTGTCATCCCTCTATATATTCTTTCTTCATCCAAACTCTATACAGATTATATGAACCTGTTAACATCTTCCTTCCTGCACATAAACTTGCTTATTCATTCCTTCAACCCACACGAGCTTTCTTCCTGGGTGATCTCACCCAGTACTGTGGCTTTTAAATACTGTCTCCAATGCCTCCCAAATTTATATTTCTAGAATCAACCCTGCTTTGACTCTCAAGTTCTCTATTCAGCTGCTTATTTGGTAGCTTCAAAGCCTGTCTAATAAGGCTGTCCTCGTACTTAGCCCATCCCAAAGCAACCCTTCTTCTCCCCTCATCCCCCCCCCCAAACCTCATTCTCCCCTGAAGTTTCCCATCTCGGTAGATGACACCCCTATTCATCTGGTTACTTAGGCTGAAATCCTCAAAGCCATCCTTAACACATTCTCTCACATCCCACATCCAATCCATTTGCAAGGTCCATCAGTTCTACCTTCCACATGTGTCAAATCCAGCTACTTGTCACCGCCTCTTCTGCTCCCTCCCTAGTCAAATCCATTGTCATTGCTCACCTAGATGCTGAGAGCCTTTCAACTTGCTTCCAGTCTGACCCCACAACATCCCATTTTCCGCATAGAAACCAAAGTCCCCTTTTAAAACTGTAAGTCAGATCCTTGCCTGCTTTCCGTAGTACTTAGATTAAAACCCAGACACCCACCCTGAACTGCAGAGCCTCACTATCCCGACTACTTCAGCAGCCTTCTGTGGCCACTACCCTCCAGGCAGTCTAGATTTTTGGCTAGCTGTTTACCAGGAATGCTCTCTCCCAGATTTTATTTAGAGTCTGCTTAAATGAGACCTCCCATTTCTGCACTGTCTAAAACAGGACCTTTGTTTTCAATTCTCACCCTTCAGTTGTCTTCTTCTGTCTTATTTTTTTTCTCTATTGCACATTTTATTACATATCTACTTGATTTTGTATTGCCGTATCCCCCAATAGAACGTAAGCTCCTTGACAGCACAGCTTTGCTGGGCTCATTGCTGCAACCTCAGGCACCTAGAATAGTGCATAACATCGCGTACTGTACATGGTAGGCACTCAGTCAGCACTGATTGAGTGAATTAAAACAGCAGCCAACTTGGTTTCAGGCATTATGCTACAGGAAAAGAAAAAGGAAAAAAAGAGCATGGCTTCTGCCATTGAAGGACTTGTCCCAGGTAGCAGAGACAGATGCATGAACAAATCTGTGATTGTGATATGGCTGGGGTGCTGGGGAAGCTCAAGCAAGAATCTCCTGTGCCTGCAGGAGTCAGGAAGGTAACTGGAGGAACTGACATTGGAGATTAGTCTTGAAGGATGAGCAGGTGTTTGCCAGATAGGGAAGAGAGGGAAGGACACTTCATGTGTGGAAACAACATATAAAACAGCATGGAGCTGTCGACAAAGATCTTGAATATGGCCAACTTGTGGGAGACACATATGAGATGAGTTCAGATAGATGAGCTGCCAAGAAACAATAATTAATTTTAATCCTAGCCCCCAAACGTCATCCTCTGGAGTTTTCCCCTTCAGTAAATAACACGCCCAGTTCATGTCATTGCTTATAGTGAAATTCTCACTCATCGATAATTCTTTTCATTCTCTCACACTCCACATCCAGTCCGTTAGCAAATCCCATCAGCTCTACCTTCCAATTATATGCTGAATCCAGCTTCTAGTCACCATCCCCTCCACTCCCTCCCTAGTTCAGACCATCATCATTGCTCACCTAGACAACTACAGAAGCCTCCCAATAAGCCTCCCTGCTTCTCTTCTGACCCCACGATGACCCATGTTCCTACAAAACCCAACATTGTCATTGTGAAAGCTTTGAAGTTAAAACTGGAAGAGCAACTTAGGTCATTATCAATAAAATGGGTTCTTATTAAAGAGTATTAATACATGTTTTGAGTAGTGGAATGAAATTATCTTAATATCAAAGTCTGTATCTTCTTTATATTTGTATGCCTTGTCTGAATGGTTCTGTGGCATTATGGTACGTGATGATGTGTTCATGTGTGGGGTTTTTCCCTTAACAATGGAAAGACAGAGAACCCTTCATGTGCATCTGTGTTCTCAGTATCAGCGCCGTGGCTGGCATTGGTCAATACACCGTGCATGTCCATGAAAGAATTATTCTTCACATTACTACAGACTCACTGCTGGGTTCCTTTAATGATCCTACCACCTTTTATAAAATGATGAATTTCCTAAAAATTTTTTTTATATACAGTGGTTAGGTAAACATCTATTACCTAAAACCAACCTGATCGAAGTAAGTTACTCTTACAGTATCCAAGAGATGCAGCTAAAGCAATGGTCAGAAGAAAGTCATGGCCCACAAGTCCTTATTTTGGTAAATAATAAAAACATTAAGTAGATGAATTAAGCATCCAATTCAAAAAGTTAGGAAAAGAACAATAAAACCTAAGAAAAACAGCAGGAAGGAAATAAAATTAAAGCATGAATTCAAAAACTGGAAAATAAGTTAATAAATGCAAAAATCATATTATTTGAAAACAACAGAATAGAGGAAACTTGGGCCAACTTGATTAGTAAAAACAGGGGAAATAAAATAAGGTGAATGTAAGGTATATATATATTTTTTCATAATTGAAGTATTTTTATTTTATCTACAATGAGTTGGCATTAAGGTAGGTTATCGTGGATATCCACAGTGAAGGTAAGTAATTTACATCCAAGTTAGTTAGCATATAGTGCAATAATGATTTCAGGAGTAGATTCCAGGGACTCATCCGCAATGTATAACACCCAGTGCTCATCCCAACAAGTGTCTTCCTTAATGGCCCTTACCCATTTAGCCCATCCCCCCCACCCCTAGCAACCCTCAGTTCTGTGTATTTAAGAGTCTGTTATGTTTTGTCTCCCTCCATGTTTTTATATTATTTTTGCTTCCCTACCCTTATGTTCATCTGTTTGTATCTTAAATTCCTCATATGAGTGAAGTCACATGATCATTGTCTTTCTCTAATATTGCTTAGCATAGTACTCTCTAGTTCTATCCACACAGTTGGAAATGCAAGATTTCATTTTTTTTATTGCCGAGTAATACTCCATTGCATATATATACCACATCTTCTTTATCCATTCATCCATCAGTGGACATTTGGGCTCTTTCCATACTTTGGCTATTGTCGATAGCACTGCTATAAACATTGAGATGCATGTGCCCCTTTGAAACAGCACACCTAGGGGCGCCTGGGTGGCTCCGTTGGTTAGGCAACCTGCTTCGGCTCAGGTCATGATCTCGCAGTTTGTGAGCTCAAGCCCCCGTCGGGCTCTGGGCTGACAGCTCAGGGCCTGGAGTCTGTTTCAGATTCTGTGTCTACCCCTCTCTGCCCCCCCCCCCCCCCGCTCATGCTCTGTGTCTCTCTGTCTGTCAATAATAAATAAACGTTAAAAAGAAAAGAAAAGAAACAGCACACCTGTATCCCTTGAATAAATACCTAGTAGTGCAATTTTGCTGGGTTGTAGGGTAGTTCTATTTTTAATTTTTTTAGGAACCTCCATACTGTTTCCCAGAGTGCCTGCACCAATTTGCATTCCCACAGGTAGTGGAAAAGAGATGAATATAAGGTATATTTAAAAGGAACAATGAAATCTGTTTCATTAAACTTTTTACAAATAAATTTGAAAACCCAGATGAAAAGCATAATATAATTTGCCCACCCTGACTTCCAAAGAGAAGGAAAATCCATCAGAACAACTACCATAGAGGACTACTAATGTTACATTCTTTTATTTTATTTTATTTTATTTTATTTTATTTTATTTTATTTTATTTTATTTCATTTAAGTTTCTTTAGTTTTGACAGAGACAAAGTGCAAGCATGAGCTGGGGAGGGGCAGAGAGAGAGGCGGACACAGAATCTGAAGCAGGATCCAGGCTCCAAGCTGTCAGCACAGAGCCTGACATGGGGCTCGAGCTCACGAACTGTGAGATCATGACCTGGGCCAAAGTCGGACGCTTAACCGACTGAGCCATCCAGGTGCCCCCTAATGTTACATTCTAAATAAAATATTAGTAAACAGGGTCTAGCAGCATTTTGAAAGAACAATGTGCCCATGACTTAATGAAGTTTGTTCCAGCAGTGCAAGAAAGATACAGTATTGAGAAATCTATTAATATAATTTACCATTTTTTAAAATTTAATAGATCTTTATAGAAAACTAATTTGGGGGTGCCTGTGCAGCTCAGTCAGTTAAGCATCCTACTCTTGATTTCAGCTCGGGTCAATGTCTCACAGTTTGTGAGCTTGATCCCAGTGTCAGGAACCTGCTTGGGATTCTCTCTCTCCTTCTCTCTCTCTCTGCCCCTCCCCTACCCTTCCCACCTCTCACTCGCTGTCTCAAAATAAAACATTAAAAAAAAACTCATTTGAGCATCTTCATAAATGCTGCAAAGATATTGATGTAATTCAATATCAATTTTTCATTAAAAAACACTTTATAAATTAGGAAGTGATGGATACCTCCTTAACATGATAAAAATAAGAATTTCACCAAGAATTGTCATGTTTGATAGGGAAATACTTAGAAGCCATATTATGTCAGAAAGAATGAAGACAAGGGTATTCATTGTTATAACTGTTCTTTCTTTACTTTTAAAAAAAATCTAATTGGCCTTATTAAATGATTCATGAATCAGGCAGCATGCCATCCAGCAAGTAGAAGGGAGCCCCCTCAGGGCACCTGGGTGGCTCAGTGGTTAAACGTCCCACTTCCATCTAGGTCATGATCTCGCTGTTCCCAAGTTCAAGCCCCACATCGGGCTCTGTGCTGACATCTCAGAGCCTGGAGCCTGCTTCAGATCTGTGTCTCCCTCTCTCTCTCTGCTCCTCTTCCACTCACTCACTCTCTCTCAAAAATAAATAAACATTAAAAAAAATTGTCAAAGAAGGGAGCTCTCTCATTATAACTGTTCTTTAACATTGTTTATTGTTCTGAATGCGCTGGCCAATGCAGTACAAGAGAAAGAAGCTAGAAGCATAAAAAGTCAAAAGGAAAAGGTTGAACTAATGTTTATATTAATTTGCAGATGATATAATTGTATAGTTGTATGTGTATTTCTTTTTTTTTTTTTTAATTTTTTTTTCAACGTTTTATTATTTATTTTTGGGACAGAGAGAGACAGACCATGAACGGGGCAGGGGCAGAGAGAGAGGGAGACACAGAATCGGAAACAGGCTCCAGGCTCTGAGCCATCAGCCCAGAGTCTGACGCGGGGCTCAAACTCCCGGACCGCGAGATCGTGACCTGGCTGAAGTCGGACGCTTAACCGACTGCGCCACCCAGGCGCCCCTAGTTGTATGTGTATTTCTATGAATCAACTGGAAAGTTATTATAAACAATAACAACTCAGTAAGGTGGTTGAGTAACAATTTATTATGTAAAAATGAACAGTATTCATATACAGTATCAACAGCTAGTTAGAAGATATAATGCAAGAAAAATCTTATTTACAGTAGCAAAAAAAATGGAAAATACAAATGTAAATATAAATATATATGTAAATATATCATATATAAATATAGGAATTTAACTTCAAGAATCTGTAAGATATAAATATTTATTTATATAAATGAATGAAACTTCTTTAGTTCCCTGAGATGCAAAAGAAAAAGGATATAAATAAATAGAAAGGCAGTCTATGTTCTTGGATAGAAAATCTCAGCATCAGAAATTTAACATGATTCCAATAAAAATACCAACAGAATGGTTTGTAACCAAAAAATCTGATGCTGAAGTTTATGTGAAAAAATTATTTTTAATCAAGAATAGTCAAAAATGAAAAAAGAAAACAATGAGAGAAAGTTGCCTTTTAAATATTAAAACATATTTCAAATATATTTATGTATTTGAATTAGGGTATTAATAGTTCAATGACACAGTGTAATACAAGAATAATTTTAAATACATTTGCAATTTTACTTTACAATAAGCATCTCAGATCAGTGTGATAAAACTAGATTGTTGAATAAATAGTGCTGGGATAACTAAATAGCTGTCTGGAAAAATTAAGTTTATTGATATGGATATATTGATATATTTTACACTAAGATAAATTCTAAATACATCAAAGGCTTAAATTTAAAAAAATTAGAATTGCTAAAAGAATTTAGGGGGAATTTTTTATATCCATGTGTGAAAGTATGATACAAAATCAGGAAGTCATAAAAGGAAAGCCACAAAATGATTTCAATTACTTAGTCAGAATTTTTCTGAGAGACAGCCACCACCATAACAAAGGCAAAAGACAAGTGACAAACTAGGAAACATATTTTGCAACTGATATAAGAGAAAGGACCGATTTCCCTAATATGTAAAGAGTTTCTACAAGGCACTAAGAAAAAAGACCAACAATGCAATAGAAAAAAAGAAGGTTATTAATAGTTTACAGAAGAGGAAATATAAATAGCTGTCTATTAACATATGAAACATAACCAGCTTCATTTATAAAAAGGAAAGATAAATTAAAACTATAATGAAATGCTATTTTGAAGATTTTTAAGTTTGATCACATAATCTATTAGCAAGACTATGCATAAAAGGTACTCTTGTACTTCACTAGTAGGAGTTCAAATTAGTACAGTCTCAATGGAGAACAGTTTGGCAATATAAAATTTCAAAAGCTTATATCTTTTGATGCATCAGTTCTTCTTTGGGGAAAACATATGGATGTGCTCATCATGTGAAAAATTACAAAGTTACACATTGCAACCTTCTTTACAATAATACAAGATTGAAAATAACCCAAATGGCTATCAATAGAGAATTGCTTGTGTGTGTGTGTATGTGTGTGTTTCATATACTATATTCTTATAGTCAAATACTGTGTAACTACAAAACAGGATGAGAAAGCTTTTATGTGTTAGTATGGTTTATTACCCAAGATGTATTTTTTTTTTAATTTAAATTCTAGTTAGTATACAGTGCAATATTGGTTTCGGGAGTAGAACTCAGTGATTCATCACTTACATATAACACCCAGTGCTCATCAGAACAAGTGCCCTCCTTAATACCTATCACCCACCCAAGATGTATTTTAAAGTGAAAGGTGCATGATATTAGTATAGTATGTTAAGTTTTGTGCAAAAAGGAAAGGAGAGAAAGATTTATCTATAAATGCATCTATCTTTGCTTTAAGAGGTATAAAATCCCTCTAGAAGGGTACACAAGAAATATTAGTTGCCTTTTGGAAATGGAATCATGTGACTGGAATGCAGTGCTGGGGAGATTTTTAAGACTTTCGCTGTATACCATTTGTATTTTTTGAAATTTGAACCAACCAACAAAATTTTTAATTGTGTTTTTAAATTTGTCTTCAGAAGAAACCAGTTTCACACAACATGGGTGAATCCTACCAGCATAATATTAAGGAAAAAAACCAGATATGCCTAAATATAAATACACACACACAGTATATGTGCATATCTAAATTTCAAAAGGAGATAAAACTAATGGTGAAGGAAATTAGAATGGTGGTTGTCTTGGTGGAGATAATGACTGAGGTGAGGCATGAGGGAGACTTTTGGGTTGCTCGTAATATTCTTGATTTGGGTGGTGGCTATATGAGTATTTTCACTTGGAAAAATTCATTGATCTGTACTCTTATGGTTGGTGTACTTTTCTGCATGTAAATTATATTTCAATTTTTAAAAAGTATCGAAAAGAAAAAAATTCCATAGGGTTGTATTCGTTTCCTAGAGCTGCCGTTTAACAAAGTACCACAAACTGGGGGGCTTAAAACACCAGAAATTTCTTGTCTCACAGTTCTGGACTCTGCAAGTTCAAACTCAAGGTGTCAGTAGGGTCGTACTCCCCCTGAAACGTATAGGGAAGAATCCTTCCTTGCCTCTTCCTAGCTTCTGGTGGCAGCCATTAATCCTTGGCATTTGTTGGCTTGTAGATGCATCACTCTGATCTCTGCCTCCATCTCCACCTAGGGTCTTCACATGGAGTTCCTTTTATAAAGACAACAGTCATGTTGGATTAGGGCTCCCTCTACTCCAGTATGACCTCATCTTAACTAATTACACATGCAATGACCCTATTTCCAAATAAAGTCACACTCTCAGGTACCCAGAGGTTAGGAATTCAGCACATCTTTTTGGAGGGTAGGGGCACACAATCAACCTATAACAAAGATTCATGGAGAATATGTAGAATATTAAGAGTTGCTGTAGAAGGATGTTTTAGTCCTGTTTTAGTGACTGATGTGTGATGTGTGCCATTTCTGAGATCTTACCAAAAAAAATAGCCCAGTATGGTGTCTACCAGTTGTGTCATCTCCTTAGCAATAATTCAGTTACTAGAAAATAAGGGCCTAATACACTGACTACCCATAGTTAGATTAAAAGAAAATAAACAAGGAGCTTTTTGGCTCCTTTGGTAGCCTCCTCCACGATTTTACAGTTCCATAAAACTAGGGGCTGTGTCTTTATAGGATACAGCTTGGCGCACTGTGACCATTCATCTTCATCATAGAGCAATAATGTTGGTCTAAAGATGGGCTTTTGTAAAAAGCCTCCTCATTTTTCAGATTTACTCCAAGGATCCTGCAAAGCCTTCATTTTTCACTGGGCATGGATGGGTTTTATTTCTCTATCAAAGAGTCAGCAAGTTTCCAAATGAGTAACAGACACTGGGTGTGGTGTGTGGCTTCCCTTTTGGTTGTGCATCCAAATTGCCCTTGAGGTATAATTAATCCCACAATTCTCACCACCATTGAAATGATTTTTCTAATTTAATGAAATAACTATTTTGTTGTCACTGGCTTCCAGTGTGCATGGCTTGTTGTATGTGTTCAATAAGTGTTTGTCGAGTGAAGGAAGAAAAATAGAACAACACTGAACCATTTAACTGTCAAATGAAGCCTTCAATAACAATTTCAAAATTCAGTCATTCTAAGGCAGGCAAAATTAGTCTATGTTGAAAAACTTAGTAGAACAGTGATTGACTTTGGCAGAGGAAATTGGCTGGGATGGGGAATATTTCTGGGGTGATGGTTATCTTCTATAGGTTGATGAGGTTCAGAATATATAGGTATCCATTTATTAAACTCAGTAGCTGTCCAGTTAAGATTTGTACATTTCATTGTGTTAAATTTTACATCAAAAGAAAAAAAAAACTAGAAACAAATCTTGAACTCTAGCAAATGATATGCCTGTTAGAGTTTAGGGGAAAGTGTGCTGATGTCTGCAATTCATTTTGATGTGCATTGAAAAATAAGATGAATTAGACAGATAGATAGAGATGGATATAGATAGATGTGTAATGAGATAAGCATAGCAAAATATTAATTATATAATCTAGATGTTAGGTATTAGGTGTTCACTATAAAATTCTTTAAACTTTTCTGTTAAGTTTGAAAGTTTTCATAATGAGATGTTAGAAAATTCAAAACCCAAAACCATACACGACCTTGCACATGTGGGACCAAAGTCTACTTGCCATTTTTATTCCTGTCACAAACTTGAATGTCTACTACTTAAAACAGGGAACAGTATCACCTGCTAGGGGGTCTCCTGGTGAATCCAACAACGGATTCATAGGAATATACAGGGAGCCTGTTTTATTGTCCTTTTGGGAGTAAGGCTTTGAAAGGAAATAGTTGAAAAAGGGCAAAGGACATTTACATTTCAATGTGGCATCATACAATATGATCTTGTGCCAGCCGCCTACACGTGGCCCAGGAAGAAAGCTGATTAGGCTCCTTTAAAAACAATGCCTTGTTTTATAATTGTGCTCATGACGCAAAGGAAATCCATTTATTTTTACTTGAAGAAAGATATGAAGAACTACAATTCTATGAATTCTCTTAGAATTACTCTTCCTCTACCCACTCCCACCCAATATCATAATTATCTCCCTTGTGGAAAGTAAATGTAAATAAATGCATTTAATTTAGGAACAAAAATTGTCTTCTAAGTGCTTACCCATACCCCTCCTCATCTATTATATGTTCCTTAATACGATATAGTAGAAACCTGGAAGTCAGAAACACTTGCATTCTCGTTTTTGTTACTCTAAATGGTTCTGTGCTCTTGACATTATTGATTTTAAATTCTTTGAGCCTAAATTTCCACAATTGTAAAGTGAACAGATTCAATCAGATGATCTACAAATCCCTTCTAGCATTGGAATGAAACTTTGCTTGTTTTACCCTATATCATCACTTTGGGGCCAGCTTTAATGAAATCTTGAATCCAGACAAACTCTAAATAGAGGAAGGGACCCCCAATCCCAACAAAACACACAAAAGACTTTGCTAGAAGCTCATTTAGATAATAGCTTAAGATTTTAGCCCCAGTGAATTTTCTATCTGTTTCTCCGTATTAGTTGGACATGAAACTAGTTGAATACTTAAGACACTCAGGAGAGGAAAGCTACAATGTCTTAGAGGGCATCTCATCCAAAAATATCAAAAAAATGCAAAGAAGAAAGTGATTTTTCTATTTGTGGAACAGTGTGTTTTGTTTACTTGGGCTTATCCCCAGGTGAAAATATCATTTAAATACTGATCATAGGAGGAGACTAGCAATTGCTAGCCAGGTGTTTTTCCCAAGAAATTAAAGCAGAACGGAGTAAGTATTCCTATAGGAATGAGTCTATTTTCATTCTCAGGGTATAATAGAATTCAAAGGCAAGAGTAGTTTGGTGTGTCACAATATATAAACAACCCAAAGAGGGCAATTGGATAAACTTTGTATCTCCTCCTGCACTATTTACTCAACTGTATTGTCAAAGACAGAAACTCAACTTCCATTATGTGGGTCTCTTGGCAGATCTAATTACCTGAGGGGTAATTATACAGATATAAATATGTGTGCTCATAGTCAAGCCAGATATGAGTTATATACCAAATGTAGTTGTTCATGTTATATCTTTTCTATAGATTATGTTTCTATGTTTGCATATTTTGGCACATACACCTACATATTTTCTCCTTTCAGTTAGCTATAAACCGAATATGAGTTGTGGGGCTACTTACATAATGAAAGACGCTAATTACCAAGGACTTGACTTTACTAATGTACTTAGGTTGGAGATGTTTTAGGTGAGAAGAGCATGGGCAAGCCATCTGATTTGGTCCATTATTATATTTTCAATTATCTTTGATGCTCAAAGAGAGACATTAATATAGCTGAGGATGACATAGCAAATTACCACAGCTCTCTAACCTTTTAAATTGCTAACACTGTTGTAATCTGTAATTATAGAAATCAGTGTGAGAATTGTGGCACTGCATAATTATCTTTCCTGATACTTTATTGCTGAATGAATTATTAATCAGAATCAGTCTTGTATAGTATTTGCAGCAACTCAGAAGAATAATATATAATTAAATTTCATTATTCCTATTTTTGTGCTAATGTTTTATGATGTTGTAATTGATAATTAATTGGCCCAAAACTCACACAATACTTGGGAGTTTCAGGTGGCTGAAAAATGTTCAGTGTGCTGAGTTCATTAACCAAGTAATGATCATTCTGTAAAGACAGTGGAGTCTAGTCCAATCTGTATGAGAAAGCTTTTGAAATTGTTATATTAATCATTAAGCCTTTCATGTTTCCTTAAAAGAAGGCAATAACTGTGAGCACATATGAATAATTAAGAAATCTTAATAGATTTCAAAAATCTGGTCAATTTTAGGTAATCAGATGTTGGTTATGAATATCAGGTTAATACACTAGATACAGTTCATGTGTTTTCCTGTGTATCAATTTCCATTCTAATTAAACAAGCAGCAGTCTTCATATAACCACAATTTCAAAATGAGAATACAGGGCTACAGCCTGAAAAGCCATTTTCTTCTACCTTTGATGAGCATAACCCATAGTGTACAAAGTCTTTATAGGCAAAGTCTGGCCTAATCTTCTTTTCCAATTGTCCAAAAAACTAACTGATTTTCCTCCTCACAGACACACCGAATTTAAAATCTGAAAGGATTATGAACTTTTCCTTGACTGGCATTCTAACTAAGAATTCCTGGTGTGAGTCTCTTTTGGTATCCTTTGCAACCTAGGTAACCAGCCAAAGCTCAGAATCCAAGAATGTCTTTCACTCAGCCTGAGTTCTATTGAAAAGGAACATTGTCAGGCATTTTATGTGAACTTCTGCTGAGCCACTTTATTTTGTTTTTTAAAGAAGGTGATGCTTTTTTTTTTTTTTTCAAAGTGTCTCCTTTAGAAACATATGGTTTGTTTTTATTTTTTTAAACAGGTGAACATCTTTCTTTCCAAAGAATTTTGAAGGATTGTGATACAGAACTTTATAATACATATGCTGTATTTTAATCAGTGCTTTTCTAAGCTGATCAGAAAAACATCCACAGGGGACTGTTCCTGGGGATTGCTGTGTATCTCCACTTTTCCTAGGAAAATCATGAGTAGTTTATTTTTACATTGGTTTGCATTGGCACGAATGTCTTATAATTCTAAATTCTAAATTATTAAAGAGGACTTTGTCATCACACCACTGTAAGTAGAATTAAGGCCTGTTTCTGTAGTTTCCAAGGGAGAGTTGCTTGTCTGACTTTGAAATGAACATCAGAAACCTCCTCTTCCCATCTTCTCTCAATCCCAAGCCCTCCAGAACTGTGTATGGTTCCAGACCAACAGAAGCCTGGGCAACAGTCACACTCTGAAAAACATGGTCGTCCTGAGGATGCCATCAAGGGTCCTGTGCGGCCATAATCTCCCCAAGGCTTGGAGGCTTAGGTACTGCTGAAAGGGAAGGCATGATTGGGTTGGCAGTTTGAGGTGGGAGGCTGTGAACTTGCAGAAAATCAGAGCCATCTTTCAGAAGTGGGAGCAAGGAGGCTGTTACCAGGATAGAACAGCTAAATTATACTCTGTACAAATCTACACTGTACAGAACAACAGAGAAAGAATAGGTCTCACTGTTCGTTAATGGTTAGGCCCAGAAAGCTTTGGAAATAAAGTACACTTAAGACCTTTCCACTGAGAAACTCTGCAGATGTTAGCCTTTCCTTCAGTCTATCAGTCCAATCTTTCCCTATAGCTTTTGTACCTTCCCATTATCTGAGTTGCGTGTCTTGGAGGCTACATCATTAGTTTCCTCTAACATTAGCGTTGCTCACAATAGACTGAGTTTTCTGTGGATAAATGGATAGGCAAGGCAACCTGGAAGCCCAGAAAGACCAGGCAGCTCCAGAGTGTATAGAAAGATGTGCGAAAAAATAGGTTCGAAGGAGACCTCAGCAGAAATAAAAGTAACATAAAGCAGGGGAGGAAGAACAAAAAGTATAGGCAGGAATCTGGGCTTGGGATTTAAGTAGGGTGGTCCAGGAGGCCTTCCTGGGAAGGTAACATCTGAGCAAAGACCCGAGGGAGGTCAGGAAGTGAGCCATCACGTTGAAATCACATGACAGTCTCATAGGAGGCATGTCTTACCTTCCTTGCACATATAAGGAGATGGAGAAGGAAGTGAGTACATAAGTAAGACTTAAGTAGTCCTCTCTGTAGTTCTTGGAAGTGGCAGGGCAGACATTCCAGGTTTGTAGGGCTGCCTTGGATCAGCTGCCGTGGAGGTTAAAGTGTAGATTTCCAGCCCCACCCCAGTTACCCTAAATCCATGCAGTTTGAGAACTGTTGTAATTCCAAGAGCTAGGAAGGCAGCAGAGAGAGTCTGAGTTATGTGGGCAGGACTGAAAGCAGGAGATACTGATGTGAAAGGACAAGTCATTATCAGTCTGGGTGAAAGGTGAATGGAAATAGTTGGCATGGTAATAAAGAAGAGCTAATTTTATATAACATTTACTGCATGTTGAATGAGTGAATTAATGAATTCGTGAACAATCATGTGGAGTGTTTTACTCCTCACAGCCTATGAAACAGATGCTCTTTATCATACCCTTTTCATACAAATCAGGAAACTGAGGCACAAAAAAGTTTAGTGTCTTGCCAGAGGGTTTTTTCTTTCATTTTTATTTAAATTCTAGTTAGTTAACATACAGTGCAATATTGGTTTCAGGAGTAGGATTCAGTGATTCATCACTTACATACAACACCCAGCACTCATGGTAACAAGTACCTTCCTTAATACCCATCGCCCATCTAACCCATCCCGCACCCACGCCCCTCCATCAACCCTCAGTTTGTTCTCAATGGTTAAGAGTCTCTTGTGATTTGTTTCTCTTTCTCTCTCTTTTTTCCCCTTCCCATGTGTTCATCTGTTTTGTTTCTTAAATACCACATGAGTGAAATCATATGATATTTGTCTTTGACTGACTTATTTTGCTTAGAATAATACACGCTATTCCATCCACGTTGTTGCAAATGGCAAGATTTCATTCTTTTTGATCACCGAGTAATATTCCATTGTGTGTGTCTGTGTGTGTGTGAGTCGTGTACCACATTTTCTTTATTCATTTGTCAGTTGATGAATATTTGTGCTCTTTCCATAGTTTGGCTGTTGTTGATAACACTGCTATAAACACTGGGGTGCGTGTGCCCTTCAAATCAGCATTTTAGTATCCTTTACGTAAATACCTACTGGTTCAGCTACTGGGTTGTAGGATAGTTCTATCTTTAACTTTTTGAGGAACCTCCATACTATTTTCCAGAGTGGCTGCACCAGTTTGCATTTTACCAGCAGTGCAAAAGTGTTCCCCTTTCTCCGCATCCTTGCCAACACCTGTTGTTTCTGGTGTTGTTAATTTTACCATTCTGTCTGGTGTGAGGTGGTATCTCTTCATGGTTTTGATTTGTATTTCCTTGACGATGAGTGATGTTGAGCACCTTTTCATGTGTCTGTTGGCCATCTGGATGTCTTCTTTGGAAAAATGTCTATTCATGTCTTCTGCCCATTTCTTTACTGGATGATTTGGTTTTTGGGTGTTGAATTTGGGAAGATTTTGGATGGTCACTGCTTATCTGATATGTCATTTGCAAATATCTTCTCCCATTCTGTAGGCAACATTTTGTTGATTGTTGTCCTTTGCTGTGCAGAAGCTTTTCATCTCGATGAAGTCCCAGTAATTCACTTTTGCTTTTTTTTTCCTTCCCTCTGGCAGCATGTCTAGTAAGAAGTTGCTCCAGCCGAGGTCAAAGAGGTTGCTGCCTGTTTTCTCCTCTAGGATTTTGATGGTTGTCTGTCTCACATTTAGGTCTTTCATCCACTTTGAATTTATTGTTGTGTATGGTGTAAGAAAGTGGTCCAGTTTCATTCTTCTGCATGTGGCTGCCCAGTTTTCCCAGCACCAGTTGTTGAAGAGACTGTCTTTTTCCCATTGCCAGAGGTTTTCCAGAGGTGAGTGGCAGAGTCAGGATTCAAAGCCAGACAGCCTGCTCCACAGCCCGCATTCTCAACCATTCCGCTATACTCTCTCCAAAAACCATAATATGTACAGTATTTAGTGAGTGCTTACTATACTCCAAGAATTGTTCTAGGCACTTGGCATATTTGTGCTTTAAATTATTTACTCCTCATGACAACAGAATTGCAGATGAGGAATCCTTACTGAGAGCTGACACA
The DNA here is from genome assembly GCF_016509475.1 of Prionailurus bengalensis. NCBI lineage: Eukaryota > Metazoa > Chordata > Mammalia > Carnivora > Felidae > Prionailurus > Prionailurus bengalensis. The sequence goes on along the minus strand of NC_057349.1, from coordinate 80,556,973 downwards.
ATTTGTCTGAGGGGTGTAGCAGTCAGTGTTCAGATACCAGCAGACGGACTCTAGAGACTGGTTTGTCACCACTACATCACACAGCATCTCATGATGGAGGAAGAGTTTGATTTGGATGAAACATCAGCAAAAGGTAGCGGAGAGAGAAAACAGAAGAAGCCTGTAATAGAAAGGTGGATTATTCAAAGCACGCACTTTTAGCAAATATAAAGGGATAGAATCTTTTGGAAGTGTTATTAGACGAGAATCAGTCCAAGTCCCCCATCTGCCAGATGCTTTCTCTTGGCATGAAAGAGAAATATATCAGGGTTAAGTGCCCATAAGAGCAGACATTCTTGATATAATTATGTGTAGAATTAGTCAAATGGTGGTGAGGATAATTCCTGATGCAAGCAAAGTACTTTGTACTTCTCTGAGAGCTCTCAGATCTATTGCCTTGTTTGACCTTCACGGTCATTGTGGGAGGTTACAGAGGGAAGGCTGCAGTGGTGTCATGGCTGAAGACCAGAAAGCACCAGATCCCACACATTGACCTATTATTTTCTCATAGACCATGGATGGAAGTCAAGCAAATTGGCCTTTCCCCAAGTTTAAGCAGAAAAATCTGGCAAACGAAGATGTGCCTCATTCCTCATGCAGTCAGGTTTGCCTCAATATAAGAACCCCTCAGCCTGTGCAGAATTACAGATTTACATAATGTACAAAGAAATTAATTTTCCTCTCATAATAGCTTTTATTTGTGGAGCGTTTACTATAAAACAAAGGCTGTCCTAAAAACCTTGTATCCTCAGCTCATCTAATCCTCACAGCTATTTTGCACATGGAAAAAACAAGGATTGCAGAATCTAATTAATGTACCCAAAGCCCTACAGCTAGGAATGGGAAGAGCAGGACTCAAAAGGAGGCCCCTCTGCTGAGCGATAAAAGGAGAAATGGGAAACTGGTGCGCTACAGAGTCAAGAAAGTGCTGAGGAGTCTCTTCCCACCTGGTGATTCTGGGGGCTTCTCTGTGCTTGTCCACTACCACCTGGCTAAAGGGCTGGCCCTTGTCAAACCCCTTCCTGGCCATGTGGAGAGAAGGTATTTTCTCCCCCGTTGCAGTGCAGTTTTGACTGTTTATAATGAGTGAGTTAGAAAACAGTCTCTTCTTCAGTACACTTTGCTTTATCTGAAGCATATCCTGTGGGGTACAAGTGGTGTGTGTGACTGGTGGTGGTGTAAGCCTGTAATAGGACTTCTATTTTGAACAGCATATTCGATGTCCTGAAGCATTTGTGTCCCTGCCTTTTGGTAACAATAATCATCACTCTGAGATGCTGCCAAGGGCAAGACAGGGACTTGGAAGGCTCCAAGCACTCCTTTCCCCCCATCTCTCTCCTCTGAACTCCTGCCTTTTCCTCAGACTCCCTGGAGAACATTTCACCTGTGTGTTAATATTCCAACTCCATTCAGTCTCCTGCATTGTGACAGATGGTTCAAGTGCTTTTATTACCAGGTGTGGAATTTAACAAACTGCGGACCAGTGGTCTTAGTCTCATGGTTTTAATCATTTTTAAATGGAAAAAAATAGGAGTAAGGGTGTTGAGGCTTCAGTGAAAACTCACAAACCTTTCCCAAAGCACTTCCCAAAATCACCCTTGAGCCAGAGGACTCCTCTGCCCTGATTAGATGCTGCCTGCCATGAGTGCTGAGTTTTGATTGTTTTAGTTACCAGGTGAACCATCTTGCAATCTAAACTTTGTCCATTCCAGCCTGCATCCCTGCAGAGATGATATTTCAGAACAGAATCATGTTGTCCAAGAGACCCTAATACGTGAAAGAAACAAGTTTCCTTTTATTAAGAACCTTTTCTGTGAAATCTGTATTTCTGCTAAGGCTTGGAAACTAACTTCTGTTTTCTTTCCCATCCATAAACAGTGTGCCCACATAGGAAGTGGGACAAGCATTGATAAAGATCACAGGGAAGAACAGCCACATAACCATAGATCCCCTTCAGGTACAGGCAGACACAAACCTCATCTGGACTTGACCCCCTTGAGAAAGAGTTACAGTTGAAAATCCAGTCTCTAGCATTATGACTCCTCTTCAGATGAATTTACCTTTGGCAGGTTGCACTTGTTAGAACCTACCAGCAATAAACTAGCCCAGAAAATATGCTGGGAACTCTGGCATCGCTAATATGGTTTCTTGACTTCGTGTGGACACCCAGGCCGAGCGTGGGCACTGACCCGGTGGGTAAACTTCTGGCAGTATTACACAGTACCTTTTGAAGCTAATTCAAGGAGCATTTTTTTTTACTTATAACACTTAGATGTTCTCTTCTTTCTTTTCTCCTTTCTTCCCCCTTCCTTTCCTGCTTCCCTCTGCCACTCCCTTTTCTTCCCCCCACCCTTCATCAGATTGGAAGTCCACGAATTACTGAGTTCAGTTTTTGACAGTCTTAGTTTTGACAGTAATGCTGAAGTTGGAATCAGACAGACTTGCAGTCTCCCCTCTTTTCTGCATTTGACTATCTGTTGTCTTTTCTTAGTCTTTGATTCTCTGTTGCGAGTTTTGACTTGGTTCTTATCTAAGACAGAATAATTTCTGTCAGTTCTGGGAACTCCCCTCCCACCCGATGGAGAAGTTTTGGGGAGGGGATGTGCACCCTGTGTTGAACTGTGCACTGGGTACAAATCTGCAGTGCCTTCTATTAAAATGTAAAATGATCCGTTGAGTCATCCTCCCTCTGGTTTGACTCAGATGCTTTATGGCGTACTTTGCATGTCATTTCTCTCTAATGATTTCCCCATGGAGAAGGGTGTCTGATAGAATCCAGGCAGACTGAAGATTGCTCTGAGTCAAATGGATCTTTTATTCTTTTAGTATTAACCCTTATCTCTTAGTTTCCCATCCTTGCTTTTTCCCTGAAGGAACCTAATGAAGTAAATAGGTTCCACCACCCTTATTTAGCCTCCTAATCACTGTTCATAATTTCTTCTCACATTAGCAGCATGAAGCTCTAGGGTAATATTCTCTGGCTAGAAGGGGAGGGAAGGGGATACTGGGAGAGAATATTTCACACAGATGCCCTGATAAAGAAAAATGTAGAAACGAAATGACTTCTCTCTGTCCTCTACCTCCTAATAAGGCAAGAAGCAAATGCTAATAGGAAGCAGAGATTGATGTATGAGAAATGAATATAAATGGAGAACATAGATACAAAGAAGTAGTATAAGAGACAAACTGGAAGTGACAAGATAGAAAAGAAAACTAGTCAAGGGTAGAAAAGGACCTACCCCATCAGAATAAATGGGGGCTTTGGCTACACCCTTAGCTGGGGGACTATCTCAAAAGAACCAAAAACAAGCATCAAGATATAGAAAAGAGGAGCAGGGTAGATGATCACAGGGCCGCGTATCCAAATCTGCCAGTCCTTAATTCCACACTTTCTGCCTGCTCGTTCTTCTCCCTAACCATACCCACACCCCCATCATGGCCAGCCTCCACTAACAATAATTGGCGTATCTTGGACAGCCTGGCATGGAGTCCTTCTCACCCACTGATTCCAAAGCCTGTAATTTCTTTCATCTACTTTTGGAGATGACACTATATGTACTATGTTATTGTTAAACCCAAACTGTAGCTTTCCCTGAGGCCCTAAACAGTGTTCTCTCACGTGACATCACTGGGTGGAGACTCAGGAGGAGTTGATGAACCACCCCCCACCCTTGATTCCATAGCCATATATCTAAGACAGCCTCTGAGAACCTGTCCTGCACATCGCATTATTGGGCAAGTCTTCCTCTCTGCTTCATGACTCCCAGAAGTTACATGATGGCATTTCTCCCTTCCAGCCAGCTGTTATTTTGACCATCTCTAGCTTCTCAAAAATAGCCTTCTCAAGAACTGTAGTTAGAGAAGCTCATGTTTGAAGTTTTTCCAAAAGTTTTTGTACTTTTATAGAACCATAGAAATTAGAACTAGAAATACTTTGCAGGTCACCTAGTCCATTTCCTCATTTTATAGATAAGGACATGGAAGTGCATTGATGTGATTTGGTTTTCACAAGAGAAGATGAAACATAAGATCTCTGAAAAGAGTCCTGTTCGAAAGCAAAAGCCAACCTCAGATTTCTCACCTTCTCCTGAAGGGCCTCATCCCCACATTTGGCCCATTTTTGCAGATTTTATGTGTTTTCATTTGAAGCCCAAAGCCCACCGTAGGGCTTTCATGATTAAGTGGTAGAACGTGAGGCAGGTAACTTGAACTGTTAATCCTTTCCTACGATCTTTAATTTGGAGTGGGGTTTTCTTTTTTACTTACAAAATATAATGTAGATATGGAAAAGTGCATTAGACAAATGCATAATTTAACACAAAGTGAATGCATATCAAAGTCAAGAGATAGAACATTATGACAGCCCCCTGAGCCCCTCCCCCCAGTACCACTGTCCAATTATAACTCTCTCCCCACAAATGGAACTTCTGTTCTGAGTCTTTCCTTTATAGTTTTACCACGTACATATGTATACCTAGATATTTAAGTTTTGCCCATTTTTGAACTTGATATAAATGGAACCCAATTGTGTATATTATTTTGTGTGTTGCTTCTCCAGCTCAGTCTTCAACATTAGATTAGTGAGATTCATCCATGTTGTTGCATGTGGCTCTAACTTGCTTTGTGTCTTTCCATTATATGAATATATGAATATACCTCAGTGTATTTGTTCATTCAGCTACTGACAGACATCATACTGTTTCCAGTTGGGAGCAATGCTGAAGAACGCTGCTGTGAACACTCTTATACAAAGTTCCTGTCACAGACGTGCAGGAGTGTCTCAGGCGTAACCTGGAAATGGAAATACTGGGTCATAATCAGTGCATACATATGAGAGTCCCTGTTGTTTTACATCTTCACAAACACTTGAAATTGCCAGACTTTGTAATTCTTTCCAGTTTGGTGGATGTGTAAAATATCTTTAATTCTTTATTACCTTTACGTTAATACATACAGCCTTCCAATACTTCTTCTAGCCCAGCCTCTGTATCATACCTTGCTTCTCCATATAGTTCACATTTAAATATAGACGTGCAAGTAGTTGTCACTGTTTTATTACTAGATATTTAGAAAGCTTGGGTTATTTTTTATTTTGGTCTGTTTTTTAAAAATGAGTGAAACAACAACATCATCAACAAAAATCACTCCAAAATTGGGGCTTATAACTGTCCCTAAACTCTTTATGTTTTTTGGTTTCTTTTTTTTTTTTTTTTTTCTTTCAGCTGTACAGTAAAAACCATTGTCACAAACTATGTCAGTAAATTGAACTTCCTCCTGAAAGGTCAAAGAAGATGGAAGTTTATGTTGAAGTACAAAAACCATTCAGAGCTATTAAGGATTTGATGATACAATTGCAAGTGCTTCCTTCTAACAGCAGCCTTAAATTTCAGTTCCCTTGGCACTGACGAGCACACACGCAGATGGAGTGTTTGAGTAAATAAAGAACACAGAACGTTTTAGCTGCTCAATGTCAGGCCCTTACTTTAGCTATCTAAGGCATTAGAGACATTAAATGACAGGCACTCCAGTTTTCCATTATAAAATACTGAAATTGGATTGCTTTCCACTTTAAGTAAGAAGTTTGAGTCTTGATGAGATTGAAAAGTGTTTCCAGTCCAAAAGCAATAACTTAGTAATTTTAATGGCACTACGCACTCTAAAATTTCTATAGACTTGATAACTTTCTTTTATAAAAACTAACCCTTATAGTTTCATTGTAAACAACTTTTTAAAAAAAAAAAGCATGCTTGATAAGAGCAGGAATTTAGTCAGCAATTACTAAATAGTTTAGTGTTTGATTCACAAAAGTATTTATTTAGTGCCCTGTTTCTATGGGAAATGTGGTTGGAATTTCAAGTGAAATGGTTTGTAATTCGGTCTTTTTCATTACCTGCAAGGTGTATTCATTTCTTTTCATCTGAGCCATTCTAGACATGACAGGTTGTCTGAAAAACCTAACATACTACTTTTTTGTGAATTTTAGCTTTTCAGATTTCCCACTGTAGGTTTTTTTTTCTTCTTGGTTTTTCAATTTATACTTTTAACCTTCAGAACTAAGTGTTAGATGTTTTGATTTCTGAATATGAACCAATAATGAATGAAGACTGAATGAGTAAGTGAATAAGCAAGTCTGTATTCATTAATATTACATCGTTGACTGATGAGAGCTGTGGTCTGTGTAGTTTTTTGAGGGAATGAGCATATTATGATAAAATAATAGTAATTAACTTTTACTGCTGAACCATATGATAAGATGATTGGGGTATATGTGTATGTACATGTGCAGCTGGGTTTTTTGGCCTACAGAAAGAAGAATGAGATCCAGCCAAAACCCAAATCAGAACCTTTGGAAAGCTTCCTTACAATCTGATTTCAGCTAATGTCTACACACTTTAACACATTGTCTAATGCTTAGTGTAAAGACTGGCTGTCAGACTCCTACATGCTATTCTGGGCTCAGTTACTCACTACAAAGTATTTCATTCTTAGATCCCATGGGTCCTGCTGTAGATTTCAGGATTTGCTGCATTGGGGGCAGGGGGATGTTTTTTAATTAATATTAGCAAGGCAAGCGAAAAAAAAAAAGAAACTCAGTGGGATATAATGCAGGGATAGGAGAAACAGAATTCAGGTTGGTATTGGTGAGTCAAAAACAAATTGGAGGGAGTTCCTAGAAGAGCACCCATGATAACTGGAGGATGAGAAAGGCTGACTGATTTCTAAAAGAAGAAGAAACAGTATGTTCCATTATGCTTGAAGAGGGGCCAACAGTGAGGGGTGTGATAAGATCCAATAGGAATGTAAAGGCCAAGAGGAAGAGAGTGGTGCTGGCATAGCATAAGGAAGGATTATCCAGGAATAATGTAATAAAAGCATGAAAATCCTCAGACAGGTTAAAGTCTAGCAACAGCTTCCTGCGAATGATAGATTTTAGATTATACCATTTAACGAACAGATCTAATCTGTTTTAAGTGTCTTAAAACTCTCTGGAAGGTTTAACCCAAAAAGCAGTTCATGTTCATAGCGTCTTCATTGACTCGGGGAGCATAAATTGCTACAACCCCTTTATTTTCCCAAACCTGCCCTATTAGCAGGATATTGAGTCATTTCATGAGCCCCCTCTGCCTTAAAGCCAGAAAGAAACCATCTTGCTTGTGAAACGGAATCTGAGAGTCCACTCACTGCCTTGGCTTCACCACTATTTAGGACTTCTCCCCACCTAGTAGGGTAGACCCTTACCCAGTGCTGCTCTATAGCAGTCAGGCCCCCACTCGGACCTCAGTGAAACTGCACTTTGGGTTCCCAGGTGACATATTCTTTTAGTTTATACTCCGTTACTCAGCCATGGTTCCCAGAATAAACCTATGGGCTAAGATGTCCAGAACTGAAAGAGCTAATAGCATCAGCTCTACATGTTGCACTAAATGTCTTCCTAGATTTGGATTCTCCATTTCTGAAAGGTAATTTCACCTCAAGGGACTTGTTCTCCTCCATTTACTCAGGGATATCATGGTGTATCCAGTCAGACCTTCCTAACTTGGAACCTGTGAGAGCAGGGGTTGGGATTATGGTTCCTTCTCTCCAAAAAGGCATTGTTTTTTCCTTGCATATTGTCTACCCCATTCCCTGTAACCACCTCTTCAGAGGTAGGTTTTTTTTTTTAAGCCATGCAACATCAACAACAATAAAAGAAGGTATATAAATGGTCTTTATAAGGTCAAAGAAAGCTAGCTTCTCTCAACTACAATAACAGTGACCCACTTTGTGTGACCAATACGGTATTTTATAGACTCTAAGACTCCTAGAATTGTAGATATGTAAGAACTTTGCTGACCCTCTAGTTCAGATTTTTCATTTTACAAATATGGAAGCAGGTCCAGAGAAATTTAGACAGTTTATCCAGAATCCACAAAGCTGGTCGGTGCCAGAGCCAGATGAAAAGACCTGGATCCCTGGTATATTCCTCTTTCCACTGCACTTCACTTTCATTTCTCTTTGGATTTTCTTTCATTTTGTGTAGACTTTGAATCCTTTATAGCAAGCTTCTGGCTTCTTGGTGTTAAGTGCATTAATATCAATTACACAACAAATGGATTGGAAAAATGAACTATCTCTTATAAATCTCCTCCTTCTTATGAATTGAGTATAACATTTACATTGTAGAACATTAATTTTTCCACCTAGTTTTGAATACTGCCTGCTATATGTAAACCATTGTGATTTAAATGAGTAAATAAATAAACAAATTTCCACAGACTGATTGAGAAAACTGAATGCGATTGGAAAAAGAGTAATAATTTGAGAACTAAGAATGGAGAAAATAAAGCAGACTTGAGACCCTATATGGGAGATAAGAAAATCCTGGAAGCATTTCATGTAAAAGAAGCCAGGATAGGAAATATTTGTCTTCTTACTAAAAAAAGAATTTAGGAGCAATTAACTAGTCATAAAGACAAAAGCCATGTAAATTCAGGTTTATTCCGTGGCTTAATGGTCATTGTAACTGAATTGTCTCATTTAAAATGCTATTCTCGGGGTGCCTAGGTGGCTCAGTTGGTTAAGTGTCCGACTCTTGATATCAGCTCAGGTCATGATCTTGTGGTAGTGAGATCCAGCCCTGCACAGGCTCCACACTGAGCATGAAGCCTGCTTGGGATTCTCTCCCTCTCCCTTTCTCTGCCCCTCCCTCCTTGCATGCACATGCTCACTCTCTCTCTCGCTTGCTCTCTCAAAATAAATAAACATTTAAAAATAATAATAAATAAAATGCTGTGCTTATTGCACAAAAAATGATTCCAGAAAATAAAGCTTACAGATAGTTCATCTTTTATTATAATACAAAGAACTAAAATTTCTTTTTTGCAGAAATATTTTTGTAGGTATTACAAATCCTCATTTATAGTAAGTGAAGTTTACACTGTATGTTTAGCAATGTGATAAATTATTATCTGTAACATATTTGGTGTACCTATAACATAAAGACTAAATCAAGGATTTTTACTTCCAGCCAAGAGGGAATAACAGGTACCAGATTTTCTAAATTTACTCCCACCTGAAGCAACTATAAAACATAAAATATATCAAACAATGCTTTTCAAGACATTGGACACAAAGCAACAAAGGACATTGATCTCTAAAAGAAGGAAAATAAGCTGAGCCCAGCTTACTGTTTTGAGAGTGTTTCCAGACAATGACAGGGGAAAGAGAAACCAAAGAAGATCTTGACTGACTCCTGAGCTAAGGAGACAGAACTAATAGTCTGGAGAGAGTGTGGTGGCTATACTTTGGAAAGCAGAGTAGCAAAGAAGAGAGAGCTTCACAGAGAGAAAACTTCAGAGATCTGCAGAGGGTTTCCTTAAATATTCTGCAGAGTACTCATTAGCATATGTGTGTTAGAAAAATACCAAAAATGGGAAAACAGTCACCTAAAACAATTAGAAGGAACAGTACTCAGAGCTCACAGAGGATCAGGAATAATACACATTCCTATCAGCCAGACTAGAAAACCCATAATTCAAGGGGTTGAGTCCAAGGACAAAGTTTAAGAATGTTAATAAGAACACACAAACATCAAGCATCCAACAAGGTAAAATCCACAATGTCTGGCGTTCAGTCAAAACTGTCCAGGCATGCACAAAAGCAGGGAAATATGACTAATAATGAAGAGAAATATCAATCAATCAGAACTAAACCAGAACTGACACAGATGTTGGAATTAACAGAATTAGTTATTATAACAGTATTCCAAATGTTCAAAAAGTTAGAGGAGTAATTGGATATCTTTTTTTAAACATTTTTATTTATTTTTGAGAGAGCGCAAGCCGGGGAGGGGCAGAGAGAGGGGAGGGGGACAGAGGATCTGAAGTGGGCTGTGCTGTGACAGCAGCAAGCCTGATGTGGGGCTTGAACTCATGAATCCTGAGTACGACCTGAGCTGAAGTTGGACACTGAACTGACTGAGCCACCCAGGTGCCCCATGAGTGATTAAATATCTTAAGTAGAGATATGGGAGATCTAAAAAAGACCCATACTGAATTTTTAGAGATGACAACCACAGTTTTCAGAGATGAAAATTACTGTGAAAGGAATACACTTTAAATATAAAGACACAAATAGGTTAAAAAGATAAGAAGGGAGAAAGACATAGTATGCTATCACTAATCAGAAAAAGCTGAAATGACTATATTAATATCAGACAAATTAGATTTCAAAGCAAATAATATTTCTAGGAATTAAAAGGTCATTTTGTGGTAGAGGAATAAATACATCAAGAGAAAATAAAAACTCTAGTCATGTGTGCATCTAATAACAGGATTTTAAGTTTCATGAAGCAAAAACTGATAGGCACATACGCAATTATAGTTAGATATTTCAGTGCCTCTTCTCAATATCTTGATAGAACCCATGGACAGAAAATTAGCAAAGGTAGAGAAGATTTGAACAATACATATCATACAATTTTACTTAGTTGACATTTACAGAACACTCCAGACAACAGCAGAACACACATTTTTTTCCAAATACATATGGAATATTTACCAAGATAGACCATATTCTGGGATATAAAACAAGTGTCCGTAAGTTAAAAGAATTGAAGTCATTCAAAGTTTGTTCTCTGACCACAAGGGAATTAAATCAGAAAACAGGGGCCCCTGGGTGGCTCAGTCGGTTAAGCGTCCGACTTCAGCCCGGGTCACGATCTCGCGGTCTGTGAGTTCGAGCCCCGCATCGGGATCTGGGCTGATGGCTCAGGGCCTGGAGCCTGCTTCCGATTCTGTGTCTCCCTCTCTCTCTGCCCCTCCCCCGTTCATGCTCTGTCTCTCTCTGTCTCAAAAATAAATGTTAAAAAAAATTTTTTTAATAAATAAATCAGAAAACAGTATGAGAAAGATATCTTAAATCTCCTTCAAACATTTGGAAACCTAAATAACATTTTCAAATAATGTATACATCAAGGAAGAAATCAAAAGGAAAATTAGAAGGCTTTTAAAATTAATGAATATAAAAACATTTCAAAATTTGTGAGATGCTGCTAAAGCATTACTTAGAGTGAAATGTATAGCACTAAAGCTTTTATTAGAAAAGATGACAGATCTCAGATTAATTATCTCAACTTCCACCTTTGGAAACTAGGAAAAGAAAAGCAAATTAATGGTTAATGAATCTTTGACAAAGAAGGCAAGAATATGCAATGGGAAAAAGTCTCTTCAATAGATGGTATTGGGAAAACTGAACAGCTACATGCAAAAGAATGAAACTGGACCACTTCCTTACACCATACACAAAAATAAACTCACAATGGATTAAGGACCTCAATTTGAGACGTGAAACCATAAAAATCCTAGAAAAGAGCACAGGCAGTAATTTCTCTGACATGAGCCTTAGCAACATTTTTCTAGATATATCTCCTGAGGCAAGGGAAACAAAAGCAAAAATAATCTATTGGGACTAATCCAAATAAAAGACTTCTGCACAGGAAAAGAAACAGTCAACAACACTAAAAGACAATCTACTGAATAAGAGATGTTTTCAAATGACTTATCTGATAAAGGCTTAGTATCTGAAATATATAAAGAACTTATAAAACTCAACGCCCAAAAAACAAATAATCTGATTTAAAAATGGGCCAAAGACACGAACAGACATTTATTGAAAAACATCCAGATGGCCAACAGACATGAAAAGATGCTCAACATCACTCATCATCAGGGAAATGCAAATCAAAACTACAATGGAATAACACCTCACATCGGTCAGAGTGGCTAAAATCAAAAACACAAGAAACAGCAAGTGTTAGGGAGGATGTGGAAAAAAAAAAAACCCTAATGTACTACTGGTGGGGATGCAAACTGGTATAGCCACTGTGGAAAACAGTATGGAGGTTAGTAAAAAATTTAAAAATACAATTATCATATGGTCCAGTAATTCCACTACTGGGTATTTACTGAAAGAATACTAAAACACTAATTCAAAAGGATATGTGCCCCCCTATGTTTATTGCAGCACTATTTACAATAGCCAAATTATGGAAGCAGCCCAAGTGTCCATTGACAGATGAATGGATAAAGAAGATGTGGTGTGTGTGTGTGATGAAATACTACTCAACCATAAAAAAAAAAAATGAAACCTTTCCATTTGCAACAACATGGATGGATCTAGAGAGTATAATGCTAAGTGACATAAGTCAGAGAAAGAAATACCATATAATTTCACTCATATGTGTAATTTAAGAAACAAAACAAATGAATAAAATAAAAAAGAGACAAACCAAAAAACAGATGCCTAACTATAGAGAACAAACTGATGGTTATCAGAGGGGGAATGGGTGAGACAGGTAAAGAGGATTAAGAGTACACTTATCATGATGAGCACTGAGTAATGTATAGAATTGTTGAATAACTATATTTTATACCTGAAACTAATGTAACAGTGTATGTTAACTATACTGGAATTAAAATAAAATTTAAAAAATAATAAATGTAATATAAATAGAAGAGCAAATTAAATCCTAAAGTAAGCAGAAGAAATGATACAACAATGAGAGGAGAAATCAATGTTAGAGAAAACAGAACAATAAAGAAAATCAACTTAACAAAAAACTAGTTCCTTGAATATTGATTCAGTGTATGAACCTCTAGCTGAACTGATCAGAAAAGAAAGGTGACACAAATTCCCAATATCAGAAATGTGAGCATCAATATAGATTCTGATATTAAAAGGAAAATAATGAAATATTATGTACAACTTTTTGATAATGAATATGACAATTTTTTTAATTGAATTTGTAGTTAAAATTCCAGGTCAAGGTGACTTCACAGGTAAATTCTGCCAAATATTTAAGGAAGAAATGATACCAATTCTACAAGAACTCTTCTAGAAAATTAAAGAGGAAGAAATACTTTCCAACTCATTTTGTGAGACCAGCATTACCCTGATTAAAAATATATATGAGAAACCAATACTACACTGTATGTTAACTAAGTTGAATTTAAATAAATTAATTTTTTAAGAAAAAATATATATATGCAAACTACAGATTAATATCCTACTGAGCATAGATGCAAAAATTCTTAGCAAAATGTTAGAAAAATGAATCCAACAATGTATAGCAAGACAAGTACATTAGGGTCAAGTGGAGTTTATTTTAGAGATGTAAGATTGATTTAATACTCAAATCAATCATATTGTTCATATTAACATCTTAAGAAAAACTATGTGATTACTTCAATACATGCAGAAAACACAGTTAACAAAATCCACCATCCATTCCTGATCTTTTTTTTTTAATTCCCAGCAAACTAGGAATTGAAAGAAACTTCCTTAACTTAATAGGGGCGTCTGTGAAGCACCTATAGTTACCATCAAAAATAACAGTGAAAGGACAAAGTGTTCCCCTAACATCAGCAAGGATGTTTGCTCTTACTGCTTCTATTCAACATTGCACTAGAGGTTTTAGACAATGCAGTAAGGCAAGAAAAAGACGTTGAAATCATTCACATTGGAAAGGAAGTAAAATGTCTTCATTCACAGATAACATAATTTTCTATGTAGAAAATCTATGTTATGTACCAAAAAAAAAAGAAAGAAAGAAAGAAAGAAGACTATGAGAATTAATAAGTTAGGCAAAGCTGCAGGATATAAGATCAATACACAAAAATCATTTGCATTACTCTATACTAGCAATGAAAAATCATGAATTTAAACTAAAAAGCAAAACTATTTGTAATTGCATTAAAAATATTAGGTATAGGGGTACCTGGGTGGCTCAGTCAGTTAAGCGTCTGACTTCAGCTCAGGTCATGATCTCACATCGGACTCTGTGCTGACAGCTCAGAGCCTGGAGCCTGCTTCAGATTCTGTGTCTCTGTCTCTCTCTGCCCCTCCCCTACTCATGCTCTGTCTCTCTCTATCTCTCAAAAATAAATAAAACATTTAAAAAATTAAAAATATATATATATATTAGGTATAAATTAGGTACAGAAGATGTGACCTTGGTTTAAGCCAAGTTTTTTTTTTTTAAGATATGACACCAAAGCATGATCCATAAAAGAAAAATTGCTTGATTGGTCTTCTTCAGATGAAGACTTTCTGCTCTTTGAAACACACTATTCAGAGAAAGAAAAGACAAGCTACAGGCTTGGAGAAAGTACTTTCAAATCACATATCTGATAAAGGACTTGTATCCAGAATATATAATGAATGCTCAAAACTCAGTAACAAGGAAACAACCCAATAGAAAATGGGTAAATAATCTGAATAGACATCTCTCCAGAGGAGGTAAATTGATGACAAATAAGCACATGAAAGATGCTCAGCATCTTTAGTCATTAGAGGAAAACAAATTAAAACCACAAAGAGATATAACAGAATACTTATTAGAATGGCCAAAATTAGAAAGACTGAGTATAACAAGTGGCGACAAGGATGGAACTCTCATACTCTGCTGTGGAAATGCAAAATGATACAACCACTGTATAAAACAGGGACAGTCACTTTTTAATAGACTTACAGGAGCATCTGGGTGGCTCATTGGGTTAAGCAACTGACTTCGGCTCAGGTCATAATCTCTCGGTTTGTGAGTTTGAGCCCTGCATTGGTCTCTGTGCTGTCAGCATGGAGCCTGTTTCTGATCCTCTGACCCCCACCCTTTCTCTCTGCCTCACCCCTGCTCATTGTCTCTCAAATTAAATAAATAAACTTAAAAAAAAGTTAGAGTGACATATACCAAATGATCCATCCATTTTACCCCTAGGAATTTACACAAGAGAAATGAAAGCATGTTCATACAAAGATTTATACACTAACTCAGAGCAGCTTTGTTTGTAATAGCCCCAAACTGGAAACATCCAAATTTCTGCCAGTAGATGAATGGATAAAAAATTGTGCTGTATCCATACGATGGAACGCTACTCAGCAATAAAGGAACAAATGTTTGATGCATGCAGCAACATGGATGAATTGCAAAATAACTATGCTGAGTCAAAGAAGCCAGACATAAAAGAATATAAGCTGTATGATTCCATTTATATAAGATACAGAAAATGCAAACTAATATATAGTGTCAAAAAGCAAAACTGTTGTTTCAAGGGGGTGGACCACAGAGAGGTGGGAGGGAGGGACTATTCAGGGGCATAAAGAGACTTTTTGGTCGTGAAGGCTATGTTCCCTCTCTTGATCGTGATTAATGGTTTCACGGTTGTGGCTATATGCCAAACTTATCAAACCACCCACTATAAATACATGTAGTTTATTGTGTGTTAAAGTTATTGAAATAAGAATGAAGCCAAAAAGAAAGTAAAACTTTATTGGAATCCATACTAGTAGAAGACATTACTGAAAAACTATGTTATGCGAATTAGCTACAGATACTATTGTTTAAAGTGCATCAGTGGACACTTCTTACAGCAAAGAACCCTTTTGTAAAAGTAATCTTCACTGTGGAATACGTCTTTCTTGTGACTCTTAATGTGATATATTGTGTTTCCTTCATCAGGATGAATATCCAGTCTGCTGGGATAATGACACACAATTCTTTTCAAGAGATTTTCATGCGCAACAGTAGCATGACGTTCGCTCTGCTTTGTCTTAAAGTGGCAGAGGGCAATTGCAATAGCTGGCCATATCTACACTTTGGAACACATACAGTTTACCTCACTTGTTAAATTGTGTCTTGTGATCAGATACCTATTCTGCTTGGCATCTTAGCCAAATATCAACCTAGGAGCTTACATGTACTTCATCAAGAGAGCATTGCAGATACTTTAAAATGATTCATTTCCCCTTAACACAAAGCTCAATTAATACTTGAATTGGGACTATGCATATGTGGAAGTTCCTCTCCGGTTGGCTAACAAAATCAAAACTACCAAGTTTTAGAGTGTGTATGTGTTTTAAATGTTTGGGGTGTTTTATTAAGAGACTTGGCTTTGTTTTCCATAAAGTAAAAGGATCCAGTAAGTGGAAAGTATAAAAGTCAGCTGTTGAATGTGACTTTCCAGATATGTTTTGTGAGCTCATTATGCTGATCATGAATATGCTAATGGACAATTCTCCCTTTTGCCTAGCTCATGGCAGTGAGACACAGGAACCATGATGTTCTTCTCACCTTCTGTATCCGACTCAGGTAGCTATGCTGACCCAGCCTTTCTTTCTTTCAGGGTGTGAACGGCATGTCTGTGGATGAGAAGCCTGACTCCCCCATGTATGTGTATGAGTCCACAGTCCACTGCACCAACATCCTCCTGGGCCTCAATGACCAACGGAAAAAGGATATTCTCTGTGACGTGACTCTGATCGTGGAAAGGAAGGAGTTCCGGGCCCACCGGGCTGTGCTGGCCGCATGCAGTGAATACTTCTGGCAGGCGCTGGTTGGACAGACGAAAAATGACTTGGTGGTCAGCTTGCCTGAGGAGGTATAGTAGTTTGCTTTGTTTGTGCAGCTGCTCGTGGAGGCTTACTGACTTGTAGACAGTTGTCTAAGTAGGAGCTAGAAGGTGGACCCTGGCCCACATTCCTGCCCAAGGGCTTGATGTCCAAGTCACCAACACTGTTAGGTTTGTGGCGTAGCCAGTTTCTATGTGATGCATTTAAAATCTCAGAGGCATGAATAGGAGCAGAGTGTCTTTCTTGAAGGGAACTGAATGTCACAGTCATTCATAGTTTCTAGTTCACTTACTCTTCAGGTTTTGAGTAGTATAGCCAAAGTTTGTTACAGTCCTGGATGTGCGATCTGAGTCACTGGGACTTGTGGCTATGATTTTTCTCTTTCAGATGGTTGAAGGAGCACTTGATTTCCCTTGAGAGTAAAAGAATGAAAGTATTCACAGCGCATTCCTTGCTTGGGGGAAAAGTTAAAGGAGTCAGTAATTTTCACAGTTAATATAGTAGGATTCTAAGAAGTGTAAACTTGCTTTTCTCACCATTGTTGAAAATACCCTACTCATGTTTCTTAATTACTTCAGTGAGCACAGTTATGTCTGTACTTTAGGGACACTAGTAGCTGGACTCATTCTGTTGAGAGTTGACATTCATTCAGCTGGACAGCCTAAGCTGGACGAACTCAAAAGATGGGCTTCATAATGACAGAATATTAAATTGGTCACCCTTCGAACTGTGGATACAATTCCTCTATTTCTATAGTCTTTTTTTTTTTAATTTTTTTTGTGGGAGTAATTTGGACATAGTCCAACTGATTCCCCCTGTTGGTTTTTTTTTTTTTTTTTTGATGTTTATTTGTTTTTGAGAGAGAGGGAGAGAGAGCATACGCACACATGCGCAAGTGGAGGAGGGGCAGAGAGAGAGAGAAAGAGACAGAGAATCCAAAGCAGGCTCCATGCTGTCAGTGCACAGCATGACGTGGGGCTTGAACCCACAAACAATGAGATCATGACCTGAGCCGAAGTTGGTCACTCAACCAGCTGAGCCACCCAAGGACCCCCCTTCATTTACATGGGACGAAGGGTAACACTGAGCAGCCTTACACTTTGTGTTCAGGTCCAGAATCTTTCCTTGTGCATCTACACAGTATGTAACACTAGGGCCAGGCTGTGCACTGCACAATTTCCCAAGGTACAACTCAAATCCACAGCGTATGCGAACAGAGCTCCAGGGTTGCGCAGTGACCCACAGCAACTCATCAGCTTTTCACAGCAACTCTGAAAGAAGCCAGAGACCCTATGACCCTGATGTGAGGTGCTAATGAGTAAAACTAGCATTAAATCCCAGGGCTCACAAATCCAAATGCCTCCAGAGGCCTGGAAAATAATATAAATAAATAAAAGCAGGTTGTGTATAAGACACTAGGAAGCAGTGGAGCAAGCACCTGCTCCACAGAAAGGCATCCAAATTCAACATAAGAAACAAATATGCAAACAAGTCATGGAGGCTTGGAGGGGAGGGTGGTCACCAGATCCAGTCCCTTGTTAAACATCTGCTGTTAACCCTGCAGAGCAGGAGAGTGGCCAGCTAATAGCAAGGATTGCATAAGCGCTCAACATTTTCACATTAGTATTCTTTTTTATGTACCCACATGAAAGGCTCCAGTATCACTCTTCACACCCCTAAGAAATCTTAAGTAGAAAGATCCCAATACTAGAAGCAAAAGGACAAATTGGTAATTGGGACTGGTGTAGGGAGGGAAGTTTATGTACCAAGTAATGGAGGAAGGCCAAGGAATGGTGTGATCCTGAGCTGGAGTTTCCTCATCCAGGTCATTTGGGTGAACACTTAACCTGTCATTAGGTGAGACAATAAACATAAAATTTCTCAGCATGGTCTCTATCCCATAGTAGGCATTCATCAAATGTAAGACTCTTTTTTCTCTAGATGGGCACCAAGAATGCCTTGCAATTTATTCCAACTCTGGACTTCCCTGCAAATATTTGGGAAACTTCCAGTTATCCAGAATGGTCTTGGGGAGAAGGTGTGGCTTATAGTTTATTTATTATCTGTATCTTTTTGAGAGCTACTTCATTTATGTTTTTTACTGATTTTCAAAAAAAGGTTATATTAAAGGGGCACCTGGGTGGCTCAGTCAGTTGAGTGTCCGACTTCGGCTCAGGTCATGATCTCACGGTCCGTGAGTTTGAGCCCCACGTCGGGCTCTGTGCTAACAGCTCAGAGCCTGGAGCCTGCTTCAGATTCTGTGTCTCCCTCTCTCTCTGACCCTCCCCCGTTCATGCTCTGTCTCTCCCTGTCTCAAAAATAAATAAACGTTAAAAAAAAATTTTTAAAGAAAAAGGTTATATTAAAATATATTTATAAATGAAAATCATATTTTATGTAATTTAGTCTCTCTTCATTGACAGCCCCATCTCGAGACTTCCTTGACTGTGCCCAAAAGCCCTGGCCTGCCCCTGGTTAGCTGTGGGATCCTGATCCAGTCACTTAATCTCTCTGAGCTCCGGTTTCTACCTATAAAAACTCCTCACACTCTGAAATCCTTGAGTTATTTATCAGATTACAATAACAAGACAGTAAAATTTAAAGGAAATCAGGATATAAATGCATATGGCATAACTAAGTTTCTTTAGATCAAATCCCTGATAATCACTTATTTCCTTGGTATTAGGGACTCTTTAAAGCAAGAGGTACATTATATAGACATCACACAAAAATCTGCTGTTTGGCCTTTTTGATTGTTTGTATTCCAGCTAAGTGGGAATTTGCTATGTGTTGATTTTCTTTCTTCTTAGTCATGAAAATGATCACTGTTTCTACATTATCTGCATTTCCAAACCATTAAAACCTTCTGGTTGCTCATGTACCTGAAACCTTCAGATATAACTAGATTTTTTTTCCTTCCTATGAAACATGGATTCATATTGTCAGTAACCCAGCTTTGAGTATCTTGCTGATAGGGCAGGCAAGCCAGCCACAGTTGGCATTTTCCTTTGTGGGTCTATAATTGTTCCTAACGCCTCCTTCCAAAAGAGCCCGCTCCCTCTGCTCAGAGCACCCTCCTGTGGCCCCAAGTGCTAAGCATTGTTTTTCTTCCCTATGTGCACACTGAAATGTCCTTGCAGGCTCTATAGTCATTGTCCACTTGGTTCAGTGAATGACTTTAGAATTTGAATTAAGTAACGAATAAGCAAACATTCCAAACATTACCTTGGAAAGTAGTTGCTTGGAACTAATTGGCATTTGGTTCATATAACGTAAGAAAAAACATTTGAGGGGCACCTGGGTGGCTCAGTCAGTTAAACATCCAACTTCGTCTCAAGTCATGATCTCATGGTTCATGGGTTCGTGCCCCACATCAGGCTCTGTGCTGACAGCTCAGGGCGTGGAGCCTGCTTCAGATTCTGCGACTCTTTCTCTCTCTGCCCCTCCTGCTCATGCTCTGTCTCTTTCTGTCAAAAGTAAATAAACATTAAAAAAAATTTTTTTTTGTTAGCTCCTTGGAAATTTTTAAACCTCATCATAATCCTGTCCCCAAGTTCAAATCAACTTCTGGTCTGTCCCAGCCTTGTTCACACTCGGCCCACCTTACACTTCCTGACCAGCCAGCCTCTGTGCTTCTCAGGCACCCCTCATGGCCGTGCCTGAAAGCTCTTTTTTGGACTACAAAACTTCCAGATACATACTGCTGCCCCTCCCTCTCCTCTACATGGTCAGTCTAGGTCAAAGCCAGCTCTGGTCTCTGGTTGTCCAGTTGTGCAGTTCTACCCCAAAAACGTGACTCCTGATGGGCAATGTGATTACCAGCAAATTAGAGCCACTCACAGTACCCAGTATAGCCTCTAAAATAAAAGGGTGAGAAACAAAAATAGAGGTCTCCTTCTGGAAGTCAAGAAGTAATTGAAATGTCTTGCTCTTCTCTTTTTCTTTTCTGTTTTTTTTTTCTAAAAATGGAATGACAGATAGTCCCTAGAGTTTACATGACTTGAGTGTTGGCTCCCTTTTGAAAAACACACCCAAGAATGTGTATCAGCAAATAGTAGAACATAAGGCATTGTACTTAGTACTTTAGTTAAATAATAAAACAGATCATTTAATTTATAATTAGTAAGTGTATTTTGTGCTTACAGATGAAGAGAAAGTGGTCGATGTGCCAAGCATTGCAAGGCCATTACTCCACTGCTCATTAGTATTAAAGCTGGCTCAACAAACACCTCCTTAGCTGTAGTCCTGGAGACCATTTTGGGCTGGATGCCAACCATGCTGGATGGCATCACAGTCATGAAGTTCAGTCTTATGGCATGTCAAGTACAGAGGGCAGGGATGGGGTGTGCTTCCTGGGAAGACATGGAACCCACTGTGGGTTTGCATATCAACCCTGCCCTTATGGGGCTGCTTGGCTCCCTCCCAGAATGCCAGAGGAAGAGCGGCTGTTAAGAGGTTATTGCCAAGGTCTATTATCAAAAAGTCAAAAGGTAACAAGTATGGGTGAGGATGTGGAGAAAAGAGAACCCTTTTGCACTGCTGGTGGAAATGTAAATTGGTGCAGCCACTGTGGAAGATAGGATGGAGGTTCCTCAAAACACTAAAAATAGAACTACAATGTGATCCAGCAATCCCACTTTTGCATATATATCTTAAAGAAATATAATCACTATCTCGAGGAGATATCTGCACTCCCATGTTCACTGCAGCATTATTCACAACAGTCAAGATGTGAAAACAACTTGTCTATTGACAGATGACTGGATAAAGAGAAGGTGGTATGCATGTGTCTTATTCAGTCTCAAAAAGGAAAGAAATCCTGCTGTTTGCCACAACATGAGTAAACCTGGAGGACATTATGCTAAGTGAAAGCCAGACATAGAAAGACAAATATTGCAGGATATCACTATATGTGGCATCTAAAAAAAAAAAAAAAGTCAAAGGATAGTTAACAGAGAGTAAATGGTGGTTATCAGAAGCTTGGGGAGGTGGGAGGGAAAAAGTGGAAATTTTGATCAAATGGTACAGACTTTCAGTTATAAGATGAGTAAGTTCTGGAAACCTAATATATAGCATGGTGACCAGTTAATAATAATGTATTATATAATTGAAATTTGCTAAGATAATAGATCTCAATTGTTCTCACTACACACATACACACACACAAATGATAAGCATGCGAGGTGACAGATATGTTAATTAGCTTGATTATGGTGATCATTTCACAGTGTGTATGTGTGTGTATAAATGTCACATTATATACCTTAAGTATATATAATTTTTATTTGTAAAAAAATAAATAAATATTTTTAAAACAAGGGGAGGAAAAAAGGTTATTGCCAAAACGCCACCACTTTTCTTTGGGTTTACTACCCATGGTGTTTTTCACTCTCTAGAGAGGAGGAAAGGTTCATGCAGAGAATAGCTATTGGGTAGGGGTCAGTATGCCCTTTCAGGAAGACCATATGCTTTCCTAGGTATAAGTATATCTCAGACTTTGGTTCATTCACTTTCCATCTCTGTCTTTTGCCTTCTCTCTCTTTCACTTCTCTCTCTCTCTCTCTCTCTCTCTCTCTCTCTCTCTCTCAGTCTCTCTCTCTCTCCCCCCATCTCCCTCCCTCTCAACATTTTAGGGCAGATCTCATTTTTTTCAGGGCTAAACAAAAAGGAAAACTGACCCAGAAGGATTCTGAAGCAAAGGTATTTGTTGTTAAGTCTTAACCACAGGGCACAATAAAGAATGTTTTTGCAGTAGTATTGCCTAGTACAGAGAACAATAAGGAAACTATGGAATCTTCTTGTCTGAAAGTTTTTAGAGGAGATGAAAGCTGTTAATGTATCTGGGATGGCTTAGGTCCAGTCTTTTAAAGAAGCAATAAGATAGTCATGATTATCTTTGGACAGTCTTTTCAGTGTGTAATACTACAGAAAGTATTTAACACTATAGCACAGGATGTCAACAGCATTCTTAGTCTGACTGTAACTTTGGGGGAGGTGAGAATTGATGGGAAACAGTAATTGAGGTATGTGACCAGGATAAGAAGAATAAAACACTCACCCACCCCAGAGCACGGAGCCAGCCCTATAGCCTCACCCCATTCACTACCTGGACAAACCTCTGAAGAAGAGTAATAGGAAAAGTTTTAGATTTAAGCAACATCAGCCCTGAGGATCTGGAAAAACCACAGTCTGAACCTTTTCACTAACTTCATGTAAGGTCTTTACCAAACCAGTCAGCCTCTTTGGGCTTCTGTTTCCACACTCATCTTTTCATTCATTGAACAAATATTTATCAGGGCCCTATTATTTACCAGGAAGCACTGTTCTAGCTATTGAGTAAACTTAGTGAACAAAACTGAGTTTATATTCCAGTGAGGGAGAAGGAAAAGAGACGGAAAATAAGTAAATATAATATGTACTTGGGTAGATACTATTAAGGAAAATAAAACAGAAGGATGTTAAGGAGTGTCAGAGCACTGCAATTTTAAATATAGTGGCCAACAATGACATTGCAATAGCATTGCATTACGACAGATGGTAGCCACACTTGTGGTGAACGTAGTATAGTGTATGAACTTGTTGAATCATCATGTTGTACACCTGAAACTAATGTAACATTGTGTGTCAACTATACTCAATAAGTAGATAGATAAATAGGTAGGTGGGTAAGTAGATAGATAGATAGATAGATAGATAGATAGATAGATAAAGATGGTCAAAAAAGGAATTTTTTAGAGGGGATGACTTTGAGTAAAGAC
The DNA here is from genome assembly GCF_016509475.1 of Prionailurus bengalensis. Taxonomy (NCBI): domain Eukaryota; kingdom Metazoa; phylum Chordata; class Mammalia; order Carnivora; family Felidae; genus Prionailurus; species Prionailurus bengalensis. The sequence goes on along the minus strand of NC_057349.1, from coordinate 80,533,793 downwards.
TTGAAGGAGGTGAGAGAGCCAGCCATGCTGACATCTGGGTGATCTAGACAGAAGGAATAGCAAGGGAAGGGCCCAGAGGCTGGAATGGGCTTGGCATGATTTACATAAAGTAACAGAATAAGCAAGTGGTAGAGTGGAAGGAGGCCTGTCCAGTAACAGTGCCAGGCTGTGCACCTCTTAGATACATCACCTTTTCTTGGAATGAGTTGGGAGGCCATTGGAGGGTTTCACAGGAGATCACCCTGACTGCTATATGAATATAGATTAAAAGAGAGGGCAAAGGCAAAAGCAAGATGCTAAGGCAACAACCCAGGCACAACACATTGGCTTAAATCAGAATGATACTAGTAGTGATGATCCATGTCAGATCCTGGTGATATTTTTAAGGAAGAGATAATGGGATTCCCTTAGAGAATGGATATAGGATGGAAAGAAAAGAAAGGAGTTAAAGATAACTCCAAGGTTTGGGGTTTGAACTGTTGAAAGAATGGAGTTGCCATTAACTGGAATTGGTGAAGACTGGAAGGAGTAGGTTTCAAGTGGTAGGAATGGGAATAGGAGTTCTGTTCCATACACATTAAGTTTGAGATGTGTGTTAACATCAAAGTAGAGATGTCTAGTATACGGTAGGATATCATGGTTGGAATTCATGGGACAACTCCAGCCTAGACATAGAAGTTTTAATACGAGATTATTGGTGATATTGAAAGCCACAAGACAAAATACAATCACCAAGGGAACCAGTGTAGATAGGGAAGGAAAAACAAAGAGGTACCAGGATTGAGCCTTGGGGCTTTCTAGAATCAAGAAGTCAGAGAGAGAAAGAGGAGTCAGCATAGTAGACCAGAAGGAATAAACATTAAGATAGAAGGAAAAGCAGACATATATAGTATGCTGGAAGCCAGATAAAGAAAGCATTTCAAGGAGGAGAGAGTAATCAACTTTGTCAAATGATGCCAATAGTCAGCTAAGATGAAGGCTGAAAATTGACCACCTAGCAGTCTGGAAGCCATTTATGATTTCATTGAGCATTTTGAGGGAACAGAGGGATCAAAATCCAATGTGATTATGTTCTGAAGAGAATTGGAAGAGAGGAATTTGAAAAAGCTAGTGCAGGCTACATTTTTTAGGCCTTTCTAGTTATAGGGAGCAGAGAAATGGGCCAGCAGCTGGAGGTAAATGGTGTTGAAGGCTTTATTTGGGGTGTGTGTGTGTGTGTGTGTGTGTGTGTGTGTGTGTGTGTTTTAAGTAGGAAGGAATCCCAGCATGTTTGCACTCTGCGGTAAAGATGATCAGTCAATTTTCCTTTCTTTCCCGGACGCATAGGAAGACCAAATTTACAATCAGGAGTGCTATGTAACTAGATGCAGCGAAAGAAATATGAGTAGAAGTCATGGGTCCCTTCTGGTCTGAGACAGTTAAAAGTAGGTATGAGTTCTTCATGTTCTTTCCCATCCATTTAACTGGTGTCAAAGAACTCTAAGAATGCCAAGATGTTGGAACTGCAGCCCAGATCCCTGAGTCACTGTTGGAGAAGATCCATCTGACTCAAATCAGACTCTGACGTGAATGAGAAATAAACCCTTATGTTAAGTCATTAAGACTTGGTGTTTGTTTCCTCAGCAGAGCCTAGCCCATCCTAATTAATATTTGGGCTGATGGGAATGTTGCAAAAGAGAGAAAACTTAATAATAAAGGCCAATTGCTAAACAGATGCCCTTAGGTACTTTAAAGAGGATGGGAGCTACCGACCAAGTGGGCAGACTCAACTTAGCAAGGCACATCCTTACCTGAAAATGATGAAGTTGAACTGAATGATCTCTGAAGTCTGACAGAATACATCCTACTAGTCAGAAAGAGAGGAGAGATGTTTGGATTGAAAGGTAGAGAAAGGCCGTGGGAGTCACACCAGTCGGGAAAAGGAAGAACCGTAGAATTTCACCAAGAGGAACGAGCTCACTTCTCATACTCACCTTCATGAATTCTCGGACTTTTCAGAAATGGTATTACAACAGTTCACAGAAGATGACAGTTAAGAGCTGTAGAACCACAGGGCTGTTTGATAGCCTGGAACACAAGCAAATCACAGAAGATTCAGATTATTGCTCTCCGTTTCAGAAGGTCTTGGGATTTTGAAAAAAACAGTTGCATTTCATGACCTCATTTTCAACATGAGTTTGTAGGGAGTAACGATACTGGTTACCAGCTTGACTTGTGGGGCTGCTGTTCAGATTAATGAAATGTGGTATGTTACACTTCTTGGAAGGATGGTGCTATATAAACAGGAGGTGTTGTTATTCCCATAAAAGGAAAGCAGAGTCTTCTCTGATGAAATGGCTCTTACCTCAGAATCCTCATTAAAAGCTGTGGTGCAATTTTCCAAGTTGCGTTAGTGAGACTTGGCAGCAGATGAAAAAAAAAGCAAATAAATAATAAGTCAAAATATTCCAGGTAACTACTTGCTGGCAAGTAAGAAGTTTTCAAGTCCCAGAATCATGCTGATAATTTTGAAATGCCTGAAGGCAGAACTTATTTATAGTAACGTAAAGGTGACTTCCAGCCCTGAAATCTGGGCCTCAGTCTCAAATGGGGGTGTAATAAAGCAAAGCCATGAAAAGAAGAGCTAATACTATTGTGATTCCATCTCCAAAGGCTGCTCAATGGTGCTGATACAGAGGGAGGGAAATCTGGTGTGAAAATAGCCACAGCAATAGCTAATTTTAAAACTGAAATGCATAAGCTGTTTCCAAACCTCTTACATTTTTTAAATCCTGAGGCCAGTAAGTCCTATTTAAAGAAACTTAGCAGAATCGTGCTCCTATTTTGGCATAGTAGAAGGAGTTGAGTTGACAAAAACTAAGACATATTTAAAAATTATTTTTAAGTGACCTGATTTCAAAGCCAGTTTAAGGATTCTTTTCACTCTACCTATTTATTGCTATATGAGATGACCGCAGTAGTTAACATTTTTTAATGGATTCAAACAAAGCCTCTGACAGTAAAGTTGTTTGCATTACATTTTATAAAATTGTTACCCGCATACCTATTCGTTTTAAAACTCTTCTGTATATATGAATTAAATGTCCCTTACGATTCTTTCTTTCCCCTATTATGGAGTCTCTTAGCTATTTCAATTAAAATTAATAATAGCTTTAAAGACAAAGTTCAGAGCTGTAAAGTTCCTCACTTGATCAGTAATCATAACTATTATTTTGTCATATTTAATCATAGAACCTGAGCCTTTAACAGGGTTCTTAATTAAACTTTTAATTCATGATAAGAAGTTAAATAGCACTTGGGAGAGTTTTTAAAAATTATTTCCACTTCCCATCCAGATTACCAAAAAAAAAAAAAAAAAAAAAAAAAAAGTGTGCTAGAGAAACACAATGGCAGTCAGCCAAGGGTATTGTAGGTCATGCCAACATGAGCTGGCAGCAGGCCATTGTCCAATTAGCATGGCTTCATCGTTGCAGAGTAAATCACTCTTGAGGAGATGGTTGAGTCACTCATGATGTAGTGGTACTTCACTTGAGCCAGTTCTTCTTAGAATAGGTTTCTTGTTCACTGTTATTACCTGCCCTGCTTTGCCAATAAAAGCACAGGACCATTTAGGCTGAAAGCCGAACGGAAGAGAAACATCGATTATGTATCTTGTTTCTCTTTGCTTCCTGAAAACTGAGATTGCAATTAAAACAGTGAAATCATGGTGTGTTTTTTAAATGAGTTACAAGAAAATATAGTTTCTATACCAAAATACTCAGAGTTGGGATCCAAGAGTCAGTTTTTATTCTGTCTTTTCTTTGGCAGCTTTAACACTTGGCACAAATTGGAGGATATCAGTAAAGTTACCTAATAATCTTAATGGATTCACATTCCATTCAAAAACTTGGAATGTCACCAAACTGCTTCAGGTTGCAGCTCTATTGTTGGGGTGTCCGTGACATTTCTGTTGGGTGTGCAGTTGTACAAGCAGACGCTTTTGAAAGACACCCTTCTTAGGGTGAGAACACCTGGATTCTTGGTTGGACACGCTGTAAACCAGGACATTGATTCAGGAATTTCTTAATAAAATGGATCAGATCCAGGCATTGGAGTGGTGTGTGGATGTCAATAGAAAAAAGCTGCCCTTAGAAGCACAAAGAAAGTGAAATAAAATTGTTGGCAGTAATCAGTTAATACCTTATGTTTACATTCTTGTTTGTTTTGGTTTTTAACCAAATCACAGGCTAGATGGAGGGTTGGGTTGTTTTTGCTTTCAAGAGTGGAGCAGCTAAATAATGGCACTTTTGGTTTCCTGATATTTCAGAAGTGTTCTTTTTCCTATTAACTTGGTGCATATAGTAAAATTTATCACTTTGACATAGACTCCTAAAATATGTTGACAGTCTCTCTAACCGACATTGGCACCAACTCCAAGCTAGCTGATGATTCAGTGAGCTTTACTGTCTGAGATGGACTTCTGTGTGCAGCCTGGCAAAGACTGTGTGTGAAAAAGTTAATGCATTCAGCACCCTGGGTGGGACGGAGCCAGGCCTCCAACGTGAGCACATTTTTTGACTGACTGGCAGCAAAAAGAAATACCGGCAGCTGTTCTCAAGCAAGCCAAAAAGTTGGCCCAGGGGTTAAAAAAAAAAAAAAAAATGCTGGGATTTAGCCAACAAAAGATTCCTGTGTTTAGAAGAAAATCAAAGGAAGGATACAGAAGGTCACAATTACAGTTGAAGTAACAACTATTTCATTTCATCTTCTGCTTTCTAAAGGAGAGTATTAAATATTATTGCTACTCATTTTTTCTGATTCATTATTTCTGAGTCTTCATTCTTGTTCTATAGATTTCTCTTTTAATTCTTTATTTGCAAAAGCAGATGACAAGTTAGTCTTCCTAAAGACAGTGTAGAGGTGATACCATTCACGGAGGTGGCACCAGCAGCCAGAACGGAGTAGGGCAGAGCGGGTTTCTGGGAGCAGCGGCCACACACATGTTCGCTGGGCCATGTTAAGTGACATGGATTGCAGTGGAATTACGTGTGCAAAGTCACTTCAGAGATCTGTCCAGAGAGGCCTCTGACACCCCCCAACGTATCTATTACTTTTGTCTTATTAGTTACAAAAAGAGAAGGCTAGGGAGAACAGACAAGTTACTAAAAGACAGGATGCTTAAGGGTCTTGCCTCGTGCCCAGTAAGTAGCACGAGGGCCGTTTTCATGTCTGCACAGCCCTTCTTCCTTCCAAGTAGACACCGTAGACTGTGTGAGAATTTTCTTTCTCCCTAAAGAAGCTGTAGTAGCCCAGGAATTGAACTGTGACCTACGACAGGAAGGCAGGAAGATCAGGAATGTAGAACACCAGGATTTAGGGTAAGAGCTTCAGAGTTTGGGGAAACCGGTAGGGTACTAAAAGATGCTTGAAGCACACATTTTGTAACTCTGCAGATTTTGGGGGTGAGTTAAATCCATCAGATTTACAAGATGCTCATAGAACTGCGATGACCTTTCAAAGTTCTGTTTAACAAAGGATCTTCGTGCCACCTAAAGGCTGTTACAGTAAATGTTGACCAGATGTTCTCACTCACAGAACAGAAGAAATAGTATCCCTGCTACATGTGAGGGATTTCAGCTATATTAAAGGACAGCGTAAGATGCGAGACACTGGAATAAGGTACAAAGAAATACAGAATTACCTTCAGAGGAGTTGGGGTGTGTTTGTGTGGTGTGTTTAAAGCAGATATTCAAAACGACAGGGTGGCTTAAGTAAAATGGTTCATAGAAGCAGAGAAGGGAACACATGACCCTTTCATAGGCCGCTTCTTTGGGGGCTTAAGTTAAAAATATTAAGCAAGATCATTTCCTTCAAAGAGCTTTAATATAGTTGAAGAATCAAGATAAAACCATAGAAATCAGGGGCGCCTGGGTGGCTCAGTCAGTTAAGCATCTGACTCTTGATTTTGGCTCAGGTCGTGATCTCATGGTTGTGAGATTGAGCCCCATGTCAGGCACTGTGCCAGGCACGGAGCCTGCTTAAGATTCTCTCTCTCTCCCTCTGCCTCTCCACTACTCATGCACACACACACACTCTCTCTCTCAAAAATTTTTTTTTATTTTATTTTTTTTTAATTTACATCCAAATTAGTTAGCATATAGTGCAACAATGATTTCAGGGGTAGATTCCTTAATGCCTCTTACCCGTTTAGCCCATCCCCCTTCCCACAACCCCTCCAGTAACCCTCTGTTTGTTCTCCATATTTAAGAGTCTCTTATGTTTTGTCCCCCTCCCTGTTTTTATATTATTTTTGCTTCCCTTCCCTTATGTTCATCTGTTTTGTATCTTAAAGTCCTCATATGAGTGAAGTCATACGATATTTGTCTTTCTCTGACTAATTTCGCTTAGCATAATACCCTCTAGTTCCATCCATGTAGTTGCAAATGGAAAATTTTTTTTTAATTAAAATTTTTAGGGGCACCTGGGTGGCTCACTTGGTTGAGCATCCAACTTCAGCTCAGGTCATGATCTCGCTGTCTGGTCCATGAGTTCAAGTCCCACATCGGGCTCTGTGCTGATGGCTCAGAGCCTGGAGCCTGCTTCAGATTCTGTGTCTCCCTCTCTCTCTGCCCCTCCACCACTCACACTCTATCTCTCAAAAATAAATAAACATTAGATAGATAGATAGATAGATAGATAGATAATAAAAGTGCCAGTGCTGTCCCCCAGGCTTTCTGGTCCCTTCTGTCCAGCTCAGGGATCTGCATTCTCCTAAGAAACTAAAGTCCTTAACTTGGGCTGAACAAACTTATGCTCATGGTCTCAATGGTTAAATGAAAATCAACCAAATCAATAAATAAAAAGAGTTGATTTCTTCTCATTCTTTCTTATTAAAAGTTTAAGACCTTTTTTCATATTTAAATTTACCTTGATCATTGAAACCTACCGATGCCCTCGCCTTCCTGTCTGTGTTTTAGAGTGACATCTCTGGAAATCACTAGCGTTATCTTAAATGGAAATAGCTCAGATGTTTTCCAAGTCTCTAACCCTAGCATCCCCAGAAAGAGAAGGAAAGTCTCACCATGTAGTTAAATCTTGAGCAGCTCTGAAAGAAGGAGAGGATGTGGGGAGTGTCTCCTCTCCTTTCCTGTCAGCTGGTGTACAAGTACTGAAACTGAAGAAAAGGAGAGTCTTTTCATAGGCATTTTCCAACATGTATAAGTATCTATAAAGGTATCCTTTGGGAGGTCACTCAATAACCTTAGTATTTACATCAGGCTCTGGTTGTATACAGATTATGTCCAGGTAGTTGCTTCTTCCAGGATATGTCAAAATGTTTGGAGATAAGGACATGTCTTTATATTAATCAGACGGATGATGACGTTTTGCAAAACCAATCAGTAAAAGGCTTCTTTCATCTTCAACTGGGTTTTATTAAAATTAAGAACACATCACGAAGTCACCGCCTGACCCTGAGAAGGCTAGGCCCCTGGGTGCCCCTAGAACCTCCACTGTTTTCATTCCTCTCCACATTTCCCTTGTGTCAGGGGGGCTGCTCACGGGGGCCCAGCAGCAATAAGATAGTTCCCTTCCCCACGCCAAGTCTAAAATCTGGAAGAAGACAACTGATACGTGTATGATTGAAACTTCAGAAGAGTGAGTCAGAATAGAAAGTGATGCTCTAATGGATCTGCACCTGGAAGGCTCACACTGGTGTTTAAAACAACTTTTACCTAACAGGCAAACTGATACCTACTCTGTGGCCAACAGAATGCTGGTCCTTCCCTACTTCCTCCTCAGAGACCTCCAGAAATGTCTCTTTTTTAAAGTTTTTTTTTTAAGTGATTTTTTTCTTAAATCAATCTTTAGTTTGTTTACATGGGAGGTCTATAGTAATTAACTCTTCTTTTTTTGAACATTTATTTATTTGAGAGAGAGAGAGAGCGAGCACAAGTGGGGGAGGTGCAGTGAGAGAGTGGGAGACACAGAATCCGAAGCAAGCTCCAGGCTCTGAGCTGTCAGCACAGAGACCAACGCAGGGCTTGAACACATGAACCTGAGATCATGACCTGAGCCAAAATCAGACACTTAACCGACTGAGCCACCCAGGTGCCCCAGTATTTGACTCTTCTAATACCCATGTATTAGCTCAGGCTGCCATAACAAAATACCACAGATTGGGTGGCTTAAACAGAAGTTTATTTTCTCACAGTTCTGGAGGCTGGAGGCTCGTAGGAGGCCACCTTCTCACTGTATCCTCATGTGGCCTTTCCTCTGTGCACAGAGAGAAAGCACTGGTGTCCCTTCTTATAAGGACACCATTTTTATGAGATCAAGTCCTCACCTTATGACATCATTTAACCTTAATTATCTCCTTAAAGACCCCATCTCCAAATACAGTCACATTAGGGATTAGGCCTTCAAGCTGTGGATTTGGTGGAGGATGTAATTCAGTCCTTAACAATCCACTAAAAAATGATGGATTTGTACAAATACAAAACAACACACACACAAGATTATCCACAGGTGTACAACCACATAACCACGTACTAGGCAGTCATGAGAAAGAAAAAAAGAAGACCTCCATGAACTGATAAGGAGTAATTTCCAGAATATATTTTAGAAACAAAAATAAGATGCAAAAGAGCACATACAGTACATATAGTATTATCCCTTTTGTACAAGAAAAAAATGGAAAATAAGAATATGTATTTATCAACGTTTTTTTATTTATTTTTTGGGACAGAGAGAGACAGAGCATGAACGGGGGAGGGGCAGAGAGAGAGGGAGACACAGAATCGGAAACAGGCTCCAGGCTCTGAGCCATCAGCCCAGAGCCCGACGCGGGGCTCGAACTCACGGACCGCGAGATCGTGACCTGGTTGAAGTCGGACGCTTACCCGACTGCGCCACCCAGGCGCCCCAAGAATATGTATTTATAATGTACAGAAGTGTATGTATAACTCAGAAGTATATACACACATACACACTTGCGTATTTTGTGAAAAGAAGAAGAAAAGAAAAATAAGGAATTGTGAAAAAGATAACCTATAGGAAGCGGGTGAAAACAGAGTAAAAGTTTTGGGATGGAAAGACTCTCTGAGTGTGTATTTTTATTTGATATTGACTTTTGAACCATTTAAATCTTTTACATAGTTGGGGTACCTGGGTGACTCAGTTGGTTAAACATCCAACTTGAGCTCAGGTCATGATCTCTCCATTTGTGGGTTTGAGCTCCACGTCAGGCTCTGTGCTGACAGCTCAGAACCTGGAGCCTACATTTGGATTCTGTGTCTCCCCCTCTCTCTCTGCCCCTCCCCCACTCGTGCTCGCTCTCTCTCTCTCTCAAAAATAAATAAACATTAAAAAATCCCCCCAAAAATAAATGTTTTACATAGTCAAAAAATTTAAATTTAGACAAAAAGATGAAAAGCTGCAAACCTAAAAATTTTAAAGAAATAGAAAAAATGAACTCACTGTATATTAAATTGGTTAGTTAACCACATAGACTAAAAGAATAAGTTATATTAAGTTTTACATCTGGTCCTATGACTAGACATTCTCTGTGGGACATTCTTCAAGACAGTTGGACTGAACTTTTTAAAAACACCACTGTCACAATAGACAAAAATGATGAGGGACTGTCCCAGATGAATGCAATATGTGACCTTTGGCTCCCAAATTGGAAAAAAAAAATATCTGTAAAGGACATCCTTGGGGCAATTTAGAGACCCTGAATATAGACAGACTGCAATATTAGTTTATAATGTTGTATCAACGTTACTTTTCTTGGGTAGAAAAATGGTACTTTTGTTATGTAGAATATTCTTATTCTCAAGAAATATATGCTGAACTATCTAGAGGTGAAATGTCATGATTTATTTTCAAATGGTTCTAGAAAGAGATGTGTGTGTGTGTACACATTGATAGATAGTACAGAGAAGAGAGCACACAAAATCTAGCAAAATTAAACAGTTGGTGGATTCATGCTAATGGTATATAGATGTACATTTCTTTCATTTTTTTCTGTAGATTGAAATTTTCAAATTAAAAAATTCAGGGCAAACAAACAATGGATTTGAATTGATTTTGTCATGAAAGTGCTCCCTTCATTTAGGAAGCATTCACTGAGCACCTGCTCTGTGCCACGCCCTGTTCTTAGTGCTGGGGATATAGCAAAGGATAGGACAGAGTAAGTTGGAGCTCTCGTGGACCTACGTTTTAGCAGGGAAGACAAATAAGAAAACAAGATAACTTTAGAATGTAGTAAGTGCTAGAAGCAAAACAAAGAGGGTGATATGATAGACAGCCATCAAGGGAAAGGTGGCATTAGGTAACGATGGCCAGGGAAGACTTCCCCAAGAAGGGGGCCTTTGAGCTGAGACCTTAATAGCCAGAAGGAGCCATCCATTTGTTCAGCAGATTTGCATTGAGCATTGTGTATACAGGAGAAACCCCTCTGCCGTCATAAAGTTTATGTTCCCTTTAGGGTTTACATACAGTAAACAAGAATATGTAAGTTGGTGATCAGTGTTCAGGGTAAAATAAAGCAAGGAGGGGATAGTTAATGAGGACAGGAGTTGAAATTTTAGATATAGTTGTTCAGAAAGGCCTCGTCAAGCAAGCACCACACAGAGACCAGGGCGAGAGCTGGGGTTGGGAAGAGACAGATCACGTAGCATCTGACGGGACACTTAAGTGACTGGCTTTGATTCAGTGAATTGGGAATGTTTTGGAGGATTTTGGCTAGAACAGTGATGTAGTCCGGCTTATCTTTCTAAAGGATGGCTCCAGGTGCTGGGTTTGAGAATAGGCCTGCCAACGGAGGAGGGCAGAGGAAGGGATACTTGTTAAGCATCTCCTGAAATAATCCAAGCAAGAGGTGCTCTATCCAAGAACGTAGCAGGGAGGGAATGCAAAAGTTTGGATTCTGACTCTATTTTAAAGGCAAAGCTGCCAGAATTTCCCACTAACTGATTGGAAGTGGGAGATGAGAGAAAGAAAAGGATCCAAGATGACTGAGGTTTTTGGCCGCAAGAACCAGGATAGGAGTTGCCTGGAACTGGGGTGCGAAGCAAAGTCTGTCCGAGGAGCAGGTTTAGGAGAGGAAACAAGGCTTTGGGTGGGTGGATGGCAAGATCAGGGGACGATCGGCAGTCAGGTGGAGGAAAAAGGCAAAAACTTAAAGATCTGCTGAGAATTTCACAGCAGGCCTGTGCAAGGATAATTATGATTGCCTTGTGTAAACCTTTTCAGAGAATTTCTTTTTGTTTACAAATACACCTAACTGGCAAGTTGAGCTGTCAGTTCAGACAAAAGGGTTAACTCCCAGTTCATTCTGTCTTCTGACTCTAAGAATCTAGCTCCCATGTGAAGCCGCTGTAGGAGGCCTCCCCAGTGCTGGGCGCTGGATGGCAGTTTTGGTGGGAAAAGGAGGAATTTGTGCTGAAGATGTGGCCCTAGTCACAGTGACATGTGAGGCAACAGTGTGGGAGCCACCCTGCAAGGTTCAGCCGGAGTGTAACAGTGGTTCCCAGACATTTTTTGCCAATGACCCCTTCAACATGTGACCAGATTTCACAGACTGCCTTTCAGTTTGAACCCAAATTTCCCTTCCTTCTCTGCCCTACGCCTGTGTCCGTGAGGGACGCACATTCTAAGCATATTTCGTTCCTCAAGAGCAGGCTCTGGCAGCTTTGAAACTATTCATTCACATTCCATTGCCTCTTCTGCTCTCCCGCCAAGATTCCAACAGAGGCTGCTCTTAAAATAAGGAGGCCTTATTTATTCAGATTCTTCCTCCTCCGGGAAGATGCTGAGGGCTTTTTATGAGACTTCTTCAAAACTTGCTGAAGTTCTGTGGACTTCAGAAAGTATACTGAAAACGGGGACTCCAATAACTTGGGCCCTCAGTAGACACTCATTGGGAGGGAGGATAGGCCTTTGCGCCCACCCTGCCTGGACCCTCTCTCCACAGCCAGAGTACACACCACCAGCTGTGGACCAGCCCCAGAGAACAGTCCAGGACACTGACCTTTCTGGCCAACACCAGAAACAGAGGGGAGGTGTATTTGCCCTTTCCCTCTCATTCTTCATGCCTTTTCTTCCCACCTCCCTAGGTTTCTTGCAAAAGCCATATTAGTGGAATAAGCCAGTCACAAAAAGACAAACACTGTATGAGTCCATGTATATGACGTATCTAAAATAGTCAAGTTCAAAGAATAGAATGGTGGTTACCAGGGCCTGGGAAAGAGAGGGGAAAGAGGAATCGTTTAATGGTTATGGAGTTTCAGATATCAAGATTAAAAAGTCCTGGAGGTCTGTTTCACAACGATATGAATATACTTACCACTGCCGAACTATACACTTGAAAATGATCACTATGGTAAATTTTATGGTACGTGTTTTTTTACCACAATTTAAATTTTTTTTTTTAATTTGAGAGAGAGAGAGAGTGTGTGTGTGTGTGTGTGTGTGTGTGCAAGCAAGGGAGGGGCAGAGAGAGAGATTGAGAGGGAAGGAGAGAATCTCAAGCAGGTTCCATGCTCAGCCCAGAGCCTGATGCAGGGTTCAATCCTGCAACCCTGGGATCATGACCTGAGCTGAAATCGAGAGTTGGACACCAACTCAACCAACTCTGCCACCCAGGGACCCCTACCACAATTTTTAAAAGCCACATTAACAGCATTACTTCCATGGAGGGAAAAATATATAAGTTCTAAAACTCGAATGCCTTAGGACATAGCAAACAAGCAGAGTCCATGGAGTAAAGGTTTTTATGTTATAACCATAGATGTTTCTATTACCCACCTCCCTATGATTCTGCAAGATGCACACACATATCGTGTGTATGTCTGTGTGTCTATGTGTAAGCACTCCAGCATTTTGTAGACATTTATTAGTTACTTCAAGGGGTTCATCCACACGATGGACCTAATACTATTATGCATTTTAAAGAAAGACCAAGGAGGGGCGCCTGGGTGGCTCAGTTGGTTAAGCGTCCGACTTCGGCTCAGGTCATGATCTCACAGTCCGTGAGTTCGAGCCCCGCGTCGGGCTCTGTGCTGACAGCTCAGAGCCTGGAGCCTGTTTCAGATTCTGTGTCTCCCTCTCTCTCTGACCCTCCCCCGTTCATCCTCTGTCTCTCTCTGTCTCAAAAATAAAAAAATAAAACACTTAAAAAAAAAAGAAGACCAAGGAGTAGGATGAAATACTTAGGCTCATGTAATGGATTACCGGAAAATCCAGGATGCCTATGTCTGCCTCAGGCCTGGTCCCGGAATCTCTCTTTATCTCAGGCAACCCTCCCGCTCTGGCCAGGATTAAAGAGCATGGATTTCATGAAGCAGTAGGTAGCAAGATGAGTAGAGAGAGTGGCCTCTTGAAAACAACAGTTAAGGTTCTATTCCCAGCTCCTACACCAACCAGTTTAGCCCCATGCAAGTCCCTAAACCTCTGAGCCTGGCTCCTGGGGATAATATAACTGCTCTGCAGGGTGGGAGTGAGTACCTTGCACATGGCACATGGGTCTCCCATTTGTGGTCATCCTTACCATTCATGACAGGAAAAAGATTTCAGAATCACCCTTGAGTTACCCAGCATCCCACTGGGTAGTCCTCTGCTAGGCTTAATGTCAAGCAGCAGTCCAGGACAGCTCTAGTTGGCACAGATTTCTATTCCAGCTCCTACTGTTACTTCAAATACAATTGTCTCTTGGTCCAAAACTCACTGAAATTCAGCCTCTTTTATGGTTCATACACACTTGGGCCCCTTTTCTAACCACTTATTGAATTGTATAATTCCCTGGGTCTTATAGAGTCTGGCCCCCATGGGTTCCTCAGTCTGTGTCAGAAGGTTATTTTTGGATCTTACGATTCACTTCAATCCTTTTGGGGGAAAAATGTATGATATTATTTGAAAATGTAACTTGCTTTGAGTTAAAGATTTCTGAAAGAGCATGATCATCTTAGCATCCAAGGCTTTCTTCCTGATCTATCTTAATAGAACTTAGAGGGGCAGCCTCTGTATCAGCATGGCCATCTGTGATCAAAGGCCAGTGTCAAGAGAAGGTCCCTCCACTGCCAACTCCACAACAGGAAGCCCTAGTTCAATTGTTCGCCTCAACTTTGTGTCTAAAGTTTGAGTTAGAATCATTAATTAGATAGCAAGGTCACAGACCTGGGAGAACTACCCAAAAAATTCCAACCCAGATTAGAGCCCTAAGCATTGGCACAGGAAACAGACAGGTAAGCAGGCGCTAGAATGGGTGATCTCCAGGAACCTGGTTGGTCTCATCATTGCATGAGCATCTCTTTTGTCTTTGCCTCAGGTTGCTGGTAAAGAGCTATGTTCTCTTGTAAGTTCTGACCATTCTTGATAAATTAGAGATATCTACTATGAGCTTCAACCATAAGTGAATCACAGTACTTATTGCCATGTTGTAGAATATATCCTTTACCATCATCTCACTTCTTTCATTGCCTGGTGTCCTCCATCTCTTCTACTTGGGGTCATATCTTCTGGTTTCTTTGCCCTAATTAGCAAAGATTTCAGGATTACCTGGTTCGGTACTAAAACCTGTCCCAGAGATTATGAGGGAGGAAAGGCTTCGGGCTATTTTCTCCTGCCATTTTAGGGTGTATAGAATGGCAGGGTGTGTACAACTTTTATGGTATTATTAAATGGCTGTTATTATGTCAAACCCAGGAAAATACAAGATGGGGCATGCTGCTATTCATTCAAACAAAATTGTAGGTCCATGTGACTGATTACACTTGCTCCTCTGACAGGTCTAAATAGAAAGAGCTTACTTATTCAGCAAGGGAAAATCATACCTGGAAATAATGCCTGAAACTCAGACTGCTAAGTCTGCATTTATTTAATTTCAAGGTTCTGCAACTATACACTTGAATTTTTGTTGAATAGGTATGATGGCTTCTGAAAACTTACATACTTAGGAAATCACTGACTTCTTTATTTTTTTTTAATAGTGCCTTCCATTATATTCTGTCAAGACTCCCTGTGTTCTCTGCAAATTGTTCATGATCTCAGCAGACTGGTTGGACTAGGCCAGCATTCCAAACTAAAGTAGATTGAAGGATATGCATTCATTGACTTATAGGAGAGTTGGGGAAGTTCAAAAAAGCTTTGTTTGCTTTGCCAACTCACAAGTCCATATATTTTGGCAGTGGTATCCAGAGTAAATGAATTTACTATCAACCTTGTCTTTCTTCCTTGTCAATTTTCTTAATGTTTATTTATTTTGAGAGAGAGAGCTCAAGACCGTGAGCAGAGGAGGGGCAGAGAGAGAGGGAGAGGAGAGAATCTCAAGCAGGCTACGCACTGACAGCACAGAGTCTGACATGGGCTCAGTCTCACAAACCGTGAGATCATGACCTGAGCCAAAATCAAAAGTCAGAAGCTTAACCAACTGAGCCACCCAAGCACCCTTCTTTGTCAATTTTTGTATGAAATATTTAAGGAATACTAAGAACCATACTCCTCTTGATTATCATGGGGGGGGGGGAGGGGGAGGGGGAGCGGGGAATGAGGACTGCCAAGGATTAAAGGTTAAAAAATAAGCCATGTTAAAAGTCATCTAACCCAATTCCCATCCAATTTGGAATCCTGTTATGATAACGACATAGGTAGCTCTCCAGTCTCTGCTGGAACACTTTCAGCAATCGGGAGCTCACCACCACTCAAGAGCTGCTTCCATTTTGTACATTTGTGATTACTAGAAAAGTCTCCTTCCTTTTTAGCAGAAATCTACCTCCCTTACATTTTTATTTGTGATCTTATTTATGTCCTCTGGAATTAAAGAGGAAAAAATCTATCTTTTCTCCTCATAATAGCCCATTAGCTCTCCAAAGACAGCTTTGGGGCACCTGGGTAGCTCAGTGGGTTAAGCATCCAACTCTTGATTTTGGCTCAGATCATGATCTCACAGTTCGTGGGTTCAAGCTCCACATTAGGCTCTGTGCTGACAGTGTGGAGCCTGCTTGGGATTCTCTACCTCCCTCTGTCTCTGCCCCTCCCCTGCTTGGTCTCTCTCTTTCTCTCACTCAAAACAAATAAACATTTTTCTAAACAATTTTTAAAAAGATAGCTCTTATGTGGGTCCCATAAATCTTGCTTTCTCAGAATTTAATAGCTTAGCTCCATATATCACTTGGATTCAGTGCTCATCATGATCCTTGTTGGTCAGGCCTGCTCTTAACATACAGCACCAAGACTAAATACTAGAGTCTCGCTGTAATCTGAACAGTATAGAGTAAAGCTATAACCCTGTCAATGCATTATACATCTCTTGATGTAGCCCAGGATTATGCTAAATTTCCTGGTGTTTGTGCCACTGTCCTGACTCACCCAGTTAAGCCAGCACCTTTCCATCCTGTCCTTACAAAGTTGACTTTTTTAATCCCAGTGCAGGATTTGATTCTATTTTTGCTAAAGTGAATGTTTATACTTTATCCTATAACATCAACTTGTGGTTTTTATTTGGGATCTTGATTCTCTCTCTTGAAGTATCTTACCAGCTTGCCACCAACATCTTTTCCAAGTCAGATATAGAAACTTAAACATAACAGAGCAGACAACAGAAGCTTGGGTCACATAGCCACCCTTTCCTTCAGGTTGAAGTTGACATTGATCCATCACCAAGCTATTGATCACTTAATTTCACTATCTTCCAGACCCCATTTTTTCATATTATTCAAAGAATGACCTAAGAGATATCAGCTGCCTTGCTGAAATCCTGGGATTCTCTTTCTACTGCTTTCTCTGAGCAGTAATCCTATCAAAACCAGAAGTGAAGTTATTCTAGCATGACTTGTTCCTAATGAAGCTTGAATCATCTGCCACCTTCCTGTCTCGGATCTGAGTGGGTGATGGTTTGCCAAGCCCAGAAAGATCAAGTACACAGTTCAAAGGGAAGTGCTGTTCAGAGACTTAGTTTTACTCACAAAGAGTATCAAAACTTTCAGAGAGCAGGTAAAAAGATTTAAGAGTGCCACATGCACATCTGAATTGAATGACAGGGAAATGTCAGGGAAAAGACTCCTCCATTATGCATATACATTATAAAAATGAAAAGAAAACCATGGGGCACCTGGCTGGCTCAGTGGGTGGAGCACACAACTCTTAATCTCAGGGTTGTGAGTTCAAGCCCCACATTGGGTATAAAGATTACTTAAAAAGTGTTTTTTTAATGTTTACTTATTTTTGAGAGAGACAGAGACAGAACATGAGTGAGGAAGGGGCAGAGAGAGAAGGAGACACAGAATCCAAAGCAGGCTCCAGAGTCTGAACTTCAGAACAGAGCCCAATGCAGGATTCGAACTCATGAACCAGGAGATCATGACCTGAGCTGAAGTCAGATACTTAACTGACTGAGCCACCCAGGCACCCCAAAAATAAAATCTTTTTTAAAAAAAGAAAAGAAAAGAAAAGAAAAGAAAAGAAAAGAAAAGAAAAGAAAAGAAAAGAAAAGAAAACCAAAAAAAAAAAAAAATAATGGTATTGTGACTACAATTCTTGGGAAAATGGCTGATAAGATTGAGATATGATTGAAAAACATAAATGGAGGCAGGATGTTAGGAAAAAAAAAAAAAACTTTGAGTCCCTAAAGCCCACAGTGCTACAAATCTCTATCAAAGAGAGAACGTGTTGAATGGAAAGGTGGTAGGGAGGCAACACCATCCAGGCTAGGAATCAAGGGCAAAGAGAAATATGCCTAGAATGACTCCTTGACCATAGAATGAGTTTGTAAATCCCACAGAATGAAACACAGGTTAAAAACACACCAAGGGGTGCCTGGGTGGCTCAGTCAGTTGGGCGTCCAACTCATGGTCTCATGGTTCATGAGTTCAAGCCCCACGTTGGGTTCTGCGCTGGTAGTGCGGAGCCTGCTTGGGATTCTCCCTCTCCTTCTCTCTGACCTCCCCTGCTCTCTCTCTCTCTCTCTCAAAATAAATAAATAAACTTTAACACACACACACACACACACACACACACACTAAGAAGGAACAGCCTCACAAAACTCCCCCAGTACATGGCCCAGACGTTAACGCTCAAGAAGCTGAGTTCAGTTCACTTCCAACATCAGTCTTCCTTTGTTTTTTCCATTTTCCTGTTTTAGTCTTTCTCAGATACCAGGTTCCTGAGAAAGCCCTTACAAGTCCTGCTATATGAGGACGGGGATTTGTAGGCAACAGTCCATGGCCCTCAACCCTCTAGCTTCTTCACTGTTTTCAGAGAGCTGTACTTCAGTTCCTCAAGCTCCTTCTTTCCAGCACCAGAAAGTATTGAAACCTGGAAAATACTGCTGTGGGGTTATTTTTGGCTCCCTTCCTTCCAGCCCTGTGCCTGCCTGCTCATCGACAACCATTAACAGCTGTTAGAAGGGGCTTTCAATTGCCTGGCTTCTTGCTGAAGTGCTTTAACACCAGTTTTCTAAGAGCTCAGCTACACTGTAGAGGTGAGAGAAAAATGGCAGAAGAGTTACATAAAATCTCCTTCATTTGGGGAGTCAGGTTTTTCTCCCTTTTTTTTTTTTTCAGGAAAAATAAGTCTCTGCCACAAGCTGTAGAGGCACTGCCTAGCTGAGTCCCTGTAGGGTCCAATTCAGGTGATCTTATGCGGCGGCCCCAGAGGCAGCCCTGTGCCATTTTCAGGGACACAGCCAAGCAGTTCCGAAGTCTATGCATCCTTGCGGTGAGAATTTTAGCATTCCCGCCCTCACTGAGCTGCTGCCACCTCACTACAGCATCTGAAGTTCTGGACTAGACAGAGAGGAGGTAGCCTGTCACCACAGAGGCTGGAAAATGACAACAGGACCCCCTGAGGCCACCCACAAACTTGTACCCTGTCAGCCTCTTCCAGGAGCTTGAGGAACTAAAGCCTCATTAGTGCCAATGAGGCTGCCCGGGTGGCCCCCTCCTCAGTTGTTTACTTTCCTACAAACAACTGATAACAACAATAGACATTTGGAAAGTTCTGTGCTCCTTGTAAATGTTAGCCCATTGATTCTCACTAGCCTCAAAAAGGATAATGATGTTGTTGCTGATCAGTGATTAACACTTCACGTCTACCAACATTTTACCACCTTTTGCTCCTTCACTCTAGAGCGCCCCCGCCGCCCCCCCCCAACCAAGGGGAGTGTCACACAGTCCTAGTCCCATGTTTCAGACTGGAAAGTAGGAGAAGCCATGTCCAAATCTCTTCTAGCTCAGTACTTAGCCAGAATAATTGTTGAATCTCCTAATCCAAGTATTTCCCAAAATAGGATACGTGGAGCACAACGTGGAAGTGAAATGATCTCAAGTGGTATAGAGCTTTTTCCAGAATCATTGTGTTTGTTTTAATAAGTATTAGAAAAGGTATAACCTGACATTACACAGGCAATCTTGCTTAGGACAGGTTTCTTTTTAAGCTAAATTTATTTAAGGAAGACAGGGAGTTGCATTAGAGAAAATACTAAAAATTGTGACAGTGGGTCACAAGTGTCTGTAGTTTAGGAAACACTTCATATTTCAGTACTTTTTCTGTCCACAAGCCCTGTCTGTCTTCTGCAGTTTTTACCCAAAGAAAGCCACAATGGCATCTTATTGGAAACACGGGGTCATGCCTATTTTCTTTTTGCATTAGAACAAGCTTTTTGTATTAAGTACATTTAGATGAAAACAATGTTTGTGTGTGTTTCTTTGAATCAACATTCTTGGTTATCTGATTTGTGTATTCTAAAATACCCTAGCTCTCTGGCTTGGGTTCCTAAGCATCTATGCTGCCTCCTCACCTATTTCTGTAGCCCTCCTTATGGTGAGGATAGAGGATAATGCTCTACCTGACTACTGTTTTGTGTTGCAGAATGTCTTCAAGACTAGCTAAGATGATTTACACTTCTGTGTCAGTATTCTGTAAACACATACCTCTGCCTTCTTTCCTTCTCATGTTTCAGCTCAGTGAAGTTGTAAAGAAGGTCTATTTATTTGGCTGTTGTGGATATCCTTATAATTTAGATGTTCTTCCAAAGAATGGATATGGAGGACAATAGGTTTTATATCAATAACCTGATTTTCTGTTGCTAAAATTGCGGGAGAAAGAGAGGACATATGACATGAGATCAGTTGAACCCAATTATAAAGAGCCTGAATGCCATGTGAGAGGGGCTTGGGTTTTATTCTGCAAGAAACAGGGCGATAAAGTGATTGTCATTGGGAAGATTAATCAGGTGACAATACAAAGGAAGAATTCAAGGAGAAAGAGACAATGACCAGGTTGTTACAATGGTCTAAGCAAGAAGTAATAAGGCCATGAAATAAGGCATGTCTGTTGGAAAAGAAAGATAGAGGTTCCTTTTGAAGACTGAAGAATGACAGAAAAGATCTAAAATTGTATCATAATTTTCAAACATCATTGACTTAATTGTTTCTTATGTAATTCTTCTAGATCAGTGCTGTTCCATAACATTTTCTGTGATGATAAAAATGTTTTACTGCACTGTCCAATATGGTAGCCACTAGCCACATGTGGCTGTTGAGCACTTTCAATGTGGCCAGTGTGACTAATTAAACTGAATTTTTAAATTTTATTTCATTTCAGCTAATTTTATTGTAAATAGTCACATGTGACTAGTGACTATCATATTGGACTAACCAATATGGTATAGGACTAGAATACAAGTGCCAAGTATCATGCCACGTTTGCCATTCTCTCTCTAGAGCCTAACATTGTCTGGCACATAGTAGGTACTTAATAAACATTTATTAAATGAGTGAATAAAATGAGACCTTATAAAACAGAGGCAAAGATTATGTCCTGTTCAAATCAATATACTCCTTTATGGAGAATTTTGGTCCCCCCTTAAAGGAGGAGGATGGAGATTTCCCATACGCATCTAGAATATTTCCCAAATGTTTAAACTGAAGCTCTCAGCATGTACAAGTGGACCAAGATCAAACCAAAAGGTTAGATGAAAGTCAGCCATGTGGTGGGAATATCTAAGCCCAAGGTCTGTTCTGTTGGCCCCTGACTTCTTGGTCTTCATTTCTGGCTATTGTAGAATTGTACAATACCCGTGCTTGAAATATTTACATATTTCAATGCAAATGGGCAATGATCAAAATTTTTAAAATATATTTTATGAGGAATGATAAAAAGAAAATGTGTTGGAGCTGCTTTGTTAAAATGGCTGTAGGAATACAGGGAGATCCACACATGATCTGGAGTGGAGGGACTCAGGACTTAAATCCCATGACCTTGGGCAAGTTGCTTAAGCTCTTCAAACCACAGTTACATAGAAAATGAGAATGAGAATCATAACACTTCACTTACCAAGTTGTTGGGAGGAAGAAATGATATGGCAATAGGAAAATTCGTGGTTCATAATCCATAAAATTCCATTCAGATGTTTATTATAATTCACACAGACTGGAGTTATATCTGAGTATGTGTCTGGAAGACACAGTTATATTAAAATAGAATTCTGATATGTGCCTTCCAGAAAAAGAAAAATAAGAAGTCATCAAATTCTAGCCACCTACATCCAAAACGAAACCTAAACAATCCAAAAAAGACTTCTATCTCTAACATTAAAAAAACAAAACAGGGGCACCTAGGTGGCTCAGTCAGTTGAGTGTCCGACTTCGGCTCAGGTCATGATCTCACGATTCGTGAGTTAGAGCCCCACGTTGGGCTCTGTGCTGAGAGCTCAGAGCCTGGAACCTGCTTCGGATTCTGTGTCTCCCTGTCTCTCTGCCCCTCCTTCTCTCTCTCTCTCTCTCTCTCTCTCTCTCTCTCTCTCTCTCTCTCAAAAATGAATAAACATTAAAAAAAATTAAAAACAAAATTCAAAACAAAACAAAAAAGCCTCTGGAAAAGCTGATACTACAACCTCCTTGTAGTAGCTTGTTATGATTCAGTAGTGCTTATTTCCAGGAAGTTCTTTATCTTTCCACCCTGTCTCTGCCCTTTTGGATGCAGTGGCCACCTCCTCTTCCCCATTTGCCCAGGACCACTTCCCACTTGCCCCTCTAGCCCTGCATACACTTCTCCCATCTCCCTGCTCTATGCTTCCATCACCTGCCTCTGGCCCCTGTCTTAGCAATAAATTAGACTCTTTTTCTCCTTGAGCTGACCTTGTCAAACATAACTTCTGCAGCACCTGGAGTCATATGGTAAGAAACATCTACATCAGCTCAAGTCCCCCAGGACTACCACTTTCCCTCCATCACCCCCATTTCCTTTTCCCCACTCTCCGTGATTACAGCAAAGAGTTGGTCACCATTCCATGCATGCTGACCATCCACAGATGTAGAGCTTTGTATAACCCTATCAAATAACATCACGTTGACTTAGGCTCTTCCTGGAGGTAACAACTGCTTACAGGAAAGTCAAAACTTGGCCTGCGTGTCATGATTTCATGCCGTTCCTCAGAACCAGGATTTGTAAAGAGATTCCTGTTGAAAATAGTTATTAAGTTGCCACTGGAATTATTTTCTCATAATACATAAAGCCCATTTCTTTAAGGCTTTTGTAAATATGACTGTTTTTCTGAGCTTTTTATCATTTTTTCCCTAGATTTTAATATACTTATTAAAATAAAGGGCCATAACTGTATACAATCCAAATAACTGTTCATCAATTCCAGGAATCTAAGCATCAGTTTTCAAGCTTTGCCATCTTAGTCCCCAACATTCCTCCCCACTGCGAACATGTTCTCTTTCTAACCATATTTAAAGACAGGAATCACTAGAAATCCTACTGGTTTTCATGATAAATAAGCTTAAATAATTATTTCCATCTTACATTTGGGTTATTTCTTTTTTCCTTCCAAAATATTAGCATCTATAAGACTAACGAGAACTTACACCACTTGTCATCTTTAAACTTGAATTCTGATTCAAACATCTCTTTATGGCTAGTACATAAAAGATTAAGCCCACTCTAACCCCAGCCATTAGTAAAAATACTAAAACTTAAGCTCTCCTTATAGTGTTGCTAGCTGTCAGCTAGTCAATAGTATGACAACTGATTGTATTGATAAAAGGGTAAAAGGGTAAGCATGCTCAAATTATACAAAAGACAAACATTGAAAATAATATGTTTAAAAATCCTATTATATTAAGAAAAAAAAGTTATACAGACTTTACAAAAAAGAAAAAGCAGCAGTATAAGTCCAAGACTCAACACCTTCCAGCAGAAGCCAGCAGGGTTCTGTAAATGTCCTGTTAGGTGATTGTTACATCCAAGGTTTGGGTTCTCAGGCAAGTGTCCTCAGGGCTAAAAAGCAGTAAAGAGAAACCACACCCTGCCCTTCTTTTCCTTCTGGACAGTTACCAATCAGATTAGGTATCGGTACCGTGGTAGTAAGGGTTAGCCCCTGTGGGCTAGTCATGTTCCCAGATCTGCCACTATGAACAGCCTAAACTGGTGATTATAATCATAATAGTAGATCAGCTTAGGGTACTTATAAGGCAGTTGTATCTAAAGTACTGCATTTGTCCAAACATAACCCCGTGTTCATATGTAGAGCCAGGTGTGCTTTTCACTTTTCATTTTACCAAGGCCAGTATGGGGTGGAAGTCCTCCCCTGAAATACTCAGGGTTTTTTTTTTTTTTAATATGCAAGTTATATGACTATGAGAAGAATCTTCACTTCACGTTCGCACTGCTTGAAACATTTCCATTGTCTCATGCATTGGTCCGTGTAAATGCAGATTGTATTTTTGGTGGACCATTGTCCGAGGAACAAAGGCTAGGACGGGCAGTTTGGGTAAATTGCATTCCAAAATTTTCTTAAGAAATGAGTTGTTTCAAATTAGAATGTATTTTTTTCTAGAAATAGGTTATAAATCATGATTTGTTTCCTAAATCAGCTCCCAAATCTCACATCTGCATCGCCTTTCTTTTTTTTTTTTTTTCTTTTTTTTTTTTTCTTTTTTTTTTTTTTTTAATTTTTTTTTCAACATTTATTTATTTTTGGGACAGAGAGAGACAGAGTATGAACCGGGGAGGGGCAGAGAGAGAGGGAGACACAGAATCGGAAACAGGCTCCAGGCTCTGAGCCATCAGCCCAGAGCCTGACGCGGGGCTCGAACTCCCGGACCGCGAGATCGTGACCTGGCTGAAGTCGGACGCTTAACCGACTGCGCCACCCAGGCGCCCCAATCTTTTTTTTTTTTTTAATTTATTCAGTGAACAGATATTTATCATCATGCAAAGAGAGAAGGAAATTAATTCTTTAGGAATAAGTGAAGGGCTATTAAAGTACAAGGGAAGAGTAAATCATTCTAGGGATTTCAAGAAGTGGGAAAAGGCCATCTTGGGTTTAGTGTCCCCCACCCCTGCCATTATATGCCTGTAGCACCTTCTCTATATCTCTGTCACAGCACCTTTGGCATTGTATTGCAATTGAATTATTTTTTGTCTGTCTTTTCATCTTGACAGTAAGATCCTTGTGCAAGATTTCTGTCTGGTGGTGGTGATATCTTCAGTCTGCAAATTGACCATCTAGAACAATGCCAGCATGATAGCCATTTGATTAATGTTTGTCAAATAAATGAAGGGCATCCTTCAGAAAAGTTCTAGAGGCAGGAAAATGTGTGGTGTGTATTAGATGGGAATAGGAGGGAAGAATGTGACAGAGTCTGGATGCCAGCAGAGAGGATACAGTTGGATTGTAGTTCTGGTGTACTTTCTGTCAGCCACGCCTAAGTTCTATTCATTTTATATTTTTATGGGAAGATATTTTTTGGAGTTCCAGCCAAGGAACCCATCTTCTCGCAGTATTAAGGATGCATCAGCTTCCTCCAGGGAGGGATAGAGATCTCTATCGATTGGTCTTAACGAGCCAGTGGATCTATCTCTACCAACTGCCATGGGTGTTCACGATTGGAGAACAAAGGGCAGTTTCTCCTATGAGCCTTAATGAGGACTTGCCTGCCATTCACTTCTAAGTGCAGCTTATTCACAAAGTAGGAGCTGTTTATAAGTCAGGGACAGCATGTGTTTCATAAAAACATTTCCAGTATTAGGTTCTCTTTATTTCTACCACTTGTACAAACATGCATGGAAGTTTTTGCTTACCTTTTCTTTGCATTATCAATTTTTCCTTCCCCTCCTCCCTTTTAAAAAAAGTCTTAAGTTAATGTTCTTATGTTTATTTTGCATTTTTTTTAACACTAACACAATCCAGCCAGTAAATTTCACAGTAGCACTTGCCCCAGCTGACGGCAAAGAGCCTTGAATGAGGGCTCAGACAGCCTTCTCTGGCAAGCTGAAGAGTTCGCTCTCTGGGCTTCAGTTTTGCCACTATAATTATGAGCGAGAAGCCTATGGTTAATTACAGTGCATGAATGGAAGATATTCCTGGACTTATTTGCATTCATTACTTGCTGGTCATTTCTCTGTTGAGGTCTCCATGCTTGTTTTTACAGAGCTTTTTGGCAGTGTGTCTGCACTTGGTGTGTGAATTTTTATGATCTGTTGCATGTTATTCATGCAATTTCCTGCCCTGTAATGGTATCAGTTTTCCAGACGCAGAGGAATACAGACTAAAACCCAGGAGCCTGCATTAGCATAAAATGTCCCAGTTCTGTCAGTTTGATTAATTTGTCTCTTTGTCTCCACTCTATATGATAAGTGCTATTAATGGTTGCAACACTTCATATGTCAAAGTCTTTCTTCCTAATGACTTGAAAATGTGGTTTATTTCCCCCCTTTTTGTATTATTTTCCTCATTTAGCATTCCACTCAAGTATAGATTTATGCCATGCTCTTTCATTATCTTACTGGTTGCAGCACTGGAGTGATTACATATGGTGTAGAGTATGCGTAAAGATGTGATCCCAGGGGCAGCAGCTGCTGATGCAAGCTGAAAATAGATCCAGCATACGCTCAGCACTTTTCCCAGAGGCCTTTTATTTATTAGTAACAGTCTTGGTACAGGACAGCTTGGATCCTCATTTAGCAAGATGACTTTTTGCCTTTCCGAACACTGCAGTGACTTTGCTCTATTTACTGACACTGCTGTGTAATTATTTTTGTAACCGCCCTGTGTCTCAGCATTGACTTAACCTAACATAAATTGTAATATAATCTCGATATATAATGAACTCAAGAAGCGACAGGCTCCATCTGAAGTAATGGGGCTTGACAGATCTAAGGTTTAAATTAAATAATCCTATTTGTAAGACAGCATTTGTACATGGAACACTGCTTTAAAATGAATTTCTATTCTTCTCTAGTGCTTCTTACACCGTTTTTGGTATTCTTCCTTTCAAAAGGACTTTTTCTAGAAAGAAGTGCATTGCAGAGCCAAGGGCCCTTTCATAAGGAAAGAATAAAATGAAATTTTTTTACCCATTTCAATCCCTGAACTGGAACTAGCACCATTAATGATTTGAGATGGGTAGTTATTAATCCAAGCTGGCAAATCCAAATAGCTCAGACTCTTCTATCAGCACAAAACATCTGTGATGTAAGTACAGTAGCAGAATTTAGGATTAAGATAATAGCTAACCTTCTGCACATGTTTTAGGTTCAGATAGGTATTTTTTTATATAAATTTGGGAAGTCCTAATAACAAGTATATGTATTTATTTTCTGAATAAATCTAAGCAGAACCCTTATTTTGTGATATCATTCTTCTCTTAGAGAGGTGTACTTTAAACAGGATAAGGAGGAAGTTCATTGTGTATATTAGCAGATAGCATCAAGATAGTGATTCGTCACTGTGTGATAAAATTTTCCAAATTGCGAAAATGAAAAAATCATAACACTAAAAGTTTATAGGCAAATTACAATCTAAGAGTATTACTTATTGGCAGGACTTAGTCATATGATAAGGAAGCCTTGAAGAAAAAATGAATTTATAAATAGAGAGCATACCTCTTTATGGTAAAGTAGCAAATAAGGGAGGCAAGTTTGTAAATTTCCTTTTTCTTAGTTTGTGTGTAATTTTACCTGCTCTGAACCAAGAAGCCATCAGAGAAGAAGAGGGTGGGTGATTCCCTCCTTAAATTTGTTGTTGCCCTGAGATAGTGCCATGGGTTCTGTTTGGTAACAAAGATTCTATTCCATAATCTAATGAAAGTTACATGGGGTTAAACACATAATTTCCTGCTGGGTCAGGTTAAAAATTAAAACAGCGATTCATGTTAAGGAAATTAAGTGTGGAAAAAAAAGAAATTAAGTTGGTTGTTTCATTTTAGTGGGTATATGACCCATAATGTTGTTGAAAGTGCAGTAATCCAAACCATTCCTCAAATAAGCAAACCAAGGAGCATTTCAGCTGAGAAGAGACCCCCCCTTTTCCTGCCCACATGCACAATTGCATGAGAAAGCGTTAGACCATAGCATTTTATCAGCTTGATCATCGTGGTTCATATATTCTTTCAAGTTTGTTTGGGAATTTAGACTGCTAATAGCCTGTGCTGTGTAATGAGAGCAGAGCCTGCACCCTGCCCTAAAGATGCCCTCGGTAGGAACGGAATGGAAGACAAGCGGGAGCTTGCCCGCGGCTAATGTGCCTGCTTTCTTACTCTTCTTATTTTGTCTTCCTTTCTTTCCCTCCTGTCCTGCTTCCCGCTCTCACATACAAAGAGCACCCAAGCTTGTTCTCCAGGCTCATCCCTAATTACCTCCGTTGTGACACAGTAACGTTGGAGCCGATTTCATTCTCTGTCTAGTGGCCTCAGAACAGTGGGTGATCTTGCTTGCTATAGGAGAAGTGATACTCAGGCATGACAGGATGAATTAAGGATGGGGGCCTAAGTATTAACTCTTAATTCCCTAGCTCTTGTGGTTTTAAATTAGATTCAGTGTCACTATAAGTGGGAGAATGTGAGCTTTTTGTATGTGTGTGTGTCTGTCGCTGAAACCATGTCTGATCAATTGAATTGACCTTGTTTTTCTTGTGAAACACATCAACCGTATTATGAAACAGGCAGCCCAAATAAAGAAAAACATTTCACATATCTTGTCAAATATTTCATTGGGACCTCTGAAAGCTGGTATTTCCCTTCTGCCACCAGATCTGAAATGAGAACAAAAGCACTTCATTTTTGATAAGTGGGACTTTGTTTTTCTCTGAAACCTTTTCATTTCCAAGATGTCTTATGAGAGTTATCACAGTTTGGGCTAAGTTTCCCAGTAAATGATGTGGACTCTGAAGGGGGCTCTCAGAGTCAATTATTTAGCAAATGGTTTGTAAACCAAAGACTAAAGGAAGAAATATGCTATCAGATAGGGGCCAAGCAAAGAACGAAGGGAGAAACCAAATTTATTGAACACCGGTTTTATACCAAGTAAATATGAAAATAATTTGAGCAAAATAACAAAGATCTTAGGATCAGAGAAACAAAAAAGATCAATGGACTTCCAGAGTTGGGTTTTTTTTTTTTTCCATGGAACACTGTGTTCCATTATAAACACTTGCAGAAGTATCTGAATAGAAGACAGAAAAAGGGAAAAGACAAAAGGGCAGGGGATGAAGTTCTTAAAGGCTGTCTAAAGAAGTAATAATAAAGTGGAAGGATTTCAGCCACTAAGGACAGAACTGAATCAAGTCAAGTTAAATACCAAGATAGTTGCTTGCAAGTAGAAATATAATATTCATTTTTGCTCCTGAATTCTGTTAGCAATTTCTGCCTCTTCAAAATCTTTTGAAAATAGAGAAGTCTGCATCTGAAGCTTTGCTTGGCTCTCAGTCAAAGGTCTGCCTCACCCAGAAAACATCATCAGGAAGCCCAAAATCAATGGAATTTTTTTCAATGGATAACACAAGCCAATTTTGAGCCTGATTTAAAATTCACTGTATAAATTCATCCTGGCTTGCTACAGCTATGAGTGTACTCTGTTTTCTGTTGCTGACTCTTCCAGTAAAACATACATCCACTCTACTTTCCACACTTCAGATTTCAAGAGGAAGAGAGCTATTTGAAGGCCTCCTCTCAAAACTGACTTATTGGGCCTTGTAGAACCTGCTTCAGAAGCTACCATGAGTATAGATGTGTATGTGCTTACTTTTTGAAAAATGATCTTTGATCCAAGAAAATTATAGCGTTTGTGTTTATGGGCATGCAATTATGCACTGGGCTTTCTTAAGGTACTATTATAAACAAGCTGGAGCTCCTATCCCTCTAGTTTTGGTTATACTTGGTGCTACTAAAAAGATACATATGCTTCATTAAGCTCAGATTTATTAGCAAGGCCAGCAGGTGATAATGGAACAGTAATTTTTGCATATCAACTTTGACTTGGTGCCCTTAATTGGCAGCAAGGAGAAATATTAAAAGATCTTGCTAACACAGCATGATGCATGGGAAGTAAGAACATCAAGGGAGTTTTTTCTTCTGTGATATATTGGGAATCATAAAACCTTGGTCTTAAAATTCATCTGACCCAGCACTAAAGAAATGGGCTATATTTTATCTTTTGTATAGCCCTCGTATCTAATACAGTGATGCTGATGGTGGTTTAAAAAAATAACCTTTATTGAGCATTCACTATGTGCCAGGCACTGCTCTATGCACTTTTTTACATGTTTAACTCATTGACCCTATGGAATTGCTATTATTATGATTAATTTCTCTGTATGATGAAGAAACTGAAGCAAGAGACCTTAATTAACATGTCCCAAGGTCAGCTCCTAAGTCAAGGAGCCTGGATAGAAGCCTAGGCAGCCTGACTCCAAGGTCCATATTCTTTTTTTTTTTTTTTTTTTTAAGACATTTATTCTCTCACAGTTCTGGAGGCTATAGGGTAGTCTTAATCCTTTGCCTCAGAAAACTCATTAAAGATGCAGGCGTCTGTGTTTTTAGCAGGTGGAAAACTGAGGCCCAGGTGACACACCAGTCCACTGTAGATTGGAGACAGCCAGTGTCTCCATCTCTTTTTTTTTAATGTTTATTTAGTTTTGAGAGACAGAGAGAGCACAAATGGGAGAGGGCCAGAGAGGGAGACACAGAATGAGAAGCAGCCCCCAAGCTCTGAGCTATCAGCACAGAGCCCGATGTGGGGCTCAAACCCACGAACTTGACATCACGACCTGAGCCAAAGTCAGAGGCTTAACCAACTGAGCCACCCAGGTGCCTGAGTATCTCCGTCTCTTGTCTATAGTTTTCCTATACCACACGGAAGTCACCAAGAGCCTAACAATAGAAATTTGCCTGTATGCAAGAAATAATGAAAAAGATGCTGGAAAAAAATTGAAATATAAAATGATAGCAAAGAGAAAATACTTGAAATGTAAATAAATTTTTGTTCTTCTCTCTTCCCCTTGATGATTCTTCAATTCATGCCACTTGATCAAATAAACATCTTAATATCTAGATCATCTTGACTTACATAGGACTTGTCTTTGTCTGGGGCCTCTGTTTTGAGGCATAAGGTGTTTAAGAAACTGGCTATAAAGACTTTATAATAAGCCAGTATGGGGGCACCTGGATGGCTCAGTCGGTTAAGCATCTGACTTCGGCTCAGGTCATGATCTCGCGGTTTGTGAGTTCAAGCCCCATGTTGGGCTCTGTGCTGACAGCTGGGAGCCTGGAGCCTGCTTCAGAATCTGTGTCTCCCTCTCTCTCTGCCCCTCCCCTGCTCATGCTCTGTCTCTGTCTCTTAAAAAATAAACATTAAAAAAAATTTTTTTATGATAACTCAGTATGGTAACAGAATAATGGCCCTCCAAAGATGTCCATGTCCTGATCCCCCAAAACTTGTATGTTACCTTACATGACAAAGGGGAGTTTGCACAAATGATTAAGTTAAGGATCTTGAGATGGGGAGATTATCCCGGATTATCAGTTGGGTACAATGTAATCACAAGATTGCTTATAGGAGGACAAGAGGAGGGTCAGAGTCAAAAAGTCTACTCTGAAGTTTGAGGTCCACTCAGGGGGTGATGGAAGAAGTTTCTGGAGGCCCAGGTAGAAATCCTTGCCACAGAAATGGTTGGTTGCTCCACAATTAGTATAAAAATCAATGAACAGGTGGTGGGAGGAAGGTTGCTTTTTCTCCATCTCTGACAAGCTATTTTCAGCAAGTCTTCTCATTGTATTAGTTCATCTGTCTTCCATTCATCTTTCTTTTAAAATGAAAAGAACTCCTCACATTCTGTGGGAACTTCCACCTCTTTCTCACTGCCAGGCCAGAATGATTTATTGGGCAAGTTTGCTGTTCTTAAAAATCCGACATCATGCGGTGGGTAAAACAACTGACTGTCATCAATGATTGTGTTCCCTTAAAGAAAGCTCCAGGCTACAGAATTCTGATGCACTTCCTCCTTAATAAGTTATGACTCTGAATCCCAAACTATGTTGGTTTCTCCTCTGAATCTTTACATAATTCCTATCATAACAGTCATGTGGTAAGGTGTCCCCAATGGACAACTAGAACCCTCCTTTCACCAATATCCAAGCTATGGCTTTGGTTGATTGGTTGGTTGGTTGGTGGTTGGTTGGTTGGTTGGTTAGAAGCAGGGTGGCCCTTCGTATATGATTCTTAGTCTTGAGTTGACCTGTGCTCTCACACATCGGCAGCTAATCCCCCTAACAGTCTCTCTAATCTGTCTCCACCTCCCTTCCGCCGCCACTACCCACATTCAGGCCACAGCTGGATGCCTGGACCTCTGTGACTAACATGCCCCCTGCCCAGGTTGTCCCCAGATGTGGCTAGAGTAATTTCCCCAGTACTCCTGCTTGGCAGACTCCAATGGCTCTCCATTGCCAACCAGCCTCCTCAGTGTGACATAGACCAGCTTTCCTGCCTGCCCCCCTGCTCACCTCTCTAGTGTCACTGGAGTCACCCAGCACCCCACTACAGCTGGACTCCTGCCTCACTGCTCTGCATGCTGGATTCTCTCATGTGTCTTTGCATCTTCCTTTTCTTCCACGTGCAACACCAGTTCCCACCAAATACCTGGCTAATCCTCACTTGGGCTTCAGCTTATATCTTACTTCCTCAGAGTTCGATTCCCCTTCTGCCAGCACCTGTACTTGCTCTGTTGCAGCTCTTATGCTGTGCGGGAATTACCTGTTGACTTGTCTCTGTCCCGTCAGCCTAGAACGTCTCAGACTAGGCACCCTTTCTTCCTTATTCACTGGTTTACCTTCCCAGCACCTAAGACTCCATAGAACCATGGGAGGTGGTCAATATGTGTTTGTTAAGGGAATAAAGTGAGCTGTACCCTACATTGCAAAGATGGTCACCAGCAGCATCCTGTATAGTGAATTCCCTGGGGCGGGGGCGGGGGGGAATGCCTGGTCTCACTACCTTGTACTGGGTGACACAGACTCCAAACTTAACCCAGCTAAGTACTGCAATGTAACTGAGATTAACTGGTCTCTACATGAGGTTGCACACTTGCCATTTTGATGCACTTGCTCCCATATCACTGTGTGGTGAAGGTGAACTAAAATGACTAGGGAAGGTAGCTAAATAAATAAAGTGTTATTAACTGCTGACAGACTTAGCCGTTCATAAAGTAATGTTATGATCAAAGACAACAAGAACAAATCTAATGGCCTTTTAGGTCGGCATTCAATATAATCAGCTAAAGATTTCTTCTATGTGATGAACAAATAAGAGGTCTCAAATCCCCCCACTTCTTACCTCTAAAAAGTATACCATTCAGATTCTGCATATATTTTTTGAGGCAATTTGCTTCTCCTTGCCTTGCTGTCTTTCTGTGACTTGCCCTGCAATCCAGATATATAAATATCTTGTGTTCTTGTGCTCCCTCTCCTGGTCTTTTCTGTCTTTCAGCAAGACCATGTTCCTAGAATTGGGCATCCCCCCAGGTGGGGGCTTGGCATGTTAACAAAGAAGCTAACCAGCACTGCAGGGCTTGTTGTAAGATCCACGGGGGACCAGAAACAGAGTGACTTCTTTGTTGTTTGCAGTCCAGCTTGACTAAGTGAAAAAGCGCCATACTGGCACAGAAGACAAACGTGCCTGGCATCCTTTTTTGAGAAATGAAATGCTCTCCAGAAAAAAAAAAAAAAAAAAAAACATAATAAAAAGCACTTGATAGTACATTTTTGAAAATATTCCTCCCTGGAGATGTACAGATGCATGTAGGATGTGCCCTATCAGTGAACAGTGCTAATTACCTAATTATCTGGTCAGGTGCAATAAAAACCCTTTTGACATGCTGTTCCTCCCATAAGCCAGATACAGTGTTCTGGTATCTGCTCTGTGACCATGGTGAGGGGCACACCGTATTCTCTACCCACCCAGAGTAAGAACGTAGAAGGTCTTCACAGCTGGCTGAGGCGGTGCTTCACATCAGGGGCACAGGGCTGGGAACAGGGCAGTGCAAGGTCCTGCCACAGAGCTCACAGGACGACACTCCAGACTTTACCTGGCCTCCTTGGCTCCTAGCATCCCCTGGAGCTACCTTTGAACTCTGACCCTGCCCACATCTTTCTGTCGTTGCAATTGCTTCTTAGGCACTTCATAATTTTACCCATTTACCTTATTTTTTTTTTTTCCCATTTGACTTTCTAAAATAGCTTCCCTGCTAAATATGTCATTTCTCCTACTTTAGTGTAAAAGAGGATTTTGCTTTTGCTTTTTCTCAAGCCGATCTAGAAGAGCACACACCCCCAAATCTTAAATTTCTGTTATTCTAACTTAGTATGCCAAGGAAGAGCCAGTTTTGCTCAACCACTGAACACATCCAGCCTTCATTTTCAAACCAGCTTCCAGTCTTGTTTCCTCTGTCCTGCCACTCCTGCAGCGATGGTGTCTGTGTCCTCTCCTGAAGCCCCACTGTTGTGTTCTACAGTTTTCTCCTGTGTACTGTCGGCCTCTTCCCGATGGATTATTTCTTTTTCTACCATGGTGCTCCCTTTTATGAGGTGCTTTTGAAGTTTCACTAGATGGAGTGGAGGGCACCGGTTTCTCTTGGGTAGGGAAGAGTGTTAAATCCTAGGCGCTCCTTTCCTAGAAGGCCATGGGGCTGTTTTTGACAGGAGCACAGTATTTGGAGGGCAAAGGTTGACTGACTCACATGGGTCTCGTGCTCTCCCATCTTCCAGCCTGCTCCCATCCAATCTTAGTGCCCTTTGACAGCCCATGCACACCCCTCTTCTCTCAAAGCCTGTGGCACAAGAGTTTCAACAGTGTAGAGTTTAGCATTTAATTGTTCTCTAGTTGTGGATAATACATTGTGAGCTTCTCCAAGGTACAACTATCCTTTTTTGCTTCTTTGAAGTTCATGTCAGCACCCAACATAGCAAATGCTCAAGTAAACATTTTTGGATTGATTATTTAGTGGCATTTTGGTTGTTCAAGATGCCTAGTATATACACGGAACTACTCATGGCCCCAGCACTTCTCTGCGATCTGATGATTTCCTATTAACCTTTTTTGAATAGTATACCATCTGATTGACATGAAAATGTGAATTTTTGTTAATCCTTCTTTGTAATATTGTTGCCTTCTAGAAAAAGTAACCAACTTGGGGTGCCAGGGTGGCTCAGTTGGTTAAGTGTCTGACTTTGGCTCAGGTCATGATCTCGCAGTTTGTGAGTTCAAGCCCCACATCGGGTTCTGTGCTGACAGCTCAGAGCCGAGAGCTTGCTTCAGATTCTGTGTCTCCTTCTCTCTCTCTTTTCCTCCCCCACTTTTATTAATTTTATTAGAGTACATGTAGATGATATATGGAAAGTATAAGACAGTACTTCACTTACAGGAATTTCTTTTTTTTATATTTAAATTTTTCTTTTACTTTTATTCATTTTTGAGAGGCAGAGAGAGACAGAGCATGAACAGAGGGAGACACAGAATCCAAAACAGGCTCCAGGTACTGAGCTGTCACCACAGAGCCTGATGCAGGGCTCAAACTCATGAACTGCGAGATCATGACCTGAACCAAAGTCACTCAACCTATTGAGCCACCCAGGTGCCCCTCTTTTTTTTTCTTTTTTTTTTTTTTGGTGATTGGTCATATGGATCCTTTATTTTTTCTTATTTGCTTTTTTTTTTTTTAAGTAGGCTCCATGCCCAATGTGGGGATTGACCTCACAACCCTGAGATTAAGAGTCATATGCTCTACCAACTAAGCCAGCCAGGTGCCCTGACTTTCAGGGATTTCTAATCAAGATAGGCACAATGGAACATTTAGATAACAATGCAAAATAGCACTTGTGTGATGAAATGCCAGGACTGGTTATCTATAATCAACAGCTATTATCCAAGTTGGGGGGAATGGGGTCCAGTTAAATTGCCACCTCCTTTGTAAGGGTTTGTCCTGGCCATTACATTCCGTATTGATGGACAGCCCCACCTCTGTCCTTCACAGCTATCATAGGTACAGTTGGAACTGGCAAAACAAAGTGAAGAATGCATCCAGTGAGCATAGCCTGAGCACATGCTAGACGGCAAGAGAAAGGCTGGCATTCTGGCTCAAGAAGACAACTGGAAATGAGACTGGAAGGGGACTCAGTCTGGGAAAAATCTGGAAACCAGACAGAAGAGAATAAAGTTTGCTCTCTAAAGCAGGGGGTTGCTGTTTAAAACAAAGTCCCTGTCAGGAACATTCTCCCAAAGACTCTTCAGCCTCCCTCCCTATGATTGATGATTCAGAGGGATCTTGGAGGTGCCGGGGACGGGAGAGATCGTACCAACAGAGAGGAGAGGTTTTTTTTTTTTCCTTTTGCTTTGAGTCTCAGTATTTTTAACACAATGGTCACCTAGAGATTCTTAAGCCCTTGTCTCCTACACTTGGTAAGGAAAGAAATGACAATGCCTTCCAGACACCTGCTAGCTTAGTTGGGGTTTTCAAAGCAACACCACTCTGTAATGTGCTGTGGATGGGCTGTAATTATGCAAGGAAACCAAAGGGCTTGTTTTCTATTAGGGTTTGTTAGGTTTCTGACTTCCAGCTTCAGTGACTGAACTTCCATCAAAATACTGGCACACCCCCGGGTACTGTAGATGCCTTAACTCACTTCTTTAAACGTATACTTCAGGAGTAGTTTGATTAGCCCAAACCAAGAACACCTGGTGTGGAGACGTGGGTATTTGTCAAAACCCAAAAGTTCCTTTTTAAGAGTGTTTGGCTATCTTTATTCATAGTAGGAAAGGTGTTTTCCTAGTTAGGAGATGTAAGTAAGGAGGTCTTTCATAACAGCTCCAAGCCACATTCAAAATAGATGTCCCAGAACAGACTCCTCCATGGTGCACATTCTAGATGCAACTATGACTTAGTTCCTTTTCTCACCATCCCCCAAGGTAGCATGAAAAGTGTGTTTCGGCCCCACAGAAACTGGACACGACCGACCAGACGCTATGGGAACTTTCTGCCTCACCTGCTTCAGTAGCAGCGCTGCCAGAAATGACACCATTGTCAAAAACAGGACCATCCCTTCGTGCCCAGTCGTCTGAAGTCCCAGACACGCTGCTCTTCTCAGCAAAGGCCTGCTCCCTGTCCTCTTTGATGTCATTTGCCAACCCGGCAACCTAGTGTCCCAGGGAAGACAGGGCAAGAGGCTAACACATCAGGCAAAACATGCACCGTGGCCACAGAGATGGACCGAATTGGTTCCCTCTTCATTCTCTTCCCTGATGGCAGGAATCACGTATAGAAAAGATCTGAATCTGAGGGAATGGAGGGGAGGTGGCTGAGTGACAAACCTGACTTCAGGCTCCTATGCAGGAGTGTGGGTGTTGTGTCGTACAGTCTCTGCAGCCCGGACAGCTACAGAGCTGCGCTTTCTATCTGCTAGTCCCATAGCTCCAGGGCAGTCACTGTCCAATTCCCATATGGGGGTTTGTGTTGATGGCCACTGGTTAAATGCTCCCAGAGCACAGATGGTGCCTGCATTGCATCAGCATTAACTCTTCTCCATTGGCAGAGCCCATTGTAGAAACAGGAGAAGGGAGGAAAAATCAGTGCACAGTCCCTTTGGCGGAAAGTCTGGTTTCCATATATGCATTAGCCCTGACGTATGCATTAACCCTGAGCCTCAGTTAACCCAGTCAGTGTGTCTCAGCTTCTGTTATATGGTGGTTAGTTAAAAAGGACTTAGATGGGGGCGCCCACGTGGCTCAGTTGGTTGAGCGTCTGACTCCGGCTCCAGTCATGATCTCACGGTCCGTGAGTTCGAGCCCCACGTCGGACCCTGTGCTGACAGCTCAGAGCCTGGAGCCTGCTTTGGATTCTGTGTCTCCCTCTCTCCCCGCCCCTCCCCCGCTCATGCTCTGTGTGTGTGTCTCTCTCTCTCTCTGTCAAAAATAAACATTAAAAAAAATTTTTTTAAAAGACTTAGATGAAGGAAACTAAAGATTGTAGAAATACTATTACTGTTGTTGTATAAACCATGCCCATAAGGCAAAATCCACAGCTTTGTCCCTTCTGTAAGCCACAGTAACACCCCCTTCCGTTGCAAAGGCAGTGAAGAAGGTCAATGAGAAAATGATATACATCTTTTAGAATTTTTAATGTTTGTGTCTCAAAAGCCCTTCAAGTATATGATTTCTTCAGCATGTCCTGGTTTTATTCCTGTTTTGCAAATGAAAGGGGGGAAATGGCAGCAGAGTGTCTCATGTTGTCAGGATCAAATTACCTTCCTCACTCAAGATCAGTGGTCCTCTCTTGTTGGCACTGGGTCCTCATGGCTACCGGCGTATTCATGGGGTATAAACCCACTTGTGCCAGTAGTCAAGTAACAAATAACATTTTCCATAAGAAGCGTGTGATCTGTCACTATTTCAGTTTTGATTTCAGATGGAAAATATGACTTCAGTTTTTGAAGAAAAAAAAAATCCCTAACTGGGGTTGACAGATGTCTTCAAATATGTGATGGATTGTCATGTGAAGGAAGGACTCAAACCGTCTGCTTGCCCTGGTGGGCATTACTAGGGTTAGCTCAGTTCAGTTCAACTAATAGTTATAAAGCACCTGCAGTGCCCAAGGCTCATGCTTTAAACTGAAGGTGCTCAGAGAAGGAGGGAGATGAATATCCTGCTAAACTTGTGACATCAATTATTGCAGAAACAAGGAGGTTTGACATTGATGTGAAAGTGTGAAGTATCTGGTGAATCACTGGATAAACCAAGGAGAAGGGGAAGACAGAAGAAATACTTAAAGTCTCCAATGTCTATGCATCAATGGGTGAAGCAGAAGTAATTAAAAAATTGAATTGGAGATTACTGCCAGGGTGGTAAATAGAATGTCTTAGTAACCTAATGAGCAAAAGGATATCACATTGACATAGGGCTGTGAGAAGGAACTCCATGTTTATAAAATTAGAGCAAAGGAGAAGCATGATGCAGAACTTCAACTATATGAATAGTTACCAGAATTCTCTTCTAAGAAGAGAATACTGAGTACTTATTGATTTGCCATATTGGCGGTCTCACCTTCCAGAGGATAGAGAGTACAAGAGTAGAATTGCTATTTTGGTCCAATACTGACCAACTAAAAGGAATTGATGGGAGCACATATGAGAGGATCCATAAAAGAAAGAGATATGATCTTAGAGAACATGATAGTCAAAGAGTACATTTTGCACTGTCTGAAATATTTCAAGACCTTTCCTTTATTACAAAAGGAAAACCCAACATGAAATTTGCGATCTTAACCATTTTTAAGTGAACTCTACTAAAGTCCATCAAACATTCACCTTACTTAAAAAAATGTTCACACTGCTATGAAACACATCTCCAGAACTCTTGTCATCTTGCATATCTGAAACTCTGTACCCATTAAACAATAATCACCCCTTTTCTCCTTGACCCCAGCCCCTGGTAACCACCATTCTATTTTCTGTATCTATGAATTTTACTACGTTAGATAACCTTGTATAAGTGGAATCATACAGTATTTGTCTTTTTGTGACTGGCTTATTGCACTTAGCATAATGACTTCAACATTTATCCATGCTATAGTATGTGACAGGCTTTCTTTCCTTTTTAAAACTGCAATATTCCATTGTATTTGTATACCATATTTTGGTTTTCTGTTCATCCCCTGATGGGCATGTGGGTTTAAACTGACAAGGAAAATAATTGTATGTTTCTGTTTAGAATAAGAAGGCAAGGAAAACAACAGCTGCTC
The DNA here is from genome assembly GCF_016509475.1 of Prionailurus bengalensis. Lineage (NCBI taxonomy): Eukaryota > Metazoa > Chordata > Mammalia > Carnivora > Felidae > Prionailurus > Prionailurus bengalensis. Next base: position 80,494,750 of record NC_057349.1, on the reverse strand, counting down.
CATGGAGCTCACAATTTTACTCTTGGGGATGGTAAAGGGTCTAGTAGAGTTACCTCCATATTGTGTTTCAAGGAGAATGTCTATGAGATGGAAAAGTAAGAAAAACTTGAAGAAGTAAATGTAAACCCCAGGTAGATGAATATTAAGAAAACACCCAAGGGACACCTGGGTGGCTCAGTTGGTTGAGTGTCTGACTCTTGATTTTGGCTCAGGTCATGATCTCACAGTTTGTGGGTTCGAGCCCCATGTCAGCCTCTGCACTGACAGTGCAGAGCCTGCTTGGGATTCTCTCCCCTCTCTCTCTGCCTCTCCCCCACTCACTATGCCTGTCTCTTTCTCTCAAAAATAAATAGTCTGCTTCGAAAGGAAGAAAGAAAGAAAGAAAGAAAGAAAGAAAGAAAGAAAGAAAGAAAGAAAGACCCACACTCCCAATGTGGATGAAGTAAAACTACATCAGACGTGAGAGAAAAAAAAATCAGACATGATATGGTACAGCTTGTTATGGTCAAAGTCTTTGAAGAATTGCAGAACCTAGAAAAGCATCAGAAGTCGGAAGAAAGTGGATCTTTAAAGAATTGAGCAATTTGTATCAAGAATAATTTATCTGGACAATAAATCTGAATATCTAGACAAGTATATACTCTTGGGTCAAAAAAATCAATTTTGCAACATTAAGATGGACACAGGTTTTATACTGAAAAAAAAGCTCAGAGATGTTCATTGAGAGCACCATAAGTAATAAGTGACAATGAAATCTTAGCATTCCTTGGAAATAGGATCTGAACTGAGGGAGGTAATAGTTCTGTCCTCTTTACCAGTGACTGGAGTATTTACTCAGTCCAGATACTCTGCTGGGGACGTGGTCAAACTCAAGATGGTCCAAAGGAGAGCAGTGAGGAGGGTATCAGGGCTCATAACGGGTTAGATTTCCAGGATGGGAATTTTGGCTTAATATGAGGAACCATTAGAAGGCTCTGATGAGGGACTAAACCTCTCACCATTGGAAGACTTAAAAAAGGTTTTGTGTTTTTTGGTTGAAGATTGAGTGGCTGATGGTTGGTTTGAAATCACTAGAAGGGTTGAGGAGGTAAAACCAAACCCTGACTCAAGAAAATTCTGGTCAAGGAAGGTCATTGGTTTCTTGAATGGGGAAAAGGTCATTTTAAATGGAAATTAGGTAATTTTTTTAAAATCTCCTTTCAAAAAATGATTTTCTGTTGGAGGCGGTTTTTCAAATGAAACTATAAACCTAGATGCAAGTTTTGCTACTTTATTACCAGTGAGTGGGATGCTTTTCACTTTCATTTTACACTGAAAAATGTAAAAAGTTACTATTTTATACCTATTTTAGGATCTATACTTATACTGAAATTCAATTTTTTGTAAATTATTCCATGAACTTCATTATGTAATCTTTCAGAAGGGAGATTTCCTGTTTTCATTGTATACTTTTAGAGTAAGTATGAATACAGTACCTTATATTTGTATCACATGTAAATTTTGCTTGTCACTTACCTGAGAAATATATCCATGCATACCTGAATGAGAAAATAATTAAGGCCTCACATGAAGGAGGTGAGAAGAAAGGGTGAACCACCCAGCTGAAATGAAGGTTCCACAGGGTCAAGGTGTTGCCAGTTCTAAGAAAAGATAGTGATGAATATTTGTTTCCCCTTCTCTGTTCATCAACTCTAAGATAACCAAAGAAATACCTAAAGGGCAGTTTTAGCTGTTACGTAGTCCCATGATGATTCTGAGCTGACTGACACAGATAGGGGACATACCACTTTCTCTCTAAACATCAGTTTTATCAGTTGCCTTTCTAATTTGGAACCCAGCTTTGGTGCCACATGGATCCTCATGAGAAAGGCATTCCTGCATTGATATCTTCCAGATTCCAAGGACTGATACTGAGCCTGCTAGTTTTATCAAATTCCTATGTGATAAAAGGGCTTCCTAGAATTTACTGAGTTTCACTGGGCAAGAGAGGAACATAGCAATTGTCTTCATTCTTCAAGAGAAATCTAGGCCCTGAATCTGAATAACGTGAATGACAATAGAACCAAGTGTGAGAATCACCCTTCTTCATAGCCCAGGCAGTACCACTAAGTTGTCCAGATTCCTTTGAATAAGCTACATACAACTGAATTACAAAATTTACAACAATGTCTTTCCATTTGAAATACCATTTCTTTTCTAGTTCACTTCAAAGAAACAGCAACAGATAGGAAAGGAGCATGAGAGTTGAACTCTCTAATCAGAATACTTGAGTTCAACTCTGGCTGACCAGCTGTGTGACTTTGGGAAAATCCCTTCACCTTTCTGGGCTTTCTGGGCTTCACCTTTTTTGGCTTCCTTGTCTGTAAAGTGGATGAGGATTGAGTCAGGGAAACAGAAACCATGCCAGGTGTTTCAAACAGAGGGGATATAAAACAAGGAATTGGTTACACAGGTGTTGGAAAACTGGAAGAACAGAAAGGGGAAGAGAATTAACTCAGTGATTAATGATTATAGGAAGCAGCTACCACTCCTAGGGCCAGAGGGGATAAAAGAGACCTAGAAGCCTGGAGAAGCACCTGATGCCTCAGGAGCTGCACCTGTGGAGGAGACAGCCCTTACCCAAAACTCCTGCAGGGAGTCGAGGAGGCAGCCTCCCCAGTACTCACCACCAAGGAAGGAAAGAGAACAAGAAATAGAAGGAACCACAGCTTCTTTCCTCCCACCTTCTGACATCCCACCAGTGCCCCCTATTGACAGAGTCCAATAATAAATCAACCAGCCAAAGAAGCCTAAAAAACATAGCATTACAAAGGGGAACATAAAAAGAGTTGGCATGAGGCTGAGGGACAATAGTAAATAAGCAGTGTATGAGTTTATAATGTCAGACTAAAAATAAACTGAATCATAGAAGTCAAAGTTAGTAGTTGATCAGAAATATTTATATTTTCCTGTTTGTATTAAAGTAATATTACTTTAATATACAGATGGAGATGGGGCACCTGGGTGGCTCAGTCAGTTAAGCAACCGACTCTTGATCTCAGCTCAGGTCATGATCTCATGGTTTGCTAGTTCAAGCCCCGCATCAGGCTATACACTGTCAGTGTGGAGCCTGCTTGGGATTCACTCTCTCCCTGTCTCTGTCCTTCCCCTGCTCTCTCTCTCTCTCTCTCTCTCAAAATAAATAAACTTTTTTTAAAAATGCATAGATGGAGATAGATCGATGGATGGATAGATAAATAGATACATAGATTTAGTTCTGAGCTGAGCAATTTCTGAATAACTTTCATGAAAGTTTTTCTAATTAAAAGTTTATGTTTAGGAAAAACTATAAGATATATGTTTCTGCAAACCCTTGTGACAGCAATAGTTCTAGTGAAAATGCAGGTAATTGTAGGATCCTTCCTCAAGAGTTCCCAGGAATTAATTTCAGGAAGTCTGTGTGAACACACTCAAGTTTGAGATAACTCTCAATGATGGGGACTCATAGAGTCTCATATGAGAGGACTCAAGTCAGGTCTTTGTTCACTGAACCTACCTGACTTCCCCTTTTCTAAAAAAAAAAAAAAAAAAAAAAAAAAAAAAAAACAATCAAAAAGTACCTTAGTAGGCTGACCATGCATTTCAGTCCAAGATATCTATGATCCTGCCAGTGACTGCTGACCCCAGTAGGCATGCCGGCTAGCCTTTGGAGTTTAACTCAGGTAGAGTTCCACTGTTTGGATACCATCCCCTCCCTCCCCAGCCCCCCCCCCCCCCAGTGAAATCAGGAGCCTATTTCAACTGCAGGGGACAGGGTGTGTGTGTGTGTGTGTGTGTGTGTGTGTGTGTGTGTGTGTGTGTGTGTGTTGACAGGGCCGTATTCATGGGCACACAAGCTGTGCAATTGCAAAGGGCCCTATGCTCAGGAGGACCCTATACTGTTCCTGAAAATCATGATGTAGCCAGTTTGGGTGGTGCAGTGGAGGAGGGCAGTTGTGAACAGAGACCCAAGAAAGGCCTCACAGATAAAGTGGCATTGGAGGAGGAGCCGGAAGGAGATGATGGAGCGAGCCATGCCATTCTTTGATTTACTCTGATAAACTGATGCTCAGCCTTCAACATTTGAGGCAAAGGCACCTTTTCCAGGAAGGCTTACACTGATGCCCTTAGCAGTTTCTGCCGCCAGCTTGGTCTTCCCTGAGCACCCTTTAAATACTTGCTGTTGCATACTTAAATTACATTGTGACATTTGTATTAAACATCTTTCTCCTTGGTCACCCTCTTAGCTCCTTGGAGAAAGCAACTGTTTTCATTCATTTTTGTAATAAGAGCAACAATAATAGTTGTTAATGCCAGACCCTGTCTCAGAGGGGTTTTATTGCAAAACAGGAACTGTTGGTATCCCTGTGTTCCAGTTGGAGAAACTGAAGAACAGAAAGGTTAAGTAACCAGCCCAAGTTACCCACCTGGTACATAGTAGAGCTAGGATTTGAATCCCAGAAAGCTGGTTCCTTCAGGGCTCACACAGTACACAGTGAGTGCCCAGTAATGGTTGGTGAATGAATGATTGAATGAAAAACTTAACAAAAAATAGGAAGTGAATAAATGATCAAGTAGAGAACCTCAGGGGCAGATTTACAAATAGGAGAGGAATTTTATGTTGTGGCTACAGACCCAAAAATCAAGCCTGCAGAGGAGAGAAAAGACACTTTATTTTATGCTTTTAAGCCACATTTACTAGCACAGATAATTACTTTCTTTAGAGAAAAAAAACAATTATGTACTTGTAAATCAACTTAAATGTTTATTTTTGTGTGTGTTGTTCCTTTAGGAATGGAAACAAGATTGCTTTCTTTGGCTCTGTCTTTAGCTACATTAATACTAAAATGACCAGAAGCTTTGTTGAAAGAGTGGAGTTAATTAATTTAACAAATACATCCAGAATATAGTATGCTTGTATAGCATGCTGCTTTGGGGAGAAAAGTATGATAATATGGATATTGATTATAGAAAATTAAGATTAGAAGTAAGTGATGCTTCATCACTAAATCAGTCTTCATCCTGCACCATGGTATCAGTGCAGTGTGGGGGTAGAAAGGAAGAGGAGTTGTCACCAGTGTTGTTGGTTTCGTTGTTGTTGTTGTTGTTGTTGAAGTAGGCTCCGTGCACAGCATGGAGCCCAACACGGGGCTTGAACTCATGACCCTGAGATCAAGACCTGAGCTGAGTTGAAGAGTCAGACACTTAACTGACTGAGCCACCCAGGCACCCCACCAGTGTTGTTTTCTTTCACAAGTGCCTTGCTGTGAGAGATCTAGCCTCATCAGGGAAGTATACATGGTGTTGCTGAAGGTAAAAGATTCCGTGTTTTGTGAGACTGTCATCAAGCAGCCTTGAGAGAAAACAGTCCTGAGATCTCCGCAGCCTGCGACAAATGAGCTCAGTGCCCTAACAGTGTGTATATACTGCCAAAACCAACTGAAAAGACCTTGAACACATGGCTTAAGTACAGAATGCTGGTCCAAGCCTCGTTAAAACTCCCAAACCCCATTTTCCATATACACCTGAAGCCCAACTGCCGGATCCCTGTAGTAATCCAGAGCAGTGAAACTTACATGTTTCCGTTCAGGAGCTCTGTCCAGCAGCAGTCAGGGTGCATCCTGAGAGCGAGCTCTACAAGCAGCGCCCAGACATGCCTGTGCCAGCTGAGTTGCCATCAGCTCCTCCTCCTTTCATCAGTAGCATAGAGAGGACTCATCAGAACCCATGGGAACAAAAGGTCAAGGGTCATAGTTTCAGTGGGTCACATTTTCAACACATTATCCTCCTGTGGACTCACACCAGGCACAGGAGTTTGGTAGTGTGACCTTGTTTCAAAGGCTCAGAGGTCAATGCCACTTGCCTTGTGTGTGCCAGCCGCTGGAGAAGGTCATCACCTGCTTGGGAGCAACCAGAGGACAAAAGGGTATCACTTCCTGACCTCTTGTCTTAGTTCTACATGGCACATTCCATTCTTCCCCCAATGTGTGACCCAGTGTCATCTATACTGGACTGTACATTATGGGACCAGGCAGTTACATACTTAAGTGTGGTAGAAAAAGACTCTTCAAAACAATCCAACCAAAATATTTCATTCAGAATGCAAGACTGTTATCCCAGGTGTCCGTAATATTGTATTTTGCACTTGTTTATCATTCCTTTAGGCCGTTCCCGACCAGTGAATTTTAGCCTAGATGTGTCTGCTTCCCTGAGAGCAGTGGAACACAGTCCATTACCATCAGTGAAATGGAACTGGTTTGCTATTTCTAGTCACTTCATTCCGCCTTAACTTTATGATCATTACCTTTTTAAATAACATTTTTATGGGTCATTAGTTTTGTGTGTGATTCTCCACTTCCCACCCTTTCTTATTTTTTCCCATTATCAGAGCCTTACTCATTAAAAACAGAAAGTAAATCACAACACAGACTTGTGATCACAGTTTCATAGACACACAGCTTTACATTGGTACCTGGATATTTTGCTTTCTGAGTACAGTGAGTGAGTTTAGACGACTCCTGAAAATGGGAAGACGGTGCAAGCTACCGATGATGGAGGCTAAAAGCAGTATTTAGAAAGCCTCTGCGTGTTTAGCACTGGCCTGCATGTGTGATGAGCACTTGCTTTCTGTTTTGTGTGTCTAGAGTTATTGCAGCTGGCCTGAAGTGACCAGAGATGGGCTCCTGGGACAGACACCAGGCATTTTGGAAGGTACCCATTGTATCAAAGCAACTTATATTTTTAAAATTTTTTGTTTAATGTTTATTTATTACTTTGAGAGAGAGAGAAAGAGTGCAAGCAGGGGAGGGGCAGAGAGAGAGACAGACAGACAGAATCTGAAGCAGGCTCCAGACTCTGAGCTGTCAGTGCAGAGCCTGACGCGGGGCTCAGACTCACAGATTGTGAGATCATGACCTGACCCACGCAGTCAGACACTTAACCGACTGAGCCACCCAGGCACCCCTATCAAAGCAACTCTTGACCGAGAATGGATATAGGGCAATTTCACTGCATTCCAGGTGTCCTGCTTATGAGTGTTCAGGGGATCCCCACAGACCTCAGCAGTCACCTTCTCTCCTTAACTGGTCGGGATTTCTCAATTGACAAGTAATCATGTAATCTTGTGATAGTCTTTCCATTTGTTAACTGATGTTGTTACATAGTAATCAACTTTCCATTGTCAAGGTATGTCTACAAAGCTAAACTGTAGGTTTCTTAAGCACAGGGCCTAGTCTTGTACTTACCAATATTCCTCATAGCACTTGGGTTGGAATCCCAGCTCTGTGACCTTGAACAAATTCCTTCACCTCTCTGCTTCTCAGTTTCCTTGTCTACAAAATAGAGGCAGCCATGCCTGCCTTGCAGGGCATTATGAGAACCCTAGCCTGCTGCTGGACACTAGGAGGTACTTGGTACATGGTAACTCTGACTCACCAGACAAAGCCTTGCACACAGAAGCTGAGTAAAATTCAACAAAATTGAATATGACAAAGCAAGATTTAAACTTGTGGGGGAGGAGCTAGTTACAGACTCTTGAAATTTCATGCTGAGGACACCATTTCCTCTGACCTTGAACTTAAATGACAGTTTACAATCCTGTTTTCAATCATGACCTTTTGTGACTGTATGATGATCATTTCAAGCTCATCATGTCTCCTAAGACCAAAAGGATCAGCCATCTGATTTGGGATGTGGAGACTGTTCATTGGCATCCTCAGTCCCATGCATACATTTAAGCATCAGCTTGTCCCTGCATGGAGAGGCTTTCTCCAGCTCCTTGTAGCCATGTGGCAGGTGGTGATACCGGGACTCATCTAATGATCCCCAGGGGTGTTCCTGGTTTCTCTAGGAATTGTCTTTAAAAGCATCCATAGTGGGGGACAGTGGCAGGACTTACTGAAACCAATGGCATGAAAATAAAAAAGAAATGGCAATAAGGGAGAAGGACTATATAAAAAATATAAATGATACTGATGTGAGTTTCCCTATTTTGCATATTCTGAGCACATCTACCAAAACTTGAGACGTGTATTATCCATTCAGCAACTGGCACATTCCCTGGGAGCAGAGCAGAAAATGCTGCCTTATGAAGGGGCCAACTCTGCCTTGATCATGCCATTCTTCTCTTTGTGGTGAAGTCCTGTTACAGTGAAGAAATGGGTCATGTGACATTCATCGCCTCCTTTGGTTACTTTTAAATATGTACTTCCTTGCCTTGCACTCCCTTTGAAATGTTCCTGGAGGAAATATAGTAGGTACGTTTGCTGAGTCTATTACCATGTCAGCTTAGTAGGACACAAAGGTAGGTCAGAGAAGCTCCTTCTCAATAGTAGTACTAGGAGATAGGACAAATAAGGACTGTTGCCTACCTTTGATCGGCTGGTTGGTGTGGTTTATTGGTTCACACAGTGTCTTGCTCCAAAAGTAATTTGAGACAACACTCAGCACAGTCTGCGCTCTTACCTTCTGTACCTGTAATTGTATGTTAGGGGCCCAGCTAGACTTATGACATTCCGGTAATATACAAGCTTTTACCAGGTGTTTACTATGTTAGACACCCTAATTAGATGCAGAGTTATTAAGAGAAATGAAACAATCCCTGATCTGAAGGAGCTTGCTGTCTTATGGTAGAAACAGACCCAATAAAGTATAATAAAAGTGAGATGGCAATGATTGTCCTTGTGGAACTATAATGTGGGTCTAGCGGTCATGTGTTGTTGTTGGTGGTGGTGGTGTGTGTGTGTGTGTGTGTGTGTGTGTGTGTGTATTCACCAAATATCTTGGACTCATCTGACAGATTTTTTTTTAATTTGGAATTTTATTTCAAGTCCTTCAAAACTATTAATAATTAAGTTCTCAGGGTGCCTGGGTGGCTCAGTTTGTTAAGCATCCAACTTTGGCTCAGGTCATAATCTCAGGATTCGTGAGTTGGAGCCCCACGTCAGTCTCTGTGCTGACAGCTGGAGCCTGAAGTCTGCTTCAGATTCTGTGTCTTCCTCCCTCTCTCTGCCTCTCTCCTCCTCGCATTGTCTCCCTCTCTCTCTTAAAAATAAATATTAAAAAAAAATTTTAATAAAAAAATTAAATCCCATTCAGTTATATATCTAAGAAATTTCCCTTACTGGAAAGAATGCAGCATATAAAAATCAGTGCTGCCCTGGACAACCCAGGACATCTCCTCACTCTGGCAATGGGGCTGAGAGGCTCATATCACTTGTTCTAAGACATTGGAGATTGCTCCCAGAGAAGCTGATGTCCAAGTTGAATATTGAACAAGGGACTGAGTCCTCACCAGAGTTTTGGCTCTGTGTGTTGCAGTGAGTTCAGTACACGTGGAAGTCAGCTACAGAAGTTGCCAATTCAACTTGCTCTGCACTTATTCCCTTAGCAGAAATCTTTCAATCACTGTTACTACGGCTTCCAGCAAGGACCCCATGATTACTGTGTCCATTTGACTTGTACACATGATCCGTAGACCTGCCTCTCCTTGCTATGGGGTCAGCAGCACTTGCAGGAACCTAGAAGATGCATGTAGGTTTCGCATGTAGGGTGAGAAAGCCTTCCCTGAACACCAGAGTTTGACCCACTTCCATCTGAAAAAACAGGTTGCCTTAGGCCGTGCGTTTCTAATTGTTGAAGTCAATCTCTGTGATGGGTGTGTGTGCATACACAAAACTGTGCGTAAATAGCACATTTTCAATCTATAAAGTGTAAAGAAATGAGGAGCACCTGACAGTAGGCTGAGCCTCTGAAGATTTGTCGGGAAAGAAGACAGCTGCATGGCAAAGCGGCTGCTTATGATTAGAAAAGGAATAGCCCGTGTCCTGGGCCACTCAGCAAACTTCAACCATATAAATGACAGCTGATTTGTTTAGCTCTGTAACCCCCATTCTTTATGGGCCAGGAGTTGAGTTCTTGTTGAGAACACCACTTCAGATTGTCATTATCTCTGGTATCATTGCAAGATCAGGTATGACATGATGACTGAAAAGTCCCAGTCAGAAACCGTGATGAATGAGAAAGACAGAAATTGCTTTAATGCCACTTTGTAACTTTTTAAGTGAGGGAACACTGTTCTTCACCCCCTGTAGACTTTCGGTTTTTAACAGGCCATATTGCCAGTTTTGCAGTTGACAAGGAAAGTCTGTTGCTGTCTTTGGCTCAAGTGATCAGCAAGTGTCACAGCACTCCTTATGTAGAATGGCTCTCCACAGCACTGACAGGGAGGGAAATTAATAGGCTTCCCATTGTTACCGTGCATTTTTGCCAGGATATTTCATTAGCGTAAACACTGAACCCCTTGTCATCTTGTTTAGCCACTTGACCCTGGTGATTTTCAATTCTGTGTGCCAGGTGATGAAGTGGAGCCCAGGCGTGCACGAGACAGGCACTAATTATTGGAAGCAGAATCATTGCTGACCCAGTACGAGATTAACTGCTCCTTTGCAGTCTTTATTCTGGGACATTAGCACTGTCTGGTTATCTTGCTTCAGTTGAGGGATTCGGGACAATAGCGGTGCTGATGGTAACGTCGGCAATTTCCCTGTTTGTTTTGCAGGTCACGGCCAGGGGCTTCGGGCCGCTGTTACAGTTTGCCTACACCGCCAAGCTATTACTCAGCAGAGAAAACATCCGCGAGGTCATCCGCTGCGCCGAGTTCCTGCGCATGCATAACCTGGAGGACTCCTGCTTCAGCTTCCTGCAGACCCAGCTCCTGAACAGCGAGGATGGCCTGTTCGTGTGCCGAAAGGACGCTGCGTGCCCCCGCGCGCACGAGGACCGTGAGAACTCCGCGGGGGAGGAGGAGGAGGAAGAGGAGGAGACGATGGACTCGGACACGGCCAAGGTGGCTTGCCCCAGGGACCAGATGCTTCCAGACCCCATCAGCTTTGAGGCCGCTGCCATCCCAGTAGCAGAGAAGGAAGAAGCTTTGCTGCCCGAGTCCGATGTGCCGCCCGACAGCAAGGAGAGCTCCGAGAAGGACGCGTTAAGGCAGTACCCCAGATACAAGAAATACCAGCTTGCATGTACCAAGAATGTCTATAATGCATCATCACACAGTACCTCAGGTTTTGCAAGCACATTCAGTGAAGATAACTCTGGCAACAGCCTCAAGCCGGGGCTTGCCATGGGGCAGATTAAAAGTGAGCCGCCCAGTGAAGAGAACGAGGAAGAGAGCATCGCGCTCTGCCTGTCCGGAGATGAGCCTGACATCAAGGACAGAGCGGGGGACGTCGAAATGGACCGGAAACAGCCCAGCCCTGCCCCCGCCCCCGCCCCCCCTGCCGGGGCCACCTGCCTGGAGAGATCCGGGAGTGTGTCCTCCCCCTCCTGCTTAAGGTCTCTGTTCATAACAAAAAGTGTGGAGTTGTCTGGCCTGCCCGGTACCTCTCAGCAGCACTTTGCCAGGAGTTCAGCGTGCCCTTTTGACAAGGGGATCACTCAGGGTGACCTTAAAACTGACTACACCCCTTTCCCGGGGAGTTACGGACAGCCCCACCTGGGCCAGAAGGACGTGTCCAACTTCACCATGGGGTCGCCCCTCAAGGGGCCTGGGTTGGAGGCTCTCTGTAAACAGGAAGGAGAGCTGGACCGGAGAAGTGTGATCTTCTCCTCGAGCGCTTGTGACCAAGTGAGCACTGCGGTGCATTCATATTCTGGGGTAAGCAGTTTGGACAAAGACCTCTCTGAGCCGGTGCCAAAGGGTCTGTGGGTGGGGGCTGGCCAGTCCCTCCCCAGCTCACAGGCCTACTCCCACGGTGGGCTGATGGCTGACCATTTGCCAGGAAGGATACGGCCCAACACTAGCTGCCCGGTGCCAATCAAAGTCTGCCCTCGCTCGCCCCCCTTGGAGACCAGGACCAGGACCTCCAGCTCGTGCTCTTCCTATTCCTACGCAGAGGACGGGAGTGGGGGCTCACCCTGCAGCCTCCCTCTCTGTGAGTTCTCCTCCTCGCCCTGTTCCCAGGGAGCCAGATTCCTTGCCACAGAACATCAGGAACCAGGCCTGATGGGAGATGGAATGTACAACCAAGTCCGACCCCAAATTAAATGTGAGCAGTCTTATGGAACCAACTCCAGCGACGAATCCGGATCGTTCTCGGAAGCAGACAGTGAGTCGTGTCCTGTGCAGGACAGGGGCCAGGAGGTAGGGAACCCGCATAAATTCAAGCATGTGGTCCACTCTTGCGGTCCTTTACCTGGACTCTACCTGCTGCCCCACCACTCCCAGATTAAAGGTCCCAGTAAAGGGACTGCCTCCCCCATCCACAGAGGCAGGATGCTTCAGAGTCATTCCAAATTAACCACTTTTGTCCTAGAAGGCACTTGAAATTTGATGTAGATCTCAGTACTCAACAAACAGAGGCAAGCTGCTCAGGAAAAAAAAAAAAAAAATGTTAAGTGTAATGCATGAAAGCTTGAGATATTCAGATCTCCCCCTTCCACCTCCCTTTCTCCTTCTCCATCTTCTTTGAAAGGATACCCTAGTCCTCAGCCTCATCTTCGTCCTGCACCCCATCAGTGTGAAAGAAAATATAGAATCGCTTTCAAAACTGACTGATTGACACTAGACAGACCCTCAGTAACAGGTGCTCTCCCGGCACCCTTTAAGTTTTCCTTGTCAACAGGAGACCCTGGGACCATCCCTTGTCCACTGGTGAGCAGCGGACAGCTCACCATCCATCCTGGTCCCAGGGTCCCCGCAGAAGCACCCTAGTCAGTCACACATAACTGAGTAACATACCCTTTCCCGAACTCCCCACAAATGATGAGAAGTCATATTGAGGAGTAGTGGAGTTGAGGACCCGTCTCTGCCCACCCGGAAAGCAGAGTGCTTCATAGATAAAAATTCCCAAGGCTCCATCCGTCTTACCAATGCTGGAGGATGGAGCAGGAACAACACCAGCCACATCGTAGGCAAGACTCACGTGGCTAAGGAGAGAAAAGAATAGACACCCCGTACGTTCCCCTTTCCCGCCGTAACCTGAGAGGCCCCTGCAAAGGTCTGAGGGAGCCCGTGTCATGATCTAGCAATGTCTGACTGATTGACAAGGAACCAACCTGAGACTGCCACCCGGGTCTCAGACCTGCCTCGGGAGCAGCAGCGTGAGCAAACCCAGTGAGAAGTCCCGCTTCAGAGCTGCTTATCTGAAAGCCACAGGAGGAAATGAAGCATGGTCCTCATTAGGCCAGTGCCCTCGGTTCGCGTCTGCACTCCCTGGATAGGAGCCCCTAGTAGAGCAGGGATGTTAACCCAACCAGACAGCAGAAATGCCACACGGGGTGAGGGGCCTTTTCACAGAGCCACGTGCGGCTTATTCAGCCTCTGCGAGATTGGCAAGGAGCACATGAGGTTTTAGTTAGGGCATGTTTTGAAAATAGATCCCAAAGCTCCCTGTGCCAACTGCAGAGATGCCCTGTGGTCACTTCCTCGTCCTGCTAGCTAGCCTGGTCCCTGCTCTTCTGTTACTGCCTGGGAAAAATGGAGAAAGACAGAAACATACTGAAAGGATTTAATTTTGCTAAAAATTAGAAAAGAAATGTAGATGGGAACTCTTCCTGTCTGAATGCACCTATCCCCTCAGGTTTGGGGTGGAGGATTGTGCCCCTGACCTGAGAGGACTGAGTTCCTGTGAAAACAGGGAAACCTTATGCTCTCTCTTCCCTCACTCATTTCTTTCTCTGATCATAACCGAGGTGAGGTTTTCTTTTTTTCCCCTGACATTGTTCATAAATACCCCTGCTGCAGAAGCCTGGTCACTGGGTCCAGTTCATCAGCAGAATGATTTATCTTGCCAAGGATTGGTGTCTCGAGAAAAGGACAAATGTCTTTGTCTTTGACTCTCCCTCAAGGGGAGCCCCACCGTGAAGCTAAAAGGGTTATGTTGTCCTGACATTTGCATATGTTCTAGGAACTGTCAGTTTCTGATAATCTCCTTTTGTCTCTCTCATGTCCCAAAAGAGAGTTTAAAGTCACTTCTTCAAATCAAATGCCACCAACAAGAGCACATGTATTTTTCCTGTGTGTTTGGGCCACATCACTTGTCTGCCTTTAGAACTTCTCAGCTCTAAATGAATCAATCAAAAGGATGATTCATTCAACCTATAAAAATATCATGAACAGGATTAGTGTCCCCTTGAAAAATACCACCGCTAGGGGCGCTTGGGTGGCTCAGTTGGTTAAGTGTCTGATTCTTGATCTCAGCTCAGGTCATGATCTCATGGTTCACGAGATCAAGCCCTGCCTGGATCTGTGCCCTGACAGTGTGGAGCCTGCTTGGGATTCTCTCTCTCCCCATCTGTCTCTCTGCCTCACCCCCGTTCATGCTCTATCCTCTCTCTCAAAATAAATAAACTTTATTTTAAAAAAAGAAAAATACCACCGCCTTAAAAATATTTTTATTTTTACTTGTCCAAAAAATAATAATAGATTATTTGCATTTCTCAACACTGAAAGAAAAAACCTTTACCAAAACTGCCATTTCAGGAATCACATCTAGTCCCTCTCAGAAGGGCATTTTAGACAGGGTTGTTAGAGTACAGCTAAAGTTTTTCCCAATTTGACATTTTGGTTTTCCTAGAATAGAGATTAGGTCTCAGGGACTCAGCAGGACTGCGTCTCTTTGAGTTAATAACTAGCTTCCAGGAGTTACTTTGACCCCAGTGGAAGTGTGTTCCTCAGTAATAACATTGAAGGTAAATCTGTCATACGCAATATGGATTGTAACTGGTTTTCCTGAACTGAACTGATCCAGAAGAGGCCAACATCTATTGGTCTGATTTTGCCCTGATCTGCTCTGGTGAGATGTCCAGGTGACTTCTCTTCTAGTTGAGCCCCAAGGAGACACCTCACTCAGAAACCAAACAAAGAGTTCTCACCTCCGGCCAGCCACCTGTCCAGTGCTTCAATCTGACGGGCCAGGCTCCTTCCCAGCCTCTCTTCCTTCACCTCTGCAAGGAGCCAAAAATGATAGATCAGAAGAAAAGTATTACCACTCCTTATAACCTGTAAGGTGTTCTAGTTATGCCGTCTCATCGACACGGACTTCTCTCATCCTTTCTGTCTCCAGCTTTGAAGAAAGCTCAAATTAGCACAACATTGTCCTTTCTCAACCACCATCTTTTAAAATTACTTTCTTTTTTGAAAAAATCAAACACAGCATGCCCAGGCCCTAACATACCAAATTTAACAGGCTTTCTCTGTGCCTATAACAGGATACAAACACATATTCCTGTCTCTAGGGGTTTTATTTTAATGGCATTTACTGTATAATTACTCAGCAACTTGCTTTTCTCACAGAGCTATCTACTATGTATGTGCCTCTATGTCAATCACATAGGGTTAAAACATACTTCTTTAATATCCATGGGCCCCATAAATCACAATTTATTCAGCTGTCAGCTACCAACAGACAGTCCAGTGCATCAGTTGTTTCCATTTTTTTCCCTTCTTATAAACATTGCTGCAATAAAAATTTTTGTGAACATATTTAGTAGTGGTGCTTTTATTTTTGTCGGTTAGAATCCCATAAGTGGTTAAAGGTTGTGCTTTATTTGTGCAATACTACCTAACTACTTCCCCAGAAGGTTGTAGCAATTCACATATCTTTCAGCAATTTATGAATATCCTTTTCCCCCTGTTCTTGCCAGTACTGGCTGTTACCAGTCCTTTTAATTTTTGCCGATCTGATTGGCAAAAAATGATCGCTAATGAGGTTGACCTCTTCTCTTCTGGGTATGTGCCATTTATATTTCCCTTCCTGTGACTTGCCGGTTCACACATTTGCCCATTTTTCTCTCGTGGTGTTCGTCGTTAAACCAATTTATAGGATCCCTAATCCCTAATACAGGAATATTAACCTTTTATTAGACATGCTTCCCATATTTTCTCCTACTCTTTCTTTCTATTTTTATGGCAATTCTTTTTGCGTATAGAAAATTTTGAGTTTTCACGTAATCAAGTTCTCAATCTCTTTCTTTATGACTTTTGGGTGTGCTATATTAAAAAGTCAGTTTGGGAATTTTTTTTCTTATTTCCTATGATGAAAAAATGAACAGGTCATATTTAAAAATGTAACCAAACAATATGTATAACAAGCTCCTAGTTTGCTTCATGAATCTACATAGTATTAAAAAGGCAGTATAGGGGCACCTGGGTGGTTCAGTCGGTTAAGCATCTGACTCTTGATTTCTGCCCAGGTCAAGATTTCCTGGTGGTGAGATGGAGTCCCGCAGGGAGCCTGCTTCGGATTCTGTCTCACCCCCTCCCTTTCCCCCTTCTATGCTTATGCTCTTGCTCTCTCTCAAAACAAAAAGGCAGTGTAGAGAACAAGAAAAACTAGGAGGCAAAGTTGGGGAGGAGTATAAGGAACGTTTTATTTCTATGTATTTCTATAATGTTTAAATTGTATTTATGTATATCTCACACCAGGCCATTATTTTAATTGAGCTACAAGTCACACACCATCAAATCTACCCTGTTAAAATGAACAATTCAGGGATTTTTAATGATTCACGAAGGCTTGTGACCATCATCGCTGTAATTCCAGGACATTTTCATCACCCCAAAAAGAAACACTATACCCATTAGCAGACACTCGTCATTGTCCTCCCTTTAACCCCAGGCAACCACTAATCTGCCTTCTATCTCTGTAGATTTGCCTCTTCTGAATATAACAATGGGATCTTACACTATGTGGCCTTTTGTGTCTGACTTCTTTCACTGAACATAACGTTTTCGAGGTTCATTCTTGCCATTGATGTACCAATAGGTACATCATGTATCAGGGCTTTGTTCGTTTTTTATTGCTGAATAATAATCTACTCTGTGGATATACCACACTTTGTTGATCTATTGATCAACGTTGGACATTTGGGATTGTTTCCACTTTTCGGCCATTATCAATAATGCTACTGTGAGCATTGGTGTACAAGTTTTTTGCAGACGTATATTTTCACTTCTCTTCATTATGTACCTAGCAGTAGAATTGCTAAATCATACAATAACTACATGTTTAACCTTCTGAGGAACTACCAGACTGTCTTTCAACGTAAATGCACTATTTTACATTTCCGCCAACAGTGTATGAAGGCTCCTATTTCTCCACACTTTCAGCAGCACTTGGTTATTGTCCATCTTCTTTATTATAGCCCTTCTAGTGGATGTGAAATGGTATCTTGTTTTGGTTCACAGGTTCATTTTTAAAATTTGAAAATTATGGAAAAGCCACAAGCATTTTCCAGGTAGTAGCCTTCTTCGTGAGCTGGGTTTATACCACACACATGTCTAATTACTTGTAAGTTTTGGTAAGGAAGCACTGGAAAGGCAATTTAGTTGCGTAGCCAAAAGTTTTTATTGGTTGGACTTGCTTTATCAACATGTTTCATTTCAAGAGGGATAAAAGCGTGTGAGAGTTGAATGTGTGTACATTTGTTTTCATGCAGTTTGCGGGGCAGGGAAAAATCGTGTGTGACACGTAGTAGAATGGAAGACCTGTATCTGACACTGACATTTCTACCCACATGCCAACTTCCAGACGTATGTTGTATGTAAAATTTTTACAGTCATTCTTGTGGTTCATTGATTCAGGCATCTTTTTTTAAATGCCTGTGATTGGTCTGCTTAATTAAAAGAAACCTTGCTAGGCAGCATAGAAGTCAGCTGTATCTCTAATTAAAACGATGTTTTTGTGTTGTCTAGAAAGGCGTTCCTAGCATCTGGAATTGCACAGCATACTCTATGTCTGGAAGAAGAAACCATGTGACAAAGGAAGATAGGGCTAGTAAACAGAATTAATAATACCTCATATTTGTCAGGCGACTCAGACTTTTCAAAGCACTTTCTCCATGTATTATCCAATTTGATTCTTCATAGCAATCCTGTAAGCTAAGTAGGGCATGTATTATCTTCCTGTCACTCACAGCTCCTCAAAGAACTTTAGGACAGAGAGAATGAAAGGCTCGCCTGAGGTCACACAGCTAATTAATTGCAGTACAACTAAATCCCAGGTGTCCTGCGTTTCTTCTGGAAACTGGACCATGAGAATAGAGGGTGGAAGGACAATTGTTCAGGAAACATTTCTTAGCCGAGAGGGGAGACTGTCACTGGCGTCTGCCTAGCATGGATCTGGTTGTCCCCCTGCCAACAGCACTGAATCATCCATCAGCCCAATGGGCATCTTGCCTCCTCCCCTGACGGTGTACAGAGATCTGAGGGTCTTGTAAGAGCGTAGGTGTTAAAGGCTTTGAGCCTCGGGGTACTGTTAGTATTATCCGACTCCTGCAGCTTGTATTTCCAACATCTGGTAGTAAAACCAAGAAAGGAGATAGGAAAAAAGATTCACAAACCAGCTGTGGCTGGGATCTCTAGAGGAAATGCTTGTTTTCAGCTTTTCCCACAACCTTCGCGTCTCTGTCCTGCCTCTCCAGTAGTTCCCATGAGCACCCAGCAGCTCCAGGACAGGGAAATGTGCTGAGAGGCATGGTGAGAGGAGGTGGTTGTGGTCTGCCTGCAACCCTGTAATAAAGATGCAGGGAAAACAGAGATCACAGGGCAGTCCCCGGGAGCAAGACAGTCACTGTTTGCAGGTGGGATTTCTTTTCTCCTCTTTTGTCCCATATTTGAATTTTCTGCAAGAAGTTATATTTCTTATGTAATTTTTAATGGTATTTTTGTTTAAATGGGAGCAAGGGGATGGTGGTTTGGGCCACAGAATGGGGTGGTTGTCGGTACAAAGAAAAGAGAAGCAGTTGATTTCTGTTGGGCGAGAGGAGGCGCTGGGACCGCAGGGCCCTAGCTCCCCTGCTCAGGCCCTGGAGGAGGAGGATTTAGGTTTTATTTACCATCTAGATGTCATAGCTTTTTCCCACATTTGCCGGCCCCTGGGGCCAGAGGTCCCTCAGCACACTGCAGCACGCCATTTCACTGACATCTCAAGAACTGGAGCCCCCAGAAGGTCTGACTGCACTCTGGTCACTGCTTAGCAGTCCAGTGCAGGGGTTGGGCTGGGAATTCCTCCGTCCTGTCCCTCTGCTTGTGCTCCAGAGGGCAGAGAGGACTGAGTAGCAAATCAGCAGAAGCAGACTGATGCAAGCCGTAGCACGGGCCCGTGCTGCCCTGTTGGGCCCTTGGTTCGCTGACTCAGTGACCGCCCCTGACTTTCAGAGTCTCTCCTGAGAACCACAGTGCGGGTAGGAGGTGGAGATGGGCAGCACCTATGAGAAATCAGTACCCAGAGTCCCATGGGCCCCTCCCCTTCTGTGCAGCCTGCTTAGCCTCAGATGTCTGATATGCTTAGCCTCCTGTGTGTGCAATAGGCTGAAAATAAGTGCAGGCCAGCGAGCATTCAGACAAGTGGCAGTGGGAGCTGGCAGGACATTTCCTCTTGTTAGGGTGGGTGTTATGCACTGTTTCAGAGGGTCCAGTGAATGACAGTGAAACTGTTGCTGAGAAGTAAAATAAAATCCTGGAAGAATAAGTGTGTGGAGGGACAGTAAATAAGATGTTAAGCCCTATCGGGCCTATTTGGGTCATAAGAATTTGCCAGAGAAAGGGAGAAGGGCCTCCGCCCTCTCGAAGTGTCTGAACCTTCGAAGCCCATGTGGTACTAGCTGACTTTTGAGCCCTACTCAGGGAGTGTTTGGTGCGTGCACGCTTGAGAGTGGAATATATTCTCCCAACTCCATAAGGGGATGTGGCTGCTCTTTATCCCCAGGGAAGATGCCCGTTGGCTTGGAACTTACTTCCTACTCCGAAAGTAACAAATATCAGTGGCAAAGTTACCACTGCGCCTTCCCAAAATGCTTGGGGACCTCCCTCTTGGGAGACAGCGCAAGATCTCCCTTGCTTGAGGGGTAACAGAGCCTTTTAAAAAGAAACAAGAGTGGCCGGGTTTGGGTTTTGGCTTTTTGTTTGTTTGTTTTTTGTTTTTCCACGTGGAAGAAGGTCTATCGCTATTTTCTTTTCCTTTGACCTGTTTAAAAAGCAGCCGGAGTTGCAACAGCTCCGCTGAAACTATAGGACCTTTTGCTTCAAGGACTTTGAAACGAGCATTGTTGATTTTCCCTTTTCCTGTCAACCTCTGTCCCGTTTCCCTGGTGTTTTACATTTGTTGTCTGGATGATTTTAAATACAGTAGCTCTTAGTCTAGAAGGCCTTTGACGTTCCCTGTGGCCTGAGCTGTAGGTACGTATTCTTTCTGGAAATAAGTAAGTAAACAGGATTTAGAGCAGAAGCAGACCGGCTTTGGTGTCAGCAGAGGGGGGACTCCATGAGGCCCCGAAGCACGGCAGCCTCGTGCAAACAAGGCTTCTGCCTGGTGTGGAAACATCCGTGTCCCCACCAGGCAGACCCCAGTGTGAGTCAGGCACTGTCCAGGATTGGAGTGTCTGTTTGTTATCCAAAGGATATAAAAGGAAATCAAACATTCTTCGTATCATGATAAGCCCTGTGCAAACACAACCCATGGACAAAGCCCTTTCCCTGGCTGCCTGCCTTTCCGCAGTCAGAGCAGGGCTGGGCTGAAAGTGGTGTAATGTGAGCTGTTGCGATTTTGCTTTCTTGGGCCCAAATTTTACAGGTGTCATGGGACACAGAGTTCACCATGCGAAAGTTGAATCAGGACCCCATCGGGAGCCCTCAGCAAATGCCACGTCCGGCAGGCTCAGGGTTCTGAAGCAGCCTGACAAAGCAGTTGTATCCAGCCACAGAAAAGTCATGTAGTGTGACCGCCTTTGTGCATGGGGATTAACTAGCCATAAATGCCAGCATCTAGACTCATCTTCCGGCATCTGATGCAATCAAAGAAAAGGCCTGAGCTCAGAATCAAGGATCTCCGTGTCACTTCCCTGAACAACACAGATATAACACTGCAGCTCCTGAATATTAACGAGGGGTTGGTTTCTTCAACCTAAACTACTTTGATCAATTAAACCCTGACCCTCCTGTTTTTCTGGTGACTCAAGTTCACTCGAGACTGTTCCACCTTCTAGAGCTGTGCCGTCCAGCACAGTAGCCACACGCCACACGTGGCTATCGAGCCCTAGAGATGTGCCGAGTTCTGAATTGTGTTAAGTGCAAAATATGCCTCCAGTTTTGAAAATTTAGTGCCAAAAAAGTGAAATATCTCAATTATATTTATATTAATTACATGTTGAATATATTTTGGGCCTATTGGGCTTAATTCAACATACTATTAAAATTAATTTCTGATGTTTCTTTTTACTTCCTTTAATGTGGCTACTGGAAATGGAAAAATCACATCTCTTGTTTGCACTGGACAGCGCAGGGCTGGCCCTTTGTAGAAAGTTTAGGTTTATAGCGCCATCTGCTGGTCCACCTAAAGCAGACGCTAACGTGAACAAGAATTAAGTGAATCTGAGCCGGAGGAGATACTTGGTCTCTTGGTCAAGCAACATGCAACCTTCCTTTTCTGAAACAGGACCGGAAATGAACCCTAACATCCCTGCACCATCAGTAAGAATCTTGGAAAGGGTAGTGATAAGCTGCTGGAAGATTCAAGCCTGTGCATTTAACAGAATATAAGGAGGACACAGATCCATTCCTCCAGAGACTCATGTCCTCTCCTTGTATAATGCTTATTTGCCTTTGTTTGTCAAGAGTTTAGAAGTTGGAATCTTGCTACCGACAGTATCTGCATCAGTTATCTGCGTAACAAACCACCCCCAGACTCCTTGGCTTAAATCATTTAGCTTCTCTCACTGTTTTCGTGGGTCAGGAACTCAGGAGTGGCCCATCTGAGCACTTCTAATTTGGGATACCTCATGAGGCTGAAGTCTGTGGCCGGGGCTTCCATATCTGAAGGTTCCTGTGGGCCTAGAGAAATCACATCCTGGGTGGTTCACCCACGTGACCGACAAGGCAATGCTGGTTGTTGGCTGGAGACCTCCATTCTTCTCCACATGGGCCTGGGCCCTCCACAGGGTGGCTTGAGAGTCTTTTAGGCATGGCAGCTGGTTTCCTCCGGAGAAAGCAGTCTAAAAAGCCTAGGAGGAAGCCGCAGCTCCTTTTATGACCTAGCCTCAAGCCACACACTGTTACTCCGGCTGCATTGTGGTGATCAAGAGGCAGGAACACGCATCCCACCTCTTGATAGAGGAAGGTCAACATGCTGTGAAAGAGAATGTGAGATGGAATGACCATTAAATTTTTGGAAAATGGCCAAAGGGCCCAAATTGGTATAGCCTTGGGCAGCTCAAAAGCATGCCCCACTTTAAAATGAGGAAATTGAGACTCAGAGAAGTAAGGTAACTAGCCTGAGGTCTCATGGCTGGTAGAAAGACTAAAGCCCAGGTTTGAACTCTAGTCCACCAGGGTGGAGCCCATCTGAGTTCCCTCGCTGTACCTCTTTATGCTGTTATAACCGAAAAACCACACTGGTTGTTTCATCTTCCCAGCATCTTTGACGTGTGTGATGCTGTCCTCGTTCAAATGTTTTAGATAATTCCTTCAATGATATCTGTCTGTAAATTGTTATTTTACTGAGCTGAGGCTCAATGGAAGTAGGTTTCAACTAACTGTAGAGTCTTTCATAAAATTGCTGTAGCAGTGAAAAAGTACACATTTTCCAGTATCTTTCGTGCTGTTTGTTTCAAGAACCTCAGGAACAATAACCACATTATAATTTGTGTGTTCACGTGCTGCTTGACTCTAAATATTACATCTTACTTATATTTGAAACAAGAAAGAATTAATCACTGCTTACTTTGAGTAGTTTCCATACTATTTGGTCCTCTTAAAAAGGAGGTTTGACCATTTTTTTGATGTTCCGCCAGCTGGAATTCAAACTAAAATACAGTTACCATAATCATATTCTGCTGTTCTCGGTTTCAGGTCAAACTTCCCTTTCCTGTAGATCAAATCACAGATCTTCCAAGGAATGATTTCCAGATGATGATTAAGATGCACAAGCTAACCTCAGAACAGTTAGAGTTCATTCACGACGTCCGACGGCGCAGCAAGAACCGCATCGCGGCCCAGCGCTGCCGCAAGAGGAAACTGGACTGTATTCAGAATTTAGAATGTGAAATCCGCAAATTGGTGAGTTGACCCGTTCGCTGCTATCAGCAACCCGGAGTGACCAGGACTGATGCAGAATTGCAGAAGTGAAGGCTGGAGAACTGGAGAGAAGGATCACAATTTGGGGAAGTTTGGGTTTATTTTTAAGCAAGTTTCTCAACAAAAAAGAATAGCTTTCTATCTGCAGTTGTGTGTGTCTGTGCAGAGCTATAATCATGTTTCAGTACTTTATGTCCTTCAGTAATACACATAGAGGTAGTCCTTTCTTTTTTTCCATTCAGCATGGACTGGTCACTAACATTTATTGCATGCATGTGTGGGCCAGGTATTATTCTCAACTATTTTTGTCAATGATCATATTTAATCTTCACATCAACCCAATGACTTAGGTGCTATTTTATGTCCAGTTACAGAGGAGGAGAGGGGCGCAGAGAAGTGTGCTCACTCTCCACTATGTGGCAGAACTTGAACACAAACCCAGTTGTCTGATTCCAAATCTAGACACCACTGCTTTCTCCTGCCTCGCACAGAAGAGTGTAGAATCCAGACAGGACACCACATGATCTCCTGAAGCCCCTCGCAGTCCCAGGATCCTTGATTTTGTGATTCTGCCTCCAAGTGGCTGGCACCTCTTCCCTGTGCCTGAGACTATTTTATCTCAGGGAACAAGCTCCCATCTCCCAGGCTCCCCTCACTGGGAGCTCTGTGCCCCCTTCTCCTTTGTAAGCAAGCTTAAGCTTCAGGAGGTAACTCCAGGTGGCCTCTGGCTCCTTACTGTAGCTTTGAAGGCAACCAGTGCAACCTCATTTAGCTGGACCTTTCAGCTGGCCAAATACTGGAAACATCTTAGGTACTGTGCCTGTGTCAAGCTAAGGAAGAGAGAGACCACATGATGTGGTTATGATCTAAGTGTGGATCCTCAGACTATATACACAGTAATCCTCTGTCTCATGGTAAGCCACTGTCCCAATGAGAACCTCAGAACAAGATAAGACATTTGAAACGCATAAATAAATATTGACCTGTTATCAAGGACTTGAGGGTATTTTTTCTCTCTTTTTTAAATTAACGCCCAGGGTGCCTGGGTGGCTTAGTCAGTTAAGCATCCGACTGTTGGTTTTGGCTGAGGTCATTATCTCACAGTTCATGAATTCAAGCCCCTCGTCAGGCTCCATGCTGACCATGTGGAACCTACGTGGGATTCTCTCTCTGTCTCTCTGCCCCTCCCCCACTATTGTGCACATTCTCTTTCTCTCAAATAAAATTTTTTTAATGTTTTATTTATTTTTGAGAGAGAGACAGAGCAGAGTGGGGGAGGGGCGGGGATAGAGGGAGACACAGAATCTGAAGCAGGCTCCAGGTTCTGAGCTGTCAGACAAGAGCCTGACGTGGGGCTCGAATTTGCAAACCATGAGATCATGACCTGAGCCGAAGTCAGACACTTAACCGACTGAGCCAGCCAGGTGCCCCTCAAATAAATAAATAAACTTTAAAAATAAAATAAAATAAAATAAAAAATAAATTAACTCCCACCAAGCAGGGGAAATTTACTCATGTGCAGTGGTTAAGTCACCTACAAAATAAAGCTCAAGCTTCTTAGCAAGACATTGGTGCTTTCCAAGGTTCAGTCTGTAGCTATCTCCAGCATCACCTTCCACTCCTATTCTTGAACTTGACCCCTAATAAAATCAAGCTGTTCGCACTTCCTGCCATCTATGTTCGTACTTCGTGTTTGTGCCTCTGCTGTCTCCCCTCTACCTTGGACATTTCTCGACCATTTTCTTCTGTAATTTCATCCTTCATCCTTTGAGACTCACATTACTGCCACGTGTCTAGGAAACCCCTTCCCTGAGTCCCAGCTGAGGCTGGGCACTCACCCCTGGAGCCCTGATCTGACCTCTGGCTTCATGCTTATCACTGCAGTCTTGCGTCGTCTGTGTGTGTCTGTCTCCCCAGCCCCCCACCCTAGGTGGTAGGTTCCTCACAACAAGGACAGTGACTGGATCACCTCTCAGTCTCCAGTGCAGGCCTGGTGAAGCCTTCAGGAAATGTCTATTGCCCTGAAATTTCTTTGAAATTGTGACCAGATTGTGGAATTATGAATTCCTTCTTTCTTTCAAACTTTTCTTGAATGTTGCTTTAACAACAACAAAAATTTGTATTTAAGCCACATAAGGGGGCAAGACATTGTTGGTGGTGAATATGGGTCTTCTGAAAGCCTACTGGGCTTAGGGAGGGACCCAGGCAAGGCTGAGCCTGCTCAGTACAACTTATCAGGACATTGGGCATATGTCCATGATCATTCAACCCTGTGTCTCATCACCCATGTTTGAGAAACACGTGATTTTTGTAATTAGAGTTCTGTCCTTCCATGTACTTGTGTAATACCGAACAAACAATAAAGTCTAAGCCACACACCAGGCAGATACCTAAAGCCCTTTGCTTAATACTGTTCAGTTGAAAAATGGAGAGGGCACCTCCTACTTCTCCTCCCACTTTTTTGGCAACTTCTTAAATGATATGCTACATTTTGCTGCCGCATGAGAGTTTCTTGTGCTCATCACTGTATATCTGTGACTTAGAGCTTCACGCTTGTAACCAGGGCCTTGATTTATACTGCCTTTCCTGCGAAGAGCCAAAACACGGTCACAGCAGCATTTCATTTTCTTCCCCTTAAAAGTGGCCCAGAACATTTTGCAGATTAGTAGGGAGTTGGTGGCTTGGCCAATATGATGTGGCAGGATCGAGACTGAGACACTCCTCCTGGGGCTGGGTGGTGTTGCCTCCCACTTTGCAGACCTCCAGGTCTTCCTGGCTGTCCGGGTTGCACAGCCACAAATGTAAGATATTTTCCACGAAGAGACTTCCTGGATGTTCTGTTTCCTATCCGGCACCCTCTAACTGCGGGGTCGTGCCTGCTCACCTAGTCTGGGCGGCAGGTACGGCACTGGCAGGCAGGGGCAGGCCAGTCTGCCCTGCCAGTCTCCCGCACACACACACCCACTCCCCACCGCCATGCTGCCTCCGGCACGCCACTCAGCTTTTGCAAACTTGCATAATGTATTTCTCTCAACTTGCACTGGTACATCTGTTTATTTTTCATTTTTAAAACATGTTTTCTTGATAAATTTATAAATATTTTAGCAGGTGCCCTTTCCCCGTGTAAATCTCTGTCTCCTATACACATGCCCACGCTGCCTGCCAGATTGCATTCATGCTACAGCACGTACAGCTCCCATGTTGGAGCCCCCGTGTTGTATGTTTGCTTCCCTCCCCTGCTTTCTCTCTCTCTCTCTCATTCCCCCCCCCTCCCCCGCCTTCCATTTTCTCTCCCATCTGGTGGTGATGTCCAGTTTCCTCATCTCTTTCACTGTGTGTGCCTCCTGGAACCTTTGCATCTTCTCTCCTCACGCAGATAGTTCGGGTGAAACTTTAACCAGTCTCCCCTCTGGTGGCGAAATTCATCTCTCTGATGGGATGATGAATTTTAGTAACACAAGAGCTTGTGTGGGATTTTCTTTGAGGACAGCATCTCAGAACCATGGGCTAGTCTGCTAGGGCTCAGTCACCACGCCTCTGTCTGCCCTTCCCATGTCACAGTCCCCACCTGTACTAAAGAGGATCTGTTGTGTTCAGTCTGTATGCTGCAAAGGCCAGAAGGCCCGTTGTTTGATGGAACTGTATGAAATTGCCAATGGTTGATTTTCGTTGTTGATTTTCGTTGATTTTTCATCAGTTTTTTTTTTTATGAGACTTTCCTTTTTAGAGAAGTTTTTGGTTCACAGCACAATTGAATGCTCCTGCCCCCTGCCCCTATACACTCATCACCACCAGCCCCCCTTATCAACATCTCCCACCAGAGTAGTGCATTTGTTACAATTGAGGAACCTATTTTGACACATCATAATCACCCAAGTCCATAATTTACATCAGGACTCATTCTTGGTGTTGTATATTCTATAGATTGGGACAAATGTATCCACCATGACTATATCATTGAGTAAATTCACTGCCCTAAAAATCCTCTGTGCTTCACCTGTTCATCCTTCTCCCTCCCCCAGCCCCTGGCAACCACTGGCCTTTTTACCATCTCCATAGCTTTGCCTTCTTCCAAAATGTCATAAAGTTGGAATTGGCCCATTTCTGACCTTCAGAAATGGCAAACCTAACACATTTGGGGGAGATTTTTTTTAACTCCAAAGTTTGGGGCTGAGGGTTTTCCAAATGATTCTCTAAAAACCCCCAAATCCAGGAAACCAGAACTTTGACTCCCTGTAGTTTTCTGGTTGGTGGTGATTTTGCTGGCCACTTGGACAGACCCCAGAGAGGGATGAAGAGCTGCCACAGGGAAGGTGTGAGGCTTTCCAGCACATCTGGACATCTGGATAGGCTGCTCCGATAGGACACTTGAGCCCGGGCTCCTTAAATATACATTTTGTAGGTGCCTAGGTCCTGGCCTAGCCATTCACGAGTTACACTGCAATGCCAAATGCAAAAATAGAAGTTGGAAAACCCCCCAGAAACCGGGCTTCTGTCCTCCCGTTCAGGCTTGATCAGGCCCCCTCTCTTCTCTCTGCTGTCCAGGTGTGTGAGAAAGAGAAGCTGTTGTCAGAGAGGAACCAGCTGAAAGCCTGCATGGGGGAGCTGCTGGACAACTTCTCCTGCCTTTCCCAGGAAGTGTGCCGCGACATCCAGAGCCCCGAACAGATCCAGGCCCTGCACCGGTACTGCCCCGTCCTCAGACCCGTGGGCCTCCCCGCAGCCTCCAGTATTAACCCTGCGCCCTTGAGCGTGGAGCAGAACCTGGCCGCCTCCCAGTGCGCGGTGGGGGAAAGCGCCCCCTGCTGCCTGGAGCCGGGAGCGGCTCCCCCCGGGCCCCCCTGGGTGCCCGGCAACACCTCGGAAAACTGTACTTCCGGGAGGAGGCCGGAAGGCGCTGACCCCGGAACCTTCTCGGAGAGAGGGCCTCCTCTTGAATCCAGGAGCCAGACGGTGACCGTGGATTTCTGCCAGGAAATGACTGATAAGTGTACGACCGACGAACAGCCCAGGAAAGATTACACCTAGTGACGCGGCCTGCCTCCCAGTTCTCACGCCTCTCCCACCCAGGTGTTCTCCGGTCAGCCTGTGGTGCTGCTCATCTGTTGTCTGGAAGAACCGAGAAGGAATTTGGTGCACACTACAGCGTTCTTAGCAGCAATACTGTTTCTGAGTATTCCCTCCTCTCTTCAAGCGGGAGTGATATACAGTTCCCTTCACAATGGTGCTACCCCTTGCTCAGGCGAGGAAAGACGGGCGGTGCTGACGCTGCCTGTCTGTGGGTTAATTTCAGTCTCAACAGGGATAGACTAGAACACCTCTAGGACCCAACCACGGATTTTTTTTCTCAGTGGCCCATGTCACAAACCCTATCTCAGGAATTTCTTCTGAATGTTCAATTTTTTTCATTGAAGACAGCTTCTATACACATCAAAGTTTTATAGCTAGACTGTACATATTATATATAATATATATATATATAAGATATATATATATCCATATGCAAAAGTCCTGCATGCCTCAATTTTCTCATCCTAAAACTGGAAAACTTCATTTCTCATTTATAAACAGGTTCCAACATTCCTCTTCTTTTGTCTCCGATGCTAGAACTAGTTTGGTAACTGTTAACATGGTCATTTTTCTTGCTTCACAGTTCAATTTCAATTTGTACTTATTTATGGAACAGAATTCAATGTTGGAAACTTCTTTTGAGGTTTTATTTCAGACCCTTTTTTTGTTTGTTTGGTTTGCTTTGGGCACCGTCAGATGGTGTCATCTGAGTGTTGTGGGTTGTTTTTTTGTTTTTGTTTTTCTTGCAGATACTGTACAGTCATGGTCAACTTTGCCACTTGCACTGAGTTTTGGGTCAAACCTATTTTCTTAAATGAAGTTGTTAACTTCGGTATAACTCGAGTATACTGTATATTCTTTGCTTTTAGTTTAAAAGTAAGACATTTTAGCTAATTAAAAAGCACTCAGGTGATAATTATGTAGGAAAAATAATCTTGCCAAATAATGAATTCATCCTAGGATGTGTAGACAATAATCTGCTTGAATATTTTTATATTTCACCTCCTCCCCACCTTTCCCAGAAGCAAAGTTTAAATGCAGAGAGTTCAGAGTTGATGCTGGATGTTCAGACTCCTAAGTGGGGAGAGAGTTTGGACGTCCACTCAAAAGTGCATCCAAACAGCAGGAACCCATGATTTTGTACCAGAACTCAGCAGGCATTGGCTCCTAAAAATCAAGTTAGAACTATTTTCTCACCCAGGGGGCAAGTCCCATTCATTTCAACCCATCCTCAGGCCCCTGCCTGCCCGTGAAAGTGCAGTGCAGGAGGAATTTCTTGGAAGGATTTGTCTGATCAGCCACCCCACTCCCTTGCCCAGGCCCCAGCTCCCAGGACATCTCACCTGAGTGGGTTTGAATCACAGTGCCAGGCGTCCTGGGTTAATGCAGTTCACCCAGAGTAGGAGAGAGCAGGGCACATGTAAGCCTGGGGTCTGTCCCTAATACAGGCAAAAGCATTTCTTTCTCCTTCCCTTCTCCAAATGCTTTGAGTTGAATTCTGAGGTTTTTCTGCTCGTCTCTTGTCCAAAGGCAGATTTCATTCTGAGGCTTTGGATACAGTATGGCCAAGGAGCCCTCCCTATCCCCTTCCCCCACCACACACACACCTACCCTCACCTGATGATAATTTTCTTCTCTTGCTGCAAAACTGGTTGGCTTGCAACCCACAGAGAGCAGCTTCCCTTGGCTCTGGGGGCGTGCTGGCCCCTGGCCACGTTTACAGGAAGATGTGCCCAAGACCCTGCCGCCAGCCTAAGAGGAGGAGGAATCCGCTCCCTCCCTCCGGTCGGCCCTCCAGCCTGGCTGCAGGTAGAGTCCTGAAAGGTTTGATGTGGGGATGGGGTGGTGGGCAGTGGGGACTAGATGGTTGACTTTGTTTCTTTATTTGTGCCATTGTTTGGACAATATTAAAGCTGCATGTAAAAGGGGAAATTAGTATATGACGTAGGCGAAAAGTGAAATCATAGTAACATATGTTTTAGTATTATTAACTCTTTTCTGTACAAATATTAGCGCTAAATGTTTAAATATGTATGAATGCCAGAAATTTGTTGGTTCATGCGGTAGGATAAAAAAAAAAAGGCTTTTCTTTTAAAATAGTTCCGCTTTTAAAACCTGCCTCTGGGTTTTTGTTTTTTCTCATGTGCGTGTGTATGTGTGTGTGCTAGTCTGAGTCAGATTTTGGTAAAGCTCAGCGTTGGAGCTGCCATTTTTATTATGGTTGTTGGAATTTCTTGGCCTAGTGGAACGGTTCTGTGCTTCACCGTGGGGTTTGCCTTTGTGGAAAACTGGTGACAGCTGGAATTTAAATTCA
The DNA here is from genome assembly GCF_016509475.1 of Prionailurus bengalensis. NCBI lineage: Eukaryota > Metazoa > Chordata > Mammalia > Carnivora > Felidae > Prionailurus > Prionailurus bengalensis. The sequence continues at coordinate 80,464,271 of NC_057349.1, read as the reverse complement.
ATGTGAATCATGTGATACATCACAGGTGATATACATCCACAGGTGTTAATGGTGGAGGAGTCAGCCAACAGTATTGTTTAACTCTCGTGTTGCCTTTTTTAAGTGACCTCCTCTTCTTTTGAAAAAAGAATGTTTTCTGCTAGTATCATAACCAGGTCCAAACAAGCTCGCTGGCATGACTTACCCTGGCGACAACTCATGTGCAACTGGTAGTCTTGACCACATTCCATCAGTCTCCCCGCTGTCTGTTGTTTGGTCCGCACACACACACCTGTGCCACGGCCATTTCCAGGTGGGGAGGGGTCTCCTTATTTCCCTCCACCCTAACTCAGCCCACATCCTCCTTCCACCCACCCCCGCCTCGCTTTTCTCCCCCTTCCCCAGTCAAACCCCTACAATGGGACTGGTTAAAAACACTGCTTGGAAAACTGTCTTTCCATTTCTTAGAGATTTTTAACAGGTTGTTATGATTTTGTTCACTATGTACCATAAACAGTGACTGGCTTTGTGCAATTGTCTATGTGACTCGTCTTGTCTTTTACTACCCTGAACCATGTGTTCATCCAAATTGTTTCTGGGTTGATTCAAAGGGAGGACTAGTTGGGAACCAGAATCCAAATTGCCTCAAGTGGAGTTTTAAGAACCAACCTGTCTCCTTTCCCTGGGATCCCTTAGTGAGGCCCATGTCTTTTATGAAAAAGAAAAGCAAGTTAATAGCAAAGAACAGTGTTTGCACAGCATGGTGGCATTTAATTGTGCTTTTAAGGGTCCTTCCTTACAAAAATAAAGGACCCTGCTGCCATGGCCTGCTTAGGAGGATCCCTGCCACAGCCGAGTTGGGTCTCCAAAAACGTAGGCGTGAGCCGTTGGGCAGGAACAGTGGAGGTGGCCCTGTGGCTGGTTAACATCCGCCTGGATCTAGTCCTCCCCTTGGATCCACCTTTGTTCTACTTGTGTGTCCAGACAACCTCACTTCATTCAGGTTGGTCAGGCTTTGGGCAGGTGAGTGCTTTGCTGTATGTGTTTGTTTCTCTGCGTTATCTGGGGGTGCCTTGAATAAAATCAAACTTCATTACATACTGATTCTGGAACAAAACAGTTGCGAAAACAAAACAAAAGAGCTGTCAAACTTACTAGGCCATCCTGCTATTTCTATTCCGGGTTCCCTACCAATGACTCAGGCGTCAGAGGTGATGCTGCAGTATAAAACATTATTTTGTATATTGTACAAGTAATTTATTAACTGTCTTTCTAAAAGTATGCTGCTTTTAAGATGCACTATGACTTTGGATTTAATCCTTGTATTGCTTTCCTGAGGAAGTAAAAAAAAAAAAGGTTAGTGATTAGAATGCCAGCTGCCACTTCTCCTTAAAAAGGAGGCCAGGGACCAGCTCTAGGACTTGCATGACAGAACCGCCAGACATCGAGTGGGCACAATGTGAAGTTCAAAGCTATTATCAAGAGGTCTAGGAGCGCCTGGCTGGCTCAGTCAGTAAAGCATGCGACTCTTGATCTCGGGGTTGTAAGTTTAAGCCCCATGTTGGGTGTAGAGATTACTTAAAAATAAATTCTTCTGAGAAAAAAAAGATCTATACCTACACTTTCTCTTTTAATATTTTATGATTGCCATTAAAGAAGAAACAAAGGTGTATAAAGTATACACCTTTTAAGAAACTGCAAAGTCCCGTCCCTATGGGCCGCTCCACACCCTGTGGTAGCAGAACCCTCTCAGAGCGAGTAAGGCCTGCGAAGCGCTTTCAGACCCCACTTAGCTGGACCTCTACATTACACCCCATTTAAACTAGCAGCTGCTTAATAAATGACTTCAATCTGCTCCCCTACCGCTTACAGTCTTGAAGGAGTCGCAGACCTGGAAGGGAGCAAGAATCAAGTTTTGTCCTCAAATTACTGTAAATAGACTGAGGGACAGAATTTTTTTTTTTTTTTTTTTTTTTTTTTAAGGAATAAAGCTGTTCACTCTATCATGAGTTAGTATCTCTTCCCAAAATTGAGGATCTTGTTGTAGGTGCAGTTTTTGGCGAGTCAGTCCACAGTGCCGTGCCCTATGTGGAGTTGGTTTTCGTGCAGGAAGTCTGTGTGCATAGAGGCAATCTGTGTTCAAGCTGTATGTTTCCAGTACCGCCCGAGCCATCTCCTGACCCAAGCATCAAGGACTGATGCTGTAGAATAGAATATATTTGTGCACAAATAGTGTGTGCAGATAGTATTTGTACATAGAAAGGACCTATTGTGGCAAATTGAGGATAAATTATTCAACTGACGGTGCAAACACATTTCTTGCGAAGAAAAGGAAGTGTATAGTATTTTCCTACACTCCACCCTGGGAGGTGATATTTATATCCAGTGAATATCCACGCATTTTAATCATAATATGAAAATGACGCTGCCGTTCTGTGAAGAATACCCCTTGGTTGCAGAGGCCCCACTTTGTAGCTTTGGTTTGATGTTGTGACATGGTGCATGCGTCTCGCTATCAAGCAATGGCTAAACAACTCTGACTTTCACTTCATTCCAGTTTACTGACCTCAGATAAAACAGTGGCCCTCCTTAGAAGCAGAAGTGCACCAAGACCATCCATTCAGTGCCAAGTGTTCCTGGGGGGTTAACGGACACGTAGATGAGGAAAGAGGGAAGGGACTTGGACAAAGAGGGTTTTTCCTACCAATGATGCTAAGTCTCCTACCAAAACATGTCTGCAGGCAGAGGGGTGACCTCCACCTGGTCCTAACGATGCATTGGGTGCGTGTGAATGCTGGGATGCCGTCATTCACACTCTGACACAAGAGACCCGCCACTTCTAGTGAGTGAACAGGAACCTTCCAAATGCACTTGGGAACTTTGGGCTCTGGTTAGACACAGCCGTTCAAGGCAAGCACCACCTTTGCTTGTGAGGCCAAAAGGGCCTGGGAGAATTTGTTCCAGAACCAGTCTGATACAAGTGCACCTCTAATATATGCCTTACAAACTCCAGAGGCCATATTCAAAACAGGGTCTTCTCAGTGTATGCAAGGGGCCACAGCCCTTCTTCTCTTCCTCCCCAGGTCGAACAATACGGACAGTTTCACACATATCTACCTGTATAACCCTCTGTACCTCTCATAACTGCTCAACGACTGTAACAGGTTACATCAGGTGTTTTTCTACATACTTTTTACACAGATTCTATGCGATTAATGTAACTTAATTCAATGCATCATTTTATTGTACTAGTTCTTAGGCTTGTCTTTTTTTTTCTAAGTGATTGTGGTTTTTGTTGTGGTTTTTACTGTAAAAATGAAATGGCTGTTGATGCTTATTCTCTGTAACTAAGAATTTTTACCTTTTTTGGGGAAAAAAAAGCATTGCTATGAACTAATGAATTGAAACTTCATTTACTCATTGTAAATACACTATTGTGCAAAAAAAAAATTTCACTCAGTTGAATTGCTAGTGTTAACTGAATTTTGTCTCGACACCATTTCTGTTGATGAAATAAAGACATATCATTATGCATTGTAGGCTGGCTTTCTCTGCCCCTGAACCCTGTTACAGATCACAGGGCTGGAGGCCTTAGGCAATCTTTTCTCCCAGAGAAGCCATGTGACTTCGTCTAGTTTGGACCTTTACCTGCTACCTGATTAATATGATTAGAAATCTAAAACATGTGATACTGCTAAAGTGACTCCTCAGATCCCCAGTGCCTGTGAGAGTAGATAATAGGCATTAAATGCAATTTCCTGGTTTTGATGTTGTGGGTAGCTATGCAAAATGTCACCACTGGAGGGAGGCTGGGTGAAGGGTATTGTTTCCTACAAGGGCATGTGAATCTACAAGGATCTCAAAATAATAGGTTTAATTTAAAAGAAAAAGCTAAATGAAAGTCAGCCAAGAGAAAGGGGCATTAAACCAACACCAAGATACAATGATTAGCAAGACAGGGAGTTTAGAATTGTGGTTAAGGGAGTAAATACATTACAACTAGAAAAGTATATCTGATCATTTTGAATCTTGGATTTTGATATAAACAGAAAGCAAGGTATTGAATGGAGGGCAGGCCAGATGACCATGAGCGACGCTGGCCTCACGTGTTCTGGCTAAGCTGTCAGGCCATAAATAATACGTTCTCATGATGTCTGAAGAGCGCCGTGCTGCTGAGATCTGAGCTTCAGGAAGTACATGGCCTTGCCCCATCCACCAGATGGGAAAACTGAAATTTAAGGTTACTGAATTCTACTCCCTGGGCACCCTACTGAGACAAGGAGGAAGGGATTCCAGGGAGCATATAATGGGGTTAGCAAATGTGTGCTGTTCTGAAAACAACACAGTTATAACATTTTAGGTGTGAAAGGTAAAATATAGTTATTTGCATGAAGACATGAAGTTATTTAATCCATTGTAGAAAAAGCAGGTGAATCTTTGTCTCAAAATTTGGTTAAGAAAACCTGGTCATTAAGCGGCGCCTGGATGTCTCCGTCGGTTAAGCCTCCGACTCTTGATTTCAGCTCAGGTCATGATCTCATGGTTCTTGAGATCAAACCCCATGTCGGGATTCACTGTGACAGCATGGAGCCTGCTTGGGATTCTCTCTCCCTCTCTCTCTGCCTCTCCCCCACCTCTAAAAATAAATAAATAAATAAACTTAAAACATGGTCATTTAGAACTGATGGCCACTTGCACCTTTGACCCTGATGTTTGCACTTGTGGCAGGAATGACCATCATAGTTGGAAATAGAATTAAAAAGCTATTGTGTGTTGTAGAAGGGAAGCATTTAAACACCATCCTGCCCCAAATGGGCAACAGCCATTATTTCCTTTCCTTTGAATGTGCACCTTTGAAGGGATTCATATCTACTTCCAGGGTACAATGAGGATTCTCAGATTGGCTACCCCTATACCAGTCCCTGCCAACAGTTTTGTTGTATCTGTTTGTAAATAACTAGGCTCTTCTTTCAAACAGTTCTACTTCTCCAGACCATCACCCCTACCCCCTCAATTAGGCTGCACTAGCAAGACTGTACTTGATGTTTGACATCAGCTTGTGATAGTGCCCAGAGTGGGATGGGTTTCCAATTCTCCCCATTGAGCAGCTTTGCTTTCCTGGTATAAATGAATGTGATACTTCTTGGTGTCAAAGAATCAAGGCCCAGAGAGATGGAAAAAGCCACTCATCCCATATCCCATGATGCAAGTGTCTTTCCTTTCATTTGATTCAAGAACACGATACCTTCTGTTTTCACCACCTCTGACTCCTACAGATCCCAGCATATACCTGCCACTGGCCTGCTCAGTCAGCCAAAAAAAGCCATTGCTGGTTCTTCATGGCTAGATTTTATTCTTCCCCTTTGAAGACCAGTGCATCCCTGAGGCAGTGATCCTCCTCCTAAAGCAATAGATGGAAACCGTCAGAGACACACCAGCATTTACTGGTAGCATTACATTTTACACTGGTCCTTTAACTTTTTTTTTTTTTCTAAGTGGGCTTCATGCCCAGCGTGGAGCCCAACTTGGGGCTTGAACTCATGACCCTGAGATCAAGACCTGAGCTGAGATCAAGAGTCAGATGCTTAACCAACTGAGCCACCCAGGTAGGTGCCCCTTTTTTTAAACCTCTATTTGTGCTGAACAGTTGATGACATTATAAAGGCTTCTGAGGGTAAAGGAAATTTAAATCAAAGAAAAAAAGTGCTGCCCTACAGACTCTTCTGAAAGAATCTCTCATAATAAACCTATTGACAGGACATGACAGAACACTAGTGAATAAGGAATAGACTGGAGAGTTTAAAGCGATGGGTACTATATTGTCTTTGGCATCTATACATAAACATACATTCATTCAACCAACACTACGCTGCATGCTGGGCATCCGAGACTTAAAATGCACAGGCCTTATCCTTGTAGCTTTCACAGGTTAGTTGGTCAGACGGATGTGCAAATAAATCATTGCCCGGGGGCTGCTGATTGTTATGGACAAGAGAGAGAACACGACTTCACAGCTTCCTGGAAGGAGTCCAGGCCTCGGAACAGCTGGACCTGGATCTGGGTTTCAATTCAGCTGCACTGCATGCACTTTAGCTGTGTGACCTTTAGCTGTGGGGCAAGTTACTTAGTCTCTTTGAGCCTTCTCTGGTTTATAAAATGGGGGCAAACAATAACTTTGCACAGTTGTAGATAAAACAGGTATAGATAATGTGTCTTAAGCACCTGGAATATGGTATGCCCCTTAATGGCACCCACTTGGACTTGGCCCCAGCATCATTTTCATCCACCTGGTCTTCACTGGCTCTTCTACCAACTCACTGTGGAACAGATCATGCCTCTTCATATCTCCACGCCTCATTTCCACTTCTGCAAAGTATGGGGACAGAGAAGACTCAGAAGCCATTTGGGCTAGAAACACAGACCAGCCCCATCCAATGCTGGGCTCCCTTCTGCAATATCCCAGGCAGTTACCCAATGTATTAGGGTTCTCCAGAGAGACAGAACCAATAGTCTAATCTGTCTATCTAGTCTGTCTATCTATCTATCTATCTATCTATCTATCTATCCATCCATCCATCCATCCAATGGTCCCAACTGCCACTGCTATGCCACTGCAGAGCTGGGGTGCTCTCTGCAGTGAGCAGGTCAACAAGCCCTATGAGGCTGCTGGATGGGGGAAGGATAGCCGCTCCTCAATCCTTCTCCCCTCAGAGTGGCAGCAGCTTTTACCCCTGGATTTTCTCTCAGGGTGCACACTTCCTCCCTGCCTAATCCTGCCAGAGATCAGACCTGCCTCAGGTAGTGAGGCCAAGTGGGGCAGTAAGAGGTTGATCCCAGCCCCATCAGGGAAGGGAGGTCTCCTGTGGAGGTGGGCCCAGGTGGGAGCACCCTGTACACACCCATCGCCTGGCAGGTGTCTCTGTGGAGGGGATGGTTCCCACAATTCTTCTTGCAGTTTGAGCTAACAAAGGTGCAACTTTTCTCCTGCAGATGCTGGTTGGTCCTTGGTCCATTTTTCTGGCCCCAAGCATGAATTATTTTTTCATAATAGATGAAAGTTCTAGAAGCATGTTCTGAAAGAGAGAGGAAACAAGACAAATAAAACTAAATAGACTCAAAGTGCTTGTAAAAGTCAGTCCTGACAACCCACCTGGGACCCTGTATATGTCACAGATACCAGGGATCCAATCAAACCCTGTTGCAGAAGACAATTCTAGGTTGACCCAGAGATGAATGCCCACGTAAGAGCTTCTATTCCCAGAAACCTCTGATCCCACCTGCCATCTTCTTATTCTTCTCCGGTTGTTGTTTTTATCCAAAATCCAGGTCTAAAACTCTAAGCCAACCTTTTCCAAAGCTCCATCTTTGCCCCTTTTACAATTAGCCAGATTTTTTACTTTGTAAAATGTGGAAAGTGATCCATTGTGGCATATTCTATTTTGCAGTAATCTATCCTTGATCCTAAAAATATGCTACACTTAGGCTCCCTTGTGCAGAAAGAGCAAGAAGTAGCAACAAAGTATAGAAGACGGAACTTGGGTTGAGTCAGACAGACTTAGGATAAAATTCCAGGTCATTCACTCATCCAGTAAATATTAATTTATGTCCCTGCTATGTACGAAGGACTATGCTTCATCACATCCTAATTGTATGACTTTGGGCAAGTCATCTATTTCTGTATCCATAAAATGGAAATAATTACAGAAAGGAAGCCCACGGCAGTGTCTAGACCACCATCAGGCTCTTAATGAAGTGCGTATCTTTCCTCCTCTTCTTTAGATGCTTTGTTGATTGTTCTATAAAACTTCTCAGCCAGGGGCGCCTGGGTGGCTCAGTCGGTTAAGCTTCCGACTTTGGCTCAGATCACGATCTCACGGTCCATGAGTTCGAGCCCTGTGTCAGACTCTGCTGACAGCTCAGAGCCTGGAGCCTGCTTCAGATTCTGTGTCTTCCTCTCTGCCCCTCCCCTACTCATGCTCTGTCTCTCTCTGTATCTCAAAACTGAATAAATGTTTTTTAAAAAAATTTTTTAAACTTCTCAGCCAAAGGGCTCAATAAATTAGTACAGTTCATCCTCAAAACATCCATCCAATAATCCTTGTTAATGCTGAGTCAAAAAAAAAAGACCTTCTCTCTCTTTTTTAATGTTTATTTATTTTGAGAGACAGAGCATGAGCAGGGGAGGGGCAGAGAGATGGAAAGAGAGAATCCCATGCAGGCTCCATGCTCAGTGTGGAGCCTGACTCAGGGCTTGAGTTCATAACCACAAGATCATGACCTGAGCCGAAATCAAGAGTCAGATGCTTAACTGACTTAGCCACCCTAGCACCTCAAGACCTTCTGAAATGACACAAAGAACCTAGAAGTAATAGAGATTTTAGATTTAATATAATATTAAAAATTCAAAGATGCTATAAACAGGGATAAGAGACCAGGAGACTGGGAGAAAATCTTTCTATATACATACAAAGAGTTAACATAATATCATATAAGAGCTCCTAAAAATCAGAAGAAAAACAAGTATCCCAACAGAAAAGATAGGAAAGGATCATTCTTGGTAGAAATACAGATGACCAATAAACATGAACAACCTGACCGGTAATTACAGATGTAAATTAAAATGAAGGGGAACATGTCTAGTTCATCAAATTGCAGGGGTGGGCGGGGGGGGAGATAATGGCTGGTATGAACAAGAATGTGGGAAAAGAAGTACCAATGTACTGATAAGAAAATAAATTGGTGTGGTCCTTCCTAAGCAAAAATTTTCAGCATCTATCAAAATATAAAACATGTATGCCCATTAAAACCAACAATTCCACTTAAAGATATATGTATGAAACATTCACTGCAACATTGTGTGCAGGAGAAAAAAAAGTTAGAATGGCTAACTGGCCATCAAGTGTCTTATGGCTCATTAATACCATACAAAAGCATGAAGTGATGTAAAACTGAGGTAGTTCTGGGGCACCTGAGTGGCTCAGTCAGTTAAGAATCTGACTTTGGCTCAGGTCATGATCTCATGGTTCATGGGTTCGAGCCCCACATTGGGCCCTGCACTGATGGCTCAGAGCCTGCTTCAGATTCTCTGTCTCCCTCTCTCTGTCCCTCCCCTACTCATGCTGTCTCTCACACAAATAAATAAGCATTAAAAAAAAAAAAAACTGAGGCATTTCCACAAATCCTGACATGGGAAGATCCCTGTGATGTATCATCAACTGAGAAAAAGCAAATTGCAAAGACATCTCCACATCTCTACATGATCACATCTATATTTTAAAAATTAACATATATGTGTGGACATATATTTGTCCTCAAAGATGGATTATGAATACCTTGAGAAAGGTAGGGGTGTGTTCCCAAGCTGTTCACAGCAGTTGCCTTTAGGGAGAAGTGAGAACTGAATCTAGATGAGAAGAGATGAATCCTCACATGGTCAGGTTCCTATTTTATTCTCTATGTTCTTTTATATTGCTTTAATTTCTTTCAATGAGCATGTATTACTTTAATTTGAAATACAACAAGTAAGAAAAAAACTGTTCTTCCATGCAAACCATAAATGATGGTACCCCTGGTCTGAGCCACATGCCTCTTTCACCTGGGTCATTGTGTAAGCCTCTAGCTGGCCTCCCTGATTGTACTCTTACCCCTTGTCTTAGTCTATTCAGGCTTCTATAACAAAATACTGTAGACAGGGTGGATTATTTATTTCCCACAGCTTTGGAGGCTGGGAAGCCCAAGATAAAGGTACTGACAGATTCACTATCTCATAAAAACCCATTTCCTGGTTCATAGATAGCTGTCTTTTTTCTGTGTCCTCACATAGCAGATAGGATAAGGAACTCTCTGTGGCCCCTTTGATAAGGGCACTAATCCTAATCACGAGGGCTTTACCTTCATGACCTAATCACCTCCCAAAGACCCCACCTCCAAATACCATCATATTGGTGATTAAGTCTCAACATATGAATTGGGGGGGGCGGGGGCACAAACATTCAGACCATAGCAGCCCTATAATAGACTCTCCAGAAAGTGTGTTTTTTAAAATGTATGTGTCAGATCACCACCACCCCTCTGCCATCCAACCCAGATTCCTTTCTGTGGCCTATAAAGCCCCATATATCAGCTCCTGACTGTTTCAACCTCACCCTTATCTCTCCCCTCCTTGATAATGGCCCAAGAGAACTCTGCAGGGCCTTGGCACAGCTGGCTCCATCAGTCATGCCAAGTCTTGAGGCGGGTGGTGCATCCCAGGCAGAAAGACCAAGAAGTGCAAGCATCCTCAGCTTTTGAAGCTACAAAAGGAGAGCACTCTTTATCACTTGAATGCCCCGAAAATTGGAAAACTTCACAGGACAACCTTCTTCCTAATGCCAAAACCTCCCTCCTCTATAGCCATGGTTCTGAACTCTGGCTGCACACTGGAATCATCTAGGAGCTTAAAAAAAATACTGGTGTCCAGGCTCCATCAGCAGAGATTCTTATGGGGGAAAATTTCAAAGCTTCCCTAGTGCTTTTATGTGGAACTCAGCAAGAGAATTACTGCTCCATTGCATCTCTGCATTCAACAATGAGGAAACGTCTCATTTTCAGAGGGTAGCATGGGTTCCTAAAACTCAGCCAGCCCTCCTCCCCAGGCTCACTTGGCCAGACCGGAAGTCTGCTTTCCATGCCCAGCTAAATCTATCCTCCAAAAACCAACCTTGACCAAAATTATTTAGCAATCAATGAGCTTGGACTTGAAGAAACTGTGGGGTTGGGTGAAAGTAAGGGAAATGTCAGAGCATAAAATCATGGCTCCTCCAAGTGACTTTTGTAACCTTCTAAAATAGAATGCATTTCTATTGCTGGACAATTCCCTCTATGGGACACATCATAAGTGACAAAGCAACTGTGGTCCTACCAGAAGTCATTTCGCTCTGAAATGTCAAAATGCATCTGACTGAGCCCTAAAAATTCTGCCATGTAGGACCTAAGACAGTGTAGAAAGCAGTTTACAGTCCATGTTTTGACCCTAGATGATTATAATCCTGTTTGCTGCACTAATTTCTAATTAAAGATCTCTCTGTTGGCAAGAAGCATGATGTGTCAGCCACAGTGCTCTGGAGTTGACAGCTGTGGCCTCAATCCCCAAGTCTTCCTGCCACTTGGGAAGTGAAGTCTCCTGTCAACCCTGTAAGAGGTCTGGGGGAAAGTTACCATAAGTAGTAAAGCTCTGTGTCCAAAGACATTATTTGTAATTCCCAGAAACATTAAAAAAAAATAAACTAAAACAAAGGGAAGAAAGTGGAAGACAAAAAAAGAAAGGGGCCTATCATCTTCATCATCTTTTCTCCAAACTCACAAAAATGGCTGGCCTCTCCCAAAAGATAATCTGAGAGATTAAGAAAATCTGTCTCTACTAAACACTACCGTGTCTCCCTCAATTCTCTGACAAAACAAATTCTCCTCTTACATGGAAGCAGGTACAAGAGAGGGAAAATGATTAAAACTGTCTTGCTGACTTCACAAATGTAGGTAAGAAGCATGAGTCACTGGCAAGGTTACTCTAAAATAGTGGTTTTCAACACTGGCTGCACATTTCAATCACCATGAGAGTTTAAAAAATACTAATCCTAGGGGCACCTGGCTGGCTCAGTCAGTAGAGCATGTGACTCTTGATCTTGGAATCAGTGTTTATATATATATATACACACACACACACATATATATACATATATATACATATATATATACATACACACACACACACACACATACATACACACACATATATATGCATATACAGTACAACCTTGGTTTGCAAGCATAATTTATTCCAGAAACAAGCTTGTACTCCAAAGCACTTGTATATCAAAGTGAATTTCAAGAACCATTGGTTCAGTTGTGATCATGTGACATTCAGCATCACACACTACTCATATTGCAAGACATCACTTGTTTATCAAGTTAAAATTTATTGGAAATGTTTGCTCATCTTGTGGAACACTCACAGAACAAGTTACTCGCAATCCAAGGTCTTACTGTATACAGTTTACATATGTATACACACATATATATGTATATAGTTCACATATATATATACATACATACATAAATACTGATCCTGCATCCCCCCCACCCCAGAGATTTTGGGTTAAATGGAATTGGATGGGTCCTGGGCATGACAATTTTTTAAAGCTCCCAGATGACTGTAACTCGTGGCCAGGGCTGAGAACCCTGCTGTAGTTTGTTATGGGGTTCCAAGTAGCCACACTCTGATCTTAAACATAGTCTCCTGGGGGCGCCTGGGTGGCTCAGTCGGTTAAGCATCTGACTTCAGCTCAGGTCATGATCTCATGGTCCATGAGTTCGGTTAAGCGTCTGACTTCAGCTCAGGTCACGATCTCACGGTCCGTGAGTTCAAGCCCCGCATCGGGCTCTGTGCTGACAGCTCAGAGCCTGGAGCCCGTTTCAGATTCTGTGTCTCCCTCCCTCTCTGCCCCTCCCCTGTTCATGCTCTGTCTCTGTCTCAAAAATAAATGTTAAAAAAAAAAATTAAACATAGTCTCCTGAATAGATGGCCAGTCACTGCCAAGAAATGAATATCAGTTTGAAAGAAGTATTATAGGAAAACTCTGAGTAGGATGATGCCTCCTCAAAGCCTCAAGATATGGCTTTAGTGTGATAAAAATATCTCTAAACTCACAGGATATATGAAATTGGGATAGAGATTCAATCATCATAGATTTAATCATTATCATTAACAGGAAAAAGCAAGTGTATAAGTTCAACCAAGTGAGCTCAACTAGGGGGATTTCTTTCTAATGGAAAAAAGCTATTATGGGGTGCTTGGGTGGCTGAGTCAGTTAAGTGCCTGACTTTGTCTCAGGTCATGATCTCACAGTCCGTGAGTTCAGGCCCCACATTGGGCTCTGTGCTGACAGCTCAGAGCCTGGAGCCTGCTTTGGATTCTGTCTTCCTCTCTTTGCCCCTCCCCTGCTCACTCGCTCGCTTGCTCTTGCTCTCACTCTCTCTCTCAAAAATAAACATTAAAAAAAAAAAACTTTTAAAGCTATTAGGAGCAGTGGATAAAGCAAATGTCATTTTTTCTTTTTCCAGAACTGAGAAGAGTCCACAGTAAATATCCATTATGTCTTAACAATGGCCAGGAAATGCTTATTCCACACTGGCTTTTCAGAGAACAGAATTAAAATCAATACTATATTGATTTTAGTCTTTGTGAAATATATCACCAAATATTCGTATATGACCTTTAAATGCCAGAGCTATTAAAACAATGGAGCACACCCTCCTTCTTTAGCAAGACAAGGGCTGCTGAAGGTTACAAATGCTCTCTTTTGATCCATTTTCCACACTGTGATAGAAAGAGCTTTCTAAAATGTAATGCTGATCCCTTAACTCCTCTGCTGCACACCCTCTATGGGTTCTCCATTGCCTTCCCACAAGGCCTCCATGACCCTTCTCCACCCTTCCCTCTCCATAGCCTTCCTACCACTCAGTGCTCCAGCCACATGTAGCTCCCCAGACATCCCTGCTGTGTCACACCTCTCAGCCTTTGTCTATGCTGCTCCCTGTACTGGGATGTCCTTCTTTCATGCACCCCAGTCCTCCTAGTTCTGGAGAAATTCACTACATCTTTCAAGACTCAATTCAAAAACAATAAAAAAAAAAAAAGACTCAATTCAAAAGTAACTTCAACAATGAAGCTTTTCCTGACCCATTCATAAAGAATTGTCCACTCCTTCCTTTGCCTGCATACTCCTTCTAACATGGCACCTTACACTTGATCACATTTATGTTTATCTGTATAACTTCCCCATCTAGACTCTGAGCCCTTTGATGGGAGAGACAGTATTTTATCCATTTATAAACCCAGCTCTTGCAAGACTGAATGATATAAAGTAAGTGTTCAGTAACTTTATTTCATGAACTGAATTTAACTGAATGTACTGAATGACTGGATTCAACTCTCTATAAATTAACCTCCCTCACCTCCTCTCCCTCTCTCTCAACACACACATATACACACCAGGAAATTGGAAAGGGACGACTAAGAAGCAGCCAGAGTGGAACATCTCTTGTAATAGTTCTATGATCAGTCCTTACTTACCATTGATGTTCTATACCCAGTGGCAGAAGGCAGAAGCGAGGGACTATTTTCCCGGTGCAGAAGATCCAAGAAAGAGCTGTTCTGAGAACTGAAGCTTCTTGAGTCACTGTGCAACTGTCCCTTTTCAGACAGCAATCTGGACAGAAAGCTGGCCTTGCGACTATCCAGGTGAGATCTGTCTGTCCAGACCCCACTCTCTCTCATGCTGCCATCACTGTCTCTACAGTGACTGTGCAACTCTGTAAGAGGCTCTCCTGAGGGTCGTAGATCCTGGGACTGCTCCCAGGTTCCTATTGCATAGGATGGGCAATGTCTAGGAGCCATCTCTGTACCTAGCCAGGACTGGGACTTTACATTTTCTAGGCCAAATGAATGGCCTGGTTGCTGTCCCTGGTGCTGAATTCGAGCACTGTCATCCCAGGGACATGGGCTGTGGACATGGAGCTGTCCGCTGTGCTGATCCTTCTCAGTCCACTCTTTTTTAATACAGCAAGGGTCCACTTCAAGTTGCCTGGGCTGTAGGCTTTCACATGTGGTTTTAGACTTCAGCATATTGACTTGAAAGACTTGCTGTTGATTGTTGGCTTGAAGTAAAGAGATTCTTTTAGGCAAGGGAGAGCAAATCATACAAGGCTGGGCCACCCAATATTTTTTCAAATGGAATGGAGTGCCACTTTCATCCTCAATGTCCTCATTGCTGGATTTCTCATAAAGTGCCCTCATGATTTTCCTGATTCCCAGATGAGATATTTCCAGTACATTAAGGAACAAAGAGATGGCTGCAATGCTGTGCATAAAGAGCATGAAAATTGTCTTCTCTGTGGGCCTGGATACAAAGCAATCCACTGCATTAGGGCAAGGAGATTGAGTGCATTTGTAAAGGGGGTGCATTTGAAACCCATAGAGAACATACTGGCCTATCATGAACCCTACTTCCAGCACGGATCTCGTTAAGATGTGTAAGACATAAGTACGCAGCAGACATCCTTTCAGAGGGACTTTATGGATTCTCTTCTCCTCCAATCTCTTCAGCTCTCTATCTATCCTTTGTTGCTCCTCCAATTCAAGCTCTGGATTCTCCATCCGGACTCTAAGGTGTGACTTTTTCCTCTGCCTCTCCTTTTCAAAGGCCCTGAGTCTATAAAGTACATGGCCCATATACACCAGAGAAGGAGAAGACACAAAGATTATCTGTAAAACCCAGAACCTGATCAAAGAGATAGGGAAAGCATCATCATAACAGATATTGTTGCAACCTGGCTGCTGGGTGTTGCAGGCAAATGCTGACTGTTCATCATCCCAGACATCTTCAGCAGCCACACCCAGTACCAGCATTCGGAAAATGAAGAGAATGGTCAGCCAGATTTTCCCCACTATAGTTGAGTGGGAGTGAACTTCCTCTAGGATGTCACCCAGTAAATTCCAATCCCCCATGGTAAGAGATTAATGTCTGAAACATACAGAAAGTACTGAAGTTAATAGCACCCATGGATATAATGTATAAAGACAGGCTCATTAATAAAGCAGGTTCTTTTTTCATGTCAGAAAAGCTATGAAGCATTTTCCAGCCCTAATTATTTATGGCCCATGCTTGATGAAATAGGATACTTCCAAGGAATATGATTTGGGAAGAAAAAAAAAAACTCAAGACCCTGCACAATCTGATCCAATTTCCTGCCTATCCTTTCCTTCTCTCTGACACAAAGTTGACCCATTCCATATATGCAATGGCCCTCATATTTGTACAATGCATTCCATCTCAAGTTTTGTTCATTTCTCTGCCCAGATGAGAGGCCCCATTAACCAGACATCCTACATGATCTTACATGAGTCTCAACTTTTCCAAGAAGTTTTACCTTGCCATCCCAAGTCAGAGTGGTTTTTCCCATTCCTAAATGCCCACACTATTTTTTATACCACTCATTTGGCACTGTGCCTAAAATGAGTTTTGTGAAGGCTGTGTCTTACATCCCTCATCTTGTACACTCTTTGCAGATAGGGACACATTCTATAGCATTTTGTTCTTTGCACACAGAAGGTATCAATAAATAATAGTGGGTTGAATCATCTTTCCATTTTAAAACTCGGTTCCTTGACCTTATCACTGGAATAATCATCACACATACAACAAAAAAAAGTAAATCCTCATTATGTATTATATTATCCATGCTCCCACTGCAAGAAAACAAATCAGCCAAATATACCCTCTGGAACTGGCACAGGATAGCAGTAAAGATTAAGCAGACACAGAGACAGTACCAGACATGTGATTACATCCACAACGCCACATCTGGAACAGCATGTTTTCATGAAAGCTTTGCTAACTTAGAAGAAAAGTGAATATAAACTGCTTTTCTAGCAAGCTTGGATCCAGGAAAGAATTAAAGCAGAGCTGACATGAATAGGTTATTTGGTTTACCCTAAAAAAAAATGTTTTTCAAAGTTCAATGAGATTAAAAGGTTAGATTAAAGCCTTCTAAGATGTAGAAGACTTCCCAATATGAAAGATATGAAGAAAAAACAGGAAAAGTGTTATTAAGTTAAAAACCAATAATGAAAGAATTTTCTCTTCCATAATTCACCCATTCAATAATATTTACTAAATCTTACTATCATCTAGGCATTGTCCTAGATACCAGGGAATTCAACAGTGAACAAGATATACCTGGTCCAGCCCTCACAGTATTTGGTCAGTAAGGAATCTAACATAAAATGAACAAATCGTGAAAAGAATGGATGAATATCAACTCAAAAATACAAGAGATGGGGCGCCTGGGTGGCTCAGTCAGCTAAGGATCCACCTCTGATTTCAACCCAGGTCATAATATCATAGTTATGAGATCAAGCCCCACATCATTGGGCTCTGAGCTGTGTGTGGAGCCTGCTTGAGATTCTCTCTCTCCTTCTCCCTTTGCCCCTCCCCTGCTTGTGCTGTCTCTCTCTTTAAACACACACACACAACATGGAATCATTACATTTTCCCAACGTATCTCCCAAAAAAATAAATTCCAAGTGGAATAAAGTATTAAATGTAGAAATGCCAACCATAGGGGTGCCTGTGTGTCTGGCTCATTTGGTTAAGCACCCAACTCTTGGTTTAGGTTCAGGTCATGATCTCACAGTTCATGGGATCGAGCCCTGCATCGGGCACAGACAGCACAGAGCTGGCTTGGGATACTCTCTCCCTCTCTCTGCCCCTACCCAACTCTCTCATCTCTCTGTCTCTCTCAAAATAAACATTAAAAAATTTTTTTTAAGTTAACCATATAAGTATTATAATAAAATATGAAAGAATGTTTTAGAATCTTGAAATAGAGGAAGTTTTTTTTAAGCACATCAATGCCAGAAATTATCATTGGAAAAAATTTTTAGATTTTACTGAGCAAAACAGAATGGCAAAACTGGAGCTGTCCCAGAAGGCATTTGGGTCTAGAAGACAATAAAAACAACAACAAAAAATACAAACTAAATATAAACATTTGTGAATAATCACTGAATAGGTAGAGAGGAGATCACTAAAGGACAAGAAAAAGTGAGCCAATGACAAAACCCTGAAAAATAACATAGGAGAATACGTCTACAAATAAAATACAAATAAAATGAATACAAATAAAGTAAAAGTGAGAAATGGCCAAAGAAAGTTGGGGGGCAGGGGGAGATTATGAAAACAGAGAACCATCACTGAAACCAAAGGATAGAGTTTCAAGGAGAGACACAATGCCAAATACACATACACATACTCCTATTTATATGAATTAAATGTGGGATATACCATGCTCAGGGATTGGAAAGCTCAGTATTTGTAAAGCTGTCAGTTCTCCCCAAATGAATTGATTGATAGATTCAATGTGAGATTTTATATCAGATTAAAATAAAATCCTATAAATGTACATATATATGTATGCACATGTATATGGTGTGTGTGTATATATATATGTATATACACATATGTGTGTGTATATGGTAGATATATGTAGAAACATACACATATATATATATGACTTTGGACTATATGACTATATGACTACGGAGACTTTATGACTTTGAAAAAAATACAGGGCACACACCAGGAAGTTAATACAGGTTATTGGAGGTCTCTAGGAAGTGATGACAGTGGAGGGGGGTAGGGGAAAAAAAAAGGAAAAAGAATAAAGACTCTTCTTCTAAGCAAGTATGACTAATTTTTTATCCAAAGTAAACATTTATATAAATTTACCTGTATATGCATACATATATATAAATTTTTTAAATAAAATATAAATAGTAGATACCTCTCTGAATTTGGGAGGGGTATTAATGAGGCTTTTATTTTACTCTATATGCTTGCGAATTGCTTGAAATTCAAAATTAAGAAGGTAGTTACATATACTACTTGTAAATAAAATATTAGATTTAAAAATTTTGGACTTATGCCTTATTAGCTGAAGCAACAATTTACTATGTTCTATCCTCTCTTAAAGAGTTCAGGTGCTTTCTCATTATTCCTTTAAAAATCTACAGACATTATTCTTTTTTTCAAAAAATTTTAAATGTTTATTTTTGAGACAGAGCGGGAGTGGGGGAGGGGCAGAGAGAGAGACAGAATCCGAAGCAGGCTCCAGGCTCCAAGCTGTCAGCACAGAGCCCAACATGGGGCTTGAACCCACAACTGCAAGATCACGACCCGAGCTGAAGTCGGACACTCAACTGACTGAACCACCCAGGCGCCACTAGACATTATTCTTTATTAAAAATTAATTCCTGAGGAGCCTGGGTGGCTCAGTCAGTTGAACATCCGACTCTTGATTTCAGCTCAGGTCATAATCCCAGGGTCGGGGGATTGAGCCCCATGTCAGGCTCTGCACTGAGTATGGAACCTGCTTAAGATTCTCTTTCCCTCTGCCCCTCTCCCCCACTCGTGCACTCTCTCTTTCTCTCTCTAAAATAAAAAATAAAGATAAAAAATAATAATTCCTTTAGCACTTAAAAAAATATCTAGAGCTTCTATTTTATATAAAAACACTGAAATGGGAAAGTTAACTCAATTTGTTAAATTATCCTCTACTTGGCAGTCCTAACCTATTTAATGTTTCTATTGCCAGTATCCCTTTAAAACTTGGGAATTATTATCTTTAAATAACAAGTAAAGGAAAACTGCTCCAACATGGAAAACAGGAATACAATCATGCATATTGACATGCAAGAGCAAAATCCTTTAGACAAATATTCCTGTTTCCCAAAAGTAACTACTTTTTATCAATAATGAAAACAGGTCCTAGAAATATTCTTGAGTTTTATTATCAAATACTAATTTAGCATCTCCCATGTAAAAACTGGTGCTCCTTTCCTGAATTTTATTTCAGATCTTATCTTTCTATCCCCACAGGGATTTCCTATATTTCTCACAAACAAGGAAGTCCACATATTTACCACTTACCTTATAGGTGGTCAAAAATAATAGTAACTGCTCACAGAACCTTAAAGTTGGACCATGAGTGGCTAATTAGTGAAAAACTGCTGCTGGTTGCAGATATAAAGCGTCTAATCAGCTGGGTGTGGGGCAGGATCCAGAATGAGCACAGTAGTTTTGATCAATGGAGTCTAACCTAGTTCTCTCTAGAGGTCAAAATGTCCTCTGGGGCTTTGCAATTCTCTTGTGATATTTTCCTCTAATTGACCCCAAGCCTGAGCCCCTCCTGGTATATCATATTTACAAATGAAAAGTGAAACAAATGAGAATTTTCCTATCTTTTTTGTGGACGATCACAGTGATTTGAGTTTTGGGTGTATTTCTTCCAACCGATTGGGAATCCATGTCATAGATCAATGGGTCACGTCCAATTTCATTCAACAGCTGCCTGGGATGAGTCTTGCCTCATGAAATGTGAACAAGTAAAAATGGAGTGACAATCAAGCCCAAAGTGTTCTTGTAAATCATGCTAGGCTGCAAGTAGTAACATCTCAAAAAGAGATCAATAAACCAGAGAGGGGGCTGTACATGTCTGTAGATTACGCGTGCTACCAATACTCTATTAGGCTGAAACAGGCAGCTCAGGATATCCCCACCGCCCCCCCAACCAACTCCAAGTGGATAATCTGAAAGCCTTAGAAAGCTCTGTCAGATTTTTTGGAGAAAGTATTTGAATTCCAGAGAGCTCAAATAACTTGCCCAGTGTGGACAGAGACTAGGTCTCCTAATTCCCAGTCTTACATAACATCTACATTAGTCACATCTCAAGTACAGTCTTACTGCCATCTTAGAAGGGGTGACAGCAAGGGTGTTACTAGAACCCAATGGTGACTTCAAATCACAGCTCCTATGCACATTTCTGAGCCTGCTCTTTTCTGCTTAAATTTTGAAAGTATATAAAACTATTTAGGGTGGCTGGGTGGCTCAGTTGGTTAAGCATCCAACTTCAGCTCAGGTCATGATCTCACAGTTCGTGAGTTTGAGACCGACATCGGGCTGTCTGCTGCCAGCACACAGCCCACTTTGGATATACTGTCCTTCCCCCTCTCTGCCCCTCCCCCACTTGTGTGCTTGCTCTCTCAAAAATAAACATTTTTTAAAAACTATTAATAGTTCCTATCATCTGCCTATTCTATTTTCACATATTTAGTTTTTAAAAAAGGATAATAAAGGCTAAACAGGTGAGGAGCTCAAATTTCCACTATATCGCACACTAGCCTCAAGTACAAATTGCCAGAATTAACTAGAGGCAAAAACATATGATGTATTAATATATGTATAGTACTGGGCACACTGTCCCAAAAAGCCCTTGACATTTAATTCTAAAACTCACCTGAAGACTAATGAATGTAATACCTTTAATGCATTTTGTCAGAGTCAAACATTAAAATCATACATTATGCATTGAGTAATTCAGAATGGTACGCAAGAAACTCCTATTAGTTGCCTCAAGGGAGGTAACTGAGTGACTGGGGAACAGGTGGAATGAATACTTTTACACTGAATCATCTGAACAGCAAATGCATTACCTAACTCAAGATAATAATGTTTAAACCAGAAAGTGAGGTTTAAAAAAAAAAAAAAAAAGCCCACAACCCTATGTTGATGTATTTAAAAATCTCCTGCAGGGGGCGCCTGGGTGGCGCAGTCGGTTAAGCGTCCGACTTCAGCCAGGTCACGATCTCGCGGTCCGTGAGTTCGAGCCCCGCGTCGGGCTCTGGGCTGATGGCTCAGAGCCTGGAGCCTGTTTCCGATTCTGTGTCTCCCTCTCTCTCTGCCCCTCCCCCATTCATGCTCTGTCTCTCTCTGTCCCAAAAATAAATAAACGTTGAAAAAAAAATTAAAAAAAAAAAAATCTCCTGCAGGGGCACTTGGGTGGCTCAGTCAGTTAAGTGTCTGACCTTTGCTTTCGACTCAGGTCATGATCTCACATTTGGTGAGTTGGAAGCCCACATGGGGCTCTGTGCTGACAGCGCAAAGCATGCTTGGGATTCTTTCTCTTCCTCTCTCTCTGCCCCTCCTCCACTCACTCTCTCAAAAATAAATTTTAAAATAAACTTAAAAAAAATAAAAATAAACTTTTCCCTGATAAAACAATCTGATCATTCTTGAAGAGTTTTAGCAAGCAGAGGATTGGCACAAAGTCGGCGACTCTCCCATATCCTCAGAGTAATAATGTGAAATGTCCCCATGAGGTAATACTGCCCTGCACTGCTGCTGGGGGGGAGGAGCTCTACGCACTGCCTCATCCCCACCAGCCCAAGGCTCAGCAGCAATTAGCACACTAAAGGATGAGAATCAGTGCCATAGAGAACAAGTTTTGTTTTGTTTTTTCAAGTTCCAACTTTCTCTCTCACCAAAAGAGATGTTGAATCTATGAAGTCACTGGCAGGTCCAAGACACACTCAGAGAAACAGAAGGGAAAAGGAAGTTTAGAAAGAACAAACGTAACAGGATGGAGGAAGGCGCACCTGGAATGAGAGCTCCACTAGCTACCGCCTCCGTGCTAGTCAATGGTATCAATACTTTCCATGTCACTGCACTCACAGCTGGTGATATACACTCCCTAGGGCCACGAGGGGTTGTTGGTTTTCTGTAAGAGGCTGTAAAACATTAGAACTGGGAAGGCTGACATAATATCAGTGAACAGAAATTCCGAGTCATAGAGGGTAGCAGCAGCAGAAGAGGAAAGCTCATTTGTGTCATGTCCGCATCTGCTGAGATTCAGAGGAACTTACAATAAGAAAATAAGAGATTCCCAGAAGAAAGTGTGAGAAATTATAGGAACTGGGTTAACCTATCAGGTTCCTAGCAGAGAATTTGGTGTTCCTCAGATAAAAGGTATTACCATGCCAAAAGATAACCACACCAATTACAGAAAAACAGAACTGCAAAATAAAAGGTCGAGGTGAGTGATTTTCAAAACACCGTAGGGGCGCCTGGCTGGCTCAGTAGGCAGAGCATGCAACTCTCAGTCTCGGGCCTATGCGTTCAAGTCCCGCATTGGGTGTGGAGATTACTTAAAAAATAAAATCTTTTTAAAAAAGTAAAATAAAGGTAGTTCTAAGAAGCATGAAATTAAATCCCACCTTCCACTTGGAAAAACATTCTACGACAGTGTCAACCTCACATTAATGAATATATGAAATTCATAGCTGACTGTCTCATATTTAGGAGACACCACAGCTTAATAAACATAGTAGTTCACTCTCACCACTTTCAGCAAGTCCTCTCCCAATCCCAGGATGTGTGCTCGTGAACATAATTTAACCTACTACCCTGGCCTTCAATTATATATCCTTATGGGAATTTGTTCTACAGATTTACCTGCACATGTATAAAATGATGTGTACAAAGTGATTCATTACAGTACTGCTGCATTTGCAGAAGATAGGAAATGCCAGACTATCCATCAATAGGGAAATGGTTAAACACAATAAACTCTCATTTATTATTATTCTCCCACCCCCACTGCCCACAAGGGGTAATCCCTCCAGCAACCCTTTGTTCTCTATATTTAAGAGTCTCTTATGTTTTGTCCCCCTCCCTGTTTTTATATTATTTTTGCTTCCCTTCCCTTACGTTCATCTGTTTTGTATCTTAAAGTCCTCACATAATATTTGTCTTTCTCTAATTTCACTTAGCATAATATCTTCTAGTTCCATGCATGTAGTTGCAAATGGCAAGATTTCATTCTTTTTGATTACTGAGTAATACTGAAGTAAATATATATCACATCTTCTTTATCCATTCATCCATCGACGAACATTTGGGCTCTTTCCATACTGTGGCTATTGTAGATAGTGCCGCTAAACATTGGGGTGAATGTGCCCCTTCGAAACAGCCTATCTGTATCCCTTGGATAAATACCTAGTGGTGCAACTGCTGGGTCATATGGTAGTTCTATTTTTAATTTTTTGAGGAACTACTATACTGTTTTCCAAGGTGGCTGCACCAGTTTGTATTCCCACCAGCAGTGCAAAAGAGATCCTCTTTCTCCGCATCCTTGCCAACATCTGTTGCCTGAGTTGTTAAATGTTAGCCACTCTGACAGGTGTGAGGTGGTATCTCATTGTGGTTTTGGTTTGTATTTCTCTGATGATGAGTGATGTTGAGCATTTTTTCATGTGTTGGTTGGCCATCTGGATGTCTTCTTTGGAGAAGTATCTGTTCATGTCTTTTGCCCATTTCTTCACTGGATTATTTGTGTTTTGGGTGTTGAGTTTGGTAAGTTCTTTATAGATTTCGGACACTAACCCTTTATCTGATATGTCATTTGCAAATATTTTCTCCCATTCCGTTGCGTGCCTTTTAGTTTTGCTGATTGTTTCCTTTGCTGTGCAAAAGCTTTCTATTTTGATGAGGTCCCAATTCTTATTTTTGCTTTTGTTTCCCTTGCCTCCAGAGACGTGTTAAGAAGTTGCTGTGGCCAAGGTCAAGGAGGTCTTTGCCTGCTTTCTCCTGGAGGATTTTGATGGCTTCCTGTCTTACATTTAGGCCTTTCATACATTTTGTGTTTATTTTTGTGTATTGTGTAAGAAAGTGGTCCAGGTTCATTTTTCTGCATATCGCTGTCCAGTTTTCCCAGCACCATTTGCTGAAGAGACTGTCTTTATTCCATTGGATATTCTTTCCTGCTTTGTCAAAGATTAGTTGGCCATATGTTTGTGG
Source organism: Prionailurus bengalensis (assembly GCF_016509475.1). NCBI lineage: Eukaryota > Metazoa > Chordata > Mammalia > Carnivora > Felidae > Prionailurus > Prionailurus bengalensis. The sequence continues at coordinate 80,440,062 of NC_057349.1, read as the reverse complement.
GTCCATTTCTGGGTTCTCTATTCTGTTCCATTGATCTGAGTGCCTGTTTTTGTGCCAAACCTTCTTGATTTTTAAACCACATAAATGTATTATCTAGACAAAAATTTTGATTAAATATATGTAATTTACCCACAAGAAGCTAAGTCTATGCCTTCCCCAACTCTTCTCTGCCTCAGTGTCCTTCAAGGATCAGATCATATAGCACTTCCTCTATGTTGCCCCAACTTGTTCCTTGTAACACTGGTATACCACTTCTCACAGTTAGTTGGGTGTTTGTCTTCCCGGGAAGCTGAACTCCTTCAGAGGAAGAATGATTCATCTTTTTATCACCAGCTCCTATCACAATGTCAGGACTTAGGCACCTCAAGATACATTTAATTTTTAAAATATACCTCAAGTGCATTGAATCAAATCAGTCATAATCCTTGTATCAAGACACACACACTGCCTTTATTCTTCCATGGAAGAAATCTTTTAAAGTTTTTATTTATTTGTTTGTTTGAGAGTGAGAAAGAGAGAGAGAGAGAGAGAGAGAGAGAGTGCACGAGCCAGGAAGAGAGGCAGAGGGAGAGAATCCCAAGCAGGCTCCATACTCAACAGAGCCCATGTGGGGCTTGATGCCATGACCTTGGGATCATGACCTAAGCCGAAATCAAGAGTCAGATGCTCAACTGACTGAGCCACCTAGGCACCCCCAAAATTTATTTTCTAATAATAGAGTCAATATCCATGAACCCATACCAAACTGAGAACTAGAACACTGACACTAAGTTATATTTCTCTAGATGCTATCCCTTCCCTTTGCCTCTTTGAATCTAGACATAGAGCTTACAGCCTTCACAAAAATTAACTCGAAATGGATCACAGACAATACACTTGTCACCATCTTATCTGAAGGCTATATTAATTTTCCTCCTCTGCCATAAACTAGGCCACAAAATCTAGTCTAGTCTTGACATCTCCCAGAACTTTAGACTGGGCCACAATATTAATCTGATTGGATCTGATGACAGAGCGGTAGCAAATATGGTAGATGCTTTAGTAATAAGACATGCAAGCCACAGGGCAGGATATAAACTCCCCCCACCCCAAAATTAAGGTGCCTGCCACCTCAGTGGTTTCTGGAGGTCCAGCCTTTACAAAGTGAAAGATAAGTTGCTGTCCTTTGCACTAAAATAAGCACACACACACACACACACACACACACACAAAACCCCACAATGCTTGATAAGCTTTTATGAATTCTAGAGGCCACTTGATGTGTTACTTGGCCCACTAAATGATCAACCTGTAAAGCTGTCAGCTTTCACTGGGGAACAAAGAAAAGGCTCTGCAACAAGTTCAGGTTGTAGTACAAAAGTCGTGCAAGATGCCAGCAAATCAGATGATACTCAAAGAGATGATAGCTAATATGTTGCATGAAGTCTCTGGTAAGCCTCAATGAAACAATCAGAGTGCATACCTCCAGGGTTTTATAGCAAAGCTATGCCTTGTGAGAGACTGAATGCCTGACCATGGGAAAGCAAGTGACCAGGTTACCCAAGCTGCCCAGAATTAATTGGGTGTTATCTGAACCACCCAACCAAAAAGTACTAAATGCAGCATTCATCAATGAAGATGAAAAAAAGCAGGCTGAGGCAGGTCTGAAAGATACAAGTGACATAAGCAGGTAGCTCAGACTCTAGTATGCAATACTGTACCTGCTTTCTTTTCACTCAATCCAAACCTATAGCTTCATGTGCAGCTCCTTATAACCAGTTAGGTGAGGAGAAAGATTTGGGTCTGGTTTCCAGGTGTTTCTGCATTACATGCTAACACAAGCCAGAAGCAGACTGCTATAGTATTACAACCCAAATCAGGACAGAATGAAAAAGGGATAAAAGGGAAATTCTCCCCCAAGGAGGGGGGATAGAAGAAGTATAGAACTTTTTTTTTTTTTTTAATTTGCTCATTTATTTTGAGAGAGAAAGGAAGCACACATCGGGGAGGGGCAGAGAAAGAGGGAGAGATTGAGAATCCCAAGCAGGCTGCACTGCCAGTGCAGAGCCAGACATGGGGCTCAAACTCACAAACTGTGAAATCAGGACCTGAGCCAAGGTTGGTCGCTCAACCAACTGGGCCACCCAGGCGCCCCAGGGTATAGGACTTACAACAATATATATAGTTGTCTCCTTCCTTCACTTTGAGAGCCAAAGCTAGAACCTATTCAAGGACAGTGGTTAAAGGCTTGACTGGATGGTTAAAGACTTAGAACATAATTGCATATATGACAAAGTCTTAGGGAAGCAGCAATGTGAATGGACATCTAACATTGTAAACAAAGAATGAATATTGTGTCCCAGGTGAATGTTCACAAAAGGCACCTTGCAGAAGAGAATCTCCATGAGATGGACAAGATAATACATTCTGGAAATGAGTCTCTTCCCCGTGCAAACCCAGTGCTTACTTAATGGACCCAGGTACAAAATGGCCATATGGCAAGAAAGCAAGCTTTGTATGGGCTCAACAACATGGACTTCCCCTCACCACAGCTGTTCTTGTTACCTCCATTGTGTAAGGCTTATCCTATCAACCACGGAGTCAAAGTTGAGTTCAAATACGGACTACCAACTACTAAGTAGCAGGTGTATTATAGCAGACTCACTATCCATGGAGGGGAGGCAATTATATTATTGGAATGACACTATGGAATACCTGTTCACCATTATCACATTCCACACATTTTTTGTCCAAGAAACTCATTTCACAGCAAAATACATTCAGCAAATGGGTTTATGCTCATGTCTTTCACAATTTCATCATATACCTCTCACAGAAAACAGAAGAAAACATTTCCAATGCATTTTATGAAGCCAGCATAATAACCTGAATACCAAAACCTGAGAAGGCATTATTAAGAAAATATTTTAGATCTCACAAAAAAATTAAAAACCCACAGAATATCCTAAACAAAACATTAGCAAACCAAATCTAATATTATATAAAGAGGATCTAATACATCACATTAAAGTGAGGCTGATTTTTTTTTTAAGTTTATTTATTTTGGGAGAGAGCATGCGCATATACACGCATGAGAGCAGGGCAGGGGCAGAGAGAGGGAGAGAGAACCCCAAACAGGCTCCAGGCTCGATCTCACAATTGTGAGATCATGACCTGAGCCAAAAGCAAGAGTCGAACACTTAACCCACTGAGCCACCCAGGTGCCCCAAACTTAGGCTTATTCTGAGACTACAAGCTTTGTTTAGTATTTAAAAATCAACATAATTCACATTTACAAAATAAAAGAAAATTTTAATAAAAGTAAACATCCATTCATGATTTTTTAAAAATTTATTTTAGAGAGAGGACGTGCAAGTGTGAGTGGGGGAGGGGCAGAGAGGCAGAGAGAGAGGGAGGAGAGAGAAACCCAAGTAGGTTCCATATGGAGCCCTGTGCAGGGCTTGAACTCAAGAACCATGAAATCATGACCTGGGCCCAAATCAAGAAATCCCACACTTAACCAACCGAGCCACCTGGGAACCCCTATTCAGGATTTAAAAACAAAAAAAAAATTCTGGGGCTCCTGGGTAGCTCAGTTGGCAAAGCGTCCAACTTCGGCTCAGGTCATGGTCTCACAGTTTGTGAGTTCGAGCCCCGCATCGGGCTCTATGCTGATAGCTCAGAGCCTGAAGCCTGCTTCAGATTCTGTGTCTCCCTCTCTCTCTGCCCTTCCCCCGCTCACACTGTGTCTCTCTCCTTCTCAAAAATAAATACACATTAAAAAAAAATTTTTTTTTTTAATTCTTAGGAATAGAAAGAAGGAAACTTCCTTAAACTGTAGTCGTTTTTATTTTTGTTTTTAATTTACAGGAAACCTTATATTTATAAAATATTGAGTCTTCACTATGAGATCAGGAATAAGACTAGTTCACTACCTTAGTGTTCACTAGTATCAAATTCTAAACTTTATTGTATTAAAGGTCTTTGACAGTGCAAAAAAAAGTAGAAAATAAAGCTTACAGATTATAAAGAAAGAAAACCATGATTTTGTACAGAAGATTCAAAAGAATTTACAAATTTTTGACACATATATGATAGTTCAGCAAATTTCTAGGTATAAAGTCAAGTGTATTTCTGTATCCCCAAAAGAAAACTAAATCATTTACTATAGGATCAGATACTATCAAACACTAAGAAAAATCTAATGAAAAATATGCAAGCCTTATACGCACACACACATCATTATTTAAATAATTACAATAAATGGTGGAATATACTATGCTCAAGGACTGGAAAATTCAACACTGTAAACATGTCAATTCTCCCCAAATTTATTCAGATTCTGTGGAACTTGATAAACTGATTCTAATATGTATGTGGAAATGTGAAGAACCAAATATATCCACTAGGATAGTGAGGAAAGAAAACAAAGTGATGGAACTTGTCTACTGAATATCAAAACTTATTATAAAGCTACAGTAATTAAGAGAGCGATAAGAAACTGAAAATAGAACTACCCTATGGTCCAGCAATTGCATTATTAGATATTTACTCAAAGGATACAAAAATACACTCAAAGGGGTACATGCACCCCAGTGTTTACAGCATTATCAATAATAGCCAAACTATGGAAAGAGCACAAATCTCCACTGACTGATGAATGGATAAAGGGGTGGTAACAAAGGGGTGGTAACGAAGGGATAGTGTGTGTGTGTGTGTATATATATACGTATACATACATATATATACACACACACACACACACACATACACACACATATACACAATACCAGTATTACTCAGCCATCAAAAAGAATGAGCTCTTGCCATTTGCAGTGGTGTGGATAGAGCTAGAATGTATTATGCTAAGTGAAATGAGTCAATCAGGGAAAGACTAATACCATTATGATTCCACTCATGTGGAATTTAAGAAATAAAACAGATGAAGATATGGGAAGGTGGAGGAAGAGAAGTGAGGGAAACCACAAGAGACTCTTAATGATAGAGAACAAAGTAAGGGTTGATGGAAGGAGATGGGTGGGAGATTAAAGATTAAAATTAAGAATGTATATTCATCAAAAAATATGTGATCCAAGGAAAGGCAAACGACAAAGTGGGAAAAGGGATTTCCACATACAGAATAAAGAGCTCATATCCAGAATATATAAATTATTCTTACAAATTAATAAAAGAGATCAGAGACTTGAACAGGGACTTTACCAAAAAAGGAAATTCAAATAGCCAACAAACATTCAGGAGGTATCATTCCACCAGAATGGCTAAGATTAAAGACTTATCATACTGAGTGGTAGAGAGCATGTGCAGAAACTGGAGCTCACACTACTGAAGAAGTATAAATGGATAAACACACTTTAGAAAACTGTTTGGCAGTGTTTACTAAAATTTCACACCTTTATTCTCATTCTTGACCTGGGTGTTACACAAGTATCCACTTTGTGAAATTTACAGAGCTACTTTTCCTCAATGCCACACTTTAATTTTTTTTTAAGCTTAGTCTTTTTTAATGTTTATTTTTATTTTTGAGAGTGCATGCATGAACGAGCGGGGAGGGGCAGAGAGAGAGGGAGACAGAGGATCCAAAGCAGGCTCCATGCTGACAGCAGAGTCAGTCAGATGCAGGACTTGAATACACAAACCATGAGATCATGACCTGAGCCGAAGTTGGTTACTCAACCAACTGAGCCACCCAGGTGCCCCACCAGACTTTAATTTTTAAAGTTCAGCGTTTTTATATTTGTACCTTCATCCTAACAAGGCAAGGACTCTAACATTTTCTTGGTCCCTTGACCTCCATCATGTTGATACTGTCTAAAATTAATTATGGATATTTCCTCTTTCAAGTCCTATTCACACTTTACCCAGGTATCTAACCACTCCTTCTGCCTAGCTCTGATAATATCTCTTGGACTTATTGTTGCTGAGCATTTTCTCAAAAATGTTTATGATGTGGATTTTTGATTGGTAAATCTTAATGATTGTATTAAGCCCTCACATTTGAATAACAATTTAAATGGATGTAAAGCTTTAGGTCCAATATTTTAAAAGGTTTTCTTACAGTCAGTTTTGCTCTTGAAAAGACAGATCAATCTGATTCTTATTCCTTGATACAAGAAAAATTTTTATTTTTTACAAGAGTAACTTTTAGATTTTTCACATTATCATTATCTCTCTAGATGTGGGTACTTTCTTCTTGTTTGGCACTTCACGGCCCTTTCAATCTTTAATTTTTTCTTATCCTGGACCTCTTTTGTTACTTGAATGGTGGCACATCTATTTTGTCCTTCATCTCACTTAAATCTGAATTCATGTCTTCTTTTTTCTCTTTTGCTTCTTTCTGGGAGAATTTCTCAATTTGACTTTCCAACTCACTAACTCATTCATCAGCCATACTCATTCAATTTGTATTCCACTTATGTTATTTTAAATATGTTTTTTATATTTCAACTTGGCTCATTATTTCTTATTCTTATACCACATTGCTAAACTCTTCCCTTTTTTTTCTGTTTACAGGCTTAATTTTAGATTCTGATGATCTTATGTAATTGAGTTTTCTTTTGAACCAGTGGCATGTCTTGGTAATCACTTTACTTTGGCTTGTGAACTCACTTACCTGATGGTATAGGCTCTTCTGAGTGATAGAATGCCCTGGAGAAAGGCTGAGGGCAGCAATCTGGGCTATGTTGGGGGTTCAAAGAGAGGGAAGAAGATAAAGCCCTATGGTGCACAGCCCCAACACTACAAAAACCACAGTAAATTATTTGTTTGTTATCTACGAAGTAACCCTTCAACCACAGCTCCCTCTTTAGACACTGTGGGAGAAATGGCAATTTCCTAAGGCATTTCCTAAAGTCTAGGGCCTACGCTGTAACCCATTAGTCCTATAAGTCTGGAGGGGGAGGAGTGAACAAATAATGCACAAGCTAGTCAGTCCTTACCTGTTTTCCCCAAATCTTCACCCAAAAGGGTTTTGTGCTGCCCAGATTTTATCTGTGAGGACACCTGCAGCAGAGGTCTGGTTCACTGTACTAGTACCTGCTGTGAGAAAGCAGGCAAAGGCAACTGGTTTTCTCTAATGAATCTACTCACAGACATTCAGCCAGCCATACCCCCACCAAGAACCACTTCAAAACAGCTCCCATATCCCCTGTGAGTTTTACCTTTTTTTCTTGTAATTATTATCTAAACACACTAAAAGAAACATTCTAATCAAAATATAACAGAACTTTACATGGCTTTATTTATACATTACTGGTATTGAAAACAAACTTTATACAAAAAGTTTTATACAGATAAAAAAAAATCCTTGGCTAGGCAAAGCCATTTATGTGTGTATGTACACACAAATACACCTATACACAAAGTATTATACATCACTGTAATTATACATATTTACATATACACTATTTAAATTATTTTACAATGTACCAAAATGAGAGGCAATTAGAAAAGCAAATAAAAATGGATGAAAATGAACTAAATAATCGTTTCAAATGCTACAAAATTATTTTGAAAAATCTAGAAAGTCATTTCTTTGAGGTTTCAATGCCATTTCGTTGTTGCTTTTATCTTAATAACAAGTTCTGTTCAAAAATAAATATCTTGACCAATAACAAGTGAGCAAATCAGACTGATGACTGGAACAAGCCAAGCATGCTGACTTGAGATTAAAGCGTCAGCAATTACAAATGTAGATTTTTATTACTAATCGAATATGCCATGAAACTGCCCTCTACTTCCCCATTTAAAACATGAGGAATTCCAAGCTTCTGTGAAATATGCAATATCAATCAAGACTCCAAGGAATTCAGCAATTTATCTGTAATGTAAGAAAATGCTGATGTTATGATTCTATTTTTCTGATGACCATTTTATAAGGTGTTGTTCTTTAAATGAGTTCACTCAGGTAATATCAGTGATAAAGAACTAGCTTTTTACAGACTCAGTTTGGTAACTTTATTGCTATATTCTGATTCTGGCAAGAATCTTATGAGACTATAGCACTTGGATGGAAAACAAAAGTCAGTTAAGAGACAGATGGGAATAAAATAACCTACTATTTTTGCTATCATGCAAGCAAAAAAAAATTCAAGTAACAAATCCACTGAAGATTTTAGATTTGTAAAGGAATTTGGAAATTTCAAACTAATAAGCATCACTTTCAGATACAAGTTAATTCTTTCATAAATGTATATATTATCTTCACAAGGGAATGGAACTCACATTTTAACATAACATTCAGGTAAAATAAAAACTCAGTTTCATTTCTTAAAGGCAGTAAAAATTTTAAAGCACAGTAAATCTGAAAAATAATCAGGCCATTTTAAAAGGTTCTTAAAGAATAAGCTTTTCTATTTAAATTCTCCATTATTCAATCTTACATTCTGAAATATGTAAATAGGATTTTAACTTCACAGTAAACTGCTAAATATCTTCTGAAGATCTCATTAGCAAACTAGTTGCTTAGAGAAGATATTGAAACTAACAGGTTATCCACAGATAATAAAATTTACACTGGGTCCAGAAGTCGATTTAAACTTCAAAAATATAAGGACCCTTCACACTAAGATCTATGTCCAAATATGGATTCTTTTCAGATTTAATTTAATTTGAACTGAACTGAATTTGAAATTGGGTGTTCTGCATTCAAGTAATTATGATACAAATATAGTGAAAACAGTGATAGGTTAAGTACCTTTACAACTTTCTTTATGTAAAGTCCAAAATATCTAAGCAATTGGTTCAGGCCTTAGAGAAAAAAAACCTGCTGATAATTATTGCCTGTACAGGAATGGCTTATATAATTATAAACCTGTAGGAATGGCTTAAATAAACTAAGAAAACATGTCAGTGAACATCATTAATAATTTAACTTGGTAAATCATGTCATGTATTCAGATGACAAAGGATTTCATGTTTATGAATGACGTACATTTTATATTTTAAAATATTTAGTACTCCTAATTAAAATTTGAAAAATACTAAATTTCAAAGACTACAGGACTACAGAGTTCACTGCCTGTGAAATGTATGCTATTCAAGAATGTTTTATTTTTCTTCATCTATAAAAAATTTTTTGTTAATCATCAAATGGATTATCCCCCCGCATCTTAGACTCATCAGCAATCAGAAGGTTGAGAAGAAATATGATATGTCGGTTATACTCCAAAAAAAAACCAAAAAAAAGGGTTGAGGAGAGATGCCATGCTGATCTGAACTGCAGCAGGCTTCGCTCTAAGCCACGTCTCTATGGATGAAGCAACCTTTGAATCCTGCACGAGCAACCATCCTCCAACCTGTGACTGAAGCAGAAACTAAACTGGATGTCTCTACCCACTACTCATATCTTCAGTGACTAACAGGCCATTAACTGCACAGTTACAGTGTCAGATATTTACTTTACTGGTGTCCTGTAGCAGAACCATTAACTACCTGCATTTTGACTTTTCAAAGAGCTTCATTAGCTGCTGGAATCTTTCTGAGACCTGAAAAATTTTAAGTGACGGTTAATTACAAACATCTCAATATATATATATTTTTTATCTGTGATGAATATTTTCACAAAACATCTAAAGACAAAGAAAGTTGCCCTCAATAATAAAAACATGAAGTAATGTTTGGAAAAATAAAATATCTTCATACTAAAGGTGATTGCTAGTTTAATTGTTCAATATTAAACATTCTTAAAGAAGCAAACATCATTATAAGACAAATGAGATCAAATAAGTAAATGGTAAGACAACAGGAAAAAATTAGGATTGTTCCCAGCTACGTCCACAATCACCAAGATTTTATTTATTTATTTTATTTCCTTAAGTAATCTCTATACCCAAAGTGGAGCTCAAACTCAAGATCCCAAGATCAAGAGTCACATGCTCTACTGACTGAGCCATCCTGGTGCCCCTTACCAAGTTTCTAATAGTCCTATGTAAAGAGCCATACTGTTAAAGAAAATGGTTAATAGGAGCCCCTGGGTGGCTCAGTCGGTTGAGTGTCCAACTCTGGATGTCAGCTCAGGTCATGATCTCACGGTTCGGGAGATCAAGCCCCACATCAGCTCTGCGTGGACAGTGTGGAGCCTGCTTGGGATTCTCTCTCCCTCTCTCTTTGCCTCTCTCCCACTTGCGCTCTCTCTCTCTCAAAATAAAGAAACATTAAAAAATTTTTTTAAAGAAATTGGATAATATCTACGTATTTTAAACATGATAAAGGTTAAATCTAAATATAGTAGAAACACTTGTAAAATTATAGAAATGTAAAAATTGGGTAGTTACCTGATATGGATTTTTATTCAACTTGGCAGCTAAATAAGAAAATGTTTTCAATGATGGCCCTCTTTTTTGACACTCCAATAAAATTTCCCGGTCATCATTTCTGAAGAGAGAAAAATGTTATTTTAGTTTCTGTAGATTAGAGTAGGAAGGTAACAAAAATTCCAATGCCTTAATGTCTACAAATAGGAGGTGACATTTTTCTTAAAAGCCCACAGAAACAAACAAACTGCATATACCAAAATAAGAACAATGATTATCTCTGAGAAATAGTATGCATGATTCTAATGTTTGAGTTCACACATATTTCCCAAAAAATTAAAAAAAAATTTTTTTTAACATTTATTCATTTTTGAGAGACAGAGTGTGAGTGGGGAAGAGGCAGAGAGAGACAGAATCTGAAGCAGGCTCCAGGCTCTTAGCTATCAGCACAAAGCCCGACGTGGGGCTGGAACTCACACGCTACGAGATTATGACCTGAGCTGAAGTCAGATGCTCAACCAACTGAGCCACCCGGGGGCCCCCAAAATTTTCTAAAATAAACCAATTTATTCTAATGACAAAATTAAAGGTTTTTTTTTTTTTCTTAATCTACCTTTAATGTGTAGAGTACTTTCTTTTTAATGTTTATTTTTGAGAGAAAGTGCACATGTTCACACACAGGGGAGGGGCAGAGAGAGAGGGAGAGGGAGACAGAGGATCCGAAGTGGGCTCTGCACTGACAGCAGACAGCCAGATGCAGGGCTTGAACTTGCAAACCAAGAGATCATAACAAGAGCTGAAGTCAGATGCTTAACCCACTGAGCCACCCAGGTGCCACAATGTGTACTTTTAAAATTAGGGCCCAAACAAGATCAAAGTCTTCCTAAGCAGAAAAACCAAAAGTAAAATAGAATCCAGGCATTCTCATTCCCAGATTTGTTTTTCTACGTGATCTGAACCAGTGCGTGTTATAATCTCTGAGATACTATTCTGCCATCTATAAATTATCTGGAATTAAGACATGGAAGACTGTGGTATTAAACAAAACTGGTTACCAGGGGGTTGCTATACAGTTCCCCTAGACCTTTGAGCATGTCCAGGACCAGAGGTTAAGAGCAAAAGCAAAGGGACAGTTTCTAGAGACTTGAGCTAAGCTCAAGGTGACAAGGGAGAAAGAATGTGGGACTCTCGGGGTGCCTGGGTAGCACAGTCGGTTGAGCATCCTACTCTTGATCTCGGCTCTGGTCATGGTCCCATAGTTGTTGAGTTTGATGGGGCTCTGTGCTGATGGAGTAGAGCCTGCCTGGGATTCTGTCTCTCCTCTCTGCCCCTCCCCCACTTGTGCTCTCTCTAAATTAATCAATTAATAAAACTTTAAAAAAAAAAAAAAAAAGGATGTGGGACTCTCAAATGGGGCAAAGAGCCAGGCACTTCACATGCATCCAAACACCAACTGTTCCCCAAATGTGCATGTCCCCACATTCCACTTCCCTCTCTCCCTCTGCCCCCCCCACTTGCACATGCATGTTCTCCCTATCAAAATAAATATATTTTTTAAAATTAAATGCAATTAATTAAATAGAATAAAGCAAATTAAACTAAATAAGTAAAATAAACAAAACTGGTCACCAATTTCAACATGATTCAGTTTCCCTCATTATGTACTCTAGTTAAGTCTGGAGAGCATGAACCTCTAGTCCAATGGTTCACAAATGTAGTCACCTTTAAATCTCCATTTCTTAAAAAGTTTACATGAAAGTCAAGAGGACAAGCAATTGATGAAACTTTTTCAAAACTCCTAGTTTAGAGGAAAACTCAAATTACAAATGCACTTTTTGCCCGTTTCACCACCTGTCATTCTTCCTTTCTAAAATGTGGTTATATTCTTCCTTTCTAAAATGTGGTTATACCAGTTCCTTACAAAGAATTTTTAACTGAAAAAGTTAAAAAAAATTTTTTAAAAGAACAGTGAAAAGTTATGCCCATGGTGCTAATGCACATACCTGGTTAAGAGCCACTGCTCTAAACTGTTCTATACTACAGCTGGACTGCACTCTAGAATGCATCCTTTACCAACTTTGGCCACTTTTGAAGTCAGTCCTCACTTGCCTTATTTTAGGATGGGATAAAACTATGATGACATGACAGAACAGATGCCTGGCCTCTCAAAATTTCCTGGTGACTTAAAAGTCTCAAGATTCTTACCTTGTCCATAAAACTATAATTTCTCCCTTCTTTTTAATAACATTCTTTGCAGAAAGGCTTATAGGAGAAGTGGCAGTTGCTGATAGCTCCTCGATCCCTGGGCTTGACTTCAACGATGAGGGATCTTTAGTCACTGCAGGGGCCTTTTTCTTACTGGCTTTCTTTCGGTGAGCTTCACCATTCTCAGAAGAATCATGGGTAATTTTCTTAGTCTTTTCCCTACTGGTTAAGTCTGTTTCCTTTCTCTGTTTTTTATGAGAATGATTTAGATCAGAAAGTTTTTTTCTCTTTTTAGGAGCATTATCCAAAGTCCCAGGCAACACTGAACTATCAGAATTTGATGCCGACTCTGGTTTTAAGTCATCCTTTTTTACTTCACATGAACTGGGAGGTTCTGAGGTCAAATCGATACAGGCTTTCTCAACAATGCATTCCAAAGGCCCGTTTGCCACTTGCACCTTTCCTTCCTTACAGTTATCTTCATCTACACATATCACCTGACATTCCAAGCGTTCAACACCTAAAGCAGGATGGTTACTCTCATTTTTACTCTCACTTGAAACCTCTTGTGTCAAATCAATGAAAGCATCTACAGTATCAGGCTGCATATCATCTAGTATTTGAGCATTCTGATCCAAATTGCCTTCGGAGCATCCCAACTGATCAATATTTAAAACTGTTACTTCTATGAATTCCCCCAAGTTTTTGGTCTCAGTGACTGGATCTTTTGTGAGGTCTATATATGTGTCTGGAAGATGATCCTCAACAGAATGTGAAATTTCTTCCATTGGAGGCAATTCTTCAATGCTTTCAGGTACTTTTGGTTCCCATACTTGATGCAACTTGAAACACTCATCAGCCACTTCATTACCATGACTCACTTTACCTGAAGCATCTTTAAGAAATTCATATATATCAGGAACCTGTGTTTGTATCATACAGTCCTGTTCTTCATGAGCTGATTTACTGCTGTCAACATTGTTGTCGGAATTTAATTCCTCCACAGATTTAAAAACTCCATTCTGACATGAAACATATTCTTTCTCCACTGCTTTATCTGCTTCTTTTTCCACTCTGGGCAACGATGCCAGTGACTCGTCAGCCACCATATTCTGTTTAAGACTAGGGGAGGTAGATGGTGCAGCACGCCGTATTTTCACAATGAAATGATCATTGGACTTTTCCATTATGACAGCATGCATGGGTAGGTTGGGGTGGTACTGAAAGCCTGGAGTAACAGACCGACTGGTCCATGATGAAGAACAACTTGATTTGCTGCTCGAATTATCAGACTCCAGAGCTAAATGGATATCTTGTTCAGATGCATCCTCTTCTTCAAGTAAGGCATCTTCACTAAAATGGGCACTAATAACTTCTTCAGGAGTTGAACTAGACAAAACTTCAGGCTTTAAGAAACTGAGATGACCATCTGACTTCAGAGGTGATGGTACTGTTAAAGAGACTGCGAGATCTTCAAGAAGTATGGAGGAAATGCAGGGCTTGCTCTTTTCTGAACTACATCCATTATCTTTACTCAAAGCTATATTAGTGGACACTTCAAACATACAACTTTCATCCAACACATCAGGATGAACTGGCAAAGAAAGTCCTGAAGACAAAGATGGACCTTTCTCAGATGACAATAATGACCAATTGTCATCACTAATCATTTTAGGACATGGAGAAACCACCCCTGAAACCAGCTCGTCAGTTGTACAAGTTGGTATAGATTCGCACTTAAGACTCTCCAGCAGCTGTTTTTCTGGAGTCTTTAACTCCCACTCACTTTTTTCATTACAATTAACACTGTTATCCAAAAGATCAGAACCCTGTAACAAACTTTTGAATATTTCACCCATCTGTGCATCGCTCACTAAATTAAAAGTAAGGCTAGATGCTTGCTGTTCAGTAAGAATCTCGAAACTGCGTTCTGGCTTCAAAGCTGCATGCTGGGATGTTTGTGCATCCTCTATGGTGCTGCCTTCCATTTTTCCTGGCTTTGGGATGCTGGGACAGTTTGGTTCCAAGGAGCGTTCTTCAGACTGAGAGTTCTTAATGTTATCAAAGCAAGTGTTAGAACTTTTTTTAATGTCACGCTTTACTGTGTTAATACTGAAATTATCTTGAGGTTTTTCCTCAGATTTTTTACATCCAAGTGCAGATTTATGATTAACAGAATCTTCCGATGTGGGGGATTTCTCTTTCAGCATTTCTTTGCTGGAGTTGTCCACATTCCCCTTCTGACAATTTGAATATTGTGCTTTCTCCTTATTTATCTTTTCACGTTTTCCTTCATCACTGTCACTGCCAAAGTTTATGGAATCACAAAACTTTCCTAAGATTTTCTTAAGCTTTCCAAACAAATAATCCAGCTGTTCTTCTACAAACTTCCACAATTTTTTTTTCATATCTGGTAGCTGCTGTTCAAACAAACGATCCACAATGCCATTCTTTTTAACTTGCTTAAGTTTGGATTCTATAACATCACAGAGATTATTCTGTAAAGTAGTCACTGACTTTGAGATCTTGGATAAGTCAAGGTGTTTAATTAGTGATGTAAAACTCAAAATTGCTGACTCGATAATTCTATGAAATTGTATTAATGAAAATTTTACCTTGAATTTCATATAATTTTTCCTTACATGTTTTCTTATCATTCGTAACATGTGCATAATCTCTCGTACAGAAGAGGGTGCAGCAATAATTGGAACTATTTTTTCCAGGCTGGAGGTACTCATGGTCTTATCTTTCCTCTCTGTTTTTGAAGATCTGCTAGATTCACTTTGTCTATTATTATTCCATCTGCTTTTGGTCTGATGAATTTTTATAGATGTTTTCCTACTGTCTTTACCCAAGTGCATAGTACTTTTCCTACTTCCTGGGTTACTTTTTGCATTCTGGACTTCAGTAGAAGTTCTAGGTTTGGCACTTTTTTCAAAACTTTCTTGTGGTTTAGATTTTTCACTGTCGCTTATAATTTCTCCTTCTTCCAATTCATCTAAAGATGAATTCTTATGGTAGTCTGCATCTGTAAATTTGTCAGATTTGCAAACTGGCTTTTGATTTTCCTTATTGAGATCAGACTTGCTCTTAGAGGTAGATTGAGCCGAATCTGGTGGAAATATATCTGTGGAAGAGAAAAGTGTATTATAGTCACATGACAACTGAGTTCTAGTCATTTGACATTTCCATACTAAATATAACAAAAACTTAAGTACTGAGGCAACTCATTATTTTAATAGCTTTTTTTTTTTTAGTGGAATGTTAATGCCTAATATTTAATCATGTCATATGTCTTTTGTCACCATTTTTAATAGCTTTTTTTTTCTTAGTAGTATGTTAATGTTTAATACTTAATCACATCCTATGTCTTTCCTGGCCTCAGTTGGTACTCAGTGATGGTGTGGTTTGGTCATTTGGATAACCATCAACCAACCGGTCAGGTATCTTTACTTCATGTTAGGATCACCTACTCTATACCATTTGATGATGGCTTTGGAATAAAAAATATATCTGAAAGCAAGCAAAGAGTATTTGAAACAACCTGTCCTACCACTCCCTTGTTTGTAAAAATAGAGTTATCTAAATTTAGATTAAAGGCTCGATGTACCTCTCTAATTAACAGGGGTCTGAACAATATGTTAACTATGTTATCAAAAAAGAAAAAAGAAAAAGCACTAATTCTTCTTATATATTTTACAATCTCACAAAAAGTTATAGAACATAATATAAACTATTACCTTTATGACTGTTATTACATAATGAAACTTGAGATGGGCTTTCCAGTCTAAGAACTTTTGCTACAGGTCTCACTGGACTATTCAGAGGACTGATGGCTTCTGGAATAGGCCTCAGGTGATTGAGGTCAATGCTCAAAACTGAATTCTCATCATCATTATATACTGAGTTTGTTTCACCGATTTCCATTCTGTTGTCCACTATCGCAGACTGCTGAAGTGAAGATTCTTGTGTCTCTTTAGGTGAGCAAGGCTCCAAATGACAAGACTTACTTTCATCCAATGGTGTATCTACAAGAGAAGGCTCAAATTTGGGGTTACTATCTTCTGAAAGGGCTACTGGCAAAATTTCAGTTTCTTCAACTGAAGGCTGCAAAATGCTGTCACTGGATTCAGCTACTTTTGTTGCAGAAGGCTCCTTCATCTCCATACCTTCAGAAACACTACAAGAATTTAAATCAACATTTCTTTTAGTATCCAATTCCAAGCCAAAGTTTTCAGAAACATTTGTTTGTAATATGTCCATTGCCACAGGAACTGCTTCCCTGGCACCATTAATGGTTTGTTCCATTTCTGTTGATGATGGAAACAAGGATTCTGTTTGTTCCATTTCCACAGGTGCTGAGAAGGAAGTCTCTGTACCACAAATGGGCACATCACAACCCATAGTGTTCTCAACAGATTTAACCAACACACTCTCTCCTTCCATTTTCCTTTCTGGATTACTGGTCCTGGGTTCAGATGCAACTGCAAGAGCATCCTTTGGTTCCAATAACTTTGATTTGGTTTCCTCTGCGGTATGTTCACTGACAGAGGGCACACATGTCACTGTTGTCGCCTGAACCAAGCACTCCAAATCACATATGCCACTGGATTTGGGGATATTGGTTATTTTCGGGTGGTTATCCTGAGAAACAGGCTGCTTTTTAGCAGGAGAAAGGGTTAAGTTCAATTTTTCCATAAAACTCAACTTTAAGTCTTTGTTTTTTGTTTCATTTGGACCACTGTCAGCTTTAATTGCAGGCTCTTTATTATCCACTCCTTCAGAAACCTCATTGTTAGAGACTTCACCTTTATCACTTTTGGGCTCATTCTGTCTCTTTAAATTCGTAGTGGTTTTCTTAGTTTCTTTGCTAGTCTTCTGCAAATGTTCTGTAGGTGTTCTTTTTTCATTTCTTATATGCCTATTTTCTTCTTTGCTTTCTCGTTCTCTTTTCCTCTTATCTTCAGTCCTATGCCGTTCTGCTCTTAAAGGTGTATTTTCCCACTGGTGCACAGCATCAGATTCTTTGGAGTCAGTGTGTTTATGAGTTCTGCTGGATGAAAAAAAGGATGGACATCTTCCTTCTTGAAAACTATGATTACTTACACCCCTATCTCTTTTACAATCTTCCCTTCCTCTTCTCTCTTCTAGATGGTATTTACTTGAATTATGAGATTTTATTTCATTCTTGGAATGAGTAAGTGATGGTCGTTCAGATCTTCTCCAATGATCCTGGTCTTTTACTATGGATTTAGGTTTCTGATCAACTTTCCTTTCTTCTTTGTCTTGCGACTTAAGTTCTTTTCTATTTATAGTTTGTGATCTTTCACTTTGTCTTTCTAGTTTTTTGTCACTTTGAGATTCTACTCGAGTATATGACCTTTCTCTAAAGGTCTCTTTTTCCCAAGAGTTAATGCGTTCATTTTTATAATCCGTATCTGTATTACTTTTAAACTTTGAATTTTTACTTTCAGCCTTTGGTTCACCTTTACCATATTTCTCAGGACGTCCTTGTAGCCTTTGACTAGCCTCTGTGTTCCTTGATTCACTATCACCACAACTAGAATTTAAGTCTTTCCGTATTCTATCCGTTCCTCTGCTATATTGGCTATGTCTAATATCTTTTCTCCCTCTTCTATTATCCTCATTTGAGATACTCTCACCAACCTGATAATGGGAACGTGACCAAATGCCATTGTTGCAGTGTTTTTCAGTAAATGGAGACAAATACAAAGTGCTCTTTTTTTCACAATGTGATTTTCCTTCCTTTTCGGGATTTGGCAGTGAAGTGCTATGATGTACATCTTTAGAAACATCACTTTTCACTCTGAGATCAGTCTTTGCACAATCATCCAAATGGGGAGATCTGGATTTAAGATCTTTTGTTTTAACTATATCTGGTGTCCTTAGAGTTTTGTGATTATTTCGAAAATGTGAGAACTCAGACAGTCTGTTGAGAGATAGAAATTCACAACAAAAAACAAAGTTAATTGCTTTTTAATGATCCAGATTTTAATCACATGCAAAACATTTTAAAATTCAGGGGTCCCCACACTGGCAACACTGTTTTACTTCATATAAAGATGTGAGTGATGCTTACCAGCTTCCAACTAAATGGGCCTGTTTTCAAAACAAGGAACTCCCTTTCATTTGCTTTGTTCAACAAAGACTAGAGGACCTCTCTGTTCTATCCCAGGCCTTACACCAAGGTCTTCCAGACTTCCCTCACCACAGGTGGATAACTGCCAAACTAACCACAGATTCATTTCTTTTAGAACAAATAACATTATTTTCTTGCCCTCACTCACTCTAGTGCAACTGAAACAGAAGGAAAAGTAAAATGTTGCCAGACAACACAATCATAGAGTTCTGCGTAGCTCTCTACCCTGGTTTTCTGTTTCACATACAATCCCACAGTAAACCAAAGCATCACTAGCCGTCTTAAAGTGCCACATACTATGCAAAAATAAAGAGAAATATAGAGTTGTGATTCTTTCTTAGGGAAATGGTGTGTATTTATTATTTAACCAAAAAAAGTCTAAGTCTTAGGGTTTTATATTAGTGTTTCAGAAAACTGGCAGTTTTCCTAACAATAATATGCAAATAGCTCATTTTAGTTCTCAGTCCATTTTCCTGAACTTCCATAACTTCTCTAAATCTCCATAAATCTAATCCTAATCAGTACTAAATGTACAGAGAACACCAAAATTTAAAAGACTCAGGAGAATAAGGGGAGATTTTAATTAAACAAAAGAGGATATGGGAAATATACAATCTAGAACAATATACAGATCTTACATGGATCTTATAATGGGTTATGTTCTCCCCAAAATTCATATGTTCAAGTCCTAACTCCCAGTATCTTACAATGTGACTTTGAGGAGAGGGTCTTTACAGAGGGGAATCAAGTTAAAGAGAGGTCACTAGGGTGAGCCCTAATCCACTATAACTAGTATCCCTATAAAAAAGGGAAATTTGGGGGTGCCTCAGTGGCCCAGTCAAACATCTAGCTCTCTATATCAGCTCAGATCATGATCTCACGGTTCGTGGGATCGAGCCCCACAACGGACTCTGCACTGACAGCACAGAGCCTGCTTAGGATTTTCTCTCTCCCTCTCTGCCCCTCCCCAGCATGTGCACGCTAGATAGATAAAATACTATCAAAAGTTTTAGGGGGAGCCTGGCTCGCTCAGTTGGAAGAGAATGTGACTCTTGATCTTGGGTTCATGAGTTTGAGCCCCACATTGGGTGTACAGATTAGTTAAATAAATAAACTTAAAAAAAAAAAAAGTTTTATTTAAAACAAACCTTTACATTACACACTTTCCAGAATTTATACTCTTAAATTTTCACCTTACATTATTTGTATGTTTTCTATTAAACGTGAGGTTTCAGCCAAATGATAACCAGTAGAATACCCAATACAGGTCACAATTAAAAAGTGAAAATAACTGGCAGAATGTTTATTAGATAAGGTATAACCACATGAATCAATCTAATGACCTAAGTCTCATCATTTATTCACCCAGTTTCTCTCTCCACCCTGTTAAAACATCACAACTATCCGCTAAAAGATTTAAATATGTATAAAATTTCCCCAACATTTCAGGAAGCAATCATACTAGCTGCACTGGTGCGATTTAGTTTAGTAAACACACAGCCATCTTCATTTCCAAAAGGACTAAAGTGCTTTACAGTATCACACAGTCTACATATAAAATTACCTTCATTCACCTGTCAATCATTTATTGACCATCTGCCATGCGCCAAACTCTGAGCTAAGTGCTTGATAAAATGGTGAAGATACACAAACATGGTCACTGCTCCCATGAAGCTTACAGTTTAGTGAAAAGATAGATACTAAAAGATAATTCTAACCCACAGAGCTCTTAACAGAGATAACAGGGAGATTAGAAAGAGAAAGATACTAAACAAGTAACCCCATTAATGACTTTAAAAATTCTAAGTGTAAGAGGAATAACAGACTAATACCCCTGTGAAAAAGACCTGAGGATAGGTTGGTTTTTAGCAAGTGGAGGATGGGAAACAGGTGGCAAAGGCAGAGCTCATGGTACATCAGAGGAACCAAAAGAATGCAGAAATTCCAGAGCTATGATGCCTAGGGCAAAGGTAAACACTAAAGGCAAGGCCTGAAAAGTAGTTTAGAACCATATTGGGAAGAGTCTTGTGGGCCATGTTCAGATTTATGATCTTTTATCCTAAGAACAATGAGAATCCATTGATGTATTTTAATTAAGAAAGAGGGTAGGATGGAGTAATTCTATGATAGTGAGATGTTCAGTGTGGTTTAGAAAGTGTCCTGTGTGGGGCTTTTATACCGAGAAGAGATGAACCAGAGGTGGAAAAGAGCAAGAATGGATGCAGAAATACCAGCACAAAGACTACTGCCAGATGAGAGTTGATAGGTAACAATGATGGTAAAATCGGAGAGAAATGAATAATTTGAGAGATTATAAAGACATAAAAATCAGCAGAACATGGTAATGAATTAGGTCTGAGGGATGATTAGAGAGGTAAGGGTCAATGACGGCTTCTAGGCATGGTGACTACGTGTCCCAGTTTGCCAAGTAATCTCAGTGCAATTATTAATAGCATGCCCTTCTACTCTCAAAAGGGTCCTGGTGTGGGAGATAAATTAAATGGCCAGTCTACCCCTAGGTCTCTGGTTTACACCAGCTGAATAAATGATGGAGAACCCACTGAGTAAGAAACAACTGAAGAGGTTTGATCATAAATTCCATTTTGAATGAGGTAATTTTGAAAATTCTGTATAGATGTGAAGTAGTTATTTCTATATAAATGGAACTGATGTAGTAGGAGTGAGATTACTTCAAATGAATATATGGACAGAGAAAGGAAAAGACACAGGTCTGAGTTTTAAGAATTCCAACCTAGTCAAGTACAGAAGAATAAACCTCAAGTTAGGAAGAAAATTAAGAATCATGAAAGCCAAATCAAGAGACTATTTTCAAGAAAAGGTCAATTATGTCATATAATGTGTGAGGGTAGTTAAAATGAGAAATCAAAACTATTTGATAGACTTAGAGGCAGTCACCGTTGAGCAAAATGACAGCTATTTGGGTGTACCAATGGAGGCAGAAGTCAGAGTGAAAGGGGGTCAAGAGTGAGTAGAAACATAAAATGAAGACAGCAAGTTTAGATAACTGCTTTGGAGGTTTGACTATGCAAGGGAAGGAAACATGAAATTCTCTGGAAAATACTGCCCCCAACCAAAATTTTAAAAAGAGAGAGAATATTAGTCATAGTAAAACCTTAAAGACTTAATAAAATGCATGATTTTCATCTTTCCACTCAAAAGTTTAAAATATTCCACATATCAACAGCCATGTAATTCATAAACAGATCCACACCCCTCAATTATACCTTTGGTGAAGATTATTTATTTCTTCATCCTTGCGATTTATTTCCACTCTAGCAGTTTTGATAAGTGCTGAAATATTCTTCTTAAGAGACTGGTTTTCATTTTTTAAGCTGAAATTCTAAACATCATAAAATATATTTAAAGTATATATATAAATAAAGCATAGGTCTACAGGATTATTAAACTTTTACTTATATAATACAGCTAATGTTTACTGAATGCTCTAACTGCAAGCCAGGCATCACCTTTTTTATCTTGTGTGACTCCAAAAAAAGTCCTACAAGAAAGAAGTACTATTATGTTCATTATACAGCTGAGATTCAAAGATAACAGACACCAAACAAAGGCCATTTCAAGTGAAACTACTTAAAACATGGATCAAGGGGCACCTGGGTGGCTGTCAGTTAAGCACCCAAGTCTTGATATTGGCTCAGGTTGTGATCTCGCAGTCATGAGATAAGACACTGCACTGAGCATGGAACCTGCTTGGGATTCTCTCTCCCCCTCTCTCTCTGCCCCTCCCATACACACCTGCATGCACATGCTCTCTCTCTCAAAATAAATAAACATTAAAAAAAAAAAAAGCCAGGTTCAAAATGAAAAGACAATAACAAGAAAAAAGTTCTGCCTGGGTTATTACCTTGAAAACTGAAGATAAAAACGATAAGGCTTTATTATATTTAACAATTCACATTTAACTTACAACAATGTACTAATTCTCAAATGAACAAAGAATGAATTTAGGATTGGCTAGTTATTTGGGGGGAAAGGGAAATGAAGAGAAACAACTTTACAAATAAATAAATAAATAAATAAATAAATAAATATCAAAACAAGACATGACATTCCTGTATTCTGCAGCATGCTCACCAAAAAAGTCACTCTTGCAAAAATATGAAGGTATCACCACCTTCCCCCGACAGCCATTCTAAATCTTTGCTCCTCAAACCATTCCCTTTTAAAACACCTGGTATCGGGGCTCCTGGGTGGCTCAGTCACTCAAAGTGTCCAACTCTTGATTTCGGCTCATGCCATGATCTCACAGTTCATGGGTTCAAACCCCATATTGGGCTCCACGCTGATAGAACAGGGCCTGCTTAGAATTCTCCCTCTCTCTCCCTCCCTCTCTCTCTGCCCCTCCCAACTTGTGTTCTCTCTCTCAAAATAAATTAACAAAAAAACAAAAAACAAAAAAATACCTGGTATCATCTCCATTAATGTTCTATTATTTGTTAACTAGTGTAACAGATTTTTATGCCAGTGCCATTAACAAATCAGTTTTCCAATATCATTTTCAGTGACACAGAAAATAATGCATGTTTTTGCATATTTGCTATATCATTTAACACTAAAAAGAAGAATTTCCTTATAAACCGCCAACACTTAAGCATTTTAATTTCTTTTTTAAAAATTTTTTTTAACATTTATTTATTTTTGAGACAGAGAGAGACAGAGCATGAACAGGGGAGGGTCAGAGAGAGGGAGACACAGAATCTGAAACAGGCTCCAGGCTCTGAGCTGTCAGCACAGAGCCCGACGCGGGGTTCGAACTCACAGCCCTCACGGACCGCGAGATCATGACCTGAGCTGAAGTCGGCCGCTTAACCGACTGAGCCACCCAGGCGCCCCACGCATTTTAATTTCTAACAAAAAAAAAATTATTACATTTTGATTTTAAAATAACACAAAAGGCCCTAGGGCCTCAATAGAACTTCCCTTCAATGACTGGAGCAGTAAAAGAAAACAGAGAGGCAAAAATACTCATTATAATCCTACCTGTGTCTGTATTTCCTTAAACTTTTTCATCAGCTCTTTCATTTGCAGCTGACATTTACCATATTCTACTTGCAACTGTAAGATATAAAAAGATTAAGCATCATCCTAAATTATTTTCTTAGCTTATATGACACTTCAGAATATTTTA
Source organism: Prionailurus bengalensis (assembly GCF_016509475.1). Lineage (NCBI taxonomy): Eukaryota > Metazoa > Chordata > Mammalia > Carnivora > Felidae > Prionailurus > Prionailurus bengalensis. Next base: position 80,416,280 of record NC_057349.1, on the reverse strand, counting down.
GAATTTAGAAAATCAACCCCCTACGAAGGATAGACAAGGTCTATTTCTACTAACAGATATTTAGTAAAACTACTAGTTTTTAACATTGTCTCAACCAAAACACATCTTGTTAAGTTTCACATTCAATCTCCAGACCTTAAAATTCAAATAAGGTAGAAAGAAATTCATCTGAATTAAGTCTTGGGACATTTTATAACTTCGTACAAATCATGAAAAGATAAAATGTTTTATCATACTGACTGCCTGTTGAGATTTTATATATTCGCTTAAATTTAATCAAGCAAATTATAACTAAATTTAGACAAACATTCAGAAAAGATTTTAAAAAGCAGATCTGAAGACAGAAACTTAAATATTCTTTTAGACTAAGAGCTATTTCTTCAACACAGAATGTTTAATAATAAGCTGATGTCTGCACTTCAGAAGCTACAAAAGGTTAAAATAACTCTGTCCTTAATTCTGGCAACCCATACATCATTATATGTTGCCTCCTTTGCAGTTCCTTCTTCAGTCAGGATTTCTTCATATAAATCCAAACAATTTCTGGATGGTACACAGGATTTGGAAGCACTGTCTAAAACAAACATACAAAAAGCCCTTAAATTAAAACATGTACTTTGAGATTCAATGCAATCCCTATCAGAATTCCAATGTCATTTTTCACAGAAATAGAAATAACAATCCTAAAATTCGTATGAAATGACAAGACTGCAAATAAAAAAGCTATCTTGGGGCGCCTGGGTGGCTCAGTCGGTTAAGCGTCCGACTTCGGCTCAGGTCATGATCTCGCAGTTTGTGGGTTCGAGCCCCGCGTCGGGCTCTGTGCTGACCGCTCAGAGCCTGGAGCCTGTTTCAGATTCTGTGTCTCCCTCTCTCTCTGACCCTCCCCCATTCATGCTCTGTCTCTCTCTGTCTCAAAAATAAATAAACACTTATTAAAAAAAAATTTTTTTTTAATTAAAAAAAAAAAAAGCTATTTGAAAAAGAAGACCAAAGCTATAGGCATCACATTTCCTGATCTCTAATTATAATACAAAGCTATAGTAATCAAAACTGTATGCTATTGGCATAAAAACAGATATACAGATCAATGGAGCAGAATACAGAACCCAGAAATAAATACAGTAAATTTATGTATGACAGACAAGCGAAGAATATACAATGGGGAATAGATAAGCTCTTTCCATAAATGGTATTGAGAAAACTGGACCCCTATCTTACTCCATGCACAAAAATCAACTCCAAATGTTTTTTTTTTTTTTAATTTTTTTAAATTTACATCCAAATTAGTTAGGATATATCATCAACAATGATTTCAGGAGTAGATTCCTTAGTGCCCCTTACCCATTTAGCCCATCCTCCCTCCACAACCCCTCCAGTAACCCTCAGTTTGTTCTCCATATTTATGAGTCTCTTCTGTTTTGTCCCCCTCCCTGTTTTTATATTATTTTTGTTTCCCTTCCCTTAGGTTCATCTGTTTTGTTTCTTAAAGTCCTCATATGAATGAAGTCATATGATTTGTGTCTTTCTCTGACTAATTTCACTTAGCATAATACCCTCCATTTCCACCCACGTAGTTGCAAATTCTTTTTGATTGCCAAGTAATACTCCATTGTATATATATACCACATATTCTTTATCCATTCATCCATCCATGGACACTTGGGCTCTTTCCATACTTTGGCTATTGTTGATAGTGCTGCTATAAACATGAGGGTGCATGTGTCCCATCGAAACAGCACACCTGTACCCCGTGGATAAATGCCTAATAGTACAATTGCTGGCCCGTAAGGTAGTTCTATTTTTAGTTTTTTGTGGAACCTCCATACTGTTTTCCAGAGTGGCTGCACCAGCTTGCATTCCAAATGGGATTTAAATGTGAGACCCAAAAAGTCTTAGGAAAAAAAAAAAAGGAAGGGGGTAAGCTCCTAGACATCAGTCTTGGCAAAGATTTTCTGGCTTTGACACCAAAAACATGGGAGACAATAGCAAAAATAACAAGTAGGACTACATCAAATTACAAAGCTGCAGCACAGGAAAGAAAACCATCAACAAAGTGAAAGGCAACCCACAGAATGGGAGAAAATATTTGCAAATTAAGTATCTGACATAGGGTTAATATCCAAAATATATAAAGAACTCATACACTCAACAGCAAAAGAAAAAAAAAATCTGACAGAAAAATGGGCAGAGAAACTGAATAGACATTTTCCCAAAGGCATACAAATGGCCAACAGGAACATGGAGAAGTGCTCAACCTGACTAACTGTTAGGGAAATGCAAATCAAAATCACAATGAGATAACACCTTACACCTGCTAGAATGGCTATCACCAAAAAGAGGAGATAAAAGCTATAGAATAGAGAATATAATCAATAATATTGTAATAACTTTGTATGGTGACAAATAGTAACTACACTTACCATGATGAGCACTGCATTAGGTACAGAATTGTCAAATCACTATTTTGTACACTTGAAACTAATATAGCACTGTATGTCAACTATACTTCAATAAAATAAGTGAGTAAGTAAAAAATAAAAAGCACCAAACACTTGCCACACTTAGTAAGTAAATGTTCAGTAAAGACTGCTGTTATCAGAGACCTCCCCGATTAAAAAAAAACAAAAACCAAAAAACAACCATGAGATAACAAGTGTTGACAAGGATGTGGAGAAAATAGAATACTTGTGCAAGATTGGTGGGAATGTAAACCAGTGCAGCTACAATGGAAAACACTATGGAGGTTCCTCAAAAACTTAAAAATAGAAATATGATTCAGTAATCCCACCTCTGGGTATTAATCCAAAGGATATAAAAAGAGGATCTTAGGGCACCTGGGTGGCTCAACTGGTTAAGCGCCTAACTTCGGCTCAAGTGGAAGTGGTTCATGGGTTCAAGCCCTGCATCAGGCTCTCTGCAGTGTACAGAAAGCTATCTGTAATCAAATGCTCTACCACTAGACTATTACTATGGTGATCATTTCACATTATATACAAATACTGAATAATTATGTTGTATGCCTGAAACTAATATGTAATAGAGTCATAAATATGATCTCACAGTTCATGGGTTTGAGCCCCATATAGGATTTTTGCTGTCAGTGCAGAGCCCAGTTCAGATCCTCTGTCCCCCCCTCTCTCTGCCCCTTCCCCACTCAATTTCTCTCTTTTCCTCTCTTTCTCTCTCTCTAAATAAATAAATAAAAACTTAAAAAACAAACAAACTGGGATCTCAAAGAGATATCTGCACACCCATGTTCACTGCAGCATTATTCAGAATAGCCAACATATGGAAACAACCTAAGTGTTCATTAACAGATGGTTAAAAGAGATGTGGCATATGTATACAATGGGATATTATCCAACCATGAGAAAGAAGGACCTCCTGCCATTTGCACTAACATGGACAGACCTTGCAGGCATTATGCTAATTGAAATAAGTCAGAAAGAGAAAGACAAATAGCACATGACACCAACTTGTATGTGAAATATAAAAATGCCAAATACATAGAAACAGACTAGAACAGTGGTTACCAGGGGCTGGGGTGACAGAAGAGATATTGATCAAAGAGTATGAACTTCCAGGGGCCCTTGGGTGGCTCAGTTGGTTGAGCACTCTTGATTTCAGCTCAGGTCATGATCTCATGGTTTGTGAGTTCTAGCCCCACATCAGGCTCCGTATTGACAGGGAAGAGCCTACTTGGGATTCTCTCTCTCCCTCTCTCTCTGCCCCTCCCCTGCTCATGCTCGCTTGTGCTCTCTAAATAAATAAATAAATAAATAAATAAATAAATAAATAAATAAACAAACTTTTAAAAACCAGAATATAAACTTCTAGCTATAAGATAAATAAGGCTTAGGGATCTAAAACAGAGCAGAGTGATGATAGTTAATCATACTGTGTGTATTACATACTTAAAAGATGCTAAGAGAATAGATCTTAAATGTTCTCACCACAAAAGAGAGATGGTAATTATATCACATAATTGATGCAGGCTAATTATATCACATAATTGATGCAGGTAATAATGTCACATAATTCAGCTAAGGCTAAAGTGGTAATCATTTTGCAACATATAAGTGTATCAAATCAATACTTAAACTTACACAATGTTACGTGTTAACTATATCTCAATAAAGGTGGGGAAAATAGAAAATATGTGTCAAGCTTTTTGATGTTGTGTCTACTGCAAATCAAAGGGTTATATATTTCTGCATCTCCTGCATTTCATCCAAATCTATACTGATTGGTTGGAAAGCCAATTTACCTAAAATACTTATGACAACAAATCAGATGTGAGGACCATATTTGTTCAAAGCTTTGAGAGATTTGATTATGGAAAGGTTTCTAATTTGGATAGGTCATTAGACTCTCTCCATACCACTCTTACTGATACATTTGTTTGTTTGTTGGTTTGTTTGTTTAATGTTTATTTTTGAGAGAGAGAGCGAGACAAAGAGAGAGAGAGACAGAGAGAGAGAGAGAGAGAGAGAGAGAGAGACAGCAAGCAAGCAAGCACAAATGGGGGAAGGGCAGAGAGAGAGAGGGAGATCAGAATCTGAAACAGGCTCCAGGCTCTGACCTGTTAGCATAGAGGCCTGACAGGGCCTCGAACTCACAATGCAGGGCTCGAACTCACAAGCCACGAGATCATGACCTGAACCAAAGTTGGATGTCCAACCAACTGAGTCACCCAGGCACCTCTTACTGATACATTTGAAAACATTTATAGTAACTACCCTTTTCAAAAGTTCTCATATGTAAGCCATGACAGTATGAGCAGTAATATATGTATAGACCCCACCAGCAGCTGCATTTCAATGTACAAAATATACCTGCTCTAGGTCCAGTTAAATCTAAGACCTAGATGAATAGCAAAACTGAGTGCTAATTTGTTTTAGTGATCAAACTTTGGTCAAAAAAATAATTACCTAAGTATAACCATTTCAAAGAATGGGCAAATTGTTCAGGAACTATGTATTACTCTAAGAATTGGCAACAACAAAATAAATACTTCCAGTACACTGACCAAAGAAAATGAAACTTTTATTTTAGAATTTACATACCAGAAACAGCACTGTCCAACCCAGCATATATGTCCAAAGAACCTTCATCATTATTTTTAAGAGGAGAAGCTGCAGGAAAATCAAAGATAATTAAAACTGACTTTATGCAGTTAGTGAAGTTTTTCTAATCCAGGAAAAGACAGAGACTTTATTAGTCTTATACCAAAAAACACAATTGTTTACAATTTTTAAACATCCTTATAAATAGAAAGATCTCAATACACAGATTTATGACTCTATTACATAAGATTTAGACTTAAAAACTCACTTTCAAAAACAAACTTGTGAGAAGGTTCCAATTCCACTAATTGCAGAGTGGTTCTATCAGACCAATCCTCCTGCTGATAACAACTATAAACTCTAAGCAAATTATGAAAAGCTATCTGTAGTCAAATACTCTGCCACTAGACTATCATTGTGGTGATCATTTCACATTATATACAAATACTGAATCATTATGTTGTATTCCTGAAACTAATAGGATGTTATAAGTATAATTATAACTCAATTAAATAAGAAAAAAAAAGGCAATCTGAAAATCTAAAAACAATCCAAAGAGGGCAAAAACTGAATGGGAGACAACACCTGAAAGGAGAAAACAGTCTTGTATGCATTCCCTATCCCCCTTTATTAAAATTTTTTGTAGAAGGATAAGCCCTAGTTGGAGCCACAATGAGCAGTGAAAGCTTAGATGGAAACCTCTGGTCCTAAAAGCTTGAATAATGACAGAAAAAAAATGGGGAATGATAACAGCAACTAGAAACTAAGAAAGAAAATCCAGAAAGAATATTCCCCAATTTGTGCCCAAATCTCCAAGTGACCTCCAAACTACATAAGTAAAGGTGAGAACTCCAAAATGTCCAGTTAAAGCTAAAATATCTGAACAGATTTTCAGCTGCTATCCACTGCAGGTAAGACAGAAGTTTAAGTTCAGCCAAGTTAAATACTTGCTAAAAGTAAAAACAATATAGCATAATCCAGTGTCTCTAGAACATAACAGAATTGAGCATCCAGAATGCAGTCCAAAATTACTACATAGGAAATCTTGGCAGAGAAACAGAAACCATTAAAACAAAGAATGAGGGATGCCTGGCAGCCTCAGTTGGTGGAGTGCAACTCTTGATTTTGGGGTCATGAGTTTGGGCCCCACAATGGATGTAGAGATTACTAAAATTAAATAAATAAAAAATAACAAACTAAAACAAACAAGCAAAGAATGAAAATCCTGAAACTGAAAAGTGCAATATCTAATGCCAAAAAAAAAAAGAAAAAAATTTTCACTGAAGGTGCTTAACAGTAGAGCCAGTGAACTTGAAGGTAAATCAATAAAAATTACCCAATCTGAAGAATAGAGAGAAAAAGATTTAAAACAAATAAACAACAACAAATGTCTTAGTAACCTTAGTAATATCAGAAGTTCTCACATACTGTATATCTGCAGTCCAAGAGGAAAAGAGAGAATGGGGAGGAAAATGATACTGAAAAGCTATTAGAGGATACTAGGACTAGAAACGATAAATAACAGAGTAAATATAAATAACAAATTTTTCTTAATTTCTTTTAATTCCTCTTAAGTTTAAAAATTTTTTTTTTTCAACGTTTATTTATTTTTGGGACAGAGAGAGACAGAGCATGAACGGGGGAGGGGCAGAGAGAGAGGGAGACACAGAATCGGAAACAGGCTCCAGGCTCTGAGCCATCAGCCCAGAGCCCGACGCGGGGCCCGAACCCACGGACCGCGGAATCGTGACCTGGCTGAAGTCGGACACTTAACCGACTGCGCCACCCAGGCGCCCCATAATTCCTCTTAAGTTTTTAAAGATACGTAGAATGATATAAAGTAAAAATTGAAGCTCTGTATCATGAGGTTTATGACATCTTTAACATAAAAGGATGGATGAAGGTTAAATAAAACTATACATACAAGATTCTACATCTTAGGTGAAAAAGTACAATACTAGGAAGTAGACTACAAAATGTTAAAGAGGTATACTCCAATCCCTTAAGCAGCCACTAAAAAATAATGCAAAGAGGTGTTGTAGCCCAAAAAGCTAATATATAAATTAGAATGAAATTCTAAAATATATTCAACATTTGAAAGAAGGTAAGAAAATCAGAAGGAAAAAAAAAAGATGAGAAAAACTAAAAGTATTAAAATGATAGATTAAAATCCAATCATAATAATAAAGAAAATGTTGGGGTTACCTGGTAAAACAGGAACAAAAATAGCAGATTAAATAAAAGTATTATATCAATATTAAATTTACTGAAATTTTGATAATTGTGCTGTTCTTATATTAAAAAACCCAAGTTTTTCTTATGAAATACACACTTAAGTATTTGGGAGTAAAGGACCATAATGTATTCAACTTACTCAAGGGTAACAAATACCTATTTTATATTTCTTTGGATAGAAAAATAAATATCATTACCACTCATATTGACAAAGTTGTTAATTTCATTATATTTGAGAGGCTTAAAAGCCCTGTAATAATAAGAAAGCTCACATTTACTAAACATTTCCTATTTGCCGGGCACCTTACTACGTTAATTCATTTATGTGTGGGAAGAAAGAGTTGATGACAGTGTTTTCAATGAGAATAAATGATTTTGCAATTAAATACACTTAGAAAGACAGTTCAGAAAGACAGGTCTTACCAGAAAAGACATCAAATAAACTTGTTCCATCACCATTGTCATCATCTGCTGCCATGATCCTATTTCCTTTTGACAGTCGCCATCTAACGCATGAAATATAAAGATTTTTCCATTGTTAAAATCAACCTCACAATTCAGAGAATAAACGTAGCTTTCAGTTAAAAAGCAATTTTTAGGGGCACCTGGGTGGCTCAGTCTGTTAAGTGTCCTACTTCGGCCCAGGCCGTGATCTTGCAGTTCACGAGTTCAAGCCCCGCATCAGGCTCGGTGCTGACAACTCAGAGCCTGGATCCTGCTTCAGATTCTGTGTCTCCCTCTCTCTCTGCCCCTGCCTTGCTTGCACTGTGTCTCCCTCTCTTTCTCTCTCAAAAATAAACATTTAAAGAAATCGTTTTTAAAAACAGCAATTTTTAAATTTGGACACAATGAATAAGTTCACTCTCTACCATCACTTCAAAAAAAGTGCCTACTGTTTTCCAAAAGCTTAAGCTTACTTATTATGGCTAAACCATGTCACAAAGTAAATGATACTAATTTTATAAAATAGACCAAAATACAAATTAATTTTTATACAAAAATAAGCCAATATCATACTAAATAAGTACAACTACATGAGTTCTGTGAGTCCTCTTAGCAAATCATCAAACCTGGGAGCAGTCTGGGGAACTCCAGACATACGTGTTTTCACCAATAAGAGAGTAAGACAGGTAAATAGTAAAGAATTTGATACCATACTAGGGTTTGTAAAGATGTGACAAAAGACATACTCTCATACATCACCCAAGTATATACTTGCACAAACTCCATGGAGGCAATTTGACCATAGCTATCAAGTTTTTATATGCACATAATCTTTGACCCAACAAATCATATCTAGTAACTCATTCTGAGAGATATACAAGCACATGGTTACAAAATATATATACAGGAAAATTCAATGTAGTGCTATTTGTAGCAAGAAAAAAGCAACAGAAGTATCCAAAACAGCTTAAAAAAAAAAAAGAAAGAAAGAAAGAAAGAAAGAAAGAAAGAAAGAAAGAAAGAAAGAAAGAAAGAAAACCTGACTTATCTGACATTTTCCATTCTGCCAGTAAAGTCTGATGAATGATGCCTGTGGTCAATGAACTATGGCCACTGTGGATACGGACAGTCATTAAGAATATCTGCACCTGTATATTTCTGCTCCCACCAACTGAGATATAGGCTTATCGATAGCCAGATCACATTTACTACCAAATCCAATTATGCAGGTTTCCTTATTTTTCTAAGTAATAGTATTATGAAAGATTATATTGCCAAAGGAAGTTCTTTTCCAGTAAAAACTACGCTGAATGCTTTGAAAAGATTCATAGGTGAGCAGAAAGATACACACACGATTGCTTGTCAAATCAAGTGAAGGTGAGATAATCCAAAATAATGGAAGAGAAAACCTAGTCTGTACTCACACTGATTAACAAGTATCTAGGGGCGCCTGGGTGGCTCAGTAGGTTGAGCATCAGACTTCAGCCCAGGTCATGATCTCACAATTCACGAGTTTGAGCCCTGCATCAGGCTCTGTGCTGACAGCTCAGGGCCTGGAGCCTGCTTCAGATTCTGTGTCCCCCTGTCTTTCTGCCCCTACCCAGCTCGTGTTCTGTCTTTCCCTTTCTCTTTCTCTTTCTCTTCCTCTTTCTCTTCCTCTCTCTCCTCTCTCTTTCAAAAATAAATAAAAACATTAAAAAAGGAAAAAAAGAAAAAAACAAGTATCTAAATTCTTACTCCATTTTAATTAAAGAAGAAAGGAAGGGAGGGATGGAAATCATAAGCAATATCTTATAGGTGTGGTTTACGCAAGAAAGAAGTCAGGGGGCACCTGGCTCAGCTGGTAAAGCATTTGACTCTTGATCTCGAGGTCATGAGTTCAAGCCCCACGCTGGGTATACAGCTTACTTAAGAAAAAAAAAGAAAGAAAGAAGTCAGAACTCTGATCACTGGACTCATTCTCAAAGAAAAAGTCATGGTTCTATCACAAGAGATACAATTTATGTTACTACTTTTAAATACAATCAAAGTATATATCTTTTTTTAAAGACGTTTATTTATTTTATATTTAGAGAGAGAGAAACAGTGTTCGTCTGAAAGTGGGGCAGGGACAGAGAGGGAGAGGGAGAGAGAGAGAGAGAGAGAGAGAGAGAACATCTCAAGCAGGCTCCACGCTGTTGGCACAGAGCCTGACTCAGGGCTCAATACCATGAACAGTGAGGTAATGACCTGAGCAGAAATCAAGTCAGACACTTAACCAACTGAGCCACCCAGGCACCCCTAAAGTATAGCGTTTTGTTCATTACTCACATTCCCCACTGCAACACTTTTTCCAATTAGCTGAATTAACTGTTACAATATAGTCTGTACAATAATTACAAATGGCATAATCATATTTGTCAAATAACAGAACTAACTCTTGGTAAAGCAAAACTACTGACACAGCAGAAACGCACAGGCTTTCTAACAGTAACTTATCACCAGCTATAAACCGTCATATGGGGGCACCTGGGTAGCTCAGTCAGTCGGTTAAGCAGCCAGCTCTCGATTTCAGCTCAGGCCATCTCACAGGTTCAGGAGTCTGAGCCCTGCATCGGGCTCTGGGCTCACAGTGCCGAGCCTGCTTTGGATCATCTGCCTCCCTTCTCTGCGTCTGCCTCTTTCCCGTTCACATGCATGCGTGTTCTCTCCCTCTCTCTCTCTCAAAAATAAATAAATGTTAAAAAAAAATAAAAGTGTGCCTGGGTGGCTCAGTCGTTAGGCAACCAGCTTTGGCTCAGGTCATGATCTCATGGCTCGTGGGTTTAAGCCCCCTGTCAGGCTCTGTGCTGACAGCTCAGAGCCTGGAGCCTGCTTCAGATTCTGTGTCTCCCTCTCTCTCTGCCCGTCTCCGACTCGCTCTCTGTCTCTCTCTCTTAAAAATAAACACACATTAAAAAAAAATTTTTTTAATGAAAATAAAAAATAAAAATAAATTAATTTAAAAATAAATAAACTGTCATATGGAGGAGGGAAAATCAGTCAATGGGTTTTTTACAGAATGGTGATAATGATTTGGTTAAACAGAAATCTAATAGATCAAAGTCTTCATTGCATATCATTTTACAGTTTTAGTTTTTACTACTGGCAGGTATTACTTAAAAAAAAAAAAAAAAGATGGGGCAACTGGGTGGCTTAGTTGGTTAAGTGTCCCAACTCTTGATTTTGGCTCAGGTCATGATCCCACGGGATGAGCCCCACACCGGGCTCCACACTGAGCGTGAAGCCTGCTTGGGATCCTCTTTCTATCCCTCTGCCCCTTTTCCCCACATGAACCCTCTCTCTCTCCCTGTCTCTGAAATAAAATAAAAATACAATAAAATCTTAAAAAAAAAAAAAACAAAAAAATGGGGCGCCTGGGTGGCTCAGTCAGTTGAGCGTCCGACTTCGGCTCAGGTCATGATGTCACAGTCTGTGAGTTCGAGCCCCATATCGAGCTCTGTGCTGATGGCTCAGAGCCTGGAGCCTGCTTCCGATTCTGTGTCTCCCTCTCTCTCTGCCCCTTCCCTGCTCATGCTCTGTCTCTCTCTGTCTCAAAAATAAATAAAAACATTAAGAAAAAAATTTTTAAAAATTAAAAAAAAACCAAAAAACAAAAAAATAAAGCAGTGTTGGTTCATAATTACAGGAAATGTACCATACTAATATCATGTAATAAGACATTAACAATGGAGAAAACTGGGGAGGGAGATGTAGCATGATAAACAAGATTTCTCTGTACTCCTGATTTTTTTTTTTTTTAAGTAAGCTCTACACCTAATGTGGGGCTTGAACTCATGACCCTGAGATGAGGAGTCACATGCTGTACCTGAGCCAGACAGGCACCCCTGTGCTTCTGAATTTTACCATAAATCAAAAACCATTCTAACAAATGGTCTCTCAGTAAAAAAATATTTGTATATTTCATCATATTAGAGACAAAATATGTGTATCCTAACATCTGCTCAGGAAGAGCATATGATAAATTTAATATTAACTCCTAGCAAACTTGGGAGTTTATGAAAATTTAAGGGACCTTTTTTAAACTGATAAAGGATATATTTCTACTACAAAACAAAATAAAACAAAACCCTCAAACATCATACATGATGATGACACCACAAAAGCATCTCCTTTAAAGTCAAGCTTGCGGGGCGCCTGGGTGGCGCAGTCGGTTAAGCGTCCGACTTCAGCCAGGTCACGATCTCGCGGTCCGTGAGTTCGAGCCCCGCATCAGGCTCTGGGCTGATGGCTCAGAGCCTGGAGCCTGTTTCCGATTCTGTGTCTCCCTCTCTCTCTGCCCGTCCCCCGTTCATGCTCTGTCTCTCTCTGTCCCAAAAATAAATAAACGTTGAAAAAAAAATTTTTTTTTAATAAAAAAATAAAAAAAAAATAAAGTCAAGCTTGCTTCTGTTTGAAAGAAGAGTAAGGCATGAATTGAGACAGAACTGGAAAGAAGCAAAGCTGACATTATTTACACTATGGCCACCAATGTAGAAAATCTACAAATTATTAGAATAAGAGTTTTTTTTTAAGTTCCTGAATGTAAGATAAACACACAAAAACACTTTCCTGTATGCCAGCAAAACAATTTTAAGGTGTTTTTTTTTTTTAACTTTATTTATTTTGAGAAAGAGGGAGAGAGAGCGTTAGAGGGGCAGAGAGGGAGTGAGAGAGAATCTGAGCCACCCAGGCACCCCGCAAGAGTTTTAAAACATAACTGATAAAAAGATATTTACAACAACAAAACCATTAAGTACACAGAAATTATATTCTCATTCTCTCTCTCTCCCCCTCTCTCTCTCTCTTCCCCTCTTTCTTGGTGCCTGGGTGGCTCAGTTAGCTAAGCATCTGACTCTAGGTTTCAGCTCAGTTCATGATCCCATGGTTCATCGGTTTGAGCCCTGCGCAGAGCCTGCTTAGGATTCTCTGTCTGATTGTCTCCCTGCCTTTCTCTCTCTCTCTCTCAAAAATAAATAAACATTTGGGGCGCCTGGGTGGCGCAGTCGGTTAAGCGTCCGACTTCAGCCAGGTCACGATCTCGCGGTCCGGGAGTTCGAGCCCCGCGTCGGGCTCTGGGCTGATGGCTCGGAGCCTGGAGCCTGTTTCCGATTCTGTGTCTCCCTCTCTCTCTACCCCTCCCCCGTTCATGCTCTGTCTCTCTCTGTCCCAAAAATAAATAAACGTTGAAAAAAAAAAAAATTTAAAAAAAAAAAATAATAAATAAATAAATAAACATTTAAAAAAAAAAAAAAAAGATTCTCTTTCCTCTCGCTCTGTCCCTCTCCCTACCCATGCCCTCTCTCTCTCAAAAAATAAATAAATAAATTATCAAAAAAAGAAAGAAAGAAAGAAAGAAAGAAAGAAAGAAAGAAAGAGAAAGAAAGGCCTAAATCAGGGGTATGGAAACCTTTTCTTCTTACAAGGCCAGAAAGTAAATATTTTGTGCTTGCAGGCCATCTGGTCTGTCACAACCACCTACCCCTGCCACTGAAGCTCAAAAGCAACCAAAGACGACATGTAAACAAATAGGTCTGACTGTGTTCCAATAAAACTTTATTTACAAAAACAGGCAATTTGCTTCTGATCTAAATAAATGGCAAAACATAATTCAATCATATTTAGGAAAACTCAATATCAAAGTTGGCAATTCTCCCCAACTCAATGCAATCCCACTCAAACTTAACAAGTTGACCATAAAAATTAAATTGAAATGTAAAGGGCCTAGGAGAGGCAGGACATTTTTTATTTTGGAGAAAAGGAAGTAAGCTTTTTATTGAAGTATAACATATAGGAAAAAAACCCACCAATCATAAGTATACATACAGTCCTATGATTTTTGACAACCTACACACATCCATCTAACTACCACCCAGATCAAGAAACAGATCATTATCATCACCCTAGAAGTATTACTCATGCCCTCTTGTAGCCACTATCCACTCCCAAATGTTGGCAAAGATGTGTGGAGAATAAAAGCATGCATATGGCTGATGACTGGTTTGTAGAAGAAGGACATGCATATCAATGGAAGAGTGGGAGGAAGAGTGGAGATAAGTAGATTCCAAATGAGAACACCATTAACTTTGGAGGGAAGGCATATATGAACCTCAGGCAGAAGAGGACTGGGAGATAAGACTGTCAAATTTCATTAGAGTCAAACAGAAGATACTAAATGTCCAACTAAGGAATCTGGCCTTGAAATTTCAGAAGACAAGAGCACTGAAGGTTTCTGAGTTAGAAACACTGGTATAAAGAGAAAAGATTAACATGTGGAATGAACTAGAAAGACAAATGTGTAGGAAAAGAAACTGGGAAGGAGCTTATATAAGCGTCCACATAATAACATAACCCAAGATGGAGACAGTGAGATTGAAAAGGATATTTATATAAGGCATAATAACGAAAGAAAGAAAATAGGGTAGATGCCTAGATATGGGAAATATAAACAATTATCTCCTGCCTGAACTCATTCTCAAGCTACAAACTCTCATTATCTTTGATTCGTCCCTTACATCCACACTCACTTTCAAGTGATCACAAGAGATTTTATTTTTAAATCTCTCAAATTTAACATCTCCTTTCCACTCAGTCATTCCAGTTTTCAATATAATTATTACTCATTTAAATTATTACAAAGTCTCCTAACTAGTTTCCATACTACCAACACCTTTTTCCTTCTACCACTTTCCACACTAAAGCCAAAATCTGTTGACTTGTAACCTGTTTTACTCCCAGGTCAAAAAGCCTTTAAGAACTACCCAAAGCAACATTATTGAATTAAGCTTCCCTAGCACAGAACTACAAGGCCTTTCCAGAAATATCACTACTTTTCTCACACTGCTACTCTAACCTACCCTATTCAGCCACATGAGATATTCTGTACTACCACAGCATATTTCTATTTTTTTTAATGCTTATTTATTTATTTATTTAGAGAGAGAACAGGGAGAGGGGGAGGGGGAGAGGTGGGGAGAGAGAACCCCAAGCAGGCTCCAGCTCCATGCTGTCAGCAAAGAGCTTGACACAGGGCTCAAATTCATGAACCGTGGGATCATGCTCTGAGCTGAAATCAAGTCGGACACTTAACCAACTGAGCCACCCAGGTGCCCCTACCAAAGCATGTTTCTATAATTCGAGGCAGCACACACGTTATTGAGAAATAGAGAAATGATGTTAGTGTAATGCAGAAACTATACTGGTTCACACAGGGTTCTTCCCAGATCATTACAGTTTTGCACCATTAACAGCAGCTAAATGCAGCAACTCTTGAAGGAATCTAGTCCTACACTGATGCCCTTACCCTACGTGCCCATAACTCTCCTTTCTTCCTCTTGTCTCAGTAGAGTAACAAGCTCTGTCTTGCAAGGGTGTAAGCATGATTTTCCTCAATCTTTGTCAGGGTAGAAATAACCCAAATACCAGGCAATAAGCCAAAGCCATCCAGTCTGCCATCACAGTATTCACATCAAACCTGCAACCTGTGTTTATGTCCCTCTGTTCTTGTCTCCACAAATCAACAGCTTCAATTCTTCCTTTTCCTCCTTCCATCAGCCTATTTCATCTTTCTTCTTTCTTGAGAAAAAATCTATATTGACTGAGATATTCATTAGGAATTTTACTTGCCTTAACTATGCCAACATTTTAATTAAAATTGTTATTGTTCCTGTTGGTGCTCTAGTAACATGAGTAGACAGGTTTTGAGTATTCTGCCCCTATTTTTCCCATAAACCCTGTTTTGGTGAGTTACAGAACTAAAGGTTTTTCAAAAATGCATACATTAAAGCAGAAATGTCTGTACTTGCAGTTCCTGAATTATGCCATGAACCTCAACTCCACAATCTCTTGCTCATTCTATTGCCCTGCCTGGTCTGCTCATCCTCTCCCCAACCCAGCTACCATAAAAGAGAACCCCCTTTTCTGGAGACATAGTCAACACTCATTCCCTTATTGTATTCCCTTATTTAGTACTGACATACTAAATACATCATTACATTTAGCTACCTCCATTGCAATCATTTGCTTTCTAAAGTTGTTCTTAGAGGCACCTGGGTAGCTCAGTTAAGCATACAACTTTTGGTTTTGGCTCAGGTCATGATGTCAGGGTTCGTGGGTTCAAGCTTTGCATCAGGCTCCGCACTGTCAGTGCGGAGCCTGCTTGGAATCCTCCCTCTCTCTTCTTTCTCTGCCCCTTCTCTGTTCACTCACAGGGCCAGGGCCAGGGCTGGGCAGGGCAGGACAGAGCAGGGCAGGGCAGGGCAGGGCAGGGCAGGGAAGAGAAAGAGCGGAAGAAAGGGAAAGAAAAGAAAAAAAAGTTGTTTTTAGACTTCAGCATGTTTTTAGACTTCTAACCTGAAGGAGGTAGAACATAAGACTGATGAGTCCCATTCCCCCAGTTTTTGATTCTGTAGGTCTAGAGTGAGACATGAATATCTGCAACTCTAAAAAGTTCTCAGGTCATGCTGCTAGTTCAAGGACTACACTTTGAGAACTACCTTTTTAATTTTTTAATTTTTATTTTTTAAAGATTTTATTTTTAACTAATCTCTACACCCAATGTGGGGCTTGAACTTAACAACCCCAAGACCACAAATCACATGCTCCACCGACTGAGCCAGCCAGATGCCCTAAGAACTACCTTTTTTAGACTAGTGCTGTCCAATAGAACTTTCTATAATGACAAAAATGTCCTATATCTGAGCTGTCCAATATAACACTAACCACATGTGACTATTGAGTACATAAAATATGCATAGTGTGACTGAGTACATTAGTCTCCTATTGCTGCTCTAACAACTTACCACAAACTTAGTGTCTTAACACATATTATCTTACAATCTCATTTGCCATGAAAAGCTCACAGAAAGGATTTCACAGAGCTGTGGTTATTACCATTTCAATAACACCTAACTAGCTCTAAATGCTATTGGGCTCTTATAAAAATGCTTTTGAATGTTGTACTAAGGCAATGAACTCCTGGACATCAGTATCTTATTTTCTATACCTGAAAAGCAAAATTTATTACGTTGTGTTAAACACTTGATGAACAAACACAAGGGGGTAAGGGATAAAGAGTAAATACTGCCACAAAAAGTAGGGGTACCAGATCAGATTTATAGACCCCTCTGCTGCCACCTCACAGTGCTGGAAAAGTAGGAACTGTTTGTACTAAAACACAAACCAACAGTCAGCAATAAGATGCTAAAGTTAATAAACACATTCCTGTAAGTCCCAACTCACCAAGACCAAAACCAAAAGAGATCATCAACATCTGTCGCCTCCTGACATCTCTACTTCTTTCACCGGCACTAGCATTCCCTAATAGCCTTCTGATACAAGTCCACAATGTTTCTCCCATTTATCCTCGTTCTTTCCTTCTGAATTTTATTTCAGCTCCACTATACCTATCTAATTATCTCCTCTCTCCAAATATATGCCATACACAATTGCTGGATTCGTTTTTCAGAAGCAATCCTGCTCATTATCACTTCTTGCTCAAAAACTTTCCATTACTTCCCAATGTCTACTGAATAAAGCCCAAACGCCTTACCATGATACACACTAATGCCTACCTTTCTAGCTCCATCATTCACTATCCCAAGGTTTCCAAAATCCCAAGGTTCAGTGAAACTGGGTTCCCATTTGCAAACACAATTCCTATACCATCTCCCCACTACATCTATGAGCTCACAAGGAAGTATGGGTGTGAATATCTACAGATTAGAATTTGAGAAATGAGGGGTTTAATAATTTATTTTTTTATTTACATCCAAGTTAGCATATAATGTAACAGTGATTTCAGGAGTAGATTCATTAACGCCCCTTACCCATTTATCCCATCCCCCCTCCCACAGCCCCTCCAGCAACCCTTTGTTTGTTCACCATATTTAAGAGTCTCTTAGGGGCGCCTGAGTGGCTCAGTCAGTTAAGCATAAGCTTCGACTTCGGCTCAGGTCATGATCTCACAGTTCATGGTTTCAAGACCCACATCAGGCTCTGTGCTGACAGCTGGGGCCTGGAGCCTGCTTCAGACTCTGTGTCTCCCTCTCTCTCTGCCCCTCCCCTGCTCACTCTGTCTGTCTCTGTCTCTCAATAATAAATAAACATTAAAAAATAATAAAAAGAGTCTCTTATGTTTTGTCTCCCTCCCTGTTTTTATATTATTCTTGCTTCCCTTCCCTTATGTTCAATCTGTTTTGTATCTTAAAGTCCTCATATGAGTGAAGTCGTATATTTGTCTTTCTCTGACTAATTTCACTTAGCATAATACCCTCTAGTTCCATCCACAGAGTTGCAAATGGCAAGAGAGAAATGAGGTTTTAGAAGTCAGGTGATATATTACACGATTAAGATACTTGGACTTCATCCAGTAGAGAATGAGAGAAACCACTGAAGGTTTTTAAAGCAAGAGAATATCACGATCAAATCTGCATTCCAGGAATTTAACTCTAACAAGAAAAGTATTGAAAATATTAGTACCAAAAGATAAAGACTATTAAAACAGTGCAGGAGGGGCGCCTGGGTGGCGCAGTCGGTTAAGCGTCCGACTTCAGCCAGGTCACGATCTCGCGGTCCGGGAGTTCGAGCCCCGCGTCGGGCTCTGGGCTGATGGCTCCGAGCCTGGAGCCTGTTTCCGATTCTGTGTCTCCCTCTCTCTCTGCCCGTCCCCCGTTCATGCTCTGTCTCTCTCTGTCCCAAAAATAAATAAACGTTGAAAAAAAAAAAATTAAAACAGTGCAGGAGACAATGAGGGGTGACGAAGTCATCAGTAGTGGAAATAAGAAGCAGATCTGAGATTTGTGACAGAATCAAAAGATTTAATGGAAAGTGTATTCGAATGTCCAATCTTGACCACTTCAAAACCAGAGCCTGAGTTATCTTTTCAAAATGCAAAACTGATCATGTTCCCTCCTCTACTTAAAACCCTTCAGTGCTTCCTGCTGATTTTAGATTTAAAAATTTTGTCACAACTCTGCTTGCAAAGTCTAGGGAGACCTGGCCTCTGCCCACAATTCCAGAGATAGTCTGTATCCTTCTTCCCCATTTCCCAGCAGGCAGTCTTTACTCTTGATCATACTGACCTTCTTTCAGCTCTTCGGCCATGCCAATTGTTCCCTCCCGCCACAGGGCCTCTGCAGGGAATGCTCTTTCCTCAATGCTCTACCATCACTCAACTCCTCGCTGGTATTTTGTCTTAAGTAATGTTTGAGCCTTCCCTGGCTACTCTCTCTCTCCACTATGTCAGGCCCTCTGTTACAAACTCTTATACCACTGTGTCCTTTCTCGATACGGCCTCTTTTCAGTTTATAATTACATTTTTGTGCGATTCCTACAGAAATGTCCATCTCACCCACTGGAATGTAAGATCCATGAAGACCAGGACTGACTCTGTTCTGTTCACCACTGTATCACCAGCTCTCAGGACAGGGCCTTGCAAGTTAGTAGGTAATAAAAAAATATTTGTTGAATTACTGAAATCCCCAATTTATTAACAATAACTCCAAAGTTCCTAGCTTTGGTAACAAGGTAGTCATGCTTTTAACTGAAATAGAGAACCAAAGAAGACATGATAAATTATCTGTATGACATCCAGGTGAAGATGTCTAATAGACAACAGGGAACAGGAGTATGTAGCACAAAAGACAAAACATAATTGGTAGAGTTGAGAGTTGAGATTACTGTCTTGAAATCACAAAGGCCAGTGATTCTCCTAAAATAGAAGGGAGGAGGGAAAAGAGGAAGGATTATGTATCAGAATCTCTTGGAAAGAGGGGTTTTATTCACATTTGCTCTCACTTTCCCCTAAATGAGGACCTCAATATATAATTAGAGGGACTACTGACAGAGGAGTGTTGCACCTAAACAGTGTAAAGGCAAAGGTTTACATGTTTAAAACCATGATGATCAAAGAAAAGAGTTGAAAGCTCACTCATAATCATTTTAGGAACAAAGCACATGAAAGGAGGATTACCTAGCCTTTTGTGATAGGACAATGTCTTAAAGACAGTCTAAAGGAAATTTTCCTTAAAAAAAAAAAACTGAAGGAATGAAGTTAAGCATTTATAGAGGAAAACAGGAAAAAGCCAGGGGAGGAGGAGAGTGTCTTTTAAGGTTCCTGGGAAAGGTTAAATCTAATACACCAAGATCCCCAAAGAAAATGTAAAGGGAAAATAACAAACACTACATATACTGAACACTACGTGCCAGGGCCTTAAATGTTCCAAATACATTATTTTAAATCTTCCCAAAATCCCGAGAAGTATATACTATTCTTTTTCCCGTTTCACAGTTGAGGAAACATATAACAAATGATTAAGAAACTTGCCCCAAGGTCAAACAGGTGTTAAATGGAATATTTGGGATTAGATTCCCACTGTCTTTAAAGCCAAATGACAAAATCAAGAATATTCGTGAGAAAAGTATATATTTTTTTCTTTGAAAGGGGGCCACCTCTTGTGAAATGGGAAGAAATGCTAGAAGATAATTGGAGTGGGGGTGGGGAAATTTTTGCTCTGGTCTCTGTCCTCCAATCAAAGAAACGCTGAGCGAGATGGGGGAGGGGCACTGAGGAAGGGTAGAGGTTTGGAGCTATAGCTGCGGAGAATGGGAAAGACCAGGGAGGAATCTGGGAAAGACCAGGGAAGAATCAGTCAATGCCAACCCGATCCCTGAAGCACAAATCCTGAGATTCTGCGCATTCTACATTAACATCTGAGTTGGGGCCAACTATGTGTCAGGTATGGTTCTAGGCGTTGTGGAGATAACTTCTCTGGGTATAAGAGTAGCGAAAACAACCAACATCAATGATCACCTTACACTTAAGAAAGACCCATTCCTCCAGAATCCCATCCGGAAGCCTCAAGAAGTGCATTCCAAGACAAGATTGGTTTTGGGGGGAGGGGCGGGAGGAGCGGTCGAAAGCGTAGTTCCTACGTGCTCTCACCCCAATTCCCCCCTGGATCCTCTCGAGGGACCAGAGAGGAACGCGAATGCTAGCCCTGAAACTGCACCCGAGGGCGGCGGGAAATCGGCTAAGGGCCCCGGACATCAGGCGCGCCCCCCCCCCTTCCCCGACTCCGTGATTCTCTTCGACGCCTGGGCTCCCCGAAAACCGCTTGCTTCCGCTTGGAGTACTACCGTGCCATACAGCCTATTCCCAAGAGCCCCGAGCGGACCGGACCCCCACATCAACTTACCCGCCCTGCCCAGCCCAAGATAGCTGGGGCTCCTTTCTGGACACCGAGGTCTCCCAGGCATCTCCACCAATGCCAGAGCGCACTCAGGATGGGGAGGCGGGACCGAGCACCCATGGCCAATCAGACCAGACGTACAGCACGTCCCGGCGCACAGAACTAGTTCCCGCCTTTAGGAGGGCGAAAAAAAAAAAAACACGATTGGCGCCAAACTCGCGTAAGCTGGTGCGGAGTTTAAGGGAAAGGGGCGGGGCCTATGCTGTTGCAGGAAGGGGCGGGGCTTGGAGCTGTTAAAGGCGGAGTCTGGGAGAAGCTCTTTAATGAAAGGGAAAGTAAACTCTAAGGCCCTGTCATTTATTTGGTCTTTTATTCTATAAATTCTGTTGAGTATGAACCGCGTGCTAGACGTGGTGCTGGACACTGGCTCGATAATGATGAATAAACACTGTTCCTTGCCCTCAGACACTTTCCTACATAATAGGCAAACAATTTAGGCCAGGGTGTTGAGAGCTTTGAAGAGGGGATACCAACTAAAGTGGGGTAGGAGGAACAGGATTGCTTTTTAGAGGGTAGAATACCTGAATTGTCTTATAGAACATGCAGGAACTAGAGGTGCCCCTAGGGTCTAGCCTACGGGGGCGGGGCCTACGCCATTGATTGGTAGGGAAGTAAACCAAAAACAACTTCCTCTGCTACCTGATCTGGGGATCTTCCTCTTGATCTCTAACCGTTTCCTCCTGTTTGTCCATTTTAATAACTTGTAACTGTCATATCGACTCGTATATTTTTTAATTTTCTGGAAAGACCTCCATTTGGCAGAATATGTTCTGGGAGAACACCAATTTCCCAGATTCTCTCCCAATCGCTTTGTTTCGGAGAAGTCAGTCAGACAGGCAAGCATTCCAGGTAGTGGAGACGGAAAGAGTAGAGGGTGTGCAACCATAAGGCATTTATTGTTGCTGGAGCATGAAGTGTGAGATGAGGCTGGCGGGGAAGCTATGGGTCAGAACTTGAAAGGCTATATATGCATACCTATATACACATATACATGTATATATATATATGTCAACGAACTTGGAATTTATCTTTAAATGATGAGGCATTGAAGGATTTTATGCTTGGTGCGGTGGTGATCTGATTTGCATTATTAAAATCCTCTGGCCTTGAGAAGAAGTTTCAGATGTTATTACAGAGATCAGGCTAGAGAAAATGAGGATCTGAAGGAAATGGTAGGCAACAGGATAGATTTGAAAATATTTAGGAGATGAAATCAACAAATTTAGCAATTGATTGAATATTGGTTTTCAGCATAGGTGCATAATGATGACATTCATCAAAAAATATTAATGGAGGGGCGCCTGGGTGGCGCAGTCGGTTAAGCGTCCGACTTCAGCCAGGTCACGATCTCGCGGTCCGCGAGTTCGAGCCCCGCGTCAGGCTCTGGGCTGATGGCTCAGAGCCTGGAGCCTGTTTCCGATTCTGTGTCTCCCTCTGCCTCTGCCCCTCCCCCGTTCATGCTCTGTCTCTCTCTGTCCCAAAAATAAATAAACGTTGAAAAAAAAATTTTTTTTTCCTTTTTTTTTTTTTTTTTAATTTTTTTTTTTCCTTTTTTTTTTTTTTTTAATTTTTTTTTTTCAACGTTTATTTATTTTTTGGGGACAGAGAGAGACAGAGCATGAACGGGGGAGGGGCAGAGGCAGAGGGAGACACAGAATCGGAAACAGGCTCCAGGCTCTGAGCCATCAGCCCAGAGCCTGACACGGGGCTCGAACTCGCGGACCGCGAGATCGTGACCTGGCTGAAGTCGGACGCTTAACCGACTGCGCCACCCAGGCGCCCCCAAAATTTTTTTTTAAATAAAAAAAATAAAGTCTCATCGCTTGGTACTCCCTCACAGGCACTATGCTTCCTACTGGCCCTACAAAACATTTTTTCTTTTTTTTTAAGATTTTATTATTTGTTATTTATTTTTATTTTTTATAATAAATTAATGTGGGGCTCAAACTCATGAACCATGAGATCATGACCTGAGCCAAAATCCAGAGCCAGACGTTTAACTGACTGAGCCACCCAGGCACCCCTAACCAAGACATTCTTTAAGAAGTTGGAGGACTTGCACTGTTAGTGAGCAGTGAGATGATTGATTTAATGTGTTAACTTATCTAGGTCACAGGCCCATATGTTTGGTTACATATTCTTTCTGGTTATGTCTGTGATAATGTTTCTGCCTGAAATGGTTGAATGAATAAAGTAGATTGCCCTCAGGGGGACTGGGTGGCTCAGTCGGTTAAGAATCCGACTTGGGGTCAGGTCATGATCTCACGAGTTCTTGAGTTTGAGCTCTGCATCTGGCTCTGTGCTGACGGCTGGAGCCTGAAGCCTGCTTCAGGTTCTGTGTCTCCCTCTCTCTCTGCCCCTCCCCTACTACTGCTCTGTCTCTCACCCCTCTCTCTCTAAAGTAAAAAAAATCTAAAAAAAATTTTTTTCATAAAAAATAGGGCACCTGAGTGGCTCAGCTGGTTAAGCATCCAACTTCTCAGGTCATGACCTTGTGGTTCTTGGGTTTGAGCCCCCATTGGACTCTGTGCTGGCAGATTAGAGCCTGGAGTCTGCTTCAGATTCTGTGTCTCCCTCTCTTTCTGCCCATTCCCCACTTTCACTCTGTCTGTCTGTCTCTCTCTCTCTCTCTCAAAAATTAACATTAAAAAAATCATTTAAATAAATAATAATAGGGGCGCCTGGGTGGCGCAGTCGGTTAAGCGTCCGACTTCAGCCAGGTCACGATCTCGCGGTCCGTGAGTTCAAGCCCCGCGTCAGGCTCTGGGCTGATGGCTCAGAGCCTGGAGCCTGTTTCCGATTCTGTGTCTCCCTCTGCCTCTGCCCCTCCCCCGTTCATGCTCTGTCTCTCTCTGTCCCAAAAATAAATAAAACGTTGAAAAAAAAATTAAATAAATAATAATAAATAATAAATAAATAAATAAATAAATAAATAAAGTAGATTGCCCTCACCACTGTGGGTATCATCCAATCAGTTGGAGGTCTGAATAGAACAACCAGGTGGAGGAAGAGAGAATTTACTCTGATTTAGATCTGGAACATTGATTTTCTCTTGCTCTGGGACTAGAACTTAGACCATTAGTGCTTCTGTGTTTCAGGTCTTTGGAATCAGACTAGAACTGCACCACTAACTTTCCTGGATCTCCAGCTTCCAGGTGGTAGATCATGGGACTTCCTAGACCTTGTAAGTTCATGAGTCAATTCCATATATGTCAAATATATATAATAGGATATTATAGGAAATATTTGTTTATACATAAGCATCTTGCATTGTTTCTGTTTCTCTGGAGAATCTTGACTACTACAACTGATTTCAAGACTCACTATAAAGCTACAATATTTATGACATGTGGCATTACTGCAAGTATAGACAAATGGCCTAATGGAACAGAATGGAGAGTCTAGGAACAGAACCACACATACAGGGTTACTTGATATATGATAAAGACAATAAAGGACTGTCTTCCAAGTGGGAGAGAAAAACCCAGCCACAATAGTTTCTCCAGCAATGAATGAGATGTGGCAATCAGGGGAAAGTGAAACATACCGAATGAGTAATGTCAGTCAAAAGACACCATGGCACAGAATATCAGTGTTCTGACCAGGGCTCAGAGATGTGGCATATCAGTATGTGAAAACGAGGGCCCGAATTTATGTGGAAGGGAAAGTAGACTATGGTGAATATACAGATAAAAATAATGTGAGGCAACAAGCAACAATAAATATAACTGATAACATTCTATTTCTGAGAGACCAGACCAAAGACAAGGCATAGAGTGGACGATTCTTCTTTGGTCATTGTTTAGTGCAGTCTCGTTTCCAAATCATGTATATAGTCTTTACAGTTCCTAGGGACAAGAATTTATTCTTTTACATAAAAATGAAAGGTGCCTTTCAATAAAGGTGGAGAGCAACTGGATATCTATATGGAAATAAACCATGGATTGCTTTTAAAAAATATTTTTAAAAAAGGGGTGTCTGAAAAGCTTAGTCAGTAAACCATGAGACTCTTGATCTTGGGATAGCAAGTTCCATTTGGCATATAAATAACTTAAAAAAATAATGTTAAAAAATTTACTGTACTGTACTTCACACCATGCATAAAAATTAGTTTAAGACAGATTATGAATTTAAATGTAAAAGTTGGGGCACCTGAGTGGCTCACTCAGTTAAACAACTGACTCTTAATATCAGCTCAGGTCATGATCTCACCATTTGTGAGATCAAGACTGCACTGGGCTCTGCACTAACAACACAGGGCCTGCTTGAGATTCTCTCTCTCTCTCTCTCTCTCTCTCTCTCTCTCTCTCTCTCCTTCTCTGCCCCTCCCCTACTCTCTCTCTCTCTCTCTCTCAAAATAAATAAATAAACATTTAATATAAATAAATAGAGGTACCTGGGTGGCTCCGTCAGTTGAGCATCCAATTTCAACTCAGGTCATGATCTCATGGTTCATGGGTTTGAGCCCCGCATTGGGCTCTGTGTTGACATCTGGGATCCTGGAGCCTGCTTTGGATTCAATGCCTCCCCCTCTCTCTGCCCCTTCCTCCCCCCACCCCCGCCACCCCCACACACTCTCTCTCTCTCTCTCTCTCAAAAATAAACACAAAAAAAATTTTTAATAATAATATAAATAAATAAATGTAAAAGTTAAATCATAAAGCTTCTAGAAAAAAATAGAAGGATTATAATTTAATGACTTTGGTGTAGCCAAAGATTTTTTTTTAAACAGGCCAAGAAAGTACTGACCATAAAACCTTATTAAAATGAACTTTACTAAAAATTAAGAACTTTAGGGGGTGCCTGGGTGGCTCAGTTGGTTAATTGGCCAACTCTTGATCTTGGCTCAGGTCATGATCTCGAGGTTCATGAGATCAAGCCTCATGTTGGGCTCAGTGCTAATGGTGCGGAGCGTGCCCATGGAATTCTCTATCTCTCCCTCTTTCCCTGCCCCTCTCCTGCTTGCGTGCATGCTCTCTCTCTCTCACTCTCTCTCTCTCTCTCTCAAAAATAAATGAACTTTAAAAAAATTAAGAACTTTAGTTCAACAGATATCATTAATATAGTAAAAAGGGAAGCTACTGTAAGAGAGGAAAGTCTTCCGCTCTACCTTGTAGGTTCATAACTGCATCTATGAAATAAACTGACAAAAGGCAGATTAACAGGATAAAAGGAATACAAATTTATTTGTTTATTTATTTATTACAAACTCACTGATTTTAATATCATATGCATCACAGTGTCATCACGGTGGGGGGGGACTGTATACCCAAAAAAGCAGTGAGCTGTGAAAAATTTTTTTTAATGTTTATTATTTTTGAGAGAAAGAGACAGGCAGAGAGCAAGCAGGGGAGGGGCAGAGAGAGAGGAGACACAGAATCGGAAGCAGGCTCCAAGTTCTGAGATGTCAGCACAGAGCCCAACATGGGGCTCAACCTCACAGACCATGATATCATGACCTGACCTCAACCTGAATTGAGACGGACACTCAACTGACTGAGCCACCCAGTCGCCACCCTATGAAATCTTGTATACCATCTTACTAGGGGAAGGTTGAAGGGGTATGTAAACTTTTAAGGGAGAGTCAATGAGTTTTAGGAAAGATGAATAAACCCTTAGTAGTAGATAGTAGGGTAGTTTGTGACAAAATGTATCTGGGTATGGTGTAGACTTCTAGTCTCCTCTTCTGTGTTAAGATTCAATCTTCCCTGACCGATGAAACTCCCAGGAAGGGGATTTATGACAGTTGAGTTCCTTTTGGAGGATCTGTCTCTAGGCAGATAAAGGGAGTTCAGAGAAAGCCTCTCCCTGCATTTACTGTTTTTCAAGTGCCCTACAGCTCAAAATAATCAATATACCAGAGCAGTATATTTTAGGGTGGAATGTCCTAGGCTTCTTCACTACCAACCATGGGAAGATATTTATAATACATATATCTGACAAAGAATTAAATCCAGAATACTAAACAAAACAACAAGCCACACTCACACCCATAAATCAATAACAAAAAGACAACCCGATTTTTTTTTAATGGGCAAAAGAACTACACCAACAGTATACCCATATGACAACTAAGTAGTTGAAGACATACTAACATTCTTGCTCATCAGGGAAATGCAAATTCAAACAATGAGATACCTCTACAACCCAACCAGTCTGGCTAAAATTAAAAAAAGTCTGAGATGGGAATGCAAACTGGTGCAGCCACTCTGGAAAAAAGCATGGAGGTTCCTCAAAAATTAAAAATAGAACTACCTTACAAGCCAGCAATTGCACTACTAGGTATTTATCCACGAGATACAGGTATGCTGTTTCAAAGGGACACATGCACCCCAATGTTTATAGCAGCAGTATCAACAATAGGCAATGTATGGAAAGAGCCCAAATGTCCATCGGTGGACGAATGGATAAAGAAGATGTGGTATATATATACAATGGAGTATTACTCGGTGATCAAAAAGAATGAAATCATGCCATTTGCAACTACGCAGATGGAACTAGAGGTCATTACGCTAAGCGAAATTGGTCAGTCAGAGAAAGACAAATATCATATGACTTCACTCATATGAGGAATTTAAGATACAAAACAGATACACATAAGGGAAGGGAAGCAAAAATAATATAAAAGCAGGGAGGGGGACAAAACAGAAGTGACTCTTAAATACAGAGAACAAACAAAGGGTTGCTTGGAAGGGTTGTGGGAGGGAGAATGGGCTAAATGGGTAAGGGGCACTAAGGAATCTACTCCTGAAATCATTGTTGCACTATATGCTAACTAACTTGGATGTAAATTAAAAAATAAATAATTTTTTAAATTCCAAAAAAATAATAACTAAATATAAAACTTCTGTTCTGTGGGAAATTAGACACATAGAAATGATCTTAAAATTTATAGATGCATATTTTTCAAAATAAAGACAAAATAAAGACAAAATAAAGGATCCAGTGGAAATTAAGGACTACAATGTTTGCTCAGAATGTTATTAATCACAGTTAACATAATAGTGTTACAGACTGTACTAGTGAACAGAGAAAAGAAGAAAAGGAGAAACTAATGATAATGGTGTGACTGTAAATGAAGACACTTGTATATAATCAACACCCTTTTCCATAAATGTATATGTAATAAAGAGAAAATAAATACTTTAAGTTATAAGGGGGAAAAAAAGTCTGAGAATAACAAGTATCAACAAAGAAACAGAATAACTGAAACTTTCACACTTTCCTAATGATGGTGAGAATTGTTGCAACCATTTTGGAAAACTGTTTAACATTATTTACCACAGCTTGTGTTTAAAATAACCAGCCTTGGGGCGCCTGGGTGGCGCAGTCGGTTAAGCGTCCGACTTCAGCCAGGTCATGATCTGGCGGTCCGTGAGTTCGAGCCCCGCCTCAGGCTCTGGGCTGATGGCTCAGAGCCTGGAGCCTGTTTCCGATTCTGTGTCTCCCTCTCTCTCTGCCCCTCCCCCGTTCATGCTCTGTCTCTCTCTGTCCCAAAATAAACGTTGAAAAAAAAATTTAAAAAAAAATTAAATTAAATTAAAAAAAAATAAAATAAAATAACCAGCCTTGGGGCACCTGGGTGGCTCAGTCGGGTGAGCGTTTGACTTCAGCTCAGGTCATGATCTTGCGGTTTGTGAGTTTGAGCCCTGCATCAGGCCCACTGCTGTCAGCAGATCCCACTTTGGATCCTCTGTACCCCCTCTCTCTGCCCCTCCCCTGATCACTCGAGTGCTCTCTCTCTCTCTCTCTCTCAGAAATGAATAAACATTATGGGGCACCTGGGTGGCTCAGTTGGTTGAGCCTCTGACTTCGGCTCATGTCATGATCTTATGGTTCATGGGTGTGAGCCCTGTGTCGGGCTCTGTGCTGAAATCTCAGAGCCTGGAGCCTGCTTCAGATTCTGTGTCTCCCTCTCTCTCTCTCTCTCTCCCCCTCCCCAGCTTGCTCTCTCTCTCTCTCTCTCTCAAAAATAAACATTTTTTAAAAATTTAGAAATGAATAAACATTAAAAATTAAGTCAGTCAGAGACAAATACCATATGATTTCACTCATATGTGGAATTTAAGATACAAACAGATGAACATAGGCAAGGGAAGCAAAAACTGAGAGAAAGACAAACCATAGGAGACTCTTAAATACAGAGAACAAACTGAGAGTTTCTGGTGAGGCATTGGGTGGAGGATGGGTTAAATGGGTGAGGGGCATTAAGGAGGACACTTGTTGAAATGAGCACTGGGTGTTACATATAAGTGATGAATCGCTAAATTTTATTCCTGAAATCATTATTAC
Source organism: Prionailurus bengalensis (assembly GCF_016509475.1). NCBI lineage: Eukaryota > Metazoa > Chordata > Mammalia > Carnivora > Felidae > Prionailurus > Prionailurus bengalensis. Next base: position 80,386,972 of record NC_057349.1, on the reverse strand, counting down.
ACTATATGCTAACTAACTTGGATTTAAATTTTTTAAATTAATTAATTAAAAAAAAAACTCAGTCTGGAAAAAAAAAAAACATCTTACGACCCTACAATCCCATTCTTGATTATATACCCAAGAGCTATGTGTGTTTTGTACATCAAGAAGCATATATCATGATATTTATAAAGGCTTCATTCATATTCATAACAGCTGTGACTGGAAACAACCTAAATGTTCATCTCTACAAGAAAGAAAAGGGGTGCCTGGATGGCTCAGTTGGTTAAGCATCTGACTTTGGCTCAGATCATGATCTCACAGTTCATGAGTTCAAGGCTTAGGTCATGATCTCTCACGGCTCATGAGTTCGAGCCCCAAGTCTGCTATCGGCACAGAGGTTTCTTTCGGATCCTCTGTCCCTCTCTCTCTGCCACTCCCCTGCTCTCTACCCACCCCCCAAAATAATTAAACATTTAGGGGCGCCTGGGTGCCTCAGTCAGTTATGCATCTGACTTGGGTTCAGGTCACAATCTCATAGTTCATGAATTCGAGCCCCTCATGGGGTTCTGTGCTGACAGCTCAGGGGCTGGAGACTGCTTAGGATTCTATGTCTCCCTCACTCTCTGCCCCACCCCCACTCATACCCTGTGCCTCTGTCTCAAAAACAAACATTAAAATTGTTTTTAATTCACAAAAATTAAAAATACACATTTTTAAAAGAAAAAGTATATTTATTTAAAAATTTTTTGATATTTATTTATTTATTATAAAAAATGTTTATTTATTTTTGAGAGAGACAGAGAGAGAGACACACATTGCAAGTGGGGAAGAGGGAGAGAGAGAGGTAGACACAGAATCTGAAGCAGGCTCCAAGCTCTGAGCTGTCAGCACAGAACCTAACGCGGGGCTTGAATTCACAAACCACAAGATCATGATCTGCGCCAGAGTTCGATCCTTAACCAACTAAGCCACACAAGCACCCCAAAAAGAAAAAGCACATTTAAAAAAAATAAGAGAAAGAAAAAAATAAATTGTGTTATAACAGACACAGATAATGCATACTGTGTGATTTCATTTATAGGAAGTTCAAGAACAGGCGAAACTAATCAATGGTCATATTGATAATGTTAAAAGATAAACTGAGATATATTAACATTTTTAAGGGTTTATTTAAGCAAAAATCTATTTGAGTCAGGCAGCATCCAATCTAGAAAATGGAAAAGAACTCCGAGGAGCTATATAAAATGAAGAACTTTCATGAGCAAAAGAGAGTAGAAACAAGGAAGTTGTACTGGTAAAAAATCAAATGGTTATTGCAGTTACTTTCCTCAGGGATTGGCAGGAGCCTTTCAGGCAGATTACCTACTAGTGCTAATCAGGCAGATTACCTACTAGTGCTAATCCTGACTGAATGGTTTAAAACTCCATTTCTGGTCATGCTGAACTGTAATTAAGTCTTGGTTTAGTGAAGTAGAGCTTTGCATAAGCACCTCCATTTTGGGATCTGTTGTCTTGTTTTTTTTTAATTTTTTTTAATTAAAAATATTTTTAAGTTTTTATTTATTTATTTTGAGAGAGAGACAGAGCGAGCAGGGGAGGGGCAGAGAGAGAGGGAGAGAATCCCAAGCAGACTGCACTGTCAGCACAAAGCCCCATGTGGCGCTCCAACTCACAAACCATGAGATCATGACCTGAGCTGAAACCAAGAGTCGGTCTGTTGTCTTGTTTTTAACAATAGTAAAGGTGGGGGTAATTGGTTAAAGAATTTGGGCTGTGAGAGGGGTGCCTGGGTGGCTCAGTCGGTTAGCATCCAATTTCAGCTCAGGTGATGATCTCATGGCTCGGCTCATGTGTTCAGGCCCCAGGTCAGGCTCTGTGCTGACAGCTCAGAGCCTGGAACCTGCTTTGGATTCTGTGTTTCCTTTTCACCCTGCCTCTCCCCTGCTCATGCTCTCTCTCTTTTTCTCTCAAAACGAAATAAACATTAAAAAGAAGAAAAAAAAAGAATTCAGGCTGTGAGAAATGCATGGCTATTAATATGCTTTGGAAATTCTCCCAGATATTTTGGAAACATAACATATCATAGGTGAGGCTCTGTGGAAAAAGAATGGACTTTTCCCAGAAGAGACAGAGATTCACTTGATGGAGGAGCCTTTCTCAGAGCAGGGCAGAGAAAAGAGTGATTGAGACATAAAGGAATAGGGCTAGCAACAAAGGTCTCCATGAAAAGCTTACTAGAGAAATAGCATCTAATGTGTAATTTCTTTGACTTTTCTCTAAATCTGTGATAAAACCTATTATATTACTTTCGACCCTGAGCTTATATCCCACTTTCTCCAGAAGTGTTTGCTGTTTTCCAGGTTGACTTGGCAGATGCCCTATTTGTATTCTCATAGCACCTTCTCCCTAAATCCCTACGGGAACCCTTTGTGATACTATCCCTTAGGTGTCTGCCTTCACCATAAGACTGAGAATCCTTTAAGGTCTGGGCCCCTGTCTGTCATCTTTACATTGAGTATGAGAATTAGGAACAGTTGAAACCAGAAAATCTTGAGAGAGAAAGAGATTTTTTTTTTTTGCCTCTTATGGACATTTACTATTAAATATGAATAAAGAAAGGTCTATAGTAGGTATTGAATAAGCTAACTGGGTAGTCAATGTTTATGGAAGGAACTGATAATTTAGTAAGGAATTCATTATTGAAAATAATGATGAGAGGGACTTGGTTTCTTCTAATTCTCAATGTGACTGCTTGTTTTATGTATGAAATCACGGGATGCCTTGGGGGCTCAGTCAGTTGATTGTCTCTGCCTTCGGCTCAGGTTATGATCTCCAGGTTTGTGGGGCTGGGCTTGCGCTGAGGGCTCAGAGCCTACTTTGAATTCTCTGTCTCTCTCTCTCTGCCCCTCCCCTGTTCGTGCTGGTGCTCTCTCTCTCTCTCTCTCTCCCCCTCAACAATAAACATTAAAAAAATTTTATATATGAAATCACAGCTGTTGGGGAAAACAATTAAAAACAAAATCTCTTCCAAACCCAGAAAATTTCTCCATGAAAGCAGAGAAAGGTAACAATTTTATTACTGAATTAGCATAAAACCAGATTGTGATGCACATCACAGACAATCCCCTAAAGAGGTTGCAAAGACAGAAATTTCACCCTTTTATATAGTGTTAAAAGATACACCAAGGCTTAATAAAAATTTTAAGAGTGGGGGAAGGGGTGCCTGGGTGGCTCAGTGGGTTAAGTGTCTGACTTAGGCTCAGGTCATGATCTTACTGTTAGTGAGTTGAGCTATCAGCACAGAACCTGCGTTGGATCCTCTGTCCCTTCCTCTCTCTGACCCTCCCCTGCTGCTCGTTCTCTCTTTTTCTCTCTCTCTCTCTATCTCCCTCAAAATAAATAAAATAAACATAAAAAATTTTATTAAAAAAAAAAGAGTTGGGTTGCCTGAGTGGCTCAGTTGGTTAAACATCCAACTCTTTTTTTGTCCTTAAGTTTATTCATTTTTGAGAGAGAGAGAGAGAGCACAAGCAGGGGAGGGGCAGAGAGAGAGAGAGAGAAATGCAGAATCCAAGGCAGGTTACAGGCTCTGAGCTGTCGTCACAGAGCCTGATGCAGCGCTTGAACTCAAGAGCTGTGAGATCATGACCTGAGCCAAAGTCGGTCACTTAACCGACAGAGCCACCCTGGAACTCCAAGCATCCAATTCTTGATCTCAGCTCAGGTCTTGATCAAAGAGTCATGAGTTCAGGTCCTGTATTGAGCCCCACAAACAGTGCAGAGCCTACTTAAAAAATAGAAAAAATAAAATAAAAATTTAAGGGTTTATTTGAGCAAAAATCAATCCAAATTGGGCAGTGTTAAACCAGAAGTAGTACTCTGTGACAGAAGCCAAGAGAAAAATTTATACAGAAAGTATAGATGCAAAGAAAGGAATTGGATTTGCTATATCTCAAAGCTGGGTTGGCTGTTTGTGATTGTCTTTAGTGTTTTGATTTCCTAACCTTCAAGCATTCACCAGACTTAGATTTTGATTTGCTTAGGAAGGCTACCAAGGCATTAGAGCCACCTCAGTCTCATGGCCTGTTTGTTTAATTAACTTAACAATAGCCAAGTGGCTATAATCCATTATATTAGGTGGGTTTTGCAATTCAGAGTCAGGTGACAAGTTAGGTCCACCTCCCCAGAAATTGGGCGACTGAGCATTATCTTCCTTGGCGATGATTTTGTTACAAAGAGATGGCTCCCAGGTCCTTAAGGAAAAATTCCCGAGTTGTAAAACTGGCAAGAGGCTTATTTTTAAAAAATATACATGTATTTGAAAAGAGCTGGAAAGAAGAAAAAGAAATTCTGAAAGAAAAGAATGAAGTGAAGTAGAGAGAGGAGGAGTTTCCTCCCTTGTTTTCAAGGAAAATTAAGCCTCTTAATTTGTATATGCTCTTACACAGTTTATAAGTAGATAGAGAAATCAGTGCAACAGTTTCCCCCCACCTTTTTTAAAGATTTCATTTTTAAGTAATTTCTACCCCCAGTGTGGGGCTCAAACTCACAACCTTGAGATTAAGAGTCACACACGCTACCAACTGAGCCAGCCAGGTGCCCCTGGTACAACAGTTTCTAAACGTGTTATTTTTTATAATTTGCACAAGTGATTTAATTAAATTGCTCCTGGTTTTCTCAGTCATCCTGGAAAGGTTGACCATTTATTAAATGCATATTGTGTATGAGAAAAGTATGTCAGCACTGTGTGATATGGCACTTCCTGTGTTCCTAGAGTATTTATTGACTCTGGGAGACAGACACAGAATCAGAACTTCTAGAGAAAAGCTGAGGCTTTGGAAGGTTAAGTCACTTAACCTAGGTCACACAGCTAGTTAATGGAAAAGTACAACTAATGGCTGAGGTCCTTAGATACTGTTTCAGGGCTCTCTCAACTTCAAAGAACACTTCTAATATCCTAATGAGACACAAATAATTTTTTTTTAATATTTTACTTTTAAGTAGTCTCTATACCCAATATTTTATTTTTAAGTAATCTTACAATCCCAATATCAAGAATTGCATGCTCCAGGGGCGCCTGGGTAGCTTAGTCAGTTAAGCGTCCAACTTTGGCTCAGGTCATGATCCCGCGGTTTGTGGGTTCGAGTCCTGCATCGGGCTCTTTCCCGACAGCTCCGAGCCTGGAGCCTGCTTCGGATTCTGTGTCTCCCTCTCTCTCTGCCCCTTCCCTATTCATGCTCTGTCTCTGTCTCTCAAAAATAAATAAACATTGAAAAAAATTAAAAAAAAAAAAAAGAATTGCATGCTCCAGCAACTGAGCCAGCCAGGTGCTCCTGAAGCACAAATAATTTTTTGACAGCAATAATTTGAAGTTAAAGAAGAGTGCCTGGGTGGCTCAGTCGGTGTAGCATCTGATTTTGTTTTAGCTCAGGTCTTGATCTCAAGGTTTGTGGGTTCAAGACCGTTGTGGGGCTCCACACTGTGCAGAACCTGCCTGGGACTCTCTCTCTCTCTCCCCCACCTCTCCCACTCATTCTCTCTCTCTCTTCCTCTCTCAAAATAGATAAATAAACTTAAAAAAAGAAAAAGAGCACCTGGGAGAAATGAGAACTCTTACCCCTGACGTGTCCTGAGTTCTGAATCCCACAATTTTTTAGTTTTTATTTACATTTTCTGTATTCATTAAAAAAACTTATAGAACAATAAAAACATCTATTAATGAAATATTATTATGTAAATATCATTGTAACTGCCACACAGGTCATGAAATCAAACTTACAAGCTTTTGTATACGCCTACCCCAAACACAGCCCCTCTCCTCCAAACAAAAACTACTATCCTGACTGTCAGGGTAAAAACTCCTTTGCATTTTGTTATGGTTTGATTAACCAAGTGTGCATTTCTAGGCACTACAATTTAGTTTTGCCTGTGTTATAAAAATTTGCTAAGTGTCATAAGTCTCAGTCTTAGTTCAGGCTGCTAGAACAAAATACCACAGACTGGTGGCTTAAACAACAAACATTTATTTTTCACAGCTCTGGAGGCTGAGAGGTCTAAGGTTAAGGTGCCGGCAAATTCCGTGTCTGGTGAGAGCTCTCTTCCTGGTTTGTAGGTAGCTGCCTTCTTACTGAATGCTCACATGGCAGAAAGAGAGGTTAGGCTCTGGTTTCTTCTTGCAAGGGCACTAATCCCTTTATTGGTGCTCCACCCTCATGACTTTACCTAAAGCTAATTACTTCCCAAAGGCCTTGCCTCCAAATACCAAATACCTTGCCTCCAAATACCATTAATTTTGGAGGACACAAGCATTCAGTCTGTAGCAGTCTCATAATTCAGTTTCCCCTCCCATACCTTTCTTTTCCTTTTTATTTATTTATTTTTTTTTGTTCTTGTTTTTTAATATTTCATTTTTAAGTAATTTCTACATCCAACATGGAGCTTGAACTCAGAACCCTGAGGTCAAGGATTGTGTGTCCTACCAAATGAGCCAGCCAGGTTCCCCAGCCTTTCTTTCTTTCTTTCTTTCTTTCTTTCTTTTCTTTCTTTCTTTTAACATTTATTCATTTTTGAGAGACAGAGCATGAGTGGGGGAGGGGCAGAGAGAGAGACACAGAATCCTAAGTAAGCTCTAGGCTCTGAGCTGTCAGCACAGAGCCTGATGTGGGGCTTGAACTCACAAACCGCAAGATCATGACGAGCCAGTCAGATACTCAACTGACTGAGCCACCCAGGTGTCCCCCTTACTTTTTCTTCAAATTCATCTCTTTAGGGGCACGTGGCTGGCTCAGTCGGTTAAATGTCTGACTCTTGATTTTGGCTCCAGTCACGATCTTGAGGTTTGTGAATTTGAGCCCTGAGTCAGGCTCAGCAGTGACAGTACAGAGCCTGCTTGGGATTCTCTTTCCTCTCTCTCTTCCCCTCTCTACTGTGGGCACCTGTGTGTGCACACATGCACTCTCTCTTTCTCCCAAAATAAATAATTGAAAAAAATAAGTTCATCTCTTGAAAAATTGTGTTTTTGACTTATAGACTCTCCCAACAGTCTGGATTTTGCTGATTATATATTCATGGTGCAGCTTAACATATTTCTCTGTTCTCTTTATTTTCTGCATATTGGCAGCTAGATCTGGAGATTTGATACTTTTGAGAAGACTATTGGTGGTATTACGTTCTTTTTATTTTTAATTTTTTTAAGTTTATTTATTTTTGAGGGGGTTGCAGAGAGGCAGAGACAGAGAGGGAGAGAGAATCCCAAGCAGCTCTGCACTCAGTGCGGACCAAAGGTGGGGCTTGATTTCACAATTGTGAGATCATCACCTGAGTCGAAATCAAGAGTTGGACACTTAAGCCACGCACTGAGCCATGCAGGTGCCCCCAAAGGTAACCAGTTTTTTAAAAATATTATTATGTACTCATGGATTTAAACATATATAATGTGTCAATTCATTGCAATTGTTATCTTCATTGAAGCTCAAATTGTACCATCATTGGTCAGCGGAGATCTCTTTAAGTTCGTACTGTAAAGGAGGAAAAGAAATAACTTTCCTTACCCATTTTGGGTTCTCTGGCTTGGGCCCAATAAAATACATTAAAAAGAGACAGATTAACAAGAGAAAAACATAAATTTATTAACATGTGCATCATGCATACACATAGGAGGACTCAGATCAGTAACTCAAATAGTTAAAACTTGGGCTTATATGGTATCTTAAAAAAAGAACAATAAATTTTTAGAGAAGTGACAAAACAAAGGAAAAGAACTTTGAGTTTCTGGAGGTGGCAAATTGTGAGAAGGCAAATATATGGGGAAACAAATGGTAGATAACAGACAGTTTTAGCAAAGTTTGTTATATAGTTTCTTCTGCTGCTCTCTCTGTGCTAATAAAGGTCTACAGTTGTAGAGAAGGGAAGGGGAGACACTCTTAAAAACTTATATCCTGCTTACAGGCAAATAGGAGGGCAGAGAGCTTCTGGATCTGCTTTTCCTCAATTGTGTTCAGTTCAAGAAAGCTTGTAGATCTTCTAGAAAAAGCAGCAATAGATTTGTAAAGAAATGACAAGGCAAAAGAGGTTTGGGCTAGAGGCAGTAAATTGTAGGCAAGCAACTAGGAGACTTAGGGAGGGAAAATTAGTGGAAGATAAGGATTATTTTAGTGAGTTTGTACAGACCCATTTGGTGTCAATTACCAGTCTCAGGTGATAAGTACCTTCTTTTATTCCTTGTAAAGTCGGGGGGGGGGCACTTTTCTCATGGGAAATTTTATGCCTTGCTATATGTAGAAAAGGGAGGCATGGTCAGAGAGCCCTTCCTGAATCTTCTGTTTCAAAGGGTCTTTACCTCAAAATAATCAATATACCAACGTGGCATAGTTTAGGGCGGCATGTTCCAAATTCCTTCATGCCTAAGTGGTATATTCTGCTACTGTTTAGTACCTGAGTCCTTTTGACATGACCCTAGTAGTCTTTTTAAAAATAGATATTATTTTACCTTTTGTTATTGAAATTTTTCTACTCAAAAGTAGAAAGAGTATAATGAACTCCCTTCACTCAACATCTAGTTTCATTAATTATCAATATATTGCCATTCTTGTTTCATCTGTACCTACACATATCCTATTCCTTGCTGATTAGTATAACTTTATTTTTAGAGCTTTTCCTTTTTTTTTTAAAGTAGGCTCCACACTCACTGCAGACCCCAGTGTGGGGTTTGAACTTAACGACCCTGAGATCAAGACCCTGATGCTCAACTGACTGAGCCACCCAGGCACCACTAAAGGTTTTCTGAGGTTTAACTTATATACCATAAAGTTCGTTCATTGTTAAGTGAGCAATTCAATGACTTTACTCCATTTATAGAGTTATGCCACCATCACCACAATACAGTCTTGGAACATTTCTATCACCCAAAAATGTTGCCTTATGTTTGCTTGAGAAAGGTCATAAGAAAGGGTGTGTAGAGGAGGAAAAATACTTTTTCCTTTATCCTTCTAAGTTCTTGGGTAAGACCACTGTCATATAAGACTGATTAACAAGAAAACAACAACACATAATTTTATTAACAAGTGCACTTCACATATATATGGGATATACCCAGGGGTAAAAATGAGTAATTCCTCAAATGTGGGTAATTTTTCATCCATTGTGCTATGTCCTCAGGGAACCCTCTTGATCTTCTTGGGAATTTTAGAAACATTATTTATGTGGAAACGTTTTTTGCCCACCTCCACAGTTCCCTAGTTCTGGAAGTCCTGTGCTTGAGTTTGAGTTCCCCCAGAAGCTAACGTTCAAACCCTAGGGGAAAAAAATTCAAATTCAAATACATTTTTTAAAAATTTTATTTTTATGTAATCTCTTCACCCAACATGGGGCTTGAACTCACAACCCCGAGATCAAGAGTCACAGGCTCCACCAACTGAGCCAGTCAGGCATCCCTCAAATACCTTCTTAAAATATTGACTCATGGTATACACTTGCTATTAGAGATCTACCCCCCTTTAAAAACACTTTTTAGGGGGCGCCTGGGTGGCGCAGTCGGTTAAGCGTCCGACTTCAGCCAGGTCAGGATCTCGCGGTCCGTGAGTTCGAGCCCCGCATCAGGCTCTGGGCTGATGGCTCAGAGCCTGGAGCCTGTTTCCGATTCTGTGTCTCCCTCTCTCTCTGCCCCTCCCCCGTTCATGCTCTGTCTCTCTCTGTCCCCAAAATAAATAAATGTTGAAAAAAAATTAAAAAAAAATAAAAACACTTTTTAGGAATATAATTTACACAAGGTGCACAAATCTTGTGTACAATTTTTTGCTTTTTAAAATTTATCCACCAGAGTACCAACACCAAGAGGAAGATAAGGAAACATTTCCATTACCATAGCATGTTCCCTCAGGTTCCTTGGTTGGCAACACTTCTCATAGCAACCGTTAGCTTGACTTTGTCATTATTTTGGCTTGTTCTTGAACATCACAAAAATGAACTTTCAGATTCTCTTCTACTCCACCCTTTTAAATGACGTCGTAATATAATATATATGCCCTACTTTACTTAAATATTCCCTAACTGAACACTTATTTCCAATATTTATATTAAGGATGCTGAAAGGTGGGGCGCTTGGGGAGCTCAGTCCTAAGCCTCCGACTTCCTGAATTCCACCCCTGCATCAGGCTCTGTGGTGACAGCTCAGAGCCTCGAGCCTGTTTCCCTGCTTGGGATTCTGTATCTCCCTCTGTCTCTCAAAAATAAATAAACATTAAAATAATTAAAAAAAAAAAAGAATGCTGCAAGGGGGGTGCTGGTCATACTTGTGAATTTCAATAGGAGGGAGGCACGGTGGGCTGAGGTCACATGCCGCTACGGGCTCCCTCAGTTCCGGGCCTAGTAGAATCTCCTGTCTCGCTGTCCCGCCACACCTTGTCTCCGGGACCTACCATCACTGCAATGGTCGGACCCGAATCACGATATCTACGCCCGCTTCAAACGTCCTCCCGGAACTGGGGCGGTAGTGACTCCCGCTGTTTCCGCTGTTGAGGGGGCGGGGCTGGGGCCGCCCTGCCGTGGCGGTCGTGGTCGAGGGCTGATGACGTAGGGCGCCGCGTGCTCCCCCACGTGTGCTGCAGTTCTCCCGGTGTCTGCGGGGCAGCCGTGGCTGGTTTCCCCGGGGGCGTAGTTGCTGGCACCTCCAGCGCGGGACCTCGGGGGCTCGGGGGCTCCGAGCGCTAAGTAGGGAGCGCTGATGACCGCCGGGGGCGGAGGGTCTGCGGTCATGGAGCACCTTTTCCTAGAGGTGGCGGCCGCGCCGCTGCGCTTACTCGCTGCCAAGAACGAGAAGAGCCGCAGCGAACTGGGCAGGTTCTTGGCCAAGCAGGTAAAAGAAGGAGGGAGAGGGAAAACGCCGGGCCGCCCCCGGCCGCCCCCCTCGCGCGTGCCCTGCGACCCTGAGTGAGACGCGCAACTTTAAGGGAGGGGAGAAGCGGCGTTCTGTCACCCTGGCCCCCTCCGCAGGGCTGGTCCGGGGCGGAGACGTCCGCGCGTGTTTGAGGAAATTGGAAGAAGCCTTTTGTGTGTATCTGAGAGACCCTTCCATTCTCCTCTAACCTACCTCTGTCTCCTCTCTGTAGCAGACGTGGCCTTCCGAAAGAAATGTGGTTTGTTTTTCCGTAATTGAAGTTGTATCTCTGCCCACTTGACATGTGTATTAACTTAAGTGTGCCAAGTCTAGCCACCCCTGTTAGTCTGGGTGACTGTTTTTCTTTTCTGCTCCATCCTTTAGTTGTGGCCGGCTGACACGTATTGATTGCGTTCCTGCTTTGCGTGAGGCACAGTATGGTTCTGTGAGGAGACAGAGAAATTCGTTAAGGTCTCTGCCCCCAGGGAACTTAGCGTCTATTTTTGGAGACCGTTCATAAAGACAGAAAACAACTGAAGGACAAAGCAAGACAGCTAATGCTGTGTGACATTAACCGTAGAGACTATGATGTGGATTAGAATTTTCTAAGAAATGGGGTTTTGGCCTTTTAAGAGCCTTCTCTCAACTCCCTGCTAAGTTGAGAACCTTTATCATGCATTTTCTTTTCACGTTGCATTTTAATTTCCCATTTTATGCTTCCCCACTCCCAATATCTCTGAACTTCTAGAGAGTAGAAAATGTGTTTAGTTTATTTTTTTCCTTCTAACTCCCGTATCTAGAACTTATTTATTCAGTCACGAATGCATTGTGTACACATATATCCTTTTGCTCAGGAAGCGACGGGAGTATTTTGGGTCTGGAGCTGCAGAGAACTAACATGAGAGGCATTTCTGTTTGGTGAAAACAAATTGAGCGTGTAAAGGGCAGGGGGAGGGGGAGAAGAGGGGTGGGAGAGAAGGTCAGAGATACCCTGGGGCCTCTGAGCCCCAGTGAAGGGAATCACTAAACACGGTGAGCTGGTGAAAGAGGAGTTTTGGTGGGCTGGACTAGGTAAGGAAAGAGATCATCACTTTGTATGAGCTGAGCTTTTGGTGACAGTCCTGAGTTATGGATTGTTGGTAGATGTATTTTTCTGTAAGTGGGTGTTAGAATTTAGATCAGAGGTTCTGAAACTAGGGATCATAGACCAGCAACAGGGGATTTGTGTTTCCCTACCACTGTAATTGGGTGTAACATAGATGTTTATGTACTGGGGGTAGGGAGGGGAAATGGTTTATAGCCTTTATTAGATACAGTTTTAGAGAATCTGACAGGTGTGAGAGTCACTCATGTGAATTCTGAGATTGTATAGAAGTAGTATTAGACTTGAAAGCTACTAGAAAGTTCATTTGAATTAAGGAGATTGGGACACCTTTACTTCTCCCTTTTTTGTGTGTCACATTGTCAGATTCTCTCCTGAGATGTCTTTCAGTTCCTTATCATTTTCATGATTAATTTCAAACCTTTCACTCAGAAAGCTTGATTGTGTTGCCATTCTGTATTTATCCTATTTTTTGGAAACAAAGCAATTTTTATGGGAAAGCAAAGCCTTTTGAAACATGATTCTCATTGCAGTTGGGATCTGAAGTAAGAATTCTTTAGGATTGTGGGTTTTTTGTTTTGTTTTGTTCTTTATCTCAGCTGGTGACAGCAACTTCTGCCTATCCACTTTAGAGAACTGAGTGTCCTCACTCTTCTCACTTCTTTTCCTTCACATATGGCCAAGTCTTCCGTGTTTTATTTACTCAGTATTGAATCTATTACTTCTTTCCATCCCTATTGTCACCACCATCCTACAGTTCTGACTCCATTCCAGTGTGGGTTTTCCAACACCTCCAAGCAATTCTCAGACACAAACTGGGTGTCATATAATTTAACTCAATTCTGACACTGTCTACTTGGAGATAACATGAGATCCCACGTGTTAAGGGCTGAGTCTTTCAAAACTGCCCTCCCCACGTCTGAACGCCATTTGAAAGTCCAGGTTGTCACCTGTACCTCTGACCAACTGGCTGTGGATTGGAGGTTCTCTACAACCCCCTCCTTGGGTTTGATTAATTTGCTAGAGTGGCTCACAGAACTCAAACATTTTACTTACTAAATTACTGGTTTGTTATGAAACGATAGAATTCTGGAACTGCCAGATGGAAGAGATGCATAGGGACAAGGTATGTGAGGAGTGCAGAGCTTCCATGCCCTCTCCAGAGGTGACACTTTCTCCACATATCCATATTTTTACCAACCTGGAAGCTCTCCTGACCAAGTCCCTTTGGGTTTTTATGGAGGCTTCATTACATAGGGTATAATTGATGAAAACTTTAGCCATTGGTGTTGGAATTCATTGACCAACCCTTGGCCCTTGAGGTGGAGGTGGGGGTGGGACTGAAAGTTCCAACACTCATCACTTGGTTGGTTCTCTTGGCAGCCAGTTCCATCCTTGGGTGCTTTGCAAAATTCACCTCCTTGGGGCGCCTGGCTGGCTCAGTAGGTAGAGCATGCAACTGTTGATCTCAATCTAGTGAATTCAAGCACCATGTTGGGCCTAGAGCTTACTTAAAACAACAACAACCCCACCCCCAGTCCCCCCCCCCCCACAAAATTCACCTCCTTAACATAACAAAAGACACCTTTATCACTCTGCTCACAGGAAATTGCAAAGATTTTAGGAGCTCTGTGCCTGGAATGGGGTTGAGGACCAAACAAAAATGTGTTGTTATAAATCATATCACATATCCTTACCTCCTTGATTACTGTCTGTGTTCAAGAAAAGCGGAATGCTTAAGAGCATGCATGGATATTGGGATGAAGTATGGCTAAAGATCAAATTCTCTTTTACATAATTGCTTTTGGGGTTTGAACAAGTTACCTAATTCTTCTGAGTCACAATTTCTTGCTATATTACATATGGTAGCTACTACATAGTTGGAGGGGCTCTGGAACCAGACTGTGACGTGGATTCTTGGTTCTCCTAGCTTTGTGACCTTGACCCCTTTTTAATTTTTCAGTTTCCTTATCTGTAAAATAGGGATATATTGCCTGCTTTATGGGTTGCTGTGAGGACTAGATGCCTACACTATAGTAAGCACTCTTTGTAGAAGTGGTTCTTAATTATTATTGCTATTAATAAGGTTGTTGTAAGATCCAGATAATGCATGTGAGGAGCTTACCAAAATGCCTAGCACAGAGCAGGTAATCAGGGGCATCTGACTTCAGCTCAGGTCGTGATCTCGCGGTTCATGGGTTTGAACTCTGTGTCTGGCTCTGTGCTGACAGCTGGGAGCCTGGAGCCTGCTTCAGATTCTGTGTCTCCCTCTCTCTCTGCCTCTCCTCCATGCACGGTATTTCTGTGTGTCTGTCTCAATAAATAAACATTTAAAAAAATTAAAGAAAAACAGTAATCAGTACATATGAGCTATAATAATACTTTTTATGTTTATTTTTGAGAGCGAGTATGTGCGCTCGCAAGTGGGGGAAGGGCAGAGAGGGGGGAGAGAGGATCTAAAGGGCTCCATGCTCACAGCAGAGAACCTGATATGGGGCTCAAACTCACAAACCTTGAGATCATGACCTGAGTTGAAGTTGGACACTCAACTGACTGAGTCATCCATGCACCCCAATATAATAATTTTTAAAAACCGCTTTATTAAGATATAATTCAGGTACCAAAAACTTCTTCCATTTAAACTTATAGTTCAGTGGTTTTTTGCTGTTTTCACAGATGTGTGTAACTGTTACCACAGTTTTAGACTGTGATGTTTAGACATTTTCATTCTTTTGTAATTTTTAAAATTATTTTTTAATTTTTTTTTAAGTTCATTTATTTTGAGAGAGAGAGTGCAAGCAGGGGAGGGGCAGAGAGAGAGGGAGGGAGAGAGAATCCCAAGCAGGCTCCACACTACCAGTGCAGAGCCCAATGTGGGGCTCGAACTCATGAACCATAAGATCATGACCTGAGTTGAGATCAAGAGTTGGACTCTTAGGCTTAGCTGACAGAGCCACCCAGGAGCCCCTCTTTTTTTATTTAAAAAAGTCCCCCAACATGGGACTTGAACTCATGACCCCAGGTCATGAGTTGCATGCTCTTTCAACTGGGCCAGCCAGGTGCCCTGACATTTTCATTATTTCAAAAAGAAGCCCCCATACCTTTTAGATGGTAGCACCCCCCATTCCCACCCCAGTCACTGTGCTCTCCCACAGCTCCTCAGGCAACCGCTAACTTAACTTTTTTCCTCTGTGGGTTCCCTATTCTGGTCATGAATAAGACATCTGAATCTATCACCGTTCTGCATAAAAGCTCCCTATTATCTCTATAATAAAAATTTCTAAGTGGTATATGAGGTGTTTTATATTTTTTGAAAATTTGTCACTTAAAAATGAAAGAAAACATTTTTTCTCTCAACTTTTTTTCCAGTTTTTGTTTGAAATACTTTTAAATCCAGTGCAGTGGTTCTCAACTGGGGCAATTTTTCCCCCAAGGGCAAATCTGGAGACATTTTTGGTTATCACAACTGTTGGTGGGGTTGCTTCTGGCATATAGTGTTTAGAGGGCAGAGATGCTGCTAAATATGTTACAATGCATGGGACAGCTTCCACAAAGAATTATCCAGCTCCAAATATCAGTAGTGCAAAATTAAGAAAGAAACTCTAAATATATATGTGCCTAATAACAGAGTATCAAAATATGTGAATCAAAAAGTGACAGAAAAGGAAAAATAGACAAATTCACAATTATAATTGGAGACTTTGACACTCTATCCTGATTAATTGATAGAACAAATACAGAAACTCTCTAAGCATGTAGAAGACCCGCTATCAACAAACTTGACCTAACTGATGTTTCTAGATTGCTGTGCCCAGTAACTGTAGGATACATATTCTGCACATCTGGAACATTTCCCAAGATAGACCATATTTTCAAGATAGACCATAGTTTCAATAAATTTAGGAGAATTAAAATCATGCATGGTATATTCAATGATCCCAATGAAATTAAATTAAGGAAGAAAAAAACAACCAAAAGATAGTGGGAAAAATCTCTAAATGTTAAAGATTAAAAAAAAAAAAAAAAGATGGTTAAAAAATAATCACTGAGTCAGAAAATCATTTGAACTGAATCATGATTTAAACAAATTGAGGGAGGGGGCGCCTGGGTGCCTGACTTCGTCTCAGGTCATGATCTCATGGTCTGTGGATTCAAGCCCCACGTTAGGCTCTGTGCTGACAGCTCGGAGCCTGGAGCTTGCTTCAGACTGTCTCCCTCTCTCTCTGCCACTCCTCTGCTTGCATTCTGTCTCTCTTTCTCAAAAATAAACAAACATTTAAAAAAATTTAAAAAGTAAGTTACTAATAATGAACAATTTATGAAATCAGTGTTTGAAGAATATAAATTACCAAAGCCCACTCAAGAAAAACAAGCTAGGAATAAAACAGAAACAAGTTAGCAATAGAATAAAATGTCCTCAAGCTGATATAGAGCATCTACAAAAACTTAATAGCTAGCATCACAGTTAATATGTGAACAACCCAGTTTCAAAATGGATAAAAGATGGGGCACCTGTGTGGCTCAGTCAGTTCACCGTCTGACTTCAGCTCATGTCATGATCTCGGTCTGTGAGTTCGAGCCCCATAGCTCAGAGTCTAGAGCCTGCTTCAGATCCTATTTCTCCCTTTTTCTCTGCCCCTCCCCTGCTCATGCTCTGTCTCTCTCTGTCTTTCAAAAATGAATAAATGCTAAAAAAAAAAAAAATAAATGGATAAAAGATTGAACAAATGTACAACAGATGATAAATAAATGGCCATTAAACACTTGAAAAAATTCTCAACATCTTTGGCATCAGAGAAATTCAGATAAAAGCACCAGATTCCATTCCCCCTTCTCTAAAATGACTAAAATTTCAACTGACCATACTATGTGGTGGTGAAGTTATGTGGCAACCAGAGGTCTCAGACATTGCTGGTAGGTGTAAACTGGTACAACTGCTTGTTTTAAAGTTAAACACTGAGGGGTACCTGGCTGACTCAGTTGATGGAGCATGTGACTCTTGATCTCGGGGCTATGAGTTCAAGTCCCACATTGGGTATAGAGCTTACTTCAAAAAAGAAAAAAAGGCTAAGTATCTTGTTTTCTTTTTTTTTAAGTAGGCTCCACACTCAGCGTGGAGTCCAGTGTGGGGCTGGAACTCAGGACCCTGAGATGAAGACCTGAGCCAAGATCAAGAGTATCAAGAGTATCAAGAGATGCTTAACTCCTTGAGCCACCCAGGCGCCCCTTCCTCATTTCCCTCAGGGGTGGAGAGAATCTTAAGTAGGGTCCACACCCAGCACAGAGCCTGACCTCGGGGCTTGATCTGCATCTCATGACCTTGAGACAACCTGAGCTGAAATCAATGGTCGGGTGCTTAATTGACTGAACTACCCCACCTGCCCCTTTTCCTATTTTCAGTATCTGATTCATCTAACCCTGTTTTCCAGATTATCTTTTCAAGAGAAGGTTCATGAAGTGATATTCTCTCTGGAGATTTTTTTCCCAACTCACAAGTTTCTATATAACATGTCCAGGACAGTTGCACTTTTTTTCATTCATTTTGTAAGTGATGTGTTTCTTTTTCTTCACAATATAACCACTTACTATCTACTTTTTTGAATGATATCTTTAGAGGGCTTCATAGCATGCCCCTGCGAATCATGACCAAATCTGTTAAAATTTCCTTGCAGGACTAATATTGATAGAAATTGTTCCAAAATAACATCTTTCCCCACTCAGTGCTTTGTTCAGAATTAGGAATTTTTGGGGCTCCTGGGTGGCTCAGTCGGTTGAGCGTCTGACTTCGGCTGAGATCATGATCTCACGGTTCGTGGGTTTGAGCCCCGCATTGGGCTCTGTGCTGACAGCTCAGAGCCGGAAGCCTGTTTCGGATTCTGTGTCTCTCTCTCTGCCCCTCCCCCACTCGTGCTCTGTCTCTCTCTGTCTCAAAAATACATAAACATTAAAAAAATTTTTTTTCAAAAAAAGAATTAGGAATTTTTGGAGCACTTGCGTGGCTCATTTGGTTAAGCATCCAACACTTGATTTTGGCTCAGGTCATGATTTCATGGTTGTGAGATGGAGCCTCACATGGGGCATGGACTCTGCTTAAGATTCTCCCTTTACCTCTGTCCCTTGAGTGTGTGCTCACACATGTGTGCGTGAGCTCTCTCTCTCTTTCTCAAAAAAAAAACAAAAAAAAACCCCTAGGTGTTTTTATGAGTGAATGCCCTATAATTTGAAAGACTTCGTAAGAGCTCAGGTGTAAGGTGACCTTTTTTGAGGGAGAACTTTGGAAAAAATTGTTATATTTTTGCATGGGGTATTTAGGTTGTGCTCAAGCTGCAGTCTTAATAGGTAAATGTTTTGTGTGAAACGCCTTAGCATAAACTCATAGCATTGGACTTGGTGAGTATTTTAAACCTGCTGTCTCATTGTCGGCAGCAGGGGTTGTGTAGACCCGCGTGCACACTAACGATATGAGACTGTAGCATTTTACATGGAATTCAGGTATCAGTCCTTTTCCTCAAACCTCAGTGGACTGAAACTTCTTTATAACAGCCTTTCACGTTAAATTAACTGCACTCTTCTATTGCAAAGCCCTTTTCTATGTTTTATAAGATAAACTCATTTATGATATGTGGAAATTGGATGTTTTGATTCTAAGCTAGGACTTTTTCCCTTTTGCAACAGTGCTAACAAGCAGCATTTACATAGATACATTGTTTTGCCTTTCTCTCAGGTGTGGACACCTCAAGATCGCCAGTGTATCCTGAGCACCTTAGCACAATTACTTCTGGATAAAGACTGTACTGTGCTGGTTGGTCGCCAGCTGCGCCCTCTTCTTTTGGATTTGTTGGAAAGGAATGCTGAAGCCATTAAAGCCGGAGGCCAAATCAACCACGATCTACACGAACGGCTCTGTGTGTCAATGAGCAAACTCATTTGTAACCATCCTGACGTCCTCCCGTGAGTAACAGTTTTATTCTTCACTTTTCTCCTTGAGGTAGTAGAACCTGGAAAGTAAAGGGGTGTGAGCTGAGAAGGGAAGAGGAGAAATACAAGAAAGAAGGAAGATAAGTGGTACTGTTTATTAACAATTTAGTGACCATTTACTAGGTTTCTTTGAAGTCTTGGCCATCAGGATGGGTCTGGAAAACTGGCCATGATGTGTTCTTTGGCTTCAAGAATTATATCATCTGGTGAGATGAGGCAGATTTAAAAAGAGTTTCATCTGAGGTTCTTATAGCATCCATTTCAGATGGCTGCTTGCTGGAGTAGCTGAAGGGTGACGTTAGAAGAGCTGTGGTGTCTTTCTAACTTTCTATAATCTGTCCAAAGCAGTTTTGTGAGAAGTTGTGTTAGAACTGGATTCTAATGTATTTCTCTTTAAAAAAAAAAAATTTTTTTTTTTTTTTAATCTTTATTTATTTTTGAGAGAGAGGGAGAGACAGAGCTCAAGCAGAGGAGGGGCAGAGAAGGAGTGAGACAGAATCCGAAGCAGGCTCCAGGCTCCGAGCTGTTAGCACAGAGCCTGACACGGGGCTTGAACTCACGAACTGCAAGATCATGACCTGAGCTGAAGTCGGACACTTAACCCACTGAACCACCCAGGCACCCCTAATGTATTTCTCTTCTGATCTGCTCTGTGTCCGGCCTGTGCTGGTTCACCCTTCCTTAGGCAGCCTGGTGGTCCCCTACTTCTGAGAGGTCACCATATTGATGCCAAACTTATTGTGCACCAGATCAGCATAGTGCATTGCAGTCAAGAACTATAGCCCAGCAATCCTCCTCCTGCCTCATCCACCTGAACAGCGGGGACTACAGGCACGTACCACTGTATCTGCCTTTGTCTTTTAAATTAATAGCAAAATACTGTTGGTATGGAGTAAAGGGCCAGCAAAATGAGTATTAGGGTTTTTTTAATTGAGAAGGTGAAGAACTTTCACTCTAAACTTGAGTAGTATCTTTGCAACTAATAAGAGTATCCCTTATATCCATTCCTTATTTATTAATTTTCATTTGGCTTTCTTAGAAGTATGATCTCTAATCTGGTTCATGAATGAAGGGAATAAGAACTGAACTCTTGGCAGAAAACCATAATTTGTATGAGATTTTCTTTTTTTTTTTAATGTTTATTTGTTTTTGAGACAGAGCGAGAGAGAGAGAGAGAGAGCGCGCGCGCGCGAGCGAGAGAGAGCGAGCATGAGCGGGGGAGGGGCAGAGAGAGAGGGAGACACAGAGTGTGAAGCAGGCTCCAGGCTCTAGGCTCTGAAATGTTAGCACAGAGCTCAATGCAGGACTCAAACTCACAAGTCGTGAGATCATGACCTGAGCCGAAGTCGGACGCTTAACCCACAGAGCCACCCAGGTACCCCTGTATGAGCTTTTCTAAAAGGGGAGGGGGAAAAATGGGCCCAGTTTAATGGAACTAGAAGATATACAGCAAATATCATCATTATACGTGGTAATTAGGAACATAAGCTGTGGGTTGATTGAAGGTTGAGATTGTGGCCTCACTTAGTACTCATTGATGTACTTGACTGTGGTACCATTTCATAACGTGTACTGACTGCCCTGTACTTACTATATAGAATTGACGTGTGGGTAACTTGAACCCCCGTTTCTCCTAGGCCTTTGTGGTACAGTGCTTCTGGATTGTGTTTGAGAATCATTAAAATGATGGATTAGTTACATCTGGTTTCCCATCCGCTTTGCACTTTATGTTCTTATTAAATGCATGTGAACACAGAGCACACCCCTACTTTTTCTTCTTTTCATTTTGCCAAGGCAGTATATTTTATTTACACTCCCACCTTATTTCAAAAATTATATAATGCAGTTTATGAAGTTTCTTGTGCTAGAGTAACTTAAAAACAAGCCATAAAAAAAAGGAGCTATGTGTAAATGAATCAATACATGATGTGAAATGAATTATAGACAATGATGTAGAATGAGATTTTGATTTTCAGTTTTAAGAATTGTAGCTCATTAGTTCAGCATGTGCCCTAAATTTCCTCTGTAGAGGGAATATACCTAATGTGTTAGGGATATACCAAATATATTTAGATAGGATACAGTCATTCATTCAGTAGATAAATATAGAAGACCTCTCTTGGGGCCACATCATGGGGGTAAGAAAGTCAAGTATAATGGGTTCTTGTATTTTGCAAACAATTGAATATAATGCTAATAGAGATGTTAGCCAAATACTTAAGGGGAGCAAGAAAATCATTAAAGAAGAATGAATGTTATCCTCTTGAAAATCAGAGAAAGTTTTGTATTGTGGCAGATTGTGGAGGAAGAGGGAAGAGAAAAAGAATGAAGAGAAGAGAAATAGGATGGCAATGAAGATCTAGGAAAAAAGAGAGAGAGAGAGACAGACTGGAAAGGAGGATCCCAGTCAAGCTCCCTAGAATCCTAGTGCTTGCCCTTCATTTCCTGGTACATATCTCTTTCTGAGCCCAAGGTGTTTGGGGCTTCCATGAGGTTCTTTAGTAGTCTTAAACATTTCTTTTTTTTTTTTTTTTAATTTTTTTAATGTTTATTTTTTTTGACAGAGAGAGAGAGAGAGAGAGAGAGAGAGAGAGAGAGAGAAAATGAATGAGCGGGGGAGGGGCAGAGAGAGAGGGAGGCATAGAATCCAAAGCAGGTTCCAGGCTCTGAGCTGTCAACACAGAGCCTGATTGCGGGGCTAGAACCCATGAACTGTGAGATCATGACCTGAGCCGGAGTCGGACGCTTAACCAACTGAGCCACCCAGGCGCCCCTTAAACATTTCTTTTTTTTAATCTTGCTTATATTATTTGTTCATTACTGTGTTCCCCTTTCCCCTGCCCAGCTTTATTGAGATTCAATTGAGATATATTTTTATTGACATATAATATTGTATAAATTGAAGGTAGAAAACATAGTGATTTGATACATGTACATATTGTGAAATATTTGCCACAGTAAGGTCAGTTACCACATCTTTCACTTCACATAATTACCGTTTTGTTGTTGTTTGCTCATTGTTTTTGATTCTAGAATCCTTGAACACGTTTTACTTTTTGGCAAGTTTTTTGTCAGGACTTTGTGAGTGCAATCCTGGTGTATTGATTCTTTCTCTATTCTAACATATTAGGTTTCCAAGTTCTTTTTTTTTGTTTTTCCCCCAAAGATTTTACTTTTTGGGGCACCTGGGTGGCTCGGTCAGTTAAGCATCTGACTTTTGGTTTCAGCTCAGGTCGTGATCTCATAGTTTGTGAGTTCAGGCCCCACATCGGGCTCCACACTAACAGCTCAAAATCTAGAGTCATGTGGGGGCGCCTGGGTGGCTCAGTCGGTTGAGCGTCCAACTTCGGCTCAGGTCATGATCTCACGGTCCGTGAGTTTGAGCCCTGCATCGGGTCTGTGCTGACAGCTCAGAGCCTGGAGCCTGTTTCGGATTCTGTGTCTCCCTCTCTCTCTGCCCCTCCCCCATTCATGCTCTGTCTCTCTCTGTCTCAAAAATAAATAAATGTTAAAAAAAATTAATAAAAAAATCTAGAGTCATGTGTTCTTCCAACTGAGCCATTTAAGCACCCTTCATTCTTTATACTGTAACATCTTAAGGCACTGTTAGTCTTATTTCAAATCTTTAGAGAAGTAAACTAAGTAGCTCTGTCAGAGCCAGGACTGGACTGCAGGTCTTACTTCTGGATGCTGGAAAGACTGATGAGTTGCCCGAGTGGCTCATCCAAGATTAGATGTTTAACTGGGTGATATTCCTTGCTGTATTTTAGGCCTTATGACTATCTTACTCCAGGAAAGAGAACTTCTCCTCAGTCTTTGGATATTCTCTTAGGCAAAAACTGATCATGTTATTCTCTGGCTAAAAATGCTTTATTGTTGTTTAGATCAGAATTTTAGAGCACTCCCTGAAAGTGATGGGTCTTTGGAGAAAAGGGTGCTGTAGTTAAGTAAGTTTGGGAGAGAATATTGACCAGTTCCCCTTTGTATTTTTATGGTGGACCACAATTCTCTTCCTTGCACTGGCCGCACAGATGTAGGCCATTGCCAGTGCACTCGGCTTATTTCCCCCGGTCTTCCTCAAGGAAGGAAGGTCAACCCTGAGTTAGGTTGACCACTTGGTTGCTGCTTCTCTGTTTGTTACTGCCGGCTGGTTTCACATGTGCTGCCAACATCATCTGCCTCTGAGCTAGTGGAATACCAGCCTCTCTCCCCCAAAGAATGATTGTACTTATTCTGACAGCATCCTTGTGGAGAAAAAAAAAAAGTCCTGTTTTTGTTTTTAATTTCAAAGGTGATACATTTAAATAATAACAATACAGAATTGCAAAAAGTGGAAGTCCTGGAATTTCATCCTGAAATCCTACTTTTTAGAGATAATTGTTATTAACAGTGTGATATGTTACCTCTTAAATCTCTTTTCTTTTTCTCACTCTGCCAGGTTTCTCTCTTTTTCTTTTTAAGTTTATTTATTTTGAGAGAGGTAGTGTATATGCATGTGAGTAGAGGAGGGGCAGAGAGAGGGAGAGAGAGAATCCTAAGCAGACTCTGCACTGTCCACACAGAGCCCGATGCACAAGGCTCAATCTCACAAACCCACAAACTGTGAGATCATGACCTGAGCTGAAATCAAAAGTTGGTCGCTCAACAGACTGACTCACCCAGGCGCCCCAGCCAGGTCTCTTCTGAGCCACAGCTGAATCTTCTAAGTCCCATTTGTCCAGTCTTCTTCAGAATATTGTGAGTGTTAACTTACCAAGACTCTATTTCTGTTTGCCCAGATTGCTTGTGAAAGTCTAAGCCTTCCCACCCATCTCCTGAGTTCTCATTCTCTCTCCCTCTCATAACAGTTTTATGTTTGGGGATTTATTGAGCCAGCGATGTGGGGTATGTTTCCCTGGTGCTTCAGTGCAAATCGCTCTGGAAAGCAGATTCGAATGGCCCCTGCAGCTGCTCTGTCGCATTCCCAGTGGGCTCCTGAAGATTCTGTTACTGACCACTAGTTCACTAAGTTATTGTAAAAGGTTGCAACTCTGGAACAGGCTGATGGAAGAGATTGCTTCCTAATACTAGATTTCACAGTGGTTTTTTTTGGATGAAACCAAAAGCACAAGCAACTAAAACAAAAATAGACGAATGGGACATCAAACTAAAAAGCTTCAGCACAGCCAAGGAAACAAGAATGAAGAGACAATGTACAGATTGGGAGAAAATACTTCCAAGTCACCTATCCATTAGGGGATTAATATCCAGAATGTATAAAGAACTTCCTTCCATTTTTTTGTCCATCTTTTCCAGTTTTACTGCCTTCCTTTTGTGTTCCACAGAAATCTGTTCTCATCTTCAGATGCAACCAAAGCATCTCTTCTTGACTGCCCCCCACCCCCCACCCCGCCCCAGCCCTGTTGGTTTAGCTGAATCTTTTTTCTTTGTGCCTCTTGTTTCTGTGACTGTCTTCCTTGGTAGATAGCAAGCTGCTCAAGGAAAGTATCTCCTTGGTTTTGTACTCCTGGAACTTAACAGCATCTGGCTTCTAGTGAGAGGTCAATAAATGTTTATTGAAAACTAGTGCATTTTCCGTGGAAAACACTTGCAATAAGTACCTGTGGTTTTGTATTCTCTTAGACATCTCATGCCATTGTCCTGGTTCCTGAATTTGAACAGGATACAGTCTTAGGATTGGGTAGCTTCACTATTTGTCTCTTTATTCTCAGACCCTTGGAAATTCCTGTTGTATTCTGCTGGCCTGTCTCAAAGTAGAAAAGCATACTTTGAAATCCTCACCAACAAATGAAAAAAATTTCTTTTTCTGAAGGTTTGCCCTGAGGTATTTCAAGGACACTTCTCCAGTCTTCCAAAGACTCTTCCTAGAGAGTTCAGATGCTAATCCAGTCCGCTATGGGCGCAGGCGGATGAAGCTCCGGGACCTAATGGAAGCAGCTTACAAGTTTCTGCAGAACGAGCAGTCCGTGTTCCGGGAGCTCTGGGACTGGAGTGTGTGTGTCCCTCTCCTCAGAAGCCATGACACCTTGGTCCGCTGGTGTGTAGCTCCTGGAATTTTCTGGTGCTTCAAGTGTGGGGGTGGTATAAGGAGTGTAGAGTTCTGTGATGAGGCAGGAAAGGAAGCTATGTAAAATGTGTTATTTTTGTTCTGGTGCCTTTTGGGTTCCTCGTGCCTTTCCTTAATCATGCTTCTCCTCAGTGGCAAATGAGATGATACTTAATGGAGTTCTACCTTTTTCACGTTCTATCAGGTGAATTCATCATACTTGATTTGTATTTTCTACTCTCAAATGTATTGAAATGTATTAATTCTATAAGATTTCCTTTTTTTCTTTTTAAAGTTTTTCTTTTTTTAATTTAAGTTTTTAGTAATCTCTACACCCAACATGGGGCTCGAACTTAGAACCCTGAAATCAAGAGTTACATGCTGTACCCACTAAGCCAGCCAGGCACTCCTAAAATTCCCTTTTCTAATGTTTAGTTGGCGAGAAAATTTTCTTTTTTCTTGAGAATCAGTTGCTTTTCCTAAGTTTATGTATACTTTGGTTTTCTCCAGGTACACAGCCAATTGTCTTGCTTTGGTCACCTGTATGAATGAAGAGCACAAGTTATCATTCCTTAAGAAGATTTTTAATAGTGAGGAACTGATCCATTTCAGGTTAAGGTAAGAAGGAGGATTCCTGGAGATCTTGATGTAGCCTTACAGTGCATTAAAGTAACTAATGAGATATTCATTTTCCTCAGGTTATTAGAAGAGGCCCAGCTGCAGGACTTGGAGAAGGCCTTGGTTTTGGCTAATCCAGAAGCCTCCCTTTGGCGTAAGGAGAAAGAGCTGCAGTACTTACAGGGCCATCTTGTTTCAGCTGATCTCTCTGCCAGGGTGACTGCTGTCTGTGGCGTGGTGCTGCCTGGGCAGCCACCAGCCCCTGGAGAGCAGGTATATTGGCATTAGTGGGATGTGTGTCCTCTTCTCCCCTCTTAAACATTGAGTGTGCTTTTTTCCTTGGCTGGACTGTGTGTTATAGGTGTGAGCCGAGTTGAGTTTTCCAAATTGCTGTTCCATGTACAGAACTATTCAGAATAGATTAAGGAAAATTTACCCAGGGTCCTCTTCTCTGATAGTTTCTTTGTCTCTTTTTGATGTTAAATTAGAAAGTCTAATGATGTCGATGTGATGCTTTTAACGTTAGCAAAGCACTTCCATATACTCTCTTATTTATTTGCTACGGTAACTCTGTGAAGTTGGGTAGCGCATGTTGTGATACCATATTTATGTAAAACAAAGGTAGAATGACTGGCCCGGAGACCCATGGGCTGCCCTTTGTAGAGACGGTGCCAGGCCCAGGTATAACTCCCAGCGGCCTCTTTTTTTCAGAATATTCTTTTTGGTTGTTAGGTAGGAGACTAATAACAGTAGTGAGCTTTCCCCCTGTCATATGAAATGAGCTTCTTTCCAAAAATATGGCTCCAGACCCACACTTTGGAAAAGCTTATAGATCAAAATCTAGCTCTGTAATCTGAAGCTATTCGCAGCCAGTTTTTAGTTAGTTGTCACTTTGTGTGATGGTCAGGTTCACCCAGTTTTCTTTTTGGAAGAAGACCTGGGTCATTCCTTGAACCATTGGTTTATCCATTGGGTAGTACAGTTAAAAAAAAAAAAAAGCATAATATGCATTTTAAAAATGCACATCTTAAATGTACAGCTCAATGATTATTCATAAACTGACTATATCTACGTACCTAGCACTAGGACACCAGCGCTTCCGCAGGCCCTTGTGTTTCCCTCTAGTCACTAAGATCCCCCAAACCCTAACCATTTTTCTAATATAGATAAGGTTTGGAGCATTAGAATTTTAACATAGGGAAAGATTCTAGTTGTGGTAGGTTTGATGTTGAGTACCAGTGGCTAGGCACTGGGGCAGAAGAACAGAATGGTTGCTATGGCCCAGCCTGCCTGCTAAGTTGCTGAGAGTAACAGCTCTGCAGAGAGTTCAGGAACTTCGGCCCTGAATCTCATTTTGTCTTCACATATCTATAGGAGACTAGCCATGTTTGAGAAGTTACTATTCCTTAAAAGTTCTTAAAATTCCACTTTTCCAAGAGATCTTTTTTCTTATATTAGGTACATTATTATTTGAAATTCTTTTTAATGCAGTAAAATACAACATTTACCATCTTAAACTTTTTTTTAGTAAGTAAACTCTGTCTCCACCCTGAGGCTTGAACTCACAACCCTGAGATCGAGAGTCATATGCTCTACTGTCTGAGCCAGCCAGGCGCCCCAACCCATCTTAAACATTTTTAAGTATGCACTTCAGTGGTGTTAAATATATTCACATTGTTGTGTGAATAAACTCCAGAACTTTTTCATCTTGGAAAGCTGAAACTCTGTCCATTAAACATATTGGGAGCAGTTATTATTTTTCACATTTTCACATTTTGTTATGGAAAATATCAAACATATTCCAAAGTAGAAAAAGTAGTGTAATGAATCCCCATGTGCCCATCACTTGGCTTCAGTAATTATAAATTTATGGTTAATTATCTTTCATTTATACTGCTGCATACTCTCCCCACACCATCTTATTTTGAAGCAACTTTAGATGTCACATCATTTCGTGCCTAAATATTTCAATATGTATAAAGGAAAAGAACTTTAAAAAAGCCATTATTCTTTATTACACCTGAAAAAAATGTAACAATTTTATAATACAAAACATCCTTTTAGTGTTCATACTTCCCTGATTTGATTTCCCTGATTTGTAAATAGTTGTGTGCATTCTTTTTTTTTTTTAAGTAGGCTCCATGCCCAACATGGAGCTTGAGACCAAGACGCATACTGTTACTGACTGAGCCCGCCATGCACCCCTATTGTTTACATTCTTTTTTTTTTAATTTTTTTTTTTTAACGTTTATTTATTTTTTGAGACAGAGAGAGACAGAGCATGAACAGGGGAGGGTCAGAGAGAGGGAGACACAGAATCTGAAACAGGCTCCAGGCTCTGAGCTGTCAGCACAGAGCCCGACGCGGGGCTCGAACTCATGGACTGTGAGATCATGACCTGAGCCGAAGTCGGCCACTTAACTGACTGAGCCACCCAGGCGCCCCTATTGTTTACATTTTTGATCTTAGATAACGAAATCTTAGAATGTGGCGAGAGGAAGGAAAACAAATAAAAATCTCTTCATGAGATTAGGTTTGCCCCCATCCCTCATGTGTCAACTTTTTTGACTTCTTAAACTCTGGGAGACTTTCCTTAAATTTGTTAGCAAATTTCTGCCAGAAGGAAAAAGATCCTATTTTGGATAACCTACCTACGGTTACTATAGTGCTGATAGTAGTAATTTAGAGGTTTATGTAAAGGTCAGTGGAAGCATCGTTGTAGAAACTAATGTGTACCCTTTGGAGGAAAGACTGTTGACATGCCTTTTATTTTTCACTTGCCTCCTTAGGCTAGTAATAGAAGTTCTTCTCGTGAACAGGAGCTGGCCTTTAGGTCTTATGTGCTGGTTGATTCAATCTGCAAAAATCTTCAGACGCTGGCTATGGCAGTGGCTTCTCAGAATGCTGTATTGTTGGAAGGACCGATAGGATGTGGCAAAACTTCCTTAGTTGAATACTTAGGTGCAATGACGGGTAGAAGGAAGCCCCCTCAGCTTCTTAAAGTCCAGCTTGGAGATCAGACCGACAGTAAGGTAATTAAGAAATGGCAGGTTTTGGTGGATTAGCATGCTTATAAATGTTTGCATTAAAGTATTGTTTTTGCTAAGGGATGTGAGAATAGTCCTTGGTCTTCTTCATAACTGATGGGACCAAGCTGTAAAAACCTCAAGTGCCTGCTTATTTCTGTATAGAAGTTTAACAGTTAATCAAAGGTTATAGCAATTGTTATCTCAGATGTGTGGTGTCAGTAATTACTTTAACCTCTTCCTGTAGATGCTGTTGGGAATGTATCGCTGCACAGATGTCCCAGGAGAGTTTGTGTGGCAACCTGGTACCCTGACACAGGCAGCCACAAAGGGACACTGGATCCTTCTGGAGGATATTGACTATGCCCCTTTAGATGTGGTATGTCATCTCACTAATTATTTGCTGATTCTACCTTTGAAGAGCATTTGGTTAATAGTGATTCTGGGAGGTGTTTGATTTGAGATGGTATGTTTTGCAAGAAGCTCATTCATGGTTGCCTACCTAATCTGGTTTGAGGTAGGATTACTTGGCTTGTCTCTTTTTTGATAGAAAATTGATAAAATTCCACTGGTGCTGTTTCATTCAGTAGAGTAGTCCCCCCTTATCTGCTGTTCAGTTACCTGTGGTTACCCACGGTCCTGAAGCAAATGATTCTCCTCCTGTGTCTTCTGAAGGTTAGTAGTAGCCTGACGCTATGTCACAGTGCCTCGGTCATTCACCTCACTGTTACCTAGGCATTTTATCATCTTTCATCTCCACAAGAAGGGTAAGTACAGTACAATAAGATACTTTGAGAAAGAGAGACTCCATTCACATATCTTTTTTTATAGTATATTGTTAGAATTATTCTATTTTACTGTTAGTTATTGTTGTTAATCTCTTACCTTGCCAGTTTATGTTAAACTTTATCATAGGTATGTTTGTGTAAGAAAAAGTATACTGTAAATAGGGATCTGTATTATCCACAATTTCAAACATCCACCAGGGGTGTTGAAACATACATGTGTGGATAGGGGGAACTACTATAATCGGATATGTGACCAATTTCACTGTAGTTTTTTCCTCCTTTAGTTAAATTATGTGACTAGTTTCATAACCTTTCCAAGAATAGGCCTTGTGGGAAACATCTTACCAATGTTACAGATACACTGAGAACTTTAAGACCCTACTTCCTAGCTATGGCATCCATAGAGCAGTGGGCTGAGGACAGATGAAGAAGAGATGATGTAACAAGAGTATCTTGCCTTGGTTTCATTAAGGAAAATCTACTGGACGTATATTTTCATTTTTTAAAGATTACTCTTCTATGTGTATCAAAATAACTATGCAGGCAGTCCATGTTTCCTCTATATTTTGTAAAGTATGACAAAAATGTATTGCAGAATGAAAAATTCTTCCTTGGGCACATTTTCCTGAGATTGGTTTTAATTTTTTTTTTTTTTTAATCATGAACCCTAAAGTACCTTTTGGATAGGAGAATAACGTGAGAGTGTGTGTGTGTTTGTATGTGTAGGTTTAGGAAAATATGAAGGGGAAGGAGTAGCTATAAATACATGTGTATTGCGATGATTTTACAGTCTGATGAAGTAAAGATGTAATGGAATTACTGGCCCAGGTAGGGCCTCATAATATGATTACCATGTTCTAGGGTCTCTGTCTCTCTCTCTCCCTTTTGTTTTGTTTTGTTTTGGTTTGTTTCTTGAGTCTCATTGACATACCATGTTGTAAGGTCTTAATGCTCAGTTTTATAGGACTGGAAACTTAGTTTTCTTAATAAGCTCAGAGCTAAGGCTGACTCCTACAAATGAGACTTAATAATACAACTGAAACATAAACCACATGGCCAAATATTTGCTGAGGGTTTTCACTTTCTTTTCTGTTTTCTTCTTCATTTTTTTTTCCTCCTCTCCACACCAAAACTAAGGCCTTTCATTTTCTAGTGCTGTCTTCCCTGGCATGTTTTTTAGATACCAGGGTACCTGGGAAGTCATTAGGATTATGGATTGTGGAATTAGAGCCAAAGAAGATAGATGAACATAAGAGATAGTCCATCCAGGCCATGATGGAGCCTAGGGATCCATCCCTGTCCTATAGTTAATTATATTCCTTGATGACCAGGTCCTGATTCAAGACCAAACTGACAGTTTCTGTCTTGGTCTCCCTTTGCCAATATTTGATAAACATCATAAAATTCTACATTGAGTCCCATTTTGTATAGACTGGACTCTTTGGACTTCTTACTTTGGTTTTTCTTTTTAAACTTCCTGTATAAACTCATGTTCCCTAGATCCATATGTCTGGTCCACCTTTTTGTCGGAAATATCTACTTGAATGTCCCTTAGCTGGTGGAAGTTCAAGATGTCCAAAATGGAGCTTGTCTGCTCGTTCTCAGAACAACCTTTTCTGCCACAGTTAGCAAGCCAGAAGTTTGATGTATCCTAGTCAGCACAGGAGACCCCAAGTCATTTATCTCTAAGTTTTGTAGTTTTCCACTACTTCATATGCACATTCTGCCCTAACAACAGAATCCTTTTATGACATACTCTTAGGAACAAAGACTTTTATCCATTTGAATATTTTTACATGGAGTTTAGTTTGTGCCATTTCTCTCCCACCAAACCTGGCTAATTCTTGCTCAGATTTAAGACTGAGTGAATATCATTACCTCTGGGATGGCTTCACTGCCCTGCTTCTACACTATTCCATTCTGATTCATAGCCACCCTCTATCTTCAGCTCTGGGGTCATGCTGTATGGTGGTTTGCATGGCTATTCCATCAGAGGCTCGGCTGTAAAGCCTCAGTCATGCCTGGATTTTTAGTGTCTGGCTTGTTTCTAGTCCATAGTAGGCACTTAGTGAATGTGGAATGAATAAATCATTCTGTCAGAGTATAGGTGGCTCAGACATTCCTATCTGCCTTTTGGACCCAGTTCATGCTATGAGAATTAAGGTTTCCTTTACAGATGTGCTCATCATTTGGAGAGAAGGGTTTATTGTTGTTGTTGTTGCTTTAATAGCTTTACCAGTGGGGTTTTGTGATTTAGGTTTCTGTGCTGATCCCTCTCTTGGAGAACGGAGAGCTCTTGATTCCCGGCCGAGGTGACTGTCTGAAAGTGGCTCCTGGATTTCAGTTCTTTGCAACTAGGAGGTATGTCCTTTTAACCTTTCTGTTTCCACTGTGGAGGCTTTTCCTCATACATTCACACACTAGAGTCCAAAATCCCTGGAATAGAGTTTCCTGGGCCCACTTTAAGCAAGTGATGACAGATCCAATTTTCATTCTTTACTTATTTTAAAAATACCTGATTCTATATCAGCACTCTCTATTTTGTTCCGTTGTTCATTTGTCTTTACACCATTTGTCTTTGATTACTGAAGTTTTTGTTTGTTTGTTTTTAATTTTTAGAGAAAGAGAGTGCACTAGTGGGGGAGAGGGTCAGAGAGAGAGAGAGGCAGAGAAAATCTTAAGCAGGCTGCAAACTCAGCACAGAGCATGACATGGGGCTTGATCCCACAAGCTGTGATCCTGACCTGAGCTGAAATCAAGAGTTGGATGCTTAATCAACTAAGCCACCCAGGTGCCCCTGTAGCTTTTTAAAATTTAAGTGGGCTCTGTGCCCAACGTGGGGCTTGAACTCACAACCTGCAGATCAAGAATTGCATATTGTAATGACTGAGCCAGCTAGGCACCCCTTCATTCCTATTTTAAATAGAGATAACTAAATCAGAAAATGAGAGGGTTTTTCCCCCCCCACTTAAAAATATCCAGTTTTTTAAAACTACACCTTGTTTCATGTTTTCAGAAATAATCACCAGTGGAACTGTTGTGAGACAGCCCTAGGTTTGAGTCCTGACACTACATTTTGTATTTGTGTGTATCTTGCTTGTCTGATAATGATGGGGCTAATAATACCTACTTTATGACTTGGTGTAGGTGGTAAAGATTAAATGAAATAATTTATGTTAAAGACTTCTTACATAATAAGTGCCCAACTAACTAATGGCTAGCCACGATGATGGTGATGATGATGACCTGTAAATTTTAACCAGTGAAAAAATTGAACGTAAGCATCAACAAAGGAATAAAACCTAAACGAACTTAGTATATGTTCTTGTCTATCTTTTATAACAACATGGATGTAGTGGTTTATTTCCTACTGCTAGTCTGTGTCTTTACAGCTTTCCCATGGTCTTAAACTGCCCAAGAATGACACTAATGTCACATTGTATTTTAGTGGTGGTTAAATTAGTGTTTGCCTCAGTGAACATTTACAGACGGAGGGTGGAGTTAACCTAACGGTTTTCAAGGAGCACTTTGCTAGACCTTGCTTTTTTTTTCTTAAATAAACCCTGGTTTCATTCATAGAAACAGTGAAGTTCTTTCCTGCTATGTTCATATCTCAGAAAGTCCTGGGACATCATAGAAAGGTGTCAGACAGACTTGAATTCAGTTCTTGGCTCTTCCATTTATAGTCATAGTTGAGTGATCAAAGGACCTTGCCGCCTCTTCTTAAAAAAAATTTTTTTAATGTTTATTTTTGAGAGAGAGACAGAGCCAGGGAAGGACAGAGAGCGAGAGCGAGAGCGAGAGAGAGAGAGAGAGAGAGAGAATCCAAAACAGGCTCCAAGCTCTGAGCCATCAGCACAGAGCCTGATGCAAGGCTTGAACTCATGAACTGTGAGATCATGACCTGAGCCGAAGTTGGACACTCAACCGACTGAGCTACCCAGGTGCCCCATCCTCCTTTATGCGTTAGAAGAAAAGTAGGGTACCATCTCCTTAGGAAGTTGTGAGGATTATGTGAAATGGCCTGGGTGTAGGCTTGTGGCTTGGCCAGAGTATGTGTTTAATGAATATTCCTTCTTGAAATTTTGAATAATTTTGGTATAGTAGCTTTTGGTAATAAGCAGTGAACTTTAATTTTTTTTAATGTTTATTCATTTTTGAGAGACAGAGCGCAAGTGGGGGAGGGACAGAGAGAGAGGGAGACACAGAAGCTGAAGCAGGTGCCAGGCTCTGAACTGTCAGCAC
The DNA here is from genome assembly GCF_016509475.1 of Prionailurus bengalensis. NCBI lineage: Eukaryota > Metazoa > Chordata > Mammalia > Carnivora > Felidae > Prionailurus > Prionailurus bengalensis. The sequence goes on along the minus strand of NC_057349.1, from coordinate 80,353,314 downwards.
AGAGCCCAGTGCAGGGCTCCAACCCCTGAACTGTGAGATCATGATCTGAGCCAAAGTCCGATGCTTAACCAACTGAGCCACCCAGGTGCCCCAGCAGTGAACTTACTTTTAATGCTAGCGGCCTTGGATTATGTTTTCTCTTTCCTGAAGTTATGTCTTAAGGAAGAGAAATGTGTGTTAAAATACCTGATGGGGCATCTGGGTGGCTCAGTCAGTTAAGTGACTGACTTCCGCTTAGGTCATGCATAATCTTACGGTTTGTGAGTTGGAGCCCAGCGTCGTGCACTGTGCTGACAGCTCGGAGCCTGGAGCCTGCTCTGGATTCTGTGGCTTCCTCTCTCTCTGCCCCTCCTCACTTGTACTCTATCTCTCTCAGAATAAACATTAAAAAAAATTTTTTTTTTAAATTTTTTTTTTTTGACGTTTATTTATTTTTGAGACAGAGAGAGACAGAGCATGAACGGGGGAGGGGCAGAGAGAGAGGGAGACACAGAATCGGAAACAGGCTCCAGGCTCTGAGCCATCAGCCCAGAGCCCGACGCGGGGCTCGAACTCACGGACCGCGAGATCGTGACCTGGCTGAAGTCGGATGCTTAACCGACTGAGCCACCCAGGCACCCCTAAAAAAATTTTTTTTAATTAAAAAAATATCAAAACACCTGATAGAATCATTTGCAGTGATTAGAAAATGACTTGATTAACATTGAGCTACCACCTCACAGTAGTCAGTGTCTAAAATTAACAACTCAGGAAACAACAGATGCTGGCAGTGATGTGGAGAAACGGGAACCCTCTTACACTGGTTTTGGGAATGCAAACTGGTGCAGCTGCTTTGGAAAACAGTGTGGAGTTTCCTCAAAAAATTAAAAATAGAATTACCCTACAACCCAGCAATAGCACTTTGGATTTATCCAAAGGATAGAGGAGTGCTGATTCACAGGGGCACATGTACCCCAATGTTTATAGCAGTGCCATCAACAATAGCCAAATTCTGGAGAGAGCCCAAATGTCCATCAACTGATGAATGAATAAAGAAGTTGCAGTTTGTATATACAATGGAATACTACTTGGCAATGACAAGAATGAATTCTTGCCATTTGCAACAACGTGGCTGGAACTGGAGAGTATTATGCTAAATGAAATAAGTCAGTCAGAGAAACACAGATACATGTTTTCACTCATGTGGAATTTGAGAAACTCAACAGAAGACTATGGGGGAAGGGAAGGGGAAAAAATAGTTTCAAACAGAGAGAGAGGGAGGCAAACCATAAGAGACTCTTAAATACAGAGAACAAACAGGGTGGATGGGGAGGTGGCAGGAGGGAAGGGAGAAAAGGGTGATGGGCATTGAGGAGGGCACTTGTTGGGATGAGCACTGGGTGTTGTATATAAGTGATGAATCATGGGACTCTACTCCCGAAACCAAGAGTACACCGTATGTACTGTATGTTAGCTGACTTGACAATATATCATATTTAGAAGAAAAAAATAAAATAGATAAAGAAAATAACTTGGTTAAAGCTCTATTGTACCCCCTTAGGAAAAGAGTCAGACTTGGGTCAATTGGCAACCTTTCATTTGTCTTCTGCCCTATGAGCCCAGCATATCTGGCACCAGAAGGGGTTGTGAGTGTTATTCATATATGAGATACTGTCTAGCAAGGGCAACTAGAGGCATAATTAAAGATTAAAATTGGGAGTTTTGTGTAATTTTTTTTATTTTGAAATACAGACTCTTGAGCTGTGGAGGAAATTGGTATCGACCTCTAAATAGTCATGCTGCTCTGCTAGACAAATATTGGACCAAAATTCACATGGATAACATGGATAAGAAAGAACTGAATGAGGTATGTCGTTATTAGTGAGAAAGTACAGATGCTTTTCTTTAGTTTTTATTGTTAAAAGTTCCAGATATACATGTAAATAGAGGAAATGGTATAATGAATCACCAAAATACTCATTAATAGTTAATGTACTAACATTTTACTGTACTAACTTCATCTGGTATTTATTTGCGAATATATTGGAAAGCAAACGTTTCATACTTATGCATCTCTAAAAACTTAAATGCATTTTCATGCGTAATCACAATAACTTTATTATACTCTATAAAATGAACAGTAATTCCTCAGTAACATTTTTTTTAAGGTTTATTTATTTATTTTGAGAGAGAGCGCATGTGTGTAAGCATGAGCAGGCGATGGACAGAGAGAGAGGGAGAGAATCTCAAGCAGGCTCCTCACTGTTAGTGTAGAGCCTAAAGTAGGGCTCAAACCCACGAACTGTGAAATCATGACCTGAGCTGAGATCAAGAGTCAGACACTCAACTGACTGAGCCACCCAGGTGCCCTATCCTCATTACCATATAATTCTCAGACTGTATTTAAGTTTTCTCCATTGTTTCCAAAGAACTTTTTTTGTTTACTAAGTTGTTTTGTAACTAATGTCTTTAACACCCAGCAACTTAGTGTACATTGTGTTCCGGGTATTAATGAAAATTGAGATAAATTATTATTTTTTTTATTTTCCACATTGATTCACTTTAGTTTTTGCTGGTTATCCTTAATCATTATGAGGTGTACCTCTCTTCACCCTGCTAACCTCTCATTTTCCCTTTGTATCTACTCCCTCATTTGGAAAGCTTCCTAATCTGCAATGCTTCATTTTAGAGAAGTGCATTGTCAGTGATCATTCAGGCATGGGAAGGATGGGAAGGATGCTTTACTCTTGGTATAAGTTTTTATTTAAATAAGTGACAAGACAACATTATCAAATCTTTTAGTTGTTTATTAGCAGAGGGGGTTTTTCAGGGCGGTATCTACTTCACCATATTACTGGAGAAGGCTTGATCGTGCAATCTCTCAGAAGCCTTCTCTTGCCAGTGTGGTTTTTTTCTTTTTTTTTAATAACTCTGCAGCCTGTTTTGGACTTGTTAATTTCTTATCTTACTCTGGTTCCCAGGTGTCTTATTTCTGTGTATGTCTTTCCCCATTTTGCTGCCCGCAGCAGTAGCCCCTCCAGTGTCCCCAGCATCCACTATGCCTGGCCATTTGTAATTGTTTGGTGTATTACTGTGTTATCATGCAGCTCTTTTCTTTTGCAGTTGTAGACCTTTGAATGTTTAGTTTTCATTCCTAAATTGCCATCTGTTCTTTAAAAAGGACTGAAGTTCGCATTTAGGTGTGATTTTTTTTTTTTTTTGGGGGGAGATTGAAAGGATCAGAACAGCATTTACAGCTACTTTATTTTTTTTTCACTTGTGTTCTTAAAGTAAAAGCCAAAGCTCATCTTTCCATTCCTGTCATGAGCAGCTGTGAGTCATTCTGTTCACAGGACGTACCATAGGAGCATTCACCTCATCACTTATATGAAGTATATCATATTTAAATAGTTGACCTTGAGAGGCTCGCTTGTTATTTTTAAACTTCTGGACTTACTAATAAATTCTTATTCACCTGAATAAGTGACTGGTGGTGAAAACACTTGTGTATATTAGTTAGAAAATACAGTAATCTCCTATGCTGACCTCATGGGAAGTACAAGGAATTGCATTTCTATTGCTGTCACCCCCACTTATTTTATGCTTAGAAGGCTGTCTTTGACGTCTTGCTGAAATAACATTATATTTTAAAAATTAACTATTTACACACTTATATAATGGAATTACTACTCAGCAGTAAAAAGGACTAAACTAGTGATACATGAAGTGGTGTTTAGATGAATCTCAAAAACAATAGCTGAGTGAGAGAAACCAAACTACACGCTCCATCCTATATGATTACATGTATGTGACAGACTTGAAAGCAGAACCATAGGGATTGGATTCTGATTCCTGATTCCCACAGGCAGGGGTGTGGGGGAAGGGACTGACTGCAGAAGCGACATGAGGGAACTGTTTGTTTAAGGGGTGATGAAAATAGTCTATATTTTGTGGTGACCAAGGTCATGAATATATATGACCGATTTTATAAATGTTCCATCCCTACACAAAAATTTATATTCTGTATTTAAAAAACCTGTGTGTGTATCCATTTAATTGAATTTATTTTGTTTTCTGTTTTCATTTTTAATCCATATTCAATGTTTTCAGCAATATTTGTTGTAAAATCCTTCAGTAAAACAACATGAAGAAGTAAAATCTATGAGATCTGCCACTTCAGATGACATTTGTTAAAAGGTTTTAGTTCTTTATCTTTGTAAATATGTGTATATTACATAATACAGAGTAAGTGCATCTTTCATATACAAATTGGAATGACAATATACCTTCAAGGTAACTTAAATGTATTGGATGACAATATTTCTTTTCTTTAAAAATTTTTTTTTGTATTAACTATACACCTGATGTGGGAACTGATGACCCCAAGATCAAGTGCCACATGTTCTACTAACTTAGCCAGCCTGGTGCCCCTGGATGACAGTATTTCTAATATATACATATTTCCCTTCCTTTTAAAATAGACTTGCCTGAATAAGTCCATATCATAAAACCTTGGAACCAATGTCATGAGCACTAATTATCATTCTGCAGAAAATTTTCAATAGTTATTGAAGTGAATAGGACTACATCTTTTGCCTTTTAATTTCTGTTGTTTGCTTTTTTTAATTTTAATTTTATTTTAAAGTTTTTTTTTTTTAAGTTTATTTATGTATTTTGAGAGAGACAGAGAGAGCACACATGTGCAAGCAGGGGAGGGGCAGAGAGAAAGGGAGAGAGAGCATCCCAAGCAGGCACTGTGCTGTCAGCATAGAGCTGGAGGAGGGCCTTGAATCCACGAACTGCGAGATCATAACCTGAGCTGAAACCAAGAGTTGGACAGTCGGATGCCCAGCCGACTGAGCCACCCAGGTGCCCCTGTTGTTTGCTTTTTAAAGATCAATTGCTTTTTATCAGTACTTAACATTAATCGTTTTACTGTGGTTTGGTTTTACACACTTCCTTTCTCTTTTCCTATTAACTGCTTCTGATTGCATTTGCTGAGAAATGACATAACAAACCTTACTAGAATTTCGTTTAAAATCAGAGTAAGTATTGGGGCGCCTTGGTGGCTCAGTCAGTTGAGCCTCTGTCTGACTCTTGGTTGCGGCTCAGGTCATGATCTCAACACTTAGTGAGTTGAGCCCCGCATTTGGCTCTGTGCTGGCAGCATGGAGCCTGCATGGGATGCTCTCTCTTTCCTCTCTCTCTGCCCTTCCCCAACTCACGATATTTCTATCTCTCAAAATAAAGTTAAAAATTAGAGTAAGTAGTACTTGCAGGATTTTTCAGTGAGTCAGTTCCTAGGACTTGGATGTATATGTTGCTTGGACACCCTTTTACCATCTGGCTTCTACACCCTAGGTTGTGTAAATGGTGAGGTTGCCAGATAACTGCGTTTGGCTAGGAAAAAAAGTTGTGGTCTTTGAGGGCGACAGGGGTGTGGGTATTGGCATAAGTTCTTACACAGTAGTTCCCCCTTATCCCTGTTACTTTTTGTTCTTTCAGCTACCCATGGTCAACCTCAGTCTAGATGGTCCTCCTTCTGATGTTGTCAGAAGGCCAGAAATAGCCTGACAGTATGTCACAATGCCTGTGTCATTCATCTCACTTTATCTCATGTAGGCATTTTATCATTTTACGTTATCGTAGTACAAAATATATTGAATAAATTTCTTTTTTTTTTAATTTTTAATGTTTTTATTTTTGAGAGAGAGAGCGTGAGTGGGGAAGGGGCAGAGAGAAGGAGACACAGAATCGGAAGCAGGCTCTGTTCTGACAGCTCAGAGCCTGACGCGGGGCTGGAACTCACAAACTGTGAGATCATGACCTGAGCTGAAGTCGGACACTTAACCAACTGAGCCACCCAGGTGCCCCAGTACAAGATATATTGAGAGACCACATTCATATAATGTTTATTACAGCATATTGTTATAATTCTATTATATTATTAATTATTGTTAACTTCTTACTATGCTTAATTTATAAATTAAACTTTATCATAGGAATGTCTGTTTTGGAAAAAAACATAGTATTTATAGGGTTTCATACTAACTGCAGTTTCACGTATCCACTGGGGTCTTGGGACGTATCCCCTGTGGATAAGGGGGGGACAACTGTACTTGGTACAAATTTTATTTTTATTTATTTTAATTTTTTTTTTTAATTTTTTTTTTTCAACGTTTATTTATTTTTGGGACAGAGAGAGACAGAGCATGAATGGGGGAGGGGCAGAGAGAGAGGGAGACACAGAATCGGAAACAGGCTCCAGGCTCTGAGCCATCAGCCCAGAGCCCAACGCGGGGCTCGAACTCACGGACCGCGAGATCGTGACCTGGCTGAAGTCGGACGCTCAACCGACTGTGCCACCCAGGCGCCCCTGTACTTGGTACAAATTTTAGAGGGAAATTCATTTTTTGGTTGACTAATATCAGCAGGAGTTCACTGTGCTTTTAAAAATCACTGTGTCTGCTGCTAAATTTTCTTTGCTTTTTTTTCTCCCTCTGTCAGGTTCTTCAGAACAGATATCCCAGCCTCTTGGCAGTAACTGATCACTTGCTTGACATTTACATCCAAATTACTGGAGAGAAACATCACTCTCAGAATGATAGTTCTGTTACATGTGAACAGGCACCTGAGGAAGTTTCAGAAGCCAGAAGAGAAAACAAAGGACTAAGCCTTGAGGGAAGAGAGTTGTCTCTAAGGTACTGGATTAAACCTTGAGTGTATACGTATATATATTTTTAAATTTTAGAGTGAGAGTAGGGGAGAGGGGCAGAGGGAGAGAGAGAGAGAGAGAGAGAGAGAGAGAGAGAGAGAGACTCCTAAGCAGGCTCCATGCTCAGTGTGGAGCCCAACATGGGGCTCGATCCCACAACCCTGGGATCATGACCTGTGCCAAAATCAAGAGTCAGACACCCCACTGCCTGAGCCACCCAGACAACTCAAGTTGATATTCTGTTTATTCATTTTTTAAGTAGGCTCCATGCCCAATGTGTGGCTTGAACCCCTGACTCCAAGGTCAGGAGTCCCATACTCCACTGACTGAGCCAGCCAGGTGCCTCCTGAGTTGATGTTTTATTGATTGATTGGTTTTTAATGATTATTTATTTTTGAGAGAGCGAGTGCGCTCAAGAGCGCAAATGGGGGAGGGGCAAGCAGAGAGGGGGACATAGAATCTGAAGCAGGCTCCAGGCACCGAGCTGTCTGCCCAGATCCTGATGTGGGGCTCTAACTCACAAGCCATGAGATCATGACCTGAGCCAAAGTTGGGTCCTCAACCAACTGAGCCTCCCAGGCACCTCTTGAGTTGATACTGTAAAAATTCCTTCCCTTTAAAGTTCTTAGCAGCTAGCACTAAATGGTTATGAGGGGTCAGGTTTTGAAATTAGACCTGTGAACTGCTTCATGGTGTACAATCCTGTTTTCAGATCTTATAATCATTGAGAAGGCTTATTATAGGTAATGTTATTTTAGTTTTAAAAAGTAACTTTGGGGGCACCTGGCTGGCTCAGTTGGTAGAGCATGGGACTCTTAAACTCAGAGTCATGAGTTCAAGTCCCATATTGGGCATGGCGCCTACTTAAAAAAAATTTTAAAAGAAAAAATAATAACTTTATTTAAAGAAAAATCTGTATTTATTTGGGTGCAGAGAAAGGGAGAAGAATTCCAAGCAGGCCCTGCGCAATCAGCGTGGAGCCTGATGCACGGCTTGATCTCACAAACTGTGAGTCACATGCTTAACTGACTGAACCACCCAGGCACCCCCAAAAAATAACTTTAGAAGGTTGGGACTAGTTACTGACATAATTCTTTCTCTAGCTTTTTTTGTTGTTGTTACATTTGGGGTCATAAATAAGACTCGGATTTTGCTTATATGTATGGGTTCTGGGCCTTTGCTTTCTTTTCTTGATGGTTGACTTGCCCTTTGAGAAGTGAGCATTAGGAATGGACAGTTCCCCTCAGTTTGCTCTGAGAATTTATTGGCCACCCCTCAACCTTGTTTGGCATGGATTGGGGTAAAATGAATGATAGATCACTTCCTGGTAGGGGTAGGGAGTGGGACCCCCTCACTTATTCTTTCCACTGCTCTGTTTATTTTCACAATGTCAGAGTTACAGTGAGACTTCATTGTCTGGTGTCTCCAGACTTAAGTGGATTGAATTTAACGCTGATGTCTTTGTTGTCTATGACCTATGGTCTTTTATTTCCTGGCTTTTTTTTTTTTTTTTTTAAAGGGATCTACTGAATTGGTGTAATAGGATCGTTCATAGCTTTGACAGTCTGTCTTCATCAGCATCCTTAAATATTTTTCAAGAGGTAAGAGAATCTTCAGAATCTTCCTGTTTGTTTTCTCTGTACTCTATAAGGCTATTGATTTTCATTTTTATTTTCTGTCTCTTGGCTGCTATCAGGATTTTTCTTTTGTGTTTATTATTCCTAGCTAGTTAAAACCAAACTAATGTCTTAAAACTGTGCATAATAAATGTTTGGTTTTGAAACAGGTTACTACTAATAACAAATAAGTATAGTTTGGATAGAGTAAAACAGACACTGAAATTAAAGATAAATAAAAACAAAATCTCCCAGGTGATAAGAGTGTTGTAAAATGTAGCATTTCTAAAATGTTTAGTATTTAAGGGTCCCTGGCTGGCCCAGTATAGCATCTTGATCTTGGGGTAGTGGTTTTGAGCCTCACATTGGGTGTGGTGCCTACTGAAAAAAATGTTCAATATTTATTCCTAGATATAATTTCAGTCTGTCTGATAGAGTTTTATTTGTCTGATCCCTCCACTAGTCTCTGTAGGACCTTTTAACTTTGTTCAGAAAAATTTATGTGGGGGTTGCAAAGTATAGCCTTGTATGCTGGGCTTGGGGAAAAAATGTGTTATGTGGGAGTGAAACCCTATTGAATTACAACTCTGCCATATTTTAGATTTAGAGATTTGTTCCTGCCTGTTTAGGAATAAAAGTGATACTGCCTGAAGATCAGTGGGCTCTCAAAGCACTGACCACTTTTGATTAGAGTTTAGTCCCTGCAGCTGTTTCCAATTTTCCACTTTCTCTCCAGCTGCTTTTGGGGAGGGGTGCTTTTCCCATAGTCTCCCCTCCTCAGTCTCCATCCTCACTCCGCTCGCAAAAGCACCTCCCTTCCTGCACCTTCTCGCTCCCCAGGTTCACTTCTCCGCGCCGCATACCTGCTGAATTCTGTGGTTCAGGTTGTGCAGATTGTTGTGTTAATCCTCCAGTCAGTTTTCTAGGTGTGTAGGATGGTTTAGTGTTGGTCTGGCTGTATTTCATGGACGCGAGACACACAAAAAACTTCCATGCTGTTCGCCACTTTTGATTATAAAGTGTTCTGGTTTCTGTTAGCTAGGATTGAGGAGAGTTTACAGTGTCTTGTTGTGTTTGGCAGTTAGCTTGAGTAGAAAGAAACCACATATGGAGTTCACACTTATGGGGAGCCGAACCTGAAATGCTGTGTGTCAGTCCTTGCTTGAATTTCGATCTTCTCTCCCATGAACTTGCCTTCTCATTCCCCTAAATTTCTCATTTTTCTAAGAAAAACTTTGTTTTTTATTTAAAAAATTTTTTTTTAACATTTATTTATTATTGAGAAACAGAGACAGAGCATGAGCGGGGGAGGGGCAGAGAGAGAGGGAGACACAGAATCCGAAGCAGGCCCCAGGCTCTGAGCTGTCAGCACAGAGCCCGATGCAGGGCTTGAACCCACGAACCACAAGATCATGACCTGAGCCGAAGTTGGACACTTAACCAACTGAGCCACCCAGGCACCCCTGTTTTATATTTTTAAAATAAAACTGGGGCATTAATAGGATTCCTATTATCTTTAGTCTCTGTTTTAGAATGTCATTCTGTGTGTTTGCATAGAACCACTTTATTGAGATAAAATTCACATACCATAGAATCCACTCTTTTATTAAAGTTTGCAACTCAGCGTTTTTTACTGTATTCACAGAATTATGGAACCATCACCACTATCTAATTATAGAACTCTCTCTAATTGCATCACCCCAAAGGAAAACCATGTACCCATTAGCCATTATCCTCATTTTCCCCTCTCTATGTCCCCTGGCAACCACTGATCTACCTTCTGTCTATAGATTAGCTAAATTTGGACATTTCATATAAATGGAATCATACAATACATGACTCTTTGTATCTGGCTTCTTTGACTCCGCTTATTTTCTCGGTTAATCCATGTTGTAGTATGAGTGAATACTTCATTCTTTTTTTTTTGGCTGAATAACATTTTACTGTATCAATATATCACATTTTGTTATCCATTTATTTGTTAATGGATATGTGGGTTATCTTTACCTTTTGGCTACCTGAATAATGCTGCCCTGAACATTTGTATACAAGTATTTTATTAATATAGAAACAGTATATATGTATTGTTGAAAATGGGAAAATATAGGAAAGCAAAGTGATAAAAATATTCTTTCATTCAGAGGTACTCCAGCACTTTTAACACCTTGGTGTATCTCCTTCCAGATATTTTTCCTCTTTTTTAAGATTTTATTTTTAAGTAATTTCTATATCTAATGTGGGGCTCAAACTCACAACCCGGATATCAAGAGTCACATGCATTACTGACTGAGCCAGCTAGGCGCTCCCAGATTTTTTTCTGAGCATATAAGCTTAAGAATGCTTTTACTATCAGGGTTCCCCTCTTTACAGATACTATCTTTTTTTTTTTTAATTTTATTTTTAATGTTTATTTGTTTTTGAGAGAGACAGAGCACTAGCAGGAGAGGGGCAGAGAGAGAGGGAGACACAGAATCCGAAGCAGGCTCCAGGCTCTGAGCTGTCCGCACAGACCCCAGCATGGGGCTTGAAGCCACAACTGTGAGATCATGACCTGAACTGAAGTTGGATACTTAATTGACTGAGCCACCCAGGCGCCCCTAGAGATATTGTTGAAGAGATCAGGCCCGTTTTGCAGAACGTTCCACCTTTTGGCTTTATCCTGTTGCTTCTTCATTGCTCTGACACCAGCTGGTGTTCCGTAATTCAATCCAGTTCTGATACTGACTATCTCGAGTTAGTGTAGACCCTACAGGTCAAGGGTGCAGTCCTCTAGAAGACTGCCCCCATTTTAGACTCAGGCTGCAAGTCTTGGTGGCTACTCTCACTTGTGACCTACCAACTATAAATTCAGGGGTTCCCACGACCGTGTCATGATCAGTAACCCACAGAACTCATTGAAAGCACTATACTTACAGTATACGTAATAGTTTTATTATAAAAGGTATAACTTAAAGACAGTCAGATGGAGGAGACAAAAAGGGCAAAGTTTCAAGGATCCTGATTATACAGGAGCTTCTGTTCCTTTGGAGTCAGGGTGTGCTACCTTCCTGGTTCATTAGTATGTCCACCAACAAGGAGGTTCTCTGAACTTTGGATGTCCAGTGTTGTTGTTGTTGTTGTTGTTTTAATATTATTTATATTCAGAGAGATTGACCGTGAGTGGGGGAGGGACAGAGAGAATCCCAAGCAGGCTCCCTGCTGTCAGCTCAGAACCCTATGCGGGGCTCTATCTCATGAAATATGAGATCAGGACCTGAGTGGAAATCAAGACTTGGAAGCTTAACCAACTGAGCCACCCATGGCTTTTATTGGGGTCTTCTGTTATTGTCCATATGATGGAGCTCAATCTCTAGCCCCTCCTCCCACTCCAGAGGGTAGAACTTTCAGCTCCACCCCTCCAGTAAGTGCTGGGTCTTTCTGGCCAGACCAGCCCCTCCCTCAAACTGCCTAAGGGTCCCTCAGGAGTCACCTTGTTTATTAGCATAATAAACTCAAATATGATCCAAAGGGGCCCTAGTAAATAACAAAAGACACTTCTTACTCTTGGTAATTCCAAGGGTTTTTGAAGCTCTGTGCCAGATACTAGGGACAAGGACTGGATAAGTTCCCTCTCTTTAAAAAAAATTTTTTTTAACATTTATTTATTATTGAGAGGCAGAGAGAGACAGAGCATGAGCATGGGAGGGGCAGAGAAGGGGGAGACATAGAATCTGAAGCAGGCTGCAGGCTCTGAGCTGTCAGCAGAGCCTGATGCATGGGTCAAACCCACAAACCACGAGATCATGACCTGAGCCAAAGTCGGATGCTCAACCAACTGAACCACCCAAGCGCCCCAAATTTTATTGATATTTTGACATTTGGTTGGTGGTGGCAGAACCAAATGTATTCTTTGTTTGCCACACTCGTGGTATCCTTTCCGTTGTCATTTTATCTCTTATCTTTCCTGTAAATGGAAATTTAACAAATGCACAATATATTCAAATTCAGACCTTTTTAAAAAAATTTTTTTGTTAATGTTTATTTATTTTTGAGACAGAGGGAGACATTGCGAGTGGGGGAGGGGCAGAGAGAGAAGGAGACACAGAATCTGAAACAGGCTTCAGGCTCTGAGCTGTCAGCACAGAGCCCGATGTGGGGCTTGAACCCATGAACTGTGAGATCATGACCTGAACCAAAGTCGGATGTTCAACTGACTGAGCCACCCAGGCGCCCCTCAAATTCAGACTTTTTTTGGGTAGACTCTTTTTTTGGTGGTGATATGTACTTTATATTTCATTACATCAGGAGACACATATCTGGTTGGCCTATCAGAAGTTGCTGAGATTGAGTACTGGATTAGGGTAATGACAATGTGATTTTTTTATTGTGCACCAAGAATTTACCTTTACAGCTAGAAATTAATCTTTTGGTGTTACTTCCACTGTAGAGTCAGATTTGTAAAATGAGACTTTTAAAGTTTTTTCCCAATTAACCAGTATTTTGATAGTAAAGGCTTCACATTTGTTTGTGTCTTGTCTCTCTTATGATAAGGTCCTTGATGCTAGAGCTGGTACTTTATTTCTACTCTCCTTACTCTTACAGAAATGTTCCTGCTGGGTTTTATGTTCTTTTTGTGGCCAGGATAGTGGCACTCTGTTATTAATACACTATTTTAAAAAGTCAGCCGGCATTGACCTTGGTTATTTTAATAGGCTCTGGACTGTTTCACAGCAATGCTTTCTAAGCATACAAGCAAACTGAAAATGGCAGAAGTCATTGGAAGCAAATTGAACATTTCCAAGAAAAAGGTATGTAGTACTATTTTTGCTTCTCTGTTGAAAGGAAGCTGGGTTATTTAGTTTATTTGCTAGTCTCTGGTCCTTACTTAGAACAGCTCCTTTGCAATAACTACCTCCTCTGAAAGTTGGTAGTTTCATTGCTCCCTTTCATGGACATAAAGCTCTCACTATCTTCTAAATAAGTAATTCTCCATGTGTTCTACATTCTTCTTTTTTTTTAAATTTTTTTTTATTACGTTTCTTTATTTTTGAGAGGCAGAGAAAGACAGAGCACAAGTAGGGGAGGGGCAGAGAGAGGGAGACACAGAATCTGAAGCAGGCTCCAGGCTCTGAGGTGTCCGCACAGAGCCCGATGCGGGGCTCGAACTCATGAATGGTGAGATCATGACCCGAGCCGAAGTCGGACGCTCAACTGACTGAGCCACCCAGGTGCCCGTCATGTGTTCTACATTTTTAAAGTGAGCTGCATTGTGCCTTATATCACATGCATGCTTTATTTTCTCTAGTGTTTTAATGAGCATTTTCTGTAGATTGTGGACTCAGGACTGGAATTGTTTTACTAACACCTTTGTCTATAGTTTTATGCACAATTAGATTTTTTCCACCTTTTCATTATTAACATCAGAAAAGTTGAAAAGAATAGTACAAAGAATAGTACTTAGGTTCATTGATGACATTTTTAATATTTTGCCATTCTTGCTTTATTTCAAAAATTGTATTTTTGGAGGAGAGAGCTTTTTAGCAGTGGTGATGGTAGCTAGAGAACTGTCTGAGGCCTGTCTTGTGGTAGATGGCTGGCATTCTCAAATGAATGATGACTCAAAAAAGCTTTATGTCAGGAACTGCTCCTTAGCATTCTGAACCTGTTGGGATGGTTTTGGCTGCAGGTGACAGAACACCTACTGAAAAGGGCTTACATAATAAAAGAAATGAAGTGCCTCAGTTGGCTTAGATTAATCATTATCCCTTTTGGTTGAAGAGAGATTTACTTTCCCTGAATACTTTGCTGCCCCTTCCATTCCTGACCCAAATCTAAACAAAATCTGGGTTCTTAGAGTTAGCAACGAGGATAAGAAAGAATGGCTCTTGGGTAGAGACCCTGGAGCCTCTCTGACAGCTTTTCTGTGTTTTGGCTGTGGTCAGATGTACTATGGTTTATTCAAGTCATTGTTTCCTGCATTATGTTAGAATCTAAAGCAGAGGAAAGCATAACTGAAGAAAAATCACTCTGATTTTTTTCATAAATTATAGGAGTAGAACTTTCTGTTCATTCACTATTGGAATATGTTAATGTGTTCACTTTAGAGATAGGCAGATATGGGCTTATTGGAATGAATAAAAACTACCATTACAGGGAAACATTCATGATCAATGTTTTCAAATAAAACCGCAGAAATTTAGAAAATTTTTAAAAAGACATAATTAAAGTTAACTCACCTGTCTTGGAAGTAGAAAATGCTTGTTAGTAAAGGGCTAATCAGAGGGGCACAGTAACCCACATGCATGAGGAAATGTTTGAAGCGTGTACAGAATTTTTTTAAAAGATCATACAGGGGGCGCCTGGGTGGCGCAGTCGGTTAAGCGTCCGACTTCAGCCAGGTCACGATCTCGCGGTCCGTGAGTTCGAGCCCCGCGTCAGGCTCTGGGCTGATGGCTCAGAGCCTGGAGCCTGTTTCCGATTCTGTGACTCCCTCTCTCTCTGCCCCTCCCCCGTTCATGCTCTGTCTCTCTCTGTCCCAAAAATAAATAAACGTTGAAAAAAAAAAAAAAAAGATCATACAGAAGTTTACTCTTTCCCCTCCCACAGGCTGAATTTTTCTGTCAACTTTATAAACCGGAAATTGTGATCAATGAGTTAGATGTGCAAGTGGGTCGAGTGCGGCTTCTTCGGAAACAAAGTGAGGCTGTCCACATACAGAGGTAAATAGGCTCTCAACTAGTCTGAGACTGTGGGCCGTTAGGAACATGATAGGAGGGTTAATCTAGCCCACTGTCTCCAAGCAAAACGTGTGTGAATGGTGATCTCTCCTCTGTGCTGGATGGTAAGAAGCAGTACTTTCCCAAAGTATATTCTGTGAAATTAGATGTTAATAGGTGAAGGAGGTGAGGAGGGTTGTTAGGGATTTGGGACTAGCAAAGATGTATCTTTGATTTTATTCATTGTAGTGTATTTAGCAGAGTAAGCTTCCCTTGGAAGTTAGGCTAGATCCTAACGTTAGTCTGTAAATTCCTTGAATGCTGGAATGATTCTGAGATCTAGTTACCATTCATTAAATACTTACTATACTCCTAACATTGTGCTGAGTGCTTTGCATATGTTCTCTCGTGTAGTGGTGGAAATAATTTTATGAATTAATAATTAGTGTCTTACAGCTGCCATAACAAATTACCATAACTTGGTGGCCTAAAACAACAGACATTTATTCTCTCACAGTTCTGGAGGCTTGAAGTCTGAAATCAAGATGTTGGCAGGACCATACTTCCCCTGAAGGCTTTTGCCTCTTCCTGGCTTCTAATGGCTACCAGCAGTCTTTGGTGTTCCTTGCCCCTGTAGCTGCATCCTTCCCATCTCTGTCTCCATTGTCAGATCATCTTCTTTCTTGTGTGTGTTTGTGTTTCTAATTCTCTGTTTTTGTAAGGATACTAGTCAATGGATTTAAGGCTCACCCTTAAAGCCAGTATGATAGGATTTTAACTTTGTTATAGCTGCAAAGACCCTCTTTTCCAAATAAGGTCACATTCACACCTTCTGGGTGGACATGAATTTTGGGGGAAGGCTATTCAACCCACTACAAATAGTCACTCTTACCTAAATTTTATAGGTGAGGAGATGAGGGCTAAGAGAGGCTAAGTAATTTGCCGAAGACGACATAGCTAGTGCAGATAATGTCTTACCTTATGGGTGTTTTGATTCTCCAGAGTCTAGTAAAGTACTAGGTGTATAAATACTCAATGTTTGTAGAATGAATGAATAAATTCTGCAATTCCTAGGTTGTAAGGATATCTGTTTATAGCATCAAGACAGCTATTGTCACTTCTCTTCTCATTTTTGTGGAGTCCGGAAAATCTGGTTCCTCACTGAAAGAAACTTGTAGTCTGTTTCTCTAACTGCTTACTTGTTTTCCCCTTCCCAGGGAGAAGTTCACTTTTGCTCCCACAAGGCCATCCTCCATTCTTATCGAACAGCTTGCAGTGTGTGTTAGCAAAGGGGAACCGGTATTACTGGTGGGAGAGACTGGGACTGGCAAAACCTCTACTGTCCAGTACTTGGCTCACATTACAGGTAACTTAGAGGAGAAACATTCTGCCCCCACACAATAAACATTTCACACTGTCTGCCTTTTTTTTTTTCGTAAATAAAATGTCCAAAAAATACCAGAGTTTAAAAAGTGCCACCTCACCACTGCCTGGAAGTAACCACTGGAAATTTTTTCCTTGGAAGTAATGTAATTTTTTCCCCCTGGAAATAACTACTGTTACAGCCTAGCATTATCTTTTTCAGTTTATTTGTTTATCTGTTTTTAAGCTTATTTATTTACCTGTAAATAGAAAGCAAGAGCTGGGGTTGGGCAGAGAGAGAGCTAGAGAGAGAATCCCAAACAGGCTCCATGCTGTCAGTGCCTAGCCCAATGTGGGGCTTGATTCCACAACCATGAGATCATGACCTGAGCCAAAACCAAGAGTTGGACACTCAACTGACTAAGTCACTCAGGTGCCCCAACTGTTTCCAGTTCTCACCTATGGTCTGCAAATATATAAACGTTTAAGTTTGGGTTTGTGTTGAAACAAATGGGATCACATTCTTATATATTGCATTTAGTTAATAAGCAAATTGGATATCTTTAAAAACAGAACTGCCTTACTCCTAATGGTTAAATAATATTACGTATTGGATGTTTATTTAATTCTAATTTATAGACATTTACTTATTGAAGGATTTTTTTGTTGTTTTCAGTTATCTGATTGTAGAGCAATAATACACAGTGAATCTTCTTGTATATCTCTCTGGGTTAGGTGAAAATTTTGAATGGTTAAAATTCCTGAAATTAAAATAAGAGGAGCAGAGGAAATGTGCCCATGTCCACACATCTTTAAGGATCACACTGGATATAATCAGTCTTGAAATTTTCAGAGTGACCCTTTTGCCCTTTCTTTTTAAAAGGCCACCATTTGAGGGTTGTCAATATGAATCAACAAAGTGACACTGCAGACTTGCTTGGAGGGTAAGTTTGTTTTAAAATTATTTTCTGGTTATTTTGAGTTCACTGCTTGAGGGAGCAAATAGTGTTTTCTTATAAAGCTCAAAATTAGCCTTAGAAAAAGGTTCAAAGACTTGCACTCCTACCCCCTACCACAGTAGGTTATTTATTGGACTTTACTGAGGACCTGTTGGATATATAGATGTTTCTCTCAATTTTAAAGAATGCTTGAGATTCTTGCTCTCAAAGATCATGCTGGAATGGAGAGGGACAAAAAAACCAAGCATGTAATTAGTATTTGTGTGTACTGACATTTATCTAAAGTGTACGTTCTAGAGTCGCACTGCCTTGGAGCTAGATTCTCTCCTGCAGTTCAGTTATCTTTGAAACATTAAGTAGCTCTCTACTTGGTTAAATGTTGCTCTTGGGATTCCACTGTGGTCATTAAAAGGCCCTTCTTCCCTGTTGGTGTTTTTGAATATGTTAGATTCGTGATCAGTTTTAGTTTGTGCCGAAGGCTGTAAAACTGATGGATGTTTTTGGCATACCTTAAGTTGAGTGATATTGGGATCTGTCCCATTAACTCTAAACAATTGCTTAAAAAAACCCTTAAAGGCATAAAGTAGAATTTATTGCCCTTTTTGCTCTTTATGGCATCTGCCATATTTTTACTCTTTCTTTGTCTTATAGCCCTCCCTGCTGTGGCGGGAATGCTACTTTGGATTCCTGCTTCCTCCTTTTACTTATATTCTCTTCTATACATATCACTAGTTATGTACTTAGTTAACACTTTTAAATATATATTCTGTCTTAAGATCCATCAGCTGAGATTTATCTTTCTTTAATTCTACTTTCATTTTTTTATTTTTTCCCCAGTGATCTTTCTACCTTGTTTTTAGTTTACTTCTGTTAGTTCATTGACACTTAATCTCCTCTTTCCTTCATTGAGGTACTTGGCAATGTTTTTTTAGTGATATAATTTGTTTCTTAACTCGGTATATCTATACTACCATGTATTTCTTTCTATTTTGTATCTATATATGTCTTCAGGAATGTTCTGCTATTACATACTCCTAACACAAATGGCTAGTCTTACAATAATTGAACATGGACTAGGTCTATTTCTTCTAAGAATTTATAGTGTTATGTCACGTCACCCATTATAAGTAGGTTTTTTTTTTTAATTTTTTTTAAAAAAATTATTTTATTTTATTATTATTTTTTTTAACTTACATCCAAATTAGTTAGCATATAGTGCAACAATGATTTCAGGAGTAGATTCCTTAATGCCCCTTACCCAATTAGCCCATCCCCTCCTCCCACAACCCCTCCAGTAACCCTCTGTTCTCCATATTTAAGAGTCTTTTATGTTTTGTCCCCCTCCATTTTTATATTATTTTTGCTTCCCTTTCCTTATGTTCATCTGTTTTGTATCTTAAAGTCCTCATATGATATTTCTCTTTCTCTGACAAATTTCCTTAGCATAATACCTCTAGTTCCATCTACGTAGTTGCAAATGGCAAGATTTCATTCTTTTTGACTGCTGAGTAATACTCCATTGTGTGTGTGTGTGTGTGTGCGCGCGCGCGCGTGTGCATGCGCACGTGTGCGCACACACACCACATCTTCTTTATTCATCCATCGATGAACATTTGGGTTCTTTCCATACTTGGCTATTGTTGATAGTGCTGCTATAAACATTGGGGTGCATGGGCCCCTTCGAAAGAGCACACTTGTATCCCTTAGACAAATACCTAGTAGTGCAATTGTTGGGTCATAGGGTAGTTCTATTTCTAATTTTTTGAGGAACCTCTACACTTTTCCAGAGTGGCTGCACCAGTTTGCATTCCCACCAACAGTGCAAAAGAGATCCTTTCTCCGCATCCCCGCCAACATCTGTTGTTGCCTGAGTTGTTAAATGTTAGCCATTCTTACAGGTGTGAGGTGGTATCTCGTTGTGGTTTTGATTTGTATTTCCCTGATGATAAGTGATGTTGAGCATTTTTTCATGTGTCAGTTGGCCATCTGGAAGTCTTCTTTGGAGAAGTGTCTATTCATGTCTTTTGCCCATTTTTTTCACTAGATTATTTGTTTTTTGGGTGTTGAGTTTGATTAAGTTCTTTATAGATTTTGGATACTAACCCTTTATCTGATAATGTCATTTGTAAATATCTTCTCCCATTCCATCAGTTGCCTTTTTTAAAAAAAATTTTTTTTTTTAACGTTTATTTATTTTTGAGACAGAGACAGAGCATGAATGGGGGAGGGTCAGAGAGAGAGGGAGACACAGAATCTGAAGCAGGCTCTAGGCTCTGAGCTGTCAGCACAGAGCCCGACGCGGGCTCGAACTCACAGACCGCGAGATCATGAACTGCGCCAAAGTCGGACGCTCAACCGACTGAGCCACCCAGGCGCCCCATGCCTTTTTTTTTTTTTTTTAATTTTTTTAAACATGTATTTATTTTTTGAGAGAGTATGAGCAGTAGAGGGGCAGAGAGAGAGAGAGTCACGGATTCAGAAGCAAGCTCCAGGCTCTGAGCTGTCAGCACAGAGCCCAACACGAGGCTCGAACTCAAGAACCGCGAGATCATGACCTGAGCTGAAGTCACATGCTCAACCGACTCAGCCATCTGGGCACCCCCATCAGTTGCCTTTTAGTTTTGCTGATTGTTTCCTCCTCTGTGCAGAAGCTTTTTATTTTGATAAGGTCCCAATAGTTCATTTTTGCTTTTGTTTCCCTTGCCTCTGGAGACATATTGAGTAAGAAGTTGCTGCAGCCAAGGTCAAAGAGGTTTTTGTCTGCTTTCTCCTGGAGGATTTTGATGGTTTCCTGTCTTACATTGAGGTCTTTCATCCATTTTGAGTTTATTTTTGTATATGGTGTAAGAAAGTGGTCCGGGTTGATTCTTCTGCATGTTGCTGTGCATTTTTCCCAGCACAACTTGCTGAAGAGACTGTCTTTATTTCATTGGATATTCTTTCCTGCTTTGTCAAAGATGAGTTGCCCATACATTTGTGGGTCCATTTCTGGGTTCTCTATTCTTTTCCATTGATCTGAGCGTCTGTTTTTGTGCCAGTACCATACTGTCTTGATGATTACAGCTTTGTAATATAGCTCGAAGCCCATGGTTTGCCCATTTTCAAATGAATTCTTACATGTAGTCTCAGTGTATGTTCTCCCAGGTGTCAGGCTGGTTCCCATTGAGTATTTGTGTTACAATTCATTTTTTTCTTTTCTGAAGTGTATATATGTTGACTCATTTTTTTCATCACTTGAAATATATTGACTTAACTGTTTCAGCCACTATGCTCCACTTTAAGTTAATTCTCATATGCACTCATGTTCCAGGCTCTGTTTGGAGTCCTTTATCTGTGTTAACTCATGTGGCCTTTTTAACAACCATGAGGCACAGACTCTTACCCCATTTTACACAACAGAGAACTGAGACACATAGGGATTAAGTACCTAGTACAAGGTAGTGGCTGGTTCATGTTTGAACCCAGGCAGTCTGTACTGAACCCAGGCAGCTGCCTCAGTTAGCTTTGGATTCCATTCGTACTATCATCTTTAAGACTAGCAACTTTATTTAAATAACATGTGTGTTTTGTTTAATTTCTCACTATTCCTAGTGTTCATCATCTTTTGCTTTGGTCCATTGTATAGGTCTCTCATGTTTGCTTCTACTCTTAACTTCCCTACAGTCTCTTCCATTGAGTAGTTAACAGTCCTTTTAAAGTATAATCAGATTGCATTACTCTCTGTCTCAAATCCTTACACTGACTTCTCAGGCCATTTAGAGTATACTCCAAAGGCTTTTTTGGGCCTATAAGACCCTTCATAATCTAGCACTGGTACTTCTCTGACATAATTTTCTCCCTTCGGCTCTGCTGTTGAGCTCTAGCCACACACTTTCTGTGTTGCACCTGGTTGCTTGCTGTTCTCTGTGTGGCATCCCTTGTGGTCCACACATGTTTGGCTTAACTCCTTTCCTTGCTTGATTTGGGTTGCCTTGAAACGCTCATCTTTAACAAAGCCTTTCTATCATATTTAAATTACCAGTGCCTTCTCCACCCAGTCTCATTTATCTATAATCATAGCACTTAACTACTATTTGATATTTTATAGTAGATGTCTTTTTCTATTCTTTTGTTAGATTGTAGGTGGGGGAGGACCTTGTGGGTCTTGTTTACTCAGTGCCTAACACCTAACAGGTACTCAGTAAATTTTTGTTGAATAAATTGAATAAATGTCTTTACTAATGTGTTAGTGCTTACTGGTAAGTGTACATGAGTTTGAAGTTCTCATACTTTTTCTCTCTGGAATCAGACTCTTTGATGGATGCTCAGTATCTGGGCATTGGTTTTGCTTATCTCATGGTTTCTCTCTCACAGTCCAATGAGTAAATAGTGTCCATGAGTTTTCTAATTGTGCTTGATTGTTGCGAAACATACTTGTTTTTGTTTTAGTTCCCAAATTATTTTTTGTGGAAATAAAAGTTATGTCATTGTATTTGAATTATAGTATTTAGTATCTTAGGGTATAGAAGATTGTATACCTGAGGTTTTCCAGGAACAATTAGTTGCTGCTTGAGCAACTTCTAGCTACAGCAGTGGTTCACGACTGTTTATTATCACCTGTCACCTCCAGATATTACAATTAATATGAACTAATTTCCTAGCTCCCCAACAGAGAAGTGCTATAGAATAAGAGAGAATCTAAATACTAAGAAATAAAATGTTGAGCTTTGGAGGGCCACAGACCATTGCAACATCTAAGGTTTTGTTGCTGTCCTCTCTCCCCTAGTTTTTCTCTTTGAGAGCAATTCTCTCCCCCATCAATTGAGAAGGCATGAGCTGTGTTTACTTTTCTTAAGCTAACCAGTTTCAGATGCTGTATTTTATTCTAAGATATTCTGAAAACTTTTGGTAAATCTTGATAAAATATGGTTTATCATTGAGTCTTCTACGTGATGTTTATTTAAACATGTTAGTAAAATAAGTGACATGCCTTTCACTGCCCAACTATGAATTTCGAATTCTTTTCATAATACTGTTTTTACCTTCAGTGTAGACTCTTCAAACATTTAGAATGAAGAAAATCGGTTATAATTTAAAACTTTAACATAGATTGTTAATATAGAGAGAGTGAGTCTGAGCAGAGAAGAAGGGCAGAGGGAGAGGGAGAGAGAATCCCAAGTAGTCTCTATGCTTGGTGCAGAGCCCCATGTGGGGCTCAGTCCCATGACCCTGGGATTAGGACCTGAGCCAAAATCAAGACTTGGATGCTCAACTAACTGAGCCACCCAGGCACCCCTAAAGCTTTAACATAGATCTTTAAAGTATTTTGATATTATTTATGATTTTGAGTAAATGAAATCTTGGACCTATTCCTATTTTCTAACACATGATTTCTAATCTCTAGTAGCTTCAGAAGTTTGGGAATTATATTTACCTTTTGTTTCAGTTACAAACCGGTGGACCATAAACTTATTTGGCTGCCCTTACGGGAGGCATTTGAAGAACTCTTTGCCCAGACATTTTCCAAGAAGCAAAACTTTACATTCTTAGGACACATTCAGACCTGTTACAGGCAGAAACGGTGGCATGATCTCCTCAGACTAATGCAGCATGTACACAAGTCGGCCGTCAACAAGGATGGAAAAGAAAGTGAAACTGGTAAGAACAGGACCCATACTGCTAGTGGGAGGCCATGAGGCTTTGGCTTAATTAACAGAATTGAAACCAGTGACCAAAGGGTTAATGGAACTAATAAGCACAGCTACAGACTAATAAACCAGGCTGCAGTGTTTTCCTTTAAATATCCGTGCCTCTTCTCCTTCCGGGAGACAGATTTGAGGCTTGCTCTCCCGTCTCTTTGTCTCACTGTCTCTTTTTTTTGTTTGGTTTTTAAGATTTTATTGTTAAGTAATCTCTATACCCAAAGTGGGGCTCAAACCTACAACCCTGAGATGAAGAGTTGTGTGCTGTATGACTGCCAGCCAGGCACCCCTTGGCTGCCTCTCAAGTAAACCCTTTCCTTGCTACATAATCGACATCTTAAATGGCTTTGCTGTGTGTTGGGCACATGAACTGGAGTTTAGTTACAAATTTGGTGAGCCAGGCAGGAGCTTTTTGCCAGTGGTTCATGAGCCCCTAGCCGACAACAACAATCTGGGGGAAAGTCTAAGCAGCTGCCTAGGCTCTTTTTCCTAAGGATGACACTCCCTGCCCTGACTGGGTGCTGCCACCCCTCAGTGTTTAATTTAGCTCTCATGGGCAGGGAATGGTTTTTGGTTTGGGCAGATGTGTCTTGGTGAGGTCATTTCTTCCTTCCATTTGGTTTGGCTCTCTTAGCATCCTTCCCTTGCTTAATTAGAAAAGGTTGACTAGGAAGCCATTTGGTTCAGTTGGTGAAGCCCTGACTTTTAGGGAGGAACCAGTGCTCACAGAGGTACTCGGGGTTTCATTCATTTGGTTTGTTGTTGCTTCTTTGGGGATCTTTGGGTAAAATCAGCTGCATTGTAATTGGAAAATGGGAAATGACAGTTTGATTCCTGAATGCAGCCTTTTGGGTTATATTCTTTAAAACTGAGCAGTGCTTAGTTATGAACCCATGAAAGGAAAAAGATGATCTTTTTTGCGACACTGCTTGGTCATAATATTCATTAGACTCCAGGTAATGATGACCAATTAATGAATCCATGCGTTATAATACCATTTGCAGTTGGATTTGTTCTGTAAGATTTTGTTTGCATCTTTTTTGTATATTCATGTGTTCATGTATGTTGTAAATATGAGAAAATTTCTCCACCTTTGGATAGTATTGCTAAAATTAGTTTGTAAAGGAGTTATATATAAGTTGGTTTAAAGGCAAGTGCTTGTGGGGCACCTGGGTGGCTCAGTCAGTTGAACCTCTGACTTCGGCTCAGGTCATGATCTCACAGTTTTTGAGTTTGAGCCCCATGTCGGGCTCTGTGCTGACAGCCTGGAGCCTGCTTCAGATTCTCTGTCTTCCTCTCTCTCTGCCCCTCCCCTGCTTGCATTCTCTCAAAAATAAATAAACATTAAAAAAAAAAAAATTAAAAGAAAAAAAAAAGCAAGTGCTTGTAAGCTGTAGACATTCTAAAACTCAGAAACTAATGTAAGTTTTTCACATTTACGTGATCTGAAAAAATATTTGGTATTAAAGCTAATTTAAGGTTGTTGGTTTAAGGTTGTTTGTTTAATAGACGTGTCTTTAGAATTAACAGCATTACTTTTATTCTGCTTCGATTTACTTAAGTCAAATAAGTTGATACAAAAAAATTTTTTTAAATATATGTTTCTTGGGAGAATGACTTTCTTCTAAAGTTTAGATTGGCAATCTAAACGTAACTATTAAGAAAAAAGAAACGGATATAAATAAGATAAAAAAGTTTATAGGTTGGGGAGCCTGGGTGGTTCAATTGGTTAAGCACCTGACTTTAGGTCCAGTCATGATCTCTCGGTTTATGAGTTCAAGCCGTCTGTTGGGCTCTGTGCTGACAGCTCAGAGCCTGGAGCCTACCAGAGATTCTGTGTCTCCCTCTCTGTCTGCCTCTGTCTCTCTCTCAAAAATGAATAAACATTAAAAAAAAAAAGTTTATAGGTAAACTTTTAAGTAGCTTTCAAAATCTTTGGTCACCTATAAAGTTTTACAAAGTTAAATGATGGGTTAAGTAAATTAAGTATCTGTATAATTTCCAGGTAAGAAAACATTAATTACTAAACATAGTTTTATCTGCTTTTGGCTTCCTGTTACAGAGAAACTAAAGATATTTGGGTTTATTAGTAAACATGTTTTATTGTACACTGAAATAAGGCATACATTTAGAATTCTTCAGTGTAGTCATAAGTTTACCAATATAAAAAATGCCAACACAACAAACAGTTTACAATTAGTTACTACTTAGTTTTTACTAGAAACTTAAGATTTTTAAGAGTTAAGAATTCTAATACATATAATTAGAATTACTGGAAATGATAAGGGAAACAATTTATATATGCAAGGAACGTGAGACTGGGTATGTAAAGAGGAAAAATGTAGGTCAAAATATGAATGTAAAAAGGAAAGTTGTAGAAGGTTTGTGAGAAGGGAATCTTTGGAAAGGAATTTTTGTGCATGGTAGTCACTAAGATTAATGATATTAGTTGTTTTTTTGTTTTTGTTTTTTCATTATTTTTTAATTTTATTTTTTATATTTTAAAATTTACATCCAAATTAGTTAGCATCTAGTGCAACAATGATTTCAGGAGTAGATTCCTTAGTGCCCCTTACCCATTTAGCCTATCCTGCCTCCCACAACCCCTCCAGTAACCCTCAGTTTGTTCTCCATGTTTATGAGTCTCTTCTGTTTTGTCCCCCTCTCTGTTTTTATACCACTTTTGTTTCCCTTCCCTTATGTTCATCTGTTTTGTCTCTTAGAGTCTTCATATGAGTTGAAGTCATATGATTTTTGTCTTTCTTTGACTAATTTCACTTAGCATAATACCCTCCAGTTCCATCCACATAGTTGCAAATGGCAAGATTTCATTCTTTTTGATTGCTGAGTAATACTCCATTGTGTATGTATACATCTTCTTTATCCATTCATCCACTGATGGACATTTGGGCTCTTTCCATACTTTGGCTATTGTTGATAGTGCTGCTATAAACATGGGGGTGCATGTGTCCCATCAAAACAGCACACCTGTATCCCGTGGATAAATGCCTAGCAGTGCAATTGCTGGGTCATAGGGTAGTTCTATTTTTAGTTTTTTGAGGAAACTCCATACTGTTTTCCAGAGTGGCTGCACCAGCTTGCATTCCCATGTTTTTGTTTTTTTAAAGAGAGAGAGTGTGCACACAGGGGAGAAGGGGAGAGGGGCAGAGGGAGAGAGAGAAAATCCCAAGCAGGCTCCTCCCTTAGCATGGAGCCCGACACAGGGCTTGGTCCCATGTCCCTGGGATCATGAACTGAACCAAGAAAAAAATCAAGAGTTGGATGCTCAACCTACTGAGCCACCCAGGAGCCCCAAGATTATGGATATTAGAATGTAAAGTTTATTAGGGAGTGGTCTACACCTGGGTAACAGAAAGGGGTAAGAGCAAGATTAAGCAGAAATTGAGCAGTGACACACTATCAACAGAAGCCATAGCTGATTCTCTGAGGAGTTCCAAAAGTTGGATTTTCTTGAGA
Organism: Prionailurus bengalensis; assembly: GCF_016509475.1. NCBI lineage: Eukaryota > Metazoa > Chordata > Mammalia > Carnivora > Felidae > Prionailurus > Prionailurus bengalensis. The sequence goes on along the minus strand of NC_057349.1, from coordinate 80,326,830 downwards.
ACCATCCTAAATTGGGGCTGGACTTCTGTAATAGTCATTGGATGTGACCACCTGGGAAGAGGGCATGCCCTTGGCAAAGCAATTGTCTTCAGTCAAGGCAGTCCCTGATGGCATCTGAGAGTTGAGGACTGAGAGCCTTTCATTTCTTTTTTTTTTTCCTTTCTTTTTTTTTTTTTTTTTTTTTTTTTTTTTGAGAGAGAGCAAGAGCAAGAGCGCAAGTAGGGGGAGGGGCAGAGATGGGGTGGGGGAGGGGGAGGGAGAGAGGGAGAGAGAAAGAGAGAAAGAAAGAGAATATGAATCTTAAGCAGGCTCCATACCCAGCACAGAATCCATCAAGGGGCTCAATCTCAAGATCATGACCTGAGCTGGATGGTCAGCCAACTGAGCCCCCCCAGGCGCCCTGAAAGCCCTTCATTTCTGATGGAGATTCTGGTTAGCACGTCACCGCACGTGCCACAAGAGATCAGATCTGTGCAGTGCCCTAGATGTCCTTGTCCCAATAACTACATATCAACATTGGAGATGACAGGGAGGAAAAAAGGAGGGACTGCATACATTTTTAAAGAATTCGTCTTGTTGGAAGAGTACGTTTTAATACAGGAAGTATACTGGTATAAAACTGGAATTAGGTTTTTCTGTTAAAATGACAGTTTCCTTTGGTTATTGGCCTAATAAGAAATTATAAACAAAGGTTTTTCTTTATCATTAATGTAACCTGCTTAGAAAAACAAAGTTTCTATGTTTTGTCTCTGTTAGATCCTTGATTATTTAAGAAAAGACTTCAGTGTTGCTAACAAATCTGTAACCTTCTGTATTTGCCTTTAGAATCTCTTATTGCTGCCTTGGCTAAATAGATAATTAAATACTAAATTTTGTAATGATTTGTAATCCTGTTTTGGCATATGCTTTAAAAATTTCTCATATTTCTGACAGACTTCCCAAAATTCAGCTTCTAAATGAAGTCTTTTTTTTTACCAACTAGGCTTATTTGGTATATCAAATCACATGGGAAGCATGGTCAAATAAGTGATGATAAACCTTCTAAGGTTATAAGATTTTATTATATCATCACTTGTAATTCTAATTATTGAAATGCTGACAAATTTCCTTGTCAACTGCATTATAATGAAGTCCCATCATATCTTTAACCGTGGCCATTTTGTAATCTTTTGTCATTTATAGTTACTATTTTACTCTGATGATCTTGCAAATACCTTTCACCTTTAATGCAATGCAAGGAAAGAACTTTTGACAAATACAGTTTTCTCATATCTTTAAGATCATAAAACTGAACTAGGTATAAATTTCTGGAACTAATGAAAAAACTGGATTCAAGCAGAGTAACATGGGACTGAAAGAATTAAGAAAAATGGTTTCATTTTTTATGACTTTTGTTTGAAACATTGCTGGCTCTTTAATGTTTGCCCTTCCAGATTTAAGGAAAGTTTTTCTCTTAAGCTGTGACTTGCAGAAATTTAATACAGTATTCCTTTGTAAACAAATATGAAACATTCATTTTTTTCCCCTACCTGATTCCTCCAGAATTCAAAAATTCTCAGTGAATATTCTTATATTTTCATGGCAGTTATTATTATTAGCATAAGTTCTCTAAGAATCTGTTCTATTTGTAACAGAACATCACTGGAAACATTGGTTATATTACCAAGGCTCTGACTGGAATGTCCTATTTGAGTGTAAAATGCATAGACTCAAATGTGACCACATAGCTTTAAGGATCTAGGTTGACTCTATGGAGCCCATAAAGCCCCTTAGGAATAACAACTTGATGCCTTGCTTATAGTGTTTCTAGTAGCCTTATCAGGCCTAGCTTTGAGAGCCCACCTGCAGGACTGCCTCCTGAGCTAAGACAACTGTTGAACAGAACTAACCTATTAAGACTAAGACTGGTTTATAACACCTGGAGTAAACCTCATATCTAGGGTCAGAATAGTTAAACTCAGGCCAAGAAGAAACAATATTGAATTGTGAGGTTTTTCTAACAAAACAAAAACTTGTCAAAAGTGGAGAATGTTAATTTTTTTTAATGTTTATTTATTGGGGGGGGGGGGCACAACGTATAGAGAATGCAGAGCCTAACACGGGGCTCGAACTCATGAACCATGAGATTATTACCTGAGCTGAAGTTGGACACTTAACAACTGAGCTACCCAGGCGCCCCAAGAATGTTAATTTGTAATGGTATACAAGGACTTTGACTATACTGTGATAACCCATCAACAAAGCTGAAGCCCTTTCCTTAGTACATGCCCATTGGGCTAGTTGGAAGGGAAGGGGACCTTTGACCTTGGAGAAAACAAGACAAAAAACAGAAGAGCCAGAATCACCCAAACCTTGGATGACATACCTTGAGCGCAGATTTCACCCACCATCTTTGGAACAAAATTTTGCTAACTATTCTTGTGAGCCCCAACAGATCTTAAGGTATTTTTCAGGAGACGGACTAACAGATGAGTGTGATTACTTCGGGTTACTGGTTTTGCTATTTTGCTGAATACTTTATAGCAGTTTGAATCCATAAGCAATAAAGGCTAGACACCAGGTGAAGGTTTTTGCACATGCTTGGAATGCCACTATAAGAACAGCTGTGTCTCTAATGGAGGAAAAGATAGTGGCCAGATTTCCTGCTTTTTCACTGCACAAGGATCTGAATATGGACATGCAGAAAAATAGACCAGATGGGTGTACCCACATGGTGGCCCCTGGAGCTGATTCCCCCCCCCCCCCCCCCCCCCCCGGAGCTGATTGAACACACCTGGTCAGAGTGGGAGATGCTGTGCTAGCCCTCCAGGATCCACCTGCTACATTATAAGAATATTCTTCTCCACAGTTAAATATTTCCTGAATTCACCTGCTTACTGTGTCATTGGTGTCACAGGCCAACCCCTACCATGAAGTAATGCCAGTTGACTTTGAGGAAACACCAAGACTTCAATCAGGCAGCTGGCTTTAAAGGAATGAGGAGATTCAATAGAATTCATTCAATTGTGTTTGAGACTGGTTCCAACACCAGTGAGAAATTCACCTAACATCAGAGCTTCAGAGCATTGCTATGAAAGAATTGGTTGGTGATAATGCAGTTGTCAGCCACAGCAAAAAATGGGATGTAGTGATAAGAAAGAGCATTGGAGATGCAGTTCTTCCCCAAATTGTAAAGCCCCTTATTCTTGATAAAGTTTATTTGCTGCATGATGAAGATAAGGACTTTAGCTGTGCCTGGTAGTTTGTCTGGTTGCTCAAGATGTCAGCTTTCCGATGTTGCTTCAAAACAACCAGAGAAGACACTACTAGTTTGTTCAAGCAGAATGCACAGGTTAAGCTAAGTACCAGGGAATATTACCAAGAAAGCACGAAGTTGTTTGATTCCTCAAACCGTGAAATTGCACCCTGTTTCAGCAGGAAGTAGCAAGAGCTGTCATCATCCCAGTTCCTTCAGGAATAAAGCATGATCAAAAGACAATGGGGATTGAAACTGGTAACCAAAGGGTTAATGGAACTAATGATAAGTGCAGCTGCAGACTAATAACCACAGATGCAACTTTTTACCCACATCTGTTTTCGTTTGCCTTTAAATATCCCTGACTCTTCAGGCTTGCGTATTTGAGGCTTGCTTTCCTGAGTCTCCTCATTTGGCTGCCTCTTAAATGCATCCTTGCTCTCTGTTTGGCTTTGCTGCATGTCAGGCAGACAGACTTGGGTTCAGTTATAGAATTAGGAGAGGAGTTTGGGGAAGAATGAAGCAATACAAATTGGAGCTTTCTGGGACTTAGGGGCAAAGATGACTAATTCTGAAGTATTGTCGTTCCTGTGATTCTAGGCAAGATTTCCATAAAAACATGGTTGGTGATGTTGATGTACCAGTACCACTTACTGATCACTCAATCTTATTTCCTTAGAAAATAAGTTCTTCAAAAAGCTAAGTTCTATAGTCAAAGGGGTTTTGGTAGCTTAGTTGTCTTCTATGTGCTTTCTTATCCCTAAAATGGGAGTAAGAGTACCTACTTGGAAGGATTGTTGTGAAGGGTAAAAAAATTAACTAATATACACATGCATATATAAATGACCTGATTAGTATAGTTGCTGGTACATAACATTATATAAGTGTTAGGACTTATTTTTTAGTATGTCTAAGATGTTTGATTTTTGTATGAGTTTTGTGTATGTGTAAGTTAAATGTATTACAACTCAAAATGTGTGTTAAATTCTTGTCTTTATTCTTTTCTAGGGTTACTCCTAAAAGAGAAGTGGGAAGCATTTGGTCTTAGACTCAGCCATGCTCAGCAACAGATGAAAATGACTGAAAATGCCCTCTTGTTTGCATTCGTAGAGGTATTTTGCTTTGGCTGGCTATCTAGGTTAAGGGAATGTTGATTTGATGCAAAATGCAAGTTTAGGCAGGCTACTGTTACTGTTGATGTTTTTAGTGCTTGCTGTTTAAAATTTAATAAATACTAATATTTTGTGGGGAGGATTTCTGAAAAATGTCCTTTATGGAAATTGTAAGGTCTTGATAATCACCATTTTTTAAAAAATTTTTTTTATTTTTACATTTATTTATTTATTTTTGAGAGACAGAGAGAGACAGAGCACAAGTGGGGGATGGGCAGAGAGAGGAGACACAATCCAAATTAGTCTCCAGGCTCTGAGCTGTCAGCACAGAGCCTGATGCAGGGCTCGAACTCACAAATTGTGAGATCATGATCTCGGCTGAAGTCAGACGCTCAACCGACTGAGCCACCCAGGCGCCCCAGCACCATTATTTTTAAAGTTGCAGTTGAGGATGACTAGTGAACTCTGTTTCATGGCAGAGGCCGTGGCCGGGAGATTTGAGTGTGTTCTCTTTAGGCCTTACTTTCTATTCTAGTAAATGGATAGCTCTGTTGTTTTCTGTCCTGTGACCTGTGGGAAAGATCATCTTAATTAAATTTTCATGATGGAAGCTTATTAAATTCTTTTGTAGCATAATTGACTATGCCCTGAGAAAGGTAGGAATCTTATTTGAGATGGTGTTTTGGTGAGAGAGCAAGATCAGTCATATGTGCATCAGTATGGGAAATTTGGTCGTCATTGCTTAATCTTAGTAGGATTTATTTCTAAAATCGCCCATTAGGATGTCAAGTGCTTTCAAAATAGGGTTTATACCTGGGGATGCAAGCTGGTACAGCCACTCTGGAAAACAGTATGGAGGTTCCTCAAAAAATGAAAAATATAGCTACCCTATGACCCAGCAATTGCACTACTAGGCATTTATCCAAGGGATACAGGTGTGCTGTTTCGAAGGGACACATGCACCCCTATGTTTACAGCAGCACTATCAACAATAGCTGAAGTATGGAAAGAGCCCAAATGTCCATCAGTGGATGAATGGATAAAAAAGGTGTGGGGTGTGTGTGTGTGTGCGCGTGCACACACACACACACACACACACACACACACACACAATGGAGTATTACTCGGCCATCAAAAAGAATGAAATCTTGGCCATTTGCAACTATGTGGATAGAACTGGAGGGTATTATGCTAAGTGAAATTAGTCAGAGAAAGACAAAAATCATATGACTTCACTCATATGAAGACTTTAAGAGACAAAACAGATGAACATAAGGGAAGGGAAACAAAAATAATATAAAAACAGGGAGGGGGACAAAACAGAAGAGACTCATAAATATGGAGAACAAACTGAGGGTTACTGGAGGGGTTGTGGGAGGCGAGATGGGCTAAATGGGTAAGGGGCACTAAGGAATCTACTCCTGAAATCATTGTTGCACTAGATGCTAACTAATTTGGATGTAAGATTTAAAAGATAAAAAATAAAATAAAATAAATAAATAAATGGGAAAAAAAAGGGTTTATACCTATTTTATGATTTGGCATTACAGTAGAGTTCAATACATTTGTTCTGTTTTATTGTTTTCAATTAAATTTATTGAAGATTCTGTTAGGATCATCATGAAAGCAAAAGTACAAAGCCATTTAATAATAAAACAATCCAGTTTTTGATGTTCTGTCACCTGAGTAGATTTTAATATTTATCTTTCAGTGTTCTTGGAAGTAGAACTTGAAAAGATAACTCAGTAAAGATGAGAAAGATTTATTTTGATATTCTTCAACAAATGTGAAAGGCTATGTATTACAACCACTGTACCTTCTTGATTTAGTCATTTATTTCATCTTTGCATACTTGTCAGTATACTGACCCTGTATTTATTTTGGGTGCTTTTAATAACCATTTGGGCACCTATAAACATCTGAATACATTATAAGTTACAGGTTACCTCACCATGTATCTCCTGAGATGATTTACTTTGTTGCATCTCTCTGTTAGGCTCAAAGATATTCCCTTGACCCTTTTGGACATTTAAAAAAGGTTGTTTTGGCCTTAGCTCTGACAACAAGCTGGCAGCCATTGGGCCTTTAGGGTGAAAGCTCATCAAATAGAAGAGGTTTGCCCTTGCCTCTTATTTCTTTTTTTTTTTTTTTTTCAACGTTTATTTATTTTTGGGACAGAGAGAGACAGAGCATGAACGGGGGAGGGGCAGAGAGAGAGGGAGACACAGAATCGGAAACAGGCTCCAGGCTCTGAGCCATCAGCCCAGAGCCTGACGCGGGGCTCGAACTCACGGACCGCAAGATCGTGACCTTTGCCTCTTATTTCTAATCCTGCTTGCATAACTGCTCTTGGTGAGTGTATCTTTATTTGAAATGGATTTTTAACATTTTACTTTATCTTTTTTTAGGGTACTCTAGCTCAAGCTGTAAAGAAAGGAGAGTGGATCTTATTGGATGAGATTAATCTGGCTGCTCCAGAAACATTAGAATGTCTCAGTGGTTTACTCGAAGGCTCCTCTGGCTCACTGGTGTTGCTAGATCGAGGAGATACAGGTAGCACTTGATCCCTTTGGGGTTTGACTTGGCACCAGGCCTTGTGGCCTCTTTAGAGTAAGATTCTTTTGGTTAGGTGTGTTACATAGGTCTCCCAGTGTTCATTCCCTAGTACTAATTTTCTGCCAAGTTAGGTAGCATGGGGAATGCAAAGAATAAGATAATTTGTCAAGTTACTTGGGTAGTAGGTAATAGATGTGCATACTCAGTGACAAAATATCTGCTGTTCAATATAATGAACAACGATACCTTAAAAGATGGTGGAATGGCAGCAGAAGATTAAGGGGTATATAGGCCTGGAAACTGTTCAGTGGGGTTTCAGAAAAAGCAAGGATGGTTTAAGCAGCCAGCAGTAACAGTCTGAGGCAGGGTGTCTTGGCCTTAAGTTTTGGGGCGTTAGATAGTCTTCCTCTGTGGACCTAAGGCTGATGACTTGATGTTACCAGTAGAGAATTTATAATTTTCTCTTAACAGAACCACTGGTTCGTCATCCCGACTTCCGTTTATTTGCCTGTATGAACCCAGCAACAGATGTGGGCAAAAGGAATCTTCCACCAGGAATAAGAAACAGGTGAGGAGACATGGACTGGTTCCTGGGGATGGATGGATGGATGGATGGATGGATGGATGGATGGATTTATTTATTTATTTATTTATTTATTTATTTATTAAGTTCTCTTTGTTTATTGATTGGTAACACTAACAAACCAAACCTCATAACAATGCTTGAGATTTCTTGATCTCTGATAAGCAGGATCCTTCCTTATGTGTCATATTCCTCTACTTTCTCCAGATGGTAGGAATACAGAGGACTCCAAAACACTGGAGAATTTTTCCTTTTGGTTGTTAGTATGACACTTAATGGATCATGGATATTGTTGAAAACAAAATTTTTTCCTCCTTCAAATATCTTTGTAGTTACCAGAGAAATTTCACATACTGATAAATGTTTAAGTGCGGGGCGCCTGGGTGGCTCAGTCAGTTGGGCGTCCGACTTCGGCTCAGGTCACGATCTCGCTGAGTTCGAGCCCCGCGTCAGGCTCTGTGCTGACTGCTCAGAGCCTGGAGCCTGTTTCAGATTCTGTGTCTCCCTCTCTCTCTGACCCTCCCCTGTTCATGCTCTGTCTCTCTCTGTCTCAAAAATAAATAAACGTTAAAAAAAAATTTAAAAAAAAAAATAAAAAAAAAAATAAATGTTTAAGTGCATTTTAGGAATGGAATCCCTTTGGACGAGACCAGTGATTTGTAAAAAGCCTTTTAAGTTTCAGTTTTCATCATTAAGCACTGACTGACACCAATAAGGTACCTAGTTGTTGGTATCTTATATATGTAGCATTTGGGAAAAGGTGAATGATCTAATTTTGTTGGTGATCTTTTGTTGAATTTCGAGTTTTAAAATGGTGTTAAAATTTTATTAGATTCCTCCCTCCATTATATGAGTAATGAAACCTTCTTAGGAAAATGTTATAAATTTCATTATGTATTTTCCTTTGCTCCTACAATTTTATCATTTTTTCCCCATGATTTTATTTTTGATGGTGATGTTGATACTGTTCTGTTGTTGTTGCAGCGTGTATGTTTTATTACATGTAGTTAGAATCAAAAACACCTCTGAAAATGAGGACAAATGTCTTACTTTTGTAACTCTTTCTTGTAAGGACTGTACATGAAAAACTTCATTACATGCAAATAAATTTTTGGCAATAGTTATCTTTCATTTCATTATGGTCCATATGTATCTACATGAAAGGCTTTTATTTATTAATTAAAAAAAATTTTTTTTCAATATATGAAATTTATTGTCAAATTGGTTTCCATACAACACCCAGTGCTCATCCCAAAAGGTGCCCTCCTCAATACCCATCACCCACCCTCCACTCCCTCCCACCCCCCATCAACCCTCAGTTTGTTCTCAGTTTTTAAGAGTCTCTTATGCTTTGGCTCTCTCCCGCTCTAACCTCTTTTTTTTTTTTTTCCTTCCCCTCCCCCATGGATTTCTGTTAAGTTTCTCAGGATCCACATAAGAGTGAAAACATATGGTATTTGTCTTTCTCTGTATGGCTTATTTCACTTAGCATCACACTCTCCAGTTCCATCCATGTTGCTACAAAGGGCCGTATTTCGTTCTTTCTCATACATGAAAGGCTTTTATAGTTTATACTGTAAAAAGTTCAAATGAGTTTACATAACTTCTTGTGTTTTCTATTTTTTTTATTATCAAAACAGTTGTATTCCTCAAAATTTTAATTCTGTAATAATAATTGTTTTCCAGGTTTACAGAACTTTATGTAGAAGAATTGGAAAGTAAAGAAGATTTACAGATTCTTATTGTGGATTATCTGAAAGGACTGAGTGTGAATAAGATCACAGTGCAAGGAATTATCAAGTAGGTTCACTTTGGTTTCTCTTGATAAACTTTTCCCCTGAACAAACAATGTATGCCTCATGCATCTATATTTATTATTTCTTTTTTGCTACAGAAGGATTATCATTAAGGTTTCTGTTTTAAAGTAGGGACCTTATGATCTTCTTTGGATTTTCCTAATGAAGCTACATTGAAAGCTTAAGAATCACCACGTATGAGAATATTTAAGTAATTGGATAATGCTGTCCTAATTACTTTTGTATTCATAGCTACGAGTTTGCATCCGTGGAAGATGTAACTGGCTTCTCTTTTGATCTGTCTTGATGAAATCTTAATTTCTGCAGTTTGCATACTACTTATGTGGGATATAGGGGGGAAAAGGTTGGTAAAACAAGGGATTCAGGTTTAGAATTAAGTGAGGCTTAACTGAAAAACATACAGACTAGCCATGTGGCTTGGTGATTTCTTGAGTCTTTTTTGTTTTTCTGTTTTTGTTTTTTATGCCTTGTGGATAGGGCATAATCTTTTATATCAGATAACTGGATTCTCATACAGGCTGTGTCAGAAACGAATTCTTTCGTCCTGGGCATGTCACTTAGTTAATTTTGTCTGTTGTCTAGATAGAAATACACACTATGTAAGTTGTTTTGTTTTTAATTTATAGGGAGGGAGGGAGGGAGAGAGAGCGAGTAGGGGAGGGGAGCAGAGGGAGAGAGAATCTTAAGCGGGCTCCATCCTCAGTGCACAGCCCAATGAGGGACTTGATCCCACGATGTTGGGGTTATGACCCGAGCTGAAATCAACTTGGATGCTCAAACAACTGAGCTGCCCAGGTGCCCCCTGTGTAAAGTTTTGAAATAGGATCATATTAATGTTTTACTTTGCATTTTGTGGTTTGTTCCTTATTTTTTATACAAATAATTACTGAGTTGCCCAGGTACTAGGGATACAGCTATAAATAAGAGACAGAATCCTGGTTCTCCTCATAGACCTTTTAATTCAAGAGGTGAAGGTAACCAATAAATAAGGAGATACATACTGTAATTTTAGGTTGTGTTAAGTGAATAAAAATAACACCACAAAATGGGGATTACAACATACAGGCTTAGAGCCCTATTTTACATAGGTTAGTTAAGGAGGCATTTATGAAAATGCTTTGAAATGGTTTACCAATTCCACATTCTAAAATTGGAACACTTTTTGTTAGCCAAGACTTTGGACAGAAGTATAAATATGTGTGGTTAAAATTCAAAAGTGGAGATAAAACAGGCTAGATAAAGCAGAGGCTCTTGTAAAATGCTGATAGTACGAGTAGTAAGTAGCCACTTTCTGCACAAAGAAGAATATATAGCTGAATTGCAAAGAGGCAAGCCAGATCCCATTTGGGCAAGCACTTGGATTTCATCTGTGACACACATTTGGTTACTCTTGATCTTGTGTGGCTGATCATCAGTTTCATGAAATTTTAAATTTCTTGCATTTCATGTTTCAGTCTGAAACTTCTTCCATCTTGTTATCTTCTGGACCCCTAAAGCCAATGGCAATGATAACAGTAACCGTCACCTTATATTCATGCTTTTTAAATTTTGTCATTATTGATTATGGCCACATCTATGACCTTTCAGAACACCATGAGTTTTCTCTGTGCTTATCCATCACTATTGTCGCTTACATAGGAACTTTATTTCCCCATTGTATTAGAGCTAACTCTGAAACATTATGTTTGGACTCTATATATTCTTGGTAAAGGCCTCTCCTGTCTCTCTTTTTGTTATGAATCCAATGTTTCTCACCTCTCCTCTTTTCATCCTAAAGGAAATTGATAGATCCTTTTTTTTGAAAGAGTCTGTGAGCGTGTGAAAAATAGATTTAAAAGAGAATGTGAGAGGTTTTGGTGAATGCCCTAGCAAGTTGTATGCAAGCTTAACCATCTAATTCTGGGAAAATGGCTTTGGGCCTTATGTAGAAAAATTGGAATAACAGCAAAATAGTGAATGCTAATCAATTAATAAGTCACCTGAACTCTGTCCTTTTTGTAGCTTGTACACAGCTCTACGGAAAGACTCTGGGACAAAATTAGTGGATGGAACTGGCCATAGACCTCACTACAGCCTTCGGACTCTTTGCAGGGCCCTGCGATTTGCAGCCTCCAATCCGTGTAGCAACATCCAGCGCTCACTCTATGAGGTCTTTCTAAAGTCTGTGTTTTTTGTATGGGAGCTTGGCGGATGGGCTCACCGTGAGAAGGGAGGGAGTGATTATGTGTCTGCCAGGTTTGCCTGTGTTTTCCATTTAGTCAGATAAGCCCAGGACATTTCATACAGTACTACCCTGACCTTCTACCATCCTGTCACATTTAAAAGTTGTTCAGCATGGGGCGCCTGGGTGGCTCAGTCGGTTGAGTGTCCGACTTCAGCTCAGGTCATGATCTCACGGTCTGTGAGTTTGAGCACTACGTTGGGCTCTGTGCTGACAGCTCAGAACCCGGAGCTGCTTCAGATTCTGTGTCTCCCTCCCTCTTTGCTCCTCCCCCACTCGTGCTCGCTTGCGCGCTCTCTCTCTCTCTCTCTGTCAAAAACAAACATTAAAAAAATAAATAAAAGTTGTTCAGCAGAGGGGGGTGGGGGGATTGCATGCCTGAGTGGCTCAGTCAGTTAAGCATTTAACTCTTGATTTTGGCTCTGCACTGGTGTGAGGCTTGCTTAGTATTCTCTCTCCCTTTTCCTCTGCCCCTTCCATTCTCATTCTCTCTCTCTCTCTCTCTTTCTCTTTCCCCCCACTCTCTCCCTCTCTCCCTTCCCCTTCTCTCCCTCTCTCCCCCTCCTTCCCTCCCTCCCTCAAGGAAAAAAAAAAATAGTTCTGGGAACCAGTACCATCTAAGAAGGTTGAATTTTGTTCCCGAAATATGTTGGCCTGTTACTGCAGAAGGGTAATTAGTTGTATGCATATTTGTTTATTCTTTTTTTTCCCTAGGGCTTTTGTTTGGGTTTCTTAACACAGCTTGATAGGGCATCACATCCAGTAGTTCAGAAGCTCATTTGTCAACACCTTATCTCTGGCAGTGTAAAAAGTCTGCTGAAGCAGGTATGTTTTTTGATGTTTTTGACTTGTTTAATGTAAATGAATGGCTGAATTATCAACTTTTCAGCTTTTTTTTTTTTGCAGAAGTAATCTGTTGCAAAAGATTTAAATATTAGAAGGTGTCTTAGATGGTGCAAATTCCCAATAATCCTACTCCTACTCTTTAGAGATTTAAGCCTTATAGTCATTTCCACCTAAATTATGTATGTTTTTATTTTCTTATGTATTCACATTCTGACTGTGTGTATAGATTTATCAAGGCAAATTCTTTCTTGTTTTTATTTTAATTCCTAGTTAACCTACAGTGTTCTGTTAGTTTCAGGTGTACAATATAGTGATTCAAAAATTTTATACATTATTCGGTGTTCATCACAGTGAGTTTTCTTTTAATCCCTTCATCTGTTTTACCCATCCACACTCCCTCCTCCCCTCTGGTAATGATCAGTTTGTTCTCTATAGTTAAGAGTCTGTTTTTTGGTTTGTCTTTTTGTTGTTTTTTGTTTGTTTCTTCAGACTCATATATGAGTGAAATCATATGGCATTTGTCTTTCTGACTTACTCCACTTAAATACACATATCTAATATAAATGATTTTAAAAGGATCATCTTGGGACACCTGGGTGGCTCAGTTGGTTAAGCGCCCAGCTGTTGATATCAGCTCAGGTTGTGATCTCAGTGATGAGATTGAGTCCCGCATAGAGCACCACACTGAGCATGGAGCCTGCTTAGGGTTCTTTCTCTGTCCTCTATCTGCCCCTCCCCCACTTATTCTTTCTTTCTCTGTTTCAAAATAAATAAATGAAATTTAAAAAAAAATTAAAAAGGACCGTCTCATAAGACTGTTCTGTAGCTTTCTTTTCTTAGCCTAACTGTATACTGGATATAGTTTTGTTTCTGTTCCCGAGATCACTGTGACATGGTTTCTAAAGGTTACATAGTATTTTGTTGCTTGTACCATAATTTGTGTACACACTTCACATCTGATTGATGGTTGGGCTCCCCCCCCCCCCCTTAAACACGGTAACTGGGTTGCCTGTGTCACTCAGTTGGTTGAGTGCCCAACTCTTGATTTCGGCTCAGGTTATGATCTCAGGGTCATAGGATCGAGCCCTGTGCTGAGCATGGAGCCTGTTTGGGTTTCTCCCTTCCCTACCCCCCTCCCTTTCACTAGCCCCTCCCCCATTTGTGCACATTCTCTCTCTCATGCTCTCTCTAAAATAAAAAAAAAATTCTAAATTAAAATGCAACTATTTCAGTTTGACAAAGGAAATTATAGGATAACATAGGACTGAAAGATGCAGAGTAAGTTTACCAAATAAATGCTTTTTTATGTTGATTCATTCCTTTGTAGGAAGAAAGAGCCTTAGGGACTTTGGACTACTTTAGATTCAATATATTTTCCTCTTTAAAAATTGTACAAATGGGGCGCCTGCATGGTTCAGTTAGTTAAGCGTCCAACTCTTGATTGCGGCTCAGGTCATGATCTCATGGTTTGGTTCATGAGATCAAGCCCCATGTTGAGGCTTGGAAGTTTTCTTTTCTCTCTCTTTGTCTCTTCCCCCATTCACATGCACATACATTCTTTTTTTTTTTTAATTTTTTTTTTTTAACGTTTATTTTTGAGACAGAGACAGAGCATGAATGGGGGAGGGTCAGAGAGAGGGAGACACAGAATCTGAAACAGGCTCCGGGCTCTGAGCTGTCAGCACAGAGCGCGACATGGGGCTCGAACTCACGGACCGTGAGATCATGACCCGAGCCGAAGTCGGCTGCCCAACCAACTGAGCCAGCCAGGCGCCCCACATGCACATACATTCTGTCTCTCAACATAAATAAACTGTAAAAATTATACACGTAACACATGAATATTTACTTTTGGTAAAACATGAGAACATTGAAAAAAAGACTCAAGCTTGCTTTGATTATTATCTCAATACCATTTTTTTTGTGTGTGTTCCTCATGGTTACATGTGATTGGAGGCTTAAATATTCTTTTTCCCCACTGCTCCTGAGCTCAGTAGAGGAGCCCTTAAAAGCAGTAACTGCAATGGTGCTTCAAGTTAGGGAACTAAATGTTTGAGGAGAGCACTTCTTTGTAGTTATAGATCTCACCATTTTTTGATCTATGAAAATGAGAGTTTTGTAGAAATCAACTTCATATATTCAAAAGATTATGCTGTCACCCACAATATTATTTTTTTTTAATTTTTTTTTTAATGTTTTTAATTTATTTTTTGAGACAGAGAGAGGCAGAGCATGAGCAGGGGAGGGGCAGAGAGAGAGGGAGACACAGAATCCGAAGCAGGCTCCAGGCTCTGAGCTGTCAGCACAGAGCCAGATGTGGGGCTCGATCCCACGGACCGAGAGATCATGACCTGAGCTGAAGTCGGACGCTTAATTGACTGAGCCACCCAGGTGCCCCCACAATATTATTCTGAATAGATTAATTTCTCTAGATGGTGGCTTTTATTATTTGTTTCTTTGTTTGTTTAATGTCTTCCAGGAAGTCCAGGATGTAATAATGCAAAGGCCATTTCCCTCAATTGAATGTTGGTCCTGTTTTTAGGAACATGGTTTATATGAAGTACATGTTTTTGATCAAAGTACTTCATCAGAGTGGGAAATTTAATAGGTGAAAGAAAAGAACTGGATCATAAATTATTTGAGAATTTACTTGATTCAGTTTCTTCCTCATACACACCTACCACCCACCTGGATTTTAACACGAGTATGTGTCACTTGTCATTGTTTTGATCTCATTTCTCAGAGTAATTTATTTTCACATTTCACCTATGGCTTTAATGCTGAAAGCATTCAGAACAGGGCAGCATTCTTGGTGATAATTTCTTTTCCTACCTTACACTCCTTTCTGAAAGAAAGCCATAGTTGTCATTGGACTATGGGGTTATTTCTCTAACTTGTGTCTTTCAGCCTATTCCAGAACCAAAAGGAGGTCGTCTTATCCAAGTCGAAGGATACTGGATTTCGGTGGGAGACAGGGAACCTACAATAGATGAGACCTACATTCTTACGTCTTCTGTTAAGCTAAACCTGAGAGACATAGTCCGAGTGGTTTCTGCAGGGTATGTGGACCTTTTCTCTTGCTGCTCTGAAGCTTTACCAGAATGGGCATTAATGACATTCTAGTCTTACTTCCATAATTTTTCAAGTGCTGTATTTGTTGTTTGCTGGCTACGTGTCGCTTTTCTCCTGGCACAAAGCATTGTTCTAGTTATATCTTTGGTGGGAGCAACACCCACCAATTATTTTGGCCATCTTTAAAGTTGCTTTCCAGTATTGGGCTGATGAATACTTGTCTCCCATTATTTAAGTGAGTAACAGCTAGTCCCATTTACTGTTTCTCATAAGTACTGCAAGAACGGTTGAGATTGTTTTCCTCTGTATTTTTTAAGGAACCATTTTTATATAGAAATTTCTCAGAACTTAAGAAACATTCCATTAGTGATGCATAGGTATATAAACATATTCTTTTATGCTGATAAATTCTGTATTTTTTTAAAACTACTTGAATTAATTCTGGTTTCTTTCTTTTTTTTCTTAAATTGGCTTATTGTTTCGTGTTTTGAAGAACCTATCCAGTGTTGATTCAGGGAGAGACATCAGTTGGTAAAACAAGCCTGATCCGGTGGCTGGCAGCAGCTACTGGTAACCATTGTGTGCGTATTAACAATCACGAACACACAGATATTCAGGAGTATATTGGTTGTTACACATCTGACTCTTCAGGGAAGCTTGTGTTTAAAGAAGGTAGGATTATTATTTCATTCCATGTGTGTGGATATTCATTCTTTGAAACCCATTTCCCCAGGTAATCTTTATCCTTTCCAATTGGGGTACATGACCTTTGCCATAACAGCTGGTTTTTCTTTTTCTCTGATTTCCCTGGTTAAAGAATGATGGTGAGGGGTCCAGCTTCCTTTGAGCCCCACTGATCTCATCAGTTGTACACAGGACTACTGCCAAGTTTTGTAGAGTGCAGTTGAACTGCTACTTCATTTCCTAGAGACTCAGAACGGGGTGAATGTTGAACAGAGGGGAAGCTGAGAATAGATATGGGAATGTGGTAATTTAAATGAAATTGGACTGCGGGGGGTGGTGGTGGTGGAATAAGTTGAAAATGTGATATTTGTCAGCCTTACCTCCCCTTCTGTGAAATAAAAAGGATTACTTTGATTAAAAATTGTGCTTCCTTGATAACTCAGTGTCACAAGTTATCTTGAGGCGTGACTAACTGTAGGGAGTAATTTGTTTTGAAATTTAATGTTCTAGTATTGGTTGATTTGTATATTACATTTTTTTAAAACCTTGGACTAACTTATGTACTAATTCTCAGTGTTTGTTTTTTAAGGTATTCTTATTGATGCTATGAGAAAGGGCTATTGGATTATTTTAGATGAATTAAATTTGGCCCCTACCGATGTGTTAGAGGCACTGAACAGATTACTGGATGATAACCGTGAATTGCTCATCACAGAAACACAAGAAGTTGTTAAAGCTCACCCTCGGTTCATGCTTTTTGCTACCCAAAATCCCCCAGGACTTTATGGAGGCAGAAAGGTATGTAGCATTTGCCCCTTACTCCATTTGTTACCCCATTGAGTAGTAAATCTTCCTTGATACGACTGAAATTTTTTTTTTTTTTTTGCTTCTTTTGAAGGGTTTTTCTTTTTCTGGTGAATAGCAGAGCCTCTGTTTTGGAAACTTTTTTTCTGATGTGTTTCCTAGGTGCTTTCTAGAGCCTTCAGGAATCGGTTTGTGGAGCTGCATTTTGATGAACTGCCTAGTTCTGAGCTGGAGACAATCTTGCATAAGCGCTGCAGTTTGCCACCCTCCTATTGTAGCAAGTTGGTTAAAGTCATGCTGGACCTTCAGGTATTTCACCTATCACTTAGTTTCAAATCGAATGTATTGATTATATTTGATGATCAAAATTTAAAATTTGATAGCCTTCTCCCGTCTGTTAATTTTTTTTTTCTCACAGTACAGATAGTATCTTTAAAATGTGTTCCGTTAATATCCACTTTTTGGTTTTATAAATGAATAATTTAATATCGTGTTAAAAATTTTCTCATAATTGTATGTGATAACAGTTCCCTACTTGTTGATAATGTTGGAACATTTTGTTTAGGTTGGGATTTGGCATTGACAAACTACAGTTTTTGTTTTTTGTTTTTTGTTTTTAAAATTTTTTTTCCCAACATTTATTTATTTTTGGGACAGAGAGAGACAGAGCATGAACGGGGGAGGGGCAGAGAGAGAGGGAGACACAGAATCGGAAACAGGCTCCAGGCTCTGAGCCATCAGCCCAGAGCCTGACGCGGGGCTCGAACTCACGGACCGCGAGATCGTGACCTGGCTGAAGTCGGACCCTTAACCGACTGCGCCACCCAGGCGCCCTACAGTTTTTGTTTTTAAAAAAAATTTTTTTTTTAATGTTTATTTATTTTTGAGACAGAGAGAGACAGAGCATGAACGGGGGAGGGGCGGAGAGAGAGGGAGACACAGAATCGGAAGCAGGCTCCAGGCTCTGAGCCATCAGCCCAGAGCCCGACGCGGGGCTCGAACTCACGGACCGCGAGATCGTGACCTGAGCTGAAGTCGGACGCTTAACCGACTGAGCCACCCAGGCGCCCCCAGTTTTTGTTTTTTAAATGGAGCTAGTCCTTGAATGGACATAACTAAACATACCTTTTTCATGTCTCGGCCTTGTCAACTATGCAAAGCTACACTTTTTTGTTTTTTTGTATCCCATTTTAAGGTGTTAGAAGTGTTATCAGAATTAATACACATTGACCTTCTAGAAAGCTAATAATAATTAGCAGTTATACTCCTCTATGTTCCCAAATTATGGGAATAATGTTTGCCACCATTTGTATTCATAACTTTTTCTGTATGATATAGGAGATGGAATTCCTTTTTTTTTTTTTTTGGTGTTGTGATTTGAAATTCCATTGTTAATATTCTTATGTATGAGTTTGAATATTTATCTTCAAAGGATTACTTTCCATTTACTTAAAAAAAATTTTTTTTAATGTTTGTTTTTGAGAGAGAGACACAGTATGAGCAGGGGAAGGGCAGAGAGAGAGGGAGACACAGAATCTGAAGTAGGCTCCAGGCTCTGAGCTGTCAGCACAGAACCCGATGTGGGGCTCGAACCCACAAGACATGAGATCATGACCTGAGCCGAAGTTGGACGCTTAACCGACTGAGCCACCCAGCCGCCCTGGGATGAACCATTTTCATGGGAGCTTATATTTGCTAAAAAATTTTATATAGGTTATACAGTGTGCTTGCCATAACCCTTTTTCATTTGTGTTGATATTGTAATAGTCCTATCGCAGAAGTTCTTCAGTGTTTGCTGGAAAACAGGGCTTCATCACCCTTCGTGATCTGTTTCGATGGGCTGAAAGATACAGATTGGCTGAACAGACTGAGAAAGAGTATGACTGGCTACAGCATTTAGCCAATGATGGTATGTTTTCAATCGGATGTTCTCAAACCATTTAGTTATGTTAGATATTTAACTTTCTTATTAAAATAAGTTTTTCCCAAATTGTGATCTATATACATATTTTACTAGGTATTCCAGATTTAGTCTTTCTCCCTCAAGAGCAAAGTGCTTTTGAAAATCGTTCTTTTCTGTAGGCATTTGTGTTAATATGTTTGGATTTTTACAGTTTTCTCTTTGGTTTAGGTGCCTCCATGTAGGAGTCAGATAGGGGCACAGTGCCCATAAGACTTGAGGCAAATGGCTGGTGGTGTCTCTGTTGACCATTTATCTACAACTCGGTAACCATGGATAGTGGTGCTTCTGTCTTATACAGAAAGCTGACAGGTTTGGTCAGGTAATATCAGAGTTTTGAGAGGAAGCAGTTATGTCATGAGACTCCTGATTGGTCATTTTGGTTTAATCCATGGGAAGAATTTATGTTTCTCTATATCCTAGGAAAGAAAGCATTTCAGAATCTTCTGATTTGAAAGGTACTAATGAGTCATTAATAGAATCCTTAATAAGGAGAGTACAACTAACCCTTGAGAGTTTTGTTTTGTTTTGTTTTGTTTTCTTTACTGGTAAAGAGTAGATGGATGGAGGAACACATTTTTTAGAAAACTTTAAAAGGAAAACTTTTTAGTCAAGGTATAGTGTACAGTAAAATGAATGCAGTGCTCTATTTTTTCATGTAGAAGGAAGATCTATTTTTTTTACATATGTATGTGTCCACGTGAATCATCATCTAGACCAAGGTTTAGAATATTTTTCAGTGCCTCAAAAGATTCCTTCATGGCTCTTGCCAGTCTTAACCTCCCTTGGAGGTAACCACTGCTTTGACATCTATCACCACTGCTTTGATTTTGCCTGTGCTTGAGCTTCAACTCGTGTCATGCAGTATGTACTCCTCAGGCTTGGCTTTTCACTCAGTCTAATGTGAGGTTCAGTCACGCTGCTCTGTGTATCAGGACTTCATTTTTTTTTTCTTATTATTGTAACCCGTTGTACAGGGATACCGTAATATATTTATTCATTCTCTTGTTGATGGACGTTTGGGTTATTTCCCCTTTTTAGCTGTTATGAATTAAACTGCCCTGAACTTTCCTCTATATATCTTTTGGTGCACACATGTTTATTTGTGTTTGGGTCTACCTGGAAGTCCTGTTGCTGGGACACAAGGCATCCAAATTTGGTTATTTGCAGTAGGCTTTCCCAATTGTCCAGAATAGTTCTTTAGATACCCTCTCCACCTGCAAGCTTATAAGAGTTCCTGTTCTGTATTCTGAACATCCCTTGGTATTATAACTTGACACTTGATGACTTCTTTCTTTCTTTGTTTCTTTCTTTTTTTTAGGTTTTATGCTTCTCGCAGGCCGAGTCAGGAAGCAGGAGGAAATTGATGTGATTCAAGAAGTTATTGAAAAACATTTCAAGAAAAAATTGTGTCCTCAATCCCTTTTCTCCAAAGAAAATGTCTTAAAATTACTGAGTGAGTAGGTCAAAATATCTAGAGAAAATGAATTGAGTTGTACTCTTACTAGAAGCTAAATATTTATTCTGCCTTTTATAGGTAAATTGTCCACTCGGGTATCCATGTTGGAATCTGAGTTCAGCCACATTGTGTGGACTGAGGGCATGCGGAGACTGGCGATGCTGGTAGGAAGGGCGCTGGAATTTGGTGAACCAGTGCTACTGGTTGGGGACACTGGGTAAGTTCCTCTGCTTCTGTGACTGGAACTCATTATGATGGATCAGTTCAGTTCCATGGGAGTACTTGAGTTATCTCTGAAGGGTTATCAGGAATACAATATTTGTTTTTTTCTTTTCCTTTTCTCCCTTCCTCTTTTTTTTAAAGGGCACATAAGAGGTCTATTGTTTACTTTTCCTTCAGACTTTTGTGATGGAAAAAAAGGTTTCTTGCATTATTATCATTAGAGCAGTTTTTTTTCTTTGTAATTCTTCTGAATCATGACATTCATTCTATAGACATATACAGAACAGCAGATGAGATACTATCACTTGAAAGTCTGTAAGGATTGGATTTCTCTCCCATCCATTGGTTGTTGTTACTAGAAGTAGGAAAGAATGAAATTCATGCAGTATTTGCTTTTCTAGATAAGGAACGTTGTAGGGTGCGGGTGTTTGGGGGAAGGGTACCCTTAGCCCAGGGTGCAGAGGTCCTGGGTTGGCCTGCAGTGTCTGCTCTAGTGAGGCCTTCACCAGGGCTCCCCTCTTTTGCTCACTGGGGTGTTTGTGGGTGTGTGTTTGGAATTTATGGTCCTTACTAATCTGGTGTGTATTTCTTAACAGGTGTGGGAAAACTACTGTCTGTCAGATGTTTGCAGGCTTGGCAAATCAGAAACTATACTCTGTTAACTGCCACTTACACATGGAGACATCGGATTTCCTGGGAGGGCTGCGACCAGTGAGACAAAAGCTAAAGGACAAGGTTTGTCCAGTAATAAATGATGTGTTTGTTCATTTGAAGAACTGCAGTTGGTTCTGTGCATGAATCAGCTGTGGAATTTGTTTATGGTGAGATTTTTGATTTGAGGTTTAATATGTATCTTTAGATTTTCACTTGTCTACAAGAGGCCTTCATGAGCATCCTGTTGTACAGGCTTTCTTCCTTATGTTTAGACCCTTAATTTCTGCAGAATCTTGTGGAGCCATCTGCTCTTTAATTTCACACCCCTCTTTTCCAAATTGTAGGAAGAAATTGATACATCAAGACTTTTTGAGTGGCATGATGGTCCTCTAGTTCTGGCCATGAAGGAGGATGGCTTTTTTCTCTTGGATGAAATCTCACTGGCTGACGACTCTGTTCTGGAAAGACTCAATAGGTATATGTGTAAGAGATTTACCCTGTGTTTGATGTTTGTGATGGTCTGGTTATTTATTTATTTTTTTTAACTAATTTAAAAATTAAAAAATTCCCATCTAGTTAACACAGTGTTATATTAGTTTCAGGTAGGTGTATAATGTAGTGATTCAGTAATCTATATGTTACACAGTGCTCATCGTGATACGTATACTCTTAATCTCCTTCAACTATTTCACCCATCCCCCCAACTACCTCTCCTCTGGTAACCATCAGTTTTTTTCTCTATAGTTAAGAGTCTGTTTCTTGGTTTGTCTCTTTTTTTCTTTGTTTCTTTTCTTAAATTCTACTTAGGAATGAAATCATTATATTTGTCCTTCTTTGACTTACTAAATTTAGCATTGTACTCTCTGGTTCTATCCATATTGTTGCAAATGGCAGGATTACATTCCTTTTTATGGCTGAATAATATTCCATTGTATATGTACATATACCATGTTTTCTCTAATCATTCATCTATCAGTGGACATTTGGACTGCTTGTCAATTTGGCTGTTGTAAATGATGCTAAAGTAAATATAGAGGTGCATATATCTTTTTGAATTAGTGTTTTCATTTTCTTTGGGTAAATATCCAGTAGTGGAATTACTAGATCATATGGTACTTCTATTTTTAAGTTTTTGAGGTACCTCCATACTGTTTTACTGGTCTGGTTTTTATAGATATTAATTCTTGTGCACAGTAATATTCTCCATAGGTGCATAGTAAATATTTGAAAATAATAATGAGTTACCGTTTTTGTGTTTTGTTTTGACTTTACCACTCAGGGTCCTTTAAGGGGCCTAGTTTTTCTGTTTTGCTGTTAGTAATCAGAAAGATGGCACTGTGGTGTGTTGGGGCTAAAACAAATGAGCCCAAGTTACAACTTTTTATTTATTTATTTATTTATTTATTTATTTTTTATTTTTTTATTTTTTGGTGTTTATTTTTCAGAGAGACAGACAGAGTACGAGCAGGGGAGGGGCAGAGAGAGAGAGGGAGACACAGAATCTGAAGTGGGCTCCAGGTTCCGAGCTGTCAGCACAGAGCCCAACATGGGTCTAGAGCTCATGAACCATGAGATCATGACCTGAGCTGAAGTCAGATGCTTGACCGACTGAGCCACCCAGGTGCCCCTACAACTTTTTTAAGGCAAATTTTATGTGACCATTATCTAAATTCTTTGAAAGAACTAGAATCAGAATTCTAAATGTTATGGCTGCAAGGCCTCAAAATCTCAGACCAGCGTGAATTTTGATGTATATCTATTTTTCTTTTTTGAAGTTTAATTTGTACACCATAAAATGTATCCATGTTAAATGTGTAATTCAATAGGTTAGTAAATTTACTGAGTTTTGAGACCCCACAACCCAGTTTTATATTTCTACCATCACAGAAGGATGCATCTCTTTGGCCCCTTTACAGTATACTTCTGATGCCATCTCCTGCTCCAGGCAACTTTCTGCAAAATTTACTTTCTGCAAAAAAAGAGAAAAGATTTGTCTTTTCAGCACATTCATATAAATTGATTCTTCTCTCACTTTGCATCTTTTTGAGGTTCATCCATGTTGTAACCTATGTTAGTAGTTTGTTCCTTTTTATTCCTAAGAGTATTCCAGTGTATAGTTATATCATATTTTTATCTACTCAGCACTTGATGGTATTTGTGTTGTTTCTACTTTTATGAATAATGCTGCCATGAATATTTGCATGGAGTTTTTTTTAATGCATTTTTGTGCATTTTTAAAACAAATGGATAAAAGGAATTTTTTTCTTTCGATCAGAAATATTGTTCCATTACACAGGAATTGGGATAATGAGTCATGTAAAAATTTGTGGTAGGAAATTATTAAAGTGAAAGCTCAGCAGAAGAGATAACTTTTTTCCTTTTTAAAAGAATGTTGAAGACCACAAAATAGAAGAGTACATGAACCTTTTCTAATCTTAATTCTCCGATTTTTCTTTTAGTGTCCTTGAAGTGGAAAAGTCCTTGGTATTAGCTGAAAAAGGCAGTGTAGAAGACAAGGATAATGAGGTAGAGCTGTTGACTGCTGGGAAGAAATTCCGTATCTTAGCAACCATGAACCCTGGGGGCGACTTTGGAAAAAAAGAGGTAAAATTGTGTTCCTAAAGCATAATTTTTTTCCAGTTTTTGACCTCAGTTCACTGGTAGCTGTAAATATAATGTAAAAATGCATTTGGAATTTTATATTGGGTAATAATTTAAAGCCTAGAAAGATAGTTTAGAATTATTACAAAAATGAAGTCTGACAAAAACATTTCCTTATTTTTACATCTCATGGTGTGTATGTGTCTGAAATTTCATTGTGTCAGTCGCTTTGCCCAACTCAACTCTTTACATATGTTACCATGACAAATTCTCACAAGAACTTTGCATGAAAGTTATTTTCCTACTTTCATGGATGAGAAAAGATGAAACAAATTTAATCTATTTTTTTAAAGTTTATTTTGAGAGAGAGAGCTCACACATGCACAAGAGAGGGTACCAGCAGGAGAGAGGCAGAGAGAGAGAATCCCAAGAAGGCTCCACTCAACACAGAGCCCAACACAGAGCCCAGCACGGGCTTAATCTCATGACAGTGAGATCCCGACTTAGCTGATATCTAGAGTCAGACGCTCAACTGACTGAGCCGCCCACTGCTCCGAAACTGAAATTTAATCTTTTTAATTTAATCTTAAACTCTGCTTCTGGAGTCTCCTTTCTTAAACACGAGTGTGGCTTTGAGTGATTTTAGAGTGACAAAAATGTTGCAGCCAGGAACCTCTTCTGGTTTTGCAAGTGGAGCCTATCTGTTCTCTCCAAGGATTTGTGGGTTATGCTTATAGACTATTGGTAAAGGAAAGGGTGGAAAGCAGTTCCTTCTGTTCATGGGGGTAGTGTTAGGATTCAGCCAGGATCCAATAACCTGAACACCATAGCTTTCAGGTTCATGAAGCCTCTCAGTAGAGAAGTCTTCCTCTGTGTCGATCCTGGTCTGTTAGAGTTAGGAAAATGGTAATGTGGTGACAGGTCAGGGATGATGAGAACGGAGGTTGATTGTGAATGAAAGTAATTAAAAATCTTGGTAATTTGGTGGATACCCCTGAAATGTGAACATGATGTTTTGGGCTTGATTTTCCTCTGTAGTGTAACAAGAAAGATTATTGCTTTGCCTCTTGAAATGTTCTTAAGAGATGTAATAAAGTATATCACAGCTTCAAACATAATGTGAAAACTGGTTCCTGGGTTGGCTGGGTGGCTCATTCGGCTAAGCGTCCGTCTTTGGCTCAGGTCATGATCTCACAGTTCGTGAGTTCGAGCTCTTTGTTGGGCTCTGTGCTGATAGCTCAGAGCCTGGAACCCGCTTTGGATTCTGTCTCCCTCCCCCTGCCAATTGCACTCTGTCTCTCAAAATTAAATAAACATTAAAAAAAAACAAAACAAAATGGTTCCTTGGCAAATGGAAATCCCGTAGAAAGATCTGATTTTGACATTGTGTGTGTTAGCTTAGGTTAAGATAGTTTAAGTTTTTCTTAGAAAAAGATTGCCAACTTTTACCTAAGGGAAAGCTCTTTTTTGTTTTTGCACACGTAGCAAGCAGAGGTAGAATGCTGAAGACCAGAAGCACTGCTTGTCTAGGATGGCAACAGGGAACACTCACACATTCACTGGGTCTTGGTTGAGCTGCTACTGGGTATAGGCATTGCTCCTGGTCCTGTTGTAGTAGGCCAGATAGATGGATGGAGCTTATCAAGTTATAGGCAAGCAATGATAAACTAATAGTTATGTGCATATGTGGCATTGTAAATGCTTATTAATAGGGGAAAGGTAAGAGGAATCCATTTTGAGAGCAAAGGCCATAAGACTGGAAGAACTAACAATTCTTTGTTATACAAGAGGTAAAATATGTACCTCCTTACTAATTTGACTGTTCCTCTTTGAGCCACTTAGATGTTTTCTCTGACTTCAGACAGCTCTCCCCTTATCGCACAATAGCATTTATTTTCTCTAAAACATTGGTTTTGTAACTGAAGGTAAAGGAATGGCCTTTGCTTAGGGGAAAGTATTCAGGTTTGGGAATCACCCACTGGGGCTAGAATTCAACTTACACCATTTACTCTATAAAACCTTGAAGTTCTGTATGTCTATAAAGAAAGTGATGGGAATATGGTGTTGGGGGGTGTGGTGGAGATTAATGAGATGACATATGGAAGGAGCCAGGACAAAGTAGACCTTTAATAAATTGTACCTACTAGTAGAGATAATAAGAGGAGCATTTGGTATTTGTTAGACTCACAGCTAACATTTCTTCAAAGGATTTGTTCTCTTTCCTCATAAGTATCCATTCATATTGAAATTTTTGTTTCTTGTAGTTGTCTCCTGCCTTAAGAAACAGGTTTACAGAAATATGGTGCCCACAAAGCACAGGTCGTGAAGATTTAATTCAGATTATCAGCCATAACCTTCGTCCAGGATTGTCTCTGGGCAAAGTAGATCATAAAGGTGAGTTTTTTCAGTTGGTACAGGTTGTAATGGTGGTTATGAGGTGGAGGGGATTGTATGTTGGGAATGAGAGGTGTTGTATAGGACATTAGCAGTGTATATATGTTGGCATGTTAAAAGGAGAAGAGGAGATAGAGAAATGGCAACAAATAGATGTAAGAAAATAGGCTATTTGGGGGCGCCCGGATGGGCTCAGTTGGTTGGGCAAGCAACTTCGGCTCGGGTCATGATCTTGCAGTTTGTGAGTTCGAGCCCCGTGTTGGGCTGTGTGCTGACAGCTCAGAGCCTGGAGCCTGCTTCGGCTTCTGTGTCTCCCTCTCTCTCTGCCCCTCCCCTGCTCACACTCTGTGTCTCTCTGTCTCTCAATAATAAATAAACGTTAAAAAAAATTTTTAAAAACCAGGATATTTGTTATCTTCCACTTAAGTGTCCCTTCTTCATATTGCCTCATTTACCAAGGTTTTTAAATTCTAGCTTTTTTGTTTTACCTATTGGCTCTCTTTATTTAAAGTATATTTGTTCTTCAGAGATGAGGAAGATTTGGTTTAAATTTTAGTCATTACCACCTTCAGAAAATGTTTATAGACTTTTTTTTTATGAAAAAATTTTTTTATGTTTATTTATTTTGAATGAGAGAGCACAAGTGGGAGAGGGGCAGAGAGAGAGGGAGAGAAAGAATCCTAAGCAGGCTCTGTGCTGTCAGCAAGGAGCCTGATGTGGGGCTCAATCCCATGAACTGTGAGATCATGACATGAACTGAAATTAAGAGTCAGATGCTTAACCAACTGAGCCACCCAGGTGCCCCAAAAATGCTTATATACTTTTAAACTGCATTTCTTTATCATCGACTAATTTATTATTAACTTTATTTAAAAATTTCATTATAAAAATTTTCAAACATAAGAAAATCAAAAAATAATATTAAAAAACTTCTGTATACCTAAAACCTAGATTTAGCTATTTTTAAGATATCTGGTAAGGGTCAAAACATTTATTATAAAGTTCTTTAGCCTAAATTGCTTCGATGTATATATGCCTATATTTTTTTAAATGCTTATTTATTTGTTTTGAGAGAGAGAGAGGGAGGGAGAGAGGGTGCGTGTGCTGTGGGAGGGACAGAGAGAATTCCAAGCAGGCTCCTCAGTGTCATCATAGAGCCTGACCCAGGGCTCAAAGTCATGAACCATGAAATCATTACCTGAGCTGAAATCAAGAGTAGGGTGCTTAACCGATGGAGCCACCCAGGTGCCCCTACATGCATGTTTTTTTATTGAGGTATAATCAACATGTAACATCATATCAGTTTTAGGTACACCACATGATTTGATATTTGTAGCTATTGTGAAACGATTATAATATGTCCACTTAACATTTATCATGAGATGTGTGTTTGTGTATTGAATGGCTAAATTTAGAATCCAGTTCTGGGGCGCCTGGGTGGCTCAGTTGGTTAAGTGTCGACTTCGGCTCAGGTCATGATCTCGCAGTTCGTGAGTTCAAGCCCCGTATTGGGCTCTGTGCTGACAGCTTGGAGCCTGGAGCCTGCTTTCGATTCTGTGTCTCCCTCTCTCTCTGCCCCTCCCCTGTTCATGCTCTGTCTCTCTCTCAAAAATAAATAAACGTTAAAAAAAAAAAAAAAAGGATTTAACAAACTGTGCAGTATAGGGGCGCCTGGGTGACTCAGTGATTAAGCATCCAACTCTTGATTTTGGCTCAGGTCATGATCTCACTGTTTGTGAGGTCGAGCCCTGCATCAGGCTCCATGCTGGCAGTGCAGAGCCTACTTGGGATTCTTTCTCCCTTTTTCTCTGCCCCTCCCCTTCTCCATGCGCTCTCTCATTCTCTCTCTCAAAAATAAATAAATAAACTTTTTAAAAAAGGGCAGAAAACTGTGCAGGATAAAATGGGAAACTAGAGGGGTGCCTGGGTGGCTCAGTCTGTTAAGCGTTCACCTTCGGCTCAGGTCATGATCTCATGTTTGTGGGTTTGAGCCCTGCGCTGAGCTCTGTGCTGACAGCTCAGAGCCTGGAGCCTGTTTCAGATTCTCTGTCTCCCTGTCTCTCTGCTCCTCACTTGCTCATGCTCTGTCTTGTCTCTCAAAAATAATGTTAAATTTATAAAATGGGAAACTAAGTAAAGATTTTATTTCCAGGTTTTCTTTTCTTTTTTTTAGTGTTTATTTATTTTTGAGACAGAGACAGAGCATGAACGGGGGAGGGGCAGAGAGAGAGGGAGACACAGAATCTGAAATGGGCTCCAGGCTCTGAGCTGTCAGCACAGAGCCCGACGCGGGGCTCGAACTCTCTGACTGTGAGATCATGACCTGAGCCGAAGTCGGACGCCCAACCGACTGAACCACCCAGGCGCCCCTCCAGGTTTTCTTTATAAAGATACATAAGATTTAATGGATCTAATATTTCAACTAATTATGAATTCTGAATTGAATTCTGACCATGCTGAGAATACTCAAGATATACTTACTGCATTATCTAAATAAAAATATAAATATCCCTGAGTTCTACTTACTTTCTGTAGGACTTTTGTTCACAAGTTATAGTGGTAATTTTATCTATACATCCACAGTATGAACTAAGCAGAAAAGATTCCATTAAGTCAGTGTTTTGTTTTGTTTTTTTAATGACCTCTGAAGGGCATGTGGGCTTTTCTCAGTCTCACACTCTTATGACAGTACATCTAAAGATACTGTGTTTTCGTTAAAATGACATTTTTTAGAATTATTTCCTTGAGTTGTATTTCTAAAAGTGGAAATAAGGAAATTCATAGTTCTCATTGGTTATGGCCAGGTTGCTCTCCAGAAGGATGGTCCCATTCATAATTCTACCAGCAGCTTAGTAAATGTGCATGCTTGGGATAGTTCAACATGGAGTTTTCTTTTTTTCTAAATATAATGAAATCCATTGTTTTATCCTTGTTACTTTAATGAGTAAGCTAAAATTTCATTTTCTTTATTAATGATGAGCATTTTCTATGATACATTTTTTTTAAATGCCAATCATTTTATTTTTATTTTATTTTAATTTAATTTTATTTTATTTTTTAAAGTAATCTCTATGCCCAGTGTGGGGCTCAAACTCATGACCCCGCATGAGCATGCGAGATCAAAAGTCACATGCTCAACCTAGTCATTTTACACATTAGCATTTATTATTACATATTTTTTGCATGGGTTTCTATATTTGGTTACCTTTTAATATTTGTTATAAAAAAATCCCTATATGAACCCATCTACCTTAGCTGATGAACTTCTGTTCAATAGTGATGGTTTAATTCCCCTCTAACAATGGATCAGATTGTCAATTACGTCTTGTAAACATTTGTGGTTTTTTTCTGTAGTTAGTTTTTTTCTAAGTAATTCGCAGTGTAGTCTTGAAGCCTATTGCTGAATGGTCTACTTTATATTATAGCAGTGCTGATTCCTCCTCATCATATTTTCTTTTTTTTAAATACATTTTTGGTATTCCTACTTATTAGATAAATGTTTACTGTTGGCTTCAGAAGTTCCATAAAGTGCCTGACTAAATTTAATTGGCTTGGCTTTGCTCTGCCTTTTTTTTTTTTTTTTTTTGACAGAGCCCTCATGAGAGAGAGAGAGAGAGAGAGAGAGAAAGAGAGAGAATCTTAAGCAGGCTTCATGCCCAGCACAGAGCCTGACATGGGGCTTGAACTCAGGAAATCATGAGATCATGAGCTAAAATGAAGAGTAGGACACTTAATCAACTGAGCCACCCGGGCACCACAAATTGTCTTTGCTTTAAATCTACATTACTTAAGAAGCATTTTATTTCCAAATATTTTACAATATGAAATTGTGATAATTAGAATAGTCCTTTAACTTAAATCATGGAACAAAATTTATGAATCCTTTAATTTGCTGAATTCTGAGGGATGCATCAATTTAATAAAAGAAAAAGCCTGAACTAAATGCCACTGAAAATGTGGCATCCCCATTCCAGTGAACCAGTTTAAAACACAATAAAATTTATGTATTTTCTAAAATCATTGTGTCTTAACTTAAAAATTGTATCTGAACGGGAACCAAATGCATACTTTCTTTGAGTAGTTTTCAGGGCTCCATCTTAGGCTGTAATTCTCAAGGTGATTTTTCTTTTTTGGTAGGTATGGTATGCTATTCATGAACCCCTTGGGAATGTAGTAAAGCTATGGACCCCCTCTCCTTAGAAAAAGCAGTAATGTACATTCATAAAAATTTGCATATAATCTCATGAAGCACAGACCTCTTTTAGGCCTTTTCTGGGCCCTCCATTACAAACCCCTATTTTGTAGTGTTTTATTACAACCAGTTCCAAATTGCTTTTTACTTCCTTGTGTCTTAGGGGCTGACATAGCTGAGGTGATGCTGGATTTCATTGAATGGCTGACCCACCAGGAATTTGGCCGAAGGTGTGTGGTCAGTATCAGAGATATCCTGTCCTGGGTTAACTTCATGAACACAATGGGGGAGGAAGCTGCTTTGAAACGGCCAGAGACCATCTCCACTGTGACATCTTTTGTCCATGCTGCATGCCTGGTGTACATAGATGGAATAGGTTCAGGTATGTTGTCTGTTAGCTGGTGTGGGGACAAGGAGGTTAGGGTAGTGGGGAGTAAGAAATGGAATAAGCCCAAATCTCTGACCTCTGACCCAGATACTTTGTAAAATCACTTAACTCTAGCATTTCCAGGAGCCAGAATAGATTTTCTTTTCTTTCTACTCTTTTTGAGAGGTGGTTGATGTAAAAGATAGGCTGAAGCTTCACATTGATTATAGTCCAGGGTAACTGGTAAATGTGAAGTGATTATGAAGAAAAAGAAGACTGTTGGAAATGTCCTTGCTCCTAAAGGACTGAGGACTGGGTAATTCTTAACATGAATAGTCATTTATAGTGAATGGGCCTGAATCCTTTAGTTTTTTTTAAGTGTACTACAATTTTTTTAAATTTCACAAAGTTCTGTTTTTTCAAGAGTAAAGATTAGAGATATAAACCAAAATGATCATTAGTACCACATTAATTACTCCTTCCTCCAGACTGACTTATCATGGAGTACATGGTGCTTTACTGAATAAGCTGCTGCTAATCTGTAAATTATTGGGATGGGAGGGGCAGACCTTTTGCCTTTGGACTGTTCACACTAGCAATCATATTTTGGGTATGCTTCAGCTAAGGTTTAATTTCCCCTGGAAACTGCCCAAGAGCTCCTGATGTGTACATATTTGGGAAGCTTGGTGTCATACTGTTGTTTGATGGTCTGATCCTCTCTATTTTAGGGGTAACTTCCTCAGGGTTTGGTACAGCTCTCTTGGCTCGCAAAGAATGTCTGAAATTCCTAATCAAGAAACTTTCCAAAATAGTGAGACTTACAGAGTGTCAGAAAAATGAATTGATGATTTATGACAGACTCAAGGCCAAAGAATTTACTGGAATAGATAACCTTTGGGGAATTCATCCATTTTTTATACCAAGGGGTAAGAATGATTTTAAATAAATGAAGGTTCTCTTCTTGTAGATCATGGGTACTTCACTTTTGTTGTGACTTTTAGTGTATCCTACTTCTGATTATTTTCAAACTAGTTATCTGAATTAGAATCTGACTTGGCATAACCAATCATAATTGCATGAACGATTAAAAATACGTAACTGGCACATAAAAATAGGGGAAAGTATAGTTTTTAATCTATGAATAAAATGTCTTATAAAATGCATTTGTTTTTTATTTGGTGCTTAAAACAAGAGCTTTCCTATAGTGATAATTCAGCCCAGGGTGTATCATCATGAGGATGACCCTCATCACTGCTTACAAAAACAGTTTTGTGAACTGTTGAGGACTTGGCTCACTCATCTTCCTCTCCCTGGCACCTGACATGAGCAATCCCAGGCATTCATAAAATGTCTGTTGATGGAGTGAATGGATGAATGAATGAATAAGATTGTTGCTTATCTAGCAGGGTCATCTGTTTCTTGTCCCTTCCTCCCTCCCTACATCAATAATTGTTGAGTGTCTGAAATGCATAGAGTGGCAGTTACTGGGGGTTCATTGGTGAACAAAATCAGCCCAGGTACCTGACCGAATGGAATATAGCCCTTTTCTCTCTCCCTCTTCAGTACTACTCTTCATTCCTGGTGGTGCATCAATGATTTAAGTTCCCTAAGTCACTGTCATAGTATTTAATTTTGTCATGTAGGAGCTATATGTTAGTGGCATGGGACTGAAGTGGTCCTTGCTTCTGCTTCCATAGCTGAGGTGTAA
Source organism: Prionailurus bengalensis (assembly GCF_016509475.1). Classification (NCBI taxonomy): domain Eukaryota; kingdom Metazoa; phylum Chordata; class Mammalia; order Carnivora; family Felidae; genus Prionailurus; species Prionailurus bengalensis. The sequence continues at coordinate 80,294,343 of NC_057349.1, read as the reverse complement.
TAGATGTTTTCCTAGCCCTCCAAATTGGTATATGAAAAGTTTATTCCAGGAGACATAGTAGTACAGATGTTAAGCCCTATAAAACTGTTATTAGCCTGCATTATAGTTACATTATGGGTTAAAGATGCATCCTGAATTGTCTTGTTGACCTAAAAACATTGGATGAAATTGCCTATATGGAACCATGTGGCCGATACACCTAGCATACACTTGATTTTTAGGAAGATACCAATTTATAAAGGTAAATCGTACAAGTACTTGAAGTAATTCCAGGTGTAGGTTGTGAAAGGAAAAGTGTGCTTGCAGTAAGACCTATGTATGTATGCATAGACCTAAGTACATGCATAGGTGTAAGAGCTGGAGAGATCTGAGTAGTAGGCACAGTTGAAGAACGTGTGCTGCTGGCTATTGCTTTAAAGCAGTTGATGAATCTAAAAGTGGTGAAGTGTTGAAATAGGGTTGAGCATTTTCACCACAGATGGTACTTCACTGACTGAAAGTCTGCTTGGTAGGTTCTTAAAAATCTTGGCTTGACATGTATATATGATTTGCTGATATTCATCTTCTATGTGGCTTTTCTTTTCTCTACTTAAGGACCTGTCCTTCACAGGAATAATATTGCTGACTATGCACTCAGTGCAGGCACCACTGCTATGAATGCCCAGAGGCTCTTAAGAGCTACAAAATTGAATAAACCCATTCTCCTGGAGGGCTCTCCTGGTGTGGGCAAGACAAGTTTGGTGACAGCATTAGCAAAGGCTTCAGGCAACATCCTTGTTCGAATCAACTTGTCAGAACAGACGGTAAGCTTAGTCATTCTACAGCTGATGAGGATGAGTGTAGGGAGTAATGTTTGTATCTGTTTATAGAGTTTCTTATTCAGAAATAGTTAGGACATTTTCAGTACCTCAGATATTTCATGGTGGTAAAGACCACACCAACATGACCTTCAAATTAAGTCTGCTTTTAGGTTCGTTAATAGCTGATATCTGTAATCTTGTTCCCCTCTAGATGCTTTATTCTAGTTGTCTTTTGAGAGATAGTTATCCAATTCAGTATATGTTATAACCTTGTTTTTTGTCATTTCTAAAAGGGAAAAATTAGTAGAAATAAAATGGCCTTTAAACAGTCTTAGGAAATAATGGGACAAGAGGTGACAAATGAGACTCCCTGGACGTTGTTATTGGTCTTTGTTTTGTTTTTTGTCTTTAAAGCTCACTAATTAATTTCCAAGTATAGCCACAGTTGAGAACTGCTGATATAGAGCTCCAACTCCAATCGATTGATACTTGCAGTATTGTGACAAAAAGGTTTTTGAGGGCATGTCTGGGCTCCTGGTACAGAGTGCTAGGTTGATTAGTTCTGTTGTGGTGGGTATAAAAAGGAAAAGTAGCATAAGGCTCAAGAATTTATCAGGTTAGACTTAAGGACTTGGGATCTAGTAAATTTTTTAATGTAATGTTTTCCTCCTTTCTACCCCCTCTTAAAGGACATCACAGACCTGTTTGGAGCAGATCTACCTGTTGAAGGTGGCAAGGGAGGAGAGTTTGCCTGGCGGGATGGCCCTTTGCTGGCGGCTCTGAAGGCAGGCCATTGGGTTGTGTTGGATGAGGTGAGAGGTTTGTTGTTCCAAGGATAGGGTCACAATGGGAAGAGTAGTCATACTTTTCTTGTTTCTAGGGCATATCTCAGTGGGTTGTCATGCTTTTTTGCTAGTAAAGACAGATTCTCTAATGAAGAAAAATCCTTCATGGTCTCTTTTAAGAATGAGAAAAGTCACTTATCACAAAGCACATATAGAGGCCCCTGTGTATACAAGCTACAAACCCCAGCTTTTGTAAGCCAGCTACTAGAGAAAAACTATCTCTTAAGTTGTCTTTTTTTTTTTTTTTTTTTTTTTTTTTTGGTAATGTTTATTTTTGAGACAGTGAGCAAGAGTGAGTGAGGAAGGGGCAGAGAGAGACAGGAGACAGAATTGGAAGTAGGCTCAGAGCTGTCAGTACAGAGCCTGACTCGGGGCTCAAACTTATGAACCATGAGATCTTGACCTGAGCCAAAGTTGGACCCTTAACTGAGACATACAAAAAAATGGTGAGAAAACGGTCAGTGGTACATGTGTATGTTAGATAAATGAATGAGTAGAAGAATGGAGCCCCTCATGATACCTGTGATAAATGCTGGATCTTAGTGACCAACAGGCACTGGAGATAGAGAAAAGTGATGCACAAAAATAAAAAATTTAAGGCTGTGGGCCAGTGTGTCTGGTCACAAGATTGCTTTGGAATCTGAAGCTGGAGGGCAGACTGTGGTATTTCTTTTCAGCTGAGCTGCTTCATCATGGAGGAGATATTAAGGAGAAGGAGCTGTCATGTGGACCACCCACCCACCTCAGTTTTTAGAAGAAGATGTCTGATAGTATTAAATTCTTTAGCCAGAAAAGAAAAAATGCCTAGTTTTAAAGCTTAAGGCTTGAGACCATTTTCCTACTGGGTGGAAATGCATCTAGGTACCCAAGGCGTTCTTGACTGCAGTCCCATTTAAGAGCAGCTTTTAGAACTTGACCTGTTTGGGAATATTCAGTGGAATTTGTGCTTTTGAGTGCTTCTATAAACATGATACTTTAAATTCTGGTATAATATAGTCTGGGTTTTTTGGGTCCATTTGCATTTTATTGATTTCACATTTTCCCAGTTGAATTTGTCCATGTTACCTAAAAACGATCACACTTCACATCCCTGAGCTCTGAAGTCAGCATCTGAAAACCTCCATTCAGCTATTTTCATTTTTGGCACAGAAACTCCTTGTATTTGTTCTTGTTCACAAAACTCTTAGTGAAAGTTAGTTATGTCTATCTATTAATGTGGTTTATATCATGACTTTGAAGCCCATTTGGAGATTTCAGTCAGTATTTGTTCTGGGAAAGATACTTTTTTAATTATGTAGAGAGCTGTCTTCATCTTTAAAGATCTCAGAGTGCAAAAGTGAGATCTGTGTGTTGGCATGGTTTTTTTTGAAAGCTATGATTTACGGGGTGGGTCCATATAGGTGAATACAGTGGATACAGTGTAATTTTAGAGAAGACTTTAACTGCTTTTTTAAAAATTCAGTCTGAGTATTCAATTTACTTAAGTTACTGTCAATTTATATCCTTCAGATGTCTATACCACATATATATGAAATAATAAGATGAATATACTTGGCTTCCTCCTCCTGAAGATAACACTTACTCTACTTTTGTGCCTATTATTCCTCTGCTTTTTGTTATAGTTATACAGTGTATGTAATAAATGTGTGCACTTTCTTCAAATAGCTCAACCTGGCTTCTCAGTCTGTATTGGAAGGACTCAATGCTTGTTTTGACCACCGAGGAGAAATTTATGTTCCTGAGTTAGGAATGAGCTTTCAAGTACAGCATGAAAAGACGAAGATTTTTGGGTGTCAGAATCCCTTTAGACAAGGAGGTGGGAGGAAGGGCTTGCCAAGATCTTTCCTTAACAGATTCACTCAGGTAAGATTTGCTGTTGCCATGGAGACCAAAGGTGGAGTGTTGGGGGTGATAAGACTGCTGGCACGTAGCTATTAGGATGCTCATTATAAGAATGAGAGAGCTTCAGTTTAATGATGTATTTCTCAATTCCATGTCTTTATATGACAAATACTAATGCATCCAGTTCCCATCATCACTTCCCTCCTGCTGTGAGTCCCTTTGTTTTAAGTCCTAGAGGACCTGATGTGTTATCAGTTAGTGGAGAGTAAGGTCACCATTCCTCTAAGATTTCTATTACTGTGCTCAGGATAAAGGCCAGTATTTGACCTTTCTAGGTATCTGTGTGATGTATGAAAACATCGAAGTTTTTAAATTTTTTTTTTTAATATTTATTTATTTTTGAGAGACAGAGACAGTGCGAGCGGGGGAGGGACAGAGAGAGGGAAGACACAGAATCCGAAACAGGATCTAGGCTCTGAACTGTCAGTGCAGGGCCCAGTATGGGGCTCGAACCCTTAAACCGTGAGGTCACTCATGACCTGAGCCAAAGTCAGAAGCTTAACTGACTGACCCACCCAGGTACCCCAAAACATTGAGATTTTTTAATGGTGAAAATAATGCATTGTAGTTAAAGAAAAGGGAAAAATAAAATCCAGTATTCTCCATATAAGGGTCAATCATTATTAACATTTGGTGTCTTTTCTTACTGCCTTTATTCTCATTTACAGAGATAGGAGTTGTGTGTATGTATGCTTACTTGTTTTAACATTTATTTGCCAAATTTTGACTAGTCTAGAGGTTTGGAAATGGCCCTAGATGTTAGCTTTCTTTAATGTCCTTTTCTGTTGACAAGTAAGAATTAGAGTATCTTTTCAGAACAATTTATTATGAAAAATATCAAATATATTGAAAAGTTGAAGGGATTTTGAAGTAACTGCTCATATGCCCTACCATCTAGAGTTCTGAGGGCATTATTACATAATGATAGGGAATTAAAAAAAAAAACAAATATACTTAAAAAATATACTTTGAAAAAGTGGTATGTTATCTTTTTTTCTTTAATTCAGTAGAGTGGAGCTAACAACACTACCAACACCTCTGTGTAAAATGTTTAAAATATTTTATGTGATTCTGTATGTTAAAATGCAAAAAAAGATTTCTGTAACTGAATTTTTATATATAAAATGAGGTTTGATACCTTGGTGTTAAATAAAAACTTTGCATCATAGGTGGTAGTCATTTTTGGTGTTTGGTGAAGAGATGCTATAGCCTTTCTTCTTGTTATTTTTGGATTCTATAGGTCTTTGTGGATCCCCTTACAGTAGTTGACATGGAATTCATTGCCAGTACTCTGTTTCCAGCCATTGACAAAAATATTGTTAAGAAGATGGTTGCTTTCAACAACCAAGTAAGTACCTACTTGTATTAACTGTTCTTTGTTTTGATGGCTGTAATTGAACTATCATTTCATCGTGGGACACTATCACATTTACCAGTGTTTTTAAAAATAAAGCACATTGAATTGTCTCAGTTTCTAGTGGAATAAACTAATCATCTGAGGATTATAGTAATTCAGATCTATTTTGTATATCAGGTTAATGCTCAGAGAATATTTCTGGTTTAGATGTCTTGGTTGGGTGAAGGAGACATTTGTATCAAACCTGCTAATTTCTGTTTCAGATTATGCATGCATTATAGTACTTAATACAGTGCCTACCAGTGGGACATGTTTCCCAATAATAGTGTTTTCTTTTTAGATTGATCACGAAGTGACTGTTGAAAAGAAATGGGGGCAAAAAGGAGGACCCTGGGAATTCAACCTTCGGGACCTTTTCCGCTGGTGTCAGTTGATGCTAGTTGACCAGTCCCCCGGGTGTTATGATCCTGGTCAGCATGTGTTTTTGGTCTATGGTGAAAGAATGAGAACCAAGGAAGACAAGGAAAAGGTGAGTTTCATATTATTCTTTGGGTTTCTTTCCATCTGAAAGTTGATTTCTTCCTAAGAGAGAGAAAGGGCATACTCACTCATAACATTCAACACGGTAAAGCTACTTAGAATTAATTAATTAATTAATTTTTAAATGTTTATTTTTGAGAGAGATTGAGAGAGAGAGAGAGTGCATGCAAGCAGGGGAAGGGCAGAGAGAGAGGGAGACACAGAATCTGAAACAGGCCCCAGGCTCTGAGCTGTCAGCACAGAGCCCGACGTGGGGCTCGAATTCATGAACTGTGAGATCATGACCTGGGCTGAAGTCGGCCGCTTAACTCACTGAGCCACCCAGGCACCCCAAAGCTGCTTAGAATTTAAAAGTTAAACAGACTAAATGTTCATTGACTTCAAAGTCTCAAAGTGCACCTTTCTAAGTTGCTCCGTGATGTATTAGTTTGCTTTTGAGTACACAATTTGCTTATCCATCTGAATTCCAAATATTGCAAACCTTGTTAAAGCAATATTGCCCTCCAGTAATAAAGAACTAGGTCCTTGAGGGGTGGGGGAGAGGGGAAAGTGGGTGATGGGCATTGAGGAGGGCACTTGTTGGGATGAGCACTGGGTGTTGTATGGAAGCCAATTTGACAATAAATTAAAAAAAAAGAATTAGGTCTTCATCTTTCTAGGCATAAAGGAGAGAAACAGGAGGAGATAGGTGATACTCAAGTAGAGAAGGAGGGTTTTCTGTTTTTAAATAAACTTTGAATTACAAAGTTTTTTATCTAGAAAATATAATTAGATCTATAAGAGGGTATTCTGTATCTCGTCGGCAATAAAAATATCCCTTCGTAAATGGAGTAACACTAGAATTCCTAGCCTAATAAACTAATAATGTGTTCATTTTGCCTTGTGGTATTTAAAGTCCGATCTCACAAGATACTCATAATAGCTGCAGGTAGGAGGCACTATCATGACCTCTGAATAGTGAGGATCCAATGCTCTTAGTCATGGGGTATCACCTATAGTAAATAGTAGAGCCAGCACTTCTGCATCGCAATTGTAGCTAAATGTTAACTCATTCATTATGTGCAAGTGGCTTTTGGTCAGTATATTAAGACAAAATATTCACCCAGTATTTTTTAATTTTTATTTTTTTACAACTCTGTTATATATAATTTGTATACTATTAGCTGGTATTTTATTTTCTTCATTCATTAACTAAATTATAGTATATCTGTTGTGGCCAGACACTGGCCAGTTTTTGGATAATTGATGTTATTCAGATAGTATGTTACTGTAGAGTGTGGAAGATTTCCATCACTTCTCTAATTCAGTTATTGTAATTGACACACCTGAAAAAGTGAAAAATAATAATAGGAGAAAGACTTGTAAAAGCTGGAAGAATTTGAGTAAATTGAGTCTGACTTTATAAAACTAAACCAACTACATTGTGAAAGCATTTTTAATTTTAATTTTGGTAGACTGTCAGGGAGATGAGATTATATTCTGCCTTGGAGGGAAATATAAGCTCAGAAATCACCTGGACCCAGGAATATGTGACAGGAGCACTTTCTCCTATGCTGCTTTTTGACTCGTAGTCAATGTTTGGTACTGATAATGATTTTATCTTTACAGTTTTTTCCTAATGTTTCTGAAACTCTTTTATTAATTTATTTAGTTGAGGTATAATTGACATATAACATGAGTTTCAGGTGTACAACACAATGATTCAGTATTTGGGTGCATTGTGAAATGATGACTACAATAAGGCTAGGTAACATCTGTCACCTTACACAGCTACAAAAGGCTTTATTTATCTACTTATTTATTTATTATTTATTTACTGATATTTTTAAGAGAGAGAGTATGCATGCATGTGCACTAGCAGGGGAGGGGCAAAGGGAGAAGGAGTAAGAGAATCTTAAGCAGGCTTCAAGCCCAGTGCTAAGCCTGGCAGTGAGATCATGACCTGAGCTGAAATCAAGAGTTGGACACTACTTAACCGACTGAGCCACCCAGGCGCCCCAAGACTTTTTCTCTTTTGATGACAACTTTTTAAATCTGTTCCCTTAGCAGTTTTCAAATACATAGTATGGTATTATTATTTAAAATTTTTTTACTAGTTTTTAAAGTTTATTATTTTTAAGAGAGAGAGAGAGAGCGAGAGCGAGTGAGCAGGGGAGAAGCAAAGAGAGAGTGAGAGAAAAAATGCCAAGCATGCTCCGTGTAGTCAGTGCAGAGCCTGATGCGGGGCTTGAACCCACTAACCATGAGATCATGACCTGAGCTAAAATCAAGAGTCAGATGTTTGACTGAGCCACCCAAGTGCCCCTATGTTTATTTATTTTTTATTTATTTTTGAGAGAGAGTGAGCATGAGGGGGGCGTGGGGGACGCAGAGAGAGAGGGAGACACAGAATCTGAAGCAGGCTGTAAGGCTCTGAGCTGTTAGCACAGAGCCCAATGAGGGCTCGAACTCATGAGCAGTGAGATCATGACCTGAGCCGAAGTTGGATGCTTAACCAACTGAGCTACCTAGGTACTCTATGTAATACAGTATTATATTAACTATAGTCACTATACTGTACATTCTATTTCTATGACTTATTTTATAATAATTGTTATTTTTATTTTCTGACTTTAGTCCAGTGTATGATGATTAATATGAGTATTGCTGCTTTGTTAGAAGCATGCAGCTTTTTATACATATTTTGGGTGGCTGGAATTTTTCCTGCTGCTCTGGGCTAAATTAGTGTATTTTACACACCCATATCTTTCCCTCCTGCCCCAACTCCTCTTTAGAAGAAACCCAGCAAAGGGACACATGAGTGGCTCAGTTAAGCGTCCGACTTCAGCTCAGGTCATGATCTTGTGGTTCGTGAGTTTGAGCCCCTCTTGGGGCTCTGTGCTGACAGCTCAGAGCCTGGAGCCTGCTTCAGATTCTGTGTCTCCCTCTCTCCCTACCCCTCCCCCATTCGCACTCTGTGTGTGTGTGTGTGTGTGTGTGTGTGTGTGTGTGTGTGTCTCTCTCTCTCTCTCTTTCTCTCTCTCAAAGATAAACATTAAAAAAAAAATTTAAAAAAGAAGAAACCCAGCAAATAAGGTTAATGGAAAGTTTTCTAATCATATTTCTGGTAAGGGAGGGATAAATGAATGTAAATAATCAGAGAGATAACTTTGAGTGTCATTCTATGTAAATATTTGTAAACCTAAAATGGTGTTTTGGGATGAAACTGGCTTCCAAGATTTTTTTTTTTTTTTAATATTTCTTTATTTTTGAGAGAGACAGACAGAATGTGAGCCAGGAGAGAGGCAGAGAGGGAGACAGAATCTGAAGCAGGCTCCATGCTCTGAGCTGTCAGCACAGTGCCCACTGCGGAGCTCGAACCCACAAACCATGAGATCATGACCTGAGCCAGAGTCGGGTGCTTAAATGACTGAGCCACCCAGACGCCCTGTCACTTCAAGATTTAAAAACAATTACCATGAGCAAATCCTGTTACTCTCATGAATCCCATTATCCATATCTGTAAAGCAGAAATGATACCTATTTTGCAAGGGTATGAGGATCAGAAATAACCTGTTGAAAGCACCCACTATAATAGTACATTAGTAGAGGCTTAAGAAATGGTCATTTTTCTTCATAATCTTCTGACTGTTATTCTCTTCTACTTCTTTTTAGGTGGTATCTTGAATGATGAAAGCAGATTCATTTTTCATCTGTAGATTTGCAATAGTGTCCATGGCTTTAATTTATGGGGCATTCTCACGGGAATCCCAAATAGTTTGAGGTTAGGTGACTACTCTTTGTTTGAGTTCCAGTTTACTTTCATTTCAAGATTTAAATAAATGTTATCTATCCTTTTTATAAGAGAAAAATCAAAATGATAGGAAAATTGTGACTAGTCTTCACTCAGTTTTATGACCTCTGTTGCTGTTCATGTCTTCTAGAAGGTTTGGCTCAGAATTTGGTGAAATCATTTGTGTTTTGACTATATTATCATCTTCATTTAGGTCATTGCTGTATTCAAGAATGTGTTTAGTTCAAATTCCAGCCCATACATGGGAACCAGACTATTTCACATCACTCCCTATGATGTTCAGGTGAGGCAAGCAGGATAATCCTCTATTCTTTTACAATTTTCTATGATTTCCTCTGCTCCCACTACTAGGCACACTTGTAAAACCTCACTGGCATGTGTTTTTCAGCTGGGCTACTCAGTCCTCTCCCGTGGCAGTTACGCTCCTCTCCTGTCTCGCCATCCACTGTCACTCCTGCACCAATCATTACAGTCTCTGGAGTCAGTTATGAAGTGTGTGCAGATGAGCTGGATGGTCATCCTTGTGGGGCCAGCCTCTGTGGGCAAGACCAGCCTGGTGCAGCTCCTGGCACACCTTACTGGTCACACGTTAAAGATCATGGCTATGAACAGTGCAATGGACACTACGGAGCTTCTAGGTGGATTTGAGCAGGTAAATGGTCTGCCTTCACATTTTCAGGCAAAACATCTGTAATGCCATGGTCTGATTGATGGTCTTTTGTGTTGGTGAGTACCAATAGGATTATTCTTTTTTTAAGTAATCTCTGTACCCAATGTGGGACTCGAACTCATGACCCCAAGATCCAGAGTCACATGCTCTACCAACAGAGCCAGCCAAGCATCCCCTACCCCAACCCCCCGGCCACTTTTTTTAATTTAAAGGAGTGTTCATTTGACTCTGGCCAGTGGCTATGATGAGTTTTTGTGCTCTGGAAATTGCAGGTTGATCTTATACGGCCATGGAGGCAGCTGCTAGAAAAGGTGGAAGGCACTGTAAGGGCACTTTTAAGAGACAGCCTCCTTATCAGTGCTGACGACGCAGAAGTAGTGCTGCGAGCCTGGAGTCATTTCCTTCTGACTTACAAACCCAAGTGTCTTGGAGATGGTGGTAAAGGTATCACGATGGAGATTGTCAACAAGCTGGAAGCAGTATTATTGCTTATGCAGAGACTCAACAATAAAATCAACTCCTACTCCAAGGCAGGTATGTGTGTTTGGATGTGTATCAGATACATAGTATTGTGCGTATAGTGTCCATATATAGGTAGTAATACATTTGTAATGTAATGTCTCCAATTTTTAAATTAATGTAATAGTTATTAACAAAACTTGAAAATCTTTGTTTTAGAAAGTTAAATGAAGATGATGTAAAATAATTCAGAATTGATGATCCTAAGCAAAGCAAAAGTAACAAAGAAATTGGTTAGTGAGTTTGATAGTTTATATTGTATGTGATCAGCTATAATGGTAAATCATTTGCATCTAAAGCTGGTTGTATTTTTCTTGGCTTAAAAACAAACTAAGTAATTAAGAAATTGAGAATTTTATTTTATTTTATTTTATTTTATTTTATGTTTTTATTTTATTTTATGTTTTTATTTTTGAGAGAAAGAGAAAGAATAAGCGGGAGAGGGGCAGAGAGCAAGGGAGACACAGAATCCAAAGCAGGCTCCGGGCTCTAGGCTCTGAACTGTCAGCACAAATCCTGACGCGGGCCTCGAATTCATAAACCATGAGGTCATGACCTGAGCTGAGTCGGATGCTCAAATAGCTGAGCCACCCAGGCGCTCCTGAGAATTATTTTATTTTATTTTTAAAATAAAATTTATTTTGTTTTATTTTACTTTTTATCTTTAAAAAATATTTATTGGGGCGCCTGGGTGGCTCAGTCGGTTAAGCATCCGACTTTGGCTCAGGTCATGATCTCGCGGTCCATGAGTTCGAGCCCCGCATCAGGCTCTGTGCTGACAGCTCAGAGCCTGGAGCCTGTTTCAAATTCTGTGTCTCCCTCTCTCTGACCCTCCCCCATTCATGCTGTCTCTCCCTGTCTCAAAAATAAATAAATGTTAAAAAAAATATATATTTATTTACTTTGAAAGAGAGAGAGAGTGGGCATGCACATATACACACGCTTGAGTCTGTCAAGGGGAGGAGCAGAGAGAGAAGGAGAGAGGCAATCCCAAGCAGGCTCCTCAATGTCAGCATGGAGTTTGATTTAGGGCTTGATCCCATGACCCTGGGGTCATGACCTGAGCCCAAATCAAGAGTCCCACCCATGCAACCCAAGAAATTGAGCATTTTAAATGGGAGAATAGAAGTCTAGATTTATCGTTAGTATGTCTTTATTAATTTCATATAGAAAGTGGTAGAAATTCTGTAGATAACATGGAAACTTCTCTCATTTTGTGGCTCAGTTTTCTGTGTAGTGATGAGCATATGCCCTTAGGGAAGATTAAAAGGCTCTTCGGTTGTGTCTGTCACTATGATTGTTATGTTATTTCCAAAGCCTTTTTGTAACTGGTTGCAAAGTCATTCCTTAGGGATAAAGAAATGAGACTCCTTTGTTCTAACTCTATAAACAGTGTATCCATGGCTGTGGGTCAAATAGTTTACTTTCTTAGGCTAGGCAAGAAAATGATTTTATTGTTGGTTTGATTTGTTACTTCTGAATTCAAGCCCATCATTTGGATTTGAAATTCTTTACTCATTCACTCAAATTAATTGTTAGAGGTATTTAGTGGAGTTGTACATTACTTTATATGTATATATATACAAAGTACTTTACTTTTATATTTACTTTTATATGTAAAGTATAAGGTATATAAAGTATTTACTTGTATATATTTTAATTTATGTATATTTTAAATACGTATTTTAAAATATATATTTTATTTTATATATATTTTATATTGTAAAACTCACCATTGCGATATGAATTCCTACTGGGAGATAACTCCTATATTAACTATTTGCATTTAAAGCCTCACAACACCACTGCATTACAAAAAAAAAGACTATCCTCATTCTATGCTTGCAGAAATCAGTGCTCATAGAGGTTAAGTAACGTGCTCAATGTCTTAAAGTTACAAAGTGGTTAAACTAGACCTTGGATCTGATCCTCTGATTGTAAAGCCTTGAATCTATATATCTGTGCTTCTATATATCTTTCAGCTAAAATTTAAATATTTATTTATTTAGGGGCACCTGTGTGGCTCAGTTGGTTGAGTGTCTGACTTCGGCTCAAGTCATGTTCTCACAGTTCGTGAGTTGGAGCCCCACGTTGGGCTCTGCTGACAGCTTGGAGCCTGGAGCCTGCTTCAGAGACACAGAAACTCTAAAAAAAAAAATTAAATATTTATCCATTTAATATTTATTTTTGAGAGAGAGAATGTGTGTGTGCGCTGGGGAGGGGGAGAGAGACAAGGGGACAGAAGATCTGAAGCAGGCTCTGTGCTGACAGCAGAGTGCCTGACTCAGGGCTCGAACTCACAGAACCAAAGTTAGATGCTTAACTGAGCCACCCAGGCACCCCTAAAATTTAAATATTTAGAGTACATGCTCACAGCTCGTTCTAAATACAGGTTTTTATTTAGGATTCACTTTCATACTGAGTCATTTCTTAAGAGTACTAATAGAGTGAGGAAAGGTGAGTCTAAAACAGTCTACTCTTTTATTTTTGGTTAAAAATTTTCTTTCTTTCTAAATATATCTTTTAACATTAGTACGAAGGTGTATGACTGTTAAATATATTCTAGTTCTCTCGTGTTCACAATTTATCTTAAGTGCTTCTGCTTTTTTATAATATCTGTTTTAACATCTTTGCTAATTTCATCATCTATGACTTCTGGGGCTGTTCTGTTGAGTTTTTTCTCCTGGTTATGAGTCATGTTTTCTTTGTGCGTCAAGTAATTTTGATTGCATGCTGTGAATTTTGAATTAGTGCTTATTGCTGCATTTTTGTTAGTTGCTCCTTGAATATTGAATAACATGGGTTTGAGCTGCATGGGTCCACTTACATGTGGATTTTTTCCAATAAGTATATGTACAGTACTGTAAATGCATTTTCCGTATAAATGTCTTTAACTTTATTCTAAGAATATGGCATATAATATGCAATGTACATAACATGTTAATTGTTATTCATAAGGCTTGTGGTCAATAGTAGGCTCTTAGCAGTTACGTTTTTGAGGAGTCAAAAGTTATATGTGGATTTTTGACTGATTGGAGGAGGAGCTGGCATCCTTGTCCTTTGTTGTTCAAGGGTCAACTATATTTCTTTAAAGACTTTTGGACTGGGCCGCCTGGGTGGCTCATTCGGTTAAGCGTCTGACTTCGGCTGAAGTCATGATCTCACAGTTCATGAGATCAAGCCCCGCATCAGGTTCTGTGCTCAGTGTGCAGAGCCTGCTTCGGACTCTGTCTACCTCTCTCTCTGCTGCTCTCCTGCTGTACTTGCTCGAGCTCGTTCCCTCCCTCCCTCCCTCCCTCTCTTCTTTGTCTCTCTCTCTCTCTCTCAAAAACAAAATAAACATTCAAAAAAAAAAAAAGAATTTTGGACTTTGTGGTAGGCAATGAAGTTGTTTATGGATTATTTTGATCTTATATTTTTATTTCGCCTATTTAGACTAAAAAAAAAAAAAAAAAAAAAAAAGAGGGGCTCCTGGGTGGCTCAGTCGGTTAAGTGTCTGACTTTGGCTCTTGTCATGATCTTGCGGTTCACAAGTTCGAGCCCTGCATTGGATTCTTTGCTGACAGCTAAGAGCCTGGGGCCTACTTCAGATTCTGTGTCTCCCTCTCTCTCTGCCCCTCCCCTGCTCTCTCTCTCTCTCAAAAATAAATAAAAACATTTTAAAAAATTAAAAAAAAAACTGAAAACAAACATTTCACCCATTTCTTTCCCCAGCTCCCTCAATCTCCAGTCTGTTCTTTGTATCTATAAGCTTGGTCTTTTATCCCACATATAAAAGAGATCGTATGATATTTGTCTTGCTCTGATTTATTTCACTCGCATAATGCCTTTGAAGTCCATCCATGTTGTCACAGATAGCAAGATTTCATTCTTTTCTATGGCTAAATAATATTCCATTGTGTGTGTATATACACTACAATTTCTTTATCCGTTCATCTGTGGAAAGACAATTAGGTTGTTTCCATATCTTGGCTATAACAAACAATCCTGTAGTGAACATGGTGGTGCATTATCTTTCAAGTTAGTGATTTCATTTTCTTAGGATACTCAGAAGTGGAATTGCTGGATCATATGGTAGTTCCATTTTTAATTTTTTGAGGAGCTTCTGTACTGTTTTCCATAGTAGTTGCACAAATTTACATTCTCACCAGTAGTACACAAGGGTTCCCTTTTCTCCACATGCTTGTGAGCACTTGTTATTTCTTATTGATAATAACCATTCTAACAGGAGTGAGGTGATAGCCTGTTGTGGTTTTGATTTGTATTTTCCTGATAATTAATGATGATGAGCATCTTTTCATGTACCTGTTGACTATCTAAAAGTCTTTGAAAGGGCACCTAGGTGGCTCAGTTGATTAAACATCCGTTCAAGCTGTTCATTGGGCTCTGTGCTGACATCTCAGAGCCTGGAACCTGCTTCAGATTCTGTGTCTCCCTCTCTCTCTGCCCCTCCCTCTGCTCGTTCTCTCTCTGTCTCTCTCCCTCTCCCTCTCTGAAAAATAAACATTAAAAACATTTTTTTTAAAAAGTCTTTTTAAAAAGTCTGAAAAATGTGTATTCAGATCCCCTGCCCAGTTTTTAATGGGTTTGTATATAATTTTGCTATTGAGATGTATGAGTTATTTATATATTTTGGATATTAGCCCCTTATCAGATAAATGACTTACAGGTATTTTCTCCCATTCAGTAGTAGATTGTCTTTTCATTTTGTTGATGGGTTTCCTTGCTGTGCTAAAGCTTTTTAGTTTGATGTAGTCCTACTTGTTTGTTTTTGCTTTTGGTGTCATGTTAAAAAAGTCATCACCAAGACGTATGTTAAGGAGCTTACCATTTATGTTTTCTGCTAGGAGTTTTGTGGCTTAGGTCTTTTATTCAAGGCCTTAATCTATTTTGAATTTTTGTATATGGTATAAGACAGTGGTGCAGTTTTATTCTTGTATATGTGGCTGTCCAGATTCCCCAGCACCAATAATTGAGATTGTCCTTTCCTTATTGTGTATTCTTGGTTCCTTTGTTATAAATTAATTGGCGACATATTTGTGGGTTTATTTCTGGGCTCTCTCTTCTGTTCGTTGATCTGTGTGTCTTTATGCCCATATCATGCTGTTTTAATTACTTTAGCTTTGTGATATAATTTGAAATAAGGGAGTCTGATGCCTCCAACTTTCTTCTTTTTCAAGATTGCTTTGGCTTTTGGGGGGGGTCTTTTGTGGTTCCACACAAATTTTAGCATTATTTGTTCTATTTTGGTTAAAAATACCATTGGAATTTTGATAGGGGTTGTATGGCATCTGTATTGTTTTGGTAGTATGATCATTTTAATAACATGTGTCCAGTCCAGGAGCATGGGATGTCTTTCCATTCATTTATGTCTTCATCAATTTCTTTCATTAATGCCTTACCGTTTTCAACATACATGTCTTTCACCGCCGTGTTTAAATTTATTCCTAGGTTATTTGTTTTTGTTTTTGTTTTTGTTTCTGATGCAATTGTAAATGTGATTGTTTCAATTTCACTTTCTGATAGTTCATTATTAGTGTATGGAACCACAATGAATTTTTGTGTATGTATTGATTTTGTGTCCTGCAACTTTACTGAATTTGTTTATTTTCAGGGTTTTTTTTGTGGTGTCCTAGGGTTTTCTGTATATAGTATTATGTAATGTGCACAATTTTCCTTTTTCCTCTTCAATTTGGATGCCTCTTACTTTTCTCACCGAATTGCCCTGCCTGGATTTCCAATATTCTGTTGAACAACGTGGCGTGAGTGGGCATTCTTATCTTGTTCCTGATCTCAGAGGAAAAGCTTTCAGCTTTTCATTATTAAGTATGATGGTATCTCTGAGCTTATCTTATAGAGCTTTTATTAAGTTGAAGCATTTCTCTCTATACTCACTTTTAAGAGTTTATCATGAATGGATGTTGAATTCTGTCAAGTGCTTTCTCTTCTTCTATTGAAATGATCATATGATTTTTATCTTTCATTTTGCTAATGTGTTATATCACATTGATTTACAGATGTCAAACCATTCTTGCATCCCTGGAATAAATCCCAGTTGATCGTGGTATATGCTCCTTTCACAGTATTGTTGAATTCAGTTTGCTGGTTATTGTGTTGAGAATTTTTGGATCTGTGTTTATCAGTGATATTAGCCTGTAATTTTCTTTTCTTTTTAAATTTTTTTAATGTTTGGGGCGCCCGGGTGGCTCAGTCGGTTAAGCGGCCGACTTCAGCTCAGGTCATGATCTCGCGGTTTGTGAGTTCGAGCCCCGCGTCAGGCTCAGTGCTGACAGCTCAGAGCCTGGAGCCTGTTTCAGAATCTCTGTCTCCCTCTCTCTGACCCTCCCCCGTTCATGCTCTGTCTCTCTCTGTCTCAAAAATAAATAAATGTTAAAAAAAAAATTTTTTTTTTTAATTTTTTTAATGTTTACTCATTTTTGAGAGCGCGTGAGCGGGGGAGGGACAGAGAGAGAGGGAGACACAGAATCAGAAGCAGGCTCCAGGCTCTGAGCTGTCAGCACAGAGCCTGATGTGTGGCGCGATCATGACCCAAGCCAAAGTTGGACACTCAACTGACTGAGCCATCCAGGTGCCTCTGTAATTTTCTTTTCTTGTGGCATCCTTGTCTGGTTTTGGTATCAGGGTAATGCTGAGTTTATAAAAGGAGTTTGGGCAAGTTCCCTCTTTTTTTTTTTTTTTTTTTTTTGAAGAGTTTGAAAAGGATTGAAGGATTAATACTTATTCCTTTGGAATGTTTGGTAGAATTTATCAATTCTGTCTCCTTTTGGGTGACACTGAATCCAGTCCCATGGGATTAGGAACTCAAGCTCTCCTGGCCTCCAGAGCCAGAGGATCAAGAGGTGTCCCCTGGGTAGTAGCTGTAAAAATTAGGGCTCCAGACTTGTGTAAAAAGCTCTGGGAGGTGCTGGTGCTCTGGAGCACTACAAAGGAAGGGGACAAAGATGGCGCCCAGCAGGCTCTAGGATGATGTGTTATATTAGATGCCTGCCCCTCAGGTTCGTTCGTTCTTCCTTTTCTTTTCTTTTCTTTTCTTTTCTTTTCTTTTCTTTTCTTTTCTTTTCTTTTCTTTTCTTTCTTTTCTTTCTTTCTTTCCTTCCTTCCTTCCTTCCTTCCTTCCTTCCTTCCTTCCTTCCTTCCTTTTCTTTCTTGTTTATTTATTTTGAGAGAGAAATAGAGAGGAGGGGCAGAGAGACAAAGAGAGAATCCCAAGCAGGCTCTGTAGTGTCAGTGCAAAGCCCAGTGTGGGGCTTGATCCCACAAACTGTGAGAAGGTTGTTTCTTTAATAGAGGCAGGTGAAGCCTGGGTGGGATTGACTTCTCCTCTGAGCTGGGCCCTGGGACGAGTCTGAGTATGTGAGCCCTTTCTGGGATCACAGTCTTGGCATGCAAGCTCTGCTGCTTTTTATTTTTATTGTATTACATTGTATTTTTAGGGAAATGTGTTCTTTTTAAAGTTTATTTATTTTGAGAGATGGAGTTGGGTCTGCACTGTCAGCGCAGAGCCCAGGACGGGGCTTGAACTTACAGACTGAACTCACAAACCACGAGATCATAACCTGAGCCGAAATCAGGAGTTGGACGCTTAACTGACTGAGCCACCTAGGTGCCCCAAACTCTGTTGCTTTTAGAAGATAGATGTTTTTGAGGGCTTGCTTTTTAGGTACATGTTTTAGAAGTTGAGATTCTTGATGTAGGATTCAAACCTTTTGCTCCATAAGGGGAAGCTGCAGGTTTTCAGGTCCTTTCCAGTTGTGGGTCACTATGCTGTGGGGGTAGTGTTTATGGCGAGATTATTTCCTAGCCACTCTTTCCTGCTTGTTTTTTGTTTTTTGGGTTTTTTTTCCATTTGTCTGGTGTGTAGTCATCACTCAGCCAGACTTTAGGGTTCTTTTGGAGGAAATTGTTCCGTAGATAGCTATCAATTCAGTGTGTCCATGGAAGGAGGTGAGTTCAGGATCTTCCTACATTGCTCTCTTGAAAGGTCATTTTGATCTTTTCAAGCTTTTTAAGGTCATTCCAGAGTAACCTTTACTGTAGGGCTAGATTAGCCTCCCTATTGAGGTGTAGCTTGCACGGCATCTCTGCTGAATTGCTGGTATATTCACTGGGGTCTCCTTAGTTTTGCTGGTGGGAACTGGAGTAATACTCAGTCTTGGGTGAGCTCTGGGAATCGTTCCACTCATAGCTCCCCAGGTTTTCCTTGCGAGTGTTCTCATCCTTGTGGAGCTTCACCATTTATAAGCACATGCAGATTTTTTTATTTAGCCAAAGATTCCAGAGGCCCTTATCTAAATTTCTGGAGCTCTTTGAATAGCTCCTTCATCTTGAGTACTCTGCCCTTCAGCGTAGTTGGATTGGCTTGGCCTCCCTGAGTTTCAGTCTGTCCTCAAATCAGTGAGACCTCTGTGGTACATTGGAGTTCCCTCTCCTTGCTTTGCAATCCAGAAATTCCTTCCAGGTGGAAATCAAGGGCAATTTTAGGGCTTTCTTTCCCCAGGTATCACAGAGCTCTGCTGTCTGTTCTCCAGTGTCTGAAAGCAGTTGTTTGTGTATCTTGTGTAGTTTTTAAATTGTTAACAGTGGAGCTGAAGTTTAAACCTTATTATTTCCTCATGGCCAGAAGCAGGAGTCCAATACATAATACTTTGTGATATGAACAAGGGTCATAAGGCAGTTTCCAGGGAAATAAAGTACTAGGCAATGGATGCCTGGGTGGCTCAGTCAGTTAAGCATCCGACTTTGGCCCAGGTCATGATCTTGCATTTCACGAGTCAGGCTCTGTGCTGACAGCTCAGCACCTGGAGTCTGCTTCGGATTCTGTGTCTCCCTTGCTCCCTGTCCCTCCTCCACTCATGCTTTGTCTCTCTCTCAAAAATAAACATAAAAAAAAAAAAAGCACTAGGAAAGTAAATACCAGTTGTTACTATAATCATGTGATATGGTCATTATAAAAGAAACCTTTGACTTCACGACTTTGATTTCATTGTGCCAACTTAATGCCCTTTCATTTGGTAAAAATGCAGTAATAGATGGGAGTCATTATTCTCCTTGTGCCATGTGAGAAAGTATGACAAAGATTATTTGCATCTCTGTCACCCTTGAGTTACCTCTATCTAGTCATTAAAAAGTATTTTCTGCCACCAGACCTAAATTTCGTACCTGTTTTGTTTAAACAAATTAAAAAAAAAAAAAAACCCTCTTCTTATATATACTCTATTATGAAACTTCAAAAACTTGGACCAGAAGTTTCCTATTTTATTTTAATAAACTCTTAAGGGGTTTTGTTCATTTTTCTTTTGTTGTCTTTTTATTGCCTTCCTTTGACATTAAGTGCTATGGCTGTGACATTTCAGAGTTTGCCAAACTTGTGGAAGAATTCCGAAATTTTGGGGCGAAGCTTCTGCAATCCACCAGTGGTCGCAGCCATGGCACATTTGAATGGGTTGACAGCATGTTGGTTCGGGCTCTGAAGTCTGGAGATTGGCTTTTGATGGACAATGTTAACTTCTGCAAGTAAGGACATTCTGCTTAAACACCAGATTGAAATTTGGAATATGCTTATCAAAGTAGAAACCCAGTTGGAAGCTCTGGGTTTTGAACCTGTTGTTTTCTTAACCTCAAATGTATCCTCAGTCATCTTCTGTAGTCTTATCCCTGTGGTGAACAAAGGTAGTTGGTCATTAGCTGCAAGATTTTAGCTCTGTATGACTGTTTTGGGGTGAACTGAAAGCTAACAAAATTTGTTTACTTTTCCAGTTTTTGAGGTAGACCTTTTTATTTAACATCAAAACTCCTTTTGTTAGGGTCATTCTTGAGTACAGGTTTTTGAAATGGAGGATCTTTTACAAGGCAGACAGTAGAAAATGTGTATCAGTGTATTGCTTTGATTCTAAAATAACGAAAACGGCGTCATAAAACTACCGTAGTACACAGCATAATAGAAGCCACTCCAGGTTGGCTGATGGTTTCTCTACCTGAAGCATTTTTCAGAATGTTTTGAATTGAAACCCAGTTGCCTTTAAATTGATTTGATAATGTTGGGAAGTGGGGAAGATGGAAGGGGAAAGAGAAAAGAGTTAAACATCATGGAACCATTTCCCTTAATTTTGTTTATTTATTTAACAGTATTTTGGGTATTTACTGTGTATGAATCTCTGAGCAATGTGCCTTGGGGAGTGAAAAGGGGAGCAGATGGGGAGAGAGAGAGCACAATTCTATGTGGGGGAGTGATCCATGCTGAAGGAGGACATGGGTCAGGATCAGTGGGAAGCCTGTGTAATGAAAGTAGAATGCGTGCAGATGTCAGTCTGCCACCATTTAATTTGACGTCTCTCTATGCAGCCCATCAGTGCTGGATCGTTTGAATGCTTTGCTGGAACCTGGAGGTGTTCTCACTATTAGTGAAAGAGGAATGATAGATGGATCCACTCCCACCATAACACCAAATCCCAATTTCAGGTATTTGTGCCTCTTAAGTTTCTGATTAAGAATCTGACCACCTCAATAGTGGAGGTGGACATTCAGTAGGACGTTGTTACATATTATATTCATACATTCAGTCATAAATATGTTCACTCATTTATTGATTCAGTTAAATATTTATGGAGGCTCTGCTATTTGCCAGACTCTCAGTAAATAAGAGGGGGCACTTGGATGGCTCAGTTGGTTCAGGGGGTCGTGAGTTCAACCCCCACATTGGGCACAAAGCTTAATTTAAAAAAAAAATAAAAAAATAGTTGAGGTTTTTATAGTGGGTTGGTGATAAAGGGTAGAAGCAGGGAGAATGGTCTTAAGCCTTTTGCAATAGTTCAAGCAAGAGATACTATAGCTTAGACTGGGGTAACATGAGTTGGGATTTGCTGATCAGACATGTGGGTTGAGAAAAAGAGGAAACAAAGATTTTACCTAAATTTTTGGCCTGAGTAATTGGATAAATATGCGAGCCATTTACTGAGAAAGGGAAGACTGGCAAAGGAGCAGGGTTTTGTTATTGTTGTTTTGTTTTGTTTTTATGTTTGTTTATTTTTGAGAGAGAGAGAGAGAGAGAGGGAGAGAGACTGTGAGTGGGGAAGGAACAGAGAGAGACACATAGAATCCAAAGCAGGCTCCAGGCTCTGAGCTGTCAGCACAGAGCCTGACATGGGGCTCAAACCCTTTAAGCATGAGATCATGACCTGAGCTGATGTCAGATACTCAACTGACTGAACCACCCAGGTGCCCTGGAGCTTGTTTGATGTAGGGAAGGTCAACAGGGAATCCACTGTTTAGTTTTGGAGATGTTAGATAGCTAGGCAGAGATGTTGAATATATGAAGATAATTGTTTCAGAAGAGCACACTGCTCCCTTTTTTGATCTCTGTAGGTGAGTTAGAATGATGAATTAGCACTATTTGATTTGGGAAATATCTGAAAGTAAGAATTTTAATGTTCTCAGATAGCATTAAAGGTGCACTGGATAAACACTAGTTTCTAAGGTGAATAGGTTTAGAGACACTGATTTTGCTGTATTCATGCATTTTGGCACTACAAGATAGAAGACAGATGAAAGTAGCAGACTTTGAGTTAGTGAGATCCTCTTGATAAGCTCCCTGAAGAGGAGCCATATACTGTCTGCCTTCAGCACTTGTTGTTGAGCAGCCTCATCATTGGTTGCAACTGGGATTTTAATTTTTTTTCCTTTGGATTGCTGTATTACCAGACTTTTTCTCTCGATGGATCCTGTTCATGGAGAAATATCCCGAGCGATGAGGAATCGTGGACTTGAAATCTACATTTCAGGAGAAGGGGATGGGAACATCCCAGATAACCTGGATCTGAAAGTTCTCCTGCACAGCCTTGGGTTGGTGGGGGACAGTGTGTGTGACACCCTCTTGGCTCTACACATGGAGATCCAGAGTACTGTTGTAGGTAAGGTGCTTGACTTCTAGCCTCTGTGGAGTTTTCTTATAGAAATTCATATGCGGACTTCAAGCTGTATTACCAAGCTGTAATCATCAAGACAGTATGGTTCTGGCACAAAAACAGACACTCAGATCAGTGGATCAGAATAGAAAACCCAGAAATGGACCCTCAAATGCATGGCCATCTAATCTTTGACAAAGCAGGAAAGAATATCCAATGGAATAAATAGAGTCTCTTCAGCAAGTAGTGCTGGGAAAACTGGATGGCAACCTGCAGAAAAATGAACCTAGACCACTTTCTTAGACCACACACAAAAATAAACTCAAAATGGATGAAAGACCTCAATGTAAGACAGGAGGCCATCAAAATCCTCCAGGAGAAAGCAGGCAAAAACCTTTGAACTTGGCCGCAGCAACTTCTTACTCAACACGTCTCTGGAGGCACGGGAAACAAAAGCAGAAATGAACTATCAAAATGAACTCATCAAAATAAAAAGCTTCTGCACAGTGAAGGAAACAATCAGCAAAACTCAAAGGCAACTGGGAATGGAAGAAGATATTTGCAAACGACATATCAGATAAGAGGTTAGTATCCAAAATCTATAAAGAACTTACCAAACTCAATACCCAAAAAACAAATAATCCAGTGAAGAAATGGGCAAAAGACATGAATAGACACTTTTCCAAAGAAGACATCCAGATGGCTAACAGACTCATGAAAAGATGCTCAACATCACTCATCATCAAGGAGATACAAATCAAAACCACTACGAGATACCACCACACACCTGTTAGAATTGCCAACATTTAACAACTCAAGCAACAACAGATGTTGGCGAGGATGCAGAGAAAGAGGATCTCTTTTGCACTGCTGGTGGGAATGCAAATTGGTGCAGTCACTCTGGAAAACAGTATGGAGGTTCCTCAAAAATTAAAAATAGAACTACCCTATGACCCAGCAGTTGCTCTACCAGGTATTTATCCAAGGGATACAGATATGCTGTTTCAAAGGGGCACATGCACCCCAATGTTTATAGCAGCATTATCAACAATAACCAAAGTATGCAAAGAGCCCAAATGTTCATTGATGGATGAATGGATAAAGAAGATGTGGTATATATATATACAATGGACTATTACTCGGCAATCAAAATGAATGGAATCTTGCCATTTGCAACAACGTGGATGGAACTAGAGGGTATTATACTAAGCGAAATTAGTCTGTCAGAGAAAGACAAATATCATATGACTTTACTCGTATGAGGACTTTAAGAGACAAAACAGATGAACATAAGGGAAGGGAAGCAAAAATAATATAAAAACAGGGAGGGGGACAAAACATAAGAGATTCTTAAATATGGAGAACAAACAGGTGGTTACTGGAGGGGTTGTGGGAGGGAGGATGGGCTAAATGGGTAAGGGGCATTAAGGAATCTGCTCTTGAAATCATTGTTGCACTATATGGTAACTAACTTGAATGTAAATTTTAAAAAAGAAAGAAAGAAAGAAATTCATGTGTTGGGGTGCCTGGGTGGCTCAGTGAGTTAGTCATCTGACTTTGGCTCAGGCCATGATCTCATGGCTCATGAGTTCAAGCCTCGCGTGAGGTTCTATGCTGAGAGCCTGGAGCCTGCTTTGGATTCTGTGTCTCCCTCTCTCTGCCCCTCCCCTGCTCTCGCTCTGTCTCTCTCAAAAATAAATAAACATTAAAAAAAAAAAACAATTAAAAAAAGATTCATGTGTTATTCCATTTAATTGCTAGTCTAGGTTTTTTGGGTTTTTTTTAATGTTTATTTTTGAGAGAGAAAGCATGAATGCGGGAGGGGTAGAGAGAGAGGAGCAGAAGATCTGAAGTGGGCTCTGCACTGACAGCAGTGAGCCCTATGGGGGGACTGAGGTGGGGGGGGGCTCAAATTCATGAACCGTGAGCCAAAGTTGGACGCTCAAGTGACTGAGCCACACAGGCTCCCCTAGTCTAGAGGTTTTTAAATTTAGTGTACATACAAATAGAAATTACCTGAAAAGTCTTTAAAAATGTAGATATGGTGGTATCCTACTTCCCCCTAAGGGAGTGGGTTCAACAAGTCTGAGTGAAGCACAGAAATTAGTATTTTAAAGAAGTTTCCCAGGTAATTCTGATGGATTCATCCAGAGACCCATTCTTTGAGGAATACTGCTTTAGACATTAAAGTTTGTCCTTATCTTCAGGATGGTCATTGAATCTTTTGAAGGTAGAATAAAGAGGGAACTTTGACTTGTTCAAAACAGCCAGGTGTTGCTTCTTTTAAATGTCCAAATACACAGGAGTAGGCAAGAATAATAACAAAGATAATGCTGAGGGGCGCCTGGGTGGCGCAGTCGGTTAAGCGTCCGACTTCAGCCAGGTCACGATCTCGCGGTCCGTGGGTTCGAGCCCCGCGTTGGGCTCTGGGCTGATGGCTCAGAGCCTGGAGCCCGTTTCTGATTCTGTGTCTCCCTCTCTCTCTGCCCCTCCCCCGTTCATGCTCTGTCTCTCTCTGTCCCAAAAATAAATAAAAAAACATTGGGAAAAAAAAAAATTAAAAAAAAAAAAGATAATGCTAAAAAATGATGATACTCCTTATTGAGTAACCATTATGTGTTAGGTACAATGTCAATTGCTTTTTTAGTCTTCTTCACATTAGTTCTTCAGGGCATGTTTTCATTTTATAGATAGGGCTCAGAGAGGTTGAATAACTCATCAGAGCATAACAGTTAATAATGATAGGTGAGAATTGAAAGTAGTTCTGTTGGATTTTAAAGTGCTTGGTCCTCCATGAGACCATGCTCTTTCTGCTACCTTCATTGTGTGTCGACATTAGGTTTAAGGATATGTGTGATCAGGCTTTGTCATACTTGTAATTGTTGCTTTCCTGCACTCTGCTTCTGACAGAAAGAGAGGGAGGGACACAGGTTAGGGAAGGAATATAAATGTTCCTACAAGTCCATTGTGTGCTAGTGAGACCCTAATATCCACTTAGATGCCTTTCTAAAATAAGTGTCTGGGTGAATTTGAGTAGAATGAAGCTTGATGTGAAGTTGAATTTGTTTGTTTTCATTGGAGATTTTGCAGAATCTGTTGCTCATAGATGGCAATATGTTTTCCTTTATAGGTTCTCCAACATCATCTATTTCAACTTTAATTCAGACAGCCTTACTCATTGTGCAGTGCCTACAGCGAGGGCTGAGTTTAGACACAGCCTTTTCTGAAGTATGCTGGGAAGCATATGTCCGCTCCCAGCATTCACCAGCAAACCAAAAGGTACTGTGAAATGTTGCAAATAGCTTTCTCAGTTATAACACTCTACGTTATTTAGGTGGAGGAAATTCTATTGATGATAACTTTAATGAACTGAGAGTGGACTGCTTTAGTTACTTTCTAGTAGAGATCTGGTATCCCAAGTAATTTTCTGGTAAATAGGTGAAATACAATATTTACTTCTTGGAAACTTAGCTATCATTAGAAAAAGTGGAATTTACCCTGTAATGTTGAAAATTGAAGGATGTGTATGTTACAATATGACAACAACTATCGGGGCCTGGAAAACTATTATTACTCTGCTAGTTTTTGGTATTAGCACTTATATATTGTTGCTTATATACCACGTGTTTTTATCTCCTACCAGCTTGTGCAGGCTTTACTGGAGAAACATGTTTTTTCTCTACGAGCCCATGAAACCTGGGGTAACTCCATCCTTGCCATGGGCCTGTGGCCAGATTCTCTGCCCTCAGCAATCTTTGCTACAGAAGATTCTCACCTCTCTAGAGTCCGAAGTGATGGACAAGTCTTAGTATATTGCCTTAACAGGATGAGCATGAAAACCAGCAGCTGGGCCAGGTTAGTGGAGCCTTGAGGTTGTATCTCTTTGGCATCTTGGCTTTTTTTTGTTTTGTTTTGTTTTGTTTTTTAATGATAATGGTCATGACACAACATGTCTGACCAGAATGTTGTGTGGTCATTTATCACCCAGCTGTCACAGTTTCCTTGTTCATTGCGATATTCCTCCCTATTTATTATTCACTTCATAATGTTTTACTTGTCCTCCTTTGAAGGGGACTAATCTTTTCCCCATTACCTCTTTGATCCATTGTTTGCAAAGTTATTTACCTAGTTCTTTGAAATATAAGATGTAAGTTCATTCTAGTACTGACTTTGCCTTGCTGTTCTAATTAATTTCAGGATTCAGCCTCTTACCTTACCAGACTTGGAGAAAATTATGCAGTCCTCTAACCCTGAGAGCTTGAAATTCAGTTCAATCGAAGTGGCTACTTACTGGATTGATGAACCAGATGTTCTGGCCATGGCTGTTAAATTGCTTATAGAAAGAGCAACCAATCAAGATTGGGTGCTCAGAGTTAAATGGCTTTATCATTTAGCCAAGAATATACCACAGGGGCTTGGTGAGTCAAAAAGCTTACTTTGTATATGTAATAAGTGAATATATTTACCCGTACCCTATTTTTGTGCCTCAGCAGCTGTGTTATTCTGTGAGGACACTGTTAAAATTATATCTGGAAGATCTCCTAGCAAGAAATTTGTGACCTGGCATTACTGTTTGTATAACTGTTAAAAAATTAAGGAACATATCTGCTCCTAGATGTGTCCTAAGAGAAACTTTGCTCCCATGTAATTCATTTCAGTATCTTTCCACCTATCAAATCCAAAAAGAAAATGTACTATATTATGTTACTATTTATTTTTTGAACATGCTTCTGTACTATTGCTGCACAACATTACTATCTGGGAAGGGTTGCTTTTGGTAAATTCATTTCCCCTAAAAGTGCATAAGAGACTTTTATTTTCATTCCAGTGCTCTAATTTTTCATGCTTAATTTCTTTGTACTTCTTTCATTTTAAGAGGAAAAATCCAACAGTAACAATATTGCATGGGTTGCAAAGTACAGAGCATGGAATTTGTTGGTACACCTTGTTACCTAAAGTAACTGAGTTTATATGAACCTTTCTATCCATGAGAAATTAGCCAGAAGATGTGTATATTGTATATGTGATCTGTCTACAAATGTATAGAGAATTTATAAATTCTTATCTGCATTGTCCTATATGAGAGCTACTAGCCACAGATGGCTACTAAAATGTAAATATAAGTTAATTAAAATGAAATAAAATCTAAAATCTGGTCCTTTGGGGTGCCTGGGTGGCACATTCGGTTAAGCATCTGACTTCAGCTCAGGTCATGATCTCTGTTCATGGGTTTGAGCCCCATGTCAGGCTCTATGTTGACAGCTCAGAGCCTGGAGCCTGCTTCAGATTCTATGTCTCCCTCTCTCTGCCCCTCCCCTGCTCATGCTCTTTCTTTCTCAAAAATAAATAAACATTAAAAAAAATTTTTTTTAATCCAGTCCTTAGTTGTACTGGCCACATTTCAAGTGCTTACTAACATGTGACTAGTGGCTACTCTGACAGTGCAACTATAGGATGTTTCTTTCCATCATCACAAAAAGTTTACCTGGACAGCCTTACTTTAGATACTAACATTTGCTTCTCCTTCCTCCACAGAATCAATACAGATTCATTTGGAAGCCAGTGCTGCATCACTTAGGAATTTTTACTCAAATTCTCTCTCAGCTGGGGTCAGTAATGTCATCAAAATATTACAACCAAATATAACAGGTACTGCATGAGATTTGATTTTGAGTTCTCAGCATAGTTTAGGAAATTGGTCCATTGAGTTCATGGAAAAAGACCTGACAGAACTACCACTGTGATAACAGTAATATTTAGAAGACTCAAAGTATCCAGATGCAAATTCCTCTTCTTGTTAGAAACTATCCATTGTATCCTTTAGTCTTTGAAAGAGGATGATGATATACAAGCATAGAAGGAAGAACACAGGAGTGGAAGACTGGTCTCTGGTCCCAACTCAGCCACAACTGGCTTGTTCATTTGGGACCCATCATTCATACTCATTGCCTGTGTTTGAAAAATACGGGAATTAGGGGCACCTGGGTGGCTCAGTCAGTTAAGCATCCGACTCTTGGTTTCAGCTCAGGTCATGATCTTGAAGTTCGTGGGTTCAAGACCAGCACCGGGCTCTACGCTGACAGTGCGGGGGCCTGCTTGGGATTCTCTCTCCCTCTCTCTGCCCCTGCTGCACACGTGCGCACGTCTTTCTCTCTCTTAAAAGGAATAAGGAAATTAGGGACATTTTGACAGAACCAGGCTTTTAATTTCCCACCCCATCTTCATTTGATTTTGACCAAAAAAGAAAGTATGATGCTTTTGTGCTAAACCAATTACCTTATCTACACTAAAGGTTAACAAGGTAAATGTTGGGAAGAAAACAGATAGGGAAAACTACCGTAGTGGTCATGTTGTGGCTGAACTAAATCATGGCTTGCCAAGTATGTGGGATTTTTGGTTATTGGGAACACAGTTCTAGAGTAGAATAGCAGGTTCCCTTTTAAGCAGATATCATTTGCCCATTATTGGAACATACTAGGTATGCCTTTGTCCTCCTTTTCAAATGTGTAGCTCTAGATTGTGTAGTCTTCCTGGACTTTGGAACACGCGCTCCCTCTTTCATGTACTTTGCTGTTCACAGTAGGCATTTGTTAGTCTACTGTATGGTGGGTACCATTAAACCTTGTGCTCCACTGACCTACCTAGCCATCTTCAACGTAATGTTACCGTTGTTTTGTCTTACCTCCCTTCCCTGGGTTCTCACAACCTCTGGAAAGGGGTCAGATCTGAGCACTGCTGCTTTACAAAAGAAGTGTCAAGTTTAAGCCAAAGAAGTGTGAGGTAGCAGCAAACACCATAGTCTGTTATTGTAAAGAAATTGCTTTTGGCTTTTAAGCGAAATAATCTTGTGTTGTTTTTCTTACTGAAAGCAAACAATGAGAAATATATTCATTCATTTTTCCACCATGTAAGTTAGTTTTTTTGCGGTTAATGAGCACAGGTTGGGTGATTAAGCTCATGGATTCTTTTCTGACCCACTGTGGGACCTGAGCAGGTGAATGTATTGGTCATAATGCTTATGTTGTAACAGGAACTACCTTCGTCCTAAAGCAGAATGAATTTTCAGGATTAGTAGAAATTTTGCATTTAGAAAGGAAATAGTGTAGAAGCAGTTGAACCTTACTTTTCTAGTATTATGGGCTGAAACCAGCATTTTCCTGTTCTTTGTCTTCCCCATCAGGACTCAATGTGATCAAATTAGGACCAAGAAAAGTCTTCAACTGAAATTTGCTAGGCAAGGAGTTTAACTCCAAAATTTCGTTTTTTTGTTTCTTAAACCAGATGAATTTGTGATCCCTTTGGACCCCCGGTGGAATATACAGGCTTTGGACATCATTAGAAATTCGATGGACTTTGACCCACAAACCGATCAGCCTGAGCAGCTCTTTGCCCTTTTAGAGTCTGTTGCAAACAAGTAGGTGAAGCCTGCTATTCTGGGCACTGTTTGCCTCACTGTACACCATAGCTTCACAGATCATGCCTTTTCTAAACTCTGTCACATCATGCTCCGTGCTCAGTGAAGTAATTCTGACTCTGATGTCAAAATGCCTATAAATTTTGCAAGTTCTTAATAATTTAACAAGATGCTTTAAGAGGTACTAGCTTAACTTTAATGTTGTGTTCATGTTACAATTAATTCTTTATCATAAGGTAGTTATGTTTCTATTGTTTTCTGTTCATGATTCTTGGCAGCTCCTCCCATTTTCACGTGCTCATTTTCTCGTAGGTCCTATCCTCAGTGTTGTGTCCATATCATTTTCCATCCTCAAATGCTGCAGAGATATGTAGCCCCTGCATGTTTACACACACACTCAACATATAAATTTACTTAATTGTGATATAAGCTGGTCTTTTCTCACATTTAATGTAATGGCCAGAGTATTTTTTTTTAATTAAATAATTTATTTTTTAATTTACATCCAAGTTAGTGCAACAATGATTTCAGGAGTAGATCCCCTTACCCATTTAGCCCATCCCCCCTCCCACAACCCCTCCAGCAACCCTCTGTTTGTTCTCAAGAGTCAGAGTATTTTTTTAATTAGCCATCAGTGTTAATGTAATAGGTTTTTAAAAATAATTTTATGATGAGGTATAATGTGCATTACAGAAAAATACACTGTTATTAATAATGAGCATATTTGGTTTTGATGAATTTTCACGAAGTGAACTCATGCATGTGATGTGAACTAGCACCTCAAAGGCCCCCTTGTCTCCCCTCCCCTTGTTCCTCCCCTGGTAACTTCTAACACCAGAGATTAATTTTATAATGGCCACTTTTAAGAGTTCACAGTGCAGTTTGTCAGATCATGGCAGAGCAAGAGTGAGGCCTGGCAGTCTTCCTAGGTGCAGCTTTTCCAGGCCATCTGTCTTCTGCCCCATGCTACCACCAACTCAGTTGTCATCACTACACCTCCATGTCTCTAGTCCAGAATTTTCAGGGGCTGGAGAGGAATGGCAGGTTGAAGGAGATTGATGTTCTCAAGATTTCAGCAGGTAGAGGATGTGATTGCAAAGTAGTATTCACCAATAACCAATACTACTTATTATGTTATTAAATCTCATTTCAGGACAATCATATATCTTGACCGGGAAAAACGGATATTTACTGAAGCAAATTTGGTTTCTGTTGGTGGCAAAAAGTTAAGAAATAGTGTTTTGAGAATGTCCTTTGAATTCCATAAAGGTGAGAGGTTTCCTTTTTGTATTCTTGAGTTAATGCATCTGATCACATAATGTCTCTAAAGTGAAGAGACCTTGAGCAGCTGCTGCCATTTCACTAATTTCCTTTTGATTTGCTGGACTGATTTTAAACACATCCCCTTATTCAGTAGTAACACCTAACTGCTTTTTACATGTCTTTGATTTCATTTACTTTTTATAACAACCTTATGTGGTGTAGGTCCCATGCTGTGAAAGAGAAAAAGGAGGCACAGAGATGCTCAAGGTCACATCTCTAGCAAGTAACAGAGCTAGAGTTTGAAATCTAGATCTGTTGGCTCAAAAAGTTCATGCTGCTAAGTATTTGGTTATAGGTTCTTTCTTCATCCTTTATTTTTTTTTTTGATTGAAAAGATAGAAGTCTGCGTTTGAAGCAGTTATTGTTAATAGTACATTGATTTGTATCTTCTCACCTGTCTGTGCTCTTCATCCATTCACACATATATACACATCTTGTTTTGTATTTAAAGAAGTACTTGTATAAAATATGCATTAATGCTCTATAATTTCCATTTTTCAGTAAGAAGTTATAAACATCTATAGGTGTACATACCTGATCAGTTATGTTTAATATGATAATGGTAGGCTAAGAATTTGCTTTCAGTTGTGACCTTTCAAAATTGACCGTACTGGAGATGCAGTTAAGTTCATATTACTGTTGAGTTTGAAAATATCTAGAGATGAATTTAAATCTGATGGAATGTTCTTATTTATGTCAACTCCAAGATCCAGAGAGCTATCACAGCCTGCCCCATGAAATTGTGGTCAATCTTGCTGCTTTTTTTGAACTTGGTGATGCACTAATCCTGCTCTGGGTACAGTCCTCCCAGGGGATGGTGTCTGATGTCAGTGTCATGGAGGTGAGGAAATGTATCTATATTAATTTTTGTGCCAAGACAAATGTTTAAGACTCTTAAGGGTGAGATAAACTACAATGTTGTTATATGTCCAATATTATTTGAGAAATTTAGTTCTTAACAGTTTTAAATATATATACATATTTTAAAGCTTAATGAGTATACAACTGACCTATGATGAAGAGCATATATTTGAAGTGTACAATTTTATGTTTTGACACGTACACACCTTTGAAGCCATTACCACGATAATGAACATGTACAATATCCTTGAGCCTTTCCTCATATTCTTTTGTATTTTCTTCTTCTCCCTTGCTCCCACCCTAAATTTGTTCTCCCTATTTAAGAGTGTCCCCAAAAAACTTTCTTAATAGATACCTTTAAGAAAATGAAAACACTGGGAGAAACTTGAAAATTGGGCTCTATTTTGTTTGTATGTAAATTACATAAAAGTATAATTCTAGATTATAGATACCATAAATTATACAAGCAAACTAATAACACCACCCAACTTTTTAAATGAGCAAGATAATTTGAATAGATACTTCTCAGAAGATACATGAATGTCCAGTAAGAACTTCAAAAATTCCAAAATCATTAGTTATCAAAGAAATGTAAGTGAGGTGCCATGCACCAAAATGGCTAAAGTTAAAATCACTAACAGTAGCAAGTATTGGCAAGGAAACAGAACAACTGGAATTCACCTGTGCTGCTGGTTGGAATGCAGCTGCTTTATAAGAAAAGTTGGCAGTTTTTTTATAAAACTATATGTACACTTACCATGTGACTCAATAATTCCATTTTCCCTAAGGAAATAGTTCTGAACTTTAAGTACTTGGGGGGAGAATCTTTGTCTTCTCTGACTGCTTTAATGTCCCTAAAAATATTTCAACTGAATGCTACACCTTTCATGGGTGTATGTTGAGTATTGATTAACAATTGAAATCTGTGTCTTACTGAGAGGTGTTTGTGAGCGTGGTTTGCTCTGTTTTTAGATCTTGGATTCCCTGCGGTGGCGGGACCGGTTTTGGACCATAGCTGACACAGTAAAAGTGGATGCCTCAGGCCTGGCCCTGCTCGCCCTTCATTGGCACTGGGTTTTAAAACATCTGGTCCGTCAGATCCCTCAACTCCTAATGAACCATGAAGACAAGTAAGACTCCTATTTGGAGTAATAACTCAATATCTACAGTACTGATGATAAAGAGAAGAGGGTTTGGAATTGAAACTTTCTTCTTGCTTTATTTTGGCTTATTCCCATGGCCTTTTGGTGAATGGAAATCAAATATAAAATGTTAAATGATGTCTCTTACTATCCAGCACTTCCCCCTTTTCTTACATCCCTCTGCGCCTTTTCCCTTCTTTATAGATACTACAAAGAGGTTCAGACTGTCTCAGAACATATTCAGAATTGCTTGGGGAGCCCAACTGGCGGCTTCACTGGTGTAAAGAAGTTGCAAAAGTTCCTGGGACGGCCATTTCCTTTTAAGGTACAACTTGGAAACATGTAGCAAACACAAAGATTTGAGCTCTTATGCTCAAATCTGGAGTTCTGTAACATGGGAACTGCCATTCATCTAGACTCATAAATGTTTGCTGAATACTCTTAATTGATTTGTTAAGTGTTAACATTTTTGTTTATTCTTGAGAGTATTAAGTCTGGATAGAGTTTTAATTTGATTACTGTAAAATTTCCTGAGAGCAACAATAGACAAACCTTATGTTTTCTAGAAGAATTGTGGAAATATTTAAAATTTTTTGAGACATGAATAGGCTGCTAAAATCTGCATTTCTCCTCTGTAATAGATTCTGCTGGGTTTTGTTGTTTCAGAACAAGCTGGTGGTAGAGTGTTTTTCTCAATTGAAAGTACTTAACAAAGCACTTGCCATCAGGGAGTGGATGCCTGCCCTTGGGGAAAGCGGATGGTGGGAAGATGTTAATCGTCTCCAAGTGGTTGCTTCTAAATGGACTTTAAAGAAAAGTCTCTTGCAGGCGTGGGGGCTGGTCCTCAGAGCTAATATTCTGGAAGATGTCAACCCAGGTAATCTGCTTTAGAGTTATCCTGCTAACAGTTGCTCTAAAAGTATCTGCTGCTCTGCAGCCAATAAATTTTAAGTTTTTCACATAGATTTTCTTTTTTTCTGTTTCTTTTTTCTTTTCCTTTTTTTTTTTTTTTTTTTTGTATACTATAACCGTCGTTAAATAAGCGTCAGGCATAGAACTGAACTTTACATATACTGTTTAATTCTGTCATTAGAATTGTGCAGGTAATAATAATATCATTTCACAGGTATAAAACTCAAGCTCAGGCTAAGCTCACAGTTACATAACTAGTTGTTGGGAATCTGAGCCTATACTACTGACCATTATTCTGTAATATCACTTGTGTCTTTTTGTCCAGATGAGCTGAAGGATCTTGTGAATGCTCACTGTTTAGAACTAAAAGCCAAAGGAATTTCACTTGGTTTTCTGGAGAAAAAGCACAATGAAGCTTCCTCCCTGTTCCAACCAGACTTTACCTCCTTAATCCAACTCACCAGGAGTGTTCAGTTGTGGCCTGCAATGGAGTACCTGGCTCTGCTTTGGCAGTACAAAGTGACAGCTGATTTTATGACACAAGCTTGCCTAAGAAGGTAAGCCATTTTCCTCAGGGGAGATTTTTTTGTTGTTGTTAGGTTATTCTACGTATGCTACGTGTGAAACAAAGCATAGACTTGTCTTAAAGGGGAATAGTCTTACTGAAACAGAGGGAAGTCAGTTGCCACTTTGGAAGGCTGTAACTTCTTGAAGATTCTTTGCCTGTTTTGACTCCACCTCTATAAGTTACTAGGTATTTTTCCAGCAGAATTGCTTCTTTGTGTTTCAGTAAATGCACTGTAAGTTTTGTGTGTTCCATCTTCCCATACATAACAGATTTTTAGCAGTTTATTGATAGCCTATAGTCCATCCTCTCTTTCTCTTTATTTTTGGAACAGGTCCAGCAAAAATCAGCAACCCCAGACAGATAAGGAGAGAAGTCCTTACATCCTATTTTGTCTTAAGCACACACCAATTGCTCCACAAGAGCTTCAAGCCTTTTGGTACTTACTGCACCATCAGAAGGTAAAAACCAAAACCAAAAAGGGAAATAAGCCTTCTTTATACTATAAGCCAATTAGACTTTCTGTGGCAGACTGGTTGCAGAATGGTTTATTTATTTAATTTTGCAATCCCGGGGTGCCTGAGTGGCTAAGTGTCTGACTTCGGCTCAGGTCAGGTGATGATCTCACAGTTCGTGGGTTCAAGCCCTGCGTCGGGCTCTGTGCTGACAGCTTGGAGCCTGGAGGCTGCTTTGGATTCTGTGTCTCCTCTCTCTGTTCCTCCCCTGCTCACACTGTGTCTCTCTCTCTCTCTCTCTCAAAAATAAGTAAAGGTTTTTTAAAAAAAAGTTTAAAAATAAATAAAATAAAATAAAAATTTTGCAATCCCATGTTGTAAACTCTAGTCTTACCTGAATTAACTTTCAAAAGGGAAAATTTTGAATGTCATTTGCAGTAATTACCTGGGTATTTCTCACCTCTTATCACAGAATCATTCTATTTGGTTTCCATTAAATGAGGCTAAAATATTTATTTTTTATTGTTTATGTAAAAATATATCATGAGAGTGTTTTACTCTCTCCTCCAAGAATAGCTATTGAATATGAATGGTGGCAAACTATAGTCAACTTCATTACTTAATGTTTATTTTGAGAGAGAGACAGAAAGAGCAGGATAGGGGCAGAGAGGGAGGTAGAGAATCCCAAGCAGGCTTCGCATTGTCAGTGCTTGAGGTGGGTTCATTGAAAGCTTGAACCCACGAACTGTGAGATCATTACCTGAGCCGAAGTCAAGAGTCAGACGCTCAACCGACTGAGCCACCCAAGTGCCGTTCATTACTTAATATTCTAATGATGTTTTATTTATTTATCTGTTTTGCTGGTACATTATAATTGTTTGATTCACTTGTATTTTCTCATTTACCTTCTAAAGGCAGATCTCCGTTTTATAAAATTATAAACAGGATAAATGACTTAACCAAGATGACCGGGTGGCAGAAAATCAGCAACATTAGAATTAATATCTTTAAACCCATGTTAATTTTAGATAAGTCTTCTAAAAGAGAGACCTCATAACTTGATTTATGGATTTTTCTCAAATGTGCTCTTATCTATTTATCTCTAGGTGTCTACTGAAGAAATTATTTCCTTGTGGTCTGACTTATTTAATTCCACATTTATGTCTTTCTGGAGCAGTACTGTTACTACAAATCCAGAGTACTGGCTAATGTGGAGCCCTCTGCCTGGTGTACAGCAGAGGGAGATGCCCAAGTCCCTTTTGGACTCCACATTGAAGGTTTGTTGGCATAAAGTCATAAAAATATTTGATAGTGGAAAAAATTTCTTGATCTAGCAACAAACATTTATTCCTAGGACAGAGCAGTGACTAAATAAGTGATGGCAATATTTTGTTTTCTGCAGGAAGTTAAGAAGTATACCTTCAAAAGAAAGATTCTGTCTTAAATCATTTGGGAAATTATGAATTAAAGTAAAAAAAAAGTTTCCTTTAAAAGGTCTTCATTTTCTTCTCTAATTAAAATACCATTTTTCCTAGTTACAAAATATTTTAACAGTATAGAAATGTGTATGTATGTGTGTATACGTATGTATATATGCAGTTGACCCTTAACACCAGGTTTGAACTGCATGGGATTACTTACACGTGGACTTTTTTCCGATAAATACGTATTTTATATTGTGACTGAAAAGTAAGGTAGAAGTTGCCAAATGACTAGATGCAAAAGGAAGATGGAGGAAGGATGCAGGAAGGCTGTAACAACAGGGCTACCACCTGATTCTGGCACTCCTTATCCCACTACCTATGGTATTGAACTGAGAGAGGTGTGAAGGAGCCAGGCAGGGCAGAGGTGGGTGGGGGTTGGCAGGGCCAGTCACTGGCCAGAGTTGGCCCAGGACCACAGAATGAGAACCTGCCTCCCTCCTGGGATAAGGAATTCAGGAAAACATCAGGGCAGGATAAGTACTAGGCAGGATTCTTGGTGGCAGAGGGGACAGCAGGGTGGGTGCTGTCTGTGGTTCTTTGCCTTTCTCTGGACTGTACTTGGAAGGAGATTCTGCACTCTTGGGTAGAGAAGCAAGTAGTGAACGTCACTCTAGGATCCAGCTTTGCTAACTTTGGGTGAGGATGAGAAGACCTGTGGTGTCTTGTTCTACTGTAATGTACATGGTTAAGTTTGGGGGAGTTAACTGTTAAATACATGGATTTTTTATTGTATGGGAGGGGGTTAGTACCCCTAACCCCTGCGTTGTTCAAGGGCCAGCGCTCATGTGTGCTCTCACTTTCTCTGTCTCCCTCTTCTCCCTCCCTCACCCTCTCCCTCTCTTTCTCTCTCTCTCTGTATATATATCAGAATTCTGCAGAAATAACTCCTCTTTGCTTCTTGTTTACATGTATTTTGCATTAAATGTATACATAAACAAAAATAAGATCACTTTCTCTGTTCACATAATATGTCATGGAAACATGTCATTCCAGCTTATTCTTTTTAAGGTATTCCATTGTTCTAGTTGCTGGAATTTATTTGATCACTTGCTTATTCATAAATGTTGAGGTTTCTTGCCTTTATTTCCTCCTTCCTATAACAAGCATAACTGCATCAACTACTCTTGCATAAATCTTTGTCTCTTTCTCCTAGTATTTCTGTGGATATGTTACAAGAACTGGAATTTAATCATTGGTTAGAATGTCTGCATAGTTAAAGAGATTCATGGCTATTCTGAGGATGTCTGGGCAGGTGGTTTTTGTTTTTACTTTTTTTTTTTTCTTTCCTGGTTTTTATTTGGATTCCAGTTAGTTAACATTCAGTGTAATATTATATTAGTTTCAGGTGTCGAATTTAGTGATTCATCACTTGCATATCGCACCCAGTGTTCCTCACAGAAAATGCCCCCCTTCTCCCCACCCCCCTAACCCTTCCAGCAACCTTCAGTTTGTTCTCTAGAATCTGTTTCTTGGTTTAACTCTCTTTTTCATACACACCCCATCCATGTTCATTTGTTTTGTTCCTTGAATTTCACGTATGAGTGAAATCATATGGTATTTGTCTCTCTCTGACTTGTTTCGCTTCGCATAATATTGTCTGGCTCCATCAATGTCATTGCAAATGGCAAGATTTCATTCTTTTTTATGGCCGAGTAATATTCCATTGTGTGCATGGGTATGTGTATGTAGGTGTACACACACACACACCCACACCCCCCACATCCTTATCCATTCATCAGTCGGTGGACATTTGGGCTCTTTCCAACATTTGGCTATTGTTGATAGTGCTGCCATAAACATTAGGGTGTGTTTTTTACTTTTTTAAACATGCTAGGAGCTCATAGAGGGAGGTCATGAAGTTCTGGATGACCACAGGAGAACTTAGGACTAGAGCACAGTTTTACTTATTCGTATGTTTACAAGAACCTGTTTCTTATATCTTTGGCACACTAGGTGTTAGCAACATTTTTAATTATTACCAATTATTCAACTTAAAAATTATCATTTGGATTTGTACTCCTGTGATTATTTTTGAGATCAGACATCTTTACACATGTATATTTTCTTCTCTGAAGTTTTCAGTCATGTTTATTACTTACTTTGTCAAAAAAAATTGAGTTTATCGCCATTTTCTTATTGAAGATCTTTTTACATGGTATGTATATTAAACCTTTATCTACCATAAGGTTGGAAATATATTTCTAGTGTTCTCTTGTCTCTCAAGTTTTATAATGTTTTCTCTTCAAATATTGTAGTCCCTTTCTTTTTTCTGGCTTTGATGTCATGCTTTAAAAAAAAAAAGTCTTCATTATCCCTAGAATTAAAAACCATTTTCCCATTATTTTCTTGTGTATTTGTTTTATATTTAAGTCCTCAGTTACATCTGGATATCTTGTTTTGTGAGATAGGTATACAATTGTTTTTTATTGTATACAAATAGCATTTCCAAAAGCAGCATAATACCACGTTTGACTAATTCATCCTTTCCACTCTCATTTGAAATGCCACCTTTATCATACTTTATTCCTATAGATGTTCATGGATTTGTTTCAGACTCTTCTATTCCCTTGCTCTGTCAAAATTGATTTTTAAAAAATTATTATTATTTTTAGTAATCTCTATGCCTGACATGGAGCTCGAACTCATGACCCTAAGAGTCGCATGCTCTTCCAACATAGCCCAGCCAGGCGCCCCTCAAAATTGATTTCTTTATTGTAAAACATTTCTCACAGCCTTTAGTGATATATCTTATGGATTCTCAAGGGTTGCAGAGTATACAGTGTTTCCCATTTTCTGTGTTTAACCACCTTATCTTTTGCTGTGGACAGCAATTACAATGTCCCAGGTAAATAGTCCAAGGAGCACAGGTTTGACAAACTTTGTCCCTGGCTCTTGCAGTTGTCTTCTAACTCTTTTCCTTGCCTCCAAGTCTCCCTGCAGTATGCCTGTAGCTCTGTTGTAAAAATGGTCTTCCTCATGCCCAGGTTGGAAAGATTTTCTTGCATTACTAAAGCACCCATTGTTCCTTATTCCTTGAGAATGGAGTCTATGTTTCTTTAAAGCCTACTAACACCTGACCCCATTCTATCCTTTGTTTGAGGCTTACCTGGTCCTAGCAACCTGAACCTCCTATTCTTACTCTCTTTCTTCTCTTGGAAGTGCTCAGTGCTGCTTGTTGAAATCCATTTACTTATCTTCTAAAAGATACATGACTCCTCTCCATCCATCAGGGCCCTGGCAGTCTCAGTAGAGCCATCTTCTCCAAGTGCTGCTTTGAAGTATTGACCAGCAGCTGCAGAGCAAGTCCCTGGGATGTGAGCGGCCTCCCCATCCTGTCCTCCTCACATGTCACCCTGGGAGAGTGGGTTGAGAGAGCCCAGCAGCTCCGGGATATCAGCTTGGTGCTTTGGACCAACATGGCTGTGCCTTCAGTCGCAGAGTTCAGGTAGACTATAAAGCTCCATCTTTTCTATAGAGTGTGTAGAGAGAACCTCAGTCTGAACTTCATCTGTAGTGGCTAGTTTTGGTGGGTGAAAGCAAGTGTATTTTTTGGCTGGATCAGCAGATTTTTAGCCCATTACAGGCTATCATAAGCTGGGCAGTGCCTCTGTCACTTTTAATCTTCTTGTGATCAAGAGAGAGGTACTTAGAAAAGCATGTAAGATTACTTGAGAAGAGAAATTCACCTCTAAGTATTGGCAGTGCAGTCTGCTGTGTCGTTTTCTAAAAGAATGATAGTGTGAGAAAGGAATGTCGTTTGATGTAATGCAAGCCCTTAAGTGCCTCCTTGTTCCTACAGATACACGGATTCCCAGCTCCAGAGACTTGTGCTGTGCTGGCACTTGGCGGGTTTGGCAGAGCTGCTCCCTGAATCCCGGCGGCAGGAATACATGCAAAACTGTGAGCAGCTGCTGCTCGGGGACAAGCAGACCTTCCAGCATGTGGGCCAGACTCTTGGGGACATGGCCGGGCAGGAGGCCCTGCCCAAAGAGCTGCTATGCCTCTTGCTTACCTCCCTGCGCCACTTGTTTGGGGAAGGGGATGGTAAGCGGGACCTGCCCGAGGCAGCACGGCGTGGGAGCCTGTGGGTGAGCCTTGGCTTGCTCCAGATTCAGACATGGCTTCCGCAGGCACGCTTTGACCCCGCAGTGAAGAGGGAATACAAGCTCAAGTACGCTAAGGAAGAGGTATGGAGGGATGAGAGTTTGGAGCATGGGCTCCATCCCTGACTGGGTGGACTTGCTTAGTATATTACTCCTTTTATTCCCTTTTGGATGCTCAGAACATCAACGGGGTGATTTTGCATAAGCTGCCCTATGACTTCCCAGGAGTGTGTTCTAAAGACTACATTTTCCTCTTTGAGAATTCCTCTAAGTAAGCTTAGGCACTTGGAGGGGCCCTTCCTAAGCCTCTGATGTATCTCTCCTGTCCAGACTCCCTCTACCTGAACTAAGTTTTGAATATTTGGACTTGGATAATTTCTTTAGATGTGGTATAGTATTCCTCAGGTTTTGAAGTTTTGGTGTTCCTTATCTAAAGTTCAGGGATCAAGTAGATTTAGATTATGTGGTATCCCTTGATATTTGAACTTGTAAGCAAATTCAGGAACTGAATACATAAAGATAGTGATAAGATTTTTCTTCTTCAAAATATGGAAGTAGTATATGAGTTGGTAAAACTGTAAGAGCAGAGTCTCATAAATTCAGTGGTATAAACAAGATAGTTTCCTTCACCTAACAGCTCTGAGATGAAGTGGTCCAGGTTAATGGAACAGAATCCCTTGCTCTTGGATTATTCAGGGGCCCAGGTTCCTTCTATCCAGTTGCTCTACCCTTCCCCAGGGCATTGTCCTCTTGGATGTGGGCACAGCTGAGCACAGCAGACCAGCTTCTTCCCTTTCTATTAGTTACACCAGCTGCAGTGTGAGTGGAAGACCCGAAACCTCTCATCCCAGCTACACACTGGAAGAGACCTGGAAGATGAAGTCATTCTCAGTTACTGTCATCCTCACATCAGGTAACAGCAGAGTTATTGTGTTGATGGTTTATTGACTCTTAAAAAAAAAAATTTTTTTTTTTTGAGGTTGACCTTCACAGTGTAATTGCAGTGTTTGAGGTGATGATACAGATCTCTGAACTACATTGGCGATGAGATGCTAAAGCCATTGTTACTGTCAGGAAAAGTTAATACTCTGAAAGGAAGGGCAGATTCTCATGAGGCCAGGAGGGTTGAAACCAGAATTTATTCTCAACATGACAGAAGTTACATGTGATAATGTGCACTGAGTGCATTTGTTGTCTTAGTAAATATTGTATAATGTAGTAGGTCTGAGCTCCAGTCCTGTCCCTGTCCTTTGGCTTTAGACTTTGAAGAGATCACTTAATGTCTTTAAGCCTAAGAGGTCTGGGGTGCCTGAATAGCTCAGTC
The DNA here is from genome assembly GCF_016509475.1 of Prionailurus bengalensis. NCBI lineage: Eukaryota > Metazoa > Chordata > Mammalia > Carnivora > Felidae > Prionailurus > Prionailurus bengalensis. Next base: position 80,252,413 of record NC_057349.1, on the reverse strand, counting down.
AGTTAAGCATCTTACTTCAGCTCAGGTCATGATCTCACTGTTGGTGGGTTCAAGCCCCACGTTGGGCTCTGTGCTGACAGCTCAGAGCCTGAAGCCTGCTTTGGATTCTGTATCTCCCTCTCTCTCTGTCCCTCCCCCACTCACACTCTGTCTCTCTGTATCTCTTGAAAATAAATAAATGTTAAAAAAAAAAAAGCCTAAGAGGTCTGTAAGAGTAGGGTAATACAACTACTTCAGTGAGTAGTAACACCATGTGTGGCATGTGATAAATGCTTTTTCTATATTCTCCATTTACATTATAATTGCCAGTATTTTCTTCATGTTATTCCTTAAAAGCTGATATGTCTTCATTCTGTTTTCCTAGCTAAGGGCTGAGTCTCTGACAGAATTTGCATATTGTGATAATTTGCCTTTAGATTACTGCGCCAAAGAATAGATCATCTGGAGAACTTAATCTGCAGCCTGTCCAAGAAGCAGGCCTTCAGACCCCAGGTGCCTGCCTATGAGTCATTGGTGCAGGAAATCCACCACTATGTCACCAGCATTGCCAAGGCCCCTGCTGTTCAGGATCTGCTCACACGGCTCCTGCAGGCTCTCCACATGGATGGGCCTCGGTCTGCCCAGGTGGCCCAAAACCTTCTGAAGGAGGAGGCTTCCTGGCAGCAGTCACACCACCAGTTCAGGAAGCGGTTGGCCGAGGAGTATGCCCTCTATCCAGATTCTGTGGCCCCACTGCAGGCATCCATCTTGCAATTGCAGCATGGCATGAGGCTGGTGGCATCTGAGGTCTACGCTTCATTCCATGGCAGTGTGGTCTGTGCAGACAGGCTGGGTGCCCTGGCCACATCCCTGTTGGCTTTTCCATCGGTGGGCCCCACCTTCCCCACTTACTATGCTCATGCAGACGCCTTATGCTCAGTGAAGTCAGAGGAGGTTCTTCGAGGCCTTGGGAAGTTGATCCTCAAGCGCTCAGGAGGAAAGGAGCTGGAAGGCAAGGGCCAGAGACCTTGTCCTACCCGAGAGCAGCTGCTGATGAATGCCCTCCTTTACCTGCGTTCCCATGTGCTGTGCAAGGGAGAGCTGGACCAGAGGGCCCTGCAGCTCTTCAGACATGTGTGCCAGGTAAGCCTATTTCTAGGGGGGCAGCACTGACCTTCTCCTAAAGGGAGCTGGAGGACACTGGCAGTACCCTGTGTAGATAGAGACCATGTGGTTGGGCAGTGGGATCTGGTGTCTGTTCCTTTCTTTCTCCTATTCAGCTGTTAGTTTTGGGGGTATTTGTCCCTCAATTTTTAAGACATTTTTAATTAGAAAAAATTAGTGATATTAGCTCTTTATCTGTGATACACACTGGAAATATTTTCTCCTATTTTGTGTCTTTTGATTTTATTTATGGTGAGTTTTGCCATGTAATAGTATCAACCTTTATTAAGAAAATAACTTTTTTTCCCCAACGAAAGCAATTTGTTTTTAACTTATACAATTAAAAGAATAAATATAAACAAAACCCAGTAAATTTTACCATTTAAAGCTGTATAAACTGTTAACATTGGTGCATCCCATTCTAGGCTTGTTTTTTTTTTTAAGTTTATTTTGAGAGAGAGAGAGTATGTGTTTGTTTGTGTGTGAGTGGGGTCTGTGGGGGGAGGGGCAGCAGGGGGGAGCAGAGAAAAAGGGAGAGAGAGAATCCCAAGCAGGCTCCATGCTGTCAGTGCAGAGCCCATCTTGGGGCTTGATCTCATGAACCATGAGATCATGACCTGAGCCAAAATCAAAAGTTGAATGCCACCCGGGTGCCCCTTTAGCAGTAGAACTCTTTTAAAAATAAAAATCTTAGAATAGTTTCCCAATATGTAGTAGATAAAAGAGCTGCTTTAGTTGAGAACAATTCTGTTCCCTCCCTGGTCTCTGAGACTGGTCCTTAAATCACTAGAGTTCTGTAAACCACTACTAAAGTTCATTCTGTTTTATACTTTGCTTTAAAAAACCTAACAGCATTTAGTGATTATTTTCTTCCATAATTATGGTATTCTTCAGCTGCATCATGTTGAATGGCTGCCCAGTTTTCTATTGTATGGATACGCTCGAAGATACTTAAATAATTTCTTATCATTGAACATTTGTTTTGTATGTAGTCTTTTTATTGTCTTGGAAAACACCAGCATTACCACAAATAGTCTTATACCTAGGTCTTTGGGTACAAATTCTGGAAAGCAGAATTGCTTAGGTTTTTAACACAAATTGTCTTCCTGATTGATGGGTGCTCATTTCCTCAGTTCTCATCAATACTGCATGGTTTCTTTAACTTACAGTTTTTGCCAACTTAAGGATCTAAAATCTTAGAGGTACTAGGGAATTTAAGAAGTGTCTGATAAGGCATAGCCCAGTTTTCCTGATGGTTCCCCTCAACCACCCTGCCCCCAGCCCAGGTTTCCCTTTCCCAAACCCTTGGGCCAGCTGCTTGAGTTGTTAGCCAAGTATAGTCTGAATTACAACCCCCACATTGTCTATGCAGAGCCTGTCCTTAGTACAAAACACTACTAGCTCCTGACAGGAACTTCCAATGGCATTAGCTGTACTGTAGCAAGTTTTTACACCTGTGAAATTGTAGCACTACAGTAAGGGGGTGCTTTGGAAAATGGGTTGCTGCAGATACACAGTTTGAAAACAAAGTTCATTTGCTCTCTATACCTAAAATGTAGTTTCTTGGATGTGGGCATTTACTTCTTTTTGAGCCATAGTACTTTTATTTTCATGAGAAATTGAAAGATAGCCAATCTTGGGACATCTGCATGGCTCAGTTGGTTGAGTGTCTGACTCTTGATTTCAGCTCAGGTCATGATCCCAGAGTCATGCATCAGGCTCCAAGCTGAGTGTGGAGCCTGCTTGGGATACTCTCCCTTTACACCCTCTCCTCACCCCCTCACCCCCCACCCCTGTCTCTCTTAAACAAAACAAAACAAAACAAAACAAAACAAAACAAAACAAAACAAACCAACAACAGATAGCAAGTCTTGCTTTGTTTAAGTACTTCAGCAAAAGCAAATAAATTACTTTCTAATATTGTTACTTTTCAGGAAATTATCAATGAGTGGGATGAACAGGAACGCATAGCCCAAGAGAAGGCTGAGCAGGAAAACAGCTTGTACAGATACAGGAGCAGGAGCTCCAGGACTGCCCTGAGCGAGGAGGAGGTGGAAGAGCGGGAGTTCAGAAAGCAGTTCCCACTGCATGAAAAGGTCGGTGGTGGTAACAGGGTTTGTTTGGGAATGAATTCCCTTGATGCCACCTGTGTTACCTTTGAATGGTTTTATAATCAGTCTTTTTACTATATCTATATGTAAGTCACTACTTCATTTTCTTGAGTGTTCACACAACATCTTTCCTCCTTCCTTTTTGAGTAGAACTGGATTCTGATTTTTAGAAGTTCAATTGCTCTAATGTTATTGGCAGGATTTTGCAGATATTTTGGTAGAATCAACACTGGAAGAGAAGAAGGGAACTTCAGATGGGCAAGAAGAGGGAGCAGCTTCAGATCCTGGCCTCCTCTCCCAGAGCTCAATGCAGGCTGTGATGCTCATTCATCAGCAGCTGTGCCTCAACTTTGCTCGGTCCCTCTGGTACCAACAGACTTTGCCACCACATGAGACAAAGCATTACCTTGGCCTGTTTCTATCCTGCTATCAAACTGGGGCATCTCTTGTGACACAGTTCTACCCTCTGATGGGTATGACAATTTATTTTTGTTATACTCTTGGGAAATGAGGACAAATAAATGTAATTACTACTTAGGGAACAATTAAAGTCATCACCTCCCTATTTTTTTGCTAAATTCCTTATCGAGGGAGTTTCCTTAGCTTAAGAGACTCCAGCTACTTCAAAAAACTTGATTTAAAATTCTGCAGTAAGGGATTTTTATCATTTGAATACTTTGGGAGGAAGGGATTTAAAAAACAAGGATATGGACTTAAATAGTTTTGTTCCTCAGTTATTTCTAATTTGCCTGTAATAGCTTTAGTGGTTTTCCCATCATTTATTATTGGGAGAAACCTGGGAACTCAGAAATTAAGCTTACAGAATATTGTTTGGTTCAGTTTCCTGTATGACTTCATTAGTCACTCCTTGATATTAAGCAGGAAGCTTTAATTTTCATTTCTGTCTACCAAGACAGCTATAAAAGCCAGGAATTTGAATCCATCAAACCAGACTCTGTACTCTTTTAACAACCAGGCAATGTCTGAGTTCCTCTGTATGTCTGAGAAACTTGGCAGATTTTGGTGATACTACTATGATACTAGGGTCCTGCTCCTCTAGGCCTATGTTGCTTTGGGCATGATTGGCACTGTGACGTAATCTGCTTCATTAGTTCTAGTAGTTATTGTTTCTGAGCATGTGTTTGACATCTTTGTAACCTGATGGCTCAACCTACTAAGTGCACTGACTGTACTCATGTTAACTTCACAGGAGCTGAACTGAATGACCAACTCCTGGGCAGCCAACTTTTGGCCTGTACCCTCTCCCATAACACTCTCTTTGGTGAGGCAGCCTCAGATCTGATAGTGAAGCCTGATGGGCCCTATGACTTCTACCAGCACCCCAATGTCCCAGAAGCAAGGCATTGTCAACCTGTGCTTCAGGGTTTCTCAGAGGCTGTCAGTCAGCTGCTGCAGGATTGGCCGGAACACCCAGCCCTTGAGCAGGTAGGGCAGCCTGTGAGGAGGGAACACTGAGGGTGTGGTCTCTGCCATCTCCCAGGGCAGTCATGTGCACATTTCAGTATATAAACAAAGGTTTACAGAATCCCACTTGAGTGAGACACTACTCACTTCAGGATGGACATACCAGTTTGTACTGCTGTTACATAAATGATGTTTGGGATTCTGCTAATTTTACTTGTTGGTCAGAGTTTGCTGTCGACATGTTAAAATGCTGCTGTATTATTGCCCTCTTTATTCAGACACATACGCACATTAGCAAAGGCCTGGCTTTTTCAAGATTGGCAGTTTTAACGCAGACCTCACTCTGTGGTCTTCAACCAGTTTTTTAGTAACTCTTAACAGTGGAGAGTGGTTAAGAGTTATTATTTTGGGGGCATCTGGCTGGCTCAGTTGAAAGACAATGTGACTCTTGATTTCAGGGTCATGAGTTCAAGCCCCACATTGGCTGTAGAGATTACTAAAAAAATAAGTAAATAAACTTTAAAAAAAGAAAAAAAAAAGAGTATCATATCAAAGTCCATCTTCTTTCCAGAGTAATGCAGCAGATAAAGTGTTTATCTTTGATCCACAGCCCTAGAAAGCCTCTGTGGCTTTCACAGGGGCTTGTGAAGTAGAGACTTTGCATAAAACTTTCATCAGGCCTCTTTTCAGTGGCCTGTGACTTTGAGTGAGTGTATTCCCACAGAGATGCCTAGATCTTTTCTTCGTTTTCTTTTTCTTTCCTGCAGCTGCTGGTTGTAATAGACAGAATTCGTAGTTTCCCACTTTCTAGTCCTATCTCAAAGTTGCTGAATGGCTTAGAGATCCTTCTAGCAAAGGCACAGGTAAGATAATTCTCTCCCTCTCTTCCTCATTTTAGTTTGTAATCAATTGAAAAAAATGATCTTGGGGCAACATTATTGCCAGAGGGACAGAAAGTTATAGTTTGGGTTGGAGAAGAATAAGCCTCTTTGTTTTTCTGACATGGGGTCAGATCATTACAGGTGAAGCCATTATCTTATGGGGCACGTGAGGGGCCTGTGTCCCCTGTTTTCAAGGGTAGGACGCAGCATCCACTGGTACTGCAGTCTCCCTCTTCCAGGGCTCCCAGGTGGGCCTCCAGACCAGCTACATGCCTGCATGTCCCATCCCCTCAGTCCTTTCACAGCCTCTGAACTATCTGGTGCTTCCCTGACGATCACGTTAGGGCTCTGCACTTTGGAGGGGGTTATGTGTCTAGCAATAGGCATTCACACTCAGGTTCCCAAATCCTTTACTTTTTGCCTGCCTCTAAACTCAGCTCTGCTTGATATTATCAGGTGACTAGAAACAACTTGAAGCTAGATGCACTGGATGTACACTCATTGCTATTGATAAATCAGCACAAGAGTTATTTAAGAGCCCAGCAGTAAATTTTATCTTTGTTTTTTAGGATTGGGAGGAGAATGCAAGTCGAGCTCTGTCTCTGCGGAAACATCTCGATTTAGTCAGTCAGATGATCATTCGTTGGCGTAAACTGGAACTGAAGTAAGTGATAATCTGTCACTTCCCTTCCCCTCCTGAACTTGTGCTGTAGGGACATTCATCTTTTGATAGTTTGCTTCTGCAGGGTTTCTGTAGTAAGATAGAGAATGTACTTTTCAGTTAGTAATCACAGAGTTAAACAGCAGGGCATTAGGGGTGCCTGGCTGGCCCAGTCAGTAGAGCATCTGACTCTGATCTCAGGGCCGTGAGTTCAAGCCCCACATTGGGCATGGAGCCTACTTAAAAAACAAATAGGGCATTTAAAATGACCTCAGTAGAGGGACACCTGGGTGGCTCAGTCAGTTAAGTGTCCAACCTCAGCTCAGGTCATGATCTCACAGCTCGTGGGTTCGAGCCCCACATCAGGCTCTGTGCTGACAGCTCATATCATGGAGCCTGCTTCGGATTCTGTCTCTGTCTCCCCCTCTCGCTCTCTGTCTCTCTCTCTCTCAAAAATAAACATTAAAAAAATAAAATAACCTCAGTAGAGACAATGGCATACATTCCTGAGGCGACAAACTAGGTAGCTTCTCCATCTCCACTTGGAAGGAGAGAATAGCGAATGTTTAGCTTTTGCTTCTATGGTTTCAGATCTTTCAAATGGGTTTCCTTAAATGCCTGCTTGGCTGCTTCTCTCATGTTTCAGCTGCTGGTCTATGAGTTTGGATAATACCATGAAGCGCCATACTGAGAAATCCACCAAGCACTGGTTCTCCATCTACCAGATGCTTGAGAAGCACATGCAGGAACAAACAGAGGAGCAGGAAGGTAACAACTGTCCATAAATTCCCTGCATATTTAGAAGTTGCAGGCTAATTGTAGAGTGCTGCAGATGTGGGATTTACCTGTTCCCTTGTCTCCTCGCACCACTCCTTTTACATGGGATTCATCATTGGACTTCATGGTGTTTCTGAGAGGTTTACGTGATTTGTTCAGAGTCTAGAGAGCTGGTCATAAGGTTTCTTTATGCTCTATATCCAAGAGACAGGCAAAAATGAAGATGTTTTTTCTTGGGTACTAGTTGACCTGCTTGAGTTAAAAGTGTTTCATTTCCTACTTAAAACAAGCACCTTATAATTCAGTTTCATAATCTGTTTTGAGTGCGTTTAACACATACCCCGAGTGAGCTGTTTTTATATCAGCTGGGAATTTACCTATGCTTCAGAGTTTCACTTTAATTATGGTCTCTCTTTTCCTGCCGTGCCCCAGTGTGTCCCATAGTAGATTGCATGCATGTTACAAATATGAAGTGATGGTTGCAGGTGCATATGTTTTCTTCTTTGAATCTTTAAAGATGATAAGCAGATGACCCTGATGTTGCTGGTCAGTACATTACAAGCATTTATAGAGGGATCCTCACTGGGAGAATTCCACGTACGGCTTCAGATGTTACTGGTTTTCCATTGTCATGTCTTGTTGATGCCTCAAGTTGAAGGAAAGGGTAAGGAGGGGTGTGTGTGTGTGTTTTTCTTTACTCTTACACTGTACTGTTTAAATGGGTTAGGCTTTGAATTCTTCACAAGATAGGCATCTTATTGCATACCAGGTTTTAAATGTGACGCTTTCAGTCATCTCTTACTTTGAAGTGATTCACATTAGATACAGAGAACAACATTAAAGTACAAACTGGTTATAAATGAAGCCCAAACTAATGAACTCTGCCAGAGGTAAATTGCCAAATGCAGATCTTGGGAACTGGCATGTAGAGGCTGCACATCTTTCTGTATTGACAGTGTAGGTGTCCTGCTAAGCTTCTGCTTGATCCAGGCCATAATTAGATTCTTTGATCTAGCAAGTGCTCTACTACATATCAAGTAACTGCATAGGAAACACTGTCAATTACTGTCCCTGACCACAGCTATTTGGATGAAAATGTAACTAGGACTATAGATTGTATGTGAATGAGCAGTCAGGGTGAACCTCTTAATAGGCCAGCTTTTAAAACAGGTTTAGTTTCTGCTGACTTTACAATAAGATTCTAAGAAAGGGTTTGAAATTGTGTTTAGTGGAACATCTGAGTACATCACCTTTAAGAGCAACAAAATTCAGTATAAGCTGTAATGAAAAAATGGGGTAGAGGTGACAGGCTGCCTGCATCTCAGGGAATTGCTAGACTCAGACTCCCTGGTAAGCTGTTAAATAACATGCCTGTGAAATGTTGTGCTGTCATCTCATGGCCTGAAGAGTAAAGAGGAAGGAGCGTCACTAAAATGTGAAGCCCACAGGTGGAGCCAGTAGCACATGCAGCAAGTGTGGTGTTTTTGTTTCCTTTTCATTTCTTCCAGATTCACTTTGCAGTGTTCTGTGGAATTTGTACCATTATTACAAGCAATTCTTTGACCGGGTCCAAGCCAAAATTGTGGAACTTCGTTCCCCCCTAGAAAAAGAACTTAAAGTAAGATGAACAGCTTTGTAATGATTACTCTTGGGAGAACAAAATCAGCAAATTCTTTGTTTAGTTCTTTTCTTTTGTCCATTTAACTATGAAGCAGGGGGCTCTGGGGAATGGAGGAGAGAATTGCAACTGCCAATAGAATGGCAAGATTTATTCTGTGGCATTGGCTCCATTGCTGACCTGTCCCAAGTGTGTGACGGGTTAGTGGAGTGGCCCGTCAAAGGCTTCTCAAGAAGATTGCCACAAACGTCTGTTAGTGTTCACTCCCCCGCTCTTGCCCTGGCTGATTTTCCACCTCAGAGGAACGCCATCTAGTGTTGTGTGTCATCAAGGTGCCCTGGGGGAAAGGAGGGTCCTATCTTTTGATAATTCAGTGGTTGTGGAGGCAGCCCTGGTACAAGCTGAACACATATCAGGTGACATGTTGATCATAGGAGCACTCTCTTTTCATTGCTTTGTGACAAACACCTGGGTTCCCATTTTAGACTTGTTTTACTTGTTCACTGGTATACAGTCCTGTATGTGGGATGGAGTGGGCTCTGGTCTTCGGTAAACAGGTGATTTAGAAAGAAACAATGCTACCATTCCTCGTTCTTCATTTATCTTACAGGAATTTGTAAAGATATCCAAGTGGAATGATGTCAGCTTCTGGTCCATTAAACAATCTGTGGAAAAGACACACAGGTAATTTATCTTTTAAAAATTCAGAGTGACTAAAGGTGAGAATTTTTGTATGCTAGGTAGCAAGACTAAATTAAATTGTTCAAATGGTCTTAGTGCTGCTTTGAACTCATTATGAAGCACTAGATTGTTTGGGTGTGGCTTTTCGACAGCACCCCCTACCACCTGAAGCAAAGTCTGCCTACAAAAAGAATTGGTGTGCCTCGAGACAAAGCAGCCTAAGCACTTCTGCTACATACTAGCTGTCTTCCCTTGAGTGAAGTGATGCCCCCATTCCTGGCTTCAGTTTTTACTTCTAGAAAAAGGAGATGACAATACCTGCCTTACTTTTCCTTAAAAAATAAACAGGATGATTATGAGTATCTAAGGGGTTCATGCGTACAGACGATAAGGTTATTAAGTTATATGTGTGTGCATTATGCCATTTTACATTTCCTCACTTTCCATCCATCTTTTCCTCTTCATCTGTCATTACATGGGGCCAGGACCCTCTTTAAATTCATGAAGAAATTTGAAGCCGTCCTGAGTGAACCCTGTCGGTCATCCTTGGTGGAGAGTGACAAGGAGGAACAGCCTGACTTTTTGTCACAGCCAGCAGCCACCAGCGAGGCATCCCCCATTCAGAGTCTGAACATGGCACTGAGGGAGACGCTGTTGGCCCGGCCAGTAGCTGCACAGGTATACCTTATGAGATGGTGTTCGTTTATTCTTGGGCCAGTCTAGTGAGGTCTGTGCTTTATGTGGAAGAATGTCCCTAGAACTGGGCAAGGCAATTCCTTTGAAATCTTGCTCTTTGGACAAATATAGCACTTGTCTGTATGTCTGACACTGCTACCTAATAAGGCAAAAGGCATCAGTCCTAGTGCTGAAAGTTTAATGTTCGCCTATGGGAAATACGCACTTTCTGTGCTTACCTGTGAAGATTTCATCTTCCTGTAATGGAAGACTTAAAGCATCAGTTGAGGAATATGCCATTGAAGCTGCCTTTGGGTTACCACATGATGAAGCGGCTGTATAGGTGAATGTTTGCAATGATAGGTTGATTTTAGTGGTTGCTGATGACCATGGTATAAATTCTCTCATCATGACCAACTTCAAGCACCAACAGTTAAGAGCTGGCTTGCAAAATTCCAGAAAATGTAACAGTTATGGAGACTTTGGGTGAGCAGGTCTGTTACAGAATGGGTGGTCCCGCATTATATCCTTAGATGTAAAGAGCTTTGGGATCAGAGAGCACACCTCAGGACAGTAATAGCCTTTGCCTTCCTACTGTACTTACCGTCGTGGGTCCATAGAGTAAGCAGTGGAAGTCCTCAAGCTATTTTTAGTATTTCCCAAGTACAGAAAGTGTAATAGAAATTGAGCATATAGCCATGCTGTGGTTCTACAAATATGGTGTGGGCTCCAAGTTCATTTTCTTTTGATTATATTCATCAGCTCACTGATTTCTGTCATGCTGACCAACATTTCTGATTTGCTGTTGATGACAGCATAGGAATTTCAGAGATTCTTTGGCGGGGGAGGGGGATGAAAATATGCCCCCGTGGACGAAAGTTTTTCCCATTATCCAGTATCTGGGTTCCTCCTAATCGAATTGAAGAAAGTGGAGGGTGGAAGAGGTGGTGGTAGAAGTACGACTTGTGTGTCCAAGACAGGCAGTGCAGCACAGCACCATAAAGGCACCAGTTCTAGTACATTCCAAAGTCTAGAATGGTCGCTCGCACAGGTAGTATTGCCGCAGGTGGGACGGGGTGCTTCTAAGTGATCTCACGTGGAGCAGCAGTAGGGTTCTCTAAATATCCAGGACACATCTTAATTTTGGTGATGCTGCCTTTGTTCTTGTGAGACCTCAGAGTTGGGGAGGAGAGGATTTAATACTTACTGAGCTGAGTGTGTGTAGAGGGGTATGGCATTTAAATTTAGCACCAGTGCAGGTGACTGCTGTTACTGTTCTTGGCAGTGAGACTAACCTGTGCTCTGTCTCACAGGCTGTGATTCCAGAACAGTGTCAGGGTGCTTCTTTCCCCTTGGAGGGAGAGCTGCTGTGTCGCTTGCCAAAGCTCATGAAACGAATGAGGAAGGTGTGCCTGACGCTCATGAAGGAAAGCCGTCTGCCTTACCTAGTGGAGGGCCTTGATCACTTCACTGGTGAGTGCCAGCAGCCAGGGGCAAAGGGTGGGGTTTGCTCTGTTTTCTCTAGTGCCCCCAAGAGCGTGGGAATTTGCTACCTATGTCCTTTTTTTGACCTCATCAGTAGTGTTGAGCGGTTAATTGAATAAACAAGTGGGCTAAAAAACAGAGCCCAGTCGCAGAAACCAGCAGAGACCACACAAGCTGTTATAATTTTCACCTTGTCCATCTTATCCATAGCTAATGCTATGTTATGCCATTTTCTGCAGTAGCCTTGTCTATATCAGCTCTCTTTGGTTGGGGGCATGAATAGAGAGGTACAGAGACAAGTTTCTCAGAGTCTGTAAGCTGTTCCTACCTCTCCAAATATTGTCTCCCTTGAGTTAAAGGAGAAGGAAGATTCACTCACTGTCCTTTTCTTGCTTTCTTCACTGTGGAGAGATGTAGCAGTTTCATCTGCTGGTCGTCCTTGCACAGGGAAGTTGAGAGCCGAGATTTGCTCTGTAGTATAACAGCCGTGGCTGGGGAAGGGATTCCAGAACTTAATAGATTGAGGTCTTGTCATCCTCCAGCACTGTCTGCACCCCTAATCACCCCCCATGAGTATGGTGTCAGAGTGAAACTGGTCCTTCTTCAATGAGGCTACAATGTGATCTCAGGGAGCTCTTTATTTTTAAAACTTGTTAGGGGGTACCTGAGTGGTTCAGATGGTTAAGCATCTGACTCTTGATTTCAGCTCAGGTTATGATTTCACAGTGTGTGGGATCGAGCCCCAAGCTAGGCTCTGAGCTGACAGTGTGGAGCCTGCTTGGGATTCTCTCTCACCCCCTCTTTTTGCCCCTCCCCTGCTTGTGCACATATGCATGTGTGCACTCCATATCTCTTTCTCTCCCTCTCTGTCTCAAAAAAATAAACATTAAAAAAAAAAACTTGTTAGAACAATAGCCTATTATATATATCCGTTGCTAAAGATGATCTGCCTACCTGATCCTGATGATCGAAATGAATGGGATACAGGTCCCATGTGCATCTTCTGGAAAGGGTACCCACTCTGTGATGCAAAGAATTCTCTGACTTTCCTACAATGTCCGTATAATGGTGTCCACTACACTTGCTTTCTTCTGGAAGGCTAGAATGTCCGTGTTAGTTTGTTAGAGCTACCTTAAAGTATCACATATAGGGTGGCTTAAACAAGAAAAGTTAGTTTTCTAAACAGTTCTGGAAGTTAAACATATGAAATCAAAGTATTTGCAGGTTTGGTTTCTTCTGAGGTCTGTCCCCTTGGCTGCTCTGTTTCCCCTCTGTTTTCACATGTTCTCCCATGTCCTACTCTTCTGTTAAGAACATCAGTCAGGTTGGATTAGGGCCCACCCATATTGCCTCACCTTACCTTAATTACCTCTTTAAAGGTCTTATCTCCAAATACACTCATAATCTGAGGCACTGGTGGTTAGGACTCTAACATGAATTTTGGGGGACACAGTCCATAACACTCCCTGTGGCAGGCAGACAGCAGCCTCATGTTACAGCCACCCATGGGTATTCAGCAAGGCAGTGTGCTGCTGGAGAAAGAATTTGGGTTTCAGAGTCAGTTTGGCCAGGGTTTGTGTCCTGTCTTCTAGTCACTCTTTAGCTGAATGAACTTTAGTAAGTGACTAGACCTTTCTGAGCCTCTCCAAACAGCTGTAAATCAGTGCTCCTGGAGTTGTACAGAGTAAGGGAACATCAACCACGAACCAGGTACAGGATAGGACCTCAGGATGTATCCTATTTATGGGAAATACATGATTTAAATTCTTACTATAAATTGCTACACATAGTGTTCAACAAGTGCTTTTTTTTGCCTATTTTTAAACCCCATAAATTAAAAAAAGAAAAACTACTTTTATTTGGTTTGTTTGTTGTCAAGAGGGATGAATTCCATGAGTATTTTCTATTTCCGTGCACCTTTAATTTAGAATTTACCAAATGCTAAGGACTGTGCTAGTTATCAGAGCTGTAAAGATGAGTGTCACCTGGTTCTCGTGTCCCACGATGTCCTGGGTCTGAGTAGTTTAACATGTTAATTAGACTGTGGGATTTCGGTATTTCCTCCTTGTTATTTCCTTAGGTGAAGTGATTTCCTCTGTGAGTGAGCTGCAGAGCTTGAAGGTGGAGCCCTCTGCAGAGAAGGAGAAGCAGCGGTCAGAAGCCAAGCATATTCTCCTGCAGAAGCAGCGAGCTTTAGCAGACCTCTTTCAACACCTTGCCAAAACTGGTATGGTTCTCATTGGAAACCTGATGAAGAATGATCACCAGCTCTTAGGGAGGAAAACAACGCGGGTGATGTGGGGGGATTTTCTAGAGATGATTGGGGTGGTGGAAAGCAGGAGGCAGTAGGCAAGGTTTTGAAATGCCATTCTGAGAGTTCAGTCACACATATGAAATCCATGTGATGAACCAACCATTTGTGAGTCCCAAATATTTTCACAGTTTTGTAACGAAGGTTCTCAGAAACCATGCTTTGTTTTCATCACCATATGTTGTATGGCACCCACCCTTCCAATGTAGCTTAGAGAGCAAATTCTCAAACTTTAATGTATGTTCCAATGACTCAGGGAATTTTGTTAAATGCAGGGGTTCTGTTGTAGTAGGGGCAGGGCAGGGCCTGTCAGCCTGAGTTCTAACAAGCTCCTGGGTGGTGCTATTCCAAGGACTTTATTTTTAGAGTCACAGTGGCAGTGGGATGGGGTGGGGCATAGCACAGTCATTCTCTTCTGAGTTCCTTTACTTAAATGCATGCTATTTACTTCCTAGGTTTGTCATATCGCAAAGGTCTTGCCTGGGCCCGTTCAAAAAACCCTCAAGAGATGCTTCATCTTCACCCGTTAGATCTCCGGAGTGCATTGTCTGTAGTCAGCAGCACTCAGGCTGATTCTAGGTTTGTTTTTTAAATTATAAATGGAGCAAGTCATTTAAGCTTCATGTCTTCATTTGCCAAAATGGGGATAGAATACCTCTCTCCTAGCATTGCTGTAAAGATAACATTTTAAAAAGTGCCTGGCTCTGGCTCTGGCTCTGCATCTGGCACGTGGTGAGCATTCAGTAAGAGACTTTTTTTTTTCTTTTTTCTTTTTCTTTCTCCTTGTATTCACCTCTCCCGTTATTTTTTTGGTCCTCTGATTTTCCTGAGGTCTCCTCACTTGGTTTGAATTCACAGGTGAAAATCTGTGAGAGAATGGCCACATTTTTAGCTATTTCATATATAAATTCTTTATAATTTCTAATGTATTCTTCAATTTGAGAACCTATAAATTTTGAGACAGAGTTACCTCTGTGTTCATAACTGTGGCAGAAGTGGTTGTAAATAGATGATTTGTATGAGCTGGGTACACATACATTTGTATTTTGTTTGCTCAGTGGCCCTCTGAGTGCTTTAAAGTTTAATTCAACACAGCATTATAAAAAGTAGAAATTTTATTTTTAAGATTTATTTAAGTAATCTCTACACCCATCGTGGGACTCAAACTCACAACCCTGAGATCAAGAGTCACATGCTCTTCTGACTGAGCCAGCCAGGCATCCCCAAAGTAGAAATTTTACATAAATAAATAAATATTCTGAATTTCAGTTTTTCAGGAAGATTGGGCCAATTGGATTTGCTTTCCTGTGAGAAAGTTAAACTGTAGCTCCCTCCTTTGGACAGGACACATGCTCTCCAGATCACTACAGTCTGCAAACAGTCCTGTTGCTTTTCCCACATTGAGGTCGGCTGTCATTGCCATGTATCATTTTGTGCTTGTCTGTCCTTAATCATTTATGTTAACTGCTTGGCCCCCGTGGGCATCAGAATTTATGACCTTTAGCTTCCACTCCTAAGATAGTTATAAAGTTTTCATTAAGGAAACTATATTGTCATCATAATTTATTTTCCTTCTATACTTCCATTGTTAAGTATGTAATACATTTTTTGCATAAAGGACTAATGAACGCCTGACTGAATGAGACCTCACAGAAATGAATCTATTCGCACTCTTAGCTTTTGGTTGTGACTAAATAATACCAATCTCTGAGTCTTCAGGATCTTTGATGGGAAATAGTGGTTTTAATTAAGTATATCATGTTGATTTCTAGGCTGCTGACAGAAATCTCCTCTTCATGGGATGGATGCCAGAAGTACTTCTTTCGCTCTCTTGCACGGCACGCCAGGCTTAGTGCAGCCTTAGCAGCTCCTGCCAAGGTAGGTGAAAGAACCTCAGAATTGCCGGGGCCCAGGGAAAGCTCCTATTTTGTTCCTCCAGGGCAGCACTCTCAGGTCTTACCAAGTGATCAGAGCCCATTACAGAACGTGACGGAGCTTTTTGCAGAACATTATTAAACTTACAGTATAAATCAGTGTAATTTTGTGCTTAATCAGAAAGCATTTTATCATAAATTCTATTACTTACATTTGCCAACAAGACCAAATGCGTAAGAAAAGTTATGTAGGGGGTGCCTGGGTAGCTCAGTCGATTGAGCATCTGACTTCGGCTGGAGTCATGATTTCAGGGTTTGTGAGTTCGAGCCCCTCGTGGACTCACTGCTGTCAGCATAGAGCCTGCTTCGGATCCTCTGTCTTCCTCTCTCTCTCTCTCTCTCTCTCTGCCCCTTTCCCATATGCGCTCATGCACACACACACTCTCTCTCAAAAATAAATAAAACATTTAGAAAAGAGGTTATAGGGGCGCCTGGGTGGCTCAGTCGGTTAAGCATCCGACTTCAGCTCAGGTCACGATCTCGCGGTCCGTGAGTTCGAGCCCCGCGTTGGGCTCTGGGCTGATGGCTCGGAGCCTGGAGCCTGCTTCCGATTCTGTGTCTCCCTCTCTCTCTGCCCCTCCCCCGTTCATGCTCTGTCTCTCTCTGTCTCAAAAATAAATAAATGTTTTTAAAAAAAAAAAAAAAGAAAAGAGGTTATATAAGAAATGCTTCATGTGGAGAATGCCATCTTCAGATAGTTTTCCTCTTGTGAATTGAGAAAAGGCCACTAATTTTGATGTTAAACTAGTTCTTTTTTTGTTTTGTTTTGTTTTAGTTTATTTATTTACTTAGAGCGAGCTGGGGAGCAGCAGAGGGAAGGGGAGAGAGAGAGACACAGAGAGAGAATATCCCAACTAGGCTCCACACTGCCAGCATGGAGCCCGATGCGGGGCTCGAACTCACAAACTGTGAGACTAATGACTTGAGCCAAAATCTAGAGTCAGATGTTTAACCAGCTGAACCACTCAGGTGTCTCAGTGTTAAATCTAGTTCCTATTCATGGAACATCAGTGATTTGTGGAAGCACAATTTGAGAAGCACTGCTTAGAAAGATGAATGTGTTGCCTCTAGACTGCAGCATATCCAAAGCTTATCCAATTAAAAGGCACTTTCCCCAGCGAGTTTTGGATGAAACTGCTTTCTGGTGACACCTGCGTGTGTGGTGATGTTTGCTAGTAATTCCTTTGGCATGTTTCCATTTCCCCTTTGCAGGAGTTGGGCATGAGCAACGTCGAGCGATGCAAAGGGTTCTCGGCACATCTGATGAAGGTGCTTATTCAACAGCGGCGCTCCCTGACCACGCTGACTGAGCAGTGGATCCTCCTCAGGTATTCACGAACTAGTTAGTTGGGTTTGTGGCATGAATTAGGAACAATTGTGTGAGTCTGCTCTCAATTTGGAAATGAACTTTTGAGACCCAGAGAAGCAGATGGGGTTTCTCTTGGCTCTTCCCCTTGCTTTTTGGTGATGTGCTTCTGCCCTGTGGTTGTGGCAGCACCTCTTGGGAGAATGGGCCCTGGGAGATGAGTTCGGGGGCTGAATTAGATAAAATTGCCATGGCTGAAGTACACCTTGGTCTGGAGAGAGGGGGTTTGTGGTTGACAGTCCATCAGATTGCGTGACAGGATTGTGTGTATGGTATTGTAGCATCTGTCTCTGGGCATAGATTAGATTTGAGACTGCTTCAGTTCACGGGGGGTTTTGGACCACAGAGTTGCAATTTGCTGAGCCATGCATGGAGGTTCCTCAGTGGAATTAAATATTTAAAAGACGAGGACAGTTAGGAAGCCTGTCATCATTTTTTGAATGGATTCTTGGCTGAGAGGTAGTATTTCCAGATTGTAATCACTTTGGCCGCAACCATTTTCTGTTGTACGCATAAGGGTTTATCTAACAAAGTATACCACATTTACTAGATTTTTTTTTTTTTTTAAGTAATGGTTGAAATCACTGCAGTGATTTGACTGTTGGATGGGAAAAAGCTGTAAGGGCGTAGGTGATAAGCAGTGAGTTTTGACACTTGTGTAAGACTGAAGACCCTTGCTTTCGGTCTTCAGAAGGTTGTGTTTAAGTATTTCAAAGGGCGTTTTAACAGTCTTAACCATGGGGGTTCTCTCCTTGATTATGTGAAAAAGCCCATACTTTGTTCAGAAAAAAATGAAGTTATTGTTAAAAACAACATGGCGATGCAGTTTAAGGTGCCACATGATTTCTCCATGGGTTTCTCTGCACAGGAACCTCCTTGGCTGTGTGCAGGAGATTCATGGCAGGCTGACTGAGCCGCTGGTCTACCCGGTGGCCTTCCCCCCTCAGGATGGTATGCAGCAGTGGACAGAAAGGCTGCAGCATCTGGCCATGCAGAGCCAGATCCTGCTTGAGCAGCTCTCCTTGCTCCTCCAGTGCTGCCCCAGTGCAGGGCCAACTCCAGGCCACAGTGGTGCCCAGGTACAGGGTCAGCCTTCTGCCCCCTACCCAGAAGGACCAGAGCTCACCAACGGCCAGCTTTCTGGAGCCATACAGGACCTCATCCCATCAGAATTGAGTTGCCCATCCCCACTACCTCGAAATCAGCTGCCCTCTGGTTGCTGGATGCGGAAACAGGACGAGCTTTGGCAACAGTCAACTGCAAGATTAACAGAGATGCTGAAAACCATTAAAACAGTGAAAGCTGATGTTGACAAAATCAGGCAGCAGTCTTGTGAGACTCTCTTTCATTCTTGGTGAGTATGGCTATGTCTGTACTGTCCCTCTTTGTGCTTGGGTGCTTGCTCAGAGTTTAGTAAGGGGATAAAATGATGAAAGGTTATTTTATTTCAATTCTGTTTTTCTGTGGACCTTCATAGTGCTTTGTAGCGTATGTCTAGCTGTTACTCTTGAGGTACAGTGAATTCTCCCCTGCTCACATTTTAGTGGATGGAAGGAGCGGGGTGTGTGTGTGTGTGTTTATGGTAGCCCCTTCTTCTCAACATTGTTGAATTTCTGTTGTTGCAGGAAAGATTTTGAAGTTTGTTCTTCTGGGCTGAGTTGCCTGTCCCAGGTGTCAGTTCATTTGCAAGGACTAGAGTCCTTGTTCATTATTCCCAGGATACAAGTTGAGCAAACAGACCAACAAATGGCATTAGTTGAGAGCCTGGACTATTTAAGAAGAGAAATCAATAAAGCCACAGATGACTTTACTTCCTGGAAGACACATCTACTTGCTTCAGGAAGCCAAAGTGGTAAGACTGTCTGTCACTCAGTAAGGGAGTCAAAGCCTGGTGTAGGAGTGATGTCTTACAGATTTAAATCTAGACTATCCTAAAGACACATTATGTTTTGTTCCAAACATATCTGTCCAGGTTCTAAGGCAGATAGGTGTGGTTGGAACCCCTAACTCTTAACTCTTTCTGCCTCATTTCTCTTTTTTCTTAAAGTTTATTTATTTATTTTGAGAGAGAGAAAGGAAGAGAGAGACAATCCCAAACAGGCTCCACACTGTCAGTGCAGAGTCCCATGTAGGGCTCGAACTCATGAATCATGAGATCATGACCTGAGCCAAAATCCAGAGTCGGAGTCGACCATCTGAGCCACCCAGGCACCTCTCTGCCTCATTTCTTTGAGTACCTTGCCTTTGAGTTGATCATGTCACTTTGTAGCACACATGTAGGGAGGCAGCACGGGCTCACTCGCTGTTAGCAGACAGTTCTTTCTGAGACTGGAAAGCTGAGGGCTGATATTTGGACTAAATTGGTGGTTATATACAGCATCTTAAATATTTTTGTATTTTTGGCATTCTTCTAGCAGAACTTTCAATAAAAGATGATAAACTTGTAATTCATCTCAGCAAGGAATGTGTCTCATTCATCTTTGTATTCAGCACAGTTTGACACTGTGGCTCACTCGTAGTAGGTGGTTAACAGGTGGCTGTTTTGTAAAAATAACAAGTGAGGATTGTTAATGATTTCTAGAGGCACTGGAGCAAATGATTGGGTTTTTTGTTTGTTTTACACCTTCTTACTTACTAGGAAACCAAATGTTAGATGAAGGGTTTGTGGAAGATTTTTCAGAACAGGTGGAAACTGCCATCCGGGCCATCCTTTGTGCCATCCAGAACTTAGCAGAAAGAAACAGTAAAAAGACAGAGGAGAACACTGACCAAAGCAGACCACAAGAAGAGGATGGTATGTCTGAAATCAAGCAAAAGCTATTTTTCTACTTGATTTAATTTTTAAATTATTTTTCTGGCTAAATATTAAAAAAAATTTTTTTTGTGTTTATTGTTTATTTTTGAGAGAAAGAGACAGAGCACGAGTGGGGAGGGGCAGAGAGAGGGAGACACAGAATCTGAAGCAGGCTCCAGGCTCTGAGCTGTCAGCACAGACCCCGATGCAGGGCTCGAATCCACAAACCACAAGATCAAGACCAGGCCAAAGTCGGGCTCTCAACCGACTGAGCCACCCAGACGCCCCTTTGTGGCTAAATATTTAAGGACAGATATTGGGAATGATGAGTGCATGAATGGAGATGAAAAGGGTTTATTTTGTGTTACTCATCATGTCTTCCTTTTCTGTGAATGAAAGGGGCAGCAGGCTTGGAGGGACTGCAATCAGGACATCTAACAAAACTGTTAGAGGATGATTTGTGGGCCGACGTGAGCACTCTGCATGTGCAGAAAATCATTTCTGCTGTCTCTGAGCTGTTGGAGAGGCTGAAATCGTACGGTGAAGATGGCACAGCAGCAAAACACACGGTAACCAGCAGTGCTTCAGAAGCTTCTTGCCATCCAGAGTGGGTTTCACTTTGCTCCATGTAGGTGCTCCCAAAGCAGGCCTTTGGGGGCAAAAATCACTCAAAATTTGTTTTCTTTATGCAGGTAAACATGACTGACAAACATGACAAACATGACTGACAAACTTAGGGCTTGCTAGCCTTATTTTGTAGGACATTGTAAGTCTGTAGCACTGACTCCATTGCCAACTTTGATTCTGAATAGAATTCGTTTATAAACATCTTATTCAAAAAAAAAACAACAACAACAAAAAAAACAGTACACTTTATTAAGTAAATGGATTGTAAGTGACAGAATTTAAAGTGTACTTTTGTGAAGGTTTGTGTGAAGACGGAAGAAATAGTAGAGGCGTGTGTGCGTGCGTATGTGTGTGTAAGAGAGAAAATATACATAAAACTTACCATCAGTAGCATTTAGTGCATTCACAACATTGTGCAATGACTGTTGCTGTTTAGTTCCAGAACATTTTTATTACAGGGAAAACCCAGCACCCATTACATAGTGTGAGCAGGCCTTGTGATCTTTTGCCCGCAGTTCTTCAGCCAATCCTGCTGCTTGTTGGTGCGTCTGGTGCCCATGCTCTCCAGGTACTCAGACCTCATCCTCTTCTTCCTGACCATGTCTTTGGCAACTCACCGTAGCACTGCAAAGCTGCTCTCTGTTCTTGCCCAGGTCTTTACAGAGCTCGCCCAGGAGGTAAGGACTGTTCATGTGAAGCACCCTGGTGCAGCCAGTACCAAATACTCGGTAGCCATTAAGTGCTTGCTTTCACAGGCTTTTATTTCGGACATTCACAAACAGCTGGAGGTCATTTGCTCTCCCTGTGGATTTTTTAGGGCTTTGTCCAGCACCCTTTCGCTATGCCTGTTTCCACTAAGGTCTTGGAACCTGCAGATCCCCCACTGATGAAATCCCTAAACTCCAGAGGCTATCCTTAACCTTCGTCTCCTTGTTTGTAAAATGAGATCTGCCCACACTCCTTAGCATTTTTGTGAGAACTACCTTCAATTGAATATACTTTTTGTTTTATTTTGATTTCCTTAGTATTCTAAGATTTTCTCCACATCTAAGTACAATACTCGTAAGAGTCACTTGAAGATAGGAATTTACAAATTAAAGATGGGCTTTAGGCTTCTTATAAATAGTCAAGAGTTCTTAATTCTGGGTAACTGGAATATTAGAAAGGGTTTAAAAATGGAAGACAAGCCCATGCAGTGTATGTAGAGGACGAATGTGTGTATTTGTTGAGTAATAAATAAATGAATGTCTTATTTGCTCCTTCTGTCTGATGGGCACTGAGCCAGTCTCACATCGCATCACTCCTTGGAAAATATACCATATGCAAAAGAGCGGTAGGACAGTGTATGGTGAGCACACCCTGAGATTCGGGTCAGTTCTATTTGTCCACTTGTGCTGTTGCTCTTGTCCGACAGGTTTTAGAATGACTTTGGCCTGTGTTTTGGAGTGGGGTGTGGGGGTTTTAATATAAGCAAAGTGTTGGGAGCCCTTCCGCTATTCCAGATGTAGCTACTGTGAGTGATGTGCCCTGCAGAACGACCTCTGAATCTCCGCCTGGTACAGTCATGTTCTGCCTGTACCTGAACCTATTTTAAATGTTTATTTATTTTTGAGAGAGAGAGAGAGACAGAGCATGAGCAGGGGAGGGACAGAGAGAGAGGGAGACACAGAATATGAAGCAGGCTCCAGGCTCTGAGCTGTCAACACAGAGCCCGATGTGGGGCTTGAACTCACCACAAGATCATGATCTAAGCCGAAGTCGGGCCCTTAACTAAGTCACCCAGGTCCCCTCAGTCAGCTTTCTGAGAATACATGTCCTGATAGTGAGTTTGCCTTTCCTTTACGTTTTTTTTTTTTTTTTTTTTAATTTTTTTTTTTTCAACGTTTATTTATTTTTGGGACAGAGAGAGACAGAGCATGAACGGGGGAGGGGCAGAGAGAGAGGGAGACACAGAATCGGAAACAGGCTCCAGGCTCTGAGCCATCAGCCCAGAGCCTGACGCGGGGCTCGAACTCCCGGACCGCGAGATCGTGACCTGGCTGAAGTCGGACGCCTAACCGACTGCGCCACCCAGGCGCCCCTCCTTTACGTTTTTAAGTATCCAGATTGTATTCATATCCTTTCTGAGTAGTCCTGAGGGAAACTGAAAGTAGGTTAGACTCAGTGCTAAGATAATAGATCTATGTCATAATTATAACACTTAATCCATGGAAAGCTGTTTCTTTGTAACTGAGTCACAATCGGTATTTGCAGGTTTGAGATCTTAATTCCTTGTTAGTTGGCAGCTTATTTTTTAATACATTTCCATCCTCAGATTGACAGCTTGAGAGCTTGTTGATAAAATTCCTGATTGAGAGCCACTATTTTTTGTCTACGGCCATACCACCCTGAACTCTCCCGATCTCATCTGATCTCGGAAGCTAAACAGGGTCGGGCCTGGTTAGTACTTGGATGGGAGAGAGCCACTATTTTCTTCTACTTGTTTTTCTATTTATTTTTGTCCCACATGCTAGCAGTTGATTTTTCTTTCCAAACTATTTTCCAACACGAAACAGTTTTGTTAACACTTGAGTGTTTCTGTGTCTGACCTGTTCTTGACTCTAGCCCCTATACTGTGCCAGCCAGGTGCCTTGGCAGAAAACAGCTGAGGCTAGATGTAGCACCTACCCCAGGAATGATAGATTTAGCTCAAGAGTTGAAGGAGGGGCATATTCTTTTTATATTAAAACTAACATTTTACTTGAGAAGCACCATACCAAATTTTCTTCAATTTTTGAAGTAAAAATGAAACCTTTTGTGGCATCTGTTTCAAGTTGCTGAACCTCCAGGGTTACATGTCTTGTCTCCCTCCTCTTTCTCCTCTTAGTCTTACTAATTTGAGAAGCAAATAATGACAAAATCCCTTTGGGATTTAGACACTGAGAGGCTCTACCCTTGCTCAATGACTTACTCCTAGGTGCTGTCCAAGTATAATTCATTAAGAGTTTTGTCTTGCCAAATGAAAAATTACCACACACTAAAAGGCCTCTACAGAGTCAAAACCTGATATGTTAAATCTGATGTCAAGCTTTGAAACTGCATAATAACTGTTATCAAGGAGGAAAACAATGTCAAAAGTTTACTGTATATATTCCCATCAGATTTAAAATATTGAGCTAAAAAAAGCTAACAATTTTTTTTTTTTTTGTATCAGGACTAGAAATCCTTTTTTTTTTGTTTTTGTTTTTGTTTTGTTGTTTTAATTGCTTTTGTACTTAACTGTTAACTCTTTTATTTTAAAGGGATTTTGCCTACCCAAAGAATTAATGGAAGATTCAGCAGGAGAGGGAGCAACTGAGTTCCATGACTATGAGGGAGGTGGAGTTGGGGAAGGCGAGGGCATGAAGGATGTGAGTGACCAGATTGAAAATGAAGAACAGGTATGTTTTCATATGTGTGAAATACACATACAGTTTACAGAAGCTCACCCCCATTTCCCTTTGTTTCCAATATTAAATTTTACACATCAATGTTTTTACTAAGTAATGGTTTCAATCTGTGATCCATGGAACCCTAAGAATACTAAAGCTTTAGGGAGTCAGGTATAAATAAGCCTAGAGAACAAGGAACTTTGCAGCTCAGTCATTAGTTATGGCTATAATTTGAAAGGGAAATGATTGAGGCGCCTGGGTGGCTCAGTTGGTTAAGCGTCCGACTTCAGCTCAGGTCACGATCTCGCGGTCTGTGAGTTTGAGCCCCGTGTCGGGCTCTGGGCTGATGGCTCAGAGCCTGGAGCCTGCTTCCGATTCTGTGTCTCCCTCTCTCCCTGTCCCTCCCCCATTCATGCTCTGTCTCTCTCTGTCTCAAAAATAAATAAACGTTAAAAAAAAATTTTTTTTTTTTAAAGAAAGGGAAATGATTTGAACTTTTGGTGTTTATTTAATTTTTTTAATGTTTATTCATTTTTGAGAGACAAAAGAGCATGAATGGGGGGCAGAGAGAGAGAGGGAGACACAGAATCTGAAGCAGGCTCTGAGCTGTTAGCATAGAGCCCAATGCAGGGCTTGAACCCATGAACTGCGAGATCATGACCTGAGCCAAAGTCGGATGCTTAACCAACTGAGTTACTCAGGCACCCCATTAAATTCTCTTATTTTAAATGGGGAGGTCTTTGTTGATGATTTTCTGAAGTGTTTTTGGTAGTGGTTCATTTAAAGATAAAAACCGTGGCTATTTTAAGTGACCACTGCATTAAGTAATAATGCCATTGTTTACTCTTAATAGGTTTTATTGTATGTCTTTAAGACCCATTGAAATTTTAATCTATATCCTCTTTTGGTTGGAATGAAGAATGTTTTTGAAATAGATGGCTTGGGCTAAGATTTATCCAAAGGACAAACGAGTGCCGATTCATAGGGGCACTTGTATCCCAATGTTTATAGCAGCATTTTCAACAATAGCCGAATTATGGAAAGAGCCTAAATGTCCATCAACTGATGAATGGATAAAGAAGATGAGGTTTGGGGCGCCTGGGTGGCGCAGTCGGTTAAGCGTCCGACTTCAGCCAGGTCAAGATCTCGCGGTCCGGGAGTTTGAGCCCCGCATCGGGCTCTAGGCTGATGGCTCAGAGCCTGGAGCCTGTTTCCGATTCTGTGTCTCCCTCTCTCTGCCCCTCCCCCGTTCATGCTCTGTCTCTCTCTGTCCCAAAAATAAATAAACGTTGAAAAAAAAAAAATTAAAAAAAAAAAAAAAAGAAGATGAGGTTTATATATACAATGGAATACTACTTGGCAATGAGAAAGAATGAAATCCTGCCATTTGCAACAGCATGGATGGGAATGGAGGGTATTATGCTAAGTGAAATAAGTCAGAGAAAGACAGATACCATATGTTTTCACTCATATGTGGAACTCAAGAAACTTAACAGAAGACCATGGGGGAACAGAAGGGGGAGAATAATTTCAAACAGAGAGTGAGGTAAACTGTAAGAGACTCTTAAATACAGAGAACAAACTGAGGGTGGAAGAGGGAGTGGTGCAGAGAAGAGGGAAAAATGGGTGATGGACATTGAGAAGGGCACTTGTGGGGATGAGCACTGGGTGTTGTATGTAAGCAATGCATCATGAGAATCTATCCCCAAAACCAAGAGCACACTGTATATGCTGTATGTTAGTTAACTTGACAATAAATTATATTAAAAAATTAAAAATTAAAAAATAAAAATGTTTTACTAGAAAAAAAATTAAAAATAAAGCCAAGGGGCACTTGGGTAACAAAAAAACGGTGTGTGTGTGTGTGTGTGTGTGTGTGTGTGTGTTGAGAGAGTGTGAGCAGGGGAAGGACAGAGAGAGGGAGAGAACTCCAAGCAGGCTCTGCATTTTCAGTGCAAAGCCTGATGTGGAGCTCGATCCCATGAACTGTGAGATCTGAAATCAAGAGTCAGATGCCCAATGGCCTGAGCCACCCAGACACCCCTGTTGGCTTTTTTAAATGCGTGTCTCATTTGGGAGTGATTTTTTTTTTTTTTTACGTATTATTATTATTAGTCATTTAGATTTATCAACTGTGACTTGAAGAATAAGAGATAATGGAATTTCTTTTTAGCGCCTATATTCTAAGTCTAAAGCAGACCATAAATTTTTATTTAAGGTGTGGTTATAACTATTAGAAATAAAGGACCAAACCAATTCAAACTTACTCTCATCCTTAGAAGGGAAAAGTGGAAAAAAAAGCCAAAAGTGTGGTAGAGCTCTTTTTTAAATTTTTTTATTTTTTTTAACGTTTTATTTATTTTCGAGACAGAGAGACAGAGCATGAACAGGGGAGGGGCAGAGAGAGAGGGAGACACAGAATCGGAAGCAGGCTCCAGGCCCTGAGCCATCAGCCCAGAGCCCGACGCAGGGCTCGAACTCACGGACCGCGAGATCGTGACCCGAGCTGAAGTCGGACACTTAACCAACTGAGCCACCCAGGCGCCCCAACCTCTTTTAATGCATAATATATTTCTTTTTTATTTGCCTTTTATCTATTTCTCAAATTTAACTTTGTCAAAAGTACTTTTCTCATAGGAAAATATTAAAGCCAAAAAAAAAAAAAAATAGAAAAGTGCAATCCAATGTGAAAAATATTGAGATAAAAGCTATCAGAACAATTTGGTAGTATCTCATAGATTTTGAATTGTGTGTATTCTTTGACCTAGGAATTCCATGTTTCCTGATAGAAATGTTAATGTTTTTTACTCAAGTATGTTCACTATACAATTATTTATAATGGTGAAAATTATAAATTTCATTTATAATGGTGAAAATTATATTTATCAGAGGGAATTATTTAAATTATATTACCATCCATGCAGAATAGCATTATAAATTAGAATGAGGTAGATTTATATGTATCAGCATAGAAATATATCTAAGAGACATTTTTTGAGTTAAAAAAGAAAAGTAGAATGCCAGCTTGTGAAGCAATGATCCATTTTTGTTTAAAAAGATATTGGGAGGCAGATATTGCTACAGATTGCCTTTATTACTAAATGCTTATTGGTGTATTCATGGTTAAAAAGATGCACCAGAATGTCACTGATGCTGATTTCTTTGGGAGGAGGATGGTGGTGCCATGGGAAAGTAACTCTTTCTGTTTTGCTTAAAATTCTTTTAATGGGATTTTATTATTTTTGTATTTTAAAAAAGCATTTTTAAAAATCCAACCATAATGAAAGAACAGTCATGAATCTTTGGCCCAAATATCACCTAGAGTATATAGAAATATATAGTTTAAGGGAAAGTGGACAAAATTACATTGAGTTACTGTCTATGAGAGACTAAAGTGATAAAAATATTAGAGATATGGGGAATACAATAAGAATGAATTTTTATCCTTAAGAATTCATATTTTTTGAGACTGCATATTCTTGTTAAATCTGGATTTTTTTAACAATTCACATGAAAAAGGACAAAATTCTATATTCTCTAATCACAGCGCAGTAAAACTGGAAATTATAGACATATTAAAGCAAACTAGAAATTGTTTGTGGTTGTCTCTGTTGGTTCTCTTTTTTTCTCTCCCCAGAGATAACTTTATGCCATCAATGTTGGCATTTAGGTATTTCTGTTTTATTTAGAGCTAAATAAACATTAGCAAAGTTATAATGTTTATGTTTTCTATAATACTTTTTGATATAGGCAGAAGATACACTTCAGAAAGGCCAAGAAAAAGATAAAGAGGATCCCGACTCAAAACCAGACATTAAGGGCGAGGATAATGCCATTGAGATGTCAGAAGACTTTGATGGGAAAATGCATGATGGGGAACTTGAAAAAGGTTTGAGATTGTCACTTCATTCTTGTTTTTAAAAAATACTTTATCTAGGAAATTACATTTTCCCAATAAGGAGCCTATTATCTTTTTTAGCAAGTTTATTACTCTGCATAACTGCAGATGAAAACATCAGCTATATGCATGTTTCATCACTGTCTCCATGGAGGCAGAAGTCTATAGTCCATTCTGGAGATTCTTCTGAGCAAACTGAGACATTGACTGGTATTTTGGCTGCCTCATGCACTATGTGCAGTGACTTCCCCTTCAGGGAACCTTGAAGGAACAAGGAGAGATGTCCCTAACAGAGCTTGACTTAAAAGTAAATTGTTCAGGGGAGCCTGGGTGGCTCAGTTGGTTGAGCCAACTTCGTCTCAGGTCATGATCTCGCAGTTTGTGAGTTCGAGCCCCACATCAGGCTCTGTGCTGACAGCTCAGAGCCTGGAGCCTGCTTCAGACTCTGTGTCTCCTTCTCTCTGCCCCTCCGATGCTCACGCTCTGTCTCTCAAAAATAAATAAACATTAAAAAATTTAAAAAATGCCTCCTTAAAAAAAAACTTATATTAAAAAAAAGTAAATTGTTCAGGGTAGTTTCTTAAAAAATCTTTTTAAAAATTATATGGGGCGCCTGGGTGGCGCAGTCGGTTAAGCGTCCGACTTCAGCCAGGTCACGATCTCGCGGTCCGTGAGTTCGAGCCCCGCGTCGGGCTCTGGGCTGATGGCTCGGAGCCTGGAGCCTGTTTCCGATGCTGTGTCTCCCTCTCTCTCTGCCCCTCCCCCGTTCATGCTCTGTTTCTCTCTGTCCCAAAAATAAATAAAAAAACGTTGAAAAAAAAAATTTAAAAATTATAAAAATAGTAGACATTTGTGACAGATGATTTGGAACAAAAGTTCAGGAGTAAAATATCTATATCTACATTTGTAAAATAGATATCTATACACACACCATAAATAGTTCTATAGTCAGCTTTTTTCATTTAACATAAACATTCCCCTGTCATTACAATTTGCTTGAGAATATGATTTCTTATAGCACATTGTCATCTGTTGTGTTTATACCATAATTCAGTTCTTACCCCTAAATTTCTCTCCAAAGCTTAATTTGAGATAATTGTGTCTTCTTCTAAGTGAAGATCTTGCAGAAATGAAAATTGACCTTAGAGTAGAAAAGCATATGCTTGCCTAAGCAGCATAAGAATATAACCTTTGTCACAGTAGACTGAGCAAAAACAATTGCGAAAAATTATGATTGAATTAGATGTGTGATTTTAAAAGATGGTCAAAATAGAAGTGTAGAGTATGTTGGAGATGGGGAGGAACCTTGGACATCATTTCACAGACAAGAAACCAAAGCCCAGTAAAGTTGCTGAGTCTCATAATGATGACTCTCCTCCCCACCCCCAAGCACCAGAAGTAGACATCCTGACAGCTGTTCCATCACCCTTCTGTTTATTAATATCACACATTACAGACTTCTTTTTTCCTTCAAAAAGTTTGCAAAACACAGTAGGACTGCTTCAGGAGATCTAAAGGCATCTGTGTGTACAGTGTTCTGTAAATGCAAGCAGTAAATCTCAGGTGAGGCACTTGCCAGGTGGTGGGTCCATGCCTCTTCTGCACATGGCCCAGTCAGTTCGGGGATTTGCCTAACCTCAGTGCCTTCCCTTACAGAAGAGGATGATGGGAAATCAGACAGTGAGAGCGGAGACCTGGATAAACAGATGGGCGATCTGAATGGTGAGGAAGCTGACAAACTTGATGAAAGGCTTTGGGGTGATGACGATGATGAGGAAGATGAGGAAGAAGAAGACAGTAAAACTGAAGAAACAGGACCAGGAATGGATGAGGTAATTAAAAGATTCTCCCCACCCTGTAGTCCCCAGCTTGAGAGGAGACCTTCTTCCAACCAGCTACCACTCCCTGTCATTTACTGCTCTTCCTTTTCTGCCTTTTTTTCTTTCTTCCATCCTTCTTTTTTTTCTTCTTTTTTTTTTTTTTTTTTTCTGTCTTACTTAATTGAACTCAGAGCTAAAAGAATGGTCTGACCTGGGCCATTCCATGTGTAATGGAGGAGGAAAATTAAGGAGACTGTGCAAATGCTCTGATTCTGCTGTTGGCCACTGAACCTCCCCAGCTCTCTGCTTAGGAGAAATCAGGGCTCGGTGTGACACTGCAGCAGCACAGTGTGACCCACCCCACTGTTCACACACCTGCTAATACTGCTACCATCTGGATGAAGCCAGAATGTTCTTTCAAGGTCATGGAGGCCACCCTGTCAGCTGGATATTTCCAGAGGATAGGCTCAACAGACAGAGATTGTACATGTCTAAGAGCTAGTTTAGGTAGAATCAACTTACGTGAAAGCGGTTTCTTAGATTGAGAGTAATGATTTTGTTTTTTCTGCCTCTGATATTTAGGAAGATTGTGGACTTGTTGCCAAAGACGACAACTTGGATGCTGGGAAGTCAAACAGAGATAAAAACCGAGATAAGGAAGAAAAGGAAGAAGCAGAAGTTGCTGATGATAGACAAGGCCAAGACAAAATTAATGAACAAATAGATGAGGTAATGAGGATTTGAAACCAATCTGCTCCTGATTCAAGGTCAGGGCTCACAGCTCCTGGGAGTCTCAAGACATTTTTTTTTTCCCTATTCATCATTTTCCCATTGCCTCATAAAAGAACATGTTACAAAGTCTCTCAACAGGACATAAAATATCGAACTATTGGTTACTAATGAGGTTGTCTTGATTCTGTTTGGGCTCATGCTGGAGTTTGGAAGCTAAGTTCTGTGATTCTTTTCTATATATCTTCTCATAAATTTCCGTTTCCTCTTGAAATTAAGTAACGCAGTACCTCTTATCAGTGGAGAACCTGCACAGTAAGTGAGGTTTGAAAATCCAACATGAAAATTCTAGAAACATCAGTAAAATTCTAACATGTGGGAGAAATTTTAGGGAAGAGATCTTGTATTCTCTTAGCGTAAGTGCTTAGAGCTAATTATTTGCAAATGCTACTTTTTAAAAAAAATTAATTTTTTCCTGTTCTCGCCATTGTCAAAGAGGGAATATGATGAGAATGAGGTGGATCCTTACCATGGCAATCAGGAAGAGCTGCCGGAACCCGAGGCCTTGGACCTTCCAGATGACTTGAACCTGGATAGTGAAGACAAGAATGGTAGTGAGGACACAGACCAGGAAGAAGGAGGTGTGTCTTTTAAAACCTAAAGAGACCAGTTCAACTCACTGAAAATGAGCAATAACCTATTTCTTCAGGCCATATTATGGCCAAGTCATAAATCGTGTCTGGTCAGCCCAATTCCAATTTGAGAAAATTATTTGCTTTTTTTCTATAATCTTTCTCACCTGACTAGACTTAAAGCTTAATCTGAGAAGAATTAAAGTAAACTACCTGGTGTTTGTCATTAATTTACCCTCCTGTCCTGTGTTCTAGTACTGTAGAATCCGGGTGGTGCTTCATTTCCCCGCAGCTGTCTGTCTCCTGATGGCCCGCCTTATGGGGTGATGTGAACACTCCAGTCTGGGTATATCCAGGCCTCTTACAGAGCCTTGTTACAGCTTTCTTAGGGAAATGATTGTTTCAGTTAATGATTGCTGTGCTTATGTTGTGTGTTTAGTTTGGAATATGAAGTCATTTTAGTGGGGTATGAAATTGAATAATCAAAAGAAATCACATGGCACTTGACAGTAATCTGCCTGTCACCCATTGTTCAGTTTGAGTGACTTCCCTAGGGAGAGCTGTCTCATATTGGAAGCATTATATAGTGCCCCGTAACAGAAGGTCCCCAATCATGGTGGGTATCCAGACAAAAATATGAGCTAGCCTTAGTATGCTTCATAATGAATCAGTTACGTATTTAGAAAACCCATTAAAAATTTTTTTAAACACCATATTGTTGGGGGGGGGCAGGGCGGGCACCTGGGTGGCTCAGTTGGTTGAGCATCTGACTTCATTTCAGCTCAGGTCATGATCCCAGGGTTGTGGGATCAAGCCCCGCTTGTGTTCCATGCTGAGTGTGGAGTCTGCTTAAGATTTTCTCTCTCCCTCTGCCCCTGTCCGTGTTCATCCATGCTCTCTCTCTCAAAAAAACAAAAACACAAAACAAAACAAAAAAACCCCACACCTTATTGGAACCAAATTAGCAAGTTACAAAAGAATAAGAGGTATCATTTATGTAAAAAGTTAATACAATACTATATATTATTAATGGGTACATCAAATGTAGGAAAACATCAGAATAAAACACAACTTCAGGTTATGGTGACTTCAGGTTAGGAAGGGCAAACACCTCCAGAATCCAGGTAGTTGTACCCAGAATCATTTGTTTCTTAAAAACAAGTGGCAGAAGGGGCGCATGGGTGGCTCGGTTGGTTGGGTGTCTGACTTCGGCTCAGGTCATGATCTCTCAGTTTGTGAGTTTGAGCACCGCATCAGGCTCTGTGCTGTCAGCTTGGAGCCTGGAGCCCACTTCAGATTCTGTCTCTTTCTCTCTCTCTGCCCCTTCCCTGCTTATTCTCAGTCTCTCTCTCTCAAAACTAAGTAAACATTAAAAAAAAAAAAAAATTTAAAGTGACAGAAGTTTGGTACATATATGGCAAAATGTTCACATCTATTACATCTAGTAGGTGAGTATATGGGTCTTTTTATTTTATTTGGTTTTGCTTATTTTATAATATTTATTTTTGAGAGAGAGACACACAGCATGAGTTGGGGGTGCGGCAGAGAGAGAGAGAGAGAGTGAGACACAGAGTCCAAAACAGGCTCCAGGCTCTGAGCTGTCAGCAAAGAACCTGATGCGGGGCTCAAACCCACGAAACATGAGATTATGACCTGAGCCGGAGTCAGACACCCAACCAACTGAGCCACCCAGGTGCCCTGGCTCTTAAGATTTTAAAATGCATTTTCCATGTTTAAAGTATTTAGTAATTAAAAAACAATAAATTAGTGAACTATTTAACCAGAATCATTTGGTTGAAGATTTGATAGAGGCTTTCCTCATGCTAAGAAGAAGTCTTCACTCTTTGAATCTCTAGCTTACTTTTTTTTTTCTTCATCTTCATATAACTTTATTATAGAAGGAAAAGAAAATCTCCCAAAATCTATAAAGGCCAAACTTCTTACATTAAATTCTAGCTGACTTTTTAAGCACTGAGTAAGTTGTTGCTTCAGAGGTCATTTCATTACCATATAATTTTACAATCTGACTTCAACCTTAAATTCAACAAGTAAGCCAGCATGAAATTAAGAAAATTAAAGAATTATTTGCTAACAAAGTGACTGTGATTCTGAAGTGTCCAAAGTATAGGAATGTTCTCTTAATAAATAAAACCTTTCCAAATAAGATTGTTTCCATTGAATGTATGTTGTACTTTCTATTTATGATAAAGAAGGATGTCTACCAGTTATTCCCAAGGATAATGTCATTTCCTATTTTTGATCTAAAATGTCCCTATTGTGGCAGCTCTCAGGATTTTTTAGTGGATTAATTACTTAGAGTTTGTTAATGGAATGCACCATCCAAACAACTGTATGTATGTAAAATATTAAGTATGGTTTAGAGCAGGTGTGGACTAAACTTTTTCTGTAGAGTCAGGTAATAAATATGTCAGATTTTACAGGCCATAAACTGACACAGGGGTTGCAAAAACTCTACTCTGCTGTTGTAGTAGTGTGAAAGCAGCCATAGACAATACAGAATGGGTGGAGAAAACACATAAGGAAATACATATGGCTGTATTCCAGTAAAACTTTATTTACAGAAATATGTTGGCCAGATTTGGCTCTTAGGACATAGTTTGCCAGTTCCTGGCTTGAGACTAATAAACACTTGTGTTAACTCCATCTCATGTTAAATCATGTTAAATTTGGTGTTCTTTCTTTTTGTTGTTATGTATCCAGAAGATAATCCTTTGGAAATTAAAGAAAAGCCAATGGATACTGAAGAAACAGGTCATGAAGCTGAGGAAATAAAGGAACAGACCGAGGCTGACCACAGTGAAGGTCAGGGTCAACCTGAACCTGAAGAAGGCCCCAGTGAAGATGATAAGGGTGAGGGAGAAGAAGAGATGGACACAGGAGCTGATGACCAAGATAAAGACACTGCTGAACATCCTGAAGAAAACTCAGACGATGAGTGTCAGTCTCTGGAGGACAAGGACAAGGAAGCCAATGAGGAAAGTGCAAACAATGACGTTCCTGTTGACCAAGGTCTCCAGCCCCAGGTATTGTAAGGTCTTTGGCTTGTCTCATGTTAAAAGTAATAGTGAGGAAGGCGCCCGGTTGGCTCAGTTGGTTAAGTGTCCAACTTCAGCTCAGGTCATGATCTCACAGTTCATGAGTTCAAGCCCCACATTGGGCTCTGTGCTGGTGGTGCAGAGCCTGCTTGGGATTCTCTGTGTCTCTCTGTCCCTTCCCCACTTGCCCTCTTTCTCAAAATAAATAAATAAACTTAAAATAAAAAAATAGTGTGGGGGAGAGTTTACCTTATTCCGATCAGAATCTTTTAGGATACTTCTCTATCACCAGGTGGCGCTGCTGAGCAGCTTTGTTTCTGTTTAAGACCCTTTCTGGCCATTACCCTCCCTGCAGTCTCCCCATGGTGAGCACTGGGGCACCTGCCAGTTGTAGTGGTCCCCTACCTCATATTCTTCCCCCAGCACATTTTAATGTGGTGTTTGCTTACCCTGCAGAAGCAGGAAGAAGAAGAAGAAGGGAGCGGGGAGAACTCTGACACAGAGGAGCAGGTGCCAGAGGCCACGGAAAGGGAAGAACACGATTCCTGCGGGCAGACCGGGATGGAGAGTGTGCAGAGTGCACAGGCTGTGGAGCTGGCTGGGGCCGCGCCCGAAAAGGAGCAGGGAAAGGAGGTGATAGGCCCTTACTGCTTCTGCCAGCTGCCTCTATTGGGGGGGGGGGGGGGGGTCTCTTTTCCCTGTGTGAAATCACGACCCATTTAGCTGTAGTTGGTTTATGTGTGATTTTGTTTTGTTGTTGACATCTAAAAGATCATTTCTCATTCTTTGGGAAATGATCGGATACCTGATTTTATATGCCTCTCAGAACAAACCCTAGAATATTTGCTACACTGTATTTAAGTATTGTGCTTAATGAGAAAAAGCTATTAAACTCATAGTTCTTTGTGGGAGAACAGGTTCATGTTAATTTTTAGAAAGCTCCCAAGGAAAGAAAGGTTGCATTTAGACTTCATATAGTAATAGGCCTCAAATAGTGTTTCCTTTTTCCTTGCTGTTCACCAGGCTCTAAAAGTTGTAACTTAAAAAGCAAAAGCACTTCTTTATTTCTTGAGCCAGAGTGATATGCTGTGTATGGCCACAGTCCAGGTGACTGGCATGCTGTGGAAAGAGCACTGACAGAGGACCTGCTCTGGTGATTCTCAACAGCTCCTTAAGCCTCATTGAGCCCAGTTCTCTCACCAGTAATAACACCTGTTTATACTTCTTGTGCCCCCCTCCACCACGTTTATTGAGCACCCATTAGGTGATGCTAAGCATTTTCATTACTTCAGGTCCTCACAGTAGTCCTGTAAGATAGCTGGTTAGTGTTCTTACAACGTTCTCCATTTTGTATTTGAGTTAAGCTGCAGTAAAGTGAAATGACAATCTCAAGGGTATACAGCTGGTTGATGGCAGAGTCTGGTTTCTAGTCGAGGTCTGTCCTGCCTTCAGAGTAAGCCATTACAATCCTGGAAACAAGGAACTAATCAGCCTTACATAGCGAAGTCGCTCAAGAGGGTAACATATCTGGATATAGATGCTCCTGTTTTTGCCCACAGGCCAGGCCTTAGTCATGGCTCAGCTCTGGACCAGGGAGGCAGGTATATCATGTGACTCTGAGAGGAGAATAACAGAGAAGCTATGCGAACTACAGCCCAGTAAGCAGGTGTTTGTATAGCATCTTCCACCCTCACTCTCTCATGGCTTGGATTTCACAGGAGCACGGGAATGGAGCTGCAGATGCAAACCAGGCAGAAGGCCACCAGTCCAACTTCATTGCTCGATTGGCTTCCCAGAAACAGACCAGGAAGGACACACAGGTCTCTGTCACTCTTCAGCAAAACTTAGGTGAAGGCTGCATCTGGAAAGGATGCGCTAAGTGTAGTGGTTTTTTTAAAAAAAGCCACGTTCCCAGGCTTTGCTGTCTCACCAAACCTGATGATAGCCTCAGCAAGCAGATCAGGACCGTGGGGCTTTCCCATTGGAACCTGGGGCTTCTTCCCCATGTGGGTGCATGTACACACAGACACACACACACACACACACACACACACACACACACACACACTCACTCCTCCTTATTCCTGTTATGCAGCCTAAGAGCCAGTTGTTGGGTGCTGTTGCCTAGGACTAGCCAGTCTTTTTTCCACCGTCATTACTCTTCTGTGTTTTAAAAATTAGGTTTTTTAAAACATGGTATAATTCATGTACATGATTTATGAAATTCATATATAAAAACAGTCCCCTAAAAAGCTTCCATCTTATTCCTGTTTTCAAGTCACCCAAGAGTAAATTGGTGCTACCAGTTTTATTTTAAAGATATTTTTGCATATGTAACATATTTCAGATACAAAGTATATCATAGACATTATCCTGAATTTGTGTATAGATACATGACCATTCTTCTTAACTGGCTCATTGAATTCCATTTTTGTATGGCTGTACGTAATTTAGTTAACTGGCCCCCTGTGGATAGACATTAGTTTTTTTTGCCATTACAGACAAACCTCTAATGAATTTCCTCATATTTCCCACAGAGTTTCAAGAGGAAACCTGGACAGGCTGACAATGAACGCTCCATGGGTGATCACAATGAGCGAGTGCATAAGCGGCTGAGGACTGTGGATATGGAGAGCCATACTGAGCAGGGGCCAGCCCAGCCCCACACCCAGGTGGAGGACGCAGATGCATTTGAGCACATTAAACAAGGCAGTGACCCTTATGATGCACAGACGTATGGTATGGTTCAGGGAAGGCTTCTCCTTTGCTCACTGAGCTCTCTGAGAGTTTATGCTGTATTACTGTGTGCCCAGCAGATGAACAAATCCATCTTAGGGATGGGAAACGGCTTTTTAAAATGTTTTCTCCCTAGTTCGAATTATGTGGGAATACAGTTTGTTTTTGGTATAAAGGTATCTGTAGACAAGTGCAGGTTTCGGGGTCTGGTGTAAGTCTTTTATATATCCTTGATAACAGCTGCCCGCATCCAAACCTAGTGCTTATCTCTGGGTTTCTGAGACATGGACATTTCTTCATAGTCACAGTGAGGTCACTTCCTGCAATGGCAGGAGCTGTGAACTAGAAATGTGTTTTTCTTATAAGTGAAAAAGGAAAAAAAACTCCACATAAGAAGGGAGTGGTCAGTCATTACTCAGTCTCCTTTTTTAGTTCTCTTGGTGACTTCTTAATATTTCATTCCTAGTATATAAACTCATGTAGATAATATTTATCTTTGAGCACAGTTTCAGAAATGATTGCTCTATCATGAATTACCTTTTTTCTCTGTCTTCACTTTTTAGAAAAATCAAGCAGTAATAATAATTTGCTACCATGAATTGAGCTCTTACTTTGTACCAAACACTGTACTG
Source organism: Prionailurus bengalensis (assembly GCF_016509475.1). NCBI lineage: Eukaryota > Metazoa > Chordata > Mammalia > Carnivora > Felidae > Prionailurus > Prionailurus bengalensis. Next base: position 80,215,011 of record NC_057349.1, on the reverse strand, counting down.
AGCCTTTGCTGCATGATCATGGAATTTTTACAATAATCTTAAGATCTACGATATTTCCATTTTATAGATGAGCACACTGAGGCCAGACAAATTTAAGAACTTGTCCAAGATCACAGTGCTTGTCCTCAGCGTTGGTCTTTCTGTGTCCTGTGTTATACTCTTACTCATTACAGTATCTCCACTCATAACTTGGTACAGGAGGATAATTCCATTAGCTGCTCTGAGTCATGTGTCCTCCCTGTTTATTCTGGTTCGGTCTCTTGTAATAGCAATAAAAACCTAGCTAAGCATCCTACTTTTGTGGTAGAGAATAGGCAGTTACATCAGTAGGTCAGTAGGGCATCACAGACAAGCCAAGCAGTGTGTTCATGCCATATAGTTGGTCAGCAGGAGAACAGCATTAGTAAGATCTCAGAAGTGAAAAGTGAGAAACCACACCCACACATGTTCTATGTGTTTGTATGCTTTATTGGCAGATGTGGCCAGCAAGGAGCAGCAACAGTCTGCAAAAGATTCCAGCAGGGGTCAGGAGGAGGAGATGGAGGACGCTTTCATGGACACAGAGGAGGAAGAGCTCCAAGCAGCAGACGCAGAGCAGCTGAAGCCAGAGGAGATCAAGTCAGGGACCACAGTGAGCCCCGGTGGGTCCTATGGTGAACAAATCCCTCCTACGTTCACTGACAGTAGTCACTTTCGTGTGGTACCATCTGATCTGGTGGTTCTATCTACATCCTGACCCATAGTGTAGGTGTTCATTTGCCTATGAAAATTCCACTCTATCTCACCTAGGAGTCAGAAGGTGGAAGAGTGACGTTGGAGACACTGTCCTGCAAGGAGACCTCAAAAGCCTGAGTTCTAGGCAAATGCCATCACTCTTCTTTAAATATGTAGAAGAAAAAAAATAGGACACTTACTTCAGTTATGACAGGAAGACACTTTTGATTATTAGATGTTTTCAATTATATGAAAATACTCAATTTTAGCATAAAATGCAGTAAAATATTTAGAGAAATAGAGTGGGGAAAATGCATATGTAAAAGTAACCAAACTTCTTACATATAGTACCATTTCATAGTTGACCAAGTGTTATTACTGGATAATTTATTTAAAAAATAAAAAAGACATGCATTTAACACATTAAAAAATACTTTATCAGCAGTGGAATAAATACACATTCAAAACAACTTGCAAATTGAAACGCCTTTTTTCCCCTCTTACCTAAACCTCTCAGAGGTTTTAGAAGCATTGACTGTGCCATTATATGACAGTGGGAATGGCATAGCTCTGATGAAAACTCAAAATCCAGACTTTGCCTCTTACTCACATTATAGGCTGAGGCATATTATCCATATTTTCTTTGCCTCAGTTTCCTCATCTGTAAAATGGAACTAGGATTTATTTAATTTTATTTATCTTTTTAACATTTATTTATCTTTGAGAGAGAAAGACAGAGTGTGAGTGGGGGAGGAGCAGAGAGAGAGGGAGACACAGAATCTGAAGGAGGCTCCAGGCTCTGAGCTGGATGGGGGGCTCGAACTCACTGACTGCGAGATCATGACAGAGACAGAGACTGAGAAACACAGAGCGTGAGTGGGGGAGGAGCAGAGAGAGAGGGAGACACAGAATCTGAAGCAGGCTCCAGGCTCTGAGCCCCGATGTGGGGCTCGAACTCACTGACTCCGAGATCATGACCTGAGCTGAAGTAGGATGCTCAACTGACTGAGCCACCCAGGCACCCCTATTTATTTTTTTTAATTTGAGGGAGCACGTGCATGCAGGTTGGGGAAGAGGGGCAGAGAGGGAGAGAGAGAATCCCAAGCAGGCTCAACGCTCAATGCAGAGCCCAGCGGGAGGCTGGATCGCATAAACCATGAGATCACAACCTAAGCCGAAATCAAGGGTTGGATGCCTAACGGACTCAGCCACCCAGGCATCCCTAGTTTTTATTTTCATCAAAGTTCTACGTGCATGTATTTTAAAGAGTCACACACTACACAGTGCAGTCTCCCTTATTCCCCTCCCTCCCAGAAGAGCCGCCTTCGACCTCATGGTGGGGAGGAGAGAAGGTCAGGGGAGTAAGAATTGGCAGTGAATATCCCAAAGAGAAAGAACATGTGGAACTTGTATGGGGAAACGTGCTGGGGAGTGAAGGAGTGAAGTGTGAGTAATCGTTAAGATTGGCAGGCAATCTTGGAGGCTCAGTCTGTGTGTAATATCAGAGTAAGTAAAACAGTGTCCTTGTATGCAAATAGGCTATGATGAGGTGGACATGGAGACCCACACTGTTAGAACAGAAGAAGACCAAGATCCCAGGACCGACATATCCCATGGGGAGACAGAGGATATGAAACCAGAGAGAAGCCAAGATTCAACCATTCACACAGCGCATCAGTTCGTTGTGGACACAGTTTTCCAGGTGCTAAAATTTTCACAAATTATTGCTATGATAAGTTAACAAAATGTAATTATAAACTGGTTTAAAATTTTTGTCTTTAGAACTTCATGGAATATCTGGTTGTTTGGGGGCATCTCATCCTTATCAAAGTGTTTAGGAAACCAGTTGGTATGACCACTTCTCTAAACAGATGACACCGTTCCGGCAGTTGGTCCCAGGGTCAGAGTGGGTGGTCTGCCCCAACCTGGCTGTGATGGTGTGTCTGGTTCTCCAGCCTCAGGCTCGCAGATCTAGATCTGCTCTTCCCATGTTCAGCATCCTTATGTGAGGAGCTGTAGGTAACAATTCAGTTCATGCTGACGAAGTAGCAAGAATATTTGGCTTAATGCCTGCATTTAGGAAAAGCAGATTTAACGGAGTTGTTTTCCCGAATCGTTCGACTTAATAGCAGTCTAGATTATTCAGAGAACATTTTGATATTGATAATTTTGTGGAGTTTTTGTTTTTATTTTGCTGGATAGATTTCTTCTAAATGGTAAAACTTCCTTTATCTTGTCTCTACACAAAGGGAAGTAGAAGAATAGTTGTCTGGCATCTTATTGTGCCATCAAATTTGCTTACGCTTTGTGTCTCAGGGGCATGTATTTGTAGTTCATACTACTGGGAAGAAGGCAGCCAGTGATATAATGAGTTGGTGATTTCAATCTAGGCTGCCTCTTATCTGTGGCTTTTTCTTCTTAGCCCTTTTTAAAAGATGTCAGTGAGCTAAGACAGGAGCTGGAGAGACAGCTGGAAACATGGCATCCACACGAACCTGGAAACCCAGAAGAAGTAAGTCACCAGTCTTTTCATAAGATATCTTGATTTTCTTTTTTTTTAAGTTACAGCAAGCTTAACAGGTTCTTAGCACCAATTACTTTTGTAAAAGGGACTGAGTATATGAAGACTGTAATTACAGTCTGAAGCCTAAGTCTTTCCAGTGCTTTCTGCCTACTTTGCCACTAGACATGTAGTTTAATTAAACCACAGAAAAGCTGATGTGTTTATTTCCTTTAATTTCTCTTGCTGGCTCTATGAGTTACAACAGAGATGACATTGGTTGTGAAATGAGGCAAAATGTGTCATCCTCACAGTAGGCCACCTGGAATATTGCTGGCTGACTTAATGTGGCAGCATAGCTTAAACAGAAGCTTCATTTTTAACGAGCTTGCATCCTGAATTTACTGTATTATCCATGTTTGTATTTTGTGCCTATAATCATCATTCCTACTACACACCTGTATGAGGGCTCTGTCATACTTGGAGCTTTGTGTCTGGGAAAGAAGCACACTGTTGAGATTGGCACTCATCATTTTTGCTTTTGAAACTTGACCCTGAGGGCCCACGATTAAGTGGCTGGATCTGCTGGCACCAAAAGTACCCACTCACAGCTCCCCACCCATACAGAATGTGCAGTTTATCCTCTTTGTAGGTGATGAGAATTAGTTGTTGATTTGGTCATGCAATCCAATATTTTCTGCCTTGTTGTTTCACCCTTTCTCATTTGGAACTGTGAGTTGTGGTTTTGGTAGAAGATGAGACATTTTTAGGATGTGGACTAGAGGGCAGCCTGCCCAGTTGGCTTCTGTTGACAGAGTTCACGCAGGTCATTTTCTGCTACTCTGTTTCAAGTGTCTTCTTGCTGTAAATGACTTGGCTGGCTCTGACGTTGTAAGAGTCACTTCTATGTCGTTGTCACAGGAGAAGGCTGCAGTGGAGATGTGGCAGAGTTACCTGGCCGTAACTGCGCCTCTTTCACAACAGTTGTGTGAACAGCTTCGTCTCATATTAGAGCCTACCCAGGCCGCCAAGCTGAAGTAAGTCTTTTCCACTAAGCACGCCCACTGTGCCCTGAAAAGATGGCCGTGTCACCTTTTCTATTGAGCTCAGCCCCTAACCACTTAAAAGTGCTGGCTTCTAGGTTGCCATTTATGCTGCGTGGATATGTTATTCCATACCTTTTTTCATGTTCTCTCTAAAAACTGAAGTGTCTGCGAAGTTTGGTACGAGTGCAGTTCCTTTGATTCATTAGCCTCTGATGAGAAAATTGGTTGGTGGAGCCTTTGGGTGGGTGTATGGGCTTGCTGCATGTGTTACTCACCTAGATCTTCACAAAGGTTTATCCAAACTCATAGTTCCAGATTAGAAAAGAGTCAAAGACTTAATCAGGGCAAACGTTCTTTTTCTAATTTTTTAAAACTTGTTGCAGCTTTCGTGGAAGGGCCTGATTATTGACACATATATAACCAGTTTTTCTGGCTGCCCTCCTTTCTCAGTTGATGATGACATTTGAGTGTGTCAGGTTACTGGTTAAAAGGTATTATAATGTGATCTTATTCTTTAAAAAAATTTTTGGAGGATGAACAATTGTTAACTTATCTTTGCCCCATTTGGGTAAATTTAATAGAGGAGACTATCGAACTGGGAAGCGGCTGAACATGCGGAAGGTCATTCCATATATTGCTAGTCAATTTCGGAAAGACAAGATTTGGCTTCGAAGGACCAAGCCCAGTAAACGCCAGTATCAGATTTGTTTGGCCATTGATGACTCTTCTAGCATGGTAGACAACCATACCAAACAGGTAAGGAAACACAGGTGCTAATTTAATGAGAAATTAATGCCAAGCCATGCTCTATGGCCACCTAAAAGTTTTAAATATAATCTGGCAAAAAGCACTTTGAAATACCAATTACTGTTCTGAGAATGTGCTACTATGTTTGAGAGGACCTAAAATTTTAAAACGAGTTCAAAAGGGCAGTTTTAGGATGTCTCAAATAATTGGTCCCTTACTGTTAGAGACCTTTAAAAAAATTTTTTTTAACATTTATTTATTTTGAGAGAGAGAAAGAGCTCGAGCAGGGCAGGGGCAGAGAGAAAGAGAGAGAGAATCCCAGGCAGGCTGCCCGCTGTCAGCAGAGCCCAACGTGGGGCTTGATTTCACCAACAGTGAGATCATGACCTGAGCCAAAATCAAGAGTCAGATGCTTAACCAACTGAACCACCCAGGCATCCCAAAATTGTTTTTTAGCCTTGCTGTGCTCCCGTCTAGCTGTAGAAGAGTAACTCTGACAGTATTTATTTTCCACAAAACACACTGTACTGGTAAACTGTTTTTTTAAGGCCTTGTACAATGTATTTGAATATCACTGGTTTTTAAAAGGTGTTTCGTGTACATCTCTTTAAGTCTGAAATTAGTTAGTGCTCTAATAGTATTCACAAAGCTTAAGAGCCTGAATAGAATTAATTACTTATGATACCATCATTATGGACACAGAAGAGTGATGTGTTTTTGTTTTAAAGTTTATATATTTATTTTGAGAGAGAGAGAGAGAGCAAGCACAGGAGGTGCAGATAAAGAGGGAGAGAGAGAATCCCAATCAGGCTCCATGCTGACAGTGGACTCAGTCTTACCACTGTGAGATCATAACCTGAGCCGATATCAAGAGTCAGTCACTTAACCAACTGAGCCATCCAGGTACCTGGAAGAGTGATGTTTTTTGCAGTGATGCCATTACCCAGTATGAACCAACGAGCAACCTAAATCCATACTTGTGCTCTGCTGTAAAAAAAAATGTGACCTCTGAAACTAGGTTCAGGTCCAAGCTCCTCACTTACTGCCATATGATATTGGGCAATTTATTTACTTCTTAACATGTCAGTTTCATCTTCTGAACAATGAGGATTGTAACAGTATCTACCTCCTCCAGAGTTGTGAAAACTAAATGAAGTATGTACTGTGTGTAATGCATAGCACTTGGTATGTATTCAGTAGATGTTAGTTGCTCTAAGTAGCATCATCTTTTTAATGAAATTTAAATTCTAAGACCAGGCTGTCATTTATTTATGGGTTAATAAAATAAACTGGTTTTTAAAATTTTTTGCCTATCTGAGATTACTTTTTATGTAGTTCCCCCACCCCCCTAAAAGGGAAAAATTCTGAAAATTTTATGCACCAAATCTCTTAAGATCACTTTTATTAGATGCCTAGAGCAGACCTTTGCTACTGATGTAATGGACTCTGGGTTTCAGGATTTGTGGGATTAGCCAGGGTCTGAGGCCACCATGGCCTCTGGGTTGATTATGAATAGCCATGTTGACATTCCCTGTATGCCATGCAAAAATAACGTTTTCTCTGAGACTCTTGGTATAAAAAAGGTTGAGAGGCACTGATCTAGAGGATATTCTGATTCCTTCAACCCTTAACCTTCTTATTTCATAGCTGGCATTTGAATCTTTGGCTGTGATTGGAAATGCTCTAACCCTCCTGGAAGTGGGTCAGATTGCTGTGTGCAGGTAAGGGTGCTTTTTAATCCCAGTGGGAAAATCAACTTCCTTTTGTTACGTTGATCACACAAAAAAACACTGCATTTGTTTTTTCTATCCGTAGTTTTGGAGAGTCCGTAAAGCTATTACACCCATTCCACGAGCAGTTCAGTGATTCCTCGGGTTCCCAGATTCTGAGGCTCTGCAAATTCCAGCAAAAGAAAACCAAGATTGCTCAGGTATGCTTGTATCACATGTCCTCTGAACAGCCATTCTTCAGCAGGTGTGGGAGAGACATAATTTTTAGCACTCCCTCCTCCCCAGTATGGTGTTAGGACAGGTAAAAATTTCGAGGAAACAATTTCGGGATGCCAGGGTGGTTCAGTTCTAAACCTCAGGCCATGCACCACTGGAATAGAAACTTCCCTGGCATCCATTAACAAACAGGGTGTGAACTCTTTTTCTGAGTTCCTCAAGGGTTTCTGACTTTACATCACTAATTTTCAAGCTCCCTACTCTTTGAGAGATTTGGAACTTTTGTAGGAATAAACTGTCTCCCCGTACCCTTAATCGGGCCAATTTCTCTCCCCCATTTGACCTAGAGAAGAAATGATGTAAAATAGAGCCAATGACTTGCTCAGGATGACATAAGTTCAAAACACAGCCCAGGATAATGATTTTGTCCTCTTCATTTTTGCCCTCATCTAGCCTACTTTCTTTATGTTGCACTAGACATTTTATGTTTTCTTGCCCTTTTCTGCTCAGCTATTTTCTTCTGAAAGACGACAGCTGTTCTGTTCATTTGGGGGAGTTACTGATGTCTTGTCTTCACCCCCCAGGGGAAGTATTTCTTTTCCTCTAGGGTGTGTTACAGAACACTAGTGGTGTGTGTGCCAGAGACGCATGTCTGTGCTGGAGAATGCCAGTGCCCAGGGGTACATGCTAGCACTGCAAGGATCATCATCCCCTTTGGACGGGGGGCCGGGGAGGGACGGTTTGATTGCCTAGAGATCTGAGATGGTTATTTTGATAATCTCCTGAGTGTCAAAAGTAATTTCAATCTCTGTGACAATGGGAAGGGTTTTCGTGGTTTTCTAACGGCCTGTCTCTGGTTCTGGTCTAGTTTCTCGAGTCTGTAGCCAGCATGTTTGCAGCTGCTCAGCAGCCCTCCCAGCACGCCAGTCCAGGTGAGCTGCAGTTCTCATCTTTATCCACACAACGCTTTTCTACTGTGTGTATTCACAAGCCACTTGCTTCATGCCACAGAACCCATCTTTTAAAGTGGACGCTGCATAGGAAAAGTTATAAGCAGGAGCTGGAGAGATATTAGGCATTCGTGTAATTTGTTACTCAGCCATTTATCCATTCAGAAATTTGTGTTGAACCCATACTCATGAGGCTTATAACCACTGGAGGAATTAGATACTAATTAACTACACCTGGCCCTTGAACAGTGCGGTAGCGGGGTGGGGGTGGGGGGTAGGAGCACCAAGCCCCTGCACAGTTGAAAATCCGTGTAACTTTTGACTCCTCAAAAACTTAGTTACTCATAGCCTACTGTTGACCAGAAGCCTTTACCGATAACATAATTAGCAATTTTGCATATTATATGTATTTTATACTGTATCCTTACAGCAAAGTAAGCTAAAGAGAAGAAAAGGTTAAGGAAATCATAAGGAAGAGAAAGTATATATGCAGTGCCATACAGTAAGATACCCACATATAAGTGGACCTGCTCACACACTTCAGACCTGTGTTGTTCAAGGGTCAGCTGTAGTTTGTTATAACAGAGTTAAGCGTTGTGAAGGAGGAGCAAGGTGTAGGATTTTAGTATAAAGAATATTTTGTAATATGTTAATAACGGAGGGAAGCAGGGAAGGACATAATTCAGAAACCAGCTAATCCAACCACGATTGACTTAGGGCTTGAAACACACCAGTTCTGTATCTAGCTCTTCCTAAAATCTCTCAATCTTGATCGTTTCATGGAGAACCTTCCTATTTGAAGCATGTCCTTCCACACCTCTCAACACTCACTAAACTTCCTTGAGAGAAAGACTGCCTTCGTGCACTGTATGTAGTCTTCCATTGGAAACATTATAGGTAAACCATGAATACAAACGTTAAAAAATTATTTTAATGGCCCCTTCTACTTAAGTTTTCTTTTAAATGAGTCAATTTTCAGAGGAGAAAAATACCCAGATTAGGTACAAGAAATTTGGAAGACCCAGTTCCAGGTTTCTGATTTAGGTAGTTTCTTCTAATGGCCTACTCAGTATTGCCATGAGTGTATGTTTAATTCTTGTATGTTATACAATGAAATTGATCTAATGTGATAGGGAAATTGTTTTATTGACCAAAGCTTCATATGTCTGTGTAACCTTGTGTCCGACTGTGGCATCTAATGTCCCATCTTAGAGGTCCCTTTTGCTTATGTCCAGAATTCATCAGTTTCAGATGTCTGTTTAGTGTTGGCTTTCTCTGTGCTATTAACCTATTTGTCTTTAGGTAGCTTGGAGTTGTTAACAGTGGGATCTTCATTTTGTTCCCTTCCTCTCCTGCTGTATGTTCTACCACAGAAAATGCACAGCTCCTCCTGGTGGTCTCTGATGGGCGCGGCCTTTTCCTCGAGGGCAAAGACAGAGTCCTGGCAGCAGTCCAGGCTGCCCGGAATGCTAACATCTTCGTCATTTTTGTTGTATTGGACAATCCCAGTTCACGGGTGAGTGATTACTAAAAGCTGCTTTTGGGGATAAAGTGGGGATACCCTTCATCATGTTCTATCTGAAATATGGCCTAGGTCACACCTTAACTCCTTATGTTCTGCCGGACACTATCCGAGGCACTGTATTTTTTGTTAATACTCCCACTTTACAGTGAAGGACAGAAACACAGGTCATAGGTCAAGAAAGCCAGAATTCGGACATTCCAGAGACCACCCTCTTAACCACTTGCTGTGTCAATTCCTGCTCTAGTGGGTCATCCTTTCCCTCTCTACTGTGTCATTTCCGGTACTGCAGCCTCGATGATGGGCCTTGTCTACTTCGAACTATACACCAGCCCTTTCCAGTTACTGGTATCCTAGCAGTGCCCTTCTCAGAGCAGGAAGCATCAGTTGCTAAGTGAAAGACCCCCACAGGACAGCTCTGTTCCAGGCGAAGCATGGTCTCTGCAGGTCACATTAAGGCCTGGATAACAAGTAGGAAGATTTAATGTGAATTACTCCAAGTAGAAAATGGGAAATTGGGTTTCTGGTCTCTCCCTCTTTTTCAGTGTCCATTTTCCTGGAAGGGGTGCTCAGAGATCTGCCTCCTCCTTAATGAAAGTTCTGCAAATTGTTTCTTAATAATAAAAGCTAATTTTATATTAGGAGTTAGATACAGGAGACCTAAAAACTATTAGCAAAAGAGATCAGGGAAGAGCTAGCCAAGGATATTGGTTTGGTTTTTATTTCAAAATGTCTCCTGTTTACAGGATTCTATCTTGGACATCAAAGTGCCCATATTTAAAGGACCTGGAGAGATGCCTGAAATCCGATCCTACATGGAAGAGTTCCCGTTCCCATTCTACATCATCCTTCGCGATGTGAACGCGCTCCCCGAGACGCTCAGTGATGCTCTTAGGCAGTGGTTTGAGTTGGTGGCAGCCTCTGACCACCTGTAGGGAAGGAACACAGTCTAAAGTGAGACTTTACACCATTGTCAGACTTTGGCGCCTCCAGCCTGTTGCTCCCTCTTTTGGACAACTGCTTCCGAACTCACAGCTCTAAAATGTTATTTTATCTTAGATCTGATTTATAAAGATTCATCTAATAGCTGCAGACAGTTTTTATTACAATGTACACTTTATCTTATAATGTGCTTTCAGAGCCTGGCCAGCCTCGGCCTCTGCTGTTGCCCCGGCTACAGCCATAACAAACCCAGGGCAGCGGCCGGTGTCTGGACCTGGAAGCCCCGGCCCAAGAGGAGGCCAGGGCCCAGCTGCTGCCCCCCCTGGAGGAGTAGCTGCTGGGAGAATGGGACCGTCCCAGTCCTTTGGACAAAGGACCACAGGCAGCTGCCCTTGTGACCCTGCTCTGAGGCTCCGCCTTGCCAATCCCACAGTGTGTATCTAAATGCCGTCAAGAGGCTCAGACAGCTACAGCTTTCTAGAGGCTCGAGTGCGTGTGTTTTGTCATTGTGCTTCATGTGCAGGGAACTACCTTCTCTTTGAGGGTTAGGGAGGTCAGGGTATGTGTGCTCTTACAAAGCAACCAGACAGCATAGGAGCCCAGGTAAGCCGAAAAATGACCCCCGGGCTGTGTAAAAATGAAGTGGCTTTTCTGTGCCGTCCTTTGCATTTGCTGCTGCGGGAGACTATGCAATGATGGAAAAGTGATTTTCCCTTTGGTTATTTCATTCTGTCAGCGCCACGGTCCCTGGTGTCGTAGTAATTTATTTCTTTAGTTCATTTTTAACCGTTAAGGGGAAGAATATTCCTCACACTGCTTTCAAGCTGGACTGAGCCAGTCTCGTTCTGGAAAAGAAATGCCGTGTTTAAGAAAACTAAGTACTTTTTTTTCCCCCCCAGTTAAACTACATCAATGATTTTTAGACAGTTTTTACTTGGCCAGAAAGCACTGATTGAATACTTGAAATTGTTGCTGTTCTATTTAAGTTGTCAGAATGTCGTTTTGTAGACAACATGCCATCACGTAATCGTCTATCTCCTGTTTGTTTTCAAGTTACACTGTGAAGTTTGCCACATTTTTGAGGTGGTCATCGAAGACACAGATTGCTTGTTTAACCAAGTGTCCTAAAGCATGTACCTGAAGTTATATCATTTTTTATTCTAAAAAGCTATGCAGCTTATATTCTGAAAATTATTAAATATATACCACTGTTGTAATTTGTGACCAGTTTAAGTGTTTGAGAGGTGGAAACTGCAGAGAGTGAGTGGGAGAGAATCTGAAGCAGGCTCAGTGTGGAGCCCGATCTCACAACCCTGAGATCACGACCTGAGCCAAAATCCAAGAATCCGATGGACTCACCAAGCATCCCTGCAACCATTCTTAATGGGACACAACAGGTGTGTAAAAGGTGTGCTAAGGGAATGATCTTGTCTGCTGGATCAGTGGTCACTAGCTTATGCTGGACCCACCATGGACCCACCACCTTAGTGGCTTCCTGAAATAAGGGTTTATTTCTTGCTTGTGTTTCATGTCCATGGTGGGTGAGCTGCCTACCATGCTCTGGCCTTGTGGCACAGGAAAGGGTAAGTTGGTGGAAAACAATGGCTTGTACAGATTTTGCTCCAAAATGACAGGTTTCATTGGCCATAGCCGTCTATAACGGGTCTGAAAGGGAAAGACACCAACATTCTGGTGTGGTCTGTCATATGTACCTTTGAAATCGGACCATCGAAACTGAAGCCTCCCTGCTGATACCCAAGAGTCTTGTTTGCAGCTTGTGCTGTGATGGGAAATGTGGGAGCAGTCCCAGGAGACCTATCAGGAACTGTGACAGGGTGAGGGTAAGCAGCATGATGCACTTGAGTCACTGAGTGGGAGTTAGAGGGTATGCTTGCTCTCACTTGGAGCTTAACCATTATAGCTGCCTCACGTAGTCTTCATCCAAACCCCAATCTTGTCTGGTCTTTTATCCCGTCTTCCCCTCCTCTCCTGACTACACTGCACCTGGACACTCTTATTTTAGAGAACCCTAAGCAGGCTCCATGCTCCATGTGGAGCCCCCAACATGGGTGCCCACAACCCTGGAATCATGACCTGAGCCGAAAATCAAGAGTCTGATGCTCCACTGACTGAGCCACCCAGGCACCCTTGGAGCACTTTTAATCTGTAGTCTGGACTACTTCGGTGGTAGCCCAGACAAGTCGCATTGCCTGCTTCATCTCATAACATCCAAGAAAGAGATCATGCTTCTAGGGTGACCTCTCCTGTCCCTTCTCTCCCAGAATCCCTACCACAGAAGGTTCTGGTTACAGCAAATGAGAAGTCCTGGAATCTGCTAGCATCCTAGGTGTCCTTTGGAATTTTCTTACCTAATGTGCCTTTCTGGAAACACCTACCTAGCTCAGAATAAGCCCTCAGGTATGAACCCTGACACCATCTGTAATATTTCATTAGACTTGCACTCCCACTTTAGGCAGGAAGACCTAAGACAGGGGAGCATCTATGACTCATGACAGTATTTCAGGGTCTAGCATGAGTTCATGTATAAAAATGTCTTTTCTAATTTATAGATTCAACACTATCAATTTTAATAAAGATTTTACAATGATCTGTAGGGAAAGGATATAAGATTCTTACAAGAAACTACAGGGGAGTAGTTCTGCCATTTAATAAAACATACTAGTCCTAGGTGAAATAATCCTGAAAAATTTGTTTAGACCCTAAAAAAATTTACCATATGGGCATCATTTATTTATTTAGAGCACATGAGCCAGGGGACAGACAGAGTGGAAGAGAGAATCCCAAGCAGGCTCCATGCTGTCAACACTGTCAGCACAGATCTGATGTGGGCCTTGATCCCCTGGGATCACGACCCAAGCCATTATCTAGAGTTGGATGCTCGATTGAGCCACCCAGGTACCTCTGAAGAATGACCTAATAAATAGTGTCCAAATTATAGTTTAGCAGCTGGCAAAAATACTAACATCCCCATCGTGCAATAAATCAAAATTAAAATATTTACACCACCTAAAGTTAACCAGGAAGACATAAATACAGAATTACAAAGCTCTGAAGGGGAAAAGATGAAATTGAGAAGGCTTGAAAGAATAATACATGACTATATAGAAACTTCTGAAAGCTATATAAACAGAAGGACTAAAATTGCTTTTAGTTTTGAGAGAGCACAGGGGAAGGGCAGAAAGGGAGGGAGAGAATCCCAAGTAGGTTCCTCACTGTCAGTATGGAGCCTGATGTGGAGCTTGATCTACCGAATTATGATCATGGCCAGAGCTGAAATCAAGAGTCAGACACTTGACTGAGCCACCCAGGTGCCCCCAAAAGGACTAAAATTTTTAAACAGGCAAACAACCCATATAAAATTAGAATAAAAACCTTGATCACCATAAATGGACCAGTCATGACAATTCATAAAAGTGGCAAGGGATATTTAACTTCAGTTTTATAAGAAAAAAAGGAGTTGCTATTGCAATTACACAAAACTTCAAAAGTAGTCACATCATCACCCATACAATGCCTGGTAATGTTCAAGAAAGCTAATCATCAAGAGTATAGGTGGCAGGTCCTGTTTCTAGTAGGACTCAGGTAGGTCTTGCTTCACTTTACAGATGAGGAAAGAGGCTGGGAGAAATCAAGTTGCCAGAAAAACACAATTAGAAAAGGGGACCACACCAAACAATTCCAGCAAGTGACACAATCAAGTAAATGCTCACTAAACAGGTAACCAAATGAACATTTCTGGCTATATTCTAATTTAGAACAATTCTATTTGACAAAAAATACAGCAAAGATTCACTAATCCTACTTACATAAGGGCAGTTATGTGTTGTGGGGAGGATAAAATTACAAGAAAATAAAAGCTTAAAAGTGTGCGCATTTTCAGTGTCTCATTAGTGATACAAAATTGTTAAAACGCCAGTGGGGCAGCCATTTAAAACCTCTTAAGAACTAATGTGAAAATTAATAAAGGGAGACTTCACAGGAGTCAGGAGGCTAGAAAGGAAAGCTGTACCACTCAATTTCCCTCCCTGGAAGAATTGTCCATTACAGACTCAAAACAGGTCAATAGAAAAGAATCCTAAATTACAGGCGCCAACAGGGAAAAGCTGGAAGAGGTGCAATGTACAAGACTTCAACCTCCCCTGAAACTCAATGAGAAATTATCACCCTCAACTCTTATTTTCCAATGGACTTTTCAAAACAACCCCCCTCAACTTTCTTCTTCATAAAATAAGATCCCCCCCCCCCCATGTTCATTGGGCTTGCCTATGGTTTTGCCAGAGCTTGTAGGTACCCAATTGTGAATTCTCTATTCCCAAATAACCCCATTTTTACTGATAAAATAACCTTTATGTTTAAGATTGACATAACTAATGGCAACCATGAAGATTACCACCACGAGGAAATTGCTTGCAAACAGAAAACACCAAGATGGAACAGCAAAAAAAAAAAAAAAAAGATTTTAAAGTAAACATATCTTCATTATTTCTAACTATGCACGTTTAAAAGGCTCAAAAGGAATACACTAAATTTTACCCCTCACTCTCAAACCTCCATTTAATAAAAACCACAGTGCCAGGAACTGGGCCAGTTGCCTTGCCACTCCTTTTATCACAACTGTTTGTGGCACAAGAACTGTAATCGCCTCTCACCCAGAAGAAAATTTAGTCGAAGACAAAACTGCCCAAGGTTATACATAGCTCATTACTGGTTCCAACTGCTGGGGCTTCAGTTTAGATACACTGCAGGGGATTTGCGGGCCAAGTGTAATGCACAGGCCGTATCCCAGGAAACCGAGCTCCCTCCCCCCACCGCCTGCTGACCACGCCCCCACTTCCGCTCCTGCGCATTGGAGCTGTAGGGGAACCACGCTGCCTGGAGGACATGGCTACTTCCAGGTTACCCCCGGCGACTCTAACACTAAAGCAGGTAACACCTGTTCTCAAGAGCCTTCTAGAGCAGCTTTCCACGGTCTGATTTCAGTTATCCGTCTCTCCACACCCCCCTGCAGAGTGGGGCTCGGGGGCGGCTTAGCCCTCCGGGGAATTCTGGCCCGGTGTGCACTCCCCCTGAGATTGGCCCGGCTTGGGGCGGGGCTTCTTGCTGCGGAAGCTGGGGTGGGGGCTGACCTCTGGCCACGGATTCGGCGGGCCACCCGCCAACCCGCTGCCTATCTCTTGACGCTTTGGCCACGGGACAGATTGCTCTGGCTGTTGTACTGAGCTATTGTAAAGAATGAGATTACCAAAGGATTTTAACAACTGCATTGGTTTAGAAAAAGTGCTGTTACAGTAATCACAGGTTTTAGTAACTGGTAGCCCTTTTTCTGCCCAGTGGTCGTCTTTTGACGTTAAAGATTCTTAGGTTTGACAAAGGAGTAAGCAAACAGCCCAAACTTTTTGCCTTCTTCTGAAAAGGAAAAAGTTTTTCTTTGGTCCTCAGTTTTGAAAAAGGCAAAGAAAAGTCATCTGTTTAGTTTGGTTTCCCAAAGTAAAGCCCTCTCGGCTGTAGGTTTTGCAGTTGTATTGACATTTCTCCTCCATTCTACAGTTCATGAGAAGGCAACAAGTTCTACTTCTCTACAGAAGGATTTTGCAAGCAATTCGGCAAGTTCCAAATGATTCTGATCGCAAATACCTGAAGGACTGGGCAAGGGAAGAATTCAAAAGAAACAAAGGTGCCACCGAAGAGGTGAGAAAGAGATCACAGGCAGGACAGGCCCTGACCATTTTGTATTAATTGGCATTTTTTTTTTTAAAAGATGAGTAGACATCTTGGAGTATGTCACAGAGATGATATATCTTCGTCATTGCTTTTAATGTTACTATTTTTCTACCCCAGTGATATTTAAAATTTCCTAATCTTTGCTCTACAGTAGCATCACCTGTCTGTTAACTGGACATACATACACACCTGAAAAGATTATAAATAGGCCAGCTTGATGGTTTGGGAAGTGTGATGACTAGGGTATCTGAAAGCATGCCAGACACTGTGCACCCATAGTTGTCAGCTTGGAGCTTTCCTGATACCCAGAAGTTCCAATTCTCAGTATTGGTTCCTGACTAACAAATAAAATGATAAAGTACAGCTCTATTTAATCAGGTAGAACAATGACCAGATTTCACTTTCTTCTACAGGATACAATCCGGATGATGATTACTCAAGGCAATATGCAGCTCAAGGAGTTAGAAAAAACACTTGCTTTGGCAAAATCTTAACTGTAGCATTATCCTGAAAGATTTTCAAAGTCTCCATGTATATTGTTGAGCTGATTCGACTCCATGATGGACAGCCTAACACCAAGTCAAACTGTACAGTACTTGGGAAAATACAGAACATGGAGCATGGCATGTCAAGGAAAAACACATCAGAACAATTGCCTTAACACTGAAAAATATACTTTGTATTCTGAAAATGTTTTTGGATATGTCAGCAGTTTAAGCAGCAAAAACCAGTACAGGTGGTCAATGCAGAAGGTGATCCCTACCATTAACTACCTGGGAAATGCAAGTCTAAACCACACTGAGACACTACCATATCAGCTGAAATAACTAATTAAAAAGATAATAACAAATGGTGGTAGAGATATAGGAAAATTGAACCTCTCACACATTGCTGTGGGAATAGAAAATGGCACAGCCACTTTGGAAAACAGAATGTCAGCTGCTTAAGAGAGTAAATTCGACAGTTCTGTTCCTAGGTCTGTAACCAAGAGAACTGAAAACCTTTCTACAAAAAAACTTGTACAGGAATATTCACAGCAGCATCATTCATACCAGCCAAAAAATAGAAGCAATCCCAATGCCGCTCAACCGATAAGTGAATATGATGCCTATAGATTTAGTAATAAAAAGGAATTAAGTACTGATACATGCTACACATGGATGAACCCTGAGACCAATTGCAGAAGATCACTTATTGTAGGATTCCATTTACATGAAATGTCTGAAAGAGGCAGAAAGAGGTGGTTGCTCAGGGCTGTGGATAGCCTGGAGAGGAATTAAATGGCTTTGGGGTTCCTGTTCTGGGTAATGAAAGCACTCTAAAGTTAGATTGTGGTGTTAGATGCACAACTCAATAT
Source organism: Prionailurus bengalensis (assembly GCF_016509475.1). NCBI lineage: Eukaryota > Metazoa > Chordata > Mammalia > Carnivora > Felidae > Prionailurus > Prionailurus bengalensis. The sequence goes on along the minus strand of NC_057349.1, from coordinate 80,197,545 downwards.
ACTCAAGTCCAACGAATCGTACATTTTGCATGTATGGTATGTGAATTCTGCTTCAACAAAGCTAGGTTTTTCTGATTTTTTGTTTTTTGGTTTTTTTTTTACTGATATACAGCAGTACTATGCGTCAATTAAATAAGTCAATAAAGCTGTTTTAAGAAGCAGTAGGAGATTTATGATTGGAAGCATACTGACCTCAGGAGATACCCTGGACCTTTCTTGAAAACAGTCCTGTGTTACCCCTCAGGGTTGTTGAGGTAGGTTCTTCAGATGTGTTATGATCTCATAGCAGAGGACTCTCCGAAAAGTCACCACTGGGAATCTAGATCTTTGTTGGAAAGAGGAGAGAGAGAAGCCTCATGAACACATTGAAGCACTTAACCAAAAAGAAGAGACAACTTCTGGATGAAACTAATGCAATTACCTTAGCATCCACAAAGAAAGAAGTAAAAGGATCAGGGAATATCCTTGGTGCATTGGGTTCTCCTCCAGTGACAGGAAGAGAAAGAGTTTTAAGAATACATTGAAGACAAGAAATTGACCTGAGCACATTTTGAGACCAAAATGTGTAACACAGTTTAGTGAAAGCTTATGGAAGAGGCTGGATTGACAGTCCTTCAGACTGACCTCTGTTCATTTACAGAACAGATCTAAAAAATTAATCCAAGAACCTGACCAACACCTGGAAAATGTAGGAAAAATTTTGCAGAATGGTTACCTAGTACTGGATTGTGTGCCAAAGGCAAGAGAAGCAGATAGTGGCATTTGTCAATGACTTACATTATTGCCAGGGTCCACCTGACCCTTCCATAACCTCAAAGCCTGCAAGAAAAAAATCATTTTCAACAGGGTAATCGAATTCAAAATGCATGAGCTAATTATCAGGTTTGTATATAGGTGTACACATTAGTCAACCTATCACAAGGCCATGTGATGAACCAGAAGCACTTGTGAAGTTTCTAAACACAGAATACTTTTCTTTGTACAGCATGATATACACACTCAAGTTAGGCTGTCTCTAATAAATCTAAGATCTTGACACTAAAAATCATCCTTTTATGAGGTGTAGAAGTCAGTGACCTGGGTGACGTTTTTACTAGCACTGGTGTATGTCAAAGATGTAAGTGCATTTGTGGTTTAAATTTGCAAGATGCAAAAATGCCAAGAAAATCTAACTTGGGTTTGTTTTGATTGTTTAAATTGGGCAAAACACTGCAAATTTTCATCTTCCAGAGGCTAGGATTTTTATAATCTTATATAATGACAAGACTTTAGCGCTAAATAAATCTTAGCCTAAACAACAACTTCTCCTCTCACATATGGAACCATGCTCGTTAAGATGTTGGCCAGATTAGAACTGCTGGTGAAACACATTTAGCATCCTTATCAGTGTTCTAGATTAGACAACAAATTACCTTTTTGGATATTCCCTATAAACCATACTCTTAAAAAAACAACAACAAAAAAAACATTTATTTGAGAGAGAGTGAGTGCATGCAGGGGAGGGGCTGAGGGGGAGAGAGAATCCCAAGCAGGCCCCACACTGCACACTGTCAGTGCAGAGCCTAAAGTGGGCTCAATCTCACAAACCATGAGATCATGACCTGAGCCAAAAATCAAGAGTGAGATGCTTAACTGACTGAACCAACCATACTCTGGCGAGTATTCAAGTTTTGTTCCTAAGGTTTAATTTTCAGATGTTTGGATGTTCAATTTATGTATTTGAACTACAGTAAGTCAAATCTTCATATTAAAAAAAAATACTTTTTTTTTTAATACAAAAGCATTCTAGCATGAGAAGTGGCTAGGGCTATTTGCATACTAACTGTCCCTACGTCATTTCCTCCTTTTAAGTCTGCCATCGCATAGGAAATTCAAAACCAAGGCACAGGCATTGCTGCGGATGTGCCTGCAGAGCAAAGGGCTTGAACATCTGAGGAAAGCAGAACATTCTCCCTGGTATTTGTATTATTGTAGACACACCAGCAGCCATGCAGGAGAGGGGGGAGACCCACACTTACCTAACTTGTCTCTTTTATGGAAGAACAATGTGGCCAAACAGAGGGATGCAGCTCACGTCTACTGTGGGAAAAAATTGAGCTTACGTAGAGTTAAGGTCCAAGCAGGCTCAAAAGCAAATGTCACTTTGCCAAACTAGAAATCGCCCAGCCGGTTTCCTTCCTTCAGTCAGGCATTTAAGAAATTCTGTCAGAATTAAATTTACTATTTGTGTTTACTATGTCGCTTTTTTACCCATTCTGTTTTGCATTAGAAAAAGTGTTGTGCTGTTTCTTAGGTGTCTCATGGATTTAATGTTAACATTTATTGTCATGGTATTTTGACAGTATTACAGAAGAATATTTCCCTTTAAAAATTTTTCTTACGCATAAGTATTCTAAAAGGTCAGTTTTGTTTGCCTTTAAATCTTATTTAATTGATTTGGCTTTTATATCACAAGAAGAAATGTATTTAGCTTTTATGAACAGTTTTGTCAAAAATGTTATTTTGCCTGCACACAATTAAGAGGTTTTGTTCTGTTCAAACTGTTGACCTTTTAGAAAATACTAAGCAAAACATTTAAGCTTGCACTAAGAAGTATTTCCATATTATGGGCTTCTGAAACATTTATTTTTCATGCAGTGCATCTGACCTCTACTTTGAAGCAAATGTATTTACCAGAAATCACACTTCTATAGAAACAAAGTAAAATGTAGCTGGGTGAAGGCACTCTTTCTGGGAACATAAATTTGGTCAACCACAGAAACGAAAATGTACACTAAACAAAACAGTCATACTTGCATTTTTTAAATAAGGATTTCAATATCCATAGTGTTGAGAACCATATTTAATGCTTGGAAGAGACAAATTCAAATTAATAAAAATATTAAATAGAAGACAACATATCTCTGCAGTATCAACGCTTGACTGAAAAAAAAAAAGATTTAAATGTGAAAACATCACTTCCTTTATTTTGGGCCCCCAAAGTCAAATGATTAGAACTATATTCAACCTAATCACTGATATTTACTATATTCAATGCAATAATTCACCAACAAAAAACCCCACTGCAATATTATACAGCTTTTCTGTGTCTTACATCATTTCCCCATAGCTATTGAAAGCTCCAATCTCTGTTTCAAACACAACCCACATGACAGCCAATAAATTAATAGTTTTGCTTCTTTGGAAAAGTACTATTGTGGCATTTGCTCCTTTCAGCAGATAGCACAAGGGAAAAAAGGAAAAATACACATCAGACCCATAGTTGAGTTTTTGACAATACTAAGGAACAAAAACCCAGTTGTTTAAAATAAGCTATTGCAGTGGCCTTGAGATGCTGCCATCTCTCTGTGTTAGGAGGCAGACTGATCCTGTTTCCTCACCTCTACTGGTTTTCTGTTCTAGTAGAGAAAGATCCGTGTAACCTGTCAGACTAGGTGCCTTGGACCCTTCTCAGTCCTCCCTAGTCTCTTCCCTGTGACTTTGGCAAAAATATCCAGTTCACAATGGTAAGCTGCCCGCTTCTGATGAGTAGGGGTTGCATAATCAAAATACTTCCTACCACAGCACTCCGTAGTCTAGATAAAATTTGTCTTCATTTCTCAACAAGGATACTCCTTGAGATAACAGCTATTTTGGTAAGTGAAAAGAACTCCTGCTTAGACCACAACTTACTGAACATCTCAGGATTTCCTCTCTGAGTATTTGGCAGTTCTTAAGAAACTGATGTATATTGAGGAAAGCTGAAGATTTCAGTGATGCTGGATAAGGGAAAGATTTAAAAAACTGAAGGTACCATCTAGCTCTGCAATTCTGTGGTTCTGCATTAGGAACGGAGATGAGAAAAGGAAAGTACCTCTACATTTATCAGTGCAACAAGATCCTCTGGGGGAGAATCAGACGTTCTTAACAGTAGCTGAGGAACAAGACTAACACGCACATGAACATAAACTTGGGAGAATATTAAATTGATTCCCTATCCAGGTTGTGTAATGGTGACCTACATCTAGATCTATAGATTGTCACTGTTAAGAAAACAAAAACTGAGCTTGTTAGGCAAGAACAAAGGGACTAAAACATACTTTGTTTTTCTGGGTGTTCCCATGTCAGGAAATCATTTTTTCTTTGGCTCTGTGAGCAACATTTTATTCAAACTTAGAGACAACAGTTTCTCAGTTCTGGGGTTAATGGAAATAGAATTGACATTTCTTTGCATACATGGAATTTTGAGGAGATGAATATAATCAAGGGGCAAGAAGCTTAAAAGATAACTAAATCCAAAGTTTCAACATACCCAAGCTACTTTTACAACTTACATACTCCACAGAGGAGAGGAAAATCCTTAGGGCTCCACAAGATGGGGAATTGTGGGGTCTAGACTGAGTTGACAATTTTTACCTTGACATAAAGACTGCAAAGCAGTGGGTAACTTCTGAGGTTCATCAATGACCGTATACAATTAGAAGTGAAATACTTTTAAGAAATAGCCTTATTTCTTTATAAAATGTAGACTGAGAAGCTCAAATTTAGAAAGGTACTCTTGGTTAACTGGGTTTGATTATGGATAGCTTATAGAAGTTTCAGGTGATTGTTAGGTGAATGCTTTTCCATTAATCTGCTTTAAAATTGGTAGGATTAATCAACTGTAGTGTTTCTGTATTTTGACTGAAAATACAGAAATCATGACCAAATGATTTGAACCTTTCTCATCTGAGTTTATTAACAAATATTCCCAGTGCTAGTAGCCAATTACTCATCATTTAAATACCCTCTGACTGCAAAATACTTTAACATATATTGGATCTAGTGACATCATGAAAATCTTTTTCTCCTCAAAATCAGTTTGGTAAGTTTTCATCTGGTTAAAAGGTCAGCACTTTAAGAATTAGGAATTCAAGAGAGGATTCAGTGCATCTCAGCCATAGCTCATACAGAAAGATGCTCTCATCTGGGCACCACAGGAGTGCTCACATGAATGACTAAAGTTCACAAGGGATTAATTTTTCTTCCTTTTGATTTATGTTATTTCACACATCCTGAATTTTAGGCTTTAGGCTTTACACATCTTTCCGTTTCTTAGCGTGGCTCACTTAATCTGAGCTTTTGAACCTCAGATGAACCCAGACCGAGGTTTTAAGTTTGTAATGAAACCTAACACAAAGCAAGCTTCCCCTGGCTTTGGTGGTCACTGTTGAAGTTTCATAACTTCAGGGCGCAGGAAAGCGTGTGCCTGGCACATTTCAGCAATTTGACTTTTTGTTTTTAAAGGCAAGTCTGCTACGTGCACAAGAATGGACATCTTGGGCACAGCTGTTCTATAGATGCAAAAGCAGAAATCATCAAGAAGCCCCTTCTCAGGCCACTTCCCAGATTCTAATTTTCCTTCTGCACTTTAGTCCTTAGTTTAGCAAGTTCTTCTTCTAAACTTTTAATATGTTCCTTCAGGGTGGCCTTGTCTTGCTGGGCTTTCTGACTGGCTTGGCTTCGCGCTTCTTCAATCTTCCTCTCATACCACTTTTCCATCTGGGTAGAAACAGCCTCAAAAAAATACTGGGTAATCTCCAGAGCCTGGGAGGTGTCTCGAACGTGAGAGGCAGTCTGCTCACTGCCCGCTGCCGGGGGCGGCTGCCCACCGGCCGTGCCGGGTGCCGGGTGCTGGGGCCGATGCCTCGTCTGACCACTTTTCCCAGACTTCTTGGTTTGGGTGCCTCTGTCCACACAGGGCCCAGCCTGCTGATCACACTTGGCCGCCTCTTTCAAGGGTAGCAAGGCTGTCTGGACCTTGACATTCCTCAGTCGGGACGCGGTACAGTCTGAGGAAGACAGCTCCTGCTGTAGTCTGTGGGTAGCAGTGGAGTTGAAGGCCTTTTCCTTGGGCCTAACCACCTGAGGAGAACTGTCAGAAGCCGCTACCGGACCTGCAGTGGCCACGGACTGATCCACGCCTAGTTGCAGAAGGAAAACACAACTCAGAGTAAATCCACGTTCACACAGTCATGTGGCTATGGGCTGGCGTTTGAGAGTCCTGATAATCCCGTAAACCATCGGGCCTTCTCAATCGCCAACCACCATGTGCAGCTTCTGCTCTGCCCTTCCCTTCCACTTGCCCCTGGTTATCATTTTGGCTTGTCAGGGCTTTCATGGGTAATGATGTTAACCACACTGGTGGCATCTAAGCCAAAAGCAGCTGCTGGCCTTTCCTTTAGCCAGTTTCATTAAAAGGCTCTGGGTACCATTTTGTGATTGCTAAGGATGACAGCTCACCAAGTGTCTCCCAAACAGAACTGGGCATGTACTGAGGGAAATAAATATACCCATTCCCTGGGGCGCCTGGGTGGCTCAGTCGGTTGAGCGACCGACTTCAGCTCAGGTCATGATTTCACAGTCTGTGAGTTTGAGCCCTGCGTCGGGCTCTGTACTGACAGCTCGGAGCCTGGAGCTGCTTCAGATTCTGTGTCTCCCTCTCTCTCTGCCCCTCCCCTGCTCATGCTCTGTCTCTGTCTCAAAAATAACCAAAAACATTAAAATTATATACACACACACATCACACACACACACACACACACACACACACACCCATTCCCTAATTTCTGGGCCTTTTCCACACCATAGGCCCAGTTAGTAGTTGCTTCACCCAAGCTCCAATTTGGAGAGGTGGTCATATTCTCCATACCCAGAGCTCCAGCCAAGCTCCATAACTAGACCGATCATGAAAAATTTGCCCAGGATTTCTCCAATGTTACCACAGTTCCAGAGATGGTCTATGGTAACAGAACACACTTGACATGAAAATCCCCCATGGAGGCCTAATTACAAAGGCTCTGATTATCCTCAAAATTATCATCATGGAGTATAATCATTGTGGCTAATGAAAAGATGCTTTGTCTGAAACGTCATGTTATCTAGCACCTGGGGCAGCTTTAATACACGAACTGCTGTTTAAGGAAGTTTTCCACAGTTGGACAAAGGCAAAAGGCTGATCAAAGAGAAGAAAGGAGAAGGAAGAACAAGGGCCACAGCAAGAGACCTGCTGAGAAGACCAGTGTCCATTCATCAATCTTCATCTTTGGGGCTCACTCTGACACCATCAACATCGTACCTCAAACACTGCTGTCACCAGTCAACAATCCTTTTACTCTATGTTCTTTTACTCAAATATTCTTGAGCACTTAACTAGGAGTGCTTTATCACCATATAGAAACTGAATACACAGTAGTAAGTAAAATATGTCCTTGCCCCTACAGAATTTACAGTCCAGTGTTTTCCACAGACCTATCCTAGGTCCACAGGATACAGCAAAGAACAATATCTGGGGGTTTTACCACCTTTGAATGGAATGGCTCTCTCTGCACATGCGTTACCTGTAGACGACTCGCAAGTAGATGGTGTGGATTTGGTCCTAGAGACCCTAGAATCTCCAGAAAGTTTCAACTCCAGATTCTGAATCTTTAACATGCACCAGGTTTTTAATTCATCAACCAATGACATCTAAAAAGAAAAACAAACGAATGACAGCAAAAAAAAAAAAAAAAAAACAACACACACCAGATGAATTGGATCCATGGTTATGAAGTAAACCACCAAGAGTGGGTTTTTCAATTATGATAGTTCGAGATACCATCTTGACCAGCCTAAACGTTGTGAACTACCCCTCCCTTCCCACAGGCCACACAGCCTTCTCTGCTTGCCCTCTGTAGACCAGGATGCACATAGCACCAATGGTGATAGTTTCTATAATCTTCATTGAGGGGCTCAGAGCTACCTTGAACACCCAAAGCTTCCCAAATCTTACAAATCAAGAATGTCTGGCCGCTTAGGAGCATAAATTCTCACACACTCAAAAAATACTCATTTTATGTCTGTTGTCTTGGGTAGACCACAAACTCCAAGGGCAGGAACCAAATCTTGTTCAACTACAGAGCAATACCCAGCAAATGTACAATACATAGAAATGATTCAAGGCAGAGACCACATTTTCCCGGTGTGTTCCATTAACTGTTCTGTCTCCACCTATTACCAGAATATTCAGCAACAAATGAACTGAATTACATGCTCTTTCCTATTAACTTCATTTCAGAGTTAGAAAAGAAGGACACACTATGTAATAAGAATGCTAGTAGGGGTTCTTGGCCTCTGGGTTTTCAATGATGGGTCTGAGTCTTAACTCAGTGGAGATGTGTGGTAAATCCCTAGTTAAGGACAGATCCTGGCTCTCACCTGTCGTCTCTCCCCCTCATGCTTCTCTGTATCTGAATGCTGTTGCAGGCGGTTCAGGCACTCTGTTCTCTCTGCTGACAGCCGCTCAACCATCAGCTTGTCCAGAACACGCATCTAGGATTCAATGAGCAAAAAGCAGAGGATGGAGATGATCTAAGGATGGGCCCTGGTCTCTTGACCTCTGGGGCTCTGGGGGACCAGCAGGGACCAGTGAAAACAGAGGCAAACCTCAACTTCTTTTATTCTAGTTTCATCCAGTATGCATCCAACTCCTGGCTTTTCACAATCCCTGAGCATGTTTTTGTATAAGCCAAGGCCTCTTTCTTATTGTTTACCTCCTAAGGGGTTGAAAAGACTGAACATGGTAAATACACAACTTGAGCCAATGCAGACCTTGTGCATAGAAGGATTTTTGTAGGTCTTACAACATTATTTCCAAGACTATTATTGAAAGGAAAACTATTTCTAGAAGTATGAAGCTGTTCATTATTTTCATTACCCTTTTCAATTAATTTTTAACACCCCTCCAAGCCCTTAAAATGTTAGTAGCTGCCCATGAGATAGCAAAAGCAGAATGCTCAGGGCTTTTACCCAGTGTTCCTAGTGAATACATCCCCTCAGTGCTTCACTGAAAGTAATCAAAGCAAGTGTGAAGAAGGGTGAGGAAGGAGTACAAGGGGAGTGCTCCAGAGAACCAATGATGGTCACTTTTCAGTCACGCCCTCCTGTATCCCCCCCCCCCCCGCCCCTTTATCTTGATATTTCCCGTTAGGACCCTACAGCCAGGAAAGCCAAACTTTCACTGCTTTGACAAGGTCCATACCAGGGAGAGAGACTTTGTCAGCAGGGGCCAGCTCACAAGCGTTGTTCCACAATCAGATGTTCAAAACACAAACACAAAGAAGGGCCAGTTCTGGAGATGTGAGGAGGGCTCACAGGTGAGCTCTTCTCCTGCCAGGGACACACATGATGTTCAAAAATCAAAAAAGCAGCAGCAGTTCTGGAGATGTGGTGAGCACCTTCTGTTTTGTTTCTTTGGCCCTCGTGTTTTTTTCTGTGAGCTGCTCTCCTGTTTTCTAGGATTGGCCTACTCCACCCACGTCCTTATCCTCTGTCAAGAGCAACTGTGTTGACATACAGCTTTGTTCTGGGGCACGGCTGATTGCTTCAGGCATGGACACCAGACTCATGCCGCACCAGAGCCCATGCCAGAGTCCTTCACCTAGAACTGGGAATTAGGACTAAGGTTTTACACACCCATCTGTCACCCTCCTTGAACTGAAGCAAGGTCCTTGAGATGGTTGGTCCAGCACTCATCTAATACACTCCTCCCTGGGCTTAGGCCAGCTGAAGTGGGTTTTATTTACAAAACAGTCTTAACTAATATACTATGGCACTAGGAAAAGAGTTCTTAAATGTGCTTTCCATGAAGGGAAAATAGCAAATAAACCTAAAACATTCTACCTCACCAACAAACAAGGAAATAAAAATTAAACAATATACTTAATCGATTTGGCATAAACTTTAAAAATAATATTAGTGATGGCAAAGGTTTGAGACAGAGACTCGATTTATATCCTATCCTACCCGTAGGATATAAATTCATACAACCTTTGTATTTAGTAGATTACTAATATTTATGAAGAGATTTAAACATCTTAACTATGGGCCCAATTATCCTAAAAAGGAGCAAATAACTTGAGAAGCAAATGTTTATACACATAAGTGTTCATCATAGCATTATTTATAAGAGTAAGAACTATAAGCAACTTTAAAGTCTAACAAAAAGGAAGACATAGAAAAATGCTTGGGATATCAAATTAAGTGAAAAAATCTGGAAGTAAAAATATGTGTAATTTAGGGAGGTGGGTGTGGGGATGGGTGAAATAGGTGAGGGGGGTTAAGGAATGAACTTGTGATGAGCACTGGGTGATGTATGGAACTGTTGAATCACTATATTGTACACCTGAAATATAACACTGTATGTTAACTATACTGGAGGTAAAAATAAATAAATAAGTAAATAAACCACATACTAGACAAAAAACAAATTATATGTGTAACTCCATACCCAGAACAGTACATCGCCATTAAACAGCATATTGAAATAACACACCTAAGACATATTACTTAATTTCAATGTAAGCTACAAAGATGACCAAGGCTCTTTGCGTCCAAGATAGCTAAGTAGGAAGACTCGGTAATCCTCTCCTCCACAGACACACCAAATCTATACCAATTTAAAGAAGAGTTAATACCTAGTCTTTCCAAACTGTTCCAAAAAACAGAAGATGGAAACCTTTCAAATACATTCTACATGGCCAGCATTATCTTGATACCAAAACCAGATAAAGATGCCCCAAAAAAGAAAATTACAGATCAGTATCTCTTATGAACATAGATACAAAAAAACCTCAACAAAATATTAGCAAACTTCAACAATACTTCAAAATGATCAATCACCACAATCAAGTGGGATTTATTCTGGGGATGAAAGGATGGTTCAATATCCACAAGTCAATATGATACACCACATTAACAAAATGAATAAAAATTCTATAATCATCTCATTAGATGCAGAAAAAGCATTTGACAAGTTCAACATCTGTTCATGATAAAAACTCTCAAAAGAGTGGGTTTAAAGGGAACACACCTCAAAATAATAAAAGCCATATATGACAAACTGACAGCTTACATCATACTCAATGGTAAAAACAAACAAAACAAAACAAAAAAAACACCTGAGCTTTTTTCCTAAGATCAGGAACAAGAAAAGGATGTCTACTCTCACCATTTTTATCCAACATAGTACTAGAAGTTTTAGCCACAGCAATCAGACAAATAAAAGGTATCCAAATTGGTAAGGAAGAAGTAAAACTGTCACTCTTTGCAGTTGACATGATACTATACATAGGAAGCCCTAAAGCCTCTACCACAAACCTATTAGAATACATGAATTCAGTAAAGTTGCAGGATACAAAATTAATATACAGAAATCTGTTGCATTTCTATATACCAATAATAAAGTAGCAGAAAGAGAAATTAAGAAAACCATTCCATTTACACTTGCACCAAAAAGAATAAAATACCTAGGAATAAACTTAACCCAGAAGGTAAAAGACCTATACTCTGAAAATATAAAGCACTGATGAAAGAATTAAAGACAACACAAATGGAAAGATACTCCATGCTCATGGATTAGAAACTCAATATTTTAAAATGTCCACACTATCCAAAGCAATCTACAGATTCAATGCAATCCCTATCAAAATACCAACAGCATTTTTCACAGAACTAGTATAATCGTAAAATTTGTATGGAACTACAGAAGACCCCACATAGCTAAAGCAATCTTGCGAAAGAAGACAAGGCTGGAAATTTCACAATCCGAGATTTAAAAATATACTACAGAGCTATAATAAAATATGGCACTGGCACAAAAACAGACACATAGATCAATAAACAGAGAGCCAAGAAATAAACCCACACTTATATGGTCAATCTACAACACAAGAGGCAGAAATATATGGGAGGAAAAAGATAGTTTCTTAAAAAAAATTTTTTTTAGGGGTGCCTGGGTGGCTCAGTGGATTGAGCATCCGACTTCAGCTCAGGTCATGATCTCGCAGTTTGTGAGTTCGAGCCCTGCATCAGGCTCTGGGCTGACAGCTTGGAGCCTGGAGCCTGCTTCAGATTCTGTGTCTCCCTCTCTCTCTGCCCCTTGCTGCTCACACTATCACTCTCTCAAAAACAAACATTAAAAAATTTTTTTAATTAAAATTTAAAAAATTTTTGGGGCGCCTGGGTGGCACAGTCGGTTGAGCGTCCGACTTCAGCCAGGTCACGATCTCATGGTCTGGGAGTTCGAGCCCCGCGTCGGGCTCTGGGCTGATGGCTCAGAGCCTGGAGCCTGTTTCCGATTCTGTGTCTCCCTCTCTCTCTGCCCCTCGCCCGTTCATGCTCTGTCTCTCTCTGTCCCAAAAATAAATAAATGTTGAAAAAAAATTTTTTTTTAAAATTTAAAAAATTTTTAATATTTTTTCATTTTTAATATTTATTTTTGAGACAGAGTGAGAGCACTTGTGCGTGCAAGCAGAGGAGAGACAGAGAGAGGGAGACACAGAATCCGAAGCAGGCCCCAGGTTCTGAGCTGTCAGCAAAGAACCCGATGTGGGTCTCAAACCCACAAACCTCAAGATCATGACCTGAGCCCAAATCAGACCCCAACCAACCGAGCCACCCAGGTGCCCCCAAGACAGTCTCTTTAATTAACGGTGCAGGGAAAACTACACAGCTACATGCAAAAGAAAAACCACACCACTTTCTTATACCATACGCAAAAATGAGTTTAAATGGATTAAAGACCTAAATGCGAGACCTGAACTCAAAAAACATCTAGGCGAAAATATAAGCAGTAATCTCTTGGACATCAGCCTTAGCAACATTTTTCTAGATAGGTCTCCTCAGGCAAAGGAACAAAAGCAAAAATAACTTTACTGGGATTACACCAAAATATAAAGCTTTTGCACATGAAGGAAATCATCAACGAAATGAAAAGGCAACCTACTGAATGGGAGAAGATATTTGCAAGTGATATATACAATAAGGGGTTTATAACCAAAATATATAAAGAACTTATACAACTCTACCCTCAACAATTTGATTTAAAAATAGGCAGGGGACCTGAACAGACATTCTTCCAAAGACAACATACAGATGGCAGACGGCATATGAAAGATGCTCAACAACACTAATAAGGGAAATGCAAATCAAAACCATGAGATATCGCCTCACACCAGTCAGAACAGCCAGTATCAAAAAGAAGTAAGTGTTGGCAAGGATGTGGAGAAGAAGGAACACTTGTGCACTGTTGGTGGGAATGTAAATTGATAAAAATCACTGTGGAAAACAATATGGAGTTTCCTCAAAAATTAAAAATAGAACTACCATTTTTGATCCAATAATTCCACTACTGGGTATTTACCTGAAGAAAACAAAAACACTAACTCGGAAAAACAGATGCATTCCTATTCTTATTATAGTACTATTTATAGTAGCCAAGATATAGGAGCAACCCAAGTGTCCATTGATAAGATGAGTGGATAAGATATAGTGTGTGTGTCCACACACACACACACACACACACACACACACACACACACACACAATGAAGTATTACTCAGCCATAAAAAAGAATACCTTGCAGGGCACCCTGGGTGGTTCAGCTGGTTAAACGTCAGACTCTTGGTTTCAGCTCAGGTCATCATCTCATGGTTCATGAGTTCAAGGCCCACCCTGGGCTCCACACTGACAGTGCAGAGTTTGCTTGGGATTCTCTCTCCCACTCTCTCTCTGCCCCTACCCTACTCATGCTCTCTCTCAAAATAAATAAACTTTAAAATAAAATAAAATGGTAAATCTTAAAAAAATATATATATTGCCATTTGTGACAGCATGGACGGACCCAGAGGGCATTTTCCTAAGTGGAATAAGGCAGACAGAGAGACAAATACCATAGAATTTCACTTATATGGAATCTAAAAACAAATGAACAAAAAAAGCAGAAACAAGGTATGAACTCCCCTGGTAGTTGCCAGAGAAGGGGTGGGGGGATGAGCAAAGTGGGTGAAGGGAAGTGGGAGGTACAGGTCTCCAGTTACGGAATGAAGAAGTCACGGGGTGAAAGGTAACAGACGGTAACCACACTTGGTGGTGAGCACGACAGAACATGTGGACTTGTGCAATCATTATGTTGTACACCTGAAACTAATATAGTGTAACCTGTGTCAACTTTACTTCAATTAAAAAGCTGAGGAAGAGGGGCGCCTAGGTGGCTCAGTGGGTTAAGTGTCCAACTTCAGCAGAGGTCATGATCTCACGGTCTGTGAGTTCGAGCCCCGCGTCGGGCTCTGTGCTGACAGCTCAGAGCCTGGAGCCTGCTTCAGATTCTGTGTCTCCCTCCCTCTCTGCCCTTCCCCCACTCGTGCTCTGTGTCTCTCTCTCAAAAATAAACATTAAAAAAAAAAGCTGAAGAAGAAAAAACACAGCATAGTTCCATTTTTGTTTTAAAGTGGTAACTATATAAGTACTATCTATAGAAGAGAAAATCTACGGGAAAATACACAAAACCAGGAATGGAAGGTATCTCTGGAATGTATCGCTATATTTCATATTTCTGTAATGTGGATTTTTTCCTATTAATAGGCTAGCTTATACATTTTTAAAAGTGTCTTTTGTACTTAAAAATCTATATCCACCATACATTTCTGATTACAAAGAGAAAATATATTCTTTGATGGAGAAAGATGGTGGTTACTCACTTAGCCAAGTAATCAAACTTATCATTAATAAGGAGACATCCTGGCATTATGCGCCTCCTGATGTGACATAATTTGAAGCTTACGCCATTAACTATGACATTTTCTTGCCAAAAATACTTAATCTGAACCGAAATAAGCATCTAGACACTAGTGGTTCTCAAACTTGGAGGTCTTGTTCAAACACAGGTGGCTAGACCCCATCCCCAGAGGTTTATTCACAATTAAGTTCAGTAGATCTGGAATGAGGCCCAAGAATTGTCATTTTTGCCCCCATAGCTCCCAGATAATGCTGATGCTACTGGTCCAGGGAGGACACCTTTGAGACCCACTGCTCTAGACCTAACTTTCAGTTCACAGAGATACAGAGACAGAACAAGTTAAATAATACCATGAAGAGCCTATCAGACATGTCTAGAATGTTGAACATCCTATATAACAACTGGCCTAGACTTTTTAAAAAGATAATATCCTAGGAATAAAGAAAAAGATGGAAGAAGAAATCAGCCTGTTGTAGATGAAAAGAAACCAGAGAGACATAACCCAGATGCACAAAAGAATCACTGGATTCTGAGCTGGAATTTAAAACAAAAACAAGCTATAAGAAAACATTTTGGAAGAACGGAATAAATCGCAATGCGGACTGGATATGATGCAATCATTGTTAATTTTCTCATACATGATAACGGATTGTGCTACAAAGGAGAAAGTCCTTATTCTTCGTCAAGATGCGCTCCGAAGTATTTAGAGGTGAGAAGTCAGGACAGGCTCCAACTAAATCTCAAAGGATTCAAGAGAAAGACAGGTGCATGTGAGAGACACAAAACAAATGTGGCAACATATTAACAAATGGTTGAGTCTAGGTGGAGAGTAGACATGCTTTCATTGCACTGTTTCACTGTTTCTCTTCTTTGAAAATTTTCAAAATAAAGACACCTATAGACAGGATTGTTCTGATTGTGTGTGCAGTGGGAAAGGGGCCAGGATACAAACATAAAGAGACTGGAAGAGAATAAACCCAAATGTTAGTAGTGATTTCTCACTGTGGTGGGCTTGTAGGGGATTTCTTTCCCTTTCTAAATTTCATATTTAAAGAAAATGGTCTGTAATAGGTATATATCATTTTTATAATCAGAAGCAATTTAAGCAGGTTCTTAAAAACTTTGAATAAATGCGCTTGGAAGAAATCACATAAGCCTCTTCCCTGAGAGTCCACCCGAGGTACTCAGCTCAGTCTGCAAAATACAAAGGGTGCTCAGTGTGGGCAGCTTCTGATTTCATTTCCTGACAGAACATCTGGCCGTGGGGGGGTTGGGGGGGGGGGCAACTCACTGACCTGGTGCTGGGTTTTGTTCTCCATATGCCCCAGCTTTGTGTTCATTTTATCCTGAACCGAACCCAGCTCTGCTCGGATCTCCTCCACAGCTGCCTCCAACTGGTTCTCCAGCTTGTTGATTAGGGGTTCACATCTACAACCATTTATTGGTGCCTAACAGGGGAACAATAAAGGAGTCAATCCACTCATTCCCTCCTTCAACAAACTGGTTTTGAGTGCCCATCCAGTGCCAGTCAGTATGCCAGGGGGATACAGATGACGGAGGAGGCATAACTTTGGGATGTCCAATGGGCCAAGCTGTGGGTCCAACAGGCACTGAGAAGCTTCAGAGAGGTTAAGACACGGTCCCAATCCTTGTGGCTTTTATCTACTCTGGAGCCTCAAGATTACCTAGTCACTTAAGGATGGTGCACAAAGGTTTGTAACTACCCGTTTGCCTGGGCCTCAGCAGCAGCGGTGTATCTGCAGTGTAGGGAGGGACATCTGGTTTATCTTCAAAGCTCATTGCCTTCCCAAGTCAACACTGCAAGCGGATATTAGCCCCCAGGAATAGTGTTAAACAGACAGCCTTGCTTAAGGCCTACGGTCCTATGACCAGACAGGGCTCATGAAGTACCTGCATCACCTTCCCGTCCTTGCCCCGGTACAGCGTGTAGAGCTGGTACGCTCTGAACTCATGGGGAGGGGGTGGCGGTGAACATCGGTGCCTGGGCCTCTTTTTAGGGTGACTGTGAGCGTGCAAGTTCTTCTGGTGTCCAGGCTGTTGGTCTGCTGGTGGAGTGGGGTCAGAAAATGCTGACGCCTGTGGGAGAGGAAGCAACAATACCCCTGAGCACTGTGACATGGGCAAGACTGGCCCCCATCCAACGGCTCCCATCTCACCCTCATCTTGCTTTGTCTCACGGCACTGCACTGGAAGCATCGCATGTCCAAAGAAATAGATCAGCACATTAACCTTGTGTTTGCAGTTACCCAGATTTAATTTTCGTGCTCTGGCTCCAAACCAGCAAGCCAAGTCCAGTGGCATTTTAGCTACTGGGCAGGATGCGATCCCAGGGCCCTTGGCCAACCTGCCTCCCAGCCCTCCCTTGGCTGCCTTCACGTGCCTCCTGACCTTGGGCCTTGACTTTCTCTGCCTGTTGTCCTTCACCTTGGGCTCTGGGGAGGCGGACAGGACATCTTCTCTGGCCTCTTCTTTTCTGGGTGCAGCCTGTTCACTGCTGGGGGTGTCTCCTGCGGAGACACTTCCCTACAGAGGGGGGGAAAAAGAAGTGCCCAGAAACCAGTTCTAATTGCCCCCTCTGCCTTCTTCTGTAATGGTGTAAAATTGTTTGCAAGATTGCATCCACTCAAGGACCCACAGGAACCTTAGCTGATGACAAAGAGGGAACACTGCTTGGTGGTCTAAACTGAACATGTAGGACTTTCCCAGTTGGTTGAATATTTTGCTTTTACTTCATTAGGTGCCAAGGTAAACAGAGTCTTGGGTCTAATTCTATATCTTAGAGCTTCCGGAAGCTACCACAAACAGCTCAGCATTAGAAATTTTTAAATTTTTTTGCATTTCAACCACAGCAACAACAACCAAAAAAACCATTTATTCTTTGAACTTGGACTTCACAATTCATAATGGAGTAGGAGAACCCCCTGAAATGAAAACATCACATTTCTAGTCCTTATAAGAACTTTTACAAATCAATATGTACAATTCACCCACAGAAACTTAATCAGAGTTACAATGCCTTAACCCTGAAAACTGATAAGAGGATTTTGAAATAGAACAATAAGCACTCGGTATAAAATTTTATGTGCCAAAAGTTGTCTTTATATCCTAGTCTTTTTCTTCCTGCGAGAGCTGAAAGGCATGGTTCGTTCCAGTTGTGCAAGCTGTTCACTGCACAAGGGCACCTAGCAGAGGGAGCTGAAATCCGACTCTGGCTCTCTTCGCCTTATGCACCCTGAGCAGGGCTGGGCTGCCCAAGGGGCAACTTTTTCTAAATTTGCAAGAGGAATCACATGGGCTAGTGCAGCCTCAATCCATTCCCCAAGCCGAAAGAGAAGAAGCGACCCAGGCCAGTGGTTGTCAAACTTTAGTCCGCACCAGAATCACATGAAGGGCTTGTTCGAACAGATTGCTGGGCCCCCTCCCAGAGTTTCTGATCCAGTGGGTCTGAGGTGAGGCCCCCAATTCTGTGTTTCTAACAAGGTCCCAGATGGCACAGTGGACACTACATTTTGAAAATCACTGCCCTATACCATTAAGGGCCCAGCATTAGAGGCAGTGCTGTCCACACGGTAGTGATGAGGCCACAGACACATGGGGCTAGAAACTATGCCCAGACAAGGATGCCAAGAAAGACTGGCAACACAGGCACACGATCTGAAATCCTGGAGGAGTGGAGGACATGAAACCAAAGGGAAAACACGGACAACAGTTTGAAGAACCAGCAGAAAGGAGAGACAGAGGAGGGCACGGCTGCTGCCAGATGAACCCAGAAGGAACAGCCAGACTGTTTCCCACCCTCTGTAAGGGGGTGACGTTTGGGAAGGGCGGGAGAGCTACCCCCCACCTTGCTTTGTGCCACCTCATCTCTTGGCACAGACTGAGCTCTCCTCTCTTCCTTGAGCCTCTCTCTCTTTTTCCTCAGGCTTCGCCCGCGACTGAAGCGCAAGACCTGAAGGAGGCAAGAGGCATGGTTACAAACCACGGTGTGTGCAGCGTCGTGACAGCATTGTCCTTGGACCTGGTGCTCTGATCTAGTGGAACTTCCAGCCTAGGGAGAGACCAAGCAATCACATCAAACACGCATCTCTGCCTGCCTGCTGGGCACCGAGGTCTTGTGCTGGGCTCTGTAGGAGCCCAGAAGGAAGTAGGACATGGTCCCCGATCTCAAGGAGCTTATGGTTGAGGACAACAATAGGCATTTGTGTGCCAGGCCACGGTCGCCATAGGGGGGTGTGCAGGCTGTGCACTGCTTAACTCCAGGGAACACCACTCACAGACGAGGATAGGAACGGCATCCCCTGGACTCGCACAACACAGCGGCCCCACGCCAGGCAGTGTCTCGCTATCTTGGTACGCTGGACCTGAACTAGCCCATCATATTTTCTCTTGACCAAACTGTATTCAAGTCAGTTTTTAGTTTGCTTCAAACACTGAGGTTCATCTGTGAACCATGGTACCAACCATGGGGCAAGAATCTGGTCCCCAAAAGGAAGCATTTGGCCTGCCCGAGAGGGCAGGAAGGTGGAACAGACACAGGCAAGTAGACATGGGGTCTGATAGCCCGATTTTGGAATTCAGCAGCAGCTAGCTGTAGGATCCTCCGGCAAGTTATTTGCCCTTTCTGTATTCTGTAAATACGGGTAGTTAATGGAATTAACCAAGACAAAGCAAGTGGCTGGCATACCCTGGACTTTCAGGCACTGTTAGGTGCCTCCCTCCTGCCTTGGCCCCTCGGGTTGCTTAATTAGCCAGAGGAAGTTTAACCAGAGTACAGAGCTTTGAGCTGGCAGAAGCTTTCAACCCATGGCCTTTTACTTCCAGCCCCAGAGTCACTCCTTTTCACTAAGGAGGTCCAGAAAGGGAAAACACTTCTTCAAGCTCTAATTTTTTTTGCAATAAAACATTTTATGGTCTTCATGTGTAGATAGACAAGTGTAGATAGAACTTCTCTGAAGTTCAGCATAGTGCTTTCATCTAAATGTTCAACTTTCTTGTGTTCATTAAATTCAAGTGACATCATATGACAAGAAGAACCTCTATGGACAGCGGTACAATCTAAATGGAGAATTCCTGACGACATCTGCCTGTGGCTAAACCAGACTTTTAAATTGCATTCTCATCCTCTAAGCCAACAGCTCTGGAAGTGTCCAGGGAACCCCGGGTGCACGAAACTGAAATTATTTTCATGACAGCGTAACAATGTCGGCTTTTTCCCTCTCACTGATTGTACAGCAGTGTTTACCAGAAGCTGCACAGGACACCACAGTGGGTCACGTGCAGAAGTAGAGAGCAGCCTTCCGTCTTTCCATTAAGACGGTAAGGAGACTTGCAACAATGTAACATAATGCTACCTACTCTTCTCCCATAACTTTTGTTTTGAAAAATAGTTATTGCTCCTAAAGACAATGCTATTTGTTACAAAATGAACATACCATCTTCAACATTTCTCAAATTTCAAACATGGACACTATTAATAGATATAATTCACACACAGCTCTTAATGGGCCTCTAGAACATTAGATGTCCCCAGATCAAAAGGTCTGAGAACCATTTCTGAAACTAAATTCAGACTCACTAGGAAGTCAAGTCTGATGAGAAGAAGTGACTAATGCCCATTGCTCATTTGGTTTATGGGCTCTTAGAAGAGGATACAGCCCCAGCATCAATCCAAAATTCACTTTCAAAAGCATTTGTGAACATATCAATCTAAAATGAGAAGGGATACTCAGAGGTCACCCAAATCATCAGAGTAATTCCCTCCACAGACCAGGTTATTAGCCAGTGCAAATAACTTTGCATGGCGTACAGCCTTTCTCAGCGAACCATATCATCTACCAATGGAACGTCATCAATCTTTTCTAGTTCACCGAAATCGGGGAATATGGATCTTTAGAAAGATCTTAGTACTGCTGTGAGCCATTGAAATCCACGGTCCACTAAGGTGCCAAGGCAAAGGAATTTCCTGTTTCACACAAAGAGGAAAGCTAGTTCTGTAACTTGAGAACAAAAGAACAACATGTATACAATTTTATGCATATTCCAAAGTTCCTCATTCATATTGAGAACAGGGTTTAGCATATACAATCGTGTAAAATACTTCCATAAGAGGTCATCCTATTTGCTATTCAAATGGGCATGGAAAAACTGAAGTCATTTTTTAAAATGGAAACAGTAAAGGAGAACCACATAGGAAAATGGTCCATGGGAAAGCCTCTCCCCTAAGAACACAGATCCTTGAGTTCTGGAGACAAAGGACAGGGGGATCAAAGGCCTGTAAGTCTGTACCTTGGGGGATACTACACCCCACAAAATTTGATGATCTTCACATGGCTGAGGATACAGCTGGCTGTCCAAACTGCCAATACTGAAATGCCAGATAACAGAGATAAATTCTGACATTTATTATAGCATCCTATACTTTTTGATCTGTAAGAGACCAGCCTTTTGCTATCAGGATTCATGGATGTGACTCCAGTAATGATTTGTTTGCAAATAGTTGGAAAGAGGTGGAAACTTTTTCCAAAGGACCACCTGACTCATGCCTGTCAGAGGCTCCAAGGATGTCCAGATGCTACTGAGAAGCACTAACTCCACAGGGAACAGGGTGACCAGTTTTCCAAAGACAAAAATCTTAACTACTTCCACAAACTGCTCGTTATATCAGGTAGGTTTTTAAAATTTAAATGACCCGAAGGCCATTCAGACCCTTCAGTTGACTGGGATCAGGCTCTGATGCAGCAGGCTGGTATCTGGAATCTTCCTCCGGCTCTCCAAGACTTTAGCTTCTCGCAACATTAGTCAGAATAAGGTAGAAAACAAATCAGTTTTCACTGTAATGTAATACAGAGCAGCTCCGATGGGGAAACAAACCATTTCCTTAATGTTGGACATTTAGGTTAACAAAATATTGGACATCAACAACAACAAAAAAAGCATACTGGCTTCTATTATGATGAGTAATTTTGAGAACTACAGAACGTTTTTCTATTATAGTTAAGATAAAGGGCAGCATACAAAAGGGTAGGCACAATTGTAAAAATCATGCGTCTGAAAGGGAATATGAACAAAAACAGTTATTTCAGGGCACTAAAATGATGAATAGCTTATAAATTACTAAATCTGTTAGAGGATTTCAATCTCAGCTCAAATGATATCAATTTTTTAACTTAAATGCCTAAAATACCATTATTCAATAAAAAAAGGAAAGAAAGCTATTTTATACTTAACTGCCTCTAATGGACGTGTGAAACATTGTGAAAATATTAAAAGAATCTTGTAACTTTATCCTTTTTTGTCCTGGTGAAAAAAAATTAAACCAATCGTATAAAAAAAAAATTATTTTTTTTTTTTTTTTGTTCACCCAGACCGGGATCCCTTCCTCCCACCTTTCTCTAGAAAAGGCTCCTCCCCTCTAACCATACAGTCAGATGGACGCAGCTATCTTCCTAAAGTACCTGTCCTGCTCGTTCAGGCCGTTTGCCCCAAGCTCGCCAATCATGATCCTCTTCTGCGACCAGAACTTCTTCCCTGACAACCTGGGGAGTTATGGTCCACAAAGCTGGTAATGCCAATGATCCAGCCACGGGGAAGAAATGATGCCCGTGTATGAAGACAAGCCTACTGAACTTGAAGTTTCTTGTTCTGGTTATCTTAGAAGCCCCAAATGGATTCCTGCCTTTTCCACTGCCTGGTTGTGAGCCCATCAGTTTCCTATTTAGGTTAGTTTGATTTGGCTTTAGTAGATGGCCAGAGAATCACAACAACTTTGCGGCCCCACATAATCAATAGAATGGAAAATGTAATCAATCCTACCTGGGGAGCTTTAGTGAGGAGAAGAGCAACTTCCGGATTATTGTGGTAGCGGGCAGTCTCCAGTGGAGTCTGGCCTGCCTAAGGAAAGGCAAAGTGGGGGACAAGTGAGTAAGAGAGACCAACCTTGCACCCTAGCCCAACTGGGACAGCAATTCTGTGCTCAGTCACACCAGCACCTACACGTGCCCAACAAAATACAATCGCATAGAAGACCTGGCCTCACTCTTGAGCCTCCTCCATTCGACGAGGGGGCCAAATCACACCTGAGGGTCCAACGATTAATAACAACAGAGGGTAAGTGCTCTAGGAAGCAAAGCTCTGGAATACCTGCCCACCAAGGAATGCTTCCTGGAAGAGAGAGGAGAGAATGTACACATTAGACAGGGCCAAAGGGGAAGATTTAGTTGAAGAAACACAAAGGATCATAAAAGTCCAGCCAAGCAATGAATTTTCCCTGGAGAAGTGGAGAAGGCACTTGGAAGGGCAGACTGGGGCACAGCCACACAGTTTCAGGACCTGGACTGTGAGAGACAATTAGGTAGCTATGGCCATAATGGAGGCTTTAGGGAGATGAAGCCAAAAAGTAGGGAGTTGATAACAGTGGGATTCAAAAGAAGGGAAAGGCATCAGGGGACAGGCACAATGGTGCACCACCCAATACAGGTCGAAGAGGAGGAGGAAGGCGGGGACTCTCCATACAACTGTTCCACTCCCAGCCTTTGTCAGTCTGTCAGTCTGTGCTACTTCAGACCACAGGTCAGCCTTAAGGAAGAAAGGGTGCCTAAGCTGGTGCCTGCCATAGGACCTAGGAGAGAGAGGGAACAATGGTGGGGTGCGATATTAAGAAAAAGAAGGAAGGAATAAGGTGATTTTGGAGAAGGGAGTTTGAGTTTTGAGGATGATTAATCTGATGGTCATGTGGCCACTTTTCTGAGGACCCTGTCTGTTTACAGGGCAGGAACTCACTTTCAGTAACATCCACTTGTCAGTTTACTTAGACACCCCTGACCTTCCTTTTCCTGCCAGAATATGCTCACTTGAGCTAGGAGTCTAGAGATGAACCCTTAGGGCTCGTCAACTCATGGAGCTGTTATGAGCAAGGGTTCCCTCAAGGTGGCCTCTGGGGTCCTCCTGTTAGCAGACCTCTAATCTCTTATAAAGTAAGGCTAAGGGAGGCTGTGTGCCCTGTAGGAGGTGAGGTAAGTAACAACACACTCCATTCTGGAAAGGGGTGGGAATGATTTCTAGAAACACTGTTGCAGCTTAACTTACATTATTAACAATGGTTCCATCTGCTCCAGCTTCCAGTAAGATTTTAACCACCTTCTTGTGATTTAGGGCAGCAGCAACATGAAGTGCTGTGTCTCCGGCCTGAAATTAAATCAGAAGAAAGGCAGCTAAACTCCATCTGATCATGGCTCACAGCCTTCCGGCTTTTCATCCCATGGCCTGGTAAGTAGCTTTTCAAATTAGGATTGGCCTTAGACTGATAGGGGACCCTTTGCTCAAGGGTTATGTGGTTCTCCTTAAAGAGATTGCTTTAAAATGACCTATGTACAAAGATCGCATTCCTTTCTGACTGAGGATACTAGAAATCACAGGGAAGGACAGGGGGGCAATCTGGGGTTGTTGAGAATGGGGACCTGAAGCTTTATACCAAGGTAGGATGACGGACAGATAGCCAGGGGCCAGCAGGCTAGCCATCACAGAGCTCTGTACCATATCCCTCTGCCCAGAGGGCCCCTTGATTTCTGAGCGCTAGAATGAGCAAAAGCTGTGGAAGTAGTTACTTCTACAAACACGGGGGGAGGATCCCAGGTGGGATCACATTCCCACCTGCTGGAATGTGAAGGGCCCACTAGGAATCACTTTGCAGGCTCAGGGTATTCTTCGTTTGGGTGGAGTCACTGAAAAAAATCAGTGTTCACTTAAGACCAGCTGTTTTCAACCTCTTACCAAATAGCCTATAATAAAGTTCATATTTTCTTTATATATCAGAAAAAGTTCAGACAATCAACCATGAAAGGAGGCTATAGACAAATGGAGCTTGATGGGTCAATTCCATATGTAAACGCTGGTGTTTCCCCAAGCAGAAGGCTATGAATAAACCAGGCCAATACAAATGTTAAATAATCCATCCTCTCCCATTGGGTGATCAAGTAAAGCTCCAGATAACTTGTTTTCCTGGGCAGCATGAAAACACCACCATCCCATGGCCCTCCCCCACTGAAAGTAGCCAGGGAAACGTTTTGTTCGTTGCCAAGTCACTGAGTTGTGTGTACTGGGCAGTGGTTTCTAATCCTGGCTGCACACTGGAATCAGTGGAGGAGCTTTACTAACTACTGATGCTGGGGTCCCGCCCCTGGCATGCATTTAATTGTTCTGAATTGTAGGTTGGAGGTGGTGATTTTTAAAGCTCCCAGGTGCCTGAAACATCCTGCCAAGGTGCAGAACCACTGGTTAGTGGGGGCTGGGTACAGGTAATCTGATGGACCAGAATCTGTTGGGGGCTGCAGAATGACAGGATGTATTTAGCTGTGTCAGTGGTTCTCAATCCTGACTGCACACTCAGGTCAGGAACTTTCTAACAATCCCATTACCTGGATTCTGGTCATTTAAACTCGGGTAGAATTCAGGAATGGTATTTATAACTGCCCTGTTGATTCTTATATGCAGCCAGGATCAGAAACCACTGTTATGGGGCATGGTTAACCTGAATAATGATTTTTAAAACTTCAAATATATGTACCCAAATGCAGAAATGTCAAACAATTTATCATTTAGGTATCAATAAATGCCAAGACATTTAAAAAATCTAAACTACTGAAAATCATGCACATTTCCATGGAACACTGTAGTAATCACAGCTTTATTGCACACCCCCCACTATACGGACAGATACAGACCACATACCCAATTTTACAGAGACCAGAGACTTCATCCAATCAAAGTGGCAGGGCAAGGAACAGAACTCTAATTCCCTTGCTTATTTATTTACTAAGCCACAGTCTTCTTTGTGGGTTTCCTTTGTAAAAAGCATTAAAAGCAAAACCTGCCCCAAGATCTTCAGAAAATGTTTAATATGCAAATGTGGAGATACGCACTGGAATAAGAGCAGGCTCTCTTCCCTCTAGGAGGCCAGATAAATCAGGACCACGGGGACTCAGTGGAACACACATGCAAAGGGCAGCACGGGCCCGGTCCCAGACCTCTGCCCTCAATTGTGCTAACACACCTGTCAGCCTTGTGAGAATGGGGCCTGGTGGCCATGGGGAGGACACATGCACTGACCTGGTTCTTTTCATGGACAGAACAGAAAGCACTGAGGAGGAGCTTAATGATGGACAAGTGATTATAGCGTGCAGCAACGTGCAAACAGGTATCGCCTGCCTGCGGACAGAAATCAAACTCTGAGCACAATCTGAGCAATTACAAAAAGTTAAAAAAAAATCATTAAAAAAACTGGCAGACTACCATATGTTCTTTAGAGGGTATCAGCCTGAATTGAAATGATTCCCTTTACCGTAGACACTACTCCAAGACTCGCAGCTCCGTGCTGTCTGCAGCCCCACCTGCATTCTGCCATGCAGACTCTTTCAGGTCTCATACACTGGGTGCCTGCCCCCCACAAGGCCGTCACAAGAGTGAAGGCAGGCTCTGCTTACCCAGCACTTGATAAGAATCCACTGACCACAGCCTCTCCTGCAGCCCAAAGGCTCCAGAGTATACCGAATTAAGACCAACAGCACCACTTTGGAAATGAGCCCTTTTCCATCATGGGTTCCTCATGGCTCAAAGGACAGGGCAGCAGGGAGAGTGGTCAGATTTTAAGATCACATGTGTTCTAAAAAAATTAGAGCTGCATCCCATTTTAGCAGGACTCCAATATCTCATATGGGGCAGAGTAGTCTGGGGAGCTGATGAGGAAGCAATCACTGGGCATAAAACAGAACATTCAGAAAAACTCAGGATCAAGATCTTCCTTGATGGTCATAGTCTAAGCTGCTCCCAGAGAGACAAAACGGGAGACAAAGTCATGACATTCTGCAGTGTTTTCTTGAGGTTTTCATCCTAACTTTCTCTAGAGATGGCAACCACTCAGCATAACCTTCTCCCCTGGATTAAGAAGGAGCACACGTGGGAAGCCTGGGTGGTTCAGTCAGTTGAACATCCGACTTTGGCTCAGGTCATGATCTCGCATTCATGGGTTCGAGCCCCACATCAGGTTCTGTGCTGACCGCTCAGAGCCTGGAACCTGCTTTGGATTCTGTGTCTCCCTCTCCTATTCACACTTTGTCTCAGTCTCTCAAAAAATAAAACGTTAAAAAAATTTTTTTAATAAAAATTAAAGAGAAAAAAAAAGGAGCCAAGCCCAAAGCTAAGGTTCAGGGCATTCTGAGACCCACTGTAGAAGGAGACCTCAACTAAGGCTTTTTGTGGGGGGGGGGAAGCCTCAATCTCTAGTTGAGAGCCTGAGGCATGGGACTTACAAAGGAAAAACGGCTGCTTTAGAGGGAGGAGGCACACCCATGTGACCTTGAAAGTCAAGCATTCTCTAAGAACTACTGACCCATCGGCTCATCTCAAGGGCACCTGGGTAATCGATTTGTAGATGCTGGCCAAGGAGCATCAGACCTCCCCTGGATGGCATCAACTGTACAACAATATGTGGGCAGGTTTCCTAGGCTCATCTGCCAGCACACGCAGTGAGAAATGTTAAAACAAACCCAGGCTGAGGAGCGAAGGGAAAAGAAGGGGGGAGAAAAACAGTGTTTGAGTCTTGATGACACTTCCGACCCTAAAGAACCCCTTAGGACATAGCAAAAAAAAAAAAAAAAAAAAAAAGAAGAATACTTTATAGATAGTCCCCAAATGCTTTTCACATTTTCATTTTCCAGATGTTAACACTCAAGTATGCTTTCGGAGTTATTTTCCTAGGTGACACAAGAGAGCACAAGAGAAGCCGGTGTTGTTCACCCACGTTATTTTTGAGGTCGGCTCGGGACCCGCCCAGCAGGAGGACTCGTGTGCTCTGGGAGTGGCTGTTCTGGCAGGCCAGGTGCAGAGCCGTGTTCCCCGCCTTGGAGAGAGGCAAGAGAAGGGAGGACACGTTAGCGACAAGCTTCTCGGCAGACCTGCGCCAGGCAGGCTTTGCAGAGGGGTGACGCATACAGGGAGATAGTCAATGCTCACATTCTCTGCTTCCTGATTGGTGATCCCAGCAGAGGTGTTTCAGTGGCAAGAACGTTTAATGTGGAATCCAAATGGGCACAAAAGGCACATCTGTCATAAAACCTTGGTTCCAAGTCCCAGCTCTACAACTTACGAGTTGAAAGTCACCGGTCAAGGCTCTTAACTATTCTCAGTCTTGAATTCCTTACCTGTTAAATGGAGTGTGACCCCTACGTCCTGAGGCTGTGAGGATGAATTTAGAGTGCCTAGGAGAGTATTTACTTAACAGTAAAATGCTGTGCACACAGCACCACATTCCATTCCTTTTGAAGAGGACTGCATCCTTCCTGGCCAACACAGATAATAGCTGTGGCTACAAAACACCCCTGGAGTAAAGGCAAAACAGGCCACTTCCTATAAGTGTAGGTAACTGAGATTCAACTTGTAAGCCTCTCAAAAATCGTCCATGCTTGTATTCTCCTTGAAACATCAAAATTTGAACTACGGATGAGGTACCCACATAGCAGGAAATACAATTATATCCATCACTTACCATACAAATAGAAACCCTCTAGCTTTTTGGACTCTGTCCTCAATATGCCAAGTAAAAGTGACAGACAAGGGTCAGAATAATGTCCACAGTAATCTTACAGAAAGAATTCATGACATGAACAGAACTTTTTAAAACCATGCAAACAGTGCCCACAAAAGCTGCTGATAAAGAAAAGTAACAAGAAAAGCAGGCAGCACAAGAGGAGATTCAGTGTTAGAGAGGGCCTAGGAGCATACCGGAGGTTAAATCTATAAGCTCGGTGATTGTTCGGCTGAGCTAAAAAGCTGGGTCAGGACTGCAACTGTGTGGGCTCAAAGCTATTTCATTGCCTGTTTACAGCTTTGCCTCACCCAGGATCTGGATCACACAGCACTGTCTGGACACACTCACAGATGTTCTGTTCCTCACCTCTTGAAAAGAGGAATGAGTTTTATTAAAACACACACACACAACAAAACTGTATGTCACTGGTTCACTTACCTCCCCTCTCATACCCTTAGCTCTAAGTAGCCTGGTAGAATCTTTCTTCCTCACTGCTCCCTCCAGGAAGTTGGGGGTTGTAAACCTGAGGGTTTAGTGAACTCAGTGGTTATCAACCTTCTGCTGCACCTTAGAGTCACCTGCGGGAGCTTTTAAAACTATCAGTGCTCAGCTGCTTCCAGGGGCTCTGATTTACTTGGCCTAGGGGGTGGGTCTGAGAAGCTCAGGTTTTAGCACTAATGAAGTCCCAAATTCTAGTAAACCCCTCAGTTCAGGGGAAACTGGGACAGCCCGTTACTTTGGCCTGGTCACCAGGTGAGTTTGTTTTTTCTCCCCTCTCTTTTTTGTTGAAAGTTTTCCAGGAGATTTTAAAGCACAGCCAGGTAGAGAGCCACTGCTAGCTTCCCTCTCAAAAACAAAGGATCTGCCCCCATTTTAAACCCTCCATTCCCTGTGGAAGGGCTCAGTGCCTGGCTTGCTGTGTGATTCTTACTGCACAAGGAGTAGTTTGTCTCAAAGGTGTTGGCTTCGTGGGATTATTAACTGTATTGAATAAATGAATGAAATAAAAGAAATCTGATGGTTCTAGAACTATGTACCAAACTGCTTTGCTAATAAGAAAATATTAATTATGCCGAAAAACATTTGGATCAAGAAAATTAAAAACCGTGGGTTAACACAAACAAATTATGGTATGTTAATACACTGAAATATTACTTAGCAATAAAAAGGAATGAATTAGGGCACCTGGGTGGCTCAGTCAGTTAAGTGGCTAACTCCAGTCAGGTCATGATCTCACGGTTCATGAGTTCAAGCCCTGTGTCAGGCTTTGTGCTGACAGCTCAGAGCCTGGAGTCTGCTTTGTGTTCTAGGTCTCCCTCGCTCTCTGCCCCTCCCCCACTCTTACTCTGTCTCTCAAAAAATAAACATTAAAAAAAATGTTTTTAAGGAATTAATTAATCACACATGTAACAACATGGAGGAATCTCAAAAACATTAAGCTAACTGAAGGAAGTCACTTGCAGTGACTTAGAGAAGTCAGATACAAAATGCTGCATACTATACAATTCCATTTGTATGACATTCTGGGAAAGACAGAACAGGAGCTGGGGGTGGTGGGTGGGAACACCGCCACCAAGGGGCACAAAGGAAGCCTTGGGGTGATGGAAACATCCTATTATCTTGATTGTGGTGGTGGTTACACAACTGCATACTTTTGCCAAAATTCATACAACAGTATACCTAAGACAGATGAACTTTATTGTATATGGATTATACCTCAGAAGCTGACATTTCGAAAACGTGACCTAGGTAGATCTATGTAGCAGGCATTTTTCCCATCCTAATAAGTACTTATTTACAGACAGGGGCTGATCTACTAAGAAGAACCTTTCTTATATAACAGAATATGATTCACTCTTTAAAAAAGAGAGAAACTCTATCATTTGTGACACGTATGAACGTGGAGCTCATTATGTATGCTAAATGAAACAAGCCAGACAGAGAAATAAATACTGTATGGTATCACTTAGATGTGGAGGGTAGGGCAAATAGGGAGAGGTTGGTAAGTACAAACTTTCAGTTTTTCGATGAATAAGGTCTAAGGATCTAATGTAAAACATGGTGATGACAGTTGGTAAACTATATTGTATAACCAAAATTTACAAAGACTAGAACTTCAATGTTTTCATCAAAAAAAAAGTTTTAAAGGGTAAACGTGAGGTGATGGGTGTCTTAAGACATGTATATATATATGAAGCCATCACTTTGTACATTTTAAATATCTTATAATTTTATTTGTCTGTTATACCTCAATAAAGCTGGGGGTGGGGCGCCTGGGTGGCTCAGTTGGTTAAGCATCCGACTTCGGCTCAGGTCATGATCTCACAGTTCGTGAGTTCGAGCCCCATGTCGGGCTCTGAGCTGACAGCTCAGAGCCTGGAGCCTGCTTCAGATTCTGTGTCTCCCTGTCTCTCTGCCCCTCCCCTGCTTGCACTCTGCCTCTCTCTCAAAAATAAATAAACGTTAAAAAAATAAAATAAAAAATAAAGCTGGGGGTGGCAGAGGACTTTTCTAGAAGCTTCCTCAGAGGCTGTGGCTGGTACAGAACATGGAAGTCCTTCTTCTGGGATAACACCTACCTTTGCTTCCGCTGTTTTATCCATAGAGAACTTGTGGCTTTCCACAATACTTTTGGGGCCCTACACAGGATAGGAGGCAGTGTGGTGGAGTACACAGACTCAGGATAGTTTATGGCCCTGACTGTGTCACAAACAAGTCAGGTGTCTTAGATAAGACTACCAGCTCCCAGCTTAGGCTTCCCTATCCATTAACTAGGAACCACCTACTTCTCAGAGTTCGAGGATCTAACGTACACCATGGATTCACCTACAACTCACATTCCACACAATGTACCACGGTGAAGAAATGAAGAAGCCACCAGTCTGCCAGGCATTATTGGAAATATTATGATGCATGGCTTGCTTCTTTTATTCAAGCTTCTGTCCCATGAGGGAACCATGAGAAACATTTAACGAGTAGATGACATCACAGAGCGGTGTGTGGTGCCAAGGGAGCCCTGTAGGAAATACCCTGATGCGCCTTTGGGAAGGGTGCGGCCGAGGCCCTGGAAGCCTGAGTTGGAGGTCTACAGGCAGGAATGAGGAGCGAGATACCCACAGGGAGCAGGGGTGAGCCCACTCTGATAGCACAGGAGGCACATACTAGGAAAGGCACAGGGAAGAGGCTGCAGACATAGACTGAGGCCACTCCAGGGAGGCCTGAGGCAGTGCCAGGCTGAGGAGCTTTACTGGAAGGTTTCTGGGCAGGGGAGGAACAGGATGCAGAAGGAGGGAGGCAAGCTGGCCAATCTGCTGTGAGGCTTCTGAAATAATGCTGGGATGCATTCAGTAATAATGAGCACATGAAGAGGGGGATAAGACCTGAGCAGTGCTGGGAGGGCAGGTAGGAAAATGAGGGAGAACAGGTGCTACTGGCCTGCTTGCCTAACCGCACTCCAATAAACCAATGGGAAAGCAGGGAGTCCCAGGAGAACCCAAAGGAAGTCAAAGCCACTCCAGTTTGTCTTGCTCACCACAGAGATTATGTTCACTATGGAGTTCCAAGCTTTCATTTCCCCTGCCAGGTTCCACATGCTCTCCTAAGCTCTTGCTCTGCTCAGAGAGGAGGTTCCCACAGGGACAAAAGCCCATAGCCATCCTCACCTGTGAATGGGGAGTTCTAGCACCTGCTGGGCCTCACCTTGTTCTTGGCAAGCACGTTGGCTCCTGCTTTAACGAGCAATTTGGCTGACTGGCTAAAACCATGCCAGGACGCTTCGTGTAGGGCCGTATTCCCATCCTGAGGAACACATACAGAGACAGAGAACACATTACCCAAGACCGAAGTCATCTCATTATAATCAGTACATTGTAGCG
The DNA here is from genome assembly GCF_016509475.1 of Prionailurus bengalensis. NCBI lineage: Eukaryota > Metazoa > Chordata > Mammalia > Carnivora > Felidae > Prionailurus > Prionailurus bengalensis. Next base: position 80,165,498 of record NC_057349.1, on the reverse strand, counting down.
TATTCCTAGGCCACACCACAGGTCCTTTTGATTTCAAAAGAGGCTTGTCGAGGCACCTGGGTGGCTCAGCTAAGCATCCGGCTTCGGCTCAGGTCATGATCTCACAGCTCAGGAGTTCGAGTCCCGCGCTGGGCTCTGTGCTGACAGCTCAGAGCCTGGAACCTGCTTCAGATTCTGTGTCTCGCTCTCTCTTTCTGCCCCTCCCCTGCTCATGCTCGCTCTCACACTCACACTCTCTTTCTCTCTCTCAGAAATAAACACTAAAAAGAAAAAAAGCTTCTCATCTGAACCAGAGCCCAGAAAATGATTTCAGTGGCTAGTTTCTCCATTCTCCCAGAAATAGTACGTAACAAGTACCATTTTAGATTTATGATGTACAATGGATGCCTTCAGGCATTAGGGCTTAAATCTCCCTGGGAACCCTGGCTGAAAAAGGCTCATCCACAGGTCACATTTAACAGAAAGCAACATCAAGACGGCAGGCATGATGTTCATTCCTTCCCACCTCCATCACTCCTTGGGGTCTGCTCTGCTCTGCTCCTGGCCCCAGAGAGAACCCTGCAAAGTCCATGCAAACGAAGAGTCCAGCTCCGTAAGTTGCCGGGCCCAAGGACCAGGGAGGCAGATTCCTCCTCTCTTTTTCTTTCCCCAAATTTAATCTGACCCAGCTTAATCCAATGTCTCAGGGACCAAAATAAATAAGCAGGCACCAAGAAAGCAGTGAGTTGTAAATAATATAAACAAGTGTCCTCAATATATGGCTTAAAAAAAAAAAAACCAACCAATTAACAAACACAGCTGTATTCAGTTAACTTCCTACAGAAAAAGAAATATTAAATGCAGTGAAGTGTGTGGGGTGGGGCTGAGAGGGTTGGGGTTACAGGGAGAGAGAAGCACAGAGACGAGAGGTAGAGAGACCACCTGTGCTGTTCCAGGTCAGAGCGCAGGGCACTGTCCAGTCATGTCCAGGCGCTGGCTCTTTTATTCGTCCATACCACGAGACAGGCTGAATGGTGTGGACAACCCACAAGTGGAAGTCTAGGGTCTCAAAGGCCATAGTCGGGGAGTGACCCTACAGAGTGAAATGGTGCTGGGAAGGTCAGTGGCGATGTGCGGCCTGGCCAGTGGGACTGACTGCACAACACAGGAAGCAACAGTAAAAAGTGACTGGATGGGGGCACTGTTGAGGGGGCCTCCAGTGTGCTGATGTGATCTGCTTCTTGATCTGGGGGCTCACATAGATATGCTCTGTTAGTGAACACTCATGGAAGTTTACACGTATAACGTGCACATTTTTCTGTATATATATTACATGTAATAAAAAGTTGTCTAAAAAAGTAAGCAGAGGCTGAACTGCACCTAATTGTGAAGTTCCATGTTTTAAGACTGTTTAACAATTTATTTTTTTATTACATTTATTTATTTTTGAGAGACAGAAAAGACAGAGCACAAGTGAGAGAGGGACAGAGAGAAGAGGAGACACAGAATCCAAAGCAGGCTCTAGGTTCTGAGATGTCAGCACAGAGCCCGACGTGGGGCTTGAACTCACGAACCGTGAGATGGGACCTGAGCCAAAGTCGGTTGCTTAACCGACTGAGCCACCCAGGCACCCCAAGGCTGTTTAACAATTTAAAAGCAACAAATCAGGGGCACCTGGGTGGCTCAGTAGGTAAAGCGTCAGACTTTGGGTGAGGTCATATCTCACGGTTCATGAGTTCGAGCCCCGCAGCGGGCTCTGTGCTGACAGCTCAGAGCCTGGAGCCTGCTTTGGATTTTGTGTCTCCTCCTCTCTCTTCTTCTCCGTCACGTGTGCTCTGTCTTTCTCTGTCTCTCAAAAATGAATAAATAAAAGCAACAAATCAATATGTCATTGGGATTTGTTAAAGAATTGATTTTGCTTATTGTTTTTCTTCCAATATTGTTTAAATAAATTAACTTGCTCACTTTCCTTCAAAAAAAAAAAATTGGAAATAGAGTCCGGGGCACATCCCTTTCCCCACCCAAGCCTCCACAGATCATTATTTCTAGACTTTTTTCTTTACCATTTATACATATGTGGTTGCCCACTGCTGCCACAGAACAGGGTAAAGGATCAAAAAAATTAATATTTATTGGGATATTAGATACTCTTGCAAAAGAAAGGCTGAATTTACTATGTTAACTCACGATAAATAGGACTCAGCAATGATAACATATTGAGTCGTCACAAGTTCCCCAAGCAGGGTCCTCAGGCTGATATGCCCCATGTCACCTTGTCTTGGCGGTCCAGAGCACAGCCCTCCTGGATGAGCGCCGCGATGACTTCCGTGTTCCCCACCACTGTGGCCCGGTGCAAGGCGGTCTGATCCCCCTGCAGAGTGACACGTAGGCAGGAACAGCAGTCAGCTCTCCCAACCCCGCACTGCACCACTCACTACTCTGACACAAGGACATCTCCATCCTCGATTGCAACAGACTGGTCACCCTGCCAGGTGGAGCATTTTTGTTCACAAACTTAGTGGGAATCTCAAACCAACCACAAAACAGCTCCAGAGGTGACCTTGGAATGAGGGTCAGGCACTCACCTGCCACCCTAAGGAAAGGCAGTGTTCAGAGGGAATATGACTGTCACATCTGTGAAAAGCTAGACTGTGTGTGTGATGCAATTAAACCAGCAATCGTTACTCCCCATTGAGTTCTCTACTCCCCACTTTCTCTCAGAGGAATGACTATCCAGCCATGCCAGTTAGCAACACTCATGATTTGATGATGGGTATGTATTTTTTTATATTGACTTTATGGGCCGAGAGCAATGGAGGGGTTTATGCTGTGTCATCTGAGGACTCCAGGACTACAAGCTGTGTAAGTCATTGTGTAAGTCTATGAAGCCTCTTCTGATATTTCATGACAGCATCCTCACTGACTTATGATGTATTTGACCCCTTATTCTATAATCAGATGCCTGGGACTGCCGACCTTCTCTTTCTCCATCAGTGCACCAAAGGGAACTTGACTCTTGCCCCAACTGCATTAGAGAGGAGGTAAGATGGTCAAGATAAGAGAGAGTTCTAAAGTCTCTAAGAGCAATCTCATCTCTGACATGTACGCAGGAAGTCCAGTCGAGACAAATCAAGTCTAGCCTGGGGTCCAAACTGAAATGGGGAGAAAGGTGAACAGTGTGGAAAACTTCTCATAGGAAGGAAAGGGTACGGGGCAAGGGGTTCAGTAGATGTGAGTCTTACACAGCCTTGGGAAACACCAGCCACCTTGCTGCGCCTCGGGTTGAGGGGTGGATGACCTCCAAGGTCTCTTCCTTCCCTTCTTGGGTTCTAGGATTTGGTTGGTAAGAGTTTTGCATACATAAAATGTTCTGGTGGAGCACCAGAGGGGCAAAGACACCTCCTGTGGCATCCCTTGTCCTGAGCCCAAGAGAGGAAAGAGAGACTATTATAAGACAGAAAACATGGGGATTTTGAAAAGAGGGACGCACTGCTACCTATAAATAGCCTTAATGAAATGCTGAGTCTACTTACCGAACACCCTGGAATTTATAACCAACAACAGTGCACATTAAAAGCACTTAATCCAAGAATAAATTCTGGAGATGGATGGTGGTAATGGTTGTACAACAATGTGAATGCACTCAATGCCACTGAGTGTACAGTAAAAAATGGTTAAAATGGTAAATTTTATGTTACATGCATTTTATCACAATAAAATAGCACTTAATGCTATTTAAAACTCAAATTCACTTTCTTAAAATTAAAAAAAAACCCTCCATTTAAAAATCCATGAGGGGAAATGACTTTTATTTTCTTCCTCATAATTTTTAATACTTTCCAACTTTTTATATTTAACACATATAATTTTAGCAACAGCAAACACTGCTATTTATTAAAAGTCTAAGCTGTAACAATATATATTAATAATGGGATTGTCCACATCTTATAGTCTTTTCTCACTGTTCAGTTGTAGAATTTAAGGGATTTACACAGTGATGGGTCAGGACATCCAGCTCCATTATTAAGATTTATCCACTGTCCACAGCATTTCTATCATGAACCCTCCCCTTGGCATCCTAAATCCTTATTCCCAGTATAAATTAGGTTTGGACATGGCTTTCTTCTCATGCATCTTCCCAGACCCCTCACTCAAGAAGAACCCTTTCTGCATGCCTTGTAGTCACAAGAGAATGTGGCCACTGGATCAGTGGCTGCAGGAGGTGTGTAAAGCCATTAATGTCCGTCTCAAACATCTTCAGGAGTGTTTCCAGATGATGTACACTTAATGTCCAAACAAGTAATACTATGAGAAACTGCCCAAGTCTTAACTTTATAAGAATTTCCAAGACTGGCATTTCCCCATCAGAATGGTGACAAGTTTTCCCAAAATGGACCTCAAGTGCAGTTTATGACCTGATGAGAAAGATGGCGCTCTGTTCTTGGCAAGAAAGAGGAGACCACAGCTCACTCCTCCAGAGTAAACACCGACAAGCCCCTTTCATATTCCCACAGACTGCTGGCACTCTACTCAGCACTCCACCAACCTTTTTGCATAATAGGTTCTGTCCCTGTCATGCACAAAGCCTCAAACTCATGGGTCGTGTTGGCCACTCTTCCATGCGAGTCATGGCACAAAGGGCCTCTGCTGGTTAAGGCACATTCTAACCTAAGCCTTGCTACAGGTCAATGGTTTATTGTGTTTCAGAAGCTGCCACTAAATCACGAATTGAGGCAGCTTTGGAGCCAGAACATCACCATTATTTATTACTTGCTCTCAGCATGAATCTACTGTTTTTGCTTCCCTGTGGAGAGGACTTTCCTTTGCGAAACTCTAACTCAGTGAAAGAAGCTAAATCTAACTTTCAGTTTAGCCTTTGGAAATTCCCAGGTGGATTATCGAGACTCAAGGAGATCTAACGACTTCTGTGAGGTTGCAGTGAGAACACAAATTGTCCTAAGCCACTGGCACCGGTGTCTCCTGTAGTGACCTTTTAGAGGCACTGCCTGTCTCCAGGCCATAGCTTCCCCTCCGTCTTTACTCCCCTCTGAGACCTCATTCAGCCTGGGTCCTGGCCTCATGAGTTGGATAAACACTGCTGGGAAGGCACCAACATCAGCCTTTCCACCATAAGTGGCTGCCCTTTAGCTCTATCATTAGCTTTGGGAACACTACACGGGACAATTCTGGAGGACTGAGTAAGACACTTTCTCTGGCCTAAAAACCCAGCTACCCTAAAGTTACCAAGATGAAAGTTAAACTCAGAGAGACATGAAATACATAAGCAAAGGGACACCTTGGGCTATCTATCTCAGGCTACTCTTCCCAGAACACAATACAATAAAGCACCTGAGACCCTCAACTGAAATAGAGTCAATTTCCTGGAAATCACCTTCCTCCTCTAAAATTTACTGTGGGAACATTTCCTCTGTGAAATAGGACCCAGAAGACAATAAAATGTGTCCTCAATACATACTTATTAACAGACCCAAGCAGCATCTTTGACATAATCCTTATTTCTGTGATATAAATAAACCCTGAAATTCTGAAACTTTGAAAAAAGATGCTAGAAAAAATATGACACTCTTGTCAGCAGTTACTTGTTCAATGCATATTTATTGACTCTCTACTGTACTCCAAGTGGCATCATTTTATTGATAAAAACAAAAAACAACTAAGGCTCAGGGCAGTTCAGTGCCTAGCCTAGGATAACCAGCTAATTCGGAGTAGCATGGTCAAGCCAGAATTCAATCTGTCAAGGCTCTTTGCACCTACTCCAAGCTCGTTCCACCCTATGAAGTCAATTAGCCCCAGGGCAGGCCTTAAAAAAGATCAGGTCCCTCTGTGGGGTTGGAGCTGCCTCTTTATGGCATCATCTAGCTAAGTGCTTTAGCACAGTGCCCTGGCCACTACAGGTGCCCAAGAAGTATTTGCCAAATGATTAACTACAAAGAAGCAGAAGGAAAAACACTGCAGTGGGAAACTCGGAGAGCCAGCAACCTTGCAGTTTGGCATTTTGATTTGGAACATGCTGACCTGTTTGCAAAGTGCATGAACTGCCAGCTCTCAATTTTTCTGACTTCAGTGTTTCTCACTTTGGGAACTTAAGGTGTTTGGAACCTCTGAGGTCTCAATATTTGTTTCACAATGCTTTTAGTTCTCTCTCCTACATGGTGAAAAAAAATGAGCACAGTGCAGGCAGATTTCAAAGCTAAGCTCATGGAAGAAACCCGAGTCATGCAAAGGTGGAACATGTCCCTCTTCAGGAGGAATCCCTCCCAGGAGGCACAGACAGACATGTTGCAAGGAAGCCCGAGACAGCGTAGGTGTGCAAAGGAAATTGCTGACCTCTTGTTCTCTCTCTGATCTTCTAGGGTTCTTCCTAGCCTTTCTTCTCTGTTTTTTCTTATTTTTTTCTTCCTTCATGGCTTTTATCATGGCCACAGGGTCCTGGGCTATTTCTGAGGTAGGGGCCGTGTGGTTGCTCATTGACCAATCAGAGATGGCATTAGAGCTCCAATGTGTGGTGACAGGATTGGCAGGAAGCCAAGGGAAATTTTCTCCTGGAGTTGCATATTCTAAAGAACTGGTTTCCACAGGTTGAAATTCATAATAATCCCACTCCAGGCCACTGGAGGTCATTCTTCAACTAATTCTCAGTCCTTACCGTGACATAAGGAACGTATCTGTAGAATATGAAGTTAGAAGTAAATTCTTCATAATATTAACATTCTCTATTTCTACCCATCATCCAAGACAGGTAACTTCTGAACTGATTATTTCCAATAATTAATATCCCAGCTTCTTTAAAAAAAACACATAGTTTTCTTCTTCAGATTCTTGCATTAAGTTTCAAAGCCGATCAACAGGCATGGTAAATACGTAGAAGAGAGACGTGAACAATATTCTGGTGAACACATTACTTCAGAATTCTACCTTCTCCATTCCCAGCAGCTTTTACACTGTTTTGTTCTGGTGTTTCTGTTTTGTTTGTCTGTCTTGATTTAAGTTATCAGGGACAAGCAATGTACAGATTGATTAGGGCAAGGAGAAGATGCAAGAAAATACATTATTCCAATAAATGAAACACATTGTTCCCATCTAAAAGTAGAGGTGAATTTCCTTTTGCTGACATGTCTCCCCTTAGCTACCTTGTGAAAACTCCTATTTTACTTCCTACCTTGCCTGATATAAACGCCCACAGTTCTAAGAAGTTAGCATGGCTCTTGCTGCATGAGAACACAGTGATTCTTGGAGCTCAAGAGCTGAGGCAGGAGTTGGCGGACCTGGCATGGTAGCCTTGCCACCATGGCCAGTGAGGACTTCAATTATGCAAAGAGAAGACCAGAGGCATCCCAACATGTTTGCACCAGCATCCCAATGCCCTGCCTTTTCTGTGGTCAGAATCTCTTCTCTCCCCTTGTATTTTCACTCCTGTCATCTAAGGATATGATAGAATCAGGAATGTTATCATGGTTACAGTGTAGGGAAAATGTATTATGACCCAAGGTAGAAATCAACAGCTGAAAGTTAAATCAGCATCTTTTGAAAGTAACATTTTTGATGACCCAATGATTCCAAATATAACCAGAGATTTATGAATGATACTGGACAGCCTTCTGCCTGTACATAAAACCATGACATTTAGTTATTTCTTTGTGAATGCTGTCCTTCTCACCATATGTTTGCCAAGTTTTAGGACATTACAAAGATACCTACAGAAAACTAGATGCACTTTGGTAACCTATACCCTACTAGCACACCTGAGGGGCTAAAATTTGATTAACACTCCCATACCCTCAGTTATCAAAGGTCAATCAGGAAGAGATTATGATATGTACAAATTCTGTAAGATTCTCTGTTCCTCACAAAACTTTTTGTTTCTTAAAGTCCTACCACACAAATTAGAGTTGAAATTAGGAACAGTTTCTGAAAATAATTTCCAATTACATTATCATAAGGCTGTTTCCTAATAGCTCACTGGAGGACAATTCATTTCATCTTATTTATATCCTCTTCTTAGAGAATCTACTTCCTCAAAGATCCAATAGGCAACCCTGTGCACCACATGACCTCATCCCCACCACTGGTGATTGAGTCAGGAATGAATACTTGACTACAGAGGAGCCAACTGGAGTCTTTGTCTACATAATCTGAATGAATAAACTCAAAGTCTTTTTTTTTTTTAAGTAGGCTTCATGTCCAGTGCAGAACCCAACGGGGGCTTGAATTAATGACCCTGAGATCAAGACTTGAGCTGAGATCAAGAGTTGAACACTCTCAGCTGACTGAGCCGCCCAGGTGCCCCAGAGACTGAGTCTTAATAAAGGCATAACATGAGAGGAAACTCTTTCAGGATGCTTCCTTTTTCTTGGATTCCATGATATGTTAATTTTTTATTTGAACAGGTCCTTTTAAACTAAACGTATCCTAAGAGAAATCAAAGTGAGAAGAGGAAAAAGTCAAGTTTTTAAGCCCCACTTTTTCTCTAACGGTAAGCTTGGTCAATGACACATTTCCCACAGGCCTTGCCCACACTCACTCGTGTGTGTGTGTGTGTGTGTGTGTGTGTGTGGTGTGCTCCTTCACACCAAGACAGGACATAGACAATATGCCTTTGAGGCTCTAGACGTAGATGATACTAGATAGCCATGAACCATGATGGGAAAACCACCCCAAACTTGCAAACTATAGCTTGCTACTGAGAATGGGTCCCAGGATAGGTCTTCAAGAAGAAGGTCCCCGTGGGGACCCCATGGAGACTAAGATGGAGCTAAAAAGTGCTAGGAGAGCATCTTCTACCCTCCCACTGCCTAGCTGCTTACATACTATACTGTGTATTTCCAGATAGACAAGCTCCCAAACAACCCATCCCAATAGAATGTGGTTTCTACTCACATCATCCTGAACATCAAGGTCACAGCCAGCCTTCAGCAAGATCTGGACCACAGAAAGATGGCCCTTATTGGCAGCAAGATGAAGGGGGGTCCGGCCATGCTGTTAATGCAAAGGAAACACTGATTTCAGAACAGGATATCAAAACCACTTCCCTAGAGGCAGGTGTGGCCCTAGAGCAAGCTTTACACAGTCGGAGCCCCCTTCCCCTTCAGTTCGGCAGGAGATCCTTATATATTTACTCAGAATTCAAGTTTGTCTCTGTTAACCTTTGTAATTGGCATTGTAATAAATGAATAAAATATGCTAAAAACGCGAAGATTTCCTTTGGTGCATAATTTCTACTCCACACTCATCAAACAAATAGGAAAATGAAGAGTTTCATGTTTTCTCTTATTTTCTCCTTGGTGCTAACACTCAGGGATGATGAAGTGGTCACAATGAATCAGATGGGGCAAAAGATGAAAGAACAGCAAAAGGTCAAGCTAATCAGCCCCAGAAAAATCTGGTTAGTGATTATTAAAATTTGAAACTACTGGCCAGACTGTTCTGAATAGGTTCCCCCTTTTTTGAAACAAAATTTAAAATTACAAAATAGGGGCGCCTGGGTGGCTCAGTCCGTTAAGCCGTTGACTTCGGCTCAGGTCATGATCTCACATTTCATGAGTTTGAGCCCTGCATTGGGTTCTGTGCTGACAGCTTGGAGCCTGGAACCTGCTGTGTATTCCGTGTCTCCCTCTCTCTCTGCCCCTCCCCGGCTCCCACTCTATCTCTCTCAAAAATAAGTAAACATTAAAAAAAATATTTAAATAAAATAAAATTACAAAATATTTCAGCCATTCAAAAATATGAATATTTTTAAATGTACATACCTACAAGTCACTTTAAGAAAACCTTAGAGAAATTATAGATGTTCCTTTTGAACCCCTCCCAGATTTCATTTCCCTTCAGCTCCAGAGGTAATCACTCTTTTTTTTTTTTAAGATTTTATTTTTAAATAATCTCTACACCCAAGATGGGGCTTAAACTCACAACCCCTAGATCAAGAGTTGTATGCTCTACCGACTGAGCCAGTCAGGCACCACAAGGTATTGGTATTCTTAAATTAAATTAAATTAAATTAAATTTGGTATTTTTCATTCCTTTGCCTTTAATTACATATTTTGTTACGTGGGTATAGCCATAGATAATAAATATTGTTTTGCTTATTTTAGAACCTTACATAAATAGCATTAAACTCTTAAAATATCACTTGGCAATTTTTGTCCAATGTCATATTTTTGAGATTTCTTCTCATATTGTCACATGTAGTTCCAGATCATTTATTCATTATTCACCCATTCCCTACTGATGGGCATCCAGGTTCTTTTCAGCGGTTTGCAGAACGCACTTGTGTGCACGTCTCCCTGTGCACCTGAGTAGGCTTCTTAGCCTTGTGATCGGGTCACAGAAAGGACTGTTTCTTCAATAGCCCTCTAGTATAACACGGAGGGTAACACCCAGAATAACTCTTCAGTGTAAATCAACTTCTATCCAGAGAACTGACCTTGCGAAACTCCAAATTCTAAAGGGGACATCGTATTTCCTTTGCTTTTCCCTTCAAGTTCACTGTGAAGAAATCTACCTCCTGCTTCAAAAATCATTTAGCCATTGGCTCCCATCCATACTGAAACACACCCTGACAGGCTCATATGGGTCTCTTAATAAGGGAGAAATAGTCTCTTACATCCCTCTACACCTCAATAAAATTCTCCAAAGACCTTTATTGATATTCTAGTGGAATAAACTCATTTATGATCTCCATAAAGTGTCAGTTTGCCATGGGTAACTAGCCGTGGAGGAAAACACAGATAGCAGACAATAAAGGATCTTAATTTCTACGCATGAAATGCAATCAAAGCACTAGAATGATTCTGTAAAGAAAGAGGTCAGAGCTCACTTTAAAATTAGAATTCTTAATTAAGAAAAAAGTTACTCCCAACAAAGTGGGCTATAAAAAGCCTTCATAAAAAGGCAATGTCTGAGAAGAGATGGAGTGACCTTCCTTGGCTAGCAACTGTCTCAGTGCACACTGCTTAACCTTGATTCTTTCCATGAAAGTCCACAGCTGATCAGATGGAGCAAAATAAGCAGGTTCCACTCACTGGGCCTGGTCCCAGGCTCCATCTGTCATCACGTGTCCTTGTTAAGGACATCAGAAAATGACCTTCACCAAGTTTCTAGGCATTATGACACACAGAAAGTTTGTTACTCTCGCGAGGAGACGGATGTGTGTGCTGTGAGGAAGGCTGACAGGACGGTAGGACACAAGTGCTTCTGAGCAACTGAAAACATAAACCATGATGAGGAGAGTTTGCTGGAGAGAGCCTGGAAGAGAGGACAAAGGACAAGGAATCTCAGGGTGTCAGATGAGGAAGCCTGAGGAACATCCTCATCAGGAACCAGATGTGGCTGGTTGGAAGCTGAGGCACAAGGAGGCAAAAGGGTTTGCCCAAGTGAACACAAATAAGCAGAAGACAGAAGGAAATGGTGCTGTGGTTCAAACCAGGTCATACCTGGGAAGGTGCTTTAGAAACTATAAATTACTAACAAGATGCCTTGGACTGGCATCCAAAGTCAACAGAGAATCCTCTCTCTGCAGAAAGGACAGGCTGGAGGCAATGGAGCCTGACGTGCCCAGTTCAAATCCCAGCTCTGACTAATCACCCCTATGGGACTTTGTCCACAACACTCTCCTGAGCCCATTTTCTCACCTATAATATAGGAAGAGGCTGGGGTGCCTGGTTGGCTCAGTTGGTTAAGTGTCTGACTCTTGATTTTGGTTCAGGTCATGATCTCACAGTTCATGTGATCAGGCCCCCATTTGGGGGTTGCAGAGCCTGCTTGAAATTCTCTCTCTCCTTCTCTCTCTACCCCTCCCCTGCTTTTGCTCTCTCAAAATAAATAAATACACATTTAAAAAATTATAAAACAGGAATAGCCTGCACTATCCACCCCATTATGCTTGAAATAAGAGTAACATCCACCATCGAAGACAGGGTTTTTTTTCCCTTCCAGCTGTCCTGAGCCCTCGCCCCTGAAGACACCCCAATTGTTCCCTCTCCTCCTTGACACCTTTGCACCTCTGCCTTAACAAAGACCAGTGAGATATTTTCAATGGCAAACAGACTTGGGTGAAGGGTTGGAAATCAGATCACTTGGATGGCCAAATGGGCCCCTAGCTGAAGGGTCATTTCCTACTGGCCAGTCCTGATCCACATGTCCACTTCCATCTTTGAAATACAGCCCACAGTTTCCGGTCTCTGTGTTTCTGCTGGATGGGCCTTCTTTCCTGGCAATGCCCTTCTCCAAACTTTGCCTTCTCTGACTCAGCAAGAAACATTCCTGGTCTTGTCTTCTCTGCTCCCACAGTGCCTCAGCTTCCTCCTAGGAAACCAGCACATTCTGTTTTGAATGTCACCCTGGGCACTGGCATTTTCTTCCAACCAGGCTATAATCTCCCTGAGGTCAGGACTGTGCCTTCCATGACGAGGAAGCAAGTTGTTTCTGGGATGGTACAGGGCCATGTCAAAGAGAAGCCAGTGTTCCTCAAGCACAGGCAGGCTGAGGCTACCAGGGACATGGGAGCAAATTCCAATTCCAGGCTTGGCCTCAAAGAAATGGAGAGCCTAGGGGTGCTCTAGGTTCTTGGATGTCTCAGCCCCTCAGGGGAAGTGTAAACAACTGGGGGTTTCATTAGTACTTAAGCAGGTGCAACAGTGACATGAGGACTTCTCTGAGAAGGGTGAATGTCCTCCTCACATGTCTGGCTCCCTTTCTAGCACCAGGTAAAAGTACAGCAGCATCAAAGGCAATAGGAATCAGTTTCCCACTGAACCTGAAGCTGTCCACTCCCGTTCCCTGGGTTTCCTAACACAAGACCAACTCCCTTACACACACACACACACACACACACACACACACACACACCACCCCACACCACCACCACCACCACCACCACCACCACCCAAAGGTGGAGAGAAAGAAGCAGATATGTAATTGTTTTCTAGAACATTCTACTATGAAAAGCAACAAAAGTAGAGCCAATCAGGGAAGTGGCTGCTCCCAGCAGGGATACCCCAAGGTCAAGCCTGACAAATGGGGAAGGCTGCAATCCCCTTAAGTGTGAGGGGGCAAATAACAACTGACCCTTAGAGGGGTATTTGAATGATTGAGACTCAAGGATGCAACTGCCATCATTTTCATGCCCCTAGGAATGGCCAATGAAAGAAATGGGAAAAGGAGAAAAGACTGTGAACTATGAATAAGACAAAGAAATTTCTGAAGCCTCCATTTGTCCTGGGACCTACCCCAGTTCAATAACCTGTTCAACTCAACTCAACCCAGGCCCTAGAGGGATTAGGAAGACCACTAATAATAAGGACATGAGCAAGAGACAGCAGCAGCTAACATTTAGCAGCAGCTAACATTCATGATACTTACATGACAGGCACTATCTTAAGACTTTTACCTGTATTAGCTCATTTAATCCCCCCCCCCATGACTCTATGAGGTAGCACTATTAAGATGAGGAATTTCCATTTTACAGGTGATGAAACAGGCATGGAGGGACCCCGTCACCTTTTCTATGTCATACAGCAAGTAATTAGAGTCTGGTTTCACCCCTAAGCCGTCTGACTCTGGCCCCCAAGCTCTGACCCACCATTCTACCTGCCGCCTGCTTGCTGGGGGGTGAGGTGGGTGAAGCTCTCTTCTAGCAGAAGGGTTCCACGTCTCAGTGTTAGGAAGCTCCCAAGACGCCCAGATGATGACCTCTGGATATAACCTGGTTTCTTTAAATCTCAAGGATGAGGAGAGAGGTTTTCTACTCTCACTGTACATCCAAATCACTTGGGCAGGTTGGTCTGTTCTTCTGTCCATCTATATTGATGCCTGAGCCCTGTCTCCAGCATTTCTGGCTCAACTTGTGGTGGAGCCCAGGCATCTATTAACAATAGACCCTCCCCAGGTGATTCTTTCTTTCTTTCTTTTCTTTTTTAATGTTTAGTCATTTTTGAGAGACAGAGAGAGACAGAGTGCAAGCAGTGGAGGAGCAGAGAGAGAGGGAGATACAGAATCCAAAGCAGGCTCCAGGCTTTGAACTGTCAGCACAGAGCCCGATGTGGGGCTCGAACCCACAAACTGTGAGATCATGAGCTGAAGTTGGATGCTCAACTGACTGAGCCACCTGGGCACCCCTCCCCAGGTGATTCTAATGAGTGACCCAGGCTGAGACCCATAGGATGAGATGAAGAGGACCTAGGATAATTCTCTCCAAGAAGCTATAGGCCCTCAGGTGAAATCTGCCATGTCGGGCCTGTCCAAACAAGCATCATTCCTCTTGCCACATTCTTCGTGATGCTCTCAACCCCACCTGTCAGTACAAAACACTAAAATACTGCACTGCCACAACCCAGTTCCTGTTTCTTAAAAGAATATGTGAGCAATATAATGACATTACTAAAAATTTTGAAAATAAAAGCAAATAATTTGTAATTCTACCATCCAATACACCTATTATCATTTTTTACAGCTATTGTCATTTTCATCCAATCTTTTTCAGTGCATCTTTTCTACTGATGCTTTTGCATAGTTATATCAATAGGTCACATATAACTATCCTGCTTTCTATATTAATATTATACCTTGAACCAGTTGTTCTCAAACTTTGCTGGGCAGCAGTACTGGGCCTCCTTCCAGACTTTGTGATTCAGTAGGTCTGGAGTGGAGAATTTGCATTAAAAGTATGCATTTCTAACAAGTTCCCAGGAGAGGTAGATACTGCTCCTTAAGGATGACATTTTGAGAGCCACTGATGTAAACCACTGGTTTTCAAGCTTGGTTGCACATAAGAATCACTTGAAATCTTAAAAACAAACCCAAAATTTACCCCCAAAGGATTGGGTAGGGTGGGGATGATATGAATATGAGGTTTTTTTAAAAAAAATTCCAGGTGATTCTAAGATGCATCCAGAGGTTATGAACCCCTGCCTTGGGCCCTTTAAAGGTCCCAGTTCCTCCACCCTGCCCTGCTATTAGGATAGGCCATCTGAGACCAGGAGTAAGAGGGCACAGGACCCTGCAGGCAATGCACATTTCCATTGCTCTACCTAGGATAAGACAGAGACTCAGCCACTTCCAGGGAAGTAAACAGCCAAGGCCCTTGTGATGTTACCAGGCCATAACCACAAAAAAGTGGCCTTACTGTCAGCGATTCTGGGGCTCCGGTCTGGAGTGCTGCTTTGTTCTGGCAGGTCAGCCTGGTGGGTCCCAACTTCCAGCAGAACTGCTGCATGGAAATGGTAGAGAGAGTCCTGTTCTGGCAGGCGACCCATAAATTACACTCACAGGTGATCATGAAGGGTGTGCAGAATGAAGCAGTCCCTGCTACTCATTCTGAAGAGGCCAACTCCCAGCTGGAGAGGCAGGGCTCTGTCAGAGAGCATTCCAGGAGGAAGATTCCTGTTCAGATAAAGATCTCCTACTAGTGGGGATGACAAGGGAGCCCAGTTAAAGGTTACGGGCTTAAAATACACCTTGATTTTGTTCTCAGCAGATGTTCAGACATGCTGCTTAACCTTTCTCACCCAACAACCCCAGGCAGAGGGAAGCATTTATTGGAGAGACATCCTATGGAAGGGCTGAGCCCCAGGGAGGGGGATCGGGGAGACCATTTGAGAACCACAACTGACAGAAACCTGGAAAAGACTCCTTTTCTGCAGACTCCATGGGGCCACTACCCTCGTCACTCGTTACTGTAGGCACAATCCAGTCATTGGGTCCCAGCTCTTCTCTCGTGCTTTAGGTATCTTGGATCTTCCTTAGTAGAGAGCAGGCCTTTCAGACTGACAATACCTGCCCCAGGAATGACAAGCCCTGGCCCTCGTCAGGGCAGCTGCCTGGTCTAACAGAGCAGGCTTGAAAAGTTAGAAGGCAATACATACAAATCTCGAATCATTATGTTGTATACCTGTAAGTAATATAATGTTATATATCAATTGTATCTCAGTTAAAAAAAAAAAAAAGTGAGAAGTGTGCTGTGCTTACCCATTCCTGGAACACCGTCTTTGTCCAATGATATGCTTAAAACCAGAGTCACACAGAAACCTGGGGCAGAACCCAAAGGAATAAACAGGCTAGAAATTCTGAAGAGGTGGGGGTGGGGGGTAGGCAAGGATGAAGGAACCAGGAATCAGTAGCTCAAA
The DNA here is from genome assembly GCF_016509475.1 of Prionailurus bengalensis. NCBI lineage: Eukaryota > Metazoa > Chordata > Mammalia > Carnivora > Felidae > Prionailurus > Prionailurus bengalensis. The sequence continues at coordinate 80,149,380 of NC_057349.1, read as the reverse complement.
GAAATAAACCATCTTAATTGGAGATTGTTACAAGGTGGGCAGTTGCACAGATGTTAGCCACACAAAGGGAAACCATTTAGGGGAGAAGAATTTAGGTTAGATCAACGTAATAACTTCAAAATGACAACACTTCCTTTCTTCAGGAGATCATAAGTTCGATCAGGGTCATGCAATCTCTACTGAGGCAAGTAATGTCTGTCTCTATTATCTGTAACATTAAACAAAGAAGCAAGGAAAAGAGGTAGGAGGCAAGAAAGATGCAATGCTGGTAAAATAAGAGTAACATATTTTAGAAACAATATAACGTTCAGGTCTTTGAGGATCTTTGAAAGTTTAATTTGGATGAGGATAGTAAGGCTAACAGAGGTTCTTCGATTTTTCAAGATCACAAATCTCATTTCTGGTAGCTAGAGTCCTGGCCACTTGGCCCCTCATCTAGATTTAAATTGTAAAAAACTCCCACCAACTTTCTTAGATGCTCCCAGGGTCCTCATGTTATAGACAGTATTCCCCAAATCTCAACTGCCTGGAATGGTGTAGATTTGGATTAAAAAATAAAGCATTTCTCAGGCTTATGATTCAATGCAAACAAAGTCATGAAGACATTCAGAAGAAAATGGACAAAGAAAAATTGCCATGGATCAAAGGAGACGGAGACAATAAAACTTTTTATTTTAAAAAAGTTGATAGTTTAAAAAGCCTTCAAGGCTTTCTTTCCTTGTTGGAAAAATATTTTGTCCACCTGTCTACTCGGATGAGTGACTTATCACATCTTAAAGAGATGATAGGTGACAAAAAGCAGTGAGAGACTAACTTCCTTGGATGACAAAAATCAGGATCCAAGACAATCTCAGATCAGAAGAACAGGCTAATTTTAGTAAGACAAAATGTAATAGAAGCAGAAGTAAAACTCCTAGGCTGAGGATCAACAGTCCAATCACACAAGGGCAGTAGGGTACAGGAATTGTCCCATTAAATGATCGTTCCTGGGCTGCTTGGGTGGCTCAGTCACTTAAGCATCTGACTTCTGCTCAGGTCATGATCTCTGGTTTGTGGGTTCGAGCCCCGCACCAGGCTCTGTGCTGACAGCTCAGAGCCTGGAGTCTGCTTTGTATCCTCTGCTCGCCTCTCTCTCTGCCCCTCCCCTTCTTGTGCACGCATGCTCTCTCTCTCTCGCTCTCTCTCTCTCTCTCTCAAAAATAAATAAACTTTTTTTTTAAAAGTCCACTAGCAAGAAGAACCAAAATACTTCAAGCAACTTAACTAGCTGTTAAGGATTCCGTCCGTTCCTGTAATACATCTGTTCGTAAGTGATAAAGCGTCACTTAATGGCCCCCATACTCCTCACAGGTAGCTGCTTAGACAACATTTTCAATGGGCTGATGCACTGACAGAGCAAAGCATGGTGATCCAATGCATGATGAACTATCATCAAGAGATAAGAACTGCCCTCTCATATTTTCTGGGTTTTTTAATTTTTTAATTAAAAATCACTGCCTTTTCAGCAACTGGTAACCATGTGGTTGGTTGGGTTTGTTTGTTTGTTTATTTATTTATTTGTTTATAAGAGAGTGCAAGCAGGGGAGAGGGGCAGTGGGAAAGAGAGACAGAATCTTGATCCCACGACCTTGGGATCAGGCACCCTGTTTTCTCCTTTAATGTGTTAGTATATCAAATTATGGAACCATCTTCCATTCCTGGATCAAACTCCACATAATCACACTGTATTATTCTTTTGATAAGTGCTGTATCTTTCTAAGTAATGTTATTAAGAATTTTTGAATCTATATTTATAAGAGAGATTGATCTATGTACTGTATCTTTCTCTCCCTCTCTCATTTATATTTATCTGGTTTTGGTATTCAGGTTGTGTTTGTTTCACAAAACAAATCTAGCTTTCCATTTTGTTCTATGCTTTACACTAGTTTAAATAACAATGGAACTATGTTTTTTTTTTTCACTGTTAAAATATGGGACAGAGTTAATGATTTGGCCCAAGTACTTTTTTAAAGCTGCATTTTTAATCATGTTTCTACTCTTATCTATGGTAATCAGACTAAGTTTTCTGCTGCTTCTTGGGTCAATTTGTTCCTGATTTTTTTTACTGTAGTAAAGTACACATAATATAAAATTTACCATTTTAACCATTTTTAAGTGTACAATTCGGTGGCATTGCATATATTCACAATGTTGTACAGCCATCACCACTATCAAATTCCAAATTTTTTCATTATCCTAACAAACTCTGTATCCATTAAACAATAACTCCATCCCCTCACCTCTTAACAGCCCCTGATAACCTCTATTCTATTTTCTGTCTCTATGAATTTGTCTATTCTAGGTACTTCACATAAGTTGAATCATACAAAGTTTGTCCTTTTGTATCTGACTTATTTCACACAGCACAACATCCTCAAAGTTCATCCTTGTTGTAGCACATATCAGAATTTCATTCCTTTTAAGGTTGAATAATATTCCATTTCATGAACACACTACTACATTTTGTTTAAGCATTCATCTGTGGACGGACATATGGGTTGCTTCCACTTTTGCTATTGTGAATAATGCTGTATGAACATGGGTATACAAACATCTGTTCGAGTTCCTGCTTTCATTTCTTTTGGGTATATACCTAAAAGTGAAATTGCCAAATTATATGGTAACCCTATGGTTTTTTTTTTAATTTTTTTAATTTTATTTATTTTTGAGACAGAGAGAGACAGAGCATGAACAGGGGAGGGGCAGAGAGAGAGGGAGACACAGAATCGGAAACAGGCTCCAGGCTCTGAGCCGTCAGCACAGAGCCCGACGCGGGGCTCGAACTCACGGATCGCGAGATCGTGACCTGAGCCGAAGTTGGACGCTTAACCAACTGAGCCACCCAGGTGCCCCCCTATGTTTAATTTTTTGAGGAACCACCATACCATTTTCCAGGGTAGTTGCACCATTCTACATTCCCACCAGCAACACATATATGTTCTAATTTCTGCGTGATCTTAAAACACTTATTTTCTGTTTTTCTTTATTTGATAACAGCCATCATGATGAATGTGAAGTATCACATTATGATTTTGATGTGCATTTCCCTACTGACTAGTGCTATTAACCATCTTGTCATCTTGTGCTTATTGACCATTTATATATCTTCTTTGGAGAAACATCTATTCAAGTCCTTTGTTTACTTTAAAAATTGACCTGGGGAGCCTGGGTGGCTCAGTTGGTTGAACATCCAACCAGCTCAGGTCATGATCTCACGGTCGTTGAGTTCAAGGTCTGCATTGGGCTCTGTGCTGACAGCTCAGAGCCTGGAGCTGCTTTGGATTCTGTGTCTCCCTCTCTGCCCCTCCTCCACTCATGTCTCTCTCTCTCTCTCTCTCTCTCTCTCAAAAAAAAAAAAAACATTAAAAAAGAAGATATAAAAAAATTGAGCTGTATTCACAAATTAATCAGTGAGATACATGATATCAATAAGAATAAAAACCATATGATCATTTCAATAGATGCAGAAAAACCATTTGATAAAGTACAACGTCCATTCATCATAAAAACCCTTAACAAAGTAGACTTAGAACATACCTCAACATAATAAAGGCCATATATGACAAACCCACAGCTAACATCATACTCGATGATGACGACCTGAGAGCTTTTCCCTTTAGATCAGGAACAAGACAAGGATGTCCACTCTCACCACTTTTATTCAGCACAGTACTAGAACTCCTAGCCACAGTAATCAGATAAGAAAAAGGAATAAAAGGTATCCAAATTGGTAAGGAAGAAGAAAAATTTTCACTATTTGCATATTATATGATACTAATATATAGGGGCACCTGGGTGGCTCAGTCGTTTGGGCATCTGACATTGGCTCAGGTCATGAACTCACAGTTCATGAGTTTGAGCCCCACATTAAGCTCTGCTGACAGCTCAGAGACTGGAGTCTGCTTCGGATTCTCTGTCTCCCTCTCTCTCTTCCCTTCCCCCACTCACACTCTGTCCCTGTCTCTCTCTCTGTCTCTCAAAAATAAACATTAAAAAAAGTATATGATACTACATATAGAAAACCCTAAAAATTCCACCAAAAACTACTAGAATTGATACATGAATTCAGTAAAGTCACAGGATACAGAATCAATGTACAGAAATCTGTTGCATTCTATACTCTATATAACAAAGTAGCAGAAAGAGAGATTAAGAAAACGATCTCACTTACAATTGCATGAAAAATGATAAAATATCTAGGAATAAACTTAACCAAGGAGGTGAAAGACTTGTACTCTGAAAACTATAAAACACTGATGAAAGAAATTGAAGACACGGGCACCTGAGTGGCTTAGTCAGTTGGACGTCCAACTCTTGATCTTGGCTCAGGTCATGATCTCATGGTTCATGGGTTCTAGCCCCGCACTGGGCTCTACACTAACAGTGTGGAGCCTACTTGGAATTCTCTCTCTCCCCCGTCTCAAAGTAAATAAACTTAAAAAAAGAAAGAACGAAAGAAAGAAAGAGAGAGAGAGAGAGAGAGAGAAAGAAAGAAAGAAAGAAAGAAAGAAAGAAAGAAAGAAAGAAATTGAAGACAATACAAACAAATGGAAAGATATTCCATGCTCAAAGATTGGGAGAAAAAATACTGTTATAATGGCCATACTACTCAAAAAGCAACCTACAGATTTAATGCAATGCCTATCAAAATACCAACGGCATTTTTCACAGAACTAGAACAAAAATCCTAAAATTTTTATGAAACTTCAAAAGACCCCAATTAACCAAAGCAATCTTAAGAAAAGAGAACAAAAGTGGAGGTATCACAATACCAGATTTCAAGATATACTACAAAGCTGTAATAATCAAAACAATATGGTACTGGTACAAAAAGAGACACACAGACCAATGGAACAGAACAGAGAGCGCGGAAATAAAGCCCCTCGATTATATGGCCAATCTATCACAAAGGAGGCAAGAATATACAATGGGAAAAAGTATCTTCAACAAATGGTGTTGGGAAAACTGGACACCTACATGCAAAAGAATGAAACTGGACCACTTTATTACACTATACATCAAAATTAATTCAAAATGGATTAAAGACCTAAATGTGAGACCTGAAACCATAAAAAATCTAGAAGAGAGCGCAGGCAGTAATTTCTCTGACATTGGCCATAGCAACATTTTTTAGGTATGTCTCCTAAGGCAAAAGAAACAAAAGCAAAAATAAACTATTGGAACTACATCAAAATAAAAAGCTTCTGCATAGCAAAGAAAACAATCAACAAAACAAAAGATAACCATTGGATGGGAGAAGATATTTGCAAATGATATATCCAACAAGAGGTTAGTATGCAAAATATATAAAGAACTTCTAAAACTCAATCACACACACAAAAAAAATCCAATTAAAAAATGGGCAGAAGTCATAAACAGACATTAGTCCAAAGAAGATGGCCAGCAGACACATGAAAAGATGCTAAACAACACCAATCATTAGGGTAATGCAAATCAAAACTACAATAAGATATCACCTCACACCTGTTAGAATGGCTAAAATCACCACACAAGAAATAACAAAGGTTGGTGAGGATGTGGAGAAAAAAGGAACACTTGTGTAACTGTTGGTGGGAATGCAAACTGGTGCAGCTACTATGAATGACAGTATTAAGTTTCCTTAAAAATTTAAAAATAGAATTACTATATGATCCAGTAATTCCACAATTGAGTATTTACCCAAAGAATATGAAAACACTAATTCAAAAAAGGATATATGCACCCCTATGTTTACTGCAGCATTATTTACAATAGCCAAATTATACAAGCAGCTCAAGGGTCCATGGATAGAGGAGTGGATAAAGAAGATGTGGTGTGTGTGCGCGCGTGCACACACACACACACACACACACCCCACAGGAATGTTACTTTGCCATAAGAAAGAAATTAAATCTTGCCATCTGCATCAATATGGATAATACTAAGTAAAATAAGTCACAGAAAGACAAATATTATATGATTCCACTCATACGTAGATTTAAGACACAAAACAAATGAACAAAATAAAAAAGGGACAAACCAAAAAAACCAGACTCTTAACTATAGAGAACTAGTGGTTACCAGAGGGGAGGCAGGCATAGGAATGAGTGAAATAGGTGAAGGGAATTAAGAGTACACTTACTGTGATGGGCACTGAATAATGTATAGAATTGTTGAATCACTATATTGTACACCTGAAACGGATATAACACTGAATGTTAATTATACTAGAATTAAAATAATAATAATAAAAATAAAAATTGAGTTGTTTTGTTGTTGTTGCTGAGTTGTTGGATATGAATCCCTTGTCAGATGCATAATTTGCAAACATTTCGTCCCATTCTGTGTGTTGCCTTTTCACTCTGTTAATAGTCACAGTTTCACTTCCCCATCTCTCCAAAGTTAGGTGTGGCCACAGGACTTGCTCTGGCCGACAAAATGGATGTGTGATGTAAGGAAGCATTTTGGAGCTAATGGGCATATCTCCACCTTCCCTTCCTCTGCTGCAGCACTGGAACTGACAGACACTATTCTCAGTGGCAGAGCCTCCATCAGTTTGGTCCTGAGCAAAAGCCTTGAGGGGCAAGCCCACTCTTCTACCCACCCCTGTAGACCCCCAATGAACATACAGCATGAACAAAAAATAAACCTTAATAAAGCTTTTTTTTAAGCTTCTGAGATGTTAGATTTCTACAGCATTATGTAGGCTATCCTGGCAAATTTAAGGTAGCTATTATTATTACCCCATTCTACAGATGTAGAAACCAAGGCATAGGGGGGTCAATAACTTGTCAACAACACAGCTGCTAAGCAGTACAATGATATTTGAACCCAGACTGTCTCAATTCAAAGCCCTTGCTCTCGATCACCAGTTTTCACGTGATGGATCATCACCAGACCCCACCGTGTGGAATTAGTCCTGGTGCTGGGAAGTGAGGAGCCCAGCTGTCTCCCAGAACTTGTGGGTGCTGGGAATAAGCTAGCTATTAGAGAAGAAGAAACTTGAATCAACACAGCTTTGCTTTTTTAATGCTTACATTGTCTTTGTCTTCTTTCGTGTTTGTTCTCCCTTAGTATTTGGGAGAGTTTCAGCCCATCCGAGTTATGCTAAGAGAACCAAGACCTGGCACTGTTTTTATGAAGGACCCTGAATCAGGTATGAATCCATACCAATCCATTTTATGAAATGCAAATTTCATGAGGCCTGAAACATACAATGTTGGAGTCTTTCCTTAAGAAAAAGATTAATTACAAAATTACAAATGCAAAATTAGGTAGAGGGCATTGAAAAGGGTCAGCGCAAGGAAGGGCCCTAAAACCTAAACCCCATAAACTTTCAGCCACTTCTGTCGTAAAAATGAAGCTATTAACCCCGAGGTCAGGCTGTGCCAGCAAAGTGACAGAACTGCACAGGGAAAACCCAGGGCCCAGGGACAGAAAGAATGGAGGCTAGTCTTACCTCTCCTTTACTCAGTCTTCTTCCAGGTCTATAGCTTTGAACATGCTGGGACTTTCTTTAACTGAAGCAACTCCCTTTCTTCTCTGGCAGAGGTCTGAATTTTGAAGGTACTACTTCATGGGTATCTAAGAATTGTCTTCTGTAGTCAAGGTAGTAGGTGTAATTTACTTGGTGAACATTTTACTGAGTGCCAGACTAAGTACTGAGAATTCAAGGATGATAGAAACAAGGTCATTGCCCCTGCCAGTTGAGTGCTCACCCACATTTCCTATCAGCCTTTCCAACAACCAATCACAGCTCCTTCTCCACAAGCAGAGCAGGCCAGACAAGGCACCTAAGAGCCGTGCTCCAATGTGTGAAGGTGTAAGGGTGGGGGTACAATGTACATATAGGACATAAAATGCCAGAGATACACCACCAGAACTCAGAACCAAGCAATGCAAAAACCAGACGGATGCAGGCCTAGCTGACTGAGCAGGGAGAGTCAGAGATGTTCCAGATCTGCACAAACCCAACTCAGATCCTGAGACTTCCAGGTCCACCTTAGGCTTAAGGTTGTAAACTGTGGCCCTTAAGACAGGAATAGCTTTTAACTGTAGCCTTTTATTGTTCTCTGCCATCCCCTTTCCATTGTAATTTTTAAAAATTAAAGCTTTTATTTTGAGAGGAGTATGGATTTACATGCAGTTTTAAGAAATAATACAGAGTGCTCCCATGTACCCTCCAAGTGTAACAGCTACACAATTACTGTGTAATATTACAATCAGAATATACACTGACATCGATACAGTCAAGACACACACCTCTATTACCAAGGACCCCTCCTATTACGCCTTTATAAGTACACCCACTTCTCTCCCCTCCCCTGCCCCCCAATCCCTAACTCCTGTGAAACCATTAATCTGTTTTCAATTGCTTTCATTTTTTCAATGTCATGTAAATGGAATAGTAGAGTGTGTAGACTTGCATATATTGATAATCTTGTCTTTTTTACTACTGAGCCCATGTTCTATGGTATGAATGTATCATAATGTTTTTAAATTTTTTAAAGTTTATATATTTTTGAGAGAGAAAGACAGAGTACGAGCAGGAAAGGGGCAAAGAGAGAGAGGGAGACACAGAATCCAAAGCAGGCTCCAGGCTTTGAGCTATCAGCACAGAGCCTGACACGGAGCTCGAACTCACGAACTGTGAGATCATGACCCTAGCCGAAGTCAGAGGCCTAACCAACTGACCCACCCAGATGCCCTGAATGTACCATAATTTTTAACCATTCACCCACTGCAGGACATTTGGACTGTTTCCAGTTTGGGGTTATCATGAATAAGAGTGCTATAAACATCTGTGTGTGTATCTTTGTGTAAATATAAGCCTTCATTTCTCTTGGATAAATGTCCAAGAGTGCAACTGCTGCATTATATAGTAGTTGCATATTTACTTGTTTTAAGTTTATTTATTTATTTTGAGAGAGAGAGAAAGAGAATGTGTGTGCGTGAGTGTGGGAGGAAAAGAGAGAGAATCCCAAGCAGGCTCCATACTGTTAGTGCCGTCAACACGATGCACGAACCCACGAACTGTGAGATCATGACCTGAGCCAAAATCAACAGACACTTAACTGACTAAGCCACTCAGGTGCCCCACTAGTCGCATATTTAGTTTCATAAGAAATGGCCAGGGGCACCTGGGTGGCTCGGTTGGTTAAGCGTCCGACTTTGGCTCAGGTCATGATCTCATGGTTCATGAGTTCAAGCTCCACATCAGGCTTTGTGTTGACAGCTCAGATCCTGGAACTTGATTTGGATTCTGTGTCTCCCTCTCTCGCTGTCTGCCCCTCCCCCACTCATTCTCTGTGTCTCTCACAACAATAAACATTAAAAAAAATTTTTTAAAAGAAAAAAAGAAATGGCCAAACTGTTTTCTAGAGTGGTTGTATCATTTTATATTCTCACCAGCAACATATGAGAGATCCAGTTTCTCCACATCCTCATCAGCATTTGGTGTTGTCACTATTTTTTATTTTAGCCTTTCTGATAGATACAGTAATATGTTGCTGTGGTTTTAATTTGCATTAGCTCCTACTTGCTAATATTTAACATCTTTTCATGTGCTTATTTTGCAGCTGTATATTCTCTTCAGTGAAATGTCTCTTTATGTCTTTTGCCCATTTTCTGTTCATTATTTTACTGTTGAATTGAATTCAATTGTTGAATTGAATTTTACTATTGAATTCTAGATACAAGTCCTTTGTCAAATGTATGGTTTACAAATATTTTCTCCCAGACTGTTGGTTGCCTTTTCATCTTCTTAACACAGCTGCCCATAGAACAAAAGTTTTAAATTTTAATGAGATCCACTTTATCAAGTTTTCTTTTCATGTATCCTGTTTTATGTGTGAAGTCTAACAACTCTTTGCCTGGCCCTAGATCCTGAAGATTTTCTTTTCTGATTTTTTTCTAAGAGTTTTATAATTTTATATTTAAGGACATGACCCATTTGGGGTTAATTTCTGTATACGGTATTAGGTTCATTTTTTTTTTATTATTTTATTTTATTTTATTTTTTTTTTTCAACGTTTATTTTTTTTGGGACAGAGAGAGACAGAGCATGAACGGGGGAGGGGCAGAGAGAGAGGGAGACACAGAATCGGAAACAGGCTCCAGGCTCGGAGCCATCAACCCAGAGCCCGACACGGGGCTCGAACTCACGGACCGCGAGATCGTGACCTGGCTGAAGTCGGATGCTTAACCGACTGCGCCACCCAGGCGCCCCTAGGTTCATTTTTTAAAACTATAGACGTCTAACTGCTCCAACATCATTTCTGTAGAGTTCCTCTACTGAATTACTTTTGCGCTTTTGTGAAAAATCAGTTGAACATATTTGTGTCGGTCTATTTCTGGGTTCTCAGTTGTGTTCTATTGATCTCTGTGTCCATCCTTCTACCAATACCTCACTCACTCTCCCAATTACTGTAGCTACATCGTGGGCCTTAATATCAAGTAGAGTAATTCCTTCCAATTTACTTGTTTTTAGCTATTTTAGGGTCTGTGCCTCTCCACACACATTAAAAAATTTTTTTTTAATGTTTTTATTTATTTTTGAGAGAGAGAGCGAGAGAAACAGAGTGTGAATGGGGGAGGGGCAGAGAGCGAGAGGGAAACACAGAATCCAAAGCAGGCTCCGGGCTCTGAGCTGTCAGCACAGAGCCCAACATGGTGCTCGAACCCACGAACTGTGAGACCATGACCTGAGCCGAAGTCAGACACTTAACTGACTGAGTCACCCAGGTGCCCTCTCCTCATACATTGTAGAAAATGCCTGTCTATGCAAAAAATTTTGATAGGCTTTTAACAGAAACCACGTTCAACATATAGATCAATTTGGAGAGAATTGTTTACTATATTGAGTCTTCTGTGAACGTGATGTGCATCTCTATTTTAGGCCTCCTTTGATTCTTCAGTATTTTCTAACTTTTCATATCCTGTACATGTTTTATTAAATATAACCTAAGTATTGGGGCACCTGGGTGGCTCAGGGACTCATACTCTGTGTCTCTCTCTGTCTCAAAAATAAACATTAAAAAAATTTAAAAAATATTTTTTTAAAAAAATATTTTAAAAATACATAGTCACTTTAAAGTGACTATAATGGGTATTGTGTTTTTAATTTCCACTTCTACACGTTCGTCATTAGTATATAGCAATGCAATTGATTTTTGTGTGTTGATCTTCTATCCTGCACATTTGCTGAACTCTCTTACTAGTTTTAGGAGTATTTTGTATTTTCGTTAGTATTTTCTTTTTCTGAGAGAGAGAGAGAGAGAGAGAGCACTCGTGAGTGGAGGAGAGGGGCAGACAGAGAGGGACAGGAGAGGAGAGGAGGAGTGGAGAATCTCAAGCAGGCTCCATGCTCAGCACAGAGCCCATATCGGGGCTCAATCCCAGGACCCTGGGATCGTGACCTGAGCTGAAATCATCGAGTCAGATGCTCAGTTGACTGAGCCCCCCCAGGTGCCCCTCCTTAGTATTTTCTATATAGACAATCATGTCATCTTCCAACAAGGACAGTATTATTTCTTCTTTTCCAACGCGCATGCCTTTTTTTTTCTTCTTGCATTGTTGCAGCGGCTAGAATTTGCATACTATATTGACTGAGTGGCATCCTTGCCTTGCTCCGCATTTTACAGGGGTGTTTGTTCAGTCTTCCACTGTTAAGTATGAGGTCAGCTGTAGGTTTTATGTAGGTGATCTGAATCATGTTGAGAAAGTTCTCCTCGATGTCTATTTTGCTGAGTGTTTTGTTTTGTTTTGATGATGTATGGGTGTTGGATTTTGTCAAATGCCTTTGCTGCATCTGTTAATACGATTATATAGTTTTTCTTGTTTAGCTTATTGTTATGGCCTAAATGTTTGTCCCCCCCCCCCCCACATTTATATGTTGAAGTTCTAACTCCAAATGTGGTAGTATTTAGAGAAAGGCCTCTGGGAGGTAAACAGGATGAGATGAGAAGGTGAGTATGGGGACCCCATGATAGGAATTTTCTTTGTAAGAAGAGGGAGACCAGAGCTCTCGTTCTCTCTCTCTCTGTCATGTGGGAACTCAGCAAGAAGGTGACTGTAAGCCAGAAAGAGGAATTCTGACCAGGAACTGAATCTGCCAGCACCTTGATCTTAGACTTGCCAGCTTCAAGAATTGTGAGAAATTAAGTATCTGTTGTTCAAGCCCCCCAGTCTATGGTATCATATTATAGCAGCCTGAGCAGACTGAGATAGGGGAATTATATTAATTGAACCAGCTTTGCATACTTGGAATAAATTTCATCTGCTCATGGCATATAATTCTTTATACATTGGGGGGGGGTCGACGAAAACATGGGCTAAAAGAAGACCAGGCACAGCTGCCACCCACTCACCCATCTACCCTAGATCCTTGGTTCGCAACAACCTAAACATACAACAGCCAGTTCTCACTGAAAATACACTGAGAGGACCGATAAGAAAAAAATGTCACTTTCTGAACGAGTTTCTAATTTATTTTCTGAAACCCAAGTCATTATAGCTTAAGAGAACCAAGAAAACTAATAGGAGGGACTCCGGAAGTTCACCAATAGACCACTGCACTGGTATCTGGGCTGCTTCTAAAGCTCCCTCTCTCTATGGCCTCTTTATGACATTCTTCAATGCGGATTAGGTGATGACACCTCGGAAGCCTTGCAACAGGCTGATTACTGCCCTCGAAAACACTAATCCTCCAACGCACTGTGTTCAGAAAAGATGTAGCCATTTAGGGAGGATTTTTAAAATACTGACACCCAGGGGGGCGCCTGGGTGGCGCAGTCGGTTAAGCGTCCGACTTCAGCCAGGTCACGATCTCGCGGTCCGTGAGTTCGAGCCCCGCGTCAGGCTCTGGGCTGATGGCTCAGAGCCTGGAGCCTGTTTCCGATTCTGTGTCTCCCTCTCTCTCTGCCCCTCCCCCGTTCATGCTCTGTCTCTCTCTGTCCCCAAAATAAATAAAAAACGTTGAAAAAAAAATTAAAAAAAAAAATACTGACACCCAGGTATGCCAGGACATTTAAAATGTCTCCTCTAGAGTGGTTAGGAACTATTAACTACAGGACTTCAGGGTTTGTTTTCTTTTTTTAAACTTGGGGGGGGGGGGTTATGGCACATTAATCTGGATAATAAAATACTCAGCTGTTAGAGGCTTCGATTTTAAGTGCAGACTAATGAGGCAAAGTGCAAACCTCACGGGCAGACCACAAACACAAGGAAGGGTGGATGGCGAGCTGCCTGTACACCCGGGGACACTGGGGCGAAGCACCGGCCTGGCCCCGCCTCCACCCCCACTGAACACCACTGTCAACAGGCATGAGGGAGACTGAAGAGGAGCCACTCCGCAGACTTCCCCGAAGGCAGTGGAGGGGGAGGAGAGCAGCTGAGAGACTCAGGGCCAGCTCCGGTGCTCCTTTTCCCCAATGGCAGCTTCAACAGTCCCTCCTCAGATGCCGAGTCAGGTCTGAGTGTCCACCCAGAAGTTCTAAGACTTGCTCTCCTCGGTTGCAGGCTGTCTCTCCACAGGCTCCTGCAGGGACTCGTGTCTGACCTGCTACACCAGTACGCTGTCTGAGAGGGCCACTTTTCCTTCCTCCAAGAGCATCTCCTCAGGGTATCTCCTACCTTTCTCAGCTAGAAACATGAGTCACTGTGCTGTCTGCCTAATCCACCCCCTCATCATAAGGTAACACTTGCTGGGACTTTTCTAGTATCGACCCAATAAGTTTCCATGCACTGTCTCATAGGCAAGCCACACAATTCACAGCATGCATTTGCCTACCCACGTCTGAGACATTTATTTCCTGCTAGTAAACATGTCTTTAGTTCGGATTATGGCATTTCAATTATCAACATTTCATGGTGTTCTGCAAAGAGCACCAGGACTTCCGGGTGTCTAACCACAGAGTTGGCCGGATGCTCAACAGAACATGCTGTTCTACCCCACATGCAAGGCTCTGGGACCTCAGGGAGAAACATCCAGAGCAGTGAGTGGTTCCCCACTCGGCTGCTCATTAGAGCTTTGAAAACTCTCCAAGCCCAAGTCACACCCAGACCAGTTAAATCGGAACCTCTGAGTTGGGACCTGGGTATCAGTATTTTCAAAGACTCTCCAGGTGATCACATGTGCAGTAGACACCGAGAACCACTGACCCAAAGGAACGTCTGTGTCTGAGGACCATGGACTCAAGTGAGAGAACAGTAATATGATAATAGCTACCATCCGTTGATCTCTCTACATCCTTATTACACTATACAGTAAAACCTTGGTTTGTGAGCATAATTCATTCCGGAAACATGCTTGTAATCCAAAGCACTTGTATATAAAAGCATATTTCCCCGTAAGAAATAATGGAAACTCAGATGATTCATTCCACAACCCAAAATATTCATATAAAAATGATTACAATAATATAATACAAAATAATAAAGAAAATGCAAACTATAAAGAAAAATAAATTAACCTGCACTTACCTTTGAAAACCTTTGTGGCTGGTGTGAGGGAGACCAAAGAGAGAAGGGTTATTGTGTAGGACAACTTTCACTATCACTAACGGAATCACTGCTATCTTTTGGATCAATGGACTCTTTTTCTGCATTGGTATCACTGTATATGCTTGCATGGATGTTGGTGACAGTACAGTATTAATAAACTCTTGTCACATACTGTATTTAATGTAACTGGCAATAAGGCAGCAAGAGGGTCTATATCTGCAGGCAGCCTGACCTAGAATGGAGCAAAGCATTCCTAAGCTTACGGAAGACCAAAGGACTGCCCATAGGTGCTTTGAAGTGACAAAAAAATACACCAGTGCCAGTTGTGGGCACCTTCCAACATTCTAAAAAAAAATCACTGATGTCTGCCAAACACCACAGCCTGAGACCAAGCATCTGAGCATGGAAGATGATCACCCACAATCCCGCAGATAGAGACAGAGACAGAGAGAGACAGAAAGAGAGAGAAGGACCATTGGCTCAGTTGTGATCATGTGACATTCAGTGTCACGTACTACTCATATTGGAGGACATCACTTGTTTATCAAGTTAAAATTTATTAGAAATGTTTGCTCGTCGTACAGAACACTCACAGAACAAGTTGCTCACAATCCAAGGTTTTGCTGTACTAAGCACCCTGCACAGACTATCTTATTTAATCCTCACAACAATTCCCTGAGGTAGGTATTGTTAGGCTAATTCTACAGAAAGGAAACCAAGGCTCAAACTTGCTAATAACTTGGCCAAGCTCAAGAGATGGTCACAGAGATGCCTCCACTCCTGGTAAGAAAATAATGGGAAAGATTTTAAAATGGGTGACAAATTCAGAGAGACAGAAAGTGGAACAGTGGTTGCCAGAGACCAGGGGCAGGGGGAATGGGGAGTTACCATTGAACAGGCACAGAGGTTCAGTTTGAGAAGGTGAAAAAGGTTCCGGAGATGTATGGTGCTGACGGTTGCCCAAAATGCAAATGTACTTAATGCCATTGAATCGTACACTTAAATATGGTTCGGGGCACTTGGGTGGCTCAGTCAGTTAATTGCCTGACTCTCAATCTCTGTTCATGTCTTGATCTCAGGATAGAGAGTTTAGGCCCCGCGTTGGGCTCTGTGCTGGGCGTGAAGCTTACATACATACATACACACACACATAAATAAATAAATAAAGGTAGGGGTGCCTGGATGGCTCAGTTGGTTGGTCAGCTCAGGTCATGATCTCACTGTTCGTGGGTTCAAACCCCGCATCGGGCTCTGTGCTGACAGCTCGGAGCCTGAAGCCTGCTTTGGATTCTGTGTCTCCCTCTCTCTACCTCTGTCTCTCCCCTGCTCATGCTCTCTCTCTCTCTCAAAAATAAACATTAAAAAAAAGGTAAAAAAAAAAAAATATATATATATATGGTTCAGATGGTAAATATCATGTTATGTTTATTTTGCCATAATTTTAAAACAACAAAAGAAGAGAAATTTAAAAATAAAATAAAAATGGGTGAAAGAGCTAGAGAAAGAGAGGGGAATAGGTGCCCTGGCTCACGCACAATGCAATTCCAGGTTATCTCCCATTGTCTTCATTGTCTTTTAGTTATTTTATAGCTCTAAGTTGTAGAATGCGGAGGGTAATGCCAATAAATTGTGTCTAGAAGAGATCCAGTAGATACTGGCCGGCTTCATATCCAATAAGCAAATATATTTGCACTTTACTGATGGCCTACACAATTGTAATTGTTTGAATTCTCCTCTGAACCAGTTGCAACATCTCAGTGGTTCCCTCATGAATTAATATAATAAAATCTTAACATGTGTTTGTTTTATAACTGTTGCTCAGAATTACCACCATATGTCAGGTTTCCCTGATGATTTCTGATGATAAACTACAAAGGCCTAAGTTCTCCTGGTTGAGATTTTCTTCCCACGAGGCAAGGCTTGTAGTTACTGCAGAACAAAAAGCAGACTTTCTGTCAGACCTGACTTGTAACTGTACACCCTAGTTGCCCCCCGTGGAGTGTGCAGATCTAAGAGCCCCAAGCAGGACCAGGGGCTGTTATCAGCCCTGCGTAGTAGACTCCTGCTTTCATTCGGGAGGTGAGAACACACTGGGCCACTGGGTGTGAGGTGAAAAGTCCCAGGCAGCCTTGGGAGGGAATCCTGTTTTCCAGCTGAGTGGATGGTGAGGAAGGGGAGGGGTGTGGAGACCATCCCACTGCTCCCTCCCATCAGCCACTCCCATGCTTTTCTCCCTGACTCCTAGCAGCAGGCCCTAGACACAACCCAGAGCACGTGAAAAAGAAAATCCTACAAAACCCAAGCTGAAGTAGAGAGGAACAGAGGCCAAATTAGTCACAGCAGAGAGCTCCTCAAGAGAATGCTAGAAAGGCAGGATAAATTCAGAAGATGAAGAGCCAGGAAAAGAGAGAGGATGGAGCAGTCAGGAAGAAGAGGCCAGGAAACCACTGGTCATGGTGCATCCAAGCATGGGAGATGATCACCTACAATACCACGGCTGGGGGGGCGGGGAGCGGGGGAGAGAGAAGAACCATTGGCTAGGTAGACCTCCAAGCCTCTCTCACTGTGCTAGTGGAGGGTCCACTGGCACAACCTCAGTGCAGAGCAATTCCACTCTGGCTGTCACAATTTCAAGGGCACATGTGCCCTGACCCAGCAGTGCCAATTAGAGAAATCTGTTCCACAGATATAACCACACTGTATAATAAGACCTTAGGACAAGGTTGGTCACTGCAGCATAATTTACAAGAGAAGATTAGCATAATCTAAATGCCCATCGATAGGGAATAGGGTAAGCCAATTACAGTCCACAGAATAAAGCAAAGTGAAGAATCATATGTACAGTAGCCTACAATTTGTATAAAAGGAGGTAAACAATAGAGATACTTCTATTTTTTTTATATATGCATGAAATATGTCAGGAAAAAATGCAAGAAACAGGTAACACAAGTTGTCTTCAGGGAGGGAAACACTGAGTGGGAGACAGCACAGGAGAAAGACTTGTCAACTTTGGTATCTTCTGTATCAGAACCATGTGAATGAGCTACTTATTCAAAAACTGAACAATTTTTGTATCTTTTTAAGCAAATATATGGAGACTTCTGGAAGAATCATGCTACACGCAACATGTTCTCTCTCACGTGAACCTCTTTACCTGAGCAACATTCTTGTAAGCATGTATTTCCCCCACCGCCCACCTCTTGGGGACTGACAGCTTTCAGGAAAGGACTTACAAACCCAAAGGCTGGCAGACACAAGTTCAGACTCACACCATTTCAATAAGTCCTAATATTAAATACACACCCACAGAACCAAAAACAAAGCAAATGAATAACAACAAAATAGGTCCTTGGTTTCCACTGCTTCCCTGTGCCTGGAAAGCTGGCTTCACAGACCCCTCCTGGAAGTTTTGACCAATGGGAAACAGGTTCAAGAGTAAGAAGTCCAGGCAGTAGCAGCAGGAGGGATGACGTACGCAGAGCCTGCTCTTGTTCTCTTTCCTAAACCATGAATGTACATCATTTACCTCCAGCCTTTCTTTGGAGTGACTGACAGAAAATATCTATCAGCCCCATATGCTCTTCATTTCTGCAAGAACTATCAAGTGTCATGCTTGGGTTTACTACAATCAAACCCTTTGCAAAGGGTTTACCTTCAGGAATTAACTCCTGCCAATTGTGGAGGCTTGGCAAATCCAAACTCTGCAGGGTAAGGGAGCAGACTGTGGACTTCAGCAAGAGTGGCTGTTTCACCTCAAGCCCGAAGGTAATCTGGATGCGGTATTCTCTTTTCCTCACAGGAATCTTTTTCACTTAAGGTCTTCAACTGATTGGATA
Organism: Prionailurus bengalensis; assembly: GCF_016509475.1. NCBI lineage: Eukaryota > Metazoa > Chordata > Mammalia > Carnivora > Felidae > Prionailurus > Prionailurus bengalensis. Next base: position 80,131,024 of record NC_057349.1, on the reverse strand, counting down.
AGACCCATCCACACCATGGAGGATAATGTGCCTAACTCAGAGTCTACTGATTTAAGTGTTAATCTCATCTATGAAACACCTTTACAAAAACATCTAGTTTTGACATCTACTTTTTTTACAAAAACATCTAAATGTGTGACCAAATATCTGGGTGTCATGGCTTAGCCAAATTGAAACATAAAATTTACCATCACACAAGATCACAAAGATTTTATCCTGTTTTCTTCTACAATTTTTATAGTTTGTAATTCCTGCATTTAAGCCTATGATCCATTTTGAGTTAATATTTACATGTGGTACATAACATTCACTTTTTTTGCATCCAATTGTTCCAGCACCATTTGTTGAAAAGACAGTTCTTGGGGCGCCTGGATGGCTCAGTCGGTTAAGCACCTGACTTTAGCTCAGGTCATGATCTCACGGTTCGTGGGTTTAAGCCCCACATTGGGCTCTGTGCTGACAGCTCAGAGCCTGGAGCCTGCTTCAGATTCTGTGTGTCCCTCTCTCTCTCTGCCCCGCCCCTGCTCATGCTCTGTCTCTCTCTGTCTCTCAAAAATAAGTAAATGTTAAAAACAAAATTAAAAAAAAAAAAAAAGACTGTTCTTTTCCTGCTGAATTGCCTGGGTATGTTTGTCAAAAATCAATAGACCACATGTGTGTAGATCTATTTGTGGACTCTTTATTCTGGTCTCTTGACCTTTTCTGTCTTGATTACAATAGTTGTATAGTGGACCTAGAAATCAAGCAGTGACAGCCCTCCAACTTTGTTCATCAAAATTGCTTTGGTTAGTCTAGATCCTTCAAGTTTTCATATAAATTTTAGAATCATCTTCTCAACCTCCACCAAGAAAGCCTATAATGGTCATTTCTTTAATGCTAGAAATTGTGCTCAACAGTTGTCCTCCCATTTAACCTTCACAGCAACCACATAAGGTTGGGATTATCCTTATCTTTCAGATGAGGACATTGAGTGGCTTTGCATCCTCTGCTCAGGACTCCTGCCTGGTACTCAGACCAAAACTCTCAGACCAAGAGGTGGACACTGTGCATTGTCAGGATCTCCTCCCGATGGCTACTGCACTTGGCACTAAGCACGGTTTTAAGTTCTTTGCATACATTGATTTGGTTGCTTAAACAACCAAATGGGTAGCTACTATTATTTAATACTCATTCCAGAGATGACAATATGAAACAAATATGAAGTAATCTCCCCAAGATACCAGAGGTGGTAAATATGCTGGCATCTGAACCCAAGGCAGTCTGGTTCCCATATCCATGCTCACACCCTCTACACTACACAGCCTTGGTACGGAATTTCGAAGTTGCTACAAAACTCCAGGAATGGTATGCACGTGGCATGGGAAGGGGTTGGGGGAGAGAGTCGGTGGTAGAAAAGTCCCTTTGGCCTAACCCCCTCCCACAGGAAAGCCTTGTTCTTTGTGTGTGTTGAGGGGGAGGGGCAGCAGGAAGGGATGGCTGGGGCTAATGCTGGAAAGAGCAGGGATAGTGCAGGCACTGGAAAAAGGGGCAGGCAGTGCCCTGAGCGTAGGACTCAGAGCCACACAGGGCTAATTCCCTCCCAGGTCAGCTTCTATGCTTAATTGGCCTTGACCCAGTTACTTCAAGTTCAGCAAGTCCCTTTCCTTACTAGTATGCCAGAGACAAGAGCACACAGCTGTTGGGAGCAATTCACTGAGACAGTATTTGTGGAGCAGCGGTCCAGTGCTGCTACAAGCACTCAAACACAACTTCAATCGACTTCATTTTATGTTTGGCAAATTACTAAAGTTAACATATGCTTATTTTAATAAGTGGAATGATACAATGGGAGAACCTATAAAACAAAGTTAATCATCTTCAGCACCAGGTAACCAACAGGAGCAGTCTCCTGTGTTCCCTGCTCAAGCAAGTACAAGCATGTTCACATAGAGAAGTGGATTTGTTTTTCAACCAAAATACATCATACTGTACCCATCACTTGCTACCTGCCTTCTTCACTTATCAATGGATATAAGTGGTCAATATAAGTTCTAACTCCCCAATTTCTTTGTGCATGAATATGTGTGTGTGTGTGTGTGTGTGTGTATATATGTATATTTATATATATGTATATATATGTATATGTATATATATGCAAATCGACACAAACGAGATCTATATGACACTGTATACATTTGCATATTATCTTTGGTTCTCATTTTTGTCTTGCTTCCGGGCCCTCCTTCCCTCCCTCCACAATCACCCCCATGTGGCCACCCCCAGAGTTTTCTGCCTGCTCACTCTGCAGTGAACTCTGGGGGCACTCTCTCTGAACAAGCTCCTTGAGGCCATGATCTGTACTTCTTAATCATCTAAATCCCTATGTTATTACTTAGGGGTAGTGGTAGATATCAAATGGAGTTCTGGTAAGCATTAATTTTATGAATAAAACCATTTTTCTTCTTCACTAAAGTTGCATCAAATAACCTTTGTCTGGTTGCTTTGGGAGGGAACAAAAGCTGCAGTGAAACATCCCAAGGACCTGAAAGCTCGATAAAAAGACACTCTGCCTGTGGATTCCTAGAGGTTCACGACTCTTACTACATGGTCGGCGCTTGGCATTAAGAAGAAGTACAGAGGGTTTATTCAGACCAAAAAAAAAAAACCTACTGGCATTGAGGTAACAAAACTAAGTTGTGTGTAAAAATTTTTAGCTAAAATGTGAGGTGACTATGGAGAGAAAAACAAAGCTTTCTTGCAAAGAAAAAAAATCCCACTTTCTGTTTTAATGCCAAATATGTCAGGCAGTATCTATGTGTGGGGCAACTAGAAAGGCACAGAGGAGAGAGAAAATTAGGAGGCAGACGGGGCCACGATAGGTCACTGGGAGCACGTGTAGGCAGAGGCATGTGAAGGAGTCAAAAGAAGGGAGGGTGGCTTGGGCTTCCGCTTGAGACTGGGCAAATGTGTGCATCCATCGGCAAAGAGACCGTGGAAAGAGGATTGGGTTTCAGGAGGGGCATTGGGACGGTGCTGGGTATTCAGATGTGATGTAGCTGTGAAGTACCCATGGATCACTCAGATAAAGATGCCCATCAGGGTAGCTTGGCAAGTCAATCAGGAGATACAGCTGAACTGGTGCCTGGCCAGAGCTTGTAAGTCAAGGCAGGTGTGCAGAGTAAGAGCAGATGAGGGCTGAGAGCCCCAAGGAAAGCCAGCTCCAGAGGCAGAGATGGCGAAAGGAGGTGGATGAGGCCGCATCAGAGAAGAAAACCAGAGGCAGAGCATCGGGGGGCCAAGGAAGCTTCATGGAGGGGAGGGTGGGCAACATGCCAATTCTAGCCCATCTCCCCAAAATAAAGACTTTTTTTTCCCTGTCTTGTTCATTGGTGTAAAGCAGGCGCTCAATTAATATTTGCTGGATAGGTGAGATGACAGGTGAGCAGTGGCACAGAGGTGAGGGGGGTGAGGAGCCAAATTACTGGGAGGTCCTGAGCCTCCAATTCTAACAGCCAATATACTCCAGGGACACATCTGATTTCACAGGATACCCACTGTTCATGTCAGGTTACCTGATCTAACTGAAAATGTGTTGGTCAATACAACATGAAAATAATTGGTCTAAATATGAGAATTAGGCAAATGGCTAATCAGAGTTCTTAGTAAGCTTCTTAAAACATGAATTTTAAATGTTTGTATGTAGTTTCCACACCAATTCCCTGCTCCCAATCCCATTAAATCTGAGGACTTGTCCTGTGCACAATTCCACCCCTACATGATGGATAAGGCATCACAGCAACACACTGTTAGCTACTAAGTAAAGTCCCTATGAAAACAGAAGAGACTGCACTTGTCTGAGCCCTGGTGTAACAAAGAGGACATCTGCATGAGAGCCAGGAGATCCAGGCTCTGGTCCCAGCTCTGGCACTTTCTAGCTTGTCCAGTCACTCCCCTTTTATGGCCTTCCATTTCCTCACAACTCTAAAAGACAAATCTGTGGGGTGTGTATGTGTGTGTGTGTGTACATATGTGTATGTATATACACACAGGGCTCTGGGGCTGAGCAACACGTATGTGAAAATAATTTGCAAAGTGTAAAGTGTGACACCATATGCAATACAATTATTGGGATACTGGCTTATTAAAGTGCCTGTGCATGGGGCGCCTGGGTGGCTCAATCGTTTAATGATCTGACTCTCGATTTCGGCTTAGGTCAAGATCTCACAGTTCGTGGAAGTGAACACTCTGTCGGGCTCTGCACTGACAGCATGGAGCCTGCCTAGGATTCCCTCTCTCCTCTCTCTCTACCTCTCCCTCCCCACCATTACTCCCTCTCTCTCTCTCTCTCTCCCAAAATAAATAAATAAACATTTAAAAAAATAATCAAGTACCTATGCATATGAGGTCCCAGGCAGGAAAACATTTGCAGATTATATCTACCGTGTACAAGATGCCAAGGAAGATAATATAACAAGAAGCAGTTCACAGCGAGTTCACAATCCAAAATTATAAACCCACAGTTGCAACATGCTGGGTCAGAGCAAGGATTCTGGAGCCAGATGGCCAGGATTTGAATCCCAACCCTGACACTTTCTAACTGAAACTTTGGATGGGTTAGTTACCTAACCTCTTCTTACCTGTTTCTTCATCTGTATAATGAGTTGAGGTTTAGAATATTTAATCACTGAATAGCTCTTGCAAGAGTACCAGGCACCTCATAAGCACTATCTAAGTGCAAGCAGTCTACACTCAACATTATTTCCCTCATTTAATGTACACGGGGCTTATTGTGTGAATACTGTGCTGGGCACTGCAGATTTTGTGCCCACTGAGATTTTATAACTGTGGCAACTCATGTTCTCATACTTAGTCTTTATGGAAGCCCTTTAGGTTTGGGGAGAAATTTGGGGTGCCTGATTGCCTCAGTGGTAGAGTATGTGACTCTTGATCTTGGGGCTGTACGTTCGAGCCCCGCATTAGGTTTAGAAATTACCTAAAAATAAAATCTGAAAAAAAAGTTTGCGGCGGAATTTGAAATTCATGAAGTAAAGAGATTTGCCTACATCAGTGGCTCTTAGGAGACTAGTCAGGGGACGTTTAGCAATTTCTGGAAACATTTTTGGTTGTCACAACTAGGGAGAAGCATCTAATGAGTAGAAGCCAGAGCTGCTGCCCCTCTCTTCCCTCCCACTCCTGGGAAAGAGAGAAGCCACCACTGCGGGTGGGTAGAGAAGCACTCGGCGCCTCCAGGAGGGGACTGTGCCCGCCCCTTCTGAACCTCTGAGTATGGCTGAACCAGGCGATGGGGCCGGTGGGCAGCTGAAGGTGCGCAACAGGGCTGGCGGGTGGCCGTCCTTGACCTTTGGTCTGGTGGCCCAGCAGAACCCCTGGAAGCCCTGTGGTGAGGCCCAAGATTGTACAGGAACAGCTTAAGACCACTCAGTGGTCATTACTACCCATTCGGTGGCCTGAGCAGTGGGACCTGCACCCCAGTCTTCAGCTGGGTGCTGAGCACTCCAGTCTGCGGTGGGGAATTGCTGAAAAGGCACAGAGGAACATGCCTGCCTGCAGAGCAGGTCTGGGACCACAGGTGGAGTAGCCATGAACTCGGGAGCCGGAGTAGTCCATTCACCCTAAAATTCTTCCTTGATTTAGATGGCAGAGAAGTGGGGGGATCCATACATCCCATGTCTCTCAAACAAAGAAGTGTAGAAGCCAAAGGACTTTGAACACCAGAGCCTGGGAGGAAAAGAGACTGCATCTACTAGGAAGAAAATGGGAAAGCTGGAAAAAAGATAGGGCTACTCCAAGGAACAAATCAAAGCATACCTGGTAGAGGGTACAAAATATTACTATGAGTAGGGTAATAAAATAACCAAAGTCACAACAATGGAGAGCAAGTAACAAGCCCCGAAAAAATACCTCCTGAAAGGCCAGACCCTGGACAATGTATGACCCTCCTTTAATATAGCAGTGCTTACAGGTGCAGAGCACACAAGCTTTTAAAATGCATAAAGGACAGAAAACTAGCCAAAATGATGAAACAGAAGAGTTCTCCTCAAAAGAAACTCCAGGAAGTAGCAACAGCTAATGAACTGATCAAAACCAATTTAAGCAATATAACAAAACAAGAATTTAGAATAATAGTCATAAAATCAATCGCTTGGCTTGAAAAAAGCATAGAGAACAGCAGAGAATCTATTGCTAGACATCAAGGGACTAAAAAATAGTCGTGATGAATTAAAAAATGCTATAAATGAGGTGCAAAATAAAATGGAGGCAGCCATAGCATGGATTGAAGAGGCAGAGGCGAGAATAGGTGAATTATAAGATAAAATTATGGAAAAAGAGGAAGCTGAGAAAAAGATAAAAAAGTCCACGAGTACAAGGGGAGAATAGAGAACTAAGTTGATGCAATCAAATGGAACAATATCCATATCATAGGAATTCTAGAAGAACAAGAAGAGAGAGAAAGGGGCTGAAGGTGTACTTGAACAAATCACAGCTGAGAGCTTCCCTGATCTGGGGAAGGAAACAGGCATTGAAATCCAAGAGGCACAGAGAACTCCCTTCAGATGTAACTTGAATCAATCTTCTGCATGAAGTGAAATTGGCAAATTTCAGAGAGAATTCTGAAAGCAGCTAGGGATAAACGGGCCCTAACATACAAAGGTAGACACATAAGGGTAGTAGCAGACCTATTTACTGAAACTTGGCAAGCCAGAAGGGAGTGGCAGGTAATCTTCAATGTGATGAACAGAAAAAATATGCAGCCAAGAATCCTTTATCCAGCAACTCTGTCATTCAGAATACAAGGACAGATAAAAGTTTTCTGAAACAAGCAAAAACTGAAGGAATTCATCACCACTAAACCAGCCCTACCAGAGATCCTAAGGGGGACTCTGTGAGTGAAATGTTGCAAGGACCACAAAGTACCAGAGACATCACTACAAGTATGAAACCTACAGACATCACAATGACTCTAAACCCGTATCTTTCAACAGTAACACTGAATGTAAATGGACTAAATGCTCCAACCAGAAGACATAGGGTATCAGCATGGATTAAAAAAAACAAGACCCATCTATTTGCTGTGTACAAGAGACTCATTTTAGACCTGAGGACACGTTCAGATTGAAAGTGAGGGGATGGAGAACTATCATGCTATTGGAAGTCAAAAGAAAGCTGGAGTAGCCATACTTATATCAGACAAACTAGACTTTAAATTAAAGGCTGTAACAAGAGATGAAGAAGGGCATTATATAATAATTACAGGGTCTATCCATCAGGAAGAGCTAACAATTATACATGTCTATGAGCTGAATATGGAAGCCCCCAAATATATAAAACAATCACAAACATAAGCAACCTTATTGATAAGAATGTGGTAATTGCAGGAGACTTTAATACTCCACTTACAACAATGGATAGATCATCTAGACACAGAATCAATAAGGAAACAAGGGCCCTGAATGATACATTGGATCAGATGGACTTGACAGATATATTTAGAACTCTGCATCCCAAAGCAACAGAATATACTTTCTTGTCAAGTGCACATGGAACATTCTCCAAGATAGACCACATACTGGGTTACAAAACAGCCCATCATAAGTATAAAAGAATTGAGATCATACCATGCATACTTTCAGACCACAATGCTATGAAACTTGAAATCAACCACAGGAAAAAGTCTGAAAAACCTCCAAAAGCATGGAGGTTAAAGAGCACCCTACTAAAGAATGAATGGGTCAACCAGGCAATTAGAGAAGAAATTAAAAAATATATGGAAACAAATGAAAATGAAAATACAACAATCCAAATGCTTTGGGATGCAGCGAAGGCAGTCCCGAGAGGAAAATACATTGCAATCCAGGCCTATCTCAAGAAACAGGAAAAATCCCAAATACAAAATCCAACGGCACACCTAAAGGAAATAGAAGCAGAACGGCAAAGACACCTCAAGCCCGGCAGAAGAAGAGAAATAATAAAGATCAGAGCAGAAATAAACAATATAGAATCTAAAAAAACTGGAGAGCAGATCAATGAAACCAAGAGTTGGTTTTTTGAAAAAATAAACAAAATTGACAAACCTCTAGCCAGGCTTCTCAAAAAGAAGAGGGAGATGACCCAAATAGATAAAATCATGAATGAAAATGGAATTATTACAACCAATCTCTCAGAAATACAAGCAATTATCAGGGAATACTATGAAAAATTATATGCCAACAAACTAGACAACCTGGAAGAAATGGACAAATTCCTAAGCACCCACACACTTCCAAAATTCAAACAGGGAGAGATAGAAAACTTGAACAGACCCATAACCAGTGAAGAAATTGAATCAGTTATCAAAAAACTCCCAACAAATAAGAGTCCAGGACCAGATGGCTTCCCTGGGGAATTCAACCAGACGTTTAAAGCCGAGATAATACGTATCCTTCTCAAGCTGTTCCAAAAAATAGAAAGTGAAGAAAAACTCCCAGACTCATTCTATGAAGCCAGCATTACTTTGACTCCCAAACCAGACAGAGACCCAGCAAAAAAAGAGAGAACTACAGGCCAATATCCCTGATGAATATGGATGCAAAAATTCTCAACAAGATACTAGCAAATCAAATTCAACAGCATATAAAAAGAATTATTCATCATGATCAAGTGGAATTCATTGCTGGGCTGCAGGGCTGGTTCAATATTCTCAAATCAATCAATGTGATACATCACATTAATAAAAGAAAACATAAGAACCATATGATCCTGTCAATCAATGCAGAAAAAGCATTTGACAAAATTCAGCATCCTTTCTTAATAAAAACCCTTGAGAAAGTCAGGATAGAAGGAACATACTCAAACATCATAAAAACCATTTATGAAAAGCCCACAGCTAATATCATCCCCAATGGGGAAAAACTAAGAGCTTTCCCCCAGAGATCAGGAACACGACAGGGATATCCACTCTTACCGCTGTTGTTCAACATAGTGTTGGAAGTTCTAGCATCAGCAATCAGACAACAAAAGGAAATCAAAGGCATCAAAATTGGCAAAGATGAAGTCAAGCTTTCACTTTTTGCAGATGACATGATAATCTACATGGAAAACCTGACACACTCCACCAAAAGTCTGCTAGAACTGATACATGAGTTCTGTAAAGTCGAGGGATACAAAATTAATGTACAGAAATCAGTTGCATTCTTATACGCTAATAATGAAGCAACAGAAAGACAAATAACCTAGATGTAAAAGATGTAAAAGGTCTGTATGCTGAAAACTATAGAAAGCTTATGAAGGAAATTGAAGAAGATACAAAGAAGTGGAAAAGCATTCCATGCTCATGGATTGGAAGAATAAATATTGTTAAAATGTCAATACTACCCAAAGCAATCTACACATTCAATGCAATCCCAATCAAAATTGCACCAGCATTCTTCTCGAAGCTAGAACAAGCAATCCGAAAATTTGTATGGAACCACAAAAAACCCCAAATAGCCAAAGTAATATTGAAGAAGAAGACCAAAGCGGGAGGCATCACAATCCCAGACTTTGGCCTCTACTACAAAGCTGTAATCATCAAGACAGCATGGCATTGGCACAAAAAGAGACACATAGACCAATGGAATAGAATAGAGACTCCAGAATTGGACCCACAGATGTATGGCCAACTAATCTTTGACAAAGCAGGAAAGAATACCCAATGGAAAAATGACAGTCTCTTTAACAAATGGTGCTGGGAGAACTGGACAGCAACATGCAGAAGAATGAAACTAGACCACTTTCTTACACCATTCACAAAAATAAATTCAAAATGGATGAAGGACCTAAATGGGAGACAGGAAACCATCAAAACCCTAGAGGAGAAAGCAGGAAAAAACCTCTCTGACCTCAGCCACAGCAATTTCTTACTCAACACATCTCCAAAGGCAAGGGAATTAAAAGCAAAAATGAACTATTGGGACCTCATGAAGATAAAAAGCTTCTGCACTGCAAAGGAAACAATCAACAAAACTAAAAGGTAACTGATGGAATGGGAGAAGATATTTGCAAATGACATATTGGACAAAGGGCAAGTATCCAAAATCTACAAAGAACTCACCAAGCTCCACACCCAAAAAACAAATAAGCCAGTGAAGAAATGGGCAGAAAACATGAATAGACACTTCTCTAAAGAAGACATCCGGATGGCTAACAGGCACATGAAAAGATGCTCAACGTCGCTCCTCATCAGGGAAATACAAATTAAAACCATACTGAGATATCACCTCATGCCAGTCAGAGTGGCTAAAATGAACAAATCAGGAGACTATAGATGTTGGCGAGGATGTGGAGAAATGGGAACCCTCTTGCACTGTTGGTGGGAATGCAAACTGGTGCAGCCGCTTTGGAAAACAGTGTGGAGGTTCCTCAAAAAATTAAACATAGATCTATCCTATGACCCAATAAATAGCTAGGAATTTACCCAAGGGATACAGGAGTGCTGATGCATAGGGGCATTTGTACCCCAATGTTTATAGCAGCACTTTCAACAATAGCCAAATTATGGAAAGAGCCTAAATGTCCATCAACTGATGAATGGATAAAGAAGTTGTGGTTTATATATACGATGGAATACTACTTGGCAATGAGAAAGAAGGAAATATAGCCTTTTGTAGCAACGTGGATGGCGCTGGAGAGTGTTATGCTAAGTGAAGTAAGTCATACAGAGAAAGACAGATACCATATGTTTTCACTCTTCTGTGGATCCTGAGAAACTTAACAGAAGACCATGGGGGAGGGGAAGGGAAAAAAAAGTTACAGAGAGGGAAGGAGGCAAACCATAGAAACTTTTAAAAACTGAGAATAAATTGAGAGTTGAGGGGGGTGGGAGGGAGAGGAAAATGGGTGGTGGGCATTGAGGAGGGCACCTATTGGGATGAGCACTGGGTGTTGTATGGAAACCAATTTGCCAATAAATTACATATTAAAGAAAAAATAAATAAAATTCATAGAAAAAATAATTAAGAAAAAAAAAGAAGAAGCCAGAGATGCTGCCAAACATTCTACCATGCATAGGGCCAATTCCCTCAACAAAGAACCGTGTGACCCAAAATGTCAATAATACAGAAGTCAAGAAACCCTGGCCACATTAACAAGTAGTTAATAAGCAGTGGAGCCTGTACCAAGGTCTTTGGATTCCAAATCCATTGCTTTTCTTCTATGCAAAACACACAGAAATGTGGGAGATAAACTCAGACCCAGGTCAGAGTGATAGTCTGGTGGGGGGTTCGGAGTAGTCACAGATACAGAAGGATCCAATTATTAGAGACACAGAGTGAAGGGGTAGCATTTCATCAGTTGAAAAGAGACAGAGTTCCATGCAGGATACTTCTCTGAGTGCAATCCCTGAGCCAGATTCTGAATGAGTAGACCTTACAGGGGCAGAGTGGGTGCATAAGGCCTTGAAAGAGGTCTTGCAAGGAAGAATCTATAAACTGAGTTTCCCAGGCAACACTGTGAGCTCAAAGACAATAAAATATTGCCCTCAAGGTTCTGAGGCAAAACAATTCTCGGCCTAGGTTTTATACCAAACTGTCACTTAAGTGATTAGAATAAAGATATATTTCAGACATGCAGACTCTCAAAACATTTATCTTCCTGTTCCCTTTCTTCAGAAGTTACCAGTGACCATGCACCACCAAAGGGAGGGTGATGTGGGTTGTGGCAAATGGGATCTAACACAGGGGAGAGGTGAATGGAATTCTCAGGATGACTCTGTTCAAGTAGAACTAGAGAGAAACCCAGATCAAACTGGAATGGAGAGATGAATGACTCCAGAAGGGATATCTATCTCAAGGGAAAGAATAAAACTGATAAGTACATGATGGGATTAATCATGGAAAATTGTACTAAGAACCGTTTTACAGAATTGCTGGAGGATAGAGGGAAGACTTAATTATAAGTCTGAATAAAACTAAACAAATAAAAAATCAAGGCAATTATCAAGTCCAGGAAAAACAGCAAGTTATATAAAAATGGAAATGTAATTAACTATAGTACCACTCTTGGCTCACCAATGAACAGCAATTACATAATCACAGTAATCACGAATCTGCTCAAAAACTGTGATGTAACAAGATTGAGACAGTGTGGAAGAGCAAGGGGCAATAGATTATGTCTAACACTGATCAATCTTGGGGTGCCTGGGTGGCTCAGTCAATTGAGCATCTGACTCTTGATTTCAGCTCAGATCATGTTCTCACAGCCATGAGATCAAGCCCTGTGTCAGGCTCTGTGCTGAGTGTGAAGTCTGCTTGGGATTCTCTCCCCCTCTCTCTCTGCTCCTTGCCTCCTCGTGCATGTGCACACACACATGCTCTCTCTCAAAATAAATAAATAAACATTAAAAAAAAATAAAGTTGATCGATCTCTCCCATGCATTCATTCTCAAGAAGACATAAGTGCTGTGTTATTCAACACAGTAGCCAACAGTCACATGTGGCATTCAAATTTTAATTAAAATTAAATTTGAAATTAAGCCACACTAGCCACATTCTAGGTACTCAATAGCCATGTGTTGCTAACCTAAATATAGACAGATATAGAACAGCACAAATATAGAACATTTCACTATCATAGAAAATTCTGTTGGACAGTGCTGTACTAGGGGGTGTACCACATCAAACCAAGGGAGTAAACCAAGAAAGAAAAAGACACTGAGGTCCAAAACCAAATCAACATATATAAAAAAGAGTGATATCTGTCAGAAGGCCTGAAAGGCCACCAGTCCAGACTAAAATAGGGGAGGGGTCTCCAGAGAACATCTCTGCAAAGAGACTCAGTGGAGAGATTTATCTAACACATCTGAATATCCAGAGAGAAGATCAGGAACTGGGGAAGAGTTTGGGGATGACTTGTTATATGTACACACAAAACCAAGGGAACAAACATGGGATAATTATTAACATCATAGTAAGGAAATTACTACCAAAAAAAAAAAAAAAAAACAGGAAACATAATGATACTACATACTACATGGCTCAGCTATAAATAAACTTGTTAAATTAATGTAAAGACCAAATGCTGATGTCACCTAAGTAATGACACAACTATATTATGAAGGTAGAAACTGTATCTGAGAGCAGGGTAGAGGAATAAAGCTATACCTTAAAACATCGGTTTTTATATTAAGTCAGCGGATGATGCCTAAAATGGAAAAATCAAAATCAAGCAATGTCAGGACATCATTTACAAATGTAAACACTAAAAGAAACTACCAAAAGACTTGCATGTAGTTGCCTATGGAGACTCAGAAATGGAAGACAAACAGTAAAAATATTTGACACTTTTTTTTTAAATTTTTTTTCAACGTTTATTTTTGGGACAGAGAGAGACAGAGCATGAACGGGCGAGGGGCAGAGAGAGAGGGAGACACAGAATCGGAAACAGGCTCCAGGCTCCGAGCCATCAGCCCAGAGCCCGACGCGGGGCTCGAACTCACGGACCACGAGATCGTGACCTGGCTGAAGTCGGACGCTTAACCGACTGCGCCACCCAGGCACCCCATTTGACACTTTATGTGTAGGTGTAACATAAAAATTAAAGTAATACCTAAACTGCTTTTTGTTTGTTTTTATTCTAATTCCAGTTAGTTAACATTCAGTGCGATATTAGTTTCAGGTGTATGAGATAGTGATTCAGCACTTCCATACAGCACCCAACAAGTAATCCCTATCACTTATTTAACCCATCTCCCAACCCCTTCCCTCTGGTAACCATCGGTTTGTACTCTATAATTAAGAGTCTGTTTCTTGGTTTCTCTCTCTCTCTCTGTCTCTCTCTCTCTCTGTCTCTCTCTGTCTCTGTCTCTCTCTCTCTCTTTCACTTTGCTTGTTTGAATTGTTTCATTAATTCCACATGAGTGAAATCATATGGTATTTCTCCTTCTCTGACTGACTTGTTTCACTTAGCAGAATACTCTCTAGCCCCATCCATGTTGTTACAAATGGCAAGATTTAGTTCTTTTTTATGGCTGAATAATATTCTGTTCCAGAATATATAAAACACCTTCTTTATCCATTCACCTATCAATGGATACTTGGGCTGCTTCCATATCTTGGTTATTGGAAATAATACTGCTATAAACATAGGGGTGAATGTATCCCTTTTAATTAGTGTTTTTCTTTTTTTAATTTTAACTTTATTTAAAAACTTTTTAAAGTTTATTTATTTAGTTTGAGAGAGAAAGAGAGCGAGCACAAAAGCACAAGAGCAACAGAGCAGAGAGAGAGGGAGAGAGAATTACAAGCAGGCTCTTTTGATGTAGTCCCAATAGTTTATTTTTGCTTGTTTCCCTTGCCCCAGGAGACATATCTAGAAAGAAGTTGCTATGGCCAATGTCAGAGAAGTTACTGCTTGCAGTCTTATCTAGGATTTTTATACTTTCAGGTCTCACATTTAGGTCTTTAATCCATGTTGAATTTATTTTTGTGTATGGTAAGAAAATGGTTTCATTCTTTTGCATGTAGCTGTCCAGTTTTCCCAGCACCATTTGTTGAAGAGACTTTTTCCCATTGCATATCTTCCCTTCTTTGTTGAAGATTAATTGACCATATAATTTTGGATTTATTTCTGGATTTCTATTCTGTTCCATTGGTCTATGTGTCTATTTTTGTGCTGGTACCATACTGTTTTGATTACCGCAGCTTTGTAATATAATTTGAAGTCTGGAATTGTGATGCCTCTGGCTTTGCTTTTCTTTTTCAAGATTGCTATAGCAGCTATTTGGGATCTTTTGTGGTTCCATACACATTTTAGGATTGTTTATTCTAGTTCTGTGAAAAATGCTGTTGGTATTTTGATAAGGATTGCATTGAATGTGTACATTGCTTTTGGTAGTATGGGCACTTTAACAATATTTTTTCTTCCAATCCATGAGCATGAATGTGTTTCCATTTCTTTGTGTAGCCTTCAATTTCTTTCATCAGTGTTTAATAGTTTTCAGAGTACAGGTCTTTCACCTCTTTTGGTTAGGTTTATTCCTAGGTATTTTATTATTTTTGGTACAATTGTAAATCAGATTGTTTTCTTAATTTCTCTTTCTGCTGCTTCATTATTGGTGTACAGAAATGAAATAGGGGCACCTGAGTGGCTCAGTCAGTTAAGTAAGCAACTCTTGATTTCGGCTCAGGTTGTGACCGTTCGTGAGATTGAGCCCTGTGTCAGGCTCCACACTGACAGCATGGAACCTGCCTAGGATTCTCTCTCACCCTCTCTCTCTGCCCCTCCCTCCCTCTCTCTCTCAAAATAAATAAATAAACTTAAAAAAAAAGAAATGAAACATTTGTGTAGATTGATTTTGTATCCTGCGACCTTATTGAATTTATCAATTCTAGCAGTTTTTGGGGGGACTAAACACTAAAGGTTTTCTATAGAGAGTATCATGTCATCTGCAAAGTGAAAGTTTTACTTCTTCCTTACCAACCCCGAGGCCTATTTCCCCCCTTGTCTGACTGCTGTGGCTGGTACTTCCAGTACTATGTGGAATAAAAGTGTTGAGAGTGGGCATCCTAATCTTGTTCCTGACCTTAGGGGAAAACCTCTCACTTATTCCCCATTAAGGATGATTTTCACTGTAAGTTTTTCATAAATGGCCTTTATTACAATGAAGTTTGTTCCCTCTAAACCTACTTTATTGAGGGTTTTTTATCATGAATGGATGTTGTACTTTGTCTAAACTTTTTTAAATGAAAAATTAAGCTGATTAATCAACTTAGCAGTATATGCATATTCATTATAGAAATATGGAGATCAATGCCAGCAGGAAAACAGCTAAGAGATCTGAGAGTTTGTTCTTTTGGGGAGCAGAGTTGAGGGGTGGGCAGAAGACAGCTCTTTCTGTTAAATGCCTTCCAACAGTATTTGAACTTACACTTTTAAACTTCCTATGTGCCTGCATTACTTTGAAAAAGATAACTATTAAAGAACAAATGATGTAAAAAAATAAAAAAGATAGGCAACAACAAGCATTGGCAAGGATACAGAGAAACTGGAACCCTTAAACACTGCGATGGGAATGTAAAATGGTACAACCACCCTGAAAAATAGTTTGGTAGTTCCTTAAAATGCTAAGCACAGATTTATTGTTTATTCCATCAATTCCACTCCTGGGTATTTACTAAAGAGAAATGAAAACACGTCCACACAAAAACCATACACTGGCATTCACAGCAGCATTATTCATAATAGTTCCAAGCTGGAAACAACCCAAAACATCCACCAACTGATGACTAGGTAAACAAAATGTGGCGTATCCATACAATGAGATACTATTCTGCAATAAAAGAGAATGACATACTGATGTAGGCTATAACATAGATCGACTCTGAAAACATTATGCTAAGTGAAAAAAGTCAGACACAAAAGGCTACATACTATATGATTCCATTTCTGGGAAATGTCCAGAAAACAGATATTTAAATTTTTTTAGGTTTATTTATTTATTTTGAGAGAGACAGAGAAAGCATGAGTAGGGGAGGGGCAGAGAGAAAGAGGATGAGAGAGAATCCGAAACAGGCTCTGCACCATCACTGCACAGCCCGATGCAGGGTTCAAACCCATGAAACCATGCGATCATGACCTGAGCCAAAACCGAGAGTCAGACACTTAACCCACTGAGCCACCCAGGCGCCTCTAGAAAACAGATACATAGAGACAGAAAGTAGATTAATGGTTGCCAGGAGCTGGGGGTGGGAATGGGGAATGACAGCTAATGAGTAGAAAGTTTCTTACTGGGATGATGGAAATGTTCTAAAATTAAAACACGGTGATTATTGCACAACTCTGTAAATACATCAAAAATCACTGAATTGTATACTTTAAATGGGTGAATTTTATGACATGTAAGTTATACCTCAATAAACCTGTTTTTAAAAAAAGCAAATGACGAAGTCTGTTTTAAAAAGAAAACTTTCAGGGCACCTGGACAGGTCAGTTGGTTAAGTATCCGATTCTTGATTTCAGCTGAGGTCATGATCTCACAGTTGGAGATCGAGCTCCATGTCAGGCTCCGCGCTGAGTGTGGAGCCTGCTTAAGATTCTCTCTCTCCCTCTCCCTCTGCCCCTCCCCTGCTTGCACATGCATTCTCTCCCTCAAGAAAGAAAGAAAGCTCACGTTAGAAAGAAAAAGAAAACTTTCAGACTATGAGCTAAATGTTTATCAATAATTTGTTATTATAACAATCCTGAAAAGATGGTATCATTAAGTCTTTTACAGTAAGGAAACTGATGCTCTAAGAAGTCAAGCAAGTGGCACAATTAGCAAACATAGCCAAGTGAAAATATGTGAGCATGCACCCTAACTACAGAGTTCATGCACCTTCCTGCAGTTGTGATTGCCCAGACCCTGAAGAGCTGTGGGCGAATCACACCAAAGCCTGAGCTATGGCTCCCTTCACCGTCAGTTCCATACAAGCTTATCACCATTTATGTGCAGGGCATTGTTAGGCCAATAGGTGACCTCTGCATAGCCCAATATTTTGTCAGAGACAAGCATTGTGATATTGTTTATAATGAATATATATTTGGTTTTAGTGTCCGTTCCTGGCTCACAGCTCCCCAAATCCTTGGAATTTCCTAAGTGATAAGAACAACAGGAGCATCTTTTTTTACAGTAGCTGGTCTTTGTCCTCATTCCTGAAATAGCTCCGGAGACAAAAAAGTGAAAGTAATGTGTTCTTCATAATAAGCCCCTCTCAACCACACCTGAATTTATGTTAATGAGGGAACTTTTAGAAAGCCCTAAGGATGCTGCTGGTTGCCAGGGCAACCTACCATAATTAGATGGTCACATTTTCAGTCCCATCTCCTGACCTCCAGGGAGAGAGGTGAGGCTGGAGGTTGAATGTCAATGAGCAATCAGCCATGAAGCCTCCATAAAAATCCAAGACAAGCCAGAAAACTTCTGGGCTGGGGAAGACATGGAAGTTCCGGTAGGGTGGTGCACTCAGAGCGCATGGAAGCTATGTAGCCTTTTCCTCATACCTTGCCTTATGTATCTCTTCTATCTGGCTGGTCCTCAGTTACAACCTTTCACAATGACCTAGTAATTTGGTAAGCAAAATGTCTTCCTGAGTTCTGTGAGCTGCTCTAGCAGATCAGTCAAACCCAGGGGATCGGGGGATTGTGGGAACCCTCAATTCTGTGTTGGTCAGAAGCACAGGTGACAACCTGGACTTGGCGGCTGGCATCTGAAGTGGAGTGGGGGGAAATGCAGTCTTGTGGGACTGAGCCCTTCACCTGTGAGGCCTGATGCCACCTCCAGGTCGACAGTGTCGGAATTAACTGCTTGGTGGGGCCAAAAAAGCACACATCAGAATCATAAAATGCAGAGACCGCATGCGAGTAACTGAAAATGCGTGCTGGCCAATCTGTGCCACAGGTGGTCAGACATTAGCATTTGAAAATTAAGCTTCGCTTCTCTCCACAGCTATGTGGGGTGGCCTGGAGGGTGGGCTTTGGAGCCAGACTCTGTAGGTACAAGTAGCAATTCTGCCACCCAACAGCTGAAGAACAGACCCTGAGCAAGTAAATCTCTGTGCCTCAGGCTCTCTACATCTCTACAGTGGGGATGAAAAAAAGAACCTTTTCTAGAGGACTATAAAGTCCTTAGAGCAATACTAAGTGCTCAGTAAGTGTCTTCCATCAGCATTATTTCATCTATATATTTTAACTTGTCACCTATGCAGCCTGACTTTCCCCACTTTTGCTACAATATCGCCCTTTAGCCAGTATGTTTTCTCATCTACCGTGGAATTATCTGTTTCCTGACCCATATGAAATGAAAGCCCAAAGAGATGGTGGCCGTCATCTGGCCCAAGTCTGTTACTGTACAGATGGGAACAGTGAGGTTCTGCACAGCCGATGGGCTGCCCTGTCCCTGTACAATAACGAGATTACTGTACATTTTTTCCAATAACTTTTTATGCCCCCCAACTTCTCCAGAGACACCTCTTGTCCATTTAGCTAAAGAAGTAGGTGAGAAAAGGCCATACTGTGATTTTAAAGACTGTCAAATGCTAATTACAAGTCACTCCAGGGGCACCTGGATGGCTCAGTTGGTTAAGCATCTGACTTCGGCTCAGGTCATGATCTCATGATCTGTGAGTGCGAGCCTCACATCAGACTCTGTGCTGACATCTCAGAGCTTGGAGCTGCTTCAGATTCTGTGTCTCCCTCTCTCTCTCTGCTCCTCCCCCACTCTCACTCTGCCTCTCTCTCTCTCTTTCTCCAGAATAAATAAACATTAAAAAAATAAATAAATAAGTCACTCCACTTGAAAGATAGCATTGAAAGCATTTTAATCCTCCTTCCTGCTTCCCAAACTGCCACCACTGGAAAAAAGAAAAAGCTAGTTCCATGAAAGCTTCGAACCAACACAAAAGTTGTACAGACAATGGTTATTAAGAGGTAGGCTTTTTCCCAGGGAATGGTTAAAGTGTTAGTTTTTTTTTTTCTTGTTACCTTGGTAACTGCTACCTTGGCGCCCTTGTTGATGAGCTGAACCACATTCTCTGCTTGGCCTTTGTACGCAGCTATGAGAAGGCGTTCAGAAAGTGCAGCGACCGCATCCTGCTGGCTCATGAATTAGGAGAAAAAGAGGTTTTCAGGAAAGCAGTAGACAAGTTCCTTCAGCTCAACACGATGCCACTGGCCCGGGCAGGCACCCACGGGTAAAGACGCTCCCGATCATCAGAAGGTGCCTGTATTACTATGCCATCTTCGGGACCTAGGGATTACAAACAAAGTTGCCATCAGCACCGCTCAGCACACAGGACAGGCCACACACCTCCTCTCTCTGATTTTAGGGCATCTGCTGATCGCTCACTGCAGGGGACAGAAGCTGAGTGAAGACAGGACGAGCAGGAAGCACATACTCTGCACACCAAGCCCCTGAACTTGCGAGTAGAAGGCAGCAGATGTGCCAACCTCCCTCCCTACTTCCTCCTTCAGGGACATTCTCCAGAGGACTATGGCCAAAACTGTGAGGTCTGCTCTGTACTTCCATCCCGGGTAGCAGAGGCCTGATATAACCCCATCAACATCACCTGGGTTCCAGGCCTGCCTTTGGCAGGTAACTGTACTGCGCATGATGACGAAGGGCCTTCTGGCCGTGTTTTGTGGGTCCACCACAGCCTACATGCTGATTCCCCTGGCAGGTGAAGATGCCCACGGACCACCCCCCACAGACACCCTCAGGGGTGGGTTAAACCCTTGGGTGTTCTGCCAGCATTTACTGCAGGTTTTTTGCTTCATCCTTGTCTCACTGGGAACAGTGCAGCTTCCTGAGTTCTGGGACAGACCAAGAACTGGGCACAGGCCCGGGCCATCGCCCAGTTCCAGTTACTGCCGGGACAACCCACCTTGGGAACAACGCAGATGCTAGGAACCCTGACAGTGCATACTGCCAACCGCATCAGGAGGGCCTGGTTTTGTTGCTTCCATGCTTAACAAGAAATAAAAGGCCTACTGAAACCACCTACAGGACGCAAAACCCCAGTCAGAGCAGTGGTCTAGAGGTAGTAGTAACTGTAGTAAAATTAAACTCTTCTTTCCACCAAATGACAAATGAACACAATTTTAAAGACTGACTTCTCCCAGGAGCCCTGGGCCACCATTAGAGCAAACCAAAGCCATTGGTAATTTATCCAAAGTAAAGTGTTCTTTGGAAGGAATGCTTTCAAGAATTGAACCCGCTCAGGGTGCCTGGGTGGTTCAGTCGATTAAGTATCCAACTCTTAGTTTGGACTCAGGTCATGATCTCATGATTTGTGAGTTCAAGCCTCACATCTGGCTTTGTGCTGTCAGATTCTCTCTCTCCCTCTCTCTCTCTGCCCTTCCCCCATGTGTGTGCATGCTCTGTCTCTCTCTCTCAAAATAAATAAACTTAAAAAAAAAAAGAATTGAACCCACTCCTGCTAGGACAGCAAGTAAGTGAAAGCTTCTTTGTGTTTTGAAACATACTTATTAAAAATACCTATGGGGCGGGGCGCCTGGGTGGCTCAGTCAGTTAAGCGTCCGACTTCGGCTCAGGTCACGATCTCGCGGTATGTGAGTTCGAGCCCCGCGTCGGGCTCTGTGCTGACTGCTCAGAGCCTGGAGCCTGTTTCAGATTCTGTGTCTCCCTCTCTCTCTGACCCTACCCCGTTCATGCTCTGTCTCTCTCTGTCTAAAAATAAATAAACGTTAAAAAAAAAAAAACCTATGGGGCACCTGGGTAGCTTAGTCAGTTGAGCCTCGACTCGATACAGGCTCAAATTGTGATCTTATGGTCCTGAGATCAAGCCCTGCATCAGGCTCCACTCTCAGTGTGGAGCCTGCTTGGGATTCTCTCTTACTCTCTCTCTCTCTCCCTCTCTCTCTCCCTCTCTCTCTCCCTCTCTCTCTCTCTCTCTCTCTCTCCCTCCTTCCCTCCCTCCCTCTGTCCCTCTCTCCTGCTCGTGCACTCTCTCCCTCAAAATAAATACTTTAAAAATATTCCAATACATGCAAATACAAAGAAAATGCTGTGCCAAAAGGACTGCACTCTTCACCCCAGACCCTATCACACATTCTAATTTTGAAGGCCTGGAAGATACAGACATCTTTTACAGTTGCTTCTAGGCAAACCCAATGCTCCTTTCAACCTCTAAGATGAAGGAATTGGCCATGAGACGACTAGGAAAGATCTGGACTCTACGTGCCTTGCTCTAACTCTTGTTCACCATGACATTCCAGGCAATTCATTTTGCCAACAGCTCTGAGAGGCTGGGGTTAAATGATCACACATAAAACAGACACATACACACACACACACACACACACACACACACACACACACAAGAGGACCATGGTGGGATTAAAGATGGCAGTTTACTATGTGAAAGTATTGGCCAAAATGTGAATAACTTCAAAAAGGTAATTATTATCCCTCCTGCCCCAACTTGTTAATCATCAACTTTTCTCACTTCATCTGTATGTTGCCCAAAATGGTTAAAGAATAGCAAGGAAAGAAAGAACCTTCAAATCCACCTGCTCTGCTCATTGGAAATGCAATAAACCCGGAGAAGGTATGCTCCAAAGAGAACTCCTCTCTTAGCCATGGTCAGAGACCCCTGGGATGCATGAGGAATCTCGGTTGAATGAATGAGCCAATGAAAGAATCAAGCTGCAACTCAAAACAGAGAAACAGAGCTGGAAAATCCACTGGAAATTCCCAGGGTCCCACTCAAAGACTAGTTTAAGCTTTATGTTTGCCAGACTGTTCTACAGTGTAGAAGTTGTTTTTGGAAACGTTGGATACATTCTCTCTTTATTCAGGTAATCTATGGTATCTGTAAACCAATTATACTGAGCTTCCCAATACTGGGTTTGCCCCAATATTGCAAGAACACTCCAGGCACAAATGGCAGGAAGCTACAATATTAGCCGTGACTTCCAAACTGCTCTCCCTCCACAACCACATTGTTCATTTACTCATTTGTTGTCTTTGCACACTCAGCCTGAACTGCCACCTTCCCCTGTATCCAAACTTTCCTTGCAGTGAGCATCTGAACGTCTCAATACAATGGCCCAATTCAGACAAATACTATTAAAATTTCACTCATTTTACTTCAGAGCTTAGCTCCTGGAGATAGAGACATCCTTGCTGCAAACTAGTGCAGCCCACCAGCTGAGGTCACAAGCTCCAGTCCAGCAGCACTGGCCAGTCTCCCCAGCAACAGATGCAGGGGTCAGCAGGCCTATAGTACATGGACAGCCACTCCCCTCCTGTCCCAGACAATAAATTCAGCTCTCAGACACCCACTGCCATGGTTGCAAGCTACTGAGATAGCCTCGTTTATATAACTACCTTTGGTAAACAGCCCTTTATAAGTCTAGCACACATTACTACTCACTTTGTTTTAAGACAGAAAAAAACACTACAGTTGAGAAATATTGTCCAGACTTTTTTTTTCTTCAGTTACAACTACTTAAGAATGAAATGCTCCCCACTCCCCACCCTATCCCACCCCCTCCACCATGGCCAATACACAGCCTGCCTGAGGCACAGGGATTTGTTGCTCACAGGATTTTGGATACCGCTCCCACCACCCCCCCCCCCCCCCCAACTAGAATTACATAGAAAACTGCCTGCAAAGTCAGGAACAGAATCCCAGGTTTCCAGTTCCTAGTCTGTGGTTAGCATCATCCCTACGTGCTTGGGATTCTCAAGTTCATTCTCAATTGAAATCCAGTAATAGCGTCACTGGTAGGATGCCCAGTATTCACCTACAGTTGCATATACACACAGGGTGGGTGGGAAAGAATCAAAGTGGCTGAGTCTTCTTTTCTGTTTCCTCTCTGTACCTCCATCCTTTTGGAGGAAGGGGCTTCTCATCTGAGACCTCTGAACTGACAAATCAGGAAGGCAGAGGCGGGTTGAGGGAGAGGAATAAGGAGGATAGAGGACCTTCACCAATGAGTGGGGAGGGTAGAGGAATAGAGACGTAGCAACTAGTCTGCAATCAACGAGTTAAACTTCACTGCCAACCTGTTGGGTACCTCGGCTGTAGCAGCCCCATTCCCTCATTCAATCTGAGCCTCCTCTTCCAAGTAGATCAGCTATCATTCAAGACACTTCCCACTGTTGGCGGTGAGGAATTTCTTCTGCCCTATATCTATCAATCACATCCTTCTTTGTCACAATGCTCACTTTCACAGCATTCTGGAGAAAAACATTAAATGCAAACATACTGCCAGCTCTTTAAGCAGAAATGAAATAAATCCATGATCATAAATATTCAATGAGCATCCTGAATCCAGAAAGGTATTTAGCTTCTAAGAAAGATTTTCCTGCTTTGTCCTAGCCCACCGCCCCATTTTCACTGCATTCCAATTTGCAAATGCTTTTTTTCTCTCATCACGAATGCTAGAGGGCCACACAGCTGCTTGGTCTGTGATGCGATCTGTTTTATTTTTATAGCAAAAGGTCTATGAGGTTTGCTTTTGCTGCTTTCTTGAGGATTTACAAGAAGTCTCCTGATACCAATATCCCCAAACTACTACATTCAGTTTCCTGACAGGCAACATATTTTAGAAGAGACCTGCAAACAGAAGTCCCAGCCAGGCATATGCATACCCCACCCAGAGACAGTCCACAAGCACCCAGAATCAGTGGTTAGGGGAGCACCATCAGTTACAATAATTCGCTTTGCTCCCACTGCTTAAAACTCTGTAGTGAAGAGAGATCGTACTCACATCCGGGGGTCTGTCCTCCCCATTCTACATGGTGTTCTGTTGCTGGGTAATTGCTGTCAATTATTTCCTGGAGACATGATTAGCTTCCTAGGGTTGTCACGCCCAGTGGGTCTGCAATCATTTACTTGCCTTTTTCCCTCGAGCTCTCTCTGCCAACTCTGGCCAAATCACATCTGAAAGCTTATTAAGACATCCATTCAGCTCGCAATGTCGTGGCTTCCTCCTAGTCTGCTCGTCACAGCTTCTGAAAGTCTTAGGGCTTCAGGTTTTGTCAGACTGCTCCCTTCTGCCGGCAGAGGACCTGTAACACTGCCCTATCAAAGAGTCAGGGAATAATTCACAAATGGGAGGAATGCTTTTGAATGAGAGAAATGAAGTCTGAACTCTGCCAGCAGTAATGCCAGGAGAAGAGAGGGATGTGCATGTTGTAAAGGAGGAAGAACGAAGGAGGGGTCAAGATCTATAATGAACCACCTTTCTGGTGACAACAGTCCACCCTCCTTGGCAGAGAGTTCCAGCACTGTGACTGCAGCCGCACGGGAGACAAGAGGCTGGGAGAGCAGCTGTTTCAGTGTTTGTAAGTCCAGAGTCTGTCTCACAAATGCTCCTCTGAGTCTCTGTGGGGTGGGGGAAGGGAGAAGACAGGGAGCAAAACTGTTCAAGTGCTGTCAGTGGTCCTAAACATCACAGGGGTGTCCTCCAGACCACTTGTAGAAGCAACAGAAAACTAACTCCCCAACTGAAGCAGTCCTAGAAAGGAAGAGTAGAAAGTCAAATTTCATTTTGACTTGAGCCGCATCACCACTTTTTCCTTATTTCTAAAGCAAGAATTATTGGTCGTGAAGATGGGAGAATTAATGTCAACGTAAACCCTCCCTGATCAAGACCTTGCCCCCATCTCCTTGAGGGTAGCAGCTCTTATGGGCAACAGGCTGGGATTCTGCTGTGGCCATTATCTGGTTTATACCAAAGGCAGAACAGCCAGACTCACGGCAGTGCGTTACAGGGAGACTGAATTCCGCTGGGGAGACAAAGCGCCAATAGAATGACAAGCTTATTTTTAGCATACAACAATCGTACTAGTTTATCCAGAGGTGGTGACTGCCGGATACTGCCATCACCCCTGGGGGACAAATCAGGTTAGAACAGAGACTAATGTGACTGACTCCCTACGTTAAAGAAACCGGCCCTGATGAGTCTCAGCGAGGGCCCAAAGGCCAGATGAGAAATGTAAACTGAATGTGACAGAAGTATAAAGAAAGGAGTGGTTACTTTTCTCAAAGCTTCTGGGACATTTCCTTCTTCTGAGAATATGTATTCCACAGGTAGGGACCCTCAACATAATACTATCGATGAGAACAGTAGAGCACTGGCCATTCACAGAGCCTGGTGTCCACAAATGCTATCTCCAAAACACCAGGACAACAGGCGCAGAGCAAGCCCATGACTCATTTTCTATACCTCACTATTGCAAAGGAACGTGTATGCTACCTGAAGTACAGTACTTCTGACACTTACTGAATCTTTGAAATAATCACCTTTGCAGGAGGCATATGGAAGCTGTTGCAGTAAAAAGCTGAGTGACATCAGGAAACCTGTGACATACTCTACCATAAAGAAAAGCTGCTACAAAATGTAAAAATAGTACCAGAGGCATAAAAATATCATTGAATGAAGTTATGACTGTCAGAAAGCTTGTGGTGTAGAGACCTCTTCTTTTCACATGGGACAATAATTACTTGTTGACTGCCCAGCACTGCTACATCACCAGAGCCACCAAGCTGGGGCTACTGAAATCACATATGCTGATATCTGCATGCTCAAAATCCAGAACAGGAGTCATTGCTGAGCTTTCTGCGGTCCCTTCTTTCCCCAGATAAGGCAATCATGACTGTGTCTGTGCTCTTACAGTTTTCTATAAGCTTCCATTATGGGCTGATTTGTCTCCCCCCCAAATTCATATGTTGAGGCCTAACCCACACTGTGACTGTATTTGGAAATAGGGCCTTTAGGAGGTAATTAAGATAAAATGAGGTCTTAAGGGTGGGGCTCTGATCTGATAGGATTAGCGTCCTTATAAGAGAGACATCAATGGAAGTCTTTCGCTCCCTCTCTTTCCCTCATTCTCCCCCTCATCATACTCCTACCCACCTCACCCCCCACCCCCATTCTCAGAAGAAAGGCCATGTGAATACAGAGCAAGAAAATGGCCACCTGCAAGCCAGGAAGAAAGTCCTCACCAAAACCCAAACCCTCCTGGACCTTGATCTTGAACTTCCAGCCTTGAGAACTGTGAGAAAATAAATTTCTATTATTTAAGCCACTCA
The DNA here is from genome assembly GCF_016509475.1 of Prionailurus bengalensis. Lineage (NCBI taxonomy): Eukaryota > Metazoa > Chordata > Mammalia > Carnivora > Felidae > Prionailurus > Prionailurus bengalensis. The sequence continues at coordinate 80,104,472 of NC_057349.1, read as the reverse complement.
ATCTATTGTATCTTGTTATGGCAGCCTGAGCTAAGACAGCTCCCCTCATGGTGGAATTGCTGGCATGGACTCAAGATCAATATTCCTACTTAGACTAAACTCCTTGAGGACAGGAATTCTGTTTTGGTTATCTTGTATTCCAGTACCTGGCATGGTTCCTGGAACATAGCTCGTCTTTAGTGTTGTTATGTGGATGTCAGAAAAAAAACTAATAACTAATTGCTTTCCCTACTCATTAACTGGTCTTCAGGAGCCTGTAGATCCCATGAGAAATAGAGAAGTGTCACCAAGTCAGCAAACCTTTTTCTCCTTCCCCCACAGATGAGGCAGGCTATGGCTCCTGAACCTCCAAGAGAACTAAACAGATGTAGTCCTTATCCTGTCTCCCTCCCTCCCCAAAATAGAGGACCACAGCTGCTGGGAGAAGAATTGCCAGCCTCAAGACAGACCCGACCCAGTGACACAGGTCTGTCAGCACCCCAAGGACTGGACAGCGCCACAACCCCTCCAGGAATTTTCTTCTCCCTACCCTCAACCCCTGTTGGGTAAAACCACAAACACTAAAGACAAACCAAAACAAGCAATATCAAATTATAATAAAACCAATCCCCACACATTAGTCTACCTTCCATGCATACATTTCTCCCTCCCACTTCTTAAATCGCTTTGATCAGGCTTCTTTCTGCCCCCAATTCTCACTAAACTGTTGATGTTGAAGACTGTGGGCACAAAGAACTATAGAATCAAGGAGAGGATTCTTTCTTGCTTAGTGTGCTATGGGTGAAAGGGAACAGCAAAGTTCTCACAGAAAAGGGTAGGTCTGGGATGTGTGATGGAAGATATGTAGGATTTTGTTAGGTAGAGAAGGGTAGAGGAGATAGGCTGAAAAAACCAGCAAGAGCAAAACAGGCAGCGTGGTCTGCAAGTGCACATCATGAATGGGAAAGACACACAAAGAGACTGTTGCAGCTGAGGCTTATAATACATGGGCAATGACCCAGAGATCACGTTGCAAAGTTGGGCTGTGAAAAAAATTTCATATCATGCCAAAGACATTGTATGTTGCATTTGTGATGGGAGCCCTAGAAGTTGGTAAGCAGAAAAGAAACTAGTTATTTTTTACTCAACTTGGAATTCAAGAATTCCAAGAATTGGATTAAGTATAATTATGGGTTGATGCTACACTTTCAAGATTGTAGGCACATGACTTTCTTTCTATTTCTTCATTTATTTCTTCTTTAATTCCTTCCGTTCCTCTCTCCTCCTTTCTTTTTATGTTAATAGGTTTAGGTTTACAGAAAACTTAGCAGAAAGTACAAAGTTTCCATGTGCCCTCCACCCATTACTGCCCCCACCCCCTGCCAGTTTCCACACATTTTGCATTGGTGTGGAAAATGTTACAATTGATGAGTCAATATTGATACACTACTATTAAATAAATCCATGGTGGGGCGCCTGGGTGGCGCAGTTGGTTAAGCGTCCGACTTCAGCCAGGTCACGATCTCGCGGTCCGTGAGTTCGAGCCCTGCGTCAGGCTCTGGGCTGATGGCTCAGAGCCTGGAGCCTGTTTCCGATTCTGTGTCTCCCTCTCTCTCTGCCCCTCGCCCGTTCATGCTCTGTCTCTCTCTGTCCCAAAAATAAATAAACGTTGAAAAAAAATTTAAAAAAATAATAATAAATGAATAAATAAATCCATGGTTTACATTAAGGTTCTTTGTGTTGTATAGTTGCATGGGTTTGGACAAATGTAAAATGAGGTATATACACCATTACAGTAACAAACAGAATAGATTCACTGGCCTAATGCTCCCCCTATTTATCCCTCTCTTCCCCCAACTCCTGGCAACCACCAAACTTATTACTGTCTCTATAGTTTTTGCCTTTTCCCAGAATGTCATATAGTTGGAATCCCACAGTTTATAACCTTTTCAGTTGGCTTCTTTCACTTGGTAATATGCATTTAAGTTACCTCCATGTCTTTTCATGGCTTGATAGCTCAATTTTTAATCACTAAATAATATTCCATTCTACAGATATGTCAGTTTGTTCATCGATGCACCTATTAAAGGACATCTTGGTTGCGTCCAAGTTTTAGCAATTATTAATAAAGCTGCTATAAACATTCATGTGCAGGTTTCTGTGTTATACTTTTTTAAAAAATCTCATTTGGGTAAATACTAAGGAGTACCACTGCTAAATCATATGCTAGGAAATGTTTAGCTTTATAAGAAACTGCTATACTATCTTCCGAAACAGCTATAACATTTTGCATTCCCGCCAGCTGATTTTACATTGACCTAATTGCCAAATGCAATGGTGACTTTCAGTTCTTACCTTATATGAGTTCTCTGTTGTATTAGGCACTGCTATCGTTCCTTCATCACACTTCCTTCTCCTTTGGTTTCTGTGACCCAGTCTCTCTTCATTCTCCCACCATCCCTTAAATTATTTATTTTTCTCATTCAGGGGCTCTTCTTTCACTGGTCCCTTAAGTGCTGCAAGTCCCTGAGATTCTATCCCTGATTGCCTTATCTTCTCATTTTCTTCTCTGGAAAAATCTCAGTTACCCACCTCCCCACCCCCCGCTGCTGCTGCCCACATGCTCCTCTGCTGCCTAGATACAGACTTCTTTAGCCTCAATCACTTACTCTGAAGCTCCATATTTTAAGCACCCAACCATTTAACAGACATTTTACTTGGATGTCCCCCATCAACATGTTCACAACCAAATCATCATCCTTCTTTCAAACCCATTCCCCTTCCTGTGTCCCCATCTTGGTGAAGGACTCCACCTTTCATCTACCTGCCTACTTCTCCAAACTGGAACATGCCTCCCATGCCTGATTCTCCTTCCCCCACTTCCCCATTCCATAAATTACCAAATCCTTCTGATTTGAGACAGTAATGCACAGAGATTAAAAATGAGAGTTTTGAGGTCAAGATTGCCAGGGCTCAAATCTCAGCTCTGCCACTTACTTTGGGCAAGTTTCTAATGACTCTAAGCCTGTTCTCTCATGCATAAAATAGAACAGTTCTTACCTCACTGGGTTGTTGCAAAGATTGAATGAGCTATTACACACACTATACAATGCCTGGCACATAGAAAGCACTCAGTAAATATAAGCATGGCTATATGATTGCTGCTTACAGGTGCTTTGATCTGTTCTCTCTTCTCTAGTTGCAATGCCACTGCTTTCAGTATGTCATCATTTTTTTTTTAATTTTTATTTATTTTTTTAATTTACATCCAAGTTAGCATATAGTGCAACAATTATTTCAGGAGTAGATTCCTTGGTGTCCCTTACTCACTTAGCCCCTCCCCCCTCTCCCAACCCCTCCAGTAACCCTCTGTTTGGTCTCCATATTTATGAGTCTCTTCTGTTTTGTCCCCCTCCCTGTTTTCATATTATTTTTGCTTCCCTTCCCTTATGTTCATCTGTTTTGTATCTTAAAGTCCTCATATGAGTGAAGTCATATGATACTTGTCTTTCTCTGAGTATGAAATCATTTCTTACCTGAACTATCACAGTGGTCTCTGACTGGATGCTAAAGATGTTTCTTGAAATTCTGCTTGTGATCATCTAAACTTGGAAACTGGGATAAGAAAAGTGAAGTAGTTTTCAGCTTGTGAAATGGAAGCTGCTGATGCAGATGAGATTTTAACAAGGGAAAAGTAGGCCAGACTAATGTCCAGGATGCTGACAGTGAGTGTACTTTGGCTCACAGTACATCTTCAATAAAAGATAACTTTGCAGACATCAATATAACCTGCCTGGATAGTTGTTGGGATTTATTAAACTACACCCTCAGGAAAGATAGAGCCATTGAGCCCATAGTGTTAAATTCTCTCTCTTTGGACTGGGCCTTAGAAGATCACTGAGCCATTAAGATGTAAGTTCCCCTTTCTGATATGTCAATGATAGAAGAAAGGGAGTAATGAGAAACTTCTCTTCTAGTTTGTTTCAAGATGGCAAAGATGGCAAACAGACAGATGAGCTGCACTGCAGGAGGAGTCATTAACACTGTGCCCATCTGCCAAGCAATAGTCTGCTAAGTGGCGGCACCTAGGTCTTTGGTACAGTTATTTTGCCTTTGTTTATGGACCTCTCATCCTCTGTGCCTCTGGACAAAGAGCATCTTATGACCAGACCATTCAGGGGTTATGGAGACTGTTAATCACAGGACAGAAGTTTGCATGCACTCCTTGTCTCAAGTCCTGCCCACTCCCTCCCTGACTTTAATATACATGATCGCTGTCAGAATGCTCTTTTCACAACAACTGTGATAGTGCTTCCTCTTTGCTTATAACCCTCATGACTCACGTTACCCCAGAACAAAGTCCAGTGAGACATGACCTGGTCTTACCTCTCTCTCCAACCACCTCCTCTGCTGACACCCCACCCACCCACTCTGCACTCTGGCTTGGCCACAAGTGTACTCAGAACACCTTAAAAGAACCATCCTGCCATTTTTGCTTATAATACTCTTTAGATCTTTTCCAAACTCTTTCTTATCCTTCAAACCTGATTCAAGGTGTCCTTCTCTCAGAAGATTCCTCCAGTGTTACTCTATCATCCAGGCTCCCAAGGCCCAAATCCAAGGTACTCTGAGCTCAAATCCCGGCTTGGCCACTTATTTTGGACAATGTATTTAATAAATCTAAGCTCCTTTCCTCAGGGTACCTGGGATGTGGGAAAGATCTAAAAAGCATTGTAAGCAAAAATGGCAGGATGGTGCTTTCAAGGTGTTCTGAGTACTGTGGCCAAACAGGAAGAATAACTGTTTTTACCCATTGGGCTGTTACAAACATTGAATGAGACCAATACAAAATAATGTAACGTTTAAACCTCACTGTAAATATTTACCAAACCGGACTGCAAGTGTGTGATGTCAGTACTCTTGGCCTCTCTTCCTACCTTCTGATTAAAAAGCCTTTCTGTTCACTTCCTCTTCTCTAAGGAGAATGCCCTAGCCTAGCCAGAAAGGCTCCTGGACTTTAGGATGCAGAATTAGACAGCAGAGAAGAGAAAGGAGAAGGTTGACTTGTCAAAGGAGGCCAAACTAATCTGTACAACAAAGAGCTGGGAGAGAAAGAAAGAAGTGCCATGCAGGACAGAGAATGGAACAAGAGTTTCTGGAGGGTGGTGGTAAACAATAATAGACTTCTGAACATTGTGGAATGTGAGAGAATTTGGGGGAGTGGGGGAGGTGGGGATGGGGATGTGAAAATTGTTACTGGGAGTTTAGGAACTGGGTTTCCTTTAATTTTGTAAGAGCAACAAGTAAATGATGACTATTTTTTTAAATTACTTTTGGTCTTTGGATTATGATTCTTTGACTGTGTCCCTACAAACACTAGCCCACATGAAACTGAAATTCTTTGTTTACAAGGTCTTTGCTCTCAGACTCAGCTTCTCCAGACACAGGGACTGTGTCTCACTCCTTTCTGTAAACCCAATGCAAGCACACAGCCTGGCGCATGGCATATAAACAATAAATGCTTTGCTGAGCAAATAAACATATTTACGCTTATACAACTGGATCATAGACTCCTATGAACAAGTCAATGCTCTTATTTTTCCAGGTGTCCAAATAAATCATTAAATGCTGGAGTTCAATGGTGGCACCCAAAAAGATACGTCATTGTTCTAATCCCCAGAGCCTGAGTACTAAATTATATGACAAAAGATATATTATGTTAAGGATCCTGAGAAGAGACAGTTATCCTGGATTATCTGGGTGGGCCTGAAATGCAATGACGTGAATCCTTATAAGAGAAGCAGAGAGAGTTTTAAGACAGGAGAGGAGGCCATGTGACCCCAGAGGCAGAGATTAGAGTGATAAGGTCACATGCTACCTGGAGCCATCAGAGGACAGATGAAAAAAGGAAGAATTATCCCCTAGAGCCTCCAGAGGGAGTACGGTCCAGCTGACTGACACCTTGATTTTAGACTTCTGGCCTCCAGAACATGAGAGAATAACATCCTATTGTTTTAAGCCATTGAGTTTATGGTGATTTGTTACAGCAGCCACAGGAAACTAATACAAGTGCCTTATACATAATGGATGTTCAATAACTCTTTGTCAATTACCTGTCTGGGTCACTTAGAATCACAAGCTGTGCTTCCTTTTCAAAGTCACTCACCCACACTTTGTGGTAAAGAGCCAAGGGTTCTACTATGTCGCTTCAACACTTGTGATGGCTGTTGTAACCAAGGGGCCCCTCACTACCATCCGAGAGATCATCAGGTTCCAGGGGCTAAGTGTTTGCTGACTGCATATTCTTACAGAATGTCCTTCACTCATTTCTTCAGGAAGGATAGTACAGTAGGGGAGCACTTGACAACAGGAGAAATGTGTCATGCCATGGAGGGTGGACAGCCACCCTTACTGGGACCACTCCAACGGGCAGCCAACTCAGATTGAGTACTCAGCAGTCTACCTACAGGAAACACCAGTGAACTGAAAGAAAGCAATGTCAGACTTTCAGTTCCCAATTCTGTACAACAGCGCACACACACACACACACACACACACACACCATAAAGTTGCTTAGGCAACCCTGCAGACGCAATTTCAATTATGGTAAAAGGAAGTCTGAGATTAACATGAGCATCTGCTCAGAAGTAAACATCAAAATATGTTGCCACTCTAATTTCAGCATTATTTCTTCTACTTTGTTCCTCAGAGGACAGAGGCCTTCTTCTCTCAGGGCTGGAGGAGGTCTCCCAGCCATCAAGCCCATGACCCTTGTGGGAGACCATTCAAACTCCGCCAGCCACACACACAGTCTGCTATGTGATCCTCCAGAAATTATTAAGTCTGCTGGACCCAGTTTTCATATGAGTGATCCCATTTTAGTCAATTGCACTGTCAGTAAAGTATTAACATAATATCCCTCCAATACTAGAATAAATACTATGATGCATCTCACTCCTCCTTCTCACCTCCCATTTCCCCTTATCCACATGACTTTCTTCAATAGCTCTTTCACAACCAGCAGCTTTCAGCAAGCATGGCTGGGTTAGATGTAATTTGATAGTAATAGTGTCTACCACCTATAAAAGGAGACATCCAGTGTGATGGAAATGCTGATACGACATCAACTGTTTCCACACCACTGTTTGCAGAAGACTATACACACGTGGATTTCCCATCTCAATTCCCTTTGAAGAGTGGCTGAGGTAGGAGTGGGTAGAAGTAAGGGCAGAAGAAGGTTATTTAAACACTCCACCCACAGAGTGTGCTTCATGACTCTGGGCAGGTTATATAACTTTCTCGAGCCTTAATGTCCTCATCTGTAAAATGGGAATAATAATGGTAGCTACTGGCTTCATCAGGCAACTGAAAGAATTACCTGTGGGAGTAGATGACAAGCACTTAATATAGCACCTGGCACAGAGTAAGCACTCAGGAAATATTAATTGTGTCTGTGCACATGTATAAAGTCAACCAGAGGCTAAATTCTCGAATTAGATTTCCAAATCTTTTCCAACATTTAATCATTCTTCCATTTCTTCTTTATAGTTCCGAGGGGCTGCCCCAGGAAGAGCTTGGTCCCTTCGCTTTTTACTCAATACACAGCATGACGCAGTGTTCGATTTCAGCACAGACCTTTGCTGGGATCAAATGTCCCTGTAGAGGAGGAGAATTAGGATTTCAAGTAGAGCCAGTCATCAGGGAGGCTCTGCAGTCTCTCCCCATACTCAGCCCATCACACACTGACAATCAGACACGTGCATGCTCGGTAAGATGGACTCTGACCTGTTAGACTCCACACCCCAGGAAAGTGAGGACCTATGTATTAGACGGAGGGCAAGCTTCAGGGGAATGCTCTGCCTGAAGTCAGTTTTCCTCACATTCGGCCTCTCCCTACCCCTGCTCATTTCCCAGCTCAGACTTTGTCTAAAATTAGTTACTGTTCCTATTTTCAGTTTCAGTTATAGATTAACCATAGGCAGATTTGGTCCTACATTCTTTTGCCAATAATTACATCGCATGACAAACACACCCAGTTGTTATCAGCATCAGTTACGGTGCATTATTTATTATTTATTTATTTACTTTTAACGTTTATTTATTTATTTTTGAGACAGAGAATGAGAGAGCACAAGCAGGAGAGGGGCAGAGAGAGAGGGAGACACAGAATCCACAGCAGGCTCCAGGCTTGGAGCTGTCAGCACAGAGCCCAATGCAGGGCTCAAACCCAAGACTTGTGTGATCATGACCGGAGGTGAAGTAGGATGCTTAACCGACTGAGCTACCCAGGTGCCCCTATGGTGCATTATTTAAAGTTAAAATTCTGCCACATCTTTACAAGGAGAAGAGATTCCTACAGTGAAGGCAGCAGGAAGACAAATGACACTGACCTTGAATTGCTTATATATGCCCAGAATTAGCCCCAGAGATATTTATCCCCAAGAGTTTTAAACAATCTTAAAATAGTTAGGTCTCTCAGGAATTTCTCATTATTATCATAGTCAAACTATTTCCACAATGAAAATATATTTAATTAGTTGAGCTTCAGCAGTTTTCAGGAGACGGGGTCAACCTGAGAAATTACGAAGCATGAGAACCTCTGTGTAAGCATCCTAGGTGAAGCCTATGCCCTCCCTCTTCTGATAGTTTTCTCAGGGAATGAGGCTGTGCTTGTCTTCAGTGAAGGGTGTGTCTGGATTTGCTGTGATAGATGAAGCTTTCATTCTGGGGCTTCAATCACTCTTCTTTGGGACTCAGGCCTTGGGAAGAATCCACAGACCCCCTCCAGCCCTTCTTCAGGGGGGTTCTCCCCAAACCCTGGGTGAGGGACAGTTCCACGCGTTCTGGGCAGATGGCCTCTTTGGCGGTCATTTGTATCTAACCCAATGTCCAAACAAAGAGCCTGGTGGAAAGAGGGCAATAGAGAAAAAAGGAGAAAGGCGGGGAGGAAGAGGAGGAACACAGGAGGAACATGAGAAGACTATGAGCCACTAGAGTGACAATGCACCCAAGAAGGTGGGGGGCACACTCAAGCTCAATCCCTTCCGATCTACAATCTACCCGTTCCCAACCAAAAGTGTTCCACCCAGCCCAATCTCTGCTCAGTGGGTATTTGGTAAATTAATGCAGGGATTCCTTCTGACAGAACATATTTATTGCATTTTCATAGTCGGTATCATGTTTAGCAATATTTTATTTTAGAATTAAAACTAGAGGTAAGGAAAACTTGAAAACAATTATGTATATGTATATATTATGTGTGTGTGTATATCCATTCTTTCTCTTTAAACTTTATAATATACAGGGGCACCTGGGTGGCTGAGTCGGTTAAGTGTCCAACTTCAGCTCAGATCAGGATCTCACCATTCATGAGTTCGAACCCCACATCAGGCCCTTCCCCATTCAGGCTCTGTCTTCTCTCTCTCTCAAAAATAAATAAACATTAAAAAATAAATTTAAGGGGCACCTGGGTGGCTCAGTTGATTGGGCATCTGACTCTTGGTTTCAGCCCAGGTCATGATCTCACAGTTTTGTGGGTTTGAGCCCCGCGTCAGGCTCTGCGCTGGCAGCTCAGAGCCTGCTTGGGATTCTCTCTCTCTCCTCTCTGCCCCTCTGCCACTCAAACTGTTTCTGTCTCTCTCAAAATAAATAAATAAACTTAAACTTTTTTTTTTAATTTATAATATACAGAGAAGTGTACAATGTGTTGAACTTTCAGAAACAGAACAGACCTGTGTACCTAGAACCTCAGTCACCTAAATAAACCACCAGTAACCCAGAAGCCCCCCTCATGCACTTTTTTTGACAGAAAGAGAAAGTGTGTGTGCAAGCACGCAGGGGAGGGGAAGAGGAGGAGGGAGAGCAAATCCTAAACAGGCTCCGCGCTCAGCATGGGGTTCGATCCCACAATCCACAACTGTGAGCTCATAACCTGGGCTGAAATCTGAGTTGAAATCAAGAGTCAGATGCTTAACTGACTGAGCCACATAGTCACCACCCACCCCATGCACTTCTAATTACTACTTTTACCCCCAAGAGTAGCCACTCTCCTGATTTTTGACAAGTTTTGTCTATTTTGAGCTTATGTGAATGGAATCAAACGGGATGTCCTTTTCCGCCTGGCTTCTTTCAGTCCCCATTTTATTTGTGAAATTCATCCATATGGTTGCAAATAGTTCTACTCCATTCACTCTCATGGCTATATAGTGTTCCATGGTATGAAAATTCCACAATTCATTTATCCATTCTTCTACTGATAGGCTTTTGGTTAGTTTTATGTTTTGTGTATTGAAAACAATGTGGCTATAAACATTCTTACATGCGTGTCTTTTGGTAAAGACATATACGCCATGTGTACCTACGGAGTGGAATAGCTGGGTCACAGGCATGCATGCGTGTATTCAAATTCAGCAGATGTTTCTACGCATATTTCTCACCATCATGTATATCCTCTCGGTCTATGTGAATCATATAAGGCATGTGAGAGTTCCAGAGGCAGGAGTGCTGGGCACTGGATTTCTGTCTATTCCTCACTATTCTGGGAGGTACTCTGCCTTCAAAAAGTCATATAAGGAGAATAAACCTTTAACTCTAGTTTGCTTTTGTTATTTTTCATAACTATGTTAAAGAAAAAGAACTATCACTGCCTGGATATCATTAACTGGAAAATTACCTGCAGAGAAGGCTGACCCCGGACGGCACAGCCCTCTGTTCTAGGTCAACAGCAGTCTTGCCCCCTCTACCACTGGAACAAATCCCTCCACCCACTGGACGCACATCAAATGCCCCATGGATGAAAGGACGAGGACACCAAGGACAGCCTTTTATTTAGTTCATGACTTGTTTTTGTTAAATTAGACTTAAAAAGCAGTTGAATATATTCCAATGGTGAGAGATGAAAATGGAAATGGAAGCATAATTGCTCATGTGTAAATCATGTGCTCCCTGGCCCACACACGGAGACTCAGGTTCACACTGCTTTACAAATGTCTGCATGCCACCAGACAACTTTATGAAAACAGTAACAGAGCTCCAGAGGAGAAACTCCCTCCGGGAGACAGCTTCTCCATACTATGATAGTCTTCTAAAGCACTGCCTCGGAAACTTCCTTGTTTTACTTTCATACATGAAAAAGACTCCAGAGTTTTCAAGTAAAAGTCCAGGGAAGTCACAGACATACCATGGAAATCAGCACTTCCACCTCCCAGCTGTATACATACACAAGTGAACTGAATACACATGATCACACAGAAACCTGCATACAAACCTGCACACATGAATACCTGCATTCACAGCAGCATTATTCACAACCAAAAAGTGGAAATAACTCAAATGTCTGTCAGCCTGATAAAATGAACACACAAAATGTAGTATATCCTTACAATGGAATATTACTCAACCATAAAAAAGAATGAGCTACTGATATATCCTATAACATGGATGGACCTTGAAAACATTAAGCTAAGTAGACGAAGCCAGACACAAAAGATCACATATTGTATGCTTGCATTTATATAAAATATCCAGAATAGGCAAATTCCATACAGACAGAAAGCACACTGGTGGCTGGAAGGAGTGAGGAGAGAGGAGAATGGGGAAGGGCTACTAGTGACTATGGGGTTCCTTTCTCTTTTTAAGTTTATTTATTTATTTTGAGAAAGAGAGTACATGAGTGGGGGAGGGGCAGAGAGAGAGGGAGAGTGAGGGAAAGAGTGAGAGAGAACGTCCCAAGCGGGCTCCACAGTGTCAGCGCAGAGCCCGACGCGGGGCTCAAACCCACCAAACCACAAGAGCGTGACTGAGCTGAAGTTGGATGCTCAACCTCCTGAGCCATCCAGGCGCCCGCGTACGGGGTTTCTTTTCAGGGTGATGGAAATGTTCTGGAATAGGTAGTGGTGATGACTGCACAACTTTGTGGATATAGTAAAAACCACTGAATCTGTATACTTTATAAAGGGTGAGTTTATGATACATGAGATATTTCTCAATTTTTTTAAATGTCAAATGAAGACCAGGGCATTGAAATCAGACAGCTGCTACAGGCACTATGCTGTGAGCAAGCCATTTAAGCCCTCTAAGACTCAGTCTCTTCCTCTACAAAATGGAGATAATAAAAGAATGATCTCAAATGGCTACTGTGAGACTCAAGATGATAGTGTTTGGCACAGTGTCCACATAGAAAGTGTCCAAATAAACTATTGCTGATGTTAAGATTACAGAAATAGTAGAAATTGGCTTATAGCAAATGCACCTTTTGACATCCCCAGGATACACTCACCAATTATTTCTATCAGACGCACTAAAGGACGTAATTTTCTATACAATATATAAGGAGTTTCACTAGTGAGCTTTGCCGCTCAGTCCTAAGGGGGAAATCCTGCCATAAAGGAAGACATATCAACAAGGAGAAAAACAGGGATGCCAAGAGTTGTCCCCAGAGTTCCTGAGGATAAGCTGTCAAGGAACCTTTGTTGGCTGAGAATCAGCTGAGCAGGATGCCATCCCTCCCAATACCCCCAGGGCCTGGGAACAAGGCACCATGCTTGATGGCTTCCCACCTTACACCGTCGTCCTCAAGTATGGGCAAACACATGAACACTGGGGCCACAGGCCAAAGAAGAGGCAGGTTCCATCACTGTATCTCTGAAACTGCTCAGCATGCTGCCTTCCTGGAGGTGGCAGGAGGAAGGTGTGATATTCTGGTTTCCCATCTCCAAGATCCACCTCTTACCAGAACAACCACTGCCCCCTACACCTGCCTAAATTTGTTGCTGGAACGCATCAAATTCAATCTCCTAAATAACAAGTTGTAACAGGATCTTTCTAGTTATCAGTTTTAGCAATGCCAATGGTCCTCCATAAATCAGAAACTTCCTTGAAAGTAATATTTCAGGGGTGACGGTTCAAAATGAATCCTATAATTACCAAGGACCGAAGAAACACTGACTGCAAGGGGTGATCCTCTTCATGGTCCTGGGGACTGCTCATCTTGGTGAACGCCAATCACAGTGAGAAGATCCTATTTTTTTCTTTTACATTTTTCTAATTGTGGTTTGATGCAATTTTTTAAAAAATGATGTTTTTAGAACATCACTGATTCGCTGTACTGTTCCTTTCTCAGAAATTATTTACATATGTATAAAAACTTCTGAACTAGTATATACATTTCTTCCCTTAAATTTTCATGGCTTTGTTGGGTGTCAACATAGCTGCTAAAAATCAGGTGGTTAACAATGGAGTCGGATAAATTTAGGATTCACTCCTTACTGGTCATTTTATTATGGAGAAGCTACTTAGCTTCTCTGAGTATCAGCTGCTGCTTTTGTAAAATGGACATATTCTGTATGTAATGGAACGGTTAGGGACATTAAATAAAATAGTGTTAAATAAGATAATCGACACATTATGTTATAGAAATAAGATAATGAATCCAGAATGTACACAGATACCAGCTTTTAGTAACCACTATTATTATTGTTATTATGGAATTAGGCAACCATGCTTGACTCTAGTTCAATATTGCTTTCCTCGAGAGTTAGTCCATCTTTTGGGGTTGGAGACACTTGAGGAAACTGGCTTCCTGTGAACCCTGTGAATGTATCTGTCACACAGGAAGTTCTGGATTTAAATGATGGATTTCTCTGACCTTGTCTTGTATATAAAGTCTCACAGAAACCTCCTGTTTCAGTCACTTGTGTGTGCCACTTCATCATTCTCTTGATTTCGCCTCACCATCCACTGCTGCTACAACCAAAACCACTGACCACAGACCCACACAGCACCTCACTTGGGATGCAGTTTTTTTGACAACATGGAGTGGGTCTCCCTCAGGACACCTCTTGGCACAACCTAGGTGTGTGGTGAGTTTACACGGATGGAGCCACCCTGAGACTTGCCATGGGGACATTTTGTGGGCAAGTCCCAGAATTCTGAACTCCCCAATTCCCTTGGACTTTCTGAACACCCAAAGCAACTTTTACTTGCTAGAGGAGAGCTGCCTCTTCTTGCCTAGAGACCAAAGACCTCACCTGAGGCCACTGCCTCATAAGGTGATGCTCCCCTTCCTCAAAATCCTTCCATCCCAGCCAATAATTAGGGTCAGATTTCAGCACCATGTGAGGAAACAGAGTCCCTGCTCTTGCAGGAACTAGCTTCATAGTGAAGGACTTTCAGGTTCCAATGTTCCGTACTGATGGAACTGAGGGAACACATGGGTCCGAAGGAGGGTCAGTGGGGTGAATGTCAGGCTTGATTGGTGAGAATTTATTGACACAAAAGCACTGTCTTGTAAGTCGTGGTTTAATACCAGCCAAAGACACCTGAAGCTGGCATAGTTCCTGGAAGCCTGGGCCCAATAGTGGTCTACAGAAACTAAGAGAGATGCTGGAACAGCTGTAGCAGAATATTGAGGGAGGAGTCAAAAGGCAAAAAGGTGGGTGTGCTAGACTGGATTTATTATGAGAGAACTAAAGAACTCACTATCTGAACATGATCCAAGAAAGGCCAAGAGGTCACTTCCTTCCCTAAAGGGATAAGGGCACTAATGAGGGGGATGGCATCATGGAGAAGTCCAATGGTTCTGTTCTCTGTTGATGAGTTGACCGTAGAAGATGCTGCCATAGTATTGGGCTCATATGAATTAATGAGAAATGATAGGATTCAAAATAGCAGGGGCCAGGTGGTGACAAGTAACCATCAAAGGCTAGGTGGATGTAAATACCATAACTGACAGCAAGGCCACAGTGGCAAACAAGGGGCTCTGATCATTAGGAGGGAATCTGTGGCAAAGCTAATCGGCCATGGGCAAGATGGGTAGACAACTGACTAGGATGTTACTTGATTTGTATAAAAAAGACAGTGAGCTGAGAGCAGAAGGTTGATATCAGTTGCTGTATTCATAGGTTCACAGGTCACTGGCTGAGGAGTGGTCTTGGGGAAGGACCCTGCAATACCACCACACAGTTCATATGATAAAGATTCCTCTGATCCTTCTATACAAGGACACGGAACCACGTACTAAGATTGTTGGTACTGAGGAAAGTGGGGTGCCAGGTTTTTCCTGTTGGCTATGGGTCCAAGCTGACCCTGATCCCATGGGACCAAAATGGTAGTTCTCCAATTGAAACAGAAATTTATGGAGTCCAGGTGATGAATAAAGTTGTCACCATGTCTATTTCACAGTGGGTCTAGTAGGTCCACAAAACCATCTTGTGGTTATTTTCCCAGCCTCCAAGTGTATAGATATACCAAGTATATATATATATATGTATGTATATATATATATACACACACACCAAGTGTATAGATACGCCTAGAAACTGGCAGAATTCCTGTAATGATTCCTTGTCGAAGAGTCAGGACACTCTCTCTGTAGAATAGGAAGACCTATCGATGTTATTTTTCTTGTATCTGTAAAGCAAAACATAGTATACTGTCCTTGGATTATAGTTGGCAGTCTGAAAAAGTAAAGTAAAAGGTAGTATATATTCTTTTACAAAATTATATGAAGGAACATTCACATTACATTTGCCTTTCATCATGTCTGTTATTCCTTACGTGTCCATGATATTTAGCAACCTGATACGATAGCCAGTATCAGGCAAGTTGAATATAAAATACCATAAAAACCCCAAGAATGAATACACATTTGGCAATTTGAGATTCAAAAGTTAAAAGATATTTATTTGGGCAAATAAAATCCATACTCTCCCCACAAAGTTACCTTTTTTTTTTTTTTAATGAGCAGAAATACAAATTTGTTAGATAAATAGAAAGAAAAAAATGACACCAGCTTCTGAAATTGTATTGGCAAAAATGCAGAGAAAGGGGAATCCTTTTGCACTGTTGGTGGGAATGCAAACTGCTGCAGCCACTGTGGAAGACGGTATGGAGGTTCCTCAAAGAGTTAAAAATACAAGTACCTTATGATTCAGCAATCGTGCTCCTGGATATTTACTCAAAGAATACAAAACACTACTTCAAAGGGATACATGCACCCTGATATTTATATAGCAGCACTATCTACATTAGCCAAATTATGAATACAGCCCAAGTTTCTATGAATTAAAGAATGGATAAAGAAGTGGTATTGGTGGTGGTGGTGGTGGTGGTGGTGTGTGTGTGTACAATGGAATATTATTCAGCCACAAAAAAGAATGAATTCTTACCATTTGCAACATGGATAGAGCTACCAAGTATAATGCTAAGCAAAATAAGTCAGTCAGAGAAAGACAATTACCGTATGATTTCACTCATACATGGAATTTAAGAAACAAGCAAAGGGAAAAAGAGAGACAAAGCAAAAAAGACTCCTTTTTTTTTATTTTAGAGAGATAGAGAGAGTGTACACATGCACACGCACATGCATTGGGAAGGGGCAGAGGGGGAAAGCGAGAGAATCTCAAGCAGGCTCCATGCCCAGTGTGAAGTTCAACTCGGGACTTGATCTCATGACCCTAAGATCATGACCTGAGCTGAAATCAAGAGTCGGAAGTTCAACCGACTGGACCACCCAGGCACCCCTGGACTCTATTATAGAGAACAAACTGATGGTTACCAGAGGGGAGGTAGTGGGGGGATGGGTTAAATAGGTAATGGGGATTAAGGAGTGCACTTGTCATGAAGAGCACTGGGTGATATCTGGAAGTGTTGAATCCCTATATTGCACACTGAAATTAATAGAACACTGCACATTAACTAATTGGAACTGAAATAAAAAAAAATTGGTGAGAGCTATTTCTCTATGCAAGAAATCACTAGAAAAGCACTACCAAGTACAAGGACTTTGAGGGTGTCAAAAGGATTTTGTGTCCTATACTATCCATGCCTCCTATGCCTCCGGATGATCAAATAGTTGATGAGATGAAGTTTCTCTTTGTAGAAGTATCTCATAGTACAGAAGCACAGAGATAAATGAAGAAAGTATGATAGAATATGACCACTGTATATTGCCTAATGAATTCATGGATCTCAGCAATCAACAGGTAATAATATCACAGAGAGAGACAGCAGCAACTGGACACTGTATACTTCCTGCCGGAAGTATATAACACCAAACGTTCCTCCCGCCCTCCAAAAAGAGCCTGACTCTGACCAAGCTTCCAGGAGATCTAACTACCAATAAACAGGAAATACAAAGAACAGAGGGACATGTTAAAGGACACCATGGGGATGGCTTTCTTCTAATTTGACTTTTTATTTCTAACATGTCTCAGTTTTTTAAATTATATCTGTAGATACAATAAAATTGCACTAGCAAAAAATTTTAATATATAAAATCCAACCCCTAATTTTTATTCATAGATTAAAAAGACATAAAATAAGAATTAGGAAAGCTATACACATTATTCTTTGAAAATGTGCATATAGGCAATTAATAGAAAACTGCTATTACATTCCCAACTTTCTGCCATTCTGCAGTCATAACTAAATAAAGTTATGAAAAAGTAGCAGTTGCTCATATTATGAGGAATAAATGCTTACATATACACTTTGAATAAACACTCTGTATATCACTATTTAAAAATTTTAATGTGAAAAATCAGCTTGCTTCAAGCCTGTTAACCAGTGTGACCTAAAATGGATTAAAGACAACACTACTGGGGCACCTGGGTGGCTCAGTTGGTTAAGCATCTGACTTTGGCTCAGGTCATGACCTCACTGTGAGTTTGAGCCCTGCATCGGGCTCTGTGTTGACAGCTCAGAACCTAGAGCCTGCTTCAGATTCTGTATCTCTTTTTCTGTTCTTCCTCTGCTCATGCTTTCTCACTCTCTCTCTCAAAATTAATCAAAACAAAAAAATAAATAAAACACTACTTACTGAGGATATTTATATGAATTTTTTCCAGGTTTAATAAAAATCATAGCAGAAAAAAACAGTCTCACAAATGTGTGACTTACAGGAATTGAAGAACAGATTTTAATATAACTTTAGCAAGCTCAAGATATTCACTTTTTAAACTTTATCTAAAATGAAACAACAGAAGTTGCATTTTCAAAATTTATCTTCAATCTATAGTAGCCAATTCTAGTAATTTATCTTGTAAGGTTAAATTTAAGTTATCTTTCAATGAAATAAATGGACTTCTAGATTCATGACTTTCCTCTACATGCATTTTCTTTTGATGGACAATTAAATTCAAAAATGTTTGGTCAAATTCAAATGATGTTTAGTGACCACTTGTTATATATGTACAATATCATATGGATATTCTTCATTGATTGTGGTTGTAATTAATGGAATATGTCATAACAATCAATTGAAACTGCTCTTCTGGGGCACCTGGGAGGCTCAGTCACGTAAGCGTTAGACTTCTGCTCAGGTCATGATCTCAGTTTTTGAGTTCGAGCCCCGTGTCGGTCTCTGTGCTGACAGCTCGGAGCCTGAAGCCTGCTTCAGACTCTATGTTTCCCTCTCTTTCTGCCCTTCCCCTGCTCTCTCTCTCTCTCTCTCTCTCTCTCTCTCTCTCTCACTCAAAAATAAACATTAAAAAAAAATTTAGAAACTCTGCTCTTCCAAGCTTTTATTTCCCTTTTGGTCTTATTTGCCATTGAAAAACATGTTGCTTTTCTTCTTTGCACAAAAGTATTAAGGTGATTAAAATACCAAAGATATCACATAAATTTTATGTGGCTTCTTATCTTGAGGAACACTAGGAGTTCTTACACTTGACAGAACTTTTTCCCTCAAAAACCATCACACTTCTGTATGCAATAACTATTGTTTATGATTAGCTTCCACTTAGCACATAATAAAGACAATAAACTTGAATTTAATAGATTAGCCTTTATGTAAATTCATAATTTTTCTTATATTACTAAGCCTACTGCTTAATTCTGCTGACATGTTTTCATAGCCAAGACATTCGTGATGAAGGAAGCAGCATTTATTTACTTTCTGACACAAGCTTCTCCATCATCATAATTATTCTGGAATGTTTTCTTATCACCCTAGCTGCAGCATTAGAATGTCCTCAATACACAAAATTTAAGCCCAAACCACATTTGCTGATAATACTTATGTGACCGAATGTTACAGCAATGTCTAATTGCTAGAACACTTTCTAAACATTTACTCTGTACTTGTCACAAACCAGCACCAGACCACACTTCGAGAAACATTGCTCTGTTTCTGACCTCATTTCTTCAACAATAACAACAAAAAACTGCAGAAAATAAAAAAGAGAGAAATGTAGAGATTAAGAAAGACTTAAAAGACGCAGCCAATTGTTACATACAGACTTTTTTTGGATTCCAATGAGGAGAAACTTAAAATTTTATGTGACAATCAGAAAATGTAAATAATTACTGAATATTTTATGATATCAAGGAGTGATTGATTTTTGAAAGTATGATAAAGACACTGCAGTTATTTACCTTAGAAGAGTGCTTTTAGATATACAAACTGAAATAGTCACAGATGAAATAACAGGCTGTCTGGATTGGTACAAAGCAACCTGGTTTTGGGGGACACGGGTAGAGATGAAATAAGATTGGCCATGCTCTGAAAACTGTTGAAAGAGAGGGGATCTGTACAGGTCCATTTGCTTTTCTTTCTACTTTCATATGTGTTTAAAATGTTTTATAATGAAACTTTTTTTAAGTCATCAAGAAAATACCCAGTGACAAAAGATACAATGAATTACTGGTATTTTATTCTTGATCTACAGACATTAAAAAAAAAAAAATAGTAGAATATATGCACAAATTATCCAGGCCACGGATAATGGTTGGTGCAGTGTAGATTCACAGAGGACCCATAGCTCTGAGACATCCATGGTCTTTAGCTTTAAGCTTGTTGGGTTTTTTTCAGTTTAAGTCTTTTTTTTTTCTTTCCGAGACAGAGAGAGAGAGAGAGAGAGAGAGAGAGAGAGAGAGAGAGAGAATGAGTGGGGGAGGGGCAGAGAGAGAGAAGGGGCTCTAAGCTGACAGCAGAGAGCCTGATACAGGCTCGAACTCACAAACCATGAGATCATGACCTGAGCCAAAGTTGGATGCTTAACCAACTGAGCCACTGAGGCACCCCTAAAGTTTATCTATTTATTTTGAGAGAGACTGAGAGAGAGAATACATGCAAACTGAGGAGAGGCAGAAAGAAAGGGAGAGAGAATCCCAAGCAGGCTCCACAGTCAGCACGAGACTCGATCTCATGACCCATGGGACCATGACCTGAGCTGAAATTAAGAGTCAGACTCGCAACTAACTGAGCCACCCAGGCACCCCACTTTAAGCTTGTTTTTGGGTAATTCTTAATCTTTTAAAACTCAGGTCTCTTATGGTGTTTTCTGGGGATTACAACCAGCCTAGAAGATTTTGTTGAAGTTTTTTTATTCCTTTGTAGTACAAACACAGATATCTAGAATATGCTTTTCAAAACTCTACAGTCTACTCCCACCCCTCACTCACACACTCTCTCTCCCTTCAAATACATCCTCTTCCCTAGTGAAAATCATCATTCTAGGATACTTAGGTTCAAACTGCCTACAATTCAAGCCACCTTCAGAAACATCCCCTCTGAGGGGTGCCTGAGTGGCTCAGTCGGTTGAGCGTCCGACTTCAGCTCAGGTCATGATCTCACAGCTCGTGAGTTCTAGCCCCGCAGCGGGTTCTGTGCTGTCAGTTCAGAGCCTGGAGCCAGCTTCAGATTCTGTGTATCCCTCTCTCTCTGCCCCTAACCCACTCGCATTTTGTCTCTCTCTCAAAAATAAATAAACGTTATAAAAAGGAAAGAAATATCCCCTGTGAGCTTGGACTGAGGGAGTGTACTTTACCTCAACTCGTTTCTACCTAACAACTAATAACACCAGCTTCTCCACTTCCTTCCCTCCTTACTGCCTCACCCTTTTCCCTCTTCCCTCCCTCCTTGCTGCCTCCCTCCCTTCCCTCCCCCCTCACTGCCTCTCCCCCTTCCCTCCTCCCTCACTGCTTCTCCCCTACCCCTCCTTGCTCTTGCTTCCTAGGAAGTTGGTTTCCCCCTTCAATGCCTAAACCCAACATTTATTCCCTTAAAAGCACAACTTTAGATTTGAAGCCAAATAAATCTAGCTCTCACAGATCATGTGCCCTCATGTCTGAATCTCCTGGGTGTTTATATTGCCTTCTTAGTCACACCCCTTTTTACTAACCCAGATTTAAGTCATTTGACAAAGATATCCAGCTTCGTTGGCCAAGTCAGGCCCTCAGAGCAGATTAAACTCCTTTGCAGACCAAGGTCTAACTACTAGTATGCTGTTCATTTTATTTAGTCATCTAAACACTTAGAATTTGAATTGAACATGGATTTTGGCTGAAGACTGGCAATTGTGTCTGAAAATTACCAGTGTCCAAACTCTAAAACCTTGTGTGGGAGGTCGGGAGGGAGGTTCCTGGAGTGACAATGGAATGTGGTATCTTCACAAATATCCAGACTTACGCTCTGCAGTGGGGATTTTCAGAGACCTTACAGATTGGTGCTACAGATGAAATATGTGTGTCTCTCCAAATTCTCATAATGAAGTCCTGATCTCCAAGGTGATGGTATTAGGAATCAGGGCCTTTCAAAGGTACTTAGGTTTGGACGAGGTCATGAGGGTGGTGCCCCCATGATGGGATTAGTACCCTTATAAGAGAAGAGAAGGAGACCAGAGCCCTCTCTCTCTCTCTGCCAAGTGAGGACACCGCAAGAAGGCAGCTGTCTACAAGCCAGGAAGAGAGTTTCTCCAAAAACCCAAATCACTGGCACCTTGTCTTAGACCTCCCAGATTCCAGAACTGTAAGAAATAAATATTTATTGCTTATTTGTTGTCACAGAAGCCCGAACTAAGATAGCCTCATGCCTATTTTAGAAATTATTTTAAATTTAATTGCAATACATGCAATACAATACATGCATAAATTCTCATTGTAGGATAAAATTCAAATATGATATATAAAGCAATATTCCCCTTGACCACTGCCTCTTTTCCATTCAATTTCCCTCCTGGAGGGAACCACATTCTCAGTTTGGAGTCATCCCTTCCAGATTATTTCTGTGGGTGCACACACTTGTGGAAATACAATGGTATAGAGTTGTGTGTGTGTGTGTGTGTGTGTGTGTGCATTTTAGTATAATTACTATATGTATTATTTACAACTTGCTTTTTTCAAAAACTGCTCTTATAGTATCCTATGGAATACTTTAGTTTATCTAGGCAATTCTGTATTGATAATCATTTAGGTTGTTTCCAATTCTTTTTTTTTTTTTTTTGTCACAAATAAGGTTGCAATGAATAAATGTTTCTTTGGGTCCGTCATATTCATTTTCAGATGGGTCAATGAAGGTAAAATGTCTTGCCCAAGTTTGCAGCATGGTCTGGGGCAGAACAGAGAAGACGCACACTGGCCTATTGGCTTACTTCCCAAGGATCTCCCTACATAATATAAAAGCTTTCATTTTGCTTAATTAGTTCTTTAAAAAAATTTTTTTTAACGTTTACTTTTGAGAGACAGAGAGAGAGCACGAGTAGGAGAGGGGCAAAGAGAGAAGGAGACAGAGAATCCCAAGCAGGCTCTGCACTGTCAGCACACAGCCTGATGTGAGGCTTGAACCCACTAACTGTGAGATCATGACCTGAGCCAAAGTCAGATACTCAACTGACCGAGCCACGCAGGCCCCCTGCTTAATCAGTTCTGATGCTTTAATATATTTTTAAAATAGGTATTTTTAAAAAGTATAAACATAATATAATTTACACATAATCTATATACACTATGTATTGTACATTTATATATTACATAGAACATATGTACACACTCAAGTTAGCCTGACAGAGAAGGCTTTCAAGACAACTCCTACTGGATCAACTACATTCCTTAAAAAATTCCCAGACATGTCTTTTTCTGCACACAGGCCCACGGAGAGGACAGTCACAGCAGCATTCCTCCAAGAGCACATTCCATCGCTCTGAGACTGAGAGCAATGCTGCTTTAAGAGTTAAGTTCACAGCAGCACATGTTTCCTCCCAGCTGTAGCTCCATTTCCGGGGATCTAGCTTTCATGCTGCTTTACAGAGAAAAGGGTGAAAACAAAAGGGCAAAGGGAGCCCCATATGGGCACCAGGTGGACCCCACCATGATGATGGCAGAAATGACAAGAGAGCTAATATTGAGCTTCTTACCCTAAACCATATATCGTGGTAGGGTCTTCACTTAATCCTCTTGGCAAGCACAAGAGGTTGGGGCTATGATTACCCACATTTCATAGATGAGGAAATAAACCAGAGGGAGGTCAGGCCACTTCACCAGGATTACACGGCCAGTAGTGATCAGGTCAGGATGTGAACCCAGGCTGTCACATATCAGGGCGAATACTCTGAACTGTTGTGTGATGCTACCTCCCTAGTTTCAAGAAGGCATCAACTTTCCATGTTAGGACAAGTACAGGCCAAGTTCTATGGTATTCTTTCAGAATAAATGCATTTTTGACTTAAATTTGCTCCCCACACAGTCTTTGAAGCAAAACCCTAAATCAGTGGTCACGGCTGTCAGTTCTCTGCAGAATATCCTGTTGAACAGAGAAGTGTACTTTATGGCCTAGAACAGGGCAGGAGTTCACCCAAACAACCCTATGTGTATCACGTGCCATATTCATCAGTGAGACCAAAAGCACAAACTACGATCTTTGCATTGCTCTTTCCCCACACAGTGTGTGTGTGTGTGTGTGTGTGTGTGTGTGTGTGTGTGTGTGTATGTTAAACTCTTGTTTGGCTTAGTCTTATTGTCTCAGCTCTCAAAATACAGTGGCTGGAGGAACATGCAAACAGTCTATGGTAGTAGTTTTTCAAACCAAGTATTTTTTTCCCCAGAGTGGCTAATTCTTAGAAATTATACTTTAAGCATTTTGGGTCTACTACTTACAAACACTTCATGAAAGCCAAAGATTTACATTAGGAGGCACATTTCTCCCCATCTCCTAAATGAAGATACCTTTAGACATCATGGAGGAATTAAAATATTATTACTGACATTAAAATAAAGTTAATCATAAGCAAGTTTTAAATATACATTTGGTTTTAATGAACTTGATTAAGGCAGCAATTGGGGAACCTTACTCTTGTTTAAGATTTTAAATGCCTTTTCCTCTTTTCCCTAAAGAAGCTATGTGTTCTACTTAGAACTGAGCTGGGAGTCCAAAGAGAATCCTATTAATGGTTTGCCAGGTTCTTGCAAAGGCTTCCATTTCCATTTGTCACATGAGCAGCACCACCTCGCAGAGACAGGTGGGAGGGGGGCAGGAATGGAGCATGAGCTCCCTAAGTCTGTAACGTTTTAGTGGGTCTGAATGGCCTAGTTGCCTCCCTCCCCTAAATCCACATACTTTATCACATTGTCAATTTCTATTTTTTTGCACGAAGTCAACACCATTGTTCATTCATTTATTTACTTGGATATTGTTTGCCTCCAGTGACCAGCATCCCATAGGAGCTCCAAGACAGCAGGAGCCTTTTCCATGCTTACTACTTTATCTCAAAGTCTGCAACATTCCCTGGGCACAGCAGCACTTAGAAATATTTGTTGAATGAATGAATGAATCAGTTGGATATGAAATGGCTAGTCAAGAATGTAAAAATAGGGGCACCTGGGTGGCTCAGTTGGTTAAGCATCCAACTCTTGATTTTGGATCAGGTCATGATGTCACTGTTGTGAGACCGAGCCCTGCCTTGGGCTCTGCTCTGTGCATGGAGCCTGCTTAAGATTCTTTCTCTCTCTTTCTCTCTCTCTCTCTCTCTCTCTCTCTCTCTCTCTCTCTCTCTCCCTCTGCCCCTCCCCTGCTCGTTTTCTCTCTCCCCACCTCTTCAAAAAAAAAAAAAAAAGAATGTAAAAATAGGATCTAAAGATTGTTCTAAATAATCGCCCTATTCACCAAAAAGTACTTTATTAACTCACTGGTTAGGAGAAAGTATAGGCCAGAAGCCTTTATTCCTCCCTACTCCTCATTCTGGAGGATGGAACATGGTCTTTTTCTTTTCTACTTTTTTTTTAACCTATACTTTTCAAGTTCGAAAAGAACTTTCCCATAAAACAGGTTTTCAATTTGTTTTTGGCAAAGGCAACAACCACAGAGTAATTACAGGCTTTACACCTAACAGAATCATCAAGTAATTGAAAAGCTTTGTACTTCCCACAACGTATCTCTCCTTTGACTGTCAGCAAGAATCCGTTAGGGAGGCAACATGATATCAACTCAGTGGTTACAGACAAATGCTTCAAGTCAGCCATAAAATTGTCTAATTGTCTTTGAAAATTAAACTCTTTTACAGAAGAGCCACATTTGACTGCATTATTAATATTGTGACTTGGTATAGAAGAAAAAAAGACCCGCCCCATCATCTGGGGAATTAGTTCTAGGGTATGGGTTTGTAATTTAACACAATGAAATAGCTATAATATCCCCGAATTCTGGGAGTGCAGATGTATTTTCAAGTCTTCCAGAGAAGACACAGAGCCTTAAAACATGTAAGTATATACCGGATTTCAGAACACCAAATCTTATTTATTGGCACTAGGTACTGACACCCCTCCCCTTTCCTCTCCCCCTCCCCCTTCTACAGGTCACTAAGATGTCAGCTCAGAGAATACGGCTTACCTCACACACACCCCAATAGGTTGATCTAAATGGAAGACAGGGAGAAAGGGTTACTTTTTGAAGATACAGTGACTATGAAGAGAAGCATTTCTCCACCCATGCTTATTCATGGTGGCTGGAGGTAAGGAGGTTCCTATACAGACTAAGGTAACTTCAAGAAGGGAGGAGCAGCATTCTGTTCCCCAACTAGACATCTGCTTGGCCAGCAGACTTGCTAACTTTCCCCTATTTACTCGGGCAGAGAAAAAGAGAACTGAAGATGGCCCAGAAAGACCACAGGGTGAAGAAGGACCAGCTTCCCCATGAATTCCAGATTCCAGGTTCCTGAGATGTATTGAAGCGTACCCTCCAGACTGAAATCCAGGAGGCAGAGAACGCCACTTATCTCATTAGGTTGCTCTGAGTTGTCAAACGTATAGAATAGTACCTAGCTTACTGAGTGCTGTAAACACGAGCAGTTGCATTTACTATTATTTTATTTGAAGCCCAGATTCTATACAAATAGTCCCTAACCTCTGTGGGCCTCTATGTGGAAAAGTGAAGATAATAATGTTTACCTCACAGGGTTGTATCTATATGTAAGAGCCTTATACCTTGTAAGCTTTTAATGCGGTGTAAACTTGCAATACATTCATTCATCCACTCATTCACTGGATGATCTGTGGACAGCTAGTAAATGCCAGGCATGTGGCAGCAAAACAGATATGTCTCCTGCCCTCATGGAGCTTAAAGTCCGGCACTAAACAAGTGACTCTCAGTGTGATATTAAAGGGGAGTTCAGTGTGCTCTAGCAATATGTATCTGAGGGAATGAATGTAGCCTGGGAGGATCTGCGAAATTCCCTTTAAGGAAGTGGAATTTCAGCTGACACATGATGGGTAAATAAGAATGGGCCAGATGAAAAAGCACTCTGGGTGGAATAAGCAGCATGTGCAAAGGCCCAAAGTCCAGAATTAGTGTAGCACATCAGAAAAGCTAGAAGCAGTCCAGTGTGGATAGATGACAAAAAGCAAACAGGGAGGGAGATAGTTAATTCATGTGTCTACTTGGCTGGGCCATGGGGTGCACAGGTATTTATCAACATAGTCAAACATTATTCCACATTTCTGTGAGGTTTTTTTTTGGATAAGATTAATGTTCTAATTCATAGACTTTCATTTATTTTTTATTTTGAGACAGAGAGAGAGAAAGAGAGTGTGAGTGGGGGAGGGATAGAGGGAGAAGGCGAGAGAGAGTCTCAAGCAGGCTCCACACCCAGCACAGAGTACAACTCCAGGCTTGATCTCATGACCATGATATCATGACCTGAGCTGAAATCAAGAGTCAGAGGCTCAACCAACTGAGCCACCGAGGCACCCCTTACTCTGTAGACTTTGAGTAAAGCAGATTGCCCTCCATGATGTAGGTGGGCCTCATCTAATCAGCTAAAGGCTTGACTAGAACAACAACAACAACAACAACAACAAAAACAAAACCCCAGTCTCCCCCAAGCAAGAGAGAATTCTCTAGCAGACTGCCTTTGGACTTCATCTGCAATATCAACTCTTTCTGGTTCTCCAGCAGTCTGCCTTCAGACTAGAACTAAAACATCAGCTCTCCTGTGTCTCCAGCCTGCTGGCCCACCCTGTAGACTTTGGACTTGCCAAATTGTGAGCCTATTCCTTATAATAAATCTCTTTCTGCATATATACACATAGCATTGGTCTCCTGTCTCTGAAGAACCCTGACTAAAACAGGACGTAAGGAGAAACAAGGTGATGGTACAGATGGGAGCCACACGAGGTCCAGGAAATCATGGGATGTGAGGGCAAGGAGGTGTAATGGGCAATGCTGAGCCCTGGGAGGGCATTTGAGAGGAAGTGTCATGACTAGATCTGTGATTTTTAAATGTCTGCCATGGTACAGCATAATGAGCAGAGGGATGTGGCAATGGGGGAGCAGGGGTTATCAGTAAGGTTTGTTGCTGCTGCAGCACGAGCAGATGTCAGAGGCTTGGACTGGGTAAGGATGGAGAGAAGTTGACCTAGAAGGATCTATGAAATATTGAGAAGTTTTGATCCACATGGTTGGATATTAGAATCTTTTCTTTAGAAAAGGGAGATAAAACATTTTGTAATTCTCCTTCAGCAAAGTGCTTGCCACTACAATGGATTTGTTGGTTCTTCTAATTTAAAACATATTTATTTGCCCATATCCTCCATTCTATTGGTTCTTCTATCTCCTTCCCTCAGTCTAACAGTGACATAACTGTAAAAACAGGAGCCAAGAGAAAGAACGGATCGGAACTTTGGCTGAATTCCCAGAAAGGAACGCACCTTCCCACCCACTGGGGAGGTGGATACATGGTCACAGGTACACACAGCCAGCTCTCATTCCCACAGACAGCCCTCTGGGGTGCACAGCAACAATAATTGATCATGTATCCTTCACTTACAACTGCTAAAGCAAATTGAGGACAATACAGCCTCCCATGGATTCCCATGATAGCACTTTGTATGTGTGTGGTGCAAACAAACCCAACCATCTTTTAACTCTTGACATTCAAATGTAGAAGTTTAATAAATAGATTTGCTTCTTGAAGCAACCTCTGTGAATTTTAAATGGTCTGGTGCTGTGCAGCATGAAGACTGAGAAGATGGGGTAATGGGGAGCCAGGAGACACTGATGCAGGCTGTTTCTGTAACCTTTCTACCCCAAACAAGGTAAGACTCTCAGAATCAGATTATACCCTCACCTTGGGAACATTTTCAAAGCAAGCTCTTCTGGCTGGGTACACCAGAGGGGCCCTTCCTGCTGGCTTTGCCTGGCCTGGAGTTGGAGTGCTGTGAGTGACCAGGCTGATGTCTGGGCACTGCCCAAAGTGAAGACCACTGATGGTCTGTGTCTCTGAAAGTAAACTAGGCTACTTAACTCCTTGCTGCCAGGCCAAAAGAAAGGGATTCCAAATAGCCCTTTGGTCCCCCTTCCTGTATGATATTTAATTAAGGAGCCCTCGTCCCATGCCCACTTCAGGAGACAGTAAACAGGCATGAACTTCCCTGCAGAATCTGAACCACTGAGATATGGACAAGCTCCGCTAGTCCCTCTCTCTCCAGCTGAAGCCAGAGCTGCAATCTGAGGGGCCATATCTCAGAGCCTGGGAACAGGACTGACTACTGAGACTGGCAACTGCTGTCACTCTATTTCTCAGGGGCTCATAGATGAAAGGGCATGGGAGGCTCGAAACTCCCACTTTCTGGCATCATCATAGAGGTTTAACTGTCTTTGGCTCTCTGGATGTCAGCACCAGGGCATACGAGAAATATAGCATGGACAAACCACTCAAGTTCATCTGACATGCATGGTAACCAGAGGGCACGCTTACACTCACACACAAACATGCACAATTAGTACCTCTCAGAAGCAAACCAACAGCTCATGGCAACAAGAGGTTCCTGCAAGAAATATTACAAGCACGCAAGTGAGAGGATGGAAATGCTGATTTCCCAGTGAAAAGGGAACGAGACAGGAGGAAGTACACCTGCTGCCAGTGAGGGTCCTCAAGGCTAGGGTGCAAGTCTCCAGGAATGGAGAGCTGGTCACAGGCACTCATTTTTAATTTTCTTAAAACAGCATAGAAAGAGCTCCTGGGGTGCAAAAGTTGAGCCGAGGGCATTTTCCTTTCCTGATGAAGGTTATTATTTTACTCTTGTTATTTGGGCTCCTCTTACATAGGGTGAAAAGCATATGAACTGACATTATGCACCTATATCCAATTCATATGAGCTAAGTTCATTATAGAAACAGGTTTTGTACTGGAGCAGATTGCACCGTTATTAGATACCAGAGGTAACAGAATTTAACATTGGGATTATTCTCTAATAGTAGATTACCCACTCAGCCAAGAAAGATTCATTCATGCTATAAACTCCTTGAGGGTAGTGACTTCAACATATTTACTTTGGCACACTCAGCACCTAACACGGTAGTATCCTAAGTGGTTGCTGGATGAATAAATGAAACTAAGTTCTTCAGCTGCTAAGAAAAGAGTACAGAGAAGTAAGAGGCCGGGGGCCTTGGCACGCACCACAAATCCTGCCACAGCCAACCTTTCACATCATCATTTATGTTAAAGATGGACCTAAAGCTCCTCTCTGGGCAGGATAAGAGTGAGTCACCAAGATGATAAACATAAAAGGAACTGTCCCCTTGTGGCACAGAGCAGTACTTCTGAGCTCTCATAAAAGATGCAGTGCTTGGTTTCATCACTTTTGGTGGCGTGCCTAAATACGCATACCCCCCTAGAAGAGCCTGAGGGTCTTCCAACCGTAAGCTGGTCCAGTAACAGAAAAAGTCTTCTTGAAATATCTTCTATTTAGATCTTCTCCATGAGTCTTCAAAGGCAAATTCTCTCTTTAGATTGACCAAAAGCCAGCCTTTCCCCTGCCTCTCCTATGAAGACAGCTGCTCACCAATGCAAAGAAGCAAGCAGCCTCTCAAAGACAAAAGGAAGATGCAAATCTTGTCCACTGCAGAACTGACAGCCTGGGGCGCCTGGGTACCTCAGTCGGTTAAGCGTCCGACTATGGCTCAGGTCATGATCTCAGAGTTCGTGGGTTCGAGCCCCCTGTCGGGCTCTGTGCTGACAGCTCGGAGCCTGGAGCCTGCTTCAAATTTTGTGTCTCCCTCTCTCTCTGCCCCTCCCCCCGTTCTCACTCTATCTCTGTCTCTCAAAAATAAATAAACATTAAAAAAAAAAAAAAACTGATGGCCGGATAGTGCCACAGCTCCTGAAACACCCTCCTCTGAGGCCTACAATCCGGTACTTTGGCACCCATTAACACCATTAATTAAGTGAGACTAAAACAACAGAGTGAAGAGGCTGTTCCAGCTCTCAGAGGGAAATCTCCTGTCTCTGTCTGACCTAGGCAGGCTGAAGGCACAAAATGTCATCTCCGCATCTCTGCGTAGGAATACTTGTGACCTGGAGCATTCTGAGTCTCTGTACTTTTGACTCCCTGTCAAGCTGAAGGCTGACTCTCAGGAGGGTTGGGGCAGGGCTTTGGGGCACTAGAATGATCCCTTCCTCCCCTTATGCAGTTCCACTGGGGCCAGATACCAAAGGCCAGCAAGGGTACACTTCTAAGTAGGCAGAACTCTTGACCATGAGACTCTCCCTCCTAATCTCTTCTGGAAGAAAAGAAAACAAAGCAAAACAAAAACAAAAACAAAAAAGAAAACCACCTATGAGAAATTTCTCTAGAACCAAGATATGTTATTCCTTAAATCTTCTGTAGCTGCCCTAAAAAAGCTTCCCAGACTACTGGTATATACTGCTGACTCAGGAAGCTAGAATCCCTTCCACAGATTTTGGAAAGCATCAGTAAGCATTGTCAAAATGACAGACAAACCAAGCAGGGCTGACAATTTCCAATTGAGAAGGGTATCAGTTTATTTTATGACCAGTCAAGAAGGGTCATCACACCATTTCAAGATCATACAATAATATTATTTCATTTTTTTTATTGAGAGATAATTGACACATAACATTATATCATTGTTAGTATTTCACTTCCTTGTTTCCCCTTCAGCAGGTTCTGAGGGAGCATGCCTGCTTCAGCTCGTTCTGCAGGAAGCCACTTGGCGATTCATTCTCATAACAGGATGCCCTTTTCCTCTGACTTGTCAGAGATGCAACTGAGCTCCTTAAGCATCACACCCGCCCCAGCAACAGCCTCAAGAAGCCCCTATTGGTGGTTGCCTGCCCTTCAACAGAGCTCTGGAAACTGGAGCTTCTACAAGCACCTCCCAGGGACCCTTCTCCTATGGTTTAGATGCCAATATACTGTGTAGACACTGCTGCAGGCCAGAAATTAACAAGATTCAGGACTATGAATGGCAGGCTCTGAAAACAGGCCCCAGGTTTATCCATATACACTGATAGGGGATTCTTTCTGGGGACATGCACAAATTGATACCGAGGCATTTCATTTGTCGACACAAACCAAAGAACTTACATTGGAGGCTAAAAAGGATATTATCAGAAATGTAAGTTATAGGGGCACCTGGGTGGCTCAGTTGGTTAAGTGTCTGAACTTGGATTAGACTTATAATTACTTGTTTAGGGGCGCCTGGGTGGTTCAGTCAGTTAAGCCTCCAACTCTTGATTTCAGCTCAAGTCATGATCTCACAGTTTGTGAGATCGAGCCCTGTGTCAGGCTCCATGCTGACAGCATGGAGCCTGCTTGAGTTGGGATTCTCTCTCTCCCTCTCTCTCTGTCCCTCCCCTGCTCTCTCTCTCTCTCTCTCTCTCAAAACAAATAAATTAACATTTAAAAAATTACTAGGGCGCCTGGGTGGCTCAGTCGGTTGAGCGTCCAACTTCGGCTCAGGTCATGATCTCACTGTCCGTGGGTTCGAGCCCCGCGTCGGGCTCTGTGCTGACTGATCAGAGCCTGGAGCCTGTTTCAAATTCTGTGTCTCCCTCTCTCTCTGACCCTCCCCCGTTCATGCTCTGTCTCTCTCTGTCTCAAAAATGAATAAATGTTAAAAAATTACTTATTTAATAGCAGTCTCTTGGGAAGGACCATGAGCCTTGGAAGGGCAAGGACCACTAGGACCCCAGCTTGATACACAGTAGGTGTTCAATAAATATTACATTTGAATACTTCTTTAAAAATGAAGTTCTGAAAACCAGGGCAACATTAAATAAAATCTCTGTACTTCTCAGCATGTTATCTCCTGTGATATTTTAAGAATTACATTTTAAAAGAAGAGCATGTGGGAGGACAAACATTTATTGTGCCAAGTCTTCCTGTATCTACATACCTACTGTTATCTAAGACAAAACAAACAGCAACTACTATCATAATTAAAGCTAATATAATTACTGCCTTATAAAAACATGCACCATTCGGGGCGCCTGGGTGGCTCAGTTGGTCAAGTGGCCAACTTCAGCTCAGGTCATGATCTCACAGATTGTGAGTTCGAGCCCCATGTTGGGGTCTGTGCTGACAGCTCAGAGCCTGGAGCCTGCTTCAGAAACTGTGTCTCCCTCTCTTTCTGTCCCTCCCCTGCTCGAGCCCTGTCTCTCTCTCTCTCTCTCAAAAATATATAAATATTTTAAAAAATTATAAAAACATGCAGTATTCTTACTTGCATGAAACAAGAAGAGCTGGACTCACTCACCCTTTCCACTCTGCAGCCTAGATTTCAAAGTTCAAGGGGATACTTCTTTCCCCATCTGGCCACCTGGACGCCAGGTCTGTTCTTGGCTCAGCAAAAGCCATTAATGATCCAGGAAATATGGAACAATCCAGGAAAAGACGTGAACTGTTGACAGAAGACCATTTTGATAGGACCTTGGGCCCCTGTCTTTTTCATCCTTTGTGGTTTAGCTGTGACAATTACGGCGATATTTTTTGAGTCTTTGCTATTTGTTGTGCCGCTGACAGATCTGCAGCCAAGCATATGCAGCACACTTCTGTTCATACATCTGTGCAGGTATTTGCCTGATGGGCCCGTGGCCCATGCAACAGATGAGACAGGTGTCGGCTGCAGGACTCTCAAGAAAAGAAGCACCAAATATCCTTTTACTCTCATAGCTTGAGTTCATTTTCCAACCTCGTTCCAAAATTCTTTTTTTTTTAATTATTACTTTTTTTAATGTTTATTTACTTTTGAGGAAGAGACAGAGAGAGACAGAGCAGAAGCAGGGGAGGGGCAGAGAGAGAGGGAGACACAGAATCTGAAGCAGGCTCCAGGCTCCGAGCTGTCAGCAGAGGCTGACACGGGGCTCGAACCCACAGACCACGAGATCATGACCTGAGCTGAAGTTGGACGCTTAATCGATTGAGGCACCCAGGTGCCCCGTTCCAAAATTCTTGTAAGAAAAGTCAATTTCCCCCATACACATGATCCAAAGAATCATTTCTGTTTGGTTAGAGATTCATTCTACTATTTTCTTCTCCAACTGATAGCTTTCCTAAGGAGACGATTATGCACTATCCTTATATCCTACTCCATCTCCTATGAAACATTTTTGACTATAGCTTGTTTTTTATTCAAAAACATTTATCAAAAATCTAAAATATGCCAGATAGTGCACTAAGTACTATTACCATCTATAAGCCCAAGACTTTCAAATTCATATCTCAATTCCAAATCTCTCCTCCAAACTCCTGACCCACATATCCAACTACTCATCATTTCCACATGGATCTCAAGAGACAAATCTACAAATCTAAGACCAAGCTTATCATTCTCCAACCTAGTCTCCTCCAGTGTTCCTATTACAATTCTGCAAGTCTAAAGATTTGGTGTCAATCTTGAAATCTCCCTTTTCCTGTTCTCTCAGTTGAATCCATCAAACTGTCATCACTGCATCCTGTCAATTTCGCTTCCAAAATCTCTCTCACATCCATCTCTACTACCAAAAATTAATTTTCTTACAGTTCTGGAGGCTAGAAGTTCAAGACCAAGGTTCAGGCCAATTCTGTTTCTGGTGAGAGCTCTCTTCCTGGCTTGCAGATGACCACCTTCTTGTTTTGTTATCATAGCAAGGCCATGTCACACAGCCTTTCACTGGTGCATGGGTGGGGAGAGATGAGGTAGGGAGGAGAACCGAGCTCTCAGATGTCTCTTCTTACAAGGACACTAATCCTATCAGATCAGGCCTTACAACCTCACTTAACCTTAATTACTTCCTTACTCCAAATACAGCCAACCACACTAGGGATTAGGGCTACAACATAGAAACTTTGGGGGACACATATATTCAATCCATAACACCTTTAAGAAGAAGAAACACCAAGGATGCATGCACAGAGAGAAAAAGTCCTATGAGAACACAGCAAGAAGGCAACTATCTGCAAGCCAAAAGTGAACCCTTGGGAGAAACCAACACTGCCAGCACCTTGAGCTTGGACTTCCAGCCTCTAGAACTGTGCAAAAATTCATTTCTGTTGTTTTAGCCACTTAGTCTGTGGTATTTGTTTTGGCAGATCAAGCAATTGACACAGGTTTCCATTGCTCTTAAGATACAGATCTATGTTTCTGGCTTGATTTAAAAGGTTCTGCATGAAACCACCCTGCCAGTGTCATCCCGCTCATCACAACTCAACTTTCTGGGAATTGGTCACACTGAGTTTTCCTTCAGTTCCTCACTGGCAATTTGCTTTCTTGCATTGTAGGACTTTGTGTGAGCTCATCTGTCTGCCTGGAATGTTCATCAGATATCAGGTCATCTTCAGCCTTTCCTGGTCTCCCAGACTAGCTCATGCTGTTTTTCCACGTTCTCATAGACTCATGTTCCTTCCTTTCAGATCACTAGTCTCAGTCTGTATAACACATTCATCTTAACGACTTTTTGGCTGTCTGTTTCCCCTTAGATTGTAAGCACTATGAAAGCAGGAATTATGTTGGGTTTTGCTGCTCAAATGATCTTTAGTACCTGGCACGGCACTTGGGACAAGGCAGGAGAGTAACAACAATGTAATAAATGAATCAGTGAAGGTATGAAGACATGGGCTTTACTCTCAAGGGCCAGCAGATAGGCTTGTATCTAAAAAAAATGGTGAAATAACTCTACAGGGGGTATGACCAGTGAGATCCCAGGATCCAAGCTGGTGTTACCATGGTAACCACATCCCATTAAGTATCCCAACAACCTTAGGAAAACAAACAACTAGGCTTCTAGGCTTCTAGTATATTTAGTCATTTTAAACTGACAAAGGACAATTTCTCTTTTTTAAAAATGTTGCCACTAATTTAGAAGTGGTCAGAATAAACATAACTATCAGTTTTTCCTTGTAGGAAATCATAAGAATGATTGTTTTGGTTAAACAATCTATCTGGACTATAAATCCAAATTTCTTCATCTATGATGTTCCACTAAAGTTGTTTTTTCACACTTGGTGTTTTTATTTTTTATTATCATTTTTAATGTTTATTTGTTTATTTTGAGAAAGAGAGAGCACACGAGTAGGGGAGGAGAGAGAGAGAGAGAGAGAGACAGAGAGAGAGAGAGAGAGAGAGAATATCCCAAGCAGACTCCAGGCTGTCAGCACAGAGCCCAATGCAAAGCTCAAACTCACAAACTACAAGATCATGACCTGAGCCAAACTTGGACAATTAACTGACTGAGCCATCCAGGTGCCCCTCAACAAATTTAAAAACAACTTTTTTAATGTTTATTTATGAGAGAGACAGAGTGTGAGCAAGGGAGGGGCAGGGACAGGGAGACAGAATCAGAAGCAGGCTTCAGGCTCCGAGCTGTCAGCACAGAGCCCAATACAGGGCTCAAACCCACCAACTGTGAGATCATGACTTAAGCTAAAGTTGGATGCTTAACCGACTGAGCCGTCCAGGCACCGCAAAAAAAATTTTAATAAATATACTACACTGTACTAGGGAAAACTAATGTGCATCAGATTTTCAACCTATGTGAATTCCATCAAATGAGTTGTTTGATTTTCTTAGTAATAAGAGACCAGCTCTATAGTAACAATAGAAATCATCGTACTTCTTTTCACAATGTATTAAAAATTACATACTTGTCATCACTACAATCAAAGAAAGAACTGCATTCCACTAATTTAATCTGAAACAGCAATTACAATCTAGAAATTGACCACAATACAGTTATTAAGCTACTACTCATTAAAAGAAGTTATGGACAAACCAACTTCTATCAGGACAACTGTATTAGTTTCCTGTGGCTGCTGTAACAAATTTCCACTTAGGGCTCACCATTTAGAGTCCATCCAGATAATCTAGGATAAGCTCCTCTTCTCAAGGTCCTTAATCACTTTTTTTTTTCTTTTTTTTTTTTCTTTTTTCTTTTTTTTTTTTTTTTTTGCCATATAAGGTAGTAGTCACTCTTTTATCATATAAATAATATTCACAGGCTCTGGTGATTAAGAAGTGAATATATCTTTGAAAGGCCATTTTGTCCACCAACCATACCAACCCTACCACCAATAACAACAAGAAAAGCCCAACAAAACATTAAAAAATCTGTTTGAAGACATCAAAGAGCTATCAAGGCAGCAGGGACCTAAGTAGCCAAGATCATGAAGGGAAGGTTAGTGCAAAGAGATGAGCTAAACATTTGGAGTCACATTTTCCTTTCTGGCATTTGCTGCTTTCCAAGCAGTTGTTAAGGGAGTTCAGGAAACACTAAGGTAGAAGGGCTTGAATAAATACTCCATGCTTCAGCTAGGGAGCCCTGAAAAGACTCACTGCCTTAGGAATAAGGATAAACTAGAAAGAACCCATCCCTTACAGAGACTGAAACCCAGGTTGGAATCTATTCCAGTGAAAGCCAAACTGAAGAGTGAGAGAAGAAATTTACAGTTCATACCTCCAGTTAAGGTCTGATGTCCAGAATACATAAAGAATGCCTTCAAGATCAGTAAGAAAAAGACAGACAATCCAATAGGAAAATGGTCCACAGTCTTTCACAGATAACTTCACAAAAAGCATACGGAAAGGTGCTTAACTTCAAAAGTCATCAAGGAAAAAGAAAATAAAACCACTACACCCTCACAAGAATGGCTAAAATTTTGAAAGACTGAAAATACCAAGTGTTGACATAGATCTGGAGCCATGGGAGCTCTCCCACACCTCTTGTTGGGGTGTAAATTGGCTTCACCACTTGAGAAAACTGTTCACTAGTGCCAAACACACGCACACCCTATGCCCAAACAATTCCAATTCTGTGACTATAACCATCAGAAATGCAAACACATGCGCATCAAAGGACATGGGGAATGTTCACAGCAGTGCCACTCTTAATAGTAAAAAACTGTAAAGAAAGTTATTGGTAGCCAGTCTCAAAACAGGGATGATGTGAATTGTCTCTGTTTCCACAAAATGTATTACGACAGGCTACTGAGGATGTCTTACGTACACTGTAATTCCATTTATGATTTGATTACTTATGTAACTAAAATGTGACAGAGTTTGATAATTCTTGTTGTCACAAATTGGAACATTAAATTTTCCTGTGTTATGATTTTCACAATTTATCTATAGAATAACAAATGCATCCTGAATCCCTTTACCATGACATAAACAGAGAAACATTTAATTACTTTATAACCTGTCTCTTCTGTGAAGTTCACTGCCACCTAAAATAAACATTTATGCCTTTCTATTCTAGAATGAAATTAACCAGAATATTTGAGCTATGTTCTGAAGTAGTTGTTGTTTAGTAATTGCTTAGTACTTTAGCAGCACACAAAATTGAAAATAAAGTTTAAAATATAGTATAGATAATTTTAAAAAGCCATACAACAACTTAAATGTCTATCAATAGCAGAAGGGACAAGTAAATTGTGATATATTAAGATTCTTATACCAATGCAAATCAATAAGCTATTACTACCCACAACCACATGAATAAATCTCACAAACATTCTGCTTATTAGCAAAAGAAACCAGACACATTAAAGACACACTGTATGATTCTTATATAAAATTCAGAAACAAGCAAAACTAACCTACAAGTCAGGACAATGATTTGGGGAGGAGGGGAGGAAGGGAGGCAGTGACTGGGAGGGACGTGAAAGAGGCTTCTGGGCCACTGGCCACATTCAGTTTCCTGATCCAAATGGTAGTTACATTTACTTTGGAAAAAATTCATCAATCTATAGGTTCATAATTTGTGTACTTTTCAGTTCGTAATTATACTGTAATTTAAAAATTTAAAGCTCTAAACCTCTAGTTCTGGACTTTCTGAAAGGAAGCCACTTACTTTTCTAAGAAAATAAAAGGCAAAAAGGATTATTATTCTTTCCAGATTAGCTGAGAAATCTCCCCCAGTCATCGTTGATTAAAATTGATACTGATACAAAGTGCTGCAGCAGCCATTTGCTAAGTGTCCTGGCATTTCTCACACTGCTAAGAAATTAGTTTCCAAGCTTCAGGAATACTGGTAAAGTGCTGCCAATATCTTGTTGCAGTCAAAATCGAAGTGCACGCAAATAGCAGAAGGGGCAGAGAAATCCAGATGCTGCTCCTGAGGAGACTCAGGCCTGCGGCCTCGCGCAGGACTACATAGCCAGCTCCAGATGACAGCTCAGGAATTCGACTCCTATACGAGAATTCTATGCATCCTAGCACTGCACCTTCTGCCCCAAACTTAGATGGAGACACTCACTGTTGTTTTAAAAAATAAAACCAACAGATTGCTTAGATTTGCCTCATGGCAGTTCATGAGGGAGTAGAGAGTCAGGTACTACGACTGACATATCCAAAAGAGAATTAAAAAAAAAATTCTTTTTTTTCAATGCTTATTTTTGAGAGACAGAGAGACAGCATGTGTGGGGGATGGGGCAGAGAGAGAGGGACATACAGAATCCAAATCAGGCTTCCAGGCTCTGAGCTGCCAGCACAGAACCCAGCGCGGGGCTCAAGCTCACAAACTGTGAGATCTAAACTGTGACCCTAAGTTGGATGCTTAAACGACTGAGCCACCCAGGCACCCCCATCTTTTTTTTTTTTTTAATTTTTTTTTTCAAAAGACAAAGTTTAACACTGCCTCTTTGTTTGTTGATCCTGAGAGCAGGCTTCTCTATTGGATGTGCTTGGAGTTTTGCAAACATAAAATTTACTAATGTTTTAAAAATAATTGGTGTAAGTTTCTATTGAGGGTAATGATCATCAAAGTGGAAGATACTTGTTACCCTTCTATAGCATCTGTGCATTGAGGTTTAAATGGCTCACACAGGCTTATACTGTGGCCATGTAACTACTTTCAACTTGGCTTCTTCAGGACTCAAAGAACAATCAGAGTAAGCCTAGGACAGAGCCATCCTGAAGATCAAACAGTTAGGCAGTGTGGTCTTTGCTGTCATGGCCATCCATGGCCTTTTTATTCATTCCCTCACCTCCCTTTCAGGAGATGACAGACACAGAAATTCAGTTACCTGCCACAAATCATCTTGCAAATCTTAGGGCAATTTAGAAAAGACTAATTTAAATTCAGTTATTTTGTTCCCTAGGGAATAGTGACATCAACAATATCATGGGGCACCTGGTTGGCTCAGTGGGTTAAGTGTCAACTCTTGATTTCAGTTCAGGTCATGATCTCATGATTCGTGGGTTTGAGCCGAGTTGGGCTCTGCACTGACAGCGTGGAGCCTGCTTGGGATTCTATGTCTCCCTCTCTCTCTGGCCCTCCCCTGCTCATTCTCCCTCTCTCTCTCTGTTTCAAAAATAAATAAATATTTATTTTTTTAATGTTTATTTATTTTTAAGAGAGAGAGTGAGACAGAGTGTGAGCAGGGGACGGGCAGAAAGAGGGGGAGACACAGAATCCAAAGCAGTCTCTAGGCTCTGAGTTGTTAGTATTAGAGGCCGACACAGGGCTCAAACCCATGAACCATGAGATCATGACATGAGCCGAAGTCAGTCACTTCACCGACTGAGCCATCCAGCTGCCCCCAAAATAAATAAACATTTAAGAAAAACAGTATCACGACCACATTTTCTATTTATTTATTTTGAGAGAGTAAGAGAGAGAGAGAGAGAGAGAGAGAGAGAGAGAGGATACATGCAAGCAGGAAAGGGGGCAGAAAGAGAGGGAGAAAAAGAATCCCAAGCAGGCTGCACAGAGCCTGAAACAGGGCTCAAATTCACGAACCGTAAGATCATAACCTGAGCTGAAATTAAGAGTCAGATGCTTAATCAATGGAGCCACCCAGGCACCCCCTCATAGTCTTGAGTATGTGGGCTGAGTCCTTAAGCAAAGGCAAACAGGCTGCCCAGGCCTGGGTC
Source organism: Prionailurus bengalensis (assembly GCF_016509475.1). Lineage (NCBI taxonomy): Eukaryota > Metazoa > Chordata > Mammalia > Carnivora > Felidae > Prionailurus > Prionailurus bengalensis. Next base: position 80,064,133 of record NC_057349.1, on the reverse strand, counting down.
TGCAGGTGGGGGTAGAAATTCCACATGCCAGCAAGCCAGCAGTGCCTACTCAGAGCTGCAAGAATCTCCCAACACCTCAGTATGTGCCTGCGAGAAACAGGTACAATCCATGGCTTTAGGTCTCATCTCTGGCCAGGTATTCAGGGAAGGAGAGCCATGGACAGCAGGTTTCCCTGGAGAGGAGGGAACCCAGTGAGTTCCCGAGAAAAGCAGGGATTTGAGAGGCACCTGGGTGGCTCAGGTGGTTAAGCGTCCGACTTTGGCTCAGGTCATGATCTCATGATTCGTGAATTTGAACCCCACATCAGGCTCTGTGCTGACAGCTCAGAGCCTGGAGCCTGCTTCGGATTCTGTCTCCCTCTCTCTGCCCCTCCCCTGCTCACACTCTGTCCTTCTCTCTCAAAAATAAATAAACATTAAAAAAAAATTAAAAAACAAAGTATGGATTTGAGAAGTCTATGGAGGAAGAGGAATCTAGGACATGGTGGGTTTGTACCTACTCCTTCATGACCTCAGCCATGCAAAGGAGCATCTTATTTAAGACTCACCCAATGTCAAGGGCATGGCCTTCATTGGGCCTATCTTTGCAACTTCATAATAAGCCCTGAGACAGAAGTTTCTAGATGAAAAGGAGACAGAGATTATCAGCAGGTTATTCTATTGCCCCCTTAACTCTTCATCCAGGGTGACACTGTGCAACACCCAGCTATCACCACCCTGCTTTCCGCCCTTGCCTTTGGCACCATTCACTCATCCAATGGATACATACTGAGCACCTAGTATGAGCCACGCACTGTGCTAGGTGCCAGAGTCACAGCAGAGAACACAGAAGGCAAAGATCCCTGCCCTAGAGGCACTTACATTCTATGATTCCATATACACAAAATGTCCAGAAAAGGCAAATCTATAGACAGAGAGGCGATTAGTAGTTGCCTAGGGTTGGGAGGTTTGGAGGCCGGGAGGAAATGGGAGTGACTGCTAATGGGTAAAGGGGGTTCTTTTCTGGACTGATAAAACTGTTCTAAAATTGATTGTGGTGATGGTTGCACCATTCTGTGAATATATTAAAAACTACTGAATGTACACTTTAAATAGGTGAACCGTATGGTATGTGGATGGTATCTCAATAAAGCTATTGTATTAAAAAAATAATGACCAAAACCCAGAACTTTCAACCTCAAACTCCATGCTGTTTCCACAGTCCTACGCTGCCTTCTGTATATAAGGGAAAAAATGCATGCCACCCAGTGAGGCTAAAAATATAAATTATTTGATGGGGCACCTGGGTGGCTCAGTTGGTTGAGCGTCCAACTTCGGCTCAGGTCATGATCTCACAGTTTGCGGGTTCAAGCCCTGCGTCGGGCTCTGTGCTGACAGTTCAGAGCCTGGAGCCTGCTTTCGATTCTGTGTCTCCCTTGCTCTCCCCCACTCATTCTCTGCCTCTCTCTCTCTCAGAAATAAATAAACATTAAAAAAATTTATTTATTTATTTATTTATTTATTTAAAAAAAATTTTTTTTTTAACATTTATTTATTTTGAGACAGAGAGAGACAGAGCATGAATGGGGGGAGGGCCAGAGAGAGAGAGGGAGACACAGAATCTGAAGCAGACTCCAGGCTCTGAGCTGTCAGCACAGAGCCTGATGCGGGGCTCAAACTCACGGACCGTGAGATCGTGACCTGAGCAAAGTCGGACGCTCAACCGACTGAGCCACCCAGGCGCCCCTAAAAAAATTTTTTTAAATAAATTATTTGGGGGAAAAATGTATCTTTGAAAATACTACAAACATGCATTTTTATTTGCAATAAAATATATTTTTCCATATCCTATGAAAATTTATAATATTCTATGAAATTATACATTTCATATAGGCTATGTTCTTTTATATTTATATGTATCTCATTATTTAAAACTTTGAGGCCTAAAAAAATTATTTGGAAAGATCTTTAAGTGTCCAATTTATTTACTACTGTATCCCTTAAAATATTAGGCACATGATAGATTACATGAGTCAGGATAAGCTGGGTAACAAACAAACCCAGAATCTTCATGGCTAAACAACACAAGTTCATTTCACATTCACGCAATGTCCACGGAGGCTTGGTGGGGACTGTTTCCTCTCTGACTTGCCCAGGCTAACAGAGAAACCAACATCTGGAACTTTGCCAGTTTCCATGGCACAGGGAAAGACAGATCTAGTGACCACATTATCATCCAGAAGTGACACAACACGCTTTTCACAACTCCCTGGCTAGAATTGTCACATGGCCCGCAAAACACAAGGAGGCCAGGAAGTGCAAGTCCATCACATGCTTAGAAGATAGAAAGCGTTGAATATTCAGTAAATAGCATTAATGTTTGCACAGGGAATTAGGGCATAATGTGGTTAAGAGCATAGATTGTGAAACAGCCTGCTGAAGCTCTGAACTCCAATGCAGCCATGCACTAGACAGATACCACACCACAACTTAGAGGAGTTAACTCAATCTATTTGTGCCTCAGTTTCCTCATCCATAAAATGGAGATAATAATAGCATTTACCTCATAGGTTTGTTAGAAGATTAAATGAGTGTTTCTATCTGTGAGAAACTTAGAACAGTACCTAGCAAGTACTAACACCATAAGTACTACAGAGCTTATATTACTTTGAAAACAATTTTTAAAGGAAATGCTTTTTATTTTTGTATTACAATTAATGGATGGGCACTGTGTGAGGATCAACACAGAAGCCAAACATACAAAGTAGGTACAACATAAAGAGCAGCCTTTATTAACAGAGAACTAGGGGGCCCAGACCCTCCTTGGCCTGGCCTCTAACCAGCTGCCTGGTCTTTGGCTTCTGGATTTATTTCTTATCTTTAAAAGAGGAGCTGTACAAGGTGACTTCCAAGGTTCTCCAGCACTAAAATCTTGGAATTCTTTGATTCATGGGTCACTGACTTGGCCTACCAAGATATTTTTCATTGTTTACTCTTTATTCTTTTACCATGACGGATGATCCTCCCCTTCAAATCAAGAGGGCACTAACCATTCCTGACCTGGTTCCGCAAGGCAAACCTCACTTGGATACTCCCCTCTAGGCAGACCTACCCTGACCCTACCAGTTTGGAAGAGTGCCCACCTGCCGCCAACCGACACCAGGAAGCTGCCAGGAGAGAGGCAGGTCCCTGTGCACACTTGACATGAAATGCCTCCCTTCCCAAGCAGAGTGGAGAGAGTGGTAAACAGTCACCCAGATGGCAGCCGGCCTCCACTCTAACGGCTCACCTGCGCCCACAGTTGAATGAGGACTTCAAAACCCTCAACGCACCACTCCTCACCCCACCCAGGAGACCCTCCCCACCTTCACCCTCCCTCCAACATCCTGCACCTGCGTGCTGAAGGGGCAGGAGCTGTCACCCTCATGGTTTAAGATGAGCCAAACATTCCCAGGGACCTTCCTATTGTCCAGTCTGGCGGTCAGGAACAGAGGCACAAATTTAAAAATGAGGAAGGTGTGCTCTGAGTGGGGGTGGGGGGGGGGGGAAGCTCTCAGTAAAACAAAGCTTTAAAGAGTGGGGAGTCATCCACAATATCTCAACCTTAGCTGAACACACTGAATGCATGAAGTAAAATGTGTGTGTGCCTAGGAAAAGAAATCTCTCAGTGCCATTTTTCAAACGTTAATGACTACATCAATTATTTCAGTCTCAGTAGCTGAGGCCCCTCCTTTCCAGGAGTCTTTAAAGCCACCTCCACAAGTGTAATCTATAACCTCAAATCCTTTCTGCCTCGCAGGATGTGTCTCCAAGCATGCTCTCATTCTGCTGTACACTCCATATGAATCTCTCTCTCTCCACCTTGTGTTATCATCTCCTGGCTAGAATGCCATGCTCGTGGGTTTCAGCTCAGCCAAGTGCCACCTTCAAGGTAAAGCTTTCCCTGAATTCACTCCAGCACCTCTGTCACCATTTCTGGGCCACTTACTGTCAATAGCACCCACGTGACACAGCCTTGTGCCATCTTTTAACGTTTAAGCCAATAGCCATGTGAGTGAGCCCTCTTGGAAGCAGACTGCTCAGCCCCAGTCAAGTTGCAAATGACAGAAGTCCAAGCCAATGGCTTGACTGCAACCTCATGAGGGATCCCAAGCCAGAACCACTCAGCAAGGCCGCTCCCAGATTCCTGATTCACAGTAACTGTGTAAAGGAATACATGCGTATTGTTCTAAATAAGCTGCTAAGTGTGCGGTAATTGGTTATGCAGCAATAGCTGACTTAGTAAATGACAAAGCACCTATAACTACAGGTGATAAAACAATTTTAATAAGATGTTGAATTTTATTTAGAATTTAGGTGATAGTTATACAGTGTTCCCTGTAAAATTCTTTCAATGTTGTACGTAGAAAATTTTTCAGGGGCTCCTGGGTGGTTCAGTCGGTTAAGCAACTGACTTCGGCTCAGGTCGTGATCTCATGGTTCATGGGTTTAACCCCGCATCAGACTCTGTGCTGACAGCTCGGAGCCTGGAGCCTGCTTCTGATTCTGTGTCTCCCTCTCTCTCTCTGCCCCTCCCCTGCTCCTGCTCTGTCTCTGTCTCTCTCAAAAATAAACATTAAAAAAATTCTTTTAATAAAAAATTAAAATTAAATTAAAAAGTAAAAGTTTTTCATAATCAAATGTTGGGGGGAAAACAACATAAACCATAATATAAAACTGGCAGCTGGATCAGTCCATAACACAGCTGCAGTAATGTTTTCTGAACAACAGAAGAGAATGATTTACAAGGGCTACCAAGGAATATAGTCTATTTTTAAAGCAGACATCTTCAGAGCATTATTTGCTATATATGTTTTTAAAGAGCACATTTGTGGGGTGCCTGGGTGGCTCTGTTGGTTGAGCGTCCAACTTTGGTTCAGGTCATGATCTCATGGTTCGTGAGTTCGAGCCCCGCGTCGGGCTCTGTGCTGACAGCTCAGAGCCTGGAGCCTGCCTCAGATTCTGTGTCTCCCTCTCTCTCTCTCTCTCTCTCTCTCTCTCTCTCTGCCCCTCCTCCATTCACACACTCTATCAAAAATAAACATTAAAAGTTTTTTCAAAAAACAAAGAGCACATTTGTATGTATCGAGTAGTATGTTAGTCATTTTTTATCTCAATGTCAAATTTTCAAAAAGACACAGATCTTCCAGTTTCAGTTTTATCAGTCAGGGTATTTATTTTTTTAGGAGCCCCATGACTGATAAGAAATTACTGTTATATCAACAGTAACCTATTTGTTCAGTTCATTCTGATTTAGTTTCCAAGCTAATTAGGCTAGCTGAATTCCCTGCTGCCTTATCAGGTAGTGGCCAGAGAAATTCGATTAACTCTTACAAAACGTACTCAACACAAAGCTGCAAGAAATGGATACTTCTGTGCTCCAGAGAATTTGGACTGGTCAGACCAGTGTCCACAGCAGTTTACGTTTCCCTTAATCTTTACCTGGACCTGACACCCACCAGTTCATATTTTTATAGCAAAATTAGTCTGCTAGTATTGCTCTTCGTGCCAAATGTTGATAACGTATTTTTAGATAAATAGCGCAACTAGCCTATTTTTTTAATGTAATGACACGAACCATAAAAACATTTTGTGATAAACAGAAACCCAGACTTGTTACTTTCTCCAAATGTAAATAAACTGAATCTGCCTGTTAATGACGGAGGCCCGCTTTGTTTATTTTACAGACATCAGAGAGGATCACCACAATGTAACTAATTATAAGAGCTCCTCTATTACAAGGTACACAGTATTGTGCTAAAGATAAACTTGGAAAATATTGACATTTGGATTCGGTGTTAACACAGAGTTGTGCGTGGTATCTTCTCAACACAGGCCAGCACCAACATACCTGGTATTCACTGCGGACAAGTGACATGTCATGGGGACTAGGGACTGGCTTGTTTGACCTCACCACATCCTCCACCTCGCTGGAGGCCAGAAAGCTATGGTTTGTAGTTTCCACGCCGTGTAGCTAGAGATTGGGATGTGAAACAACTGAAGGCGACTGTGCAAAATTAGGAAGCTGGGAGTGAACTGGAGGTCTCCTCTGTGCTGCTTTTGGCTCACAAGCAAGGTGTGGAAATGAAGGTTTTCTAGCGCCACACTGTAGGACCTTTCTCCTGGGTGCTGAGAGGCATAGTGCTGGCAGCCCTCCCTGGACTCAGGCTTCCTGGTCCCTGGCACCCAGGCAGGGAGTAGGTTCTCGAACCCACAGCCCCAGTTCATGTCCTCTGAGTTGGGACCCCCCTGGTAGGTCAGTTTCTCACTGTTCTGGGAACCGCCTGGAGGCAGCCTGGGGTCCAGCCCAGAGCTAAGTAATGAGTATTCAGTGCCTATCGCTCCTGCTTAAAACACCTGGAGTGGTTTCTGTTTCCTGCACTCAGCCCTTACGTATTCACGACAAAAATCCCGTGTCTTTTGAAAATACAACAAAATGCAAAGGCAGCTGTCGTCCTGTCTACTTTCTAACCACCCAATCCCTGAACACTTCAGGATGGGTGGTAGGTGCTGAAACTGCACACGCCCCCCGGAGGAAACGGAAACACAGAGACCTGGTAAGGAAATCGAGAACTAGCACAGTGCCAGGGCTAGGGTCAGGCCAAGTCTGTCTGCACAGAAGGGACAAACAGAAGAGGGGAAGACGGCACAGAAAAACCCAAACCGTAAAGGCTACACTTAAATACAATTTAGTTTGGGGCGCCTGGGTGGCTCAGTCGGTTAAGCATCTGGTCATGAGTCAGTTCGGCTCAGGTCATGATCTCGCGGTTCGTGGGTTCAAGCCCTGTGTCAGGCTCTGTGCTGACAGCTCAGAGCCTGCAGCTGCTTCAGATCCTGTGTCTTCCTCTCTCTTTACCCCTCTCTTGCTTGCGATCTGTCTCACTCTCTCAAAAATAAATAATCATTTAAAAAAATTAATAAATAAGTACAATTTAGTCTTAGATGAAACAATTTATTTAAAATGATTTAAGTTAATCAGTTTATTAGCTTGATTTAAATTAATGTACTAATCAATTGGTCAACCAATCAGCCACAAACATGCCTGAGGACCCATGTGACTTAGTGGAACCAGGCTTGCTGCTTTGGAGTCAGAACTCACACTGCATACGATGAGGCTAGGGGGCACCTCCATGGCTCAGTCAGTTAAGCATTGGATTTCAGCTCAGGTCATGATCTCATGGTTTGTGGGTTTCAGCCTCGTGTCAGGCTCTGTGCTGACAGATGGGAGCCTGGAGCCTGTTTCAGATTCTGTGTCTCCCTCTCTCTGCCCCTCCCCTGTTCACACCCTGTCTCTCTCTGTCTCTCAAAAATAAATAAAAAACATTTTAAAAATTAAAAAAAAGTTTAAAGATAAGGCTAAAACAAGGTGTGCCAGCACCATCTCTCCTATGTGTGTGTGATTTAACTGAGCCCTTCCAGGCTGTGGTTTCAGAGTAGTTTAGATTTTTAGTTAAAGGGAAAGGCAGGAAGCATGCTTTTGGTTCAAAGCCAGCAATTCGAAGTTCCACTCCCAGTGCTGTTACTGCTGACTGGACAGACAAATCCCTGACCGGTTTCCTGTATGTATGTCATGATGTCCTACAAGACCACAAGCCCCCCAGTAATGGTAACAGGAGTAGCAGCTGCCCTTTTTTGAGGACCTACTATATGTCAGTGCTCTCTGTGCATCTTATTCAGCCTTACAGCCATGCCATCAGGTGGATATTATTAAAAAGGCCCAGGGGCACCTGGGTGGCGCAGTTGGTTAAGCGTCCGACTTCAGCCAGGTCACGATCTCACGGTCCGTGAGTTCGAGCCCCGCAACCGGCTCTGGGCTGATGGCTCGGAGCCTGGAGCCTGTTTCCGATTCTGTGTCTCCCTCTCTCTCTGCCCCTCCCCCGTTCATGCTCTGTCTCTCTCTGTCCCAAAAATAAATAAAAAAACGTTGAAAAAAAATTAAAAAAAAAAAAGGCCCAGAACTCCATCCGCTCTGCTCCTTCCCACCCCCACCCGAGTCCGAGCCTCCATCCTGTCTCACCTGGACACAGCACAGCCTCCTGCCTGGTCTTTCTGTTCCTGCCCTTCCCCACACACTACTGACTATTCCTCATCACAACTGGTCCTGTTAATTCTTAAGTTGGATCATGTCTCTTTTCTATTCAAACCTCCTTTCCCTGAACACAGCTTCTAACATGACCCAGTATAGAAACCCAGGTCTGCATCATGATCTACAAAGCCTCCCTCTTTCCTCTCTGATCACACCTCCTACCTAGTCCCCTGGCTCTCCAGCTACACTGGCCTCCTTGGTATTCTTTCAACGCACCAGGTACACTTCTGCCTCAGGACATTTGCACTGCTGTCCCTCTATATAAACTGTTCTTCTTCACTTAGATATCTAAATGCACTCTCCTTGAGCCCCCCCACAGGTGTTTACACAAATGTCACCTTATCAGTGATGCCTTCTCTGACTACCTTATTTAAAATAGCAGTCTTAGCATTTATCACTACCTATATATTTACTTTGTTTACTATTCTTCACCCTCTTCTAGCTCCATGAGGGTAGGAATTGTTATGTTCAAGGCTGTATCAGCCTCATAGTAGGCACTTAATAAATACTTGGTGAATTTAATGGATGAAGAATCTAAGGGTTACAGAGCTTGCCCACATGTACACTGGTACTGAAGAAGGAGTGCAGGGGGCCAAACTCAGGTTCTGACCCAGATGCTCACACTCTATCCAGGCCACCTGAAATCCTCCTTCCACATCTCAGGGGGCTATGAGAGACACAGCACATGTAAGTTTTGAACTGATAGGAGTCTAATGGTTTCCTGTTCTCTACCCAGCAGAGGTGCTCACTATAGATGCACTGGGCCCAATCAACATTGCTTCCTAACTGGGCAGAGAAGCAGGGGGAGCCCACCTTCTGAGGACTTTCCTTGTCCTTCCAATCCTTCCTTGAGAGCCCCAGCAGCCAAAACGCATCAGACCCACCCACAAGTCTAATGCAAAAAGATGGGCATAGCCCCATAAGTTCTGTACTTTTAACCCAATCACTAACCTCAGCAAGGTGGCTTCTACAAATCACCTTATATTTAGGCATAAAGGACTGTAATGGGTCCAAGCCGAGCATTGCAGCCTGTGGGAGGGAGGAAGGGTGGAAGGGCTTGGCAGCACCAGGAGGGGCCGAGGGAGGGAAGCAGTGGATAGGTTACAGCACAGGCTTATATAGACATAGGAGCAGCAAAGGATGGCTGAAAGCCTGTTAGAATCACCTGACCTGCACCCCTCCCTCTGTCGAATGAAATATGTCTGTGAGGAGGTGGACCATTAGCTAGAGATTGGCAGCCTTTCTTGTTATACCCTATGTTGAGAATTCTGCGTTTCTTTTAATTAAGTGAATTAATATGAGTAACAGACTTAGAATAGTACCTGCCACACAGGTACATGTCCATAGCTATTATCATAATGGAATTCAATCGCTGTATTTTCTCAACAATAGCCAGAAACGCAAAAAGGGTCCTGTCAAGTAAGGAAGACAGGATCAAGTCTGCATATGCCTTAAAAGCTGACTTTAAAAAATATTTATTCACCAGCCCAGATTGTTCTAAAAAATAAATAAGACTAGGCTGTAAGCCTGATTAGACAGGGATCTGGACCTATTTCTTTTCCTATCTCTATTGACATGATGAAATGGTAATTCTGCATGAGATAATTACAGTTAGGTTACTTTTATTATGGTTATGTTCATATTTTTAGTGTTTATTTTTGAGAGAGAGAAAGTGAGCTGTCAGCCCAGAGCCCAATGCAGGAACCCATGAAAGGGGGAAGATCATGACCTGAGCCAAAGATGCTTCACAGACTGAGCCACACAGGGGCCCTATGGTTATATTAATTATGGTAATGGTGATTTAAAATAACCATATATATATGAAATCAAAAACCGCTTTAAAAATAAATAGGCAGTACAAAACCCACATCTGGCTACTATCATAATGATCACCATTGCTGCTGTGAAAAGATGTGGCAGACCGCAGAAGAATTACAAACTTCAAATAACCAGTGAGAGAAATGAAATAAAAAGTTTTAGGGCAAGTGTAATTTAATGTCAACAAGAATGCAGGGGGTACTGTGCTGTGTACAGCAGCTGCCAGCTAGACCTTCCAGCTGGAAACCAATGAAGGTGAGCAACTGAAAAACTATGCCACCCATTGAAAAAAGACCTGTTAAAAAAAGAGAGAAATTCTGTGGGTCAGTGGTGGGATGGGGCATAATGTCATCTGCACCATTCAGTTCAAGTCTCTGCTTCTTTTGGTTTTTGAAGATCACTTCCTCACAGTAAAGACCCAGCACCAAGATGTCTTTTCAGTGAGAAAGGAATGAAAACGAAGAATTTTACAGCACTAGATGTCATATAAAACACAAATGCCCATTCACTCCAGTGTGAGAAACAGATTATTTCCAAGCATCTCCAAATGGATATCACCCAGAAAGCCCCTCCCCAATCACTGAATTAAGTACGTTTCTTTAATGCAAAGATACTGCAGGATACAGAGTTGATAGGCATTTTGTTACGTTTGTTTCCTTCAAGAGAGGTGCCTTGCTGGTTAGTGACAAAAACTAAATGCCTTGAATAAGCTAAGCGCTCTCATGGCGGGGAGTCCTGTCAAGCTCTTCAAAGGAATGTGTTACTAAGGAATGTTTAAGTAAGCTTAAGGCATTCCAAGTAACCCAAGATTTACGGTGCAGTGTGCTGTATTTGCCAAGAAGGCATTTCCCTTTTGAATGCAAATGTAGATTGAACCCCATTGATTTGAACTTAAGCTGTGGAGGGGAGACTTGAGTTTTTGCTGAAAGCATGTGTCTGTTTCTATGAGCATGCGCTCCTTAAAAGACAAAACACTAGAAATACTTAGAAACAAGCCTGGTGCTTCCAGAAGAGAAAACAATTAGATAAGTCTAAGTCTTGATTTTTGTGGGCAGGATTTATGTACCCTAAACCTCAATAAGAAGCATTCCTCCGAGAATGTGTTGTGCAATTATGATGCAAAAAGAATCTACTCCTGAGAAATGGCCTCAACTGCAAGCCCCATCTTGATGCACATTCCCAGCAAAGTGTCTTTCAGACACAGTAAAAGCTGTGCTTTTCTGTGCTGGAAAGAAGTATGACTCAGCTGGGTACAATCCTCTTCTGACTTTGCTAAGTGCATACTTATTATCTTTATTGCTTCCTTAACCCACTGCCCTGGCCTGAAATAAATTCAGTTGTACCTAATAAATCAAAATACAACACGAATCAACACAAACTTAAACCATGACCCACAGTCCTGCTGCACAACCTTGACTATTATTAATGCCCAAAGCCACTAAAAGCATCACTGCTCTCATGAGAACGGTAATTAACTTTGGTATAGCCATTCGCTAATTCCAAAGTGCTTTCCCATCCCACATCCCCTTTAATCTCCACTTAGGAGCTAGGAGATGGTTGTTATACTATTACCCCCTATTATCTGCAAGGACTCTCAGAAATTCGGAGGCTTACCATAGAAGACACACAAGGACTTTTTCAATTCCAGTTACTATCCAGTTTTAATGTATTTTTTGTTGGTATTTAAAATATATATCTGGTGAAAATTTTGCAGCTTGATGCATCTTTCTTCCTTCCTTCCTTCCTTCCTTCCTGAGAGAAGAGAGTGAGCACAAGTGGGGGAAGGGCAGAGGGAGAAGGAGAGAGAGAATCCCAAGCATGTTCCACATTGTCAGCACAGAGCCCGATGCAAGGCTCAAACCCACAAACCGTGAGATCATGACCACAAATTGTGAGCTGAATCCAACACTTAACTGACTGAGCCACCCAGGCGCCCCCTGATGCATTTTTCTAACCACGGGGTATCTCACTTTCACTTTTTGGTGCCAGCAACTTCAGGGCAGCATTTCTATCTTGGATACTGCAGGGCAAGCAGCTTCTGTCCTCCTTCCTTAGAATCTCACCTCTGGGTAGAGGGGCAGAGAAAGACAATGGCACCTGACTATCTCCTGGGAGGCCAGGCTTGAGGCCCTGTGCTGCTCCTTGAGGGACAGAAGCTGTCTAGGTGACAAGAACCTTTGTTTCTTGCCTCTGCCGGCACCAAGACCATCGGCTGGAGCAAGACGAAGCCAATGGGGGCAGAAAGGTGAGCCACAACCTCTCTCATGATCACAGTCATCAATGTCACCCCAGCCCAGGCCTCATAAAACCGGGAGATGATGGAACATCTGGAGACACTGAACAAACTCTTAGCCCGGATGCCTCAGAGACTTTTCAGAAGTGTGGTTTTGTAGAGGCTTTAGGGATCTCAGTGGGCACTGCATGCTTTCCCCCCTTACTCTCTAGTTTGCAGTGTAGGCGCCTTCCTCTTGGAATGTACCCCTGGTGCTACAAGCTTGTGGGATTAAGGAGGGTGCCGAAACAGAGACGGAAGGCAAGCAGGCTAAACTGAGGAAAGGCATGGGAAAGGGACTTGGGGACTCCCTCTAAATTGCCCAAACCAGTGCAGCAGGGTCTCAAGAACCCTGGGTGGCATGCTCCCCTCCAGGACCAAGTCAGGGAAGTAGACTGCAACAGTGTTTCTTACCATGCACTACGGGCATTTTGAACAGGAACATTTTGTGCCGTGAGACTGCCCCACACAGCACAGGCTGTCAGCTCCCCTGGACTCAACTTGCTAAATAACAGCAGCACCTTGCAGACAGTGAGTTCCACCCCCTGGCTGACAACCACGGCACTAGATAATTTCTAGGACTTCCCATGCTTAAAATCTCCCAAGTCCACGATTAGACTGGCATGGTATTAGGTGTGAAAGTGCTCTAAGGTGGTAGAAAAGTGGTTTGCAGTTATCGGCAAAGAACACATTTAGCTGCAAACAACAACAACAAAAATAGACTAACCAGGCTTCACTAGATCCGGCTTATTTTTCCCCATCGGAAGAAGCCCTGAGGAAGGCAGAACATTCAGATTGTCAGACTCTGCAGTAAGAGGAAGGCAAGAGAGAAGCCAGCTGAGAATGAAGAAGCCGGCTTATGTTTTATATTCAATAACTCTTTAAAAATGTTTTTAACGTTGTGTTTATTTTGAGAGAGAGAGAGAGACAGCATGCACACCTGAGTGTATGCAAGCGGAGGAGGGGCACAGAGAGGGGGAAAGAGAGAATCCCAAAGAGGCTCCACACTGTCAGCCAGGAGCCCAATGCAAGGCTTGATCCCACGAGCTGTGGGATCATGACCTGAGCCAAAATCAAGAGTTAGGCACCTAACCCACTGAGCCACCCAGGTGCCCCATCATCTCTCCTCTTAAAACAAAACTTGATTTTTAGCATAAAAACAAAATATACATGATTAAAAAAAACAGAGAGGAAACCTATTTTCGACACAGAGTGATGTTTGAATTGTTATTTTATATTGCAGAACCAGTGGACATACAAGATTTACATATCATCATATCCTAGATTGCCACAGGTAGTACCTTGAACATAGCAGGACTGTTACATCTTAGTTAAATTAATATTTAGCTCTTTTATCCCCCCCTTTAACCCAGTACCTACATTTTCTAAAAACTATTTAGCTCCTTGGTTGCCTGGGTGGCTCAGTCAGTTAAGTGTTTCACTTCAGCTCAGGTCATGATCTCACAGTTCATGAGTTCGAGCCCTGTATTGGGCTCTCTGCTGTCAGCATGGAGCCTTCTTGGGATCCTCTCTCTCTCTCTCTCTCTCTCTCTCTCTGCCCCTCCCCTGCTTATGCTATCTCTCTCTCAAAAAATAAATAAATAAACCTAAAACAATATTTAGCTCCTTAGCTATTGAAAAGCAGGAGATAAATACAAATGCATCTACTAAACTATTTATAAATTAAGTGATATAGCATCTGGGATTGGTTTCAAAATAATCAAAGGGGGTGGGGAGAGGAAAATGGGGAGGGGGGAGATGAAACAAGATTGATTATGAGTTCATAACTATCGAATCTGGGAGTGAAGTACATGTGGGTGACTTACACTAGTCTCTAATTTTGAAATGTGCCACAATAGAAAGGTTTTTTTTTAATACCTCTGGAACTAATACTGATATACATACGTCATGGATAAACCTCAAAAACAGGCTGAATGGAAACAGTCAAACACAAGAAACCATATACTGTATGATTCTATTTATATGAAATGTTTAGAAAGGCACATTTACGGAGGCAGTTGTCTGGACCCAGGAGTGGGAGGGAGGACTGACTGCAAAGGGGCACAAGCAAACTTTCAGGAGTGATGAAAATGTTCTAAAACTGGTTAGGGTAATGGTTGCACAACTGTATAAATTTGCTTTAAAAATCTGTGAATTGCACACTTATAAATTTTGCGGTATATAAATTATACCTCAATAAAGCTATTTGTAAAATAGCTCTGGGGGGGCACCCAGCTGGCTCAGTCAGCAAAGCATGCAACTACACCTCCTCCGGATCATGAGTTCAAGCCCCACATTGGGCCTAGAGCTTGCTTTAAAAAAAAATGGGGGGACGGGGCACCTGGGTGGCGCAGTCGGTTGGGCGTCCGACTTCAGCCAAGTCACAATCTTGCTGTCCGTGAGTTCGAGCCCCGCATCCGGCTCTGGGCTGATGGCTCAGAGCCTGGAGCCTGTTTCCGATTCTGTGTCTCCCTCTCTCTCTGCCCCTCCCCCATTCATGCTCTGTCTCTCTCTGTCCCAAAAATAAATAAACGTTGAAAAAAAAAATTAAAAAAAAAATGGGGGGACCGCACCTGGGTGGCCCAGTCGGTTGAACATCCGACTTCAGCTCAGGTCATGATCTCACAGCTTGTGAGTTTGAGCCCCACATCGGGCTTGCTGCTGTCAGCCTGTCAGCACACAGCCCACTTCAGATCCTCTGTCCCCCTCTCTCAGCCCCTCTCCCGCCTGTGCTCTCCCCCAAAATAAATATTTTTTTAAAAAGTGCGGTGCCTGGGTGGCTCAGTTTGTTAAGTATCCGACTCTTGATTTCGGCTCAGGTCAAGATCTCATGCTTTGTGAGATCGAGCCCCGCACTGAACTCCGTGTGCTGACAGCATAGAGCCTGCTTGGGATTCTCTTTCTCCCTCTCTCTCTCTGCCCCCTCCTGCTCATGCTGCCCTCCCTCCCTCTCCCTCTCTCTCTCAAAATAAATTTAAGAAGTAAACTTATTTTGTAAAAAAGCTCTAAAACACACACATACGCGGGGGGGGGGGGGGGGGGGGCGGGGAAGAGAGAGAAATGCACCCACTGCTCCTTGCTAGTACTACACTTAGGAAGACAAGACTTGCAGGAATTTTAAAAATAAACAATTTTGAGAAAAGGACACGTGGCAGGGATTTCAAAGGTCCTGAACCAGCATCATAGAAAAGCAGCGTCTAGTCATATACACCATTTCTTATAACGTTTCTATACATCTGAAAATAAGATAGAAAAACAAAACTAGCAAACAGGTGGGTGCTGGGTCCAGCTGAGTCAGTGCAGGTGCTTCATGCAGAGCAAGAACTCAACAGGAGTCAGAGCTCCACAGAGAGGAGGTAATTAGATACCTTTGTGTACAAAGTAAAAGAGAAAAACAAAGTATGCCAAGTAAAGAAATAAATGCAGTTTACAGTTTCAAATTCAACTTTTTTAAAAAAGATTTTCATTTTTAAGTAATCTCTGCACCCAAACAAACAAACAAACAAACATTAAGAAACAAAGAAAGAAAGAAAGAGAGAAAGGAAATGGGCAAAATGAAAACAAGAAACCTTATTTTCTTTTGCAAAAGGAAGCACCTCTGACAAGTTAGAATTTACATCAAAACAGAATAAAGGAAACTACAAAATTTTTCATCAGTATTGTCTATCAAGCAATAGCTGATAGAGTTTATGCTTAGATGTTGTAACAAACCTCTTATTATAAACCTCATAAGTTTCCCAATTCTGACACTTAATAAAAGTTTGTTCTTTGTCACTTGAAAGGCAGATGGTACGATTTAAATTTTAAAATTCCCCAGGGCACATACCTGAAAGGTGAAGTGGGGAGGAGGCAGATTTCCTGGTCCAGGATGGCACCATGCTTCATACCTATACCCACATCTCTGAGTTTACACATGGACTTCAGTTATGGTCCTGCAGGTTTGTCACAAACAGGATCGTGGCTGGTGATTTACTCCGCCCTCTGACAGCCATAATCACTGCAACAGAACCTCACCTTCTATGTACCCCCAGATGGCCCAACACCTCTTCATACACAGAATTCTGTTCTGTTTCCAAATGGAACTCCTAAGTACTTAAAAAAAAAAAAAAGCAACTTGCTAATAAGTCCTCTCTTCAGTGTTCGAGACATGGAGAAGTATAAATCCAGAGTTTTCTTTTTTTTTTTTCTTTTTTTCTTTTTTTGAGAGTGAGAAAGAGAGTGCACACATAAGCAAGGGAGGGGCAGAGGAAGAGAGCGAATCTTAAGCAGGCTCCACACTCAGCACAGAGCCCGACACAGGGCTTGATCCCATGACCCTAGGTTGGTGACCTGAGCCAAGATCAAGGGTTGGACACTTGGGGCATCTGGGTGGCTCAGTCAGTTAGGTGTCTAACTCTTGATTTCAGCTCAAGTTATGATCTCACAGTTCATGGGTTTGAGCCCTGCATCAGGCTCTGTGCTGACAGTGCCTGCTTAGGATCCTCTGTCTCCCTCTCTCTCTGCCCCTCCCCTGCTCATGCTCACATTCTCTCTCCCTCTCAAAAATAAATAAATTAACTTTAAAAAAAAAAAAAAGGAGTCAGACACTCAACCGACTGAGCCACCCAGGTACCCCCAGAGTTTTCATTTTTCAGCAGGCTTAGTAAGATATCCTGAAGACCTGAAGGTGGCCATCAGTTAGCTCCAGGGTTCTTTCCCTTCTTTACCGGGGCTACACCAGAGCACACACACTGGTCTGGATTCCAATCCTGATCCACAGTTACCAGATGGGAGAACCTGGACAAGTTAGGTTTGAGCCTGTTTCCTCACTTTAAAAAATCAAGACAAGGGGCGCCAAGACTGGGTGGCTCAGTCAGTTGAGCGTCCAACTTCGGCTCAGGTCGTGATCTCACGGCTTGTGGGTTCGAGCCCTGCGTCAGGCTCTGTGCTGACAGCTTGGAGCCTGCAGCCTGCTTCAGAATCTGTGCCTCCCTCTCTCTCTGCCCCTAACCCACTCGCATTCTGTCTCTCTCTCCAAAATAAATAAACATCAAAAAAAATTGTTTTTAATCAAGACAATACCTATAACTCACAGGTGTAAATGAGATAAAGAAAAGGTGCCCTAGACAGCATGTAGCACAGGACTGGTATTTAATAAACTTGAGCTAAATGTAACATAATTAGTGTACTGAATTCTGCTAAGCTCTATGAAAGAGTCTCAGTATGACAAGTAAAAAGCACTACTGTCTCATCCTGTAGTAGAAAAATGAGCATACAGAAGAGTACCAGAAAACACTATGAAAGCAGGGCCTCCGCTCCCTAAAGCACCAGTGCAACTATCTCCAGAATGGCCAAGTGGATTTCATTTATTTCCTACCTGTCAGAGTCCGAGGCACAATACAGGCCAGCATCTACCTGCCCAGAGGTGAGTCCAGCAACAGGTCTGAGGCCCTAGGTCAACTTGGGGTTTGGAGGTGGACCCTTCCTCCCCTGCTATGGAAGAGATTACTCCCCAGATGCCTAGCTTTGAAATTGCACCAGCTCTGCTCCCACTCCTAAAGCCAGAGTTCATGCTAATCAGGTCCTTAGAATGGCCACGAGGCTTCTTATCAGTCACCAAATGTTCCTAGTCTAGGCCCAAAACCAACAACCAATTTCCTCTTCCCACATCACGATTTATCTAACATTCTCCCTGATGTTGCATTAAGTTTCCTAACATCAGCCCTCATGGGTGTTTTATTTTTCCTGTAGGTTGAATGCAAACAATAACATGCAGGCAGAGGCAGGTGCTGCATTATAACCGGGGGGCTGGGGAGCCAACTGCCCTGTAAACTGACCCTCCTATGGAAGGCGGCATGTCCACATTGCTAGGGCAGGTCCAGAGAGGCAAGAGGAAATGACTGCAGGAGACAAGGGAATCCTGCATGGAGCCACTTTTCCAATTAGGAAGCTGCTGCATAAGGCTGCAGAAGCTTCCCCATCATCAGCACAAGCTTGGTTGCTGGTAATCTGGGTCGGCTTTTAGGGTCTTTCTGAGTCTGGAAAACACTGTTTAGAGGACTGTGGCAAATACTCTCTCCTTGACCCAACTCACTTGGGCCCCCATCCTTGTCAGGTCTGCATAGCCCAGTTTAGCAAGAATCCTGCTAAGTCAGTTTAGAGAGAATCCTCCTACCCTTTCAGATCACCCTCATTATCTGATCAAATTCCTCATCCCCTAAGGTCCTTTAGGTAACACTTGATTGCTCTGGCCTGCCTCCAGCAAGAATCCTGTTAGCTTAGCAAGAATTCCCCCTACCCTAGATGTCTCCTCTTAGTAACTTTCCATCCACCTCTCCAGCCGGCTCCTATACTAGGAACTGCCACTTGTTCTTGCTGTATTCAAAGTTGAGCCCGATCTCTCCCCCACACTGCAACAGTCCTGAAAACCATCACAATTCTGCACCTGTCACAATCCTGAATAAAGTCTTCATCATTTTAACTTATGTCAGAATAACTTTTTCTTTAACAATGCCTAGCAGTTAAATGGTGGCCCCTCAAAAGTTATGTTACATCCTAATGCCCAGAACCTGTGTGAACTTACACAGCAAAAGAGTGGATACTGCCTTATTGGGCCCTTAATGCAATCACATGTATCCTTTTAAGATAGAGGCAGAGAGAGTCTGGGGACATGCACACAGAAGAGGAAACAGCAATGCAAAGACAGAAGCAAAGATTGGAGTTGTGTGGCCTCAAGCCAAGAAATACCTGTGACCTACAGTAGCTGTAAGAGTCTAGGAACAGAATCTCTAGAGCCTTTGGAGAGAGCCTGCCTTGCCAACAGCTTGATTTTGGACTTTCAGTTTATAGAACCGTGAGAGAATAAATTTCTGTTGTTTTATGCCACCCTGTTTGTGGTAACTTGTTACAACAGCTACAGGAAAATAATACAGGGATAAAACTATGTCTCAGTCCAACAAAATACCACAGGTGGGTGGCTTATCAACAACAGAAATTTATTTCTCACAGCTGAGGAGGCTGAGAAGTCTAGGATCAAGGTGCCAGCCGGGTCAGTGTCAGTTGAGAGGTCACTTTCTGTTTCACAGCATCTTTCCGCTGTGTCCTTACATGGTGGAAAGAGAAGGGAGCTCTCTGGGACCACTTTTATAAAGGGATTTATCCCCTTCATGCAGGCTCCACCCTCATGAGCTAATAACCTCTCAAATGCCCAACCTCCAAAGACCATCACCTTGGGGATTAGGTTTCAACATTCAGGACAAACATTCAGACCATAGCAAAGTGAGAAGTGGGTTTTGCAGCCAGCTGAAGTATTAAGGAGCAACACATTCAAACCTACCACTTGACATTTTTATAATAAGCCTGAATTATTTGTATAATGAAAATTAATAATTAAAAACCATAAAACATTGAGTATATGTGAAATTTGGGTCATGGAGGAGAAAAAAGATATAAGAAGATATTGTGCAGGTCAGAAAGACAGCTGAGGAGACACAAGACTGTTAGCTGCTCTTTCTCAACCCAAAGAAATAAAATTTAATTTGATCCCCAAATGTATTTCTATCCCATTAAAGAAAAGAATAAGGTATCAAATGTTCCAGTTCTTCTCAAAGAAGAGCATGATGTGGGAGAGTTTGTTCTAGAATCTGAACCCCTGAGTCTCTGAAGTCATAGACTAGTTTTGTGTTGAGGAACATGATTTTTTTCATCTGGTTCAAAGATGTTCACTACACGTTCCAGGAATGATTATACATTAATTGATGATTTCAAGGAAATAAAATGCCATGAAAATAGGGGCACCTGGCTGGCTCGATTGGTGGAGCATGCAACTCTTAATCTCAGGGTTTTGAGTTCGAGTGTCACATTGGGCTCAGAGTTTAGTTAATATATATATTTTTTATTTTTATTTTTAGTTTATTTTATTTACTTATTTTGAGAGAGAGAGAGAACACAAGCAGAGGAAGAGGGCAGAAAGAAGGAGAGAGAGAATCTCAAGCAGGATCTGCACTGTCAGCACAGAGACTGAAGCAGGGTTCAAACTCACGAACTGCAAGATCATGACCTGAGCTGAGATCAAGAGTCAGATGCTTAACTGACTGAGCCACCCACATAACCCTAAAAAATATTTTTAAAAGCCATTAAATTATATATATATATATATGTATATATATATATATATATATATATATATATATATATTTTTTTTTTTTTTAGGAAAATGCAGTGAGAACTACAAGTTCAAGAACAAGATGTGTAAAGGGACTAAAGCAATCCTCCAGTGGGTATGTATGGGTTTCTCCAGGGACAATAATCAGGGAACATTTACACTCTCCCCATATCCACACAAGAATGTAGCCACCTCATTCTGTGTTTTTTGTAACCCAGTGTTAAAAGCCATTACTAAGAGGCAGTGCAATATACTATCACATGACCCTTTAAAAACACATTACTCAGGGGCGCCTGGGTGGCGCAGTCGGTTAAGCGTCCGACTTCAGCCAGGTCACGATCTCGCGGTCCGTGAGTTCGAGCCCCGCGTCGGGCTCTGGGCTGATGGCTCAGAGCCTGGAGCCTGTTTCCAATTCTGTGTCTCCCTCTCTCTCTGCCCCTCCCCCGTTCATGCTCTGTCTCTCTCTGTCCCAAAAATAAATAAACGTTGAAAAAAAAAAATTAAAAAAAAAAAAACAAACACATTACTCAAACCACCACAAAGGCAAAGCGTCAGATACAAACTTTCCAGCCCTATATCCCTTGTTACTTCTGCTCACAAAATGTGTGCTCCAGCCAGACAGCTTGTCTTTTTTCAAATAGGGCTTTGGCTTCTCTGTACTTTCTCCAGATTCGTCCTCCCTTTAGCAGGTTATGGCTGTGGAAATCAAAGCTGTGTTTTTTTTCTTTCCAGGAAAAAAAAAAAGTGCTTGCATATAGAATTACAATTTTTTATTTTTTTTTATTTTTCAACGTTTATTTATTTTTGGGACAGAGAGAGACAGAGCATGAACGGGGGAGGGGCAGAGAGAGAGGGAGACACAGAATTGGAAACAGGCTCCAGGCTCTGAGCCATCAGCCCAGAGCCCGACGCGGGGCTCGAACTCACGGACCGCGAGATCGTGACCTGGCTGAAGTCGGACGCTTAACCGACTGCGCCACCCAGGCGCCCCTAGAATTACAATTTTTGCATATTTTGATGAGTTTATGGATTTCCCTAAAGCAGATCTATGAATTATAAGGATCTTTATATTCCATGTTAAAATCATGCCATAATAGTGTTTTTCCCCCAGACTACTCTTCTTTTTTTTTTAATGTTTATTTCTGAGAGAGAGAGAGAGAGAGAGAGAGACAGAGAGAGAGAGAGACCGCGAGCAGGGGAGGGGCAGAGAGAGACGGAGACACAGAATCTGAAGCAGGCTCCAGGCTCTGAGCTGTCAGCACAGAGCCTGACTTGGGGCTTGAACTCACAAACCATGAGATCATGACCTGAGCTGAAGTTGGCGCTTAACCTAATGAGCCACCCAGGCGCCCCCTCCCCCAGACTACTCTTCTATATTAAAATTATTTTCAGAGGCATCTTGGTTAAGTGCCAACTTCAGCTCAGGTCATGATCTCACAATCCATGAGTTCAAGCCCCATCTTGGGCTCTGTGCTGACAGCTCAGAGCCTGGAGCTTGCTTCAGATCCTGTGTCTCCCTCTCTCTCTGCCCCTGCCCTATTCGCACTCTGTCTCTCTGTCTCTGTCTCTGTCTCTCTCTCAAAAGTAAATATTTAAAAAAAAAATTTTTTTTTTAATTATTTTCAGAAAATTTTATGCCCTGGCCAGGATCCCTAAAATAGAGGACTTAAAAAAAAAAAAAAAAAAAAGTTTCCCAGGACTGCCGTAACAAATTACCATGAACCTGGTGGCTTACCACAAGAGAATTTTATTCTGTCACAGTTCTAGAAGTCACAACTCCAAAATCAAGGGGTGGGCTGGCCTGTACTCCTTCTGGAAACTCTTGAGGAAAATTCCTCCTTGCCTCTGCCAGTTTCTGGTGGCCACAGCATTTGGCATTCCTTGACTTGCATCCTCATCACCCCAATCTCTGCTTCCCTGGTAACATGGTCTCCTCTCCTTCTGTCTCTGTCAAATCTCCCCCTGCCTCACGCTTAAAAGCATGCTTGCCATTGAATTTAGGGCTCACCCAGTTAATCCAGGATGATCCCATCCCAGAATCTTTCCCTTAATCACATCTGAATAAACCATTTTTCCAAATAATGAAACATTCCCAGGTTCCAGGGATTAGGACATGGATTAAATTTTGAACCCACTACAACACAGGCCAAGCTGATCTGTGACCTCTCACTGGAAGCCCTCTCTGATCTTATTTTCCGACCACAGAAGATGGTTTTCTGTTCTCTCAGACACCACCTACAGCTTCTTAGCCGTGCTGGGTCCAGAGGGATCAGCCGGCCCACTGTTTCTCCAAAGTGAACCTCACCGGGTAGGAAAGAGGTAAGTACATATCTTCCTCACTGCAACCACCACACTGTCACTATAACCTCTGTGCCTATCCCCCCCACTCTCACCTGAGCATCTCGAGGGCAGGGCCCATGGCTTACTTACCTTTGGATCCCTTCCCCTGACTACAGTACCTATAAATAATAGGTGCTGAAATGTCAAATAAAAATGACTATATCTGAACCACATGAATATCGCTACTCACCAGGAGGTGATGCATATCTGGGACACACCATGCCTGGTAGGGAAGATAAATATTTCTGGGGTTCTCACCCATTCCACCACCAACAGTCTCTATCAGTAACACCCATGAAGCTGTTTTAATGACCCAGTAATGGGCAGATAACAACAGCTTGAAAAACACTGACCCAGGTGATCACCAGGCTCTTTTTCAGTCCTAAATTGTATGATAACCAACAACTGGAAAAACAAACCGGTGTGCAACAGAATTATGGTGATCTGAGCACTTGGAAAGCCAAGACTAAGAAAAAATGCCTACATAAATGCAAGGTGCTTAGAAAGGACCGGACAAAATAAGATGTGAGCTTTGGGTAGCATGCTTTGGTCATGTTGTTTGCAGGGAATAAATGTGTTAAACAAAACCACAAACCCCTGCATGATACTGGCCATGAAACCCCTGAGTAGCAAGTGGCTGTAAGGGTTCTGGCCACCTTTGGTGGCTATCAGTACCCTCAACCCTAAGCCCTACTCAAGTCCACCCCAAGCCACCAGGTCTTCACAACATTTTCACAAAAACATTCAAAGAGCTCAGCAACTTCAAATGACCTTCAAGTTACCATTAGACACAGAAACTTCCCCAAGCCTGCAGCCTTCTCAGTTCCTGTTGACAGTCCTCTAAGCCCCCCATACCCCCTCCTACACCCCCACCCCTGGCTCTCAGCAGCTTTCCAAATCCCCATTAAATGTTATCTGATACAATCTTAAGGTATTCTTTTTATTTTTAATTTTTTTAAGTTTACTTATTTTGAGAGACAGAGCCAGCACAAGCAAGGGAGAGGCAGAGAGAAAGGGAGAGCGAGAATCCCAAGCAGGCTCCCCACCATCAGCACAGAGCCCAGCGTGGGGCTCGAACTCACAAACCGTGAGATCATGACTGAGCTGAAACCAAGAACTGGATGCTTAACACACTGCACCACCCAGTCGCCCCTAGAATAATCAGGCACTCTTATATCGATCTGGAATTCCGGGAAACCAAAAAACTTATAAAATTTAAGAGAATGAACTCTTAATTATAACATTTTAGGCACCCAGGGATCAGTAGACATTTTAAAGAAAATCTTTTCTGGACCCCTTCAGAATGCACCGCCTAGGGAGGCACCTCTCTATGTACTTGAAAGTGAGCCAGCACTGGCCACAGATAGATCAATCCATGGGCAGCTGGCATCCTTAATAATGAACAACTTCCTTCTGTTCTGACAAGAGCAGAGACAAAGACATGATTCAGGGACACTCAAATTGAATTATTGTCTTTGTTGAAACCTTCCCTCTCAGGCTGAGCTGCCAGCTGCAGCAGCCAGTCCAGAGAAGGATGAAAGTCCGCAAAAGCAGAGCTGTTTAAGTGACCAGGCGACCAACACAAGGCACTCTGCCTCCATCTCCTGCCAGGCCCCGTGGCACGGAGACCCTTCCAGAGGTGATGCTCCAGGCATGGAAAGCCTGCCCTAGACCCAGCACTAAGAGGAAGGCAATGTGCTTTCCACCGTGAAAGGGCTGTTAAGTCCCCACCAAGGTTACCAGTCAGATCACGCTCAACAACAAACCACCTCAGGAACACAGTTTCCAAAGTATGGGTGGGTCATGGCCTATTTATGGGTCATGAAAGTAAGTTAGTGGATAACAAGCAGCATTTTAAAGAATGAAACAGAACAGAAAAGGGGTGCCTGGGTGGCTCAGTCGGCTAAGCATCTGACTCTAACTCAGGTCATGATCTCACAGTTCATGAGTTTGAACCCCACATTGGGTCTGCACTGTCAGCACAGAGCCTGCTTAGGATCCTCTGTCCCCTCCCTCTGCCCTGCCCTGTTTGCATGCATGCACTCTCTCCTTCTCTCGCTCAAAAATAAATAAGCATTAAAAGAAAAAGAAATAGAACAGAAAATATCAAAATCTGCATATATTTTAGGAAACAATTTTCTTACTTGTGTGTGTATTTATACTTGTATGCGTACATACTAGGTTACTATGTAAAATGCATTTCTTACAGTGGGTCATAGTCCAAGGTTGGAAAGCCACTACTCTTGAGCAAAAATGAATCAAGTATTCAATCCAAAAAAATAATAAAAATATAACCAACATTTCTTTTTAGAATGCAAATAATTATCAAAAGTACCTTGGCCAGCCTTTCCCAAGCATAGTTCTGAGGTTCTAAGAAGGATTTTCAGAAACTTGAGAATTTTCAATGAGAATTTTGTGTTCTTAATGAGAATCTAAACTGAACATATTTGGAATCATCTGGATGTCTCCCTCATAATTACGTTCGGTCATGTGGTTTAAATGTTCATGTTTGCACTTGTGTTTGAAATCAAAGGCAAGTGGGTGGATAGCTGAGAAGCTTCATCTAGCAACACCATGCTGGATACACAACAAGGCTATGGTGTGCCGTACACGGGGTCTCAGTCATCCAGACAGAAATGATGTGTGGAAGAACTGAGTCATCACCCAGCAACTGGTAGCACAGGCCTGCTGAACAAGGACCCTGGGCCACAGCACTCACTACAAAGTCAAGTAGCACAGAGGACACGAGTACACTACGGATCCCATCTCTGTATATACCAACCTGCAACAACTTCTTCATGGTAAAAGTAAAAACTGCACAATGAAATAAGTAACGTTTACGTACCACAGAATGAAGAGTTGACAGTGTTTTATAAACTATATATTTTTCATGATGGTCACTTAAAAGCTGCATAATGCTGCATTATGTTACTATATCAATAAGTTGCTAATTCTATCCTTAATATCGAATGTTTAATATACAACCAAATACTTAAAATGCATGTTCTTAACTAATAAGATTTATTGGTTTGTTCTGGTTATAAGAGTAATATAGTTCATTATTAAAAAAAAAAAAATATTAGGAAAGGGTGCCTGGATGGCCCAGTTAGTTAAGTGTCCGACTTTGGTCACATTTCCTACATTTTTTTTTCCTTCCAGTATGTCTACAAGTTAAATTGGGTTGGGGGAAGAGTGTGTGAAGACCACTTGCAGGTTACACACTCACATCCTCTCACACACAAATAATTCTTGATCAACGAAGAAGTTATAGCACAGAAAATATCAACTGGCAGGTGATATACCTTGTTTTTTTATTTGACTATGGAATGTTTTATTGACTTTGTCTTGTGGCTGATTCATTTCCCTAATTATGCTTGCCCTAGAGCAATACTAAATTAGTTTATATTCCCAATTATTGGAAGGGGTGGGGGTCCCAGAACACACAGGATATTAGAAGGAAGCCAAGCTAAATTTTTTGCTTCAGCAGAGGGAAGTTGTTAGGAGTGAATATTGAGACAATTTTCCTGGAAGGCAATTCAGCAGTATGTATCCAAAGCCTCAAACTGTTGTTTGCTCTTTGGCCTAGAAATTCCACTTTGAGGAACTGATATGAAAGTAATAACTCTGGATGTCAAAAAAGATTCAGTTGCAAGGATGTCAAATACCAGGGGATTGGTTAGCAGAGATGGTATGGTCATATAATGATGCCAGTGCTGAAAACAGGATGGTACCTCTCAGATATTGAGTGCTTACTTTATACAAGAGTCTTTTCTAATCACTCAACATCTATTATCCCATTTAACTCTCAAAACATTCTAATGTAGTCGGTAATATTATTCTCCCCATTTTACAGAAGAGTAAACCAAAGCAAAAAGAAGTGAACTGTCCAGCTAATAAGAGGCAGGGCTGAGGTAGGAAGCCAGAGTCTGACTCTAAAGTATGTGCTCTTTGATTCCATTCTCCCAATGGATCACCAGCAGTCATGTAAAATTATGTAGTATCTATGTTAGAGAAATGTGCTCATGAGATAACGTGACATGAACAAAGCAGGTCATAAATCATCACATACTGGGGCGCCTGGCTGGCTCAGTTGGTAGAGCATGCAACTCTTGATCTCAGGGTTATGGGTTCAAGACCCACATTAGGCGTAGAGCCTAGTTAATTTAAAAAACAAAACAAAATATAACATACTGGAACTCCATTTTTGTCAAATTTGTAAGACTGGCATGGTATATATACTGGAATATATATAAATATATATATATACACATACATATATATATATACACACACATATATAGTAATTATTATATAGTAGAGAATGTATATATATACATACATATATATATATACACACACATACACATATATAGTATTTACTGGGTTTTTTGGTTATTTATTTGATTTTTTTAGTTAAATACATTATTTGTGTAATTACAAACAACACATCAATTTAAAAATATGTTCCAGGTAATCTTACAGTTTAGTTATTGAGAGTTGGATATATGTGCAACATCATAGCAAATTTCTGGTGAGGATTTGTAACTCACATCTCTATTGCCTTTTACAAAAAAGACAATCCTAAGAGAAGTTTTTATGTGAGACTTTGATTTAATAACACTTCAACGGCAAATAAAAAGTAATTTAATCACACCAAACAATCTAAGAATTCAGAAATCCAGGAATTTTTATTCCAGCCCAAATCCCTTCTGCCTCATCAAGGCCCCTGGTCTGACCTCTGACCACTGGCAGGCAGATTTTCAGGGCACCACCTGCCTCCACAATGACCCCTTCCCAACAGACGGTGCCCTGCAGCAGGGCAGTGAGATGAGACAGCTGCCTTCCTCTCAGCGGAAGAGTCCAGGCCCTAGATGCCAGGCCTGTGGCCACAATAAACCCACTTCAACACTCTGAGGAAAAAAGGACGTAAAGGAAAATCCAAAGCCAACCAAAAAGCCAGGCCTGGCTCTGCACCTGTTTTTGAACAGTATCAGTATTTTTTTTCCTGTGCTTAGAGCAGGGACTTGACCCCAGCAATAAAGCTCTGAATCCCAGTTGCCATGGCAGGAGTGCCTTACCCCAGCATTACTGGGTCTGACTTCACTTCCAACAACACAGTGCTTAATGCTAAATGTGAGATACAGACATTAAGTGTAATAGTTCAGTAACACTTTGGATGTTTTCAATGCCCTGCTTACGAACTTGAGAGAAATAGAGCTGAAAGGATCGTAGTGATCATCCCCTTTAATGTTTCTCAGTTGGTGTGCCATCGGCATTTGGAGTGGGCCAATTCTTCACTGGGCTAAGTAGCATTTCAAGATTTCTGATTTCTGGGGTTCTCAACCATTAGTGTCCCCATACATTGTGACAATTAAAAATGGTTCCCCACACACACGTTTCCAAGTGTCCTTTAAAGGACAGAACCACCCCTGCTTGAGAACCATTGATTTAGTCCATCACTGAGGTCCAGAGAAGTTAGTCATTTGCCCACCGCCACTTGGGTAGCTAGACACAGATCCTGTATCTCACAACACTTAGTTTTCTGTTTTTTTCCACTGTACCAAACTCTCTTATGTTCATTAGAGCATAAGACACTTAAAAATAGACTTTACACTTGGGGCTCCTGGGTGGCTCAGTTGGTTAGGCACCCGACTTCAGCTCAGGTCATGATCTCGTGGTTCGTGAGTTTGAGCTCCGCGTCAGGCTCTATGCTAACAGCTCAGAGAGTGGAGCCTGCTTCAGATTCTGATCCTCTTCAGATTCTCCCTCTCTCTGCCCCTTGCCTGTTCATACTCTCTCTCTCTCTCTCTCTCTCTCAAAGAATAAATATTTTAAAACAATTTTTAGATAGACTTTATAATGAGAGGATTTATGCATCTAAGACTGATTAAGTGAGCTTTTTTTTCAATTTCATTATGGATATTCTAATATAAAAGCATAATTCTATTACTATAATTACTTTTAAAAAGAGCAAAAAAGTATCCGAACTAACAACCACCAATCAAGGCTTTAGGATGCATTGTGTACTAAAGTCGTACTACAAAGATGAGTATCTATGAGACAGAGAGAGAGAGACAGAGCAAGAGAGAAGGAGAAGGGGCAGAGAGGTACGGGGACAGGGTCTGGAAATATTTGCATTTTATTAAGAAAGTGTTTTCCTAAAAGCATCATCTCTGCAAGCAGTCAGGAAAGTGGGTCCTATGTGGGATATTTATTTTATAAAATAAAACTCTTTATTTCAAGACTTTTTAAAATTAAGATTCTTCTCTAACTCAATCGAGCACTCATTCCAAATGTAAAATCTAAACTTATATTTTAAATAATTCCTTACTAGTTCTTAAAGGATCTGTAACAAAATCAGTCCAAAGCATGACATACACCTTCTTACATGATAAGAGCACCAAAAATTTTATAAGTCACTTTGTTATATTTAGGATATTAGCACTACATAAATATGTCCACTGAAGTTTCAGAGGGGGAAAAAATCAGCATATCCCCATTTTTTTAGCAGTGGTTCATTCATGTGATTCTTCTAATGGTATGCGACTTTCCCCTTGTTTCTCTAACTTATATAGAGCACATAGCAATATTTCCTTTATGAGTCACACAATTTACCGTCACTACAAGGAAAGGGGAGGGGGGAGGAAAGGTAATTAAGTTTAGAGACAGAGAAGGAGAGAAAAAGGGAGAGAGAACTGGCCTCCAGAAAACACAATGAGAAAAATAAAATTATCCTACAGAAATTTCAGGTAAAATTCAAAAATTTCTTGTATATGCACATACATATGGGCAAATGTGATTGTTTCTTTTCAGTATTCTTTTTCATTTCAAAAACCTTTATAGGGCCTATGTTTACATCGAGGACAGAGTGAGGTACAAAGAGACCACTCCCACTGCATGTGGCTGGAAGAACTTTCCAGCCCACGATCACTGCCCCAAATGGAACAGTTTTATAACACAGCTAATCTGGGGGCTTACCTCTGCAGCCAGGATGCTCAGGAGCCTCCCTGCAGCCCTTCCGGGGCTGGGGCTTTGTGTGGTTGGAAAGCTTGTGGGAAGGTCTGCTGAGGATCAGCCTTGGGGCCCCTCAACAATTTACATGTCAATGATCAAACCAAAGTTCCTCCAACTCCGGTGGCCAGGGCCCCTTTGGACAGCAAGACTCTGAGTTTTGTCCTTCTCTCTTCTCCACGGGGCCTTGGATCTGCTGCCAGCAGGCATCTGGCAAACTCATTATGAGGGATTTGTCACCCTCCTCAAGCCCTGAGCCTAGGTAAATACATCAGCAATGGGCAGGCAGGCTTTTCAAATGATCCGACTGACACCATGCTGGGAGAGATGAATGCTTCAGATAAGATGACAGAATCTGAATTCCAAAAGCAGTCTGGGTTGAGAAAAATGAGCCGAAAGGAAAAAAGATTTCAGAGAAATAGACGCTACATCTTTCATTTAAGCTCAAAGAGCAACTGCTCTGGGGTTTTAGTTTGTTTACAAGTCGATATGAGACAATGGTGTGATGTGGATGCCAAAACCAACCAAACAAACAAACTTACTTGCAGGATTCATTACCAGAAAGGCAGTATTATAAACACAGATGGATGAAGGAGAATAGGTGGCCTGCATACTATTCTACAGAGAAGATTGGGTAACCAAGAGAGCAAAAATTCTAGGAATCCTGTTTTATGAGAAAGAAATGATTTGGACAGGGAGGGGGCGGAGAACAGCCATCCTCCATACAAGGAAGGTACCAAGAGTAGATTTATTCTGGGGGCTCCAGACAGCAGAACAAAGGATTGATGGTTGGATGGAGACAGCATCTGCATAAGCACAGGAGAGTTTTCTAACAATGAAAATCTCTGGCCCCAAGGAGTCATTGGTAAGGGAACTTTCCTGCAGGGCCATGTGTGGGGACTCCCATTCTCACCGGGAGGCCGACCGGCTTCCATGACTTCCTTAGCATCTAATGTGAGAAGATCACCTTGAGTACAGATTCTCAAGATTTTTAGAGCTGGAAACAAAAATGACTATGAAATAAAAATATGGATTTTTAAAAGGGGCAACAAAATCTGTGTAATGTAGAAAGACTGATTTATATTGGGTTGGGCCACTCTGATAATGCTCAAAAACAGTCCAAACATTAGTCATTTCTGAAATTACAAAATGCAGATCATTGACCCATTTATTGTGGTTTGAAAATGCCAAGGTTGGCTCCCTGGATCCCATTCCCTTAAATTCCTTTTCCTTTCTCTCTCCACTTCTCAAAAAGCTGCTAATATAATTTGGATCACTTACAGCACTTACATTTAGAAAAGGTTTTACGGTCAATTGAATTTTATGAATATTTCATAGGGCAGAATCTCACTGCTGGTCTAGGACTTTAAAAGCAGAGAAAAGGAGGGAGTTCCTAGGGAGTGCCTTCCAAATGTGTCTGCAAGGGCCTGCGTGGCCCCCTGACTGTTTCCAGCTTACAAACGGAAGGGTAAAAGCCCTTCCTTCCCTGGGAAGTGGACCTTTCTGCCTATGTTGTGGAGAATCATAAGAACTGCTTTGACCCACACTGCCCCCTTGGCACCGTTCTGGGTACAAAGCTGCCTCGGATGTGACTTTATCAAGCCTCCTCACATAGGAAAAGACACCAGCACCACTGCCACCAACACCACCACACCACCACAGTACCAAATGACATTGTTTATAGAAGTTATCGACACTCTTATTTTCCTAAAGTCAGCAGAGGAAATGCATAAGGGATGGATGGATGGATGGAGATATATATATATATATATATATATATATATATATATATATATTCACAATTTTGGTAATTACTGACAAATTACCCTCCAAATAGATTGTTCCAATTTATACCCCCACCAACATCATATGGAAGTGCCCATTTTCCTACCTGTTTTATCTTTGAGAACTTGATGGAGGGGAGAGAGAATCGGATTCTTGTTAAAACTCTGTATTTCATTTATTGCTAGTGAAGTTAAGTATCCTTATATTTTTTACATGCTAGGAAAAAAATTTGGTGAAATACCCTAAATTGCAGACCATGGTTGCTTTCATTTATTTATTTATTTAAAGTAGGCTTCACGCAGGAGCGCCCTGGGTGGCTCAGTCAGCTAGGTGTCTGACTTAGGCTCAGGTCATGATCTCACAGTTCGTGAGTTCCAGCCCACTACATGTGAGCTCGGGCCCCGCTTTGGGCTCTGAATTCTCTCTCCCTCTCTCTCTGCCCCTCACTCACTCATGCTCTCTCTAAAAAAAAAAGAAGAAGAAAAAAGAAAAAGAAACACCTATATGTAAAAAAAGATATACATTACACGATTATTTATAACAACAAAAAACATTGGAAACAGACATCAGGGGAACTTTTATACAGTAAAAGAGCATGATTCAATAAACCAGGAATCCTCCATCTGGTGGAATATTACATTGCCCTAAAAATGTTGTTTCAAGGTTAGCATCCTTATCTCAGTAATGCATTATTGGTAATCTACCCTAAAGAAATAATCCAAAAACACAGGAAATTGAAAACACCCTAATGTTCAATCAACAATAGAATAATTAAGTAGGCTCCTATTGGTTCTTCAAAACTAAGCTCACATGGTACTTCTGGCAAGTGGGCCCTCACTCTGGCCTGGCTCTGGGCTCCTAGAATTGATTTGTTAATAAATTTCACTTGATTAATATGCATTGCCCATCATAGCATGACCCCAGGGTTCTATACATTACGTGCCAATCTCAGCACCTTAAGGACAGGGAACTTGACTTCACTGACTTGGTATTCCCAACATCTATCACAGTGCCCCAGACAAAGTAATTATTTATCCAAATGTCTATATCACGTAAGATGATAAAATCCGCGAACGTCTATTATCACGTAAGATGATAAAATCCGCGTACTGGTTTGTTAGGGCTGCTGTAACCAAGCACCACAAAGTGGATGGCTCCAAGAGCAGAAATTTACTGTCTCACAGTTCTGAGGCTAGAACTGTGAAATTAAAATGCCAGCAGGATCAGTTCCTTCTGAGAGTGATAGAGGAAGGGCTCCTCACAGGCCTCTCTCCTTGGCTTATGGATGGCCATCTTCTCTATGTCTCTGCACAGCATCTTCCCTGTGTGCATGTATGTCTCCAAATTTCCTCTCTTTATAAAGATACCTGTCATATGGATTAGGATCCACCCTAATGCCTTCACTTTAACTTGATTACCTCTGTAGAGACCTTATCGGCAAATAAGGTCACAATATAGGGTGATGAGAGTTAGGACTTCCACATATGAATTTTGAGGGAAACACAATTCAACCCCTACCAATCAGCAAATTTAGAGATTCATGAGAATCGACAATGATACACAAATACTTATTTTACAATGGTTAGTAAGAAAAAAAAGAGTTAAGTATATTTATGTACACAATGAGAGTTATTAATTTGGATTTTTAAAGTTTTTTCAAAGGGTCCATGACCACTAAGAACCATTAATGGTATAATATCTCAAGTATTTTTTTTTTTTTAATGTCAAGGTAATAAACCAAAATGTTGAAGGTGTTTGCTGCTGAGTAATAGGGTTTGGATGTTTGGGATTATTTCTCAATTTCCTGTAACAGTTTCAAATTACTTTTACAGATGAGAAAAAAAAAAAAAACCACCTTTCACTTTTTATAAAAAAAGGAAAATTTTTTTTATTATGCTCTCTTAAAAGGACTTAGAAACAAAGGAAAATGAATATGTTTTATACAAATAGTATAGCTATAAACTGTACAATAAAGAAATGAAACATTAAGAAAAGGCAGGAAGGAAATATACAATGCTCACAAAGTTCATTAACAGAGGTTATAGAAAGAGTTGTGTGTGTGTCTTCCTATCAAAACAATTTTTTGTTTTGTTTTTAAATGTTTATTTTTGAGAAAGAGAGAGAGAGAGTGCATGTGCACAAGTGGGGTAGAGACAGAGAGAGAGGGGGACAGAGTTTCTGACGTAGGCTCTGTTCTGACAGCAGACAGCCTGATGCGGGGCTCAAACTCATGACCAAAGTCGGACACTTAACTAACTGGGCCACCCAAGCACCCTTTCCTAATTTTTTTTTTTTTTATAATGAACTATATTACTCTTATAACCAGAACAAACCAATAAATCTTATTAGTTAAGAACATGCATTTTAAGTATTTGGTTGTATATTAAACATTCAATATTAAGGATAGAATTAGCAAGTTACTGATATAGTAACATAATGCAGCATTATGCAGCTTTTAAGTAACCATCATGAAAAATACGCACAAACAGAAAACAGCTTATGAGACACTTCAGTGAAAAAAGTAAAATATGAAAACATATATACACTAATTATCACTGGTAAAATATATACATATAGATGGTAATTTGCAAAAGTGAAAACCTCTTAAGAGTTGGATTATGCATTATTTTAAGATTCTTTAATATAATTATATTTTCATTTTTAAAGTATGAAAATATTCTTTTCTAAGAATATTTGTATACTGTTTAACACTGTCTAAAACATCTTATAACTTGGGGTGCCTGGGTAGTTTAGTCGGTTGAGCGTCTGACTTTGGCTCAGATCCTGATCTCACAGTTCATGAGTTCAAGCCCCATGTAGGGCTTGCTGCTGTTAGCACAGAGCCTGCTTCAGATCCTCTTCCTCTGTCCCCTTCTCTCTGCCCCTCTCCAACTTGTGCTGTCTCAAAGATGAGATGAGATGAGATAAGATAAGATAAATTTTAAACATCTTATAACCATTCCAAGAATCAACTTCTGGACTAGAAAATGGTTGGCAAAGACTCAGACTTTCCCGGTTCCCCACACACAACTCCTCAGTACCCATTACCGGTGGTCGGTTTCACTTGCACATGGGTACTTTGTTTCTAGAGGACAATTTGGCAGCATCTGCTAAGCCTAAAAACGTTCTCTCCCTTTGAGCATTTCCACATCTAGAAATCTGTCCTACAAAAACAATTGTACACGTGTACAGATGTAAAGGTAACAAGAACAAACAACTAGTCTACCTGGGGAGGGGGCTCTTTTATAGAGGGCACTGGGGGAGGAACAATTTCATTTGAAAAAGAAGCAGAGACACCTAGAATAACTACTAAATGAAAAACCCATGCAGCTTTGATTTGCTGCCCAGTTTGTCTCTTTCCTTTGATGTATTTATTTCTGGCAACTGACCAGAAACAAGGGTGCTGATTCGACTCTCCACATTCCAATCATATGCATGCCAGTACAGATGCTAACGTACAGACTGAACGGAAATAAGTGTGTTTTAGATTGCTTTCTTTTTAGCTCCCAGCTTCACAAACAGAATTTAGAGTACAGCAACTCTTAATATGAAAACAGTCATGGAATGAGAGCCATATGTGCTCTCATCTTTTCCTTTTTTATTGTTTAAACAGGAAATGTCCAGATCTTAAATTCAGGCTCCTAGGATTTGTTCCCTAAATAAGCTGTGTTTCCATGCATCTACTCATATTTACATACACAGTGTTAGGATTGTCACTTTCTGACAATTTATAAACTAGACAAATTTCCCCCTTTACGTCAACTCTCTTTATGGTTGACTCAAAGTACAAAAATTCTGATCAAGAATACAGTTAAATCAGATCTCTGCAGTGTAGGCTGCAAAGGAGCCAGATTAAAAGCACAAATAATAAATAATTTCAAGCCAAAATGAGATGAATGAAACAAAACACTAGGTTTGTTTCTAGACTATATTCATTGTAACAATGTAGTGGGAAATTTTTCAGATTAACAAAGAAGAGAAGAAATTCTGTAAATTATCAATATTTGAGTTCCTCCCAATGAAAATATCTTCATGAACTCTGATGATATCTATTTGTGGACCACTGTACATTATGAACATTTTTTTTTCTGTACATCAAGTAATGACAGCTTTAGGGATGTGAAGAAAAAAGAGAAAAGGAAGTTAGGTTGGCTGTGTAGTAGCACAGTGCAGCCTACCTGGCAAGGTCTGACACCTTATGGGACACCTCCTGCTGTCCCTGAATTAGCAGCTTTAGAGGTTATTAGCAGGTGTTATGCCTTGAGTCTCACTATTGTTTGCACTAACCATTGACTGGAACACAAAATTTTTAAAGACCACTCGCATTGGTGATGTTAGTTAGATGTTACTTTCAAAATAACATTAGTACTGGGGGGCCTGGGTGGCTCAGTCAGTTGAGCATCCGACTTCAGCTCAGGTCATGATCTCACGGTTTGTGGGTTCGAGCCCCGCCTCAGGCTCTGTGCTGACAGCTCAGAGCCTGGAGCCTGCTTCAGATTCTGTGTCTCCCTCTCTCTCTCGGCACCGCCCCCACCCCCTTCACACTCCGTCTCTCTCTCCTTCAAAAATAAATAAACATTGAAAAAATTAAAAAAAAAAATAACATTAGTACTGGTTATACATTTGGTACACAGAAATTTTCTGGTGGGATTTAAAGTTAGTCAACCCTTGAAGGATAAGAATAAAGATGAGATTGGGGCAGCTGGCTTGCTCACTAGGTGGAGCATGTGACTCTTGATCTCAGGGTTGTTGAGTTCGAGCCCCACACTGGGTGTAGAGATTGCTTGAAAAAAAAAAAACGTAAAATAAATAAATAAATAAAAAGAATAAAAATGAGATTTAGGGGCGCATGGGCGGCTCAGTTAGTTAAATGCCAACTCTTGAATTCAGCTCAGGTCATGATCTCACCATTCATTAGATTGAGCCCCATATCAGGCTCTGCGCTGACAGCATGGAGCCTGCTTGGGATTCTTTCTCTCCCTCACTCCCTCCCTTGCTCATTCTCTCTCTCTCTCTCTCTCTCTCTCTCTCTCTCTCAAAATAAATAAATAGACTTCTTTTTTAAAAAAGATAAGATTTAGGGGCACCTGGGTGGCTCTGTCAGTTAAGTGTCCGACTTCGGATCAGGTCATGATCTCACGGTTCGTGAGTTCAAGCCCCTCATCTGGCTCTGTGCTGACAGCTTGGAGCCTGGAGCCTGCTTCGGATTCTGTGACTCCCTCTCTCTCTGTCCCCCCCCCCCACACACACACTCTGTCTCTGTCTCTCTCAAAAATAAATAAATAAATAAAAAGTTAAAAAAAAAAAGATAAGATTTAAAAAGGAAAGAAAAAACAAGAAGTAACATCTTTAAGGTAAAATGTTTTCAATGATGTAATAAACATATGTTTTTAATAAACTTTCTAGCCCTACAGCAGTGCTTACATTAAGGTAAAAGACATAGGCAAGGGAGGAAAAACTTATGGTGTGCCTCAATTTGAAATTTAGGATGCCAGATTAGGAAAAAAAATCTAATAATGTCTGATTTAAATTAACTCTACTAGGGGCGTGTGGGTGGCCCAGTCGGTTAAGCGTCTAATTTCGGCTCAGGTCATGACCTCACGGTTTGTGAGTTCAAGCCCCGCATTGGGCTCTGTGCTGACAGCTCAGAGCTGGGAGCCTGCTTCAGATTCTGTGTCTCCCCCTCTGTCTCTACCCCTCCCCCCCACTCACACTCTGCCTCTCAAAAATGAATAGATGTTAAAAAAAATTTTTTTAATAAAAATTAAAAAAAAAAGAAACTCTATTAAATACAAAGAAAGTACAAGCAGTACAGAATGACAACACAGAGCAAGCTCAGTGACTATGAGGACGGATGAGAGGTCAGACAGCAGGCAGTGGCCTCTCTTCCTCTGGGGCTTTTCCTCACCAGATGTGAGCCCAGGTACCAGGGGCACGAGAACCTTCTTATGAGGATTAAGACATGACACAGCAAGTTGGGCTGAGCAATCTGCAGACATGGGGGCAGGGACTGAATGATTTTCTCTGCTATTCAGAGGGAGACTGTGGGGCAGATGGCCTGAAACAACATGATTCGCCTTGGCCTGCAGAGAAGGCCACTCACGGCCAAAGAGGTACAAAACAAGGAGACCAGGTGAGATGCTGAGATGTTAGCAGCGACAGGCTCCCCCTCTTTATAACCTACAGCCAAGTGCCAATCAACACCCTCACTCCAAGGTTTTCTGGAAGAATCCACAGGCGACACATTCATACTCCCAGCACAGCAGTCCTAAGAGGAGCCAAAAGTAAAGGTCCCAGCAAGTTTTTAACAGGTATGCAATGAAGCAGAACTACTGCCAAAGACAAGGGAAGACCTGGGAAGCGCAGTGACTCCAGTAACCACCTCCTCCTGTTCCTCTGCAGGTTCCTCCACCCTCAGGCACCTGGAGTGAATTCACTAGCTCTGGGCAGAATCACACTTAGACTTTGACGGTATGGGGCTGTTCTGGAATTCTAGAGAATAAGTCTGTGCATACACAAAGATGCATTTATATTTATGTATGTGGAGATATAAAGGAGGAAGGAAGAGCTGGGGGAAGGAGAGTTATTCCTCATTTAGAGGGAACAGGAGGTGGAACCACCTGACCTCTTAACTAATCCATCATCTATAAGACCTTGTGAAAATCTCTATACGTTTACTTGAAGGGAAGGTATTTCAAGAAGATATTCCAATAGACTCTGTGCTCTGGCAATAGACTCTCTTGGAATAGTTTTACTGTAAGAAAGGTCCTATAAAAACTAATTGATAGGGGTTCCTGGGTGGCTCAGTTGGTTAGGCGTCCAACTCTTGATTTAGGCTCAGGTCATGATCTCATGGTTCATGAGCTCAAGCCCCACGTGAGGCTCTGCACTGACAGTATGGAGCCTGCTTGGGATTCTCTCTCTCCTCTCTCTGCCCCTCCCCTATTCTCTCTCTCTCTCTCTCTCTCAAAATAAATAAACATTAAAAAAACTAACTGATAAAAGAATTAAGGTTTATCCTGCCTGTTCTATTATAAACTGCACCCCTAGTAGCCAAACAGTAAATGAGATAAAATTTCTCTTTATACTTCAGCTAATAAATAAAGAAATGATGTAATCAGAATATCCATTTAGCAGGGTGCCTGGCTGGCTTAGTTGGTGGAGCGTGTGACCCTTGATCTCAGAGTTGTGAGTTCAAGCCCCATGTTGGCTACAGATATGACTTAAATAAATAAATAAATAAATAAATACTAAAAAAAATCCATTTAGCAACACCCAATGGATTAATAGATCTAGATTTAAAGCATCAAAGGTTGTGAAAAAAAGAGAAAAAACAAACAAACAGTACACTCCTTCTGATAAAAAAACACACCACCTCTTATAAAGTGGTCTTGTCAATATCAGATAAAGGGTTAGTATCCAAAATCTATAAAGGACTTATCAAACTCAACACCCAAAAAACAAGTAATCCAGTGAAGAAATGGGCAAAAGACATGAATAGACACTTTCCCAAAAAAGACATCCAGATGGCCAACAGACACATGAAAAGATGCTCAACATCACTCATCACCAGGGAAATACAAATCAAAGCCACAATGAGATACCACCTCACAGCTGTCAGAATGGCTAAAATTAACAACTCAGGAAACAACAGATGTGGGCGAGGATGCAGAGAAAGGGGAACACTTTTGTACTGCCTGTGGGAATGCAAACTGGTGCAGCCACTCTGGAAAACAGTATGGAGGTTCCTTAAAAAATTAAAAATAGAACTACTCTACAACCCAGCAGTTGGATTACTAGGTATTTATCCAAAGGATACAAAAAGGCTAATTTGAAGAGGTACATGACTAGCAGCACTATCAACAATAGCCAAAGTATGGAAAGAGCCTGAATGTCCATTGACTGATGAATGGATAAAGAAGATGTTATAATATATATACACACACACACACACACACACACACACACACACGTACACAATGGAATATTACTCGGTGATCAAAAAGAATGACATCTTGCCATTTGCAACAATGTGTATGGAAGTAGAGTGTATTATGCTAAGCTAAATAAGTCAATCAGAGAAAGACAAATATCCGATGATTTCACTCATATGTGGAATTTAAGAAAAAAAACAGATGAACACAGGGAAAGGGAAGGAAAAATAAGATAAAAACAGAGAGGGAGACAAACCATAAGAAACTCTTAAATACAGAGAACAAACAAAGGGCTGCTGGTGGGGTGTTGGGTGATGGGCATTAAGGAGGGCACTTGCTGGGATGAGCGCTGAGTGTTATATGTAAGTGATGAATCACTAAATTCCATTCCCAAAATCATTATTATGCTATATGCTAACTAACTGTGATATAAATAAGAAAGAAAGAAAGAAAAAGAAAAAGAAAATCAAGTGGTCTTGTCAAAATAAATTGAACTTACATATGACTACTTTCAAAGACAACTGCCAATTTACAAGTACTGGGGACACAAAAAAATATGTTAAATGACATCACAAAGACACAACCAGAAAAACCCAAATGGTGTAAAGCTCTACAGAACAAAGAACCTGGTTTCATCAAGACGTAGTTCACAAGGAAAGAGACACAGAGAGAGAGAACATACAGGCAAGTAACAATAAAACAGTCCTAAGAATCACAATGACCAATCCCATATAAGAAACTTTATTTGGATCCTTATTCAAAACAAACATTTAAAAATCTTATATTTTAGACAATCTGAAAACTGAAAACTGATGATATTTGATGCATTAAAGAACTGCTATTTTTTAGATATAATAGTGTGCTTCTTTTCTTTTTTTTTTTTTTAATTTTTTTTTCAACGTTTTTTATTTTTATTTTTGGGACAGAGAGAGACAGAGCATGAACAGGGGAGGGGAAGAGAGAGAGGGAGACACAGAATCGGAAACAGGCTCCAGGCTCCGAGCCATCAGCCCAGAGCCTGACGCGGGGCTCGAACTCATGGACCGCAAGATCGTGACCTGGCTGAAGTCGGACGCTTAACCGACTGCGCCACCCAGGCGCCCCAGTGTGCTTATTTTCAATAAGTCTTTATCTTTTAGAGCTACATACTGAATTATTTACAGGTAAAATAATTCAATGCCCAGGATTTACTTCAAAATAATATGGGGGTGGGGAGAGCACCTGGGTGGCTCAGTTGGTTAAGAACCTGACTCTTGGGGCGCCTGCTGGCTCAGTCAGTTGGGCGTCTGACTTCGACTCAGGTCATGATCTTGCAGTCTGTGAGTTCAAGCCCCATGTTGGGCTCTGCACTGGGCAAGAAGCTTGGTTGGGATTCTCTCTCCCTCTCTCTCTCTGCTCCTCCCCACTTATGTGCTCTGTCTCTCTCTAAAATAAAGAAACTTAAAAAAATAATAAAATAATATGGGGGCAGAGGGCCTGCCTGGCTCAGTCAGTAGAGCATGTGATTCTTGATCTTGGGGTCATAAGTTTGAGCCCCACATTGGGTATAAAGATTACTTGACAATAAAATCTTTTTTATTGTCAGAAAATATAATGTTTGATGCTATTCACAATAAAAACTTTTAAAAAGTACAATACAAATAAAGATATA
The DNA here is from genome assembly GCF_016509475.1 of Prionailurus bengalensis. NCBI lineage: Eukaryota > Metazoa > Chordata > Mammalia > Carnivora > Felidae > Prionailurus > Prionailurus bengalensis. The sequence goes on along the minus strand of NC_057349.1, from coordinate 80,023,075 downwards.
TGCACCCCTATGTTTATTGCAGCATTATTTACAATAGCCAAGGTACAGAAGCAACCCAAGTGCCCATTGATAGACGAATGGATAAAGATCTGGTAAGCAGTTAGATAGATAGATAGATAGATAGATAGACACACACACACACACACACATACACACACTCACTCACTCACTCACTCACTCACTCACCTAGTTTTCTTCCTATCTTTCTGGTCCTTCCTTCTCATACTCTTGCTTACTCCTTCTCATCGACCCACCTATAATGTTAGGCAATCCCAGGACTCAGTCCTTGGGCCTCCAGTCTATCTATACTCATTCTTTAGATGTCTCATGCACTCTCATGGCTTCAATTACTTTCAAGTGCTGATAATTCCAGCAACTGAGTTTCTAGCCTAGATCTCTCCTCTAAACTCTAGACCTATCTGACCTTGTCTCCTATTGTCTGCACCACTCTAACCACAATGGCCTCTGTTCTTCCTGTTCTTTCAAACTTTCAAAATACCAGTGTGGGCTCACCTCAGGACCTCTGCACTTGCTGTTTCCTCTACCTTGATGCTCTTTCTCCAGACATTCACATGTTTGCTTCCTCCCTTCCTTCAGAACTTTACCCAACAGATTCTTCAATGAGGTCGTCCTGCCCATCTTACATAAATACTTATATTCCTCTTTTCCTCTTTAGCCTTTCCTCTTTATCACTTTGGGCACCTAATATTTTATATTACTTATTTATCTGGTTCACACTCAGCCTCTCCTCAAATACACATCTCCTGAAAGATATTCTAGATCAGAAGAATGTAGTAAATAGTCTAATTGAAGGAACACACACACACACACATACACACACACAAACGGATATTAACTTACAAAATGATATTCAACTTCAGTCTTGAAATATAGAAAAAAAAATTCAAACCACAAAACTGGCAAAGATTAGGATGTTTTGACACTATCCATGTTGGTAAGGGTAGTGAAAAAGCTGCTCACCACTTTATGTGAGTACAAGTTTCCTTTCTGATGGGCAATAACATCACCTAGAAAACACATACATTTGACCAAGCAAATTCATATGCAGGAATTTATCCTAAAGAGATAACAGGGAGATGGGAGAGTTTAAGGATATAGCTCTATAAAGATGTTCACTACTGTGATGATTAATTTTATGTATCAACTTAACAGGGCCCCAGGGTACCGAGATATTTGGTTAAACATTATTCTGGGTGTGTATGTGAGGGTATTTCTGGATGAGCTGGACATTTGAATCAGCAGAATGAGTAAAGCAGACTGTCCTCCCCAATGTAGGCAGGCCTCATCCAATCCCTAGCAGGCCTGACTAGAACAGATGGCTAAGCAAGAGAGAATTTGCTCTCACTGCCTTGAGGGTCTTCAAGCTGGGAGATCAGTCTTCTCCCACTTTTAGATTTAGACTGGAACCTGCACCAATGGCTCTGCTGATTCTTAGGCCCTCAAATGCAGATCTTGGGACTTCTCAGCCTCTGTCATCCCATGAGCTAATTCCTTATAATAAATTTTTGCGTGTGGTGTGTGTGAGTGTGTGTGTGTGTGTGTGTGTGTGTGTGTGTCTTCCTTTGATCCTCTTTCTTTAAAGAACCCTAATGAATTAAACTACAGTGTTAGTTATATGAGCAAAAAACCAGGACAGAATGAGTGTGCCCATCAAAAGGTAGTGAATTAAATAATTTGGTTCAATGGAATACTTTACAGCCATTTACAGTGATGGTGAGAATTAACATAAACTGAGTCAGAAAGATGTCTCCAGTATATTGTTGATTTTTTTAAAAGCAGGTTATTGATCAGCATGAATGTGTGATTTCACTGATATATGTGTGAAATGGAATGGGATGTTTAGTGAAAGGCAATTTATTCCTCTAAGTGATGGCATTTTCAACAATTTTTATCCTCTTCAAATTCTCAATTATTTGTGTTTTCCTCCAATAAGCTTCTTTATCAGGAAAATCAACAACGCTATTCTCTTTCACACACACACACAAAAAGTCCATTGAGGGAAGAAGAACCGTGGCTGCAGCAAGAAGAGGATTTGGGTAAAGAGAGAGTGTGGGGGGCATCTGGGCAGCTCAATCGGTTAAGTGTCTAACTCTCGATTTTGGCTCAGGTCGTGATCTCACAGTTTGAGAGTCTCACTGAACAGACGGAGCCACCCAGGTGCCCCTCAAATACTCCATTTTATAAACAGGTATTTCCTCTTCTCCTACTGAGCTGGGTATAAGAAAGTGAGGCAGGGGCACCCAGGTGGCTCAGCCAGTTAAGTGTCTGACTTCAATCTCACAGCTCATGAGTTCAAGCCCTGCATCGGGCTCTGTGCTGACAGCTCAGATACTGCCTTAGATTCTGTGTCTCCCTCTCTCTCTGCCCCTCCCCTCCCCTCACTTGTGCTCCGTCTCTCTCAAAAATAAATTTAAAAAAACATTAAAAATTAAAAAAAAAAAGAATGAGGCAGTAATAATTAACAGTTATCCTGGGTGCCTGGGTGGCTCAGTTGGTTAAGCATCTCACCTCGGCTCAGGTCATGATCTCACAGTTCCTGAGCATGAGCTTCACTTCGAGACAGCTCACTCTGTCTCTGTCTCTGTCTTGGTCTCTCTCTCAAAAATAAACATTTAATATATATATCATATAGATAACATATATCTCATATATATAATATCAGTAGGGGCTCCTGGGTGGCTCAGTTGGTTAAGTGTCCAACTTCAGGGGTGCCTGGGTGGCTCAGTTGGTTAAGCGTCCGACTTCGGCTCAGGTCATGATCTCGCGGTTCGTGAGTTCAAGCCCCACGTCGGGCTCTGTGCTGACAGCTCAGAGCCCGGAGCCTGTTTCCGATTCTGTGTCTCCCTCTCTCGCTCTCTCTGACCCTCCCCCGTTCATGCTCTGTCTCTGTCTCGAAAATAAACAAACGTTTAAAAAAAAAAAGTGTCCAACTTAAACTCAGGTCATGATCTCATGGTTCATGAATTTGAACCCCACATCGGGCTCTCTGCTGTCAGCACAGAGCCCACTTCAGATCCTCTGTCCCCCTCTTTCAGCCCCTACCCCACTCGTTCTCTCTCTCTCTTTCAAAAGAAATAAATAATCTTAAAAAATATTAATAATATTGGTAAGAACTTGATTTCTGCTCAGCTGATTTATACAGATTTTATGTATTTCCCCACAGTCTATTCTCACTTTCAAATAAAAGGTTATAGATAATACAGAACATTCCATTAAACTTTTTTAAAAAATTTTAAATCTTTATTTATTTTTGAGAGAGATAAAGACAGAGTGCAAGCAGGGGAGGGGCACAGAAGAGGAAGACAGAATCTGAAGCAGGCTCCAGGTTCTGGGCTGTCAGCACAGAGCCCGACATGGGGCTCGAACAGCAACCCGAGTTCATGACCTGAGCAGAAGCTGGATGCTTAACTGACTTAGCCACCCAGGTGCCCCTTCATTAAACTTTTTTCAAAGTTTATTTATTTATTTTGAAAGAGACAGAGCACGAGTTGGGGAGGGGTAGAGAGAGAGGGAGAGATCAAGCTCCACCAAGCAGGCTCCGCAAGTCATTGCACAGAGCCCGATGTGGGACTTGAACCCATGAAAACTGCGAGATCATGACCTGAGCTGAAATCAAGAGCCAGATGCCCACCCAACTGAGCCACCCAGATGACTCATATTTTATTAAACTTTGAATAAAAAGTCCAGACAAGTAAGATAAGCACCCTCATTATAACCTATTAGGTAAAATGTGAATGTTTAGACTCCCCAACCAGAACTTCAAAACAGTCCACAGAGAGAATAACCTATTAAGAAAAACTCACCTGTGATACCTAAGCCATAGAAGCCTGGTATGAGTCACCTCGAGGTTTTTAGATGGCTTTTCTGCTCAGTAGCAATGTCTACTTAGACACCTGGGGGGATTTGCAGTGGGTGAGGCTTGGGAAGTAAAGAAGGTAGAACACTGCCATATGAACTGCAAATTCTATCAGTGTAACAGGAATTTTTGCAGTTGTTTTAAATTGCAAAATGTGTTTATAGGTAAGAATAAAGTTTCAAACTGCACTAAGGAAATGCACTTCAGCTCCAGGTTTCGCAAAAATATATACTTCCTGCTCATGCTTCAAAATGCTACACGGATAAATGAGTCCCCCAACATGAGATGTTTTCAGGAGTGTTCAGGAGGCCTGAGCAACAATGATCTTCCCTACACAGGGTGAGCTCTTGTGATACTTATCAAAGAGGATCAGTGGAACGTAAATCTTTTGCAAGGATTCCAATCTTTCTAAGAATCCCATCTTTCAAGTCATTTGGATACTAAACATCATGACCTCAGTTCTAGAATCACAAAAATCCATGCATCTTCCACCTTGACTTTTGACCTATCTACACAGTGAGTCCTTGATAAATACAGGGCAAAAACAATGTGTCTGATTATAAAAGTTTAAATACTAAGACAATGCCCAGTAAATAGCTGAGGAATCTATCAAGATATCATAGGTATAGCACAAAATAGGATTCATAATATCTAATCAGAATGAATGAAGTATATTCCACCCAAACCATAAATCAACTTACCAACAAGTATCTGGTGTACTCAGAAGGAAAAAAAAAAGACTTCCCTGTTATATCAATAAATAATATGCCGGGGCACCTGGCTGGCTCAGTAAGTTAGGCGTCCAACTCTTTTGATTTCAGCTCAGGTCATGATCTCACGGTTTCTGAGATCAAGCCCAGCGTCTAGCTCTGTGCTGACAACGTGGAGCCTGCTTGGGGTTCTCTCTCTCCTTTCTCTACTCCTCTTTCACCCTGCCCTCAGCATGCACTCGCTCTCTATCAAAATAAATAAATGTTTTTTTAAAGTTTTAAATAAATAATATACCATTATACATATCAATTGATTTGTAGTTTTTCTCTCAGAGAACTCATGGATGAAACTTAATTGACCAAGCTCAGAGTATTAGATTCATTAGCAAACTTGCTGAAACTATTTCCTGGGGGAAAAAAATCTTAACAAACTCAATTAACAGCTTTTCATATAAAGATCTCTTACAAACTGATAGTTTATAAGAAGGTGAATACTTAAAAAAAAAGTGCACAAAAAATTCACAGGCATTTCACACACATAGAAGAAAATGAAATTCAAAAGCTAAAAACCACATACAAATGTTTGGCTTTCTTCATGATCAAACAAAAATAAAACAATGATACAATTTTTTTACTTCTAAAACAGGATGTAAAAAATTTAGAATAATCAATATTGACAAGAAGGCAAGAAAACAAACACTCATGTATTGCGAGTAAAAATTTCTAGAAGGCAATCTGGCAATATGTGTCAAAGCCGTAAAAATATAGGGGCTCCTGGGTGGCTCAGTCGGTTAAGCATGTGACTTCAGCTCAGGTCATGATTTCACAGTTGTGAGTTCCAGCCCTGCATCAGGCTCTGTGCTGACAGCTCAGAGCCTGGAGTCTGCTTCAGATTCTGTGTCTCTGTCTCTCTCCTCCTCCCCTCTCTCTCTCTCATAAGTAAATAAACATTTAAAAAATTTTTTAAAGCTTTAAAAATATAAATAATTACATTTTCCTTCAGTAATTCCATTTCTCTTTAAAGAAAGTAACCTCAAGAGTGAGATTAATATGCAAAAATGTTTATTGAAGCATTATTTCTAAAAGTGAAAAACTGGAAGCCACCTGAAAGCTTCAACTATATGGGAACAGTTTAATAAATTGAAATATATTCAATATATTCCACTCAATGAAGTTCTGTCTTTTAGACAGAATGATTTTGAAAACTGAGTAGTATGGGAAAAGGCTCATAATATATTATTAAGGGGGGAAAGTTACAAAATATCATGAAAGTATGATCTCAATGTTGTGTACAAAAATATATATAAGGATATTTACCAATATATTAATAGTAGTTAATTATAGGTGGAAGGATTGGAGATGTTGTCTTCTTTTCTCTAAATTTCCATATTATCTACTTTTATACAATGAATATGTATTAATTTTGCTGAGTAAGTATTTTATCCATAACAAACCAAAAAGGTAGATACTATTATTATCTCCATTTCAAATATAAGGAAACTGAGACGTAGAGAGGTTAAGTAACTTGTCCAAGGTCACACAGCTGGTATGCCATGGAGCCAGGATTTGTCTTAGCTGACCTAGCTCTAGAGTCTGCTCTCTTCACCACTTTGCATTGATTCACTTTCTAAAAAATAATTTAAAACAAAATGCCAGATAATCTATAATTACATGCACTACAGATTCTTAAAAAAAGAGGATCTCTGTGGGTCAGAATTTTCAAGGCATATTAGGAGGCAGCCTGTAAAGCCAGAAGTTTTCTCCTGTCTCACTGTGTTGTCCCTTTTCTGTTTCAGGTTTTTACCCAAGTTATCTAAAAAGTCATCTATTTACTCTTCTATGACCATTCACCCTCCCTTCACCACACACAAACACAAATTATCAAAAGCTCACACTGAAATTGGCAACACTCTCCTGCTCCCTTTCCAGCGCACGATAATTCCTGAGAATTTCTTTTCCTGTTCCTAATAGCCAAGGTGGGTCGCACACAAATCACTCCTCATTAGTCTATCCAGACATATTAAAATTTAACTCATAATCTGGTATAAAACAAAGTATTTTCTGTTTCCCTTACAAATAAAAATGTATGTTATTTTCCCCTGAGGATGTTCCAGGGTAGTTTAGATGGAAGCAATGTAACTTCTTGGAAAGGTGCTATTAAAATACAAAAGACTCTTGACAAACTATGGTGTGGCACATAAGAATAGGTAAGATTACAGGATCTTTTCCTGTGTATCATGTGTCGTTCCTGCTCTGGCCTCTGAACAAAAGCCTGACAGATGTAAGTGCTTGTAGATAACACTCTGAACACTCTGTAGATCCAGGGTGCACTGCGATTTCTGTAAGGGTGTGGATGATCAAGTTGCAAGAGACTAAAAAAATGTCTTATGTAACCTAGAGGAAAAAATATTACTAATCAGTATAAAGCAAGCTCAGACATCTGTTGTTCTAAAATTAGACACTTGATCAGGTTAAAAAGAAGAGAAGTTCCTGCTGGTGGAAGCAGGAATCTAGACTACAAGATAGAATATCACCAGTAGTGATGAAATTATCTAGTGATGAATTACAGAACAATGGCAGCTTTTTAACTTCAGGGACCAATAATAGTTCTCTTCAGTTACAGTTCATAAAAAAGTATTTTATTCTGTTATCCCAATGCTTCTTACAGACAAGCTCCTGTTACCAAAGGATTGTGTTTGATAAATTAGATTAATAAATTAGATTGATCCATATATCCAGTACAAAAATATCTTTGTTTTCAGAAGTGAACCTAACTGCCTTACCAAAGAATGAGACGAGTTAGTATGAGCTCCTTCAATGATAAAAATTTATCAAAAAGCAATCTTAAAATTCATATGAAACCCCAAAAGACCTCAAATAGACAAAGCAAAAAGAACAAAACTGAAAGCCTCACACTACATTATTTCAAAATAATGTACAAAGCTACAGTAACTAAAATAGCACGGTACTGGCATAAAAGCAAATATATAGACCAATGGAACAAAATAGACAGCCTAGAAATAAAACGAAGCATTTACAGTCAATTGATCTTCAATAAAGGTGCCAAAAAACACAATGGGGAAGGACATTCTCTTCAATAAATGGTGCTGGGAAAACTGATTATATCCACATGCTAAAGAATAAAATTGGACCCTTATCTCACTCCTTATATAAAAATCAATTCAAAATGGATTAAAGACTTAAAGGTAAGAACTGAAACTGTAAGACCATTAGAAGAAAATATAGGGGAAAACTCTTCTTGACATTGGTCTGGGCGATGATTTTTTGGATATGACCCCAAACGCAGAGGCAACAAAGCAAAAATAAATAAATGGGATTGCATCAAACTGAAAAGTTTCTGCACAGCAAAGGAAACAATCAACAGAGTGAAGAGATAACCTATGGGATGGGAGAAAATATTTGACAATCACCCAAAGTATATAAGGTACTCAAGCAACTCAAAAGCAGGAAAATAAATAACCCAATTTAAAAGTAGGCAAAGGACCTGAATAGACATTTCTCCAAAGAAGACAAATAAGCAAATGCCAACAGACACATGAAAGATGCTCAACATCATTAATCATCAAAGAAATGCACATGAAAACCACAATGAGATATCACCTCACACTTGTTAGAATGGCTATTATTAAAAAGACAAATGATAACAAGTGTTGGCTAGGATGTGGAGAAAAGGGAACCCTTGTACATACTTGGTGAGAATGTAAATTGGTGAAGCCACTATGGAAAATGGTATGGAGGTTCCTCAAAAAATTAAAACCAGATCAACTATATGACTCAGCAATCCCACCTTGGGTATACATTCAAAGGAAATAAAAATGGAATAGCAAAGAGGCATCTGCTCTCCTGTATTCACTGAAGCATTATTCACAATAGCCAAGCCATGGAAACAACCTAAATGTTCACTGATGAATGAATGAATAAAGAAAATGTGGTGCATATATATACAGTGGAATATATTTCAGCCTTAAAAAAGTAAGTCCTATTTTAACAACATGAATTAACCTAGAGAGCTTTAATTGAAATAAGCCATAGAAAGAGTCTCACTTCTATGTGGAATCTTTGGTGGACACAAGGGAAAGGTGAAGTCATAAAAACAGAGAGTAGAAAAGTGGTTGCTAGGGGCTGGAGTGTGGGGAAAATAGCAAGAGGTTGGTAAAAGAGTAGAAACTGTCAGTTATAAAGTGAAAAAGTTTTTGGGAATGCAAGCTGGTGCAGCCACTCTGGAAAACAGTATGAAGATTCCTCAAAAAACTAAAAATAGAACTACCCTACGACTGAGCAGTTGCACTACTAGGCATTTATCCAAGGGATACAGGTGTGCTGTTTCAAAGGGACACATGCACCCCCATGTTTATAGCAGCACTATCAACAATAGCCAAAGTATGGAAAGAGCCCAAATGTCCATCAATGGATGAATGGATAAAGAAGATGTGGTATATACATATATATATACAATGGAGTATTACTCGGCAATCAAAAAGAATGAAATCTTGCCATTTGCAACTACATGGATGGAACTGGAGGGAATTATGCTAAGTGAAATTAGTTAGAGAAAGACAAAAATCATATGACTTCACTCATATGAAGACTTTAAGAGACAAAACAGATAAACATAAGGGAAGGGAAACAAAAATAATATAAAAACAGGGAGGGGGACAAAACAGAAGAGACTCATAAATATGGAGAACAAACTGAGGGTTACAGGAGGGGTTGTGGGAGGAGGGAATGGGCTAAATGGGTAAGGGGCACTAAGGAATCTACTCCTGAAATCATTGTTGCACTATATGCTAACTAATTTGGATATAAATTTTAAAAAATAAAAAATAAAATTAAAAAAAAGCAATTGTAAAAATTTGCTAGACTTTTTAAAAGAATTCTGCGAGATAAAACCTTGAGAAAGAAGCAAATGAATAAAATAATCATTTAAAAAAGAAAGAAAGAAAGAAAGAAAGAAAGAAAGAAAGAAAGAAAGAAGGAAAGAGAGTAAGTTCTGAAGATCTAATTAATGTACAACATGCTGACTATAGTTGATAACACTATATATAACTGAAATTTGCTAACAAGGTACAATTCAAATGTTCTTACCAAAATGAAAAAAAGAAAAAGGCAACACATGAGATAATGGAAGTGTTAACTCCACTGGGGGAATCCTTTCACAATGTATACATATATGAAATCATCATGTTATACACCTTAAATACCTTGCTAAAAAAAACTTACATGGGCGCCTGGGTGGCTCAGTCGGTTAGGCGTCTGACTTCAGCTCAGGTGATGATCTCACCATTTGTGGGTTCAAGTCTCACTTTGGGCTCTGTGCTGAGCTGTCAGCACAGAGCCTGATGTGGGCTCGAACCCACGGACTGTGAAATCATGACCTGAGCTGAAGTCATACACTCAACCGACTGAGCCACCCAGGCACCCTTAGATTGTTGTAGATTTAAATAAAACTATATGGGTAAAAATGTATGGTGACTCTGGGGGTGCCTGGGTGACTCAGCTGGTTAAATGTACGACTTTGGCTTGGGTCACAATCTTACTGTTAATGGGTTCAAGCACCGCATCGGGCTCTGTGTGGACAGCTCAGAGCCTGGAGCCTGCTTCAGATTCTGTGTCTCTCTCTCTCCCTGCCCTCTGCCCCAGTTGTGCTCTATCTCTCTCTCTCAAAAAAAATAAATAAACATTAAAAAGAACTTTTAAAAAATTTATAATTTTACTTGTCAGTTATACTTGAATAAAGCTGAAGGGAAAAAAAAAGACAAAATGCCTCAACAATGGTTTCTGATTAAAAAAAATTTATTAAACACCTCCCAAATCTTCTCCCACCAAAGACCCAGCCAAGGTGAGAGAAAAGGAATAAAGACAAGCTCCATTAAGAAATAGAACATGGGAGGGGCACCTAGGTTGCTTAGTCAGTTAAGCATCAGCCTCTAGATTTCCACCTAGGTCGTGATCTCAGGGTCCCTGGTTCCTGAGTTCGAGCCCCACATCGGATCCTCGCTTACAGTGTGGAGCCTGCTTGTGATTCTCTCTCTCCCTCTCTCTCTCTTTCTGTGCCCCTTCAGCATGGGCTCTCTAAATAAATAAGTAAATAAGTAAGCAAGTAAATAAAATTAATTAATTAATTAAAAAATAGAACACGGGTAGGCCACCGACTTCGGCGTAGATCATGATCTCACAGTTAGTGAGTTTGAGCCCCTCATCGGGCTCTGCGCTCTCTGCGCAAAGCCTGCTTCAGATCCTCTGTCTCCCTCCCTCTGTCTGTCCCTCCCTCTCTCTCTTTCAAAAATAAACATTAAAAAAAAAAAAAAGAAATAGAACAGGGTTGTGGCCAAAAGTGGAGGAGAGATTTCAGTAGTTATACAAGATGGAAAGCCAGCAGAGAAATGGTAACTGCTATACCAGTGGTAGAAAAAGAAGCCTCAGCATGTGTTTACACAAGGGGACACGTGCAGAAAGGGACAATTTTGCTCTGCAAAACCCTGCTGAGGTTTGGAACTTAGAACCACTTGGTACTGGGGTAGGCACAATACACAAACTGGGGAGAAACTGAAAAACGGTATTTGTACCCGGTTATGAGTGCCCAACGTGCACTGATCCATTAGGACAATCTCTGTCTCAAACACTGTAATATTAAAACCTATGTACACACATCCACCAGCACACAGAGGTGAATTGTTCCAGTACTGAAGACTGAGAGGAAGGCAGACAAGCACCTCCTGGCCATGCCCCTCCCCTGAGCTCCCAACCAGTGAGAACTAAACACAATACCACCCTTTCTCACCCAATCACACAACTTTACTCCACTGAGGTTTCTCTTTCTGCCTTTATTTCATGTGTAGCTGAATGGTTTTGACCTATCATGCCTTACAGAGGGGTGTAAGTGGTAGCAATAAAGGTGTAGAAGTGCCATGAAGAACCCTGCAGAAGGCAAAGAATGGAACTTATGACCAGCAGGCAATCAGGGACCTGTGGAAGTATCTCTTAAGCATCACTGGGGAGACTGATTAGTGTCTAGAGGTACCCATGGCTAGAGGACACCAGGGCTTCAGGGAACATGGTGCCAAAAACATCTCCAAAGGAATTATGTATAACCCAACCTGTTCATGCTGATTCATTTCACACTGTTATTTCTCAAAGAGTGGGTCTTGATTATGAACAGTCAACTCCTCCACTCCAGGCATAGAACACTGTCAGTCAAGCAGCTACTTTCTCAACATGGATTGAAAGGAGTTTCCTTCCAAACTTCTCATTTTTATTATGAAATATCTGACACATAGAAAATACTGTATGTAATAAATTACATATATGTCAGTAATGGAAATGATAATAAAACTCACTTCCCAATTTAGAATGTAATCAATAACAGTGAAACTTTATGCTCACCCCAATCACATCCCGAAAATGCAAGCACTATTTGAATTTTGTGTTTAATTTCCTTTGCCATTATGATGGTTTTGCCATATATGCATATATCCACAAGCTATATAACGATTAATTTTTTCAACTTGTAAAACTAATATTATATTAATTCATAATTAATATTACATTAATTCATCTGTGGATTGCTTTTTTTTGCCAACATTATAAGTTTCTAGAGATTTTGAACAGTTCCTAAGGCAAGTGCTTCACATACACTACATTTTGCCCATACAGCCTCCAATTGCCTTTTAGTCTTAAACATGAACACAAAACCAAGATCACCAGACATTCAAAGTTTCCAAAAATGAAAAGGAGAGACCACAGTAAACAAAAAGAAATAACCCTGGAGTAAGCCCCTGAGATAATGTTGTTACCCAACAAGAATTTTCAAAAACCCAAAAACTTGAATTGATATCCTCAGAAAGATTAAATAAAGTATTACAGAACAAGTTATAATGAAAAAGAATTATCAGAGAACAAAAAAGAGTTCTTGGAAATAGAAATGTGATTGACAAAAATTTAAAAATTCAACACAAGGACTGAAAGTTTAAAAAATCTCCCAGGAAGTAGAACCAAAAGACAGAAAGATTCAATCCAATAGGTCCAATATCTGCATATCATAAGTTTTTAAAGAGAAAACAAAGAAAGAGGACAGAAGAACTACCTCAGAAATGATAGAAGAAAATTTTCCAGAAGTGAAGAGCAAGTCTCCATATTGAATGAGCCAAGCACAATGAATGGAAAAAAAAAAAAATCAACCACATCAAGTAGTTGGCATTTCAGAGTTATCTAAATTCTCTAGATGGAAAAGGAAAGATTATTTTAATTTTTATTACCATTTTTAAAAAAGATAAGCATCCATTTCATTTGATAAGCATCATCTCACTACTCTGAGATGGGTGTAACTATTTGAAGACGTACAAAGAAAGGCATCCAATCAATTACACTAAAAGCCCCACACTGTCCTAGAATTAAACAAGTTACAGTTTATTGCTAATATTAAGGTGTGGGATCTGGTGAGTTTACAAAGCACTGTAATAGAGTTAAAAGCTACAGCTATAAATAAAAGCTAGTCTTGAAAGGGATTGATTTTCTAGTCCTGTTTCCCACAAGTTGAAAGACTTTATGCTGAGCATAATATTTTGTGAAGCAGGAAATCAAGTTCCCATCATGAACATGTTAAAAACTAAGAACTCATCTTGGTGGTCAATTCAAGGGGGTACCTGTATATACTTTTGTATTTTTATAAATGTTTCTAAAAATAAATAAAAGGGCTCAAATAACAAGAGATTTGTTAATATAGCAAATCTGTTATAGGAAGTAATTGCCCAAAGACAATCTTTCATTGTCATATCCATTAGGCGTTATTCTCTCTGAAACAAAATACTATATATGAAATAGAAAAGACAGAACATAGACTTGTGAACCCTACTCCAGTCAGGAGTAGGACTTGAGAGTTGAGAGTTCATAAGCTACCCAGTCACCACGCTAAATCCCTGTGATTCTATGCCCTGTACATGCTCTTTAGCCTCTACCAGGCTGTCACCTCAGTTCAAGTCTCTATCCTGAAGCACAGAGATATCTTTGTTCCTCAGGCAGACAGACAGAAGAAGCCAACAGCAAGCTCGTATTACATGTTTGCAAAGAACTGTTTATTATTCACCCATCTCCACCACAAATAAGTTTCAGACATTTATTTTGTGTCTACAAAACAGCCAGATCCCAAATGAACACAAACACTTCTCCCTTCACTACATTTTGAAACTAGCAACCAGTTACCTCTAATGAGCCTATGAAGTGAGGTAGAATATAAGTAAATTAATTCTTAGTTACATTTTCAGATACGAATTGTATGCAACTCAGCGTGACAAGTATTCAATTTATTAGACGAATTTCCACAGATGTAAAGGTTCAATAACAGCATTTCTTTTTTTTTAATTTTTTAAATGTTTTTATTTATTTTTGAGACAGAGAGAGACAGAGCATGAGCAAGGGAGGGGCAGAAAGAGAGGGAGACACAGAATCTGAAGCAGGCTCCATGCTCTGCGCTGTCAGCACAGAGCCTGACGCGGGGCTCAAACTCACAGACTGTGAGATCATGACCTGAGCTGAAGTTGGACGCCCAACCTGACTGGGCCACCCAGGTGTCCCAATAACAGCATTTCTAATATTCTATTCACAAGAGTTTGGATTGAATATTGCACTCATTTTTGCAGCCACATGAAGTCCAATCAAACTACAATACATTAGGAAGCTTTTTAAATAATGTTGCTAATTTTCCTTATGAATAAACCCCAAACATCTTTATTTAACAAATGATATTGGGACACCTGGGTGATTCAGTCGCTTAAGTGTCCAACTCTTGATTTTGGCTCAGGTCATGATCTCATGGTAGTGAGATTGGGCCTTAGGTTAGTCTCTACACTGGGTGTGGAGCCTGCTTAAAAGTCTCTCTCTGCCTCTCCCTCTGCTTCTCCCCCTGCCCCTCTACCACATGCTTGCGTGAGCGCACACACTCACGCACACACATTCTCTCGTTCTCAATCTCTCTCAAAAAAAAGATACTGAGTTGTTGAGTGAATGTGGACTGCTAGAAATATTTAGATCCTAGAGTCTGGGCGTCAGTTTTGCAATGGACATAAGCTGATTAACATAAAGCCAGAATCTCATACTTCTTCATACTGCAAAGTTACTTGGGTAAGTATAGATCTTCCTACAAATACCAAGTGATACTTTAGCATAATCTGTCATGAGAAATCTCATCTCACACCAATTCTACTATCTCCCCTCAACTAACAGACTCTCCCTACTACTATTCACCATCACCTCTGTTCAACTTGTTTCTCTTCCTTTTTATATTCTTCCTGTTCCTTAGCACATGCTCAGCCGTCATTTCTAGTACAGTCTCCTACCCACACAAAGGCATATATGATACCTGAAACTGTTGATCCCAATATCAAGAAACTCAGTAACTTCTGAAATTTATATGAATCTTTTGGAACTAATATTCTACTTTGTGAATTCCTGTACAGTGATATGGCATTAGTACAACCCAGTAAGGGTGGATAATGTGACTCTGAGATAATTCATTTCTTTCTCTACTCCTCTACATGTCTCTCATTCTGAAATGATCCTAACTAGAAAATTTAACAGAAAACTTGAGAGGAAAAATTCTTAAAAATGTATACTTTCTAAAAAAAAAAAAATGTATACTTCCTAAATCTTGTTAATCTATAAGGCACGGCTTATCTTAGTTGGTTTAGTTTATAAATATTGCCCATATTCTTTCTCTTTTAAAGAAAGGAAAAGGGGCGCCTGGGTGGCTTGGTCGGTTAAGCGTCTTACTTCGGCTCAGGTCACGATCTCACGGTCCGTGAGTTCGAGCCCCACGTTGGGCTCTGTGCTGACAGCTTGGAGCCTGGAGCCTGTTTCAGATTCTGTGTCTCCCTCTCTCTCTGCCCCTCCCCTGTTCATGCTCTGTCTCTCTCTGTCTCAAAAATAAATAAACGTTAAAAAAAAATTTTTTTTTTAAAAAGAAAGGAAAAAATGAATTTGGTACTCATTAACGATAACTACATTATTATCCAAATAGATCCAAGCAAGTTTCCTGTCTTTGTGATCATGATCTTTCAGGTACCATTATTCACATATCTGGGATGCTGTTTGGGGCCTCAATTTGAAAACGTGAGGAAGAGCTCCAGGACGACAATTCTAAAAGACTGCCACAAGGGAAAGTGAATTATTTGAATTAAAAGCAAAATGCTTTCTTTCCTAAAATGTATGCTCTCTAGGGCCAAGGATAATATTTAATCAATTTTACACAGTAGCACTATACAGAAACATTAGAAATACTTACATATTATCTGCTTTCTTCATCCGTAATAATTAAGCAGATAAATATTTACAGAAAGAAGTAAGGATGGGGCCTGATACATCTGCTTATAATTGTCATCATATTTCAATAAAACCAACCCTAATTCTCAAAAAGCTGCTTAAATAAATGATCTTTAGATGGCAGTGGAAATAGAGGCTGCAGGACCAAGCCAGGAAGGGACATTGTAGAGTCCAGTTCTTGGGAACAAAGGCTTTTAATTCACTTGAGGCTGATTTCAGTTACTGCTAGATTTATGGAAATTGAAGCGATCAACTTAAAGGCCTGGTAATTTGGAAGAACAAAGACTATCAGAAAAAGGAAAGACAAATGAGGGTGAAATTTGTGATACAACAGGATATGAGGCACCTACATCCACAGAAGTGCACACCCCCACCCCCACAGATTGCCCTGGGTTGCTCTGCCACCAGTCTGCAAATCAAAGGCTGGATCCAAGGTGGACCAGCAGTAGTAGCTCCCCATGGTACTGAACCCCAAGGCACACCACAGGCCAAAGACTAGGCAAGACTACTGTCCCTCAGTGGAATGTCACATACATTCTACTCCTCCATAATATTAGAGCCAAAAATCATCACCAGTTTTCCCCTATAATTTTCATTTATTAGTTGTACCCTTCAAATAGATTAATTAGGGGTGCCTGGATGGCTCAGTCGGTTAAGCATCTCACTTCAGCTCAGGTCATGATCTCACAGTTCACGAGTTTGAGCCCCACATCAGGCTCTCTGCTGTCAGCACAGAGCCCACTTTGGATCCTCTGTATCCCTCTGTCTCTGCCCCTCCCCTGCTCTCTCTCGCTCTCTCTCAAAAATAAGTAAACATTAAAAAAAAATAGATTACTTACTTAGAAATCCTCTTTTCGGGGCACGTGGGTGGCTCAGTCAGTTAAGCATCTGACTCTTGATTTCAGCTCAGGTCATGGTCCCAAGGTCACAGGATCAAGCCCTGCATCAGACTCTGTGCTAAGCATGGAGCCTGTTTATGATTCTCTCTCTCTCCCTCTGCCCCTCTCAAAAAACAAACAAACAAAATCCTCTTTTCATATAACAGACTAAAAAATTTGAGAAAAAATAGTTCAATTAGTTTAATTAGGGTTAACTCATAAAACTTCAGAGTTATAGCTTTAACCTATGAGTCACACTGTTTCCTAGTAACATAAGCCAAAATTCCTACTGCCACATTTTAGAGTTCAGAATCCACCATTTGATTCAAGATCAGTATCTCAGATGAATGCCAAAGCTGAAGAGAAATCTATTAAGAGATAAATGTAGGTATTTGGGCTGATATAATGCTTTTAGTCAGACACAGAAATTGAGCATAAAAAGTTATTTTGACAGGTGCTTGGCTGGCTCAGTCCATAGAACATGCAACTCCTGACCTCAGGGTTGTGAGTTCTAGCCCCACGTTGGAGTTTACTTTTTAAAAAGTTATCTTGGGGCGCATGGGTGGTCAGTTAGTTAAGTGTCCAACCCTTGATCTTGGCTCAGGTCATGATCTCATGGTTGGTGAGACTGAGCACTGCATCAGTGCTGACAGCACAGAGCCTGCTTGGGATTCTCTCTCTCCCTCTGTCCCTCATACCCTCTTAAAATAAATACATAAATAAACTTTTTAAAAGTTATCTTGAAAACTTTTTTTTTCTTTTTTTGAAAACTTTTAAAAACATGAACTCATTGGGGCACCTGGGTGACTCAGTCTGTAAAGTGTCTGACTCTTGATCTCATTTCAGGTCTTGATCTCAGGGTCATGAGTTCAAGTCCCACACTGGGCTCCATGCTGGGCATGGAGCCTACTTAAAAAAAAACAAAAACACTATTTACAAAAAAACACATTAACTCATTAAATGTGAAGTATGAAATAGAAAGTTAGCATTTAGTAATGTTTAATTTTTTTTACTAAGCTCTATGCCAAATGTGGGACTTAAACTCAACCCTGAGATCAAGAGTCTGTATGCTCTACCGACTGAGACAGGCAGGTGCCCCTGGTAATGTTTAATTTTGATGACTTATCTGTAAGATAATCAAGCATTTGAAGGTGGAGGTTTGCAAACAGGTTTCCCAGAAGTGAGATACTTTTTCCCCATTTATGGCAGCCAGCCTCCAAGATGGCTCCCAATAATCCATACCTTGTGGCGTTCACACCCTTGTGGTGTTCCCTTATACAGTGAATCAAGGCTGAATCTATGTGACCAATAGAACATGGTGAAAATGACAATGCATCGCAGCTTCTGTCCTGGCCTCTTGGATTACTCACTCAGGGGAAGTCAGCTGCCATGCCATCAGAACACTGTAGAAGGCTACTGAGGCCTCCCACCAACAGCCATTACCAACATGACAACCATGTGAATAAGCCATTTTAGAGGAGGATTATCTGGCCCCAGTCAAGCTTTCAGATGAGTGTAGCCCCAGCTAGTATATGACAATAAACTTGAGAGATAAGAGTCAGAACCTCTCAGCTGGGACACTCTCCAATTCCTGACTGAAAGGCTGTGAGAGATAATAAGTAATTCTTGCTGTTTCAAGCTGCCAAGTTTTGGGGTGATTTGCTATACAGCCTTACAAATGGAACATATTTTTACCCAACATAATCGGGGCCTAATCTTTAACAGTGTTCTTCATGAATGATCCTGAGTCTTTAATGAAAAGTTCATGTAACTACAATTTAGGCTTTATGTGATTAATGGTCAAACAGCCCAACTATTTCAATAGAGAAGTAGTAAAGGAAAGAAAGGGATAGTTTCATATGTTGAAACTCTAACTCCCAGTACTAGGAATGGGACTGTAGTTGGAGACAAGGTCTTTATGGGGGAAATTAAGTTAAAATGAAGCCATTAAGGTAAGCGCTAATCCAATAGGACTGGCATCGTTATAAGAAGTGAAAGAGACACTAGGAGTGCATGCACACAGAGGAAAGACCATATGAGGGTACAGTGAGGAGGTGACCATCTACAAGCCAAAGAGAGAGACCTCAGGGAAAACCAAATCTGCTAACACCTTGATCTGGAACTTCCAGCCTCCAGAACTCTGAGAGAATAGTTTCTGTTGTTTAAGTCACCCCATCTGTGGTACTTTGTTATGGCAGCTCTAATAAACTAATACAGAAGAGAAACGCATAGATTACAGAGAGAGGAGACATAAAAACAATTTGAGGAACAACATTAAACCATAGTTTCTAAAGATGCACACGTGGGTAATAGAACTATAAAAAAGTAAATAAAAGGAAATGGTTACTATAACAGAGTAGTACATGCAGCCTTCACTTTACATGGTTCTAAAATGCACAATTTCAGTTCCTAGAGTTTAGTTAAATTACACCACTCCTCCAAACCTCACTCACCACAGTGTATTAACCAAGAAATTGCATAAAATACAAACTTCACTAATAGCTCTTCAGCCTACAAATCACTAATTAATAGAATGTGCATCATGATCAGTGACGAATCATGTCACATCTCCCAAAGTCTGTCAGTGATGGGTCGCTCCTCATCTGTTACTCAGCTCACATGCAGACAGCAAACCATGTATTTGTATTGTCTCCTTGTCACCCACTAATAAACCCACACAATATTTTACCAAAATGAACAACTGACAGCAATAATTGGCCAAAAAAGAAAGTACCGTAAAGAAACGAGAAGTGATAGCACTGCTGTACAATCTGAATGGAATGCAATGGAGTTACAGAAGCAATAGCTGACCAAGGGAATGTGGACATTGACACCACATGACAACTCTCAATGTGCAGCCAGAGGAACTTAATGAAGGCAGCTCATCAACATAAAGGAGCAAAGTGATTGAGATGAAAAGGCCAAAGAAACGATGCCGGCACAAACTTCACATTAAGGGCACCTGGCTGGCTCAGTCGGAAGAGCATGTGACTCCTGATGTCACAGCTGTGAGTTCAAGCCCTACATTGGGCATAGAACTTACTTAAAAAGTAAATTAATTCATTAAAAGACAACAACAGCAACAACAACAACACAGGGGTGCCTGGGTGACTCAGTGGGTTAAGGGTCTGACTCTTAATTTCAGCTCAGGTCATGATCTCACAGTTCGTGAGTTTGAGCCCTGTGTCAGGCTCTGTGCTGATACCATGCAATCTGCTTGAGATTCTCTCTCCCTCCCTCTCTGCCCCCGCCCTGGTCTCTCTCTCTCTCTCTCTCTCTCTCTCTCTCTCTGTCCCTCCCCTATGCATGTGTATATGCTCTCTCTCATTTTCTCTCAAAATAAATAAATAAGCATACATACATGCATAAAAGCACAAAAGATAGGCAGACAGGCTCTCTGCTGTCCTGCTTGTTGCTCCTTTGCAGTGTATTCAATAAACTTCCACCTCCTTTAGGGGCACCTGGGTGGATCAGTTGGTTTCGCGTCTGACTTCGGCTCAGGTCATGATCTCGGGGTTCGGGAGTTCGAGCCACATGTCAGGCTCTGTGCTGACAGCTCAGAGCCTGGATCCTGCTTCGGATTCTGTGTCTCCCTCTCTCTCTGCCCCTCCCCCACTCACACTCTGTCTCTCTCAGTCTCTCAAAAATGAATAAACGTTAAAAAAAATTTTTTTCTATCTCCTTTAAAAAATAAAAATAAAAGCACAAAGGATAAAATACCAGAAATGGATCCAAATTTCAAAAGGACTATGAAAACATTTAAGACACAGAAGGGCACTTGTATCACAAGTTATAGGATGGGGAGAAAAAGGCAAGCCAAACCACTCTTGGTAAGTTTTTACAAAGCAATAAAAGCTTAACTCTCAATGTTGCTAACGTTTTAAATTACAGTGTACTAAATTTTACTGTTTTTTTTTTCATTTCTCTATACAATTATAACGGACAGTAAGAGCATTTTTAATGTTGAAGCCAAATGTCTAAAGGTCCCAGGATAACTGCAGTTTCCCTCGCTGATTATTAAGATCGCTCGCGAGGGCTCTGGCACACACTATCATCTTTGCGGATCCACAGCGCCATGCCATGCCATGCAAGGGCTGCCTGCAGTCACTCTGAGGGGACAAAGGGACAGGGTCACGACTGAGATCTGACACAAGGAAAGGCTTCTGGGGTGATGGCAGAGCTCTGTTTCCTGACCACAGTGCCAATTATAAGGGTATTTTCCTTATAACAATTTGTTAAGCTAAAAAAAATGTTTCTGTGACTTAAATCCATGGGAGCAGGGGACTCATACACGAGGACCCATCGGAAACATCAGGCCTACGGTCACCTTTCTAAGAGAAAAGAAACGCAAAGCCACAGAAGTAGGAAAGTGACTTGGCAGAGGGTACAAAGGCTGCTGTCAGAGCTGAAACCAGAGCCCAGGCCTTCCTGGCAGCCAGGTGTGCACTCCTCTCTTTCAAGCCTGCCAGTCTCCCGTGAAACGGACATCCCCTAAAGGGCATCCTTATTGTCCACTTCCAACCGAGGTAATTCAGCCAGGTTTGAATGTGGGGGCCTGGGGTTTTAAGATACATTACCTAATGCTAACCAGAAAGAAAAAGACAAATAAATAAGGAGGCCAAAAGAAGAGTCTCTGACCTTAAAATCTGCTTCTTCAATTATTTTTCAGGTGGAGAGATTAGGCTTGCCGAGCATCCTCAAAACAGTCTGAGTCCTGATCTTAGGGCAACCATACACTCAAATTTAATGAATGGCATTTATTCTGTGGGGCTGAATAAATTCAATGCTGCAGTGGATTTATGATACCTGGTTAGGTGATAATCCATACTTGGTCTTTCCTTCTACATTTAGTACTGTAATGTAACATTTTCCCCCTCACTTAAACACCCTAGGAGCCTCTGATGTTGCTTTTTTCATACAGAAGCCATCAGGCATTCCATGGCTTCTATTTGCTGACTGATGTGGGGAGTATGTTTCCCCTTCATTTTACACACAGCCTTAATTAATACTAACAAGAAGTCCGCCTTAGAACAAAGAAGCAAACAAAAAACAGAAACAGACTCATAAATACAGAGAAAAAAACTGTTGGGGGGGCGGTGGGCAAAATGGGTGAAAGGGATTAAGAGATACAAGCTTCCAGTTATAAAACAAATAAGTCACAGGGATGAAAAGTAAAGCATGGGGAATATAGTCAATAATATTGTAATAACTTTGTGTGGTAACAAATGGTAACTACATTTGCCATAGTGGGCCTTTTGTAATGCACAGAATTTTTTTTCTTTAAATTTTTTTTTTCAAACGTTTTTTATTTATTTTTGGGACAGAGAGAGACAGAGCATGAACGGGGGAGGGGCAGAGAGAGAGGGAGACACAGAATCGGAAACAGGCTCCAGGCTCTGAGCCATCAGCCCAGAGCCTGACACGGGGCTCGAACACACGGACCGCGAGATCATGACCTGGCTGAAGTCGGACGCTTAACCGACTGCGCCACCCAGGCGCCCCCAGAATTTTTTTTCTTGAGTAGGCTCCATGACAAGTGTGGAGCCCCATACAGTGCTTGAACTCATGACCCTGAGACCAAGATCTGTGCTGAGATCAAGAGTTGGATGCTTAACCGACTGAGCCACCCAGGTGCCCCGTAATGTACAGAATTTTCAAATCATTATGTTCTATATCTGAAACTCATATATGTCAACTATACTTCAGTTTAAAAATTTAAGGGGCACCTGGCTGGCTCAGTCAGTAGAGCATGTAACTCTTGTTCTTGGGGTTGTACGTTCAAGGCCTACATGTGGGTGTGGTGATTACGTAAAAATAAAAGCTTTTTTAAAAATTTAAAAAAGAGGGGTGCCTGGTGCCTCAGTTGGTTAAGCGTCCAACTTTGGCTCAGGTCATGATCTCACAGTTTGTGGGTTCAAGCCCCGCGTCAGACTCTGTGCTGATAGCTCAGAGCCTGGAGCCTGCTTCAGATTCATCCTGTCTGTCTGTCTGTCTGTCTGTCTCTCTCTCTCTCTCTGTCCCTCCCGTTTGTGCTCTTTCTCTGTCCCTCAAAGATAAATAAATGTCAAAAATTTTTTTTAATTTATAAAAGAAAAATACTAAATGATAATAATGACGATGATGTCATGCTAACATAAAAAAAGAACACTTTATAGAACTGAGATGTTGTTGACTTCCATCCAATTTAATTGGGTAGTAAATTCAGAGCAAATATTAAAAGTCTTTAAGATTTATTCTTTTACAGTCAATGTACCTGACATTAAGGGAATTCCAAAGGCTGGGGACAGAAAGAAATATAAGAAACTGCAGAGAGGTCCTGGGGCAAAATCTGACACAATATTTTATGTTCTATATTTAGATGCACAAAAAACATGGTCACTTTTAACACCACCAGTCAATAATTAGCGTTAGTGTTTCTGACTCTTTAACTACTAAGGCAAGGGGGACCTGGGTGGCTCAGTCTATTGTGCATACGACTATTGATTTTGACTCAGGTGGTGATCTCACGGTTTGTGAGTTTGAGCCCCATGTGGGGCTCTGCCCTGACACCGTGGAGCCTCTTGGGATTCTCTCTCTCTCCCTCTCTCTCTGCCCCTGCTCTCGTTCTCCCTCTCTCTTTCAAAATAAATAAATATTTTAAATACCAAGGCAAGATATAAATTAGTGAATTTAGGATTTAAAAAAAAGGAAATGCACCAAGCATTAAGAAAATTGTTTCTTGGTATATCAAAATAATAATTAGCTTTTAAAGATACAAGCTTTATCTTCCAAGGTGCCTGACTGGCTTGGTCCGTAGAGAACACGTGACTCTTAATCTCATCGTCATGAGTTTGAGTCTCACATTGGGAATAGAGTTTACTCTATCAGTCATATTAGCTAAAGACATAAGGTTTATCTTCTTCAAAATGGCCTTTTCTTTAAGGTTTTAGTAACCAAAAAGAAACTCTGGTATCTAGAGATAAATTAGACCGGTTACATTTTTTGGAGGGGGGACAGGAATGATCTAGAGCCATAATTTTAGTAACAACAGAAGATGGTTATTCAGTTTACAACCTTTTGAGAATGCGTTCCTCAGTGGTGTTCCTACCTCCTGGCAAGGATGGGCCTGAACAGAGGGTATACTTTGAATTTTAGTAATTCTAATCATATATCAATATCCTTGGTCTAAGGGAACTCATTATTTAAAGGAATCCTTTAATAATCTTACATAGGATTTTAAAAATCCCTATTAGCACGTCTTTGAAATCAATTTCCCTAGATGTCTCTCAGCAGGAAGATACCTAATTAGCTGTAAATCCTTCATTGGATGATAAAGTGTTCACTTTACTTACATTTCAAAGTACAAAATACCCTGGCTTACACCCAATCAAGCATCCATATTTTACTTCAGCTGGATAGCAAAAACGGGAAATGTTTAAAGGTACCTGACTATTCATTTTCAAGCAGTGCTTGTGAATGGCAGCAACATGGCTCCATTCATATCAAGTACTGAAGGTGTGAAGTTCTTTGGCTCTTCCCTCAAGTTTTCATTTATTTGTTTTGTTTTGTTTTTTGGTCTGGAGGAGTTGAGGGGGAGGGGTCTTACTTTTTTTTATATTGTATAAAAACCCCAAGGTGCCAGAGAATTTTGCTGTTATTCATGACTGGTTCTGCAGCTCTTTACTAAATTTTTGAATAGCAAATGGAGAGAAACAAAGGCTTCAGTGAGCAAGCCATTCATTAAGTATCCCCTAACCCAGGATAATACATTCTGGAGATTAAGGGAATTATAAACAATTAAATAAGCATCCGTTCCTAAAGCGCCTATAAAGCACCAGGACTTTGGTTCTTCCTCTCTGGATAACTCCCTCTGCTATTAACTTTTACCTTGATTTTAAAAAGAGAGAGCTAACCCAGGGCCATAATGCTAATTTTAGCTTTGATTTGTTCTCTCTTAGCATCAAGAAGCATACTGAGCTCCAGTGTAAACTAGTCACATTCGCTAAAGCCCCAGTGCCAACTTTCTTATCATTATTTCTATTTAGAAGCAAAGCAGCAGATGGCTCTATAGGTGAGGTCAGGCAGTGAATGATTTGATTTATAGGATAAACCCACTGGCTGAGTCTCGCAGCACATGTTCAGAATGCTGAGGATTAACACCCGCTGGGCATTCTCCTTTCGGTTGCAAGCTCTCCCATCAAGTAGGCAAGGCTTCTATGCTGGGTGAGACAAGAGGCATATTTAGAGCTGCCAGAGAAACTAAAACTATGTCTAGGGACCAAAAAACACAAATTGCCACGAGGGTCTGAGTTCCATCAAGTCCTGGCCACTTGCGTGAGAATTTGGGGTACTCATTAAATGTGCACCTCCCCAGCCCTACTAAGTTAGCATCTAAGCTGTGAGGGTAAGAATCTCTGAAACTTTAAAATTTTTTTAATGTTTATTTATTTTTGAGACAGAGACAAAGAGACAGAGAGTGAGCGGGGTTGGAGCAGAGTGAGAGGGAGACACAGAATCCGAAGCAGGCTCCAGGCTCTGAGCTGTCAGCACAGGGCCCAAGGTGGGGCTCAAACTCATGAACTGCGTGACCATGATGCTTAACCAACTGAGCCACCCACGTGCCCTAGGAATCTCTGAATTTTAATAGACTTCCCAGATGATTCTCAGCAAGATAGGTTTGAAAAATATTGGTCTAAGGAAGCTAACTGGAAGACAGAGAGGCAGATAGGTGTCTAGAAGATAAATTTAGTAACTTGCCTCAGGTCATTTAATTTAAAATCTCCTTCCTTTACTGTATTACATAGGTCTTATTATCCCCACTGTGATGATGAGAACCCTATGGGCCAGAGAGATTAAGTAAAATTTAACCAGGAGCAGAATTAACTTTCAAAACAAGTTAGAGTAACTTTAACTTTAGTGAAGGGTTAGCAAACTTTTCCTGTAAAGGAATAGACAGTAAATATATTAGGTGTTGAGGACGATATGGTCTCTGTGATAACTACTCAACTCTGTCAGTGTAGTGTGAATGCAGCCACAGGTAGTATATAAGTGAATGAGTTTGGCTGCGTTCTTCTAAAACTTTACAAGAACAGGCAGTGCGCTGCATTTGGTCCATGGCTATAATTTGCTGACCTTGGGTTTGGTGCACCTTTAATTCCAACATGGGTAACATGAAATATAACTTGAAAAGAACTAGGACTTGGGGCGCCTGGGTGGCTCAGTCGGTTGAGTGTCTGACTTCGGCTCAGGTCATGATCTCACAGACTGTGAGTTCGAGCCCTGCATCAGGCTCTGTGCCGACAGCTCAGAGCCTGGAGCCTGCTTCCCATTCTGTGTCTCCTTCTCTCTCTGCCCCTCCCCTGTTCATGCTCTGTCTGTCTGTCTGTCTGTCTCTCTCTCTGTCAAAAATAAATAAACATTAAAAAAAAAACTAGGACTTAAAAGATGGTAAATATTAATCATGTGGACCACTTCCTCAGGTAGAATGGTCCAATCTCAGTTAATAATGTGTAAGTGAATCATTACTATAGTTAGTGTATACCACTAAAGTTGTGGACCATTTTCTCCATGACTCCAACTGGGTACTGGGATCTTTCCTATAGCCTTGTATTAATCCCTCAATATGTTCCATTTGCAGTGGTCGGATGCTGGACATGGCCAAATGGTGCCCTCCTAGGCACAAATTTACTTCAAGCAAATAAGACAAATAGGTCCAAATCTTACAACTTTAGTTTCCCTTAATATCAAATAAGTAAAAGTGATACATACACTTGTGATTGTGTAATACATTCCATAGCAAAGACAGCCTTTTTTTTTAAAGAGGAAAAGAGTTTCACACTTTATTGCCAGCAGCTTGAAGTAGTTTTAAACTGTTACGATAACATTCATGAAGCCAATAAAACATGCATATTCTTGTTCTTTGCTAATCTCCCTCTGTTCCACCTTTCTCAAATGCACAGTTCTCTACATAGCTGGATGACTCTGAATAAATCAAATACGCTTTGTTCCCTAATAAATTTATGAACCTAGATGGCTTAATCCCATTTTATTTATTTACATGGCAATTACAATACAACTGCTTCCTGTATGGAGGTCTCATCCATACGTTACACTATAAAGACATACTATGTATATACAGATATTTGGAAAGTGAGAAATAAATCATATGAAGGCAGTTACACCTAACTTCCCAGTAAACAGACTAGCATATTTATAGACAAGATGGCTACTTATCCACCAAAGAGTTCCATTCCCCTTTCAAAGTAAATAATTATTGCTCAGAAATAATTGCCCAGCCAGGGAGTGTATTGCCCAGCTTCTTTAAATCTAGGTGGGGCTGTGTGACTCCCTCTGGCCACTGGGATGTGAGTAGAAGTGATGTGTTTCACTTGCTGGTGAAGGTAGTTCATTTAGTATGCCTTTCCATACTCTGTTCCCACTTACAGTGACACTGGAGACCACGTGCTGAAGATGGTGGCATTGGAAGATGGAAGAAGCCTTTATCCCTGAGTCTCATGAAGGACAGCTCACCAGGAGAACTGCCCAACCACGAACAACAGATTTGGACCTTGTATGAGCTAGAAATAAGCTTTTACAGGATCAAGCCACTGACATTTGAGATGGTTACTTCTTATAGCACTTAGCCTACCTTAACAGAACATATTTGAGTTGGATAAAAGAGTCAATAAACATGATTTATTGAAGGGTTTCTGAGATAAATTCAAATACTGAGGAGTCGTATGTATAAGAAAAACTTGAAAATTATAATTTGTACTATTTATGCAATCTATTCATATGAGCTACAAACCAATCTGAATATATTCTAATATTCAACATCTTTTATAGCGATATGTCAATGCATTAGCTACCTAGATCACTGGATTACTACACAAGATAAATTATTGTATATTTATAATACATTTATAACAGAAAGTAAAGGCAATCTTAAAATTAAATTTGCATTCCCCAAGGCAGAACTTACTGAACTTTAATCATTTGGTACCACTTCATGAGTAATTCCTTCCTCTTTTCTGGAGCCTGAGGAAGGTGGAGAGGGAGAGAGGTTGTGAGGCTAAGTTCTGCACAAGACTTTAGTTCCACTTGTCTACTGGGGACTCCAAAATAGTTCATCCTGGGGCAGCTCTAGCCCTTGAGGAATGGATCCTGAAGTTTGTAGGACACACATGAATGACCAGAGGCCCTAAGGGTAAAGAACTGTTGAGGCTTATCCCAGGTTTGAGCTGAAAGAAACCCCCTGGGGGAAAGATACACCAGAGAACTGAAAGGGGCTAAGATACCCAAGTGAAAGAGCCTATTATGGGGTAGGCATATCTCTGTAAACAATATTTTCTTGTACTGCTTATTAACCATTTGGGGATTAGAGAACCATTTGAGAATCTTGATGAAACCCTGGAACTTCTTTCTACTCAAATATACATATGAACATTTATTTATATATTTATACATAAATTCAGGGAGCTCAGGGCATCTGTAGCCCATGGATGAACTTCCAGGTTAAGGATTCCTATTTTTTTTTTATTTTTTTTTTCAGTGTTTATTTATTTTTGAGACAGAGAGAGACAAAGCATGAATGGGGGAGGGCCAGAGAGAGGGAGACACAGAATCTGAAACAGGCTCCAGGCTCTGAGCCGTCAGCACAGAGCCCGACGCGGGGCTCGAACTCACGGACTGAGAGATCATGACCTGGGCCGAAGTCGGCCACTCAACCGACTGAGCCACCCAGGTGCCCCAAGGATTCCTATTTTTAAGGCAGCTTTAATAGCTGCCCCTCAGGTTGGTATAAGAACTCACTAATAGGGCCCCCTGGGGGCTCAGTCAGTTGAGTGTCTGACTCTTGATTTAGGCTCAGGTCATGATCTCACGGTTCGTTAGTTCAAGCCCCATGTCAGGCTCTGCCCTGGGGTTGTGGAGCCTGCTTGGAATTCTCTCTCTCTCTCTGCCCCTCCCAGAATCAATCAATCAATCTCTCTCTCTCTCTCTCTCTCAAAATAAATAAACTTAAAAAAAAAACTCACTAGTAAATAATATACACTTCGTTATACAAGAGAAACACTGCTATTACTTACATCTTTTTTCCCTATGACTAGGGATGGGAGGAGAAAGAAAAGAAAGGCAATGTCACTCCTCAGCTTTTCTGGCAATCTCACACTGTCCCTAACCTCAGTGCCTTGGTACAGTCCAGCAGTGGGATACCATCAATGGAATTTTTTTTTGTAAACTTTATTTTGATATAATATTGGCCTCATATAAAAGTTGCAAAAATAATACACAAACCTCAAAGATATTAAGAAAGGTGAAATAAGCCAACCAAAAAAGGAAAATACTGTATGATTGCACTTATAATATAAGTTATCTAGGGTAATGAAATTCATAGAGACAGACAGTAGAACAGAGGTTACCAGGGTCTGGGGCATGGCAGGGAGAAGGAGAATGAAGAATTATTGTCTAATGTATCCAGAGTTTCAGATTGGGATGATGAAAAAGTTCTGGAAATTAATAGTGGTGATGGTTGTACAACATCATGACTGTAGTTAATGTCACTGAACAGCATACTTAAAAATTATGAAAATTGATGGGCTGCCTGGCTGGCTCAGTTGGTAAAGCATGTGACTCTGGATCTCGGGGTTGTGAGTTCAAGCCCCATGTTGGGGGTAGAGGTTACTCTTCAAAAATTATTAAAGTGGTAAATTTTATATTATGTATATTTTACCACAATAAAAAAAATTACAGAGTTCCTGTGTACCCTACCTACCCGCCAATGATGATCTTACATACACAATACAATTATCAAAACAGGGAAACTGGATTGGTATAATTCTATTAATGAAACTTTAGACCTTATTTGAATTTCACTTTTTCCAGGCACTCTCTGTGGGTGTGTGTGTGTGGTTCCATGAATTTTATCACATATGTAGATTCATGTGACCACCACCACCATAAAGGTTTGAAACTATTTCAAATCCTCATTTTATAGTTGAAGAAACTGAGCCATAAAGAGGTTAAGTAAATTGTCAAAATTTTTACAACCAATAGATGGCAAGCCAGGCATCAAACTCAGTAAGATCAGCAGTGAAGTCCATGGCTCTTAACTATTGGTGGCTCTAAACACAGCAGATATCTAGGAAACTCAAATGCATCCATAAATACCCACTCAGGAAACCTGCTCTCCAGTACTTGCATATTTTATACCAACTATGGAATAATATAAAATGTAACTACAACTAAAATATAAATAAAATATAAAATGCAATGCATCTCAGCATTCTACCTAAGTTGGGTTGAATTCAGAATTTCATGCTGGGATATATAGTTAATTCGGCATTTTCTAGCTAAAAAATAAGTTTTAAAACTGGCAAAAGACATGTTCTCCCTGCCAGAGAAAAGGAAATAATAATTTTGTTTTGTGAAAAACCTGAACTGAAATTTTCCAAGTTGATTGCTCATAGTTTGGTTTATTTTTTAACCTTAATAATAAATTCAAATCACTGTCACGATTGGGGGGTGGGGCTGGCTGGCTCAGTCAGAAGAACATACAACTTTTTGTCTCAGGGTTGTGACTTCAAGGCCCACCTTGGACACAGAACTTACCCTAAAAAAAAGAAAAAAAAATCACAGGCTTCTGGGTGGCTCCGTCGGTTAAGCGGCTGACTTTGGCTCTGGTCATGATCTTGAGTTCATGGGTTCGAGCCCTGATGCAGGCTCCGTGCTGACAGCTCAGAGCCTGGAGCCTGCTTCAGATTCTGTGTCTCCTTCTCTCTCTGCCCCTCCCCTGCTTGCACTCTGTCTCTCTCTCAAAAATAAATAAACATTTAAAAAAAATTTTCTAATTAAAAAAAAAGATTCTTAAAAAAATCACTAGCATATAAGCATGATAAAATAGGTTAGCCATGTCATCACAATTTCACTTCTTATTAAACACATATTTTAGTTACTAGAACATCCAAACAGTCCCACTGTGGGAACAAAGTATTTTTTTAATACTAATTTGATTAATATTGAGTTTTATTGTGTAATTTTTAAAGTTTTTTACCTGACTTATCTATTTTTCTGATTAAATGTAATATGTGTTCATCGCAAGGAGTCTTTACAGTTCCCATAAAGATGCAGGGGGGAAAACCCCAATACTTCTAAAAGTCACTATCTAGAAGAAATTTCCTTGTATATCAGATTCCCATGGGACTTTACTAGAGGCACAATAAAATGCAGAAAAAAAGAAACTGAATAATTTTTTTATAAATATTTTTTTAATGTTTATTTTTGTGAAAGAGACACAGTTACATCAAGAGTTACATCAAGTTAACAACCTCATTGGTTCCTTTTGTTCCACAGATCATCAGGTAGACCTGAAGACACCTATCACTAGAATTATGGGGAAACAAAATGGTGCCACTTTGAATATGTATAATTTCAAAAAACTGCATTTAAAAAAATTTTTTTAAGTTTATTTTTCAGACTTCAAGCTGTACTACAAGGCTGTAATCATCAAGACAGTATGGTACTAGCACAAAAACAGACACTCAGATCAATGGAACAGAATAGAGAACCCAGAAATGGACCCACAAACGTTGGCCAACTAATCTTTGACAAAGCAGGAAAGAATATCCAATGGAATAAAGACAGTCTCCTCAGCAAGTGGTGCTGGGAAAACTGGACAGCGACATGCAGAATGAACCTGGACCACTTTTTTACACCATACAAAAAAATAAACTCAAAATGGATGAAAGACTTCAATCTAAAACAGGAAGCCATCAAAATCCTCGAGGAGAAAGCAGGCAAAAACCTCCTTGACCTTGGCCACAGGAACTTCTTACTCAACACGTCTCCGAAGGCAAGGGAAACAAAAGCAAAAATAAGTATTAGGACCTCATCAAAATAGAAAGCTTCTGCACAGCAAAGGAAACAATCAGCAAAACTCAAAGGCAACCGACAGAATGGGAGAAGATATTTGCAAATGACATAGCAGATAAAGGGTTAGTATCCCAAATCTATAAAGAACTTACCAAACTGAACACACAAAAAACAAATAATCCAGTGAAAAAATGGGCAAAGACATGAATAGACACTTCTCCAAAGAAGACATCCAGATGGCCAACCAACACATGAAAAAACGCTCAACATCACTCATCATCAGGGAAATGCAAATCAAAACCACAGTGAGATACCACCTCACACCTGTCCGAATGGCTAACATTAACAACTCAGGCAACAACAGATGTTGGCGAGGATGTGGGGAAAGAGGATCTCTTTTACATTGTTGGTGGGAATGCAAGCTGGTGCAGCCACTCTGGAAAACAGTATGGAGGTTCCTCAAAACACTAAAAATAGAACTACCCTACGACCCAGCAATTGCACTACTAGGTATGTATCCAAGGGATACAGGTGTGCTGTTTCAAAGGGGCAAATGAACCCCAATGTTTACAGCGACACTGTCAACAATAGCCAAAGTATGGAAAGAGCCCAAATGTCCATCAATGGATGAATGGATAAAGAAGATGTGGTGTACATACACACACACACACACACACACACACACACACACACACACACAAAATGGAGTATTGCTCAGCAATCAAAAAGAATGAAATCTTGCCATTTGCAACTACGTGGATGGAACTAGAGGGTATTATGCTAAGTGAGATTAGTCAGTCAGAGAAAGACAAAAATCATATGACTTAACTCATACGAGGACTTTAAGATATAAAACAGATGAACATAAGGGAAGGGAAACAAAAATAATATAAAAACAGGGAGGGGGACAAAACAGAAGAGACTCATAAATATGGAGAACACACTGAGGGTTACAGGAGGGGTTGTGGGAGGGGGGAATGGGCTAAATGGGTAAGGGGCATTAAGGAATCTACTCCTGAAATCACTGTTGCACTATATGATAACTAACTTGGATATAAATTTAAAAAATAAATAAAAATTAAGAAAAAACTAAAATAACATATCATTACATACCTATTATGGATAAAACCACAATAAAAACCTGACAGTACTAAAAAGGTGATGAGGACCGACAACAATGGGAACACTCAGGTATTGCCAAGTGGAATGAACTATAGTACAATCATGTTGGGAAAAGGCTGAACAGTTTCTTTTAAAATTAAATAAATATTCACAATGCAACTCAAAAAAAGAAGTTTATTTATTTTTGAGAGAGAGAGAGAAAATGAGAGAGGAGGGGAGGGTAGAGGGGGAGAGAGAGAATTCCAAGAAGGCTCCACACTGTCAGTGGAGAGCCCCAAAGCAGGGCTCAACCCACAAATCATGACACCATGACCTGAGCCAAAATCAAGAGTCGGATGCTTAACCAACTGAGCCACCCAGGCACCCCTGAACTATGCATTTTTAAAAGAAATATTTTGGTCTAGTCCCCTTATTTAGGGAAGAAAAAATTGAGGCTCTAAGAAATTCAGAGTGTCTAGAGCTCCACAGTGAGCTGGTGGCCAGAATTATACCAAGTGTCTTGATGTCCATCAATGTCCTTTCATCTTCCCCAAGCCCCCAGGATTTGGTCCACCATCTCCCACTACCTCACCCAACCCAGCCAGATAGGAGAGAAGATTCCTAAAGCTAATGTGGCAAATGTCATCACCACAAGAGAACTAAGTTCTATACTCATCTTTCATTCACTTAATATATGTAAGAAAAATCAACCTTATTCTAGTCTATTGGATCTATTCATCTTAAAAAAAATTATTCAAGCATATGTCCTTTATAAAAACAAAGACAAGGGCGCCTGGGTGGCTCAGCTGGTTGAGCGCCAGACTTCAGCTCAGGTCATGATCTCACGGTCCATGGGTTCGAGCCCCCCAATTGGGCTTTATGCTGCTGGAGCCTGCTTCAGATTCTGTCTCCCTCTCCCTCTCCCTCTGCCCTTCCCCTGCTTGCTCGCGCTCTCTCTCTCTCTCTCTCTCTCTCTCAAAAATAAACATTTTAAAAACTGTGATATTAAAAAAAAAAACTCCTTGCTCATTCCTGTTTAGCGATTAAGATTAGTTTACTTCGGGCTAATTCTCCATTATTGGTTATTATTTACTGATGGGTTCATTAAATTCACTTTTTTTTAAAGGGCGTTTTTTACCATCACAGGTAGAAATATTTCCCATAATCTCCATTCTTATACCAAGAACAAATCAGTGATACAAGAATTAAGTCCATACAGCTACCAATAAGCTCCCAAATTTAAATACAATGTTTTAATCTTTGTTTGCCCTTTCCTAGTTTTTCATGAAAATACTGAGTCAAGTATTTCCCAAAGTACTTTGTACCTAGTGCATCGAATTCTAACAGTTAAAGAGATGCTCAAACTTTCTGACTTTCTATTTTAATTTTTTAAATGTCTATTTTTGAGAGAGAGAGAGACATAATGTAAGCAGAGGAGAGGCAGAGAGAGAGGGAGACACAGAATCCGAAGCAGTTCCAGGCTCTGAGCTGTCAGCACAGAACCTGACACGGGACTCAAACCGACAGACCCTGAGATCATAACCTGAGCTGAAGTCGGACGCTCAACTGATTGAGTCACCCAGGCGCCCTTAATTTTTTTAAAGTAATCTCTACACCAAATGTGGGGCTTGAACTCACAACCCTAAGATCAAGAGTCACATGCTCAGGATGCTTGGATCGCACAGTTGGTTAAAGCTCAGGTTGCGCCCCATGTTGTGAAGCCTACTTAAGATTCTCTCTGTACCACTCCCTCCCCCTTTATTCTTCTCCCCCACTTAAGCTCTAAATAGATAGATAGATAGATAGATAGATAGACAGACAGACAGACAGACAGACAGACAAAGTTTTTAGAGGGTCACATGCTCTGCACAATGAGCCAGCCAGGCACCCCTCAATTTTAAGTAAAAGAGTAACAGATAACAAAAGGAAAAACAATTCATTCTAACCAACGTTTTATTATCTATAATGTAGTTTTCTACTTTGTACCCTGAAATCTTAAGATTTTGAATATTAGATATAACCAGTCTAATGCAGGGAAAGATTTGAAATTCTTATTTATTTTTTTAAAGAGAAATTCAATGTTAAATGAAAATAATGTTGACAATTTATTACATGGGCATCAAATGAAAAAAAGAGAACAATTAGTTAAGAAGAATCAAAATAATTTCTCCCACACACATATGTCCCCAAATTTTACAAAGAAATTTAAAACTCTCAACATTAGGAACCAGAGACGCCTGGCTGGCTCAGTTGGTAGAGCATGCAACTCTTGATCTCGGGGTCCTGAGTTCAAGCCCCATGTTGGGTATAGAGCCTACTTTAGAAAAGAAAAAAAAAAAAAAAACCTAGGAACAAACACAAATAAAATTGTATCCAGTAATATTTAAGTCAACTTGGAAGCATCATCATCACCTATAGTTCTGTACAAACTCCCTAACGATAAATGACCAAAGAAAGCAATAATAAAAATCAACAACTACACTAGGCAAATATCACTATTGAATGTATTGTCACAAACTGTCAAAGTATCACCAAGTTCTAGCTTAGGGTTGGGGTCTGGAAAATGAACAGGACAAGGGAATAAAGGTCTGTGTTTCCTAAAAGACATCATGACAGCCATCTATGACATCTTTTTTTAAATCTTTTTTTTTTTTTTGAGAGAGAGAGAGAGAGAACATGTTCAAGAGAGAGGGGGGAGGAGAGAGAGAGAGAGAGAGAGAGAGGGAGAGGGAGAGAATCTTAAGCAGACTCCACGCTCAGTGCAGAGCCTGACGTGGGTCTTGATTCCACAACCCTGGGATCATAACCTGAGCTGAAATGAAAAGTGAGACGCTCAACTGGCTGAGCCACACAGGCATCCCGACCTCTTTATTCAGGTCAGCCTTTCTTAGAGGATTAGTAAATACCACTTATTGATAGGAATTATCATGTAATGCTAATCAGTTTAATAAAACTATTTCATCTGAAAAGACTGTCTGCCTCTCTGTGCTGTAAGTATATGCAAAAATTAAACCCTACATGAAACATATTCAGGTCTGTAACCTGTAGGGGAGAAAGACCTTCCTCTGCCCTATGGTCCTTCTAGCTGCACTTAGAATCAAATTGACATGAGACAGGTTAACAGGAGAAAATCAAATTTAATAGGCGTACCAATGGAGAATCCACACAGACGTGAGATTCCAAAGATAAGGAGGCAACATGAAGCTTATAGAGGAGCTAAGGGAAAAGGTAGGGGCTTGAAGACACAAAGTGGAGAAAATTCATTAACAAGAAGGTGAAAGAAGATGTTTGGAAAAAACAAAAATGTTTTATTATGCAAATGAGTTCCTTAGTAAAAGGGGCCTCTGATAACACTTTCTTCCTGTTACACGTTCTGCTTTCCAATGTAAATTTAGGCAGTTATGGGGAGGCAGAGTACCTTTCCTATATCTATTGGGTTTCTATTACTTTTAACTCTAAATAATGGGGGGAGGGTTCTTTTTTCATTTTATTTACTTTAGAGAGAGAGTTAGGGAGAGGGGCAGAGGGAGAGAGAGAGAGAGAGAGAGAGAGAGAGAGAGAGAATCTCAAGGAGGCTCCACCTTGAGCATGAAGCCTGACACAGGGCTCAGTCCCACAGCCCTGGGATCATGACTTGAGCTGAAATCCAGAGGTAGACATTCAAACAACTCTCCTAACTCTAAATAATCTTTATGCCAAATTGGCACATTTGGGGGCAGCCTGCCCTGGGCCCCTACAAACCAAGACAAAGTCCCTTCCTCCTGAAATAAAAAGTCAACTTGTCCAAGCTCAGGCCTTCTCCCTCCATTCAGTTATGACCTCCTCCTCAAACCTGGGCACATGTTGGCAAATGAGCATTTAAAATGAGTATTTCAAAGATGGTGTGCAGAGTCAAAATGTACCACAATGGGACATCAGAGTTTGCTGTTTGAAAATGGTAAGTCACTTTATATTGTGAACTAACTAGTTCATAATTTATTTGCTAGCATTGAGATTTCAAGCACTGGCTGTTCTTAAATAGGGACTATGATATATTTACCAATTACTGGACTATTGAGTACTATTAAACAATCATAAAACAGCTACCATTTCTTGAGACTATTGTATTCCAGGTCCTTTAGAGATGCTTCTCTGTACATTACCTAGTTTAATCCTCTCAACAACCCAATGGGGCAGGCTTTAGACATTCCATTTTATGTAGATGAGAATCCAAGATTTAGCCCACTCCACATAGAAACTTAACCTGGGGCTACTTCAAATAGACCTCTCCTTTAATAACTGCTCTCTCCCAGAAGAGGATTTTACCCCAGGCCATCAATTCCCAAACTGAGCACCAAGACACTCTGGATACTGTAGCAAATTCACAAGGGCAATTTAGGATATTTGAAAGTTTCAAGGGAAACCTGGTATATTCAACATATTGGACACCGCAGAACCTATAAACCAGAATTCAAAGTTTCAACGTTAGATCACGTTATATTCCTATCAATGACATCATACACATCTTTGCAAAACCTGTGTTTTCAGTGGATGCTGTGATAAAAAGTGAGTGCTGCAGAAAAATTTAAGTGGAACAGGAAATGAGAGTGGTGATATCCAATCTGATCCCAAGATTTAAGAATTAGTACAGGCACACACATCCTGCTTGTAACTGTGGTTATTTAAGAATGATAGAACAAGATTTTTTCTAGGGGTACCTGGGGGCTCAGTTGGTTGGCCATGTGACTTTGGCTCAGGTCATGATCTCACGGTTCGTGGGTTCAAACCTTGCATCGGGCCCTCCACTATCAGCACGGACCCTGCTTTGGGCCCTCTGTCCCCTGTCTCTCTCTCTGCACCTCCCCTGCTCTAACACATGCTCTCTCTCTCTCTCTCTCTCCTTCTCTCAAAAACCAAAAATAAACATAAAAAACCAATCAATAATTTTTCTCAGTTTATTTGTATTATTTTTTAAAAATACCTTCTATGGAGGCATCTAGGTGGCTCAGTAGTTTAAGTTCTGACTCTGGTTTTCAGCTCAGGTCATGATCTCACTCATGGTTCATGAGTTTGAGTGCACATGGGGCTCTGGACTGGCAGTGTGGAGTCTGTGATTCTCTCTCTCTCCTGCTCTCTCTGCCCCTCTCCTGCTCTCTCTCACTCTCAAATTAAATAAACTTAAAAAAAATAGCTTCTATGTTGTTAGGACATAAATACTTACTACGTTGCTTGAACATAACTATGACTAACTACTTACAACGAGGGGCACTGTGAAAAAATTACTAAGATACTAAGGGAGCCATGAACCAAGTTTAGGAATCTTTTGCCTTAACCAAGAAGTGAAGAATTGTGTAAGATTCTCTGAGCTGACACAGAGTTGTGTGACCCCGAGAAAATAACTTAAGACAAAGTCCATAACACAAGCATAATAACCAGGAAAGGGAGAATTTGGGTTAAAACCATTTTTAAAGGTTGCTCTCAGTCAGTTTAATCCTTCAAATCTCACAAAATGTTTCCTGGGATAATTTGTATTAAAAAAAAAAAAAAAACTTCTAAAACACATGCACACAAATTACTATTTTTCTAATTCTTAGCGACTCAAACAAAGCTTTTAAAAATTATAGCCTCTAGGCTATGTTGGAAGAGACAGGGCCTCCCCTGCACAGACAGAACACGCCCATGGAGGCTGTGCCAAGAAAACCTGAGGAAAACCTTGAAAGACAGACTGCCCCATCCCAGTACTTTGAGATTGTCACCTTTTTTGTGGTTTGCATCCTACTGTCAATATCCTGCTTTTAAGTTCAATAAGAATGCTCCAGGTTATTGTGGAAATGCTTGTTTGGAAACTTCCCTTTCACAGAGTTTTTTACATAGCATATGATGTGTGCAAAGATAGGAAAAAATTAACACAAAATCCCGACTAATGGTTCCTTGCAGGGAGGAGAGGTGGAATGCCATGGGAGGGGTACTAGAGTGTGGTGGGGGTAGGGGTGGAGGACTCCAAGGTTCGGGGATGCTCTATTTCTTCAGCTGAGTGATGAGTGCTTTGGGGTCTGTGGGTGCTATTCTTATTCTTTAAATTTAAAGCACGGTTTGATATTTTGTGCAGGTATATTTTACAGTGAGGGTAAGGCGCACCAGAAATTCTATGTGGGAGGGCCTCCAGAGTTGAAAGTATGCCTTGTCTCTAAGTTGAGCTGGATCACTTAGCCATCAGCCTTTACTTGGAATAAATGCTTAGCGGGAGGGCTCTGGAGAGGCTGACAGGTTGAAGTGGGAAGTTAAGGTACATTTTTGGTAAAAACAAGGAGTTAACAGATGAGCATTTCTCTCTTTTTTTAATATTTAGGGATGCCTGGGTGGCTCAGGCGTTTAAGCATCTGACTTCCACCAGGTCATGATCTCACGGTTGGTGAGTTCAAGCCCCGCATCCAGCTCTCTGCTATCAGCACAGAGCTCACTTCAGATCCTCTGTCCCCCTCTCTCTCTGCCCCTCCCCTGCTCTTATATGCTCTCTCTCTCAAATATAAATAAACATTTAAAAATATATATTTAAAGTTTTCATTCAAGTAATCTTTACCCAGCGTAGGGATGGAACTCACAACCCTGAAATCAAGAGTCACATGCTCCACTGACTGAGCTGGCTAGGTGCCCCATCTTTATCACCCTTGATTTACGCTGTCCAACAACGTGCAGCTAGTTGTTTTATGGTCTCTTATTCTTCTTTAGCCTGTCCAGCTCTCCCCTCCCCACTTATGACCTAGAGGACAGAAAACTCTTCCAATTTTAATTTATATCCCTAATTTTTAAAAAATTATTCATTTGCCATATGCTAAGCACCTGCTAGGGATGGCAAAAGGAAGTTAAACATGTATCGTTGCACCTGCTATATGCAAGAACAAAAGATTGCCATTGCTATTTTAGGAATAGGAATTATCACCTCAGAGATACACTTGTGGCACTGCCGTGGACCCAGGTGTATTTGTCTTCATTGCCAAGTTCTTTCCACTTACTTTGGCCTGATAGGCATTACTATAAACACGAATGGATATCATCATCCAACAGGTTTACAAAAAGGATCCCTAACGTTCAAGAGCACTATGCCAAGCATTTTACTGGCATCATTTCATTTATGAAATATACCCAGTTATGTATAATACACCAAGTTTACAGTTTTAAAAACTAAGTTTCACAAAGCAGGTTTCCCAGGCTGGTCCAAGCGCAGTGATGTTTACAATGAATTGATCACAGCCTGTTACAGATGTCTTTGTTCCTTCTCCACTCCCACTGATTCATTTGACAAGCCTTAAAAGAAAAAAAGAAAAAGGGAGGGAGAAGGAAGGAAGGAAAAAGGTAAAAAGAAATGGGTTTTCCAAAAGAAAGAAAGAGAAAAAGTAAAAAGAAATGGGTCTTCCAGTCACAAACTTAACAAGTGGTGGAATCAACACAGTGTCATAACCCCAAAGCAGATCTCAACACTACTTGAATCATCTCACTGTGCTGCCGGGAAAACATTCTTGACCAGCTTTATGAAATTCAAGCCCCTCTCAGGTCACAGATAATGCTCCACACTTCCCCTCCCGCTCCCCAAAATACCGGAAGCACTACACTTAAATCCCCAAGACAAACTGGTGTCCGAACTCAAACCAACGTGCTCGCTTCCTCCGCCCCGGCCCTGGGAGATGCCACCTGCTAACTCTTCACAGGGCTTAATTCCGGCCAGAGCGGATCTCGCTCCCATTCTCCCGGGTCTGCGCCTCTTGCAGTCCTCAAAGGGGTAAGGGGATGGGGCGGCATGGGGCGGGAGGGGGCGGGAGGGGGGGGCGGGATGGGACGGGGGGGGGGGGCGGAAAGGCTGCTGGCGCGAGCAAGCCGAACCCGGTCCCTCCGAGGCCGGCCCGCAGGCCCGGGGACCCCGGAGAGCGTAAGGCGACCAAAGGAGACCCTCCTTTTCGCCCGCAGACCGCCAGCCACCGCATCCGGGAGAAAAGCCGGTGACCCCCACCCCCCTACCACCACTTTCTTCAAACTCTGAGCTCACTGGAGAAAGAGGAGGGGGACAAGCAAAGACGACAAAGTTCTCCGCCCCCACTCAAAGTTCTCTACTCTGGGGAGGCGAGTGAAGCAAAGCGGTAAGGGAGGCGTCCTAGGAAGACCCCCTCCCGTCCGGGCTTTCCGGAGGCCGCAGGAGAGGGGGCAACGCGCTCCCTCTGAGTCTCTTCCCCAGGCAGACGCCGACAAGAGCGGGGGGGGGGGGGGGGGGGGGGCCGAGGGAGCAGCGCTCCCACCTCCAACACCGTCCTCCCTGGCTCGGAGGTTCTCCGGGAGTGGGGGGCGCCGGCCCTCAGATGAAGGGGTCTCCAAAGAACCGAGCGAGGTCGCACCATACCTTTCTCGCGCGCGCCGGACGTCCGCGCCGCAGGGACCGCGGCCGGCGACAGGGTGGGGGGCGAGGCGAGACGACGGGGACGCGTTCTCGCAGGCTCCGGCGGCCCCTGGGCCTCGGCGCCGCGCAGCGCCGCGCCTCCAGCCGCCCGCTCGCCAGGCTGCGCTCCCCGCTCCCGCAAGTAACCTGTGGCCGAGCCCTCCGCGCCCGCAGCCCGCACGGCCCTGGCCCCGCCCCGCCCTCGGCTCCTAACCTGGGACCGCAGCGCCCCGCAGCGGCCTGCTCCCGGCACGGCGGGGACCGGGGGGAGGTGGGGCCCCTAAGGCCCTGGGGCTGGCGCTGGGCTGCAGGCCCCTCCCAGCTCGGGCCGCTGTCCCTTCCTTGCCCCCCGGGGAGGCCTCCTTCCAAAGAGTGGAAGGAAGGGGGGACTGCAGCGGGGTGATCTTGTCCGGGCACTGGTCTCCAGGAGGTTTATTGGAGGGAGAGGAGAATTAGGGAGTTAGGGAGGAGAAAACCATGCCTCACCCCGTGGCCAAACGGATATTTCAGTATATTCATAGTTCACTTAACTGGAAGGGCTCAGCGGAAGCTCAACAATGATAAATGATGCAGATTCATGAGAGAGCTGGAAAAGGGAAAGGAAGCCCTTATTCCAAACAGCTTATCTGTCAGTAGCTTGTCAAAACCATCCACCCCATATGACACTGACAAAAGCATTGCGCATTCCTGACTCCTATATTCAAATCACACTCTATACACCATTAACTTGGTCAGGTTTTGTCTGGTTTTCAGTTACTTCCTCAGTACCTAGAAGAGTTCCCTGAACAAAGTGAGCATTCAATAAAGTATTGTTGCATGAATGTGTCAATGAATGGAACCTCATTCAACCTTTTGAAGACAACAGGTAACTGCTGTCCAAACACAGCTGGAGGGGGAGGTGGAAACCTAGAAGGGAGTCTCTGTCTTACCCGAGGTTTGGGACAAGCTTATTTTGAACCGGATTTTTCTTATCTGCTTTGAAAAAGGCCTGGTTTCCAGAAGTAAAGAAATATGATCATCTCTGCCTTTTTCATGAGATGTCTGTCTCCCTGTCTCTTTCAGGGAGCATTAGGTAGAAGAAATCCAACCAGCTCCAACTCACACCAGGGAAGTGCTTGATTTTCCTCTACAATTTCAGAACTTCCACACCCTATAGCCATAGCTGCAATTTTTCTTGGCAGGGTGTGAAACCTCTTCTGTCATTTGACCCTCTTCAGATTTGTTCCCCATCCCTGTCACTCTGCATCTAGAGCTGTTAGAAGAACACGTTTCCCTTCCCTGCCCATCAGTAGCTCTGGATTTCTCTCCAGGGAATCACCAGTGACTTACAGGTGACCCCCAAAGTCAAGATATGTATGCATGACCTTTCAAACCGATCATTTCTTTCTTATACATTTCCAGATTAAAGAGTTTTCCTAGTAGCTACTCCCTTGAATGAACTTCCAGAGATACAATGTTGCATTCCTCTGGGAGGCTTTTATAATATCACCATAAAGTCAAGATGGAGTTTTAAGTTACATTTGTGGGCAGTCAGAGCAATCAGGCATTAATTCTGCTGAAAGGAACAGAAAGCCCAAGCTGGCCTATAAGACATGTGAATGCTGCTGGAAGCCAACTGGCCTGTAATTGTTCCCAGACCTTGATTAGTGGGAATTCCTGACAGAGGGGCTTCATGAAAACCAAAGCAGAAGGTGGGTGAGCTGCCTGGAGATCTTGTTTGCTCGTCTCCAAGTGGGCACACAGTCTTTGGGAAACTAATGAAAAGACACTCTAAACCTCCCTCCAAATGAGGAAGGCTCCCAGCCTACAGTTCCATTCTTATACCTCAATTCAGCTTAATCAAAGCCAGCCTCATATATCCGCCTCACTACTTTCTCCTTCTGCCTCGTGAGAAAGAAGTCTGTTCTGCCAATGATAATTTTCCCTGCTTCCTGAGAATATAATCTGCTCTGATTTCTAGCAACATTTCTTTAATGAGTTGACTGCACTAGCTATTTTTCATGTCATTAGCTTCAATTCATCCTTCAGTCCACCATTCCAGCTTCTATCTCTGCCACTCACTCCCTGAAACTGACCTTGCTAAGGCTTCTACCCAAGGAGACTTCAATGTGCCTCACCACAATCATATCCTCCTTCTCCTCCAAAGGAAACCAGCATGCTAAATTTTGTGTTAGCTTTTGTGGCTTTCCCCTCAGAGCAGGTGAAGTTGCAACTCTCCTCAATCATCCTGAATCCAGGTTCCTCTGCCACCAGCCACCTCCACCAGGCCACCTAAATTCAACCCCAAGAAGGTCAAAGTCATATACCTGAGGTGCACCCTTAGGGAAGTCCGTACCACATTGGCCCTTGCCCCCAAAATTGGCCCCCTGGGCTGATCTGTCTCCAGAGAGTTGGTGATGACATCACAAGGCAACCTGTAATTGGAAGGGTCTAAGGATTACAGAGAAACTGAACATTCAGAACAGATAGGCCCAGATTGAAGTAATACCTTCTGCCTCTGCCCTGATCAGAGCCCTCAAGGAACCACCAAGAGACAGAAAGAAGCAGAAAAACATTAAGCACAGTGGAAATATCACTTTTGATGAGATTGTCAACATTGCCCTACAGATGCAGCACCAATCTTCAGCCAGAGAACTCTCTGGAACTGTTAAAGAGATCCTGGGGACTGCCCAGTCTGTGGACTGCAATGTTGCTGGCCACCATCCTCACAACATCATAGATGACATAAATAGTGGCATAGTGGAATGCCCACAGCTCCTTAAGAACTGCAGAGGAAAATATTTCAATAAAGGATCATCTGACAACCAAAACAAAACTTGTGTGTGTATTAATAATTCTCTTATCACAAATATATATATATATATATATATATATATATATCCCTAATCACTACATTGTACAGTTTTGCTAATTTTTGAACATTTTGTCAATGGAATCATTCCACACTCTTCCTATGCAACTTGGTTTTTCCACTCAGCATTCTGTTTCTGAGATTCAGCTATTCAATTTATCTGCTATATAGTGTTTCACTGTAAGAAGATACCACAATTTATTTATCCAGTCTACTTTTGGACATTGGGTAGGCTCCAGTTTTTGCTGTTGCAAACAGTGTTGCTATGAACACTCTTAAATATTTCTCCTGACGCATGCATTTAAGAGTTTTCAGGATCTTTATGTAGGAGTGGAATTTTGGGGTCTTTAAGGTATATGTGTGTTCAGATTTACTAAGTAATGCCAGACTGTTTTCTAAACCAGTTTGTACCAATTTTCATTCCCATCAACAATGTACTAAAGTTCTGCTTCCTCTACATCTTTGCCAGAGCTTGTTTTTGATTTGTGTGTGTGCTTCTGAAATTATTACTTATTATGATGATTTGTATTTCCCCAATTACCGGTATAATTGGGCATCTTTAATATTTATTAACTATTCTTATTTTCTCTTTTGTTAACTGGTCATATCTTTGGCTCTGTTTCAAGCATTTGTGAAATCCTTCCTGACCGTGAGGTGTACAAATATTCTCCCATATTTTCTTCTAAAAGTTGTAAAGTTTTGCCTTTCGTCTTTAAGTCCACATTCCATATGAAATTCATTTCTCCTCTCATTTGCTGTGCCAAAGAGATCTTATGAGTTTCCATGTATGATTGGGTCTGTTTCAGGTTCTCTATTTTGTTCCATTTGCCTATTCCTGTACTTAGTAC
Source organism: Prionailurus bengalensis (assembly GCF_016509475.1). Taxonomy (NCBI): domain Eukaryota; kingdom Metazoa; phylum Chordata; class Mammalia; order Carnivora; family Felidae; genus Prionailurus; species Prionailurus bengalensis. The sequence goes on along the minus strand of NC_057349.1, from coordinate 79,978,225 downwards.
CACACTGCCTGAAAATCTGTGGGTTTTTTGTTAAATCTTGATTTCATAAAGAATTTCAAGTGTTCTTAGCTCTTTTCTCTTCCACAGGCATTTTAGGATTGTCTGTCTGGCTCCATGAAAATTTTGTTTCTTGTTTTTTAATTTTTTTAATTTATTTTAAATTTATTCAATTTTAATTTTGAGAGAGAAAGGGAGAGACTGAGAGTGGGGCAGGGTCAGAGAAAGAGGGAGATACAGAATCTGAAGCAGACTCCAGGCTCCAAGCTGTCAGCACAGAGCCCAATGTGGGACTCAAACCCACAAATCACGACATCATGACCTGAACTGAAGTTGCACATTTAACCAACTGAGCCACCCAGGTGCCCCTAAATTTTTAAACTTTTTTAAGTAAACTCTCCACCAAACATGGGGCATGAACTCAACAACCTAAAGATCAAGAGTCACATGCTCTACTGAACCAGCCAGGCACCCACCCCTCCATGAAAACTTTGTGATCTTGATTTGAAATCACAGTGAACCTATGTGTTGGGTGGCAATTTTTATTCACAATTATTTGTTCTGTTCCTATATTTGCCATACTTTCCTATAGTGACATAGACTCCTCTGCCCCACTGTTTTGGGGCTTGTGTGACTTACCTTGACCAACACCATGTTGGAGCAGAAGCTTTAAATATGTCGTGGGCTTTAGTGATTCTTCTCCCCTGCTTCTCTCACCTTGAGCTTTTGCCCTATGCCAGGAGAATATCATGCCACAAAGAGTGGCTGCCTCTTTAGCTGGGGTCTCGCTATGAGAAAATACATGGAATCACACAGAGCCCAGAGTGGCTACAGGTGGTCTGCAGTCCTCACATAATGGGAACAAGAAATAAATTGTTTGCTGCTACTGTAATTTCGAGAGAATTAGCATCTTTACACTGTTGAGTCTTCCTATCTATGAACATGTGTGACATGTATGTCTATTTGCTTAGAACTTTAGTGACTTCAAAAGTTTCAGAACTTTCCATTTTCTGAGATTTATTATCTTTTTTTTTTTACCATTGCAAGTGTATCTCTTAAAAAGTACATTTTCTACCCTTTTTGTTGTCAAGAGAATGCAAATATCTTTGTTTACTAAACTTATACCCAAAAAGATTGCTAAATTCTGTTATTAATGTGAGTAATTTATAGATTATTTCATTTTCTATGTACCTATAAATAAGGATATTTTATTTCTTCCTTTGTAATCCTTATATCTTTAAAAAAAAAATTATTTTGAGGACTGTCTGGGTGTCTCAGTGGGTAAAGTGTCCAACTCTTGATTTCGGCTCAGGTCATAATCTCACCACTCATGGGATCAAGTCCCATGTCGGGCTCTGTGCTGACAACCAGAGACTGCTTGGGATTCTCTCTCTTCCTCTCTCTGCCCCTCTTCCGCTCTCAAGATAAAGAAATAAACATTAAATTTTTTTGAGATAATTACAGATTCACAAGAAGTTGCAAAATAGTATAGACAAGTCCTTTGTATCCTTCACCCAGTTTTCCCCAACAGTTACATTTTACAGAACTATAGCACAATATCAAACCAGGAAATTGACATTGGTACAATGTATGTGCAATTTTATCTCATGTGCAGCTTCTTTTAACCACCATCACAATCAGGATAAAGAACTATTCCATCACCACAATGAATTGTACTCACACTCCAGACCTTCCTTTTTCCCCATACCAGCCTAATCCCTGACAGCCACTAATCTGTTTTCCATCTTTACAATTTTATCTTTCAAGAATGTTATATGAATAGAATCATATGGAACGTGACCTGTTAAGACTGTCTTTTTTTTTTTTTCCCAGTGTAATGCCCTAGAGAGGCATCCAAGTTGTTGGCATGTTTCAACAGTTCATTCCTTGTATTGCTGAATAGTATTCCACGGTATGGATGTACCATAGCTTGTTTAACCATTCATCTTTTGAAAGGCATCTGGGTTGTTTAGATGTTTTGGATATTGTGAATAAAGCTGCCATGAACAATCATGTACAGGTTTTCATATAAACATGGTTTCATTTCTCTGAGATAAGTGTCCAGAAAGGCAATTGCTGGGTTGTATAGTAGTTGCATGTTTACTTTTATAAGAAACTACCAAACTGTTTTCCAGAGTAGCTATATCATTTTACATTCCCATCGCCAATGTATGAGAGACCCAGTTTTTCCACATTCTTGCCAGCATTTGCTGTTCTTTTTTTTTTTTTTTTTTGGCCATTTTGATGGTATGGAGTTGTATCTCATTGTTGTCCCAATAATTTGAATTTCCTTAATGGCTAGTGGTATTGGACATCTTTTACAGTCTGGAGGGTTTTTTTATCATTATTTTTAATTTTTTTAATACTCATTAAGCCATGAATTCATAGGGAATGGATTCCAGCAGCTCAGGCTCCACTTCTCACAAAGTGTGCCTCCCTGCGGGGGCAGGTGGATGCTTCAATTTATCCAATCATCTTTCTCTTGGGCTTCCTTCTTTTTCTGATCATTTTCCTTCACTTTTTCAGGAAGCCCTAAGGACTCTTAGAGTGCTCAATACAGACATTAATTCTCTTGGCAAGAATGTTGCCTTTAACCCGTTTGTTTACAACAATGCCAACAGCATGCTGGGTAACACTGCAGACTTCCAGTTTTGCCATAGGAACATTTGTGGGACATTCCTTTTTGAATAGTGCCCATTGCCTTGATGTCTACCACGTCACCTTTCTTGTAGATTTGCATGTATGTGGCCAAAGGAACAAATCCATGTTTTCTAAGGCCTAGAGAATATATAGTGGGTGTCTCTCCTTTTTCTCTTTGGGTTGGTCATTTTGGAAGACCAAAAGATGGTGGTTCTGGCCAGAAGACTGAACATCTTTTCATGTGTTTATTTGACATCCCTATATTTTCTTCAGTAAAATACCTCTTCATGCTTTTGCCTGTTTTCCAACTGGATTTTATGTTTTGCTGTTGAGTTTTGAAAATTCTTTACATATTATAGATGTGAGTCCTTAGTCAGATACATGGTTAACAAATATTTTACTCCAGTCTATAGCTTGTCGTTTATTCTCTTTAAAAAAAGAAAGAAAGAGAGAGAGAGAAAAAGAAAGAAAGAAAGAAAGAAAGAAAGAAAGAAAGAAAAGAAAAGAAAAGAAAGAAAGAAAGAAAGAAAGAAAGAAAGAAAGAAAGAAAATTCTTTTTCTTCTCTAATCTCTATGCCCAACATGGGTCTTTCTCATGCCCAACATGGGTCTAAGATCAAGAGTCTCATGCTCTATCGACTAAGCTAGCCAGCTGCACCTTGTCTTTTAATTCTCAACAGGAAGTTTGCAAAGAAAAAATTTTAATTTTGACGAAATATAATTTATCAGATTTTTTCTCTTATGGATAGTACTTGTTTTTGGTGTCACAATCTTTTTGTTTCTTTTTGCTATCTTATGCAATCAAGGATGTACAGAACACTGTGGAATAAGAGCGGGGGCGGGGGGGGGCGGGCAGTGGGCATCCTTCTCTGTTCCTGATTTTAAGCTACTGAATATCGGATCTGTCTCCCTCACTCACGTTCAGTTCCAAAGATAAAAGGACCACATTTATCAGTTAGAATGTGTTTGGCTACAAGAGGGAGCATACTTGACTAGAGTGGTTTAAATCACAAAACACATGGTAACTTACAGAAAAAAAATATCTGGGTTTAGGCTCTGTCTAGATTCTATTGTATCACCCTCAGTGTTGGCTTTTGTCTTTAGCTTGGCATTTAAGCAGGAAAAAGGGCCAGACCTTCTCACTGTATTTATTTTAATTTGGGAACAAATTCTTCTCAGATGACCCTTAAATATATTTCCTCTTATGTATCATTGATCACAACTGGGCCACAAGGTGGAAGGGGACACGGTTGCCATTCTTAGGTGAATCATGAGTCTTGACTCAACCTCTAGGTCTGAGGTTCCTTCTAGCCAAGAATATTTAGGTATACCAAACTAAGGGAAGGGGGAGTGGGGGTGTTAGTTATGCCACCAACAATGTCTGCCTGACGTTTGTCTGACTTTGCATTTCTTGTGCCTGACCATGTGAGGTATGTGGTGGGCACATCTAGAGGCTTCCGTTCAGATTATTCCCCTTTGTTAAGACCTACCTATCTACTTATAAGGGTAGACTTCTGCAGCCACCAATTGCACCCCAGCCATTGTGGACTGGACCATTAATTCAGCATATTTCTTGGGACTGATCACCATCAAGCCGCCATGTTACAAATAGAATACAATGTAAACGGTGTGCCCTAGAATTGTGCTTCATGGAGTTCTGACCACTGTGCTAGGCACTTGAGGACAGAAGGGGGAGGAAACCAGATGGTCCCAGAGTCTAGTGGTGAATACAGTCCTCTATCAAATATTAAATTATAGCTGAAATAAATGCTCTGAAGGTATAGCAGTACATGGAACTATGTAAAGTATGATTGGGGGATTAGGCCAGGAGTGGACCACTGGCCCAAACTCAATCAGATTTTCTTGCCTGGGAATCAAAGATAATAATAACTAACATTTATATAGTGTTTGCCTTTTAAATATGGATATATGGATACACACACACTTTAGTGGGTTTAGTTCCTACAACTCTATTAAGGTATATAACATTATCACCAGTTTAGAGATGAGGAAATTGAGGCACAGGGAGTTAAGTAACTTGGTCCAGGTAACACAGCTAGTTAGTGGTGGAACTAGGATTTGAACCCGGGTAGCCTGGTTCTAGAGCCTGGGTCCACTATCACTGGGACTGGACAGGTGGGGTAGCCATCTTCAGTCACCTGGCATGAAAAGCAGAGAGAGCCAGTTTTCATGCAGAGATTAAAAAATGAAGTGAGAAGTACAGAAAGAAGCAAAAATGAGTTTCCTTTCTAATGAAGCCTCAGTTATCCCCTGTAATATCCTGAGACACCTTTACCAGGATCCTCTGACTATAACATAACTTCTGAACTTCATCACCAACTATATGATCAGGTTTTATCCATCCAATCCTCCCATCCTCCCTCCACTCATAGAGGGTATATATTGCGTCAGTTAGGACACATTCTACTGCAAAGTTCAGAACACCCACCTTCAGTGTTTTTTTAAAGTAAGCTCTAGCCTAATGTAGGGTTTGAACTCACTACCCCGAGACCAAGAGTTGTATGCCCCACTGACTGAGACAGCCAGGCACCCTCACCCACCTTCAGTGGCGTAAGCAGAACTTCCCAACTGGTTTGCTGTTACCGCTTGTGTGCAAATAAATGGGTTATGGATATGGCTAAGTTACTGATACCTTCAGTCTTTGGGGCAGCTGGGGGGACCTGAGGTGGCCAAAGTCTCTGGGCCAGTCACCTCTGACTGCAAACAGCCTGTCCATTTAGGTAACTGCAATAAAAATAGTATCATTTCCTATTTGCACCTTGACTATACAGGGTGGGGAAGCACTGGCTTCAAGAATGGACTTCAGGGTGGGGGGCCTGGGTGGCTCAGTCGATTGAGTGTCCGACTTCAGCTCGGGTCATGATCTCGCGGTCTGTGGGTCCAGGCCCCTCGTCCGGCTCTGTGCTGACAGCTCAGAGCTTGGAGCCTGCTTCGGATTCTGTGTCTCCCTGTCTCTCTGCCCCTCCCCTGCTCGTGCTTTGTCTCTCTCTCTCTGTCAAAAATAAACTTAAAAAAAAAAATTAAAAAAAAAAAAAAAGAATGGACTTCAGGGGCACTGGGGTGGCTCAGTCGGTTAAGTGTCTGACTCTTTGTCTTGTTCAAGTCATGATCTCACATTTTGTGGGTTCAAGCTCTGTGCTGATGGTGCAAAACCTGCTTGGGATCCTATCTGTCCTTCTCTCTGCCCCACTTGTGCTCTATCTCTCTCAAAATAAATAAATAAATAAATAAGAAAAAGAAAAAGAAAAAAAAAAGAATGGACTTCAATTGTCTCGTGATATAAGAAGTTGGGACATAGGCCTTTCCAGGTCTGAGTACACTGGTTCAGCAAGGTCATTCAGTCTCTTTCTATTCTATTCTGCCATTGCCATGACAGGGTTTTGGTCTTAGGCCTGGTACCTCATGTTGCAAAATGACTTCCCTACCTCTAAGTACCATATTCTTTTTTTTTTTTTTTTAGTTTTTTTTTTCCAACGTTTATTTATTTTTGGGACAGAGAGAGACAGAGCATGAACGGGGGAGGGGCAGAGAGAGAGGGAGACACAGAATCAGAAACAGGCTCCAGGCTCTGAGCCATCAGCCCAGAGCCTGACGCGGGGCTCAAACTCACGGACCGCGAGATCGTGACCTGGCTGAAGTCGGACGCTTAACCGACTGCGCCACCCAGGCACCCCTAAGTACCATATTCTTACACAACTGTGTTCAAAGTAGGAAAGGGTAATGTCAAGGGGCTCTTCTGATTCATCGGCCTCTCTTATCAGAAAGCAAACTCTTTCCTAGAAGTTCCCCAACAAGATTACTTCTAACTGACCAAATATGAAGGCGTCATATGAGTACCTGACTTTTCCCATTTCTAGTTTGGGAAGTAGGCACAGGGAAGAACAGGGAAGCGGGTTTTGGAATGGCTGATAAGTAGCTGACCAACCATGTCTGCCACTTTTGTAGGTGACATTAAGTGAAATGTATAAGTGATAGTTCCTAGATCTCATTCTTCTAGATATTTATTTATTTAGTAAACTCTACCCTCAATGTGGGGCTTGAACTCATGACCCTGAGATCAAGAGTTGCATGGTCTATGGACTGAGCCAACCAAGTTCCCCTCTTACAGATTTTTAATAAGGTCATTTGTCTTGGAATATCTTGTATCATTGAAAGATATTTGGTGTAACCTCCCAGCCAAAGCAGGAGTTGCCAAGTCCAAACTAATCTACAGATACATAGAGCTGTTAATACCTCTGCCCAGTTGACTCTGTTGTCAAGAGGTTTCTACCCTCATGTTACAGCACCATATATATCAGAAGCTTGTCCTTAAAAGTCCATACGAATAAAAAGTTGATTTTTTTTAATAGAAGTCCACATGTAGCAATTCTATCTCACTACTTTGGGACTTTTTAATTACAAGTGTCATCTTCAGGGGTGCCTGGGTGGCTCAGTAGGCTGGGCATCCTACTTCAGCCCAGGTCATGATCTCACAGTTTGTGAGTTCGAGCCCCTCATCGGGCTCTGGGCTGACAGTTCAGAGCCTGGAGCCTGCTTCAGATTCTGTATCTCCTTCTCTCTCTGCCTCTCCCTTGCTGGCACTCTCTCTCTCAAAAATACACAAACATTAAAAACAAATGCTTATCCTTTAAAAAACAAAAACAAAACAAAAAACACAAATGTCATCTTCAGGAGCCCTGGGAGCACTCAGTAGGTTAAATGTCCGACTCTTCATTTTGGCTTAGGTCATGATTTCATGGTTCCTGATATTGAGCCCTTCATGGAGCCTTCTTGGGATTCTCTCTCTCTCTCTCTCTCTCTCTCTGCCTTTCCCCGCTCATGCTCTCTCTCTCAAAATAAATAAATAAACTTAAAAAAAACAAAAAACAGGGGCACCTGTGTGGCTCAGTTGGTTAAGTGTCCAACTGTTGGTTTTAGTTCAGATTATGATCTCAGTTTTGTGAGGTTGAGCCCCGCATCAGGCTCTGGCTGACAGTGCTGAGCCTGCTTGGGATTCTCTCTCTCTCTCTCTCTCTCTCTCTCTCTCTCTCTCTGCCTCTTCCCCACTCATGTTGTCTCTCTCTCAAAATAAATAAATAAACTGAAGAAAAATGTCATCTTCAGTACATTCATGGCTCTAAGTTGGAAAATATCATTATTTATTCCAAAGACAACATGATAGACATCTAAGAAATAGCAAATCACAGGATTAAGAGAGATTGTCCTGTGACAATATACAATAACTAGACTGTTAAAAATCAAGGACCTTGGGGCGCCTGGGTGGCGCAGTTGGTTAAGCGTCCGACTTCAGCCAGGTCACGATCTCGCAGTCCATGAGTTCGAGCCCCGCGTCAGGCTCTGGGCTGATGGCTCAGAGCCTGGAGCCTGTTTCCGATTCTGTGTCTCCCTCTCTCTCTGCCCCTCCCCCATTCATGCTCTGTCTCTCTCTGTCCCAAAAAAAACCAAAAACGTTGAAAAAAAAATTAAAAAAAAAAATCAAGGACCTTGGGGCACCTGGGTGGCTCAGTCCATTAAGTGTCCGACTTCGGCTCAGGTCATGATCTCACGGTTCGTGGGTTTGAGCCCTGCGTCAGGCTCTGTGCTGACAGCTTGCTCAGAGCCTTGAGCCTGCTTCAGATTCTGTGTCTCCTTCTCTCTCTGCCCTTCCCCTGCCCGTGCTCTCTCTGTCTCTCAAAAATAAATAAGTGTAAAAAAAAATTTTTTTTAAATCAAGGACCTTGATTCACATCTTGCCCCCCAATCCTGTTCCTATCTAGGTCTTACTTATTTTAATAAATGGCATTACTATACTTCTAGTTACTCAAACCAAATGCCTGGGAGGAGCCTTCTCCCTGACTACCATGTTAAATAAGCTATCAACAAATCTTATCTAGTCTACTTCTGAAATTTATATAAAATCTACCCACGTCTCTCACTTTCCACTGTTATTTCCTTCCACCCTTAAATCTGCAATCCATTTTCCCCACATCAGCCAGAATGTAGGCATCAGTTATCTACCGCAGTGTGACAAATCATCCCAAACACTGCTGGATTTAAAAAACAGCCATTTTAGGGGTGCCTAGCTGGCTGTCAGTAGAACATGCAACCGTTGATCTAGGGGTTATGATTTCAAGTCCCACATTGGGTGTAGAGTCTAACAAAACAAAACAAAACAAAACAAAACAAAACAAAACAAAACAAAACACAAAACCCAGCCATTTTGTTTGCTCATGATTCTGTGGATTGGCAGAGCAGTGTTCAGCTGGAATAGCAAGCCTGTGTTCCATGTGGTGTGGACTGGACTTGCTCATGTGCCTGCAATTTGGGCTGGAGAATCCAATATGGCTGGGATGGCTCATTGGAGATGGCTGGGATGTTGGAGCCTCTCTACTCTGGCATCCTTCAGGGCCTCTCTGTACATGGGGATTCTCCAGCAAGCTAGCCCAGACCTCTTTGCATGGTAGCTCCAGGCTCCAAGAAAATAAAAAAGGATGTAGTAGCAAGGCCTTTTATGGTCCAGTCTCAGAAGTTGTACACTGTCACTGTCACATCTACCACAATCTATTGGTTAAAGCGAGTCACAGGCCCTGTGCACATCCAAGAAGAGGAAAAATAGGTGGAAGGAGTGGCAAAGTCACATTTGCAAAAGGGCGTGTGGGATGGCGTGGAGGGTTGTAGCCATCTTTGGAAACAATCTACCAGCAAGGGCTTTTAGAAAAGCAAACCACACATCTCATCTCCCTTCTTAAAACTTTTCAATGCTTCTAGAGGTACTTAGAATAAAATCCAAACTCCTTATCCTGAAAAGACGGCCTGTCTCTAATGCCTACTACTGTCTCCCTCTCTCATCATACTGACATTTTGTTCCTCCAATGCCCTTTCTTTTCTCCTTGGCCTTTCCAACTACTGAGAAACCTTCAAGGGAACACTTTCCATTCCAGCTTTAACTTTGCTATCCCCTCATGCTCAACTCAAATGTCATCTTTTCATCTATCTATTTATTAATTTTTTAAATATTTTACTTTTTTAAAGTAATCTCTACCTCCAATGTGGCGCTCAAACCTACAACCCCTAGATCAAGAGTCACATGCTCTACTGACTGAGCCAGCCAGGTATCCCTAAAAATTTTTTTCTAAGTAAGCCCTATGCCCAAAGTCAGGCTTGAATTCACAACCCTGAGGTCAAGAGTCACATGCTCTACTGACTAAACCAGCCAGTTGTCCCAAATGTCATCTTTTTTAGAGAGGTTTTCTCTGGCCATCCCATCAAATTCAGGCTCCTTCTCTCATCCTCACATACTTTCACCTCCCTCTGTTTATCTCCTCCAAAGCACAGCCCTAAAAATCTAATTGTCTTCATGGTCATTAAAAACAAAACAAAACAGGGGCGCCTGGGTGGTGCAGTCGGTTAAGCGTCCGACTTCAGCCAGGTCACGATCTCGCGGTCCGGGAGTTCGAGCCCCGCATCAGGCTCTGGGCTGATGGCTCAGAGCCTGGAGCGTGTTTCCGATTCTGTGTCTCCCTCTCTCTCTGCCCCTCCCCCGTTCATGCTCTGTCTCTCTCTGTCCCAAAAATAAATAAACGTTGAAAAAATTTAAAAACAAAACAAAACAAAACAAAAACATATTTGGGGCACCTGGGTAGCTCAGTCAGTTGAGCATCTGACTCTTGATTTTGGCTCAGGTCATGATACCAGGGTTATGGAATCGAGCCCTACATTGGGCTCCATGCTAAGCATAGAGCCTGCTTAAGATTCTCTTTCTCTTTCTCTCTCTCTCTCTCCCTCTCTCTCTCTCTCCCCCCCCCCCCCCCCCCCACACACACACCCTGGCCCCTGGGTGGCTCAGTTTGTTAAACCTCCAACTCTTGGTTTCGGCTCAGGTCACAATCTCACAGTTCGTGAGTTTGAGCCCCCCTCTAACTCCACACTGGAGTTCCACACTGACAGGGCAGAGAGAGAGACAGGAGGATACAGAATCTAAAGCACATTCCAGGCTCTGAGCTGTCAGGACAGAACCTGACGGGGGGCTCGAACCCACAAACCATGAGACCATGACCTGAGACGAAGTCGGATGCTTAACCAACTGAGCCACCCAGATGCCCCTCAAAACATTATATTAATAAAATCTCTATAATGATGGATTGCTTCAATGAAAATGATTTAACAATTTTTTTAAAATGATTTCATCAATTCATTGACTGTCTTAGGAGAACTGGAGACTGTAAGCTGCCCTTTTGAAAAATTTGATTGGCTTCCCTGGATTAGCAGGAGTCCAGTGAGATTTTGTAGAAGGCTCTTTCCTTTGTTTGCTTCAAGAGAGAATTAATGGCTTTAAATACATATTTTAAAAGAAAGCCTAAAAGGCTTTCAACATATGAATCCCAGGAACCAGGCATAATGCCATCAGATGCCTTAAAATATCCTAAGATGCAGGATGCAGGCTGTATTTAATTGCTTGCCCTCTTCAGGACTGCAATTATTCTGCCTAAATTGTACAGGTCTCTTTTACATAGCTCTCATGTTCCTTGTCAGAAGGCATCTAATTGCAAACAGTGAAATAATTCGCCAAAATAAGGGCACAAACTTGTGGCCTTTAAAATTCAAATTTTAGGGCACCTGGGGGGCTCAGTTGGTAAAGTGCCTAACTTCTGCTCAGGTCATGATCTCATGGTCTGTGAGTTCGAGTCCCTCATGGGGCTCTGTGCTGACAGCTCAGAGCCTGGAGCCTGTTTCAGATTCTGTGTCTCCCTCTCTCTCTGCCTCTCCCTTGCTTACTCTGTCTCTCTCTCTCTCAAAAAAAAAAAAAACAATTTTTTTTTAATTTTAAAAAATAAATAAAATTCAAATTTTAAATAAAAAACCCACTTAGATATCATACTTTAGCTTAATGTATGGTTCAATATACCATATAAACCAGAAGGGTTATTAAATCACTTGCTATTTGTGCTCCTAATAGAAGGAGCCAAAATAATCAGTATTTTTTTTAAGTTTATTTATTTGGGGGGAGACAGAGAGAATGTGAGCAGAAGAGGGACAGAGACAGTGGAAGGGCTTAAACTCACAAACCGTGAGATCATGACTTGAACCAAAATCAAGAGTTGGAAGCTCAACCAACTGAGCCATCCAGGTGCCCCAATCAGCAATTTTATTGTGACAAGTAGTTTTCTAACTTTTGGGGGTTAGGAAACTTTGCATTTTTTTTCTTCCTTTCAGTGAATCCTGTAAATTAAATGGCCTGAGACAGCAGACCCATTTTCTGAGTGTATATGTGTTTTGATTCTTTACCTAGAAGATTGGGAGCCAGTTCTTCCCTTCCCTTCCCTTCCCCTGTTTTCAGTTTAAGGCTATAATGTAATTGACTGTAGCCTTTATTTTAATTTTATTTTAAAAAAATTTTTTTAACGTTTATTAATTTTTGAGGGACAGACTGTGAGCTGGGGAGGGGCAGAGAGAGATGCAGAATTCAAAGCAGGCTCCAGGCTCTGAGCTGTCAGCACAGAGCCTGATGTAGGGCTTGAACTCATGAACTGCGACATCATGACCTGAGCCAAAGTCAGACGCTTAACCAACTAAGCCACTCAGGCCCCCCTTTGTTTTAAGTTTATTTATTTTGAGAGAGACAGAGATAGCACAAATGGGGGAGTGGCAGAGAGAGAGAACCCCAAGCAGGCTCCACGCTGCAAGCCCAGAGCCTGTCGTGGGACTTGAAACCACAAAGCTGTGATGTCGTAACCTGAGCCAAAACCAAAAGTTGGACGTTTAACTGAGTGAGTCACCCAGGCATCCTGACTGTAGCCTTTAAATAAGATCTAATGTCTGAGTTCCAAAGTGGTTCCACTGTCCACTCCAGGTCCACTTCATGTGGTACGCTGGGCAAATTGTTTAACCTCAGTGTTTTTACCTGTAAAGTAAGAACAATCATATTACTTACTTAATGGGAATATTTCGAAGGTCATATTATTTTGGAAGAGTGCCTCATTTATGGAAAATCTCAGTAAATATTAGTCGGCTAAATTTTAGTTATGTTTTAGTGGGCGATAGACAAAGTTTTCAGGATGCTACAAAATACCTCTGAGTTAAGAATTTTTGTCAACTATAGGGGCACCTGGGTGGCTCAGTTGGTTGAGGGTCAGACTCTTGATTTTCGCTCAGGTCATAAGCTCATGGTTTGTGAGTTTGAGCCCCTCATAGGGATCTGCTCTGACAGTGTGGAACCTGATTTAGATTCTCTCTCTCCCTCTCTCACTTCCCCTCCCTCTTTCTCTTTCTCAAAATAAATTTAAAAAATGAAAAAAAAAGTTTTTGTCAACTATACTCAAATAAAAATAAACAAAATAGGCACTCCTGAGTGAGTCAGTCGGTTAAGTGTCTGACTTCAGCTCAGGTCATGATCTTGTGGTCTGTGAATTCAAACTCACCAGTTTCTGTGTTGACAGCTCAGAGCCTGGAGGCTGTTTTGGATTCCGTGTCTCCCTCTCTCTCTGCCCCTGCCCTGCTCATGCTCTGTCTCTCTCTCTCTCTCTCTCTCAAAAATTAACATTAAATTTTTTTTAAATAAACACTACAAAAAACAGTTTTTAAAGGGGAAAAAAGAGTTAAGAGTTTTTAGAAGGAAGAGTTAGTAAAAATAAAATAGGCATTTAATAGTCATCGGGCAATGACTAATCATTCAGCAAAGTCTTTAGGCAGTCCTGAAGGGATGAAAACCTAAGAGTGATCATCTCTCGTAGGTCAGCTCCTTCCTGATTACACTCTAATAACTCACAGTTTGTACTTATCTCACTGTGGCATTACCCAGGGTTTAGAGTAAGCAGAAAATTTAGCTTCTGTCTCTTCCTGAAGTTTCTCTCAAAAATATGCCAAGTCTGTGCAGAGAGCTGGCCTGTACTATCTTTCTTCTTTTCTTTCATTCACTCCATAGGCATTAAGCACCCATCATGTACATGGCAACCCGAAATGGTTACATTCAACAGCAAAAACCATGGGCAACCCAGAAACAGATCCTCATATTTTTATTATTTTTTATGTTAAATTTTTTTTAATGTTTATTTATTTTTGAGAGAGAGAGACAGAGCATGAGCAGGGGAAGGACAGAGAGAGGAGACACAGAATCCAAAGCAGGCTCCAGACACTGAGCTGTCAGCACAGAGCCAGACACAGGGCTCGAACTCATGAGCCCTGAGATCATGACCCGAGCCAAAATCAGATGCTTAACCAACTGAGCCACCCAGGCGCCCCAATTTTTTTTATGTTTTTAAAGTAAGCTCTACACCCAACATGGGCTTGAACTCACTCGTGACCCTGAAATCAAGAAAGAGTTGCATGCTCCAGCAACTGAGTCCACCAGGCACCCCAAAGTCTTTCCATTTTTATTTAAATTCTGAAAGAATCCATACACAGGACTTTTTAAATTAAAAAAACATCTCTAAGATGTTTTTTCCAACATATCCCTTATTTGAAAGCTGACAAAGTTGAAATAACAGCAAAAGGAAAGCAATAATATTTTTTCTTGTTGTGTTTATCAATACCGTACATGTATGAATGACAGTGAATTAGAAGCTCTTAAACCTGTGTGCGACTCTTCTTTCTACCTGAGGGTGGAGCATAATTCAGGATTTGGCTTTTATTGATTTTTTGTGGATTTGTTCCTTTTTTCTCAAGAATAGCCCAGTTTTCAAATGTTTAGGGTATGCTCCAGTCTACTGCTGGTGTTCCCTCTAAAATCTCTTTTGGCTTTGGGCGTGGTGCGCCTGGGTGGCTCAGTCAGTTGAGCATCAGACTCTTGACTTTGGCTCAGGTTGTTATCTCACAGCTCATGGCTTTGAAGCCTACTTGGGTTTCTCTCTCTCTCCCTGCCCCTACCTCTCTCTTGCATGCTCTCTCTCTCTCTCTTTCTCAAAATAAATAAAAATAAATAAACTCTCTTTGGGAGAAGGCAGAAGATCATCGAAGATCTCCATCCTTTCTGGGTCTCAGGCACAGTGGCTCTATTGGCTTACCAATTGTCCTCTCTTGAACCCCTGGGTCCCTGGGGCAGACATGCTCAGCAACCAGCCCAGGAATGCTCTGTTTGGGTTGACCTTGGACTGGCTGCTGGGGTCCCATAAGTAGGCCTCTGCAGTTTGAATCAGGCCAGCTGAATGTCCTTCCCAGGCTGGTGGGTTTGTTCTGGGATAGCTGAAAGTCTTTAAACCCCCTCTGGGAAAGGACTTCTTCCTTCCCCCTGGGGACTTCCTTTTATAAAATGGATGGGCTAGGAAAATTATCTCAGAGTAACTTCTGATAAAAGCGAGTAGAAGCTTCTTGGGGCTATGCCAGTTGCCCCCTACTCCAGCCACAGCCTAGGACCCACTATCTGCCCTCCCTGCCCAATCTCTGTGTCCTGGACTAGTTTCCAGACTCCCTTGCCCTCTGGTTTCCAGCTGGGTGTAGCCGCTGGGAGGCAGGCACTTCCAGGAGAATTGGGGAGATTGGAGAGAGAGGTCCGAGTATTTCTTCCTACTGCTGTCTCCTTGACAGTGAGATGGTTCTGGCAGTGGTTGCTTCCTCATCAGCTATAGTTCCTGCTTTGTGCCCCCCTGCCCAGTATGCTAGCCCCTTCCTTTACTCCTACTAGTTTTGGGGTGATAATCCCTTCCCACTGTTGCTAATCCCTGTGTTGATTTTCTGAACTCTGTCCATGCCCCTGTGCTTAAATCTCTTAACTTAAAGCTTTCTAGAAGTTAAAAATCTTTGCATGTGCCATCTATTTTCCTCCTGAGAAAGACCTTGATGGATACAGTCATAGCAAGTTATGTTGCCTCCACTTGTAAAATCTCAAGACCTTTCCAGTTAGAAGTAGCTGTCTCCTAGGTGTCAACATTCACCTTCAACACGCACAACTACTACAAACTCCAGAACATGAGTCATGGTTGGCTAGACTGAGAGTTCTTCCAGGGAAGGGACACTGTTCTGAGTATAGGTGGATTCAGCCTCCCTCACCCCTGCACTTAGCCCAGCTCCTGGCATATAGTAGGTGTTCAGTAAATGTCTCTGACAGAGGCAGCACCCGTGGGCCCCAAGAGCTTCCACTCTCAGCTCCCCGCCTCCTCCCCTACACCACCTGCAGCGTTGCTGGCACCTGTAGGATCTGGATCACCATGCTGGCCAGCTGGTTTATTTCTTATTGTGCTTGACAGAAGGAAGTTCATCCACGTGATTTTTGCAGTATCCAGAAAGGGTGGGTACAGTATGTCCTGTGGTAAAAAGCTTGTGGAGAAATGCAGGTTTTAGTTTCACCCCCACATAGTTGCTATTCTTATGTGAGAGTTGCCCCCCTCATCCCCCCAAGCCTTGAAACATTTTATTTTGAGATGTGCGATTACAGTCTATGAAACAAATGAGACAGGAGGTGGTCATGAAGAGCCCCAGTATGTTGTACCTGCGACCTATACCCAAATGCTGCAGAGGAATTATTATTTAGTCTAGGCAGCCATGAGGCATGTTATGTTTTTAAGAAACATTTACATCCGGGTAGGCCTGATTTTCTAATATTCCTGGTGGGAAGCACTTTGAACCATAAATGCACACTGAAAGGCAATTGCTATGGAGACTGAACCTCTGCAGTGCATTTCTCGGAGTTTTCTTCTCTGAGAGCTTCAGCATGTGTCCTAGGCACGCTGCTCTGGATGGGGGGCCTGGGCCCTGCAGTGTTGGGGGAAGGAGGAGGCAGCCCACTTGGGACTGGAACCCTCCCCAGGACGGAAACCTGGAGAAAGCCACCCAAGGTAGGGGTGTGTGTCGGAGGTGGATGGGGAATAGGTTCTTAGGGTGTGCAGGTCCCCAGCTCGCCGGCCTGTGCGGGGACCACGTGCACGAAGAGCGCGTGGGGGCCCCTGGAGCGCAGCCGCGGTGGGTGACCGCGCAGCGTCCCAGGGCCCGGGGTACCGGGCGTGTGCCACCCTGCGCTTCTGGTTAGGTGGAGGGCGCGCGCCGCCCTTCCCCCGTCCCCCCCTTGCCTGGTGTGTGCGCGTCCTCGGCCCAGCGCCCCGCTGAGCGGTGCCAGAACCCGGGAAAGCGCGCGCGCACCCGTGCGGGTGTGTGTGTGTGTGTGTGTGTGTGTGTGTGTATGTGTATGTGTGTGTGTGTGTGTGTGTGTGTGACAGTGTGTGTCAGGTGACTTGGGTCACGCAGTCTCTCTCTCCCTCCTCAGGGAGGAACTGCCGCGCTCCGGCTGACTCCTCCGCCGGCAGGCGGGCGGGGCGGGGAAGGGGGCTCCGGGCGCGGTGGGAACCGCGAGACCCAGACCTGGACGCCGACCGCCGCGGGGGGCGCGCGGCCCTGCCTCCGCGGGCTCCAGCGAACCTCCAGACAAAACACCAATTCAGAAAGAGGTTGCGAGCGGCAGGCGAGGAGGTTTGGCCCCCCACCAGGGTCCCCCGCCGCCCCCGGGACGGCCGGCCGTGGGAGCGATGAGCCAGGTGCTGGGGAAGCCGCAGCCCGAGGAAGAGGACGACGACGAGGAGGATGAACTGGTGGGGCTAGCGGACTACGGGGACGGGCCCGACTCCTCGGACGCCGACCCCGACAGCGGGGCGGAGGAGGGAGGTGAGCGCGGAGTCTCCCGCCCGGCCCCACGCCCCGCGCGTCCTCAGCCCGCAGCCGGTCCCTTCCCTCTGTGTCTTCCAGCCCCGGGCCAGACCAGGCGCGCGGGCCGCGGACTTGGAGGGGGTCCAGGAGCACAGAGTTGAGGAGTGGGGGTGGGGAGGGGCGCCCGAGGAGCCACCGCGGACTGCAAAATGGGGGATACCAGGTGCAGGCGGCAGAGGGGGGGCCCGGATTCGTGGAGAGAGCAGCGAGGAGGTATCTGGGCAGGAGGAATGTATGTTGTCTGTCCCCTTCCAGGGCCAGTATCTTCCCCCACCCCTCAGCCCCAGCTCTCCGCAGGGTCTGGGGGTTGGGAAGGGGAGGGGACCGCCCGGCGCGTCCTGGGATCTCTTACTGAATGCTGCTGTGGAAGCCTGGTCAGATGTCGTGGCTAAAAAAGGCAGCCGGCGGCAGCGTGACTGGCAGGGTCGTCGGCAGCTGCGGGTGTCAGTCTTACCCCGTGTCGCCACGGGAGGGGTCCTTGGGCTGCCCAGGTCTGTGGAGTGGGGGCATCCGTGGAGCCGCGGGGGGATGCGCGCAGGTGATGTGGGAGTCGCCGAGTGGCCGCGGGTTTCCCGGGATCCAGGCAAATACGGTTGTTAGGACACCTTATCTCTGCTCAGTGTCACCACCTGGGCATGGCGGTGCCTGCCCCGGAGTGAGCGCGGGCGGGGAAAGTCGTTACCGCTCAGAAGCAAACTCTATTTCCTGTTTAAGAAGCGGTATTTAGTAATTGTTCAGTCTGTGGGGGTTCCTGCATTTAATTCTTAGGGCCTAAGGAAGTTGAGAGTTTTTAGGATTCCAGAAAGGTTTATCTTTTTTTGTCCGCCTCCAAAGCAAGGGAAAAATTCTCTATCGTAGGGTCACTTGAAAAGGTCAATAGAATCTGGCTGTTGACATCTAGATGAAACTGTATGCTTCCAAAAGAAAGAACTAACTTCTAAACATTTCACTTTGAGGAAATTGTGTGAGGGATAGAACTACCTTTGTGACTTGATTTGGAAGAACTTTTATTGAAAATTCATTGAACTTATTTTAAAATTCCTACACAAAGCCTTTCTCTGGAGAACAGTCGCCATTATTTGACATATGATAGGTGCTATTTTCAATTAATCAGAAAGGGAAGAAAGTTTGAAAAAAAGGGGGGGGGCGGGGGAAGAAAGTTAAATAAGCCTTGGGCCTGAAAGATTAGAAAGAAGCTTTCTAAGTCACACTTTTTCATAGCATCCTGTCTCCAGAGAGGGTTTGTGCTAATTCCCCATTTGCTTAAATTTGGTGTGTGCACCTGTGTGCTTCTTTCTTCTGCACTCCCCATAATTGGTCCCACAGTTGAGCACGTGGCCACGTTTTTGTGGATAAAGGCTTTCAGTCCTTTTGTTGGAGTCTCTAGGGCTACCTTTGGTAATTAAATTGTTCGGTCGCTTTGTTATTATTCAAATTGCTTTCATTAGCTCCTCCTAGATTCTTAGCAGACTCTAGAGATTCAGAATGGGGATGTATTTGCAAGATATTTGAAATGGTAGACACACAATAGGGTGCATGTGTGATACTCTTTTAAAAAAAGAAAAAAGAGAGGCTATATCTGGGAAGAAAAGCCCTGTAATTCGATATTGTCCTGGGGACCTGAGAGGTTCCATGGAAAGTACCGGAACTGCTTATTTATTCTGCAGTTCTTTAAGGGGGCACTTTTAAAATTTGATTTGATGACTTGAAATTGAAATGAAAAGAAAGCTTTGCCTGAGGGGTGGGATTTCTTGAACAAAGGGCTTCCCCAGAGCCTTGTCTTGAATGGTCCCCACTGCTCCTAACCTAAAGGCAAACTCATCTGTAACTGATGCTTTTCATTACTTCAGCAATAAAATCATCCCTCGTGAGTTCTTGGGATCAACATGGAATCTTGCTATAAAAGCATTGAGTGTATTTATGTGGTAAGAGGAGCAATTAATGAATATTTGCTCTTGCAAACATTACTGAAGCTAGGTCTTTCTCCCTCTGGGCCTGCTGTGGGTAGTGGTCTATTCTCAGAAGACTTCCTCTATTATCTCAGGTTCCTGTTCTTTCCGTGTCCCTGACTTTGATTTTGGGGTGTACGCCCGACTGCAGAATCACTATCAGGGCGTTCACTTTCTAGAGTGGCAGATAGGGTCCTCAGTCAGCAGTTCTAGCAGCAATTATTCCTGACAGTGTCATGCCAGCCAGTATGGTCCTGGGGAGTCGAGATGAGGGTGGAGGCCAGGAGTTGTGACTTCCCTTTCTGGAACCTCAGAGTGCCACCAAAGGGTCATCCCAATTTCTAATGGGCCCTGGGCACATGTTGCATTAGGATCCTGTATTATTTTTGGCGAATTATGTTTACCGACTCTATAAGAAATGAAATGTGAGGGGAAAGGGGCTTATTTACTCTAAGGAAAGATGGGTATGGTATATTTTGAACCATGAACAAAGCATTTCTCTAATGAACCCCCTTCCCCCTTTACCTTCCTAATGGACTTTATTTAATGCCTTTGCTTAGTAGAGACCTGGGGCTTTTCCCCTGAGGTTTAGAAATCTCCCCTGCAGGTGGCATACCCGACTAGGTGGCATGCCTTACCTAGGCATCACTAGGTAAGTTGCAAACCAGTTTATCAGGAGCTGTGCAAAAGAAGGTAGATTGAAAGTGGATAGCGTGAATTTCATTTCCGTTAGTCTTGGAAGGAACCTCTGATCTTATTTTTAAGACGAGGGCCATGTAAGTTTTACCACATTGTGCTATGCACTTCTCCGGCTTGTACTCCAAATTTTACTCATGAATAGCAGGAGTGTTCTCGGGCACTTTAGTTCTGGTAAAGACAGATTTGGGCACCTCTCAACCTCCCTTTGAGAGTTGTTAATCAGAGATAAGGTGAATCTCACCTTCAACCTCCAGGCTCCAGATAGAACTCTAGAGAATGGAAGCAATCAATAAGCCATTAAAAACAATTGCAGCAGAAATGATTTTTAGACACATGGAGTTTAAATCTTTAGTAAATTACTGTGCTTTAAACACTGCAATAACACGCGGCGCCTGGATGTCTCCGGCAGTTGAGGGTGAGCGTCCAACTCTTGATTTGGGCTCAGGTCATGATCTCACAGTGAGTTCGAGCCCTGACGCAGAGAATCCTTAGGCTTTTCTCCCTGCCCCTGCCTTGCTCATTCTCTCTCTCTCTCTCTCTCTCTCTCTCTCTCTCAAAATAAATAAATAAACAAAAAAAACTGCAATAAGAAGGAAAGCAGTGAAAAGATCATATTTAATCAGAAAGTGAAATTGTTTTTTTCCCAAAGTCTCTCCCAATTTTTAAGGGAAAGACATTATATATACTTGGCTAAAACAGCTGCTCATCCACAGCCCAGCTACATGTGTGTGGTAGGGATTTCCACCGCAGCCTGTGAAGTCTCTCCTAAGAGAGCAAGTGACAGTTTAGGTCGTTACTAGAGGCATGAAGAATCCACCGGTCAGCAGGTGATACTTGTAAATGCAGTGAAACCACCTGTTTGCATCTATTAATCATGAGTGTCAGCCTTTTTTTTTCTTTAAAGTAATTTAAAAGTTATTAGTGAATTCATCCTCTCACTGTTCCTTGAGTGTAAGTAGAGATAGATAATTTTTCTCATGATAGTGAGACTGTGGCTCAGGGGTGCCAGGACTTTTCTGCAGCCACATGAGCTACACCTGAGCAAAGTTTAGGAGAGAGACAAGTTTGTGGATATGTAATCCCTTTCCTTGTAGTTCTGTCTTGTCCAAAAAGAGTTGGGTTGACCCCAGCCCTGGCTATGCCTAATCTCTTGGGTTTCCCTATAGCCCAGGAAATACAGAGATACAGAAGAATTAGAATAGATGAAATACAGAATAGTTAATAGTGACCAAAGTCACACCTTAGACACGATGCTTGTCCGAATACATATATTTAGAGAGGATAGTTTTAAAATTATTTTTAAATTCTAATGTTTATTTTTTGAGAGAGAGTGTAAGCAAGGAAGGGGCAGAGAGACGGAGTCACAGACTCTGAAGCAGGCTATAGGACTCTGTGTTGTCAGCACAGAGCCCGACATTGGGCTCAAACCCACAAACCCGTGAGATCGTGACCTGAGCTGAAGTCAGACGCTTAACCTGCTGAGCCACCCAAGCACCCCATAGACGACATAGGTGTATATTAGATGATTTGTAAACGTGTTGCAGTGATTCATAGAATCTTGATTCTATACTTTTTTTCAGAAATCTCTCCCATTTTTATATCAGAACACATAAGGTAGTCTGGTGGGGAAAAAAGAGGCAGAAACTACGTTCTGGAGTTCTGGATAAGGGATGTAGCTCTGAGTTTGAAAGAGCATCATTGTCAGTCCCAGGTGTCTCTCTGTTTACCCTCTGCTTCAGTCAGTCCCCTGACCCTCATAGCTGTGGTTGGTGACACGGATTCATTTCCTACCTACCACAGCCACTTCTTCTCTGCTCATTTTTCTTACTTTCTTCTCTACCTCCTTTATTCTTCCTTATCTTTTTTTTCTTTTTCAAATCTTTTCTGTTCTTCCTCTCTGCGAAAGCCCTCAAGCTCTCTTGTAACTGGCTTTCCCTGGTTCTGCTGTGATACTCAAGACAAATGGGTTTTTCACTCCTGATCTAAATCATTCAAGATGCTGTCGACTTTCTCCTCTTGAGGTCCTTTCGGGGGAGACTCCTACTCAGTTTCTCAGTGTGTAAAGTAGAGGACCACAGAAAACCCACCTGGATCACTCTCAAAGTGATGGTAAAAAAAAAAAAAGTTCACAAGAACTTCTTGCAAAAGTGTTGGTAAATCAGAACACATCAGAAATGTTACTGAATATATATGTCAAGGAAAAACTCATGTATGGGATTATGTTTTCAGTGACCTGCCAGTGTGATGTGAGAGGATTTCATAAAGATTTGGTGTTCACACATAAATAAAAATTACCTTCAAAAATTTTCATGCCTGGGGCACCTGGGTGGCTCATCGGTTAAGCCTCTGATTCTTGGTTTCAGCCCAGGTCATGACCTCACAGTTTTGTGAGTTCCAAGCCCTGCATCAGGCTCTGTTCTGACAGTGTGGAGCCTGCTTGGGATTCTCTTTCCCTCTCTATTTGCCCCTCCCCCACTCACTCTAAATCTGTCTCTCAAAAATAAACTTAAAAAATTTAAAAAAAATAAAGGTTAAAAAACAAAACAACCCCCCCCCCCAAACTTTCGTGCCTTTGAAAATATATGTTCTGTTTTCTGTTTGCATTTCATTCTCCTAAGTGTTAATCAAATGGACAATGAATCTTTATGATTTTTGCATATTCTCTTATTAGTGGTATTATTATCATTCATATATTTAATTTCCATGTGGGATGGAATTTCTCACTGAGCTCCAGGGTCCTTTTTTTTTTTTTTTAAATTAAGTAGGTTCTACACCCAACATGGTGCTTGAACTCATGCTCTAAGATTGAGCCATGCTCTACTGATTGAGCCAGCCAGGTACCCCTGAGCTCCCGGCTCTTGAATGTGTAAATAGTTCCATTGATCAGAAATGTAAAGGACCACATATAGTGTTGCAAATAGAAACAAACCAGAGGCTTCTTCCTAAAACTGTTAGTATATAGAAACTTAAGCCTTTGTTGACCCCACAGAATACTAATAGCAAAGAAATTCTAACTTTCCCTGAAGGCTATGTGAGCGTTAATGTGGCCACATTCCACAAAAGACCCTCTCATT
The DNA here is from genome assembly GCF_016509475.1 of Prionailurus bengalensis. Taxonomy (NCBI): domain Eukaryota; kingdom Metazoa; phylum Chordata; class Mammalia; order Carnivora; family Felidae; genus Prionailurus; species Prionailurus bengalensis. The sequence continues at coordinate 79,955,238 of NC_057349.1, read as the reverse complement.
ACCTAGGCTAGGGCTGGAGTAAAAAAACAAAAACAAGAACAAAAAGAACAAAAAGAAAAAAAAGAAAGAAAGGGGGGTGCACCTGTATGCACAGGCTGATAGAGACTTATAGATAAGGACTGGGGTCACACAACTGGTACATGGCAGAGCTGGGACTTGAACCCCAGTTTGTCACTCTCCTTATATTTTTGTTTTTTTGAGAGAGCCTGCACGCAAGCACACCACACATTACAAGTAGGGGGCAGAGGTAAAGAGAGAGAATCCCAAGCAGGCTCCACACTCAGTGAGGAGCCCACACAGGGCTCGATTCCACAAAGATCAGATCATGACCTGAGCCGAAACCAAGAGTTGGACTCTCAACCTGCTGAACCACCCAAGCGCCACCCCCCCGCCCCAGTATTTTTTAAACCATTTCACTTGCCATCACTTTGCCACCATGTTATCCTCATTTTTTGTTAAATCTTTGTTTCACTTTCCCGTTTTGGACCCGTTCAAAGGTTATCATCTGTTGGGGAACTTTCCTTAATTATAGTAGTTTTCAGTTGTATAATACTTAAGAATTTATGAAGTGCATTTCATATGATGTCTCGTTCTCTCCAAAGAGACCTCTTGAGGTTAAGGAGGCAAGGCCGATGTGTTAGCAGGGCATCAGGACTTTAGTTCCCATTTTCCTGATTTCTGGTTCCTTCTTTGTTGTGAACATTCCCAACCCACAGATGAGTCAAGTGTGGCTCCTAGACAGCCTTGTGCTCAAGGTGTGAGGCATCTGTCCCTTCCTGTGTATGTATCAGGCCTATTGGGTTTTGACAGGGATCTGCCAGTTATTGATGAGGTAATTAACCTGTCCAGTTACGTGGTGCCTCCCCATAATGCTGTTCCATGGATGGTGGGGTTTCCCTAGTATTTTTAGCAATCTAGTTACAAAGCCAGACTGTTTGGAAAATTTGGGTACTGACAGGACCCAGTACAAGATAGCTAAGTTATGTTCAGTGCCCCTGACCACAGTAGATAAACTACCGAGGCATAAAGTTCATACTCTTGAGTGCTAATCTGGGCCAAAGTCAGATATGAAGTTTCCTTTTAAAGCTTCTGTTAATTTAGCTTCAAATCCTGTTTAGTGGCTCTAATTCATTCATCCTAACCAACAAACATCTATTGAATGTTTATTGTAGTAAGTATTGAGGCCTCTGTTTTTACATCTGTAAAGGGAAAACATTATCACCTTGAGGATTAGAAGTGACACTGTTTTGAGCATGGTGGCCAAGGCTAAAACCTTTCAAAAATGCCCTCACCACAGCCAACAGGATTAGAGGAAAATGAGCCATTGAGGCATGGGCTTGCATCAAATCTGCATTCCCACATCAAACCTGTCTGTGACCTCATGTGTTCCCACTCTTCCTCCTCTTGGGAGTTCCTGGATTCTTTCCTCACCTGAGCTGCAGGTAGACAGGCACCCCACACTCCACACCTTCAAATACCTGTTCATCCTCTTTCCCTTTACCATCTTTGTGAATGGGCCTGTGTTGGCTTGGTCTGCCAGGTTGGGAACTCGGGGCTTCTTTCTCCCTTGTCCTCTGCGTCCTGGGGATTACTAAATACTATTGAGTCAATTGGAATTTCTTACAGATTCGTTCCTTCCGACCATTTACATGGCCTGTGCCTAAGTTCTTTCATTTTTCATTTGTGTTCTAGAAATGTTGCAGGATTTTTTACCTCAGTACCCGGGGTTCGTTGTCTTGCCACTTCAAAGAATGAAGAGGTGGACACAAAATGAGCAGCAGGCAAAAGTTTATTAGAGTAGAAGATCGGAAAGGGGGAATAGTATGAAAGCTCTCTTTACAGAGACGGGGCATTCAAAAGTGAATGCCTGCTACAGTAGGCAAGGGTGTTTGTTTTACAAGGTTCTGGTCAGCCCTCCCTTCCCTTCCCCCTCAGTCCTTCTCAGGTCCTACCCTTACTGGATTGATAGCTCTAGGTGCTGGGTTGTCCATTCCTGATTGGCTCGTTTTCATTGTATGAGGGGTGGGTCTACAGCCACGTTCCTTGTGGGTCCTACGTTTTATGGTCTACTACTTATTTTTAGTTAGGTCTTTAGTCAAATTCCAGAGGGAAACTTAAGGGGGAGTAGGTGGTATCTGTTACATTCTTAAGAGGAACCTTATGCCTGAGGGGGTTTGCTGTGGTTAGGCAATCCCAGCATTGTTCCAAAATAGTGTTTTTCCCCACCCAGGAACCTCAGGTTCTAATCTTTCTTTGTCTGCCTACTGAATCCTATCTTTTCCTATTATAGAACAACCTAACTGCTGTCAGGGGAGGAAAAACTTATCCTCTTTTCTCTTAGGTTCTGAATTGGGAGCCTGCAAATTAAACTTTTGTCAGTTGACAAAAGATAGATTAACGAGAAAAACAGATTTAGTTATATACTAATGCATGAGAGTACACAGAAAATGCAATTTAAGAGGTGTTTAGAGGGGTGCCTGGCTAGTTCAGTTGGAAAAGCATGTGACTCTTGATCTGGGTGTGGAGATTACTTAAGTGAATAAATTAAAAAAAAAAAAAAGAGGTGTTTAGAATTCCAGGCTTTATTACCATCTTAATAGAGGGTTGGGAGGAGCTGAGGGGCAGTTCTGTGAGAATGAATGACTTCTTGGAAGGGAGTTGGGGAAAGGGCATTTATGGGAAAGCAAATGACTTTTTGGAAAGATAATGGGCCCACCGGAGAAAAGATGGGAGGTAGGATTATTTGGGGATGGAGAAAGTTTTGGGGTGATGGTGGGGTGTCTGGAGCCGACAGCCAAGATAGAATTCTTGAAGACGTCTTTGGTGCAAAAAGGTGATAAAGCATGGGGTCCGGGGACAGGACCCGTGGGCTGGAAGAGCTGCACTGCAAGCATGGGGGTGACCAATTTATGGAGTCCGGGAGATAAGGTCAAGAGGGAGTTTCTAAAGAGACTTTCACATGCTAAAGACTTACTGGAGGTCTAGCTATTGTCAAGCTAAGGTGGTTTTTCCTTCTAGCAAATCAGTAACCTGAAGACCATAGGGAGTTCCTGGACTTCAGGCTGTGATGGGATGGCCTTTTTTTGGTAAACTGGTGCAGACTCTTATCAGTTTAATCCTTTGTTTTTTGCCCTGTCTTGTTTTGGCGTAGCCAGGAGTGCCCAAGGAATATCATACATGTCCCACCTGGGGGGCGGCAGGGGTGGGGGGGCGGACTGGTGCTGTTAGCCTGCATTGTGCCCTTAGCTTGCCCCACGCTCCTTGCTCCTTCGTCAGGGACCACATCTGTTTGGGTGTGGTGTCAACTTCTCTTCTGACTTGTCTCCTTCTTCACTGAGAGATTAGAGTTGTTTCAGGGAAGATTTGTGGCAATTGAGTTCTTTTGGGAGGCTCTGCTTTAGGCAAATACGGGATTTCAGGGACTCCAAAAACTTTTAGCTCAATACAATTTTTATGCCACAGTGGCTTATTCCAAACCCCTTCACTGTCCCCACACTGACCCCGCCTAGCGAGTCTGTTTCTGGAATGAACTTCTTGAAGTGTAAATCTGATCATACTAGTCTCCCCTTAAAATCCTTAGTGATTTCTTCCTGGCTTTCAAGGTAAAATCTAAACTTCTCAGCATCTCATTGATGAGCAAGCAGAGTCTAGCAGTGGTTGACAAAATACTTTTGACCGGGATCCACAATAAAATGTATATATTGTGAACCTAACACCACATAAGTCTAAGTAAACCTAAAAGAGTTTCGCTAGCAGTGTGTACTCATATTATGCATGAGGTACGCTGGTATTTCCCAGCTTCTTCTATTTTCTTTGTTGCAGTTTTTGTTTGCTGTGGAGATAACAGACTTCTGTATCAACTAACCTATTCAAAGATATTTATTGGACTCATGCCATATGCTTTGTAATTTGTCTGTGTATATATGGGACAATACATACAATATATACAGACAATAAATAGACAAGAAGACAGATGTACAAAGTAAAAAGATAGTTTTGTATAGCAGTAAGAAGACACAGGATTATCAGGAAGTGATGGGGCCTCATTCAGCTGAGAGGAGGTAAAATCGCTGCTGGGCTGAGTGGGAAGAAAGCTAACGGAAGCCTGCCAGGCTGAGGGAGGAGCAAGTCCAACGGGGAGGTGAGGAGGAGGTGAGGAACCATAAGGCCAGTGTGGTTGCAGGATAGGGAATCAGTAAGGAAGAAAAACCAGGCCCGGGATGAGAGGACAGCCCATGTAGGGCCTTTTGGGGGAAAGAAGGTGTTTGGATTTTATGTGAAATGCTGTGGGAAGCCATTGGACTCTGTGCAGCCCTTTCTTGCCTTTAAACTACATTCCTTAAACTCCAGGAAGGCCAGGATCTCTTCCTGGCATGACCTTTCCCTCATTCATCACTTTTATGCCTCCTTTTCTTTAAGACTCAGATATTTCTCCAGGGAGCTCTCTCTCTGAGCCCATAACACCTTAGATAGCAGTGCACTGTAACTGTCAGTTTTTCTTGTCTGTTTTCTCCTCAAATCACTAAGGAATGAATCATTTCTTTGTGTCTGCAGCCCCTGGCTCAGCCCCATCTAACACACACTTGGCAGATGATCAGGGAACCTTTATGAAACTGAACAAACTGCCCTCTGGTAAATTTCACCTCCTCCGGCAACTTCCTGCACACCTGCTGACACTTTTAAAGAGTCCTCCCTGGGATTCCATCTCCAGTCCCAAATCCTGTGGTTCCTTTCTGATCTTTCATTTTTAAAAAAGTATTAGCCCTTTCATTGCAGCTCTCATCCTTCATTCTCCTCCACACTTTTATCTTTCTCACGATGTTCTTTTTTTTTTTCTTATTTATTTATTTAAGTAATTTCTGTACCCATGTGGGACTCGAACTCATGACTCCAAGATCAAGAGTCACATGCTCTACCAACTAAGCCAGTCAGGTGCCCCTCTCAGGATGTTCTTGAGCAAGTGGTGATGCACAGGGAAAGGTTAATGGAGACAGCCAGAGGTCTAGAAGGCCAGGAGGTTGGCTGCTGCATTTCCTAATGTGCACCCCTTGCTACCTCTCCCAGAGTGGGATGAGAGGCTCTGCAAACTTCTCAGAAGGTTTCAGAAGCACAGGGTTTCAGAAGCAGAGATACTTGAGGGGAGGTGGGAGAGGATTAGGGGAGAGATTTTTTTATTTTTTATTTTATTTTATTTTTTTATTTTTTATTTTTTTAATATTTTTATTTATTTTTGAGACAGAGCATGAGCAGGGGAGGGGCAGAGAGAGAGGGAGACACAGAATCCGAGGCAGGCTCCCGGCTCCGAGCTGTCAGCACAGAGCCTGATGCGGGGCCTGAACTCACAGACCGTGAGATCATGACCTGAGCTGAAGTCGGACGCTCAACCGACTGAGCCATCCAGGCGCCCCGGGGAGAGATTTTTTAAAAATACATACATGATCTGGGGCACCTGGGTGGCTGAGTTGGTTAAACATCCGACTCTCTTGATTTTAGCTTGCTCAGGTCATGATCTTGAGGTGCATGAGTTCAAGCCCTGAGTGGGGCTCTGCACTGACAGGACCCCGCTTGGGATTTTTTCCCTTCCTCTCTTGCCTCCCCTCCCTGACTTGTTTTCTCTCTGTCTCTCTCTCAAAATAAATTTTAAAAGACCTTAAAACATACACACACACATACATATATATATATATTATATATATATACATATATACATATACATATACATATACATATATATTTACATGATCTGTATCAGACCCTAGAGGCCCATCACCCTTGAGAGCAATGGCAAATCAATTTTTTCTTTGTTTTCTAAAGTAACCTCTATGCCCAACGAGGGGCTTGAACTCATGACTCCAAGATCAAGAGTCACGTGCTCTACCAACTGAGCCAGCCAGGTGACCCTAGAGGAGGGATTTTTGTCAGCAGTCCTCTGTGCTGTAAAAAGCCTCTCCTGATCAATAGCAAAGTGTTTTTCAATGTGGTTCACATAACAAATACATTTATATTGTAAACTAGCATCACATATGTGTAAGTAAATTTAAAAGAGTTTTACTGGTCGTATGTGCTCTTACTATGCATGATGTACTCTGTTATTTCCTAATCTCTTCTGTTTTCTTTGTTGCAGTTTTTGTTGAATGCCATCTGATTGTTGGCTAAAGCCTAGGTGAAGATACCACATACCATCCCCACGAGCTTGGGCACCTTCCTTTTCCCAGAATCCTCAGGTGCAAACAGACTTGTACCTCCTCATTGGATGGGGGTGGAGGGAGTATAAAAGTTTGCAGAAAGGTCTAGCAAGGTACCTGACATGGAGTATATTTCTGTCCATATCAGCTAAATGTAAAATGCATCTGTATGGGTCTGAGGAGTCTCCACAGAGTTGATGGTATCCTTGCTGACCTGGCCTACCATTGCCCAGCAGTTTACCGTTGGTGGCTCACGCTTGAATTTGGCAGGAAAAAGGAAATATTTCTAACTGTGTGTGTATGTTGTAGTGGCATGTGTATCTCATTTCCCCCCCTGTCCGTGTACGTAAACATGCATATACACCACCTCCTCTCTGCACAGTGGCCTCCATCACCTCCCCACTCTCCCAGGAGGAGGAGGTCCATCCTCCAGGGCAACAGTGTGGATGATCATGCCGCATAGACACTTGCAGACCCTGCTGAAGATAAGTTAAAATCTAGACTGACATTCAGCAGTATAAATTGGGAAGAAACAAAGACGTTTACAGACACTTAGATATTTTTGTGTTTGTGCATAATTTGGTGTGGAGTTTTGCTTTCTTTGGTTGGATTGAGTGTTGCACAGCAGGAAAGATTGGATAGACTTTTGGATGGGCCAGCCCTCAGTCTGAATGCTACTTGACCTTCCTGAGCCTGAAATTTGTTTAACTGTGAAGTGGAAATAATACTATGTATTCCTGAAGGAGTTAAATGGGATAAAGAGTGGAGAGTGCCTAGCACAGTACTTGGCATATGGTAGTTGCAGAGTTTTCAGCGCTTGCGTATTTTCCTGTTCTACAAAAGGCATTGTGCCTTTACCTGCATTTGGGCTCTGTTCTTCTTGGAGAGCATCCTTCCCCCTCATCCCCATCAACCCCATCCAAATCCTGCACTGCTTTGTCTGCGTTCATAACCCCTATAATACACTGAGTACAACCCACTGCCTATGGGCATTTCTCTCCTACTCTTTGCATTGATCTAACACTAGCTGTTTGTGAGGTGATAATAGAGTAACTACAGCTCTTGAGGTTTCCGTTTTTGTCCTTGAGAATACATTATTTTTTTTTTTCCTTGGAGGCACCGGGGTGGCTCAGTCAGTTTTAAGCTTCCAGCTCTTGATTTCAGCTCAGGTCATGATCTCACAGTTTGTGGGTTCAAGCCCCATGTCTGGCTCTGCATTTACAGTGTGGAGCCTGCTTAAGATTCTCTCGCTGTCTGGGGGCACCTCAGTAGCTCAGTCGGTTGAGCTTCTGACTTCAGCTCAGGTAATGATTTCATGGCTTGTGACTTCAAGTCTCACATCAAGCTCTGTGCTGACACCTCAAAGCCTGGATCCTGCTTCGGATTCTGTGACTCCCTCTCTCTCTCTGCCCCTCCCCTGCTTGCACTCTGTCTCTCTCTCTCTCTCAAAAATAAACATTAAAATAATAATAATAAAAAGACAAAAACTTTATGACAACCACTTAAGAAAATGTGGAATTGAAATCACAACTTAAAGAATATTTAATATATTGAAATATTTTTGTGTCTTCCATGACTCGCTATACATTAAACATTTTTTTTGAAACTAATTTTAATAATATATGTATATAAATGTGTTTCCTTTTTAAAATTAAAGCCAGGGGGGTGCCTTCCTGGCTAAGTTGGAAGAGCATATGACTCTTGATCTCAGGGTCATCAGTTTGAGCCCTATGTTGGGTATAGAGATTACTAAAAAATAAATAAATAAATTAGCCTAAAAATTTTTATTATTTTTTTTTAAAATTTTTTTAACGTTTACTTATTTTTGAGACAGAGACAGAGCATGAACGGGGGAGGGTCAGAGAGAGAGGGAGACACAGAATCTGAAACAGGCTCCAGGCTCTGAGCTGTCAGCACAGAGCCCGATGCGGGGCTCGAACCCACGAACTGCGAGATTGTGACCTGAGCTGAGGTCGGATGCTCAGCCGACTGAGCCACCCAGGCGCCCCTGAAAATTTTTAAATGAAATCAAAGCCAAATCCCTTTGATGATTGCCCCCAAATCTTTCACTCATGCACTCTTTGTTTGTTGCACATCCTTCTGGATCCTTTTCTAATGCATTTTCACAAGTATTTATATTTTCTATGGGTTTGAGATGACTACTCCTGATGTCATTTTAACCTTTGCCTCATACTTCCCAGCACTCTATCCCTTTGTACTACGTTCTGAGAGGATTGGATGTTCTAGTTCACTACTGCCCTCTTAATCTGTTCTTATTCTGCTTTTCAATCCATATATCTAACCTCCCCCCTACAATTACATTTTTATTTCTAAGGTCTCTAAGGCCATATTTTCCATGGTTGCTCTTGTTCTGAAATTGTCTGTTCCTGTTTTGTGGATACCACCTTTTCTCTGAAGATTTTAATTATACCTGAAACTTTACTCTGACTCCTTTATGAACTCTGCTTCTTCAGATGTATGTTCAAGTGTATGTATGTTAGACATTTGAGGAAATGTCTGGAGAGAAGATAGTACTGCTTCTAGCTGTTGAATCCACACACTGTAGTGAGTTAGGGAAGATCAGAGTACTTGAAGGGTGGAAGTGTGGGTAGCCCCCTGTCTTTCTGGGCATCCTGAGCTCCTAGAGCACCTCCTCCCCTCTCCTACACGAGCTTCTATAGTCTGCTCCCACCTGGAAGTGTGCACTGGGTGGTAGGAGTAGTGCACAGAATTCACCTACTGGCTTCTTCTCACTATGATTCTCCAAATAACAGCCCTGATGGTTGTCTTCATGTCCTTTCCGGTTTGGGCTTCCACCAGTTCTACCTTCTGCAGCAGAATCTTACTAATTCTGGTCAAGGGCTACAGGTTCCCTCTTCAGTCTGACCTTGGTGTTTCTTAGGGATTGCTCTGTAATCTCAACTTTGAGGGGTTTTGTTTGTTTGTTTGTTTGTTTGCTTCAAGCTCAGGTATCTATGTTTATTTGTTCATCCATTTATTTATGGTTTATACCTTTTCTGTTATTTTTAGGGATTCACTGAGGGAGGGGAAGACCATGACATGTTATCAGTCTGAAAATTTTAAAACTGGAAGCCCTGTTTTCTCTTTTAATTTATGCCCTGCTTTTACTAAGACTGACTTGTAATGACAGTACTGAGAGTGAGTAGCATATAATGACTGATGAAGAAGAGAGCTGGTGACTTTTTGGGTGCTTTACTTCTGCATTACTGCTTCTATAGTATATTATCAGCAGATTGTTGAATTGGGTCGAGCTGGACTGGAAAAGAATGTGTGGGTAGGGTGGGGGTGAAGTGTTACATAGAGTGGAATAGTGGCTGCGCACATCTGTACCTGCGTACTTTTTTTCAGTTCTTGTTTTACCTGAAACTTGTGTGTTTACCTAAATCTGCTGCAAATTAAAACATCAAAATATTATATACAGTAAATGAAATTCACTAAGACATTATCAAGTATTAATGTGTTCTAGGTGATTGTTATCATTGTCTAGACAAGAGTTATCATTTCATGTGGTTATTGTTAGTTACAGTAAGAGAAAAAAGAATCACTTTCCAGTTACTATTGAATTAGATTGGGACCAGGGAGTGAGAAAGACATAAGAGGTGTTGTCAGGAGGAATATTGGACACGTTTTCATTTCTTTGAATATGTTGCTAGGAGTGGAATTGCTAGGTCACGAGGTGACTCAGTGTTTAACCTTCTGAGAAACTGCCAAGCTGTTCAAAACACATCATTTTACATTCGTACCCGTACTGTATGAGGGTTCTAATTAGCCCATAGCCTCATCAACACTTGTTACTGTTGATGTTTTTTATTATAACCATCCTAGTGGGTGTGAAATGGCATCTTACTGTGGTTTTTATTAGTATTTCTCAGATCGCTAATGATGTGGGGGCCTCACTTCATGTGCTTTTTGGCCATTTTTGTGTCTTTGGAGAAATGTCCATTTAGGTACTTTGCCTATTTTTTTTTTTTTTAATTAGGTTGTCTTTACTGTTGAATTGTAAGAGTTCTTTATATATTCTGGATACTAGACCCTTATCACATACATGATTTGCACATGTTTTCTTCCATTCTGTGGGTTGTCTTCACTTTCTTAACAGTGTCCTTTGAAACACCCATGTTTTAAATTTTGATGAAGTCCAAAATTCTCTATTTGATGCATAACTCAAATGCATAAGCATCCCTTTAAGGCATAGAGACTCTGATGATCTAGGCAAGGAAGACATTGCTATGGAATGCTAAGGCTGGATTTTTTCCCTGCACAGTTTGCTCCAGGAAACCTCTACTCCTCACACTCCAGATTTGCTGGTTGTGATGTGGAATTGTACAGGTTTTCTGGCCCTCTGGAATGGTGTGACAGGTAGTGACACAGCATTCTTCAGTGTTCTGCACTTCCTAACAGGCCCCTCCATGAGTGGAGTGAGGTAGTTAGCACTCACGGCGTTTGGAAGAGTAGCACTGTCAGTGAATCATAAATCCCATCTGAGGTGGAAGTGAAAGTCCTCTAATTAACCACTGTGACGGCGACTCACCCTCATTCTTGTTTTGTGGTTTCTCCAGTTCTGGACTTCAGCGATCCCTTCAGCACTGAGGTGAAGCCGAGAATCCTGCTCATGGGCCTGAGGAGAAGCGGCAAGTCATCTATTCAGAAAGTTGTCTTTCACAAAATGTCTCCCAACGAAACACTGTTCTTGGAGAGCACGAACAAGATCTGCAGGGAAGACGTTTCCAATAGCTCCTTTGTTAATTTTCAGATTTGGGACTTCCCAGGACAGATTGACTTTTTTGACCCTACATTTGACTATGAGATGATCTTCCGGGGAACAGGAGCACTGATATTTGTCATAGACTCCCAGGTAAAGCTCAGTCTCAGGTACATGGAAGTGCAGCCCCGCCCCCCCCCCCCCCCCCCCCCCCCCAGTTCAAACCAGTTCCTTTGTGATGATTTTGGTTTGGTGTTTTTAGCTGTTTGAGTTCTGAGTTCACAGCTTGGCTCCACTCAGCTTTCGGTGGGGGTGAGGGAGTTTGCAAAGGGGAAAAGGCTCCCTCTGTGCATTCCTAACCAGTGAGCAGTGAGCAATGTGAGTTGAGTTGAGTATGTCTCAGCGAATCACAGAAACCTCACAACCGGAGGGGACCACCATACGGGCCAAAGACAGCAAATACGTGTCCCCCGTGAAACTCTTGGCAGACATCCACAAAACTGCACAGGTTCTCTGCAACAAAAAGATGTGTATAAGTCTACATCTGAAAACGTTTACTCTTTCCTAGGAAGGCAAAGTTCTAAGGGTGCAGTTTTGCTTCTGAATTAAATTATTGTAATTATTACTAGTACACAATTGATTGACAGTGTAACTAGTATGTATTTTATAGGTAACTATTAAATATAAAAAGTAACATTTTGATGAATGTATCTCTTAAGATGATGGATATTTTCCCACTTAATTAATGTATTCATGCTTGAATAAGAATTTAGGATCAATTCTACTTTTGTTTGTGTAGATGTAAGCACTGAGAAACCTTGTTCACATAAATAAGTACATGGATTTGGTTGAGTTACAGCATTTGCTCAATTATTTAAACTCAAGTTATATCCTCTAAGCTGTCCTGTTTTCTACCACAAAGGATTGTTTTTAGTAGTTTACCAAAAGACATCCTGATTGGGCTTTGCTTTAACTTTGAAAGTAAAGACATGGGGACCCCTTGACTGGTGAAGACCCTTGTTACCCAGGTATTAGTTACTCACTTTATCAGTATTCAAACTAGTCTTCTGAATTGTCTCTTTGGTACTCTGGGCCTTTCTCCTGTGAAGTAGGAGGCCAGCAGTTAAAGGGGAGGAGGGGGAAGGGAAGCAGCAGGACCGCAGGTGCATCTCAGGCATGCCGGTATTAGGAAAGAGTACAGGTAACAGAATTGGGACAATGACACTCTTCAAACTCTCCATGTCCAGGCTCTCTTAGAAAGTGTCCTGGAAGCATAGCTTAGCCTCAGGTTTGTTTTGGTTTGTTTGTTTTTTAATTTTCTTTTTTAATGTTTTTTGTTTATTTTTGAGAGAGAGAGAGAGAGAAGGTGAGAGAGAGCATGTGGGGGAGGGGCAGAGAGAGAGGGAGACACAGAATCAAAAACAGGCTCCAGGCTCAGAGCTGGCAGCACAGAGCCCAATGCAGGGCTCGAACTCATGAACCCCAAGATCATCACCTGAGCTGAAGTCAGACACTTAACAAACTGAGCCACCCAGGTACCCCCCCAAGGGCCCTCTGTTGTAGCTGTGGAGGAATAAATGGCAGTAAGTCCTTCAAGAATGCACTAAACCAGCTCTAAGTTCAGGACATGATATTTCCCTGAAACTGGACCAACAATCAGACAGGTGGGCTCAGCACACCTGCCCCTTCCAGGAATGCTGATGGTGTTAGGGAGGAAGGGATGTGGAAACTGTTAGTAACAATGGTTCTGAGCCCATGCTTGGAAAACCATTCTCTGAGAAGACTGCTCATGCCTTAGAGCATCATAAATTCATTCAGGGAGCTAGGTGCCTGTTTAATATAATAATGAAATTTTCAGCTAAGCCTTTTAGTTCCAAGTGATTGCACTGTGTACTAACAGTGTAGCTGTAGGAGTGTGGCCATATGTTAGAAGGGGCTCTTTCTTTATTTTTCGGTGGGGGTGTGCAAGGGAGCGACTTTGCATTCTGGTGCCTGATCTGTGAACAACAGTGCCTCTCCTCCCATGGGCCCATCCGGAAATGCATGCTGTAGACACCTGCATCAGGTCCAGGGCCTGCTGTCAGTTACTGCTTTCCCGGCTGTCCCACTTGTACTGACCCGTTTTCTGGCCCATCTGTGGCCTTGGCAGGAGCCCCTACCTTCCTGCTGAGGTCTGCCAGCACCATAAATTAGGGAGCTTGATCTTAGAAGAGCAGCTGGGTTGTGTGCACGCTGCTGGATGGAGGGCGAGCTCTTGGATGTGTCCCACTCATCTGTCTCTTCTAAGCTCCAGTTTTTCCCACTGCTGTTTCTGGACTTGCTGAACTAGGTAGCAGCAGTAGTAGCCCTACCCTTGGGGAAGTAGATTCCAGTCAGATGACTCATCTTTTCAAGACAGTAGCTTAGTAAGTACTCATTTCAATACCATGTTGTGCTTATGTAGCAATTTGCATTTATAGAATTCAAATGTCCAGTGCAACTCTATCCTAGGTGTTTGTGATATGGCTATAAGGTGGTTAAAATAGGTTCACTTGCCTGTTTTTTAAATTGCAGCTGTAATTTGGTTTTATTTTTTACCTGAACATGAAAAATGGAACTTAAATTTGGGTTGGTAAATATGTGTTTTGTTTTCTTTTTTTCCTTTTCCTAGCTGTAGGGCAGAGAAAGGTGTAAGAATGTTTGAGAAATTGGTCCTTTTAGGTTCCACTTTTTAAAATGTAGGAAAAATATTGAGAGCTGTCATTTACTAAAAAGAAGGAATAACTAGAGAAACTGTTTCAGAGTCTAATATATACTTTTCTATTGGAAGCAGACTGTAAAAGCCATGTTTTGGGGAATATTTATAGGATGTGGTTTAAAGCACTGAAAAGAAAAGCAAACTTCAAGGAGTCTTGGCAGCCTGAAGTCACTGCCTTTATTTCTAAGCAGGGCTCTTTTGGTCTGACGCCTCATATTTTTATTTTTTCCTTGTGAATCCCTCACAATGCCAGTATTGCCATATAAAGATATCACCAAGGAGAACATGTGTCCTCACAGAACGTTGTAAAATAAATGAGAATGAAAACATCAAGAGTGATTTCCTGTGAGCTAAATGCATGACACTGCTGGCCCCCCGGCAGAGCCCACAAAATGTACCCCATCTCAGGGCCCCTGTTGGCCCCCTGAAGCCATTTCACATGTGCCTTGAGATCCACCATGGAGTGTTGGCTTCATCTGCATTGGTGATTGTGACCTGCCTGTAATTCCTAGATATATTTTTTTTTAACTTTATTTATTCATTTTGAGACAGAGACAGAGAGAGTGAGTGGGGGAGGGGCAGAGAGGGAGAGAGAGAATCCCAAGCAGGCTCCGCGCTGTCAGCACAGACCCTGATGTGGGGCTCGAACCCACAAACCATGAGATCATGACCTGAGCCAAAACCAAGAGCCGGACGCTTAACCAACTGAGCCACCCAGGTGCCCCCCTAGATCTAATTTTGGAATGGAAACAAGGCAGTGTATTTTCCCCGAATTTTTATTTGTTGTAGAAGATAGTAACCAACACAGTGGGGAAAAATCATCCATAATCCCTCTGCCCTAATAAACCAAGTATGTTCTTCTTTTAAATGTTATTTTTAGTCCTTGTAGGTATGTGCCACTTCATCACTTAGTTGGTAATCAGATCATTTTATATGCCTGGCAGGCAAGTTACAGTAGCAATTTCTAATCTTTTGAGATTGTGATACTCTCTTGACATTGGTTAGTTTTGCTCACCGACAAGGTCGCTTAACTGCTTGACTCCCTTCTTTAGTTAAAGACATAAACAAGAACAATTTTTGAGGTGTAACTGACATACAACAAAATGCATTCATTATGAGTGTACATACAATTCAGTGAGTTTGATGAATGTATATACCTTGTAACCACTTACTTCACAGTCAAGAAAGATATGGAATATTTCCACCACCCAAAAAGGTTCCCTTGTGTCTTTTCTCAGATAGCCTTCCTCCACATTTCAAGATGACGTAAATGAATTCTGTTTGGTGTTTAGAGATACATATGTATATAGTAATGTATAGAGAGATGATTGAGAATAAACACTAAACTCAGAATAGTGGCTACCTCTGGAGTGTGGGAGTTAGAGTGATGGGGTAGGCTGGGAGGATGGAGAGAGACACACGGGGCTTCAGTGTCTACTGTTTGATTTCTTTCTTTCTTTCTTTCTTTCTTTCTTTCTTTCTTTCTTTCTTTCTTAAGTTTATATATTTAATCTGTATACCCATTGTGGGGCTTGAACTCATAATCTTGAGATCAAGAGTCACAAACTTGGGGTTCCTGGCTGGCTCACTTGGTAGAGCATGCAACTCTTGATCTCAGGGTTGTGAGTTTGAGCCCTGTGTTGGGTGTATAGCTTACTTAAAAAAAAAAAAAAAAAAAAGAGTCGCACACTCCTCCAGCCGAGCCAGCCAGGCACCCCTACTGTTTGATTTCTTAAACAGGGAGATGTGTATGCAGATGTTCATCATATTGTTACAAACGTGTCATTGGTAGGAAGGAGAAAAAGGTAGTATTGTGTTATTTGGGGTTGTTACTCTAGATGAGAGGTCAGCAAACGGTTTCTGTAGAGGGCTAGATGGTAAATATTTCAGGCTTTGCAGGCTGTACCATTTCCAAGGAGTTTCCTTAGAAGAAAACCAGTCATCTCTAACAGTGCAACACAAACGCAGCCATAGACAATATATATAAATGAGTGTGGCTGTGTCCCAGTAAAACTTTACTCGTAAACAACATGCAGTGGGCCCAGTTTGGCCCATGATTTGCTGACCTCTGGTCTAGACTATTGGCTCCTAAACCTTTCCTCCTGGCTCCTTCCTTATCCTCCCAGCGACCCATACCATGTTTTCACCTTGAACTGTTCATCACAGTTCACCAAGGGACTAAAAAATTGGGGAAGAATAGTATCCCAGGGAAGGTCCTAGGTATGGAGTCGTTTTGAATTCATAAAACTTCAACTCTGATCTTAATGACTGTCATCAAGCTAAATCATAACTGCCTATAGCTGTGTTTTTCCAGCCTTTCTTTTTCATCTCTTCGTTAATGAAACTTAAGTTTTCAAACTTGAATTCCATGAAACTAGTTTTTATTTGGGCTTTTGCAAAATATTTTGGGGGGGTTGTACCCACACGATTTACAGATTAGGAGTGTGTATGAAAGAAAAAAAGGTAACTGTGAGATAAGGTGATGGATAGATTAATTAACTTGATTGGGGGGATCATTTCATGACATATACGTATATCAAAGCATCACATTGTATACCTTAAATATATGGAGTGTTTATTTGTCAATCAAACTTCAATAAAGCTGGGGGAAAAAAGAGTGTCTGTGGAAGGCAGCTTAGAAAGGTTTGACCTCCCTTGACAGGAATGTGCCTTTGTTCCCAGGACGATTACATGGAAGCCTTGGCTAGGCTCCACCTCACCGTGACAAGGGCCTACAAAGTGAACACCGACATCAACTTTGAGGTGTTTATTCATAAAGTGGATGGTCTGTCAGATGACCACAAAATTGAAACCCAAAGAGATATTCACCAGAGGGCAAATGATGACCTTGCAGATGCTGGATTAGAAAAAATTCACCTCAGGTGAGAACAGAAATTTCTCAGCGATCACATTAATTGACAGAAGTTAGCAGGTGTGGAGTCCAAAGTCACAATGAATGATTTGGCATGGGCAGTAATTCACCTGTTTACCCTATTTTGTGTTATACACATTAGGACAGTATTTGGGAAAAGCAAACTTTGCATGTGTTGATTCTAATTTTTGGTGATTTTTTTTTTTTTTTTGGTTTTTGTTTAAATGTTTGTTTATTTTTGGGAGAAAGAGCTTGTGTGTGCATGTGTGCACATGCAGAGGAGGGGCAAAGACAGAGGGAGAGAGAGAATCCAAAGCAGGCTCTATGCTATCAACACAGAGCCCAAGGTGGGGATCGAACCCACAAACTGTGAGAGCATGACCTAAGTCAAAATCAAGAGTCAGAGGCTTAACCAACTGGGCCACTTATGTGCCCCTTTGTTTTGTTTTTGTTTTTAAAGTTTATTTATTCGTTCATTCATGTATGTATTTATTTTAATTTATTTTTGAAAGAGAGAGAGCGAGCAAGCATGAGCAGGGGAGGGGCAGAGAGAGAGGGAGACACAGAATCTGAAGTAGGCTCCAGGCTCTGAGCTCTCAGCACAGAGCCCGGCGCGGGGCTCAAACCAGTGAACTATGAGATCATGACCTGAGCCGAAGTCGGACACTTAACTGACTGAGCCATCCTGGCGCCCCCCCGACCTTTGTTTTTGTTTTTTAAGCGAATAGTCAAACCTAATGTTTTTCCCACTTGTGAAAAACACTAGATAAAACTCAAGAACATAATCCAGGAAGTTAATCAATGCCGAAGTTTACAGTTTGTGATGAATATGATAGTATCTATATGCACAAGTAAAAGAGAACTCTGAAAACACTTCAAATAGAAGTACAGAGGAAAATCATTTCTCTATTAGTTGTTTTTTTAAGATTTTATTTTTAAGTAATTTCCATACCCAATGTGGGGCTCAAACTTAAAACCCTGAGATCAAGAGTCACATCCTCCACCACCTGGCCAGTCAGGTGCCCCTGTATTAATTTTTTATGGGGAGGTATATGCATCATTCAATTTGCAAATTGGAAAATGAAAAAATTAGATGCTTCAATATCAATAATGTAGCTGTTACTAACCTAACAGGTGTTTGTAAAGATGATCTGGTGTGGAATCTTGGAGAACTAAGAAAGCTCATACAGCACATACCACTGCATTTTTAAGCTTTCCAGTCCAGCCAGTCAGTAGAAAAATGGGTATAATTCTTGCTTTTTGGGAGTTGGGGAGGAATGCCTTGTTAAGACATGTTCACTTTTTTACCGAGTTCATATTGAATTCTACAGGGGGCTAGAATGTGTGTGTATGGACTTAGATACAGAGGGCTGGGTACTGGTGTCATGACATGGCCTCAGCCATCCATTCCCTAGTCAAAAGGAAAATGTGATGAAATATTTTCTCTTTCAGCTTCTATTTGACAAGCATATATGATCACTCAATATTTGAAGCTTTTAGCAAAGTGGTTCAGAAACTGATTCCACAGCTCCCCACCCTGGAGAATTTGCTAAACATCTTTATCTCAGTAAGTACATAATTATCATCCTTGTAGAATCATTTGCAGAATTTTAGACTAACATTGCAAACAGTCTTATTTTTGAAGTGAAAACAGTCTTATTTTTGCTTGCTCTCACAACATTGCAAGGTCACTGAAATATTACTTTGGAAGATTACTACTAAATAACTGTTTCATAGTCTTTAAAATTTAACTCCCCAAACGATTCCTGTACTTCACTGATACAGTGTTTATTCAAGTTGTAGGCAGTCATTCAGTGTTGATAGAGCCCTACCAGATGTAAGGAACATTAAGGGTGGTTTTGGTGATGGTGTGCCTGGGTGGCTCAGTGGGTTAAGCTTCCGACTTTGGCTCAGGTCTTGATCTCCCGGTTCGTAAGTTCCAGTCCCACATCAGGCTCTCCAGATCCCCTGTCCCCTTCTCTCTGTGCCCCCTCCCCTGTGCACACTCTCTCTCACAAAAATAAATAAACATTAGAAAGAAAAGATATATTGTTTTAAATATTTGTGTATGTTTAACACTGTGGATGATGTGCTGGCTGAATGAGTCCTATAAACTGGCAGCTCTAGGCAAGCTCTTCTGTTCAGTTGAGTCAGATGTGATGGCTGTATGCATATTTACTCTGTCACTGTATAGTGGTGAGTTTGTTTAGCTTTTTAAAATTTATTTAAAATATACAGTCAGTAAAATTAGTGTTTTTACTTGCCTTTTCCTAACTGCAGGTACATCTCTAAGAGCCAGGAAACACTGCCCAGTTTGTTTACCTAAAGTAAATAATTTATGAAAAACAAGAACTTTCCATTTCATATGCAAATCCATTATAAAGGTTTATGCGAGGTTTTTAAATTTTTTATTAAAAATTTTTTTGTTTTCTTTTGATGTTTTTATTTATTTTTGAGACCAAGAAAGCACAGGCTGGGGAGGGCCAAAGAGAGAGGGGGACAGGAACTGAAGCAGGCTCTGCACTGACAGCAGAGAGCCCGATGTGGGGCTCAAATGCTTGAGCCGTGAAATCATGACTGGAGCCGAAGTCAGACACTTAGCCTGCTGAGCCACCCAGGTGTCCCTATGTGAAGTTTAAATTGTAATAAAAAAGAACAAAATTTTAGCAAATTAATCTTTGCTCATTTATATTTTACACTGAGGATGGCATATAATTTTTTTATGTAACAATGACATGTTCTGAAATCAGCTGTACCTTTAAGATAGCATCTTCTTTTTGTTTCAGAATTCTGGAATTGAAAAGGCATTTCTCTTTGATGTGGTCAGTAAAATTTATATTGCAACTGATAGTACCCCAGTGGATATGCAAACCTATGAACTCTGCTGTGATATGATCGATGTGGTTATTGACATCTCTTGTATTTATGGGTAAGTAAAATATTCTTTCTTTTTATTATCCTTTTTTTCAATAAAAAATTAAAAAAAAAATTTTTTTTTTCAACGTTTATTTATTTTTGGGACAGAGAGAGACAGAGCATGAACGGGGGAGGGGCAGAGAGAGAGGGAGACACAGAATCGGAAACAGGCTCCAGGCTCCCAGCCATCAGCCCAGAGCCCGACGTGGGGCTCGAACTCCCGGACCGCGAGATCGTGACCTGGCTGAAGTTGGACGCTTAACCGACTGCGCCACCCAGGCGCCCCCAAAAAATTTTTTTAATGTTTATTTATTTTTGAGAGAGAGAGAGAGAGAGAGAGAGAGAGAGAGAGAGAGAGACAGAGCGTGAGTAGGGAGGGTCAGAGGGAGAGGAAGGCACAGAATCCGAAGCAGGCTCCAGGCTCTGAGCTGTCAGCACAGAGCCCGACGCAGGGCTGGAACACACGAACTGCGAGATCATGACCTGAGCCGAAGTCAGACGCTTAAGTCAGCTCTCTGCTGACAGTAGAGAGCCCAATGCAGGGCTGGAACTCATGAACTTGTGAGATTATGACCTGAGTTGAAGTTGGATGCTTAACTGCCTGAGCCACCCAGGTGCCCCTGGGTACGAAAAATATTCCTAAAGGCTATGATCAAGCCATACTTAAGATTAGAAAATGAAACCTTTCACAACCTTTGTAACATTTGCATTTACTTATTTGATTTTAATACTTTTGTTTTAAATAACTGAGATCTATAAATATACCATTTAGCATGCAATAATAAAAAAATTATTGAGTAAATGCCTGGTATTCTGCTAATAAACATATTACGTTATATCATTAATTCCCTGCTATTCCATGGGAATAGGGAAATGGGAATTACTATCCCCATTTCACAGATGGGGAAACTGAGGTTCAGAGTGGTTAAGTTTCTAACCCCTGCTCACACTGTCAATAAAAGATAGGACTAGAATTTGAACTTAAGTCTAACTGATTCCTGGTTCTTCTACTGATCTGTCATCATATCATAATGTCATATACACTTGGGAGAGACTAAGATCCTAGAACTCTGAATACATATCTCTTATTAACAACACTTCTATTACCTTCTTCATTATAGGAAATAACTTCTAGATTCTCTTTAACACACTTTGTCTTTTTTATGAGCAGCAGAGAATTATAAAACCAAGCAAACAATATTACCTGTTTATTATTATGGTCTTAGATTCTTAGAAAACAGAACTTGCTGTACATTTAGAATAATATAAAGTAAACCAGGAGTGGGGAAAACTGATTGTGGTACCAGACATAGAAACATTTCCACATGACTTTATATTTCCTGAATGGGTGTTATATACAGTGAATGGATATGAATTAGTTTGTCTGTCTTAAGATATCAAGTTGTTGCCGTTGATTTATATTGGATCTTACATGCTTATCCAATCATTGATGAGGTAAAGCTCGTGTTCATCTTCCTTTTTACTCACCAGCTGTCACCTGCCTCACACAGCCTCCTTCAGCCTTTGTGAGGGTCTCAGTCTTCCCATTTTTCTTTTCCACTATCTGAAAATCCTTTGCCCCCCTCAGTTCAGATTCTCTCTGTTATACACACATGCATGCACGGTCCCTTCCATTCTGAAATAGGGAAAGTGATCCTTACAAGACTGTGGTGAGGATGAAGTATCATTAGGCTTTACCTGGTAGACCCTGGATAAAGGTAGCTTCCATTATTATTATTGTTGTTATTGTTATTATTATAATACATTGCCATCTGGCTTTAGAAACAGACCTTATTTCCCAAGTTTATTGCCTTTTTAGTATTATTATTAAACACTGCCATCTGGCTTCAGAAATAGACCTTGCTGCCCAAGATTACTGCTCTACAGCATTCTATTGTTTTTCAGCTACAAGTGGATGACCTTGAAATAGTCATGGAAACTGAATATACCCTGATTACAGTCTAGATTGCTGTGGTAATCAAATACAATAAACACAATTAATCTGGCACATATTTAATGATATGCATAATCATTATTGTGCCATATGGTAATTGGGTGTAAGTGGTAAGCTGTTCATGTAAATGATGTTAATCAGAGTTCCTTTCACCCAGCTAAAACAAACACGAGGCAGGCGGAATCGGGAGGAGTCAGATTGTTTTTCTGAGGTGGAGTGCAGTGTTCCTGAGAACCTGGGTCACAAATCGGGCGTGGGCTCTGGAGTTTCCTTGGTGCTTGTTGGAGCCACAAGGAGCCAGCCCAGTTAACTGGCAGCAGCCAAGGAAGCAGACTGCCAGTTCCCAGCTGCTCCTTGGAGACCAGCAGGGCCAGAGGCAGGTGACCTGGTGCCTCACTTAGTCTGCTCAGGAATCTGCTGAGCTTCTGTTCACCAAATATACACGCACACACACACACACACACACACACACGCATACACGCATGCACACTTTATAATATGTTACATCGTCCTGTGTTTTCATTGCTTTGTGGCTAGAAACTTGAGTGGTAGAAAATAGATAGCTGTTGCAGTTGTAATGCTTCACCAATTTTTACCTGTTATTTTTTGGATCTTTTTTGTTTTTCCAATTTGTTTAATGTTTATTTTTTTCTGATTATGAATGTAATCCATGCTCATTGTAGAAAATATGTAAAGCATAAGGAATAAAATTAAAATTAAAATAACCTCATCCTCTAGAGACAGTCACTATTAACATTTTCATATATTTTATTCTTATTTCTCTGTGTAATTTTTAGGATGATGTGGTCACTTTGTATATGTTATTTTATATATATATCCTGCTTTGTTCATTTAACATTATCATCTAAGAATTTTCTTGTGTTACTAAGTGCTGTTGGCAAACAGCGCCTGGTGTCCGTTTACTGTTATATTTACTTGGAAGTTTTACATGCAGTCTTCTTCACTGGGTGAAAAACGTCCAGTGTTTCAGTTTATTGTTCTCAGAACATTCCTCATTAGTAAGGGAAATACAGTATAGAAACACAGCAGCTAAAAATGGTACAAAGGAAGTTAAGAATTCTGATAAAGCGTTTTGAACATCAGAGGTCCAACACTTCTTAAAGATTTTTCTTTCACGTTTTGGTAGATTACAGTGAGTTGAATCCTTTTTTTAAAAAAAACTACCTTCCACAATTTACTTTTAAGTAGCCATGCATATATGTGCCGGTTTAAAATACTCTCAAAACTAAAAGCTTGCATTTCCTTTGAAATACTCTACAATTCATGCTTCTCATTTAATCTGGTTTGGCACGCTACTTCCTTGTGATATTTATGAGATTAAAAGCATTAACTCTGAAATTACATTAGTTTGAGTCCTGGCTCCACCCCCATCGTCAGCTTTGACCAAATTATCCTATTTCCTCTCAATACCTGGCTTAGAGGATTCTTAGGCCAGACAATAGATAGTTCCTGGTAAAAGCTAAGAATGGTGCCTGTCACATAGTAAAAGCTGGCTCTTATAATGCAAAGGGATTGGTTTAGCACCAGCTGAGTTATTATGTTGAATTAATAAAGTCTAGCACAATTCTAGTTAATCATTTCTGGTCAATTATTCATTAATTTGGGAAGCAAAAATACATACATGCATGCATACACACACAGTTGCAGAAAAGGTGCAGGGAAGTGCTCTTTTGCCTCTGAGGAAAGAAATCATAACTCTGATTACATTAGTGTCTTCAGAGGGTCCAGTTTTGATCATTCAAGGCGATACTAGTAATAAAAGTTAACACAATAGTTAACATTCATTGTGCATTTTACATGTTTTCAGCACTGTGCTCAGTGCTGTGTATCTATTATTTCATCGCGTTGGGAAACTTTGAGGTAATTTCTGTTAGGATACAGATAAGAAAATTGAGGCTCAAAGAAGCTACTCACATTGCCCCAGTTCCCATAATAAGTGGACTAGGATTCAAACCCAAGTCATCTGTGTCTGCAGGCCACACTTTCTTAAATAGACCAGTATACTTATTTAACGTTTTATTTTGAAAAAAATTCAACCCTACAGAAGATGTGCAAAGATAGTCCAGTGAACTCCTACGTACCCTTCCCTGGGATTCACCAATTTTTACCAATTTCCCATATTGGCTCTTTCTTTTTCTAATACAGTTGTTGATTTGTTTTTGCTAAACCATTTGAAAGTGAATTGCAGACATCATGATTCTTTGATCCTACATAATTGGGTGTTTATCTCTCCAAAAAACAGACATTCTTTTATAAGACCACAGTTTATCAAATTAAGCATATTTAGCATGGCTACATTAATGCATTATCTAATATATTGTCTGTATTCAAATCTTAACCAGTGGTTCCAAATCTGTCTTTTATAGCAATTCTTTCTCCTGATTCAGGCTCTAAGCCAGTCCTTGGCTGTTGTGTCTCCCTAGGCTTCTGTAATTTGGAACCGTCATTCAGCCCTTCTTGGTCTTTCATGAGACCATGCTTTTGACAGCCTGGTTGTTCTGTCAGAAGAAAACAAGAAGCCCCCTGGGCTATGGAGGCGAGAAGAGCTAACTTTCATCCCTCACTTGTGTACCTCAGGTGCCTGAAGAGTTGCCCACCTTCCCCAACAGCCACTCATTGTGTCAGCAGGAAGGGACTGTCATACACCGTGTACATTCTTGTGATTGTGTGTTTCTGAGACTTTTGCTGTAAGGCACTGTAGTTGTAAACAACTTTTCATTACGATTATCATTCTGTGTGTTAAAGCTGGTCTCTGTTGCTGGGTTACAGTTTGTAGTTTTTCTCAATAGTCAAATATGTTCTGGTTTCTGTCCCTATTCAGCCTCAAAGAAGATGGAGCAGGAACCCCCTATGACAAGGAATCAACAGCCATTATAAAGCTGAATAACACAACAGTTCTTTATTTAAAGGAGGTGACAAAGTTCCTGGCTCTTGTTTGCTTTGTCAGAGAGGAAAGCTTTGAAAGAAAAGGTAATTTTGTGTGTGTGATTTAAATGAAATATTTCACTTCGGACTCCTATTACTTCTGCTCATTGAATGTGGGCCGTTAGCAGCATGCCTGTGGAAGCTTCCAGGCTTTAGTCACCAGGCCCCCTTGGCTCCTACCCAGCTCAGTCAGGCTTTTGGGATCTGTGAGCCAGCCTGCCCTCTAGTGACGCAGCTGCCAGAGGAGGAGGTGGCACCAGACCATCCTCCCAGGAGCTTTTGCTTTTCTGGGAGTGAAGCTGGCTGAAGCCTTGTTGCCAGACTGTAAAGTCCCTTCTCAGGGAGGGCCCCAGTGGCCTCCCTCTTGGTCCACTCTACTGCATGGTGTTAGGGACCATGTGACCCCTTGAGATCCCTGTGTAAAGGAGGGGATTTGTACAACATTAAAGTTAGATAGTATTTAACTTCTGTTCAGCCTTTGTACATTATTAAAAAAATTTTTTTTTAAATGTCTATTTACTTTTAAGAGAGAGAGACAGAGTGAGAGCTAGGGAAGGAGCAGAGAGAGAGGGAGACACAGAATCTGAAGCAGGCTCCAGGCTCTGAGCTGTCAGCACAGAGCTTCACATGGGGCTTGAACCTGTAAACCACAAGATCAGGACCTGAGCCGAAGTCGGACACTTAACCAATTAAGCCACCCAGGTACCCCAGCCTCTGCACATTCTTTAAAGAGTCCTCAAAACACAGGGCTGGCATCATGATTCTGAAAAGGGAAGACATGAATATGCTCAATAGAGTCACCAATAAGTAAAAGAAAAACAAATAATATATGAGTAAATGATAAATATGACATAATGTAAGTATATACAAATACATATTATATGTGAATGTAAATGAGTAAATAAATAAAAATAAAACCAAAGCAACTAAACTCACAGAGATACTTATTCCCCCCGCTACTGTTTAAACTGGGAAATACCAGCTTACTGACACACTAGGGATTTTTGCTAGCAACTAGGGCATGATTTACCAATTTTTTTTAGGGTAAAAAAATTCCCAACAGAGTGCCAATAGTAACATTTACTAAAATGCCTTTTTTTTTCTTTATAAACAACACATGTTCATTATAAAAATACTTTGAAACTTTGGGAAAATATAAAGAACAAAATAAAACCATTCAATTTCACCATCTAGAGCTAAATCCCCATGTTAAGTTTCTGAGATTTTCTTTCTCCCCACCTCCCTCCCTCATCCCTTCTTTCCTTTTGACAAAAGTGGGGCTATATTGTTTATATAGTTTTATATCGTATTGTCTTTACTCATTTATATCATGAAAATTTTCCTAATTCATTAAGCATAAAAACACAATTTAGATTTTTTTTTTTTAACGTTTATTTATTTTTGAGACAGAGAGAGACAGAGAATGAACGGGGGAGGGTCAGAGAGAGGGAGACACAGAATCTGAAACAGGCTCTAGGCTCTGAGCTCTGAGCTGTCAGCACAGAGCCTGATGTGGGGCTCGAACTCACGGACCGCGAGATCATGACCTGAGCCAAAGTTGGACGCTTAACCGACTGAGCCACCCAGGCACCCCTATTGTTTCTTTTTTAAAATATTTATTTGTTTAAGTAATCTCTACACCCAGCATGGGGCTTGAACTCATGACCCTGAGATCAAGATTCCCATGCCCTTCCCACTAAACCAGCAAGGTGCCCCTTATTGTCTCTTTTTATTACAAAATAGATTCAGTTAGAAAACTTAGAAGTAACAAATAAGCAAAAAAGAAATAATTATTGATAAGCTCCTCAGAGATCACTCTCAACATTTTCTTTATAACGTTTCAGACATTTTCATCTATAGCTATGTCTCTATCTATATGGAATGATACGATAAATACTACTTCATAACCTTTACTGAATTTATTACAGACCTCTAATTCACTAAATCTTTTTTGTCACGTCATTTCAATGATTATGTTAGCTTCTTTTATTGTTCAAAATTTGTATTGTTTCTAGATTTTAATGTTGTGAGTAATCTCTGATGACCTTTTTTTGCACTAAATATTTGTGTACATCTTGGCTATCAGGAAAAACTTCAGCAAATGGAATTAGGTCAAAGGGTAGGGTAGACAAGTTTTGGTGGCTTCTTTTTTTTTTTTTTTTTTAATGTTTTATTTATTTTTGAGAGAGGGAGAGACAGAGTGTGAGCAGGGAAGGGGCAGAGAGAGAGGGAGACAGACCCCCAAACAGGCTTCAGGCCCTGAGCTGTCAGCACAAAGCCTGATGCGGGGCTTGAACTCATGAACCGTGAGATCATGACCTGAGCCAGAGTTGGACACTTAACTGACTGAGCCACCCAGGCACCCTGTGTTTTGGTGGCTTCTGATACATATTGCCAAAATGTCCTTCTGAAAGATTTTATGGGCTTACGCTATTAAGAGAATATAAGTGTATATATAAGAGAATAAGAAGAGAATAATATAAGAGAATATAAGAGAATATCCATTTTGCTATATTCCTATTAATATTGGGTATTAGCATTAAAAAATTTGATTATTGGGGTGCCTGCATGGCTCAGTCAGTTGAGTGTCTGACTCTTGGTTTCGGCTTAGGTCATGATCCCAGGGTCGTGGGATTGAGTCCCATGTCAGGCTCTGCACTGGCGCGGATCCTGCTTGAGATTCTCTCTCTCTCTCTCTCTCTCTCTCTCTCTCTCTCTCTCTCGGGCCCTTTCCCCCTACTTGTGCTCTTTATTAAAAAAAACCTCTTTTTGATTATTAAAAACTTAGTATCATTTCAATTACATTTCCTTGCTTCTTGGTGAAGTTGTAGGTTTTTCCTGTATTTACTGACTGTTATCAACCAAATTGCCTTTTGGGTCCTTGGCTTTCAAAACTTTTAATGAAGTAGTGTTAATCTTTTATTCCTTATTTTTATCTTGCTAAAAGTAAGAGCAGGTTATATAATAGATTCGTGGAATTTTGAACATGGACAGGACCATACCTTATTTCATTCTCTCAATTATAGATGATTCTACCCAGACCCAGGAACTAGGAGTGACTTTCTCTCAAAGTCATACTACCAGTGTATGGCAAGTCAGAGCTAAGATTCCTGGGCTTGTCCCTACATAGAATAAGTTCTGTTTAATTTATTTATTTTATTTATTTATTTTTTTTAATTTTTTTTTCAACGTTTATTTATTTGTGGGACAGAGAGAGACAGAGCATGAACGGGGGAGGGGCAGAGAGAGAGGGAGACACAGAATCAGAAACAGGCTCCAGGCTCTGAGCCATCAGCCCAGAGCCTGACGCGGGGCTTGAACTCCCGGACCGCGAGATCGTGACCTGGCTGAAGTCGGACGCTTAACCGACTGCGCCACCCAGTCACCCCAAATTTATTTATTTTAAGGGAGAGAGAGAGAGAGAAGGGGAAGGGGCAGAGAGTGAGAGAGAGAATCTCAAGCAGACCCTGCACTGTCAGACTGTCAGCGGGGAGCTGATGACACAAGGCTCGGACCCATGATCCGTGAGATCATGACCTGAGCTGAAGGCAAGAGTTGGGTGCTTAACCAACTGAGCCCCCAGGCGCCTCTGTGCGTATTGTGTTTTAAACCATTATACATATATTTCCTTGGTTAAAGATATTTTCAGAATTTATATTTGGTGATTAATACTTCATGTTGATTTTGGAAGCTAAATAAAAGAAAAGTAATGCAAATAGTACAACTAGAGCCCCAAAACAATCTAGGCTAGCGGCAGGTCCTAAAATTTAGGGTACATTAGTGTCAACCTGGAGAGCTTGTTTTTTTTTTTTTTTAATTTTTTTTTTCAACGTTTATTTATTTTTGCGACAGAGAGAGACAGAGCATGAACGGGGGAGGGGCAGAGAGAGAGGGAGGCACAGAATCCGAAACAGGCTCCAGGCTCTGAGCCATCAGCCCAGAGCCTGACGCGGGGCTCGAACTCTCGGACCGCGAGATCGTGACCTGGCTGAAGTCGGACGCTTAACCGACTGCGCCACCCAGGCGCCCCGAGCTTGTTTATTTTGAACTGATTTTAGACTTAACAGAAAAGTTGCAAAAATAGTACATGGTTTACACATATTCCTCATCCAATTTTCCAAATGTTAACATCTTACATACTATATACTACAGTATGAAAAGTAGGAGGGGCGCCTGGGTGGCTCAGTCATTTGGGCATCCAACTTCAGCTCAGGTCATGATCTCATGGTTTGTGAGTTCGAGCCTTGCATCGGGCTCTGTGCTGACAGTTCAGAGCCTGGAGCCTGCTTCAGATGCTGTGTCTCCCTCTCTCTCTGTGCCCCTCCCCCACCCACACTCTGTCTCTCTCACTCTCAAAACTAAACATTTAAAAAAGTTTTTTTAAAGAAAAGTAGGAAATTACCATTGGTATAATACTATTAATGAAACTGTAGACCTTATTCAGATTGCGCCATTTTTCCAAAAATACCCTTTTTCTGTTTTAGGATCCCAAATTGATTTACTGGTTATTCTTCCAAGTCTCCTCCAATCTGTGACAGTTCTTCATCTTTCATGACCTTGACACTTCTGAAGAGTACCGATCAATTATTTTGTAGAATGTTCCTCAAATTGGATTTGTCTATTGTTTCCACACAGTTGGAACAAGATTATGCACTTAGGCAAGAATGTGTCCTTCTCAGTGTATCATATCAAGTGGTTCATGATGTTGATAAGTCTTATTACTGGTGATGCTGACCTTGATTTAGTTAAGGCAATGTCTGCCAGGTTTTTCCACTGGAAAGTTCCTGTCTTTCCCTTTCTAGTTAATAAATACTTTAAAACTATGTAAATTTTGTTCCTCCTCACACTTTTGCCCATTAATTTTAACATCCATGTATGGTTATGGAAGTAAATTTAAGCAGGAGTTTATCATGTGGATCTTTTTTTTTTTTCTTTTAATGTTTATGTATTTATTTTGAGAGAGAACACGAGCAGGGGAGGGACAGAGAGGGAGGAAGAGAGAGAATCCATGCTGAGCTCACAATCGATATTGAGATCATGACCTAAGCCTAAATCAGGAGTTGACATTCAACCAACTGAGCTGCCCAGGTGCCTTGTGAATTTCTACTTTTAAAACTTCAAATGCAGCAAGATACTGTTAACATTTTAAATTGCAAAGATGAATTAAGTTAAGATTTTTCAGGAACTATCAATAGAATATTTCTTTTTTGTTTGTTTAAAATGTTTATTTATTTATTTTGAGAGAGAGTGCAAGTGGGGAGGAACAGAGAGAGAGAGGGAGAGAGAATCCCAAGCAGGCTCCATACTGTCTGCACAGAGCCTGACTCAGGGCTCAATCTCATAAACTGTGAGATAATGGCCTGAGCCAAGATCAAGAGTCGGATGCTTAACCGACTGAATAGAATATTTCTGGCACCCCAATAGAATATTTCTGCAAGTTGAATTCTCATTGAGCCAGTTTTTTTTTTAGCTAAGCTTTCTTCCATAAGTTGGTTCCATATACAGTAAAACCTTGGATTGCAAGTAACTTGTTCTACAAGTGTTCTGCAAGACGAGCAAACATTTCTAGTAATTTTTAACTTGATAAACGAGCTATGTCTTGCAATATAAGTAGTATGTGATGCCGAACCTCACATGATCACAACTGAGGCAGTAGTTCTTGAATTTGTTTCGATATACAGGTGCTTTGAATTACAAGCATGCTTGTGGAATGAATTATGCTCACAAGCCAAGGTTTTACTGTATAGGCAAAGAATTTTGAGGTTGTTCTCACATCTTGTATCCAAATTCCCACAAAATAAAATCATTTATTTGCTCCTTGTTTATTTTCCTTTATATTTGAAATTTATTTCTTTTATTCTTCACACCCAGTGTGGGGCTTGAATTTATGACCCTGAGATCGAGACTCGGATACTCTACTGATTGAACCAGCCAGGTGCCCCTATTTTCTTTTAATTACATGCTTTATATGAAAAATGGTCCCAAAAACCAAACTGAGGAAGTGGGGAAATGAGTTGGGAAGGTAGAAAAGCCCCCCAGAGTGGTGTCAATGAGCAGTATTATGCTCACTCCCAATAGGAGAATCTCTGAGAAGCTGTGTGGAACAAATTCAGATCACCCCAGTTGAGTATGGAAGACTGAAACATTTATCCACCTTCCCCCAGGCCCCTCTGTTTGAGGAGTACCCTTAAAACGTTCATTCCCATATCTCTGGTACCTGTCTGTGTGCGGTTGAGGAAGTTCTGTGGTACTAAAGAAAGCCTCAGGCAGAAAAGAGCTACTTTTTTCTTTTTTAAGATTTTATTTTTAAGTAATCTCTACACCCAACATGGGTCTCATACTCACAACCGAGATCAGGAGTCGCATGCTCTACCGACTGAGCCAGCCAGGCACCCCTGGACTTATTTATTTATTATTACTTATCCCTTTATTCTGGTAATTGTCTTGAGGGAGATCACTCGGAGGTTTTATTGCAGTGTGGTCACTAACGCTGCAGAAGCACCAGAGGGCGCCTCTGAGAGGGTTTCCAGCTCCTGGGAGCTGAGATGGTGTTTGCTCCAGTGCACTACGACTATTTGGAAGAATTTCACTCCTTGGCTGGAATCCCAATTCTTTTATTTTGGGTTTGGGCTTTGGAAGTATCACCTGAGTGGATGGAAATAACCACTGGGCTAGTTATTTCAATACAGTTAAAGATAGTGAATAGAACCAACTGCCTTATCCTAATTGGTATAAACATAATGTTGCTCTCAACACTTTTACACATTAGTGATGATGAAGAATGCACTCAAGACTTTGGATTATCTTTTATTCTATTCTTGTACCGATAATTTCAGAAAACACAAAAAGATTCTCCCTTACTTTTTTTGCATTTAAAATTTACTTAGTATTGAAAAAACTCGAGTGTCATTGATTGTTGAACTTGTGAGCTTAGAATTGACCGGAGGTGACTGTTACCACTCTAAACTTAGGACTTTGCTTTCCCCAGGGCTTATGACTATGGCTTAAAGATAATAGATATTTGGTAAATATCGATCAATTGAATCATTGATCCTAAAGCTTTGAGATCTCAGCCATACTTCAAGTCAGGGTCTGCCTCCACTCAGAGTCAATTTAATAATCCCCTTTGGGGAAAAGTAATAAACATTTCATGGAAGATATGTCTTAATTGTAAGAAATTTTGAATTCTGACATGTCAGAAAAATGTGCACTTTAGTTGGTTCTTCAAATGTTGTGGATCATAGACACTGTGGAAATGTGGTCTATCATCTGGAAACTTTTTTTTTTTTTTAGAGAG
This sequence comes from Prionailurus bengalensis, assembly GCF_016509475.1. Lineage (NCBI taxonomy): Eukaryota > Metazoa > Chordata > Mammalia > Carnivora > Felidae > Prionailurus > Prionailurus bengalensis. The sequence continues at coordinate 79,923,608 of NC_057349.1, read as the reverse complement.
AGAGAGAGAGAGCATGAGTGAGGGAGAGGAACAGAGGGAAAGAGATAGAGAATCCCAAGCAGGCTCCACCCTCAGCACAGAGCTAGACTCGGGACCCGATCTCATGACCCCAGGATCATGACCTGAGCTGAAATCAAGAGTCAGTCACTCAACTGACTGAGCCATCCAGGTGCCCCATCTCTGGAACCTTTCCTTAGGAAAACATGTCCATTTGCAAAATCGTGCCTGCAATTCCTGAAGCCCAGCTGCAGAGCTCCTCAGGAAGTCTGTGAACCTTCTGTTATGGCTGCTCTTTTGCCTCCCCCTAGTTGTTTGTCTTGGCCACAGCAGACATGAAAAGAGGAGATTGTTTCTAAGTGTCTTTTTAAAAATTTTCTTTTCTTTTTATTTCAAGTAGGCTTCACGCCCAGTGCTGAGCCCAATGCTGGGCTTAAACTCAAGACCTTGAGATCATGACCTGAGCTGAAATCAAGAGTCAGATGCTTAACCAGCTGAGCCACCCAGGTGCTCCATGAGACATTTCTAAATATTTTTGTTTTCTTCTTCTCCAGGGCTTATTGACTATAATTTTCATTGCTTCCGGAAGGCCATCCATGAAGTTTTTGAGGTGAGAATGAAGATGGTGAAATCACGAAAAGTTCAGAATCGGCTACAGAAGAAAAAAGGAGCCACCCCCAATGGGACCCCTAATGTGCTGCTGTAGTGAAGTTTCAGGAGTATCTTTTTAAGCCAGACCTTCCAGTGAGGCCACTGAGCTGTGTTGCACTAAAGGAAAAGGAAAAAGGATATGGGACACATGATGTATTTGGTGTAAGAAAAGAAAAATTCCTGCAACCCTCTTGATCTTCTCTTTTTTAAATAAAGTGAGCACTTTGAAGCCAAAACTTGTATTTTAACAATGAAGTAAAATCTGTAATTTCGTTACACAAATGTAAACTTTTATGGTCTGTGGTCAGAAACTCCTGTGTGAGGACTGCCAGGAACTGTATATATTTTGCTCTTTTTCATGTTTTTTTTTTTCTTTGAACTTTGATAAAACAACTTTTCTAAGCTTTTTTCTGTACTTGGTGTCAAGGACATGCATACTGTAGTGTAGTTCAGATCTATATGGCAATCAGAAATCAAAAAGCAATGCACTGGCAATGACTTTTTTTTTTTAATCACTTTGGGAATCTTTGCTAACAATTGTCGAGAAAAATCATTTTTCAGTGGAGCTGGAACAGATTGGGGCAGCAAGCTCCAGGAGCAATAAGAACTGTCTCCTGTTTATCACTGGTATAAACGGGAGTTTTGTAGAATACTGTTAGCACCAAACTTACCTAAAAATTTCTATAGCTGGGGCAGTACTTCCCGACTCAACAGTTTTTACAGAGCTCTATACCTCAACACACATCTCCATAATCATTTTATACAGAGAGGTCGTTCCTTTTTGCTGCATTACTGTTCTTTAGAACCTTCGGGACCAGATTTCCAAAATGGTGCCAATCACTGGAGATTGGTCAAAGTAACATCAGAGGCCACATGGTTTCCCAATTGTAGGTGATTGGTACCTACAGATTTAAAAATATATATACAATTCTGTATGTTCGGCCCTGAGCAATGGGCCTGTTGTTGTGCAACATTTAAAACATTTGTTGAGGATCATGACCGCAGGGAATGTCCCAGAACTTGAGCGGAGAGCATAATCCTGGTGAGCATGTTTGTCGCCACTGAGCCTCCTGCTCATCTGTGATCGTGTGCCTTGTGGACTCTGCCTGTTCCCACCTTAGGACTGAACTAGAGCTCAGCTTGCTAGCAGCACACTCTGCACAGCTGAAAAGCCATCCTGCAAACCCCTAACGATCAGTGGGAAGAGGAGGCGTTACAGTTAGCTATGTCTTGGTCTCCATGAAATTCTTCCACTTCCACTTACCTTAGACTATCAGGATGTTAAGAGACTTACTAATCACCCCTCACCCCAGACCATTCCAAGTAGGTAATTCTATGTCCATCCCCAGGGTCAGTGCCCTAAAGCTACTTGTGGGTATTAGAAAATAATTTTATTTATTTATTTATTTTTAAGCAGAGACTCCTGAGGAAATCAAAGCTGGTCCTAGCAAAATGTACCAAGTTTCTAAAGTTACTTGCCCTTGAAACTATCTCACTTCCATCTGTAGCTTCCTTCCATCCTCTCTCCTTTACTCCCCAAATCCTATTCCTTTGAGGCTGCTAACTGCAAATGCAAGACTGATTGTGGTTTAAGATTTGAGTCCTCCCAAGGGTCTGTGCATTTTGGAAGGAAATTTCCAAAAATCATTAAGGCGCCCAACTCCCTTCCTCATGATTCCTGCTCAGAAACCTGGGTCAGTAGAAGCCCAGGGTTCCAAAGGAGCCTTTTCCTTAATTTCTAGACCTATATCCTGTTGGATCTTTGGATCTTTGCCAACAGGCTTGGTACATATGGGTTATTCTTATAAATTTAATGCTCTAATATTTTTTACACAATGTTTCTTTTTGATTAAGCAAATAAAGAATCACTTTTCTAATGTGACTTTATCCTAAAAGTAGAGACACTTGCCTATCTGGTAAATCACACATTACTTAGCTATATATATATATTGTTGTAACCAGGAGGAGCTTCCATTTTTAAGCTGGGTATATGATGGGTTTTTGTTAAAATGTGCCTTAAAAGTCTATTACTTCAGGAGCAAATGGTTCTTTTGGAGAAAGCAAAAATAATCCTATGGCATAGGACCCAAGTTCATGGTAGTAAGTGCACTCTTTGATTAATCACACACTAATCCATAGATTACTGCCTCAAACCTGTAAGCATGGTAATGACCTCTTAGTTAAAGACAGATGTAGGAGTTATGTCTAAGAGTTCAATTTTTGAAGTCTGTGCTATTGGAATTAATCAAATCTCTTTGATTCCTTTCACATTTTATTTCTGATATGGAACTTGGGTTACTGCGATGCGTATGACCATATTTAGGTCTCAAATCTAATGCTATAAATACAAAGCCCAAATACATGGCTACGGTGATGGCCTGGAACATTTTTGCTCCTTTTCAAGGGTTGAGAACTTGACCTACAGGTTTCTGGGGCAATTAGAACTTCTGTGTAGAGGTGAGACTGAATTACCACCTTTGGTTATTTTTAGTGATAAAAATTAGTGTGTATGACCAGGGTAGAGTGTTTCTGAAGGAATAAGTAAAAAACTGGTTGGCATTCACAGTGTTATTTTGTGAACATAATATATTTTGGACCCTTAAATATAAAATGACTAAAAACTCAGCAATATTGTTAAATACGGGTTATATGCTAACTCTGTTTGAGACATACTCCAGAAAAATGGCTAAACTGTCTTGATTATTAAAGTATGGTATGCATTTAACTTCTATAGACTGGTTGTAATTTGTAATCAAGCATCGTATTATGTTTTACTTTAAGCCGTACATCATTTGTAATTATTGGTAAACCGTTGCTTTCAAGAATGTTAACAGCCAATTGAAAAGCATGTGTCATGCTCATGATTTGGGAAGGCTCTCATTTTATTTCAAGCATATTCATAACTAATCATTCTGGGAGCAGAATATTCTCTTGGTGAAGCGTAGGTATGGTCCTTCCTACTTGTGTGGTTTTATCCCATACAGGAGTATCATTGCTTCACTGGCCCTGCCGGGTCCCTTTAGTAAAATGTTTGTCCTGATTAATTTCTATTTTATGGAAATGAAGGTAAACTACTCTACTTACATTGGATTTACACTTTTATTTTTATATTGTGAACACCCTTATCCATATTTTTGATGGGAACATGACTGTTTGGAATGTAGAACTGGTTTTTCAGTAAACTTCAGATATTAATTCTTGCTTCTCTGGCCCTAGTCCCTAGCTACCTGGGAATTCTTTTCCAAACAGTCCACCTTATCGATTCTGCCTTGCTTAGTAAGATTCCACTCTGTGATGACTTTGACAGATACCTAAGAGTTCCCAGAAAAGACTAGCCTTTAGATGTTACATCTTATATATGAAATTCTGTTTCTGGTTGGAAAACCTGACCTAAGATAATATTTTTCTATGGTTTTTTATCAGTGGTGATGTTGAGTTTAGGAGAAAGAAAATTGTCTTGAACAGAGTTACTTACTGATAACATGATTGAGTGCACACAATATTTCATAAGTGCTTTTATGTAAGTTATCTTCATAAACCCAAGAGGGGGTACTATTATCACTATCTTACAGATGAGGCAACTGAGGGTAGAGGGATGAAATCCCTTGGTCAAGATCATATAAGTAGTAAGACAGAAGGGCCGCAGTCTGCCTGGAGAGTCCACCCTCTCAATACTGCTCTAAGCAGCCAGACCACATGTCCCTTTAAGTAGCCTCCCTTCACAAATCTGAAGATGGGGACTTGAAGTTTAGGATTTACTGCTGCGTGGACTTATGAAGGCTAAAATGCTGGGATATTAAAAAAAAAACCACCTTTTCTTACGCGAGAACCAATATGAGCAGCTCTAAATGTACTTCAAGATTATGCGTTTTTCTTCCTAATCCATTAAATAACTCTACTGCCGAAAATCATATTAACAGATAGTGTTTAAATGTCAGAAGAGAATTCAAATACCTTGTCCAGACTTTTGGTCTTCTAAGAAACCGAAGTATATAAAATTCTGAGAAAACCAAGAGAGAATAAGCCTTTGAGCTTAGCTGTATTTAACCTTTTACTTCATTTTTAATATGTGTAACCATATTTATAGAAAACAAAACACTGATCTGGATTAAAATTCAAAAAGATACTTTTCAACCCTAACCTTTTCTTGAGATGCAGACCTATATTTAAAATTGCCATTAGCATACTTTTGCTGCCATCTTCTATTAGGGGACCCTTAAATCTAACATGTCCAAAAATTGAACTTGCTTCCTTCTTGCTAAATCTCCTCTTTCTATGGTGGTAGGACTATACTCCCTGTGGTGCCTGCCAGAAATGTAGGCCTCCTTCTTGGCTCTTCCTTCCTGTTCACCCTTTCAACCACCCAGTTCTTTCATCTCAGCCTTACAAGCTTTTTTTTTTTTAAAGTTTTTTTTTTTTTTTTTAAGTTTATTTATTTTGAGACAGAGACAGCATGAGCAAGGGAGGGACAGAAAGAGAGGGAGAAAAAGAGAATCCCAAGCAGGCTCTGCACCGTCAGCACAGAACCCGATGCAGGGCTCAAACCCTAGAAACTGTGAGATCATGACCTGAGCCAAAACTGAGAGTCTGACCCTTAACCAGCAGCCTTACAAACTTCTATTCAATCTATTCTCTCCGTCTCTTTTGCCATTATCCTGCTTTAGATCACCATCTCCTCTCTCTGGATCTTAATAACCTCTCAACTAACGTCTCTCCACCTCATCCATCCATTCTCCACACAAGACCCAGAGTGACTGTTCTACACCACAGTTCTGACCACATCACTCCCTTGCTTAACACCCCTCGTAGCTCTCCATTATAGATCTCAGTCATACTCCTCAATACAGTTTGCAAGAACCTGCTTCCCAGGTTTTTACTTCCCTCTTCAGCCGTGGCTCATTTTCCCTCAACAGAACCGAACCAGAATGCCCATACAGTGCATGGTAAATAAGAGGATCCGTGAGTTTTGATTCTTTTCTTTGTCAGTCATTTTCTGAGGGAAATGATAATTGTTTTTCATTCAACAGTTACTGATATGACACTTTTTATATGTTCCTTTTTTTTTTTTTAAACTTTTTAATGTGTATTCATTTTTGAGAGAGAGAGAGTGAGAGCAGGGGAGGGGCAGAGGGAGAGGGAGACGCAGAATCTGAAGCTCCAGGCTCTGAGCTGTCAGCACAGAGCCTGACACGGGGTCTCAAACCCACGAACCATGAGATCATGACCTAAGCCGAAGTCAGATGCTCAACGAACTGAGCCACCCAGGCGCCCCTACGAACACCTATTCAGGTGTTCTTAATAAAATATCTAAATGGCAGATTCTGGAGATGCAAGGATTTTAATAATAGAAAATAAAGCACTTTATAGAACTGTAGGAGTTGACCCTTTATGGAATCCATTTTAAACTTGTGAGCCACAATAAATATAATTCACATTGCAAACTATCACATACTCACACTTATAAATATTACTTTTAAAAAAGATTTTATTATATTTTTAAAGGGTTTATTTTTAAAAATATTTTTAATGTTTATTACTTAAAAAAAAATTTTAATGTTCATTTATTTTTGAGAAAGAGACAGAGCACTAGCAGGGGAGGGGCAGAGAGAGAGGAAGACACAGAATCTGAAGCAGGCTCCAGGCTCTGAGCTGTCAGCACAGAGTCTGACATGGGGCTTGAATTCAGGAACCACAAGATCATGACCTGATCCGAAGTCAGACGTTTAACCAACTGAGCCACCAGGCGTCCCAAGAGTTTATTTTTAAGTAATTTCTACACTCAGTTGGGGTGCCAACTGACAACATGGAGATTAAGAGTCACACTGTCGGGGCACCTGGGTGGCTCAATTGGTTAAGCCTTTGACTTTGGCTTAGGTCATGATCTCAACGGTTCGTGAGTTCAAGCCCCATGTCTGGCTCTCTGCTGTCAGAGCCTGCTTCCAGATCCTTTGTCTCCTTCTCTCTTCCTTACCCCGGCTTGCACTCTCTTTCTCTTTCTCAAAAATAAAATAAAACATTAAAAAAAAAAGAGTTGCACTGCCCACCAACTGAGCCAGCCAGGCACCCCTTATAAATATTACTTTTTCAAAAATCTCACTAAGTAGGGACGCCTGGATCTTAAGCATCCAACTTCGGCTCAGGTCACGATCTCACATTTCCTGAGTTCGAGCCCCGCATGGAGCTCTGGGCTGACAGCTCAGAGCTGGAGCCTGTTTCAGATTCTGTCTCCCTCTCTCCCTGCCCCTCTCCTGCTCGTGCTTTGTATCTCTCTCTCTCAAAACTAAATAATAAACATTAAAAAAAATCTCACATAGTATTATTCCTTCTACATGCAATGCATTCTAGTATTTTTTTATTTCCTTTTTGAAAAAGATGTCACAATTCACTAATGGGTCATGCTCTATTTGTAAAGCATTGCTGGAACGAATGAATCCATTTGCCAGATCAGAGATACCTGAGGATTTTCTTTCTAGCCTAAAATACTTTCTTTCCCTAATGTTTATTTATTTTTGAGAGACAGAGACAGAACATGAGCGGAGGAGGGACAGAGAGAGAGGGAGGCACAGAATCCGAAGCAGGCTCCAGGCTGTGAGCTGTCAGCACAGAGCCCGACGCAGGGCTCGCACCCACAAACCATGAGATCACCACCTGAGCCGAAGCCAGACGCTTAACTGACTGAGCCACCCAGGCACCCCTCCTGTTAATTTTAAAATCTTAACAAACCTAGGGGAAATTCTGAGGAATTTCTTGAATTTTCCTTTCACTTAATCAGGGCTTTCTGCTGTTTACCAGAGTAGTTCTACTTTCCATTGCCATCCCTTGGACATTTTTGTGTGCTGGGTTGTAGGGGATTTAGGAGGCTGCTGTCCTGGCAAGATCATCATTTACTGTAGACTCTATCCTTGACTGTAATAAATAGTTAACTTTACCGGGATTTTAGGGACTTATGAATTTACATCTGACTTCTATGTGGTCCTTTGTTAAATCAGATGATATTGGTATTACCCAATATCGAGGCTGCATGAGGTTTGCCCTTTTGTAGTATTTTGAGACTCCCAAGAAGCAGGTGACCAAGGCTCTTCCCCATGAAAGAGACGTGATCTGCTGCTACACTCAGGGTGGAGGAGGGCATTAACTAGTGTCGGGCTGCCTGAGGTCTTGACCACCCTGCTTCTTCAATCTTACTAATCAACGGCTGGGGCAAGGAGGATCTTTCTAGTTTCTCAAAACTGAGCAAAAAAACCCACAAAACAAAACAAAACAAAACACCCACTTAAGACCCTTCCCCTGAATGGCCAACTACAGTTGACCTCAGTTTCTTCCATGCTAATGCAGGCCACCCCAAGATGAGCCACTCTAGTGTGAAGACTGAGCTGAAGGCAATCAAGACCTTTCAGGCTCAAGAGAAACTTCTGTCCTTTCCTTAACCACAGAGAAGAATCTAAATTGGGGGTATTTCCCAGAATAAGGATAATTATCAGAGATAATTTTTATCTGAGTGACCCATCTGTATGGTAGGGCAAACATTACCAAACATCTGCATTACTTTTTATTGCCCTGTTAAGTGCATTCTTCCCTTGAAGCCTCAGATCCCCACCCACTTCTCCTTAGTTCAGAATGACATATAGAACTCATTTTGCCTGACTTTAGAGTTTCCAGGTCTGTGTGGATGCCCCCTACATATGCTATAAAATTTGATTTTCTTCTGTTTATCTGTCTCGTGTCAATTTGATTCTTAGTTCAATCAGAAGGACCTTGAAAGGGACAGGAGTTCTTGCCACCGACACTTACCCTCACCACCTGTGTGGAGAATTCCATTTCTCCTCCTACAAGCTGATTCTGGTTGCTTCCACCTTCCATTATTGCCTAAGTCCCTGTGACTGCTGCCCAGTCATTGCTTGCCTCTGGCCTTGCAGAGAGCTCATGACGGTAATGCCCTGCCTTCATCAAGTAGTCAGTAACCAGGAACAAACTCCAGACTTCTCCCAGACTTCTACAAGCGACCTCAGTCACCTCCCTTCCATGGGAAGCAGCCAGTAAAGGGGCTGACTGGGAGGGGCCAGTCCTAGATATCTTTCCATCTCAGTGGGAGAGGAAGGAACTCAGATTAATAAGGTGCAAGAAAAAGCACCATCAAATTCATGTCCTACCATTTCATTTAATGCTCAAGGCCAGAGCTTTCCAAAGTTCTTGGATCGTAAGAATCATCTAGGGTGTTTAAAAACATAAATTCTCATCTCTACTCCAGCCTTCTTGAATCTGAATCTCTGGGGAGAGGTCTAGGAATTTGTATTTTAAATACGTATCCTAGGCAAGTCTTTTTTTTTTTTTAATTTTTTTTTAATATTTACTTATTTTTGAGAGACAGAGTGAGACAAAGTGAGACTGGGGGAGGGGCAGAGAGAGAGGGAGACACAGGATTGGAAACAGGCTCCAGGCTCTGAGATGTCAGCACAGAGCCCGACACGGGGCCCGAACCCACAGACTGTGAGATCATGACCTGAGCTGAAGTCGGACACTCAACCGACTGAGCCACCCAGGCGCCCCTAGGCAAGTCTTATATATTGGGAGACATTGTTTGGCCTTATAGCTGTTAAAAGGGATGAGAAGCAGAGATGATGGAAGACTAGGGTTAGAATCACTAGGGGAGCTTTCTTCACTCTTCCACTCCTCCATTAACACACACACACACACACACACATGCACACAAACATGTGTCCACACACACACATGTCTCCAGTGTTAGTTTCTTTTTCCAATTGGGTTATGTAGCTTTTAAAATCCAATTTATTTAATCAACAATGTGAATGTAAACTTTTTTTTTTTTTTTTTTTTTTTTTACATGAGAGAGAGAGAGAGCGTGCAAAAGCAGGGGGCGGGGAGAGGCAGAGGGAGAGAGAGAATCTTAAGCAGGCTCCCTGCTCAGTTTGGAACCAGATGCTGGGCTCGATCCCATGACCCCAGGATCATGACCAGAGCAGAAATCCAGACTCAGGCACTCAACTGACTGAGCCACTCAAGTGCCCCTTGAATGTAAACTTTTATAGATGTAAATTAAACAATTTAAAAAGTCTAGTTAAATTGTTAAATTTTTTTAATGTTTTATTTATTTTTGAAAGAAAGAGAGTGCGTGAGCGAACAGGGAGGGGCAGAGAGAGAGGGAGACACAGAATTCCAAGTAGGCTCCAGGCTCTGAGATGTCAGCACACAGCCCAATGTGGGACTTGAACTCACAAGCCATGAGATCATGACCTGAGCCGAAGTCAGATGCTCAACCAACTGAACCACCCAAGTTCCCAAACCATGCGTTACTTTAGATATTTAAATATTTATTCATATTAAAATAACAAATTATAAAATGGTATTACAAAAACAAATTAACAAAATGGTATTAAAAAAATTTCTTCCCCACTCAAATCATTTTATTTAATTCTTCACAGGCATCTTGTACAGCAGGGTTTTCATCATCATGGGGAATTTTGAATCATCTAACAGTTCCCTCTTGGCTGTTTAAGAAAGAATGTTTAGGGGCGCCTGGGTGGCGCAGTCGATTAAGCGTCCGACTTCAGCCAGGTCACGATCTCGCGGCCCGTGAGTTCGAGCCCCGCGTCGGGCTCTGGGCTGATGGCTCGGAGCCTGGAGCCTGTTTCCGATTCTGTGTCTCCCTCTCTCTCTGTCCCTCCCCCGTTCATGCTCTGTCTCTCTCTGTCCCAAAAATAAATAAAAGTTGAAAAAAAAAATTAAGAAAGAATGTTTAAAAAAAAAAAAAGTATTTCCCCCCCCAACCCAAATTCTAGTTAGGTAACATACAGTGCAGTATTTGTTTCAGGAGTAGAATTCAATGATTCATCATACACATACATCGCAACAGCTGCCCCCTTAACACCCATTAGCCCACCCCCACCTACATCCCTCTACCAACCCTCAGTTTATCCTCTATCTTTAAGAGTCTCTTAAGGTTTGTTTCTTTCTTCCCCCTCCCATACGTTTATCTGTTTTGTTTCTTAAATTCCATGTGCGAAATCAGATGGTATTTGTCTTTCTTCTACTGACTTATTTTGCTTAGCATAATTCCCTCCAGTTCCATCTACATAGTTGCAAATGGCAAGATTTCATTCTTTTTGATGGCTTAGTAATATTCCATTGTATATATAAACCACATCTTCTTTATCCATTCATCCATTGATGGACATTTGCGCTCTTTCCATAGTTTGGTTATTGTTGATAATGCTGCTATAAACATCAGGGAGCATGTGCCCCTTCAAATCTGTATTTTTGTATCCTTTGGAAAAAATACCTAGTAGTGCAATTGTTGGATCGTAGGGTAGTTTTATTTTTAACTTTTTGAGGAACCTCCGTGCTGTTCTCCAGAGTGGCTGTACCAGTTTGCATTCCCACCAACAATGCAAGAGGGTTCACCCGAAAAGAACATGTTTTAAATTGAGTAGGATACTGTCAGTGGAGATATTATGGGGTCTCCAAAAACCATTTGTTAAACATCAAGACAGGTATGTTTCCCCCCTCTATATTCACTATCTCCACAAATAAGTACTTCTTGCGTTTCTCTTTTCAGTGACTTTTTAAAAAGCCTACTAATAATGATCTCCTATGCTTATTCTCCAAGGTCGTACCCTCAGGAATGTCTTCACCTTTTCCCCATAATTTTTTAGGTAACCCTTATTAGAAAACTGCCATTGCTTGAGGCCCTTTCAAGACATATTGTCTTCCTGAAGAGTACTTTGTTCAAAAAGGACAAAGACAAAAACTTAAGGCAACTCTTTTTTCTGAAGAATGGTATCTTGGAAAAATTTTACTTCCTATTCTGGCATATATGCTATATGTTTCCATTTAAGAACATCTGCACCTAAACCTAACATCAGTTCCCAGGGAAGTGAGACTGGCCCGGCTGTTCTCTCACAAGATGCTAGAAGGTAGGCGGAGTGGTGGCATACCTGCACCTTGTGGTTATTTTGTGCTAAAAGGATAAACTGTAGGGAAGTCCAGGACTGCTTTTTAGAAGATGATGACTTGGCTGTTATTCAAAGCTTGCAAACTGGATTTTAATGGGAAGCAGCATTGAGTTGTTAGTTCTAAAGATGGTAATAATATTCCTGAAATGCCTTGGGGCTGCAGAATTTCTCTACGAAGTTTTGTAATTTGTGTGTGCGTTGAGCATTGTCTGTAGACTGAAGAAAGTTTCACATCTTTATCAACTACGACTTTTTGGAAGATTGTGGATGCTGCAGTGGTGAAGAAAACACAAATTTGTTTAAAAGTATTCGACTCACACTAATTTTTTGCCATTTTGCAATTTCCCAATGAATAGAAACTGAAACTGCTCTCAGGGTAGACAGCAGAGTTCTAAGTTATTCAGGCGAGTTTGTAGATGACCAAGTTTGTTCCATCAGCAAGTGCCTAAAAAGGTTCAGAGAATGACACACTGGCGCGGCAGGGTAGGGGCCATAAGAAAAAAGGCATAGACAGAGTGGCAGAGGGACAGCACCCATCTGTCCTGAAGAGCAATTCGGAGAGGACCCAGGAAGAGGGAGGGAGGGAGAAGACACAGTTGCTGGCACATCACAAAGTACCTGTTCTTTCATCCATGAGCAACTAGTTTTATCTTAGTGGCAGGTGTTTCCTTAACAGCTAAGATTAGAAACGAATGATCTCTTGTTAAACTCATCAGTTCATCAGAACTAGGGAGTAAGCAATATGAGCACTGTAATTTTTGCTTTTAATTTTAAAAGCGTCTATATTGTGAGGGGCACCTGGCTGGTTGAAAGAGTATGTGACTCAGTCTCAGGGTTGTGAGTATGAGCCCCATGTTGGGTGTGGAGATTAAAGGAATAATTTTTAAAAATGAAAGCACTTTTATTATGAAAAAAAAAAGATATGCAATCCATGTAAACAAAGCAAAACTACAGTACTAAGCAGGTTTCTTTTTCTTCATTTTTAATATCAAGAACCATAATTTGGGGGAAGATGTCAGATAATTCAAAACTATGGCAGCAAATTGGGTCTCCAAAAAAGTGTTATTTTAAAGAAAGTCACAGTAAAAATGATTTTAATAATGTTGCAAACAAATGTTTACTACTGTATTTACTACTTCTTTGCTTATTAATGGGAAAAATATTTTTAAAAAAATGTTTATTTTGAGAAAGAGAGAGAGGGGGAGAACACATTTGGGACCAGGGGAGGGGCAGAGAAAGGAGAAGAGGGAGAATCTCAGGCAGGCTCTTCACTGTCAGTGTGGAGTCCGACACGGGGCTTGATCCCATGAACTGTGAGATCACGACCTGAGCCAAAATCAAGAGTTGGCCGCTCAACCAACTGAGACACCCAGGAGCCCCACGCATTTCCATTTTCAAATGGTGGGAAAAAAGACCTTGCATGACACAAAATAGCCTGATTCCTTCCTAGTGTAGCAAAAACAATCCAGGTTTCAGACCCAAAAGACCTGGACTTGAATCAGGGTTCTTCCACTTCCTAAACAGCCTTGGATAAGACGCTGAAACTTTTAAGATTTCAAAGTATTCAAATCGAGAAATAAATAAAATTCTAGAAAAATTTGTTTTCATTAATATGATAAAAAAATAGCATGTTAGAAGTATAAGAACTTGTAATGTAGTGGAAAAAACTGAGAATCAAAGTAAACTGCTTTGGGGAGCCTGGCTGGCTCAGTCAGTACAGCATGTGACTCCTGATCTTGGGGTTGTGAGTTCAAGCTCCCGGTTGGATATAGAGATTACTTAAAAAAAAAAGAAATTGCTCATGGTGCCTGGGTGGCTCAGTCGGTTGGTTATGTGTCGGACTTCGGCTCAGGTCATGATCTCATGGTCCATGAGTTCAAGCCCCATGTTGGGCTCTGGGCTGACAGCTCAGAGCCTGGAACCTGCTTCAGATTCTGTGTCTCCCTCTCTCTCTGCCCCTCTCCTGCTTGTGCCCGCTGTCTCAAAAATAAATTTTTTAAAAATTGCTCATTTTTCTGAGACCTCAACTGCCTTCATCAGTAAAATGGGTATAAATAACCTATGCTGCTGTCAGTATTGTTGTGAAGAATAAATGAATTGATGTATATCAGGTGCCCAGTACTGGGCCCAATACACAGTAGATGCTCAGAATAGTCCTGGCCTTGCTCCTAGGATGCAAATGAAGATGAGTGGTAGACCTGCACTTCACAGGACTTCTTTAGAAAAGAGGAACTATATAGGGCAACGATAGTGGTTGTAAATAAATAAACTTTTCTCTATAAACGTTTCTGCTGAGAGAAATCTTTCAATTGGCTTGCTAGAGGTCTTTGCTCTTGCAACAAGTTTAATAAACTTTAACATGTGCCCATGAACTACATTGTCAGAATAAATTTTTTTGTTTTTAACCAAGAAAGGAGAGATTATAATTCCTATGGAGCCAGTCTGGTGGAGGAAAGAAGCCTGTTAAGGAGCAAGAATCGTCTCTTTTCAGGGAGCAAGAACTCCTGTTCCCTTCAAGGTCCTTCTAGCAGGACTAGGAATCAAATTGACACGAGACAGATAAACAGGAGAAAATAAAAGTTAACAGCGTACATACAGGGAATCCACACAGACACGGAAACTCCAAAGTCAGGCAAAATGAAGTTTGTATGTCATCCTGAACTAAGGAGAAGGGCTCCGGGTGTGGGACTTAAGAGGAAAGGAAGGCACTTCACAGGGCAGTAAGGAGAACAGATGTTTGGTTATTAGATGTTTGCTCTGCAATACAGATGGGTCACTCAGATAAAATTTATCTCTGCTAACAATCCTTTTTCTGGGAAATACCCCCAATTTAGATTTTTCTGTGTGGTTAAGAGACGGACAAAAGTTTCTCTTCAGCTTGCAGGGTCTCAAGCACCTTCAACTCAAGATAATCCATATGTCAAGTGGCACATTCTGGGGGGGGGGCCTGTCTTGAACCCCTTCAGCACTGAGGAGCAGACTAGGTGGTAGTATCTTCTAAAAAAAAGAAAAATGTCCCACTCTCGGTGCAGAGGAAATAAAGGAGGAGAGCCCCCAGAGACTACAGCATTCAGAATTTGACTGACTTGCAGGCTGAATAACTGAAAGGCTCCTAATGCTTTCAGAACTCTGTTTCCTTAGCTATCAGATAGGAATGATAATACCTGTTTCACAAGCCTCTTCATTGTGAGGCCTATTGCCACAGGCTTTTGCAAAACTGTCAAATGTTAGACATTCTGAAGATTTAATAACAAAGAATGAAAAAATGAACCAAGCAGCACATTGGGGTTTGGTTTGCGCATCTCAGCCAATCTGATTATCCCTTTACTTTTCAGAAAACAACAACATGGAAAGGCTTGAAAGATATCATCTAATTTTATTTTAGATATCCTCCATTTCTTCCCTTCCCTCCCAATTTCACTCTTTACAAAACGTTGCTGGTACAATTCTTTATGTAACAAAATGTAACTTGGCCAGCCGGATTAACCCTTCTTCATCTCACCTAGAATTCCTTCCTTCCCTCTTCATCCTCCCTAGTCTGCCAATCCCTCCCTCTTTCCTAAATTCTCACCCCTCCTTTAGGCCTTCAAGAACCCAAGCCCTCTTTCTCTTAATCCCATTTTTTCCATAATGAAGCATGAACTGTGTCCTCTGAGGTTCAACCTTACGTATGTATTTGTATGCTTTCCCGCAAATTCAACGTAATTCCCTTAGTTTTATTTGGCAAGTCACAATTATTTATAACTATAAATAAATGCTTACAAGTGTCTTGCACCTGATGACAATATCTTAAAAAAACTGTTCTAAAAACCCTACTCCGTTCCCTTATCACTGGATTTTTCCCTTCCGCACGTAACTGTTCCCACTCCCATCAGCTATACTGGATCACAGACAAGGCTGTGCAGCGCGCGGGCAGCCGGAGCCCGGGCCCCTCTGGACTCTCAGGCCCGGGCTCCAGGAGCCCACCGGCGGCGAGTAGGGCTGGGCCGCTTCCGGCCGCGCCGTTCTTCCGTAATACCCGCGAGCGCCGGGGAACCCCGGACAGGCCCGGCAAAAGGTCGGCTTCCGCTGGGCCTGGGCGAGGGGCAGACGAGGGCGCCGTACGCTTTTGCAGACCCCGGAGCGCTTTCCGCGGGGCCAGCGGCGACTACGCAGTGACGGACGCCGGAGCCGGCCGACCGACCGCCACGAAGCGACCGCCACGTCAGGGCAACTTCACAAAACCCGGGCGAGGGCGGGTGACGCAGGCCGGGCGGCCGCGGCGGGGTTGGGCCCGCGGCCAGACGGGAAAGCTTACCTCCAGCCCGGGCGCCCGGTACTGCGACTCCCCGGCCGGCGCCGGCGCCTGCCCCGCCCTCAGGGAGGCGGGGGAGCCGCGGGGGAGGCGGTGCCATCGCGAAGCCCGCGCCCCGCCTTCACCCTCCTGCCTGCAGTCCCGGCCGGGGCTGGGCGGCGTCTGCGGAGGCTCCCTCGGCCTAGCCCAATCGGCCTGAGCCGCGCTTTCACACCGGCGGCGGCGCGGAAAGGTGGAGGCGGCTGGCCGGGAGGCCGGAGCCTGGCCAGCGATCCGCCATGGAGACCCGCTACAACCTGAAGAGCCCGGGTGAGCAGGGCTGGAAGCGGTGGGCGGCGCCGGCGGTGGGCCGGGGAGGGCGGAGTGACCCCGGACCCCGGGTCGGGCGCTGCGGTTCCCTCGCGTCCGCCGCCACTCGCGGCTCCGCCCCGGGTTTCGCGCTCTACGCGAGACCGCCGCCTGCCGGGATGGTGCAGGCCGCAGGGCGGCCAGGCGGGCACCGGCTGCGAGTCCGGGGACTGGCCAGTTCCCCGCAGCACCTGGACTTTCCCTTTCCTCTTGTTGGTTGCGTAGTGCTGGGTCATAAATTCATATCTAAGAACAGATGTAAAGATGATGTCCGTGGGTAATAGTTAACAGCGCCGTGCCGTCCGTACCTGCACCCTGAACACCGACCGTCGTTATCCTTTCGTCGCTGCCACCGGACTTAGATTAGCTGTTTCACTCACTTACACGTGAGGATTTGGTTGTTTAAATATCGCCTTTGCAGCATTTGGGGGCAAATAGAATTAAAGACCTAGAGGAAATACTCTCTATTAAACCAACTAACCAAAGCGCTAAGAAAACTAGTTAGATGAGCCAAGCCCTTTAGTGCTTAACCATGATTTTTGCCATGCCGACTAACATGATATATATCTATATTCGGTCATAAAGACTTATTTTTCTGTACTTAGTGCCCCTGCTTCATTTACAAAACAGCCCAAACAGTCCTAGCCTCAAGTTCTTTTCTGGTGCATTATGAAGATGCACGAAAATCAAGCAGCTCTCTCATATTAAGGCAGGCTGGAAATGAACCACTAGTTTCTGTAAATGGTATTTATTCTATGTGTACCTTGATAAGTTTGTCAGGAGGGACAAACACCACAGTTCACCTCTAAATGATATTCCTAGAATATTAGTGGTGGTTTGGCCAAATATTGCTGCTGCTTATTTTTTCATTACAAGAAAGCATCTTTTCATTAGGAATCAGTAAGATTAGCATCTTTATGGAAAGAGCGGACATGTGAGTCTTTGATTTTTAAAAAATACTTAATATGTAGAAACTCCGGAAAAGCTTGAGGTTATTGATTAAGCAGAGCTTTGTTAGCTTGAGTGCTTTCAGGCTGAGAAATGTTCTTAGGTGACCAAGTGTGTAGAATGGGTCATACCATGTATGGGCCCATAGACTCCTTTAAAAATCTAGTGAAGGCTATGGGCTTTCCAAGAGATGCATTTATACAATTCAATTTCAGTTTGGTTAATGGCTCTCCATTCCCCATCTCTTAAGAACACTAGAGGGGAAAGGGGAAAATAAAAGACAAAGAGGGAAAGAAAACTTTGGTTTTAAGGATAGATAGTAGAATGCTTAAATTGTTTAGATTGTTGTAGATTATTTTTTATGTTTATTTTTGAGAGAGAGAGAGAGAGAGAGAGACAGAGCGTGATCAGGGGAGGGGCAGAGAGAGAGGCAGACCCAGAATCTGAAGCAGGCTCCAGCACAGATCTGAGCTGTCAGCACAGAGCCTGATGTGGGCTCGAACCCATGGACGGTGAAATCATGACCTGAGCTGAAGTCATACACTCAACCACCTGAGCCACCCAGGCGCCCCTAGATTGTTGTAGATGTAAATAAAACTATATGGGTAAAATGTATGGTGACTCTGAGGGCTCCTGGGTGGTTCAGTCGGCTAAGTGTATGACTTTGGAGCAGGTCACGATCTTGGATCTCGGCGTTAATGGGTTCGAGCACCGCATCGGGCTCTGTGTTGACAGCTCAGAGCCTGGAGCCTGCTTCAGATTCTGTGTCTCTCTCTCTCTCTGCCCCTCCCCTTCCTGCTCCCACTCTCTCTCTCTCACAAAAATAAACATTAAAACATTTTTAAAAATTAAAAAAAATGTACCTTGGTCACAGGATACCAAGTTCCTTAGGACAGCTGAGATACTTGATGGAGTGTCCAGAGAATAATGCAAATATGAGTAATAATGCAGTTTGGAAGGGAAAACTGGTGGATCCAAAGACATTGTTTTTAACAGCACATTGCTCAGTTTTCTTTTTTTAAGTTTATTTATTTTGAGAAAGAAAGCACAAGTGGGGGAGGGGTAGAGAGAGAGAGGGAGAGAGGGAATCTCAACTAGGCCCTGCACTGTCTACACATTGCTCAGTTTTGATAGGTTATCATGCCTGAGGTTATGAAAAGCTTTTAAATTCTCCAGAATTTGGGGGCGCCTGGGTAGCTAGTCCCTTAAGTGTCTGACTGTTGATGTTGTCTCAGGTCATGATCTCATGGTTTGTGGTATTGAACCCCACGTCCGGCTCTGCACTGATAGCACAGAACCTTCATTGGATCCTCTCTCCCCATCTCTCTCTGCCCCTCCCCCGCTTCCTGCTTGTGCTCTCCCTCTCAAAATAAATAAACAAACTTAAAAAAATTCTCCGGAATTTTGTGCATTTCCAAAGTATCTGATCTGTCAGCTGGCTGAGCTTTTGTGGACATGCTTCATGCTGTGTTGTAAATTGCTTCCTCTTTTTGGTATCATTTCCTCAAAGGTGGTGGTGTTGTTCTACCTGAGATCATTTTTTAAAATCTTTTTTATTAGTTACTCTGTGGATCATTTGGAGTTCATGGTGAAGGTGAATTAGATGAGATATGGGACTTACCAGAAATGCTAGCAAACATGGTGAAAATGCTTCCTTTGTTTTATTCTCAGTCGTGTGGTATTTTTAGAGTAATCCATGTGTGAAAGAAAGTGATTAAAAGCACTTCACAATGGAAGAGATATAACTCTTTCTAATTAGACATATGCATGGCACAGTTAGGAGAATACACATAACTGGTAAAGGGCCAGTGTGCTAGTATGTGGCTAGTATGTATGTTCAGTTTGTAAGTGGGAAAACTTATTTCTTTGTGATTTTTCTGGAATGGACTTGTGGTTAGGGGTAAAGTTCTGTGTGGAGCTACCTCATTAAGCCTCTGACTTAGCCCATCAGTGGTTGTTCTGGATCAAGCTCCCTGATCCCTTTTTGGGTCTGCTCTGGCCAAGGTAGTAGGATTTCAGAATACAAAGTAGGGTGACCTATGTGTAGAGAACTTCTTGTGGTAGCTTTCTTCAGAAGGGGTCTGTGGCCGTGTTCAGGAGGTGATTGGTGAGAGACTGGAGCAAAGGCACCCACTGTCTGCACCAGAAACCTGGGAGCTGTTCTATCCATATACCCTTAGTGTTGGCTGGACCTTCATGCTAATTATTCTCAAGCTTTAATGTCCAATTCAGCCCTTTTCCTAGGCTGTAGTATACCTGGAATTACTGGTGATTCAAAGTCTTCACCCAGATTTCCCCCACACTGAAAAAATCTCTATGAGGTAATAAAAAACCAAACTCATCAGTTTACTCTCCTCCTCCAGAGTCCCGTCATCCCTTATTCCAGGATTGACAGCAACTAGGCACCCATGGGAATTATCTTTGATCTCTCGGTCTACTCCTTAGTCTACCCCCTACCCTGGAACGAACACCACACACTCACACCCACACCCACACACACACACACACACACACACACACACAGGCATACTTGCATGGGTGCCAGTATACACACACACACATATTTATTCAGTCACTTTTGTCACCAGCTCCAGTAAAACAAAAAACAAAACTGATTAGATCAGTCCTTAAGTTGAAAAAATTTCAATGTCTTCCTAATAGCTATGGATAACATTAAAAGTAAAGTGTTCAGTTTGGTCTACACGGCTGCTCACGATTTGATCCTTGTCTTTCTCACCAACCTAGTCGAGACTACTACAACTGTGCTCCGTTGCTTTTTTTTTTTCCCTCTTCTGCATTTTTGCCATGTATCCATTTCGCCCAAGTGACTATCCAGATGGAGTAGCTCTTCTCACCTGTATGCCTTGGTCCCTGTTGGAAGCTCTGCTTGGCATGGCTTCCCTTTAATCCATTGGAAATTCCTATTCTTCAAGCTTCTTTAAGGTTCGGCCTTGTCCAGCTATCTTAAGCAATTAGGTAGACTATAAGGTAGTCCCTATGTTTGTACATACTTGGTCAGTGTTTGTATTTCAATTGTTTTAATATCTTTCTCACTGTGAGTTTTTTGAAGGCAACAAGCAGGTCTTGGTTATTCGGTCTCCATCACTTGGACATTTTTTTAAATGTTTGTTGAATGGATACCTTTGTAGGGTCCTTCTGGACAGAAACACTAGTCTTTAAACATTTGCTTAAGTGCCTTCATTATGGGAGTAGGAAGAGGCACTTGGGGAGCAGACATTGGGTTCATATCCCCAATATACCCTCCTTCTGCATTTTACCCATGCTTTGGAGATTGATTATATTAAGATATTTGCTTTCTTTCTTTTTAAAAGAATTTTTTTTTAATGTTTATTTATTTTTGAGAGAGAGAGAGTGCGAGCCCGGGAGGGGCAGACAGAAAGGGAGACACAGAACCCAAAGCAGGCTCCAGGCTCTGAGCTGTTAGCACAGAGCGTGACACACAGGGCTTGAACCCACAAACGTGAGATCATGACCTGAACCAAAGTCTGATCCTTAACCAGCTGAGCTACCCAGGAGCCCAAGATATTTTCTTTCTAAGAGAAATAGATGCTTGATAGACAGTGACCTGTGAAAGATCCCTTTAGCTGGGGCTTTGTCTTCAAAGCCCAATGTTAAGCCTAGAGAGGTAGAGCCTGGGTATTTGAAGGTTGCTATTGCTAATGCCTAGGCCCATAGAGCCTAGAGTTTGGATCCAGAGTGATCCTGTGGTCTCTGTAGAAAAGAACAAGAGCAGGCATGCAGGTATTCCCCATCTCCTTTCCTTCCCTGGCATATTGTGTCTCACCATGGTAGAATTCCTTGAATAATCTTGCAAAGAGATAAGAGAGGAGATGATCGGAAAAAGTTTTCTCTGTACGTGATAACAAGAGATGGAGTATCAGGAGTGGCAGACCATGTTCTAGACCTAGCTGCCAGGCAGTAGTTTGAAACTTGACTATCCTGTAGTGATAGTTCTCCTTGGGAACCAGGGTGCCATGCCATAAGGCCAACTATATATGCTCATTGTCTGTTGTTTTTAAAAAATTTTTTTCAATATTTATTTTTGAGAGAGAGAGAGAGAGAGAGAGACAGAGCTCAAGCAGGGGAGGGGCAGAGAGAGACGGAGACACAATCCGAAGCAGGCTCCATGCTCTGAGGTGTCAGCACAGAGCCCATGCAGAGCTCAAACTCATGAACTGCGAGATCATGACCTGAGCCGAAGTCAGACGCTTAACCTACCTAGCCACCCAGGTGTCCCCTCATTGTCTGGTTTTGAACCAGGGAGAATTTTGAGAGGGTCTTATATCCCAGTCTATTTCTGACAATAACTTGTGACCTGGGGAAGAGGTGGGGGAGAGGAAGGAAAAGAGAATTACGTGAAGATATTATTGACTCCCATTTGACAGATATGAACATTGAGGCAGAATAAGATTAAGTGATTTATTTAAGGATTTAGAGCTACAGAATATAGGAGCCAGAGGTTTAATGCAGCTCTAATTCAGAGTCCACATTCTTTTGCACTAAGACATTTATAATATATGTAATGTAATTTCAGGGAAAAAAAGATTATGAGAACACTAGACTAATATTACCTTCTATTTGGCTACATGGCTTTAGCTCTCACATGGTATGTGCCTGTGTAGTCTTTGAACTATGAAAATCAGTATGTTTAGTTGTTGAACACATGATTGTTCCTTTATTCAATTGTTATCAGTTGTTCTTAATTCTGATCCTTTCTTAACATCTCTCATAATATCCAAGTACTACTGGGTGTTTATTTTTTTTCTTTCTTGTTGAATTGAGCTGAGTGGGGGAGAGGTGGAGAAAATGTGGAAAGAGTTTGCAATAACATAAAATAGATTTCTTCAGCTTAATCATTCAGCCAGCTGATGAGAAATGAAGAAAAAAACAATCTCCATGGCATCTTTGATTGCCGACAGCAGCCAAATGAATTAACTTCATAGCAGCTTCCATGATTTTATTTATATCTAATAATATTAATTTGAAAGAATGATATTTTCCTGTGGCTTTAAACCAAGGTTTTTCAATCCTTGTTCCATGGGCTCCTTCGATAGACTAGGTTGAAGGGCGTAAACAGCCTGAAGGCCCCTCCATCCCCAACCAAAACAGCTCTGTTACCTGTTGTACATATTGAGGTTCTCATTAAGCTTTTTTTTGAACAAAGGATTTTATTGTCAAATAAGTTTGAAAACCATTGCTTTTAACCAGATGCTTGGAAAGATTTTTTGGGAGGATGATAGTAAAATTCAATTAAACTAATATTTGAGTGTTTACTATGTGCTAAGCCCTGAGGAGCCTGCAGTGAAGTAAATTGTTTCACAGCAGACAGGTGTTAACTAATTACAAGTGAGATTTTATAAACTTTATAAAAGGTAAAATACAGAGTGTTAGGGCTTAGAGCAAGGAGTCTCAACCTAGTTTCTACAGTAGTGGCTTCCAGATGGGACTGACCATTAGAATAACTAACTTGGAGAGTATTTCTGGTCTCTATTCCCCTCCCAGGACTCCTCAGAGATTTTTATCTATCAGATGGGCATCTCTAGTCATTCTTCGGGGTGTACAAGGGAAGTTGTCTGGAAGACATTCCTAAGGAAGTTTCTTAAGGCCTGTCTAGATGGGGAGTGGGAGTGGGAGCAGCATTGCAAGCTGAGGACCATGACAAATACTAGATTAGAAACATGTATGTGAACATTAAGATACATTTCCCCCCATGTTCTAGACACTAGACTTTTTTCCATTCTTTGACTCCCTGCCCCCTACCTCCACCACCTGCCCCAAGACTACAAGCTCCTTGATAACCAAAACTGTATGTTGGTTGCAGCTGTAACATCTAATATGATGAACTCAGTAACTATTTGATGTTCAAATACTTTGATCAAGTGAACAAAGTCTGTGACTACAAGGACTTAGTTTGATGTAGGAGGTAGAAAAGAACGAATAATTATGGGGTAGGATAGTGAGTTATGAACTCTTTCCCCCACTTAGGAACCCTTGATTAAAAGGAAATTTTATGCAGAAGTCCTGATACATACTGAACTGTTTGGTTGTATGTGTGTGGCAGGTGTGCTCAGTTAACCTCTTTCATTCCATATCTATACCTCTATGCATTTTACTTTTATTGTTTCCTCTGCCTATTCATACCCATGCATAATTCCCACTGTCTTTCTTTCAGATGTCAGTGCCTGCCTGACTCCTTTTCTCTTCTGTCTGCTGTCAGGTTAGGTGCCCACCTGGTACATACTTCTCTTATAGCACATTGAACTATATCAGTTGGTTTTCAAGCAGAATTTTGGGGAGCCATGGGCTACCTGTTTTTTTCCTGGCTTTACAGTCCTATATCAGTATCCTGACATTTTTAAGCACCTACAGCTTGAGGTTTGAGGGGCTGGGATCAAAGGATTGACCTTTAAGAACCAGTAGGGAAGGAAGGAGGGTACAGGTACAGATAGGATTTGTAGGTTGTGATAGGCTGCTGACAGTCATTTATCGTGGAAGTAAAAGGCTGTGTCATTAACTGTAAGAGGCGAAAGAGGAGTGAGATGAGGAGTAAACAGTTGTGAAATAGTCTTGGGGTGCTGGCTGGAGTGGGCTGCTTGGCTTACCAGAGAAATTCCGGAACGTTGGGTGGCATTGTGTCCTGGTGGAAGTTGTCGATAATAACTCTGTAATGACGTCAGTGTGCCTGCCTCTGTGACTTTTTTTACCCTCCCCTTCAGTAATGCTCAGCTGTTTGGGTATAGATACCAAATAAGAAGATGGTTGGGTTGGGTCAGCTAGACTTATATTTTATTAGGGGAGTATAAATGAGGAATTCCTAAGAGCCAAAGGTATGGATAAAGAAGGACGTGAATATAGATATAGGTGGTTACAGAAATTTATGGGGTGAGTTGATTGGAGGTTTTAATTAAGCTGAAGAGTCTTCTCAGAAAGGAATTCAAGGGGCACCTGGCTGGCTCAGTTGGTAGAGCATGTGACTGTTGATCTCCATCAGGGTCTGGCATTGGGCGTGGAACATTGGAGCATACCTTAAAAAAAAAAAATCAATTAGAGCTGTGGAGATTTAGTGACTCCTGGGGACAGTCCCATTTAAATTAATGCAAAATAGTGGGTGAAAATTCCCAAGAGGTAGAGGATATCCTCCCTGTATAGGAAGATACAGGGTCTACCGTTCATAAGCATGAATTCCAGAGGGCACATTTTTGTTAATACAGATATTTTAACAAAATAGAGTTGGAATGCCTGTGTTAGAATTCCAGCTGTCATTGACTAGCTGTCTGGACTTGGACAAGTTATGTAATCTCTCCATGTTTCAGTTTCTTAGTCTGGAAAATGGGAATTTTGTAAAAAGTTTATTTATTCATTTTGAGAGAGAGAGAGGTGGTGCACGCAAGCAGGGGGAAGGGCAGAGAGAGGGAGAGAGAGAGGATCCCAAGTAGATTCCACGCTGTCAGCAAGGAGCCCCGTGTGGGGCTCTATCCCATCAACTATGACATCATGACCTGAGCCAAAATCAAGAGTCAGATGCTTAACTGACTGAGCCACCAAGTCTTCCATTGTTTTAAGGATTACATGAGTTAGTGTTTATGAAAATGTGTATTAAATAAAAATAGTGTCTTTATGAGACTGCCCTAAGTATTTAATTTAATATATAACTCTTCTAATGCCGTGTCCTTCCCCTCTCTGATTATTACCATTATCCCATAATTAAACTTTAACCATATACCCAGTTGAACTAGTCCTCTGTACAGTTTTTATTGAAATAGGAACTTTTTCATTAGTTTGTGAATTTGTGCTAATCTCTTGGAAAAGTGTATTTTAAATGTCTCTATCTTATGAATTTTATTTTAGCTGTTAAACGTTTAATGAAAGAAGCAGCAGAATTGAAAGATCCAACAGATCATTACCATGCACAGCCATTAGAGGTAAGTTTCTATCTCCCATGTCTTAACATGTGGATTAAAAAAAAATTTTTTTTTAACATTTAATTATTTTTGAGAGACAGAGCACGAGTGGGGGGAGGGGCAGAGAGGGGGGCGGGCACAGAATCCAAAGCAGGCTCCAGGCTCTGAGCTGTTAGCACAGAGCCCAACATGGGGCTCGAACTCATGGACCATGAGATCATGACCTGAGCCGAAGTTGGACACTTAACCGACTGAGCTACCCAGGCACTCCTCTTACATGTGGGTTTTAATGCTTTAATATTTTATTTTTATTTATTTATTTTTTAAAACATGGTATTATTTTTTTAAATGTTTATGTTTGAGAGAGAGAGAGAATGTGCGAGGTGGGGGAGGGCAGAGAGAAAGGGAGACAGAAGATAGGAAGCCGGCTCTGCACTGACAGTAGAAAGCCTGATGTGGGGCTTGAACTCATGAACTGTGAAATCATGACCTAAGCCAAAGTCAGATGCTTAACCAGCTGAGCCACCCAGGCGCCCTAATACTTTAATATTTTAAACTAATTACTTAAAATTGTTTTTTCATTGCTTTGAGTCATTACAGATGTGTTTGATGTGGTTTATTGACATATTTTACTCCCTATATTTTCTAAGTATTTATTTCATTAGCCATTCAGAATCTGACATTTTAGAAGCAAATTTCCGGTTTCTGTAAAATGGTCTCAGATGCTAAATTGGTTTTATGTTTTGAGTATGAGGGAGGGAGGGGGAATGGAAAGAACCCTAAACTCTTTATACTTTGAAAGATCTGGCTCCTTGAGGGGCCTCTGCAGTTAGTCTAGGCTTTTTGCACAAACATCTCTATCTCTTTTTAGTCTTCCCATCTGTATTTAAATGTGCTCAGTCTGGTTTCCATGACATTAGTGAGAATAAAATGTAATTTTGCATACTGTAAACTGTAAAGTACTTGGGAACTCTAAGATAATATTGATAGTGTATTTATTAATATTACTGACTACTTATAAATAAATAGGCTCTTAAGCATCCATGAGGGATAATTTTTTAAAGTTTGTTAAGATAGTAACAGTAATTTTACAGTAATTATTTGATTATATACTAATTATCACTAATTAGTATTCAAGGATTAATTTCCAGCTTAAGTAAATCTGGAATCTAATTTATGAATATATAACAGTGCTCAGCTTTTTAAAATGCATTTGTTTAAATTTTAGCTTTTGTGGGACATGGAAACTAGATTAATAACTTTTATTTATAACTTTTATACTTGAGACATTTTGTGCATTATTAACTATTTTAGTAATGTGAAACATTTGATTTTTCTCATCTAGGAATATTTCTGATACTCCTTTATAAAGATGATCAGACCTTTTAATGTTACTAATTTCTTGCTGGTTATTTTTTTTTGTTCAGGATAACCTTTTTGAATGGCACTTCACAGTTAGAGGGCCCCCAGATTCTGATTTTGATGGAGGAGTTTATCATGGACGAATAGTACTGCCCCCCGAGTATCCCATGAAACCACCAAGCATTATTCTTTTAACGGTAAGAATTCTTGGCTTTTTGGAATACTTGTGGTTTAACTCTTCATGACGACTACAGAGTGTGGTTAGCATACTCATTTTCGTTAAGAAATAAAGTGGGACATTATTATAATTTTGTCTTTGGGGACCACGCCTTGATAGTACAATTATTTTCCCCCAAAAATAATTCCTAGGAATTATTGATGCTAATGAATGCATAGTGGCCATAGTGTAGGTGATAGGATTCAATGAATTAATGTATGCAAAGTGCTAGGCAGTGTCTGGCACTTGGTAAGTACTCAGTAGAGGGTAATGTTATTATATCCCTTAATCGCATCATTTCCTTCAACTTCTCAACTTTGTTACACTCCTTTCCTCATTTTCCTATACAGCTCTTAAAGTAAGAGCTGTCACAGAGTCCTCAATAAATGTTATATTATTACTATTTTTTAAAATTTACTTATTTTGAGAGAGAGAAAGTGTGTGTGGGCATGTGCAAGTGAGGGAAGGGCAGAGAGAGAGGGAGAGAGTATCCCAAGCAGGCTCTGAGCTGTCAGTGCAGAACCCTACTTGGGGCTCGATCCCACAAACCATGAGATTATGACCTGAACTGAGATCAAGAGTTGAATGCTTAACTGACTGAGCCACCCAGGCACCCCTCTGTTATCTCTGTTTAGATCTTAGAATTTCTATCGTCACATATTTTACCTCCATGTGAAAGAAAGCTGTTGATCCAGTATTCTCTTATTTATCCTGGGATGTTGTTCCTTCAGAGTAAATTTCTCTTACTTGTTAAGCATTCTTTCCCTCGTTTCTTTAATTTGCAAGTATGTCTAAGTATCCCCTAACCTTGAAAAAAGCAAAACAAAACACAAAAACCTTTCTCTGTTGGGGTGCATGGGTGCATCAGTTGGTTCAGCATCTGACTTCAGCTCAGGTCATGATCTCACTGTATGCAGGTTTAAGTCCTGTGTCAGGCTCTGTGCTGACAGCTGGGAGCCTGGAGCCTGCTTCAGATTCTGTGTCTTCCTCTCTCTCTACCCCTTCCCCACTTGCACTCTGTTTCTCTCTCCCTCGAAAAATAAACAAACATTGAAAAAAATGAAAACCTTTCTGTGTCTCTCCTACCTCTTTAAACTGTTGTATTTTCTCTTGGATAAGTTCAAAACATCCTTACTCAAGTTTAGTCTGTTGCAGTCTGGTTCTACATGCTTACTACACCAATTTCGGGGACTAGTTTCAAAAATCCTGCTGCCCCTTTTCGGTCTTCATCCCAGTCCATCTAAGTTAAATATCTGACACACATGGAGTGGCAAATGGTGAAACACAAGGTATTCATTAATAAATACCAAACTAATGCTGCTTTTACCTATATTTGGTGTAGTGGAAAGAGCATTAGTTTCAGAGCCAGTAGACCTGGATTCTGACCACTGCTCTTGCCATTACACCAGAGGCAGGTTATATAATCTCATTGAAATTCACTTTTCTCATCTGTCAAGGCTTGTGTATGGTAAATATAATCACAATATAAAGTTCCTAGCATATAAAATTTGCTGCTTAACACACATTAGGTGATGTTGAGAATTGTTAATGCTGGGGATAGTCCTGGGGGGTGCCCTACTGTGTTAGGAGTCCCCTTTTAGTTGCTAGATCATGTGGAGAGCCAAGTGGTCCAGGAGTGGGGCTGGTGCATGGAGAAACTGGCGAGGGGGAATAGTTGGGGCAGCAGCTTTCACCGGAAGTATAGAAATAATTCCAGTAGTTACCCAAATTATGGTCATGGTTAACACACTGGCTGAGAATCAGCCCTGCCCTCCTGATTGTCAGTATTTACTCTTTCTGGTTCACTTCCTCTCTTTTGAAAAGTCTTCTCCAATCTTCATTCAACAAGTATTTGTTAAACATATGTCATGTACCCTGTAGGTGTGGCAGAGAATAAGTTAAATTCTCTGGCCATGTAGAGCTTGTATTCTAACTTCATGCTTCTTCTTCCTTATCCTTCCCTTAAATATGGATATTCTACAAGTTCAGACTTCAGCTGTTTTCTCTTATTTCTATAAAATGGTTTCATCAGTCATCTCTGTTAAGGCAGATACCAAAAATGTTTCTTGTCTGACATCAGAATGTCTCTATTTCTGCCTGTCTGCTATACGTCATCCATAGCTCTTCTACCAAGACAACAGATCCATGTCCAAAACTGAAATCATTATCTCTGATCTGACTCTTTTGTGTTCCTGTCTTATGAAATTGTATCATCCTTATGGAAATCACTTCAGTGTCAGAGCCTTCTGCACCAATATCTAATTAGGTAACACCAAGTTCTTAGGTTTTATTCTAGCCTCTGTATATCTTCTCTTTTAGATCCTTCACAGGGCCTTGTGCGGTACTGGGCTCAGAGTAGGACATCAGGACATCTTTATACATCAATTATGTATGTAGATTTCAGTTATGCAACTCAGTTTCAAAATGGTGCTACAACCCTTTTTTTTTTTTAAGTTTGTTTATTTTGAGAGAAAGCATGCGTGGGTGTGTGCAAGTGAGGGAGGGGCAGAGAGAGAGGGAGAGAGAATATCAAGCAGGCTCCGTGTTCTCATCACAAAGTGGAATGCGGGGCTTGATTCCACAAACCATAAGATCATGATCTGAGCTGAAATCAAGAGTCGGATGCTCAACTGACTGAGCCACCCAGGTGCCCCTAGGTGCTACAACTTCTAAAAACAGCTTTTATTGTTCTTTCAGACTTCAACCAATATTTGTGGAGTATCTATAAGAGGACAAAAATCTGTGTCCCCTTGGAGATTATGTTAAGAATTTTTTAAAAAATTATTTACTTGTAAAATATATTTATACTTATAAAGTATACAATATTAAACACATACATAGTTTTTTAAATGCCTTATTTATTCCTAAGGCTAATGGACGATTTGAAGTAGGCAAGAAAATCTGTTTGAGCATCTCAGGACATCATCCTGAAACTTGGCAGCCTTCGTGGAGTAGTGAGTATTAATTTAAAGTGAATATAAATCTTCTATTCTGTAACTCTGATCAATTCATAATTATAAAGTGTAACACCCTTTTGAGATTGAAGCTGTTTTGGATAAATAATTTGATGATATTGAATAAATAATAAAAATTCTTTCCCTCTCTTGGTTTTTGCCATCATTTTATTTTATTTATTTTTTTAAGTTTCTATTTTTATTTATTTATTTATTGAGAGAGAGAGAGTGCGTGCGTGAGAGAGATTGTGAGCAGGGGAGGGACAGAGAGAGAGGGAGAGGGAGAACCCAAGCAGGCTCCCTGCTGTCAGCATGGAGCCTGATGCCGGGCTTGATCTCAGGAGCCATGAGATCGTGACCTGAGCTGAAATCAAGAGTGAAGATGCTTTACCAACTGAGTTAACCAGGTGCCCCGTTTTAATACAGCCACTCTACCTGCACCTCTTCAGTGAAAGCCTATGTGTCTTTTTTCTCTTTCTAGAGTAAACCCAGTTCCTTTTACAAAACAACTTAGATTGATGTTTACTCTTTATTTCAGTAAGAACAGCATTATTAGCCATCATCGGGTTTATGCCAACAAAAGGAGAGGGAGCCATAGGTTCTCTAGATTACACACCAGAGGAAAGAAGAGCGCTTGCCAAAAAGTAAGTTTTGCATTTCACTCTTTGTTAGGATTGAAATAACTTTTCTGGGTAATGGCAGTAGGCAGATAGGGTTTGTCTCTTACTTTGTGAGTTACCTTGGTTACAAGATCTAGTCTTAGTTTTGCTATTTTAGAAATTCATTTGTAACAATTTATTACTCAGGGATGACCAGAGTCTAAAAATTATTTCATGCTGTCCAGTTTTCGAGAGTAGTTGATTATATCAACCTACAGTGGGAAATATCTTCTCCAAGAAAACAGTTCTGGTTATTTGTGTCCCTTTGGGCAGTATTACAGATGGAAAAAAACAATTCAAATATTTATATATAGCTTTTCATAATAAGATTAAAAACTCTTTGAGGGTAGGGAGGGAATCCATTTTATCGATCTTTGCATCTACAGTATCTGGCTCAAAGCAAGTGCTCAGTAAGTGATCCAAAATAAAGTAAAGGAGGTTTTCTTTATCAGGTTGTAGTTTTCTGGTGTATTGCCTTCTCATTTTTTCAGAGGCATTCTGTCTGTATAACCCAGATTAGTCATCAGATTCAAAGTAGCCTCTCCTTTGAGTAGTGCAAAGACTAATTTTTTTTTGATGTTTATTTATTTTTTGAGAGAGAGAGAGACAGAGTGTAAGCAGGGGAGGGCAGAGAGAGAGGGAGACACAGAATCCAAA
Organism: Prionailurus bengalensis; assembly: GCF_016509475.1. Lineage (NCBI taxonomy): Eukaryota > Metazoa > Chordata > Mammalia > Carnivora > Felidae > Prionailurus > Prionailurus bengalensis. Next base: position 79,892,629 of record NC_057349.1, on the reverse strand, counting down.
ACAGGCCACAGGCTCTGAGCTGTCAGCACAGAGCCCGACATGGGGCTTAAACTCTCAAGCCATGAAGTCTTGACCTGAGCTGAAGTCGGATGCTTAACGTCTCAGCCACCCAGGTGCCCCTGATTAATTTTTTTTAAGAACAACTTCTAATCCAGTTTATTTTTTTAATCAGTGTGCATACAGAAGGGACCTTATAAGAAATCCTATCATGAGGATTTCCAGTGCTAGAATAGTATACCCATCCCTCAACAAATGTTAAAGATTCCAAAATTGCACTGAGGTGAAGAGTATTTAAAAGTACTCACATTCTGTAATTCTTGATCTTGATCATTTTCCTGCCCTGGACTCTGCTGTTTACTACCTCTCGGGCATTTTATGTTAGTTAAATTTTAGTATATCATAGTCTAGAACAGTCCAGAATACGTCCTCTATAGATGTTTGTTAAGTCAAAAATTTTAATGTCTGAAAGATTTGATAGACTCTTTGGTTTTCATCAACAGCTTTGCTTCCTTCCTTCCTTCCTTCCTTCCTTCCTTCCTTCCTTCCTTCCTTTCTTTCTTAATGTTTATTTATTTATTTTGAGAGAAGGAGTGCACATATGTGTGTGTGCAAGCAGGGGAGGGGCAGAGAGAGAGAGAGGAAGAGATAATCCCAAGCAGGCTCAGTGCTGTGAGTGCAGAGCCTGACGTGGGGCCTGGTCTCACAAACTGTAAAATCATGACCTGAGCCGAAACGAAGAATCTCTTGCTTAACTGACTGAGCGATACAAGTGCCCCAACTTTTCTTTGTAAACCTTGTTGCCCGGTTCTGGGGATATACCTTACTTTAGCTATTAATCGCAAATTATAATATGTACTTTGAACATACAGCTTTCTTTTTTTTCTTTGTTGGCTTTCTGTCTTGATACTTCAGTTCATGTATAAGGAGGAAAAAAAAAGAACTTTGTTTTTTTTGTTCTAGACTTCTCTGTGTAAGATTCTAGCTTCTTAGTCTGTGATAGAGGATTTTTAAAAGCATGATTTTGTATTCATCCATAGTAGCATATTGTCCTTGTGGATAAACTAATATTAAAAATAAACATTCCCCTGTAAGTTTCATCTGACTTCTCAGTTAAAAGTGGACACATTTTAAGGCAAATAATTTGGATACAACTGACTCTCAAAAGGATATGGACAGCAGTCCTTCTGGTGAAACAAACATTCATCAACAAGTACTGAAGTCATACTACTTTTACATATATTTTGTTCATGTGAAGTTATTTAATAAATTCAATAACATGTTCTTTCAAGACCTAAGGCTTTTAGTATGTTGAACTGTAAATACAATAAAACAATTTTTTTTTTTTTTTAAGTTCAGCAATGTAATACATACTCCTGTGTGTTATACATATTTACTTCCAGTCCTACAAATCCTTAGTACTCTTGTGAACTTCAGGGCACTTTTGGCTTTATCTGGACTACAAAGGGGAAAATGAAAACATAGAAAAACAAATAAATCTTAGGAAATAGTCTAGTTAACAGGTTTATCTTGAGTCTATTTAATATAGTGAGTGGTAAATTTCAGCCTTTGGATTTTAAACAAGTTCTCTGTCTTTCGAGTTATACTGCTATTTATTTTTTTATTTTTATTTTTTCCAAGTTTTTATTTAAATTCCAGCTAGTTAACATACAGTGCAATATTAGTTTCAGGTGTAGGATTCAGTGATTCAACACTTACATACAAACACCCAGTGCTCATCCCAGCACGGACACTCCTTAATCCCCACCACCTATTGCACCCATCCCCCCACCCACCGCCCTCTGGTAACCATCTGTTTGTTCTCTGTAGTTAAGAGTCTGTTTCTTGAGCTGCTCCTCTCTTTTTCTCCCCTGTATTCATTTGTTTTGTTTCTTTAAATTCCACATACGAGTGGAATCCTATACTGCTATTTAGATGAATAGGATTTGTGAATTTTTTCCCTGGAAGCATCTGTAAATTCTATTTTTAATGGTTTCTTTACTGTTTTATATATGTTTCTGCTAAAACATAATTTAAACTTTATAATGGACTTTTTTCCCACAGGCTTAACATAGTTTTAAGTGTGACCTTGAGGACAGTGCAATTAGACATTTTGTATGTTTTGTTGTATAGATCTAAAGCTTAGTTTTCTTTAGATAGTATATTAGAAAAAAATGGAACCTAAGCCCTGGATTTTTTTTTTATTTTAGATTTTTAAAAATTGAGATATAAATGACATGAGTTTCTTTTTCAACACCAACCTAACTTGTATATTTGTCTCAGAACTTTAATTATTGCCATAATTGTCTAATTTACATGTAGATGAATATGATATGGAATTATCCAGTGTTCTTTTATTTTAAGTTTAATCATTCAGTAGTTGAGTGTCTTGAATTACCATTCAAGTATGTAATTTATACCCATCAAAAAAATTATTTCCTACCAGATCACAAGATTTCTGTTGTGAGGGATGTGGCTGTGCCATGAAGGACGTCCTGTTGCCTTTAAAATCTGGAAGTGATTCAAGCCAAGCTGACCAGGAAGCCAAGGAACTGGCTAGACAAATCAGTTTTAAGGTACTCTAAATTCGTAAATAAATTCTAATTATGTGATCCTTTTGTTCTGGATAGAAATTCTGGATAGAAAGTAAAGGAATATAGTTCTGTTGCAATAAGCTTTTATAAATCATTTTTTCTTATTATGACACTAATAACATACATTCACAAAAGCATTACAGCATACCAGTTAAAAGCTTGGATTCTGGGGGCACCCTGTGTGGCTCAGTTGGTTGAGCCAATTCTTGATTTCAGCTCAGGTCATGATCCCAGGGTTGTGGGATTGAGTCTTGTGTCAGGCTCTGTGCTGAGCATAAAACCTGCTTGAGATTCTCTCTCTCTCTCTCTCTCTCTCTCTCTCTCTCAAATAAAATAAATTTTTTTAAAAAGCTTGGATTCTGGGGGCGCCTGGGTGGCGCAGTCGGTTGAGCGTCCGACTTCAGCCAGGTCACGATCTCGCGCCGTCTGTGAGTTCGAGCCCCGTGTCGGGCTCTGGGCTGATGGCTCAGAGCCTGGAGCCTGTTTCCGATTCTGTGTCTCCCTCTCTCTCTGCCCCTCCCACGTTCATGCTCTGTCTCTCTCTGTCCCCAAAATAAATAAAAACGTTGAAAAAAAAATTTTAAAAAGCTTGGATTCTGGTATATAATGCTGGGGTTCAGATCTCAGCTTTGCTATTTATTAATAGTAGGACATCAGATGTATTACTTAGCCACTGTGCCTTTTTATCTGTAAATAATAATGTTACTTATCTTGTAGGATTCTTATGAGGATTGAGTGAGTTAATACTTAAGTATATTGTATTTAGAACTGTCCCTGATACTTAATAAATTATTATAAAAATATAATAATGTATTATTTTTTTAATGTTTATTTTTGGGAGATAAAAACAGAGCGTGAGCAAGGGAGGGGCAGAGAGAGAGGGAAACATAGAATCCAAAGCAGGCTCCAGGCTCTGAGCTGTCAGCACAGAGCCTGACGCAGGGCTCAAACTCACAAATTGTGAGATCATGACCTGAACTGAAGTTGGATGCTTAACTGAGCCACCCAGGCGCCCCAAAAGTATAATAATTTAGAAGGAAATAACAATCATAAATAATCCCATCCCCAAGAAATAACTGCTGATAATATTTTGGCATATCTCCCTGATGTCCTTTTTTCCCCCATATATTGCATATAATTACTTCTGGAATTTAATTAGCTCTATTAAAAAATGTCAACCTGCATTAAGCAACATGCTGCTTCCTCCCTGTTCACCTCTCTTGTATCCTGTCTGTCCTTTTATATCCAGTTCTCAGGAGAAATTTTTCCTTCTATTTATTGTATTGCCTGGAAGAGGAGGTGCTTAGGAAGTGTTGGTTTTTTTCTTTCTTCTGAGGATTCCAATTGTACTTAAAGTTGCTTTTCTGAAAATTATAGGGCCAGATGTGTTTTGTATATCCGAATTCCAGATTTTAGAAAATATCAAACGTATACCATATTTTAGCACCTGCAGTGACATCTGGGGCAGTACCCCATAATCAAATCTATTAACATTCCCTGAGCAAACCTGGGAATATTTACACTAATGTGGGACAAAGACTGTTAATAACCTCATCTGTCAGGCTTCGCCTGGCAATTACCAAAAACTTAATTTGGAATTGTGGATTGTGAACCATGGCTGTTAGCTTTGTCTCTTACCAAATAATGGCTCCTTGAGAGCAGTATTGTCTGTGTTTCTTCCTAAAAATAAGTCCAAGAGAGAATTCGTAGCCTGTGGGTTATTTTGTATATTTGTTGTAATATGCTCTTGGGTTTATCTTATTTTATAGGCAGAAGTCAATTCATCTGGAAAGACTATCGCTGAATCAGACTTAAACCACTCTTTTTCACTAAATGATTTACAGGATGATATACCTGCAACATTCCAGGGTGCTACAGCCAGTACATCGGTATGGCTCTTTCTTGTCTTTTACGTATATGTATGTCTATATCAATATCATCATTTGCAATAGGAGGAGGAGATCTCCAGATGAAATATCTGAATATTTTGATTCTCCTGATAGGTGGACTCAGCCCACCCTTCCCTCTAATGAATCTTATTGTCTTAAGCAAATTTTTCATACTTTTGAAGCCTTCTTTGTTGTTAAATGGAGCTGAACGGAATAATTTTTGGTCCTGTCATTCCTCCAGAATTCTCTGATTTCTCTGAAAAGCTGGTTATAGTGTATAACTATATAGCTATACAGTATATAGCACTACACTCTGAATAAAACAAATTATACATACATTGGCCACTTTCTAAATAGGCATTGTATCTTTGGCAGGTTGTTAAGCCATGTTAAGATACTCAATAAAGGACTAGAGCCAAAGGTTTGCATTAGACCTGCCCTGCCCAGTACTGTAGCCACTAGCCACATGTAGCTATCTAAATTTATATTTTCAATTATTCAGAATTAAATTTAAAATTCGGTTCCTCAGTCGCACTGGCCACATTTCAAGTAACCCATAGACACATGGGGCTTGTGGCTGCCAGATTGGACAGCATAGGTATTGAACATTATCATCTCAGAAAGTTCTATTAGATAGACAGCACTGCCTTCCTTGCATATAGTAAGTGTCCAATAAGTAATTGTTAAATGAAAGATTAGATGAATGCTATGTGTCTTGTTAGTTGTGCTCTGACCTGTTATCTAAATATTGGTGGGCATAGGTCATCAGAGATTGATTAAGAAAATGTGACTGGATAGTTGCTAAATAATTAGAATTATGAGGGAAAACGTTGACTTCCCTTTCTAAATATAAAAGATGAGCTGTCTTTTTGGTAACAGATTATTTGGTTGAGTTAGCCACATCTTTTCTCTCCCCCCCCCCCCCTTCAGTTTTAGAGAGGTTTTTAAAGGGTCAGGGAAATTGAAATAGAAGCTGGCAAACACAGATTTGCCCTTTCCTCAGGAATAACTTACTATAGAGTGGGACTGAATAGTCCTAAGTGATTGTTCTCTCCCTTCTCAGAGAGTGAGATGGACAGAGAGAATAGGTTGAAAAGGGAAGGCAGGGGGAGGGTGCTCTGGAGGAAGTACTTGGAGAACTGGTGATGGAGGTACAAGGAAAAAGTATATGTGGAGAGTGAAATCATTTGTACATGATCTCCATGTATTTTTATGAATTGCAGAGAGATATTATGAGTTTGTTTTAGTCAGTAAATGTTTTACCTTGAAATATTTGATGGGCGCCTGGGTGGGTCTATTGGTTAAGTGTCCGACTTTAGGTCATGATCTCACGGTTCGTGGGTTCGAGCCCCATGTCAAGCTCTGTGCTGACAGCTCAGAGCCTGGACCCTGATTCCAATTCTGTGTCTCCCTCTCTTTCTGCCCCTCTCCCACTCGCACTTTAATGTTTTAAGAAACATTTAAAAATTAAAAAAAAAGAAATATTTGAAAATATTTAGATTGCTCTTCACTTTTAGAATTCTAATTGTTTTTTATTTTATAGTTTTTGAAAAATGGAACCAACCTATTATAGAGAGGAGGGTGGTGATCTTTTATCACTTGTAAGGACAGTCTCCTGATATTTGTGATGTGTTTAAATCTGCCTTCAGTCTCTTTTTAAATCTATGTCAAGTCCCTCTGTTGCATATCTCAGTTATACTTATTCTACTTGTAACTTATTTTATTATTAATTATTTATTGTCTATATTACTTCCAAGACTTTGAGTTCCTTGAGGATCAGAGCTGTCTTTCTACTGCTCTGTATCCCCAGTGCCTGGCCTAGTGCCTTGTATATAGTTAGGTCGTCAGTACATATTTGTTGATTGAATAAGTGAATCTTAGAATTGGCACTTAAAAAATACTAGAAATATAGGTAAAGAAGTCAAGAAGTTTAAGTAAATTACATTGCACAGTCAGTAATATTATTACAGTGGTATTTTCCATTTTGGTTTGATTTGATTTGTTTCAATTTTTATTATTGCGGTTTAGTTGACATACAGTGTTATTAGTTTGAGGTACACATTTTGATTTTAAAGTACATAAAACTTAGAATTCTTTTTAATAGGTGTAGGTAATTGATACCAATTCTGGTTAAAACAGTGATAAGCAATAAATTGTCTACAGTTGCAAGTTCAGCTTTTAATTATATTTACATACAGATTTATCTCAGAATATGATTATATAAATTGATCACAGTGGAAGTAATTGAAACTTGGTTTTGGCTAGGGGTGGCTGCTTTATATGCAAGTGTAATATAAATTCACTAAAATGTTATACATCAAATCCCAGATAAGCTATGTTTTTTTAGCCTTGAGGGGGCGAGAGATTGCCCAAAGTCTAAATACAGCAGATAATATCAGGCCATCTGTTGCTTTTTGATGCAGATTTTTTTAGCTGTGTAGACTGGGGAGAATACTGATGGTAGTTTTATGTTCTTCCAGTCTGTCAGATTTTTTTCCTCTTCCTAGTGATTGAGATTCCAAATAAACTGTTTCATTTTGTATTAAAAAGTACACACAAAACTTCCTTCACAGATGCAGGTTATTCCAGATTATTATAGAAAATTTGTATGTATTACAGGGGACTTACTTGTGACTGTGATGGTTTTTAAAATTAATTACATTAAATTAAATACAACATCATATACTTCTATCTTCCCCAAAATGGTCACTTCATCTTAATTAAGGAGATGGAAATTGTTACGACATAAGTCTGCATTCAGTGATAGGCGTGTTTGGACAAGTTTAGGTAAACAGCAAAGATTTACAAGTCCTACCAACAAACATACACAGCATTATGAAAATGCTAAAGCCAACTCCATGTGAACTGCCAAGATTTTGTCCAGTTAGTTCTTAAACTCCAAATAGTCTAGGTTCCTCTGGGTCTATAACCTTGGGGTTGTTACCGTGTTCCCTTAATGTGATTGTTTTAAATAGGAAAGATTTTAGAATTTTATATTGCAGCACTAGTCAGTAATATATTATCTAAAAGGCATCTTGGGGCACCTGAGTGGCTCAGTCTGTTAAACATCCAACTTCAGGTCATGATCTCACGGTTTGTGAGTGGAAGCCCTGCATTGGGCTCTGCTGACAGCTCAGAGTCTGGAGCCTGCTTCGGATTCTGTGTCTCCCTCTTTCTCTCTCTGCCCGTCTCCCACTTGCACTGTCTGTCTCTCTCTCTAAAAAAAAAGAATAAACTTCAAAAGGCATCTGAAATAGAGGAATCTCATTACATTAAAGCAGTATGTCTATATGAGTATTTCCATTAAGTGCATGTACTAAAATATCTAAGGTCAGTGTTTTAAGGTATTGTTCTAAATATGTTAATGATACCAACAGAGGTCTGAAAAGCTGTCCTAAGTAATGACTTTTTAAAAATCAAAATATAGTGTCTCCAAAGGGGTATGTTAATAGTAACAATGTTAATAATAACTAATATTTAATCAGCTGTTGGGTATCCTAAGCACTTTATATCATTACTGCCTTTAATCCTTGTAACTACAGAACTGGATATTATCCTCACTGTACAGATGAAGTTGCTGAGCCTTAGGTTGAATAACTTGCTTAGGGTCTTGCATCTCTGCATCTCCCAAGTGGTAGAGCCAGCCTAGTAATGATAAGGCTCCCTGATCTAGTCAGGGTTATGGGCATTGTATTTTCCCCTCAAACTAATGGAAAAAATAACATGTATAAAATAAAAGCTTTGGGGCGCCTGGGTGGCTCAGTCGGTTAAGTGTCTGACTCTTGATTTCAGCTCAGGTCACAATCTCACAGTTTGTGAGGTTGAGCCCCATGTGTCAGTGCAGAGCTTGCTTGGAATTCTCTCTCTCCCCTTCTCTGCCCCTTCCCTGCTCCTGTGTGTGCGTGCCCACACTCCCTGTCTCTGAAAGTAGGTATTTAAAATAAAAGCTTTAAACTGAACCAATCTCTTGTGCTAGTTTCTGTATTGATAGCAACTTCATATTTTTTATTTTCCTTAAGAGCTTTCCCTGCAAGCCTTGAGCACTTTTGCTGCATCAGACACTTTTAACTTCTTGGCTGAGTAGTTGGAAGAATGGGAGAGTTTAAATGGAATGTTACTGTATTGGCTGCTGTAACTCAGTTCAACCCAATGAGTATTTATTAAGATATAATAGGATGCCTGTGACAATGTCAGACCTCATAAAATGCTGCCACTTTGTGGATCTCTTCAATGAGTGTGTTGTTGCTGGGAGTCCTGGAGTTTGAAGTCCAAGTTTGTGCAGCTCTAATTCAGTATCAGCACTAACTTTTATATTTTTAACTCAAAGTCAGTAGTTCCTTTTCTACTTCTGTGTTATGGGTCATTACGTATGAGTGCTTCCAAAGGATAGTTTTGAGAAACTCAGATGATTTAAACCTCTTTTTAAAAATTTTTTTAATGTTTATTTATTGTTGAGAGAGAGAGAGAGAGAGAGAGACAGAGTGTGAGCGGGGTTGGGGCAAAGAGAGAGAGATAGAGGGACACAGAATCTGAAGCAGACTCTAGGCTCTGAGCTGTTAGCACAGAGCCCAACGGGGGGCTCAAACTCACAAATCATGAGATCATGACCTGAGCTGAAGTCGGACGCTTAACCAACTGAGCCACCCAGGCGCCCCGATTTAAACCTTTTAATGCTGAAATGAATGTCAGATTTAAAATGTAATTTCTGGGGCGCCTGGGTGGCTCAGTCGGTTAAGCATCCGACTTCAGCTCAGGTCATGATCTCACTGTTGGTGGGTTCAAGCCCCGCGTCGGGCTCTGTGCTGACAGTTCAGAGCCTGGAGCCTGCTTCAGATTCTGTGTCTCCCTCTCTCTCTGGCCCTCCCCTGTTCATGCTCTGTCTCTCTCTGTCTCAAAAATAAATAAACGTTTAAAAAAATAAAAATTAAAAAAAAAAAACCTTAAAAAAAAATAAAATGTAATTTCTTCTGTAGGTAACTCAGATCAGCAGTTTCTTCCCTAATGTTTATAGCTATTGCCAGGGCAAAGCCCATCCTCTTATCTTTTAAAGAAAGTATTTGAATTATATTATTTGATTATTTTTCCTACTCAATATTGAAATTTTCTCTGATGGAAAGTACTTTAATGTTTTATATTTACTCAGTTTTTATAGTTATTCTGAATAAAACATGCATTCTTATTTTTTATTTGAAAGGGTGTTGACACAAATAGAACCAGTATAAAGTTGTTTTCAGTAAAAGAATTAAAGGCCATTGGGTTATTAAGAGTTAAGGTATCTAGGGGTGCCTGGGTGGCTCAGTCGGTTGAGCATCCGACTTTGGCTCAGGTCATGATCTCACAGCTTGTGGGTTCGAGCCCCGCGTCAGGCTCTGTACTGACAGCTCAGAGCCGGGAGCCTGCTTCAGATTCTGTGTCTCCCTCTTTCTCTGTCCCTCCCCTGCTCATGCTCTGTCTCTTTCACTCTCAAAAATGAATAAATGTTAAAAAAAATAAAATAAAAGAGTTAAGGTGTCTATATAAATAGAATTCATATTTTATAGAGCTTTCTTATCTATAAACTGTTATTCAAGATTTTGAATTGCTTGGTACCACATTATGGTTATGCTTGACCGCCTAGGCAGTCATTGAAAGGAGAGAAAGCAGTTGATACCTTGTGCTTTGTGGGGTAGCTAGTATGCCTAAGTATGCTTTACATACATAAAGTAACACAATTCAAACACACAGTAAAGGGTTCTTCTAGACTTGTGTTCAGGTGACAGGAGTTATGAGGAAGGATAAACCTGGTTTGAAAACTACATCTGATTTTTACAACAGTACTGCTGCGAAGAATGCACGGTTTGAAATTATGCTCTATGCTCCATGATTGTTGGTGGAAGCATGCTGATATAGTAAGATCATGTTGGAAGAGATCTGGTTCATGAAAGGCACACTGTTAGGAGTTAAACTTTTTTTTGCCATTTAGGATGGCAGATTTTCTAGCAGAAAAGAAATCACATTGCTTTCTTCCTTGGCTCTCCTACAAGAAGTGAGGTGTCCAGATGCTTAACAGATATTGCTGGAGTTACACCTGAAAGAGAGTAGAAGGCCTTCTATAGAGCAAATGGCTAAACTCTATCCTCGTCTTATTTGTTGCTGATAAATTTTTCCTCCACCTGGTGAGTACTCAGAATAAGTTGTGTTGTTGGCTTATTCAGGAGGGTGAGTAATTAGTCCCAGCATTCAGCTTGGTAGTTTTGCCTTTAGTTGTATTTTAGTGCTCTGAGATTCTGTGTACTCTTGAATGGACAGTAGATATATATACAAGTTTTCTTTGCCAGTTTCAAACAAAACTCCCTAAAATTTTCTAGTACGGAGCCCAGAACCCCTCAGCAGCATCCCTTCAACAACCTGCTCAACCTGTAGCTAAGAATACCTCCATGAGCCCACGACAACGCCGAGCCCAGCAGCAGAGTCAAAGACGGTCGTCTGCTTCCCCAGATGTGATCCAGGGCCAGCAGCCAAGAGACAACCACACTGATCATGGCGGATCCGCTGTCCTGATTGTCATCTTGACTTTGGCATTGGCAGCTCTTATATTCAGACGAATATATCTGGCCAATGAGTACATATTTGACTTTGAGTTATAATACTGTTTTGTGTCTTAAGAGCTGTGACTCTGCTGCTTCATTAAACATTCTGCATTGGGTATAATCTAAGAATTGTTTACAAAAAGATTATTTTGTATTTACCCTTCATTCCTTTTTTGATCCTTATAAATTCAGTATAAATATAGCTAGACTTTCAGACTGTATCCTGCTTAGTTCAAGGGACTGAAGTCACAGTCCCTTGTCTCACCATATGACCTGCTTTACAGGGAAATAACTTATTGTTGTTTCTCATGCCTCGGCTTCTTTTTTGTAAATTTGTGATACTTTTCTGTATAGCCCTTTGACATTTTTGGATAAAAGATGGTGTTTTAAGTTCCAGTGAGTATTACTAGTTAGTACCATTTATTGAGTACTCTATTTCTACTTAGGTAGAATGATAACAGGGATAAGAGTTGAAAAGGGAAAGTAGAGCTCTTCAAATAGTTTGCTGAGAATGTCATTCATAGAAGATGCACTGGAATTGCCCATTCTGTGACTGACTTTGTGTCCTAAATGTTGTTCAGTGAAAGTAACAATTTCAGTCAAATAGTTATGAGGAAATGAGATTACATTTTTGTTCCTGGATGTTATTTGAAGAGGAAAGGATGCTTTGAAACCACTTTGATATGCTGTTATCCCATTCTCTCCCAAATATACACAAGATTTAAAAATAAAAAAGGAAACAACCCTCCATAGATTTTTTTTTTAAGGAAGGAAGGGTCCAAGCCAGAAATTAGTTGATTTTCTTCCAGAAGTCAAGTGGAAGGGTCTTCAGATTTTAATGTTTGCTCTGCTTTGAATTGTATATCTTTTGAAGGGATTACATGTCTAGCTTTGTAATCACTATAAATGTAATTATTCCAGGAATATGCATAATGTTGAAATATTTTATGTACCGTTTCAATAGAAAAGCTCAGGGCCCAAGTAACAGTGATAGAAATGAGAAAAACCTTTACTTAGAATTCTCCACCTAATCAAAACCCAAGAAATAATTGTCAGTGCAAATCAATATATAACTTAGTGCTAGCTAACTTCACAGATTCTAGTAGATAATTTTATCATCATAATGCCTGATGAGAACATAGAATCACAGAAAAGCATTGCCTTCAGCATGTTTGGTAACAGCGTTGAGGGCACTCTTAAGAGTACTTGTTAATGAAGATGTAGTTTTTAAATATAGGCAGTCCCCAGCTCTCAAATAGGTTATGTTCTAAGGGTGCATTTGTGAGTTTCTTTTACAACTCAATGTTGTAAGTGGTGTTCAGGTTCTAGACAAGTCCACAAAAGTTTGTCCATAATATATCTTGAATACTTTGGAGGGTAGTGTTCATAAAGTCCTTAGTGTAGTTTTAACTAACTGAAATTATGGGCAAGATAGAAACAATTTGTAAAATGCTATTAAAGGCAAATTTAATTTTTATTGCTGCTATGGACTTTGGGTCTGTTAATTATTAGACAAAATTTCTATTTTCATCTGCTAGCCATTTTCCTTTATGTCCACATCTAAAATAAACATACTGTATACTATTATACAATACATAATTGTCTAAGGATTAATAAATTAGCATTTTAAAAGTGTTTACAGATTGTTTCTGTTATATCTACAGCCAAAGTTAGTAAAGTTTTAAAAAGCTCAAGGACTTTATGAAGACCTCATATGTCAGGAAAATTAAAGGTTACCATTTTACAACTTTACTGCCATGGGAAAGCACATTCTGAAGTCTTGGTTTGGAACACAAAATACTAGAAGTAGTTCAGTGGTCTCCTAGCAAGAAGTCACTGACCCTTGGGAAGACCAGATGACCTTATCACCTGAGAAGAAGAAAGTCCCCCTGCTTTCAGCCTTTGATTGTAGATGAACCGTGTGCTAGGAACAATCTTCCCTCCGCTTCTTCTCAGTGAAACTTGAGCCAACCTCTGGATCTACGTGATCCTGTTGCATGTTTCCAACGGAGTGTACCTATACTTTAAGATTGATTAAGCCAAGAAGATTTTGAATTGTGCAGATCCTTCTCTATCTGATTTGCCTCTCCTCCCTCACCTGTCAACTGATAGGTCACCTTCTTGTTTGTATTGGGATGTTTTAAGCACCTGATACACATATCTGAAAAGTGGCATATTTTTCGCTCCTTCCCTTTCAGCTCACATATGCTACTTAAAAATCCTTAAGTTGTGAATCTGATCCCCATCGTGGAGTTGATGAGCAAAATTGATCTTTGGGGCTATTCTTACTCAAATGCCACTTGAAGAGACTCTTCAGAAAACAGTTGTTTTTAAAGCCCCACCTTATCCCTTTAATTAGAGTGTCGGGACAAAACCAGATATGTATCTGGTTGGTGAAGGTTTAGGACTCCTTCCCCCAGTCCTCATGTTTAGGTAATTCATGGCTTTTTCTTTGACCAAAAAAGCACATGACTACATATCAAGGTAGTTAAAATAGCATGTCAAAAAATATATAATGTCTGTATCACCTGTAACTGTTTAAGCCAATGAAACCTTTCAAATTTTATGTATTGTGGGGCTTTTATGTAGCACTTTACATTTTCATGCTGCTTATTGTTTTGTTCCACTGAAATAAATGAATTTCATCAAAATTCTCACCTAATTTTTTAAAAAAAACCTTTAAAGTTGTTTATCATTTTGACTATGGAAATATAATAGTTCCTATTTCAGGAGAATAAGAAATCTTTTTGTTATTTTTGGCTATGAATAAACTTTCTGGTATCTTGAGACCTCCCATTTTTATAGACCAGAATCTGTAAACAAATCTTACACATTTGGACTTACTTGGGCAGAAACCTAGGCTGAAGTACTGAAAAACCTGTATTGTTCCATCATTTGCAAGTAAGTATATGAAAAGCAAATGCATTTAGTGAACCTGCCTCTTAACAAAGACTAATGTGTACATTAACATGTGTACTGTTTAAGCCTTTGTGGGAGGCTTGTACCTTGCTCAGAAGCTGTTTGGAACGGCTCTTGAACAGTTGCCTTCAGAACTAGTTTGAGCTGCTCAATAAAACCAGTGACTTTATTCATACCGTGTTTTGACCAAAGGTGGTATTCTTTATGTTATTCGGCCTTCTGTCCATTCTACCTCCTTAAATATTTTTTCCCATCTTACCACTTCGTGCTCACTGCCATTACCCTAATGAGCCTTACTCTCCTCTGAATTAGTGCAGTAACCTCTAACAAGTCTCCAGTCTTACCCCATTCCTCACACTGCAGCCAGTGTCTTCTTCAGTGCACAGATCTCATTCTGTCTTTTAAGCCCACAGCCTCAATGTAGGTCATAAGGCTGTGTGTAACCAGAGTCCCACTGTGCTCTCTGGCCTAAGCTGACAGCTTACTGGGGCCTTTCCACAGCTCTGAGCATGAGCACTGGGGCCAGTCCTGTTTCCTGAGAGAACTGAGCAAATGATAAAGTTACACATCCCCTGTCTTACACCATATATAAAACTTAAAATGGACCTAAGACCTTAGCATTAAGAGCAAAAACTGTAAGATTATTAAAGTAAAACATACTAAATCTTCATGACATGGGTGAGGCAGTGGTTTCTTAGATACAAGACCAAAATCACAAGCAACCAAAGAAAAAATATTTCATCAAAATAAACTTTTTGTGTTTCAAAGAACATCATTAATAACGTGAAAAGAAAGGAGTACTTGGTGGCTCAGTTGGTTAGGCATCCAACTCTTGATTTCAGCTCAGGTTACAATCTCGTGGTTTGTGGGACTGAGACCCACATCCGGCTCTGCACAGACAGCACGGAGCCTGCTTGGGATTCTCTCTCTCCCTTTCTTCCCCTCTCCGGCTTGCACGTACTCTCTCTCTCTCAAAACAGATAAACTTAAAAGTGAAAAGATAACATTGAATGGGAGAAAATATTTGCAGATAATATATCTGATAAGAGACTTGCATCTAGAATATCTAGGGAACTCATATAACTCAATAATAACAAAAAAGAACCTGATTGAGAAATGGCAAAGGATTTGAATAGACATTTGTACAAAGAAGATACACAAATGACCAATAAACATGGAAAGATGCTCAACATCAGTCATGAAGGAAATGCACATCAGAAGTACAGTAAGCTGCTTCACACCCACTATGATGGCTAGAGTAAAAAAGTGAGGAATTGGAGAAATTGGAATTCTTTTCCATTGCTTGTGGGAGTGCAAAATGGGGCAGCCCCTTTGAAAAACTTGTAGTTCCTCAAAAGTTAAGCAGAGTTACCATGTGACCCAGCCATTCCACTCCCAGGTATATTGCCAAGAGAAATAAAAACATGTTCACACAAACTTGTACATAAATATTCATAGCATTATTGTTAGTAGCCCCAAACTGGAAATCCAAAAGCCCATTGACTGAAGAATGGATAAACAAGATGTGTTCTGTCTCTACAATGGAATGTTATTTGGCAATAAAGAGGAATGAAGTTATAATACATACTGCAACATGGATGAATCTTGAAAGCATCATGCAAGAAAGGAAGGATGGAAGGGAAAGAGGAAGGATGGAAGGAAGGAGAGAAGAAGAGAAAGAAAAGAGAAAGAAAGAAAGGAAGAAAGAAAAGACACCATGCTGAGTGAAGCCAGACACACAAGGCTACATATTGTATAATTACATTTATATGAAATGTTCAGATTAGGCAAATCCACAGAGACAGAAAGTAGATTGGTGATTGCCAAGGGCTGAAGGGAAGTGAAGGGAAGGAGGAGGTATGAGGTTTGTTTTGGAGGAGATGAAAATGTTCTAAAATTAGATAGTGGTGATGGTTGCACAACTCTGAACATACTAAAAACCACAGTTTTAAGAGGTAAATTCATGACATGTGAATGATATTTCAGTAAAGCCATTATTTAAAAAGTTACACTTATCTCCAACTGAGTTTCTCTCCATACTGTGATCACAATAATTGAACTACTGAAAATAAGAAAGATTAAAAAAAAAAAATGATAGGACCTAACATTGTATTCAAATGTATCCAAAACAAAACAAATATTTCTTGAAAACCAACAATATCTATGAACAATTCTAGGGTTCCAGCCAGTCCTTTTATAGGCCTGTTTCAAATGGAAGAGAGGAAAAGAGTGATCTTTCGAACAAAATCTACAGAAAAGAACTTTAATGGGTCTCATCCCTTTCCCACTAGATCTTCAGGAGCAATGTGACTTTTTAAACAAATTACCTGGATAATTCTGAGAAGTGGCCAGATTTGGGAATCACTGAATTAGTCCCCATACTGAATTATTCCCACTCCCAAATTCCTGTTTAACTCCTGTAATTTGGCTTCCTGCCACATCTTTGAACTGAAACTACAGTTAATCGAAGTTTGGAGATCCAGCTGAAGCTGTTTTCTGCCTTCACTTCCTCACATCACTCAAACCAGAAATTCTTTGGTTTTCATAGTCACCCTCTATGCTTTTGTTCGGGCTTCCCATCCATCCATTCGAAGTATAGGTTCCAGTGCACCTGGCTGGCTCAATCGGTAGGACATGCAACTCTTGATCTTGGGGTTGTGGGTTGGAGCCCCACATTGGCTATAGAGAGTACTTAAAATAAAATCTTAAAAAAAAAAAATATATATATATATATATATATATATATATTCTCAAGGTTCTACACTTACACTGGGACTTCTATTTTCCTGGAAGATCTCACCCTTTCTTGTGGTTAAACTACCACCATACACTGAAGGCTCCAAATCTATTTCTCCAGTCAGACCTTTCTCCTGAGCTCCAGGCTTCTCTATACTCCAGCTGCCTATCGGGCATCTGGAAGTCCCATGATACCTCACACTCCACAAGTCAAAAATCTATGTCCTCTCCCCCAAATTTGTCTACCTCTAATGGATATCGGTTAATGGTGGTACCATCCACCAGCCCTACCTCCAAACTAGAATTGTAGATAACACTGTTGACTTCTATCACCTCCCATTCTGTTCAGTCAGCAAATGTATTCTACTTCAGAAATAACTTGACCATCTCATTCTTCTGTCCTCTTCCCTCCTCTTCTTTCGTCTTCCCTTCCATTAGGGCAAGACCTCACCCTCCTTTGTTATTACAACTTCTCCCATCCAACTGATCCCAGTTAGGAATTCCTTAAAAAAATAAAGTGGATCATGTCACCCCACTTTGCTTAGAGAATCAAAAGAACTTCTTTTGATTCCTTCTTACATAATAAAACCCCAATTCTGTTTCAGTTCTGGCTACTGTTCTTCCTGACCTCCAACCTCATCTCCCTACGTCTCTACCACACTAAACTACTCTCCATCTTGAACACAGCAGGCAAGCAATAAGTAGTCTTTAAGCATTTTATTCCTTTCAGTGGATTAAATATAACCACATACATCTTTACACTCCTAGTGTTCATAATTCCATATCCCAGGATAGGAATCAAGCCTAATTTATGATGAAATTATACATTTTAGGATTGAAGACCAAAATTAATCTGATGCTCGTGATAGAAAGAAGAGCTTACATAATCATGAATTCCCCTTTGGTGTACGGGTTCCTTCAAAATCAAATGTCTTTTCACTGAAAAAAAGATGTGTATGTGGGAGGAAAGCAAGCATCCGTGGCCATAGACAAAACATGATTTCTCAGATGGAGAAATAAAGCAACCTTGTGAAAACAGGTCATTTGTGTGTTTACTCAGCATTTCCTAAGCACATTCATGCACTCATCTTGTCCATCAGGTCTTTCCTGCAAATCTACTCAGAATCCAAGCTGTCTCCCTGGTGGATGTGACAGACTGGTTTTATGCAGCCAGAGGGAAGGATTAATGATCTCAGCAAAGAGCTGGCATATTCAAGAGGTTTAAAAAATTTTTTACGTAACAGTTTTAGCCAAAGCTGCTCTCGGACTCAGCGGCAGCAGAATTTCACAGGAGGACAAACTTGTTGACTAATGGCCAATCATTAGGCAGCAGGGAGGGCAAAGCCTTGGTGTTTGTGTCACGCCTGAGGGGTGGGAGGTGGGGTGGGTCGAGCTTCACTATCAAATACTGAATCGGAAAAATCAGTCTGGCCAGTCATGCCCTCGCAGCCCCTCGGAGAAGTACCATCACAAAGCGACAGACTGAATCAATGGTTCAGCCCAGGGGGGTCTGCCCCGCTGCAGGTTACTGGCGAGCAGCTTCTGGTATCATAGACAGTCACAGAATGCCTTATTTCACAAGACTCATTTTGTTCTTGTTTTGCCTGGCGGCTCTTGTGGAGAGCAGAAAGCCCAAGAGGAGGAGATGGACAGGGCAGCTGGAAATGCCCAAGCCAAGGTAAAGTCGTGGGGGGGAGAGGGGGGAGGGAGGTCACTTGCAGCAGCAGCAGCAGCAGCAGCAGCAGCAGCAGCAGCATAGTGGGATGGCTCCCAGGAGGGCCAGTGGTTACCTCGTTTCTATTAATCTATTTCCAGCCGGAGGTAGACAGGGCCACCACCTCACTGAAAACAGCCTCTCTCGGGGTACAAATATGCTATAGTGTCACAAGCCACGAGAGAGCAAAGCTAGACTGGGTCGAGCATTTTCTTCTAGTATCTGTGTTCTGCCCAAGCATTTTGACTTAAGGCAGGTAGTTGAAGATTTTGTGGGTCAAATATCCTGTACTTCTCCGATTGTGCTGCTTTGTTTCTCAGGATTACATCCTGTAGGGACCATAGGTGGCCTGCTGAGTGATTGCACTCAAGTACTTTGGAGGGGGGCCTGTATATAGGAATTTAGTTTGAACTACTAAGAAAACATTGTAAATGGAAGTTGTCCCCTTTAAATTATTTGGGGGGCACCTGGAAGGGTGCAGCCGGTTAAGTGTCCAACTCTTGATCTTGGCACGGTCATGATCTCACAGTTCATGGGTTCAAGCTCCACACTGGGCTCTGTGCTGATGGTGCAGAGCCTGCTTGGGATTCTGTCTCCCCTTCTCTCTAGCCCTCCCCCGCTTGTGCTCTTTCTCTTTCAAACTAAATAAATAAACATTAAAAAAAAAAAAGTATTTGGGAACAACTTTAAAATGGTATCGGGTTTCATTTCACTGTTTTGAATCTTCAAAAGGTATTTGAAATTTGCTAGGTTATCAGGAATACATGTGTGGACAACAGGAATTGCCATTTCACGATGTAATGGAAACATTTCCAAGATACTGGTGAGGCAATCAAAATCATTACATTACAAATCAAAGTTCCCTATTTTTTTTTTTAATTTTTTTTTTCAACGTTTATTTATTTTTGGGACAGAGAGAGACAGAGCATGGACGGGGGAGGGGCAGAGAGAGAGGGAGACACAGAATCGGAAACAGGCTCCAGGCTCTGAGCCATCAGCCCAGAGCCTGACGCGGGGCTCGAACTCACGGACCGCGAGATCGTGACCTGGCTGAAGTCGGACGCTTAACCGACTGCGCCACCCAGGCGCCCCCAAAGTTCCCTATTAAGTTTGTTTGAACTGATGTACAAAAAATGATACTCCAGGCCTGATGTAGACATGACTATTCAGAAGAAAAGAGCAAGCAGCTAAGATATAAACACCACATGTGAGATGCTACACCTGTTTTCCATTCTACTAAGCGTTGTGTGAACTAGTGATTATGAATATAAAATAATATCTTGAGACACAGTTTCTAGGTCACTGGTTTTTATTTTTAATTAGGCACTGCTATCGCTGACAATTTTTTGAAATTGTACCTATATGTATATTTACTTATAAATTATATACACGTACTGTTATAAACATATATACTAAAGTAAAATGATTGCTTCCTTATTTTTAGATAAAAACTGTAAGAGTTACAATCTCTATCTTCTGCGTCCCAGCGGACCATCTTAAACACCCCAGGGGTATGCTGGCTTTGGAGACTGCTCCCTGGGGGATATATGTGCTCTGTAGGGCCTGATGCTACCCAGGCAGAAAGCAAACAGATAAAACTTGTCCATGATGCCGGGAAAGAGGCACTGCTCTGGAAGTCTTGCCCTGGTTATCTTGCCAGGATCACAGGCTTTTGGACTGGAAGGAACCTCAGGGGTCACGTGAGCCAGCAATTATTCTGCGTTCTAATTCTGTGACATGTGAATAGGTATTGTGTGAAAAGGGGGCCTCAGGGTCAAAGAAACTTGGAAAGCTCTGGTTCAGACGATTTTAAACAGATGTCTCTATAGCAGAGCTTCTAGAACATTTATTATGCAAATAGACATTCTGAATCTTGAAGGGGAAAATAAATTATGCAGTTTCTCAAAAAAAAAAAACAAAACAATACAAAACAAGAAACCAACCCACTTTTTTGGACTATCTTGTGGGAGTCATAGTTTACAGAGCACATATTGGGAAGCGCGGACTCATTTACGGATGCTGAAAAGTCAGCTCTCAGGCGTGGGTAATTCACACAGCTGGCTAGTGACTCCACAGGACTAGAATGTAGGTTTCCTGATTTACCCAGCCTGGAGGAAAAGCGTTATATGGAATGGTCTATTCCCTAAGAATGGTGCTAGGGTTCAGCACAAGCCCCTCAGGGATCCTCAGGGATCCTACTCGGCAGCCTGGGCTGTCACATCTGTCACTCCCCAGAAGACCCGCAGTCATTCCCAGACACCTGCATGAGCTTGGGGGTAGATTGAGTCTGACCCTTAGGGGTAAGGGGAGTTTCTTGAAATCCATCCCATGAGATACTAAGGTGGAAGAAAAGATGAACGTACACATTCAACAAATATAAAATAATTATCGCAGAGGGGCTGGGAAAAAAGACAGAGAAAATGTCATATCAGGAAACATGGTTCTAGGCCTTTCTAAATTTTTTTTAATATTTATTTATTTTTGAGAGAGAGAGAGAACGAGAGCAAAAGCTCTGTGCTGACAGCAGAGAGCCTGATGTGGGGCTTGAACTCATGAACCACATCATGACCTGAGCCAAAGTTGGATACTTAACTGACTGAGCCACCCAAGAGCCCCAAAATGACCTGAAACTTTACTGCACTTATCTCTGTAGGGTCACTTCTTTTCTTTGAAGTCCTGTGTCCCCCACCCTGCAACCCCACACGGTCATACACACACATACCACATACCATACATAGGATTTCACACAGTGTCACACACACCACACGTACATTGTCTCACACACACAGTCATCCCTTCACATGTAAGATATATGGTCACATTCACACATACAATCACACACACCCCTACACACTGCTGTTAGGATCTCTTCTAACCTATATACCTTCCATATCACTGTGGCCAAGGCACCCTTACAAAACAATTATTCTGCTCAGGAGCTACCTTTTCAAAAACTTCTGGTTTTCTGATCCTTTGTGTCCCTGTTTATTGAATTGCTGCCACCCGAACCTGTTTTCTCTTAGCTATTTGATTTGTTCTCTTCTCCCTGCCTTTCAGCCTCCCAGCTTTCTCCCAACTCCTCCCTGCGTGCTACCTAAGTTGGCCGCCTGACCACATGATTGCTTTCCTACAGGAGAGGCCCTTTTCCCCGGAGATCTGAAAATGCACCTCGCTCTAGGCTCCGAGGTCTGGGCTCTCCCTGGATAACACTCTCTGGTTCCTCCTGGTCCCAGAGCTGGGGGGCCCCTTCCATATTTCCTCTCCTATTTGCTGCCCCCCTTGGTACTGCCTGCCCTTGGCTGTCCTTCTCTTGGACTGCATCGTGGCTCAAGTTGTGCTGGGCCCAGGAGCAGTTTTGCTTTCCTGCTGCCCAGTGACCTTCATCCTCCCCAGAGGCCTGGGAAGGAAGTGGTGCCAGAAAGTCAGGGAATCCAGGTTCAGGCCCTGGTTCTGTGACTCTCTGGCCATGGCCGTGTTTCCCAATCTTTCTGAACCTCATTTCTCCTACTGAAAAGGGGTGATTTTGAGACCTTCCCCACTGGGATGATAGGGTAACTAGAGCTCGGGGTCTGCACAGAGAGGGGGTGATTCATACAGGCGTGGTCATTTTGACTGCAATTATTGTTACCAAATAAACTTCAACACAGTGGCGCTAGCCCTGCTTCTTGAAGGTGTAGTGAGCACATCATTCTTCTCTCCCCACCCAAGGCTGGTTTGAGGTCCTGTGGAGGTTCTGGCTGCCCCACATGGGGCTGGGACTCAGGGTATGACCCCTGGAGTCTGAAGTCTTCGGTCCAAGGCATCCAGGCGCTGAAAGGATGAATTGAGGGCATCTGGCTCACACAAATAGCTCAAGGCTGGAGATACTAGTGGCCTGACTTATCAAATAACTGGTTCCTTAAAAAAAAAAAAAAAAAAAAGACTCAACAATGGCATAGGCATTCCAATCTCCTCTGTCCTGCCAGGGTGCTGGAGTTCTGGGACTTCTGTTCCCTAATCCGCCCCTCTAAATGGATATGGAAACTGCTGGCCAGCAGGGATTTGCTCCATGTGAGACAGAGGGGTAGTGTGCCCGTTGCACTCACAATTTAATGTCTGTGATCTGCTAAGCCCTTCGGCTGAACTCTTCCTCTACCTTTCTGGGGTGTCGAATGTGGCCTGTCACACAGTTGCTGGGCAGGCACTGGGCCCGGTGCTTCTTGACTTCTGGAGCCAGGCTTGGGGCAGAGACTGTGAGAATGGAAGCTCCATGGAGGCACCCTGACGGTGACCACCATGCTTCAAGGGGACTGAACTGGGTTCCATATTCCAGCTAACCAGGAGGAAGACTTCTCTCCGATTGGCTTGTCTAAAAGCAACTCTGATCATGGCTTCTTCCTCCAACTGCTTACCTTCAGTGTTTTCCTGTTGCCTTTGGATAAAGACAAAATTCTTAACATGATCTTCAAGGCTCTGCCCGGCCTGGTCCCTAGGTGCCCCTGCAGCCCCACTCTGTCCATTTCAGTGCCTCGCCCTTCCCTTTCCCTTTTATTGAATGCCCACTCCTCTTTCAGCCTGGGTCACCTCAAAACTGGTGTGTCTTAAACCAAACTATGGGTGTGTTGAATTTATTTCATATTTAAAGTTTATTTTGACAGAGAGAGAGACAGAGAGAGAGAAACAGAGAGTGCAAGCAGGGAAGGGGCAAAGAAAGGGGGAGAGAGGGAATCCTAAGCAGGATCTGTACTGTCAGCACAGGGCCTGATGTGGGGCTCGAACCCATGAACTGTGAGATCATGACCTGAGCAGAAACCAAGAATTGGACGCTTAACTGACTGAGCCACCCAGGCTCCCCATGAGTATGTTGAGTTTCAGTGCCTACAGGATAGCTACTGGGGATAATTAGACAGTTGGATAAAAGGTCTAGAGCAGGGGGTACAGATTTAGGAATCCTCAACACGTTAATGACTATTGAAGCCACAGCTATAGGCGAGCCTGCCAAACAGGGTGTAGAGGGAGAAGAGAGGGCAGCTGGGACAGGGCTCTGGGGACACTAGCAGTTAAGGGATGGGCTGAGGACGAGGGGGAGACTGCAGTGGAGATTGAGAAGGAACCGTCAGAGTGATAAGAGGAGAACCCAATGCCGGGTCCGGAAAGACCAGGTTTCTAGCAGAGGCATGGCCCTCCGTGTGGCAGAGAAGCCAGCACCCAGCAAGAGTGCCTGCAGGGCCTCGGGTCAAGCACAAGTGGCGCAGGGCGGACTTGAGTGAGGGGTGGCAGCAGCAGGTGACACACAGCTCTCTGTGTGGAGGATCATTTATTAGGAGGGGGAAAGAGTTTTATTTTAAAGAAAAAGTTTAAAGATGAATATAACTGCCACACCTGTACTGCTGCCACTGTTTAATACATTTTGCACAAGAAGGACATGCAGTCTAGACAGATATTCTGCTTAGGGGTCAAGGTGGGAGAGACTTGAACCCGGTTTGAAGGCTGACAAGAATAAGCCATGGACGAGGGAGATGCTGAGGAAGTTGGGGCGATGGTGATTGAGGGCAGAGGTCAAGGGCTCTGGGAAGAGGGTCAGGCACCTCTGCCCAACCGCCAGGTACTCTAAGAACCTATGAGTGAAAATACTACTACTGCTCCTGCTCCCGAGTTGCCCCGTCCCTGTTTTCACCTTCTCCCTGAGAAGCTCCAGGTGGCCTTCAGAGAATAGTTGGGAGGTCTGGAGCTCCAGGTGGCTCCTGGGATGTAAGGTGGGAAGCCCCAGCTTATAGGGGAATCTGCTTCTTGGGTGGGGAGGGAAGTCGGGGCAGACTAACCTTTAGGCCAGCACTGCAGAATAAAACTTTTTGAGACCGAGGAAAAGTTATAGATCTGCACTATCCAATATAGTAACCACCAGCCTCATGTGGCTATTAAGCACATAAGTATGGCTAGTAGAACTAAAGAACTGAACATTAATTTTATTTCATTGTAATTGACTTAAACAGCCACATGTGGCTAGTGGCTACTTTATCGATCAGCCCAGCTTTAGAACTCCATCAAATTGCACTATCTGGGCAGACAGAGCTGATAGAGAATGAAAGTTAATGAGGATTTCACAGAAAGATGTGTCAAAGAACAGAATTCAAAAGAGGAAACATGTTACTTCCCTCTTATAGAGTTTAAACAGGAAATATGCCTATTTCTCTAAAAAACATGAAGTATGATAAGAATACTGAGAATAAAATAAGGATGTATATATAAATGAACAACAAACATTCAAAACAAAATCCCTTCATTTACTTCTAAAATCCTTAAATATCCTACACATAACGCTGACTTCTTATAAGGCTGTTTAGTTTCTTCTGTCAAGAATTAGATCTCACAAACTTACAAGAAGACCATGGGGGAAGGGGAAAAAAATAGTTTCAGAGAGGGAGGCAAACCATAAGGGACTCTTGAATATAGAGAACAAACTGAAGGTTGATGGTGAGAAGAGGGGAGAGGGGAAAATGGGTGATGGGCGTTGAGGAGGGTATTGTTGGGATGAGCACTGGATGTTGTATGTATAAGTGATAAATCATGGGAATCTACTCCCGAAGCCAAGAGCACACTGTATACACTGTATGTTAGCTGACTTGACAATAAATCATATTTAAAAAATAAAAATAAAAAACATTCATAGAAAAAAAAAAAGGAATTAGATCTCACATCTTGTTAGACCCAAATCCATCCATCCTTCTTTCCTTCCTTCCTCCCTCCCTTCCTTCCTCTCTCCCTCCCCTACTCTCTCCTTTTTTTAAAATCTTAGAATTCTTTTTTTTTTAACTCTTTTAAAAGATGTTTATTGGGGCACCTGGGCGGCTCAGTCGGTTAAGCGTCCGACTTGGGCTCAGGTCATGATCTCGCGGTCCGTGGGATCGAGCCCCGCGTCGGGCTCTGTGCTGACAGCTCAGAGCCTGGAGCCTGTTTCAGATTCTGTGTCTCCCTCTTTCTCTGACCCTCCCCTGTTCATGCTCTGTCTCTCTCTGTCTCAAAAGTAAATAAACGTTAAAAAAAAATTTTTTTTAACGTTTATTTACTTTGAGAGAGAAAGAGAGAAGGGGAGGGGCAGAGAGAGAGGGAGAGAGAAAATCCCAAGCAGGCTCTGTGCCATCAGCACAGAGCGCAATGCGGGGTTTGCACTCATGAACCATGAGATCACGACCTGAACCAAAATCAAGAGTCAGATGCTTAACCGACTGAACCTCCAGGCACCCCCATCACAAAACCAGTATTATAGTAACATAAGAGAAATGTTTAAAAAGAAATATATATATATATAATCCTCCACCATTCAACCCAACTGCTGTCATCCAATCATTACCTTACGAAGGCTCTGCAAGGGTCTGGTTCTCAGGACTGACTATGAGGGTCTGGGGAGGACAGGGTGGGTCAGGAGGGGTGTGTGTGTGTGTGTGTGTGTGTGTGTGTGTGTGTGTAGCCTTTGGTGGATGGAGAAGAGATGTCTAACAGGTAGCTCCTGTAGGGAGTAATCTCCCCATATGCCTTTGTGGGTCGTTGGGAAAACATCTCTTGCTTGTCTTTGCAGTCACCTATATAAGAAGAACCTTGACGTGACCAAAATCCACAAGGGAAAACCTCAGCCACTTCTTAGAGTGGAGGACCATGATTTCTCCATGAGGCCCGCCTTTGGAGGTAGGACTGAATCCCCAGGGGCTGCCTGCTGCCCTGTCCTGTTCCCTCAGGCACAACCCTCCCTCAGGGCCCCAGTTTTCTCACTCACAGTCAGATAAGCCCAAATCGGCTTCCAAGTCTCTCATTTCCTCAAGGAGAGAAGAGTTGGAAGGAAATGAGCTAAGAAGGCTGTTGGCTGAAGTGTTGCTAATGGTTAAGATGTCTACGACTAGAGTGGACCTGCCTTGCTGCTGCCAGCTTTCTTTTCCTAAAACATGAGCCAGCCTGGAGAATCTGGACACAAAATGGCTCCCCTGGGTCAGCCACCATTCCCAGTGATTAGCTGGGAATTTGGGGTTTTGAGGGCCACCTGCCTTTCAATGCAGCAACAACAATTTAACCCATGATGAGTCCCCTCATAAACTTGGCCCCTAAGGAGCTTTGCTGCTTTGCAGTCAGGGATGGGTGGCCAGGCTGGTGGCCGTCCTTTGTTTCCAGGAATTGTAGAAATGCCACAGGAAGGCCAGGAAAGGAGCCATCTGCTCTCAACAGGCGGGGAGTGGGGTAAGAATAGCAGAATGTGCAAGATGTGCCCTGCCAGCAACCGCCCCCCCCCCCCCCCCCCACTTGTGTACTTGGGAAACTGAGGTCTGGTGCATTTCAGCCAACAGGTACTGGCCAAGGCAGACCTGGGCAAGCTGGCTTCCCTTTCCCTTTATCTCCGTTTCCAGATCTTCTCTTAGGGCCTTGGGGCTGTAGGGGTGACCTGCAGGCAAGTCACAGATCCTCTCTGAGCCTCTGTTTGCTGGTTTGCAAAATGGGAATTGTAATCCCTACATCTGGGGTTGTTGTCAGGATTAAAGGAGATAATGTATGTAAAGCCCTTGACACATAAGGATTCAAGTCCCTTTAGAAAAACCCAGCTGTCAGGTCTGCCTCTTGTGTGACTGTTATGGGATTAGACATTAATTCATCCCAGGGGCCTTTGCATTTTAAAAGGCCTCAAAGCCTCTCACTCAGTTCCCTGAGCTCTGACACCTGCAGAGCAGGAAGAGAAAAGTAGGAGGCAGATTATGGTCCCATGTGCCTTCTTCCTGCCCAGGAATGTTGTTCATCACTGGCTCAGGTCAGGAGGTTACCAGCTCCCCCAGGGCTCACCATGATAATGCCCACAAGGAATTTTATGAAAATAAAGTTTTCCTAAATAAGCCACTCTAAAATAGCTGTATCTGCTCCAAGAGGTCTAAGTGAGACATTCCTGTCACAAGGAAGATCCACCTTGCCTTTCTGGTAGAGTGTCAGTTAAGTGGCTAGGACAACAATACACAATGGCATTAATGACAGCACTTTGATACTGGTTTTTCTGCACCAGGCACCATTCTAACCAAGGTATGTACATACAGGATCTTATTTCAGTCCTCAGGACTGCTCTGTGATGTAGATACTATCATTTTTCCCAGATGGGGAAACTGAGGCCTAGAGAGGTGAACTCACTGGGTCAGGTCACACTCCTGCTGAGGTTGGGCCCTCCCTCCTGGCAGAGTGTCTTTTCTTGTACTTTCTACTTGTATGTCCCTCGATGCAGGGCTGACATACCCATCAGGCAGAGTAGGCATAGTGTTAAAGGTTCACAATGATATTCTTAGGGACCCCTGAAAATATTTTAATGTATTTAAACACTTTTCTTCTTTTAATGTTTTGTTTTTGAGAGACAGAAAGAGAACATGAGTGGGGGAGGGGCAGAGAGAGAGAGAGAGAGAGAGAGAGAGAACCCAAGCAGGCTCCAGGCTCCCATCTGTCAGCACAGAGCCTGACACGAGGCTCAAACCCACAAACCATGAGATCATGACCTGAGCCAAAGTCAGACGCTCACCCCACTGAGCTGCCCAGGTGCCCCTAAATGACTCTTATCATCTGTAATCTCTGGAAGTATCTGAACAAGGGTTAGAACCAAGAAGCTTTCCCTGCAGGTACTCCTGAGGGTCTCCATTCCATCCAGCACCCCATCCTTGGGGAGGGGACACTGCCCAGGTGGCAGGCAGGTCTCTGAGGAAGGAGACTGGCAGACATAGGTGACTCTGCAAGTAACAGACTCTGTGCAAGTAACTCCTTACTTGTTGGCAGCCCTGTGCCAGGAGCCTGGTAAGAAGCAGAGCCTGGGCCCAACCTGCCCTCATGCTCGCCCCTCCTGACTCCCTCCCCGGCTTAGCACCCACGCACACTAAGCAAGTCATTTGAACAAAGATGTTGTGAAGTTATGTCTTATTCCTGCCCCCTCTTCCTATTTTATTTCTATAAGAGGGGCTTCCTGAGGATTGATGTTTAAAAGTAGTTGATAAAGAAGAATTTATCTGAGGCTAGATACCCCATGGTGACCTTTTCGGTCTGGAAAGAGAACAGATTAAAAATCTAGCAGCTTCCTAATAATCCCAGGGATCAGTTGAAACAAAAATACCTTGCCTAAGCTCCCAGCTGCCTGATTCATTAGTGCATCCTGGTTAGAGGAAACTCCAAAGACCTGGGGTGTCTCCTCCATTTGTTAGGAGATATGCTGCAATGCAGGTTTTTTTAATATTTAGTTTTTAAGAAATTGTGGTAAAATACATATAACATAAAATTGACTATGTTAACCATTTGTAACTGTACAGGTCAGTGGCATCGTTATCCAACCATCACCCCCACCCATCTCCAGAATGTTTTCATCTTCCCAAACTGAAACCCTGTCCCCATTAAAAAGTTAACTCCAGCTCTTTCCTTTTTCCCCAGCCCCTGGCAACCACCATTCTATTTTCTGTCTCTAGGAATCTGACCACTCTCGGTACCTCGTGTAGGTGGAATCATACCGTTTTTGACTGGCTTTTGTGACTGGCTTATTTTGTTTATTTTTATTTACTTATTTATTTTTGTTATAGCACAATTTGTATATTTCAAGAAGACAAAAAATTAGTATTGTGTACAGTATCTTAAGATAAATTGCCTTTGAATGGGAGCTTCCTTCCCAGTACTTTGAGGTCTACAAGGCACATCTAGAAAATTTACTTCTGTGGAAACTGAGGACTGCTTAAATTGAATGGCAGGGAGGGAGAGGGCCTGTGGTTTTTCTTTTTGATTAATTGCTGTAACACTGTCCTTTGGGCGACTGAGGGAGTCTCATGTTTTCTTTAGACATCATTAGGCCCCAGAGCTCTTGCAGGACAACTTTGACGCCGTATGAATTCTGCCATCTTGCCAGCACTGATGAGAATGACGGTAGTGAGTTCTCACTCAGGTTTGTGCAGCTTTAAAAGAATGCAGTTGAGGAGAGAGTCATCATCAATCTGGCTTATTTCTTTTAACATAATGTCCTCAAGCTTCACCCATGTTGTAACATAGATCAGCATTCCCTTCCTTTTTAATAATATTCCACAGAATGCATAGATCACGTTTGGTTTATCCGTTCATCTGTTAGTGGACATTGGGTTGTTTCCACCCTTTGGAAATTATGAATTATGCTTCCATGAACATAGGTGTACAGATACCTGTTTGAGATCCTGATTTTAATTCTTTGGGGTATATTCAGAAGTGGAATTGCTGGATCATAGGGTAGTTCAGTTTAATTTTTTGAGGAGCCTCCACACTTTCTTCTACAGCAGCTGTACTTTTTACATTCCCACTAGCACAATGTTGATATTTAATGCAAATTGTATACAGGGGAGGTATAGGAGGGATGGAGTGTCATCACCCTACTGTGGGTAGGAAAAGAAAAGCAGCTCAGGGGCTGAGGTGTGCTCTCCTTGCCCTGCCACATGCCGGCCTAGAATTCTGAGGAGTCTGACAGTTCTGAAGTTGGACTTAACCTTCAGGATTGTCGTGAAGGTGCATTTATCAAAGAGGTAGGATAGGCTATCTGTAATTTTGCAGTATCTTTGCTTGATTTATAACCTTCAGATATACATATGGCATATGGGTCTCTCGTTGTGCTCTTGCCTAGAGGTTGACCCGCAAATGTTGCTGCTGTCCATAGACGTCACCTCCTGGCACCTGGCACCAGGGAGGAGAGTGGGCCCAGAAGGGCAAACCTCGAGGTCAGCACTGGGTGGGTTGAGATTGAGTGACTCAGAGAGACCCGAAGACTGAACCCAGCCTTTGACCAGGGGCAGGTTGGGACACCATCTGGGCCAAAAGCACCTTCCCCATATCAGTTTCTAGAACAGAACACTTCCTGTGTTAAACCCACACAGCAAAGGGCTGAATTCAGCAGAGAAGGTATGCAGCATTGGCTCATATGTTTCCTTGAGGTAACTGCAAACCCAATGTGTCCAGCTTCACTTCATGAGCCTGCCGATTTTCTGTTAGCTTTTTCTTGGGCAACTTAGGCTGGAAGGTGTTGAGCTGGGCTGGGTTTGCCCTCCTTCTCCTCCAAGTCAACCAGCTTGAATCAATTCACCCATTAAACTCTCACTCATATCTGTCCCCTCCTTCCCCTCCCTCATCCCCTTACACCACCCATTCTCAATATGCTCTTGGGAGGTGAAAAAAGTCTCAGACGTTACAGTGGTTTGTGGCCCTCCAAAGCTCAGTCCTCCCTGACAAAGTCTTTTTCCTTAGTATTTTATTTAAATTAAAATTAATTAAAACCTTAAATTCCACTAGAATTTTCACTTTAGGGGGCAATAAAGGTGAGAAGTTTGGAAGCACTGCTTACAGCAACACCGTGGTTCCCACCCCACTCACGGCCAGGTTCACCTCCTGGAAACATCGCTTCCATGTGCTGCTCCCTCAGAAACTGCAGGCTCCCCATATTCTTCAAGAGGAAATGCAGCCCCTGCTTCTCCCTGCTGGGTCCTGAGACCTCCAGTCTTCTCCCTGCTACCCCTGACGAGGACTCTTCCCTGCTAGAACGCTTTCTGTCCCTGCACACCCATGCTTGTTTCTGCCTATGAGCATCTGTTCCCAACACCCCTGCTCCATGCTGCCCTGCTTCATCCATCTATCGAGAACCCACTTTAACTCCTCTCCTCTAACATGTGGCATCTCTCGGCTATTTTGAACTATATGACCTTCTGATTTGAAATAACTGCACAGATTCATTCTTTCCCTCACAAGACTGCCCCTCCACTTCAGGCACCAAATGCAAGTCATCCCCAAGTCACCTGCACTTGTCTGACTTGGCTACAAAATCAGGAGTTCCCACACCCCCTCCGCAGGCTTGGTAGTTTGCTATAATGGCTCATAGAGCTCAGGGGAATACTTTACTATTGTTGGTTCATTATAAAGTAGATTATAAAAGACACAGACGATCAGCCAGATGAAGAGGTAGGCACTATGAGAACTAGAGTCCTGAGCACGGGGGCCTCTGTCGCATGGAGTTGGGGTATGCCATCTTCCCTGCATGTGGATGTGTCTGCTATCCTGGAAACTCACTAAACCCTGTTGTTTAGGGTTTTATAGAGGTTCCATTCCATAGGCATAATTGATGAAGTCATTGGCTATTGGTGATTACCTCAGTCTCCAGTGCCCG
The DNA here is from genome assembly GCF_016509475.1 of Prionailurus bengalensis. Taxonomy (NCBI): domain Eukaryota; kingdom Metazoa; phylum Chordata; class Mammalia; order Carnivora; family Felidae; genus Prionailurus; species Prionailurus bengalensis. The sequence continues at coordinate 79,861,070 of NC_057349.1, read as the reverse complement.
CCTCTCCCCAGAGGTTGGAGGGTGGGGCTGGAACTTCCAACACCCTAATCACAAGGTTGGTTCCCCTGATAAGCAGCCCCCATCCTGAAGCTATGTAGGCATCCACCAAAAGTCTCCTCATTAGCATAAACTCAGAATGTTTGGTGGAGGTTTGTGATGAACAAAAAAGATGCTCTTCTCACCCCTATCATTCAGGAAATTACAGGGGTCTCAAGAGCTAGGAACCAGAGAAAAAGACCAAATATATATATTTCTTTTCATATCACAATATCACAATTTCTGTGTCACCTTGCAAGGTTACTGCCTACTTCTCTAGCTGCATTGTCTCTAATGCGATGCCTTCCTAAGGAACTTTCTAGGGTAATTCTGGTGCTTTTCACCTGGGATAATTTAGAACACCCCCATAGAAGATGCCCTCTGTGTTTGGGGCACCCAGATGTATGAGTGCCCCCATGGCTCTCTAAGTGCTTTACTCTGTGGCCTCATCCTTAGCAGGGATTCAACCCTGTACTTCCAAGCCCCAGGCGTCTGGCCACCAAGGCTTCAACTGCTACTCATCTGGCCATCGTGAGACCCATGGAGCCAGCTTAAAGCAAGGTCATGGCTCTATTTGAATCTGAGGCCTCCTTTTGAGTGCTCCTTGGACCTCCCTGGCTCTGCCTCTCCACTTTGCCATGCTGGGTGGGCTAGTGCTTCCCGATTACATCTGAGGTTGGGGAGTCGAAGTGAGGGACACGGCTGACTCTCTGGGGTGGGGCTCCTGCAGCCTTTTTCCTGGGAGCTCCTGCCCTTGGAGGAAACTCCTCTGATCCTTCCCTTAGTGCTCGTGGCCTTTCCCTTCTGGAACACAAACCCTAACTTGCCACCCACGCTGTGCTCCTACTCACTCCTTCCCCTGAAATTAATCTTCCCTTCCTGGTCTCTCCCTCACACAGCCCCTTCTCTACAATCCTGCTTGGGGCAATCTCACTGCTTCCCCTACTTGACCCCATCTGAGCCCAAGTGACTAACAAGGTCACCATGCTCTGAAAGGATAGGATGCTGGGCCCGGTAACAAGTCTGTTTGGGGATGTTAAATTTAGGAAATTGTTAGATATCCAGTGGAGACCTCTTTCAATCTTTAACAACAATCAGGCTATTGGAGTTTGGGTCAGAGATAGGGCCCAGGAGGGTGATGAGAGTCAGTCTTTCAGGGAAGAGTTGTTTGTGGGAGGGGCTTTGTTGCAGACACCGCAGAGGGAGGGGTTTCAACAAGGGGTGGGGCGTGGGGTGGTGGTCAGGAAGATTCCTCGATTTAGCAAGCATCCGGAGGGGAGGGCGGGAGACAAGTAGGAGGTGGAGACAGCTAGTGGAGATGGGGTAGCAGAAGAGTTTGACAACAAGAGGAAAGTGGCCACCAGGGCATGGGAAATTGTAAAATCTCACTTCTGGAAGTCTCCTTAAAGGTCAGTCGTGCAGCAGTCCTCAAACTTGAGAATGGATCAGCATCACCGCAGTGCTTACGGAGACCCAGCCTCCCAGCCCCCATACAGAGCCTCTGGCTCAGAACGCCTGTGGTAACACTTGAGAATTGTATTGCTAACAAGTGCCTGGTGAGGCTGATGTGGCTCATGAAGGAAGAGGCCCTGATCGAGTCCAGCCTAGATCCTAAAGTCCTAACACCAAAAATCCCGTTTTAACAAAATACCACAGATGGCTTAAAGAACAGAAATTTGTTTCTCACAGTTCTGGAGACTGGAAGTCTGAGATCAGGGTGCCGTCCGATGTGGTTCCTGATGAGCGTCCTCTTCCTGGTTTCCAGGTGCGGCCTTTTCACTGTGTCCTCACGAGGTTGAGGGAGAGAGAAGCAAACTCTCTGATCTCTTCTTACAAGGGCACTGCTCCTATTTGAGGAGATTCTACCCTCGGGTACTACTCACCTACCAAAGGCCCAGACCTCCTAACACCATCACATGGGGAACTAGGCTTCAACATGTGAATCTGGGGACATGAGGGGACACAAACATTCAGTCCACAGCAGCCACTTCCTTCCGTGGGGTCTCTGCCAACTCAGCACCTGCATAGGCCTTTTGAACCTTTCTTAGTGATGAATAGCTGAGAGGTTTCCCAAAATTGTTAAGCACAGGACCTGCAGCAAAGGGCAAGGCTGCTCACAGGCAAACTTGTTTTCACAAAGAATAGGTGATCAAGGCTGTTTCCTTGGTGAGTCAGCGGTGGAAGGGGAACCCTGTACTTACTGAGGTGTTCCACGAACACGTTCTTCATCGTTTACACAGGGGCAGCTGTGCCTATTCCAGATTCTCCCCCGTCCACTAGGACACTCTCTTGGTCTCTACAAAAATATTTTCTTGAGGTAAGCATCGTGGTAGTGTTCTGTAGGTTCTTTAGCAAATTACCACAAATTTAGAGACTTAACACAGATTCGGACACCTGGGAGGCTCAGCCAGTTAAGTATCTGACTTCGGCTCAGGTCATGGTTTTGCCGTTAGTGAGTTCGAGCCTTGCATCAGGCTCTGCGCTGACAGCTTAGAGCCTGGAGCCTGTTTCAGATTCTGTGTCTCCCTCTCTCTCTGCCCCTCCCCCCACTTGTGTTCTGTCTCTGTCTCTCTTAAAAATAAATAAACATTAAAAAAAATTTTGGGGGGCACCTGGGTGGCTCAGTCGGTTGAGCGTCCAACTTTGGCTCAGGTCACGATCTCACAGTTCGTGGGTTAGAGCCCCACATCTGGCTCTGTGCTGACAGCTCAGAGCTGAGAGCCTGCTTTGGATTCTGTCCCCCTCTCTTTCTCTGTCCCTCCCTGCCTGCACTCTGTCTCTCAAAAATAAACAAACATTAAAAAAATTAAAAAAAATTTTTTAAACCACACAGATTTATTATCTTACAGTTCTGTTGTTCAGAAGTCCTAAATGGGTCACACTTGGCTAAAATTAAGGTGTCAGCAGGGCTGTGCTCCTTCCTGGAGGTTTCAGAAAGAATCTGTTTTCTTGCCCTTTCTGACTTGGCTGCCCAGATTCCTTGGCTCCTGGCTTTTTTCTTCTGTCTTTAAAGCCAGCAACAGCTGGGTAAGTTCTTCAAACGTTGCATCACTCTGACCTCTTCCCTTTCTTCTACATTTAAGGACCCTTGTGACTACATTGGGTCCATCTGGATAATTAAGGCTGCTCTCCCTATTTTAAGGGCAGCTGAATAGCAACCTTAATTCTATCTGGAACCTAAATTCCCCTTTGCCATGGTGCCTAACATTCACAAGTTCTGAGGATTAGGATATAAGCAACTCTGGGGGGCCTATCACAAATATATATAAGGTGAATCTTTACATGTGTAAACAATTATCCTTGAAAACACTACGCAGCTTCTCAGAAGTCTGCCTCATATCTCCTCCCAGCTGGTGTCTCCCGAGGGTAACCATTATGCTGCCTTCTATCTCCATGAATTAGTTTTGCTCATTCTTGAGCTTCATATAGAGGGAATCATACAGTGTATGAAGTGACTGTGTTCCTCTTGGAACAGTATGACCATTAGAGAGGTGGTTTTTGTTTTAGTTTTTTTTTTTTTTAATCATTTTAAGTGCCAGTCTGTCTTTCCGAGGCTTCTATACATAGGACCTTGCCTGACACAATAATGCTGCCATTCAGAAAATCTCTTCCGTGTGAAAACCCTTCAAGTCATTGAAGACTGTCCAATGTTTTTAAATTTTGCAAGATCAATATCCCATGTCCTCCGATAGCTCCTGACATGGTGTCATCGCAAAGTGCTCCCTACCCCCACCCACTTCAATAATGAGGTGCTATTCTATGCTATTCACAGGGGTGTTCCTGGTTCCAGATGCAATCCTCCCTCAGATGTGATTGGGTCACACATAGCCAGGGAATCAACCTTCTGCTGCTCCAGATGTCTATGAAAACCTTTTGTGTGTCCTTCCAAATTCTTTTATGCATATGCGAGTAAATATGCACATGGTCTCTCCCCACCCCATCTTTTGGACAATTGTTAGTTGCTCTACATACTCTTCTGCACTTGATTTTTCTTTCTGACTCAGCAATATATTTTGGGAATCTCTCCCTATTAGTTCACAAATAACTTCTTCATCTTTTTAATGGTTACTTATTATTCCATGGTATGGATCTACCATACTTCATTTGATCAATGTCTGATTGAAAAATATGTGAGTTGTTTCCAGAATTTCACTATCACAAATCGTATGTACAAATGTCATTTTGTAATTTTGGCAATCACGGGATTATCTAAGTAGATACAGAAAAGCTCTTGATAAAGAAGAACACCTGTTGATGCTAAGAATTCTTAGCAAACTAAGATCTGACAACAGATGAGAAGAAATGAAATCCAGTAGAAAAACAGATGACAAGCAATTCATAGAAGATGAAATTCTGAAGCTACAAGCGTTTAAAGGTGCTCAAACATATTGGTGATTGGAGAAATAGAAATTAAAACAACACTGAGAAAGAATTTTATACCCATCAGATTGGCAAACCTTAGAAAGTTGGATCATGACAAGTGTTGGCAGCCACTGGGCATAAGAGAACCCTCCTTTGCTGTCAGTGAGTGTGACCATGGTGTGTAACACACTGGTCAGCTTTCTACCACAGTCACCCAAGAGACTGGCAGCCTGAGACAAGGACACGGAGCCTCTGTAAGACAAGGGGGATACGGGGTTTATTATAGGACCAGCACAGACTTTAGATCTGGACACAGAGGTCACCAGGTGGGAGAGTTTTGCTACTGGAGGCCAAAGGCAGGACCACAGATTTACCAAAAGACCCATGGAGTCTGTTGCATCTCGGCAAACACCAGTCCAGGGGTTGATTGGGCCAAGCACTTCATGGCAGAGGCCAGCCAGCATGGACGCAAGGGCCCTTTTCTCCTCCATGATGCAAGGTCAACTAAGGTGAGAAGAAATTAGAAACAGGACTAGATTGAGCTGCTGTTAGTTGGTAATTGAAAATTTTTCACACTCTGACGCATGATCTTTTTTGCGAGAAATGTCGAAAAGCTGCCTTTTTTCCCCCCACATTTGAGAAGTGTGAGTTAATTATCCACCTTGCTCCCCTGTACCCCCTGACACTGTACATGCAACCTGAAACATCCTTCTTCCCTTCGCTACCTGTTAGAAGTAACAAAGCCCAGCCCAAACGCTGTCCCTATGGTGACACTCTCTCCAGTGCCTCAGAATTAATCAAAAGCTGTCTCTTTTGTGAAATTTTCTACAGTGTCTTTGGTTAGAATTAATTGAGCGTTGCTCCTATTATCACAGAGCTCATTGTCCCTCTTAGTGGATTTCAGTCTCCTGGAGGAAGGAACCGTGTCTTCTTGATCTCCACATTCCCAGCTGTGTGGTCTGGGAGACACAGACAGTGTGGGTTGGAATGAATGAACCAGTCAGTCAGGGAAGGTGAGGTGAACCAGGAAACACTGCACACTGGAAGGTCTTATTGAGAGTCAGCTGCAATGCTGATCTCTGAAAGACTGTGACACCTAAAATACCAAAGTAACGGGGCACCTGGGTGGCTCAGTTGGTTAAGCATCTGACTTTGGCTCAGGTCATGATCTCACAGTTTGTGAGTTCGAGCCCCATGTCAGGCTCTGTGCTGACAGCTCAGAGCCTGGAGCCTGCTTCCAATTCTGTGTCTCCCCTTTCTCTCCCCCTCCCCCGTTTACACTGTCTCCCTCGCAAAAATAAATAAACAAAAAAAGTTTAAAAAGAATAAGATAAAATACTAAAGTAAGAAGAATGCTGAAGTGACCCGCACTAAGGTCTTGTTTATTTGTTTGTTTGTTTCAATTAATTTTACTACACGCCTGAGATTTCATTATAAAAAGAGGCTTTGAAAAGACTTTGAAAAGACAGTATCTTTGAAAAGATACTGCCAGATGACAGAAGACATAGACATTTCTCCAAAGAAGACACCCGGATGGCCTGCAGACACATGGAAACATACTCAACGTCACTCATCCTCAGGGAAATGCAAATCAAAACCACAATGAGATACTACCTCACACCTGTTAGAATGACTAAAATCAAAACCAGAAGAAACAACAGGTGTTGTTGAGGATGTGGAGAAAAAGGAACCCTTAGGCACAGTTGGTGGGAATGTAAACTGTGGAAAATACTACAGAGGTTCTTAAAAAAATTAAAAATAGAACTACCATATGATCCAGTAATTCCACTACTAGGTGTTTATCCAAAGAAAGTGAAAATACTAATTCAAAAAGATAAATGTACCCCTATGTTTACTGCAGCATTATTTACAATAACCAAATTATGGAAGCAGCCCAAATGTCCGTCAATAGAGGAATGGATAAAGAAGTGGTGTGTGTGTGTGTGTGTGTGTGTGTGTGTGTGTGTGTAGTGGAATATTATTCAGCCATAAAAAAGAACGAAATTTTGCCAATTACAACAACATGGATGGAACTAGAGAGTATAATGCTAAGTGAAATAAATCAGTCAGAGAAAGACAAATACCATATGCTTTTACTCAGATATGGAATTAAAAAAACAAATGGAAAAAGGAGACAAAAAAACCCCAGACTCTTAACTATAGAGAACAAAGAGATGGTTACCAGAGGGGAGGTGAGTGGGGGATGGGTGAAATAGGTGAAGGGGATTAAGAGTACATGTATCATGATGAGCATTGAGTCATGTATGGAAGTGTAGAATCACTATATTGTACCCCTGAAACTAATAGTACATTGTATGTTAACTACACTGGAATTAATTTTTTTTTTTCAACGTTTATTTATTTTTGGGACAGAGAGAGACAGAGCATGAATGGGGGAGGGGCAGAGAGAGAGGGAGACACAGAATCGGAAACAGGCTCCAGGCTCTGAGCCATCAGCCCAGAGCCTGACGCGGGGCTCGAACTCACGGACCGCGAGATCGTGACCTGGCTGAAGTCGGACGCTTAACCGACTGCGCCACCCAGGCGCCCCTAACTACACTGGAATTAAAAAATTAATTAATTTAAAAAAGATACTGCCACATGAGCCGGATTAATTCAATGACCACAGTATTTCTTTGGACAAACCCTTGACGTGTCTTTTCCCTCCCTTTAATGTGGCAAGTTTTAACTCCTTAGTACCTGGGAGCACGCGTTGCTAATAACTGACAGCCCTTCTTCAAGTGTGGCCCACAGAGATTTTTCTGTTGTTGGGTTTCCCCATTTTGTCCTGTGGTACAGTCTGGAGCAGTTTATTTCTGCTCACACTGCTGAAGGTGAGTGAAGCCACACTTCACCTGTGGCTAGGGCTGGGTGATAGTCCAGGACCCGAGTTTGGCCGTTTGGAGTCCAGGGTCAGTGGGCAGTGACACTGGTGTGGCAGGCAGAACACCATGGGTACCTGCGATTTCCTTGCAGAACTGGGTCTACAGTGTGGCCCCTCAGTGACTAGAAACCAGGGCTAAGAGGTTGGCAGTCATTCCTTCCCCCAACGTGTATTAAGCCCTCCTCAGGCCAGGCTCTCTGTTCTGTGAGTGCTGAGGGAAATACAATGAGTAAGTTTCAGGCTCTACCCTCTGGGTAAATGAGATAGGCCACAATAATAATGGCAATGATGATATAACTAATTATAGAACATCTTATATGCCAAACCCTTACATGGGCTTTACATGGATTAACACATTCAATCCTCATGACAACTGTATGAAGCTGGTATATAATTACACCTATTTACAGATAAGGAAACCGAGGCACGGAGAAATTATGTATGCCCAAGGTCACACTGCTGGTGGATGATGGGACCAAAATCCAACTCCTGGCTACCACAGTAGGTTTATTTTTTGACTCTTTTGAATCACAGAGTCCTTCGAAAATCTGTTTGTTTCCCTGAATAATGATAATCTCTGTTACATGGGCGTGCATGCACACACACACACACACATGCTTACTTTTTATGTAATTTCAGAAGGTTCGCAGAAGGCTTGCCCCTGTCCCTAGGGGCTCCATGAGCTCAGGATAACTACCCCTGCCTGCCTTGCACAGATGATCTCCACATGAGGGCATTGGTGGAGAGTGACAAATCACAGACATGACAAAGCAGTCAGGGGCAGCTGGAAGGTGGCACGAAGGGTACCGAGGGAGGGCTGAGGAGGGAATGCAAGGCCAGGTGGGGCACCAGAGGAACAGAGAAATGGCCCTCGATCCTCTCCGGAGCCTGTTCTCTCTTCTGGTTCCCATGAGGGCAAGGTGGCTTTCTCGGGCTTGTCTTCCACTTTCTGATTTTGATCATTCATTCCTATAGCAGAGGCTCCTCCACCCACTGACAAACTGGTTGGGGAAGATAGGAGTGGGGGGACTCAGGGACCTGCCTCCTTAATCCGGGTTGGCAAATGACCCCTCTCTTCTCCACCTGTGGGACCACAGAACCTGCAACATCCTCCCTTCCTCTTCTTCCTTCTACACTTTCAGAGGAACCTCATGCCATTGACTTCAGGTCTTGTTATCTATTAATATGATCACTGCCCCACCCTACTCTAATGTGTGGGGGTGAGGGTGCAGAGTTTGGAGGCTGGCAAAGCAGAAAGACAACCCTCCTCCCCAGTGGTTGATGGGGGGGTGGATGAGTGTTCTGGTAGGAAAAGAACAGGACACGGTGGGGTCCGGCAACCTCAATTAGGGGGTTGGGGAAATCTTTCTAGAAGAAAGGTGGGGTTTAAGTTGAGACTCCGATCAATTTGACTAGATTGAGTAGTAATACCTCATTGTGTTTCAAATGGAGTTATGTCTATTTTGTGTGTCTGTGATTTATTTCCTCTTTTTCGAAATGTTTGTTTGAAGTCTCGGCTGTTTTTGTATTGGGTTGTCTGACTTTTTCCTAATGGGACTCTTAAGAATTATTTATATATTCTGCATGCGAGCTTTTTGCCAGTGGTGGTTTTTGATAAATAGGAGTTCTTGATTTCTTCAGTGAAAAATTTTTTATTGGATTGTAACATATATACAGAAAAGTACACAGATCATAAGCGTACAGCTTAGCGAATTATCTAAAAGTGAACATTTTCTTGTAATGAGCATCTAGATCAAGAAACAGTATTTCCAGAAGTCTCCTCTCCCTATAATTATCCTTCCACCATGGGCAACCATTATCCTGACTTCTAATGCCAAATATTCGTTTTGCCAGATAATCTTAATTTCAGTGTAAATCTATTGATCTTTTCTTATGGTTAGTGTTTTTTGTGTCTCGATAAGTATATTGCTATCCTGAGATAAGAATATATTCCCCTTGATTACCTTCTGGAGCTTTGTTGTTTTGCTTTTCACATCTGGATCTATAATCCACTTGGAGTTATTTTGCATATTGCATGATTTGCATATGTATTTCCAATTGTCCCCGCATTGGTTATTAAAGATATATTCCTTCTCCAATCACCTGCAGTGATATCTTTATAATAAATTAATGTTCTCAGGCGCCTGTGTGGCTCAGTCAGTTGAGCGTGCAATTCTTGATTTCGGCTCAGATCATGATCTCATGGTCGTGGGACTGAGCCCTGTTTCAGACTCTGCACTGAGTGTGGAGCCTGCTTGAGATTCTCTCTCTCTCCCTCTGCCTCTCTCCCCCACTTGCGCTCTCTTTCTCTCTCTCTCAAAAACAAAAATAATAAGTCAATGTCCTCAAATGTGTATTTCTACTTCTGGACTCTCCTTTCTGTTCCATTTTGTCAACTGGCTCATTTTTATGCCAGTTCTTTACTTCCTCTTTACTGTGGTTCTGTAATAAATCAGGATACCTGCTGAAGCACATCCTCCCACCCTGTTTTTCTTCAAGAAAGGCTGCTTTGAATTTCCTGATAATCATTTTGTCAAGCTCCATAAGAAAATCTAATGAAATCTAGATTAGAATTGCATTGAGTCTGTAGATCAATATGGGATAATTAATATTTTTACAATATTGAAACTTCCAACCCAGAACCATGATCTATTTTTCCATCTACTTATGTCTTTTAATTTCTCTCTATTATATCTCATTGTTTACTTCATAGAGGACATTCAGATATTTTGCTAGATTTTTCTCTAGGTACTTATTCCTAGGTATTTTTGATGCAATTGTTAAAGGCACTTTTGCAAATTTCCTTTTCTAACTTTGACTTTTGTATATTGACTCTGTATTCAACATCCTTATTAAAGTCTCTTATTAATTCTAATAACTTACCTGCTAATTTAAAAAATTATATGTCCAATCTTATACAAATAATGGCACTTTTGTTTCTTTTTTTTCCAGTCCTCATAACTTTTTCTCATTTCTTGCCTTATTGTGCTGTCTAGTCCTTTCCATACAATATTGAATAGAAGTGGCATTTATATTCTCATCCCATTCTCAATATTAAAGGAAAACTTACAACACTTTACCATTAAATATGATATTTATTGTAGCTATTTTTTGGTAGTTATCTCTTTTCAGATTCAGGAAGTTCCCTTCTATTCCTATGCTTAAAAAAATCATAAATGGGCACTGATTTTGGCAAAGGCTTTTTCTATTAATATGAAGGATTATATTGATTGATTCTATTTTTGTAGTTTACAGTTTTAAGAAGAATTTCCCAATCTTAATTTTTTAATCTATTTCACTTAGTATACTAAGATATTTTTTTAATTGTATTTTTTTAGAGTTTATTTATTTTTAAGAGAGAGAGAAAGGGAGAGAGAGAGAGACAGACAGACAGACAGACAGACAGAGAGAGAGAGTGGGGGAGGGACGGGGAGAGAGAGGGAGACACAGAATCTGAAGCAGACTCCGGGCTCTGAGCTGTCAGCACAGAGCCTGATGCAGGGCTTGAACTCAGGAATGGCAAGGTCATGACCTAGGCCAAAGTTGGATGTTTAAACAACTGAGCCACCCAGGTGCCCCCACACTAAGATATTTTAAAGTTGATGCGATTTCAATATCTAAAGCCCCTTTTTCCTATTCTCAATTTTTTTCTGCTGGTTATTGTGTATGTCTTATTGTGTGCCTGGTTATTTTTATTATGAACTATATATCATATTTATGATATTTTTAATAGATATAATTGAAGATAACACCTGGGATGGTGTTATCTTCCTCCAGAGTGGATTTCTGTTTATTAATACCAGATGCCTGGCAGCACGAATACTCTGTGCTGCCTGAGGCCACTACCACTCCAGATAACTTCAACCTACTGACAGAGTAGGGACTGATGTGATTTGAAGCTGAGCTACATATCCCGCAAGGGCCTATCTACCTTCACTGTTAAGGTATACTTTTGGAGATCCTAAGGTGGAGCAGCCTGCTTGGTGGGCCCTGGATTCTAATCCCAGCCCCAAAGCTTCCTGAAACCATCAAAAGCATCCTTCAGCTTCTCAGTTGCCTTCCTCAGCTAGCAGATGCCCCCAGGAGAAGTGGATCCAAACATTGAACATCCCTCCTTGGGACTCTGGTTCCTTCTCACATCCTCATCTAGGTTTATTTTGTTAGTATCAAAGTCTTCAGAAATAAATTTTTATATTTGGTCCAGCTTTTTAGTTTTCAGTAGAAATGTTAGTGTGAATTATTTAGCTTGCTAGTATTCAACGTTGGAAGACTTTGATTGATTTTCCAGTGTGAAAACAACCTTGCATTCCTGGAATAAACCTGATGTAGAAGTGATTTATCTTTTTTTGTTTTTCTTTTTTTTTAATATATAGCTGGGTGTGATTTGTTACTATATTGTTTAGGAGCTTTGATTCTATGTTCACGAGTGACACTGACTGGTAGTTTTGCTATCTAGTGCAGTCCTTGTTCTGACTTCATAAAATAACTTGACATCTTTTCACATGGATTTTGATTTTCTAAATATTCTTTTTATATTTTCTGGAAGAGCTTATGTAAGATTGTGCTCTTTCCTCCTAAAACTTTGCTAGAATTTACTGGTGAAGTCATCTGGACCTATCATTTTCTTTGTGGGAAAATTTAAAGACTCCGTTTTTAAAATAGTTAAAGGACTTTTCAGGTTTTTGTATTTCTCTTTTTATCAGTGTTGGTCGGTATATTGTATATGCTTGGGGATTAGATAATTTCATCTAAATTTTATTTATTTATTTATTTATTTATTTATTTATTTATTTAATGTTAGTTAGTTACCTGTCTGTCTGTTTTTGGAGGGAGGAAGGGCAGAGGGAGATGGGGAGAGAGAATCTTAAGCAGGCTCCTTGTCCAGCTTGGAGCTTGATGCAATGCAGGGCTCAATCTCATGACCATGAGATCATGACCTGAGCTAAAATCAAGAGTCAAGAGTCGGACACTTGACTGGGCCTCCCAGGAGTCCCTCATCTAAATTTTAAAAGTTATTGGCAAAAAGTTGCTCAGGATAACTTCTTTAATTTTTTTTCATGTTTGTAGCATATACAATGATGCCTTTTTTGTTCCTGATAGTGGCTATTTTTGCTTTCCTTTTTGCAAGACCAATCTTTTTAGAATTTTATCAGTTTTACCAGTCCTTTCAAAGAATCAATATTTGGCTTTTAACAGTATCCTTTCAATTGTGTGTTTGTTTTCTATTTCAATACTTCCTGTTTTTACTTTTATTATTTCCTTTTATCTACTTAAATTGCTTTTCTTTTCCTAAGTTTTAAAGATGGATGCTTAAAAAAATAAATAAATAAAAATGGATGCTTAGCTCATTGAATTTAAGCATTTCTTCTTTTCTGAGATGGTAGTTAAAGTTATACATTTTCCTGTAAAAAACACTTAGCTTGCATTCCATGAGTTTTGATGTGTAGTACTTTTTGATCATTTTGTTAAAATTTTCATTATGATGTCTGCACTGACCCATCAGTTTTTCCAGAAGTATATTGCTTAATTTTCAAATGTATGGAGATCTTCTAGCTATATTTTTGTTATTAATTTCTAGCGTTCATTGAGTTCATAGTTTATATAAATTCTAACCCTTTAAAAGTTGTCAGAATTGCTCTTTGGAACTGTATATAGTAAATTTTTGTAAGTGTTCACTGAGTGCTTCAAATTAATGTTTATTATATAGTTTTTGCATTCATTGTCCTATATATGTCCATTATGCCAAGTTTGTTAAATGTTTTAATCTTATGTGCTCTTACTGGGATGTTTTTGGTCTACCTGTTTTATAAATTCTGAAAGAGATGTATTAAAATCTCCCACTATAAATGTAAATTTTTCTGTTTCTCCTTCAATTATGTCTACTTTTGTTTTTGCATTCTGAAGTTATATCAGTAAATGCACACAAATTTATATGTATATTTTGTTGGTGAATTGAGTCATTTATTATTACTAAATGCGCCTCTTTATTTATCTCTTTGTCTACTTTATTGATATAATATAGCTACACTCATTTTCTTTTGGTTAGTATTTGAATGTTTTATCTTTTGCATTTCATGTTCTACTTTTCTGTATCTTATATTTTCAGTGTGTCTTTTTAAATAGCATAAAGTTGGGTTTTGTTTCTTGATCCCATCTGACAAACTTTAGCATTTCTGAATTATAAAGTTGGACAATGTTTGTTTGTTCAATGGAGCATTTAGTCCATTTTTATTTATGAATAACTTATACGCTGGCTTTAAAACTATCATCCTACTATGTCTTTTTTATTGTCCAACCAATTCTATGTTCTTTCTTTTTCCTTTCTGTTTTTTTGTGGATTGATTACTTTTGGTTATTCCTATTTTGGCTTTCCTATTTTAGTTTTGAACATGCGTACTCTTACTATTTGTCAGTGGCTTCCCAGAAAACAACAGGAACTCTTGGCTTATCATACTAGTATGTTAATTAGCTACTTTTACTGTTCTCCCAGACAATGCAAAGACCTTATCACTTTTACTCCATTTATTCCCTTTCTCACTTAAATGTTATTTTTGCTTGCATTTCTGTTTAGCTTTTTCATTTCCACAATACGTTATTAATATTGTCTTATGGGGCACCTGGGTGGCTCAGTTGGTTAAGCATTCAATTTCGGCTCAGGTCATGATCTCAAGGTTTACTAGTTCAAGCCCTGCCTTGGGCTCTGTGATGACAGCTCAGAGCCTGGAGTCTGCTTCGAATTCTATGTCTCCCTCTCTCTCTGTCCCTCCCTCGTTCATGCTTTGTCTGTCTCTCTCTCAAAAATAAATAAACATTAAAAATTTTTTAAATAAAATTCAAAATAAAATAAAGTATTGTCTTACATAGTCAGTGTTTACTTAGAATTGTGCATATGTTTACCATTTTTGTTGTTCTTTATTCATTTTTGCATCCCCAGCTTTCCCTCTGGGATCAAATTCCTTCAGCTTGAAAAACCTCTTCATTTAGGGCAGGACACATGTTGGCAAATTCTCTGTTTTAGTTTGTCTGAAAATTCTGTCTCATATTTATTATTGGAGTCAGTGGGGAAGAAATGACATATATTTTAATTTCAAAAATGGATAAATTCCTAAGTGTGCTTTTTAGGACCATGTGAGGAGAAATGATAGGAAGGCTAAGAACTGAGAAAATGCTTGACTACACAGGTATCTCCCTTACACTGCCTTGCATTTGTCACCTCATTGGCTATACTGCATGAAATCCCACTGGTGACTTCTATTTAGCTTACCAGATCCCTCTCTTAAAGCAGCAAAATCCGTAGCAGTGTGAAGAGGCCAAAGCATGAATGCCTACTTAGTTTAACTAGGCTTTTCTGTCTATGGGACCCAGGCTTACTCAAAACATAAAATTGTTCACGGAAGGAGGAGAAAATCCAGTAATTTGGAAGAATTCTCCCAAAATCATGTTAGGAAGGGTCACAAAATAGACAGTTCAGGAGAGCCTGGAAACATTAGCCCTACTAGTGCACGTCAAAGGCAAAGGTCAACTCCATTGCACTCAGACCAAGGAGGACAGAGCTGTTGGTTCTGTTCAAACTTGAGATGTGAGTCCCTAGGAATATAGCTTTAGAGCCTCCTGAACACACAGATTGTTTACCTCCAATGACCCAGGTCTCCTGAGAACTTGACCTGCACTCCCACGTGGGCAGTACCTCCGGAGCGCTGACGTCATCCTCACAGGCATTATCACATTTCTCTTAGGGCAGCTGTGGAGAGCAGGGCAGGCCCTGAGAACAGAGAGACACAGTAACAGGCTCCAAGCAAGCTGATATATTTTATCTTGAAAATGTCCTTTGCCAAAACCAGCTCCTATTCATACACCGTGCCCATTATCTGAAAACCGGGCCACTGGGAAGTAGGTTCAAAGAGGGCGATGGCTATATTGTTTCTTTCCTTTGGCTCTTGGAATGACCTGATGTTGCAGATCCCGTGGCACCTTAGAGAAAGGGAGAGGGGGAAAGGAGAGCCGGTCAAGTACAGCACACATCCATGAGAGGCAGTGGTGCCAGGGTTAAGAGCTCAGACTCTGGTCTGTTTTAACATCTCTGGCAACAAAGGGTCCAGAGGATGAAGGAATTAACCAGCCCCACTTCCCCGATGGCAATGCTGGGGGCACATAGCCCCACGAAAGGGAGCAGGGTCTGGGTACTAGGAGAGGACCCTGGCCAGGCTGCCCGCAGACTCTCCCTCATGTTGCAAGCCCCCTGGGGGAGAAAGGCAGACCAGTCAGACCTAGGAGGGAGCCTCCTCCCCACACTGAACATTGCACTCTGGCACCTTCAAAGCACCCTGGAAGCCTAGAATAAAAAGAGAACACAGCTGTTAGAGCAGGGACGTCTCACGGGCCCTGACCTAAGCTCTCAGTTGAAAAATACGAGAAAATAAAAAGATCAGCTTACCCCCTGATTTATCCGAGAGGGAAAAAGTAAAAATAAAAAATAAAGCATTGTATTCATTTACTTTCATGTTTCAGAACATAGGAAATACCGATTAAATTCCACTAGTAATAAATAAAATTCTTCCATTCTATTAGACTCGGTCAAAAAAGAAATCTTCAATGGTGGGATTGCAAGTATTAGCAGGTGTACGGGGGACATTTGAGGGAGTTGGTGAGCCCATCCAATGCTCTAGGCTACCTCCATGAGGACCCTTGGCCCCCCAGTTTGGGCTAGAACTGAGGATTGAGCCTTCTGGTTCCTACTCCATGTCAGAGTCTCCCATCCTTTTTCCCAGCCCATGACCAAAGTCTTGGTGCCTTCCAGACCTTCCAGACCCTCTGGTCCCTCCCAGACCTTAGGTCTCTTCCTAAGACTCAGACTCCTCCAGCCACCCTAAGGTTCTCCCTGCTCAGACCACAGTGGGTCAGCGTGCCCTCGTCCTGCACCCCCTGGCCAGGGTTCACAGGCTCCAGGTGCCACCGGGCTGGCCTCATGCCCTCTGTCCACCTGCCACCTGACTCTCAGAGATGTTTTTTTGTCCATAACTATAATAGCATGTGTTAATATGCTTGATAAACACAGATTTTTGGCTTTTTCCATTCTAGATTTAAAAAATAGATTAAAATCTGGGGCACCTGGGTGGCTCAGTCGGTTAAGCATCCGACTTCGGCTCAGGTCGTGATCTCACGGTTTGTGAGCTTGAACCCCGCATCGGGCTCTGCCCCTGGAGCCTGCTTCAGATTCTGTGTCTCCTTCTCTCTCTGCCCCTTCCCCACTCATGCTCTGTCTCTCTCTCTGTCTCAAAAATAAACAAATGTAAAAAAAGTTTTTAAAAATCTTAAAATCTAAGAAACATTTTATGGAAGTATAACATACACACACAAAGTACACAGATTAAAGTGGGCAACCCACTAAGTTGTCACAACGTGAGTGTAACCATCATCCAGCCCAAGACATAGAACAGGAAGCCACAGATAAACCCACCGCTAAACATGGTTTTGGAAATCTTGCCACAGGCCAGGTGGAATTGAGTGTCAAGCCCCTGTGCTATGTATTCTCCTACTTCTCATCTGACACGACCTGAAAGGTTTTAAAAATCTTGTACAGTTATGTCTTTTGCAGTGATCTGACTGCACAGAGATCTTGTCTCACAGCAGACTGAAGATTTCGAGAGGGCAGGATCCCAGGTATCTGTTAGGTCCTCTGTAGGTAGAGTTTGAATAATCGAACAAATCTAGCCCTGGGCATGCAGGTGTCCCAAGCCCAAATCAGAGGCCATTAGGCATTATCTGTCCTCTTTAGATGTCACAGGAGGACAACTGACCAGGGTCCCTACTCAGGCACTAGAGCATTATTCCCTTGACCCTACAGAGATAACCCTGGGATGTAGAAAGTAGTAATCCAGCTCATCAATTCATCCAACAAGCATGGGTTAAACATTCTCTTTGTTTGGCCCAGGAAAGGCAACATAAGGCAGACACAGTCCCTGCCCTCAAGAAGAAAGCTGAGGCACCCAACATGTCAGGAAGTAGCAAGAAAAAAACCCTCATAGAATTCGAGCCACTGCCTCACCCCTGCTCCAGTCAGGCTACCCCCAGGAAGGGGATTGGGGTTGCTGACCCAGTGGTAGATAGAAATGTACCTTCACCAGATGTCTTTGCTCTTCTGCAGGCCCTGCTATCCCGGTGGGTGTGGACGTGCAGGTGGAGAGCCTGGATAGCATCTCGGAAGTGGACATGGTACTCAGGGCCCTTGGTGGGGCAGCCTCTGGTGCGGAGTCCTGGGGTTAAGGTTCTGTGAGCACCCGTGGCTGGTGGGGCTGCATGGGTGCAGGCTGTCCCCTGGTTGGTGGAGCAGGGGCCGCAGGGAATAAAACGGGGACTCACTCAGTTGGCTCAAGTGCACTGAAGCCTAGAGCAGAGATTCTCAACTTCATGGGTAAAAGTAACTTGGGGAGTTGGTTAAATGCACATTCCTGGACCCCACCGTAGACTTCCTGAATGAGAGTTTCTGGGAGTGGGACCCAGCACGTTATATTTTGAACACACTCCTCAAGTGATGTGACTGGTGAGATGAACCACACGTGGAGGAGCACGGGAGGTGGACATTTTCAGACAGAAATTCTGCAGTTTCTGCTCTCCAGTGCCTGCCTTGAGCATCGCTCCCCTATGCATTCCTTGGCAGGGTCCACCGAGGCCAGGTGGTAAGGGAGGGCTCTTTGGAGAAGCCTCGTTTCAGCTAAGACTTGAAGGGTAAGAAGTAGACAGTGCGGGGAGCGCCAGAGCAAGAGCAGGAAAAAGGCCCCTGAGGCAGAAGAAACAGGTTTACAAACATAACCTAAAACAGTGCAGCATAAAAGGAGGAAGAGGTGGGAGTAGAGGACTGGGCAGGTAGGGTGCTCCCTTCCATGGGTGACCCTGCAGGACAGCCAGAAGATGTATAGGTGTGCTGGTAAAGTAGAAGTTTGTGGGCACTATGCTCTGAGACCACCACCACTAGGTGTCTTTCCATCCTTGCTCCCAGAAGAGGGTGTTTGGGAGCACTTATTTACTTATTTGCACTTATAACTTAGCACTCGTATCTTCTGGCTATGGCAGAAGAGTCAGAGTCTTGGTCAAAGCATCAACTATGCAGGCAAGGAGACACTGTTTAGCAGAATGAGCTTTGAGGATGAAATTATAGCAGATATGCAGCTGTCCAACCCTTCATGCATTCATTCCTATGCCCCCCATTTTTCCATCCTGCAAATATCTATTGAGCGCCTACTGTGTGCCCTGCCAGGCACTGAGTTAGGGCTTAGGGATTCAGTGGTGGGCAGGACACACTTCTGCCTTCAAAGATTCTACAAGACCAATGATAGAAACTCTCTTAAACGGTTTCTATCATTGACTGTACAGGTTTCTCTAAGTGTGCGCTAACTTGAAACTGAATGCTTAGCCAACAGGTAAGGAGCCCTGTGTGCACAAGTCGAGGTGAGAGAGAGCAGGACTTTGGGGAAATCCCGCCCTGCTGTCCCCCATGCCATGCTGTCCGCCTTACAGCTGCGGGTTTCATTTGCAAAGCCTGAAGGATAGGCTGCTCAATTTCCTGGGCTCCAACCTCATGATGCACTATGAACCATTCTCTTTCCTACGGTTTCCTAGCAGCACCATTGTTGCGGCCACTGTCCTACAGGGCTGCAGAACTGTCACCTCCAACTCTGGAAGCTGAGTCTGAGGTGTCTGTTACATTGGTTGATGATGAGTTGGCTGTAAGAAAGGAAGATTTCTGGGGCGCCTGGGTGGCTCAGTCGGTTGAGTGTCCAACTTCGGCTCAGGTCATGATCTCACGATACATGGGTTCAAGCCCCGTGTCAGGATCTGTACTGACAGCTCAGAGCCTGGAGCCTGCTTCAGAGTCTACGTCTCCTTCTCTCTCTCCCCCTCCCCTGCTCATGCTCTGTCTGCTTCTGTCTCTCAACAATAAATAAATGTTAAAAAAAAAAAAATAAAATAAATAAAAAGAAAGGAAGCTTTCTAAGCATTTCTGTTTGGTGTCATCTCGGGCTCCCATAGGACTTCACCATGACCCTGTACCTGCGGCATTACTGGAAGGATGAGAGGCTGGCTTTTCCCAGCACCAACAACAAGAGCATGACCTTCGATGGCCGGCTGGTAAAGAAGATCTGGGTCCCCGATGTCTTCTTTGTTCATTCCAAAAGGTCATTCACCCATGACACCACCACTGACAACATCATGCTGAGAGTGTTTCCAGATGGGCACGTGCTGTACAGCATGAGGTAAATGCCCATGGGGTCACTGTTTCTTTGTCTAATGCCATTCTACTATGTATGATCAGTCTCTTTGGCCCTGAAGAGTTTATCGCCGTCGTTGGGCTTGTGGGCTATACAGATGGTCCAAGTCTCCTGACGCCTGTTAGAACTTTCTAAAGATGAAATGATCACCCTAGTAGCCAGTGACTTCCCGTCATCTGGGATCTTAAACTCAGGCTAGGAGACTAGTTAGGCTCGAATGAGTTTGGGGAATCAATGCCCTTCTAGATACCTTCCACCCCTGAGAGCCTATGATTCTAGTTTGTTGGTAATAGAGATTTAAAAAGGTAACAATAGGGGTGCCTGGGTGGCTCAATCAGTTATGCGTCAGACTTAGGGTCAGGTCATGATCTCACAGTCCATGAGTTCCAGCCCCGCGTCGGGCTCTGTGCTGACAGCTGAGAGCCTGGAGCCTGCTTCTGATTTTGTGTCTCCCTCTCTCTCTCTGCCTCTCCCCCACTCCTGCTCTCTCTCTCTCTCTCTCTCTCTCTCTCTCAAAAATAAATAAACATTAAAAAAAAAGGTAACAATAGCTACTGTTTATTGAGTGCTACTGCAGATTGACTTGTGGACTAATGAGTGTTACACAGGCTTATTCCACATCTTCTTGGCCTGCTTGTATGCTTCACCAGAATTCAATGCTAATAGCCTTGGGGCGGTGGAGAGTGGGGGGAGGGCATAACCACCCAGGCATCCTTGAGGGAGGCAGCCCGCTGGCTGAGGGCAATGCCCACAGAAGGGTGCAGATGTGGGCCACTGACGGCCAACACCCTCAGTAGCCAGGACCTGGGCCATGTCTTATGGAAGGACAGAACTCTAAAAGTTAGGGTCCTGCAACTTAGATACTGGGATTTCCAAACTGCTGAAGTAGACGTGAGGAGGCAGCTGCTCTTGGTCATGCCAATAACTCACTGCATGAGCCAATATGCTCTTTTGGGTTGCCTAGGATTACAGTCACTGCCATGTGCAACATGGACTTCAGCCACTTTCCCCTGGACTCCCAGACCTGTTCTTTGGAGCTGGAAAGCTGTAAGTATCCGTATTCTTAATGACAGATCTTTGCCTTTTTCCCTGTCCAATCCTTGTGCCATTTTAGTAACGTGAGACCACGTACTGCCTGCCAGTGTTAAGACCTGTTTTCACCAAAGCTGGTGTAGGATTTCCCTGTTGTTTCAGCCTGCGTCAGAATCAAAGGAGTCAAATTAACTTATTTTCCTCTCCCCAAAGATGCATATACAGATGAAGATCTGATGCTGTATTGGAAGAATGGGGATGAATCCCTGAAAACAGATGAGAAGATCTCCCTGTCTCAGTTTCTGATTCAGAAATTTCACACCACTTCCAGACTGGCCTTCTACAGCAGCACTGGTAGCTGATGTTTGCCATGGTCTAATTCAAATGTGGAAGAAAATACATGAGAATTCGCCAACCTTAAACTTTCCCCTTTCTAATGAAAATGAATTTGCATTATTAAATAACGCATAGTTCTACCAAACATTAGCAGCGCTTAAAAGCAGAGTTTTAAAAAGTTGCTGTCATGTCTCTCATGGCCAGAGGCAACCACTCCTAACGAAGTGGAACACACCCTTGCAAACATCTTGCTTTAATTATGTAATTGCACAGTTGTGGGGTCATGTTTTACATGCTGTTCGGTAATCTAGTTTATTTGACTTAATGATATAGATGATAGCTTTCCGAGGAAATGTATTTATTACTTATATTTCAATCTATAGATTTATGTTTAATGCTTGGTGTAACGCATCCTGGACCCTGGGCTGTGTCTGAAGTTTTGAGACGATGCACTTGTCAGTCCCTTTCTAATCTCACTGTGAGCTCTTGTAGTAGTTTTCAGAGGGCTGTCATAATAAAGTACCATGGTCTGGGTGCCTGAAACAACTGGAAGGTATTTGCCACAGTTCTGGAGGCCAGAAGTCTGCAGGCCATGCGCCTCCCTTAGGCTCTAGGGAAGAACCTTTCCTTGTCTCTTACTAGTTTCTGGTGGGTGCTGCATTGCTCTGATGTCGGCTTCTGTTGTCATATGGCATTCTCCCTGCGTCCCTCTCTGTGTCTTCACATGCTGCTGTTTCTGTGTCTCTCTGTCCACACTTCCCTCTTCTCTAAGGACATCAGTTGTTGGATTATGGCCCACCCTAATCCAATATGACCTCGTCTCATCTTGATTCCATGTACAAAGACTCTATTTCTAAATAAGCTCACATTCACAGATACTGGGAGTTAGGATTTGGACATATCCCAATTCAACCCACGATAGCCCTGTGGTAGCTACAGGACCCTAGAGGACTTCTCACTTAATTACTCTTGGTGTATTGGGAAGCCCAGGCTCTTCTGTGGAAAGCTTTTGTTCTACTTTCTGCCCCCACATGGCCACCATCTCCCTGTTCATCTGCCCCCCACACACCCCTCTGTCCCCAACATCAAACGTGGAGAAAGTTCGAGCCTCAGTCAAGGTTGTGTTAGTGTTTAGACAGCTCAAGCTTTCTTCACTTTATGCCCACAGTGCTTGTCCTCATCCCTTTCTTCCCTTTTCCGTCGATACGTAGGTCGACAGAATTTTCTTTTCTCATATCTTCTTGGTAAGTTCAAACCAACTCTCTTTCTAAAACCAATTTTAAGAATGTCTTACATAACTTTTTATTATGTGCCACTGTTTTTTAAAAATATTTTTTCTTTTTTTATTGAGGGACAGAGTGAGTGCATGCACGCGCCCTCGCGCACAAGTAGGGGAGAGGCAGAGAGAGACGGAGACAGAGAATCCCAAGCAGGATCTGTGCTGTCAGCATAGAGCCTGATGCAGGGTTCCATCCCACAAACGATGAGATCATGACCTGAGCCAAAATCAAGAGTCAGACACTCAACAGACTGAACCACCCACGCTCCCTTTTATTTATTTTAGAAAGACAGAGAGAGCATGAGTGGGGGAGAGAGGAGAGAGGGGGAGAGAGACAGACAGAGAGAGAGAGAGAGAGAGAGAGAGAGAGAGAGAGAGAATCTTAAGCAGACTCCATGCTCAGCATGGAGCCCAACATGGGGCTTGATCCTAGAACCCTGGGATCATGACCTGAACTGAGATCTAGAGTTGGGAGCCCAAAGGACTGAGCCACCCAAGCACCCCCAGAGTATACATTTTTAAGGATCCTGGTTTCTTCCTAGTGTTTCCAAGGCAACTCTCCCTGATTTTCTTCCAAGGAAAGGATAGTGGATTAGTCCTTAGCAGAATGAGGGCAACTCTCAGCCTTTCCAGAAAAACCCTGTGCAAACCTAAGGAACAATGTGATTTGCTTCATGGGTGCCGATTTAAGTGTGGAAAATCTGACATGACTGGGTAAGTGCTGTGGTATGAATAAAGGATTGGGAGTTTCTGTCACAGTTGAAGATTACTTTCTATTTATCCACTCCACTGAAAGCACCTACCTCATTGAAATAACCCATGAACTTACACAGTAAACCATGTGCCAAGCTTCTAATGGACCCATCCTATTGTTCCAGCCTTTCCCTATTGATCCACCCCTTCCTTTCCCTGACTCAGTACTAACTTTCCATGCCAGCCAGTTGGGCTTTGTCCCCTTCCTCAGCAGCATTTTTCTGGGTGCAGCCTGAGGTCCTCCTGCATCCAAACCATCAGGGCAGTGTGCTTGACAAACAGATTTCTGGGCCCTCTTGCAAGCTACTGAGTCAGCATCCCAGGCTGGGCTGAGATGGGAGTGGGGTAGGTGTGTGCACACAGTTTCAGTCCACTTTATACATTTATACTGTCCTTGCCACCATCTGTGGTCCCAGTGATTGGGTATCGATTTTGTGGATCATTTGAAGCCTTACCATTTTAGTCCTTGTTTGCAACCACTCATCTTGTGATGTATGTGGAGGTTGGCTCAGCTGATAATCTACAACAAAGGGAATAGTGATAAGATCCCAGCTCTGCGGGCTCCTGCCTCACTGGTATTGGAATCAATAAAATAGAACCTGTCCCCCTGTCTTAGGTTCCTGAGCTGTGAGTCCTCAGGAAATATGGTCCTGGTTTGCAAATAACAAATACCAAACAAGCAGCTAAACATAGATCTCTCTTTCTACCTTTTCCCAAAGTGCTGTGGAGAGAAATTAGGTAACATTGAATAAATAAATGTGTTTATAGGAGAGAGGGCTTCGATTTTAGAAAGGAGATATATTCTATTAAGTCAATGATCATTCACTTTGAACTTTCTGCTGGAGATGAGAGCAATATGGGGGAACCCAGGGAAGGAGTTTGTTTTTGCCTCTTTCACTGAACCTCACGCGCTTCCTCCTGTGTCCCCCAGGCTGGTACAACCGTCTGTACATTAACTTCACGTTGCGACGCCACATCTTCTTCTTCTTGCTCCAAACCTATTTCCCTGCCACCCTGATGGTCATGCTGTCCTGGGTGTCCTTCTGGATCGACCGCAGAGCTGTGCCCGCCAGAGTTTCACTGGGTAAAAGCATGTGATAAGGTGTGATAGGGTGGTTATTTTTTCATTACTGATCACTATAAAAAGAAAAAGTAGGGGCGCCTGGGTGGTTCAGTCGGTTGAGCATCCGACTTCAGCTCCGGTCAATATCTCGCAGGTGACGAGTTCGAGCCCTGCGTCAGGCTCTGACAGCTCAGAGCCTGGAGCTGCTTCTGATTCTGTGTCTCCCTCTCTCTCTGCCTCTCCGCCACCCATGCTCTCTCTCTCTCTCTGTGTGTCTCAAAAATAAAGATAAACAGTAAAAAAAAAAAAATTTTTTTTTAAAAGAAAGAAAAAGTAAAATCATTATTCAGAGTTCTTAACTGATTGGCTGCCGGAGCCAAAAGGAGCAGACTTTCCTCCTGCTTCTTGCCCTCACTGTTCCCACACTGCTCTCAGCTTCCTAGACTATTTTATGAAAACCACAGGGAGCTACAACTGCATCAGCTTTGCTCGAGTCATTTCAGAAGGAAGAGGCTTGTCTGGGGAATAGATGTCCACTACCAGCAGTCTTAGAGCTCACTACGTCGATGAATAAGACAATTCTGCAAATGCCAAAAACTTATTTTGTAAATACAAGAATTTTGTTTGCTGGCCTTGTTTGCATAGAGTGAGAGTTTGAAAGCAGGGCCTGTATCAGGAGACTTGGGGGGAAGGAAAGGGCTGTATGCCCTGGAGTTGTGGTTTTAGTCCTTGCAGACCCTAAATTCCAGAGTGAACCATAACAGCTCATCGTTGTCAATCTGGACAAAATCAGGCTGGGCTCCCAGAAATGTGAGGGTTTAACCTGCAAGGCACAGGGAGGAAGAAACTAGCATGCAGGCTTCCGGGAATTTCCACAGTCTTCAGAGACTTAACGTGGCCCAGAGAGAGAATGAGGCCATTCCTTGTGGTGTGGGAAGTTTCCTTTAGTGGTGTCCTTTACTCACTGTTTCAAATTCCACATCTGGACGGGTCCTCCGTGAAGCCCTGCTGATGTGGTCAGCCATATCGCAGAGACCCAGTCCCCCAAGGGGTGTAGAATGAAAGAGGACCAGCAGTGAGCTGGCCAGGAGGGGGGCTGCCTGCTGCCTGTGGGGCAGATCCTCAGCATGGATGTTTCCATGCCCCGGGGGTTTCTCGTTAGATTTAAGAGATGGAGAATATAACACAGTGACTCAGTGGACTGTGGGAGCAGTTCTGTACCCTTGTTGGCGGCTGAACTAGAGCTGGATGTTGCAGGTATCACCACCGTGCTGACCATGTCCACCATCATCACGGGCGTGAACGCCTCCATGCCCCGCGTGTCCTACATCAAGGCGGTGGACATCTACCTCTGGGTCAGCTTTGTGTTCGTGTTCCTCTCGGTGCTGGAGTATGCAGCTGTCAACTACCTGACCACGGTGCAGGAGCGGAAGGAGCGGAAGCTCCGGGAAAAGGCGAGACAAGTTTCATTCATTTCCTGTCCTAGCTCAAGCTACTGGTTGGATGAGAATGGCAGGAAGGAGGGTTGTGTGTAGAAAAGGGCGATGTTTATGCAAAAGGAGGGAGATCTATTTTAGAGTAGGTTCTAGCTTCTACCACAAAGGATCCCAGAAAGCAGAAAGTCTTTGGATCAAGACTAGGAACAGGAAGACTTGGATCCTTAGGTCCAACTCTGCTACTTATACTGGGCTTCCGTTTCCTCATCTGTAAAAATGGTATAGCTGAACCCTCACCTCGCCTTCCTCCCAGGGTTATTGTAAAGATCTCATGAAGTAATCTATATAAAAATTATTTTGAAGCTGTGGGGTTCTAGAGTATCTAGTATAGTATAGTATCTAAAGCATCTAGATAGTATAGTATCTAAATTGTCACTGTTACTATTGAACATGTTTAGGGAAGGTGCCTCCATGTCCTATGACCAGACAAGGAGAGTTCTAGAGTTGAACATTCCTGTGTTTATCTGCGCTCTCACCCAGTGAAAATTCAGCCACATACACCTTTAGCCTTTAGACTCATTGGAAATACTATGCTATATACACTGCACTGCAGTATATTAACCCATAGTATGAGATACAGTGGAAATGAGGAATTCAGGCAATGTGCATAGGCCTTTGGCACAGGGAGGGAAAGTCAATTCCTTTTGTATTCAGACTCTCATTAATCGCAGTAAGAAATAAAATGTCAACTTGTTAACCAAATCATTGCTCATCATCGCACCAATCGAAATGGGCATTCTCCTAAAAGGTAT
This sequence comes from Prionailurus bengalensis, assembly GCF_016509475.1. Lineage (NCBI taxonomy): Eukaryota > Metazoa > Chordata > Mammalia > Carnivora > Felidae > Prionailurus > Prionailurus bengalensis. Next base: position 79,834,811 of record NC_057349.1, on the reverse strand, counting down.
AAAGATCAGGGGATATGAAAATCCCACATTTATGCACATCTAGGTGGCTAATAGCTCCTTCACATAAGGGACTTTTAAATTTTAGGAAAAGAGGATGTGTTACCTTTTCAAAAATAGTCTTTCAATGCCCACATCATACGTGTTAAATATTTCTACACTGCCTCCAAATAGGCTAAATCGTTTAAGAATTTATTTTTAAAATTCTATTCAAACCTTTTCTACTTTATTTTTTTATTTTTATTTTTTATTTTTATTAAAAAATTTTTTTTAACGTTTATTTATTTTTGAGACAGGGAGAGACAGAGCATGAATGGGGGAGGGTCAGAGAGAGGGAGACACAGAATATGAAGTAGGCTCCAGGCTCTGAGCTGTCAGCACAGAGCCCAACGCGGGACTAGAACTCACGGACCGCGAGATCATGACCTGAACCGAAGTCGGCCGCCTAACCGACTGAGCCACCCAGGCGCCCCAAACCTTTTCTACTTTAGCATTTGAGTGGCATTCACTCAGATTTTCAATAATCTGTGCATCAGTCATTGTCAAATGATTTTGGATTATATTTAAACATTTTTTATTTATAATCAAATGAACTTCCCCATATAGAGCTGTTGAAAAAAATAACAAGCCTTCACCTGAAAATATGGGCTCATGAATTGTTGAATGGTGCCAGCTAGAAGCCCACTCTTTGCTGACTCAAATTTTGGAAAGAAGTGAAACCATTTCCTTCCTTAAAAAAGGCATTGCAGGGGCATCTAATGGGCTGAGTTGGTAGAGCATGTGACTCTCCATCTGAAGGTTGTGAAGTCAAGCCCCGCATTGGGAATGGAACCTACTTAAAAAATAAAACAAAATAATAAAAATGCATTGAAGGCACCATGACCTTTTATGCTTTAGAATAAGGACACTCTCCTACCTAGTCATCTTTTGATTCATGCACAAAGAGGTGGAGACCCACAACTGGAATGAGAATGCGCAGGTTTAAAGTTTTGACTCTGACGCTAGCTATCTAATTTCAGGAGAACTATATAGCCTCTCTGGGTCTTAGCCTCTCTGCAGTTGAGAGCATGTGAACTCAATCAGTGATTCTGGACCCCGGCTGCACAGTAGAATCACCTGGGGAGCTTCGAATTAATTCGTTTAGAGTGGAGCCTGGGTGTGGCCATTTTAAAGAGCTCCTGGATGATTCTAATATGCAGCCAGGGCGGAGAGTCATTGGACTGAGTGATCTCTGGAGATCCTTCTAGTTCTGCCTTTCTGTGGTTCTGAGTAGACAGAGGGCTTTGCTCTCGGCCCAGGCCACCTCCTCTGCACCTCCACAGGGTCTAAACATGCCTGCCACCTCTCTTGTGTTTGCTGCCTGCAGTTCCCCTGCACATGTGGAATGCTTCATTCAAGAACCATGATGCTGGATGGAAGCTACACTGAGTCTGAGGCCAACAGCCTGGCTGGGTACCCACGAAGCCATATTCTGACAGAAGAAGAAAGACAAGACAAAATAGTGGTCCATCTGGCTGTGAGCAATGAATCCAACTCCTCTAGGAAGAAGGGGCTTCTGAAGGGCCAGATGGGTCTTCGCATCTTCCAGAACACCCATGCCATTGACAAGTACTCCAGGTTGATATTTCCTGCCTCCTACATATTTTTCAACTTAATTTATTGGTCAGTGTTTTCCTAGAAGCCCTGAGACTATGCTTGGGAAAGGACATAGACATCTATGGGGCCTGGCCAGCCGTCTGCACATGGACCTGCTGACCACTCTTCCCTCACCAGACGGAGCAGCTGCCCCTGGACCACCAGACCCTGGACCATGATGGCAGTACCCCCTCTCAGAGGAGCCCAGGAGCCCTCCAGCTCCCCTTTCCCTGACCTCATGGGTTTGCTCCTCATTAACGGTGTGTTCTGTGTCCTACTTCATGCCTCATTGGGACTGTCTTCTTCTGTTCTTGTGTGTAAACAAGAGCACAAGAGCCCCCCCCCCTCCTATAAAAATGACTCAAATGCCTCCTAGATATTCTGATACCCTAAGGAAGCCCAGGATTCAGTTGTGAAGGGACAAGGAAGAATAAAGGGCAAGCTTAGGGGCTTTATGGATAAGAGACAGGAAATAGGATTCAAAATAGGAATTAAAAAATATGTAAACCCGTACAACTAGATTAAGTGCCTACCTGGGAAGGAAAAAAAAAAACTCAGATCCCTGATTGGAAATGATTTGACCTGTGTGAGTCTGGCAACTCACAGGATTTTGCAATCCATTCAATCATTCGTTAAATATTGAGCACCCACCTTGTGCCAGGTACTGTGAAAACAAACCAATAGAAGTCTCTTTTCTCAGAGAACTTCTCTAAGCTTGCACTCATATACATATGGCAGAGGGTACTTCTGCCCTTCTTTCTCTCCCAGCCCCCACTTACCCCATGGATCTGTTCTGTTTGCTGGTGCTTTTACTTCTATGTCTGTCTAGAAAAGCACTTTCTGTCTCCTGTGAGGCCCTCCTAAGGCCAGCTTAATACTTCTTTCTTGGAATCTCCATTCAGGGCAAGTGTAGTATTGGGGAGAAGGCCAAGGATTTGAGAATGGGTGATAACAGAACTTGGTCTTGGAGAGGAAGGAGCCATGAGTTTGCTGTGGAAATGTGTTCCACATGCCGTCCTACCTCCCTTTCTGGGCTTCTCCCCCAGCAGACAGATGACCTCAATAATTCCTGTGTCCACCCCTTTCCCCACCCCAAGGGTGGGCAGAACTGCCCCTGCACCCTGGAATGATTTCTCCTTTCCGCAAGGAATTGACTTTCCTCTAATGTGGCTAAGCTCAAATTAGGAAAGCAATCTGATTTATTGAATCTATAGTAAGTTGTGAATGACCATTCCTCTTAATCCTATTTTAGGTGTTTTCTAGTTAACTCAAGTGAACCTCTAATTAGCAGTATTTATGGAAATATAAAGGATATGATTTTGAGAAGGGGGCCTTTTCTTTAAATCACAGCACTTGGAATCAGAGGGCTGATCTGGGGAGTAGGGAGGGAATGCCCAGCTCAGATTTCTTGTGTAATAAAAGAAGTTGTTCTGCTCTGTCCCCTACCTGCTGCCCCTTCTACCTTCCTGCTCAGGGTCTGAGCATCTAGTCCTTTGGTCACAAGTATACAAATGGTACAGGAAGAGAGTATAACCCTGCCTTAAATGAAGTGAGCTCTGGCCTGTGGAGTCTGCTTTGCAGCTCCTGACTTCCAGGAGCAGAGCTTTTTAGTTCCTGAAGATTAGAGCACAGGTAGGTACCAGAGCCTCCTGAAGTTTCAAGTCAAGGGCCCGTACATCCCTGATCTGCTCACTTCTCCCTCACCACAACCGCCATACGGTTGCCCTGTGCATCTCCGCTTCTCTGGTCCTTCCTTTCATCAGTTACCCACCCATTTCCTCTGTTCCCATACCCATTCCTTGTGTGATCCTGGTCCCAGACACCCCTTTGCTTCGCCACTCCACTGTCCCTGTTGAGACCCAGACTCACCATCTCTGGCCACCAACCCTACCAGTCCAGAGGCTGTGTGATCAGGACTGGGATTTGAGGAGTTAAACTCTCAACCGGACAGCCTCCAGGCAATAATATGGCATAGATTACCTTGGGCAACTGCAAGTTTGGGAGGTTCCCAAGACCACTCTCAGGTTTAATAATTCACTGGAAGGACTTTCAGAACTCAGAGGAACCATTATACTCACAGTTATGCTTGGATGTGACAAAAGGATACAGATTAAAATCAGTGAAGGAAAGCAGCATTTAGGGCAGAGAGCAGGAGAGACCAGGCACAATTTTTAACTGTTCTCTGTCAGTGAAATCATGCAGTTAGTGCTTATTTCTCTCAGCAGTGATGTTTGACAATATGTACCAAGTATTGCCAACCAAGAAAATGTACCCAAGTCCATCAAGGTGTGCAGAGTTTTTATTAGGGGCTGGCCAATGTACATACAGCTAACTGCCCACCTGGCTGACCTTAGTCTCGAGCCCTTTCAGAGGTTGAGCTGACAACTCTTATCCTTAGGCCTCCATCATAAATCACACTGTTAGTATAGACTATCTGGCTTGACCCAAGGCTCCAAAGTAAAGACTCTCCTATTAGGCAGTATATTCCAAGGGCTTAGAAATTACCTCCAAGGAGCTGAGGCTGATCCAAACCCTTTCTTTTGTCAAGGCTAATCCTTTACTGCACAGCAATCTTTGTAAATTACTTATTGTTAATGCTGATCATTGGGTTGCTATTATAGATTCATGCAACAAACATTTTAAACATGCCTTGCACTGGGATGTTCAAATTAAGAACAAGCGTCAGTTGCAGCTGTCAGAGAGGGTATACATATATAGAGGACAGTGTACACAAATATCTACAAGTTAAAAAGTGTTAAGTGCTACAGTAGTGGTTCAAAGTGTAATGGGAGTGCAGAGGAAGGAGAGAATGATTTCTACTGGGAACACTGGATCTCATGGAGAAAACACCCCTGAGCTGCCCCTTGAAGGTTGGAGATTTGGAGATGAACATGCTAGACGCACATCGCACATGTAGAAAAGTACATACTGGATCTGTGCCGTCCAATATGGTAGCCACTAGCCATGTAGCTACTTAAATTTAAGTTAAATTAAAAGTACGGTTCTTGCCACTGCACCAGGCACATTTTCCAAGTGCTCTTCTCAATTGCCGCATGTGGATAGTGCAGACCTAGAGAATCTTTCCGCAATCACAGAAAGTCCTGTTAGTGCTGCTGTGGATGAAGGGGTCAGCCTGAGCAGGGGCAGGAAAGTCTGGGGCTGCACAGTGTAAGGTTTGTGGGACAAGTCATCTGTTTTTGCTGGGTCCTAGGCTATGGGAAGAGGAGGTGAAAGACCAGCACTTTCCACAACACTAGGGTCATGGCAGGCTTCCCCCATGCCAGTGCCAACAAGGACAGCGCCCCCTCCCTGGAGTTGTCTGGCCCAGAACCACTGGGTTTCCTAGCCTCATGGACAGATGAAAGATGAAACTATGAAAAACAAGGCTTATTGGATGATACAGGGCATCTGGACTTGTTTAGAAATTTTTAGTCTCTGTAGATTCTGGTAGGCCACAGTGCTACTCAAAGAATAATTATGTTGTCATTAAATAGATTGCTGTAGTTGTCTTATTTAATTCCAATACTGCTCTGCTTCTATGTTGTCTTCATAAATTGAGGCTCATATAACATGGTAGCCTGTTCACACTCAAAAAAATAAAGATGTGGGGCGCCTGGGTGGCGCAGTCGGTTAAGCGTCCAACATCAGCCAGGTCACGATCTCGCGGTCCGGGAGTTCGAGCCCCGCGTTGGGCTCTGGGCTGACTGCTCAGAGCCTGGAGCCTGTTTCCGATTCTGTGTCTCCCTCTCTCTCTGCCCCTCCCCCGTTCATGCTCTGTCTCTCTCTGTCCCAAAAATAAATAAACGTTGAAAAAAAAATTTAAAAAAATAAAGGTGTATTTTAACTAGCTTACATATTTAACTGGAGTTAATAGTTAATAGTATGATGTTTACAATCATAAATAGCATTTTATCATGTAGAATCATAATATAATGACACCACTGTATTTAATACTGCCTTACTGCAGTGTAACACAGTCTGACTCTACTTAAGAAAAGTAGAGAATTAAAAGGAGGTAAAGAAGAGACAATAGTAGGGGTGTCTGAGTGACTCAGTTGATTAAACATCTGACTTTGGCTCGGGTCATGATCTCCTGGTTCACAAGTTCGAGCCCAGCGTCAGGCTCTGTGCTGCAAGCTCGGAGCCTGGAGCCTGCTTTGGATTCTGTGTCTCCCCCTCTCACTGCCCCTCCCCCGCTTATGCTCTGTCTCTCTCTCTCTCAAAAGTAAATAAACATTAACAAAAAAAAAGAAGAGACCATAGTAGGAGTAGAAAACAGGAACTAAGGAAATGCTGAGGACATGGAATGATTCACTCTAGAGGCAGGAAGACAGCAGTAAACATGATTGTTATCAGGGATGCTTGAATGATACTTTATTTCACTGACTCTAAGGCACCATTGATGTAAGATGCACCCATATTTTATGTACCACCAAGAAAGAAAAAATGCTATGATTTAAATTACAGCATGCTAGTGATTATGAGTCCTGATTTCACCAATATTAAATTGTGAAAAAATATGCATGTTGGATAAATGAAATAGGTATTATACAAAAGCTGGTGACTGGACATACTTCTTTGACACCACAGAACCAACATTTATTATGCACCTGTCCTCAGGGGCTCGTGCCTGGGTGGGGGAATGGGTGATGGCAGATACAGAAATAAATGGGAAACACCTTTCAGTGATTAAGAAGTTTACATTGCAGTGGATGTGTTTCAAATTTTTTTTTTAACGTTTATTTATTTTTGAGACAGAGAGAGACAGAGCATGAACAGGGGAGGGGCAGAGAGAGAGGGAGACACAGAATCTGAAACGGGCTCCAGGCTCTGAGCTGTCAGCACAGAGCCCGACGTGGGGCTCGAACCCATGGAGCGCGAGATCATGACCTGAGCCGAAGTCGGACGCTTAACTGACCAAGCCACCCAGGCGCCCCAGCAGTGGATGTGTTTCAAAGGAGAGAGAGAGAGATCATAGAATTTGAGGAATAAATGCTATTTGTGGTAAATTCTGAGCAATGGGTAGATATAATTTCAACTGGTAGAAAGGGAGAGTGGGGATGGTAACATGGCAGAAGGAAAGCTGAGGTGTGTTCAGGAGACAGTGGGCAGATACCCTACCAAATGTACAAAAGTCTCAGGTTCCCATCTTTCTAGTTCCATGACCCTGATATCAAGAGTCCTTTTAGGTACATTCTGCTTAGAATAAACCTGGGGAAGAGATTTGTCTGGTCTGGACTGGGCCACACATGTTGAAGATGATCAGAGCTCTGTGTTAGAAAGTTAGAAGGTTTAGAAAGTTTAGAAAGTTAGAACTCTTCAAAGACATTTTGATTTGGTTCAGTATTTTTGTAAACATCTGCATAAGGGAGACCAGGAATTCAAAAAATGGAAAGCTGTGTAGTCTGAGGGAACCGATGAGGGGGAAAAATAACGATAAGTATAGTGGAGAAAGTTCACATTAAGTTCAGTTATATGTGAGAACCACAGCCTGTGTGCTGACATTAACAGAGACTGGGAAGCCAGGGGAAAGAGCTATTCCCTGTGGAGGGTGAGGAGTTTGGTCCTGGCAGACAAGTGGAGATGTGAATGAAAGTTATAAACATTGGTCTGGGGCTGGAGGGAGGTAAGGCTCCCTCTTAGATGCTCAATGAAGCTCAAAGCTCAGTGAAGCTGTCAGAGTGGGTGGAGCTCCAGGAGCAAAGCAGAAGAGAAGAAGTCTGCAGACAGGAGTTTAGGAGTTTATTTTTAGGTGGGAAGAGAAGGACTGATCAGAGAAGTAGGAGACCCAGAAGACTGTTGTGCCTTAGAAACTGGAAGAAGAGAGACTCTCAAACGGAGGAGGGTACAGCTGGGGGCAAATGCTAACCATAAAAATAGAGAAGGATAAACACTGTGATCAGACATGGCAAGATGGAGGCCAAAGGCTTGGTGGGATCAAGCACACAGGGAGATGTTAAAGAAGAGGGACCTAACTATAAGTGATTTAGGGAGGTAGAAGGGAAAACGTTCAGAGAATTACTGCTATCTATTATGGAAAGAATATTTTAGACTCTTGTTTTCTTGGAGGATTTAAACATAACACAGTGGCATACCTGGCCTGAATGAGGATTGTGATCTCAGTGGTTGGTTTCCCAAATTATTATATTGGAATTTAGGGGACCGGTCTGAAAACAGTGTTTACGACCTAGTTGCCAGGTCTGTGGACCAGCAACAGTCTTGAGGACTTGTGCCATCCTCTGTTCCCACATGCATGGGGCGGGCACCACTGGAGACAGTGTGGCCACTGCTTCAGCCATCAGGGAAGATAGAACAGATGTTAAAGCAACCTCATTATGTAAAGGGCCAGGTTTTGAGTGCATTCTCTTGTGCTTGGCACTGTGGTGAGAGTGGATATATGGTTCCCAATTCAATTCTCACGTAAGCCCCGCTGAGGTGGGAAGGATTGCCCCTACCACATACCCACCAAAGCGTGCTGTCTTCCATAATTGTGTTCAATACATTTAGGTAGGTGGACTTCGTGAAGCAATTATTATTTCCCATAGTATTTTCAGGAAAAAGGGCGATTTATTCCCTTACTTAGATGGGCAGAAATGAGGTTGGAAAGAGTAGAAAGAAAAGAAAACCCAAGCTGGTCTGGGTTGTGCTGAGACATGTGGGCATGGAGTCACCCCTACACCCAGGTAGAAACTTGGAGTCAACTAGGACACGTGGCTAGCTCTTGAGGCTGGAAGCTGGCCTGTGGGACCCACAGCTATTCAGGGCGTCCAGGACAAAGCAGTATGGGTTTCCATCACCTATGCTGTTATAGGGAAGGAAAGTTTTCCTCGACCCTCTTAGAGTCCCTGGCTGAGTCTGCAAGTGAAACTGAAAAAGACAGAAAGACAGATTAATAGGAGAAAAGCATACATGTTTATCTAATGTAAGTTTCATGTGACACTGAGGATTTGTAAAGAAATGAAGACCCAAAGAAATGGTTAAACCTGAGTGTTTTTGTGCTAGATTTGATGAAGTGTGAAGCGTCATCGGAAGATACAATAGGACAAAAGGTATGAGGTAAGTGTAGTAAATGGGGGTGGGGGGATTTAGCAAGCCTTGTTTCTTCAGATTCCTTCCTGTGTCCCTTCATCTTTGGAGATAAGGGTGCTCCTTTCCTGTGGGTGTGGAAAGGGCAGCTGTCACATAAAGGTTATGACTTGCTTCAGGGGACGGTCAGAAAGTCCTTGCTGCACAAGCCGTTTCTCAAATTCCTTACTCTTGAAATAGTCAATAGGTTATAGTTTGGGGGTTGCATGTCCTGTTTAAATGGTACAGACCAGCACGATTCATAACCCCACCACCATAGACCTCTTCCTTTTTCCTTTCGTTGCAAAAGAACAGACAGCTGTGCTTGTGGGATTAACACTGGATTGGAAGCAGCTGATGCCCCCACCCCCACGCGGTCACTAGGAAATGTGGCAGGAGTTAAAATGGTTCCCACAAGGAAGGCTGCGTGCCCAACCCATCTGAGGGTGAACGTGCTGGCCGGTTTGCACAGAGACCCAAATCCCGTGCCAGGAGGCTGCATTGTCCCAGCCTGTCCCACCCCCGGAGTCACCGGTGAGCATCTGCACGGGTAGTATAAAAACATTCGCCATTAGTAGATTGGATAAAGCACTCAATCCTCACCCTCAGACCTTCAGATGTCATTACGAAATGACATTTGGGTCAGCCATTGAGAACATTAGGTTTGGGATTTATTTTAAAAGAGAAATTGAAAGATAAACCTCGGCTATAGTAAACCATTGTTTAAACCGACCAGGTTTGTGGTGGCAAAGCTCTTCACCCTGTCCATTTAGCCCAAGGCATCCCAGATTCTGCAGTGCACATGAGTAACCTGGGGGGCTTGTTAACATGCACACTCACATCCAGTAGGTGGGGAGGGGACCCAGGATCCTGCACTCCCAGCAAGCACCTGGGAGATGTTCCAGCTGCTGGTCTGCAGACCACGCTTCAAGTGGCAAGGCCTTAGAGACCCCTGCTCATCATTTAAAGTTGAGCTTAAATGTCACCTCCTCTCTGTTGATTTCCTGACATCCTCTTCCTTCCCAAAGCAGAATTTATTACTACCTTACTGGCATCCTCCAAGCATTTTATGCATTTGAGCATTAAGAAATTTCCTTTATGTTGTGATTATCCTCCTTAATCCGTGCTTTCCTAGCTCTGGCTAATGGTAGTACCTGGGGAGTTTAAAAAAAAGAAATCTCAGTGCCTAAGTCCCACTACCCCAAGAGTTTCTGATTTTATTATGGTCCGCACTCTTGTAGCCAGGGCAGAGGGGTATCAGAGCACCTGGCTCCGGGGTCCCACACAGACCAGGTTCCTCCACTTGTCACCGACAAAACCCAAAGGCAGAGAAATGAGTGGTGGTGAAGAAGAAAGGAGTTTGTTTCAGTGAGGCCAACACTGAGAAGACAGCAGACTAGAGTCTCAAAGACTGTCTCCAAAGTGCTGAAAATACTTCCAGGTTTATGTGAGAAAATGTGGGACAAAGGTTGGTGGGAAAGTGCAGGAGGGCAGCGAAGATCAAATTGCACATTGTCCTGGAGTCAGTCGGAGTGGAGTCTTGCTGGCTCAGGGCGGTGCTTGTTGCCTCAGGGGGTAGTTTCAGTTCCCATCAGAGGATGCTCTGCCTGCAGGGTCTTTTGCCTGAGTTAAGTGATAAGCTGGAAAGAAGAACTTAATCAATTAGAAAATACAGATCAAGGTCAGAATGGAGGTAGTTGAAGTCCTCTTTCACTCTCTGTCTCTCTTTTAAATAACACTGATGCTTTTTTTGAAGACTGATACTAAAATCTGAAATAAATTTCTTTGGGAGAGTATTGTCTCGACTTGGTTTGCATGGTTTGCAAACTGTGGTCCCCGGGACCCAGTGGGTTCTCTGGGGGTGCTTCAGGGACTACTCCAGGGGTGAGAGATGGGAGAATAGGAATGAGCAGAGGGTGTGGGGACAAGGCAATGGACCCAGCCAGAGTGGGGGAACAGTAAGGAAGGAACAGAAGCTCATCCTTCCTCTTTTCCCAACAATTTTTTCATCCTGCTCTTGGACAAAGCAACCAAAACAACAAAGAAGACAGCCTACTGTAAGCAAGTGCCCAGTGCTTTAATCTTTCTAAGAACCCCATGAAGTAGGGTTCACAGAGGAGATAAGAGGTAAATACGTCAAGTTACAGGGCCAGGACTGCAACAGAACTTCTGACCCCAAGTCCTTTCACTTGGCATGGTTCCCTGCAAGAAAGCTGTGGAGTCTGAGACACACAGGCCCCCAGGGAAGCCTCAGTCTTCTCCCATCGGCACTGCTCGGATCAATCCCGAAGGTGCCTGGCTTGTTGGTGGCACAGGTGGAAGGGAGGTTAGAGGTGGGAGGGGCAAGTAGGCACCAACCACCCACAGAACTTTAGGTTTCTGCACTGACATCTGCCCAAACTATTTGGAAAAACTCCCAGCCCTGGGTCCTGGTCTTCTGGCCTCCAGCCTTCACGCTTCACCCACTTCTTCCCGTCCCCATCACCTCTCCTCTTCCCTAAGAGAGCACCACTGCTCAGCCTCCGGGAGGAAGCTGGCAGCTGTTGGCACGAGGGCCCCATTTCTCCCCTGATGTCTGCTCTGCCATTGTAGGGTTGTAGAGTTGAACATGGCCACAAACCTTTTTCATTCCTCCTATGAGCAGAAAGAGTGCATGTAGGTGAAAGCTGCAGCAGAAATGCCATCACAGATGTAATGAGTCCTAGAATGTAAGCTCCACAGGACAGGGATTTCCATCTATATTCTTAATTGCTGTCTCTCAAGGCATGACAGTGTTTGGCACATGGTGGATGCCCAGTAAATATGGAAGGAACGAATGAAGTACCCACTATGTGCTAGACACTGTGCCAGGGGCTTTACTTACACTATGCCATTTCCTGTTAGCTACTGAAATATCCTACTCGTGTTCAGTGTGGAGGCGGGAGGCTGGAGATTCCGTGAATGCATTTTGCTAACCATCTGACATTGAGCAATGTACTTAATCTCTCTGAGCTTTAGTTTCTCCATCTGGGGGGAAAAAAGATGGTAATTCTGGCGTCTTAGGGTGGATGTGAGGAGTGAGTTAACCTGTCTGAAGCACTCAGCCCAGTGCCTGGCCCAGGAAAAATACAATGTAGGCAAAGGAGAGGAGTTTACCCCACCACCCTTACCACCCTAAAATGCCCTACCACCCAAAATATCAGTTCCATCTGTGATTGCAGTCATTTTTTTTTAAACATTTATTTATTTTCAAGAGACACAGAGCATGAGTGGGGCAGGGGCAGAGAGAGAGTGAGACACAGAATCCAAAGAAGGCTCCAGGCTCTGAGCTGTCAGCACAGAGCCTGACGTGGGGCTCGAACACACAAACCATGAGATCATGACCTGAGCCAAAGTTCGCCGCTTAACTGACTGAACCACCCTGGTGCCCCTGTGATTGCAGTCACTTCTTTTTTTCTTTTTTAATTTTTTTTCAATGTTTATTTATTTTTGAGAGATAGAGAAACAGAACACGAGTGGGGGAGGGGCAGAGAGAGAGGGAGACACAGAATCTGAAACAGGCTTCAGGCTCTTGAGCTGTCAGCACAGAGCCCGATGCGGGGCTCAAACCCACGAACCATGAGATCATGACCTGAACCAAAGTTGGATGCTGAACCGACTGAGCCACCCAGGTGCCCCTGCAGTCATTTCTAAAACAACAAACATTTTAATACTAACCCTGATCACAGCGTATATAAAATTCTTCGCAAGAGAACCCGGTTTACATTTCAGCCAGCCATTTTCATCAAAAGGGTAGATGAAAACTTTGTCATGGATCAGTTCATGGTTTGGGGGACCACTTTCCTTTTTAAAAATGTTTATTTATTTTTGAGAGAGAGAGCATGTAGGGGGAGGGGCAGAGAGAGAGGGGGACAGAGAATCTGAAGCAGCCTCTGTGCTGACAGCAGTGAGTCCCATGCGGGGCGTGAGCCTTGACATGGAGCCGAAGTCGGGCGCTCAACTGACTGAGCCACCCACCCAGGCACCCTTTCTGTGAGGAGGATTCATTCTTCATTTTGCAGATGAGAAAACAGACCCAGGGAGGTTGAGTAACTTGCATACTGGCAGACAGCTAATTTTCAAAGGAAAAATGCTTACCCAGATACTCTCTTCTGCCAGTTACAGAATTTAGTTAATACTCCTCAAATGACATGAATTGGTAACAGCATGTGACTCGGGTTAAGACTTCTCCCTTTGTCTGGAGATTCCATCTTCTCAGGCCTGTGACCCACTGGGACACCTACAAATGCCCAGACTTTGGTACTTCATGTGTTTTTTCTGAAGTTGGAAGATGACATGGGTTACCTCTCAGGATTCTTCACTCAGTCATGCTTTTCACTGAGTTTCCTAGAGCATATCTCTGGCCTCAGGAAAACTCCTTTGAAAAAATTGGCTTGGTGTCATTGAATACTATCCAGGTTTATGCATTTGCTTATAGTGACTTGCTGAATGTCACCTACACCAGTTTCAGTTAGATTCAGCTACATGTAAAGAACATGGTGTTAAAAAGAAAGAAGCCCACAGGGGCAGTCCAGAATGCTCTAGTAGCTCTGTTCCATGTAGTCTCATGAAAACTTAGGCTGTTTCCTGCTCACTGCTTGCTCCCCTTAGAGTGTGGCCCTTGACCTCACGGTCCAAGATGGTGCTAGGAATCCTAGCGATCTTTCTACAATTGAAAAGGCAGGATGTATGCAAGGGGAGGAAGAAGGAAAAATGAAGCATGCCAGCTATCTTTCAAGGAAAGTTCCAGGGGGCTGTTGCACACTTCCCCATTGGCCGGAACTTGGTCTTATGGCCGCATCTAGCTGCAAAGAATGCTGGGAAATGTATTTGCTCGGAATAGACATATACCTAGGTAAAAATAGGGTATTCTGGAAGAAAAGGAAAAACACAGAGTGTAGGAAAGAGCAGTTCCTGCCATACAACCCAAGAACACAGCCACTTGTTTCCATGAAGCCCCAGCTGAGAACAGTTAGGAAGGTCATAAGAAAAGACAAAATGTTCAGTCATTGCCTCCTCCCTTCCTCTCACCCAGATACCTTCTTGTTCCTATTCTCAAGTGTGAAGCAGGGCAGAGATACATGGGTCTTTCTAAAGCATTGTGTTGATGCCAGGAGCTTCTGTTACTACTGAGCTCAGAGACTTGGAATGTTTCTATGCCCAGAAATAGGACCTGGGAACTGAGTCCCTGCCATCATTTATTTTGAAAGAGGGCAGGAGTTTTATTTCCTCCAACTCTGCCAATTTTAGGGACAAGCAAATGGGGTTAGCAAATCTGAGGCCATTCTCCTTGGGATAGACTGTGAGGGCCTAAAGCCCGTGCCCTCACTAACTGTTCCACCTGTTTGCGTGACTGTTGTCTCCAGGGGCTGAGCTGGTCTGTCCCCCTCACACTCTAAGGGGCCTCGAATACTAGAATCAAGAGAACAGAACACCCTCCAAGGTGATTATCAGTCTGAGATTGTTTTCCCAGGAATAATGAAGGGTTTGCCCTGAGTCACCCCCCCTATCCTCTTTGTTAACAGTAGTACATTGTTTTGAGATCTCCTGTTGGCTTGAAGGATGTAAATGTGACACAGAGGAGAGCTTCTTCTGAGTTTGAATAACTTTAGAAATTGAGTCGATCAGCAAATATGATATAAGTATATTAAAAATAAGAGGGGCACCTGAGTGGCTCAGTCGGTTAAGCATCCGACTTCGGCTCAGGTCATGGTCATGAGTTTGAGCCCTGCGTGTGGCTCTGTGCTGACAGCTCAGAGCCTGGAGCCTGCTTCAGATTCTGTGTCTCTCTCTCTGCCCTTTCCCTGCTCCTGCTCTCTCTCTCTCTCTCTCTCTCTCTCTCTCAAAAATAAATAAACATTTAAAAAGTAATAATAAGAAAAATACCAGAGTGAGGTAAGTAGTTGGAGTCTATTGTTCTGGAGCTTCTTTCTTAATAAAAGAAACAAGACTACATTTAAAACAATATATTGTGAATAACAATGTGTTAGTTAATGAGTTAGTAATTTGAACCATTTGTGTGCCTGTGATTCAAGTTACTGCCTACCTTAAGGTCATAATGTCCAAGAACAAAGCCATCTTTCATTTTCTATAATCCTCTTCTGTTCTTGTCTACTTCATGTTAATCAATAGTCCACATGAATATGGGCATCTACATGGTTGGCATGTCTAGTCATATCTGTATTTCTGGAAAAGCTACCTTTTAATAAACTATTACTGTGTAAACTACCTACAGCTGACAGCTTTTATTGATGTATGTTTTACATGCAATGAAATGTGCAGATCTTAATTAAGTGTATTGTTTAGTGAGTTTCAGCAAGTGTGTATACCCAGTAACCCACCTTCCTATCAAGAGACAGAACCTTTCTGACAAATCTTATGCCTTATTTCCAGTCAGTCCTTATGTCCACCTCTCCCTAACCTCACAACCACTGCTGTGGGTTCTATCACCACTAGATTTGTGTTGTCATTTCTCAAACTTCGTATACATGGAGTCATAAGGTATGTATTCTTTTGTGTCTGGCTTTTTTCATTCAACATCCATTTCTGAGTTTCATTCATGTTGTTGCAAGTATCTGTAGTTCATTCCTATTTGCTGCTGAGTAGTATCCCGTTGTATGAATAAAGCATGATCTCTTTATCCATTCTCCTGTTGATAGACATTTAGATCATTTTCAGTTTGGAGAAGTAAAGCTTTCTATAATAATTATAATAAATAACTTAAATAAATCTGTAAGTAATAAATTTGTAGCTTATAAATAAGGAAACTGACGGGTGTGTGTGAGTATATTCTTGACTTATCACAGAAACATGCTCATCAAAGATACTCGACTAAAGCTCTGAGGCACAAGCATGCATCTGGAACCGTGCTTTGGGTGAATGAGGAGTTTGTGGACGACGGGAGGATGATGGGAACAATTACCAATTCATGAACTTAAAAAAAGTTTATTTCTTTTTGAGATGGGGGAGAGGAAGTGGGGGGAATTCATGAGCTTAAAGTGTTTATTTTTGAGAGAGAGAGAGAGAGAACAGGGGAGGGGCAGAGGGAGAGGGATACAGAGGATCTGAAGCGGGTTCATGAACCATAAGATCATGACCTGAGCCAGTTCAAGAGTCTGGAGTCAGATGCTTAACTGACTGAGCCACCCAGGTGCCTCAGAGAAAGGAAAAGTAACCGCCCAACGTGGGGCTCGAACCCACGACCCTGAGATTAAGAGTCTCATGCTCTACCGACTGAGCTAGCTGGGCAGTTCATGTGCTTTTGAAAAGTTGTTGTCTTCCAATTGCAATCAAATGAAGGAAGTAGGCTTGGTCTGAAAATGCTTTACAATTTAGAAATGAGTCACTCCTGATTAATTGCTCCATTTTACAGTGGAGAAATTCTTGGACTTTTAGTTTTCTTTTGTGAAAAATGGAGGCACTAGTTTTTACCTAGCTTACCTCGCAGAGTTTTTTGTTTTTTGTTTTTTGTTTTGAGAAGCAAATGAGAGAAAGCATACAAGGTATCTGTCAGCTTAAAGCTCTGTGTGAGTGCAAGGTGGTAGTGTTGTCTCTGACAAATTCACACGGTTTTCCCTTAAAAGCTTACAGTGGAATATTTCACATGTGTCATGCATGTTTTGTTTATTCACTCATTTACCTTCCTAAAAGGTAAACACTACTGCTATCATTCCCATTTTATGGATGAAGAACTCGGGGCCCGGACAGGTCTACCTCTCGTAGGCCACACAGGTATAAACGGCATAAATGGGATTTGAATCCATAGAACTGGCTCGAATCTGAGCTGTTACTATTGTGCCATCTGCCTTTCTAAAAACATGTCATTATACCTCCTCCTAGCAGCTCACTTTACAGTAATCGTCTTCATCCACCGCCTTTATTTCCTTGTGGGAGGGTTGCTATATTCAGATTTGTTGGTAAGTTGTCTCCAAGATATAACAGAAGGAAACTGCAAGTTTGCCTAAAATCTTACTGATTTCCCATTTCGGTCTTCCTGGAGGTTTGTGGTGAGACTGCTGGGTCAGCCATATTCTCAGCGAAAACTCTGCATTTATGAGATAATCAGAACCACCCACAGGATGGAACAGATCCTGTGATCTCCTACTTTCCCAGGACACACAGTTTGGTGCCCTGGTGAGGTGGGAAACACCCTGCAGCACTGAATGCTAAGAAGGAAGCATCCCCATATCCAAGACCATTTGGTCATTTACTGGCATGTCTATCCTCACTGCCTGGACATTTGGCCTTGCTTCTTATAGACTCCTGTACTTCAGGCTGCACCCCCTTCTGTCCGAGACGCTGTGGACAACTGAGTCAGAAGGCACCTTGCATTTCTGGGTGGGGACTGGGGAGAGGGGATGGACAGCACAGCATTTCTTTTTTCTTTTATTTATTTATTTTTAAAATGTTTATTTGTTTTTTGAGAGAGAGAAAGAGCACGAGCAGGGGAGGGGCGAGAGGGAGACAGAGGATCACAAGCAAGCTCAGCGCTGACAGGGAAAGCCTGACGCAGGGCTCAAACTCACTAACAGTGAGATCACAACCTGGGCTGAAGTGGGACGCTTAACCGACTGAGCCACCCTGGTGCCCCTTTTTCTTTTTTCTTTTAAAATTACTGGGGACCACTCCTTAAAAAAAAAAAAAAGAGGGGCGGGCACCTGGCTGGCTCAATGGGAAGAGACTACGACTCTGATCTCAGGATCATGAGTTCGAGCCCCACGTTGGGTGTAGAGCTTACTTAAATGAATAAATAAATAAAAACTTAAAATAAAATTCCTGGGGACCACTAATTAACACCTCCAAATTGATCTGAAAATAAAGTTCAGTTTTTAAGCAAAATGATCATGGTTATCTAAAATATTACATGTCCCTAACACTGAGGTTTCAGAATGTGAGTTGTGGAAATTCTAAAGTTAGGTGAAATTTAGCAACTCCTGAAACTGAATATTCAACCCGAGAAGAACAGGCTGAGAAAACCACCTGTGCCGCTTTTTTTTAGCATTTTCTGCAGAAAAATTAGAAGTAGGAGTTATGGCCCCCACAACCACATCACCAGGGATTGGCTATCTATCTTCAGCATTGACTAAAACAGGAAGTTACCAGTGGTACCTAAATGCAGCTAATAAGAACGAGAACCTCCTACAACTTTGTAGCCACTTGGAAAAAGCAACCCAAACCAAATTACCCATCTGGATCTGTTTTCTGTTCATAAATGAGGTAGATGAACTTGGGGAGCACCAACACCTCCCCCCAGCTGGAATGGTCATGATTCTATCCATCAGTGACCAAGATATGATTCTATCTATCGTTGATCAAGGACTGCAATCCTCCACTGACCTGTGAATTTATAATCACATGGGAGCTATCCTGGATGTTCTCCTGCTGGAATGGCAGAGTATGGAGCAAGATTTGGGGTGAGTTCAGAAGCCCCTAAGGAAAGCCCAGCATTGGCCCTCAGAGGGCAGAAAGTGGACACAAATCTACAAAAAAGCATTCATTTCACTGACTCTTAAGGGTCTCCAGTGTTTTTTCTCTCCTTAAAGCAAAGAACCAAGTCATTTGAAAAACTGGAGACAAATGAATACACTCTGAAGCTAGCCATTTTGTTTTTATTTTTCAACAGATTCAAAGAGACGGTGGAATTTATGTTAATTTATTTTAAGAAATGGTATGCAACGAAAGTTAATCTGGGAGTCAAGGCAGTCACATGCTACAAAAAGTTAAATAGTCAGACATTAAAAATTGCACAACTGTTACGTCCTTCTTTGCTGCTGCTGAGTTCAGTTTAAGCCTGTTGTTTATTTTATGGTAAAATTAAATTACATTCTTTTCTTCAAGTGTTGAGCAGTTCCAAACGTGGCTTCTTAGTCAAAGAATCCATTCTTACTGTGGCCAAAAAGCCTCTCTTTCGTTCAAATGAATCATTTCCCCTAATTAGCAGGGAAGAATCTGGACCCAATTAACTAAAAGATCTGAGATGTCTTCCAAATGCTTTGGGCAACATGTTAAATAAAAAAAACTGTGTGACAGGGGCACCTGGGTGGCTCAGTGGATTAAGTGTCTGACTTTGGCTCAGGTCATGATCTCACAGCTCTTGGGTTCGAGCCCTGTGTCGGACTCTGTGCTGACAGCTCAGAGCCTGGAGCCTGCTTCGGGTTCTGTGTCTCCCTCTCTCTGCACCTCTTCCGTTCACACTCTGTCTCTCTCTCAAAAATAAATAAACACTAAAAAAAAATTTAAAAAAGAAGAAGACTGTGTGACAGATAATATCATTTTGCAGACCAGCCATTTCAGGAAGGGGGAGGGGTTAGAGTCAATGGAAAAGCACAGGCTCTGGGATCAAAAGTACAAGTTTTCCTGTTTACTACCCACGTGTCCTGGGAGAAATAACTTAATGTCTTGGGGCCTCAGGTTTCTTGTGGATGAAGTAGAAGTAGTACTCCTGTGCCTGCTTCCAGGGCTGGTTCTCGGGGCCAAATGGAACCCTGGATATAACAGTGTTTTGTAAATGCCACAGGACCACTCAATAGCAAACTGCAATTATTCAGTAGTTGGGTTGGTTTGGGGACAATGAAAGAAGTCCTTGTGTTTTGCATTTAGCTCTCAGACCACATCATGCCACTGAGGGAGCCTCACATCAACACCCTGCTTAAATCCCAGCTACCCCACGAAGGGCTCCAAACGGTCACTGGGGCTTTAGGAATAGATTGACCCCACAGTATTTCCTTTTTTCTCCACAGCGACTCCCCTGGAACTGTGACAAGCATATCAAACTCCACCAACAAGAAACTAGGGGACATTTTATGAAGTTATACTTGAACCTAGAAGCCTCTGTGTTTCAGTTAAAGACAGACTTGGAAATGATAAAAAGGTGCCTCAACAATTTTAACATGATTCCAGCAGAGGGAGACAGGGCTGCACTGACTCCGCACAGGATCAGTGATGTAATTGATAGATTGACATCACAAACAGCCTTTCTTCCTTCCTTCTTTCCTTTCTAATCAGATGACTGTAGTCATAATTAAAAAGAAAAATTTTAATGTTTATTTATTTTGAGAGAGAGAGAGAGCAAGCAGGGGAGGGGCGGAGAGAGAGGGAGAGAGAAAATCCCAAGCAGACTCTATGCTATAAGAGCAGAGCCCCATGTGGGTCTGGATCTCACAAACCATGAGATCATGACCTGAGCTGATATCAAGACTCGGGTGCTTTACTGACTGAGCCATCCAGGCGCCCCTGTAGTCATAATTTAAATATCACTAGGTGGAGAAAATATATGGCTGAAGGCCCTTATGAATTCAGCTGTACTTGCAAAACACTTCTAAAATGGGTTCTCATTTTATCGCTCATAGAAGCCACTAAGGCGGTTGGAAACAGCAGCAAAGGCAGGTCGTGCATTAGTCTTCACAGTGCACAGACTTCACACCTGTGGTGAGTACCACTGGTGGCTGAGCCAGCTTTCACCCTGTTTTCCTCCTTCCTGAGTCACAGTTCCAGTTTCGTTCAAGCATCTGCTCCATTTCCAATCCAGAGGTGGATCCTGATTATTCCAACTCAATCAGATCACATTTTCCCCAGTGAAGGTAACTGGTCCAGCGATGGACTTATGACCTTACTTGGCCCAGTCAAACTTAAGGGAAGGGCTTCTCTTCCACGCTCTGGGAAGAGGTGTTCTCTCTTTCTCTCCCACTGGATATGAATAAGGAAACTTACTGCCGTTGGCAGCCATGTTGCAACCATGAGTAAGGAAACAGAAAACACATAAAAGAATGAAAGAAGGAAAGAACCTGAATTGTTGTTTTTTAAGAACCTGAGTTTTTGACGACACCACTAAATCAAACAAACCTGCAGCCTGGATTTCTTGTCTTGTGAGATAATACGTTCCTTTTTAAACCTGCTTGAGTCAAGCCTCTATTTTTTGCAGATATAGTATCTGTATAGATTGATGGACTCCCTTGGCTTTTGCCAAAGTCACCCAGTAGTCTTCAGTCCATTGGGTGGACTGAAATAGTGGTTGAGGACCACTACTTTTAATTTTTTATCTTTTTTAAAAATTCCAGTATAGTCAACATACAGTGTTATACTAGTTTCAGGTGCACAATGTTGTGATTCAACAATTCTATACATTACTCAGTGCTCACCATGATAAATGCACTCCTTAATCTCCATCACCGAATTCGCCCATCCCCCCAGTTCCCCTCTGGTAACCATCAGTTTGGACTCTGTAGTTAAGATTCGTTTCTTGAGAGGCACTACTTTTGACTACTTTTTAAACGATCTATTGCTTTTCTACAGGTCACTTGTTGAAAAGGTTGTTGCAAATTATTTCAGTGATATCATTCTTTTCATTGACATAGCACTTTATAGGTACTTATTATTTATTGCTAGTCCTAGATGGATCTGTGGCTTAGAAGGATTATTCCAAATGAGAGATTGCAGTACAGCAAGTCAAAACATATCCAAAGTCACCCAAGATGTGAAAATACTGAAAATACTGAAAATACTCTGTATGTCATAAGTGCTCTTCTCATTACTAGTTTTAGTCTGATGGAGGGAAAAATTCAAGTCATCTAAAATGGCAAACCATGATAGTTTAAAAAAATAGGAATTGTTAGTGCTGCCTTCCTTCATTCTCTGTTTCAAGGGTGGGAGACTATATACATATTTTTCTTACTGATTCTGTTGCTAGTTGATGTTCATAACTTCTAATCAAATTAAACTAAAAATTACATTTTAAAAACTCACTTGTGGCTCCTACTGGAAAGAACTTGCCAAAACAGGAAGTAGGGGTTGCCTCATAAGAAGGAGACCGAGTGCCCAACCTCCCAAGGATTTTGGCCAAATGTCTGAGAGATTGTTCAGAGAATCACCAGATAAGCATTCATGAAACATGTATTTGTCTAAGCATTCATGAAACATTTCTTTTTTGACCATATTTATGAGAAATAAAGAATCAAAAAGGAATGTAATTTTTCAACCAACAGTGTACAAAGTCTTGTGCTGGGTGCTGCTGTGATGAAAAGATGAATAAGATACAGTTAATGACATTTTATATTGCCCTTAGAGAAAGAAGGCTAGTACAGTGTATGTGAAATAAGTAGCCAACCATTTTAGGCAGTAGATAATTAAATGTTAACCTGGAGCTAACCTTGGAGGACTTGGGTGGCTCAGTTGGTTACATGTCTGACTTTGGCTCAGGTCATGATCTCGCAGTTTGTGAGTTGGAGCCCCACGTTGGGTTCTGTGCTGACAGCTCGGAGCCTGGAGCCTGCTTCGGATTCTGTGTTTCGCTTTCTCTCTGCCCCTCTCCCATTCATACTCTGTCTCTCTCTCTCTCTCTCTCAAAAATAAACATTTAAGAAAATGCTGTTTGCAGTACAGAATAAGTGATACCAGTACACGGAGAGAGAACTTAAGATGAGTTATTGTGATCAGGAGAGGTTATTTTATAAAAACGATGAGCTACATAGGATGGGTTTGGATGAACTTTCAAGGTGAGAGAAAAATATTTTTTGTTTCAAACATTGTTGAACGTTTTCCTATCAATACATGAGTATCTGAAATTGTTTCCTATATTTTGAAATGCTTCAGAATTAAACTTAGAAAAAATTTAAATGTATTTATGTATTTTCTTCCTTAGGAAATAAAAGCATTGGGCATTTAATATGTTCATTATTCATTCACTAAATATTTATTGAGCACCTCCTGTGAGCCAGCTAAGATTCTAAATGATGAGCAAAAGAGATATGCCTCATGGATGACTGAAATCTTGTTCAGGGAGATAACAGTAAATGAGTAATTAGAAAAGGGAAAGAACAGATATGAAATCTGTTTATCACAGGAGCCACTAGGGCATCTCTTATCTCAGATTTCCCTCCTGGCAAACTTCAGTCCAAAGCTGGGAAACCACATTTAGACACTGAGCTCAGAGTCAGAGCAAAATTGGTGTGCATGTAGAGAATGTTCTGGAGTGAGTAACTTGGAAACAGTTCATGAAGGCCCAGGGCCATTGTCTTGGAGCAACCAGGAGTGTGGTGTCTGAAGTTGGCCCTCTTGGTCAGTGAGTGCCTTGGGCATGGAGTGTTGGGCTGGTTCTGAGGGCCAGAGGCAAGGAGACACTTGAAGAGCTTAGAAGAAGCAATGAGAAAGCAAACTAGCCTCAACTACTGCCTGTTCCTTTCTCCACTGAAGGAATTACTACCCTGGAGTTCCTGCATTGATGTAGAGAAGGCCATGATAATTGAGGAATAAAAAAAGAAATTAGAAAGAGAGATTGTCATGCTAAATAAAGGAAAAGGAGGATTTGGTCAAAAACAGTGGTTTTTAAAATTGGTCTGGAAATACTATACTTGAGTCGGTCAGTGTGGGTCCTCGATAAGCCTTGGATTATGATTTCTAACCCCTCTACCTTCCTGAATCTGGATGTTAGCCCCAACTGGTGCTCTTAGACCACATATACTCTTTATAAACCCCTCTTATGTCCTTGTCTTGAAAAAATGTCATGGATATTCTCTGCAATAGAGTCACATGGTGTTGATGGGAGAAAAAACATTTATTAAGAACACTTATAAGTAGGGTGGCACCTAGGTTGCTCATTCGGATAAGCGTCCCATTCTTAATCTCAACTTAGGTCTTGATCTCATGGTTATGAGTTCAAGCCCCATCATGGGCTCCACACTGGGTGTGAAACTTACTTAAAAATAATAAATAAATAAATAAATAAATAAACAAACACCTATAAGTAGGGAAGTAGCAAAGTGCACATGACTTCTTGAGCCCTCATGGTCCCCCCAAGAAGGGTGCTTGGGCTGGGTATGGTTGGCTAGGTCCAAATACAGAAAGGGCTCTAAGACAGGGTTCCTCCCCTTAGGGCTCTGCCATTGGAGCTTTCTGGTGGGGGAAGTGGCCTAATTGGGAAGGCTGGGCATCTAGCATCAGCCCGTCCTCCCATTGAGCTAACTCAGACCTGCTGAGCTGGCTCTCTGCTAAGCTACTGAGAGAAGATTGGAAATGCATATTTGAGGCCATCTGGATTTGCTCTCTTTGGTTATGCCCAGGGTCCTCCAAACAAGAAAGAAATGCATTTTCCAAAATGAGCATCAAAGAGCAATTTGATGGTCCCTTCAATGACTTCTCAACCTGGAGATTTTTATGTACTCAGCCCCAGAATCTTTTTTCTTTGCCACTTTGGCTCTTCAGGTCAGCAACTCCCCACCAATGATCTAATCATGCTTGGCTTGCATTGACTTCTGGAGACATCACATATTCTGCCTTTATTTCTATATGTTGAATTATTTTCAGCATCTATTTATTGAGTGCTGTTAAGGGATAATTTATATAAGAAGATCTAATCACAACTTTCATATAACTATGACACATGTCAAAGTTTTTATTTAACTCATTAATTGGTTAGAGGACCAATAAGATATTACAACTAGTACATTTGAGGATTTGATTTATAGAGATTTGTATTCTTTACTGGATAAAAGGAATAGGTTGCATAGTTATGGGCAGAAAAAATATATTACTGTCAGTTTTCTACATGTTAATGTCTACTGTTATGGCACTGTAAAATAACCTGGTCAAAGACAATCAAAGGCCACGTCGTTATAGAATGAGGAGGGTCCATTGGACAAAGCTTTGCATTCTATTGTAAGGACATGCAATAATCTCTTTCGACCATTTCAATATCCGACAGCTTTTCCTGACAGACTTCTTTCCCCCTGTGATCATACATAATTTCAAAGATTATTCTTGGTCACCAAAAAAAGCTGGTCACATTAGCTTTGGCTGATTACTTAAAATAGGGGCATCAAGATTGTTGATTGATCAGAGAGGCCTCTTTCAGCTTGCTTTGCAAAATCTAGGGTAATACAGCATCAAATGGTACCAAGTTAACTCCTACCTACAAGTTATCATAAGGAATCTTAGACTGGACTTTGAAAAGCATGTCTTATTTGTTGTCCCAAGATCCTCCACCAGCCTTTAGCTGCAGTACCTTTGGGCAAGTTCCTCTCTTCCTGAGGTTTTGAAAACTACCCCAATGGCTTACCTTTGAAATGACCTTTCTTAGTACCTAAAAAGGGTGGTCCAGGCCAGTTTTCCTCAGAGGACTTTGCAGATGTTGACTCCATAATTACAGCCTAATTTTGTTCTTTATTTTTTAAATTAATTTATTTTTAAAAGATTTTATTTTTAAGTAGTCTCTACACCCAACATGAGGCTTTAACTCACAAGCCCGAGATCAAGAGTCACGCACTACCCACTGAGCCAGGCAGGTGCCCCCAAACTTGGTTCTTTAAAATGGCTTGTCACATCTAGTCAACTGAGTATGACGATGACAATATTTCAGGCAAGGCCTTGATTGCACAATGGAGTCTTTTAGTTATATTCTGGCAAAAAGGAGGACAGATTCTTATGGAACATATGTAAATAACTGTATTGAAAAGTAAAGAGACTAGGTAAGTTTCTGAATTCCAAGGAGGGTAATTGACTGTTGGTGAGAATCATATATCATTTTTAAATGTCTCATTTTAGTTTACAACAGCAGAATTTACAAAATTATTGTGAATAGCATAGAGCATAAAAAGAAAAAGAAAAGGCTTCTTTACACATCCAGTAAATAGAGCATTAAAGCAAATCAACAATATTCCAAATAACCTCAATAAAATTTCCTGCAGCAATTGGTTCAATCTTATATAATTAATTCTCATTCTGATGGATGTCGGGTTAGCAGTTTCATGAAACTGTCTGCTTTTCAACTATAAAGAGGCCTGGAAATCCCAACTAACTTCTGCTAAAGTTCTCTGAAAATTATCCAAGCCATGTCAGCCAAGATTTGAAGAGTCAGTAGTTTGAAGGACCTTGTGCTGTCTTCTTCCATGAGATTCTGAGACTGCTTTTCTTTGATGAAGACACAAACTCTGGCCAGTTGATTATAGCGGTCTTTTGAACAAAAAAAAAAAAAAAAAAGAAAAGAAAAGAAAAACTATGATGTTTACAAAATTCAGCTGAAGAGGCATGGTTCAGTCGGTTGAGTGTCTGACTCTTGATTTTGGCTCAGGTCATGAATCTCACAGTTTGAGAGTTTGAGCCTAACATGAGCTCTGAACCAAAAGTGCAGAGCCTGCTTGGGATTCTCTCCCTCTTTCTACCCCTTCCCTGCTCTCTCTCTCTCGCTCTCTCTCTCTCTCTCAAAATAAATAAACAATAAAAGCAATTCAACTGAGTACATTTTGAAGATCTTATTCATTCATGATCTGATTCATGAATCAGGCAACACCTAATCTAGTAGCTAGGAAAGAGCTCTGAGGAGTTCTATAAAATGAGAGATTTGTAGAAGCAGAAGTGCAGTGTAGGTGGGCGACAAGGAAGTTATACTTGACAAAAAAGTGGACTGGTTAGGGGCACCTGGGTGGTTCAGTTGGTTAAGTGGCGACTTCAGCTCGGGTCATGCTCTCGTGGTCCGTGAGTTTGAGCGATCCATGAGTTTGAGCCCCATGTTAGGCTCTGTGCTGACAGTTTGGAGCCTGGAGCCTGCTTGTGATTCTGTGTCTCCCTCTCTCTCTGTTCCTCTCCTGCTCACACTCTGTCTCTCTCAAAAAATAAATAGACATTAAAAAAAAATTTTTTTTTAAGTGGACTGGTTATTGCAAGGTTGCTTTTTTTTTAGGGGATGACAAGGGTCTGTCAGGTAGATTCCCTAACTAGTGCTAATTAGGCGATTCCTGATTGACTGATTTAAGATTCCATTTCTGGGGACTCCTGGGTGGCACAGTTGGTTAAGTGTCAGACTCTTGACTTCAGCTCAGGTAATGATCTCACAGTTCCTGAGTTCGAACCCTACATTGGGCTCTGCACGAACAGTGCAGAGCCTGCTTGGGATTCTCTCTCTCCCTCTCTCTGCCCCTCCCCTGCTCATGTGCTCACTGTCTCTCTCTCCCTCTTTCTCAAAATAAACAAAACTTAAAAAAAAAAAAGATTCCATTTCTGGGAGAGCTGAAACTAAGTCTTGATTTGGTGACATGAAGCTTAGCCTAAGTGACTCCATTTTGGGCCCGTTGTTTTTAACAATAGATAATACAGACTTAATGGCTACTGTTAATTTATTTCTGGTATTTTTTTAAATGTGAAAAGTCTAGAGAAGTTCATAATACAAATAATACAGCTGACAAAAAAATTTAGTTCTTTCTGTGCAAATGAGGACAAAAAAGCCTCTTCCCCACTAGCCCTCCCAACCTCAGCCATATAGAAAACCTGCCCAGGTAGGAAGCCCAGAGGTTCTGTGGATTCAGTGTAGGAAGGAGTGGGGGCGGGGCGCTGTACAAATCCAGCCTTCAGCTAAAGCAAATAATAATGGCCGGAAGCTTAAAATAGATCCAGGGAGGAGCTCATTAACTTGGCATAGGAAGTGGTTCAGCACCTCTGGCATTTGTCATTTTGGAAATTGCTTTGGTCCGTTTTCCTTCTATTCACTGGACCAGAAAATACAGACCTTTACTAACATACTCACCGCATCTGATGATGAACTAATTTAGACTGGTCGAAATAATTGTTCGACAGGAACACAGGGCTTCAACCTCAGTTCAGAAAATCCCTGACATCTGACGTAGGAGGATTTATAGGTTTAGTGGAAATTGCTTTCTCCTGCTCTCCAGATTGCATACTGTGGGTTGATTTTTTTTTTTTTTTTGCATGAGTAAACATCTTTGTAATAATGAACAGACCAATAATGTCTTAAGAGACAAAAAGAACATCCTTTTCCTTTTTGGTGTTTCTTGAGAGAACCATTTGGATTTGGAAACCCATGTTGGCTGTCCAGAATATGAAAGTTGGCATCTTCCTGTTGTGGTGGGGATGGGTTTTGGCCACTGAAAGCAGAGTGCATTGGCGAAGAAGAGAAGTACACGAGATGTCTAAGAAGGGCAGGTGAGTGGACTTTTAGGGATAGAGCTAATGGTATTGTTCCAGAATCATTTCCATAATACTGTGTTTTATGTGGATGCCTTTCCCCACTTTTCCCTCTGTTCTCCTGCTTTCTATCTTTTAGGAAGTTAGAATTATGTTGTTTTTTAATGATGCTAGATTAGATATAGTGCTACCGTTGCATATTCTTAAATCTCTTATGAATTGTCCTGGGTGAAAGATAGACTCTGGGAAAAAAGAATATATGTATGTTTTTTAAAAAATTAAAGGCATTTATTTGATGTCTGCAACCTAGGTGGAAACAAGTCTGCAAATTCCATGGGACTTCTAATTAGTGAAAATGATTCTCTTAGTTCTAATTATTTCTGTTAGATTTGTGGGTCCTTTTTAACATCTTTTAAAAGAAAACAAGGCAGCTTTCTTCAAGCTGTCTGGCTGGATGGATCATTGGATCATCCCCTACCAGTAAGTGGAAAGGGTGCAAGGATGGACCTGCCTGCAGACCGGACCCTTGCTCGATGCCAACGGTATGTGCCCCCCTGGCTGAAGTGGTGTCCGAGCGCATCTTAGGCAGAAACAGACACCCTCTGACACTCGGCCTCTCAGGCAGCTCTGATGACGGTGCTGGTGATCAAGTGCACACTTGCACACCTGCTTGCCCGACATTTATCAGTAAAATAGCCCATTTGGAGAAAACCTAATCCAGCTCTCTTCACTGATGAGGAAATAGAGGCAGTAAGGGCATCTTGACTCTCAGTTTCTTTATCAGCATTGGGTCCAAATTAAGCTTCAGGTCTCCTTATCTCTGGATGTAAATACAAATAGAGGTCAGAAATATCAATTTATGTGAAAGGAAATCCAGCTTTCTAGCGTTCAGGGCTAATGAGAGAGCTGGGTATCTAGCTCCTCCATGTCCCCCTCCTGGGTCTTGAGAGCCTCCCTACCCCCCACAGGCTTCCAAACAGCCAGCTATGGCTCACAGCACTTGTTTCAGGATATTTTAGCAACATCGCAAAGCTAGGAGCTGAAATATCCGGGGATCGCGGTAAATCCTGGACACTGAGGGGGACTGCTGTGTACAAGCCATATGCCCTGGTTCTGTCAGAGTCAGGAGTTGCTTGGGCAGACAGTGGAATTTGTGGAGCGCTACAGCCATAGAGATTATCTGAACCAAATGTGCTCATGAGGATTAAAAGCAACAACAGCAACAAACCCTATTGGTTGTCGTCAAAAACTTCTCAGCCTCTCTCCTAAACCAGAGTCGGAGTGGCGACCAGTTGGTAAATACCAATGATGAAGAGAAGTCCCAGAGAGTGAAACAGATTTTCTTTAAAAAAAAATTTACTTAAAAGAACTTTCTTTTTTTATTATGAAAGTTATACATGACCATTATTTAACATTTTAAAAAATGGGAAAAAATGTTTTAGAAACACACAAAAACCACCCGTAATCCCTAAGCTCAGAAGTTTATGGGTGTTAATGTTAATATTTTTGTGCATTTTCTTTCAATCTTTTATTATTTTTTTTTTCTAAGCATGTCCTGGGTATTGACTAGTTTGGGATTACTCTATACGTCCAGTTTTGTAAACTCATTATATTTATATGGTTTTGTCTGCATGTTTACTTATTTAATGTCTACATAATTATCACTTGAGTGACTGCATTATAATGCAAAATGTACCACCATTTAAGTATTATAAATATTATACATGAATATCTTTGTATATAAGAATAGTTGTTTACATACATGTTTATTTTTAAGTGAGCTCTATCCTCAACATAGGGCTTGAACTCAAGACCCTGGGCTAGTCACATGCTCTACTGACTGAGCCAGCCAGATGCCCCTACATATGTGATTTTTTAATTAGAATAGACTCCTAGAAGTGGCACAAGAACCTTAAATCTCCAAATTTATTTGGCCGAACTGTTTTCCAGACTGGTGGACCCAATTTATATATCCACCAACCAGATTAAGTTTTAATGTGCCTAAATTTTTATTATTTTATTTATTAAAAAAATTTTTAATGTTTATTTTTGAGAGAGAGAGAGAGACAGTGCAGGCAGGGAAGGGGCAGAGAGAGAGGGAGATGCAGAATCCAAAGCAGGATCCAGGCTCTGAGCTGTCAGCACAGAGCCCAACGTGGGACTCGAACTCACGAACTGTGAGATAATGACCTGAGCCGAAGTCAGACACTTAACCGACTGAGCCACCCAGGTACCCATATGTAACCTAAATTTTTAAAGGGATCACTTAATTTCATCCAGAATCTAAACTCATAAGATGCTAGTAGTTTGTATCCAGGCTTTTTTTTGTAATTTATCCTAATGGAACGGGAACCAAGATGAACACACTCACAGAACAGGGTGAGGCAAGTGCGGTGTCTATGGTGCAAAATTGAAGGAGGCGCTTGCATGATCCTGAGAGTGCCTCCTTAGGTTTTTTTCTCACTTGCCTCACTGTAGTCTCCACCCTGGCAAATTATTCAAGTGTTTTTCCCCTCCGAGATCTCCGTGGGAGGCACATCCAGGTGGAGTTCCTTTCACAGATCCGTGCTTGGTAAACATCAGAATGTCAGGGCATTGAGCAATGTTTCCAGGATGAATCAATAGTTATTGTTTCTCTCTCCTCCCTGGAGGAATGGAGGCATAACCTGTCTACACCGCAGGCCCTGGGACAAATGCCAGCTCTTGCTCTGGGAGGGCAAACTGAGCTACCAGAAGCCGGAAGTACTGTTACTATACTTGCTTTGCTATGCTAAAGAATTCAAGTTGATTCTGAAGGTAAAGAGGGTCCGAGTTGCTTCAGCGGACTTCCATTTTTGGAGAGATCACACTGGTAGCAGTATGGTGGGAGGCCAGAAAGAGTGCTAGAGGGGAGACAGAGAAAGTAATCCAGAGTCTAGCCCAGGTGAGGGATGCTGAAAGCCGGGAGTAGGATATTTGTGGAAAGAACAGGACTAGGGGAGATGGATTTGAGAGCTTTAAGGGGCTAGAATTGTCAGAATTAGCTTGGGTGGAAGACTAGTAGGTATTTGGATTGTGTGACTGGGTAGAGGGTGGTGCCAGGGAAAGGAGACGGGAGGAGGGGCAGATTTGGGGGGAAAGAGGTGTTCTGTACGAGCATGTGGATGTGGATGTGCCTTCACAAGATGCTAAGAGATAGCTGTCCAGTTGGAGGCTATAGGTCCACAGCTCAGGAGGGAAATCAAGCTTGGGGATGTAGATTTAACAGGAGTCCTCACAGGAGGTGGTAGGTGAGGAAACCCAAAGACACCATGTTGCATGAAATAAGAATAGGAGCAAGGACAGAACCTTAGGGAAGAGCAACATTTAAGGAGAGGACAGAGGAAGGAACCTTGGTGAAGGACACTGGAAATGAGGGACCAAAGAAGTGGGCACATGATTGGAGTAGAGGGGTGTCAAAGAGGCCAAGACAGCCATTTATTCAAGAGTTGTCAGATGCTTGTTATGGGCCCAACACCACACTGGGCAATGAGTGCTTCATCGGTGACTAAATCGGACACAGGTTTTGCCCTCAAGAGGCTTATACACCAGAGAGGCATTCCGGCAAAGTGTTAAGTTTCCAGAAGGGGGGAGTTAACAATAGGGTCAGATCACACAAAAACACAGCAGCCAAGAGCCACTGACGACGTCAGAGAAGAGAAGAGCAGGGCGGTGGGTTGAAGAGCGGGGAGAAGATGGGGCGGGTAGAGGTAACTCATACAAGCAACTCAGCTGTGCCCAGAAAGGCTGCGACTGGTGAGGTTGACAGGCGAGAGCTTTCAGGCCAGAAGAGACCCAGTGGGTTCACGTGATGAAGCAAGGAAGCCAGGGGAAAGGTGGTGATGAGGCAAGAGCCATTTGCTCTCAAATCCCTGTCCTGACAAAGCACAAGCCACTTAATTACGAACTGGGTCTCTGATTGCCCAGAGTGTCTTGGAATTTGATTTTCTCCTGAGTAAGTGGTGTCCACTCTTCATCTTGTCCCCCAATTCTCCAGATGGTTTGCTCAAACTTTTGACTCTCTGTGCTCCTGGTTCTTGTCCAGTTATTACCTTTCGCTCAGTCTTAATTGTTTTCTGAGGCCTGTGCTCAGGCTGCTCCCATGCTCATGACGCCCTCCTTCCCTTTCCTCTCTCTCCTGCTCATTTCTTTTCCTGCTCCTATGCTTACCAGAGATGTCACTTTCTTGGAGGAGCCTTCCTGGCCCTCCTCCACCCCTGCCTCTCAGTCTCAACTGGGCGACTTACTTGGGAGTTTCCACAGCCCAGTCTGTACCATCTCAGAGGACTAATCTCTCAGCATTAGCACTTCCTCCTCATCTGCCTCGGCTTCTAGATGATGAGCTCCTTGAAGGCTGTGTTAGTCTGCTCAGGCTACCATAATGAATTACCACAGACTGGGTGGCTTAAACGATAGACAGTTATTTTCTCACAGGTCTGGAGGCTAGATGTCCATGGTCAAGGTGCCAGCAAATTCGGTTTCTAGTGAAAGCTCTCTTCCTGGCTTATAGACAGCCACCTTCTTGCTCTGTCCTTACATGGTCTTTCTTCTGTGTTTGCCAGCAGGGGCAGAGGGGGCATCTCTGGTGTCTTCCTCTTCTTGTAAGGATGTGAGTCCTATTGGATCACAGCCCCATTACTATGATCTTATTGAACTGTAATTACTTCCCTATAGGCCCTATCTCCAAATATATTCACACTGGGAGTTAGGGTTTTAACATATGGATGGGGGGGGGGTGGTCACAGTCCAGTTCATAACAAGGACTCCACTAGCACCTTTATCCTTGTCTCCCTAAGTTCAAGTACAATATCAGATACATGATAGATACTCAAGAAGTGTTAAGCATGAATAAATGAGTTCTGATTTTTGCTATTCCTGTACTTTATTCGCCCCACAAATATGTACTCGCTACATTATGCTTCGGGTACTGTGCCCAGGGCTTGGTGGAGGCAATGGTGGTCCCTTGAGATGCTGAGTTTAGTGGAGGTGACAGACATTTAATCAAATAATTTTTACAGACTGTCAGAATTTCAAGGACCTTAGAAATCCCTTCATTTTAAAGATGAGAAGAGAAAAGCCCCCCAGATGTACAATGCCTGTGGCAGGGTCATGAAAAATCCCTTCAGAATTCCACATTCCTCTTTTCTCCATGTCCAGTGCCCTCCTCTCACCATCATAAAGTGAGAACAGGACATTACATTGACAGATGTAAGGTTCAGGTTGAACTATATGAAAATGTTTTTCTAGGTCAAAACCAGTTGAATGTCACCCGTTTTATGTGGTTCAAACATTTTCTGGCTTAATCTTTATAGCAATCTTGTAAAGTTAGTATTATTTCCCCATTTTATGGAAAATTGAGGCACAGAAAGATCAAGTAACTTGCCCAAGGTTTACAGCTAGTTTGTGGCTACCCTGAGATTCACACTGAAGTCTGACTGGTGACAAATCTGAGCTCCTTCCCATATATAAGCTGCCTCACTTCAAACAAGTGATTGTGACTTATAATTACTATGACGTCAAGTCCCCTTGTGGGCCTTTACTACTCACTCTTCTAGGCCTGGTCCTGCTCCACTTCCAGGTGAGAGGGCGAGATCTGGGGTAAGTGGACAAGTTCACTTAGTCACTTCACTTATCAAAATGCATTGTAAGCTGGCTCCTTGACAAACATACCCTTTATTTGCATGCTTATTTTGGTCTTGGTTTTTTTATTTTTAAAATAGGTTTTTTTTTTTTTTTAATTTTTAGAGAGAGAAAGAGAGTGTGAAGTGCAGGGGAGAGGGACAGAGGGAGATAAGAGAGAATCTTAAATGGGCTCTACCTCAGCAAGGAGCCTGATGTGGAGCTCGATCCCACAACCCTGGGATCATAACCTGAACCAAAATCAAGAGTTGGACACTCAACCTACTGAGCCACCCAGGAACCCCTGGTTTTGTTTTTGTAAAATCTGATATATTTAATTAGTGATGGGAATTCCACTCAAAAGACGTTTATTGAGAGCCTAAAGTGTTCAAAGGCATGTAGGTACACGGTGGATAGTATATGATCAGTAAACAAAGTTTGCTTATAAAGGGGGTAGCATTGGAAATAGAGACAGATCTCTCCAAGGTCAAAAGTGGTATCTAGAAAGTAGCTGAAGAACTTTAATAAATGGGAAAAATACAACCTGAGAATTCTGATAAAGAGAATAGGTAGAAAATAAATCAAAGCTTTAAATTAAAAGAAAGCAATCCAGTGTCTTCAAATGGGAAGGCATAGGAAATTTATGTTGGGACGTATGTAGAAGATAAAAGAGATGATCTAGGTCAAGATTTTACCAGAGACGCAGGGTGACAAGCATGTTCTTGCTGTGCCCTGTCACTGAAGGTGATAGCAGCCCAGGCCTGTGTGCCAAGGACCTGCCAGGTTGGTGGGAACAGGAGTCCGTCATGGTGACAAGAAGAAGGCTTGATCAGATGACCTTGAGCTAGGACTCTGAGACAAGATCAGAAGGCAAATGAAATTGGGCTGGTCCACCCACACCAGACACAATCTCTGCTGTCTTTTGGTTCCAGGAAGCTCAGGTCTCCCACAGGTGTGCAGACCTTAGGTGTCCATGAGTATACACATCCTGTATTAGTCAGGGTTGTCCAGAGAAATAGAACCAGTAGGATGCATGTAATATGTATCTGTCTATCTGTATATATGGTATTACAAAGATATATTGTGTGATGTACTGAAATATATACGTATGTATGGAGGGAGAGGTGGGGAGGAGGATTTATTCCTTTGAAAGAATTGGGTCATGTGGTTGTGGGGGCTACCGAGTCTGAAACTTATGGGGCAGATAGCAGTCCAGAAATTCAGCGGCAGATGATGTTGCATCTTGAGTCTGTAGACAGTCTGGAGGCAGAATTCCCTCTTCCTCAGCGGACTCAGCATTTTCGCTTAAGGCCTTCATCTGATAGGATGAGACCCACCCACACCATGAAGAGCAACCTGCTTTGCTGAAAGTCTGCTGATGTAAATGTTAATCACATGTTTAAAAATACCTCACTGTAACATCCGGGCTTGTATTTAACCAAAAACTGGATACCATGGCCTAGCAAAGTTGACATATAAAATTACCCATCACAAATTCTTAGAGGTTGTGGTTTGAAAAGCAGATTATCGGTTACTTACCCAAAATTCCACTTAATAAGAAATCAAAAGAAATGAACTATTTATACCCAAGGAAAAATACAGAATACTTATTCACTACGTGGAAAAATGCACAGCCTCTATAGCAATTCAAGAAATGTAATATAAATAACATTAGGGTAACATCCTTATTAGATAAATAAAAGTTAAATGCACACGGACACACACACTCACATATACCCTGTGCTGGGGGGTCTGCGAGGAAGCCAAAACCATATTTGTGGGGCTCTGCCAGTGGACTGACCCTTTCCACATTGCCATCCACCCATAGGGCTAGAGCTATAAAGTGCCTTTAGTACCATAGGGATGATGCCTTCTGGAACAGACTTGAAAGGTCTCCAAGCTCCCCCATGACCCAATCCCTTATTTCGCAGCAGAGGAAACAGAAACTGATAGCAGAAACGTGTGGTGTTCTGTCAACAGCCAGAAAGGCTGGGGCTTGAGACCGTGTGCTGGCAGGTATCCTCCCTGCTAGGTCAATGCCTCAGAGAGCAATGTGTACAAAATATCATAGCAGGGTTCCTGGGTGGCTCAGTTGGGTAAACATCTGTCTTCGGCTCAGGTCATGATCTTCCGGGTCGTGGGTTCGAGCTCCATGTAGGGCTCTGTGCTGACGCTTGGAGCCCGGAGCCTGCTTCAGATTCTGTGTCTCCCTCTCTCTCTGCCCCTCCCCTGCTCATGCTCCGTCTCTCTCTGTCTCCCAAAAATAAATAAATGTTTAAAAACTTTTTTTACTTAAAAAAAAAAAAATATCCTAGCAGCCTTACTCACGGTGGGCACACTGGAAAGCAGCCCCGTGTTCAGTCTCAGGTAAGCAGCAGAGCAAACTTGGCTGGTCTGGCCCATGTCTCCTCCCCAACCTCCCTTCTACCTCCACACAGGCCTCCTTGCTGCTCCTGGGGCACACTGTGCAGCCCCACTTCATGACCTCTGTCCACTCTTTTCTGGCATCGGGAGCTTGCTTTCTCATCTTCTTCAGGCCTCTGCTTGATTGTCACTTTCAGGGAAATGTTTGCTGGCCATCCATGTAAAACAGCCAGCTAAGTGCCCACTCCCAAGCCCTTACCCTACTTACCATCATAGCTCTGAATTTATGTTCCCTTAAGGTAAGGTGGAACCCTGGCTGTGCCCGTGATGATTTCCTTTGAAGTTTTGGCTTGGGCAGGCACAGTTACAGGCAACCCCGATAATCCATCACCAAAGCCCCTCAGCTAGATGGGGCAGCGGTGGCAAGACTGGCTCCAAACAATAAGAAGGCTCGGCTTTGGGACTTGGAGCTGCCACATAGTCATTCCATGACTTTAGATAAGTCACTTGACATCCTCGAGTCTGTTTCTTCTGTCGAGTGGAGTCAATTATGTCTGTCACCTCAGGGTTATTGTAAGGACTGTGTGAGCCAAACTATGGGAAAGTGCTTCAGATGTTGTAAAGCTCAGGAAACCCCTGAAGACCCTGGGCCCCACCTATGCCATCTTGTCATGGGCACGGTTAAGAAGCTCCCGTGTAGACTGTCATTCTACCGGACCCCCTTAGGGCTCGTCTCTGCTTTGAGGACAGTTACGCTACGCACATCACCCAGTGACACTCCCCGGATCTGCCAAATGGAGGCCCCACTCAGGGAAAGGAGATCAGTTTAGGGTTTAGGATGTCTTGCTCTGTCTGAGCTCTCATTGGTTTCACGCCATTGACGTAGTGGGACACAGCAATGTTCCTAAGTTGTCTTTGTAATCAAAGTTCTAGCACATGGCCAGGAGACAACCTGGAGCTTAACTTCCGCAGTTTTCATGATACCCTTTGTTCTTTGTGACTATCAAGAAGCATTTTCCCACCTTCAGTTTTCTGGCCTGTCTCTTATTTTCCAGATTTTCTCTGCTGCATAATCCTTAAGTTTCCCAAGCTGTAATACATCTGGGTCTGTAGGCTTACGTTCCATTAAAAAAGCTAGAACAGTAAGTGGTTCTCAATATTGGCAGAGGAGGTTTGAAAGCTACTGATGGCTGGGTCCCACCTCTGGTGTGGGGTGTGGCTTGGGAAGTTTCAAGTTCCTCGGGTGACCCCAAAGTGCATTCATACTGAGATACCCTGAGTTAGATGATCTCATGCCAGCATTTTCACCGTGCTGGGCAGCAACTATTTCTTTTCACTGCTCCCTTCCCAATGCGAAGGCCAGTCTCTCTGATGGAGATTGGATTCTATTAGCAGACTCCCAGCCTGACCCTTACCGTTTGTTAACATTGCTGCCTACCCTCCAAGCAGTGTATTTCCCTCTGCTGACTCTTCTGGCTCAGAATACTTTAGGGAAAGCTCCTTGCCTTTAGCACCTTTCTTGAGTCTCACCTCGTTTAAGCTTTGGCCTCCTTGGCACATTTCTCGCAGGTCCATTCAACTCTTTAGGATACACCTTTAGGTTTACGTTTCTCCTTTTATATTTTGTACGTGTTTTTGTGAAATCTGATTTCTTCACACTGCCAGGAGCTGGGGCTACAGAGATGTATGAGAGAGATCCCACCCTGATATAGCTCACGGTGAAGTGTGTGAAGTGGTCAGAAGGCCCCTGGCCACACAGGCTGGTGCACATTCTAATAAGGCATGTGAAGAAGAGAAGTGTTGATTTGGGCGGGAAGGATGGAAACCTAGGAATTCTTCCAGGAAGAGTTAATACTTGATCTGGGAACACAAGGCATTGTCTAGGTAAGGAGTATGAAGAATGGAGGCAAGGAACTTCCAGACAGATGGGACAGCAGGAGCAAAGGCATAGAGGTGTAACCAGCAACTGTGGGGGACAGAAGTGGGGAGAGCTGAGGCAGAGAAAGAGCCTTTATGTATACGTGGCTATTACACATGCCACGAAAACAAGAGTGTTTCCATTAGCTAGTTGAAAGGATTCCTTCCTTGTCAAAATTAAGTTCTCTATCTTCTCAGAGGTGACCTCATCAGCAAAGTGAAGTATAACTTATCAGGTGCTCTGCTCTTAGCCAAATGAGGGAGACGTCCAGCAGACCCCTTGCTCATCATGGATTCCCAACCCTGCTCTACCTAACCTCTGAGAGAGTTCTGAGATGTGCTTTGGGAAAACACCATCCACACACGAGCTGACTAGGAACTATAAGAAGGAAATGTCAGGATGTACCCTAGGTCAGAACTTTTCATTCTGTCCAAAAGGATAGGATGAACATGGGTGTTCAAAAAATGTACAGCCCAAAACTTTACTGCCCCCAAAGCTGTTTCAAATGTTATCCTATATCATCATAACTTGGGACATGTCTGTGCTTTCTCCATAACTTCCCAGAGGCTCATTCAATAAATGTGTGGGCATCGATTTTGCGCTGAGTCCATGCT
The DNA here is from genome assembly GCF_016509475.1 of Prionailurus bengalensis. Classification (NCBI taxonomy): domain Eukaryota; kingdom Metazoa; phylum Chordata; class Mammalia; order Carnivora; family Felidae; genus Prionailurus; species Prionailurus bengalensis. The sequence continues at coordinate 79,796,657 of NC_057349.1, read as the reverse complement.
AGCTCTTATGTGAGGGAAAGATAAGCTTAGACCTTTTACATCTAACCCAAATTCCAGGCAATCAGAGCCAAATCTTCCAACAAGACACTGTATTGACCTTATTTCCAACCCTTGGAGCCAGACCCTCTGGATTTGACTCCTGGATCCATCACTTTAGCAAGTTACTCAGACCCTCTGTGTCTTAGTTTCCTCATGTATAAAATGGGAATAATGATAAAGCCTACATCAAGGTTATGAGGACTAACCCTAGATAATACATGTAATGTAAGTTAGCATAGTACCTGACAGATAGTGAGTACTCAAGCACTGTTGGTTATTCCTATTATTTTCTGTGTGTCATACTTCGTTTCAAGATTAATAATCAGGGGTGCCTGGCTGGCTCAGTCAGTAGAGTGTGTGACTGTTGATCTGGAGATTGTGAATTCAAGCCCCACATTGGATGTGGAGCCTTCTTTTAAAAAAATGAATAATCATACTTCTGGCTGGTAAAAAGATGCCAATGCCATGTAGAAGATTTCATGATATATTGCAACTTGAGTTTAAAAGCAAGTTACAGTATCTCCTCTTTTTCTCTCTTTCTCCTTTCAAAGGATGAGGGTATATACAGATGGCAAAGATTATTTCTTTCTTTTATTTGTTTATTATTCATTTTTGAGAAAAAGAGAGAGTGTAAGCAGTGGAAGGGCAGAGAGAGAGGGAGAGTTTCAAGTAGGTTCCACGCTGTCGACACAGAACCCAATGTGGGGCTCGAACTCATGAAACTGTGGGATCATGACCTGACCATGACCTCTCAAAATCAGGAGTCCAATACTTAACTGATGAGCCACCCAGGCGCCCTGGCAGAGATTATTTTTGAATGGTTTTTATATTCTCCTTTATTTTATAATTTTTAAAACATGGGCACATGAGGGAAAAAATGTTATTTAAAAATATTAAACATCAATGCAAAAGACTTTAAGAATCTTGTTTATCAGTCTTTTCTAGGCTAGAATCTAGGCTTCACGATGGGAAAGGCAGTGGCGTCTCAGAGCCCAGTTCTGTTTCAGGCTGGCCCAAAGCCAAAGAAAGAACTGGGTCGAGCTCAATTTCCATTCTGAGCCCTTCTTTCAGTTCCTCCTGCTTCCTTTTTCAGATGCCCATCTAGGGGGCCATTTCCTTCCTTCAATTAACATGCGTTGAGAGCCCACAGGAACCCAGCACTGTACAAGGTGCTAAAGATAAGACTCTGCCTTTGGTGGCCTGTGGTCTCATCCTGTCCCTGCCGACCATCACTTGTGATGGCCTGTAGCCCAAGGAGCAGCCCTCCCTCCAATCTTAGCTTTTCCCTATGCCTGGGACCCACTCTTGGGACCCACTCCTGCTGAGCTCCTGCCTCTGTTCCACTTTGCTACAGATGACATAATCCTTATGCATCAGTCCCGATGTGTGTGCATCATTCGAGTCCTGGCAGAAAACAGCAGTGCACTCAAAAGGGCTTAAACAATAATTGAACAAAGGGACTACTCGCAGAGCTGTGGCCAAGGTTCAGAGAACCAACCAGGACTAGGAACAGAAGGAAGCCATGACTACCCACAGGCCTGGAGGGGAAATAGTATTATTGGAAATTATTGAAGATACTGTGATTATCTGTAATTACAGAGCAACACAGACATTGCTAGTCCCTGGCATTGAAGCAGGAAGAGATTGAGGAACAAATGCCCTGCTCTGTCATCTCCTGCCAGTGCCCATGTGGCTGAATCCACAAGCCAGACGCCAAGGATGCCCAAGTGATACAGTCCACCTGGCAATGTGTTACTCTCTGTAGTAACGGTTTCGTGGTAGATTCAAGTAAAGAGTGGCATCAATTTCTGATCTGCCCAAGGGGGAGAGGTTTACCTTCTGGTAAACTGAGGGGGGAGAGGTTTTTAAGTCAGGTCTCCTCAGACCAGTCTAAGTAATTAATCCTCCAAATCCCTGCTCCTGTGAGTACTGGGAAAATGCTCAGCAAAAGGCTAAATTAATGCAGTGAAGCGTCATAGTTTTGTTTTTTTCGTTCATATTTTATTCTGACAATATTGGCAGTAGATCTGAAGGGTGAGGAGTACTTTGTTGATTTGAGTACCTAGACTGTCTCTAGCATGCCTTTGTTTTTAATGTTCATCGTACACAGAGACAGAAGCACACAAAGATGCCGGCAGACAAGGCAAGCATGGCCATCAACACATGCACACCATTCTAAAGATGTCTCTTCCTCACACGTCACCTGTGGTGATTTTCAGAAGCAGTCCCCACCCCTGGTCCATTTGCTGGAGGCAGAAGGTGGGGGACCAGAGGAAAGGAAAACTGGAAAGGAAAAATGGCGGGGCTCCTGGCTTCAGCTGGGTGAGAGAGAGGATGAGGGAGGCGACAGGGACCAGCTTTCCTCCTCTCGAAGTCCCTAGCTTCTTCCTCCCTTACATCCATAAGCAGCGTAGCTTGGTCCTGGTTCACTAGTTCAAATTCTTTCCCCGAAGTGTTTCCTTTGCTGTGAGCACATTAATTCCCTTACTTTGGAAGGAAACTTCCTTACCAGCTCAGTAACGACAGTGACTTCTTCCATTTGTGTACCTTTTAGAGTTTGAAGAGTACTTGCACGCACATTATCTCATTTATTCCTCACACCCCTTGTCAGGTCACTGAGCTTACCTTCTATCAGTTAAGGAAACTGAGTCTCAGGAAACAAGTTGCCTAAAGGCACCACGCAGACAGCGTCAGAGTGAAGGTCAGAGCCCTGTTTTTCTGTCTCCCCGCCACATTTTTTCTCCCCACAATGATGGAGGTTTCTTCAGGAAAGAAGATGGCAAAGGACTTAAAGGTGGACATAGTTAAAAAGGAGGAAACCACATATATTGAGAATAAGATGAGCCAGGGCAGTGGCTCTTAAAGTGTTGTCTCCAGATGAGGGACATCAGGGGCATCCGGGAGCTTCTTAGAGATGCAAATTCTTGAGCCTCAGCCCAGACGTACTGAATCAGAAACATCAGAAGAAAAGGGAGTTTCAGGAACCTAGGTTTGAAGAAACCCTCCAAGAGATACTGATGCATGCCACAGTTTGGGAACCACTGCATCCAGGGGAAAGGTGTGTGTGATGGCACCCTGAAGAGAACACATGACTGGTGTTAGCATAAGGAGGAGCAGGGAAGGTAGTCAGTTATTTCTGTGGATTCCAGAGATGGTGTTGATGGCTGGGTGAAGACTATTCAAGGACATTGAAGCATTGCCTATAATAGCAGAAAACTAGAAACAATTCAAATATCTACCAATTGAGGACGGTCATGTGAATTACAGTGCATCCATGTAATGGATGCTATGTAGTACAAAACAGAACAAGAGGCTTGGGATAATTAGATACGGAAAAAAATCCAAAGAATAGTTAAATAAAGAAAAAAAGAAAAAGTAGGAGAGTTTATATGTTAACTTTGGGTTTTAAAAAGGGGAGAACTGGGGCGCCTGGGTGGCTCAGTTGGTTAAGTGGCTGACTTCAGCTCAGGTCATGATCTCGCGGTCTGTGAGTTTGAGCCCCGCGTCGGCTCTGTGCTGACAGCTCAGAGCCTGGAGCCTGTTTCAGATTCTGTGTCTCCCTCTCTCTGACCCTCCCCCGTTCATGCTCTGTCTCTCTCTATCTCAAAAATAAACGTTAAAAAAAATTTTTTTTAATAAAAAAAATAAAAAGGGGAGAACTAAGGACATATATTTGTATTTACTTGTACCTACAAGAAACCTTGCAAAGAAACAAGAAATCATTCAGAGAGATACCTGGGGATGGGAGAAATGTGGTAGAGGCAGAGATGGGAGGGAAACTTTTCACTGCATTTCCGTTTCTAAAATTGTCCAACCCCGTAAATGCATTACCTATTTAGAAAACATAACAATAAATAAAAATGGCCCTAGGTGTAATCCAGCAGCAGAACAAGAAGCTGCCTCTGATGGAATAAGGATGGTGGACTTCCCAAGGGCAAATCCATCCTCTTTCCACAGAATGGGCCAACAGAAGCCAAGGGTACCAAGCTCTGCCCACACCCACTTCCTCTCCCCTCTAGCTCAAACCCTCCCGGAATGGCCATGGTGCTTTGGAGGGGGATAGACTTCTTAGTAAGGCCAGGACCAGCAGTTATCAGCATTAGCTACACATTAAAATCATCTGGGAAGCTTTTAAGAATACTAATTGCCAGGCCCCATTCCCAGAACACCCAAATCCAAAATTCTGAGGTGGGGCCTAGGCATTGGTGTTTTTAAAGCTCCTCAGTTATGATTCTAAACTACTGTCTTGGACCTTCTGGGTCAGTTCATTTCTCTAGAAAGCTGGAGAGAGGGAAAGAAGATATCCAATAGCTTAAAAGAAGAAATCATACATCTCATCGAACCTGTCAGGATCACATCTGAATGCAAGAAATTTTTTTATCTGCTTTGATTGGAATATGTGCTCAACCCATTTCTCCCCTCTTGGCAGTCCAATTCTGAAACGAAGTCCCGATATCACCAAGTCGCCACTGACAAAATCAGAGCAGCTTCTGAGGATAGACGACCACGATTTCAGCATGAGGCCTGGCTTTGGAGGTATGAGCCACAACTCGCCGTGGTTGTCTTCTCTTTTTGGGTCTGTTCACCTATGCCTGGGTATAAATCAAAGCAAGGGACCACGCAGCTTTGCTCTCCCCTGGTCAGGTCCATCTCTGTCATGCTTGGTGGCCAAGATGGAACCCACAGTGTCTTCTGAGCATCACCCCTGCCCAGCCCCACCGTGGGCCCTGCTAAACACATTCTCAGAAGGTGCCTGTTGGCCGATGGCGAGGGTAGGCTAGCTGAGCAGTCCTCAGGCCACTACTCCTGATAAGGAAGGCTTGGGATCAGTGAGGCCAGCAGCTGGCTGCGGGAAGGACAAGGGGAAGATGGGGCTGCTACATCCCAAAGCTGCCTCCTGAAAATACTCTGAAACCACAACCTTGGACTAAATTCATTCTCATCCGGGAGCTGGCAGATGGAACGAGGGGTGTGTATCTGAGGGCAGAGTGTGGTCTGCTGGATTTAATTAAATGAAAATAGCTTGAGAAAATGATGATCTAGAGCAGAGGGATGTCATGGCACTTTGAAGCTTAGCCTGCAGCTGCCAGATTTCAGCCTGCTCAGTGTCAAATAGGGTTTTCATCTACATGGGTTTCTTCCTGCAATAAAAAATTTATTTTAGAAACTGTCCCCATGTTTTTATTTCTTCTAGCCACCTCGACCCAAAGAATAAACAGATTCTAGAAGGGAGTCTTTATTTAATCTGTAACCTGCTGCTGTTAGATCCAAACCTACCTCAATCCATGATAATCTGAGTCTGCCCCATGCCTGCCCCCCATGCCTGAAAGCAGGGAGGAAAAGGGGCAGCAATCTTCTCCTTCTCTTTATGGAGAGTAAGATTTCATGGCTTAGAAATGCCAAAGGCCACCCTATTGCATCATGTTGCCCTTGGAAGCTACCCCATCCTGTGGCAAAGGTACAGATGTGTGGGCTTGGCCAATGACCTGAATGTGGCTTTGGTTCTGGGTGCCTATTAACCAGGTAGAGCCTTTCTCATGGCCAGAGGCACTGGCTTCCGTGACACAAGAGGCTGCAAAATCAGGAGGCAAATATAAAAAATAAAGTGGATAACCCCATGCTAAGGAGTAACTCCTTAGATTAGACTCAGCTTTGAGCTAGGTCTTCATTGTATCTTTAGATAAGTATGTGCAACCAAAGAAGAAAGCTTTATATTAACCTCATCATCTCAGAATCACCTGAATGATTCAGATAAAGAAAACTTAAAAAAAAATATTTACTTATTTTTGAGAGAGAGAGAGAGAGAGAAAGAGAGCACAAGTGGGGGCGGGGGAGAGAATGAGGGAGAGGGAGAGAGAATCCCAAGCAGGCTCTGCACTGTCAGCGTAGAGCCCAATATGGGGTTCAAACTCACAAACCACAAGATCATGACTCTAGCTGAAGTTAGACGCTTAACCAACTGAGCCACCCATATGCCCCAAAACTTCTTTTTTTTAAACCTTTGTTGGAATATTCCAGGGAGGCAGCCTATGACCCAACCCTTTGATTTCTGGCTTCATTTGAGCTTGAAATGTGGGGACACCAAACCTTCAAGTCTGACAGGAAACTGAGGAAACTGGGGCTCCAGGGAGGGGAAATGCTCCTATGCCTGTCTTTTCTATAGTGAAAATTCAAATAGAAAGAATAAATGCTCTTTCCATGCCCCATTTGCAGGTCCAGCCATTCCTGTGGGTGTGGATGTGCAGGTGGAGAGCTTGGACAGCATCTCAGAGGTCGACATGGTAAAGTGCTTCTTTTTCTAGGGCTGTAGCAGGTGGATTCACACAGGGCCTATGCTGGGCCAGGAGGTCCACACACCCGAATTCACTGGGTCTCACAACTCTCTGGCTACGGGAATGCCCACACTCATTTTATAGGTGGCTCAGGAAGGTTAAGACACTTGCCAAAAACCACCCAATTGGAACGAAGCAGAGGCAGGTGACAAAGCCGATCTCCCTCCCGTGCCTTTTGCCATCGGGATGGTTCTCTGGGCAAAGGCTCTCAAACATAAACCGTAGGGTCCGCGGTTGAAGCTGCCAGATATCCCACAACTGTAGATCCTATATCTGGCTGCGGAAATGCAGATGAATTGCTGAAAAGTGTCCCTTTTTTTCCTTTTTAATGAGTTTAGGTGGAAAAATAGAATGTTCTACAACTCCTCGACTTACAGGACTTTTTACAGCCTTAGCTTAGTTTGGGTTCTCCAAAAAGCAGACTTGAGAGAAGCATTCTAGCACAAGTTGAGAGGTGATCCCAGGAAAATCGAGAAGAGAGTGGGGGGAGGTGAGATGAGGGTGGGGAGGAAGCACATAGACCTGAGCCTCAAGCCAGTTACTACTGGGAATCTCAGTCCCACTGGAGGTACTCCAGGAGTCAACAGAGAACACGCCTCACGGTTATCCCAGCTGAGGGGCCAAGGAGCTGGGGTGCTTAGCTGGTACTGCCCAGCCCCCCGCTCGCCCCAGTACGTTGAGGGTCACAAGCGCTGACAGTAGCACCTTGTCAGTGTGGAGGCACTTGGCAGGGGATGGGGTGGGTCTCAGGGACACGGGTTCTGCTAGCGGTGTCTTGCTGTGTCCCTCCCCTGCAGTCCCCCTCCTACTGTAGCAAACCCCGGGGACTGGAAGCAAGACCTCTACTCTGCTGTTGCATTCTCAGCCGCTGACGGCTCCACGGGGTGCACAGTGTCCTGCTGACACCCGGTGGGTTCAGTGTGTGGGGTTCTCCTCTCTGCCCTTCCCCTCCAGGACTTCACGATGACCCTCTACCTGAGGCACTACTGGAAGGACGAAAGGCTGTCCTTTCCGAGCACCAACAACCTCAGCATGACGTTTGACGGCCGTCTGGTGAAGAAGATCTGGGTCCCCGACATGTTTTTCGTGCACTCCAAGCGCTCCTTCATCCACGACACCACCACAGACAATGTCATGTTGCGGGTCCAGCCCGATGGGAAAGTGCTCTACAGTCTCCGGTAAGGCCCTCCCAGCCCTCAGGCTGTGCCTCTTCCTGTAGGTCCTTTTACACCTGAAGCCTGGGCAGAAAGGCAAATCATTTGACCACTCACACCTGCAGTTTTGCTTTTTTGGCTTTGAATAGCTAGCTGCTGCTTCTTTTTTTAGAAAATGTTTTTTTCTATTTATTTTGAGAGAGAGAGAGAGAGAGAGCACGCAAGCAGGGCAGGGGCAGAGAGAGAGATCGAGAGAGAGAGAGAGAGAGAGAGAGAAAGAGAATCCCAAGCAGGCTCTGCGTTGTCAGGGAAGAGTCCTATGCGAGGCTTGAACCCATGAACCATGAGATCATGACCTGAGCCCAAATCAAGAGTCAGACGCGTAACCAAATGAGCCACGCAGGTGCCCCTCATTAATATTATTCCTGATACATTGTATACAAATATTGGACATTGATAAAATCGACAAATGAACAGAAAAAATGGAATTTATCAACAAGAGAATAATATATGCTCCTATGATTTCTTTTAGGAAACAATATCACATGAATTTTTATTTCACAGGTTTATATTGATAGAGGCCATTGCTTTGTTAATATGCTTCAATGTGATAGAATTTACAGAGATAGACACCCTGTTGGCCTCACCCTGACGCTGGAGTTAAACATAAAAACCAGAGTACTCCAATGACTTTATTATACGCAGGCTACTTACCTAAGTCTTGACACCTTGCTTATCAATTATAAGGAGGCAGTTACATGGGAAGGAAACAGAGGCCTTTTCTGTTTGATCATTTTGCACTTGTATTTTGCAGCCTCTGAAAATTTGGATTTTGTCTTTTGGCTTGCAGGGTAACAGTGACTGCAATGTGCAACATGGACTTCAGCCGATTTCCCCTGGACACGCAAACGTGCTCACTTGAAATTGAAAGTTGTGAGTAGACTGTCCTGGACATTGGCACACAAACCGCGAGTAATCGCAAACACCGAGAACTGTCAGTAGCACGAACAGCATGTGCTCCTCCTTCCTGGCTGTGCTTTTCAAGTGATTTTTCAATTATTTATGTATCTTTTTAAAAGTTTATTTGTTTATTGTACGTGTGTGTGTGTGAGAGAGAGAGAGAGAGAGAGAGGAAATGTGAGTGGGGGAGGGGCAGAGAGAGAAGGAGAGAGAAGTGCAGAGCCCGACTCAGGGCTTAATCTCACGAATTGTGAGATCAGGACTTGAGCCAAAATCGAGAGTCGGGTGCCCAACTGACTGAGCTACCCACATGCTCCTCAAATGACTTTTTAAGATATTAAACCTAAGTCCAGAGTCGTTTTGAAAATCAGGCATAAGTTTGAAACTAAAACCTTCTGTTCCCATAATGGTTTTAAACTTGGTTCTATGGAACCTGAGCTGGGGAGGGCGGTAGAGGGCTCAGCAAATGCGGGTCTCCTTCTGTAGCTGTTTCTACACACCGTCCATCCCGAGAGCTCATTTTTGACCTGTTTAATTGTTCCTCTGAATGAGATTTCTGTGGAAGAAAAGATTTCTGGACAAAAACAAGTTTGGCAACAATCGTCGGAGGGAACTGCCCAGGCGAGCGCACGTCGTGCTTGAGACTCTCAGGCACAACTGAGGGGCATCGGGACACTTGCACACAAAGTCCTGGACAGGTTCAAAGCCAGGCCCCAGGAAGGGCAAGGCTGAGGCAGCATCAAGGACTAACCGCTTGCATTTCCAGCACTCTACACAACTGCTCTGTTTTTCAGTCTTTGCCCAAACGCTTCCTCTGGTGGGTGCAGTCTGGACTCCCCCATAACTCCAGCTGCTCTGCTCCAACCGAACACCTGCCCACTGGCCCTTCCTGGCTGGTGGCCAAGCCTAAGTGAGGAATCTCTTTGGCCCAGGACACCTTTGTAAGCCTCCTGCACTGTGGCAATGGTTCAGGGGTGCCCTGGCTCCAGTCATCTGGGGCTGAGGAGGACAGGGATGTTGACCCCCCCACATAGCAGGGGCCAGATAGACAGCTCCATAGGGCACTGAATGTGGGAAAAGGGAATAATAAATCCTAGGACCAAGGAAATCACTACTCACTGCACAGTGACTTGCCACCTGCTGTCATGTAATCCTCACCAGATCCTGTGAGAAGGTTACTATTATCTCTGTTATGGGTAGGAGGGGTGTAACTTGCCTGAGGACATAGTGCTAAGATGGACTAAACTCACTGACTCCAGAACCTTGTTTTCCCTACCACACCCAGGCGGCTCCGTCAGGAATGTAGCTTTTTCCAGGTTGCATCAGTCAGGGTACCACAGAGAAGCAGAGTATCAGAGATACGTAGTAAGAGATATTTAGTGTCAAGGAATTGGCTTACTCGAGCCTGGGGGTTAGCTTGGCAAGTCTGACACGTGCAGGACAGGCTGTCAGGAAGGGTGGCTGGGAACCCTCGGGTGGGACCTGATCCTGCCCGTGGAGGCAGGAAAGGCAGAATTTCTTCTTCTTGGGGAAACCTCAGGTCTGATCTTAAGGCTTTTCTTTTGATTGGATCAGGCCAACTCAGATTATCCTGGATCATCTCCTTTACTTAAAGTGAACTGGTGGTAGGTGTCACACCCACAAAGCATCTTCCGAGCAACACCTAGATTTGTGTTTGATTGAATAACGGTACTGTAGCCTAACCAAGTGGAGGGGATACATGACACCAACTATCACGCAGGTCAAGGGTAAGAAATAGAAGAAAATAGAGGAATGAAATAGGGCGTCAGGGAGCTCCGGCAAGAACTGTCTAACACATGAGCAGACTGGACCGGCAACTGTGAGGTTTTACCTCAGCTCTGTCCAGGCCGCAGGTAGGTTTGTTCAACCGGAGTAAGATGTGGGCTCACCTAAAGTGGGATCACCAGAGGGAGTGATCCTTATGGAGAATCACTTGGATTTTTCCCTGGGTAGGAAGAGCAAGAGGAGGCCTGCAGAAAAGGGACTTGTGTCCTGCTGCCATCACTTTGTGGCTCCTTTCCTGCTAGAATGCACCCCTTATTACCTGAGAGTATTGCAATAGGTTCACCATCAATGGATGCATTCCTACACTTTGAAAGGAGGAAAGAAAGGGCTAAATTAGCCTGGGCTTGTAAGGCTGAACCGTATGCGATACTGCAGCCATTTATCCATTTCTGATCTACAAGCATAGCAACTTCATTTTTTCTTTTAATATTCGTCTGAGAGACAGAGAGAGGGAGCCGAAGTCTGATGCTTACCCGCCTGAGCCATCCAGGCGCCCCACAACTTCATTTGTTTTAACCTAATAAATGGCAGGCTGAATTGTGAAGTGAGCACTTTTGCAGGCATTATGAGCATTTAGGCTTGACAGCTTTGCTCTGATGACTTCTGGAAGACTGGGGAGAATTAATGTGGATTTTGTTTTGCTTTGTTTAGACCGTGGTTTGTTTATTCAGACTCTCTTACTACAATCCCAGTCGTCCGTGTGGGAGGTCTGGAGCTGCTGCCACGGAGCCCCACAGGCAGGCCTGTCCTCCCACGGCCGCTGGCCGTGCCTGATGCTGTCTCCCATCCTTTCAGATGCCTATACAGAGGATGACCTCATGCTGTACTGGAAAAAAGGCAACGACTCCTTGAAGACAGATGAGCGGATCTCACTCTCACAGTTCCTCATCCAAGAATTCCACACCACCACTAAGCTGGCCTTCTATAGCAGCACAGGTGGGGGTGGGGTGGGGGGCAGGGAGTGGGGGCTTGGCTGTCAAGCGAGCAGAGCTTGTGTGCTTGGATTTGAAGCCAAAGGTGGAAATCCCTAAATCAGCATGGCAAACACTGGGGAAGGTGATTTTCAGATACCACCAAAGCATTGGAAGTGATAACCTAGGAAATATTAGTAAAGACTCAAACAGAAGCTATGGGAGGAGGTTTGTTCGAGCCAATTACTTTGCCAGTTTAGCAGCTGGCATCTCACCCCTGATAGGATCTCCAGGGCCCCTTCCTTTATAGACAACAAACAGTTCAATTTTAGGTCTGTTGATTTCCATTCTCTCTGCTCCATTCAACCAATTCTCTCTCTCTCTTTTTCCGCCCCATCCCCACCCCCCAAACAGTCCTCTCTTAGCCATACTGCTTGCATAGGTCCTCCTTAAGACCTTGTGAGCCTCAGTGCTCAGGTCGGGGTGGCCTCACCCCCTCTGGTTGCCTGAGGGCTTGCTCTGTGGTCTTCCTCTGGGCAGCTGAGGGGAACAGCTTTCTCCAACCTTTGTCTCTGTCTTGACTAATCATCTTTCAGGATGATCTTGTTCAAATCTTTATGAAGCTTCTATTGCCAAAAACATCGCATGACTGCACAAAGAAGTGCAACCTTTTAAGTCTTTATAATCTGCAACAGAGGCACTGTTTTATTTCCAACACATGGCAATGCGGCACATCTCATCTTCTGTATACATCACTCAGGAGTCTTGATTTTTCAGGGGATCTCCACTTCACCTTAGCATTCTAACATTTCCTCTTGTCTTAGTCTGCTCGGGCTGCTATAACAAAATTCCATAGACTGGGTGGCTTCTAAACAACAGAGATTTACTTCTCATAGTTCTAGAGGCTGGGAAGTCCAAGATCAAGATGCTGGCGGATTCAGTGTCTGATGTCTATAAACTTCCTAGTTTACAGACAGCCACCTTCTCCCTGTGTCCTCATATGGGGGAAGGCACAAGGGAATGATCTGGGGTCTCTTTTATAAGGGCACTAATCCCACTAATGATGTAATCACCTCCAAAGGCCCCACCTCCAAATACCATCACACAGAGGATTAGGTTTCAACATACAAATCTGGCGGGGACCCATTCAGTCCATAGCACCTCTACACTCGCTTTCTGGGACTGTTTTACAATGATCACTATTGCATTATAATTGTCTAGGATACCAAGTTTTCAAGTTAATGTCGCCAAGTCTCCATTTTATTTTCAGTCCTCGTCGTCTCCCATTTATCCTGCCTTCTCCTTTTCCTTCCTCTTTCTCCTGTTCGTTAGAACTCCTCCATTCATATTTTTTCCTTGTAGAGAACACGAGGGGAGAGCTAAAGCACAGCTGAGCCTGTGACCTTTCACTGTTCTGAAATGTAATGTTATGGTTAGCTGGGTATTTTAACTTTGAAACATTTTCCTCTATAAAGAAATCCAAAGGGGCTTGTTTAAATAAATGTTTCCCAAGCTTTATTGTGCGTATAAATCATGTGGGGAGTATTGTTGAAAAGAGATTCTGATTCAATAGATCTGGTGTGGGGCTGAGAGTCTGCATTTCCAAGTAATCAAGTGACAGTGACTTTGCTGGGCTCTGTCCCAAAGGATGAGTAATAAGCCTTAAATGGCCGTCTCAAGGGGCTCCATTTATGTAGAAGACAGGGGCCAAGGATTTCTTGAGAGGGACTCACCCATGTGGTTCAGGTTATCATATAATCACTCTATTCCATGTTTTTTTTCTCCCTCCCAATTTATAAAGGTATAGCAAGGTTCCAGGGAAGTGTCTAAGGCATTTACGATTCCCCAGATAAAATGTGTTGTGTGAAGTTGCTGAGTGGCTATGGTGTGTGCTATCTTTTCCTCCTGTGTCCCCCAGGCTGGTACAACCGTCTGTACATTAACTTCACTTTGCGACGCCACATCTTCTTCTTCTTGCTCCAAACTTACTTTCCTGCCACCCTGATGGTCATGCTGTCCTGGGTGTCCTTCTGGATCGACCGCAGAGCTGTGCCCGCCAGAGTCCCTTTAGGTAAGGAACATCTCAAGTGCACGTTCCAGGCATCTGAAAATACAAGCCATTTCTTCCAGATAAAAACAATTCATTTCAAATTGATTGTAAACCCCTGTTAGCATTGTAACTTGGGAAAACCGGGTTATTGATTCACAAGTAAAATGCCATTCTTAAGAACCTATGTGGCAAAAGAACTGTTTCCAGGTCCCCACAAGTACTAATGTAAATAACCCACCTTCAGTCTTCTTAGAACCATGTTCTGGGGTCAGTGGTCCCGGTGTGTGGGTGCTTTCTCTGCTCACCTGCATAAGAAATCATGTTCTCTAACAGGGCTTCTCAAAAGGTGGCCCAAGGGATCTTTGCAACGGAATCCCTGGGGGGATCTGTTAACAGTGAAGAATCCTGGGGCACCTGGGTGACTCAGTCTGTTAAATGTCCGACTTCGGCTCGGGTCATGACCTCACAGTTGGTGGGTTTGAGTCCCCGCCTTATCGTTATCGTAGGGCTCTGTGCTGACAGCTCAGAGCCTGGAGCCTACTTCGGTTTCTGTGTCTCCCTTTCTCTCTGCCCCTCCTCCACTTGCACTCGCTCTCTCTCTCTCTCTCTCAAAAATAAATAAACATTAAAAAAAATTTTTAAAAACAAAATAAAACAAACAATGAAGAATCCTGGGTCCCTTCCACATGTATAGCATCAGAATCTCTGGGAAAGGACTAGGAACCTACATTTTGAACAGTCTCCTGGTAATTCTTATATATACTCAGGTCTGAAAATCCCTATTGTGTAAGCATTTCATGGATAGGTACTTGCTATCAACTCTCTTCCCCACTTTTAAATATTTCACCCACTCAGTCACACACATCCCCATTGTTCAGATGATTCAGAGGCTTCAAGGGAGAGGGTGACCCCTCCCCTCAGATTTTAGTGACAGTGGAGTTGGCCCTTAAGGTGACCCCAGTCCCCTGTGACTTGGTGTTTGCCAAGCAAACATTCTGAGCTTAATTTGAAATCCCAGGCAAATACCATTGACAAATGCCCTGTCCTTTAACAGTTGCTCTATCGCTTGAATAGTTACTGTGCTAAATAAACAAACATTCTAGTTTTCAAAATCTAATCCCCATTAAATGAGGTTAACATCATTCTTGGCAAAATTGACCTCTGAGTCCTCAGGTCAACATTGCTGAACGGGCAGCCGGGTCCAGCACGGGGGTGGGTGCCATAATTGCCCTGATGGCTGATTATACGGGCCCAGGACTGCAAGACCAGCAACAAGGACACAAATACTAAAATATAACTTGTGCTCTTGTTTCCCTTTTGGAGAAAGAGTTACAAGAAACACATATGTACCTGCTCATATATATAAACTCTGTTTTAAACAATTGAATGGAAATTCACATCTTGCTGCCCAAATGTCTGGGGCGGGCGCTCTTCAGAAGGACAAAGTGATACGTTTGCTCTAATGAATATGTTCGTATATGGAGTGAGGAAAGGGTGAGCAGGGGGCGGTGGAGGAGTAAGAGAAGCTTCATAAAAGCTACATCTTGAAAGATGAGTAGGGGGCAGGGACAGAGAAGCAGGGATGGAGATATTCTAGGCCCAAGGAGCAGAAAGGACAAAGAACAGAGGTGTGAAGCCACCCAGTGTGTTTGGTGAAAGACAAACACGGGCTTTTTTCTCGCTCTGTGTGCAGGTATCACCACCGTGCTGACCATGTCCACCATCATCACGGGCGTGAACGCCTCCATGCCCCGCGTGTCCTACATCAAGGCGGTGGACATCTACCTCTGGGTCAGCTTTGTGTTCGTGTTCCTCTCGGTGCTGGAGTATGCAGCTGTCAACTACCTGACCACGGTGCAGGAGCGGAAGGAGCGGAAGCTCCGGGAGAAGGTGACCTTACCATAAGTAAAGAAAGTGCTCAGGGATAGAGTCTGGTCCGGCTATGGACTGTGAGAAGGTCAGACCTTCTCTGTAGAAGTGGGTAGTGACATCCCATCCTCAACCTTCTCCACCGATTGGTGTGGAGATCAAACAAAATAATATGTTAACACAGTGCTAATTTTACCCTGGGCTACATATTTCAGTCACTCAAAAATTTATTTAGCACCTACCATACACCAGGAGCTAAGCCAAGTTAACTAAGACATAGGCCCTTTAATCTTGGTGGTGTTCAGTGTTTAGTGCTAAAAATCGATGACAATTCAACACTGTGAAACAATTATTTGTGAACACAGAGGTGTGATAAAAAACCTTCCAGGGAGGTACATCCTCCATTCTGGGAACTTTCCTTTCATATGTGATCTTGTGCATCTCCCGTCATTTTCCCGATCATCTTCCCTCTCGCCTGGCTTTCCTTTCTTCCCCCTGTCCGCGGTCCCATGGTTATCTCCTCCAGAAAACCAGAACTAAATAAGAGTGAAGTTTCTCCACAATGCTACACCTTTCAATCCCCACCTCATCACATCACACACACATAAAATTACCAGAAAACATTTTTATCAGGGCTTACATCCGTTTATGATCTCATGGAGAACAGGGCAATTATCTGATCATGAACATTCTCATCGGTCTCTGATGCAACGTG
Source organism: Prionailurus bengalensis (assembly GCF_016509475.1). NCBI lineage: Eukaryota > Metazoa > Chordata > Mammalia > Carnivora > Felidae > Prionailurus > Prionailurus bengalensis. Next base: position 79,780,821 of record NC_057349.1, on the reverse strand, counting down.
ATGTTTCCTAAGAGTTGCTTTGTAGACTTCAAACAAAAACGGATACCTGCTCTTTTAGAACGACTACAGTGTCACCACCATTATTTTCCCACGCCCTGCCCCTAACTGGGAATAAAAGAAACTAGAAACGGCAACCCCGTCCACTATTGCAGTTTCTTGTGAAGGGCTTCCGAGAGATGAAGCTGAGCTGGCATCCCAGTGTGTGTTTGCTGTGTTCGCAGCTTCCCTGCACCTGTGGAATACCCCAGCCACGCGGGGTCATGCTGGATGGCAGCTACAGTGACGGGGAGGTTAACGACCTGGGCAACTACACGCCGGAGAATGGAGAGAAGCCGGACAAGATGATGGTGCAGCTGACCTTGGCCTCAGAGAGGAGCTCCCCCCAGAGGAAAAGTCAGAGAAGCAGCTATGTGAGCATGAGGATCGACACACATGCCATTGATAAATACTCCAGGATAATTTTTCCAGCAGCATATATTTTATTCAATTTAATATACTGGTCTATTTTCTCATAAACGCCTGTAACTCTATACATTTCACATTCTTCTGTATGTACCACAGAAATACCTGTACGATGAGAGTAATTTAAGGTTATGATGAAATTAAAGTTCCCACTACCCACTCTTCTCCAGCTTTCCAAAACGACATTGACAAGACACTTACTGGTTTAATCTGCACTTAATAACCATCTATTGTGTCCACAGAATTATACACGGTGCTGCAGGAATTGGACACCTGTAGCAACTGGGGATAGTTGTTACCGGGATTCCCTGGAAAAGCACACTGCCAGCATTGTGGGCACCCTGTAGTCAACCTCTTTTAGACCCTAGGTGCTTATTCACATGAATGATGCCCTTTATGTGCACATCACTATATTCTCTGGGACTAGGTGGAATTGGGAAGCACCTAAAGATCACCTGCATGGAACATACATGCACCTAAATCCCTGCTTTGGCCAAAATTGATGCTTCACTTTATAACCTATTACCTATTTTTCAATATTTATTGAAATGCATGTTTATTTTAATGCAAGGCAATAATAGTATTTCTATTTTTGTTTGTGTCTCATGGTTCATGAGGTTTCACCTCTCTGAAGCAAAGCTCTTTAGATTGATACAATGGCTTCTGATTTGGCGGGGAATTTCTCTGGTAGGGAAATTTTAAAGAAGAGGGTCTATGCATGCATTTTGTCAGTTCTGTCATAGAAATAACTAGCCTAGAAAATTTCTGTTAAGTGTTCCTGTTTCATAATCACTGCTTCGTGTATCTCCACCTTGGAGCATGTCCCAGTTCAAAGTGAAGTCCTTTCTCAGTAGTGTGATATCTTCACTGAGGAACTCAGGAATAGACAGATTTTTTTCTACATAAACATTTCAAGAAAATGCATAATTTGAGACAACCTATAACTCGTTAGGATGAGAAATGCCCACATAGATTCTGAAGAAAAAAAGAACACCAGAAAGAAAAAGAAATGGGAAGACATCACTGGACATCTCCATTTGACCTCAATGAATACCAGCATTTTCTATGAACCAGTAAACAATGGCCACCTCTTGCCAGAGCATGGGATAAAGGAGAGGGTTCTAATTTGATGTATTATTTAAACAAATAAGTTACTCAGACTAGGTATCTACAGGATCAACACCCACCAAACTTATCCGAACAGCATTTGTTTAAAATTCACTTTAATAAAGTAAATTCTATACACAATAATGTCATTGTATTTCCAAAATTAATTGGACTGAGCATCCATACTACATATTTCTTCATATTAGAGCTATACTTCATTCTAATCTGAAAATGAAACCATATTTGCACAAATTCTACTTACAAGGTAATCTTCCATTTCCCCCAATGAAAACTCACAAAAACAAAGGTTTTTTTTTGGCAAACTCAAGATACTTAAAGGGATATAAATGAAATAGCTAAACATTAGCTTTTAGTATTTAAAAAAATTTTGGGGTGGGCGCCTGGATGGCTCAGTCAGTTAAGTGTCTTGACTCTTGATTTCAGCTCAGGTCATGATCTCATGGTGGTGAGATTCAGCCCTGCATCTGGTTCTGTGCTGAGCGTGGAACCTTCTTGGGATTCTCTTCCTCTCCTTCTCCCTGCTCCCCCTCTCATGCTCGGTCTCTCTCAAAATAAATAAACATTAAAAAAAATTTAAACATTGTTTTTTTTTCATGCTTATTTTCTGAAACAATTTCAATCAAACTCTTCACAAACATCTTTGTCACTCACTTCTTCCTCATGACCAGGGCCACTCTGAGTCATCTTGCAAGGTTTCCAGGCCACATGATCTGATTTTCCACCTACTTTGCTTGGGAAACTCATATATGATGCTGTGTTAGCTGCTCAGGCCACCACAACAGGTGGCTTAAACAACAAAAATTTATTTTCTCTTAGTTCTGGAGGCTGGACGTCCAAAATCAAGGTGTTGGCGGGTTGGGTTTTTCCTGAAGTTTCCCTCTTTGGCTTGCAGATGGCGACTTTTTGCTGTGTCCTAGCATGGCCTTTTTCTCTGAGCTCATGCACACTGGTGCCCTGATGTCCCTTCTTTCCTTTTCTTTTTTTTCTTTTCTCTTTTCTTTTTGTTTCTTTTTCTTTTCCTTCCTTCCTTCCTTCCTTCCTTCCTTCCTTTCTTTCTCTCTTTCTTTCTTTCCTCTTTTAATTTTAGAGAGAGCATGAGATGGGGAGAGGGAAAGAAAGAGAGAGAATCCCAAGCAGACTCCACACTCAGTGAAGAGTCCAACGCAGGGCTCAATCCCATGACCCTAGGATCATGGGCTGAGCCAAAATCAAGAGTCAGATGCTCAACCGACTGAACCACCCAGACACCCCCCTGACATTTCTAAGAGTAGCATTAACACTGGGGAAAAACCACTGGAGCAAGAAAACAGGTTCGGGCAACAAATATAAATATAATCTTAATTTTTTTGTTGCTGCAACATAGAATTTAGGTGAATGTAATTCTAAAACATTGTCCCTAAAAATGATGGATTCCAAAGAAGTGGAAATTTTTGTAGGGTGAGTGGTCAATGGAGTTACTTGATAAGGATTAAATAAAGAGACATGGAAATTGCTTTAGGAAATTTACTGGCCACAACAGCAGGATTTCTTTTACACAAAGGCCAAGTTTTAAATCTCATTCAGCCATGTTTTAACAAGATTCCACTTGTAATTTTCCAGTAGGTTTCTTTCTCTTAGACCTTCTATTGGAAAGCAATCAACTTTAGTATTGCCCAATTTAATGATATGCCTAGAAAAATAGTTCAAGCATGAGAGAAGAAAAAAATGATCTCTGAAAATTTCTCAATCTTCACCCAAAATTGGCACCGTTTTCTCATGTTGTACATCTGCACACAACTATCCTTATTTGAAAATCAATTTTAGAGTTCTGGCTTCTCCCCAAAATACCATGACTACAACTTAATATGAACCTGGCTGCATAGTTACTGGCTTTACCATTTCAGATAGTTAACAATTTTTGCAAAATTGCCTTTAGCTATGAAATACAGCATAATTATACTCAAAATATGTCCGGTGATTTACCTAAAAACTGAAGATTTGAGGTGAGAAGAAAAGCTAGTAAAAACAAGCTAAAAGGGGCCAGCCAGATGCCTGCGGATGGATATTCCCCTCGCATACTTTCAATTTCTGTAATCTTGTTTGCCTCCTGTGTCCACCAACTGCCCAGATGGCACCAATGATAAGGGCCCCCTCCCCTTTTTCTCTTGTCTCTCAACCCCCTACCATCCCAGCCATAAAAGGAGGCCGATGCCAAGGTTCGGGACTCAGCCTTTGGAGGTGACTCCGCTGGGCCAGCACCAGTGCACAACAGTCTTTTCTAATTCCCCGAGTGTGTGTGGCTTGTCTCTTCCTGGGCGCCGAGTACTTGCTGTAACAACGGTACAGCTTTACAACTATTTTTCCACTTGGTAATACTGTCCCATAATACAATTTAACTACCATGGCATTCAGGTGAAATGTTGGGGTTCAGGAGCGAATGGTCAAGAAAAAATTCTTGGGACATCTTCGATGCAAAAAAAAACATGGTTTTATTACAGCATGGGGACAGGACACGGGCAGAAAGAGTTGCACTGGGGTTGTGGAGTGACTGATTATATACTTCAAAGTTGGGAGGGGGTTAGGGATAGGGTAAGTCTCTAAGGAATTTGGAAACAAGGTTTCCAGGACCTTGAGGGGTCATTTACTGTCTAGTAAAACCTTAGTCATGAGACCCTTCAGATGTGTATCAGTGGACCATATGTTTAGAGGATGATTGCTAAAAAATTATATTGGGGGGAGGGGGTAGAGGTAAAGTAAGTTTCCAAAGGGATTTTTGCATGTTGAAGACTTACAGGATCCTGGAGGTCCGGCTAATGTCAAGCTAAGGTTGCCTTTTGCCTCTAGCAAAGTATGAACAACAAGGGAGTTGAGCTTCTAGAGGAAGATCACTCTGGCTGTCTCAAGTACTTGTCAATGGGCTGTAAGTTGTAAGTTTTTGTTTTTGTTTTTTTTCTTTTTTGCCTTTGTCCTCCACATCAGCATTCCTCAAGTTGGACTTCTACTCTGGGGTATTCACTGCATCTATTTTTTTTTTTTATGTTTATTTTTTAAAGAGCGAGTGAGCTAGGGGAGGGGCAGAGAGGGAGACACAGAATCCGAAGCAGGCTCCAGGCTCTGTGCTGTCAGCACAGAGCCCAACGTGGGGCTCTAACTCACCAACCGCGAGATCATCACCTGAGCCGAAGTCGGAGCCAACTAGCCACCCACGTGTCCCGCTGCATCTATTTTTACTTAGGATAAAAATACAATTTGATTCTTGCAACTCAAATATCTCCAGAGCAGTAGTGGCATCACCTAGGACATGTTCGGAAAGAAAGGATCTCAGTACCTGCCTTACACCTACTCAATTAGAACCTGTATTCTAACATGATCCCCAAGGTGATTTCGGTTGGGCAACCCAGCAGCCCGGACAGTGATAGAAATGAAAGAATTCGCCCAGGGAGAACAAAAGAGAAGTTTACTGAATACACTGCAAGGGAGCAGCAGGCAGGACAGCAAAGGAGAGACTGTCTGCCAGGAGGCAGTGGTGAGGGGCACAGTTACATAGAGTAAGGGGACATATGGAATTTTCTTTTTTGGCTATCTTGGAAACTGTGTCTGTCTGTAAGTAGCCCATTAGGGCCAACGGCTATTTCGAGGTGGGTCACTTAATGAGCCTGTTTGTATTCAGCTCTGTGTTCACTGTGGGCCCTTTTACCTTGCTCAGGTTCCCATTGCTCAAGCCTTTGCCTAAAAGTGGCCTCCACAATTCATATGTACACTCAAGTTATCAATGCATTGAACTAGGATCACATAACCACACATCTTTTATTATCATTCACAGGAAGTGACAGAAGAGCTGCATTCAGACATTCAACAACTCAATATTGAGTGCTTACTATGCGTGCTAAGCACTGTGTTAGGAGTTCTGGCTGATTTGTTGATCCTAAACAAGTTGGTCAAGTACCCCTGCCCCTAAAGTCTACAGCCCTCCAACACCAAACCCAGCTTAAAGAACACAAATGCCTTTACAAAATGGGAAGAAATGTTTGTCCTGAAATCTTTAAAAAAATATTTCTCCACCACAAACCTCAGCTGACTTAAAAAAATTTTTTTTTAATTCTAAGGGAGTATGAATCTCAAGTTACTTGGGATCTAAATGCAGATTTGGGAGGTGAATTTCCTCCCTTTTCCTTGGGGGGAGGGGCAGAGGGAGAGGGGAATATTGTAAAGTTCAAGTTATAAAAAGCAGAAAAAACTCATAATCCTATACATCTTTATATAGTTGCCATCAATTTTACATATAAATCGATTTGGGTTCTTTTCCAGGACATAGCATCACCATTTTGCTACTAAAAACTCTTTATATTTTGCAGCCATTAAAATCATTGTATATTTTAAATATACAAGGCAATCTTTCCCCTAATATTGGATAAAATACTGTGGTGAATACTTTTAGACATCTATTCTGGTCCTACTCTGGACTATTTCCTTACATTAACAATAAATGTCTGGAATGGATGTTGATTTGAGATCAATATTGTTCATTATGTTATAGTAGTGTGATTCTAGGCTCCTAGCTTTCTATGGCTTTAAAAATCACAAATGGGATTAAACTGTACCTCAGTGGTATTTGATAATATGGGTAATATGGAATGCACTCATACTAGCTTAAGAAAGAAATAGAAGAATACCGAAGAATCTCACAGATAAAAAGTCAACATAAGTACAGCTGAACCTACTGAAAACAGGAAAGATGTCAGACAGCTTTTCTTTTTAGGCAGTACAGTAGCTTTCTCACTTTTCTGGGTGATTGCTGTCTTTGCTATTAAGATTGTCCTCAGCATATACATGACATTCAGCTCCAGAGTTACTGTCTTTAAAATTACAGTGCTCATCGTCATCTGAATGATGCACCTACCCCATTCTGAATTCCCAGGATACCTAATTCAAGTATCTCCCCACCCATATCAGAATTCCATTTCAGGGGCACCTGGGTGGCTCTGGCTGTGGAGCATCAACTCTTGATTTTGGCTCAGGTCACGATCTCGCGGTGGTGAGACTGAGCCCCACATTGGGCTCTGCATTGTCAGCTTCCGGCCTGCTTGGGATTCTCTCTCCTTCTCTCTGCTCCTCCCTACCTTGCACGTGTGCTCTCTCAAAATAAATATTTAAAAAAACAATTTTTTTTTAAGGTTTACTCATTTTTCAGAGACAGACAGAGTGTGAGGTGGGGAGGGGCAGAGAGAGAGGGAGACACGGAATCTGAAGCAAACTCCAGGCTCTGAGATGTTAGCACAGAGCCTGACTCAGGGCTTGAACCCACAGACCCGTGAGATCATGACCTGAGCTGAAGTCGGACGCTTAACCAACTGAGCCACCGAGGTGCCCCCAAAATCAATATTTTTTAAAAAAGATAATAAATATGGTTGTGACAAATCAAGGTGAGGACAGAAAAGTTTTGTTACTGAAATTATGTTGTCATCTTAGAATAAGAAATCTGTGCTTTGTAAATTAATTCAGGTCTAAACTTTTGTTAATTCTTTTCCCCTTTGATTTCCTAAATTCATTTTTGGCCAGTCTTGGATCAATAGAGAAAAGAAATCATATTTAGGTCAGGAGAACTCAGTAAGTGACAGAGGGTAGAAGAGCATAGACAGCAAGATGGAGTTACTCATGTCAAGCAGGGGTCTGTGTCAAGCAATAACACAAACAGTAAAGGGTATTGCAGCTACAAGATATTGCCAGGACAAGCAACAACTGACACCCCAAAACTGTTAACAAGCAGAAGCAGAGGAGGTCTGCAGGGCCCAAGACCCATTAAATTCCTTTAAAAGGGGGGAGGGGTTTGCAACAAACTGTCCTGCTCTTCAGACATGACCCCTCTGGTCTGACCACTTAAAGAAGACAGTCGCAGAAGGCCCTGGCCAATTGATACCTGAACAAAAATGAGCCCCTTCACCGCTTGAACATAAGTAGGTGCCAAGAGCTGACCTGAACTGGACCAAGGCCTTATCTCAACTGTATGCCCACAAACTGACTTTGTGTTGGGATCGTTTCCTCCTCTCTTGTTTGTTGTGTGCCTTTGTCATGCTCTGCTCTGTGTGCTGTGAAAGAAACCAAGTTAATCACATGGTGAAATGTCATTGAGTTTTGAATTCTGAATCTGCTTTATAATTATGATTAGCTTTGCTTTATGATTGAATCAAGCTGACACTGTGGAAAGACGTAACTCACGTGCGCGCCTTCATAGCATGCTCTTGACAAAATGGCAACATCGGAGGCTGGGGAACATGGAGTAAAATCTGATTGGAGATGGTTGCAATCTCTTTCTGCCAGGGATTTTCTATCATAAGCTCTTTAAATGTAGATAGATAGATAGATAGATAGATAAATTTTTTTTCTCTCTTAACACACAACCGACGTAAGTGGGTTTTGTGACTTGGGAGGTATGGTTCTCCTACCACAATACATGATCTGCTTGTGAGGAATGTGTGTCAGGTCAGATGACAGAGTATGGAGGAAGTGATCATTAATCCTGAGTCCATATCATTTACAGGCAGTAATGCTTAGATTTAGGTTTGGTATTCCTTGAATAAATTAAGCTCAAAGGGGAAAACATGAAGTTTTTGAACTGCTTTTCATTCTCTTGAGCTAAACAAAATACTTCATCAGACATTAAGGACATCACAAATAGATAAAATTCAAGCTCTCTAAAGTAGTTTATTGTTCTCAGGGGGGCAATGTCTACTTAGTATTTGACCTAAACAAGATTCTTGTCTATTTAAGACCCTGACCTTACATTTCTTTCTATTTTATATCTCTGAGGTTTATTTTTTAAGGTGATTTAATACTTTGATCCACTGAACTAACCAAAGCTAATCTTACCTTTCAATCATTGGAAAAAAGGATTGGACTCTATTTTGAAAGACAGCCTAAATTTTTCTCATATGAAGACACTTGTAATTTTTTTCTCTGAGGCACTTGTTCTTCAGCCATCAGTAAGAATCTAAAAACCTGTTCCATTGCATTTTAGTTATTACATGAATTACTTTGTATTAAAGTTGAAAAAAAAATTTTTTAGTACCTTTTTTTTTTCTAAGTTTATTTTTGAGAGACAGAGGGAGCACACAAGCAGGGGGAGGGGCAGAGAGAGAGGGAAACTGAGAATCCCAAGCAGGCTCCGTGCTGTCAGCACAGAGCCGAACTCAGGGCTTGACCCCGAGAACCGTAAGATCATGACCTGAGATGAAATCAAGGGGCAGATGCTTAACCAACTGAGCCACCCAGGTGCCCTGAAAATCCTTTTTAAAGAAACTTTAATGCTATAATCATGTATCACTTATCACATACAATTTGCACTGGCATTTTTCAGTTTCTGAGACTAGTGACACATTCATTTTTAAACAACAGAACTTAAAAGAATTATATTTTATGAATCAATTATATGAATAATATGGCTTTAAGTTTATTTATTTTGAGAGAGAGACAGCGAGCATGAGCACAAACAGGGGACGGGCAGAGAGAGAGAATCCCAAGCAGGCTTCACACTGTCAGCACAGAGCACAGCACAAGGCTTGAACTCACGAACCATGAGATCGTGACCTGAGCTGAAACCAAGTCGGATGCTTAACTGACTGAGCCACCCAGGCGCCCCTAGTTTTTTACCTTAGGTAAACTCCATACCACACATGGGGCTTGAATTCTCAACCCTGAGACCAAGAGTTGCAGGCTGTACTGACTGAGTCAGCCAAGTGCCCCAACATTTATCATTTAAAAGCAAGTCATCACCTGTAAAACTGAGGAAGAGAATAATGTATCACGATTTATTTCGGTAACTACTTTAACTTCATGTATTTTATTTCTCTGTATATACACTGAAAAAACCACAAGATGATGGCTATTAAACATATTTATTATCACTTTAGATTTTTTTTCATACACACTTTTGTATGTACATATTGAAATTACAAAAACTACTATCACCTGATGGTAGTAGAGACCGCTGATTTGAAAATATTAACTTGATGCATATCAAAATGCATCATCCTCAACTACACCAATGAACTGCAAAATGCCTGATGTAAAAAAGGTAAAGTAATGCATCATAACTTATAGTCTTATAAAGCGTTGCTAGCACAAAGATACCGGATTTATTTTACAATGAACATTTATTTTTGATAGTTTCAAGGCTAGTATGCTATGTAGGACATTTTCCAGAAGACTAAAGAGATGCTTCAGGTAAAAACTAAGAAACGTATAAAAAACAACTATCAGAAAGGTTTAAAAAAAAAAAGTATTAGGTAATCATTCTTTTAAAAAAAGACTTTTAATATCAATTTCTTCTATCCAAACAAACTGACACAACTCAGGTATTTTTATTTTTTTATTTACTTTTTTTTTTTTTTTGACTCAGGTATTTTTTTCCTCAAAAATTTCCAAGATAGTAGCTTTCGGATGATTTTCTTTCAGATGAAGTAAATCTTATGAGGACTCACCACCAACCACTAGTTTTTTCAGGCGTAAGTTTATTCTTCTTACCACCCTGTGCTTAGAAGTAGGCAGTCCTTGGGGCGCCTGGGTGGCTCAGTCGGTTAAGCAGCCGACTTCAGCTCAGGTCATGATCTCGCGGTCCGTGAGTTCGAGCCCCGCGTCGGGCTCTGTGCTGACAGCTCAGAGCCTGGAGCCTGTTTCAGATTCTGTGTCTCCCTCTCTCTGACCCTCCCCCATTCATGCGCTGTCTCTCTCTGTCTCAAAAATAAATAAACATTAAAAAAAAAATTAAAAAAAAAAAGAAGTAGGCAGTCCTCAAGAAATGTTCACTGAACTCAACTGCTGAAATTATAACAGTTAAAATATCAACATATCAACAAATAAATAGGACTTTGGAAGACTGGGAAATCAAAACACTTTCAGTTTATACACTTTCACAAACACATGAAAATGCTCTAGTTTATGCTAAATGCCCCAGCCCTTTTGAGTGCTATACAAAGAAGCAATTAAAAGGATAAATTTCCTTAGTTCATAAAATATGAAAAGCAGTCCAAAAAGAGACAAGCTAAATATTAGCTATACTCAGTCCTATTATATGGTATATAGCAACTTAGTAATTAACAGTACCACATAATTGTTTTATTCACATTCTGTAGTCAGGCCTGCTTTTAAAGTTAAGTCACTGAAAACATTTTCAGTCTGTAATTAAATTTAAATCATCAAATTGGCTTCTACATTTTAAAGTCTGTTAATTTAACAAAGATGGCTAAAAGTTAATATTGGAGAAGAAGACTTTCATTTCAGGATACAAGCAATGAAAGATCATTAAAAAGGCACGTAATAGGGGTGCCTGGGTGGCTTAGTTGGTTAAGCATCCGACTTCGGCTCAGGTCATGATCTCACGGTCTGTGAGTTTCCTCAAAAACAAGACACGAAGTTATAAATTTTAAAAAGTCCTATTCATTTGTTAACCTCCTAAAACCAAGCAATCCTCTTTTATGTATAAAGAGGTCAATATAACCCTTCCTTATCTAAAAGTGACACTGTTCGCCTGTAACCTAGTGCTTCCTTGTTTATCTTCCAAAATCTCTGGAGATTTAATGCATCCTGTGAGAACCAACCAACCATGGTAATTTAAGCCAAGTACAAATGTTTATGAAAATTCAGCACTGTTTCTTAGGAAACGTGCCACTGAAGTAGGAGGGTATAGAAAGAGCTTAGTTCCAGAAGGAAAATCTATGTTATGAAGGAAGCAATCTCCTAAATTCAAATGGCATAATGAATACTGGTGATAACTGGTTCCTCTGGAATGAGATTTTGACTTCAGCGTTTATGTATGTATTTATTTATACTTTTTAGTGTAATGTGGCTCAATTAACTCACTGGTATATAAAAAACAGAAAGGGATTTAAAGAATCTGAATTATACTAAATACTATTAAAGTAAAATAATATAAAATGCCAAGGTAAGATCTAGGACTAAAAAAAAAAAAACCCGAAACACCAGGGGCACCTGGGTGGCTCAGTCAGTTAAGCATCCAACACCTGATTTCGGCTCAGGTCATGAACTCACGGTTCATGGGTTTGAGCCCCATGTCAGGCTCTGTGCTGTCACAGAGCCTGCTTGGGATTCTCTCTCTCTCTCAAAATAAATAAACTTTATAAACAACAACAACAAAACACCATCCTTCTGGATAGACTCTAGAGAATCAGTTGTCAACCTCTTCTGATGTGATAAATCCATGACATGTTCCAATGAATAAATCCGTATTCTGATCAGAGTTTTCAAAAGTTGGAAGGAAAATACAGTATTACACTCAGATGGGACGCAAATCTCAGTGGCACATCAGCATTAGTTCCACACTGTGGCTTATGGCAGATAGTGCTGGTGCAGACTATACCTTCACCCCAGCTGCAACACCACACCTCGTTCTCGTTCTCTCATGCGGAGAATACTTATCAGAGCGCAAGTGAATCAGTAACAATGGAATCGCTAACCTGAAATTATCTCTAATTTGTTTTTAAAAAGTAAATCAATCACAAACAAAACACAAAATACTTTGTATGAATAACAATGAACTTGTGACACTTCACAAAAAACAAGAGAATATTAGTGTGTTGGGTTACCTGTTAACAATCACTGTTCTAGAAAGTTATTGTGGCTTTAGAAGATAAAACTGTGCTCCTTAGAGTACAAGGCTTATAAAAGGAATTTAAAACCTGTAGTTGGGAAATTTATTAAGTTGATAATGAGGAAACTAATTCCATCCATATAAACCGGTGATCTTGGATATACCCAAGTCTCAGCCTGAAGCCTCTGCTGATCCGTCTCTCGTCTGTAATAGTCAGCGCTATTTGCAGTTACAAATAATCAGACAAAGCATGTCGTGAAGATCCAGTTCTAAAAGCTGATGTGAAGAGCTGGAAGGCTAGCTTGCATAGAGGAGTCTTAAGGCACTGGGGTAGCTGTGTCTCAGAGCGAAGTAAATGCTAAAAGAAACAAACTTCTGAAGTTCCAGAACTCCAAACGAAGACAAACTGCCCATGCATTACAGCGGTCAGCGCCAGGGCACTGCCATCTAAACCCTTTTCTCCATGTTTTCAATTCAAAGGCTGGAAGTTTTATCTTAGGAGAAGATTTGATGATATGATGGAAGTCAAAGACAAACATTCTATTTTACTGTTATATAGGACAAAGACTGGCAAACTTTTTAAAGTAAAGGGCCATTTTGTCGCAATGGAACTGGAGAGTGTTATGCTAAGTGAAATAAGTCACACAGAGAAAGACAGATACCATATGTTTTCACTCTTATGTGGATCCTGAGAAACTTAACAGAAGACCATGGGGGAGGGGAAGGAAAAAAAAAAAGAGAGGGAGGGAGGCAAACCATAAGAGACTCTTAAAAACTGAGAACAGGGGCGCCTGGGTGGCGCAGTCGGTTAAGCGTCCGACTTCAGCCAGGTCACAATCTCGCGGTCCGTGAGTTCGAGCCCCGCGTCAGGCTCTGGGCTGATGGCTCAGAGCCTGGAGCCTACTTCCGATTCTGTGTCTCCCTCTCTCTCTGCCCCTTCCCCATTCATGCTCTGTCTCTCTCTGTCCCAAAAATAAATAAACGTTGAAAAAAAAAATTAAAAAAAAAAACAAAAAAAAAACTGAGAACAAACTGAGGGCTGATGGGGGGTGGGAGGGAGGGGAGGGTGGGTGATGGGTATTGAGGAGGGCACCTGTTGGGATGAGCACTGGGTATTGTATGGAAACCAATTTGACAATAAACTTCATATATTGAAAAAAAAATAAGTAAAATAAAGGGCCAGGTAGTAAATATTTTAAGTTTTAGAGGTCACATGATCTGGTCTTGGTCTCTGATGCTTTTTTTTCCCTTATGATCCCTTAAAAATGTAAGGATTGGGGTGCCTGAGTGGCTCAGGTGGTTGAGCATCCAACTTCAGCTCAGGTCATGATCTCATGGCTCGTGAGTTCAAGCCCCGCATCAGGCTCTGTGCTGACAGCTCAGAACCAGGGGCTTGCTTCAGACTCTGTGTCCCTCTCTCACTCTCCCCATCCCCCACTGGTGCTCTGCCTCTCTCCCTCTCAAGAATAAACAAATATTAAAAAAAAAAAAAGGTAAGGATTACTTTTAGCATGCTGGCCATATATAATCAGGTGCTTACCAAATGAGGCCATAGCTTGTAGTCCCTTGATATAGAAGAAAAGCAATTCTCAACTACTAACTGTCCCCAAAATTACACCTGTCTTTTTTTTCAATTTTAAATAATCTCAGATCGAACAGGAACTTAGAAGTTCAAAGGACTGTAGGGATAAGTGATCTAACTTTCCAAGTGGGGACCTCAAGGCTCCTGGCCCTGAGTGACTTGCTTGTGGCAGAAGAGGCCAAACGCTTACTTTTCTCTTTCCCCTTATGTTTTTGGAATACACTCAACTTTGAGGAGTTCCTTTAAAACAAAGTACACTAGAGGTTTACTATATTCACAGCTTAAAGGATTTGTTTTACCGGGTACTTTTTTCACATTCTTTTACCATGTTCAAGAAACTCACAGTAAGAACCAAGAAAAACTTAGAATACTTTTAAATTAATATTGAGAGAGCATGGGGCCTAAGAAGGCTTAGAATTCTGTCCCTTAAACTCAGTAAACTGGACAGGCTGACTTCTGAGCAGAAGTCTGAATAGGGCTGCTGGGTAGAGGTGACCAGTTACATGACGCTGACACTCAAAGCAAATGGACATTGCTCCTTTCTCAGTAAGTCCCTCTAGAATATGCTACCAAGCAAACACTTCACAGGAAAAGTCTAACCCTATCTGTCTATATGTTTTCCTAATACAGAAATACAGAATTAGGAATAGCACTTTAATGCCACTTCTCAGAGTTAATTATGTAAAAAAAAAAAAAAAAAACATATTCATTTTCCTTCAAATGGTAAAACTGAAGCTTATTCTTTGTACTGAACTTCTAGTTGTTTCCCACAGCATTTCTGATTAAAATCCTGCTTTTACTATCAATGAAAAGATTCTCTAAGTCAACATAGATACAATCAGATGTTCAAAATGAACTTTTCCTAAATTTAGAATCTGAATTTAAAAATTTTTAATTTTAAAATAATTTTAAAATTATTTTACCATCCTATACCAAAAGAAAGAAAGGAAGAAAGAAAGAAAGAAAGAAAGAAAGAAAGAAAGAAAGAAAGAAAGAAAAAAAAATCTTTCATGGATCAATTCTAAATATAAAGTTTGAAATCCCCTGATCTTTTAAAATATAGCTCCACAACATATGAATTTATAAAATATTATCACGGATAAGCCATGGATCATCCAGATTAAGAAATGCCATCGTAAAAGAAATGGAAAAAGAAAAAGAAATGCCATTACAGGGGTGCCCAGCTAGCTCAGTCAGAGGAGCGTGCAACTCTTAATCTTGTGGCTTTGTGAGTTTGAGCCCCATGTTGGATGTAGAGATTACTTAAAATCTTAAAAGAAAAGAAAAGAAAAGAAAAGAAAAGAAAAGAAAAGAAAAGCCATTACGTATCAGCTCAAACTCAACAACCACCTGAGATCAAAAGTTGAACACTCCTCCGAATGAGCCAGCCAGGCGTCCCTGAAATTTTTCATTTTAGATATGAGGTAATGTGTTTTCTCTGCATCATGGATCATGGCCTCCCTCTTCAGGTAAGAGGAATTTGATTCCCTTAAGACTAAAAATTAAGCACACCCTCCTCCATTATTAAAAAAGATTCAAGAAAAAAATCAGTACTTCTTAATGATCCATAAGTGGCTCCTAGGTCTTCCTTTTATTCTACTGTATTTAAAAACTCTTCTTCTCGAAGTTGCAATTTAAAGTCCTCTTTGATTCTCTCCAGCAACTCTGGTTTAAAAATAACATCCAACGCAGTCATTGCCAGAGCTTTGGCTGTACGCAAAGTGTAGAACTGAGCTTCTTGTGACCCTAAAAGGTGGAGAAAATAATGAAGAAACCTCCCTATTTATGATAAATTTATACATCGGTTTTCAGGTTAGCTCTCGATATCTAAACTGCCTCTTGAAATGCCCACCACAATACAGTATTTTCTGAGGTAAAGTTAGCTAATGAAAAAACATGGAGCTATTACCACAAAAAGAGAACATATGCCCACACATTCACTTCTAATAACACATACCTGCAGCTTCAGTATATTGTTCTGTATGATTCAAGGCATTAGATCCAATGTAAAAATATGGATGAATCCCAGGAACCACAAAAGTAACATTTCCAAAATCAGTAGATCCTTAGAAAAGTAAGACAATCCATGGGTTTCTAATTGTTAGTCCAATAGATGCCAGACCATACTTATCCATTCTCTATAGCACCAGACATGATTTGCCACTCCTTTCCTTCTAGAAATTCTCTACTCCTTTGGCTTCCATGACTTGACTTCTCCTGATTGTCTGGCCTTTTCTCTGGTCACTATCTGTCTCCTCTAAGTTGCTTCCTTTACCTGTCTCCTAAGTGCTGGCAATCACCAGCACACCAAATACTCCTGTGTTTTTAATTACTTTTCAGATATTGCCAACTCCTACATCTCCAACCTAGGCATCATTTGGGGGTTCCACAGGCTACTGAACAGTTCCCCTTAGAAATCCTGTACGCACATCAAACTTAACATACTAATAATATATACCAACATAGCATACCCCAACCTGCTTTCTCTTGAACTCCTTATCTCAGTAAATGACATCAACACCCCATTTCTATGGCCAAGTCCTTTTGAGTCCACTTCATCAGCATTTATTGTTATATTTGAGGAGATACATCTCTAACATGGAAACATATTAGAAATGATCCTTTTAAAAAGGAAAAACTCTAAAATAGTCCCCAATATAATTATTTAAATTCTAAGTTGTTTACTAAACAACTAGTAGTAAACAACCATAATAATTACTCCTCAGCAACTGGCATGCCTCCTTATAACTACTTGCTAGCCTGCTTACTGAGGACTGACAATGAATTAAAATTCTATTTCTCCTTTAAGTAGCTTACTTTAAAATTAGAACTAAGCGAATTTAAACACTAGAACTATTTAGAATACAAAGGAAATAGTACGCTATTTCTAAAAACAAATCTGCTCATTTAACACTTTACATTCACTGAAGAGTTCTTTAGTTTCATTCCCCTAACCATTCAGTTTGTGAAAAATATTGTTAAGAGCAATACCTCCCTATCTCCAAAGCTGTCGAACAAAACCCTCTAACCAAAGATGGTATTTTCCTTCCTCAAACAGTGCAACATAGTATATATGAAAGAACCTGATTACCTGAAGGGCCATTCAACATTGCATCTTCTGAAATAAATTCTATTCCCAGTTTTTTTCCATTTTCAATATAAGCTTTCCATAGGCTCTTATTGGGAAGAACATTGTAATAATCATGTGCTCCACCTTTAATTTCTACCTAAAAAAAATCGTAAGACAAATTCTGAAATAAAAAACTCAAATTCACTATCTAATTTTCAAATCAGCAAGAGGTTTAAGAGGGTACACTTTCCCTTACAGATATAAATTCTCTTAAATATTTTACCTTAAAAAAATCGGTAATAAGATTTCCCTCAGGCCCTATCCCCTTCATGTTACATATGCACCAAACAACATGATGTCACCTCACTCTCCCAGCCAGTAAGTCTCAACTTCAGTAACTTATATAGGGTGTGGGGGAAGCCCAGGAATCTCCATTTTAACCAGGACCCCCAAGTAATTCTGATGCAGGTGGTCCAAAGAGCAGACACTGAGGAACACTGCTCTAGACTGCAGCCTCTTAAAGAAAAAAATTAAGCTTTACTCATATTCAAAATATAAGCCAACACTGACACCAATAACTGGTCCAAAAGATATAAAAGTACCTAGGAGAGACAGGTTTATGATGAAGAAGGGTTGGCTATGGTCCTCATTTATTATTTATTTATTTTTAAAAGTAATCTCTACACCCAATGTGGGGCTCGAACTCACAACCCTGAGATCAAGAGTTGCATGCTCTACCGACTGAGCCACCAGGAACCCAGTGTCCTCATTTATTAACTTCAGTGTTTCAGTGTGTCAAGAATTATAAGCAGTTTATAGGTACACAGTTAAGAGGATTTATAGATTTACTTTTGATTAAATCAAAATGGATAATAGTTCCACAAACTAAAGGCAATAGCCATAACATTAGTAAAAGTCAATTATAAAATGGCAGGGCTGACATTTCTTCTACTCTTAGCAACATCTAAGCTAGAAATAATGACAACCGGGGCATCTAGGTGACTCATTTGGTTGAGTCTGACTCAAAATAAACTTAAAAAAAAGAAAGAGAGAAAGAGAGGAAGAGAGAAAGAAAGAAAGAAAGAAAGAAAGAAAGAAAGAAAGAAAGAACACACTTATAATATATAATAGTCATTCATGTATTACAAGTCAGCCAAATATAAAAAGTTATTAAGAGACTATTTAAAATATAGATTAAAATCCAGTAACAATGAACCTTATCCTAAGAGAATATTATGCCTTGAGATTCGGAGTTAACGGTAATAGTTCATGTGTTTATTCTATCAATATTTATATTTATAATTATAAATAAGGGATAAAGGATTGGCTCTGTAGCTCAGGGGTTAGAACACTGGTCTCATAAATAAGGGACAAAGGATTAATTTTTTACTCTCTGGACACTTACCATATATGCTGAGAATCACTAGTACTGTGAGACACTATTACTATGTGAACAAATCATACATCTGAGAGCAGAAACAAATAAGTTGTAAGTATGAGGTCTAGGCCCTAACTCTTAACAAATATTCTCTCATTTAATTTTCACAAGAACATAAAGTATATTATTATCTCCCTTTTTCAAGAGAAAATGGAGGCCCAAAGTTATTAAATGGTGTTTTCTAAAGTTACCAAATCAGTAGGCTGAGAGGCACAGACCCAGATCCTGTCTCTCCCACTAGACTACAACCTCCGCCCAGGAAAAGACTGATGTAATTCTGAAACTTCTCGTTCTGCTGTATACCCTACGTGACTGGCACAGAAACGTCACTGACTTTATGGTTTAAATGAACAACATTTCTTCACTAACTTCTGCATCTATTTTAACCTTCATTCCAGCAAGCCATAAGTATTTATATCGTTACTGCACATATCTAATAATTTCACCCGAAACAGCTTTTGCTGATTTTGCCATAAAGTTCCCTTTATAGGAACTATACTGAGCAATTCTGAAAACACAACTGCCAATAAGGAAGGCTATATCTTCCAAAAAGGCAGGGAACTCAGCATTATCAAGAATTATTCTAATTACAGTGCAATAAGATGACTATAGTCCTTTCTATGTGGGCACTGAGTAAAACAAGTATGAATTAAAGACTTTCACATCACCCATTCACTCAACTGATCTTACATACTCTAAACATTGACAAATGAAAAAGGGGCAAGTTAGGTTCTAATCTAATTTAATAATACTCTAACTTAACTCCAGCCCATATAGATATACCTCTGATTATAACTTATATTAACTCTTAAAAGTTCTTACTGTACACCCAGTAGCCAAAGCTGCAGCTCTGAAGCAATCTTCTGCCTTTTTGGTCAAAACTGGAAGTTCTTTCATTGAGGGTGCACGGAAGTAATAGATTAATTCAGAATAAGACGGAATGATATTGGGTTTTACACCACCACTTTTTATTATGCCTACAAAAAAGAACCAAATTACTGAAATTGAGCTTGGAGACCATTTCTTTAAGTTTAAATACACCCATAGAATTTTCAATATGTACATGAAGAAAAACAATTTCAATTTATTAGCTTCACAGATATACCAATCAATGATTTTTGATGTGCTGTACAAAATTTTTTCTTTTTTTTTTTTTTTTGTACAAAAGTTTCTATACATAGGGCAATGCTTTCTGGCTAAGAGATAAAAAATTGTCTATCCATACTTAACTCTAAGGAATTTAAAGATGTTGAGAAATTATGTTGCATGATTATAAAGAAACTCTTAGAAACTTTTATAACAATCTTAAGACTTCTGAAAGAGTTTATCTCAGTAGGCTTAATAAAGTAGTAATAGTTGTACGTTTTGATAAACTTTTGACTTAAAAGAAAAAAATGGCACAAGGTTCTATAATTATCCTCATATTTCCATATTCCTATGAATATTTTCAATGGTATTTAGCTCTGGGTACATAATTTTTACACTAGCAAGAAACCGATGCAGGTCAAAGATCACTAAGTGCTATTAACTGTCAAAACAAATACATTTATTTGGAACTATACTGAGAGGAAAGATTTATCCATTCAAAATAATAACTGAAATAGATACACAAAATCTAAATTTATTTGATCTGCCTTAAAAATTATTATTTTTACATATTTCTCTTAGAAAAACTAAGGTAGGACATTGGTCAAAGTGCAATTACAAACTAATTTAAGCCTATAACAAAATCAGGTAAAAAAATAGATATTAAAGTATAACGGTTTCCCAAATCATAAGAAAATAACTAAAAAATAAATTCATACCTTTAAGATCATACTTTATTACTGTAGTTACATTAAGGTGATACACATAATTTAAAAAGATGTTACTCATTTTATCAGCACTTGAGAAAATAAAACCAGTAACCATAACTTTTTTAAATTGAGAAAATGATTTGTTACCATTAAAAAACAGTGAGGATAACTGGAAAATCAAGATCCAACTTTCAAATACCCACAGAAAACATGTACATCCTTACATAAAACATTATCTCTAATACTCAAAATGACCATTCCATTTATACATAAATACTTTTTTGATTGTTTTCTTAGCCAACACATACAAACATCCTAGTATCCTGTCAAATGAATTTTGGAAACTGTTTAAAAAGTTTGGAATATTCATATAAAGTATATAAAATGTTTACAATTTTTAAAAATCAAATGTTAATTACATGGCACTGAAATATATTAAGCACCATCCATTACACAACATACTTGACATTCGTACCATGAACTCTCCAGGTTGGTTTCATTTGCTGTCTCAACACAGACAGATTGTTGTAGGCGAGAACGGCAGCATCTAATGCATTTACTCCTTCCCAGGGATATGCAGCAGCATGAGATGCTTTTCCATAGTATTTCACAATCACACTAGGAAACAAAACATCATTTGGAATTACTCTTTTCAAAGTCACTAAAGAAAATCCAGGTACCGTAAATTAGAATTACCCAACAAGTATTCAGAATTAAGTAACACTGCTGGAATTTTTATTTGCAAATCATTTGTAGAAATAACACAGCAATTTATATACCTTAGTTGTAGTTTACTATTATGTAATACAGTGACTGACACAAAGAAAGCATTCCAAAAAAGAGGAAAGAGAGAGAGAGAGAGAGAGAGAGAGAGAATTTTGTTCAACCAACCCCCAATAGAAATTTAATTTGTACACAACTCAATTCAAACAAACATGCAATTCTGCATTAGGCACTGGAATTACAAAAAGAGGGCTCCTGTCTCCTTCTACACTGCATAGTAATAACTCTATATAAAATGTCTGCTAAACTCAGATAATTCTATCTTAAGTGGGGGAGGGCAGGTGAAGGAAAACAGAAATAGGTGACAACCTGAAATGAATTAAGACAACCTCTGAACACCAGATTACACTCACAATATCCTAAGATATTCTAGCATTAAGTCAGTTGTTCCTGACCAACATTTTATTAGTGTTCCAAAACACCTGCATCACTAATATCTCAAAATTTTATCAGTTATGTTACTGCACTTCCAAATAGTTCTCATACCAATTTAACTACTCAGATACAATAAAAAGCAAGGGTTAAAGAAAGGATTGCATATTAAATAGTTATTTATAAAGATGACTTGTATAGGCAACACTTTTTAAGCCTAAGTAATAGTACCCACATTTAAATTACCAAAAAGCTATTCTAGACTTAGTTTTTTTTTTTTAACAAACTAGATTCAAGAATCCTTGGCATGCTCATATTCCTTGATGAATTCAAAACATTCTGCTGGCAAAATAAAAACAAGTTAAAAGCATCCAAATATATTTTTAAGATTTTAGGATATTTGTTAGTTCCTTGATATATATCTTATCACCATCACCTTGAAACTGGAATTTTAACAAAACTGGTGATAAATATAAAATGGAAGAGGATGACCTTTATGAAAATGGCTCTAGCACCATTTCTTTCAGGGTTCAAATCTAAGTGTAATTAACATACAACAAACTATAGGAAAATAAGTGTTAATGGTTATTTTTTTCAGCATTAGTATTTTTAGTGTATTTTAAAACATTTTAGAGAGCATATTTTACTTTTTATTTATTTTAGTAATTTAAATTCATGTTAATTAACATACAGTGTAGTATTAGTTTCAGGAGCAGAATTTAGTGATTTATCACTTACATACAACACCAGTACTCATCACAAGTGCCCTCCTTAAGGCCCATCACCCATTTAGCCCATCCTCCCAACTCCCTTCCCCTCCAGTAGCCCTCAGTTTGTTCTCTGTATTTAAGAGTCTCTTATGGTTTGTCTCCCTCTAAGAGTAAAGTATATTGCAAATCAGGCCTATCTCAAGAAGCAAGAAAGGTCCCAAATATATAATCTAACCTCACACCTAAAGGCACCTAAAGGCGCTAGAAAAGGAACAGCAAATAAAACACAAAGCCAGCAGAAGGAGGGAAATAAGAAAGATTAGAGCAGAAATAAACAATATAGAAGCAAACAAACAAACAAACAAAAAAAACCAGTAGAACAGATCAATGAAACTAAGAGCTGGTTCTTTGAAAGAATAAATAAAACTGATAAACTCCTGGCCAGCTTTATCATAAAAGAAAAAGGAAAGGACCCAAATAAATAAAATCACAAATGAAAGAGGAGAGATCACAATCAACACCACAAAAATACAATTATAAGAAATACTATGAAAAATTGTATGCCAACAAACTGGGCAATCTGGAAGAAATGGACGAATTCCTAGAAACTCACACACTACCAAAACTGAAACAGGAAGAAATGGGAAATTTGAACAGGCCCATAACCAGCAAAGAAATTGAATCAGTTATCAAAAATTTCCCAACAGGGGCGCCTGGGTGGCGCAGTCGGTTAAGCGTCCAACATCAGCCAGGTCACGATCTCGCGGTCCGTGAGTTCAAGCCCCGCGTCAGGCTCTGGGCTGATGGCTCAGAGCCTGGAGCCTGTTTCCGATTCTGTGTCTCCCTCTCTCTCTGCCCCTGCCCCGTTCATGCTCTGTCTCTCTCTGTCCCAAAAATAAATAAAAAACGTTGAAAAAAAAAATTAAAAAAAAAAAAAATCTCCCAACAAACAAGAATGCTGACCCAGATGGCTTCCCAGGGGAATTCTACCAGACATTTAAAGAAAAGTTAACACCTATTCTTCTCAAAATGTTCCAAAAAACAGAAATGGAAGGAAAGTTTCCAAACTCATTCTATGAAGACAGCATTACCTTGATTCCAAAACCAAAGATCCCCCTAAGAAGAATTATAGGCCAACATCCCTGATGAACCCAGATGCAAACATTCTCAACAAGATCTAGCAACCAAATTCAACAGTACATTAAAACAATTATTTATCATGATCAAGTGGGATTTATTCCTGGGCTGCAGGGCCTGTTCAATATTTGCAAATCAATCAACGTGATATACCACATTAATAAAAGAAAGAATAAGAACCATATGATCCTCTCAATAGATGCAAAAAAAAAAAGCATTTGACAAAATACAGCATCCTTTGTTGATAAAAACCCTCAAGAAAGGGATAGAGTGAACATATCTTGACACCATAAAGGCCATATAAGAAAGACCCACAGCTAATATCATCCTCAATGGGGAAAAACTGAAAGCTTTCCCCCTAAGGTCAGGAACATGACAGGATGTCCACTCTCACTACTGTTATTCGACACAGTACTGGAAGTCCTAGCCTCAGCAATCAGACAACAAAAAGAAATAAAAGGCATCCAAATTGGCAAAGAAGTCAAACTTTCACTCTTCACAGACGACATGATCCTCTACGTGGAAAACCCGAAAGACTCCACCAAAAAACTGCTAGAACGGATACATGAATTCAGCAAAGTTGCAGGATATAAAATCAACATACAGAAAACCGGTTGCATTTCTGTATGTCAATAATGAAGCAGCATGAAGAGAAATCAAGGAATGAATCCCATCTACAATTCTACAAAAGACCATAACATACCTAAGAATAAACCTAACCAAAGAGGTAAAAGATCTGTATGCTGAAAAACTATAGAAAGCTTATGAAAGAAATTGAAGAAGACACGAAGAAATGGAAAAGACAACATTCTATGCCCATGGACTTGAAGAACAAATGTTGTTAAAATGTTGATACTACCCAAAGCAATTTGCACATGCAATGCAATCCCTATTAAAATAACACCAGCATTCTTCACAGAGCTAGAACAATCCTAAAATTTGTATAGAACCAGAATAGACCCTGAATAGCCAAAGTAGTGTTGAAAAAGAAAATCAAAGCTGGAGGCATCACAATTCTGGACTTCAAGCTGTTTTACACAAAGCTGTAATCATCAAGACAGTATGGTACTGGCATGAAAACAGGCACATAATCAATGGAACAGAATAGAAAACCCAGATATGGATCCACAAACGTATGACCAACTAATTTCTGACAAAGTAAGCAAGAATATCCGATGAGAAAAAGACAGTTTCTTTAGCAAATGGTGCTGGGAAAACTGGACAGTGACATGCAGAAGAATGAACCCGGACCACTTTCATACACCATTCACAAAAATAAACTCAAAATCAATGAAAGACCCACATGTAAGATGGGAAACCATCAAACTCCTTGAGGAGAAAACATGCAACAACTTCTTTGACCCTGGCCACAGCAACTTCTTACTTGACAGGTCTCTGGAGGCAAGGAAAACAAAAGCAAAATGAACTATTGGGATTTCATCAAGATAAAAGCCTTCTGCACAGTGAAGGAAACAATCAACAAAACTGAAAGGCAATGGACAAAATGGGAGAAGACATTTGCAAATGACATATCAGATAAAGGGTTAGTATCCAAAATCTATTAAAAAGGCTTATCAAACTCAACACCCAAAAAATAAATAATCCAGTCAAGAAATAGGCAAAAGACAGGAATAGACACTTTTCCTAAGAAGACATCCAGATACTAAAAGACACCTGAAAAGATACTTTACATCACTCATGATCAAGGAAATACAAATCAAAACCACAATGAGATACTACTTTGCACCTGTCAGAATGGCTAGGAAACAACAGACATTGGCGAGAATGCAGAAAAAGGGGAACACTTTTGCACTATTGGTGGGAATGCAAACTGTACAGCCACTCTGAAGAACGTATGGAGGTTCCTCAAAAAATTAAAAATAGGGGCTCCTGGGTGGCTCAGTTAAGCATCTAACTTCTGCTCAGTTCATGATCTCATGGTTTGTGAGTTCAAGCCCCTCATCGGGCTCTGTGCTGACACCTCAGAGCCTGAAGCCTGCTTCAGATTCGGTGTCTCCTCTCCCTTCCCCTCCCCCACTCGTGCTCTGTCTCTGTTGCTCAAAAATAAATAAAACATTAAAAAATTTTTTTTGAATTAAAAATAGAACTACCCTATGGCCCAGCAACTGCACTATTAGGTGTTTACCCAAACGATACAAAATGATGATTCAAAGCACCCCAGTGTTTACAGCAGTGCTATCAACAATAGCCCAAGTATGGAATATTACTTGGCAATCAAAAAGAATAAAACCTTGCCATTTGCAACAACGTGAATAGAACTAGAATGTATTATGCTAAGCGAAATAAGTCAAAGACAAATATATGATTTCACTCATGTGGAATTTAAGAAACAAAACAGATGAACATAGGAAAAGGAAAGGAAAAATAAGACAAAAAGTGTATTTTAAACAAACTGATGGGGGGGTGCCTGGGTGGCTCAGTCCACTGAGTATCCATGATCTCACAGTTAGTGGGATTGAGTCCTGCTTCAGGCTCTGTGCTGAGTGTGGAGCCTGCTTGGGATTATTCTTTCTCTCTCTGCCCCTACCCTGCACATGCACCCACTGGTACTCCCTCTCTCTCTGTCTCTCAAAATAAGTAAATAAACTTAAAAAAATCAAAAGGAAGAGCCAGACCAACAATATATTTAGCAGAATATTTAAGGGGGAAAAAAGAATCCTCCCTTAAAATTCAATTTATATATGTACCTATTTAGGTTTATAACTATGCTCAAAAAGTCCTGGAAGGGGGCGCCTAGGTGGCTCAGTTGGTTAAGTGTCCAACTTCAGGTCAGGTCACGATCTCGCAGTCTGTGAGTTTGAGCCCCGCGTCGGGCTCTGGGCTGATGGCTCGGAGCCTGGAGCCTGTTTCAGATTCTGTGTCTCCCTCTCTCTGACCCTCCCCTGTTCATGCTCTGTCTCTCTCTGTCTCAAAAATAAGTAAAACGTTTAAAAAAAAAAAAAGTCCTGGAAGGATATATGCCTCTCAAGAAGGGACAAGATGCAGGAAAGGTGGTCAATATGAACCTAGTGTTTTATCTTACTTATTGTTGGAGATTTTTAGGATGAAAAGATCATAATATTTTCAAAAATTAGTTTGTATTCTTGTTCCCTTTTCCATCTTAACAGATGGCCAGTGAAAACTCTAAGAAGCCAGAGACTAAGAAAAGGCCTGAGGCCAACTGGGCTGATGGATCAAGGCCAAGAAGCCCAACTCGAAGTCCTAGAAGGCTAACGGGCTGGTAAGCCTACAGCTGCAGGCCTCTTCTAGCCAGAGGCCTTGGCAGAGACTTCTAACCTCTAAGATCCTCTGCAGGTGTTCCAGTATGCACTACCCCCAAAACCAAAGTTGAAAGATTCTTCCTGCTGCCACAGCATCAACTCTTGGTGATAAGAAGGAAGATTAAAATGGTCATCCTGTGAAAACAAGGCCTGGGGTCATTCTGAGCTGGAAGATACGTGAGTACCACCTAGAAGCACAGATGCAATGGTTTTATCACTCCCTAGCTCCCACAGAGGAGAACATGTGGTTTTCCTGAAGCAGATCAACAGTGGCTCCTGGAGACTGGCCCAGTGACTGGCCCATTAACTACTGTGACTGAAACTTCTGGTGTGCAAACTTCAATCCACTTCAGCGATCCAAAAAAGTGAGCTCTTCCACATAGAGGAAAATAAATAAAATGTTTTGGCACCGGACAAATCAGAAGAGTACAGATGCAAATTCCACTAAAATCCACAGCTAGTTTCTGTCTTTTCTCTCAGAAATATAATTTACCCTCTTTGCAAAGAACTCAAATTACAAGAAGTAAACTAGAGAAGTGTGTTTTCTTCCCAAGTCTAATAAAGCTGCCTCTTTTTTTTTTTTTTAATGTTTATTTATTTTTGAGAGAGAGAGAGCATGAGCAGGGGAAGGACAAAGAGTGAGAGAGGGAGCCATATATTCTGAAGCAGGCTCTGGGCTCTGAGCTGTCAGCACAGAGCCTGACGTGGGGCTCGAACCCACGAGCTGTGAGATCATGACCTGAACCGAAGTCAGATGCTCAACCGACTGAGCCACCCAGACGCCCCTAATAAAGCTGCCTCTTACAAATCTATTCAGTTGCAAAGACAACCCATGTCAAAGGATAGATGTTTTCTAGAAACCTAATTGCTCTCAGATAGTTCAGAATAGAATACGAGCGTCAACATATTCTGTTTGCTGGTCTTAATGCTTTTTAGGCACTATTTTTTTAGTGTTTATTTATTTTGAGAGAGAGTGTGTACGTACACAGGGGAGGGGCAGAGAGAATCCCAAGCAGGGTCCACACTCAGCATGGAGCCTGATGCGGAGCTCAGTGTCACGACCATGAGATCATGACCCGAGCCAAAATCAAGAGTCAGGACACTTAACCGACTCAGCCACCCAGGTGCCCCATGCACTAGGTTAATAGTCCAATTACAAACACCATCTCAAATAGAAGAGGCTTACCAAATGTTATTCAATGGAAATCAAGTAAGGCATCACATCATCATTTTTCAACTTACTTTTTCAATATATAAGTACCGGGTTTTAGTCTCCAGTTAGGACACAGAAATATCTTAATAGTCTTTTCCACTAAGGAGCTTATTTCAACTTGATTACTCACTCATGTTCAGCCACATCAGGTAAATAAGCAGCATTCTCTTGGGATGGGTGGGCCATAAAAACAACATCAAGATTTTTAAAAGCCCCTGCTTCAATTAAATCAATTTTGCCACCACCATCTTCTTCTGCAGGCGTTCCCAGGACAACTACCTAGAAGGATATACCTGTGTCAGAGCAAAACAACAACAACAAAATCCTCGCAGGAAAATATCAAACAGGTTCCCTTGCATAGGTATTCACAACCTACATTAAAGTCCTTGAACTATGGAGAGAGGTGTTGTTCTCTGACACTTAAATAATGCAGTGGGCATAAATCTACGGTGCTAAGTTAACTACACATTTAAATTTACATTATTATACCAATTTGGCACAAAGTATGCACTAAAGCTACACCAGGAAACTTTTCCTAATTTTATAACTCAATTTTATATAACTAAAGGCAAAGATGAAAAAAGATAAATACTATATACTGAATTAATTCCTCAAAATTCTTTAGGACTTATTTCTTAAAGCTTCTTCTTGACTAAGTCTTTTAGTAATGTATATAATTATTCATAAACACTTTACTGGTTAGGAACGTTCCAGTTGCTTATTAGTTATCCCCACAACAACCCTGTGAGGTAGGTGAGCAGTATATGTCATCATTTCAGGGATGTCAGAGATGGTGGTTTTGAGGCATGGAGTGAAGTGTTTTGTCCCAGGACACACTGCAAGTCTCCAGGCAGAGCAAGGATTAGATGTTCTGATCCTCAGACCTGAACTCTTGATTCCTTACTAAGCTAATTCATTAAAAGATCTTAACTGATTAAACCTTTATAATGAACATTAAATAAACCTTAACACCACAGTTAGAAACAGCCGACTATTACACAAACTTACTAATTCGATTCCACCAGTTCAACCAGGCAGATTTACTGGTCACCAAACACCTAATTAAACAAAAGAGAACTTTACAGAATAAACATTTTACTTTGATATTTAAACTTAACTTCTTCAAACAATTTTTAAGAGCAAAGAAAAATTATAAACAACTAATACACTTTCAAGATCATATACAGGAATACAATGAAACAAATTGGAAAAAGTCTTGGCTTGTTAAGGGAATCAACATAAATTCCATTTTAAGAGAGGACTGATAACCTTGCTAAAACTGTGCATTACCATTCAAAGGTGTACATTTCCCAAAGTCGAGCCTTCTTTGGAAGTTACAAAGCACTCGAACTCATAATTGAACCTGCTTTCTACTCTGAACCCTTGACTCCTTAAATTTGATGACTTCAAGTTAAATCTTGCTGACGTCTCTGAATCTTTCATAAGTCTGGTTAAAATTAAATCTCTCCCGTGTTTCATGCAATAGCAAAGGACCCGCCCCCCCAAAACAAAAACCTACCCAGATGCAAAAAACAAGCCGCCAGAAGCAGAAAAGAGAAGGCAGCTAAAGAGAAAAAGCTACAAAAGATGGAACTGTTAAGATAAAAGAGAAAAGTTACTGACATTGGGGAAAAAATGGGCTATAGAATATGAAAATAAAACATCAGCCTTGCCCTTATTAAGCCAAATGTTGATGATTGAATTAGATCGCAGAATGAAGAATACCATCTGAAAAAACACAGTAACACGAGATTAAACTTGCCCTACAACAAGCATAAATGACATTTCCCCACTTAAAGGAGAAATTTCTTAATATCATGAAATAAATATTAAAACTTAAGGATGAACTCATCTAGGTAGTATTCATTCACTTCTCCAATTTTTGAGGGAAGGTTTGGTAGTTGCAATGACTGAAAAATTCCTATCCAAACACCAACGATTCGAATCACAACAGCTCCTATGCCTGCCACGAACAAAAGAGGTTTTGGAGCCTAATAAAGAGGGGCTGGAGGTTTCCCTACAATAACTACTTCTTCCAGAGATTGCACAACCTCGTCAGCAAATCGCAGTTAATTCTGTTACCAAAAATAAATCACAACGAAAACCAGGCTTGGTCCTAAGTTCTTTCCTTAGGGCCAGTCTACTCAATCGTTTACAACTACCGAAGAGGAAACAAAAATCTGCAAAGAGTCGCTGGGTCGGCACCTCAAGCACTACTGACTTTGATCCAGGAGTTCTGCCTTCTGGCAAAAGCGAGGCCGGGACTCCGAGGCGGCAGGTGCGCACGGGAAGCGCCGGGTCCCGCCGTCCCCGGGTACGACCCGGTCTGGGCAGGCGATGAAAATCCCGCGCCAGGACCCCACCTCACCTTCACCGGCGGAGGCGGCCCGGGGAGCCCCTCCAGGGCCCCCTTCACGCCCAGCGCGGCTGCCGCCCCGACCTCGGCGATCAGGTTGTGGCCGCAGGCGTGCCCGATGCCGGGCAGCGCGTCGTATTCGCAGAGGAAGCCCAGCTGCAGCGGGCGCCGCGCTGCACGGACCCCCAGCGGCTCCCACTCTGCGCGGAAGGCCGTGGCCAGCTGGTAGTGCGGCTGCACTGCCCAAGAGGCAGCTGGAGGCTCGCGTTCGAAGAAGCGCGTCAGCACGCCGTGGGCCCGGTGCTCCTCGTAGGCCAGCTCGGGCTCGCTCCAGATCGCGCGGCTCAGGGCCCCCAGGCGCTCGGCCGCCTCGTCAATGCGCTCCGCGGCGCGCAGCTTCAGCAGCTCCAGCTGGGAGACGCCGCTGCAAGCACCCCCCTCCAAGGGCCGCTCCTCTCCCGGTCTCATCGCGCCTGCAGCCGGTGACCCGCGAACACTCCGCTCGACTGCCCGCTCGGTAGCTGCCTTTTAACTGCACACCCGCTCCAGTGCCCGCGCCCGGCGTCCGCTAGAATCCGGGAGGGGCCCACAGCGCAGCTCCGCTGCTCCCGGGGGGAACAGTCCCGGGGCCCCGCCTCCAGCGCCTCGCAGGGTACAAGGTTCCCACCTCATCTGGCTGGCAAGTGCTCCGCCCCGGGCCGGGAGCGCTGGGAAGAGAGGTGTTCTGGGACTCTCGCTTTCATCTCCTTGGCTGTGCTTGAGACTGAATTGTTTTCAACTCATTATTACTTTTCTGTTGTTGCTTGTTTCCCACAGCAGCAGAATGAGAAAGGCTTTATTGGTTAGTTGGCATCAGAGAGAGACCAAGTGGAACACAGTCCTTGAAAAACGCCACTCCCCTTTCTAAAATAGCAATTTAAAGTTATACAAGGTTTTTAGTTCGTAAAACTAGATGTCAATGTAAATGCTATACAAAGAACACTGGTCTATAGATTCTATACTCTTAAAGTGTTTAGTACTGCCCTCGCTTTCTTCTTGAGGTTGCTGTGTTATCTAAAAGTTGCAACTACTCTGTATAGTTTTCTCATAAGGACACTTACTGGAGTATAGTATGGACTGGGTATGTAATTAGCAAGTATAGTCTATTTGGGTAGATAAGAACTAAGAATTTAAAAATGAAGGTTTGTTTAAAGCCCAAACCCAAGGGTTGATAAAAAGACTTATGGTCGTCAATATTCATACCATTTTGTTGACTTGGGTTTTTGATTTGAACATAGTAACAGCTATGAAGGACAACATATGACCAGTTTCGTTTGTAATTGATGCTGAACTCATGATGTGTGCAGCTGCTGTGCACAATATCACCGGGTTTTAAATTACCCAGTGAAGAAATTCAAGATACCGTACTCTTGTTTGCCTCCAGAATGAAACCCAAAGTCTGAAGGAAAAACAAACTGTTGTTGATATTCTAAGGTGTTCTGCATCTTGAAAGCTTCCATCAGCTTTTCAGGCACTTCCACCTCTTCCCTTAATTTGTCACAATTTGGTTAAATGGGACACAATATATTCATATAATTAGAGAAGTGCATTTTTTTGAAAGTAAGTCGACGGGAAGCTGCCTACGTGAAGACTCTACTACTGTTTTAACCATTTCATATGCTAACAATACCAGAGTAAATGTCCTATTCGAACTCTGAAAATACTGTCATTCTCAGTTAACACTTTAACTAAATCTCAGCCCTGATGGTAACAAATGTGGTATTAAATCCCTGGACTCCCTTGTCTATACTTAGTAAATCATACCCTGGTATACCTCTGACAAAACCCCCACCTTTATCTATGAAATATAATATTATTGCTTTATGTGAGCAAAACCAATAGGTAACATTTGTAGAGCATTGACCCTGTGGCAGGCACTTAACATGTGCCACATGCTTTACAGGTATTAACTTATTTAATCCTCATAACAACCTATGAGGTTGTTAATGTGATTATTTTTACAGATGCAGTGTCCAAGATTACACAGATAGTAAATAGTGGACCCAGGATGGAACAGGAGCCAGTCTGGCCCCCCGTGGCCTGCTTGTAGCCACCATACTTTATTGCTTATGTAAGCAGACATCCAAATTCATAAATGTATCTGTAGCTTGTCTATTTACATCAGAACCCACAGCAATCACTTATTTTGAATAAATATGCTGTAGCAACTCTGCCTATTGACATCAGTAGAACCCATGTTTGCTTGTTCTTACCAGACGGCTATAAACAACAACAGAATAGGCATACATATAAATTCTATATAGAAGCTGCTATTTATATTGCTGGTCATAAATTAACAAAGCTGTCACTTGAGTTGGAGAAAAGACAGATACGTTTCAAGGTCTGTTCCGTTTGTGTGCACACGCATGCACGTGCGTGTTGGATTTCCATTGTGGGCACTCTATATGCTTTGCTCATGGTGCTTTGTACCCTTTTATTTAATAAATTATGATAATTTGTTGAATGTGCATCCTCCTCAGAAGTGCTAGGGGAGAAAGGAATAAAAGGTGTGAAAATGATTTCATCCATGAGAGGGTGTAGATATTTCACCAGAAAATAAATAAAACTTATAGGAAAACCTTAAAAAATATAGTATAAAGGAATTGGTTCCCAAAGTGCATGGGAATCTTACCGACTATCTTTTCATTTTAACAATATTTGGAACCTGGGGGTGCCTGGGTGGCTCAGTCAGTTAAGGTCTGACTTCAGCTCAGGTCACAATCTCGAGGTTCGTGAGTTTGAGCCCCACATTGGGCTGTCTGCTGTCAGCACAGAGCTCGCTTCAGATCCTCTATTTCCCCCTCTCTCAGCCCCTACCCCGCTCATTCTCTGTCTCTATCTCTCTCAAAAACAAATAAACATTAAATAAAAAACAATATTTGGAATCTGCACAACTTCCTCCAGAACCAAACCCTGGCACTGGGTGATTTGGGGCTATTATCACTGCCAGCATGCAGAGTAAGCAAAATACGGTGCCACTCTAGGATATTGGTCATTTGCAACATCGCCCTAACCGTCCTCCCCCACCCTCTGCCATTCTCCCCCTGGAATACTTTCTGTTTCCTCCAGAGAACTCTCTAGTTGATGTAAACATGCAACTCAAACTAGACAGCACATTACAAAACCACTTCTGGGCTAAGATCTTCGAAAACCTGACTGTCATTTTGGCAGAAAGTAGTGAGCTAAGAATTCAGCAGAAAAGGTGAATTTTGATTGAGGGTGAAGGAACATGGAGGAACCGTGTACACACTGATAAAGAAATAAAACTTTATCCAGACAGTGGGCGACTACTGGATATTAAGCAGGGGAGAGGCAAAACTGGATATTTGTTCTGGAAGAATAATTAATGGCTATGTGAAAGATAAATTGGAAACAGACTTTGGTCTGGAGAGAAGCTAACCCATTTCTGCAAAATCCCAGGATTCCAGAAACCTTCCACAGGCAGAAGTGACAGGACTTGGTGCCTGATAGAATGTGTCTGGAGGAGGGGAGCGCGATGGAGAGAAGGAAGAAAGTAAGATAACTGAGGTTTGTAGTGTGAACTATGTAGATGGTAAAGTCATTAAACAAAATAGGGGTAGTGTGAGCATGAGGGTTGAGCTGATGGGTGTGCGTTAGACGTGTCAAGAGGAGGTGGAACCCTCCACCCAAGAGACCAGCAATGGCACTAAGGAAAGTGGAATAACTAAGGAAAGTGCATTTCCTTGTATCTACTATGCATAATGATTATATCCAGAGGAGAATTAAACTATCTGGGGAGTGAGTGACTAGGGAGGGAAAAAATCTGAGCTGAGGAAGAAACTCTGGGAAAAAAAAAACAAAGGGAAGGAGCAAGAATGGCTGGCAGAATCTTGCTTCTGCTGGGTAAGATTCTATTACAACTTGTTTTTAAGTTCTGTATAGATTTCTTCAAATGGCCCATGAGGTGAAGGCAGCTATTTCAAAACCCAGAATGTCCTGGTACACAGTTATTTGAGGCTCCCTTTGGCTTCCATCCCTCCTGGCAGTGAGATTAGCTGCTCTGCTGACCATAACGGTTCCTGGAAATGAGGACAGTGAGGTTGTCTCAGAGGAGGCTTCTCCTCTGCCCTGATTCCCTAGGGCGTGTGTACTACCACACCGCAGAGACGTAGCCTGGCTTGTGCTGGGTGAGAACACTTCTCTCCTGAGGTTATGGTTCAGAAAAATGGAGAGTACTCTTATTGCTCCTCTACCGCTACTGATAAAACATTTAGAGCTTGGACCTAATGCAGTGCATGAGGGTCCTTCGTGAGATTCCTCTCTCAAGCCATGCGTGTAGCTTGGCCAGGTGCATACCATGGTTAGTAATTACCTTTATTAAGGATTCACTTCTCAAACGTCTTGGTCATTTTGGTGCTCATTATTATTTTTATTTTTGAGAGGAAGTGAGAGCAGAATTTATTAAAGGCAGAGTGAGGGTGTAGATACAGACAAAGTGTCCAGGAGACTGGGAAAGGAAAGGAGAGTGAGTCTTATGTTTGCTTGGGGCCTGGGGTTTTTATTGAGGATTGTGGTCTGGTGCTTATTTTAAAGTCGTTAGCAGGAATGGATGGTGAAGATGGTCATAGGGTGCTTAAAATACTCAAAATGTTTTACAAAGGATGTGGTAATGAAGAGTCATTGATAAATAAAAAATGTGTGGTCTAAAAAATTAACAAATAGGGGCATCTGGGTGGCTCAGTCGGTTAAGCACCCGACTTCGGCTCAGGTCATGATCTCATGTTTCATGGGTTCGAGCCCCATGTCAGGCTGTGCTGACAGCTCAGAGCCTGGAGCCTGTTTCAGGTTCTGTTTCTTCTCTCTCTGCCCCTCCCCTGCTCACACTCTGTCTCTCTCTGTCTCTCAAAAATAATAAATAAAAATGTTAAATTTTTAAAAAAATTAATAAATAGCATCCAGCAAATTAGAGGCATGCTGGTAGATAAAACAAGAAGCAAACTAAACATTTCCAATAAAACTGATAAGGAAAAAACAATTACAATGTTCCGCAAGGGCTTCCACATAAAATGCCTCTCCCCTCTGTTTTGCTGCAAGGTGTGAGACCAAAATAATGAAAGGTTTCTGGAAACCTTTGCCTGACCAGAAAAGATAGGAAAGCCAAGTTAAGTCTTTCTTACTAGTTAATATTTTTAAATATTTACTGTTTGTTAACATGACACAAAATAAGCCATTGACAATTGGTTAAACTGAAACTAGAGCAAAGCTAGAAGATTTAATGGCTGGACAGAAGCGGTCAAAGGTACAAAGTTATGCAAAGGGTAGTTTCAATTATCCAAGATGACTAAATCCTAGAGGTCTACTATATAGCATAGTGCCAATAGTTGACAATATTAAAAATTTGCTAAGAGAACAGATCTCATGTTAGGTGTTTTTATCACACACACGCACACACGCACACACACACACACACATACACTCATAATAAAGAGGGCAGGAAGAAACTTTTGGAGGTGAAGGATATGTTTATTATACCATAGATTGTGTTGATGGTTTCATAGGTGTACACTTATATCCCAAATCATCAAATTGTATACATTAAATACATATGGCATTTTGTATGTCAGTCATACATCAATAAAGTGGTTTATTAAAAAGAAAACAACAACAAAAAGAAGTGCCTACAAGAACCTGAAAACCTTCAAAGGGTTGTACATATTTCTCCCATAGCATGGTGATTTCCATGTTAAATGTTTTTCGGGGACTCTGATCAACTCTAGGGATAGCTCCTAGCTTAGCTTAAGTAATGGCTGAGAACATTTAAATATTAGTGGTCATTATAACAAATTATTGTTAATTTTACATTTAAAACATGCCTCTAAATTGTGTATCCTGTATTAATGTAGCATCAAGGGACAGGGATTTCATCCCAGCCTTGACACTTTATCTGTGTCTCCTCAGGCGACCCACGTTCTCACCTGTAAATTAAATTGAACTCAGTTATGTATAAAACCCATTCTAGAATAAAGATACTCCCCCAGCCCCAGGACCCCATCTTTTAACCATTCTACTCATCTGCTTCAATAAAACATTTTATTTTTAAAGCACAGTTTGGCAGTGAGGTATGCTTTTTGGTTTGATTTAGTTGATCACAGAAGGGGAGAAGAAAGGACACAGTACATTCTAGATTCTGGTTGTTTCTTCCCATCCCCGTTTTCCTTTTGATCTTTTCTTTTCTTTTCTTTTTTAGTTTTTTTAACGTTTATTCGTTTTTTGATAGAGACAGAGCATGAGTAGGGGAGGGGCAGAGAGAGAGGGAGACACAGAATCTGAAGCAGGCTCCAGGCTCTGAAAGGACACCACAGAGCGCGATGCGGGGCTTGAGGTCACAGACCATGAGATCATGACCTGAGCTGAAGTCGGATGCTTAACTGACTGAGCCACCCAGGCGCCCCATGATCTTTTATTTTCTTTAAAAAAAATTGTTTAATGTTTATTTTTGAGAGACAGGCATGCACGATCAGGAGAGGAGCTGAGAGAGGGAGAGAGAGGATGTGAAAGTGGGCTCTGTACTGACACCAGAGAGCTCCACCCTGGGCTCCAACTCACAAACTGCAAGATCATGACCTGAGCCAAAGTCAGACCCTTAATCGACTGAACCACCTAGGCGCCCCTTACGTCTTCTTTTTAAATGATTTTCTTTTTTCTCTTATTTCTGATTTTTAAATGTAATACATCATGCAAGTTTACTCATCTGTAAAATGGAAATAGTAGTATCTTCACTGCTGTCTCACAGGTAGGCTGTTGTGAAAATTAAATGGACTCAGTGCATGTACACACTGGAACAGTGCCTGACATATAGTCCTGTAAGAACTCAAAAATGTCAGCTGATATTATTAGATTATTAACATTAGCTTTCTACCTGTTCGCCATAAAAATCAGAAAAGTCAGCAAAACACAAAAATAATAAAAATTATTTATGATTTATGATACCATTCATATGATTATTGCTATGGAATAATAACAATTACCATGGAGGTGCTTATGCTTGCAGACTCCTCTCTCTCTCCTCTCTGTCTCTCTCTATGTGTACCTATATGTGTTCATGTGTGGGTTACAAATGTAGTCTGTGGCTGGGCCCCCTTTGTGGCTCTTATGTTTGTTCTTTAGGCCAGACTGATACATTAAATTCAAGTGCAAACCACTGGTGATTATTACAGTTTTTACTGAATGCTTTGAAGGGTGAGAAAGACAGCATTACATCACACCTACAGTGTAAAATTTCCTTAGACTCTTTCAGCTTCTCTCTTTCCCCCTAAGTCGCTCTACCCTTCACGGTGTCTCTTCTCTCCCCTCCCGTGCACCACTCCACGGCTACTCCAGCTGCCTCTGGTTCCCTTGCCCACAGGACTGCTGAAAGCATGCAGACTTGGTTCAGCAGAGTCCTCAAACCGAGGCTCTTCTGGAAAAACATCAGCCACCTGTTCACTGTACTAGGGTGAGTCAGTTCATCTGTGTACATGTACTTTGACACATACCAGTGGGAAAGGATGTCCCTAATTATTAAGTTTAATAATTATCTCTCAAGCCAGGAGAGATCAAAGAAAAAGAACCTGGCAAATCCAAGCAGTGGGCATCAGTGCACTGACTCTCTGACCCCCTAAGCGGTCCACTTGGGTCACCATCAGCTCATCAGAGTGTACCCTAAGAGTTCTGGGATGAAAGTCCCAGGATGACCTTGATGGCACCCTGGTCCCTTCAACATGTCCTTTGGATATCTGAACCCAGGGAAAGCCCTCCCCTTGTATCTCTCCGTTTAAAAAAAGTTCAGGTATACGAAATGCTTTAAATGAAAATGATAGACATCACAACTCCTCAGTCTCTTCTGGGGTTCTTGAAATATTGTTAGCATTTGTAACTTAGTGATGAGCTAAACAAAGCAGATGCATCACCACTATCAAATTACTTAGCTCGTGGGGCACCTGGGTGGCTCAGTCTATTGAGAGTCTGACTTATGATTTCAGCTCAGGTCCTGATCTCAGGGTTGTGGGATAGAGCTCCACATTGGGGTCTGCACTAAGAATGGACCCTACTTAAGATTTTCTTTCTCTGCCTTTTTCCCAAGCTCACGCTCTCTCTCATCTCTCTAAAAGATGACAATAATAATAATAATAATTACTTAGGTGTGATGTTTTAACTGGAAATATCACCTATGTTCAAAAGTAATGTTTTGATGTTCCCCAAGGCGCTGCCATCTCTGATGCTATGCACCACATCAGACCTTGCCAATCTGTTGTCCCAGAATTTTATATAATGTGCTATTTGTATCTATGCATGTATATACTATATTGGTTTGCTCAGGCTACCATAACAAAATCCCGGAGACTAGGTAGTTTGAACAATAGAAATTAATTTTGCACAGTTCTGGAGACTAGAAGTCCAAGATCAAATTGCCGTCAGGATTGGTATAGTGAGGCCTCTCTTCCTGGCTTACAGACAGCCATTTTCTCCCTGTGTCCTCAAATGGCCTTTCCTCTATGATTGCACAGGGGTGGGAGGGGAGAGGACAGGGAAGGAGAGAGAGAAAGAGGAAGATCTCTGGAACCTCCTCTTCTTATAAGGACACCAATCCTATTGGATTAGGGCCCCACTCTTATGACCTCATTTAAACTTAATTAGTTCTCTAAAGGCCCCATCTCCAAATACAGTCACATAGGAGGTTAAGGCTTCAACCTATTAATTTTTTTGTGGAGGGAAGCACAATTTAGTTCACACCATCTACCAAGCGCCAGAAGTCCCAGATAACTGTATAGCAGCAAAGCAGAGGATTTGTTTTGAATAAAGATCTCATTATAAGCTATAATATTTCTAAAAGGAGACATCTATAGTAAACACATAACTAGAATTAGACAAATTCTTCATAAAGGCTTTCCAAGTATTTTCCTTGAGATGTTGAAAATTCTTTTTTTTTAAGTTTATTTATTTATTTTGAGAGAGAGAGAGAGAGAGAGAGAGATTGTGTGTGTGTGTGTGTGTGTGTGTGTGTGTGTGTGCACATGTGCACGAGCAGGGGAGGGACAGAGGGAGAGGGAGAGAGGGAATTCCAAACAGGCTCCATCTCACAACCATGAGATCATGGCCTGAACCAAAATCAAGAGTTATATACTTAACCAACTGAGCCACCCAGGCACCCCTGAAAATTCTTATATATAATTTTGATGACATAAGAATTTTAAGGGTTCATTTCCTTTCAAGAGAGCATTCCTTGAAATTTCATGTCCTTTCTTAGTGATAAGTGTGAATCAGATTAAGGTGTTCCTCAAAAGCTGCATTTTACAGTCCTATTTATTCTAATAAGTTTTTTATTTTGCTCTAATAAGTTTTGTATGTCAATTAACACAAATTTAATTATTGTTATTATAATCTACTTGACTTCACTAAAACTAGCTTCCTTTGTTATAAATTAGTTTGGCTTTTGAGAAAAATTCATTCAAACTGAATTATGAGAGAAGAGATATTTAATTCAGTATTTTAATTTTTTTCAGACAAATATGATTTAATTTTTTTTTTTAATTTTTTTTCAACGTTTATTTATTTTTTTGGGACAGAGAGAGACAGAGCATGAATGGGGGAGGGGCAGAGAGAGAGGGAGACACAGAATCAGAAACAGGCTCCAGGCTCTGAGCCATCAGGCCAGAGCCTGACGCGGGGCTCGAACTCACGGACCGCGAGATCGTGACCTGGTTGAAGTCGGACGCTTAACCGACTGCGCCACCCAGGCGCCCCTGATTTAATTTTTTAAAATATTTTTAATGTTTATTTATTTTTGAGACCGAGAGAGACAGAGCTTGAGCAGGGGAGGGACAGAGAGAGAGAGGGAGACACAGAATCTGAAGCAGGCTCCAGGCTCTGAGCTGTCAGCACAGAGCCCGACAAGGGGCTCAAACTCGTGAACCACGAGATCATGACCTGAGTTGAAATAGGCTGCTTAACTGACTGAGCCACCCAGTTGCCCCTAAAAATTTTTTTAAATCTAGAATGTCACTTATGTTATCATTTTAGACAAGCAAACAGTTTATTCATTGCCTAATTTATACCACATGGCAAAAATTGAGGCTCTCGTGTCTTTTCTTATCTAAAATTAGTTTATGAGCACCTGAGTGGCTCAGTTGGTTAAGCATCCAACTCTTTGGCTCAGGCCATGATCTCATGGTTCATGAGTTTGAGCCCTGCATTGGGCTCTGCACAGACAGCACAGAGCCTGCTTGGGATTCTCTGTCTCCCCCTCCCTCTCCTTCCCCCACTCGCATACTCTCTCTTTCCCTCAAAAATAAACACTAAAAATAAATAAATAAATAAAGTGTGTTTGTAATTTTACCCAAGTGTGTTGTTACCCAGATATTAGTTTCTTTCTCCAGTAACACTTGACCATTCAGAGATCTCCAATTACGAGGACATGTAAGATGGATCTATCATATTCTTTGAAAGCTTTAAAGCCCATATTTGACTATAACATTCGATATCAGGGTTTAGCACAGAATCAAATTAATTGTGTTACAATGTATGCCATTATATTTGAGATGGGAATAAAAGACTTAAAGTTATTACACTGGAATGTCCAATGATTTTTTTTTTTTTGAGAGACAGAGAAAGACAGAGCTTGAGCAGGGGAGGGGCAGAAAGAGAGGGAAACACAGAATTCAAAGCAGGCTTTCCGGCTCTGAGATGTCAGCACAGAATCCGACACTGGGCTCGAGCTAATGAACCGTGAGATCATGACCTGAGCCGAAGTCAGACACTCAACTTATTGGGCCACCCAGGCACTCCTGTAATGTCCAGTGATTTACATTCATCATTAAAAGAGATCTTATGCCACATAATTTTAGAATACTAGAGAAACTACAATGACAAAAAAGAAGAATAACGCAAAGCATTTGAAGGAGAGAGAGAGAAAAAAGAAGGGAAATGAGGAAACTATGCAATAGTGACACTTTTACATTGTTGTAGTCTTATTTAAAATTTTTTTTTAATTTTTTTAAAAATTTTTTTTAAGTTTATTTATTTTTGAGACAGAGAATGACCGGGGGAGGGGCAGAGAGAGAGGGAGACACAGAATCGGAAGCAGGCTCCAGGCTCTGAGCCATCAGCCCAGAGCCCGACGCAGGGCTCGAACTCACGGACCACGAGATCGTGACCTGAGCTGAAGTCGGACGCTTAACCGACTGAGCCACCCAGGTGCCCCAAATGTTTACTTATTTCTGAGAGAGGGAGAAAGAGACAGAGTACGAGCAGGGAAGGGGCAGAGAGAGAGGAAGACACAGAATCTGAAGCAGGCTCCAGGTTCGGAGCTGTCAGCACAGAGCCCGATGCAGGGCTTGAACTCACAAATGGTGAGATCATGACCTGAGCCGAAGTCAGCTGCTTAACTTACTAGGCCACCCAGGTGGCCCTTACTTAAAAATGTTTTTAAATTTTATTTCAGAAACAGAGCATTAGTAGGGGAGAGGAGCAGAGGGAAAGAGAGACAATCCCAGGCAGGCTCCATGCTGAGCCAAAATAGGGCTCTATCCCGCAACCCTGGGATCATGACCTGAGCCAAAATCAAGATCAAATGTTCAATCAACTGAGCTGCCCAGGAGCCCCTTATTTAAATATTTTTTAAAAATTAAGTCTGCAATAAATATAATAAAATATACACACAAAATATGCATTTTTAGCTCATGGATTGAACATTGAAGGTGAAGTTAAAGAAAATAAACTAAGCAAAATAAGAAAATAAATAAGTAGAAAGACCAAAGTTGCCAACTCATGACCAGTCTATTTGTCTGCTTTCAATTAATGGTTAGGTTTTATGCAAGATCATGTTAAACCACAATTTCTACATTGCACAATAGGATCATCTATCGTACTGCTAATCTAAGAGAATCTGATCTTCAAATACCCAAGGCTGTGAAATAAACAAACTCCACACACTTTAACCTAGATTCTAGTTTCAAACTCGAAAATTCTAGGAAGTGTTTCCCGTGTCCTTTTTTGACTTTTGAGTACTAATATTTCCATTAGGTTTATTGTATATTTTTAAATCAATATAGAAGCTGAGCAAGTGTCTGTTAGTTAACTTTGGTTGACTTGGTATCTGAAACAGCAATAATTAGTAAAGACTTCAGTGGTATTGAGACTCATATATGCAAGGAAATTACATCACTCTACAGATAACCGGCTTAACCAATCCATAATAGTGACAGGACAGCAAGCTTATGAAAGTGGAAACGCCTTAAAAACTGACCGAAACATCTTTTTGAAAAGTGTTAATTGGTCTATAAGGTAAAAATATTGTGGCAGTGGATTCCACTTTTACCCTCTGCTACTCATACCAGAGAAGTTGGCCACCATCCCTTGACGTATTGCCACATATTTTTTTATGACAAAATATAGAACTGATCACAAGAGGGACACCTGGGTGGCTTAGTTGGCTGAGTGTCTGACTCTTGATTTCAGCTCAGGTTATGGCCTCATGGTTCATGAGATCGAGTCCTGCATCGGGTTCTGTGCTGATATTGCAGAACCTGCTTGGGATTCTTTCTCTCCCTCTCTGTCTTCCCTTCCCCCACTCACATACACTCGCACATGCTCTCTCTTTATCTCAAAATAAATAAGTAGACATTAAAAAAATTGATCAAAAGAGAAATAAATCTATTCTGAGGGAATTTGTAAGATTAATAAGTATATAAAACATGGAAATTTTCTGGGTATAAAAGTATATTAATATACATGGTTAGAAATAAGTGATTAAAGCATAATATAGATATATGTCTTAAAAATACTTTGTGTATTAATATGTTAGAATTAAATTGCACTGAATTAGCAGAATTAGATGAACATGACTCATTTGGTAAGGATGAGTCTTGGTCAGCAAGATTCTTGGAAACACAGGTCTAACAAGAAGAATGAGACTTCACAGTTCAAAATTCCTGTGACAAGAAAGAGGAAGAAACAGAAGTGAAATTTGGGAAGAATTTATTCAAAAACCAGTGATTAAGATCAAAGAGAAGGGTTGGATTTGTGAATAAAAGAGTGTTCCTGAATCTCAAGAACATTTGGAACATAGTGGCTGTTTTTTTCCTACCGCTATTGTTACAACAGCATAAATAAACTAAATGTTCCTGGATAAATATTATTCCACATGTTCTACCCAGGGGCAGATGAACCATGAAGCTCAATGGAGCTTAATCTTCAAGGGCTGAAAAGGGCTTAGAAATGGTTTCACATGGTCATATGTTGGAGTAAATTTGAAGAAGATATTTCAATCACGGTCACCTAAGACTTACGATCTCTTTCTGTTCTGACTTTCCTTCTGAAAGACTTTCCCTTGGTCATGTCACATTGGAATGGCCATAAACATTTTGGGATCCATGTAATGGGAAATTGAACTGGGTGTACGTTTGGTTTCAGTTACCGGACTATAATTATGTGTATTGTAGTCACCTCTGTGTAGAGGAAAGTACTGCTGGTTGTCCAAGTATAGAAATGGCTTCCAGTAATATTCCTACTGTCTGCTATATCAACTCACCAGGCATCCTGTTACACTGGAGGTGCAGAACCAAAGGTCATATTGCAATGTGACCTTATCCTCCAATGGATGGCACCATAAGTATGTGGTAGAGGAGAAGAAACAAGGTTTGAAATAAATGGAGGTAAAAGCCAGTTATTGGAAATTCTTCCAAACACTAGATATGTAAAATTGTTAGGAAGGCAAGAATATATTTTCATCTTCCTAGTCAAACAGGAAGTACTATCCTTTCGTGATATACTCAACAATGCAATGTATACAATTATAAATGTATCATAGTTTCTCCCCCCTCTTTTGAAGGAGATTGTACGTAATAGAATTTATCAGAATTATTGTTTGCAGCGCACAAACTTAGGAGGACTATACACAATGAGTATATCTGTCTATGAAGTCATACATTATACAGGCATTGCAAAGTACTAGATTTTGTCTCAGCATACCTGATGCAGCTGCTCTTGACAAAGGCTGATGACACGTCAGTCATTGGAAGAAGATTTAAATGATTCTTGATTTAATGCAAATTACTGGCACCAATAAGGATAACATAAAGCTCATTATATTCATCTGAGATAGGATATGGCAGACAAATTGATTGATGAATGCGGCCTATTAAAAAAAAATAAGGTTGATCACTGCCCAAGAAAACTTGAAATGTCTTGAAATTTGACAGCTCATATGAGGCTTTACTATATTTGACAATAATTCTAAAAATATGCATGACATCAGAGTCATTACTAGTCATGAAATATGAAGCTAAAAAAAACTTTTTCCAGGGGTGCCTGGGCAGCTCAGTCAGTTAAGCATCAGACTTTGGGTCAGGTCAGATCTTGCGGTTGTGAGGTTGAGCCCCATGTCAGGCTCTGTGCTGACAGCTCAGAGCCTGGAGCTTGCTTTGGATTCTGTGTTTCCCTCTCTCTCTGCCCCTCCCGCATTCACACTCTGTCTCTCTCTCGGTCTCTCTGTCTCTGTCTCTGTCTCTCTCTCAAAAATAAACATTAAGGGGCGCCTGGGTGGCGCAGTCGGTTAAGCGTCCGACTTCAGCCAGGTCACGATCTCG
Source organism: Prionailurus bengalensis (assembly GCF_016509475.1). Classification (NCBI taxonomy): domain Eukaryota; kingdom Metazoa; phylum Chordata; class Mammalia; order Carnivora; family Felidae; genus Prionailurus; species Prionailurus bengalensis. The sequence goes on along the minus strand of NC_057349.1, from coordinate 79,736,287 downwards.
CGGTCCGGGAGTTCGAGCCCCGCGTCGGGCTCTGGGCTGATGGCTCAGAGCCTGGAGCCTGTTTCCGATTCTGTGTCTCCCTCTCTCTCTGCCCCTCCCCCGTTCATGCTCTGTCTCTCTCTGTCCCAAAAATAAATAAACGTTGAAAAAAAAATTAAAAAAAAAAAAAACATTAAAAAAAAAACTTTTCCAGATTATCAATAATAAAAAACAAATTTCAACCAATCATGCTAAACTAAATTTATGCTCCTTATAGAAAATATTACAAACCATTGTCATATGAAGAAGAGATCAGGGGCGCCTGGGTGATTCAGTCAGTAGAGCATGTGACTATTGATCTTGGGGTTGTGAGTTCAAGCCCCACGTTGGGCATACAGATAACTTAAAAAGTGTGTGTGTGTGAGAGAGAGAGAGGGATCAAAGTTGTCTATGGAGTAAAGTAAGAAAGGAGAAATAGTACCATAGAGAGGTTCCAGGCACCTGTAATATTTTTCTTCTGGATCTTCTGGTATTTACAATATTTATTAACTTTAAAACATTTGAAGTTTTATTAAGTAATCTCTATGCTCAACATGGGGATCAAACTCACTACCCTGAGATCAAGAGTCCCATACTCTTAACAACTGAATCAGCCAGGCACCCCAACTTTAAAAAATTTTAAATGACTATTTCCTCTTCTTTACTTTTGTACCTGTAGTAATAGCTATTGCTCTCCTGCCCTGATTCCCTTCAGCAAGACAGTGCACCCATCCTAGCTGCTGCAGTGTTAACTACTAAGAATTTACATCTGTACCCTGCTGTAGCAAACTGATCGTCCACAGCTTAGGGGAGCCACCCTCCCTAGAGATGCTGGGGATCTTGAACTACTTGCATGACTTACTGATGCTCGGGCATAAAAGCCCCTGCCTTATAGCAGGGCAATACACACTCTAGAGCTCCCCAGCAGATCAGGCCAAGGCTAGATATCTTCTGAAACCACACCTTTGCTTAGCTTCTCTGGCCTTATCCTGCATCCCTCACTCCCCAACAATTTCCTGAGAGCCAGCCCTTGATAAATTGCTTGCTCAAGAATCCCAATATCAGGCTTTGCTTCTAGGGAACCCCACCTAAAAGAGTATCTAATTGTGTCTGCTTTCAGACCGAGCCCACCCTTTGGAGAGATAATGAGGTACCTGCCATTTTGAAGTGACAAGATTAGTTATAAGCCCATATAAGGAGCAGCTAGATCTCCAGATGCCAGCTCTAACATTGCATAGCCAGGCACCTAGGTGGGTGGGTGTTGGGTGCCTTTCCCATCCCAACAGAAGAAGACAGGTATTCTCACTGTAAAAGTTAAAACAGAGCTCTAGCCTCAGGGATATTTCAGGGAAGTAAGACAAATGGTAAAAAAGGAAGGTTAAGTTAAATTCCATGTATTGAGTTGTGAGAACCTTAGTGTCCTGCCCCTACTCAGCTCCTAGAATAATAGCCAGGCTTGCACCTTCTACAGGAGGATAAAAGGGGTCTCTCTCTCCTGAAAAATAGAACAACAACAAATAAACAAATAAACAAAAACTTAGCCCAGGAGGAAAAAAACCTGCAGTTGCCAATATTTGGGCATCTACAAAATAAGACCTAAGTATTAGTATAGTGAAGCCACCAATTAACACACCCTGGCCAAGCTTCCAATCCATTTTTTGGTGTTTTTCTCTTAAATAAGAACAGAGAGCCGAGAATCACTAGACTTTTGAAGAATGTTTCTACCAGCTCGACCCTGTTGCCGGTCTAAGGGCCTGTGACTATGAATCCTAAAGATACCGCTAACTGACCCTTGTTCTAGTTCTGAAACTCTCAGTTCAAAGGTATATGTTGGCTTGAGAGGCTGCAGGTGATTAAAAAAAATAAATAAATAAATAAATAAATAAATAAATAAATAAATAAATAAATAAAAAGACTGTGTTCGTGCCCAGTGTTTTGCATTGGACAATGCTCTCTCTTGATGTTTATCATCCACTCCGAGATTGACAGGGTGTGCGACTAGCTCTAATGAGGCTGTCTCTGACACATACAGGATTGGCTTAAGTGCAGAACTTCTCCAGGCTCTCAGCTCCTAAAATTACCCAATGCAACTGCTCACCATTTTTCTACTGAAAACAAATTACTAGCTTGCTGCCAGACACTTACTGAGACTGCACCACTATTGAAAGACACCTATGACCAAAGATTCCAATACTTTTCTGGATGATACAGACAAACAATGGAATAAGCAAGGAGCAGCTCAATCTCATTGATTTAATGTGACTGATATATTCAGGAACGTGAGAAGGCACAGCACGGGAGAGGTTTAGAGAATTCATGGACCAGAGGCATGCACCGTCTGGAGATTACATTGTCATTGCATGCTCTCTCTCTGACAAGGACTGACGTTCAGAGAGATGTCACTAAGTTTCATTTATTGATGGCAATGTCCACATTAACTACAACCTTAGTGATGGAAGGCAAGAGAGTCTATTATATGTAGTATGGCTGGATGCACATTCCAATGTCTTTGCTTAGATTCCCCTGAAGCAGAGCCAGGGACTCATAAGTGCAGGTGACTTATTTGGAAGATAATTCCAGAAAACAGGGGAGTGATACAGGCAAAAAGGAAAAGCCAATAAAATGTGTGTTATTGAATCACTAGACACAGCTAGGAATCAATCTTGTCTGGGACCCTGTGAAAAACCCCAGAATCCACTTGCAATTATACACTATTGTACACTACTGATAAACGGCATATATAGTTAAGTAAAACACAATATTGATACAATGCGTAGAGAAAAAGAAAGTAAAAATAACTTTATAAAACTGTATAAAAATATTTATAAAACAGTGTTCTGAGAACTAAAGTTCTATTGGATGTCATTTTGAGCACAAGTATAGTCCTTTAAGTAGCACTTTTTAAAATTTATTTTTATCGGGGCGCCTGGGTGGCGCAGTCGGTTAAGCATCCGACTTCAGCCAGGTCACGATCTCGCGGTCCGTGAGTTCGAGCCCCGCGTCGGGCTCTGGGCTGATGGCTCAGAGCCTGGAGCCTGTTTCCGATACTGTGTCTCCCTCTCTCTCTGCCCCTCCCCTGTTCATGCTCTGTCTCTCTCTGTCCCAAAAATAAATAAACTTTGAAAAAAAAAATTTTTTAATTTATTTTTATTTATTCTATTTTAGAGAGAGAAATACAGAGAGTCTGAGCAGAGGAGAAGGAGAGAGAGAGAGAGAGAGAGAGAGAGAGAGAGAGACAGAGAGAGACAGAGAGAATCCCAAGCAGGCTCCGTGCTCAGCACAGAGCCCAATGTGGGGCTTGATCCCATGACCCTGGGATCATGACCTAAGCCAAAATCCAATCTGATGCTCAACCCAGTGAGCCATCCAGGCACCTCCTTGAAGTAGCATTTAAAATGCTGCTGGGGGTGTCTGGGTGACTCAGTTGGTTGAGCAGCCGGTTCTTGATTTCAGCTCAGATCATGATCCCAGGATTGTGGGATCAAGCCCCGGGTCAGGCTCTGCACTGGGTGTGAAGACTGCTTGGGATTTTCTCTCTCTCTCTCTCCCCTGCTCTCTCTCTCTCTAAAATAATACATACATACCTACATACATATCTACATAGAATGCTGATGAATGACGGGACACCTGGGTGATTCAGGTCAAAATCCCGGGTCATGGGATCAGGTTCTGTATAGGCACCTCTATCCCCACCCCCCTCACCCCACGCTGAGCATGGAGGCTGCTTAAGATTCTCTCTCTCTCTCTCTCTCTCTCTCTCTCTCTCTCTCCCTCTCTCCCTCTTCCCCTCTCCCATCTCATTCATGCTCATTCTGTCTCTCAAATAGATAAAATCAGATCAAATAAATAAAATACTGATGAATGAGATTAAAATTCTTTTTGAAGAGACATCATTTTGAAAGTCTCTAGTTTCATGATGTTGGCTCCCATAGTTGGTTCATCTGAAATTTGGATTCACTTCAAAAGAGCTTCTGTTTTTAGGATTCAGAGGTGCAGGAGAAACTCCAGCCCAAGAAGAGGGCTCTCTATAAGTGCTTCCCAGGAAATGGGAAGAAAAAGGAGGTTTCCACAGGAACTATGTCCTTGGATCGGGGGTAGTAATGAACCTCATATCGGAGCACAGCTGGGTGAATGTGGCCTGGCAGCACAGGAGGCCTGAGCAGAGGGAAAAATCAGCCCTGCTTTCAGACCAAGCCCACCCTTTGGAGGGATAATGAGGGATCTGTTGCAAAGCTTATTGAGATATGGTGACTGCTAGCTCAGGGACCAGATCATTCTTATAACTTCAGCCATCATTTCTTCTGGCCTTGAGTGTCTAGATCTTTCTTCATTAAGTTCTTTTATCAGGGGAATTAGTTCCTCCTTCAGGTTAAAGTTTGTTCTCTTCAGCTTTCCATAGGTGTCCACCTGGCTCTGAATTTTTGATGACTCCTTCTTTAGGCTAGTGTCCCCAAAGATGACCCAACCCCAACATTCCCCTTTTGAACAGAGCCAAGCTCATCAAGGGGTTGACACTACCTTGAATTACTTCAGCTGGTGTTTGTGAAATTTTCAGCCAGTGTTTGTGAAAGCTGCATTCTCCATTTCACATAAAGTCAGTTTCTAGACAACTGGAGAAGTCTAAACAAATATGAGACCCACCAAAAAGCCAATGACAGATGCACACACCACTGACTCCAGCTGGAGACCACAGAGGGTAAGGTCCAGATTCCCGTTATCCAGCCCCAGTTCCACAACCACCTCTTGTGGTTTCCCTACACCTGAAGCCAAGTTCTGCAGTGGCTTGAAGCCCTTCCATGGCACTGAAGCTAGAACAGAGTTCTGCTTACATGTCGATAGAAACAAAAGTGGTGATCAACTTTGGGGAGGAGAGTTACTGGAAGGCAGAATAAGGGAAATTTCTGGGGGTGATGAAACTGTTCTATATTTAGAGTGTTGGTTACACAGGGTGTATATATTTTTTAATTGAGATATAACTGACATACAACATTGTATTAGTTTTAGGTGTATAACATAATGATTTGATATGTGTATCTATGATGAAATGATCACCACAATAAGTACAGTTAATATCCATCACCACACGTAGTTACAAATTTTTGTTTTCTTGTTATGGGAACTTTTAAGATCTACTCTCTTAGCAACCTTCAATATATAATACAGTATTGTTAATTATAGTCACCACACAGTACATTTTCTTATAACTGGAGGTTTGTACCGTTTGACCCTCTTCACCCATTTTGCCTAATCACCATCCCCTGCCTCTGGAAACCACCGGTCTGTTCTCTGTATCTATGAGCTCGATTTCTTTTTTAGATTCCACATATAAGTGGAATCAGTATTTGTCTTTTTCTGATTTAAGAAATATTGTTTTCAAGAGAAAATACATTACATGCAAGAGACTTTTACCTGATCTGCTTGCACCAGGCTCTGTTTCACTACTCCCTGCAATTCATCCTACGCATCTCTGCCAGAATTATCCTTATAAAACACAGATCTGATTTTCTTAATCCCCTGTTTAAAAACTTTTGATGGAGTCCCATTACCAAAAGAATTAAGACAAAGCTACACACACACACACACACACACACACACACACACACACACAGAACCTCTCAAAATTCGGCTCCTAATCTCCATTCCAACTTCTTTAGCATTCTTCCTCCTGCCCCGCCCCCTCTGTTGAGCACACCACACTACCCCCACCACCAGGTAGTTCACTGTCTCTGAAATGTCCTGTTTTTTCTGCTCCTCAGTGACTTTATACTCACCCTTCAATAAATAGCTCAAACATCAATTTTCTCTACCATAACTTGCAGCCTCCCTTCTCCACAGAGAGCTAATGTTTCCATCTTGTTCTACATAGTACCCTGAAATCTTTGTGTACCACTAATGAAACTGTATTATAATGCTTTGTTTACATGTGCATCTCTCTCTAGCTAGAATGTCTCCTCAAATGCAGGACAACTTACCATTGGTGGTACTACTACGGATGGTTTTATGTGTTACACTGACGCAGCTTTAAATATTGACTTGCATAGGGTGAGAATTGGTCCCCTTTTAATACTCTACATTAGGGGAGAGTTTTAGTTTGGTACTAGTGTGGCTTTAACATCTCTCTATTGAATGATTAATTCCTTTTTTAAGGGAGAGCAGGCCTCGGTCTTGGAACCTTTGTAGATAAAAGTAATTTGGGGCGCCTGGGTGGCTCAGTCGGTTAAGCGGCCGACTTCGGCTCAGGTCATGATCTCGCGGTCCGTGAGTTCAAGCCCCGCGTTGGGCTCTGTGCTGACAGCTCAGAGCCTAGAGCCTGTTTCAGATTCTGTGTCTCCCTCTCTCTGACCCTCCCCTGTTCATGCTCTCTCTCTCTGTGTCTCAAAAATAAATAAATGTTAAAAAAATTTTTTTTTAAAAAAGGTAATTGGCTAGAATTTACTTTTTTTTTTTTTAAATGATATTTTGTAGGGTGCCTGGTCACTCAGTCAATTAAGCGTCCCATTTCGGCTCAGGTCATGATCTCCTGTGAACTGACCTGTGTCGGGCTCTGTGTTGACAGCCCAGAGCCGGGAGCCTACTTCAGATTCTGGGTCTCCCTCTCTCTCTGCCCCTCCCCCACTTACTCTCTGTCTCTCTCTCAAAAATAAATAAACATTAAAAAATTTTTTAATGATATTTTGTAATGACTACCCTCTGTGAAACTTTTAAAATTAATATTGGTGATAGAGTGTTCTTTTAAAATAAAAGTAAGCCAATTTAAAGAAAAAATAGTAAGCCTATTACGGTAAAGAAGTGCATCATGGCAAAAATCTCATAGGATATACAAAAATGACTTAAGTTTGGGGAATACTGGGCCAAGACTTTCAGAATTCGGAAGTGTAACTTCATCCCCAGTTCCTGGTAACTATCTTTAAAATACAGTAGATCATCACTAAACATTAACCACTACCTCTAACATTTTCAAGATCCAAGTGCCATTTTAGGGAATATGTTGGGTAAAGTGACAGACCTTCGGTAAGTTAACTTTTTCTGAAAAAAGTTAGCATTGTTATCATATAAATGACCTTTTAAATTATTTCCTAGAGCTGCTGTGGAAGAAATCAACTTCAAAAGAGGATATGATCATAAATTTTTCAACTAGATTGTGTGGAATAATGTCTTATAAACCAAAGTTCAGGAGCAATAGAAGAAAGTTTACAATGCATTCTATGCAAATCACCACATTACTCTTTACCTTTGACGTCATGGTACATTTTAAGAAAGGGTATACCAGAGCAGCTCTAACTAGAGGAGAGCTAGCACCATCTGTTGGGGAGTGAGTTGCCAGCACAAGAGAGATTCACTATCAGGTGGCTTCATTAATCCTCAATTTGTTTCTTCAAAATACTTTTCATCACACAGATTCCAAGACATTCACACATACCCAAGTACAAGTTAATTTTCAATCAGTTCTTGTGCTCCAAGTTGACAGTTAAAAACAAAATTAGTTCAGGAGCACCTGAATGGCTCAGTCAGTTGAGCATCCAACTCTTGATTCTGGCTCAGGTCATGATCCCAGAGTCATGGGATCAAACCCTATGTCAGGGTCCCCAGACTCCCTGCTGAGCGTGGAGCCTAATTACGATTCTCTCTTTCCCTCTGCCCCTCTCCCTTGCTCATGCTCATTCTCTCTCTCAAATTAGAGAGAGACAAAGAGTAATGCTGCAACAAATGCCCTTTTTTAAAAAAAAAATAGTTCATTAATCTGATTAAGATACACTAGTCTTTCATGATTTGACTCCTTAGTTACAGACCTGATAATTAACCTGTTTTGATCCATTTAAGAAGCAGAAGAAAAATTAGTTATATTATATAGCCACATACACTACAGGATTGCTTCAAAATAAAAGATGTTGCTTGGTCTCATAAACCAGTCTTGGCATCTTTTGGTCATTGATGGTAATTAGAAATTTGAATTTCAAACTTTACTAGTAATCCAGAAACAGTGTCATATACTTTCAAACTTATCCATAAAATCTGCCATTGAAATTGAGAGGGTTGTGTTCCTCCTGTCTACCATTTGGAATAGATGCTCCAAAGTCACAAAAAGAGGAGAGATAGCCAGCTAAGATAGCCCACTGCCTTAGAGGGCAGGTAGGTGGAGAATGACAGCAAGTCCTAAGTGCTCAGATTCTAAATGACAAGTTAGCTATCAGCAATCTCCTCCAGAGACAGGGCTCAAGAGTAAACATCAGAAATAAGTTCTTTGTGCTTCTATTTTAAACATAACTCATAGATTACTGATTTTGAAGACTTGCTCAGCAAGACAAATTTTAACAAGTTAAAAAAAGATTCTTAATTTTTCTTACTATTTTCTTTATGGAAGTGTGATTTCAGTGAAAAGTTTAAAATCTGTTTACTTTTGAAAAGTGAGATAAAGAAATTGTTTGTATCTAAACTGGAAATAACTTTATCGACTTTCCTAAAATATTTTCCAGTTGAAGTCTGTCTCTTATGGGGAAAAATCATAGATCATAACTTTTATTTATTTTACTTATTTTTAGTGCTCACTTCGACAGCACACATACTATTTATTTTATTGAGATATAATTGACATATTGTACGAGTTTAAGGTGCACAACAGTGTTGATTCTACACCTTTGTATACTGCAAGATGATTACTACTGTATCATTCACTAACACCTCCATGCTGTCACATAATTATTATTTTTTTGTGGTGAGGATAGACTGACATTTTTAAAATGTATTAAATGGAGGGCCACCTGGGTGGCTCAGTCAGTTAAGCATCAACTTTGGCTCAGGTCATGATCTCGCGGTTCATGAACTTGGTTCGTGAGTTTGAGCCCCACATGGGGCTTGCTGCTGTCAGCGCAGAGCCCCCTTAGGATCCTCTGTCCCCTTCTCTCTGCCACTCCCTGGCTTGTACTGTGTCAAAAATAAATAAACAAAAAAACCCCACAATAAAATGTATTAAATGGAAAGCAGTAGTTACTGCAAAAAAAACCCCAGTATATTAAACTCTGCTATGAAAGAGGGACAATAGTTATTAAACAATGGTCAGCTTTTGCCAGTGGTATACTCCTTGGGAATTCTCTGGCAATTTAGAGAGAACATTAACTCTCCCAAGCCTGTAGGATACCATTGGTAAAGAAAGCAATGATTGATTTACTGAATGGCACCTAGCTAAATTCTAGGACTTAGGGTAAATATGTAAATGTTTGTGAGTCTAGTGACAGGCAGGGTATTTAGTCTTGACTTAAGCCTTCTCCCCACTGCTTTAAGAAGGCAAAGTACAGTTTCAACAGTTACTCATCGCAGCTGGTTTGAGGACCTGGTCAAGACACTGGCTAAGCCTACTGTTGTATAACCTTCTTTCATTGTCCGTTCTTGACCATGTCCCTCGTTGGGCCTTCCAACTAGAAAACAGCTTACTGACACTTCTTTACACTTCATATTCAGAAACAGGAAGTGCATACCTTTTTATGTACATAATTATGGCTCCACAACTAAATTAATTTATTAAATAGTGTACACATTTAAGGTGTGCGACATGATGATTTGAGATATATACACAGTGAAATAAATACTACAGTCAAGCTATTTAACACATCCATCTCCTTACAGTTACCATTTCCACAATTTACTTTAAATCAATTCCAGCTACTTTCAAAGTTCAAGTTTCTAACTGAAACTTTTATAGTTTAAAATCCTTTCTTCAGATACTTCTAGCAATAGGAACAACAACAACAAAAACCCACTCCTCGTGCACTGTAAGACTTTTCACATACTCCTACAAAAGCTTTTTTTCAAACTGCAAAGAGCTTTCTAGGGCTTTTCCAATTTTATTTTATTTTTATTATTTTTTTTAAAAATGTTTATTTTTGAGAGAAAGAGAGAAAGAGTGTGAGCAGGGGGGTTTGCAGAGAGAGAGAGGGAGACACAGAATCCGAAGGAGGCTCTAGGCTCTGAGCTGTTAGCACTGAGCCTGACACTGGGCTCAAACAAACTGTGAACCACGAGATCATAGTCCGAGCGGAAGTCGGATGCTTAACTGACTGGGCCATCCGGGTGCCCCAGGCATTTCCAATTTTAAGAACGATTTTAAAAATAATAATCTGACAGTATCAAAGGTAAGAACAAGAAAGTAAAATTCAGAGTATAATGCCTCCACTCAGAAAAAAATCCAATTTACATCTGGGCACATAAATACATATATTTTTAACTAAGTAAATTCACAGTTTACATGGAGTTTTTACCCTACTTAATATGTCAGGCAATAGGTTTATTAATGACTCATTTCGCACAAAATCAAGTCTCTTTTCCCCACAAGGTCAGTGTAATGGGTTGAATGGTGGCCCCAGAAAAGGTATGTCCAAGCCCTAATTCCCATATATGACCTCATTTGTAAAAACAGGTCTTTGTAGCTACAATTAAGGATCCTGACATGAGATAAACCTGGATTATCTGGGTGGGCACCAAATCCAATGACAAGTTTTCTTATAAGACAGAAGAGGAGAAGGTCATGTGAAGATGGAGGCAGAGACTGGAAATATGCAGCCTCAAGCCAAGGAATGCCTGCAGGCACCGGAGACTGACTAGAAGAAGCAAGGAAGGATTCTCCCCTAGAACCTTTAGAGAAAGTGTGGTCCTATTAACACCATGATTTTACACCTCTGACCTCCAGAACTGTGAGAGAATAAATTTCTCTGTCTTTTTTAAAGATTTTATTTTTAAGTAAATCTCTACACCCAATGTGGGACTGAACTCACAACCCTGAGATCAAGAGTTGCATGCTCCACCGACTGAGCCAGCCAGATGCCCCATAAATTTCTCTTGTTTTAAACAACTGAATCAGAGGTAACTTGTTATGACAGCCCTAGCAAACCAATATAGTCAGCATTCCAAACTTCCCTACTATAAACCAGGTCTGCTCCCCAGCCTCACTTTCCTGTTCTTCAGCTTTTGGCTCGTTTGCCTCCTATCATTCCTATATTGCCTCAAAGTCACTGCATACGCTGTTTTCAGTGCATGGATTGCTCTTCTTCAGTCTTGAAATACCTGCCCAAGACTTCGGGTAAAAATTCAGTAACACTCTAGTCCTGTTTGCCAACCACTATAAGGTCCCCTCTCCTTCAGCATAGAGCTCTTACCACAGCCCTTGTCATCGTCTATGTCTTTATTAGTTTTTAGATTCTCCCTCCCTACCAAATTGTAAGCTCTATGAGACTAGGAACGCTGACCACACCTCCTCATCCCTTTTATATTCCGTGTAGTCCTGTGCCTACTGTGCCAAAGTAATTCTTTTTTAAATGAATGGCCACTGTTCCAGAAGCAGTTCTAGACCTTGGGAAACTCTCACAGCCTTTGAGTCTGAGCTGTGTAGGGTCACCCTATTATTTATCCTCCAAAATCTACCACTTCTGAGAATAAAAAGGAGTGCTATCAATAATTATAAGTTACCTGGGGGTGCCCGGATGGCTCAGTGGGAAGAGTGCATGACTCTTGATGTCGGGATCTTGAGTTCCAGCCCCATGCTGGGTGTAGAGATTACTAAATAAACAGAAACGTATAAAAATAATAATTAACAAATTACCTTGTTACAGTGCTGGGTAATACGCTGTGCCAATGATAAGAGTAAACCTGAAAGCACAAGTGTAACTAGAAAGGGCTGGGCTACATTTTGGACCGAGGGAAGGAGGATACTTTAAATTTGCTTAATCACCAGGGCGCCTGAGTGGCTCAGTCGTTGGGGAACCAACTTCACTCAGGTCATGATCTCACAGATCTTGAGTTCAAGCCCCCTATTGGGCTCTGTGCAGACAGCTTAGAGCCTGGAGCCTGCTTCGGATTCTGTCTCCCCCCACCCCCCCCCCCTCTCTCTCTCTGCACACCTCCCCCCCCCCCCCCCCCACGTTCTGCCTCTCTCCTTCCAGAGAAAATAAAAATTAAAAAAAAAAATTAATTTGCTTAATTGCCACTGCCTTTTCATAGCTTTCTTCTACATCACGTCCTCATTTGTTCGTTTATTGTTGCACCCTCTCTCTACAATAAGGGTTGGGACTTGGCCTGTAGTGTTGCTATATCCCACACCTAACACATTCCTGGTGCATAGTAGGCACTCAGTAAACATCTAAATGAATGTATCCACAGCTGAATAGTGTGCCCTAAGTGAAGAATCAAAACACAAACAAAACCCCGAATCCTCACAATTTTAAAGCCTTATTAGGCTCAGGGCTAAAGGAACCGTAGGCGGAACTAGTGCCAAGGTCTTGGGCTGAGGATGTAGGGTTGAAGGCCCCACGGGCCATCCGCTGTTCAGCAGTTGAACTCTACCTTCACGACCACCCACTCCGACGACTCCCAACACCCTCTCTCTGGATCCTCTATCCCCCGCCTCAGTGTCAGCTCCTCGACCCCGCTGGCCTCCGCCCTCCTGACACTCTCTGACCCCAAGCGCCCCCTTTCCAGACCCGTCGGACTCCAGCCTCCAAGCTCCCCTCCTTCCCGGATCCCCGCGTACCTCGGCACCGCCCCATCCCCAGATCTCCTCGGAACCTGGGACCCTTCCACACCGCCCCCTCCCAGATCCTCTCTTGCGCCGCCCCTTTCTTCTCAGATTCCCTCGGTCTGCGGGACCCCGCGCCGTCTTCTCCCCGGATCTCTTCGGACCCCGGGACTCCCGCACAGCCCCCTCCCGGACCTTGGCGGACCCCAGCACCGCCCCCTCCTCGGATTCCCGGGATCTTCAGGACCCCGCGCCTCCCCCTCCCCGGATCCCCTCGGCTCGGGCTCCGCCCCCGCGCGGTCTGCACGGACAAGCTCGCGCCGCGCAGCGCCCCCCCGCCCCGCGCCCGCCTCTGCGGCTGCGCGCTCGCGGGGCCGAGGCCGAGGGGAGGGGGTCGCGCCGGGGGCCGGCGGAGCTGCTGTGGCGGCAGCGGCGACTGCGAGAAACGGAGCGAGCCTGGCGGCCGCGGGCAGGCCCAAAGGCAACGGAGGAAGCGGCCATGTCGCGCTACACGAGGCCCCCCAACACCTCCCTGTTCGTCAGGAACGTCGCAGACGCCACCAGGTGAGCGGCGGCTGCGGCCGCAGGTTGGCGCGCGGGGGAGGGGCCGGGTAACGGCAGCGTCGCGGAGCCGGGTCGCGGCCCCCGGCTGTGCCCGGCGCCTGCCCGGCCTCTGGCTGGGCCTGTGCTTTCCGCGGAGGCGCCCTTCCCGGGAGCGGTGCGAACCCTCGGGCTGCTCCAGGCCGGGGCGGGACTCGCGCCTCCCCTCTCCCGGCCGGCGTTCCGCCCCGGCGCAGCGCACCCCCGGGGCCGGGCCCCGCGCCCGGGAGATCGGTGCCCATCCTCTGCTTGAGGACCCGCGGCGCGCAGGCTTCTGCTTTCCCTGTAGCCAGGGTGCCTCCCCGCCCCTGGCCGAGAGTGTTTTCCCTCGGGCCAGTGCCTGCGATTCGACTCCTTTGTCGCCGTGCCCCGATAAAGCTGCGCGTCTTGTGTCCTAGATGAAGAGGAATTGGGGATGGTGAGAACGTATTATAAAATAATGCGTAGTACCTTGGGCCTTACTCTTCCCGTTCTCTGAGTGTGGTCTACTTACAAGGGATGCTGGTTACATTTTGCTGCACAATACAAAGGATGGCTTCAGTGAAAGATTTATGTTTTTCTATAAAGTTCAGAGTGCAGTGTAAACACCCATGATAACGGTTTGGATAGACTTCCCTGGTCCAGTGAGATGCTCTCGGTCCACACATCCCCCTCCCTGCCTTGAGAATTCTTGCCTACATAGTGCTTAAACATAAGTATTAAGGAATGACCTCTTCATCATAAAGCACTTTCTCCCTTAACAGGAGCCAGAGGGAATGAATGATAGAGGGTGGGATAGGGGCATAAATAGACGTTTCCATTTCACTGGTTTTACCTAATTTATTCGCCGCTCAACCTTTTTAGGTATGCAATATCATCTTTATAATACACAAGGAAAACCTGAAGCTTAAGAGTTTTAATGATTTAACTGGGGCTTAATGGCTTCAGATATTCAAATATTGGAGCCCTTGACTCCAGAGCCATCTGGAGTAATCATTGTCGTTTACCTTTGAGGAGTAAATGTGCAGTATTTTTTTATTTGATCCCTACTATTATGTATGTCACAATTATAGAGTGTGGGTTAATATACCTTAATGACATCTAAAAGATGCGTGTGTTTATATTTCTCCTCTCAACCTGTTTATCAATACATAGAAAACAAATATTTATAATTTGGGTAGAGTAAAAAAAAAAAAAAAAATGCCACAGTTAAAGACCACCTGAATGCTAAATAAGCATCTAGTCTCTCTAGTGTGTCTACAAAAAAGAGAGAGAGAGGTTTCCAATTCCAGTAGCCACAGGGGCTAGCCAGGGTAATATGAATGAGTAAAGTTGTTGGGTTATAAGGCACAATAGGATGGTGTGGATTGTAGCAAATAGAAAAGAACTCATGCCATATAAAGGGGGTGGCAACTGGTACTACTAGCTGCAGCTAATGACTACATAGACATTTGGACTTGTTGCCACAAAGTCCTAATTTTCTAAAGAAACAGAAACCTGTGTGTGTGTAAACTCTGTTTCAAAATGCTGGCATTTATTAAATTGAATTATATGAGATTCCTGTTTTTGTAGATTTAAAAGCTGTAAAATATTGGCAGTTTTATGTTTCAGCACACCTTAAGGCCAAATAAAACACATCACATGACACATGTTTTCTGATCTAGATAATCCACCATGAGTAATCAAGACTGAAAATTGAGATTTATTGATTTCTTTTTCCAGTTTTTTCACCACTTTTTAGTACTGCCACTGGGGGCAATCTAGGTTTGTATTAATGGAATAATAATCGCGGACATTTGTTGAGTATTCACTATGTGTTAAACACTGTACTAAACATTTTGCATATATTATCTTACTAGATTTTCCCAATAACCCTGTAATGTATGTTCTTTATTAATCCCATTTCACAGATTAGAAACTGAGGCTTGGAGAAATTAAGTTTCTTACCTAAAATTGCCCAGCTGCTGAGTAGTTTCGTGAAGGTAGAATCATTACGTGTAACCTATATTAAAAGCTTTTTTGTACAGGGTGGCATGCAGTGTAAGTTAACTGGTAATATGGCAACTATAACAAAGCCAAATTTTATTTAAAATACTTCTTTGTGCCCCTCCCATGTGTGTGCTCTCTCTCTCTCTCTCTCTCTCACACACACACACACACACACACACACACACACTAAATAATACAAACTTTTAAAAAATTTTTAAAAAGGGTACCTAGGTGACTCAGTCGGTTAAGCATCCCTCTTTTGACTTCAGCTCAGGTCATGATCTCACGGTTCGGGAGTTCAGGTCCCACATTGGGCTCTGTGCTGACAGTGCAAAGCCTGCTTGGGATTGTCTCTCTCTCCCTCTCTCTCCCTCTCCCGTGTGCTCTCTCTCACACAAAATAAATAAACTTAAAAAAAAAATTTTTTTAAATGCTTCTTTGCAGTAGCCATTTTAATATGTGCCATACTGGGGCGCCTGGGTGGCGCAGTCGGTTAAGCGTCTGACTTCAGCCAGGTCACGATCTCGCGGTCTGGGAGTTCGAGCCCCGCGTCGGGCTCTGGGCTGATGGCTCAGAGCCTGGAGCCTGTTTCCGATTCTGTGTCTCCCTCTCTCTCTGCCCCTCGCCCGTTCATGCTCTGTCTCTCTCTGTCCCAAAAATAAATAAACGTTGAAAAAAAAAATTAAAAAAAAAAAAAATGTGCCATAAAGCACAAGACATTAAAAGGTATTATGGCTTAGCTTAAATTTTTTTTGGAATGAAATTGAGTATCAAAACTAAAGAAAGACTTGGGGCGGTTGGGTGGCTCAGTTGGTTAGGTGACCGACTTCGGCTCAGGTCATGATCTCACAGTTTGTGAGTTCGAGCTCTGCGTCGGGCTCTGTGCTGACAGCTCAGAGCCTGGAGCCTGCTTCAGATTCTGTGTCTCCTTCTCTCTCTGCCCCTCCCCTGCTCACGCTCTGTGTCTCTCTGTCTCTCAGTAATAAATAAATGTTTAAAAAAAAAAAAAACTAAAGAAAGACTTAAAAATACATTTTAGGGGTGCTTGGTTAGCATAATCAATGGAGCATGTGACTCTTGATCTCACGGTTATAGGTTTGAATCTGGCGTTGGGTGTAGAGATTACTTTAAAAAATTTTTTTAAACTTTAAAAAAATTTTTTTAAATACATTTCATGCTGTTTTAATTTGTATTATTTTTCTTTTCACTGGTGAAACAAGATCTGGTTCAGGAAGAAGATTACTTTTAATATCTTTGCTTTTGCACTATGTAGAAGAATAATTTTTTTAAATGTCAGATATAGTTTTCTAATGGAACAAAGTAATGTCCAAATCCCAAATATAACATTCTCATTTTGATGTATAACATCATGTTAGGTTGGGAAGCAACCGTCAAGTACCTCGTTTGACATAATTAGTAGCATTCTTTGGTTACAGTGTGTATGAGACTATATTGATATTGATGGTGATATGGAAAAAGCATTAAACAGAATTCAGCAAGATTCATGAGAAAAAGTGTCAGCAAACTGGAATAGAAGGGAACTTCCCCAGCCCAATAAAGGGTACCTATGAAAAGCCTATAGCTAACAAGATACTTAATGGTAAAAGCCGAATGCTTTCCCCCTAAGATCAAAACAAGCCAAACATGCCCACTCTTACAACCTCAATTCATCATTTTGTTGCAGGCCCTAACCAGTGTAACAAGGGAAGAAAAATAAATAAAAAACATAAAAATTATAAAGATAGAAGCAAAACTTGTCTCTATTCTTAGGTGACATGTTTATGTAAACCTTAAGTAATGAGTTAGTAAGTTATCAGAATACCAGGTAAACTTATGAAAAATCTATTTCTATATATTAGCAGTAAACAGTTGAAAATGAAAATTTTAAAACAATTTCATTTGCCTTAGTATCAAAAAACAGACTTAGAAATAAGTTTAACAAGAACAACAACAAAACATGTAATAAAAACCTTTACACAAAAAACTACAATATAGTGCCAAGAGAAAGAAGACAACATAAATTGATATACCATGTTCTTGGATTCGAAAACAAAATGCTAAGTTATCAGTTCTCCCCAAACTGATTATATTATAGATTCAAGACATTCCTGATCAGAGGCTGTTAAAAAAATAGAAACTGGGAGCACCTGGCTGGCTCAGTCAGAGTGTGCAACTCTTGATGTTGGGGTTGTATATTCGAGCCCCATGTTGGATGTAGAGATTACTAAAAAAAATAATTAATAAATTTGAAAAATACATGAAATAGGAACTGACAAGTTAATTCTAAAATATATTGATATGGAAAGGATCTAGACAGCCAAAATAATCTAGAAAAAGATCACTGAAGTTGGAAGACTTACCTGACATAAGACCTACTAAAAATAATAGTAATCAAGACAGTGTGATATTGGCCTAAGGATGGACAAATAGATTAATAGAACAGAATAGAGTCCGTAAATAATCCACACTTACAGAGTCAGCTGATGTTTAACAAAGGTACCAGTGGAAAAAGGAAAAAGGAAAATCTTTTCAACAAATGGACAGTGCATACTGGGGAAAATGAACTGCAGCCTCTACTTCACATCACAATTTGAGCTGGATCATCAATTGAAATGGAAAAGATAACAAAATAAAGCTTTTAGAAGAAAACATAGAAGAATGTCTTTATAACCTGGGGATAGGCAAAGATTTCTTATAGGGCAAAGAAAGCAGTTACCATAAAAGAAAAAAGAATATTGAAAAATTAGATTTCTCTAATTTAAAATTCTTGTTCATTAAGAAATGCTATTAAGAGAGTAAATAGCCATGCTACAGACTGAGAGAAAATATTCACAAAACATACACAAAGCAATACAAAGGACTTTTTTTCAGAATATGTAAAGAACTTTTACAACTCAATAATAAAAGAGACAAACATTAAAAATGGGCAGAAAGCTCCAACAGACACTTCACAAGGAAAATTAGCACATGAAAAAGTGCTTGAGATCATTTGTGATTTGGAAGTGCAAATTAAAACCACAGTGAGAGGGCTCCTGGGTGGCTCAGTTGGTTAAGTATCCAACTTTATTCAGGCTCAGGTCATGATCTCACTGTTAGTGAGATCAAGCCCCATGTAGGGCTCTGTGCTGACAGCGACCAAGTCTGCTTGGGATTCTCTCTCCCTCTCTCTTCCCCTTCCCCTTGCTCTTCTCTCACAAGATAAATAAACATTAAACTGAAAAAAACCACCACAGTGAGATTCCACTTAACTCCCACTTCAATGGCTAAGATAAAAAACAAAAAAACCAAAAATCTGACAACCTAGAAAGTGCTAACAAAGATTAGCCTAACTGAAACTCATACATTGTGGGTGGGAGTATAAAATGGCACAACCACTTTGCAGGACTGTGGCAGTTTCATAAAAATTACAGTACATAAAAATTACACATCCTCTTTAACCCAGAAATACTGCTGGTAGGTATTAACAGGAAACAACTGACCCATAACACATGAAAATATGTTGCACCTAACTGGTTGTTAGGTAAATTAAAATTAAAACATTAAGATACCCATTCACTTTATATGCTTCAGGATGACAAGAATTAAAAATGTTAATGAGAGGTGGAGTGGAATTCTTACGTAGGTTTTGAGGAGTATAGATTGATTTGGTCACTTTGGAGAACATGTTCTCTTCATGTAGTTCAGTAGAAGCTGAAGATCAGCGTGCTCTCCGGCCCACCATTTGCATTGTGATGCATCCCAGGAATCTAGCAGAGCTCTGCATGGCACTTGTATCATAACATATGCTGCAGCATAGTTTGCAGTTTAAAAAACAGATAGCATCTTAAATGTTTATCCACAGAAAGATGAATAAGTAAATTGTGATTTATTGATAATACCAATACAGAGTTAAAATGAGTGAACTAGGGCTACATAGAGAAATTTCAAGGGAGGAGGAGTAAAATTATATAAATAGTCTGATACCATTTATATGAAGTTTGACATATACAAAAACACGTAATTAGGGATATATTAATTTACAGTAAAAATACAAAGTTATGCAGAGGAATAATAAACACCAATGATTGTCTCTAAGGTAGAATAATACATCTTGTTTCTAAAAAAATTACTGAAAATGATGACAAATATTGAGATATAATAAATCTTGGTGGATACATAAGTGTTTATTGTATTCTCTATTTTCTGAATGTCAAAATAGATGACACCAAAAATACAAAAATAAATGAGAGCAAAACAACAGCTAATAGCTGTGGCAGTGGTGACAATGGGAGCCAGCTCTTTTGGAAGTTTGGCTTCTTCAGATTTCTGTCACCCTTGGCTTCTGGGATTCTAAGCCTCCGTGACACACATTGCCCCAACCTCCATTACACCATCTAGGATCCTTTTCCTGTCAGGCACTCACATTTGTTGAAGGGATTGGTTGCCTCAGAAAATTCATTTGAAGTCTAGCTTTGCTGCTGGCTATATGTACCTCTGGGCAAGGTAACTTCTCTCATTCTCAGTCTCCTTGACTATTAAATGGTAACTCAATATTTTGAGTGCCTACTTTGTGCCAAGCAATGATGCTAGGTACACTGGTGAAGACACCTGCTTTAAAAGGGATTCTCAACCCTGATTCTCAGAATTGCCTGTGAAACCCTTAAAAAAACTAAACCTACCTGGGGCCCACCAGGGGAAGTACTAATTGGGTCCAAGGTTAATGCATCAGGCTGGAGTACCTGTTTTTATAACATCTCCTTCACAAATGATTCTAATACTCAGGAATGGCTGAGAGTCATTACCCTGTTGTCTTGTGTTCTGTGGCAGCAGGAATGTTGTTCTCCATCACATCGCTACAGGCTGGCCAGAGTAGGTGCTCAGTAAGTATTTGTTGAATGAGTAAATGAAAGAAAGACATTGTGACTACCCTCCAAAGATAATAGTTTCAGGGAAGGCAGACAATTAAACATTTTATAATAAGTATTAAATGAAAAAAAGTACAATAAAGGATGTCATGTCAGTTGCACTGTGTGGTGAATTCACATCTCTAGCTTTAATCACTGACTTTTAGTCTTGAAAATAAATTTATTTAATAATAATTTTCAGTTGTTTACAGAACTCTTTTTTTAAAGATTTTATTTTATTTTTTTGAGTGATCTCTACACCCAACATCGGGCTCGAACTCACAACCCCGAGATCAAGAGTTATATGCTCTACCTACTGAACCAGCCAGGCCCCCTGTTTACAGAGCTCTTACGGACGTTCGGCCATCACCTCAAATCCAGCATTTCTTTTGCCTCTCTCCTCCCTCATCAATCTAACTTCTCTTTTCCAGCTATCTAATTTTTGTCACGGACACTGTCTTTCTTCCATTTGCCCAAGCTAGCAGCTTTGCAGTCATCTTGAGTCTTCTTTCTGCATAGTATGTTTTGAAGGACTCTTATTTCTTCTGGGCCATGTTTTGTGCTCATAGCTTGATGCTGAATCTCTAAGATCTCCATGAGGCAGTACGGTGCAGTGATTCAGAACACAGACGAGTGTCAGGTTGTGGATGTTTGATTCTAGTTCTATCATATGCCGGCTTGCTGACCTTAGGCGAATTCATCTGTCTGTGCCCTCACCTTTAAACAACCATAAAATTGTTAGCATTAAGGTGAACAGTAGCTGGATTGTAAATGTACTCTAATTGTCAGCTATAAATGCTAAGTATTTTGTCTCTTCAGTTTAAGTTGTTGCTCCATGAAGACAAATAAGCTAAATATTACTTTGGTGTCCTCTTTTTAGTACCTGTCACAGTAGAAGGCATATAGAAGGTTTAAAAATACTTATCAAATTTAAGAATATGGTAGTTATTTTGCTTTATGTTTAATAGTAAAACAGTTTTCTTTAAAGCCTGAGAAATAATTTTAGGACTTCTTCAGCAGCTAATCCTTGCCATCTGAAAACAAAATTAACATAAACGTGAAATTATAGTGAGGCAAATGAATGTGTTCTTAATGAAATAGTTAACAGAACTTTTTATATTGACAATTGAAATCTCTTTTAATAAAAGTCACTTTCAAAGATGGATAATAACTTTCCTTGGTCATTTTTTCCCCAGTCCGAACAGCCACCTGGAGTGCTTATAAAAATACAGATTTCCAGCCCCTAATGCAGATCTTTTAAATCAGAATCTCTACAAGTGAGGCCTGAGGATTTGCTTTCTTTTTTCCTCCTTCCTAAACCCTGGGTGATTGTTACGACAATTTTAGATAATACTGGTCTAGATAATACTTTCTTTTGAAGGTTTCAACTGGATTTCCATAGGCAAAATATTTTAATCCAGCTATTCATATTTCTTTGCCTTATTTCTAAAACACTTCAGGCCTGAGGACTTGCGCCGTGAGTTTGGTCGCTATGGCCCTATAGTAGACGTTTACATTCCACTTGACTTCTACACCCGCCGCCCAAGAGGATTTGCTTATGTTCAATATCCTTTGTTTTACTGTGTGCATGTGAATGTACTGTATATCTGTGCAGATATGCATGTGTATTCAGGAGCATATGTTATGAGATTAATATTGCCTAATTAAATGTGTTTATTTCTCTATCTCAGAAAATCTAAAGCAGTCCACAGTAGCTGGCAAGCACCCCCCAGTTTGAACCAACCTGTTAGCTAGAATCCAAGCATAAACCAAGCAGGCGAGAAAAAAGGCACCTAAAGTTCAAGCATCAAGGAGTAAAGAGGGAGGGTGGACACAGATATAAAGACCTGGAAGAGGGGAAGTCTTTATCAAGCAAAAGACAAAGCCAACACCAGGTTGAGACTTCGGCTTTCCTACATTTATTCAGAGTTCCAGAGTCAAAGCCAAGTCTGATTTTGTTGGTTCTGCGTCTCTTATAAAGTCCATCTTGCAAGCCTTAAAGAGTAAAGGTCAAGGTTCAAGATCAAGTGACATTGAGGTAATTGCCAAAGTCTCATTTTGTATTGCGTTTCTTGAGCTTCTTCTGTTTTCTATTTTTAAAAAATTAAACCAGTGAACAACCTCCTGAAAAACAGCTAGTCATTTTCTATAGTTTATTTCCATTTTAGTTAGGTTTAATATATAATTTACGTAGGTAAGGAAGTTTAGTGGGGTATTACAAACCCATATATGTAACTCCAGATGTTCACAGATTGCTTTTGTGTTTTTTTTTATAATTATATCCCAAGTAATAAAAACATAAAAGTATTTTAAAATAGTAGGTTCAAAAGTAAATATCATTTTCAAAGGTGTTATATTTTAAGTTACATGTATCTTTGCAGTTTTGTTTATAGTAAGTAATTTTTCCTAAATGTCATAATCAAAAAGCCTTTTAGTGAAAGAGTAATTATAATTTCAGAATAAAGGCTTCTGTATGCTGAAAAACCTGATGAATCTTTTACCTGAAAGAAAGGAGAGCCTAAACAATTTTTTTTTTTAATCCTAGCCAGTGTTGGACTTATTTTTTTCTCATAACATGTTCTTTCACATTATAAATGCATACTGCAGCTACACTAATGTGTGCATTAGAAGTGTAGTTACACGTTTGTTTCTGTCCTTACTTTTAGATAGATTCTTCTAAATCATAAGGGGACATTTTGTTTTCATAATAAAAGTGAAATTTCTGATTTTTTATATATATATATATATATATATATATATATGATGTGAGCTTAATAACTTGGAGTTGTTTTTTCCTATTAGTTTCATGTCACATGTAAATAATTCGATAAAAATAATATTTTTACTTGATATCTGACGTTCAAAGTATCCTTAACAGCTAGTCATATTTGAAGATGTTCGCGATGCTGAAGATGCTCTTTATAACCTCAATAGAAAGTGGGTATGTGGCCGTCAAATTGAAATACAGTTTGCACAAGGTGATCGAAAAAGTAAGTGTGACTAAACATTAGATCTTGTTTATTCAGCAGAATGAGTTTTAGCTCTGACAGATTTTTTTTTTAAATTTTAAATTCTTTCAGAAAAGAATACTATCTGAATAGCTGTTACTGAGGTTTTCAGGTAATAAATTATTTCGTATTCTAGCACCAGGCCAAATGAAATCAAAAGAACGTCACCCTTGTTCTCCAAGTGATCATAGGCGGTCAAGAAGCCCCAGCCAAAGGAGAACTCGAAGTAGAAGCTCTTCATGGGGAAGAAATAGGAGACGATCTGATAGCCTTAAAGAGTGAGTACAAAATACAGGAGGATTGAAAACTTAATTTTCTACTTTTTCTGGAAAACATTTTAAAGGGTTTTCAAACACAGGCCTCAGAATCATTTTGTATAATATACATAAAGGTCAACTTTTTAAAAAACGATATGCTCCTCTCTATTTGAAGTGTATTGTTATTTAACTTGGGTATATTGGGTACCTTCCAGTGTTTTTATTTCATGACAGACTTAATTTTAACCTTTTTAAATAGAAAACTAATATGTACTGAAGAAAAAACAAAAAATTTTAAAATGTATACTTGACATATAAAGTGGAATTAAAAAAAATAAAATTTTCCTAACTGAACAGAATAATTAAGAATTTAAGTTCAGGATGACTAAAAACTCATAAGAAATATAATCACTTGTGACAGGAGATTGAACTTAAAATTAATGTAAATCAATATATTTATAAAAGGTAAATTATTTTCAAAAACAAATTAGGAGTATGGTACTATTCTAAGAAGACATGAAAATAGTAAGTTTTTCAGAAAAAGATATTTGCAGGTTATTTATATTGCTAGCCAGGACTTTGTTTCTGTTAGAATAATAGTAAATCACTAATAATAAAAAATAATTAAAAAAATAGTAAAACACAATGAAAATTAATTCACTTGAAGTTATTTAAATAATAACTGAAATTGTATTAGTATTCTTAAATTCTTAAATAATTGTATTTATCTTGAGTTTTAGTGCTGTAATTTTTTCATAGACATGTAGAATTTTAAGGTAAATTTTCTTTAAGAATGATCAACATTGGGGTTCAGTCAGTGGAACATGCAACTCTTGCTCTTGATCTTGGGGTCATAAGTTTGAGCCTCATGTTGGGTGTAGAGTTTACTTTTTTTTTTTTTAATGTTTATTTATTTTTGGAGGAGAGAGAGACAGAACATGAATGGGGGAAGAGCAGAGAGAGAGGGAGACAGAGAATCCCAAGCAGGGTCCATGTCAGCACAGAGCCTGACACGGGGCTCGAACCCACAAACCATGAGATCATGACCTGAGCCGGAGTTGGATGCTTAATCGACTGAGCCACCCAGGTGCCAAGTGTAGAGTTTACTTTAAAAAAAAAAAAAAAAAAAAAGAGGCGCCTGGGTGGCTCAGTCGGTTAAGCATCTGACTTCAGCTTAGGCCATGATCTCAGTTTGAGCCCTGCATCCAGCTCTGTGCTGACAGCTCGGAGCCTGGAGTCTGCTTCAGATTCTGTGTCTTCCTCTCTCTCTGCCCCTCCCCTGCTCATCCTTGTCTCTCTCTCTCAAAGATAAATAAACGTTTAAAAAATGTAAAAAAAATGATCAGCATTTACACGAATATCCTTTTTTCTGTGAGAAATAAGAGCACTCCTGGGCCACATGTAGTACACCTAAACTCTATATAGGCCCATATAACTTCAGATCAAAGATCACCAGGGCTGCTCACTTTCACTCTGATCCCTCCGTTCCTCAACTCCAAGAGCCTAGCCAAGAAAAAGCGCAGTGTATGGTATATGTACCAGAGCTAGAGAGTTAATCTTTGCCCCAGGTTCCCAGATTTAAAAACAAGACTGTGGAGTGACCTGGCTCCAATCCCTCCAGCCAAGTGGAAGTCAAAGATAGGAAGTGAGAACTACATCTACCTTCTATGAGTTTTTAATATCCAGGAATCCTGATTGCTAGAAAATATGGCCCTGTCAGGGCTCTAGAATCTTACGTATCAGTTCAGTACCTCTCCTTGTGTGTGAACAAATATGTTGATTCGGCCCATCCTTAGGGAGGCATGAAGCAGGGAGGAAGCCCTAAGCACCTTTTATAATCCAGGAAAACCCAGTCAGGATTGAGCCATTACCGAGATCGGTGAAGAAATATTTAGAAACAGTCCTATCTGGAACATGATCTCTTTTATCATATTTTCTCTGATAGCATAAGAATATAAAACCTCCTTTGCATCTATGGAGAACAGTCAAGTTTGTCCGTGGCTAAGGGAAAGCCATTTTCCCATTGGTTGATTATTTGAGATTTAGCTCTGATATATAGTTACTATATTTAAAATACAAAATTATATTAATAGAACTTAAAACATAGTGAAAGCAAATCAAGATTTTAAAAAACTTTTACATGCCTTATATATAGGAAAGCCACACTGATAACAGTGGTACTGCTTCTGACTTTACGGAGGATATAAGGGAGTAATGTTCAACAGTTTATATTACTATGAATTTTATATTTATATACTATACACATATAGATTATATATGGATACATATAACTATACATATGTAGAAACTATACATATACATTTTAGCATAAATTTAGAATGATACAGGTGGTATGTATAAAATGAATGAATTATTTATTTACTTATTTTTAAATGAATGATGTTTATATCAAAGATTAAAGGAGGTATAATGTTGTGCCTAACGCAACACTGTTGTAACTTAATAATATCCATTGGCCCTTGTGAAGAAGACAAGTTTGTGAAAGAAAAAAGAAAAGTAAATTGCCCATTTTATTCATTAGGAATGTCAGTTGTTTCCCAAATGTATTAAAGCCATAGTTAACCAGTTTTTCTCCTGATTAATCAAAAAATGGCAAATATTCACATCATTTTATGTCTTCTAGTAAAAGTAAAGTATAACACTTAGCTGGAGAAAATTTAACAATGTCTATTGGGGCGCCTGGGTGGTTTAGTTGTTTGAGTGTCTGACTTCGGTCAGGTCATGATCTCCCAGTTCGTGGGTTTGAGCCCCACATAGGGCTCACTGCTGTCATTGCAAAGCCTGCTTTGGATCCTTTGTCCCCTTTTTTCTCTGTCCCTCCCCCACTTGTGCTCTCAGTCTTAAATATAAATAAAACATTTAAAAAATAGGTTATAGTTAAAAAAAAAAATGTCCATCAATTATCCCAAATCATCATGAAGTATCAGGAATAGAAAGAACCACATCTTCTTGTAACAATGCTGTTTTGCTTTGTACTCATCATAAGATCATTGCTTGATCTCTCTGACCTCAGTTTTTTCCATTTATAAAATTATAGTATAAAGAATGCAAATCTTACCTAGTTCTCATGACATTCATAAGGATCAGATTTTGTGTGTGCATATGTGCATGCGTATGAATGAAGTAGTGTATGTATAAGCCTAACATATACTATAAGTAAATACAGTATAAGTGCTATTATCTTAGACGAAAAAGAGGTCTCTTATTTTGTCTTTAGTGGATATGGATAAAAAAACAAACTAGTGGGGCGCCTGGGTGGCTCAGTCACTTGAGTCTTATTCTTGATTTCAGCTCAGGTCTTGATCTCACGATTTGTGAGTTCGAGCCCCACACTGGGCTCTGTGCTCTCAGCATGGAACCTGCTCAGTTCCATCCTCTGTCTCCCTCTCTCTGCCCTTCCCTTACTCACATTCTTTCTCTCCAAAATAAACAAACACTTAAAATTATTCTATCAAGAATGTTACTTGTTAAATGCATTAAGAAGCCGACTGGGGGGCGCCTGGGTGGCGCAGTCGGTTAAGCGTCCGACTTCAGCCAGGTCACGATCTCGCGGTCCGTGAGTTCAAGCCCCGCGTCAGGCTCTGGGCTGATGGCTCAGAGCCTGGAGCCTGTTTCCGATTCTGTGTCTCCCTCTCTCTCTGCCCCTCCCCCGTTCATGCTCTGTCTCTCTCTGTCCCAAAAATAAATAAAACGTTGAAAAAACAAAATTTAAAAAAAAAAAAAAAAGAAGCCGACTGGGAAAGCTATCACTTTGTTAACAGTTTTACTTAAAGTAATAAAACCTTTGTTATATAAGCAAAAGAAAAAAAATTACTCTATCGTTTCTTGATATTTATAGTCAGCTGTCAGTCTTAATGTTGCTCCTTTACAGGTAATGTATCTTATTCTTCAGGGTTTACTGAGCTGCTTGAAATTGTGAGTTGATG
Source organism: Prionailurus bengalensis (assembly GCF_016509475.1). Classification (NCBI taxonomy): domain Eukaryota; kingdom Metazoa; phylum Chordata; class Mammalia; order Carnivora; family Felidae; genus Prionailurus; species Prionailurus bengalensis. The sequence goes on along the minus strand of NC_057349.1, from coordinate 79,709,104 downwards.
CTTTTCATTAGTTTGGGAAAATATTAGGCTATTATCTCTTCAAATATGGCTTCTGCCTCATCCATTTTTTCTTTTTGGCTATGTGACTGTGTAGTACATATCTCTTAGGCTTTGTTCTGGATTTCTTAAAATTCCTTTTCTCTCATTGTGTTTCAGTATATATGTTTTTCTAATAATCTGTTTTATAGTTCAGTTCACTTTTTCTTCTGTATATAGATTGCTGTTAAATTTATCTAGTTAGTGACTTTTACATTTCAGATATATTTTCAGTTCTTAAAATGTCCATTTGTTTCTTTCTACAGATTCCAATATTCTGTTGAATTTCTCCATTTTTTAATCTGTTTTGCCTGTCTTCTTATTTTCTTGAACACATTGGTCATAGTCATTTTTAAAAATTCCTGTCTGAATAATGCCAGTATCCAAATTACTTTGGGTCTGGGTTTTGTTGTGGTTTTTTTTTTTTTTTTTTTTTTTTTTTGGTCTTGTATTTTCTTAGCTTTTAGTCATTTTTATCTATTTTTGACATATTTCATGGATTTCTTTATTGGATGTTGGACATCGTCGATGAAACTTGCAGTGCTTTGGATGATATCCTCCAAAGGAAGTTTCTTCTAGTAGGTGGAGGAGTATTGGCAGATCACCTTGATCTTTTCAAGGCTTGTTTGAGGCATTGTTAAGACTGATCGGTAGGATATGGCCCTTCTGGGTTCTTAATTGAAAGCCTGGGTTGTTACTCAAGGCTCTTTGACCTTTTGGGGGTTGAACTCCAGCCTCTCTCCCCAGCACTGTGTGTCTGATAGAATTTCATCTTAATTCTTGAATCTTCCAACTGCTATTTTTCTTGACCTCTAGGAGTCTCATCCTTTATGTGCACAGCTTAAAAGATGGCCAGTGACTTGAAGAGAATTTGTAGGCAAATTTTAGGAGATTTCTTTTCTGCCATTTTCTCATCTCTGAGATTTTGCCTCTTTAGTCCCAACCATTTTGGTAGTCCTGAATCCTAATTTGTCTGTTAATATGCTTAGTCAAATAGCCATTTTCTGTATGGGTTCAGTTCCACCATGCCAACATTTGGAACATGGTCTTTGTAAAAGAGCCATGGTTTGTAACCCCTCAAGTTCTGCTAGGGTTGGTTGGTTATTCTCTAATACCTTTAAACAGTTGTGGGTTTTTTTTGAAAGTTTTTTTTTTATTTGACGTTTATTTATTTTTGAGACATAGAGAGACAGAGCATGAACGGGGGAGGGTCAGAGAGAGAGGGAGACACAGAATCTGAAACAGGCTCCAGGCTCTGAGCTGTCAGCACAGAGCCCGATGCGGGGCTTGAACTCACGGAGTGTGAGATCATGACCTGAGCCGAAGTCGGTCGCCCAACCGACTGAGCCACCCAGGCGCCCTAACAGTTGTTTTATAAATGTTGTTTAGCTTCTTTATATAGCTGTTTTCCGTGGGAAGATTAGTCTAATACAAGTTGCTCTATCATGGTGGGATTCAAAAGTCCTGCATTTGGTTTTGGTTTTGGTTTTGGTTTTTATAAGCATTATTTAATAAACTTTAAATAGTTACTTTCTCTCTGTCTTTTTTTTAATCTTTTTTTCCCTTCAGATTTTCATACCTCTTAGGAGTTGTATAACCCAGATTTATTATGCAGGGCATTTTTCAGAACTGACCTGTATCATAAGATAAATCTAGCAAAGTAAAAATCTTTTGGTCATACATTCTAGTATAACAAATATTACAGACTTGGTACTTACATTTGAACTAAAAGCATGCATAGCAAAATTAAAATTGTTTCTTTTAGTTTATCCAGTGAAATCATAACTAATATTATGTAAAATGTATACATTTCTGAAGTTGCTGTTTCTAAACCTATTAAATGTTTTTGTGTGAAATATGTACTGTTAACATTATGGATATTTGCAGGTCTCGACACAGGCGATTTTCTTATAGCCAATCTAAATCTCGCTCCAAATCACTACCAAGGCGGTCTACCTCAGCAAGGCAGTCAAGAACTCCAAGAAGGAATTCTGGTTCTAGAGGACGGTCAAGGTCCAAGTCATTACCAAAAAGATCCAAGTCAATAGGAAAATCACAATCAAGTTCACCTCAAAAGCAGACTAGCTCAGGAACCAAATCAAGATCACATGGAAGACATTCTGACTCCATAGCAAGATCCCCTTGTAAATCTCCCAAGGGGTATACCAATTCTGAAGCTAAAGCACAAACAGCAAAACACTCTCATTTTCGATCACATTCCAGATCTCGGAGTTATCATCATAAAAACAGCTGGTGAACAGCAGCAGAAGAGTGCTACATAGTCTCGAATATAAGTCATTAAACCTCTCATTATGCTAAATAAAAATTCTTCAAGGCTTATAGAAAATGTGAGTTACTTTGGGCATGTGCAACAAATAAAGTCTCTCTAGCTTTGGGTTAATAAAGATTTGGTCTCAATTTAAAGGGTCCATACCACAAATTGTGATGTGTCTGATGTCACCATTTTATGGACCATTTTTTGTTTACCTTGTGGCAGAATGGTACTTTTCAAAAGAAATGGGTAAAATGAAATTAATATAGAAAATTCTACTTGGATATTAAGTATTAGTAATACTGATACATTTTACATAAAGATTTTTTACTTTAAAGCACTTTTACTTTCATGTAAAAAATAATGACTGTATAATTGCAAAGGGAAGACTTAAACTATTTGACACCTTATGTCTCTGTTGTATCTTCTCTTTAAACTTGGACCAATTCCTAGTGGCTGTTAGTTCATATTACAAAATTCTGACATTCCTAAAAGAAGAATCTATATAGAGATCAAGAATTCAAAAGATACATTCTCTCCTGAGCTCAAAAAAGCTTTTATTTTTACCATGTGGAACAGTATAAAGTTGACATTAAATTACATCCTGTACTGTGTTCATTCACTTCAGAAATATCAAAACATATAAAAAATACTGAATTTTGAATGGTTGGAGACTACTCTAAAACTTGTATACAGCACTCATAATCCAAAAATACTCATATTAAGCCTTATACATTTGAAGAGTAGTGGTACATTTTGTATAAAAATCATATTTTATAACATTATTTCTACATACCTACTTTTCATCTACTGAATTTCTTCTTAGAGCTCTAGCTCAAGACTTTAAATTGTGTAGAATAAGTCCTATTATTTTTGAAAGTGTTTAGTAACTTGTAGTAAGGAATTCAAGACTGCATCCTCTATAAGCTTTGTGGTATTCAGATTTACTTTACACTGCCCTTCATTTTTATAAACCAAATAACTTTATTATTGCTTTTGTAGTTGTTAAAACTGAGAATTTCTTTAAAAATGTGTTTGTAGTTTACGTTTTTCAGAGGGTTTTGGTAGTATTTGTGATAAAATGGTTTTGCATATGATTATTATAGGGAATATATTTATAGAGTTCTACTTGTGTACTTTGTTGAATTATATTGAAAATTAAAAGTTCTCAGTCCATACAGTTAATATTTGTATCTAGAGTGCATAAGAAAAATCTGTCTTCTATTTTTGGCGTATAGAAGCCAGTGTTGCTTCTATTTTTTTTTTTTTTAATACAAATTCCATTTTTCTTTGCGTTTTAGACCCTATGTAAGAAACAACTTTACAAAATAATATGCTGGTGATATTTGGACAAGTACCATAAATTCATGTATACTGTACAGTACTTTCTGGATACATTTTCTCTAATCATAGTAGAATTTGTTTCAAAACTGCAACTCTTTGAAGTGTTCAGCTGTAATAAAATTTAGTTATAAAATTACATGGCACTGTTGAAAATCTAAAGGATAGTCCAAAGAAAGAACAGACAAATATTAATAGTAATGTTTTATATTTTCTGAATAAATGTTTGGGTTTATCCACACACATACACAATCATTTGAAATGCTAAGTAAGAATTGATTATAGTGTCTTTACTTTTCATTTAATTATATCTTAGTAAAAAGTTAATACAGCAGTTTCTTTTTTCTTGTTTTTATTTTTTTCATATGGCAGTGTTTCTGAACATGCTTATCCTTTGATTTACCTCTGATTTGGTTTTCCATTGTAATCTTTAGGCTTCTTAGGAGGATCCTATTTGATTTGATGGAAAAACTGGAATAATAGTTCAGACTTTTTTGAGCATTGACTTGACACTGCTTTATAAGTTTTATATGATTCACTCATCCTCACAACAGCTGTATGAGATAAATACCACTGCAGATAAGGAAAGAGAGATGCAGAGAGGTTCAGTGATTGCATTAGGTCACACAGCTATTAGATTTTGGGAGTCGTCGGTGGCTGGACTCCACACTGCCTCTCCCTGTTATGCTTTTTGGAAGAAGTCTTTGACAGATAATATGCTAAACTAAGATAATGTTTAGAGGGAAAGGAGAAAATAGAATTAGGAAAATAAATGATTATAAGTGAAAATGGGTTCTGTGTCTTGGTGGAAATCGACACTTGTGCTAGTTCCTTGAGAAATTGTCTTCTGGGTATACCTCTATTCAGGATTCACTTTGGTTATAGCATTGTTTCTTGAACCATTTAAGGGAGGATACTTATGGGTGAGATTGTTAATAAAGCAAATGTTTTACACATCTGTGATCATTTTCTTTAACGATAATATATTTACTCAGGTACTTCTCAAGTTTAGCATAGGGGCACTATCTACATTTGTTCAGGATCGGAGGATAAGTTAATGTCAAAGAATATAAAACTGGCCACTACAACTGCTTGTTTTCTTTCTCCTCATGAATAATAATTTCCATATAGGAGCTGATATTTTGTAGCTGCAAACAATGGAATATGGCAGATTTTTTATTTGGACCCTAGGATTTAACCTTTGTCACTGGGCTAGCTTACTTTTAAATGAAAATAAATTCAAGACTTTATTATTTGTAATGTTTACTTGAGATACAACTATTCTAAGACATACTATTATATTACAAATAAGGATGTCTGCCTTTATTCTCATCCCTTTTTTGCAAAAGGCAAAATTAGTAAAAATGTAAAGGAAGTATTTAGAAATACTTTTACACTTCCTCTAAACTATATTAAAATTGTAATTTCTTAGAATTAAAAAGAAGTATTTTCCAAACAGAATACTTGGAGTATTTGTATGTAGATAAATATATGCTACTTAGGGGCGCTTGGCTGGGTCAGTTGGTAGAGAATGTGACTCTTGATCTTGGGGTGGTGAGTTCAAGCCCCAGGTTTAGGGGCTTGAATATATATGTACTCTACCCTCAACATGATACTTAGTAACTTAAGCAGTATGGTCTGGTGCAGAGATGTTAATTTGGCATCGTAGAACCAAAGCTTTAGGTCTATCCCCTGTAGATTTTCAAACAAGCCAATGACTCCCAAGAATTTAAGGACCAGTGGTTCAGTGAGATAGGGATTTTGGACTCATAACTTATCTACAGATGACTAGAAGACACTTTCAAGTATTACATGAGGATTATACACCTTATCATCTAAATCACTCCCTTGATGAATGGGGGTATTTATGATCATATCGTGAACTCTGGCATTGGTTTATGAGGTCAGTTTAGGCCCTCTGGAAAATGTATGTCTTGTATACCTATAAAGTTAAGCAAATTGAATATAAAGATAATTGAATCAATAAGCCTTTTTAGAAATGTATTCTCTGACAGAAGTGTTAGATATTCCAGGTTGATTCAACTTATCTCAAGTTAATACAATAATGATGTACCATTTTTTTTTTTTTTTTACTTAAAGGAATCCCGTGGGAAAAAGGTTGAAATAGGAAACAGACTATTATACCGCATCAGTAGTATTTTCCCTCCAAAATTATGTTTTTATTCTGTTTAGAGTAAAGGGATATATGAGTCTTACATTCTAGGAATATACTGCAACTGTGAACTTAAGAAAGAAATAGTACCAACTTGTGAGTAGATAGATGGTTACTGTTTTATAAAAGTAGGTGATTTTAAGTATATGGTTCATTTAATTTAAAACACCGTATCCAACCTACATGTTTATAGTAAATAGATTACAAGTTAAAATCGAGGATATCTTGGGGTACCTGGGTGGCTCGGTTGGTTGAACATCCAATCTTGATTTCGGCTCAGGTCATGATCCCAGGGTCGTGGGATCAAGCCCTGCATTGGGCTCTTTCCTGAGTGTGGAGCCTTAAGATTTTCTCTCTCAAAAAAGAAAATATTTAAGAAAGTGTAATTGGCGGGCACCTGGGTGGCTCAGTTTGTTAAGTGCCCAACTTTGGCTCAGGTCATGATCTCACGGTTCGTGAGTTCGAGCCCCGCGTCGGGCTCTGTGTTGACAGCTTGGAGCCTGGGGCGTGCTTCGGATTCTGTGTCTCCCTCTATCTCTGCCCCTCCCCACTCTCATGCTCACTCTGTCAAAGATAAACGTTAAAAAAAAAATTTTTTTTTTAAGTGTAATTGGAACACAAAGCAAAATTACTACTCTAGTTTATGAGTGTACTTCTATGAACTAAATGCCTAAATCCTATGCACTTTTTAGAAAGGGCATAGTAGAGTTAGATTGAGGAAAACCAGAATTCTTTGCTATGATGATCACTTGTTTCCTAAAGAAATAACTACATTCTAGTTTTCTTAGCTTATCCTAATACTATAGACTAAAAATGCTGTTGACTTTAATTTCAAGAAAAATCTCAGTATAAAATAGTCTTCCAAGCCCCAAGTGATAGCCAACTTCTTTTAATAGTAAGTTAATATTAAGTAAATAAATTTTAATGGCTTTTTTGAGGGGAAGGGATTAAGAATCATTTCTATTACATTGGTGAGGCAGTATCTACTTTGTGAAAATAATACTTTACAAGTTGAGAACAGTAGTCTGTTGAAGACCTTTTCAAAATTGACATAAGCTATACAACTGGTCAGACTCTTCTGGGCAGTATTATATATTTTTAAAATATTTACTTACTTACAGAGTGCATGCAATCAGGGGAGGGGCAGAGAGTGAGAGAGAAGAGAGAAAATCCCAAGCAGGCTCCTCGCTGTCAGCACAGAGCCCCACATGGGGCTTGATCGCATGAACTGTGAGATCAAGACCTGAGTCGAAATCAAGAGTTGGATGCTTAATTGAGCCATCCAGGCGCCCTATAGGCAATCTTATTATTTTTAAAATGAGAAGGATTGTTATTTAAGATTACTTTAACACACTGTGAAATATTTATATAATTTCAAAAGAACCTTGCAGAAAAGCATTGATACTCCTCATTGTCACTAAACCTTCAAATTTTGGCCTTAAAATATTAAATGTAGCTAAATTAAGAATACTAATGTTCTGGTTTTGTTAGGGTATTCTGTACAATTTTTAATGGGTATATAAAGTCGAACCATTTTTGGCATTGTTTTATACTTTGTAATTCTCTCTTAACATATAATCTACTAAATGAGGTTTTTTAAAAATACCACTTAAAAACATGATGAAAATTTTTTATTCTAAAATATCTCATGAAAAGTACTTTATACAGAGCTTTAAGCTGCCTGTTAGTAGTCAAATATAACTGATGCTCTTTAAGAGGTTTTGTTTGACTGAAAAGGTGGCAGTTTTTGTCTGAAACATGTCTGTCATTGAAAGTGGAATTATATCTCTTAAGGAATAATTTTAAATACTTTTAGCTTTCCATTGGCACCGCTGGTATTAATTCAGCATTAAAGGTTTCAAGAGTAGGAACCAACCAAGAGTTAAGCGTTTTACACTCCCTTGCCCTCCTACTCCCAAGTCACTTCAATGCTAACCAGCCCTTCAGCCATCTCCTTTCTTCTCTTTTGGGAGTTGTACATATTTTCTTAAAGTTACACTGTAGATACTTTAACTTTGCTCTCAAACCATGGACAGTTATAAGTCCCCTTCATAATCTTTATGTAGTTTCCATCTACCTCTTCATCTTCCCTTAATTCAACTTTCTTCAAGCATTAACATTTATGTCAATATTAACATTAATGTCAACTGTCAGATTTCCCAAATAAGCCAATGCTTAAATACATTATCCTCTCTCTAATCTTTCAGTTCTTATTTACAAAGGCTTTGGTGTTTGTCATTAACTAGAGTTGTTCTTTTAGAAGTGTTATAACCAACTAACCAGACTATTTGAAAGTGCAAAGAAAAAATAACCAGAGATGTACAGTTTACAACCTCAAAGATTATTTGTCCTGTATGGTACATGTAAGCTTTTAAAATTATTGGCATATTACTCAACTTAACATATAATGTTGGAATGAACTAGTAAAGCAGCCTTCATGTTACCCAATTCTATTAACATTTTGTTACAAAACTCAAGTAAAAAAATAATTCTGCAGTGAATACCCGTATACCAACTACCTAAATTCTACAATTAACAGTAGATTGTACTTGCTTGATATATATATTACATATATACAGTATATCCATCTATTTTCCAATTATGTTGAATTTAACTGTAAAATTTTGAAAACGAGTGTTCATAGAGTATTTCAGTTAGCTAAAAAATGATCAGAAAACAGTCGAATAACTTTATAAACCTAATCCTTCTTTGGAAATTCAGGTTGTGGTCTCAAGCATCAGATTACAGGAACTTAATAGACACAGATGATTAAGGAATGCACAATGAGTAGGACCTTTGGAAAGCTAATGGAAAAGGGCAATCCGATCATTGATATTAACCCTTTCATTCTAAAATTCGAGAGCAGTAAATGATCGCTTAAAGAGTAAGGATAATTTTGGGGCGCCTGGGTGGCGCAGTCGGTTAAGCGTCCGACTTCAGCCAGGTCACGATCTCGCGGTCCGTGAGTTCGAGGTCGGGGAGTTCGAGCCCCGCGTCAGGCTCTGGGCTGATGGCTCGGAGCCTGGAGACTGTTTCCGATTCTGTGTCTCCCTCTCTCTCTGCCCCTCCCCCGTTCATGCTCTGTCTCTCTCTGTCCCAAAAATAAAAATAAAAACGTTGAAAAAAAAATTTAAATAAAAAAAAAAGAGTAAGGATAATTTCAACCATTGATAACCCTTATTTTATAGCAAGATGATCCCTTGTAATTGTAGATCTCCAAGGTTTTGATAGGAAGAACCAAAGCTCTCTATGATTCTATATTGCTAAGTACAGTATATAATAAAGATCTTCCTGTTTAAAGATCTTACTGTTGGGGCACCTGGCTGGCTCAGTCGGAGCACACAACTCTTGGTTTTGGGGTTGAGTTCAAGCCCTATGTTGGGTATGAAGACTACTTAAAAATAAAACCTTAAAAGAAAAAAAAGATCTTACTGTAGAAGGCAATTCTGAGTTCAATTTCAATAAGACATTTGCATGCTGGAAATAATCAAATGTCATCAAAATGTTTTCTACGTGCCATACCCTCTCCAAGACTCCGGACTGCTAAGAACCCATTTGTAATTTGGTTTTGGCAACTAATCAATATAATTTCTAATTTTAGAATAAACTATTTGTAATAATTTAGGAGTAGCTATGGAGGAGTTTCATTAGTATCTCTTATCTTTACAACCAGATATAAAATACCACATATTTTCTGCCACTTTATGTATTAGACTAGAAAAATTACTTCCCTGAATCCTTTCTTATCCATAAAGGCTATTATTGTGTGAATCACTAAATAAATGAAGTATTTTCATTATTACCATCAATGTCTTTTAAGTTATTACATGTTCAAGATACATGATCTAATTAAATGGAGCTTGAATATACCATATAGCTTCCTTTGACAAAGGTGCATATAATTTTCCATGAAGGTTGCTTCTGCCAATCCTCCCATTTTTTCTGTTCCTACCATTACTTAATTCAGAGACTGGAATTAATGCCACAATGCATGATAAATTATTCCTTGAACGGAAAGAACTTTACATTTGTGTCACCGATTCTACACTAAGGGAACATTACTAAAAATTCTGCTTTAGAAAATGAATTCTAAGGGAAGCCTGGGTGGCTCAGTCGGTTAAGTGTCCAACTCTTGGTTTTGGCTCAGGACATCATCCTGGGGTCATGGGATTGAGGCCCGCATTAGGCATGAAGCCTGCTTAAGATCCTCCCTCTCTTTCTCTCTCTCTCCCTCAAAACAAAACAATCAAAAAAGATAAAATGAATTCTAAGATCTCAACAATGGACCCTCAGTAAACGCAACCAACACCTTTTATAAATCTTAAACTGTAATTCTATTTGAGATTATAGCACGAGTTTAAACTTGATAAATACAGTTCCTGGGTGTTAGGAACATTACTTCTACATTTCAGCGTATTTAATTTAGAATTCCAAGATAATTGCAAAGGATATGAAAAGTAACAATCTGAAAACTGTCAGAGATTAATTCAAGACAACCTAATCCAAGAAATTTAAAGAAAAGGGATTTAGTTGAAGCATAAAATAGATTATCCATAACTCTTAAAAATCCACCCCATACCTACAAAGAAGCTTATCTAAAACTTTAAAGAAAGTTTCTTTCAAAGATTAAATTTGTGTTTATAAACAGCATTCTATAAAATGTACTCTCAAATTTCTGATTAAAAAGAAGTAGTTCCTGAATTATACATGATTTGCACGTACACACTTCTGCCATCTCATCTCAAAACATACTCTCTCCATTTGAAAATCATTGTTAAAAAATTGTATTTGGTGATTTTTGGAAGATTTATGGATTCAGGAGAAAAAGGAGTACAAAAAAACAACTTTGAGGAGTTAGCTCAGGAATCGGATGCTCAGCAAGACAGGCCCGTGATTTTAAAACGTATTTAGTTCAGCAAATGTCTTTCAAAAATTTAATATATGGGAGGATGATGAAACCAACAGCCTTTCCATACCCAAGTATGTGTAGAAGCCATGGAAACTGGGGAGCCTTCCACCCTCTAAATAAAGGACAATGTATTCGGCAATATGATGGAGGGTCATTCGGAGATGGGAGATGCACAAAAAAGGGAAATATAAGTATAAAATGTTAGGAGTGCCTGGCTGGCTCAGGAGGTAGAGCATGCAACTCTTGATGTTGGGGTCATGAGTTCTGAGCCCCACTTTGGGCCTAAAGATTACTTTTAAAATAATTTATAAGAGGGGCACGAGGGTGGGTCAGATGGTTAAGCATCAGACTCTTGGTTTCGACTCAGGTCATGATGTTGCAGTTTGTGAGTTTGAGCCCCATATTGGGCTCTGTGCTGACAGCACAGAACCTGCTTGGGATGCTCTCTCTCCCTCTCTCTCTGCCCTTCCCCTGCTTGCTCTGTCTCTCTCAAAGTAAGTAAACTAAAAAAATAAAATTATAAGGGGCACCTGGGTGGCTCAGTTGGTTAAGCATCTGATTCTTCTTGATTTCAGCTCAGGTCATGATCTCTGTGTTTGAGCCCTGCATGGGCTCTGTGCTGACAGTGCAGAGCCTCCTTGGGATTCTGTCTCCCTCTCTCTCTGCCTCTCCATGCCCCGCCCCCCCTTGGCTCTCTCTCAAAATAAAAATAAATCTTTAAAAATAAAATAAATTATAAAAGGTTGGTTTTACCCAGCTTGAAATCTCAGACTAACAAAAGAGAAGTAAACTTTATTATTTTCTCCCTGCACAAGTGGGCCCCCAATATCAGAATTCAGAACTTAAATTGGAAAACAGTTTCCTAACAGACTTTTACAGGTACGTAGAGAACCAACCAGCATTTAACACCATTCAGAGGCAATACCAACAAACCAATTTGCTATCATAGGTGAAGTTCAGAGTCCATGGGAGGCAGAAAGGGTGAGGTCAAGAGTACTGTTAAGTGTTAAGCCTTGTGAGGGAAAAAGAGAGGCTACAGGAAGACAAAATATTTCATATTTCAGTTCCATTTTCATGTTGTAATTAGTGCTTCTGTGCACTTACCAAAGCTATACTTTCTAGGCCTGAGCTATTTTCTACTTGCTGTGTATTTCCATGTGGCTATCCTAAACGCCCCTCAGAATTCAACATGCAAATCAAAATTACCTTCTATAATTCGGATCCCCCTCTAGAGTTCTCTAATTGCTAGTTTTAATCTCCCTAACTGCCCAATTTAAAAACTCTTTTCTGGGGCACCTGGGTGGCTCAGTGGGTTAAGCAACTGACTTAGGCTCAGGTCATGACCTCGCGGTTTGTGAGTTTGGGCCCTGGAGCCTGCTTCGGATTCTGTCTCATTCTCTCTCTGCCCCTCCCCCACTCTCTTGCTCACTCTCTCTCAAAAATGAATAAACGTTAAAAAAAAAAAAACAAAACCCTGAAATAAATAAAAACTCTTTTCTTACCCTCCATGCAGTTGGTTAAGTCTTAATTCTAATTTCAAAACATCTCCCAAGTATAAGTCCATGCCTGGGTATTCCCTCTGATAATGTCCTTAAGCCCATTTCTTTTATTTTAAACTACTGACATACACTTTTTCCTCAAGCTTTTCCTTTCCAAGCTGTTCTCCATATTTTCACCCGTTTTCTTTTTAAAGCAGGAATCTCTTTCCCTTATTTACCTTTGATGGCTCTGCCATGCCTGCAGAAGAAAGTTGCAACTCTTTGGCATGACATTCAAGGCCCTTCAGGTTATTACCCCAGTACACCCTTCAATATATTGTATCTCCTTTCTCTGCAAGTCTTCCACATCTTTTTACACCACTGTCCATGCACTTTTACTCTGACAATTATTTTTAACATGTCAAATACTGTGTCAAATATCTTAAGGCCCAATTCAGTGCTGCTTCTAAGATACCAGATTCTGGGGGCGCCTGGGTGGCGCAGTCGGTTAAGCCTCCGACTTCAGCCAGGTCACGATCTCGCGGTCCGTGAGTTCGAGCCCCGCATCAGGCTCTGGGCTGATGGCTCGGAGCCTGGAGCCTGTTTCCGATTCTGTGTCTCCCTCTCTCTCTGCCCCTCCCCCGTTCATGCTCTGTCTCTCTCTGTCCCAAAAATAAATAAAAAACGTTGAAGAAAAAAAAAAATTTAAGATACCAGATTCTGAAGTAGACAATCCCTACTCACCAGAATTAGTCACTACCTTCTGGTAATAATGACTTGTTTTCACCCCCTCAGGCATTTGTTGTTGTAGGGAAGGGGAATGCAACTTGTATTTTAGTTACATTTGTCATTTCTTCCCCAGCCACCTGTAGTTAGCTTTCTGTTCTGCCATTTATCCTTGTATTTCCTGAACATACTTCACACGTAAGCCCCCGCACATTAAACTGTAGACATGCTGCTCAGAAATGTCACAAAGGAACTGAGAAATGTCAAACAAGGGGGGAAGGGGTGTTTTGAGACAGTTTTATTTTCCAAAAGACAGGGACTCTGTATTAGTTTCATTGTTAGAATTTTTATAATCTTACAGAGAAATGTGTTATCAAAACTGCAGGAATGAACCATTTTCTGGAATCAGACTGGGAGAGATGTCAGATCTAAGCCAACTCATTGGTTTCAATATTTGTAACACATTGCTAGAAAAAAAAACCCTAAAAACTAGTGACTAAATATTGAGGAAATTTTCAAACTATGGTCAGAATTTCTAAAATTGATTTTCCAACTATTTGTGAAGGTATTTGCATCTATTTGAGCAGGAATGGCAGGAATGGAGATTCACACAAAATGTGAATGTCAAATAGAAGTTCCTTTGCATCTTTAAACCCTTCTTTCCCTTCCTTTCTAGAAGGGATTGCTTGGTGTCCCCATTCACAATTTGCCTGCCTTTATGCTACCACTTAAAGGCCTCCTTAATCTCAAAAGCAGCCCTTTTTTGGATTCTTAAACCATTTAATATGGTTCTTTCTCCAACTATGCCTCTGGAGGAACCAGGAATAGGGCAGAGGTGGATGGCTTTGACTCAGGACAACCCAAACCCTCCTTCAGACATCTAAATGCTTTGCTTTTGAGAAGATGGTGGGGGTTGAGGGACAAGGCATCCAAGAGTCTAGCCTATCTACCGCAGCAACAGCTCCTCACAATTTCACCCTGACTTGGGTGGGCTGCCAGTTGCTCTCTCCCAGATCCGTTCTGGAGCCTGATGCTGAGGGGCACGGCACAGGGATAGGGCCTAGATTTTGTTCCTTCTCATCACCAAAAGTTGAGTTAAGGCTTTGAAAAGAGGGCAAGTAAAGACAAATGCACGTAATGTGGGTTTTAGCTAGCCTGATCATGTTCCAGGGAAAAGAAATACAAGTGGTTTTCCCCAAGTGTGGTATGACCTGACCCCATTTCACTTCCACATTTGTATGACACACAAGCTTTATACTAAAATAATGCGAAGGAAAGGGGTGATTACATAGTACAGTTGATCCCTGAACAACATGGGGGCTAGGGGTGCCAACTCCCATGCAGTCAAAAATGCACCTAACTTGGCTCCCCTAAGACTTAACTATTAATAGCCTACTGACCAGAAGCTTGGTAAGAGTCAGTTAACACATATTTTCTATGTATTACATACTGTATTCTTACAATAAAGTGAGCTCCAGGAAAAAAACAAAAACAAAAAAACATGTACAGTACTATATTTACATATGTATTCATAAAAACTCATGGGTAAGTAGACTAGCACAGTTTAAACCCATGTTATTCAAAGGTCAACTGGATGCCTAAAAACCTGAATTCTGGTCCTAATAAAATGTCCATTATTTGCCTGATACATTCTAGTCTTTTAACTCACAAACCACATAAACCACCTTAAAATCTGTATTTTAACTTACAAACCACCTTTAAGTTTGAAAACAATGATTCCTGTCAACCTTCTAATAGTGCGATTTGGTCTTTTACCTTCTTTTTCCTTTATCTGCCTACAAGGACACTAAAATACTTAGCACCAAGATTAATGCAAATAAAAGTCCTATGGTGTTACTGTATCAGCAGTATGTGCCACTTTATCAGTAGTAGGAGTTGAGTAGTATCAAATTGTATTCTTATCTAAAAGCAACTTCAGCATAATACCTCACATCCAGGTATGTTCTATAGTGAAGTGCCACTGCATAGAACAATTTCCACTCACATATAAACCTTTCAGCCCTTTACAATGATGAGCCCCTTTACCAGGCTACTAGGTAAAAACTTAGGCCCGAAGCTGGTGACTCTGAAGTGTTTGCTTTATATACCCACAAAACCAAACAGTGACAGTAACATTGGAGGAAATGAGAACCCTCATGAATGGGCTTAATAGCTCTACAAAAGGAGCCCAAGAAAGCACCCAAGCCCCTAGACTCCCATCTATGGGCCATGACGTGGGCTCTTAGACGTTATCTGCTGGTGCCTTAATCTCAGACTTTCCGGCTAACTGGATTGAGAAATAACTTTATATAAGCTACCCACACCTTCTACTGTCACAGCAGTCCGAAGAGACTAAGGCTGCGGAATACCATTTTACTATAACGTCAAAATTAACTTTTTAAGTTTGCTAATACTTTTTCACAAGGTCAGCTGTAGTGTAATTCAGCCAACTTTATTCACTCTTCAAATTACAAAACCCATTACTTTATAATTACTATTTCTTTTACCAGTGTTAACACTTCTTGAAAAAATCTTAAAAAAACTTTTACAAGATTGAAATCTTACTGTTGTTAGTTTTTCTAATGCATTTAATGCTAGCTATGTATAACATATATAATAAAGTATAGCTTTCTCTACATACATGCAAGAATGAAGCATTTTATAGCCAGGGCCAAAGAATGGTTGGCTGGATTATGTACGAACTGTGTAAACAAGACTGCAGGCACTTCTGTTAACCAGTTCTCAGGTTGTGGTGGCTATGTAACAAGTTACCATACCCTCCTGGCACAGCTCATCAGTAACAGTGATTCTCAGGTTGTGTCCACACCACCCACTTTTGTATAGCCAGAAAGTCTCCCCTCCTGCATGAACCAAATGTGCAAGACCTTAGACTTTTCTTGAAAAGATAGTAGCACCTTATCTATTCCACCATATATACCCTCTTAACACTCTTTTCCCATCTAAGTATTGCCTAAAACTCAAAAAAAAAAAAACAAAAAAAACCAACCAAAAACCCCACAACCTTTTTTGTTATTCAAGATAAATTTTAGCTCTGTAGAACTAAAAACCACACAGGGAAAATTCGTCCTTTAGAACCTTAGAAAACAAAGTTTGAATTTTAAAGTAAAACTACATAAGCTACTATATTTCTTTCAGCAAACTCTAGAATCCAAATCTCCACCTACTTTAACATCAATTACACTTCCTTTGGTTTAAGTACCACCATTCAATATCATAAACCAAACCAAGTGTCATCTTCTTTCATTGAAATTATATGGTAAGTCAAATGGTACTTTATGAAACAGTTCATATATAAAAATATATTCTAAGTTATAAACTAACCAGCTTTACTTTCGACAAGTTTCCATTGCAAAATGGGGAATTCCTCCCCTTAGAGGTAGTAAGGTGAAATTATTGGACCCTCTAAATATCAGAAGGAGGAAGGACAATTAGTAATAATACTAAGACATTTAGCCAGTAAAATGGAAAGTTAAAAATCCATCTCCTAGTCACACATTCAAACATGAAAGTCACACACAAAGAATCAAGACTAGTATAAAAGGGGGGGCCAAATTATATTATTATTTAAAAATTTGATTACAACCAATTTTGTTGGCATTAAAATTAGAGGTATTTTAAATTTGAATGGATAAACCAAAACCCAGAAATTAAGTTTGGTAAAAATGGGAATAGGAGTTTTCCAGTAATTACAGATTAGAAGGCAAAAATCAATTTAGAGAAACAAACAAACCCCATGTTTACAATGATTGTGCCACAGATTTAAACTTCAGTAGTGCATTAGTAAACTGTTCACATTTAGATCTTCACCTTGAGATTAGACAGCTGTTTCTTTAAAAAAAAATCTCAGTACCTTGTGCAAATAAATCGGTCTTCCATGTGCCTTAGCACACTTAAAATTTCTCCACTGTATATATACAAAACACCTACCATTTGGTAGGGCAAAATACATACTTTCATAACAAAACTATAATGTACCTCTCAAGTATGAACAATATACACATAATACATGGTATACAGTATTTACAAAATATAAAATATAATACAAGTTGTTTGTAATTTTTGAAACTCCTTTGCACTTGTATGTTACAAGGCAAATTTCCATTTCTGTACCAATTTTCTTTTCAAGAGTCCAGGGATTTTGGAAAAAAAGTTTTACAGACATACTGCAATCTGAGATCTAAGTATGAACTTTTAGGAGAGTTTTTAAGTGTACTGCCATCAACTCCCTATTTTGGTTGGAACTTTCAATAGTGCTTCCCATCCAGTGACTAGGAGGCTTTGGAAGAACACTAGGAGAAGGTGGATCACTAAACTTTGCCCCAGCATAATTTTCCTTTTGGTTCACTTCAGTTAGAAATGCGGATTTCTTCAAATGCATATTTTTAATGTTCTCAGTATTTTTAAAAGGCTTTTTTTCCTGCTTCTGAATTATATCAGATGAAACAGAATCCTGCCAAAAGTTATTTTCATTTCTTTTTGCAGAGGTGATCTTGGTTAGTGGTAAGTTATATTTGCTTTTCTGTCTGTTTATCTTTGGTTGTTCACACAAGTGTATACCATGAACAAGCTGGCCGTGGGGAATGGCAATTTTCTCCGATTTTCCCATCTTTGATTTTAAAACCTACAAAGACAAGGAACATAAAAGTGAATACAGTTCATGATAAAAATTAGTCACGAACCTCACAGCATGTATCTAGTATATTTTCTTCTCCTGGACTTTAGTTTCCTGACCTGGCTAAATGTTTGTGCTCCCTGCACTTAAAAATAAGCACACATCTAAGTTTACTACTAAAAATATAATCACCACTGCCACCAATATGGAATGTAGGGAATCAGTTCTAAAATGTCAAAGGGAAAAAAAAAACAGTAACCCCAAGTTCATCTTTCTGTAACTGTAAGAGTAATGAGGTCCCTTCCAAACATATGCAACCTCCTTTCTTTGACCAAAGTCAGAGGTTTTACAATACGATAATGCCAAGAGAAATTTTCACATGCTTTCATTTTGGTTGGCTGAATCTGGTTAAAAATAAAAACTATGTTTATAGATTACTATTTACCTTTTAGACAAATCCTTTTAAAATTATTGCAGAATAATTTGATTAGTAAGAACTGTATTTTAAGTGATTGTTTTGATAATGGCTAACAGAAAAATTACCTCCCAACTTCTGAAAACAAAATTTCAAATATTTAAATATAAAAATTTAAATACTAATCACTACCTTTTCCAAGTATACATACTTATAGCAAATACATAATAAGAAAATTGCTTCCGCCTGCCTCCACTTCCTGGTTTAACTGCTTCAAGAAATTTGCGACACCAGGTCTAATCACTTTCGTAACTCAAGTGATCCTCACAGAGAGCCACGACCCAATGGAAAAGTATACGGTAATTCATCAGGATCACTGCCCTTCCAACACTTGGAATATGGTAGGGTAGCGGGACACAAAAATAGAAAGCTGGGGCACCAGGTAACATTCCATGTCAGTAACTGCCAACAGCGTTCCCTGGTTTTAACAGTTCTACAAAAGAATATTACTGGTAACCAGGAAACAAGACGTACAAAAGCTCACTTTTACATTATTACACCTATTTCAGAGCCACGGAATTTTAAAACCGGGATCTAAGATAATTAAGTAATCACGGCGGTCAAATTTGACTTTTTTTCCAAGGGTACAGCGAGAGAAACTACAAATCTCTCCAGTATTCTTCTAACAAGAAATGGCTCTAACTTTTGATCCTAACCCAACACTACGGAAATTGGGTGGCATAACGCCAATTCATCTTATAACTTCTAAAATTTCATCATTCTGGACACAAGTAATAAAATTACCTTCCATTAATAAAGCCCAGTACAGTATAAAGTATATGTAAACAATTCCACTCATCTAATAGACTAGCAAGCAAATGTTATCGTTTCAAAGAGGCAAGAACTGCCACCGCTCCTGCCAACTTTTAAAGATAAAACTATAGCTAAGCAGGTCTGCCGGCGAGGGACACAGCCCCAGTTGGGCCGGCGCCGCACACGGGGCACCTCTCATCGCAAAAAAGCAAGCCAAACAGAATGGAGCCGCTTGTGGCCCACCAAGTCCCACAACCGGTCGGTGAAACAGTGCACGCGCACCGCCAACTAGTCTTGGAACTACCGACGGCCTGGGAGCCGAAAGCGGTCGCCCTCCCTTTCCCCTACCACTGCCAGCCGGCCTCGCTTCCTTCATGAGCGCCGGAGCGCTGCGCACGTAGCGCGCGCTGACGTCAGCCTCCCGCGGGCCCCTTCCCTCCCCCACCCCACCGCGCGCCCGAATACCGAAACCCCCTGGAACGCAGCCAGCCTTCTAAATCGGGGCTGTTGCTGGGGCGCAGCCGCTCCTCTCATTGGCTGGTTTCCGGGAGCCAATCAGCAGCGCCAGCGCATGCCTCCCCCTCCCCCTTCTTCCCCGGGCTAGAACAGAGCGGGCGTCACGGAAACTTCCCTCCCGAGTAAACAGCCGCCCCTCACCCCGGCCCCCCCTCTTCCCGACCCCTCGGTGCAGGGCCCCAGATTCCAGAGCTCGGCCGGACCCATCGAAAGGCCGGAACTCCCCAACAGTCCCCAAGTCCCTCTCGCGGCCCTTACCTCTCTTCTGAATGAGGGTTGGCCGGGCACCGCGGGCGGCACCGGGCCAGGGAAAAGGCTCGCTTCCTCAGTTTGGGTTGCGGCCGCAGGACCCGGGGCCAAATTGGCGGCCTGGTCCGGGACTTCCTGCGCTCCGCTCGGGCCCGTCGCGGGGCTCCGACCGCCCTCGAGACTCGGCCGGTGCTGCTGGTACTGATGGAAGCGGCTGGGCAGCTGTCCCGCCGGGCTGGCCCGCACCCTCTTCTTTCGCCGCTTCTTTGGTGCTGCCCGAGGGGTGCCTCCCGCCGTAGCTAGACTACAGTTGGACAGAGGTGCTGGGGCGCGAGGCTGCGGGGTCAGACAGGGACCGTCTCCCCCTAAGAAGTGAGGGAGGAAAAGGGTGGGAGGAAGTGCCCGGGGGTCCGGGATCCGGGGTAAAGGCGGCGGGGCCGTGGTCACCATCGGCAGGGCCCCGAAGTAACCGCGGGCGGAAAAGCCCAGGGGCGCAAGACGGCCACCCAGGACAAGTGGCTCCCGCTGTGGGACGGAGACGACGGTCATAGCTCTAGGAGGAAAGTGGTTCAGCAAGAAGAGAAGGAGGAAGTGAAGCCAGCGATCACAGGGCGGCGGCGGCGGCTGCTGCTAAGAGAGCCCGAGCGGAGCGCGGACCATGGTTCGGGCGGTGGCGGCGCAGCAACAAATAGCCTCAGCCTCAGTGCCGAGTGTTGTTATCAGAAGCTCCGCCCTGTGCCCGCCCACCTTCCTGCGAGAGCCCAATCAGAATGCGACGGAAGAGACCACGCCCCTCCGACTCTCCCTCCACCGCCTCCAACAGACACACACAAACAACCAGCTTGCTGCAGCCCCGCACAAAGAGCGCACATTGCGCAGGCGCTGCCAACGGGCTCTTTCGGGAAGAGTCGGTCCCGCGAACAATGAAGTTCCGTTTCAGCCCCACCTCCCCCACCCTTCTTTCTAGCCCCCGCACCTTGCCCCGAAGGCAGTGGTCGGACTGCTAGGTCTAGGCTGAATTGGGAAATGGGGATGGGGGCGGGAGAAGAGTCGAGAAACATCAAGGCCACTAATGCCTCCTCAGCCACTGACCTTGGGAAGTATTTTTTATTTCAATCCCAACATTATTACATTTTTTTTTTAAGATTTCAAAGAACGTTATAGGTATTTTGTACTTGGCAATCGGTCCACATTTAATTTATATTTGGCGAAGTGTGCCTTACGTTTTTTTCATTACTCAGGCTACCAATGCTGTTCATTAGCCAAGGTAACCAGAGTAAGAATTAAGGGAGTGACTTACTGATTGAAATTGGCCCCTTCGTATATAAAGAATTCCCCCATGAATACGTAATTGAGCATTGGAAATATTACTGTCTTTATACCTGAAGGTTTGGGATCACGAAACGGTGCCTGACACTGAGGAGGAAGCAAAGAAGGAGGCTTGCGTCTCAAGGGAGAAAGTGAAACAGCTCTGCAACATAACTGTATTTTGCTAGCTGTGTGTTACGGAAATCTCACGTTCATCATCTCCCCTCACAGAGCTCACACACAAAAATTGTGGCTATTTATCAAGCACTTTTGTGCCAGAAACTGTTCTTTACATAAATTATGTCATTTGAACCTCACGACAACGCTAAGGAATAGGTACTATATTTTAAACCCCTTTGTAGGAGAGGAAACCGTCTTAGAAAGGCAAAAGGTACTTGTCAAACATCATACAGTAGGTTAATAGCAGAATTTGAACTCCAGTCCAGGGATGGCAAGACCAAAGTTTTAACATCATCCATACTACCTGCCACACTAGATTGTAGGTTTTTAGGCCACCACGATAATCTTACGCATCTCTGTATCCTCACAACCTCTAGCCAGTATTTTTCAGCTTTGTAGTGCTTAATAAATGTTTCGTGGCTGTTAACAAAGTTGGACAGAGGGAATATCTAAAATAATGCATCCAAAACTTTATTCGTATGGTTTAACCCCCTCATAAATTGAGGAAGATCTGTATAAACTTTTCATATGACATTCCATAATTACTGATTGCTAGGTTTTATCATTTTTTGCTGGATTTTACTCATTTTTGTGTTTCCAACACGATGCATAGTAAGTGCTCATATTCACTGGATGAAAGGAAATAGTATACTTCCAGAGTTGTAAAAGATCCTACAGAACCTTTAATTCAAATCCACTGGTCTGCAAATTAACAATGGGTTCCAGGTCAGGTGAGGAGAATGGACTGGCAAAATTTGGTGGAGAAGAACAGGCAAAGATTACAGAGACTCTGGAATGATGTAATTTCTTCTTCTGTTTTTGTAAGAGTGTATACTTTTTCGAAGCACTTTTTCATCTAACTCATTTTATTCTTACCCCAATCCTTTAAAGTAGAATAGAGATAAGTTCTATTTTACCTATGATGTAAATGAAGCTCTAAAGATAAAATAACTTACCTAAGGGTCACAAAATGAGTCAGCAACTAAATCCCTTGAACTCTTAATGCTTAGTCCTCTTTTCACTATATCCCAAGGCCTAAGGTTTGGCTTTATCTGCGAGTAATATCACACTGTCCCAGGGAATAATTTACCCTCCAGGAGGCTGCTAACTGGTAGTCAGTTCATAGGGGCCCTTGATGGAGGACACCAATTTGTGTGTATCTCTTGGGTGAATGGTGGAGTTATTATGTGGTATGTAAGTTTATATTTTTGAGGTCTGAAGGGTAGGCCTCATCTAAGACCCTGGATTCTGTCTTTTAAGAAAGGTAGCCTTGCAGATGCAGCCACATGGGTGATGGGTGTTAAGATGGTGCCCACCATGAAGAGACAGGGAACTGGATCACCAGAGAGAGCAATCCAGGTTTTGTAAACCAGATTATCGAATTTCATGTCACTCTTTGTGGATAGTTCCTATAGATCCTTAGCCTTTAGGAAAGCCTATTTTAATACTCAAACCTGTTTTCATCTGTGCTGTATGATATAAAGGAAGAGGTTAGATGCTCTTGTCTGGACCCAAAGGGCTAATCATGGAGGTAGCAAGACATTCCAAGGATAAAGCAAGTTTTGAGAGGACTCTCAGGGTTCTTGAAGACTTTTGTTCCAGTGCATGTGTTAGTTTTATTTTTAAGTCAACAGTTTCTCTAGAGAAAGTTTTGGGGTTTTTTTTGTTTGTTTTGGTTTGGTTTTTGTTTTGTTTTGTTTGTTTTTTTAAATAAACGATTGAGGGGTGCCTGGGTGGCTTAGTTGGTTGAGAGTCAGACTCTTGATTTCAGCTCCAGTCTTGATCTCAAGGTCATGAGTTCAAGTTCCACATTGGATTCCACACTGGGTGTGGAGCCTACTTTAAAAAAAAAAAAAGGTAAGCCACTTATTAAAGAGCAGGGAAAAGAGTTAAAGCCATATGTGAAATAAGCAGTTTACCTGCATAAACACTTCAGAGCCCTCTGGGTTTCTCTGCTCTCTCTCCTGTCTACCTTTATCTTTTACATTTTACTTCTGTCCTTCTCTCCCTTTCTCTGCCTTGAATATTGTTCTCTCCTCCTGCTCTTAGTGTTTTTCTTTCCCCCTTATTGTGGCTTTATTTCCATTTTTTCCTCTACCTATCTATTGCTTAGATCTTAAATGTCTAAGGGACACTTGTGTGAAAAGAGAAACCCTCCAAGTTATACTTTGCATAAGCTCAAATTATTAATCTTTCATATCTGTGAAGTAATATTCCTCTAACCACTGAACACAACCAGGAAATCAAAACATTTAAACTTAACAAGTGAAAATTTCTCTGACATTTAAGCATTGATCACAAACCTTCTCAACATACTCTGAAGTTTAACTGGAATTATAAGGTTTAGGGGCACCTCAGTGGCTCACTTAAGCATCCAACTCTTGATTTCAGCTCAGGTCATGATCTCATGGCTCATGAGATAGAGCCAGGTGTAGGGCTCTGTGCTGACAACATGGAGCCTGCTTGGGGTTCTCTCTCTCCCTCTCTCTCTGCCCCTTTCTCTCTCTCTCTTTTTCTCTCTCTTAAAATAAACAAATAAGCTTTAAGAAAAGAGTTATAAGGTTTATATTTAGAAGCAAACAATATGCACAAAATTTCACAATGACAAAATTGATACTTAAATTGCTACTAAAGTACTATTACCACAGGTTGAAATTAATGTCTTTGTTATCCCTATACTTATCCCTTTCTGAGGTGCCAGTCATTTTACCACATTCATTTCTTAAACCTTCCTAACAGGGGCAGCAGGCCTATGTGGGTTGTACTTTGCACGGGGTGCCTGGTCAAAGGGGCAAGGGAGTACTGAAATACAGCTGTCACTCTGCTTTTAAAAGCCATCTTTCCAGGAGCTACCTGGAGGATAAGATGTCTTTTCCTTATTGATAGAAAGGTCTTAAAAGGGCTAGTGGCAGCCTTGGGGTACAATACTATAGATGCGTGATTCTATTTCATTCTACATATAAAACCAAAAGAAAAAGCCTATTATTTAGACCAGATGGGGTTCCAGCCAACTTAATCTTAGTTGGGTCATAGGCTTGGTTGTGCCTCCTGGCTGGTTTTCCTTTCATATAAAACAAAAAAAATTTTTTTTTAATGTTTATTTTTGAGAGGGGGGGTAGAGAGGCAGAGAGAGAGACACAGAACCCAAGCAGGCTCCAGGCTCTGAGGTGTCAGCACAGAGCCCGACGCGGGGCTTGAACTCACGGACCACAAGAGCGTGACCTGAGCTGAAGTTGGACGCTTTACTGACTGAGCCATCCAGGCGCCCCTCATATAAAACTTTTTAAATCCTTGCCATTCACAGAATGCAACCTAATGCTTCTGAAATGATGCCTTTTTTTTTTTTAAGTTTCATTCGGCCATCCTTTTTTAAAGCATTTTTAAAAATATTTGAGAGAGAGAGTGAATGAGTGAGCAGAGGATGTATAGAGAGAGTGAGAGAGAAAACCCCAAGCAGGCTCATCACTGTCAGCACAGAGCCTGATGTGGGGCTTGATCTCATGCACCAGGAGATCATGATCTGTGCAAAGATCAAGAGTCCGGATGCTTAACCGACTGAGCCACCCAAGTGCCCTTATTTGGCCACCTTACAGAACCCAGTTTCTTCTTATTATAATATATTGAGCTGGATTGTTCATTTGTTGCAAATTGATTTTGCCTCATTAATTTGTTATAATTAATAAGCTCATTGAAAGTTTTCACCTTTCATAAGACAGGGAGGGAGTCTATGCAATTAGTTATCATTAAGACATTTGGTGAATTATCATCATGAAACACACTATGGAATTCTCTTTCTCCTTGGTCATTTTCCTACCCTAGTGCTGAAAACTGTTGGATCTCTTTTCTACCCAGTTGTTATGTGTGACAAATGATGTGAAGCAGTTCTTTCTGTAGTTGGTATAGTTTATATTTTTTTCCAGGATTTTTTGGCTGATTCCCAATTTCTTGTATTCATCCCTCCCTACTGTTGCAATTAGAGAAAAGGAATGCCTGCACTTTATAAACCATTATATGCTTTAGATTTTTTAAAAACCCAATACATCTAACTCTGTATTTATTCAACTTAAGCAACATATCTATATTATCACATTCACTATCTTTTATAGCCAAACTACTTTTTACTAAATTGTAAACTTTTTCCTTTGGAGAATCATCATGGACTTTCATAGATTAACATAGTTTCAATTATCTAGAATCATTTTCCTTTCCTGATTAAATCTTTAGATCTTGGCCAGTGAAAGTCCTTTTAAGATGGTTCTGTTATCTCTTCAGCACTTCTCCCATGCATATTTGAAAACATTCTTGTTTCATATACACAAGACGATGTTCCAGATTATCTTCAGCTTTCTCTACCCCAAAACACGTAATGAACTGTTTTATAAAGAATCTTAGTTCCTTTATGTGAAGAAAAAGATTAGTGGAAAAATTGGGGTATCAAGGATGAAAATGACATTGTTTTTCATGAGCACAGATTGGGATTAGAATAATATCACTGCTAGGCCATTTTTGGACAAAATTGGAAGACATTTTTTTTCTTTTTTGTTTTTTTCTTCTTTTTTGAGAGAGAGCAAGTCAGGGAAAGGGGCACAGGCAAAGAGAGAGAATCCCAAGCAGGCTGCTCCACACTTAGCACAGAGTCTGACTTGGGGCTCGAACCCATGACCCTGGGCCATCACCTAAGCTGAAATCAGGAGTTGGATGCTCAGCCAACGGAGACACCCAGGAGCCCCAGAAGACATTTCTTTTTAAAGTCATGAGTCTACATTGACTTTTTAAAACTCTAACTTAATTCTAACACTATGAAAAACTTTTAAAACATTTATTCCATTATTTAAAAAATTTAGTTTTCTTACCAACATAATCTTAAAAATTTAACCCCTCACCCAAACTGCAATTGTGTCCATGTGTGTATAATCCTTATATGTCATATCAGTTATCAATTGTATAATCACTTCATTATCCTTGATATCTTAGCCCTTCTACTTTGTCTCTTATCTCTTTCTCCCCTTTTTATCTTTTAATTTTTCCTACCGTTCTTATTGTCACTCTGATTTTATCTCCCCTCCCTTAAATATTGAAAGTGTGGAATTGGAGCATAATTCCTGCCTCATAGTGTTGTGTAACTCTCAAGAGTTATTGTCGTTCTCATGATTTAAACTCCTTGTAAAACTTGGGACATCCAGGCCCATCCCTACTTGCAACTACTCTCTATCAAGTAATTAAAAATGTAATACCAGTTTTGTGTGTGTGACTTCACTCTGTGGAATATTGGCACATTTTTATTGACTATTGATATATTTTTAGTTAAGCAGTGTTCTTATAAGTATTCCAGAATGATGTTCTACATCATAACAAATGGAGAAGGGCAGAGGACCACAGAAAAAAGCAGTTGGGACAAACGTTTTATAATTTATCAAGGTTTGAGTAAAATTATACCCCCTTTCCTTTTTTATTTTTTTAAATTATTTTTTAATGTTTATTATTTTGAGCGAGCAGGGGAGAGCGAGAGAGAGAGAGAGAGAGAGAGAGCAGGGGAGGGGCAGAGAGAGAGGGAGACACAGAATCTGAAGCAGGCTCCAGGCTCTGAGCTGTCAGCACAGAGCCCAACACGGGGCTCAAACCCACGGACCCTGAGATCATGACCTGAGCCGAAGTCGGACACTTACCTGACTGAGCCACCAGGCGCCCCTCCCTTTCCTTTTTTAAAGAAAACCTTCATTCCCAGAACTCATAGGAGACACAGGAATAACAATATAGTGCCTAACAGACCAGGAATAAAGTTTGGAAACTCGAAATTTATTCAAGATCCCATGCAACTCTAGTTACTAGGTAATTTTGTCACTCTTTAGCAGATGTTTGTTGATCCTTACTCTAAATGCTCTGGTATTACCATGAGTCAACTACCCTTTCTGTTTGTGCTTTTTGTGTATTTCCACATCCACTATCACTACCAATTAACTCACTGTTTATCTAAAGTCCAAATTCCAGAGAGAGAGAAAAACTGATTGGTCCAGTTTGGATTGGTCCAGATTGGATGATTGGATGATTCATTACCCATCATCCTGGTTCAAATGAACTTTCTTAGACCTCCTCTTGGTGGCTGTCGGCTAGGATGGTGAGCCAGGAAGATGAGGCACCTATGAATAAGCAACCATTTAGGGCCACTTCAGGGACTGTACACATGACAAGCATTGAGGTTTGGCCAGCCTAGTACATTTCATAACCTACCTTCTAGGTCCCAAACATCTCTCTTCTTGTACCTACAATTCCCAGGAATCCAAGGGAAGTGAGAGAACCTATAGAAACTCTGGGGATCTCTGACTTTTCTTGGAAAGCTGGATTTCTGGTGACACTGTCCCATTATCCCTGGTGAAACAACAGCTGCAATTGAGTGGAGGCTGTCCTTTCAGTTAAGGCCTGTGCTTAGCCAACTCATTTCACTCCTTTACTCACCTGACTCTTTAGGCAACTAAGCTTGAAACTCCTCTAAAAAGAGATGGGAGGCAGTGAGATACATGGCAATAACTTAGCTGTGAGCCACCTGAGGACTCTGGCTAACATAGTCCAAGGAAATGGAATGGTGGACATGGAGATAAAGGCCTGAGCCCTGGTGATTGACAATATGAGTTGAATCCAGAGATCAGACAGGTGGGATGGATGAGGGTGAGGAGGGGTAGGGAGAAGGGAGAGGAAAATAGATGGCTCCCAAACTCTCAAATCTGATTGATTTGGAAAGAAAAGATAGCCTTAACAAGAACATGAAAACCCAGAGAGGACAGTTTGGGGAGAAAATATAATTGCTGTGATTTAATAAAGTTTTTGTTTGTTTGTTTGTTTTTAGTAAGATTTTTGTTTTTGATGTTCTTCATTTTAAAGCCAAGAGAATTAAAATTTTTGTTTTGTCTCTCAAAAATAAAGAACCACCACTCCCCAGCAAATTAAGTTTTTATTTGCCTATGAAGCCCCGATAGAAAGTGTTCTTACTCTTATTCAGTGCAAAACCATGAAAATCCATTTGTTTAATAAGTCTGGTTATTTCTGACAATTTCGTTTGACATTTCCAGAAGATAGGAGTTAAACTATTTCCAGGAAATTTAAGATAAATTAAGGGAAGTAGATTAAAACATATCCTATTAAATCATCTTTATTTTTCAGGTCCCAGAGTAACCGGTTCAATCCTGTCCATCTAAGTAGCTAAAATTCCATGGGGAAAACAGCCTATTTCATTTTTACAAAATACTGCAATGTCCCAATTTTTACTTGAACTTAGGGTGATATGACACAGTAGAATTTCAGACGCTATGGCTCTTTCAACCATGTGATGTAAAAGGTTGCAAAATGAATACTTGTTTTAGAGAAATGCTTGTGATTTTTAAACTCGAGCGAGACTGGGTAGAGTTTGTTTCTTGTTTGTAACCTCAGAGCATTAAAAGCAAAAATGAGATTTGGCCAATGAAGTTCTGCTAATTCTTTCTAAGAAAGAACATTCCCATGTCCTTATAACATCCAGAAAGATTTAAGATTTGTACAAAAACAGTCAAATCCTCATTGTCTGATTTATTGTGTCTTTATTTTATCCTTGGAAATTTAAGATTTGTACGAGATAAAACTAACATTCCCCGAGTCATATCATTTTTTAAAAGCCCTGAATGTACAGAGAAAGACCAAAACACTGTTTGGATTGCAGAGCTGAAGAGCAAGCACAACCAACTTCACGGAGAAGCTCAGAATGAAGCTGTGATGTTGATGTTTTGCCAAGTTTTCTCCGAGATATTGATTATGACTCACAGCCAGATATGACTCATTGCTATAAATGCTAGATCTAAAATGATGTCACCAGCTTTTTGGGTTTCAGAGGAGAGAAGAGGGTAATTTTTTGGCCTACCTAGTAAGTTAGCACATTACAGTTATTCTGCATGTGTGTGTGTGTGTGTGTGTGTAAATAATTAGGTTAAATGCATATATATGTAATTAGGTTAAATACTAACACCGGAGGTTCTTTAAGATACAGCTGACCAGATCATCCCATAGCAATGCCCACTAGCCAATAATGAATGCTGTGCACACAGAGCTTACAGTAACTTCTTATTGCTATACCTTAAAATGTAAGCAGTCAGGCAAGGATCACCAGATTTTTGAGGACCCAAGCAAAGAAACAAGCAGGAAGACAAGGAGAACAAACAGGAATAAAAAGCCCCTCTAATTAATAGCCTCAGAGTGTTAGGAGTATAGTACATCATAAAGCAAAAACAATATGGTATAGGCGCACCTGGGTGGCTCAGTCGGTTAAGTATCTGGGTTTTGGTTTCGACTCAGGTCATGATCTCACAGTTTGTGAGTCCGAATCACATGTCGGGCTCTGGACTAACATTGTGGACTGAGATTCTCTCTCCCTCTCTCTGCTCCTCCCCTGCTCTCTCTTTCTGTCTCAAAATAAATACACTTAAAAAAAAAAGATGGTATAAATATCATGGCAGAGGGGCGCCTGGGTGGCTCAGTCGGTTGGGCGTCCGACTTCGGCTCAGGTCATGATCTCACGGTCCGAGCCCTGCATCGGGCTCTGGGCTGATGGCTCAGAGCCTGGAGCCTGCTTCCAATTCTGTGTCTCCCTCTCTCTCTGCCCCTCCCCCATTCATGCTCTGTCTCTGTCTCAAAAATAAATAAACGTTAAAAAAAAATTAAAAAAAATTATCATGGCAGAAATAAAAACCCCAGGTGAAAAAAATAAAAGGTAAATTTAAGGCAATCTCCCAGAAAGTAAAATTTAAAGATGAAGAGTTTGAAAAATAGGACAGAAAAGAGAATTAGAGGATCCGTCCAGGAGACACAATATTCCAAGCAAGAATTTCAGAAAGAGAACACAGGATAAATGGAGAGGAAGAAGTTTCAAAAGAAATAAACCACACTGATTTCCCAGAACTAAAGAACATGAGTCTGCTGATTGAAATGGCCCACTGAGTGCTCAACATAATGGATGAAAATTGGCCTACACCAAGTAAGGTAATAAGGTAATAATAATAATTTGTTAAAGAACATGATTATTAAAATCTTTTTATGGGAGAAATAGGGCATGTACAAAGCCTCAGAATTGGAACAGTATCTAAAAAATACCAGCTTAAAGTTCGAAGGCAATGGAACAGTGACTTCAAAAATCAAGGAAAAATAGGGACACATGGGTGGCTCAGTCAGTTAAGCATCCGACTTTGGCTCAGGTCATGATCTCACAGTTCTTAGGTTCAAGCCCCACATTGGGCTCTCTGCTGACAGCTCAGAGCCTGAAGTCTGCTTCAGATTCTGTGTCTCTCTCTCTCTCTGTGTCCCTCCCCCACTCATGCTTTGTCTCTGTCTCTGCCTCTCTCTCAAAAATAAATTAACATTAAAAAAAATCAAGGATAAATGAATTCCAACCTAGACATCTGTCTCCTATTACGGCCTGAATGTGTGTGTCCCTCCAAAATGCATGTATTGAATCCCTGCCTCCTAATGAGATGGTATCAGGAGATGAGACCTTTGGGAGGCCCTCCTAAATGGGATAGCGCCCTTCAAATAGTCATAAGAGAGCTTGATTCCTCTCTCAGTTCTTTACCATGTGAAGATACAATGAGAAATCTGTAGTCTGCAACTCAGAAGAACGTTCTCTTCAGAACCCAACCAGGCTGGCACCTTGATTAGACTTCCACTCTCCAGGAAGAAATAAACCTTAGCAAATAACTGTGAGAATAAATGTCTGTTGCTTATAAGCCACACAGTCTATGGTACTTCGTTATAGCAGCCTGAACTGGCTAACTATCAATCAAGTATAAGGCTAGAATAAAGATATTTCAAATACAGAGCAGCTCAAGAAATTTACTCCCTGTGCACTTTTTCTCAGGAAGGTACTAGAAGACATACTTCATTAAAGAGAAGAAACTCAGGAAGAATAAGACATGGGATCTAGGAAACTCCTCCCACACAAGAGAAGAGTGAAGGGAATTTCAAGAAGGAGGGCAGAGGTAAGCTCAGGGTGGTATGGGAAGCAGCCAGCCCAGACTGACGCAGGAGGACCAAAGATTCTGGGGGAGGATTTCTAAGAAAAAGACAAAAACCGATAGAATCCTCAATATGTTTGAAGGAATTGAAAAGAGATGTGCTTCTGGCAGAGAGAACTTGGGGATGAATAAATGCTAGGTAAATGGAAAATGAAGCAAAGAAAATGAAGTCAAGGAAAGAACAAGACAATGATTAATTCCAAAGAAGAACAAAAGTACAAGAAAGAATATATTCATAGTAGAACCAATCACATGCAAACCACCAAATATCAATAGACTCCAAACTCAAGCTATAACTACATTAGGAGGATGGGGAAGGGGAATGTACATATATAATATTTGCATAAATATGTATATAGGTAGGATCTGGATAATAATAGAGCTAAAATCTCATCTTCATAGTAAAAAGTCATCAGTTTATATCTTAAGCCAAAAACTAAATATACCGCTATTAGCATTTTGTTTTAAAGTATGAAGGTCAATACTAAATACCAGGTAAGAGGGCTGAAAGAGGTTTCCTGGGGGATGGAGAGAGTGGACAGGAAGCAAGGGTGGTCAGAGGGAGTCCAGGAGCCCTCTGGTTTTGTTTTGGGCCTTGTAGCACTTATTTTACTTTAAAAATAATGCATAGATTTTTAAAAAGCAGAGCTGACAGGATGTTAAAGTTAAAGTGGAGGCATAAAGGCATGAATGTGCAAGGTAAGCAGGAGTAGGAAACAGAAATTAATTCAGACAAGTTGTAAAATTAGACAGAGGTCATACTGAGAGGGCCACTCAGGGCCCTGTTGAGCAACTTATGATTTCTTGTCTGTGTTGTGGGGACCCTGGAAGGTATGTATGTGAGTAGGGCCAACATCTGTAGGTGAGTATACTTTGGAGGGCATAGAAAGAGAGGGGCAAGACACTCAAAGCTGAAAGCCAAGGAGACAAGTTAGAAAATATTTTACTGGTTCAGATAAGGAGGGTCTGAGGCAACTAAGGCATAGTCAGTGGGAGTAGAAGGAATCAGATATATGAGAAATATTCCAGATGGAACGGTAGGATTTGGTTTATTGGTAGACCTGATGTGGAGTGAGGAGGAAGAGAGAGTTAAGAATGCCTTGGACTTTTCCAACCATACCATCTGGGGCATTCTGATGCCAAAATTTAGTTTGCCCAGTTTTGATGGCCCTCCTCTTTCCCAGAGTTTGCTCAAAATGCTATTTGGTCTTCAGGAAAATAAAGGCACTGAGTTTGTTGAGAAGAAAACAAAACCCTCTACCAGTTGGATCTGCCTCCACTATTTCAGGGTAATTCTAGGTCCCAAGGATGTGAAAGTGCTTGTTACACTGTACAAATATATGGTGATTCGACCATGGCCATTATAGTTTTCAAAGATCATGACTAAATTTTGGAGGGCAACACCAAATAAAAAATTTCAAAACATGTTTTGAGCAATGTCAGCAATATCGAACACTGATACATATTGCCAACATGCATCAGCAGACTTTAAAATGGGCATATGTTTCACTGTGACATTATTATATTATATTATATTATATTATATTATATTATATTATATATTACATTATATACTGGTGGAATGTGTTGAATGGTGTCCCATGCCCCAAGATATGTCCATACCCTAATCCCTACAACCTGTAAGTGTTACCTTATTTGGGAAAAGAATTTTTACAGATGTTACTAGGTTACAGAACTGGAGATGAGGACATCATCCTGAATTATGTGGGTGGGTGTTAAATCCAATGATAAGTGTCCTTGTAAGAGACATACAGAAGACAGACACACAGAAGAGGAGGAGGCAATGTGACCACAGAGACAGAGATTATGATATGGCCACAAGCCAAGAAACACCTGCAAACACCAGAAGCTGGAAGAGACAAGGAACTGATTCTCCCTGAGAGCTTTCAGAGGGAGCACGACCCTTCTCTTTGAACTTCTGGTTCCCAGAACTGTGAGAGAATAAATTTCTGTTGTTTTAAGCCACTAAATTTATAGTAATTTGTTATAGCAGCAGTAGGAACCTAATACAATTGGTAATATTACATTACCTAAATGTCCTAAAATACCTAAAAACTTAAATATCTCCTGTATGAGAATTAGAAGTTTGGTTTTTAGGCAAAGGAACCACACAAAATAACTCAGGCAAAATGGTATTTTTTAAAATGAGAGTTACTGTAAGAATGCCAAGCTCAAGGAATCCATGGGAAACAAACCAAGCATGAGGAGAGGTCTGGGACATACTAGTAATTCATACTGGTAACTGTTACAGTGAGGCTTCTTCCCATCCCATGACCAAGTCAAACATAGGAATTCCTCTTCTAAATTCCCAAGAAAAGCCTCTGAATGACCCAGCTTGTGTTTGGTATCCACTTTGGGCCCAATCAATTGTGAGGGGAGCTTCAAGCAATTTGTATTTTGCTTGTTTGTGCTTTCAACTAAATAGCCCCTTGCTGTGGATTTTTATTTCAAGAAATTAATGTACATTTCCTTGAAATTTTGCATTATTTTTTTAATGTTAATTTATTTTTGAGTGGGGGGGGAGGGGCAGAGAGAGAGGGAGACACAGAATCCAAAAGCAGGCTCCAGGCTCTGAGCTGTCAGCACAGAGCCCAACACAGGGCTCAAACTCACAAACCATGAGAGCATCACCTGAGCCGAAGTCAGATGCTTAACTGACTGGGTCACCCAGGTGCCTGAAAGTTTGAATTATTTTTAATTTTTATTTCTTTATTCCCTCCCCCACTCCTGTGTTATTTTTTAAATTGTGGCAAAATTGGGGCACCTGGGTGGCTCAGTCGGTTGAGCATCCACCTTCGGTTCAGGTCATGATCTCACAGTCCATGAGTTTGAGCCCCACGTCAGGCTCTGTGCTGACAGCTCGAAGCCTGGAGCCCGCTTTGGATTCTGTGTCTCCCTCTCTCTCTGCCCCTCCCCTGCTCGAGCTCTGTCTCTCTGTCCCAAAAATAAATAAAAACAAAAAAAAAATTAAAAAGATAAAATAAAATAAATTGTGGCAAAATAGACATAACACAAAATTTGCCATTTAAATTTTTTCTCATAATTATTTATTTTGAAAGAGAGAGAATCCCAAGCAGGCCCTGCATTTTGCAGGGCTCAGTACCATGAAATGTAAGCTCATGACCTCAGCCAAAATCAAGAATCAGATGCTAACCAACTGAGCCACCCAGGCGCTCCAACATTTTAACCATTTTAAAGCATACAATTCAGAAACAGTATATTTATTCATGGTCTTGTGCAACCATTATCACTACCTAGTTCCAGAACATTTTGACCAGTTTGGGAGAAAACCCTTACCTGTTAAGTAGTCTCTCTCCATTTCCTGCTTCCATCGCTCCTGGTAACCACTGAACTGCTTTCTGTCTCTATAGACTTGGCTTTTCTAGACATTTCATTAAATGTAATCATATAGTATGTGGCCTATTGTGGCTGGCTTCTTTTACTAAGCGTGTTTTCAAGGTTTATCCATATCATAACATGTATCAGTATTTCATTCCTTTTATGGCCAAATACTATTCCATTGTATGGATATACCACATCTTGTTGGTCTACCCATTTATTGATGGACATTTGGATTACTACTTCCCACATTTTGGCTATTGTGAATAGTGATGCTATGAACATTGGTGTACAAGTTTTTGTTCTTTTGGGTATATACCTAGGAGTGGAATTGCTGAGTCATATGGTAATCAGATGTTTATTGGAGAATCACCAAACTTTTCCAGAGCGAATGCACCGTTCTACATTCCTACCAGCAATGTATGAGGCTTCCAATTTCTCTTCATCATCACCAACACTTTGTTTTCTGGTTGTTGTTTGTTTGCTTGTTTGTTTTGTAATTATGGCCATCCTAGTGGGTATGAAGTGGTATCATATGGTTTGGTTTTTAGAATTTTATTTATTTATTTTTTAGTAATCTCTACACCCAACAAGATGGTCAAACTTATGACCCTGAGATCAAGAATCACATGCTTTTTTGGCAGGGCCAGGCGGGCACCTCCAATGTCTCATGCTTTTGATTTACATTTTCCTAATGACTATTGATGCTGAGCATCTTTTCATGTGCTTATTAGCCATATGTATATCTTCTTTGGATAAATGTCCATTTAAGGCCTTTGTCTGGTTTTTAATTAAGCTGTTTATCTTTTGCTGTTGTTGAGTTGTGAGTGTTCTTTCTATATTTTGGATGCTAGGCCCATATCAGATATACATTTTTGGGTTTTAAATATGGCTGCAGAAGCTAAATCTCTTCCCATTTTTTGGTCAGGGGCTTCTCAAACAGGAAAAGCACGAGGTTTTGGTTTGTGTACATTCACCACAGACTAGAACCGATATTTTAAATAAGCATCTAAGAACATCTGATGCTCCTTCCTAATGACTCAAAAGGTGCAGCTGTAGAAGTGCTATTTGTCATCTTCTGTCCTCTCAAATTCACCTTGGAGGTTCCCAGGGACAATCAATGACCTGTTTGTTTCAACCTTTGGTGATTTCAAGTTATTCTCAATTTCCCTTATTATTTTGCCCTTATTTTTTTCCTTTTAACCTTTAAAAATTATACTTCCAAGTTCCTGTCTGTAAACACCTATCTGTGTTTGGTGTGGAAAATATAGTTTTCCAAAAGTACTACACTCTAAACAGGAAGATCAAAAACTAACACTAAAAATCAAGAAAATCAAGGATCTGTGATGTTTTTGTATTTTTTTTTTGAAACGGACTATAGTGAGAAGTAGAACTAGATACCATCTAGTAAATAAAATAGAAATAAAAGTAAATAAAATAAAATAATGGCAGTTAGAAGATGAGCTGATTTGTGTGAGTTAATGGTTTTTAAGTGATCTAAAGTTAAAAGCCACAAAATAACATTGTTTTTCCAAAAAGATAGCTCTGGAGGCATGCTGCAATGTCACAGGCTCAGCTCCTTCGTTCTGATGGGCAGGCAGGCATAATTTCTCTCTCCAGAGTCCACTCATTCTGATTACTTTGACACAACTGTGATACTGTTGCCACCAGTTTCTCAACAGAGTCAAAATTTCCATTTTCTCAGCACATACTGTTTTTCTTTCCTCTGGACTTTTAAGATTCTGCTTATCCCTAAATTTTTAATAATGTTGGTATTTCAGAAGAAGAATCACATGGAGACTGTTGGTGTCTTATACTTCTGGGTCACCGGCCCTGCTCCCAGTGATATGCAAGCTAATTCTAAAGTGAGTCTTTTGAATCCTCTTACTTTCTAGATGAGGAAAGTGAAGTAATTTGCCCAGAGTTTAGAGTTAAGGACAGAACCTAATGCACAGAATGGGAGAAATTATTTCCTAATCATATATCTGATAAGGGACTTGTATCCAGAATATGTGAAGGACTCTTACAACTCAACAATAAGAAGACAGAGAACCCAATGTAAAAATGGACAAAGGATTTACAATGGACAATGGACAAAGGATAGACAATTCTCCAAAGAAGATATATAAGTGGCCAATAAGCACATGAAAAGATGTTAAAATTAGTAATTATTAGTGAAATGCAAATAAAAAACCACAATGAGATACCATTTTACATCCACTAGGCTTGCTATAATAATAATAATAATAATAATAATAATAATAATAATAAAAGACAGATGTTGGTGAGGATATAGAGAAATTAGGACCCTAATACATTACTGGTAGGATTGTAAAATGGTGCAGCTGCTTTGGAAAACAGCTTGTCAAGTCCCCAAAATGTTAAACGTGGTTATTTATAACCTAGCAATTTCACTCCTAAGTATATACCCAGGAGAACTGAAATAAAATATATAGTTATATACACACATAAAAATGCTTGTACATAAATGTTCATAGCAGCATTATTTATAATAGCCAAAAAGTGAAAACAACCCAAATGTCTGTCAGTTAATGGATGGCTGTTGATTAATGGGATGGACCAACAAAATGTGGTATATCCATACAATGGAATAGTATTTGTCCATAAAAAGGAATGAAATACAGATACATGGTTCAACATGGGTGAACTTTGAAAACATGCTTAGTGAAAGAAACCAGACACAAAAGGTCCCATAGTTTAATATTTCTTTTATATGAAATGTCCAGAAAAGGCAAATCCATAGAGACAAAAAGTAGATTAGCAGTTGCTAGGAGCTGAGGGAAGAGGGAAGGGGGGGGGGGGGGGGGGGGAGGAGGGCCCACTAATGGGTATGGGGTTTCTTTTTAGAAACAAAAAACTTTTGTTTTATTTTTTATTTAAAAGAAAATTTTAAGTTTATTTATTTATTTTAGGAGGGAAGGGGCAGAGAGAGAGGGAGAGAGAAAATCCCAAGCAGGTTCTGTGCTCAGCATGGAGCCTGATGTAGG
The DNA here is from genome assembly GCF_016509475.1 of Prionailurus bengalensis. NCBI lineage: Eukaryota > Metazoa > Chordata > Mammalia > Carnivora > Felidae > Prionailurus > Prionailurus bengalensis. Next base: position 79,671,659 of record NC_057349.1, on the reverse strand, counting down.
GCTCAATCTCATGAATTGTGAGATCATGACCTGAGCTGAAATCAAGAGTTGGATGCTTGGGGTGCCTGGGTGGCGCAGTCAGTTGAGCGGCCGACTTCAGCCAGGTCACGATCTCGCACTCCGTGAGTTCGAGCCCCACGTCGGGCTCTGGGCTGATGGCTCAGAGCCTGGAGCCTGTTTCAGATTCTGTGTCTCCCTCTCTCTCTGACCCTCCCCCGTTCATGCTCTGTCTCTCCCTGTCCCAAAAATAAATAAAAAACGTTGAAAAAAAAATTAAAAAAAAAAAAAAAAGAGTTGGATGCTCAACTGACTGAGTCACCCAGGCCGCTAAAATTCTTGTTTTAATAAAAATGTTTTAAAAAATTGTTTTACATAGTAGTGATGGTTGCACAATTTTATAAATGTGCTTAAATCCATTGAATTGTAAACTTTGAAAGTGTGAATTTTATGGTATGTGAATTTATCTCAGTAAAACTGTTGCATTATAAAACAACATCAATAACAAAAATCCCAATCCTTGTTAATACTTATTCATTGAGCTAATAGGTAGAGTGAGTTTTTGGAGAGACACAGAAATCTCTTTCCACGTGGGAAATTTCTCTGTCTGGTCTATTAATTTAGTCATCTTGGTTTTTTAATGTCTGTCAAACTTTTCATCGAAATATTGTATATTCCTTCCCAGGAACTGCTATCCCACTTTAGGTAAAAAAAAAAAAAAAAAAAAAAAAAAAAAAATCTATGGAAGCTTTTCCATTTTAAACAGATAAAAGCAGAGCTGGTATGTTAAACATATGCTTTCATGTTTAGTCTGATTTTGTTACATAAGGGATAGTAAAACAAGCCCTTTAGCTGACATTTTTTTCTGAGTAACAAGGAATATTATTAGAACATAAACTAATAATGTTCTCTATCTAAAACCATTAGTGAGAATGAGAAAAAAAATAAGCAGGTCCTACTCTGTAGCAAAATGATACATAAATATAGCTTTTAACATTGTATAAAAGAAGATGTTCCTTTTAGAAGGGTCTGGGGGGGCGCCTGGGTGGCGCAGTCGGTTGAGCGTCCGACTTCAGCCAGGTCACGATCTCGCGGTCCGTGAGTTCGAGCCCCGCGTCGGGCTCTGGGCTGATGGCTCAGAGCCTGGAGCCTGTTTCCGATTCTGTGTCTCCCTCTCTCTGTCCCTCCCCCATTCACGCTCTGTCTCTCTCTGTCTCAAAAATAAATAAACGTTAAAAAAAAAAAAAAAAATTTTAGAAGGATCTGGGGAACACTCCCCTAAGATAGGTGGATATAGGTTGCTATGCAAAACGTCTAAAAAACCTCACAAACAGGGGCGCCTGGGTGATTCAGTTGGTTGAGTGTCTGACTCTTGATTTCGGCTCAGGTCATGATCCCAGGATTGTGGGATCGAGTCCCATATCAAGCCCCGTGTCAGGCTCCACACTCACTGTGTCCCTCCACACCCTGCCTGCCCCCCCTTCCAAAAAAAAAACCAAACAAAAACCTCACAAATATACATTTCCTGCTTTCAAAGAACTTATACCTTCTTAAGAAGATAAGCTTTACAAGATAATCTTAATTAAATGGCATAATGTGTGGAAAGCACACACTTTTGGTACACATTATAGTAAGATCTTCAGAATTAATGTACTTACCTCTCATTAACTAAAAACTTTTAAGTGCTTTCTGTGTACCAAAGACTGTATGAGATTTGGGGATTACTGTGCTAAACAGGCCAGTCATGCTCCTGGGCCACCTAAACAGCCACGTAGAGCAATAATGCAAAAGATGTCACAAGCCAGGATAGAAGTAAGTGCAGCACAGATGGTAAGTTTATTTCATAGTATTTAAGAAAAATCCTTGAAAATTTCCAGATACAAAGTTTGGACTTGGGTGGCTCCATCAGTAGGGCATCCAACTCTTGATTTCAATTCAGGTCACGATCCCAGGATTGTAGGACTGGGCCCTGCGTTGGGTTCTGTGCTGAGCATGGAGCCTGCTTGAGAGTCTCTCATTCTCTCTCTCTCTCTCTCTCCCTCTGCCTCCCCCTTTGCTCGTTCTCTCTCTAAAAAAACAAAAGATGGGGTGCCTGTGTGGCTTAGTTGGGTAAGTGTCCGACTCTTGATCTCGGCTCAGGTCATGATCTCACAGTTTGTGAGTTCAAGCCCCACATCAGAGAATCTGCTTGAGATTCTCTCTCTGCCCCTCCCCTGCTCTCTCTCTCTCTCTCTGAAAAATAAACATTAAAAAAAAAATAAAAAATAAAAAAACAAATGACAAAGTTTGGACCTGTCATCTGTTTATTAAAAGGCTCCAGGGTGTGGATTTTGCCTCTAGCCACAGTAGTACAGAGTCACTCACATTCATACATACATCCTTCCAGGTAGAGCTGGGCCACTTGCGGTATTTGGAGGCTGCGAGGGCGAGTGACAGCTGTTGGCTGTGCCTTCCCTCTGTAAAGCAGGTAAGCAAGATACACAGTGAAGGTAGTGGTTGCTGGTATTAGCCTGGGAGGAAGGGTTTATAAACAGAAAGTGTTACTTGAAGCCTTCCCACCAGTGGTAGCAAGGCCACTCCACCGTGTTGAGAATTGACTGGTCTTAGAACTGTACCTGGTAGAGTCGACTATCTTTCCATGAGATCCTCAACCAATGGGGATAAAGCTGTGGCCCTCCAGCAAGTCCTGAGAAGATACTGAAGTAGAATGTAATTGCGTAGGCCAGCTCCTCCCCCTCTGAGAACCAGCTCCTTCCACACACACCCAGCAGGCTGAGCTTTATTGTTTGTTTCCTTTTTTCAGCCCAGGCACTGGGTGCAAAGATGAAACATACTTGCTTGCAAATGCGCCTTAACTTCATAACCTCTTTTCTCTCCTTACTAAGAATGCATGTGTTCTTTCCTTCATCCCCTTTCTGAGATGCCTGTTATGCTTCCTTCTACCCAAGACCAGCATACTCCAAGAACTTATATCTTATCTAATTTTGCTGCTCAAGGCTGTCAGCTATTTTATACATTATTAAAGAATTGTGCAATCCTAAGCAGAGAGGCTGGTGGGAGGAGGGTGAGAAACAGGGATTCTGTTCTAATAGCAGGGTCTGGACTCCCTGGAGGGCTGGAGGCTCTGTAGCGGAGATCATCATTATTGCTACAGCACCTTTCGTTTTAGGACAGCAGTTTTCAGAATGTGGTCAGAGAACCCCTGCAGTCCCCAAGATCCTTCCTTTTCCCACTGTGTGTCTGTATGAGGCCGAATTTCAACTAAAACATATCACAGCAGATTGAATACAGAGGCAGACATGAAATCCAGCTGCCTTCTATTAAGCCAGACATAGGCATCGCTTCTCGGCCTTTTGGCTAAGATCAAGTGAAGCCAGACATAGGCAATTTGCCAAAAAAGAACTGCCCCTCCTCTCAGTGACTTTTATTTTGGAAAGGATAGCTTTATTTTATTTTATTTTATTTTATTTTACTTTATTTTATTTCATTTCATTTCATTTTATTTCATTTGTTTTGTTTTGTTTTGTTTTAGAGAGCACTCATGAGTAGGGGAGAGGGGCAGAGGAGAGAGAGAATATTAAGCATGGAGCCCTGCATAGGACTCCATAACATGATGCTGAAATCATGACCTGAGTCAAAATTAAGAGTTGGATGCTCAACTGACTGAGCCACCCAGGTGCCCCAAAGATAGTTATGTTGTAAATGAAAATGTTATTTATCCTAACACGTAATGTGGGTTTTTTTGTTAAACAAATTAATAAATATTTAAAAGTTTTGTTTCAATTTTAATACAATAAATATTGATACAACCCATGAGAGCTTCTGGGAGCCCTCAACAATTTTTAAAACTATAAAGGGGCTCTGAGATTTAAAAGTTTGAGAACTGCTCCTTTTGGCCTACTCTTGGCCCCATTTGTCCTCCCTCTTGCTCTTCCTGAGGGACCTCACCAAGCCCCACTGCTTCAGCTACTACCTCTGAGCTGGCGCGCGCTGTGGACAACACATCAGCTTCCCTGTGCTGCTCTGCGACCACCTGGAGGTAAGGGAAATAAGATCCCCTCTGAGAGCTGACCTGGATAAATCCACCACAGCAGATGTGATCAACCCTTCACTCATCCCACAAATATTTATTGAACACCTACTCTGTGCCATGTACTACTTAGACATTGGGGTTATAGCAGCAAGCAAAACAGAAAATCCCTGAACGTTTTCCTGGGGTACATGAGGAGAGTATAAGAGTATAATGAGAAAGAATGCCATATGTAGAAGTAATACTAGAAATTACCTGTTAAGAGCTTGACCTTATGAAGTATTTGGGATAACCCCAAATTCCAGACTCTTTCCCCCTCAGGGTTCCCAGAGTGATAACCAGACAACAGACAATGATGAGGCAACATAAAGTGACAAAGGGTATGTTGGGGGTGCATATATGTGTTTTCGTCTCTCCCATAAATTATGTTTCCCAGTGGCCATTCTGCTAGTAGTGCTCTGGGAAGTAGGTGTTGACAAATTTCATTTTGGGAAGGAGGGAGATGATGCAAGAAAAGTTCCTGCCAGCCATGAGAGCTGGGAGCCAGGAGAGCAGCCCTTCTGACTGGCAGCTCAGGGACAAGACCAGACTAGCACTCTTGCGGCACAGGCTGGTGATGATCCAAAGAGCAAGGCTCTGGGCAAGCATGAGGTCACCTAAGCACCGCCCTCCAGACACCTACTTAAGGAGAAAAAGAAAAAAGGAGAGAAACAGCTCTTACTGGGAGTTATTACCTGGAAGGAGACTATGTTAAATTAGAAAAGTAAAATACTTTAATTGGTGATTTTAAAGTTCCATCTCCAACATCTTCTTTGCACCTCTGAGATATAGTGTGATAAGATTTCAATCCGGGCTGCATTAATTTATTGTTGCTGGGCTTGTGTGCGAAACCCTGAGGCAGGGAGCTCTGGCAAGGATGACCCTTACTTCTCCTTAACCCTAAACCCAAATATTACTACCAAATTGGTCACATGGAAGACAGGAAGTTGAAGAGATACCAGAGGAAAAGAGAACAGGATGGACAGGTCTTTTCCCTAGAAGGAATTGGTTCCCACCTTCTTTGCCACTTAGGCCACCTGGAAAGGAAAAACACAGAGATCCGCCACTATGCACTTACAACACGCACCGCACCGTATACCAGAAAGTGAGGGCTGAGGAGGAAAACAATGGGAGGGGAGGGGTCTTCTTCCATCTTGGAAAACTTCTGGCCCTCTGACAAGATAAGAAAGAGAGCCCCAATCTCATGCGGCAATGACTGTCCAGAAATGACCCATCAGTGTAGCCGGGGTACAGGGGTGCAAGAGCACCTAGCTCTGGGGGTCCTAAACAGACCAGGTTCGGCCAGTCACTGCTGACAAAATCCAAAGGAAGAGAAATGAGTGGTGGTGAAACAAGACAGGAATTTATTTCAGTGAGGCCAACACACTGAGAAGACAGGGGACTCATGCATCTCAAAGACTGTCTCCAAAGTGCTGAAAATACTCCCAGGTTTATATGAGGAAAATGTGGGAAAAAAGTCAGTGGGTACATGCATGGGTGGGCGGTAAAGGTCTGGTTGATCACTGTCACGGGCCAAGTCTTGCTGGCTCAGGGTGGTCCTTATTGCTTGAGGGGATAGTTTCAGTTCCCATTAGAAAATGCTTTGCCTGCAGGGTCTTTTGCCAGAGTTAAGAGTCAAGCTGGAAAGAAGAACTTAATCACTTACCAAGTACAGATGGAGGTCAAAATGGAGGTAGTTGGTCTCTTTCGCTTTGCTGAACTCCCTTACCCTCCTCAGTCAGAACCTGATTTGGTTAGTGTAGGTAATCTCTCTTACAGCTTGCAGTTCTGTGGCCTTTCCTTCCCTGAGATATTAGGCAGATTGCTTGTCCAGAGGACCATACCTATAGTAATTATTCAGTCATTCAGCTAATATTTGAGCTTGAGGCCTTTGCTCACTTATGAGTCCTGAAATCACTTCTGTGACCCAGTCTTCTGAGGTGGGAGTGATATGCTGTGAAATGGATCCGGCCACAGGAGGAGAGCTGATTGAAAAGTCAGTAGGTAGAAGACAACAGGAGAAAGACCAACATTCAAAAGCCTAAAGTGGCTGACGTTCCTAGTTAAGAGATAGGGACTGTCTTGTGTGCACAAAACGGGTAGCAGTGATGAGCACTTCCTTCGTTGTGTGTGATTTGTCCTTGATTATTTGTGGTGCTGACGTAGTCTTGTTCCGTGGATAGATTATGCCTTTTAAAAATTTTGTTTTAAAAAACTGATTGGCAGTGTGGATGTTCCCAAACTCTTCCTGGCAATTTGAATCACCTTCTTTCAACTTTCTTTGAGGTACCTACGTAAAACAAGCCAGATATCAGAGCTGTTAAAAGACAAACTGAGGCATATCACAATTTTTCAGAGTTTATTTGAGCAAAAATCAGTGGGACTAAGGCAGTGCCAAATCAGAAGTGGTTAGGAGCAGAAGTTACGAAGACTTACAAAGGAAAGGTGGAAACAAAGCAAGGAAATCATGTGATTAGCTGTAGCTTAAGCATTTGTCTTATTCACAAAGACTCATTGGCTGTTTGTGATTGGTTGTCCTCAAGTTTGATTTCTAAGCCTTGAGATATTTATGGGTTTACTTAGGCCTAAAAGACATTAGAACCACCTATGTCTAATAGTCTCCTTGTTTAATTTAACACAGCATAGACCAATGGTTGTCTATGTTGTCAACTGTAGCACAGATTTGGCATAAACCAGAGTGAATAAGCCAACTCTGTGCTAGAGTTAATTGTATAGACAACCATTGGTCTACACTGAGTTAAATTAAATCACAGATCTACCATAGTTTCAAACCACTTTCTTCCAGCCTTTTGTTAATGTGTGTTCAGGGAATATTAACCTAAATAAAATGTAATTAGTATGAAAAATCTGTTCTCTGAAGTTATATAAGATTATACCTCATTTTTAGATCATTTATGAGGCAGGTGATAAATAGAAGGGCCCTGATGTTAGACTACCTAAGTGAAGTCCCAGCAATTGAATTTACTAGCTCTGTGACTTCTGAAGTTATCTGACCCCTCTCTGCTTCATTTTTCTTATATGCAAAATGGAAGTAATAATAAATAGCTTCTTATCCAGAGTTGAGAGGAAGTAAATGAGCCAGTTACTGTCCAATACATAATAAATGACAAGTAATAAATGTCAGTTTCATCATTATTAGTTTTTACGTTTTTTTCCTGTTCTCTTCCATTTGTACGGTTAAAGCCATTTTCTTCTTTTTTTTCTCCTAAAGTACCCATTCTGATTGCAGAACTAATATGTATTAGTAAAAGATTCAGAGAACACATAAAAAGATAAAAAGGAAATAGAAATGACCCATTAATCCCAGGTCCAAGAGATATAACCATCTTGAAAATGACTCAAGAAATCTATTTACTAGCATTTCCAAGAAATGTCTGAAATTTCCATTTCAGATCTTCCTCCACTTACAATGGTGTTATGTCCCAATAAACCCTCATACATTGGAAATATTGTAAGTTGAAAACACTTTGAACACACTAACCTGCTGCACATCATAGCTTAGCCCAGCCTCTAATTGGGCAAAATTATCAAACATAGAGACTTTTATCCAAAATGTTGAGTATCTGTGTAATTTATTGAATACTGTTCTGAAAGTTAAAACAGACGATTGTGTGGGTACAGGGGGTTTTAAGTATGTTGATTGCTCACACTCACGATCGTGTGGCTGGTTGGAGCCGTGATTGCCTCTGCTCGCCATCTTGAGAGAGGATCATACCATGTATCGCTGACCCAGGAAAAGACCCAAATTTAAAATTCAAAGTATAGATTCTACTGGATGAGTATAGCTTTCACACCAGCGTCAAGTTGAAAATTTTAAGTTGAGAGGCGCTTGGGTGGCTTCGTTGGTTGAGTGTCCGCCTTCGGCTCAGGTCATGATCTCACAGTTTGTGGGTTCAAGCCCCATGTTGGGCTCTGTGCTGACAGCTCAGAACCTGGAACCTGCTTCAGATTCTGTGTCTCCCTCTCTCTCTGACCCTTCTCTGCTCACACTCTGTCTCTGTCTCTCTCTCTCTCTCTCAAAAATAAACATTAAAAAAAACTAAAAAAAAAAAAACTTTAAGTCAAACCATTGTAAATCAGAAAGCATCTGTACTTGGTTTCATGAGAAGAAAAGCCTCATTTGTCCTAAGATGCTATTTTTCTTCCTTACACTGTTTTGCCAAGAGAAATCAAACAATGAATTAATCCTCAGTGTCTACTCTTTTCTGACACCCTCAGAGGAATCTATCACGATACCTTCCCATCTCCATGCCTTAGTGTCCTCATCTGAGGAGCAGGGATAGCAAGAGCCCGACAGCACTTCTGGTCCATGTTCTCCACACAGGGCCACTAAAGCCCTGGATAAACACGTGATGTGCCGGAGGCCCCCAATGGGGCTGGAATTAGAAGCTGGATCACTTGGTGTCCAGGCCAGTATATTTCCCACCACACTGTACAATGTGTAAGGCTGAACTCAAATAGTCTACCCTCAGCATGCCTGATTTCCCACCTCTAAAACTGCCCTGTCTGGGAGGGTGCCCTTGTCTGGGAGCGAGGCCAAATGGTGAAAGGGTGTTGGACAAGGAAGACAGAGGTTCAGAAGCAGCAGGGAGAAGAGGTTTAGTATTTTTAAATTTATTTATTTAATTTTATGGGGGGGTGGGGGAAGAGAGAGAGAAGAGCTCGACATAGGGCTCTATCACACGAACTGTGAGATCATGACCTGAGCTGAAACCAAGAGTCAGATGCTTAACTGACTGTGCCACCCAGGTGCCCAAGGTTTGGTATTTTTGCTCAAAAGTATCCATTCTGGAACAAAAGTACACATTTGTACTCAAAAGTATGCAGAATTGAAACAATGTCTTTTAGGGGTGCCTGGCTGGCTCAGTCTATAGAGCATGTGACTTAAAAAATTTTTTTTCTAATGTTTATTATTTCTGAGAGAGAGAGACAGAGCGGGAGTGGGAGAGGGGCAGAGAGAGAGGGAGACACAGAATCAGAAACAGGCTCCAGGCTCTGAGCTGTCAGCACAAGGCCCGATGAGGGGCTCAAACCCACCGACAGTAAGTAAGATCATGACCTGAGCTGAAGTCAGATGCTCAACCAACTGAGCCACCCAGGTGTCCCTTGAGCATGTGACTTTTTTTTTTTTAATTTTTTTTTCAACGTTTATTTATTTTTGGGACAGAGAGAGACAGAGCATGAACGGGGGAGGGGCAGAGAGAGAGGGAGACACAGAATCGGAAACAGGCTCCAGGCTCTGAGCCATCAGCCCAGAGCCCGACGCGGGGCTCGAACTCACGGACGGCGAGATCGTGACCTGGCTGAAGCCGGACGCTTAACCGACTGCGCCACCCAGGCGCCCCTGATCTCGGAGTTGTAAATTCAAGCCCCATGTTGTGCATACAGATTACTTAAAAATAAAACCTTTAAGACAATGCTTTTTAGATCTTTCTTTGATGAAAACCCTCTTCCCAATTTGGAGTAGTTTCCCTCCCAAGTCTGTGTTGGAGAAGGATGTTCTTTAAAAATAAAGTACTGTGTCTAAACCCTGAGAAAGGAAAAGGGTGGTTTTGGAAGGTAGAGGCTGGGGCGGGTGGGCCACTCCTTGTCAGAAAAGGCAGGGGAAAAGGCCCTGAGGCTGAGGAAGGAGCTTTTACTAGGAAGCACGGTGTTACAAAGGAACAGGGCAAAACCCAACAGAATCACAGAAAGGAATACGAGTTGTACAAATTGGTACTAGGGAGATGTGTACGTAGCTAGACTGGTTAACATGTCTTTAGAAAAGAACCCCCAGCTTGTTTTGTTTGGTTTTGAGGAACAAACTTCCACAAGGTCGTCATATCTGAAAATGTTACTAAGTGGGTGTTTACTTTCTTTAAAATGAATATCAAAGGTCCAGATTACAGTCAGATGTAAATCCTTTTAGAAAGATTTTGAGCATTTCAATGATTAAATAAAATGAAGTGTTCAGGATCACATGAAGAACATTAAATGAGACATTTCCTCTGTTACTTCTTTCTGGTCTTAATTTTTAGTTTTTAATTTTTTTAGTGCAAAAAGGTGTTTTTTTTAAACTTTTTTATTTGAGAGAGAGAGAGAGAGAGAGAGAGAGAGAAAGGGAATCTTAAGCAGGCTCACACTCAGCGCAGCATCCAACTTGGGGCTCCATCTCATGACCCTGGGATCAGGACCTGAGCCAAAATCAAGAGTTGGACGCTCAATCCACTGGGCCACCCGATGGCCCGAAAAAGGTGTTTTTATTAAATTAGCACAGGGACAAGACCAATGGGCAGGAAGAGCTGCACTATTCGGTCTTTTTATATAGCATGTTTATATTTGGATTAATCAAAATTAAATAAGATCAAACATGCCAAGTGCAGGGCACCTGGCTGTCTCAGTTGATGGAGCATGTGACCCTTGACCTTGGCGTCATGAATTCGAGCCCCATGTTGGGTGTAGAGATTACTTAAAAAAATGTTTTTAAAAACATGAAAGGTGCGTGTTATAGTAGGGCTTTAATATATATTTGTTTCCCATATTTAAAAACATGTATCATTAAACATAACATTAAAACATTTAGGTTGATTTTGCATATAGTTCAAAATTTTCTGAATTCTTATTAATTTATACCACATTTTCTGAGCAAAGAGTTACTATTTCCCTTAGCAGACGAGAAAGCTGATAGCAGAGAGGTTTAACTATTTGCCCAAGGCCTCTCGTTAGTACTACTTGATTCTGAGTCTGTCAGATCCATTCTGACCCACCATCATCAGGCTTTCTGCTCACCCACCACTCCACTGACACTATTTCTTCGATGACTTCCTCATTGTCAAATCCAATGATCACGTTTCAGTCCTCAATCGCATTAGACCCAATTTATCAGTTCCTCTTTTTTTCTTTTTTTTTTTTGATTTTAGGTTTAAGTAATCTCTACACCCCATGTGTGGCTCAAACTCACAATCCTGAGATCAATAGTCACATGTTCTATGAACTGAGCCAGCCAACCGCCCCTCATTCCCTCTCACTGGAAACATCTCCTTGCCACCCCTCATTTGGTTCCAGGACTCTACTCTGTCCTATGTCTTTTGCATCCCTCCTTGTCTCTTGTCTCTTCCTCCTCATTTTCCTTAGTGTGCCAGGGTCCAGTCTTCAGATTTCTCTATATTCCACTCCCTGGGTCATCTCGATTTAAACACCATCTTCCCCAAACCTGTTCCTCCAAAGGTTCCCCATCTTGGTAAAGGGGCCCAGGGGCCCAGGCCAAAACCTTGGATAATCATTTGATCTTTTTCTCTCCCATTTCACATCTAATTCATCAGCACATCCAATCTGTGACACATATGTATTCAAATCTGACTGTTTCTTCCACCTTCGTTGCTATCACCACTTCCGTGCTCACTGAATACTTGGGTGACCTCCTAAGGGGTCTCCCTTTGCCTTGCCTCACCCTTCCAGAGGCTGCTCTCCACACAGCACCAAAGCAGGCCTTTAAAATGTGAATCAGATCCTACTGCTGCCCTGCTCAAAACGCTCCAACGGCTTCCCATATTGTCACAGAAAAATCCCAAGTTCTTACTGCAACCTCTGCCTACCAGTCTTACCATTTGTACCCTGTCCTGCTCTCTCCCCATGAGCTGGCTTTGCTTTTCCTTGGTCATGCCAAGCTGGCCTGGCCTCAGGAGCTCTGTACTTGCTGGATTCTCTCCCTCTGACCTCTGCAGGGCTCCCTCTTGTATGTTATTCAAGGTTCTTGTCAAGTGCTGCCTTAGAATTTCCCCCACATGCCATCTAAAATGATACTTTCACTGCTCTCTATCCTTTTAAATGATTTATTTTCTTCATAGCACTTATCACTATAATAGGGAAAGATAGGATAAAATAGGCAGAGAAGGAAAGATGAGGGCCTGAGGTCCTTGGTGTGGAAAAACACATATTTTGGAACAATGCTGGGAGTGTCTGACCACAGCAAACCCCCTCAGGTGTCAGGTTCCTCTAAACAGAAACCACCTACCTCCCCTCAGGTTTTCCCTCAGGAATTTGACAAAAGACCCAAGCATGGCCATAGACCACCCCTCATACAATGGAAATGAGCCAGTCAGGAATGGACAACCCAACACTAGCTGTCAAGCCAATAAGGATAGAACCTGAGAAGGAACAAGGGGGAAGAGAAGGAGTAGGGTGGACCAGAACCTTATAAAAGAAGGACCCTTGCCTTTAGTCGTTAGGTATTCACTTTCCAATGAAAGAGCTTTCCTTCTATTACACTCTAATCTTCTACTCTAATAAACTTTTGCTTACTGCTCATTTTGTGTCCACCTCTTCATTCTTCGAAGTGGCGAGACCACGAATCCTGGGTATTGCGGTAAAAAACGTCCCACCACATCGATACTGTTCATTTGTCCATTGTTTGTCTCTAGCACTAAAATACAAGCTGCTTGAGGGCAGGGACCGTGTCATATTTTGTTCACTGTTACACCACCAGTGTCTAAAATAGGCACATAGTAGCTATTCAATAAATATTCAGTTTGTTAATCCATCCAATAAATATTTATTGTTTGGATGAGACTTAAGTTTCTGTGGAGAGAGAGGTACTGTGAAAAATAAGCAAATATGTAGTGCACCAGGAGCGCCTGGGTGGCTCGGTCAGTTAAGCCTCTGACTCTTCAGTTTCAGCTCAGTTCATGATCTCATAGTTCATGAGTTCGAGCCCTACATCGGGCTCTGCACTGTCAGTGCAGAGCCCGCTTGGGGTTCTTTCTCTCTCTCTTTCCTTCTCTCTGCCTCTCCCCTGCTCATGCTCTCTCTCTCTCTCTCTCTCTCTCTCTCAAAATAAGTAAGTAAACTTTGACAACATATGTAGTACACTAGATGGTAATAAATTCTATGGGGAAGAGGAATAGAAAGGGCAAAGGATCAGAGTTTTGAATTTTGGCTTTTGCTGTTTTGAATATGGTGATCAAAGAAAGTCTCACTGAAAGGCAACATCTGAGTTGAGAACTCAAGGAAATGAGGGAACAACTCATGAAGATATTTGGGAAATGGAAGGAACAAGGGGGGAAGAGAAGGGGGAGGGTGGGCCAGAACCTTATAAAGAAGGACCCTTGCCAAAAAAGAGAGGGAAAAGTGCAGAGGCCTTGAAACAGTGGTTGAGTGTGGCTTTGAGAAATAGCAAGGAAGCAGATGTGGCTGGAACACAGTAAGGAGGAGAATGGTAAAAGATGAGGTCAGAGAGATAAGGGGAATGAGATTGTATAGGGCTTGAAGTTCATGTAAAGACTTTGATGGGAGATTTTTCTTTGAGATAGGACACCAGTGCAGTCTTGGAATGTTTTAAGCTGAGGAGGGATGCGATCAGAATCTCTCTGTTGCTGTGGCTATAAGGTTATAGAGAGTCTAAGTTGGAAGCAAGATCAATTAGGAGGCAGCTGCCATAGTGCAGGCAAGAGGTCACAGAATCCTGGCCTAGGGGAATAATGATAATGGTGATGAAAGTGGTGGAACTCTGGATATATTTTGAGGCCAAAGCTAGCCGATTTTGTCAACAGCTTGAACATAAGAGTGTGAGAGATAGGGAGGAATCACGGTAAAACCAAAGGTTTCGGCAGTGCAGCTGATAAGCTATTTGCTAAGATGGAGAAGACTGTAAGGGGATATAGCTTTAGGGCAGGCGGAGTCATGTACATGCATTCTCTCTTGCACATATACACTTAATGTGCTTAAGAATATACATTGGAGATTCAAGTAGGCAATTGAATATATGGATCTGGAGTTCAAGGGAGTGATCTGTCTGGAGATGTACATTTAGGAATCATCATCAGCTTAGTGACAGTATTTAAAGGTACAGGCTGCCTAAGATCGTCAGGGTGGGGGTAGAATATAGAGAAGAGAGAAGGTTCTAAGAACTAACCCTTGAGGCACTCACTCCATCCATAGAGGTCAGGCAGATGAGCAGGAACTAGCCAAAGGGACGGAGTAGGAGCAGCCAGTGAGACAGGAGGAGAAGTAAGGGTGTTCTCTTGGAAGCCAAGTGAAGAAAGTGTTGGAAGGAGGAGAAAAAGATCAGCTGTGCAAATGTTGCTAGGGGATCAGGTAAGAGGAGGACTCAGAATGACCACAGGATTTAACAACATGGACTTCGCAGGTGACCTTGACAAAAGTTATGGTTGTGGTGAAAACATGATTGGAATAGATTCAAAAGGGAATGAGAGAGAGAGTTAGTGGAGACAGTGTGTATAGACACTTTTTAAGTTTTGTTTACAAGAAAGCAGAGAGGTAAGGTAATAGCCAAGAGGGAGATGTGGAGTTGAAAGGTAAATGCTGTCCTGTGTTAAGATAAGGATATTTTAGAATATATTGATAGGGTGATGGCAATGATCTAGTGGAGAGGACAATTTGACTATTCAGGAGAGAGGGATAATTCTGTAGCAATGTCTTTGAGTAGATGAGAGAAAATTGGATCTAGTGTCCAAGTGGAGATGATGACCTTGGACAGGAGCTTAATAGTTTATCTGTGACACCATGTGGGAAGGCAGAGAATATGATAAATGCGGTTGGTGATCAGAGCACATGGAAGACATTTTTTCTGGTTGCTTCTCTTAGGAAAATGGGAGATCGGGTCATCAGCTGTGTGAGGTTTGAGGCGAGAAGAGAAGGTGTGAAACAGTTGTCTTGGTGAGTGGAAAGTGAACTATTTAGGGAAATATGATAGGATTGTCAGGCAGCACTAAAGGCAGCCTTGGGGTTAGTGGTCATAATTTTATGTGAGCCACTCCACATGATTGGCTGTTTTCCTCTTGCCATGGTCAAGTGCATAAATGAGTTGTAAGGGCTAAAACCAAGGTCTCGAAAGTGCTGGTTCTTTTTGGTGCAAAGGTGGACAATTTTTTGCCATGGGTTTAGGTTTTGCCAGGCAAGTCTGAAGGAGGGTCAGGTGTAGGTAGTAATGAATCATGGATAGAAGCTGGTTAAGGACAGACATGAGGACATTGTGGACAGTGAAATGGTTCTAGGATCAATGGACCATACATCCATTGGAATAAGGAAGAATTACTGAAGTCAGAGCTCAGATGGCAGCAGGAGGTGATGGTGAGAGTGGGAAGCTTAAGAGTGAGATTTTGAATGCAAAATCCTGAAAGAGCTAACTACAGAACCAGAGTTCAGAAACTCCTCACACCAAGTTTCAAATTTGTGAGTATAAGCAAAACTTTCAGTATATGCTGTCAGAATAGATTGTGAAGAGAGGGGAGAAGGAGACAGCAATAAAGATGACTTTTGACAGAGAAAGTGGATAAAGAATCATTTCAAGCATGAAAGGAAAGCAAACCAAATAAAGCCAAAATCAAGGTCATAGAGATCCATGTGGGAAAGGGAAGAACTGGAAAGAGATTTGTTCTATACTTCAAGGTCACAGTGAGAGAGGTGGGTGAGTGGAGGGAATTAGAATCAGGGCTGAAAGCAAAAGTAGAAATACTTGACATTGTTGATCCATGAGGGGACTTCCCTTGTGTGCTATCAAGAATCATTAAAAATAGCTGATTCTTTGGATCTCCAAAAGAACTCATTAGTAACTTTAAGAGTCCCTTGGTTGCTAGCTACCATATGTGAGGGCATAGTCCCCTCCTTACTCAGTGCTCATTTACTTCAGGGACATCAAGTAGTAGTCAAACTACAGAATGTGCTATAACAATAAATCACATTACCTGGACACACTGTTTCTCCAAACACAGGTTTCTGAAAGAGCAGTGTGAGAGACCTCTGGCCACTCAAGTAAAACTGGATAATAAGTTTAATTAATAACTTGGAATACAAACCTTTTTGTGGCTTATCATTTACTCTTGAAAATTATTTTTTTTTTAAAGATTTTATTTTAGGGGGTGCCTGACTGGCTCAGTCAGTAGAGCATGTGACTCTTGATCTCAGAGTTGTGGGTTCAAACCCTATGTTGGGCATGGAGCCCACTTAAAAAATTTTGTAAAATAAAAAAAGATTTCATTTATTATTATTATTTTTTTTTTTTTTTTTGAGTAATTGCTACAGCCAACACGGGATTGAACTCACAACCCTGAAATCAAAAGAGTCATGTGCTTTACTGACTGAGCCAGTCAGGAACCTACTAAAGATTTTATTTTTAACTAATCTCTACAGTCAACATGGGGCTCAAACCCACAACCCTGAGATCAAGAGTCATGTGCTCTATGGACTGAGCTAGCCAGGTGCCCCTGAGCTTGTTTTTTTATTTGAATTTTTCAGTAGATAATTTTCAAGAGCATATAATAGGGACACATGACTCTTGATCCCAGGGTTGTGAATTCGAACCCCACACTGGGTGCAAAGATTACTTAAAAAGAAAATCTTCAGGGGAACCTGCCTGGGTGGCTCAGTCAGTTGAGCATCCTACTCATAATTTCAGCTCAGGTCATGATCTCCCCATTTGTGAGATCGAGCCCCATGTTGGGCTCCAAGCAGACAGTGCAGAGCCTGCTTGGGATTCCTCTCTCTCTCTCCCCCCCCCCGCCCATCTCTTTCCCCTCTCCTGCTCATGCAGGCTCTCTCCCTCAAAATAAATGAACTTAAAAAACATCTTCAAAAAAAAAAAGCTCAAAAATGAATTCTTTTTTTTTTTTTTTTAATTTTTTTTTTTTTCAACGTTTATTTATTTTTGGGACGGAGAGAGACAGAGCATGAACGGGGGAGGGGCAGAGAGAGAGGGAGACACAGAATCAGAAACAGGCTCCAGGCTCTGAGCCATCAGCCCAGAGCCTGACGCGGGGCTCGAACTCACGGACCGCGAGATCGTGACCTGGCTGAAGTCGGACGCTTAACCGACTGCGCCACCCAGGCACCCCAAAAATGAATTCTTATTGTGGTGATATTTGCACGACTCTGTCAACATACTAAAAGTTATTAAATTGTACGCTGAAAATGGGTGCATTTCATGGAATGTAAGATTACATCTCAAAAAACTTTTTAAAAGGAATCACTATTTGGGGTGCCTTGGAGGCTCAGTCGGTTGAGCATCGGACTTCAGCTCAGGTCATGATCTCATGGTTTGTGAGTTCGAGCCCCTCGTCAGGCTCTGTGCTCACAGCTCAGAGCCTGGAGCCTGCTTCGGATTCTGTGTCTCCCTCTCTGTCTGCCCCTACCCCACTCATGCTCTGTCTCTATCTATCAAAAGTGAATAAATGCTAAAAAAAAGGAATCCATATTTATTAAATATTGTAATGACATATTTCAAAACTTAAGTCAGTGTTGAGCTCAAAGGGATACTCAATGTTGATTTTTTTAAATTAGTAAGTGAAACAGCCTACCAGTGTAGAGTTCTAATGAAAGGAAAAGAATTAGGTCATTCCTTATGTATTTCTAGTACTAGTTAATATAAACCAGAAGTGAAATTGCAACATTGCCCAGGATAATAACTGAGGTTTGCATAAGGCTCTAGAAAATTCCTTCCTTGCAACACTTCCTGGCCAGTATGTGCTCTTGTTCTTCCTGGTAAAGTCCAGCCCATATTGTCTGTGTACTTCTCCTTAACATTTCTTTGCTTGTCACTTGGCTGGATGTGCTTTACTGCTGGGAGAGTAACAATTTTTAATACTGAAGTAGGAGGAGAGTTAGAAGACAGTAGTAAATTTTGCTGACAGGAAAAAGGCCAAGTAGGAACTTGCATGTAAGTCAGCCCACTAGTTAGTCATCGTTCTCGCCAATAAAATACATACCTGGAGTGTGATGGGAGTGGCGATTTGAACGCTCAGCTGGCCTGGTTTCCCCGAACTTTGGAAAGTCCTTAGGTGGGACACAAGTGTACTGAGGTGGGGCTCGCTGCCTCATGATCTCGTAACAGCTGTTGTTTTGTCACAATTATTCATGGCAGTGAGCCCGTCACTGAGTATTCCAGGCTTACGCCTCTGTAACTAAACTTTTATGTTTACTGCCAAACTGAAATGCTTAAAACACCCAGCAGCGGTGGGCGAACTGAAAGTCTCCAGTCAGAATGTCTCCTCTCTGGCATAACTAACAACTTGTGCCAAGTTCTGCCTTCCTGGTTTTCCTCATGTGACTCTCCCTGCTCTGCCACACCCATCAGCCTGTCCAAACCAGTCCCCATGTGCCTTACAGTCTTAGCTTCTGCTGTGCCTTCCCGGAGCGCCACCTCTGAGACAGTCTCTCCTGAGTTCATGCCCTGGGTCGGCCCCATAAGTAAATGTGTGACTTGAGGAAATTCCTTTCCCTTCCCCGGAAAATGGGACAATACTTCTTAGGGTGGTGGTTTGGTAGTAGATGCTCAATAAAAATTAATATCTTCGGGGCGCCTGGGTGGCTCAGTCAGTTAGCATCTGACTTCGGCTCAGGTCATGATCTCGCGGTTCATAAATTCAAGCCCCACGTCTGGCTCTGTGCTGACAGGTCAGAGGGAGCTGATAGCATATATCACTTTCCTCTGAATAGAATGTAGTTCATAATTTAGCACTTAATTATAAATCTCTTGTAATTTTGTTCATTATTTCATGTGGTGTTTGTCTCATCCTCAGTTAGCCCAAACCTTCCCAGAGAAGAGAGAAAAGGCTTTATGTTTTTAAAAGTCCTCTTAGAATATCTTCTCAGCGACAGAGCAAGATTACACAGGTTTTAAATATGTTATGGTTGGTAGGCAGTTTGATTTGTTGACACCACCATAGTCAGTTCCATTAGGTTGTGGTAACAGGATGAGACCAGGTGGCTAGGATGTAGAGACACTGTGATTGGGCTATTGGACCCGAGTAATTTGCATCATTAATGTTCAGTTTCTCAGGTGGTAGAGAATTACTTTATTAATATAAGTAGAGGGTTTTCTATACAGTCTTAATACTTCCAAGTTCTATTACTCATCCCAATTACTGACACCAGTTGCCCATGACAGAAACTTGAGACATGCTTAACTCCGCCTTCCTTACCTGCCTCACACTCACTTGATTAGTCAGCAAGGCCCAATAGATTCTGCCCCTTCTTCGACGCTGCAGTCTGGCCTTCCTCTCCATTCCCACTCCTCAGGCTCTAGTTCAGGCTTCCACCATTGCTTATTTGGAATCTCTGAAAAACCTCACAGCAGGTCTCCTTGTTGCTATATTCACACCTCTGCCATTTACTTCCAAAATGCAAAATGAGGCCACAGTTATCTTTCTCAAACAACTATCTGATCAAGTTATTCTCCTTTCTAAAGCCCATTACGGGCACCTAGAGTGGCTCAGTGGTTAAGCATCTGACTCTTAATTTGAGCTCACGGCATGATCTCACGGTTTGTGGGTTCGAGCCCCATGTTGGGCTCCAGGCTGACAGTGTGGAGCCTGCTTGAGATTCTCTCTGCCCCTCCCCTGCTCTCTCTGTCTCTCAAAAGTAAGTAAATAAACTTTAAAAAATGATTTTCTTTCTTTTTTTTTAAAGGTTTATTTATTTTTCAGAGACAGACAGAAACAGAGTGTGAGGAGAGGAGGGGCAGAAAGAGAGGGAGACACAGAACCTGAATCAGGCTCCAGGCTCTGAGATGACCACACAGAACCCGATGTGGGGCTCAAACTCACTGACCATGAGATCATGACCTGAGCTGAAGTCAGACGCTTAACCAACTGAGCCACACAGGCACCCTTAAAAAATGATTTTCTAAATAAATAAAATAAAGAATAAAACCCTTTAATGGTTGACCATTAGCCACAGGACCCTGCCACCCACCATGGAGTCCATCACCATCAAATCCTTATCTCCCCTCCCATTTCTGTCTTCCATCATTCCTCCTTTTACATCCTCATTACAGTTATAATGTGCAAGCTCTTGCAAGCTTCTGGGCTTTTTAAGATACTGTTTTCTTGTCCAGGAATGCCCTTCTCCTTCATTTCCCTTTTTATCAGTGGTTTGGAGCAAAGGCTGTAGGTCAGACACCTTCATCTGAATCCTGTCTTCTGTATTTGCTAGCTGGGCTGTTGGGTAAGTTACTAATCTCTTGAGACTCACTTTCTACATTTGTAAAATGGGGCTTACAACAAGCACCGCCTCCAAGGGCTAGTGTAAAGACTGAAGGAGAAAAATAACGTGTCTAGTACTTAGGAAAGTGTCTGGTACAGAGCAAAGGCCAAATAAAAGTTAGTCATTGCTACCACTTAATATTGAAGTGTTATTTCAAGACATTGCTCATTTGACTTCAATGATAGATTGAATGGTGGTGTCTATGTCCTAATCCCTGGAACCTACGAGTATGTGATTTCACATGGTAAAGGGAGATTGCAGGTGTGACTAAGTGACGTAAAATTTTCCAGGTGAGTCCCGTGTAATCACAAGATTCCTTATATGAGGAAGGTAGGACAGTCAGAGAAGGGAGAAGGCAAAGTGCTAATGGAAGCAGAGACTGGGGTGAGATAAAGAATGCTGGCAGCCTCTAAAAGATGGAAGAGATAGGAATTACCTGCAGAGTATCCAGAAAGAACCAGTCTTGTCAACGCCTTAATTTTAGTCCTAAAGACTCATTGCTGACTTCTGACCTCCAGAACTATAAGAGAACACGTTTGTGGTGCAGCCACTCTGGAAAACAGTATGGATGTTCCTCAAAAGATTAAAAACAGAACTACCCTATGACCCAGTACTACTAGATATTTAATTGTACTACTAGACATTTATCCAAAGGACACAGGAGTGCTGATATGAAGGGGCACATGCACCCCAATGTTTATAGCAGCACTACCAACAATAGTCAAATTATGGAAAGAGCCCAGATGTCCATCAACTGACAAATGGATAAAGATGTGGTATATATATATATACATACATATATATATATATATATACATACATATATATATATATATAATGGAATATTACTCTATGATCAAAAAGAATATAATCTTGCCATTTGCAATAACATGGGTGGAACTAGAGTGTATTATACTAAGTGAAATAAGTCAGTCAGAGAAAGATAAGTATCATATGATTTCACTCACATGTGGAACTTAAGAAACAAAACAGATGAACACAGAGGAAGGGAAGGAAAAAATTAAAACAGAGAGGGAGGCAAACCATAAGAGACTTTTTACTTTCTTTTTTAAAAATAATTTATTTTTTAATTTATATCCAAGTTAGTTATTCCTTAATTCCCCTTACCCATTTAGCCCATCCCCCCCTCCCATAACCCCTCCAGCAGCCCTCTGTTCTCTATATTTAAGGGTCTCTTATGTTTTGTCCCCCCTCTCTATTTTTATGTTATTTTTGCTTCCCTTCCCTTATGTTCATCTGTTTTGTATCTTAAATTTCTCATATGAGTAAAGTCATATGATATTTGTCTTCTAATTTCACTTAGCATAATACCCTTATTATTATCTTGCAAATGGAAAGATTTCATTCTTTTTGATTGCCAATACTCCATTATATGTGTAAATATATATTATATATATTTTATATTATATATTATATATATATTATATGTGTATACATATAATGTGTGTATGTATATATATACATATATATATGTATGTATGTATATATATACCACATCTTCTTTATCCATTCATTCATCGATGGACATTTGGGCTCTTTCCATACTTTGGCTATTGTTGATAGTGCTGCTATAAACATTGAGGTGCATGTGCACCTTCGAAACAGCATACCTGTATCCCTTGGATAAATATCTAGTAGTGCAATTGCTGGGTCATAGGGTACTTCTATTTTTAATATTTTGAGGAACCTCCATACTGTTTTCCAGAGTAGCTGCACCAGTTTGCATTCCCATCAGCAGTGCAAAAGAGATCCTCTTTCTCCGCATCCTCACCAATGTCTGTTGTTGCCTGAGTTGTTAATGTTAGCCATTCTGACAGGTGTGAGTAGTATCTCATTGTGGTTTTGATTTGTACTTCCCTGATGATGAGCATTTTTTCATGTGTTGTTTGCCAATCTGGATGTCTTCTTTGGAGAAGTGTCTATTCATGTCTTTTGTCATTTCTTCAGTGGATTATTTGTTTTTTGGGTGTTGAGTTTGATAAGTTCTTTATAGATTTTAGTTACTAACCCCTTTATCTGATATTCCACTCCGTCGGTTGCCTTTTAGTTTTGTTTATTGTTTCCTTTGCTGTGCAGAAGCTTTCTATTTTGATGAGGTCCCAATAGTTTATTTTTGCTTTTGTTTCCCTTGCCTCTAGAGACATGTTGAGTAAGAAGTTGCTGCAGCCAAGGTCAAAGAGGTTTCTGCCTGCTTTCTTGTCTAGCATTTTGATTGCTTCCTGTCTTACGTTTAAGTCTTTTATCCATTTTGATTTTTTGTGTACGTATTTTTTGTGTACGGTGTAAGAAGTGGTCCAGGTTCATTTTTCTGCATGTCACTGTCCAGTTTTCCCAGCAACACTTGCTGAAGAGACTGTCTTTATTCCATTGGATATTCTTTCCTGCTTTGTCAAAGATGAGTTGGCCATACATTTGTGGGTCCATTTCTGGGTTCTCTGTTCTGTTCCATTGATCTGAGTATCTGTTTTTGTGCCACGTAAGAGACTCTTAAATACAGAGAACAAACTGAGGGTTGCTGGAGGGGAGGTAGGTGGGGGAGTGGTGGGGTAAATGTGTGATGGGCATTAAGGAGGACACTTGTTGGGATGAGCACTGGGTGTCATATGTAAGTGATGAATCACTAAATTCTACTCCTGAGACCAGTACTACACTATATGTTAATTAGCTTGGATTTAAATAAAATTAAAAAAATATATAGAGAGAGAGACAGAAAGAGAACGCATTTGTGTTGAATTAAGCCACTAAATGTGTGGTAATCTGTCATAGCAGCGATAGGAAAGGAGCACAACTTCCTAGAGGTGACTTGAACCCCATAACATTTACATATAGAGATATAATTTTGTTAATTAAAAACTTTTTTAAGGTTTTTGATTTATTTTGAGAGAGACAGAGACAGTATGAGTATGGGGGTGGGGCAGAGAGACAATCCCAAGCAGGCTCTGAGCTGCCAGCACAAAACTTGAACCTACAAAACTGTGAGATCATGACCTGAACCAAAAGTAAAAGTCAGACATTAACTGAGTGAGCCAACCAGGTGCACCTAGACATATAATTTTTTAAAATATATATATTTAAATGTTTATTTATTTTTGAGAGAGAGCGAGAGCGAGAGAGAGAGAGAGAGTACGAGCAGGAGAGGGGCAGAGAGAGAGGGAGACAGAGAATCCGAAGCAGGTTCCAGACTCCGAGCTGTCAGCACAGAGCCAGACTTGGGCTCAGACTTACAAACCGTGAGATCATGATCTGAGCCAAAGTCAGGGCATTAACCGACTGAACCACCCAGGTGGCTTACTTGCTTTTTTAAGCTTACAAAAATTATATTGGGGCACCTGGGTGGGTCAGTCGGTTGTATCCGACTTTGGCTCCGGTCATCATCTCATGGTTGGTGAATTAAAGCCCGGCATCAGGGTCTCTCTCTGCTGTCAGCTAGGAGCCCACTTTGGATCCTCTGTCCCCCTCTCTATCTGCCCCCCCTCTCAAAAATAAATAAACATTAAAAATAATAAGTTAATAAATAAATAAATAAATAAATAAATATATAAAGTAAGCTCTCAGTCCAATGTGGGGCTTGAGTTCATGACCCCACGATCAAGAGTCACATGCTCTACCGACTAAGCCCCTAGATATATAATTTTTAATTCGTATGTCTCTCCTGTGAAACTGTGTGTTTCTTAAGGGCTACTGCTTATTAATATTTGAAACCACCTCCTCTCCCTACCTCTACATACTTAGCACAATGTCTGGCACATTCTCAAACTCTAATATTTGATGGAGGAAAGTTTGTGGCCTCAAGGGTGGGTTTTGTTTCGATTGCATTGAGTTCATGTGGAGATGGAGGGACCAGCCATGGATTCTCAAATGAGGTTCAGTCTCTGGCAAGTACAGGTCTGGGAGATGTGTCAGGGGAAATGATTGAAATAGGTCTGGGGATTGTTGTAGAGAAGAGAGGTGACTGTAATTGAAGAAGCGCCTGGTCCTGGAATACTTTATATGATGAATATTTCATGGGGCTCTGGTCTCTGCCTTTCAAAGATACAATAGCTCTAGAAAAGATCCAGCAGAGGACATTAAAAATGATCAAGGGCAGAGGGAATTATGTATGGCGGTAAAAATGAAAAGATTCCATTTGCAAAAAAAAAAAAAAAAAGTGGAAGTCTTAAACTCATGAGGAATAATCATTCATTATTTTCTCAAATCCGGAAAAAAATAGAAATAGGTAACATTCCTGAAGCCTAACAGTCTTTCCAACAACAACAACAAAAATAGCTCTTTATATAGCATCCATTAAAATACAGAATCCATTACTTCAAGAGGCTGTGTCAACTGAAGTTCTTTTGTTTTTTGTTTTAAAAATTTTTAATGTTTAATTTTGAGAGAGAGAGAGAGAGAGAGAGAGACAGAGCATGAGCTGGGGAGGGACAGAGAGAGAGGGAGACAGAATCCGGAGCAGGCTCCAAGCTCTGAGCTGTCAGCACACAGGCTGACACAAAATGGGCTCGAAATCACAGACCTTGAGATCATGACCTGAGCCCAAGTCGGACTCTTAACTGACTGAGCCACCCTGGTGCCCCACTCTCTTGCCAAATGAAAATGTGAATACTTCCGGCAGAGCTGGATTAAGGGTCAAGCCAGCCTGGCAGCTGCCCTAGATGCTTGTATGAGCCACAAATCATTGCTGACTACATTAGAATGTGGTGTCTGTTAACCTGAATTTTTCACACAAAACTTCTTATAATTTTACATCTGTAAAATTTGCCTGGCCCTATTAAAATAAACAGCGCCCTTGAGTGGAATTTAAAGAGAAGAAAACCAAACATCTCCTCACAATTCAGATTAATCTCCTTTAGAATGCTTTTGAATTCTAAATGCTTTTGAATAGAATGCACATACGAAGCAGCCTTATCAACTAAACTTCTGGATTGAATAGAAGGGATGGCCTTTGTGCTATTTACTAGAGGCAAGTGATTTATCTTCTTATCTACATTTTAATCTCTTTAATATACTTTAGCAAAGTGGTCTGGTTCCAAAAAAAAAAAAAAAATCACAAAAGGAAACTATGGAGAGAACAAGAAGCACAGAAAAGTAGGATTCGTTGTGCAGACTTTTTTTCCCAGGACATTTAACTTTACATTGGCTAGTGGAAATAAAAGAGCAAATTAAGCTTAAGTAAATAATTTTTATTGATAAAAGATTATTTAATGCATTTTACATTTAGAAATGTTGGATAATTATTTAATGAATATTATTGTGAGGGGCTCCCATTCTGGGGAGCCGACTTTCTCGGTTATGTCTTAACTGTAGGTTTAGAAAAGAGTTGTAAAAACTATGTTATAAATGGCAATTTAGAAATGTGTCGAGATATTTTGGGATAATTACAGTCCTTGGGCAAGCCAGCCCACCAGGTTGGGAACGAATGAGCTAGAGTGTGTGAAAGTTCTTTGGAACTTGTCATTCCTATGCTATGTACTACCAGCCTCCGCCTGCTGCAGCCCTCCCACTCCTGTGTGCTGATTATAATATTGCCATATCTTTCAGGTCCCAGAAAGGCTGTGGCCCGGTCTATTAAAGTAACCCTCCCCACTAGGCAGTCAGGAAATGGTCTCCAGAGCTAGCATGCTTGAGAGCCACCCAGGTCCCATCATGCCTGACTCACCATAGGGACACATCTACTATGCCCAGTATTTGCAGCTCAGAATGCAGGTCTAGAGCCTGGTCTAGCCTGGTCTTGAACTCTGGCTGGTAGGTTGTCAAAACTGGCTCCACCAGCCCTTGCACCTGGGTGTGATCCTCAGAAGGCCCTTTCTCCTGAAACTGGACCCTATTTGTAATAATCTTCCTTATGTTTAGGGCTGTCTTGATTCAATATCTTGTAGAGTTCCAAACGAATCAGAAAAACAGGATTCCTGGCTCCAAGCCATCTCCTCCATCCAGCAGCTGGAGAGCCTTTCTGGACGTGTGTTAACCTTGATTGTCTTGGGCCATCCCCCTTGACTTTTCAGACTGCTTTGCCAATGACTCTGGCAGGTTCTAGTTACTCTCTCTTCTCCTCCTTAGCCCAGGGGGACTTCCCAACCTGATACTCAACTAGGATTTTGCTCTTTTGATCTTTGTACACGTACACATACACACACACAAATATACACATAAACTTTTTTTGAGGTGGTTTTAAAAAAAGGAAACAATAGACCAATAGAACAGTAATGTGGTGGGAATGTAAAATGGTGCAGTTGTTTTGAAAAACACTATGTCAGCTCACAATATTAAACAGATGGTTATCATATGATCTTATGACCCAGCAATTTCACTCCTAGGTATATACCCAAGGGAAACAAAAACATATGTCCATACAAAAACATGTACACAAATGTTCAGGGCAGCATTAATTACAGTGGCCAAAAGGTAAAAATAATCTAAAGGTCTATTAATGGATAATGAATTAAAAAATGTGGTATATCCATATAATAAAATATATAAAAAGGAACGGAGTGCTGATATATGTTACAACATAGATGAACCTTAAAAACATGCTAAATGAATAAAGCCAGTCACACACACCAAAAAAAAAAAAAAAAAAAAAAAATTGTATGATTCTATGTGTATGAAATGTCCAGGAAAAGGAATCTAAGAGATAGAAACTAGATATGTGGTTGCCTAGGGTTGGGGGAGGGTAGGTGATGGATATTTCTTTTTGGGGTGATGAAAATGTTCTAAAATTACATAGCGGTCATGGTTGCACACCTCTATGAATATATAAAAAACCACTGAAGTGCGCAGTTTCTTTCTTTTTTTTCTTTCCCCCTGGGTCACAACGCCCTTTATTCAGACGGCAGCGCACAGCACTAGGCCCTTGGCTGCTCCGGTGTTAACGCGGAGACGAGTGCAGAGCTCGGCCGCCCTAGTGATCTGCTGCTGTCTGAACTGCCGTCCACAATAGCCGCACGTCCCGGTTTTTGTTTCTTTGTCCAGGTTTATGTACAGTTCCGGGTGGCAAAAGCACCCCGTCCCCCGCCGCTATCACACGCGACCACAGGACTGTCAGCTCCACTCACAGGCTGCTCAGCAATGAAATCATGACAAAGTTTTCATTCACCTCTTTCTTTCGACCTACAAATCGAATTTTCCTATAGTCCTTATCATCATAAACTTGGCCGGTGTGCGTAATCTTCTCTCCGGTGGGTGAGATCCGCACCCCTAGACGCCTGGCGCCCCGGAGCAGGCTCAGCGCCTACGGGCCGCTCCCGCCCAGTAGCCGGCAGAAAGTCACCATCCTATTTATTTTTTTTATAATTTTTTTTTTTAAAGTAAGTTCCATGCCCAACATGGGGGCTTAAATTCATGACGCTGAGATCATGCTGTACCGACTGAGCCAGAAGGTACCCCAAGATATGCACTTTTTTTTTTTTTAAATGTTTAGCGTTTATTTATTAATGAGAGACAGAGAGAGACAGAGCATGAGCAGGGGAGGGGCAGAGAGAGAGAGAGGGAGACACAGAATCCGAAACAGGCTCCAGGCTCTGAGCTGTCAGCACAGAGCCCGACGCGGGGCTCGAACTCACGGACCGTGAGATCATGACCTGAGCCAAAGTCGGACGCCCAATCGACTGAGCCGCCCAGGCGCCCCGATATGCACATTTTAATTTTAAAAGTACTGTCAAATTGTTGCTGAAGTGGTCATAATAGTTTATACTCCCTCTGGCAGTGAGTGGGTATCCATTTCCTTATGCCTTGACACACACACACACACACACACACACACACACATTTGACATAACATTTGACATAACAAATCCTTAGTTTTTGCAAAGCAAATAGGTGTAAAGTGGATTCTTATTTCCATAATTAACTACTAAGGAAATTGGACATCTATTCTTAGGATTGCTTTTTTATACTCTTTCCCGCTCTTTTCTATTGGAGTGTTTGCCTATTTATTTAATTTTTAAATTTTATTCTCACTAGGCTCCACTCACAATGTGGGGCTTGAACTCATGACCCTGAGATTAAGACCCTGAGCCAGTCAGGCGCCCCAGCCCTTTTACATTTTATCTTTAGTAGTTCTTTATATATATTTTGTTTGATAAATACCTATATAAATATCTATATAGTATCCATATCTATCTGCATATGCAAATATTTCCTACCTAGTCATTACTTTATGGTTTTTGCTTTTCGTATTTTACTTAAGGCTTTCTGTCCTGCTAAGATCAGAAACATATGATCTTGGTATGAGATAGGGAACTAATTTTATTATATTTTCCAAATGACTAGACCATTGTCCCAATGTTATTTATTGAACCCTTTATCTTTTCCTCTGCTGTTTTGAAACACCATTTTTCACATACTAAATTCTTAGTTCAATGGCAATTCTCAGGCTTGTATATAAAAGTGAATCTGAAACCAGTAGACACAGGAAGTCCATGTGAGGAGAATGAGACTGGCTCTCTGAACTGTCTGGCCATGGGAGTTTCCAGCAAGGAAAGCATGGGGACTTTCCAAAGTTAGCACTGGACATTTTAGCATTAGGCAAATAAATTGGAAGCTAATACTCCACATCCTCATAATATTAATTAACAATTGATTATGTCATTTTCACGTTTTCTTTCCAGAATCTATAAAACATTGTTGCCCACTTTGGTGCAGAAAGTGGTCAGGATATTTATCTTTCAGCTCCTTTCCTGTGATACCCCCTTCAGACTGCCCATGTCCCTTAATTAAAGGTCACTGCTCTTCTCTCCTTCTGGAGTCTGGTTAAAGTCTCTCCCCTGGTTCCTTTGGACCTCTGCTGCTATTAGTCCTGGGTCCTTGCAAGAACTTTACACCTTTCCTACACTTTTGCAAATAGTTCAGTGGTGTGCTAGTAAATGGCCAGGGTTGGGGGGGGGGAGGGGGGAGGAGGGAAAGAGCCTTAATCTGTAGCATTTGCCAATTGCTTAGTGTAAATATTCCCATCGTGGCCCACTGTAAGCTACTAGTGTGAAATCACTGAACACAGACTTGGGAGGAAGTGCTAAGAATCAGCTTTTGTAAATAAAACATGAAAATAAATTATTTTTTAATTATCCTAATTTAAGTGTGCCCCAGACTGATGCTGACACCATCCTGGAACACTGACTCTTCACTCAGAGAGAGAAAGGAACTCTCTTTTCTATAGGACTTTAGTCTGGGAAGAGGTAAGTCCAGAAGCTTCAGAAGCTGTCTGAAAGTGACGGCAACCAAGAGGAAGGTGGAGCTAAGAGGGGAGGTAGGGAAATTCCTGGATATCATTTGAAGCCTTGGATGTAGCCATAGTTTAAGTGAACTGGGCCCTGGCCTTTTCAGGAACACAGACTAATAAATTCTCTCTCTCTCTCCCTTTCTTTTTCAGTTTTTGTTTATTTCTTTGTTTTTGCACAGAAGTTTAGCACAGTAATAGGCCCAGATTCCTCCCAATTTGTGATTCTATCTCAGGCATTAGGTACCATTAATAGGAAAAGTAGATTTGAAAAGATTCATGGTTTACAGGTTTACAGTATTCAGATTTACACAGCAGGTTCTTTCAAATTACACTTAGGGGAATAAATCAGTGACAATTTGGCAATCTTGCAAAGTACAGAGCCTTCCAATTCTAAAGGATTTTGCTGGTGAGTCATTAAGTTAAAAAAAGAAATCCATATCGGTAATAAATCTTTGTAGAAGTACTCTATGTTCTTTTTAAAATTGATTGTTTCTCAGTGGCTACTTCAACTAACATTATCAAAAGAATAGATTTCTGTTATAATATAAAATGATGCTTTCTGAGAAATTGTTCCTAGTCTTATTTTTAAAAAAGAGTTGACATAGGAGATATATTGTGGAGGGTACTTCCAGAAAACCAGAACTTTTAATAAATTTATTCTGTTATCATTTTTTTAAAGCATTTATTTATTTTTGAGAGGGGGGCAGGCACAGAGAGAGAGGCGAACAGAGGATCTGAAGTGGGCTCTGTGCTGACAGCAGCGATGCAGGGCTTGAACCCACAAACCTTGAGATCATGACCTGAAGTCGGACGCTCAACTGACTGAGCCATCCAGGGGCCCCTAATCAGTGTTATTTTCATTGCTTAATATTATAGATCATAAACATTTATCAGTTTGGACATTTGGGGTTATGGTGCTTGTGGGAGATGCTATGTAGAGACCTAAATGTCATTCAGCTTAGGACTTACTGTACTGGCATCCCAAAGCTGTGGTGACTGAGGACAAAAGAGGAGTCCCCAAATCCATCCTCTTACCCAAATGCTCCTCACTCACCCTCCACATATGCCATGTGCTGTGACAAAGACCAATATATCCTTCCCCTCCGATCTGTCACCTTCTCTCTTTTTCCATGAATTAAAGCATTCATTGCTTTAATTCAGGCCTTTGGTTATTTGCAGTGGCCTCATAAGTGGTTTTCCTGCCTTTAGTCTCATCTTCATTCCATCTTGTTCTGCCTCTGTCGCATCGCTTCCTGAGGGCAGAAGCTCTGGGTTTTCGGCTAACTTCCAATCACGGCTCTCTTACCTCATTTAGGGCACTGAGGGGGCACACTGCTCTTCTTATGTAACATAAAAAGCAAGCCAGCATTATTTCTAAACCAAAACTGGCTTTTAAGTCAGGGATTTTTAGAGGTTACACATACTCCTCCCGACTTCTGAGCAGGGGAGTGACTTACTTAAGGACAAGTTACAAAGGTCAGGACCTGTTAAGGACATCTGCTATCTTTAAGAGGGAAATTCCATGGTTCTGTGCTGGCTTCAGAGCAACTCAGACCCTGTGAGGTGCTTTCCCAGGGTTCCTCCAGGATAGGAACCTGACCTACTTTGGGAGATGAGGGACTATTTCATCGGGGAAATGATATTTCTGTTGAAATCTGAGTGAGTAATGAGCATGACTTTCTGAAAAGGAGAGGGTGTTGCAGGGTGGTACTCTAGGCAAGGAAACAGTTTCGGTGGAGGCCTTGGGGCCTCAGGCAAGCAGGAGCCCAGCGCATTCAGGGAACTGAAAGTCTCATATGCCTGGTGGGCAGAGAGCCAGGGGAAGAGGGCTGCTGGAGGAGGCTGGAAATGCAAACAAGGGTGAGATCTTGTGCAGCCTTGCAGACAGTGCTGAATTTAGGATTCAGGCCAGGTCTGGAATTAAGAAGGTCAAGGAGTTACTGAGATAGAGCTTTAAGGTCATCACCACAACAAAATTTATGTGCATAATTTTTTCTGTCCTTAAGGTTTCATTATATAATTAATTGACATTACAAAACAAATTAGATTTTAATTTTCATGTCACATTAGAAGAGGGGCTTTTCTAAAAAGTTTATTTATTTATATTGAGAGAGAGTCAGCACGAGCAGGGAAGGAGCAGAGATAGAAGAAGAAAAAGAATCCCAAACAGGATCCTCACTGTCAGGGCAGAGCCTGGTGCAGGGCTCGAACCCATAAACCATGAGATCATGACCTGAGCCGAAGTCAGACGCTTAACTGACTGAGTCACCCAGGCACCCCAGAATAGTGGCTTTTTTATCAAACATTTTATTATGAACATTTTTTTTAAAATTTTTTTTTTCAACGTTTATTTATTTTGGGGACAGAGAGAGACAGAGCATGAACGGGGGAGGGGCAGAGAGAGAGGGAGACACAGAATCGGAAACAGGCTCCAGGCTCTGAGCCATCAGCCCAGAGCCCGACGCGGGGCTCGAACTCACGGACCGCGAGATCGTGACCTGGCTGAAGTCGGACGCTTAACCGACTGCGCCACCCAGGCGCCCCTGAACATTTTTAAAGAAAGAGGAAAATTAAAAGAATTATCTACACTCTGCAATTAATATTTTATTATATTTGTTTTGTCACGTATTTATCCATCTAGCCATTCTTCTTGGCATTCATCAATTCATCTTATCTTTTGATGTGTATCAAAGTAAGTTGCAGACATCAATAAACTTCATCCCGTGACATGTCAGTATGCATATCATTAACTAGAGCTTAATGTTTCTTTATGTTTCCTTTTGTGTGTGTGTGTGTGTGGTAAAAGTCATATATAGTGAAATGCAAACATCCTAAATGTTCTATTTAATGAGTTTTGATAAATAAATAAATAAATACACATATATAAATCTGAAGTTTCAAACAAGATACAACTTTTATCAAAAATTGTCACCGTGTACTGTTGTAAGACTCTTACATTCTACATGAAGTGGTATAATATCAATTTGAGGTAGACTGTGATGAATTAAGGATGCATATTGTAATCTTTAGCAATCACTTTAAAAATGTTAGAAAAAAAGCCAATAGAGGAGATAGGCTGGAATACAAAAAATACTCAATCCAAAAGAAGACCAAAAAGGAGGAACAAAGAAGAGAGGGGACAAATAAGAAATAAATAATGAAGGGGCAGACTTAAATACACCTGCAACATATTTCCCTATGCCTTGACATATATATAGATATAGATATAGATATAGATATAGATATAGATATAGATATAGATAGATAGATAGATAGGAGTGTTTGCCTATTTATTTATTTAATATTTAAATTTTATTCTCACTAGGCTCCACTCACAATGTGGGGCCTGAACTCATGACCCTGAGATTAAGACCCTGAGCCAGTCAGGTGCCCCAGCCTTTTTATTTTTATTTATTTATTTATTTATTTATTTATTTATTTACTTATTACCATCTTTAAATTATTTATTTATTTTTGAGAGTGATACAGAGTGCGAATGGGGGAGGGACAGAGAGCGAGGGAGATAGAGAACCTGCCAGGGTCTAGGCTCTGAGCTGTCAGCACAGAGCCCAACGCGGAGCTCGAACTCACAAGCTGGGGAATCATGACCTGAGCCAAAGTTGGATGCTTAACCAACTGAACCACTCAGGCGCCCCCCAGCCTTTTTATTTTTAATCTTTAGTAATTCTTTATATGTATTTTGTATGATAATGTTTTAATGTAATTATACTAAATACAAGCAGAATAAATAGTCTGATAAAAAGACAGCGATTATCAGCATGGATAAAAAGCATGACCCAATTATATACTATTTACAAGAGATGCATTTAAATATAAAAACACAGTTTGAAAATTAAAGAGTAAAAAATCTATACCATGCAAACACTGAACGTCAGAAAGCTAGTATTTCTATATATCAGAGGAAACAGATTTAAAGAAAAAGAGTATTTCCAGGGATAAAGAATATTATTGTAATAATAAAAGGGGCAACTGATCAAGAAGAAGTAAAATTCCTGAGTGTATATACACCTAATAACAGAGCTTCAAAGTATGTAAAAGCAAAAATTGATAATAAAGAAATAAATCTGTAATTATATTTGGAGATTTGAGTACTCTTTTATCAGTATGTGATAGAATAACTGACAAAATAACAATAAGGATATAGAAGATTTAAGCAATACTCTCACCAATTTGACCTGACATACTTAGATGATCCAATAATTTTATTTTATTTTTTTTATAAAGTTTATTTCTTTATTTTGAAACAGAGAGTGCAAGCAGGGTAGGGGCAGAGAGAGAGGGAGAAAGAGAATCCCAAGCAGGCTCTGTGCTGTCAGCACAAAGCCCGACATGGGGCTCAAACCCACAAACCATGAGATCATGACCTGAGCTGAAGTCAGACGCTTAACTGACTGAGCCACCCAGGCGCCCCTGTTCAATGTGCACATTGAACATTCACCAAGATACATTTTATGTTACTGGGCCATACATATAACTGAAAGATAATATGATTTACAAGAAAATAA
This sequence comes from Prionailurus bengalensis, assembly GCF_016509475.1. Lineage (NCBI taxonomy): Eukaryota > Metazoa > Chordata > Mammalia > Carnivora > Felidae > Prionailurus > Prionailurus bengalensis. The sequence continues at coordinate 79,637,839 of NC_057349.1, read as the reverse complement.
AAATATAAAATACTTAGGAATAAATCAATTTACCAAAAAATGTGCAAAACCTGTACAGTAAAAATATGAAATATTATAGGGATAAATGTCTAAATAAATGGAGTGGTTAATTGTTCATGAATTGGAAGCCTTCATAGTTATATTATGCCTACCCTCTGTAAATTGATCTATAGAGTTACAGCCATCCAGTCAAAATTCAAGCAGGATAATTTTAAAAGAAATTTACAAGCTGGTAGTAAAGTTTATGTGAAATTGCAAAGGATACAGAACAGCTAAAATGATCTTGAAAAAGGACAATGTCGGAAGACTTTACTACCTGATTTCAAGATTACTAAGAAGCTCTACAGTCATCAAGACAGTGTAATATTGGTGTAAATAGATCAATGGAACACAATAGAATCCAGAAATAGACTCACACATATACAATTAACTGATTTTCAACAAAGGTGCCAGGGAAACTCAATGGGGAAAATGACAGTCATGTCAACAAATGTGACTGGAACAACTAGGGATGTATATGAAACAACTAAGAATGTATGTGAAAAAATTGTCAGGGGCTCCTGGGTGGCTCAGTTGGTTTAGTGTCTGATTTTGGCTCAGGTCATGATCTCACAGGTTTGTGAGTTTGAGCCCCGCATTGGGCTCTGTGTTGACAGCTCAGAGCTGAGCCTGTTTCAGATTCTATGTCTTCCTCTCTCTTTGCCCCTCCCCTATTTGTGCTCCATCTCTGTCTCTGTCTCTCTCTCTCTCAAAAATAAATAAACATTTAAAAAGTTTTTAACAAAGAAAAAATTGTCACTGTATGTTATACTCATAGTATATACTGATGACAAATTACAATTTTGAGTCTATATTATCCATACCCTGGGAAATAAATTATGCGTGTTAACTCCTATATGAGCTCTCTCAAGCCTCAGGAGTATTATTTATTAAATAAAGCTTATTAAAGGGCTGCAATTACATTGAGGATATGAAGGCATCATTTAGAAAATAGTTGGAATCATTAAATAATAGTTTATTTTCTGGGGAATATAAAAAAGACTATTTTTTAGAGTGGATTTAGTCCCTCCCTTTATATCCATAGCAGAAGAAATTTCTATTTTCATTTATGACCAGCGATACATATTGGTAAGATGCCTAGCTGGGGATGGAGAGGCAGGTGCAAAGTGAAATGTCATGAGCCAGAAGCTGTATAGCTTGAAAGAGTTAATAGATCTATAATTGATTTATTCCTAAGGCTTCTTGAAGATACTGGAAGAATCAAGTTCACTGTGTGTCCTGCATGCAGACGGAGACCAGCAGAGGTTAATTAAAAACAGAAGTTCCTGCTCTAACAAACTAAAATGTAAATGTAATTAGATTTTGAAAAGTTTTTCCTACTATTTGCTGGGTTTTGAGAGGAGGTTTCTCAAGGACAAAAGACCAGGCTGCTATATGTATAGTTCTAACTCCCAGATCCAGGAGGCTTTGTAATAGGGTAAGGTTTGATATTCTCCAAGGATTTCCTGAATCCAAAATGGCTATTGATTCTAAAGAGTCAAGTTGCAGCTGGACTAGCAGTGCAGTTTCTTTCTTATCATAATAATAATCCAAGATAATTATTGGATTATCTTATCCAATAATCCAAGAGAGTCTCCCAAAAGCTTGAATAAAAATGGTCCCACCACAGAGCGCAAGCAGCACAGGAGCAGAAAGAGAGGCTCTAGGCTCTGAGCTGTCAGCACAGAGCCCGATGCCGGGCTCAAATTCACCAACTGTGAGATCATGACCTGAGCTGAAGTTGGACTCTTAACCCACTGAGCCATCCAGGTGCCCCTTCTTCTTTTTATCAACTGTGCAGGCAAGGACACTTCCATTACTATAATGTTACTTGAAATGTTCAAGTTACAGGAGGGTTGATTTGATTACATTTCTGTTGAGTTAAATAACAGGCCTGAGGATACACTTTGAACACTGTCACTGCAGGTTACTTTCTAAGCCCTGCTAATGTTACAAATTATCTCTTAGGAAGGATTACTTTTGCAAGTGGGTCATCTCAACAATTTTGTGTTTATTCTTAGTTGGCTATTTATGGAGCAAGTACCCAGGGCCAGGCTAAGTGCTTTACTTATTACTATCTAATGTGATCTTCATGACATCCTCTCAAACAGATACTTTTATTTCCCCATTTTACATTTAACTTAGTTTAGGACAGAGAGTTAGACGGTGATAGAGATATACCTCAAACACAGACCTGAGTCCACAATAACAAGCTCTTACAACGATTCCATATTCCCTTACTGAGCTCAGAGGGTGACGTAGTCCTGATCTTACCCCAGATCCCAGGCACCTTGCTGAAACTCCCTGTGTGTTTACTATCAACTGATTGCCAGGGCTTGGCAGAAAAACTGTCTAGGCAGGGCAGGGTGAGATAATGCAAAATGCAAGAAATTGCTTGCCTTTGGCAAGTTCTTAAGATCTAGTTAGGCAGTTGTTTTCAACTTAAGATGCATAGGTAGGGGCCAAGGGTAGGCTGCCCCAAGCGTAGGCCATTATGGCATGAAGATTATTTTGAGTTAAAAAGCAATTGAAATCCAACAGGTTTAGGAAAAGTTCTTTACCTCCCCCTCAACTGCCTAAAAAGCATTTAGATAGAGGATCTGCTCCAAGAAGAGAGCTATCACCATAAAGAACTACCTTACACTAGGAACTAGATATGGTAGACAGGGAGGAATCCAGCAAGGCCTGTTTGATCAAAGTCCTCTGTGTCCCCTTGTTTTTGAGTGGCCCACCAAACATTTGTTTACCAAACATGCACTCCTTTTCATTTTCCTGTGAATTGCATTTTTTCCCTTTGAAATCCCAGACTTCTACTCCCTTCTTCTTAATTCAGAATGACATATATACCTTATTTCCATGTCTGAGTGGATTCCCCCTAGGAATGCTATTAAATTTTATTTTCTCCTGTTAATCTGTCTCGTGTCAATTTGATTCTTAGTCCAGCTACAAAGACCTTGAAGGGGACAGGACATTCTTGCTCCCTGACACACACTAGAATAATCTATGGAGCTTTAACAAAGACTGATGACAGAAATTCTGATTTAATTGGTCCAGGGTGAAGCCTGGGCATCAAGATTTTTAATACTCCCCAGGTGATTCCAATGTGCAGCTAAGGTTGGCAATCACCTAGTTTGAATGAAAAAAAACCCATAAAATAACATTAAAAAAACCCGCTATAATGTACAAAATGATATATTCTTAAATGTATTTATTCCTTACCTCTTTCCACAAAGGATAGGGCTTGGCCAAAAAATTATTCAATACAGAATGAATTCCACTGAGGGGCATGGAGTTCGAAGCACTTGTCAAAAGGGCACAGATGGGCTGGGACTCACAAGGTCGGTGTAGAAATAATTCAGGCATATTTTCTCTCTCTGGTTTGGTTTGCAAGGCAGCAGTGGCAGATTTTAGGAGAAGTGGTTCTTAGAAGACAGCGAGTGGTCCATGTACAGTTTCCAGGTGGGTGATTGGGCCAAAAACTGTTTCCCAGCAGCTGATTGGTCTGGAAGCTGTTTCCAGGCTGTCTAGCTGGTAGATTGCCTTGTCTCCAAGGGTTATTCAATCTGCAAAGTGGTAACAAGTCTCAGAAGCTTGTGTGGAATGATAATTTTTCCCCATTACAGAAGCTTATTGAAGAAAAGTATTTTAAGGATGACTCATAGGCACGTTGTATATTTTTTAGATTCAACTTTGCCAGGGGTTATGAATTGCTTGTAAGGCAGAAGGTTCCTTAATGATTTTTTCCCAAGTTGAGGAGTGGTTGGAACCATTCCATGAAAAATTTCCAGCTGTTAAAAGGGTAGCATTAAACTATTCAATGCAGTTCAACTGTTGGACTAGTTCTTGTCTTTTCTTTCTCTTTCTCAAGAGCAGATGAGGTTGCTCTCAGTTTGCTGTCAGGAGGAAAAACAGATAAAGAAATGATGGTGGAATAATAGTGAAAGAAATCTGAGGAAAAGGGTAAAATCACTAAATTCCATAATCTTAATATTTAATGCTTTTCATTTTTGCATATTTTAAATCTAACCGAAAGCCAATATTATTTGGATGATAGGGTGCCTGGGTGGCTCAATTGGTTAAACCTCTGGTTCTTGATTTCGGCTCAGATCACAGTTGGTGAGATAGAGCCCTGAGTCAGGCTGTGTTCTGACAGTGCAGTGTCTGCTTAGGACTCTCTCTCTCTCTCTCTCTCTCTCTCTCTCTCGTTCTCTCTCTCTCTTTGCCCCTTCCCTGCTTACTCTCTCTGTCTTAAAATAAATAAATAAATAAATATTTAAAAAATATTTGGATGATGACATATGTAAAATTTAAGGTTTGACTGTCTCACCATATATTTTTTTTTAATTTTTTTTTTTTTTTACGTTTATTTATTTTTGGGACAGAGAGAGACAGAGCATGAACGGGGGAGGGTCAGAGAGAGAGGGAGACACAGAATCTGAAACAGGCTCCAGGCTCTGAGCTGTCAGCACAGAGCCCTGATGCGGGGCTCGAACTCACGGACTGCGAGATCGTGACCTGAGCCGAAGTCAGACGCTTAAACGACTGAGCCACCCAGGCACCCCTCACCATATATTTTTAAAGTTTTTATTTAAATTCCAGTTAGTTAACATACAGTGTAATATTACTTTCAGGTGTATTATATAGTGATTCAATACTTCCATATATCACCTGGTGCTCATCACAGCAAGTGCACTCCTTAATCCCCATCACCTATTTAACTCATCCCCCCCACCCACCTCCCTTCTGGTAACCATCAATTTGTTCTGTATAGTTATGTCTCACCATATTTTTAAAACGATGCTCTCAATTTCTTTATTGTTTTTCTTTTAGAAAGACAGAGAGGGAGCACAAGTAGGGGAGAGGCGAAGGAGAGAAAGAGAGAATTTCAAGCAGGCTCCACACTCAGTGCAGAGCCCCACTCAGGGCTCAACCCAACCCTGGGATCATGATCTGAGCTGAAATCAAGAGTCAGACACTCAAACGACTGAGCCACCCAGGAGCTCCTCAGTTTATCTTATGGTGGCTCACCAAGTTCCTTTGAAAGTATGATGGCATAACATGATTTATGAGCAAATGGTATATTTTTAGCTTTAGAATCAATGACTATTTTTAAATGGCACACACCACATAACATTTGTTTTAATTATCTAATTTCAAAAATGACAACAATAATCAGCATTTATGGAGAGGACACATTGTGGCAGGCCCTGTTCTAGGACTTGAGATCTGGTTGGCAAGAAAACGGACAAAATCCTCTTTCCCTAGCAGGGAAAGATAGGCATAACAGCCCTAGATGACCCAGAATGCTTCTGAGCTGCATATGCTTCACACATATTAGCTCATTTCACTCTCTTAACAATCCTGTGAAGGAGTTGCTGACATCGTCTCTATTTCCTAGGGGAGGAAAGCAGTGAGCAGAGAGGTTCAGAGACTTGCTGAAGGACATACAGTTAGTGACCATGAGAGCTGGGATTTGTGGCTCCAAGGGCAGCATGCTTAACTGTAATGCTATTCTGTCTCTCCATAATTAGCTCATTTCTACTTATTCTGCTGATGCAAGTAAGCAAAAGTCTTCCTTTTCCTTTCTCAAATATTTTAAATTTTTACTTCAAATATTTAGTATTTCTCCACAAGGTATTGGATAGGTGTTATTGCTGACACTTTCCAATTACAAGAGACTCACTGTGTGTGCCTGGTACTTTAGTAACCCAAGAAAAAGAAGAAGAAATCTTTGCTTTGGTGGACTTGCAGAGATGTTGCCTCAAAATAAAATGACAGGTAGATGATACCTACAACCTCAAATTAGAAAGTGACCCAAGGAAGCAGTTCCCAACCTTCTGTGCACATTAGAATCACCTACAAGAGTTTTAAAATAGGACATCTGGGTCCCACTTCCAGGGATTCTTTTTTTTTTTTTTTAAGTTTATTTATTTTGAGAGAGAGAGATAGAGAGCGAGCGAGCATGTGCACAAGCTGGGGAGGGGCAGAGAGACAGGGAGAGAATCCCAAGCAGGCTCCCTGCTGTCAGTGCAGAGCTTGGTGGGGGGCTTGATCTCACAAATGGTGAGATCATGACCTGAGCTGTAATCAAGAGTTGGACACTTAACTGACTGAGCCACTCACGCGCCCCCCACTTCCAAGGATTCCAACTCAATTGGTCTGGAGTGGGTTAAGGCATCAATATTTGCTAATATGGTAATCTGACAAAGTTATTGAATATTTAGAATCCAGACACTTAAAATCACATTTTTTTTTTCCCATGGTCATTGGTAAAACCACAATTTTGAATCAGATTGACCTGGATCAAATCCCCTGCCTGCCACTCATTAGCTGTGTGGTTATGGGTTATGTTTCTGTGTGGGAGGAAAAATTCCCCTCTCCTTTCTTAGGTTCTGGAGGTGGGCCTAAGAACTAAACTGATACAAGACTGGTTCATAGGAGAAAAGTGGACAGATTTTATTACATTTTTGCATGTGCATGAGAGCTTTCACAAGAAAATGAAGACTGGAAGAAGTGACCAGAACAGGAAGCATTTATACCTTTTAGACAAAGGTACCATAAATTTGTGATGAAATGATACGACAAAGGGGTTCAGTGAAGGGCAGTAAATTGTGGAAAAGTAGCTAGGAGATAAATGAAAAGGAAGCCAGTGGAAGAAAGGGGCTATTAGTAAGTTTGTTTGTACAGACCCATTTCTGTGTCAATTCCCAGTCTTCTGGTAATAAGGATGTTTTTCTCTTCCTGGTACAGGGAGGGTACTTTTCTCATGGGAAATTTTATGGTTTTGTTTTTAGGTAGAAAAGGGTAATCAGAAAGACCCTCCTGCATCTGCTGTTTCTGAAATACCTTCAGCTCCAAATAATCAATAGCCCCAAGCAATGTAATTTGGATGGCACGTCCTGAACTCTTTCATTTCTCAATCTGAGCTTCTCTTTTCTCATCTGTAAAATGGAAATAATTATTTACTTCTTAAGTGTTGTTGTAAGAATTAAAGAATATGTGTGAAAATAACTTTCACAGTCCTGGTTCAAAGTGTGTCTAAATAATGGTTACTTTTATCTATTCATGAGTTAATTCACTCAGCAAATACCTGCTGTATTTCCAGCCATCATTCTAGGTTCTGAGGCTACTGCATTGAGTAAAAATGACTAGGGTCTTGCCTTCGAAGTGCTACTTTGGATTTTTTTTTTTAGCATGAATAAAACGTTAAATCTCATGGTACTTCTATTGTATTTTTTTTTTAAGATTTCTTTTTATTTTTAAGTAATTTCTACGCTCAACATGGGCCATGAATTTACAACCCTGTAATCTCATGGTACTTCTATTACTCTATCCTGTACTCTATCCTGTACCTGGGATCCTATCCTTCCCTGTCCTCAGAGGGCACACTCCATCAGTTGTCCCCTCATCTCTCTCTCCACTGGCTTTTTGTCATATTCATTGAATTGTAATTCACTGAAGTGTAATCATCTTTTTTTATATTAAAAAAAATCTCTGAAACTTTGGCTTCAAGTTTGGCTTCCAACAGTTACTGCCTTAGCTCCTTGCTCCTTTTGCTTCACAGGCAAGTATAGGTATTGCCTGCACTCACTGTCTCCACTCTGTCCACTTTATCACTTCTCATTCACACTGCAGAATACTGTAATCGGGCTTCTGTCTCCATTACTCTCTCTATATTACTCTCAATGGGGTCACTCCCTTCTTAAAACCATTCAATGAAGGGCACCTGGGTGGCTCAGTCAGTTAAGTGTTTGACTTTGATTTCAGCTCAGGTCAGGATGTCACGGTTTGTGGGTTTGAGCCCCACATCGGGTTTGGGGAGGGGCAGAGAGACAGAGGGGAGCAGAAGATCCGCACATGCGTGCTCTCTCTCTCTCTCACTCTCTCTTTCAAAAATAAACATTAAAAAAACAACAACCATTCAATGACTCCATATTTACCTTGGGATCACCTCCAAACTCTGAAGTGGCATTTGGTCATTTTCCAGCCTTCCTCTCCCTATTCCCTCTTCTATCTGCACTCGCCTCCCCTACCTGCTGCCCAAGCCTCACACACCCCACAGAGTTGCTTGGGGTTCCTCACAGCATGTACTTGCACCTCTAGGCAGTGGTACTCTAGAGCTGATTTGTACCTGCTTGTGAAGTACTTACTTCTTCCCAAACCCATGTTTAGGGATGTCATGTTGGGAGCTTAAAGTCTGCCTTGGTGGGAGTATTGATATCAAGGACATTGGCAAAATCTACAAATTAGGGCGTGCTTGCCTATCCCCAGAGAGATGGCTGTTAAATATTTACCACACACCATTGCTTTTAGACCTTTGCACATATGGTCCCCCAGACCACCAGCTCAGCTCAGCTTATGTGACTTCCTCTTGGAAGCTTCCCCTGACTCTTCAAGATTGGGACAGATATCCCTCTCTGTGATTCGTGGAAGGGTGGGCAGCCCCCCACAGCGCCCCCCTGTGGCGCTTATGCTGACTTTTTCCATATCCTGTACTGGCCAAGTAAAGTCATTGAGGTCAGGGCCTTGCTGTGTTCATTTGTCACTGTTCTCCCTGGATAGTACATGACATATAGCAAGGTGCTACATCATATTTTTAAATGAATCGATACACGAGTAATGGAAATAATAAGTCCTCCCTACTAAATAATAAGCTTTTTATGGTTCAATGATGGGTCTTCATCTTTGTAATCTCTGGATTTCCTCACATAGTCAGCATTCAGTAGAAATATGAATTGAAAAGAGTAGACTTAAAGTATACTTTTTCTGAGCCTAAAACTAGGGCCCAATGGAAGATAACCATTATGAGCTTGGGTGGCTCAGTCAGTTAGGTGTCCAACTCTTGATTTCGGCTCTGCATGATCTCACAATTTGTGAGATGAAGCCCCGCATCGGGCTCTTTGCTGACAATGATGACCCTGCTCGGACCCTCTCTCTTTCTCTCTCTCTCTTCCCCTCCCCTGCTTGCATGCTTGTGTTCTCTCTCTCTCAAAATAATAAGTAAACTTAAAAGAAAAAAAAAAAAGACAACCATTCGATAAGTGAGTCAATGACCTTTGAAGTTAGCATTCTGTGGAATCCAAACCTGGCATTTTGAAATACATCACCAGAAACTTCAGATATTCCCTAGCCATCAACCTGCCTCAATGTACTACTCATTCGTTCATTTCTCCTAATAAGGTGATCCCAAGCCTATGCCACGTCTTTCTTCTTCCTTTATCTATAGCACAGTCACACTCCTTGCTCATAGATTTATATGCATGTTGAACCATGAGGTAGGGTAGGGAAGCGGTGTGGTGTGGTGAAAGGCGCTTGGCAGTTGGAGTTAGGAGACGCTGGCTATGTCTGTCATAACCTTTCTGGAGACTTTGTCTCTTCATCTGTGATGGGGAAAATATCTTCCCTATCTAATTCACCAAGTTTTGGTAGGATCAAATGAGTTAATGTAGGCGAAAATGTTTTTTATAAATTTGGGGCATCTGGGTAACTCAGTAGGTTAAGCATCTGACTTCAGCTCACGTCATGATCTTGTGGTTTGTGGGTTTGATCCCCACATCTGGCTCTGTGCTGTCAGTTCAGAGCCTGAAGCCTGCTTCGGATTCTGTGTCCCCCTCTCTCTCTGCCCCATCCCTGCTCATGTTCTCTCTCTCTGTGTCTCAAAAATTAAAAATTAAAAAATAATTAAAAAATAATAAAGCTGCCATCTTATTAAAAAAAAAAAGAAATACAGAATCTCAGCCCTGCCCCAGACCTCATGAATCAGAGCCTACATTTTAAAGAGATCCCAAGGGATTGAGTGCATTTAAGTTTAAGGCACTTTGCCTTAGGGACCATCTAATAATTTTCAAGTGGGAAAACAACAAATCAGGTCTTGAAGGGTGATTTCCCCTCTTCAAAGCCTAATATGCATGGGTGGCAGAGCTTGGATTACGAACAAAGGTCTCCTGACTGCTGGCAGGTTCCAGCATGGCACAGCACCTCGCAGCCTAGGTCTTTAGCTTCCAAGCTGTGAGGCTTTGGGCAAGTTACTGAACCTCTCTGAACCTGTTTCCTCATCTATAAACTGGAGATAGCAATGTCTACCTTATGGAACTGTGAGGATTGACACAAATTGGAGAATCTCTGAACATTTTGTGCAAGGTAAAGCATAATTCATACATAAAATTTTATTATTCTTAAATGGAAAGTCAGACAACGTTCTGCATAATTCAAAGTAGAAGTAAGTTTTTTTTTATGGCACACAGAAACAGATAGCTATTTATATCTCTGAACACCATCATAACTTGACAGTAATGTTTAGAAAGCAGTTACTTATTTTTCCTTCTAATCTTTTATATTTTCCATTGAAGAAAGTTGTGTAAACTGCACAGCAGAGGCACTCTGCTAGTCACTGTTATTCAATCACTTGTAGGTTAGACTGACCTGTTATTCTGAATTTGGTGAACCAGGGCCAAATTCAACCTTTGGAGCAGGCACACACATAATGTAATTGAAGAACCTGACTCACTGACCTACTTTCTTGGTCAATGAAACAGTAGAAGGCTTGATTACCTGGTTTTTAGCTCCATCTAGTGGCCATACACAGTTTAATTTTTGGTTGTAGAGAAATGGGGAATTCTAGTTCCTTTTTTTTAACTCAAATATGTCCAACTTATCATCATGCAGAAGAAATGATCCAATATACAATTTTTAATGCTCCTTGTTATATTTGAAATAATAGACTTAGGATTCTTGGAGCTAGTGAGAAAGTTGGAGACCTTCCTATGTAGAACAGGAAGACTGGAATCATCTTTGATGCTTCTCTCATGAGATATGTCCATTCTGTCATTGAACCAAAAAAGTTAATTTCTCAAAACATTATCCAGTCACATGTACTTATTTAATCCTTGCTGGGGGACTGTCTTCTTAGTGAAGGAAAGTATTGGATATTTCTCCAGACTCTAGATTTTGGTTACTGGGCCCTGATCTCTTGTAGTGCCACGGAGAGAAATAGCTACAGGTGCATTCAGAAAGAAAAGGCCTGTGCAATAGGGCTTCCAGCCTCACAAAAGATGCCCTTTCTCCCATAGTACGGTCAATGATCAGTAGAGAGCTGAAGGAGTCATGTCAAGTGTCAGTGCAGGAAGCCAACCTTGCCTGGGGATATATTGTCTGAGCCCCTGGGACGAAGATGTAATTCTAAGCATAGAAGTGGGGGAAACCACTTGGGAAACCCCCCAAATGCCAGTGCTAACATTTCCTGCTGAAGAATACCTCTTTGGAAGAAAGATTATTTTGAACTGGTTATTTTTGAGCAACAGCAGACACAGAAGAAATTCTGAAAAGAGTGGAAGTTACTGTTGTGTAAGGGAAATTCACCATTTATAGGGGAAAGGAAACCCCCATTCATGAGCCTGTGTCCCTTTTGGTACCTGGAAGAGAAAGATGACTCTAAAATTATAAGAAACTTATCAACAGAGAAAGCGCCACTTAAATCTGCATAACAAAGTTTACATTTTACTCTGCTTTCCCTGGTCACTCCACATAAATGCACACCACCCCCCTCCCCCCCCCAACATCTTTCTTTTGTCTTTACTTGAAGGTGGTATTCAAGGTGGTGTCTTGGGCCTTCTGGTGGGAAGTGTTACTAAGTGTCCCTGAGTATCTCCCATCTATACCTGATGTATACATATTAATAAACTTTGTTTTTCTTGTTAATCTCTCTTATTACAGGAGATAATGGCTAAAAACTCAGAAGAGTAGAGGAAATATTATTTTTCCTCCCTCACACTACCTATTTAGTAGGAAGGGATTCAGAATTAAGATTAGGTTGATTAATAGAAAATAGAGATGTAATATTCTTGCACAAACGTGTGGGTGGGGAATCAGATCTCTCTATGTAGGAGCCTGTTCAGGGTTGGGCATGTATTTGCACCCCTGGAACTGGAGTCATCATATTGAGTCCTTGTTTGGGAATTGATGTTGAATGAATTAAACAAGGAGGCCATTAGACTGAAGTGGCTCTAATGTCATGGCAGGCTACGTAAGCAAACCAAAATCTAAGCCTGTAAATGCCTCCAGGTTATGAAATCAAAATGCTAAGGACAACTAATCCCAAACAGCCAACTAGGCTTTAAGGTATAGCCAAATATAATTTATTTTCTTTGCTTCTACACCTTCTCTGTATAAGTCTTTCCCCTGGCTCCTGTCCCCATAGTGATTCAAACCATTTCCAGTTTAGCAAGCCCCAATTCAAAATGATTTTTGTTCAAATGAACTCTTTTTTTAAAGCTTATTTATTTGAGAGAGAGAGAGAGAGAAAGAGAGAGAAAGAGAGAGAGAGAGAGAGAGAGAGAGAGAGAGAGAGAGAGAGAGAGAGAAAGGATCTCAAGCAGGATCCAAGCTATCAGCACAGAGCCTGACTTGGGTCTCGATCTCATGAACCATGAGATTATGATCTGAGCCGAAATCAAGAGTCAGATGCTTAACTGACTGAGCCACCCAGGTGCCCCTTCTCTTAACATTTTTAATATGCCTCAGTTTATCTTTTAACAATGTGTAGACATGAAATTGGGCTTTAGAAGTCTCGGATCACTGAGAAAATACCTGGAGCCTCTGGGGAGACTAAGTTTGAAAGCACGGACTACAGACTTGAAACTCTTCAAGCAGGTGTAGCACTGTTGGTGGAAAGTGGGAAGAGACGGTGATTTTGAGTTTGCTCATATATTTCATTCTCTGCAGCTGCTAGCAATATACAAAACCAGGGAGGGACATGGAAGGTGATTTTTAAGGTCTCTGTCTCAGTTTCTGACTTTCTAAAAAACTGCATGATACTCTTAAAAAGGAAGACATTTTTAGGGAGCAAGAATTCTTGTCCCCTTCAAGGTCCTTCTAGCTAGATTAACAATCAAATTGACATGAGACAGATAAACAGGAGAAAATAAAATTTAATAGTGTCCATACAGGGAATCCTCAAAGACGTGGAAATTCCAAAGACCGTCAGGCAAAATGAGGTCATCCCCAACTAAAGAGAAGGGGTACGGGTCTGGGACTTCAAAGAAAAGGAATGCACACCATGGGGCAATAAGACGAAGAGATGTTTGGTAATTAGATGTTTGCCTTGAAATAGAGATGGGTCACTCAGATAAGGTTTATCCTTATTCTGGGAAAGACCCCCCCAGTTTAGATTCTTCCATGCAGTTAAGGAAGAGACAAAAGTTTCTCTTGAATCCACAAGGTCTCAATTGCCTTCAGCTCAGAATAATCTTCATGCCAAAGTGACCTATCTTGGAGTGGCCTGCCCTCAGCCCCTGTAACATACAGCAGTCAAATTCCTGGGTTCAGAAAAGCTTGTTTCTGCAAGCCTGGACATGCTTCCAGAGGTAAGGGTGGGTGTTATGGGTTGAATTGTCTCAAAGATACATTGAACTTCTAAACTCTGGTACTTGTGAACGTGACCTTACTTGGAAATAGGGTTTTTTGCAGATGGAATCAAGCTAAAATGAAGTTTTACTAGAATAGGTTAGGCCCTACTACAATATGACTGGGGTCATTTGAAGAGGAAAATTAGGACATAGCCACACAGAGAGAAGAGAACGTCATCTTTTTTTTTTTTTTTTAATGTTTATTTATTTTTGAGACAGAGAGACAGAGCATGAACAGGGGAGGGTCAGAGAGAGAGGATGACACAGAATCCGAATCAGGCTCCAGGCTCTGAGCTGTCAGCGCAGAGCCCGACGCGGGGCTTGAACTCACGGACCATGAGATCATGACCTGAGTCGAAGTCGGACACTTAACCGACTGAGCCACCCGGGCGCCCCAGGAGAACGTCATCTTGACGACAGACACAGGGGGGTGTTGGCCATGTGAAGACAGAAGCAGAGGTTGGAACCAAGGAATGACTGGGGCTACCAGAGGCTGGAAGAGGCAGGGAAGGATACTTCTCCAGAGGCTTTGGAAAACGGGTGGCCCTGTTAGCCTTGATTTCAAACACCTTGATTTTTGAACGTCTAGCCTCCAGTACTGTGAGAGAATCAATTCCTGTTGTTTTAAGCCCCCCAGTTTGTGATGCTTTGTCAGTGGAAGAGTCCTCTGTTGGAAGATGAACCTCTGGGTCTAAGGGCATTTTCTGGGGATGGAATCCCACCTCAGGAACAGGGATGGTAAATCCCTGGGCAGTGAGGACTATGGAGATGCTGGCAGATACTTGAATTAATGCTTACCACCTGAAGAAATACCTAATACTGCCTTTGAAGATCTCAGTGCTCTTACAGCAAACAGTGATTTAGTACTAATGGCTGAATGTCTGAGTTCTTTAGAACAGACTTTTGGGCACTAAAACCCTAAGAGTGTGCCAGGTAAATTTCCCTTTAAAAGGGACTGGGAAAAGTTGTCTGCATTTATACTAAGGTTAGGGACTTTGGTCCAGAGGACACTGGCTTCAAGAGCTTTAGATCCAGAAAGCATGGGTTGCAACAAGGGCAGATCCAAGTTTTTAGGGTCCTTGTATCAGTTTCCTGGAGCTGTTACAAAAGAGTACCCAAAGCTGAGTGGCTTAAAACAACAGATGATTGCCGCACAGTTTTGGAGGCCAGAAGTCTGAAACCGAGTTGTAGGCAGGGTCATGCCCTCTCTGACAGCCCCAGAGGAGAATCTTTCCTTGCCTCTAGCTTTTGGTATGTGCTGGCCATCTTTGGTATTCCTTGGCTTATAGATGCATTCCTCTAGTCACATGGCTGTCTTCTCCCTGTGTCTTCACATCATCTTCCCCTCTGTGTAAGCCTGTCTTCAAGTCCAGATTTCTCCTTATCCTAAGATGCCAGTCCCACTGAATTAGGGCCCACTCTAATGACCAAATTTTAACTTGGTTACCTCTGTAAAGATCCTATGTCCAAATAAGTTCAAATTCTGAGGGACTAAGGGTTAGGACTTCAACATATCTATTTGCTTGCCCACAATTAAACTAGTAACAGGCCTGAACTTAAAGTTAAAAACATAAAATTACTAATACCTTATTAGGCTTGGAGGGAGATTGTGCAAATAAGAAGCTCCACAGTACATCCTCTTTTGGCTTACAACATTAGAGTAGCTGTTGGCAGCTATGAATCTGACTGCAGAGAAGTCGCGTTGTACCCACTCCTATCAACTTACCTGGGCCTGTGCAGGCAAGAAAGAGAGAGAGAGGCTACTTATTGTTCTGCTTCTGAACTTATGCCCTCGAGGAAGATGTGAAGCTTAGAGGGGAGAAACTGGCTGTGAAAAGTGTGGGTCTGTTGTCTGAAGATCGCTCTTTTTTGTACATGACCCTAAATGCCAGTCAGTGACTTCATTTGGTGCTCAGCAGTGGAACAGAGTTTTGAGTTTGTTTTCCTTGGCCCCATATCCTGAGCTTAGAACCTCAACTTCTATGTGAGATGTGACTCATGTTCCTTCTTTGCTCCAAGCTTAGCCCACCATGATCTCCTTCTGAATTTCTTCTATGTACTGTAGCTGGTAAAGTACAGGCAGGAGGTGGAGGTGGTGGTGGTGGTGGGGGGGGGATCACCAGAATGAGGAAGGAAGCCGAGCATACGTGATACCAACTTAGTCCCTGCCAGCGAGGGAAAATGGGAATTGATAAAAAAAAAAAACCAAAAACCAAAAACCAAGAACACACAAAACAACGACTATCACTCGTTGACATTTTGCCAACATCTGAGAAGCCAGATAGGAGCACCCTTACACACATGTCAGAATAAACCAAAAAGTGAGATATTCTCCCAAGATTAGGCTCACCTTTTCCATCCGTAGAGATTTGGAGGATCAAACACTTCACCACTCTGGGCATGGTATGCAGAGAATTGGGCACTATTTAGGCCGACTTCTGGTATGTAAGGAAACTGGATCTTATCTTGTCCTGTCAGAAGAGGTGTGATACACTCACAAAAAGGTCAGTAGTTGTAAGGTGGACCTTACAGGGTTTCAAGGTAGACCAGAAGTGTTATCTAACTCAGGCTCTCAGAGAGATAGCCATTGGCCCCTCTTTCTTTATGGGGGAATTCTGAATCTTACTGAGAGAGTCCAGGAATTCAGGGGCTGAGCTGCCTCCCAAATTTCCCACTGACTCTTTAAAATATACCCCCCATCCGACCTCACAACCTTGCAGTTCAAATATAGCATTGTTTAAAACCAAACTGCTACATAATTAATTTCCCCTTATCCAGCTTTACGTTTAATACTTTACTCTGGTAACTACAGGTCTTATTACAGGACCGAGTTTATAAAATGCTTCCAATCACCCCTGCTTAACTCGAAGGGAAAGACCGTTTGTTTGGTAAGGCAAGGAACACCGCCAGTTGGTGGGTATTCCGGCCGGCACTTCCTGCCTTTGACAATTATACACAAGTTAGTAACTTTGAGACATGGCTCCCCCCCCCCCCCACTCCCAAATACGCGGAAACTTTTCTTCAGAAATGTAAACAAAACTCTCGAAAAATGCTTTGGGATTAATTTTAGATACTTCATGGATCCTTAGAAGTACACCTCCCCAAATTCTTCTTTTCTGGCATTCCAATTTCTCGCCCTTATAATTTCTCTAAGGCTTGTTCCCCTGAACCGCATCAGGGAGAACTTCCCAAATTCCAGATCAAACCCAGATCCCGCCAGGACGTCAAGCTTGGCAGAAAAAAGGGCGATCAGGCTTTAGATCTGTAACAGTGGTGAGAAAGACCCTTTCACCAGTAAAATACATGCCTTTGGGGAAGCTGCGGATCAGTCTACGCGTGAAAGAGGCTTGGCTTCCCTACATTTTCGGGGAGGTATAGGCTGTCTAGGTGGGAAAAAATACGTGTCATTCTGCAGGGACCGGTACAATGCCACCTGCGCTTGCGCAAAGCTGCCCAAAGAGCGCGCCGGAATCTCGGTGGGGCGGGGCGACGTCAGACGCGTCCCTTCCATTCGCCAAGGCTTTAACTCTTTCCCGTCCCTCTACGGAGCTTCTCTGTCTTCCCCTCTGACCTCGGAAAGAAGTGGGTGGGGCATTTGGGGGCGGAAGTAGCGCTGCATTGTGGGCTCGCTTAGAGCGGTGGAGTTGATCCTGAATGAAAGTGGCGCGCCGCCGCTGACGTTTCCCGGGTAGAAGCTGCTGGGATTTGGACCCCGGCCGGGATCCGGGTGCCTGGGACCCCTAGTGCAGAGCCGATCGCAAGGAGGCGGTGGCGTTGGCGCGGCGAACGTTGGTGGAGGGGGTGGCTCTGCACGGCCCCGAGACATGGCTCATAACAAGATCCCGCCGCGGTGGCTGAACTGTCCGCGGCGCGGCCAGCCTGTGGCAGGTAACCCGGACTGGGAGGGGGAGTGTTCGAATCCCTGCTTACCGGTTGACCCAGGGGTGGGCCGTCTGAGGGGCGCAGCTTTCGGTGGTTCCGTGATTGTTTGTGGTATTTCAGGACCGAGATGTGCTCTGTCCGATGAAGCTTCGTGGTTGAGTGTTAGGGAAAATGGATTGGAGGGGGTGGGTCGGTGGGTGGGGGCAAGTGTCACTCACCAGTAAGGCTAAATATTTTATTGCGAACGGGAAGGTAGACCGGAGGTTTGTGTGGCAGGAGCAGAGGACCCAAGAACACAGTGAGCCTTACTTTGAAGCTTAGTCAGAAGTTTGTGAACTGTCCAGTGTTCTCGGGAGGAGAAAGGACAAGTGTCAGTCTTGAGGTGGAGGGCCGAAGAGGAGGGGAAGTTTCCCAGTGGTGAAATGGATCGACCGTGAGACGAGAGTTTGTTTTTTTTAATGTGAATTTTTGCCTCTTTATTGAGTTTGACGCACAGTAAGCCTTAAATTTAAAGTGCAGTTTGGTAAATATTGACCACACACGTGCACACACTTCACTGAAACACTCATGAAACCATCACCACAATGGAGATAGTGAAGATAACCATCACTTCTCAAAGTTTCCCCCTGCCCCTTGGTAATCCCTTCCTCCTCAGGCAACTTCCTATATACTTTCTGTCACTATAGATTAGTTTGTATTTTCTATAATTTTTAAAAAGAAATGGAAACATAATATGTACACTTTTTTGAGGGGGAGGTCTCTGGGTTCTTTCAGCATTATTTTGAGATTTATCCGTGTTTTTGTATGTATATGTGTTCATCCCTTATTGCTGAATATCCATTGTTATGGATATATCACATTTGTTTATCCATTCACTTGCTGATCCGTCATTTGGGTTGTTTCCAGTTTTTGGCTATTACAAATTGTATGGTTATTTGTCTGGATATAGGCTTTCATTTCTCTGTGTAAATCTCTGGGACAGGAATGGGTCATATGGTAGGTGTACGTTTAACCTTTTAAAAAGATGCCAAAGTCTTAACATGCCAGAGTCATAACATTATACATTCTCACCATCCATGTATGAGAGTTCTCTGCTCCACATCCTCTCCAACACTTGGTATGACCCGTCTTTTTAATTTTACCGACTGTAGGTATTTAGTAATATTGTGGTTTGATGTTGAGTTTCTTGGCAATTCACATATCTTTTGTGAAATGTCCAAGTCTTGTACTGATTTTTTAATTGGGTTTTTATCTTATTGTTGAGCTGTAAATACAAGCCCTTTGTTGGATATATGCTTAAATTTTTTTCCCTCCCATCTGTGGCTTGCCTTTTCATTTTCTTAACAATGTCTTTTGAAGAGTGAAAGATTTATTTTATTTTTTTTATTTATTTAATTATTTTTTTTGCAAGAGTGAGAGATTTAAATTTTAACTATTACTGCTTATTCTAGAAGGTATTTTGCAACAAAAATTAAAAGGTTTTGTAGTAAACCATGATTGCTTTTTGTTTTTTTTTAATGTTTATTTATTTTTGAGACAGAGAGAGACAGAGCATGAACAGGGGAGGGGCAGAGAGGGAGACACAGAATCTGAAACACAGCACAGAGCTCTGTCAGCACAGAGCCCGATGTGGGGCTTGAACCCATGAACTGTGAGATCATGACCTGAACCAAAGTCGGACGTTTAACCGACTGAGCCACCCAGGCGCCCCCATGATTGCTTATTATGTACATATGTATAGTATATCTGACTAGTTATTTAACATTGTTGGAAGAGATTCTCTTGTCACTTTTTATTCAGGTTCTCCTGAATTTGTCAGCGTTTCTTCACATTTTATGTAAAATCTTGTCAGTAAAGCCATATCCACTGTGGACAAGTGATATTGAAAGATAACCTAAGCAAGTCTTAGAATGAGGAAATGTTTTTCTTTTAAAAAATTTTTTTAGTGTTTATTTATTGAGATTCAGAGAGACAGAGCATGAGCAGGGGAGAGGCAGACAGAGAGGGAGACACAGAATCCCAAGCAGGCTCTCGCTCTCAGCTGTCAGCACAGAGCCCAATGTGGGGCTCGAACTTAGAACCACGAGATCATGACCTGAGCCGAAGTCGGACGCTTAACTGACTGAGCCACCCAGGTGCCCCTTTTTCTTTATGCTCTAACCATTTTTACGTGTATTTGCACTTGAAATGAAAACAGTTTGTATTTTATAATCATTGTACTTATTCAAATGAATTGATCACAATTCTTTATATTTTTCTTCGTAGGTCTTAAATATTCAGTCGTTTTGACTTTTTTCCCATTACCATCTCTAACTTAGTAGTGAATTCTTTCTCTTTTACATGTGGTTTTCTCTGTGGAGCTATGAAGAAACCTCTAAACTTAGATGCCTGGCTTCTTTTCTAGTTTGGAGCATGTTTCCTGGATTCTTTTATTAGAGTTATCTCCTGCACTGATTTGTGAGAAAAACAAAATCATAAAGAAGTCCTTGCCAAAGTGATTTTTAAAATTTGGAATTAGAAAAACGGTTTAATACCAGAATTCTAATGTAATCTGGAGGCTGGCAGTGACAGAGATCAGAATACTGACTTACTGTTAGATTAATGGAAGGAATGTGACACTGACTGGAGGTAGTAGCAGCAGGTAAGGCGCTAACTCGGGCAGCTTTATGCCTCTCTGACAAATAGAGTTGTGTGCCTTTATTTCTCCCTCTACTGGGAACGAAGGGCCAGGAATAAAGCTTTTCTTTATTATTGTATTGGAATATCTTGGCTTCCAAAAATTAGATTCTTAATTATTGTGGCTTGGTGAGATTCTAAGCTCACCTATCTGATTAATTGTCCTTGGACAGAACCCCAGGCCTCTTGACAATCAAATTGGATCTTTACTAATAGTAATCAATGCTGCTTTGGTTTGTGATGCTTATTAGAAAGTAAAGTGAATTCAATGTACAATTCTTGGTAAGTTTCTCCAAAGTTCCCTCAAAGTTCTGTCTGTATATCCTAGAAGTGTTTATTTTGGAAATGCAAGGTTAGCAATATTTTATAACAGGTAGAGCAAGAAATACTAGCTATATTCTTGTAGTCTTCAGTGAAAAATAAGGAATAATCCACATTCCATTTTCTGCCTCATATTTTCTTCCTCTTATTTTTTTTCTGATTATAAAAATAATCCATGCTTATTGGATAATTCTTTGGTTTTTGGCATATTAGGAAGATGTGTTATGGCTGCTTAAATTTTCTCACTGTAGACATTAGATGCATCTCATTGGTGTTAGATGTTAATGATTTTCCTGAATTAGAAGATGGCACTAATAATATATAATCTGTTTCACTATGAAGTCACCTTCTTTAATTAAACTAGACTTCCAAGGAGAGAGAGCTCCAGAAGATAGGGCCAAGTTTTATTTCTGAAGAATCCTTTTTTTCACCTGGTTAGTGATAGATTTCAGGTGAACACGTTGAAGAATGCAAAATTCTCATTTCTTATAGGTAGATCATTCAACATAAAATAATCTTGTACTTGGGGCGCCTGGCTGTCTCAGTTGGAAGAGCACATGACTCTTGATCTTGGGGTTGTGAGTTCGAGCCTCATGTTGGGTATAGAGATTACTTAAAATAAGTAAAACTTAAAAAAATTACTTGGTACTTACTTGTACTTCCTATGTGAAGAACCCACCAGGAACTAACTGTAGGAATGTAATATGAAACAGTCTAGTGATAGGGATGGTGGCTTTGGAGTCATATTACTTAGCAAATATTTGAGAGTCTACTTTCTGCTTGTCCTTGGGGCTAGGGAGATGATTTAGACATAGTTCCTTACCTTAAAGAGTACATAATCTCATGGGAATAGAAAATCATTTTAAGATAGTTATGTTGTAACAAGTACAATCACAACTGTTATAGAATATAATGGAATATCAGAGGTGATAAGCCTAATTCTTTATTCGAGGTTGGGGAAGAGGTGATGAGGAAGAAGAAGGGGATTATGGAAGGCTTCCTGGAGGAGGTGATTCATGAATTATCTTGAATAAATAGAAGTTTGCTAGATGGATAATTGTGGGGTATTTTTTTTTTTTTTTTTTTTTGAAAGGCTTTAGGATAGGATGATGATAGGAGAGATCTCAGACTGAAAGTGAAGATATGAGGTTGGAGAGTATGAGCCAGATCATACATGCTAATAGGGTGTGATAAGGAATTTTAATATTTATATGCTTTTAAATTGCACTGGCAAACTATTGCAGTTTTTAAAGCACTGGAATGAGGTGATTTGACATCAATTTTAAGAAGCTTACTGTTTTTTTTTTTTTAAAGTAAGCTCCATGCCAGTGTGAGCCTTGAACTCATAACCCCAAGATCAGGAGTCACGTGCTCTGTGGACTGAGCCAGGCAGGCGCCCTAAAAAGCTTGCTTTGGGGGTGCCTGGGTGGCTCAGTTGGTTAAGTGTCTGACTCTTAATTTCGGCTCAGGTTATGATCTCATGGTTTGTGGGTTTGAGTGCCGCTGTCAGCATAGAGCCCGCTTGGGATTCTCTCTCTTTCTCTCTCTCTCTCTCTCTCTCTCTCTCTCCCCCAATCACACTCTCTCTTTCTGTCAAAGTAAATAAATAAACTAATAAACTAATAAATTAAAAAAAAACTTGTCAAAACTAAAAAAAAAAGAAAAAAACTTGCTTTGAATAGGGACACCTTGGTGGCTCAGTCCGTAGAACATGTGACTCTTGATCTCCAGGTCGTGAGTTTGAGCCCCACATTGGGTGTAGAGTTTACTTGGAAAAAAAAATTTACTTTGATTGCTCTATGCTTAATGAAGTGAAAGAGATAAAAATGGAAGTAGGGAGACTAGTTAGGAATTTGTTGTGATAGTCCAGGTGAAAGACAATGGTGATGGTTTAAAAGTAGAGTTGAAGAGTGGTAGGCTGATTTGATAGATGTTAAAGAGGGAAAATGGACAGAACTTGGATATAGAATGAGGGAAAGAGTTAAAAATGAGTCCTAAGTTCCTGGCTTATGCAGTAGGATGATTGGTATCATTAGGGCTTACTGGGGAGAAGTGGGTTGGAAGAGGTATTCTTTTTAGAAAAAAAATTTTTTTTAAATGTTTATTTATTTTTGAGAGAGACAGAGACAGAATGCGAGTGGGTTAGGGGCAGAAAGAGATGGAGACACAGAAGCAGAAGCAGACTCCAGGCACTGAGCTGTCAGCACAGAGACCGACGCGGGGCTCGAACTCACAAGCTGTGAGATCATGACCTGAGCCGAAGTCAGACGGTCAACCGACTGAGCCACCCAGGTGCCCCTGGAAGAGGTATTCTTAAGGTGCTGATTACTCAGGAAGAGATGTTGAGTATACAGTTGGATGTATAGTTTGGAATTCAAACAAGTTTGAGTTGGAGATACACATTTAACAATCATCAAATAAAGACAGTATTTAAAGACATGGTAGTTGATTAATCAAAATAAGTAATGCTAGTTTCTTTAGCAGACAACTTCCCAAATTCAGGGGTTTCAATCAAAACATGTTTATTTCTCATTCATATCTCAATGCATTGTCAGCTTAGCTTTTGTAGGTAATTCTCCATGTGGTGAACCTCTGGGCTCTTTACATCTTGTGCTGCCATCCTTTTAAATGTGCGACCTCTAAGGTTGTCATAGAAGAGGAAGAGCAGGAATGAATGATCTCTCGGGGGGTTTTGTGGCCAGCCTTGGTAGTATGTTTAATCCCTGCTGATATCCCACTGGCTAGAATCCAGTCACGTGGACCTAACCTAACGACAAGAGAAGCTGAGAAATGTAGTCTTTCCATGTGCCCTGGAAGAGGAAAATAAAAAATTTGGTCAACAGATAGCATTGTTTCTGCCATGGCAGTGGATAAGACCTTCTAGAGAGAATAGAGAAAATGGAGAAGGTCTAGGACAGAATCCACAGAAATCCAGAATTTTGAAGTCTGGTAGAGGAAAAAAGAGAGAATGTAGGAATTGAGAAGGAGTAGCCAGAAATTGGGGATGGTGTAATCCAACCATGGATTGCCATGGAAGCCAAGAGAATTTTTTGAGAAGGAAGGAGTTGTCAAATATATGAGATGCTGCTGAGATGCTAAGATACTGGAAAAGTTGGTAACAACATGGAGGGGAGGAAGAGTTGATTCATGGTCCTTGGGGAGGGAACACAGAAGGGAATCCAGAGCAGAGGGGACGGGATTGCCTTTAATGGGGGAAGGATGGGAGATGAAAGAGAAGATGAATTGAGATACAGAAAGGTTTGTAGATTAACCGCAAAGGTGAGACAAGTTTTTGTCTGATGGTGGAGAGGCATTGTTGAATAGTTAACATCTGTATCACCTGAGTTTGAATCCCTCCTTTTCCCCATTTATTAGAATAAAGTGTGACATGTGGGCAAGTTAATCTCTCTTGCTTTGATTTTCTCACTTGTAAAATGGGGATAATAACAGCACTTACTTTTTTGTTAGGAGTAAATGAATTTGTGTAAAATGTTTTAAATGGTGCTTGATATGTGGTGAGCATGCAAAGTTAGCTTATATTATTATTTCTGTTTCTTTTTACCTTTTCACTGAGGTGTAGCATAAAGCTGTCAGTTGAAAAGGGGATGGGGAAGCTTGCTATATTTTATGAATGAGGAGTATGTGAAATATTTGTCACGGAAGGTGGTGGCCTGTGGTAGGATTGCCTTTGAGATTGGTGATTATGGTTGATGGTGTCACCTATCTGCTGTGCTGTGAGATTTTCTCTGGGAGCCCTGAGCTGCACAGGTGTAGGGCCAAAGAAGTCAGGTGGTTGAGTTTGTTGAGGTCTGGGTTTTTCTCAGGTGAATGTGGTCTAGTGCTGCGGGAGGAGGAAGGAGGTTAAGGGTGTTTAGAAGGGACTGATTATGATGATCAGCTGTGGACTCTGACGTTGATAAGAAGTGAAGCCTGGAGGAGCTGATGGAAACAGGATCAGACTTCTGAGACAGCAGTGAGGAGGAGAGAGGGTCTAATGGGATGAATCTTCTAACATATCATATTATTTCCTTATTTGTTATGTTTCTTGTTTATAGTTCATTTTTTTCCCCAATAGAATACAAGCTCTGTGAGGGCAGGGATTTTTATCTGTTTTTTTTTTTTTTTTCTTTTCACTAATGTATTCCATGTACCTAGAACAATGCCTGGTACATAATAAGTACTTATTAACTATTTGTTAAATAAGCTAAATGAAGTATAAGAATTTAGATGAGATGATGGTAGAGGTGGTGAGAAGTGAAAAGTGATCAGATTCTGGATATATTTTGAAGATAGATCCGAGAGGATTTGCTGATGGATTGGACATGGGGTATGAGAAAAAGAGAGGGGTCAAGGATAACTCTAAACGGTTTGGCCTGAGCTACTAAAAAAATAATGTTAACCATTTGCTGAGATGGGGAAGACCATGAGAGGAGCAGCTTTTGGAGTTGGAATATTGAGAACTCAGGTTTGGAAATGAGGTCTGAGACATATTTTGACATCAAGTGGAGATTAAGTCAGGTAGGCAGTTTGATATCTGAGCCTAGAGTTCAGGGAGAGGTTTAGACTGGAGATACACATTGTTAAGTCAGCAGCACATTGATGGCTTTTAAAGCTGTGAGACCAGATGAGACACCAGGTGAATGAATGTCGATAGAAAGGTATGAGGACAGAGCCCTGGGACAAAACATTGAGGGGTCAGGGAGTTAGGGGGAGCTAGTAAAGGAGGTTAAGAAGTAGAGGCCAGAGATATAGGAGGAAAACCAGAAATATGTAGTATCCTGAAAGCCAAGTGAAAACGTGATTCAAGAATTAAAAATTAAATTGAATTTAAAAAGTGGTCTTGAATTGAGCAGTGACCAGTTCTTTGAGAACTGAGAATTGACAATTGGATTTTGCAGTGTAGAAATTATTGGTGATCTTGAGTAGTTTTGTAGAAAATAAAAATTTTAAAAATTATGTTTTTATGAGATTTAGGTTAAAACCTCTGATCAGATGTTAAGATTTTATTGAGGTTATTTTAGGTAGATATTTATTCTTATGGATATTGTGTTTTAAGATATAAATCAGTTAAAATAATTGATTTTAAAATTGATTATATGAGGTGGCTACTTTTATGATTCAGGAAAAAAAAGGTCAAAGAGGTCAGTTAATCTTGCTGAAATTATGATCACTGATAATAGTTGTTTGAAAGGTGATTTTGGGGGCGCCTGGGTGGCGCAGTCGGTTAAGCGTCCGACTTCAGCCAGGTCACGATCTCGCGGTCCGTGAGTTCGAGCCCCGCGTCAGGCTCTGGGCTGATGGCTCGGAGCCTGGAGCCTGTTTTCCGATTCTGTGTCTCCCTCTCTCTCTGCCCCTCCCCTGTTCATGCTCTGTCTCTCTCTGTCCCAAAAATAAATAAACGTTGAAAAAAAATTTTTAAATGAAAGGTGATTTTGGTTGATATGCTTGTCAGCATGATCCCTATGCTGGAATGCAGGATAAAGTGCATAAGATGGAGAAGGTTCATAGTAAAAAAGTAAAATTAAGAATTTTAAAGAACTGATTTAATTCACTCCATTATCAATTTTCCTGTATTATCTTTAAGAACTTTAAGGCAGTAACTTTTTAATGTAGTAGTTTAAAACCTTAGTCTTTTTTAAAAAAACTATTACCCAATGCTTTTTAATTTTTTATTATTTTTACTTTAAAAAATTTTATAATCAGCTATAGTTGACATAGAATGTTATATTAGTTTCAGGTGTACGACAGTAATTGGACAATTCTGTACATTATCCAGTGCTTACCATGATGTGTCGTTACCTTCTGTCACCATACAGTGTTGTTACGATATTATTGACTCTATTTCCTATGCTGTTCATTTCATCCCTGTGACTTATTTTATTAGTGAAAGTTTGTACTCCTTAAGCCCCTGCACCTATTTTGTCCATACTTCCTGCATCCCACCCTGTTCCCCAAACTTAAGAGTCTTTTTGGAAGTTCCATTCACTGGTAATTATTCTTTTGCTATTATATTTGATTGTCAATTTCTGGAATTTATTTAAAAATTCTAAGGTGGTACTTTTAAAAGGTGTAGTTTAGATTGAGAATACTTCATGAACAGTTCTATTTAAAACATTTTAAGAAAGTGATTTGAGAATTGCTAATTATAGTTTCAACTTGGAACATTTTCTTTAATGAAAATTGTTACCCATCTTAATGTTGTTTAGGAAGATTCTTACCTCTGAAGACAATGTTAGGACCAAGATATGATAGTCAAGTTGCTGAAGAAAATCGGTTCCATCCCAGTATGCTCTCAAATTATCTAAAGAGTCTGAAGGTAAGAAACAAAACATTTTTGATATTGATTTAGTATACTTTATCCCTTTCTTGTTCTTCAGGTGGCTTTTAAAAAACCTTTTTATTTTGAAATAATTCATTGACTAAAAGGAAGTTGCAAAACTTGTACATAGAGTTCTGTCAACCCTCCTCCCAGCTTTTCCCAATGGTGACATCTTATATTATTGTAGTACAATATTAAAAGCAGGAAATTGACCTTTGTACATTACAGTATTTTTGAATAGATTACAGATCTTATTTAGTTTTTACCAGTTTTTACGTGCATTCATTTGTGGGTATGTGTGTATAGTTCTCTGTGGTTTGATCCAATGTATAGATTCCTGGTGTTGGTTACAGGACTGTTTCATCTCCACGAAGGAACTCCCTCTGCCACCCCCGTTATAGTCAGACTCCTCCCCTCCCATCCCTGTACACTGAAAACTGCTAATCTGTTTTCCATCTCTGTAGTTTTGTCATTTTGAGAATGTTGTATAAATGGAATAAAACAGTATATGGCCTTCTGGGATTTGCTTTTTTCACTAAGTGTAATGCCCTGGAAGTCCATCCAAGTTTCAACAAAAAGTTTGTTCCTTTTAAAAACATTCCATGCTCATGGATTGGAAGAAGAAATATTGTAAAAATGTTGATACTACCCAAAGCAGTCTACACATTCAGTGCAATCCCAATCAAAATTATACCAGCATTCTTCTCAGAGCTGGAACGGACAACCCTAAAATTTGTATGGAACCACAAAAGACCCCAAATAGCCAAAGTAATATTGAAAAAGAAAACCAAAGTGAGAGGCATCACAATCCCGGACTTTAGCCTCTGCTACAAATCTGTAATCATCAAGACAGTGTTGTATTTGCACAAAAACAGACACCTAGACCAATGGAATAGAATAGAGAACCCAGAATTGGACCCACAAATGTATGGCCAACTAATCTTTGACAAAGCAGGAAAGAGTATCCAATAGAAAAAAGACAGTCTCTTTAGCAAATGGTGCTGGGAGAACTGGACAGCAACATGCAGAACAATGAAACTGGACCACTTTCTTACACCATGCACAAAAATAAACTCAAAATGGATGAAAGACCTAAATGTGATGGGAAGCCATCAAAATCCTGGAGTAGAAACCAGGAACAACCTCTTTGACCTCAACCGCAGCAACTTCTTATTTGACGTTTCTGAAGGCGGGGGAAATAAAAGCAAAAATGAACTATTGGGACCTCATCAAAGTAAAAACCTTCTGCACTGCAAAGGAAACAGTCAACAAAACTAAAAGGCAACTGACGGAAGGGGAGAAGATATTTGCAGATGACCTATTGGATAAAGGGATAGTATTCAAAATCTATAAAGTACTTAACAAACTCAACACCCGAAAAACAATCCATTGAAGAAATGGGCAGAAGACATGAATAGACACTTTTCCATAGAAGACATTCAGATGGCAAACAGACACATGAAAAGATGCTTAACATCACTCATTATCATGGAAATACAAATCAAAACCACATTGAGGGGCTTCTGGGTGGTTCAGTTGGTTAAGTGTCCGACTTTCGCTCAGGTCATGATCTCACGGTTCAGGAGTTCAAGCCCTAAGTCAGACTCTGTGCTCACAGCTGGGAGCCTGGAGCCTGCTTCAGATTCTGTCTTCCTGTCTCTCTGCCCCCGAATGAATAAACATTTAGAGAAAACAACAACAAAAAAACTACATTGAGATACCACCTCACACTGGTCAAAGTGGCTAAAATTAACAACTCAGGAAACAACAGATGTTGGCACGGATGTGGAGAAACGGGAACCTTCTTGCACTTTTGGTGAGAATGCAAACTGATGTAGCTGCTCTGGAAAACAGTGTGGAGGTTCCTCAAAAAAATTAAAAATAGAATTACCCTGTGACCTAGCAATAGCACTGCTAGGAATTTATCCAAAATATACAGGAGTGCTGATTCATAGGGGTGCACATGTACCCCAGTGTTTACAGCGGCGCTATCAACAATAGCCAAATTATGGAAAGAGCACAAATATCCATCAACTGATGAATGGGTAAAGAAGATGTTGTTTTATATATACGATGGAATACTACCTGGCAATGAGAAAGAATGAAATCTTGCCATTTGCAATAGCATGGATGGAACTGGAGGGTATTATGCTAAGTGAAATAAGTCAGTCAGAGAAAGATAAGATATGTTATCATTCATATGTGGAATTTGAGAAGCTTAACAGAGGACCATGGGGGAAGGGAAGGGGAAAAAATAGTTTCAAACTGAGAGGGAGGCAAACCATAAGAGACTCTTAAATACAGAGAACAAACTGAGGGTTGCTGAAGGGGGAGGTAGGTGGGGGTAGGGGGAGGTAAATGGGTGATGGGCATTAAGGAGGGCACTTGTTGGGATGAGCACTGTCTGTTGTATGTAAGTGATGAATCATGGGAATTTGCACTGTATACACTGTATGTTAGTTAACTTGACAATAAATTATATAAAAAAAAGTTTGTTCCTTTTTATTTTTTATTGTTGAGTAGTAGTCAGTTGTATGGATGTATCATCAGGTTTATTTAACTCCTCTCACATTGAGTGGTTAAATAACCATTTAACCAATTTGAATTATTTCCAGGTGTGGGGTATTGCACATAAAGCTCTTGTGAACATTCATGCACAGGTGTTTGTGTGAACAGTAGTTTTTTGTTTTCCTGGAATAAATACTCAAGAGTATGATTGCTGAGTGCATGGCTAGTTTTACAATAAGTGCCAAACTATTTTTCTAAATGAAACATTATAATTTTTACATTATTCAGACATAATGCTGATTAGTTTCCTAGGACTTCTGTAACAAATTACCACAAACTGGGTGGTTTAAAACATTTATTCTCTCACAGTTCTGGACACCAGAAATTCTAAATCAAGGTGTTGCAAAGTTTTGCTCCTTCTGGAGGCTTGGAGGGAGAATCTTTTCCGTCCTTTTCTCCTAGCTTCTCGTGATTGCCTGTGATCCTTGGCATTCCTTAGCATGAGCTCTGTGGGTTGTCTCTCTTGTTACCATTCTTCCTGTGTGTGTCTGTCCAAATTTCTGTCTTTTAAAGACACCCTAATCCAGTATGACCACATCTTAACTTGAGTGTATTTGTAATGATCCTATAGCCCTGTTTCCAAATAAGGTCACCTTCACAGGTTCTAGGAGTTAGGACTTGAACATATCTTTTCAGGGGACATAATTCAGCCTTTAATACTAATCTTTGTACTCTTCCATTCTAGTACATTCAGCAAATATTAGTACCCATTATGTGCAAGTCTTTTTTTTTTTTTTTTGTATGTTTATTTGAGAAAGAGAGAGAGAGGATTCAAAGCAGGTGCTGTGCTGACAGGAGAGAGCCTGATGTGGGGCTCAAACTCAAGAAACTGAGATCATGAACTGAACTGAAGATGGTTAACTGACTGAGCTACCCAGGTGCCCTGCATTATGTGCAAGGCTTCTATCATGAGTTAGAAAAATTGCCATTTAGATTTGAAAACCTCTTATCCCTTTTCTTGGTGTAGTTTTGAGTCTTTATATGTTAATGTTTTTTTATTTTAGCTTGTAAACTTTTAATTTTTATTTTCATTATCAGTAATCATATTGAAAATTATAGTTTGAGTTTAGAAGCCACATAGCCTGGCTTTGATTTCCAGTTTGCCCCTTACAACTTTGTGGGCACGTTACGTATCTCTTCCTGTTTTCAGTTTCCTCATCTGTAAATAAGGTAATAAAATTCGTGCATAGAAAGCATGTAGAATAGTGTTTGGCACGGAGGAAGGACTTCATTTAAATCTCACAAGAATTCTATGAGATAGATACTGTTAATATGCTTACTTCATGGATTGGGATTATTATGAAAAATAAATATGTATATGTAATATATGTATGTATGTATGTGTATGCAAACAGATTCACACACAAATATGTTATCCACACAGACATATCACATACACACATGTACATATATATGGGGTTCTGGGCAATTAAGTCCTATAGTACAGTTTCTCAGTTTCCCTGGCTAAACTATTCCTGTGTATTTAGAAAACTCATATTTTCTTGCTTATCACCACTTTTCATCCATTTGTTGTTTTGGACCTGTAGACACACAACACGGGTTCTAATTCTCACTCACTGAGCAGCTGTATTAATAAGCTCTAAATGTTTGTGTTTGACAATACATGTCCTCTGAAGGAATTAAGATCACTGCAGAAGGTATGTGGGAAGAGTAGTAGGCCCAGGTGGGGCAGATTGTAGAAATTGCCATCAAAAATACACTTCTATAAGGAAGAGCTCATCTGATGGGTAGACCTATCTCTCATCTGCATTTGAACTAAGGAATCTGGAGACATCAGTGGAGTACATTATGGTAGCTAATATTTTAGAAACACAGTTTTGTCAGTTTTGTTGTATATGAAATATAAACATTTTTGCCATTTTTTTGCTCTCTAATAATGGAGTCAAATTATGTATTCCTGTGTCCTTTAGGCACATCCAATAATAGGTACTCAATAAAAGCAATAGCAATGAAAGTGAGAAAAATCACAGTTTAAGAAGTATGGATTATTTCTCTTGCCATTCTTCCCAGAGAGTATATACTTCAGAATGAGGTGGAAGATGTATGAATTAACTCTTCTTTTACTTGGCTCAGTTCAGGTGTGCATTTCTTTTCAAAAAAAATTTTTTTTAACATTTATTCATTTTTGAGAGTGAGAGAGACAGAGCATGAGCAGGGGATGGGCAGAGAGAGAGGGAGACACAGAATTAGAAGCAGGCTCCAGGCTCTGAGCTGTCAGCACAGAGCCTGACGCAGGGCTCAGACCCACGGATCTCAAGATCATGACCTGAACTGAAGCCACCTAGGCGCTCCTCAGGTGTGCATTTCTCAGTGAGACTATTTTACTAGTCTGAATGTGATTCTAGTTGTTAATTATTTTTTAAACCAGTTGGCCCCTGATCATAAGCCAACTTAGTGCTGAACAGAAGAAATAATGATTTTTGTTCCAATGCAGGAAGAAAAACTGCTGAGAGATGGGATTAAGTCTTCAGTGAATTGCACAATTATGGCCATGAACCCTGTTCTTCATTGATTATTTAAGGGATTTACAAGAGAATTTTGACTGTACACACTTTTTTGCCTTATCTAGTACTCACTTTAGCATTTAACTACCTAGCATGTGATGTTGTGATAGCTGCTTGGAATGCTGGGTTGATGTGTGCCTGCAGCTTGAGTGGGGTACCTTTTAGATGGAGGCCTTTCCTGTTTTATCATCTTGTCTAATAAATTATAGGTGGAGTGGGAGATGCAGAAAATGATATCCATGTTGGTTTTTTTTTTTTAGGTAGACTTTTATGATGTTGAAATGGAGTAGGTTTTGTTTATGTTCTTGTTCCATCGTTAGTTTGGGGGTTAATTTATTTCACTTAGTGCCTGCTAACTTCTAGTGCCTTGAATAAGACTTAAGTGAGTGATGCTTTTGTTGTCAGTAGTTCATTGGCAGAACTAAAATCTCCCTCAATATAGATGGATGAAACTGGAGTATTGCCATTTAGTCAGTTTGTTTTGGAACAAATTCAGTTACTAGTAAATCTGCCCTTTTTCTTTTCTTTTCTTTTTTTTTAAGGTTAAAATGGGCTTGTTAGTGGACCTGACAAACACTTCAAGATTCTATGACAGAAATGACATAGAAAAAGAAGGAATCAAATATATAAAACTTCAGTGTAAAGGGTAAGTCATGTATTAAATTTGTATAATATTGAAACCTTTTGCTGAAATTTCAATTTCTTTTTCAAAAAAAAAAAAAATGTTTCCATATTACTAGACATGGTGAGTGCCCTACAACTGAGAATACCGAGACATTTATTCGTCTGTGTGAGCGGTTTAATGAAAGAAACCCACCTGAACTTATAGGTATGTTTGGCTTTACCACTGTTTGAATATTTTATTTTGTGATTGAGTTTCCATTTTCTTTTTTGCAGGTGAGGTGATATGGAAGTTTTTTTGTTTTCTTTTTTAAGTAATCGCAAGGAAGTATTTATTAAAGTAGTAGACTAACTTTTGTAAACTATGAAATACATTTTTGTAATTTTTATATTTTTCAAGATAAAACCCTAAGTGCCCCTCTTCGGGTATACTATTGGGAAAGTTTCCCTTAAACACTACATAGTTGCTTTTTATAAGATTGCATTTTATACTGTGTATTGTGAAACTTTCTTTTCCCATTCAGTATTGTATTTCTGAGACTAATCCATGATGATGTATGTAACTGCGGTTCATTTTTGCTGCCGTATAACATGCCATCATGAATACACTACCATTTATCCATTCTGTTGATGGACAGTCATTTCAGCAGATATTTATTGTTTGCTACTCTTTGCAAGATGTAGGCTCTTGGAACATATTAGTGAAGAAAAGAAAGTCTCTGCTCTTCTGGAGCTTATATTTTAGTGTGGGGGGGTGGAAAAGGGGAGGAGAGGTGGAAGGCAGGCAATAAACAAATGTATTAAATAAGAAAAAAAAAGACAGTTACTTAAAATGACATTTGGTTTATTTTCAGTTTTTCTCCCCCCCTGTTTTAAACAGTACTACTAGGAATGGCTTCTAGAATTTTTAAGGTTTGATTTTTAGCTTTGAATCTTTGTTCTTTCTGGTATTTATATTGTCATATGGTCTGAATTGATCTAATTTAAATATTTTCTGTATAACCAATTCTTTGTTTTAGCACAGCTTATTGAATAATTTTATCTCCTGATATCTAAATGCCGTAAATTAACTTTGTATATGTTCTATTGGAAAATTTTTCCAATTCATTTGCCTTTTAATTTTCAAGTAATATTTTAAAACTTTTTTGTTGTTAATATATTTTCTTTTGCGATTTCTCCTTTTTGAAGTTGTAAGCAGCTAGTGTTTTCCCTATTCAGGGTATTAACTGAAAAACTACTAGGACTGGTAAGAAAGTTCAGGGGGTATATTTGGACACAGATAAATAAGAAAGCATCAACTTTCTTGCAAATAAACAGCAAATAGGAAGTAAAATTAGAGGGGCATCCAGGTGGCTCAGTTGGTGAAGGATCTGACGTTGGCTCAGGTCATGTTCTCATGGTTCATGAATTCAAGCCCTGCATTGGGCTCTGTCCTCTCAGTGTGGAGCCTGCTTCACTCCTCTGTCTCCGTCTCTCTCCCTGCCCCTCCCTCGCTTGTGTGTTCTCTTTCTCTCTCAGAAATAAACATTTTTAAAAATAAAATTAGAGAATGGTCTTATTAGTAATAGTGGTTGACATTTATTGAACATTTATTTTCGGCTGGTCACCCTGTAAACCATTTTACATACATTATCTCCTTTTCTTTTCACAGTAATCCTATTGAGTAGACATTATTGTCACCTCCATTTTATGATGAGAAACAGGCTTGGAAAGATTAAGTGACTTGCTCAAGGTCATTCACACAGCTAGTAATGGTTACAGCTTAGATCATATCCTAAGCAATCTGAGTTGTAATTTCACACTCTAAACCACTTCTCTTTTCTGTAATGGAAGTATGAGATACCAAAGAATAAAGTTATTGAGAAGTGTAGGAGGTCTTTATGAAGGAAATATACCTGGATATTAAAAGACCTGAAGAAATAGACATTTGTCTCCGCTAATTCCAATTTTTAATGTAATTCTAATCCCAGAGAGACTTTGGAAGAATTACTATGAATTTTTTCTGTTTGTAAAATTTACTGTTGCCATGGAAGACAACATACATTGAGCATGGAGAAAACTTGTTTGGCAAATCAAACAGGCAATATTATGAGCAAGAAAATTTTGAGAAACAAAAGTAATGAGGGGATTGTCCTTACCAGTTATTAAAGCATAGGGTAAAGCAGTGGAAACTACAGAAGTTCCCTGGTGGTAGAGGAGATTTTTTTTTTTTTTTTTTTTTTTAGTGTTTATTTATTTTTGAGACAGAGAGAGACAAGGCATGAACGGGGGAGGGTCAGAGAGAGGGAGACACAGAATCTGAAACAGGCTCCAGGCTCTGAGCTGTCAGCACCCGACGCGGGGCTCAAACTCACGGACCG
The DNA here is from genome assembly GCF_016509475.1 of Prionailurus bengalensis. Taxonomy (NCBI): domain Eukaryota; kingdom Metazoa; phylum Chordata; class Mammalia; order Carnivora; family Felidae; genus Prionailurus; species Prionailurus bengalensis. The sequence continues at coordinate 79,603,125 of NC_057349.1, read as the reverse complement.
CGAGATCATGACCTGGGCTGAAGTCGGCCGCCTAACTGACTGAGCCACCCAGGCGCCCCGAGGAGATGTTTTTTAAATCATAGGGGGAAGGTGTGATTATTCAACAAATGGTGTTGAGAAAATTAGCCCAGTATAGAATAACATATATTTTAGATGAATTAAATACTTTTAAAAGGACTTGTAAGAAGATAGGAGAAAATACAGGTCAGCATTTATTTATTTCCAGAGTAAGGTAGGATATTCCAAGTATATCATCAAAGGGAGAATCCATAAATATTTTTTAGGAGTGTGCGTGGACTGTTTGCATCAGAATTACCTGAGGATGTTTATTAGAAATGTTTGTTTAAAAAATAGTTTTAGGGCCTCATCCTGGACTTACATAATCAAAAACTCTGGGGCTGAAGCCTAGGAATCCAGTTTTGTTTTTTTTTTTAATTCTTGAGAGAGAGAGAGAGAGAGAATGAGCGAGGGAGGGGCAGAGCGAGAGAGGGACACAGAATCTGAAGCAGGCTCCAGGCTCTAAGCTGTCAGTACAGCCTGACTCAAACCTACAAGCCATGAGGTCATGACCTGAGCCAAAGTTGGACACTCAACCGACTGAGCCATCCAGGTGCCCCCTAGGTGATTTTTTTAATGCACACTTAAATTTGAGAGCTGCTGTCAAGAATTAAAGTGTGTCATTTATTAGTAATAATAGTAACTGCTGCTATAAATGAATGTTTATTCTTTGCCTGGCAGACATGATGGGAAACTTTAAATGAATGAATGAAGTGAATGAATGTAATCCTTATAACAACTATGTAGTATGTGGTGGTATCCCCATTTTACAGCTAAGGAAACTAGTAAGTCTCAGCGAAATTAAGTAGCTTGCCCATGGTCACACATCTAGTAAATATTTAAGCCAGGTTTTTAATCCAGTTTTTGACCTCAAAGTTCAAATCTCTAGTTAGTTGCTACCCTGTTTTCTAGATTAACTCATGAAAATGAACAAGAATTCCTGTACTACCAAACGGAACGGAAACAGAGCAAAAAGATTATTTGATAAGTTTGAAAAAATATTTCAAGCATATGACAGATAAAAAATACGTACAAAGAGATTTTATAATCCAATGGGCAAAAGAGTCATTCTTCAATGGAAAAATATGGAAAACAATTGAAATGCAACTTACAAAAAATGAAATATAAATAGCCAAGAAACATGAAAAAAATTTTTTATTTGTTAACAAAAGCTACAAAACAAAATATATGTTGTTACCGTCTGCTGTTACATTGGCAAAGATTTAAAAAATTTTAATGTCAAGGATTGGATACATTGGATGCACTTATACATGGTTAATTAGAGTGTTTATTGATACAGCTTCTCTGTAGAGACAATTTGGTGGGATTTCTCAAGATCTTTAAAAGCGTTTAGATACTTTTGACTCATCAAGACTACATCTAAGAATTCATTTTAAGGAAGTAGAGATGGACATAAAAATTTATGTGAAAGGAATTTCATCACAGCTTTGTTTTTTTTCTTAACTAAAAAAATTTTTTTATTAATGTTTGTTTGTTTTTGAGAGATAGAGGGACAGCATGAGTTGGGGTGAAGCAGAGAGACAGGGAGACACAAAAACCGAAGTAGGCTCCAGGCTCTGGACTGTCAGCCCAGAGCCCTACGCAGGGCTCCTCACGAACTGTGAGATCATGACCTGAGCCGAAGTTGGACTTTTAACTGACTGAACCACCCAGGTGCCCCTTTAATTTTTAAAAAATGTTTTATTTATTTTTGAGAGAGCGTAAACAGGGGAGGGGCAGAGAGAGGGGGGACAGAGAATCTGAAGCAGGCTCTGTGCTGACAGCAGCGAGCCTGATGTGGGGCTTGAGCTCCTGAACTGTGAGATCGTGACCTGAGCTGAAGTTGAATGCCCAACTGACTGAGCCACAGGTTCCTCCATCACAGCTTCATTTGTAATAAAACCTGAGAACAGCTTACATATCTGATAAAAGCAGGCATTTATGTCATACACTATGGAACTGTTATTTAACAGGAGAACAATAACATGGAAATATATGACATACAGTACTGTGATATGTGTGTATATATTTACACATTGACAAAAATATATGTAATGAGTATACATATATACACCTATATTTAGGTGCACAACCAGAAGATATAGCCTAAAAGAGTATTGAGGCTTTTATCTGAGTGACAACTGTTTCTGCATTTGAGAGAAGCTATCATAGGGGTAAATGCTAACTGTACTTAAAGAATTCAAAGGAGGGCAATGTGTTAACATCTGGAAACAGATGTCATAGTTCCAGAAAGATTAACTAACTCTCTCAGGTTTAGGAAAACAAGTTGAACCTTGTAATAAATTATCCATTTGTATTGTTGAGATAATTTTTATATAGTTGATATATTTAAATCTGTTGCAGTCAATATTCTTTTTTGTTTAATGTTTTATTTCAGAGAGCCAGAGTGAGCATGAGTGGGGGAGGGGCAGAGAGAGAAAGAGGAAGGGAAGGAGGAAAGGAGGGAGGGAGGGAGACCGAGGATCTGAAGTGGGCTGTACTCTGACAGCAGAGAGCCCGATGTGAGGCTCAAATTAACGAACTGGAAGATGGTGATCTGAGCTGAAGTCAGATGCTCAGCCAAACTGAACTACATTATTCTTAATGTCTGCATTGCTCCATCCTAGGACAATGGGAGCCCTTTCAAGTTGGTTTCTGTATTCTTTTGTTATCATCCATTAGTCTTTGATGGTTTCCATGTTTTCTGGCACATGATGTTTTCCAGACCTGGAATCAGTTATTTCTCTAAGGAGATTGGTTCCTTTTAGTGGTTCCTATTTAGAACATAGTATTTAGAGATATTCTTGGTGTTAGAGACCATTCCATAATTAAACACATTAACATTTCTGCAGTTAAATGTATGAATATTCTATTGATGCTAAGTGGGAAAAATAGACTATAAGTAATGTCACATCAGTTCAGGTCAGGTTTTGTCTCCAAAATGATTTACCAAAAACCTTAATTTTTTTTAGAGCTTTTTAATGAAATTAAAGTTACAAATAAGGGATTATGGAACTATAATGCATTTGTTTGCATGTACATATTTGTTTGCATGTACAGAAATAATTCTGACAGTAAGAATTTTGTGGACTGGAGAAATCTAAAAAATCTGTTTTGTGTTAAAAGGGAAACAGCTGATTTCTTAAATGGTTGATTATATATAATAGATACATAATTAATGCCTGTAATTAGGTATTTCCAGTTATAAATATTGTAACAGATTTGTGAATGTGTATTTTCATGAGTAGAATACATTTATTTTGGCCAAAAACTTTTGGTTTAATAAAGATATTTAAGGGGTGTCTGGGTGGCTCAGTCGGTTAAGCGGCCAACTTTGGCTCAGGTCATGATCTTGCGGTCCGTGAGTTCGAGCCCCGCGTCGCGCTCTGTGCTGACGGCTCTGAGCCTGGAGCCTGTTTCAGATTCTGTGTCTCCCTCTCTCTGACCCTCCCCCGTTCATGCTCTGTCTCTCTCTGTCTCAAAAATAAAACGTTAAAAAAAAAAAAAAAGATATTTAAGATGGTACATAGTAAGTTCTTAATAACTGTTTGTTTCCTTTTCCTCTTTGTTGCTCACTTAGATCAGGGTGTTTCAACCTCAGTGCTTCTGGCATTTTGGAGTGGATAATTCTTTATTTTGGGAGGCTCTCTTGTGCTTTGTAGTAGGTTTAACAGCATCCCTGGCCTCTACCCACTGGATGCTAGTGGCACCCTACCAGTTGTGACCATTAAAATGTCTCCTGACATTGCCAGATGTCCTCTGGGAAGAAGCACTAATTTAGATTGATCAGATAAGTTTTTTGATCTTAAAAATTAATTTATCTGACTAGTGAGATAGAAAGGAAATTGTGTATATTGAAATCAGGCTTTATTTAAAAAGGTAGGTTGCCACTTGCCCTTTATAAGTCACCCCTTCTTTCCTAATTTGTATTTATTTATCCAGGATGTATGTTTCTATTGTTACAGCTCATCTTTCTCTCCTTTTGCTGGGGAGATTGTTTCTTGATTTGATTTTTAAAGAACTGTGGTTTTCCCGTAATACATACGTTAGTGTTAATATTTTTTGACATGTCATATAAATTTATTTCATTGTATTAGCTTACCTAGAAAATGAAAACAAATTTGAATAAGTTGACTTGAAATCGTTAATAGTGAACCAATCTTAAGATATGAACTCTGCTTTACTTGCCACTAGGTGGACCCATTCTCATAATGAACTGAGGAAAACTGAAAAAAAAAAAAATTTTTTTTTAACACTGAAGATCTATCATTCTAAACTTGTAGTATACTACTTAATTAATGGAATTTTTTTATATCAAATATATAATCTTCCAAATTTTTCTGTAGAGATTTGCTTTGGTGAAGGTTTTTATAATATTATCTTACTTTAAAACTCAAGTCATTTTGGGGCAAGTCATTTGGGTGGCTCAGTTGGTTAAGCATCTGACTTTGGCTTGGGTCATGATCTCTCAGTTCTTGAGTTTGAGCCCCACATCAGGCTCTGTGCTGACAGCTCAGAGCCTGGAGCTGGCTTCAGATTCTGTCTCTCTCTCTTTCTTTGCCCCTCCCCACTTGCACTCTGTCTCTCTCTGTCTTCAAAAATGAATAAACATGAAAAAAAAGAAGTTGTCAAACTTAAAAAAAAATAAAAACTCAAGTCATTTATTAATGTTTTGAAGTATAATAAGACTAAAACTTTATATGTTTGCATAACAAAGAATCTTGAATATTAAAAGCCATGGTACTTTTTAAAATTATATTTCATGACTTAATCATGTCATTGCCAATTTTCCTTTCATTTTCTATTCATAAAAATATTTTATGTTGCTAGAGTAAAAATTAGATGCAAAAACAGTGGTTTAGGTGAGAAACAGATTTAAAGTTAGAATATTTTTTGCTTACTTTGGTCTAAAATATGAAGTAGAAAGAAAATGTACATGCTAGGTTAGGTTCATGTTGGGCAGAAAAGTCTGTACAGCTAACTTTGTGTAACTTTTGAAACCCCTTTTTTTTTTTTTTTTTTTTTAACGTTTATTTATTTTTGAGACAGAGAGAGACAGAGCATGAACGGGGGAGGGACAGAGAGAGAGGGAGACAAAGAATCGGAAGCAGGCTCCAGGCTCTGAGCCATCAGCCCAGAGCCCGACGTGGGGCTCGAACTCACAGACCGCGAGATCGTGACCTGAGTTGAAGTCGGACGCTTAACCGACTGAGCCACCCAGGCGCCCCATTGAAATCCCTTTTCTTAAAAAGCAATGGAGATGATGGACTTTGTAGAGTTTCATGATTACAGTCATTTATTTCTAAGGGCTGTCTTTTTCTGTTCAAGGTTGATCTCTGTTTTTAATCCCTTTTCTTCAGAAACTTCATTTCAGTTGTATCTTTGTTATCTATTATTGTCAACCTCTGTGATTTAAGCAGGTCCTTCTTAGCCTGTAAACATATCTAAGCTCTAATGTTAAATGATACCTCATCCCCTCAAGAAAACCCTTCCCCTTCCACTTCCCACCTGATTTTTTGAAAGATTGATTTGAATCCATATTTTCCCATTCATGCCATTGCAATGTGGAGTCCCCCCAATGCACTCTTAGTCAAATAGTGATTATTAGTTCTTCTCAGATCTCATTAATTTTCTTCTCTTATTTTACATACCCATTCTTAGTGATCTTATTTATACCATAGACCCCTTCCATAGTTGACTATTGATTATCGATTATTGGTTTATTGGTTATTCTTTAATCTGTAATTCTAGCCACACCTCTCTGCGAAGCTCTTTGCCATCATTTCCAAATACTTGTAGGTCCCAAAAGGACCTTAAACTCCTCACCACCAGCTGTACTCATTGCCTTGTTCTAACCTAGTCACTGGTACCACTGCCCAATTAGTCACCCACGTCACAAACCAGAGACTCCTTTTACATCTTTTCTCTGTGTTGATTGTCATTCACCCCTCAGATTGGAGGTTCTGCCGTTTTTTTTTAAAGTTTTTATTTTTTATTAAAAATTTTTTTAAATGTTTATTCATCTTTGAGAGACAGAGAGAGAGACAGAGCATGAGCGGGGAAAGGGTAGAGAGAGGGAGGCACAGAATCCAAAGCAGGCTCCAGGCTCTGAGCTGTCAGCACAGAGCCCAGTGCAGGGCTTGAACTCATGACCTGAGCTGAAGTCAGACACTCAACTGACTGAGCCATCCAGGTGCCCCTGGAGGTTCTGCTTTAAGTGTCTCTTCAGTCTACCTTCTCTCATTATCCCCATCACCATGACCCTTGTTGTTTAGACCCTTATCTCTCACATAAATTACTGAGATGGCTTCTTTAGTTTTGTTCTTGCTTTTATTGTTGTCCTTCTGTTGAGCTGCCATTGGAGAGTGTTTTCTTTTTTTTTTTTTTTTTTAAATTTTTTTTTCAACGTTTTTTATTTATTTTTGGGACAGAGAGAGACAGAGCATGAGCAGGGGAGGGGCAGAGAGAGAGGGAGACACAGAATCAGAAACAGGTTCCAGACTCTGAGCCATCAGCCCAGAGCCTGACGCGGGGCTCGAACTCACGGGCCGCGAGATCGTGACCTGGCTGAAGTCGGACGCTTAACCGACTGCGCCACCCAGGCGCCCCGCGGAGAGTGTTTTCTAAAACATGATAATTTTATTGCCATGCCTAAAAAATTTTGGTATCTCTCCATCTCTCCATTGCCCTTATAATCTCTAGTATGGTACACAAGTTTCTTCGGAATGTTGACCCTTTCATTGTCTCCAACTGCATTTGGTATTACTTTCTTATTTTCCATGTTTTAGCCATTCTGATTCATTTATAGTTAGCCATATGTAGTGTTTTGATTCATATATATTTTTATTTGCACGGATTGCTCCTGTCTGCAGTTCCTTTGTATCCTTGTTAGTTGAGTGTTGTTCATTGGCTAAAGTTTTTATTTTAAATTTTAATGATTATTTACTATGAATGTAGAAATAGGTGATTTGGTTTAGTTGGTGGTAACTCTAAGATACGGGTTTTTAATTTTTTTTTTTTAAGTAGCAAAAACCTTCTTTTGGAAAGAACTCTTACCCTGTTACAGAAATGACATGAAAATGATACTTCATTGGTATACCTTTAGAAACGTATTAAAGTTAAAACATTTTTGATAGAGTCAATTGCTGAAAACAAGGCCACATTGATGAACATTAATATTGAGAATATGTAATTAATGCCAATTGCAGACTTATATCAGCATCTCACTTCAACATCTAGTTTTAAAAACAATCAACATTATTGAGGTTTTTAATAAACTGCATGTACAATTTAGTGGTGTAGATACCCATGAACCTATAGTCAAGGTTCAGCACATTTGTGTCCGTCCTCTCTACAACTCTTAGTTGTAGATTAGACAATCTCTTTCTATTTTCTATAATTATAGGTTGTATTTTTTAGAATTTGTTTTAATTGAAATATATTTGACATATGACATTGTGTAAATTTAAGGTTTGTAATGTGTTAATTTGATGTATTTATACATTGTAATGTGAGTGCCATTGTAACAATAACTAACACCTCTATCACATTATGTAATTATTTTTTCTTTTTAGTGGTTGGAATAATTTAAATTGTAGTTTCTTTGCAAGTTTGATGGTCATAATATGGTATTGTCTGTATTCGCTATACTGTGCATTAGATCTCCAGGTCTTATTTGCTACTCATTGCAAGTTTGCATCCTTAAATAACCCTGTCCTGTATCACCCCCCTCACCCCCCATTTTCTGGTAACCACCATTTTACTCTCTATTTTTATAAGTCTGGCCTTTTTAGATTTCACATATAAGTAATATTGTACGATACTTGTCTTTTACTGTCTGACTTACCTCACTTGTTAGCACAATATACTCAAGTCCATCTCTATTGTTGGAAATGGAAATATTTCATTCACACCCACCCACACACCCCACATCTTCTTTATTCATACATTCATCTGTTGATGGGCACTTATATTGTTCCATATCTTGGCTATTGTGAATAATGATGCAATAAATATGGAAGTGCATATATCTCTTCAATATCCTATTTTCATTTTCTTTACGTATATGCCCAGAAGTGGAATTGCTGGATCATATGGTAGATCTATATTTAATTTCTTGGAGAACCTCCATAATGTTTTCCATAGTGTTTGAACCAATGTATATTCCCACCAACAGTGTGTGAGGGTTCCCCCTTTCCTCACACCCTTGCCAATACTTACTCTTGTTTTCTTGATAGCCATTTAAAAGGTGTGAGGTGATAACATTGTGGTTTTGATTTGCATTTCCCTGATGGTTATTGATGTTAAGCATCTTTTCATATACCTCTTGGCCGTTTGAATGTCTATAGAAAAATGTCTATTCAGATCCTATGCCCAATTTTTAATTGGCTTGTTTTTTGTTAATGAGTTATATGAGTTCTTTATATATTTTAGATATTAGTCTGTTATCTGATGTATGGTTTGCAAAATTTCTTTCCCATTCTGTAGGTTGCCTTTTCATTTTATTGTTTCTTTTGTGCAGAAACTTTTAAGTTTGATGTAGTTCCATTTGCTTTGGTTATTTGTGGTTTTCGTGTCATATCCAAAAAATCATTGGCAAGACCAATGTTGAGTAGTTTCTTCCCTATGTTTTCTTCTATGAGTTTTATGGCATTGGGTCTGATGTTTAAGTCTTTGATCCATTTGGAGTTAATTTTTGTGACTGGTGTATGATAGGGGTCTGGTTTTATTTTCTGCATGAACACCATTTGTTGAATAGACTGTCATTTCCCTATTGAGTGTTCTGGCTTCCCTTGTCGAATATTAGTTGACCGTATATGCCGAAGTTGAATTCTAGGTTACCTGTTATGTTCTGTTGGCTTATATGTTTCTTTTTATGCCAGTACATACTGTTTTTATCACTGCTGTTTTGTAGTATAGTTTGAAATCAGGAAGTGCAATACCTCCAGTTTTGTTATTTTTCTTCAGGGTTGCTTTGGCCATAATTATTCCATACAATATTCCGTATTCATAATTCCATACAAATTGTTGCATATTTTAGAATTTTATGTAAATGAAATTTGTATACATACTTTTTTGTTTTCTGCTGCTCTCACACAGCATAAAGGTTTTGAAATCATCCTCATTGCATTTATTACTAATTCATTTTTATGGCTGAGTAGTAGTTATTGCATGGACATACTACATGTTTATCCTTTCACCTGATAATTGACATTTGGGATGTTTACAGTGTTTGGCCCATTATAAATAAAGTTGCTGTGGACATTCATCTTTATATGTGTCTTTGCACATAGATTTTTATTTTACTTTGGTAAATAACCAGGAATAGAATGTTTTGGTTATTTGATTTAGGTGTATGTTTAACTTCTTAAGAAACTGCTAAACTGTTCTCTAAAGTGATTACCTGTTCTCTTAAGTGATCTCTAAAGGATGTAAAGCATTTTACATTCCTACCAGCAGTGCATGAGGGTTTTAGTTACTGTACATCCTCACTTACATTTGATATGGTCAGTCTTTTCAATTACATTGTGGTTTTAGTTTGCATTTTCATGAAAATTAATTTCTTGTACTTCTTGACCATTTACACATATCATTTTGTAAAACATCTATTTAAATCTCTTGCCCAGTTTAAAAAATATTAGGGTGCTTGTCTTATTGAATTGTAAGAGTTCTTCACATATTTTGGATATAAGTCCTTTATCAAATATATGTGACTTGAATATATTCTGTGGCTGGCGTTTTTATTTTTTTAATGACATCTTTCAAAGAGCAAACATTTGCCATCATGAAGTAGTCCAATTTGTCAATACTTCCTTTTATTTCATGTTTTGTCTAAGAAGTCTTTTCTTACATTAAAGTTGCAAAGGTTTTCTCCCATATTTTCTTCTAGAAGTTTTGTAATTCTAACTTTTAGTTTATTTCTGTATTTGATTTTGGTTACCCTCTATCAGGATGCTTTATATACAAAGAGAAGAGTAGCTTGTTAAGAAGGTATAGTCTTAAATGTCAGGATATCCTTCCATTAAACAGAGATAACAGGACAGGCTTCATTTTTGAGGTTTGCAAGAAAAGTGAGTTAATCTGGAAGTAATGTTATGTTAGTAGTGTCCACCAAGCTGTTTTAATTGCCTTTTCAAAATAGTTAAAATAATTTAAAAATGCAGTCAGGAGGTGCCTTGGTGGCTAAGTTGTTTAAGTGTCCAACTTTTGATTTCGGCTTATGATCTTGCGGCTTCATGGGTTCAAGTCCCGCATCCGGCTGTGTGCTGGCAGCATGGAGCCTGCTTGGGATATTCTCTCTCCCTCTCTCTCCCTTTCTCTCTCTTTCTCTCTCCCCTCTCCTCTTCCCCCTCCCTCCCTCCCTTTCTCTCTGCTGCTCCCCGACTGGTGCTGTGTCTGTCTCTCTCAAAGTAAATAAATAAACTTAAAAAAAATGCAGTCATATTTGGAATTTATGGAGCTCATTTGCAGCTTTTTGGAATGTAGAGGTAGGATCACACTAATCTTGAAAATATCCTGAAAAATAAATTCCTTTTTCTCAGGTTTTTCTGAAAATTTATTTTAAATCTTGTAAGGTAATGTAAAGATGCTGTCATTTGGTTTCTAAGAGAACTTCAAAGTAGTTTTATTTTTATAATACTTACTATCCATTAGTCAAATGTTTTCTATATCCAGTGAAGTATCCTGTGTGTGTGTGTGTGTGTGTGTGTGTGTGTGTGTGTGCGCGTGTGTGCGTGCGCGCGCGCGCACGTCCATCCTTTAGAGTTGTGTGTTTGATAAAAATACCTTCTTGGACGCCTGGGTGGCTCAGTCAGTTGAATGTTTGGTCCTTGATTTAGGCTCAGGTCATGATCCCAGGGTCACGGGATTGAGCCACACGTGGGGCTCTGCACTGAGTGTGGAACCTGCTTAGGATTTTCTCTCTCTCTCCCCCTCTCTCCCTCTCCTCCCTCTCCCTCTCCCTCTCTCCCTCTCCTCCCTCTCCCTCTCCCCCCTCTCCCTCTCTCCCCCTCTCCCCCTCTCCCCCTGTCCCCCTCTCTCCCTGTCCCCCTCTCCCTGTCCCCCTCTCCCTCTCCCTCTCTCTCTCCCCCCTCTCCCTCTCCCTCCTCTCCCTCTCCCCCTCTCCCCCTCTCCCCCTCTCTCCCTGTCCCCCTCTCCCTCTCCCTCTCTCCCTCTCGTTTCCCCTCCCTCCTTCTCTCTCTCCCCCTCCCTCTCTCCCTCTCCCTCTCCTTTCCCCTCCCTCCCTCCCTCCCTCTCTCTCCCCCTCCCTCCTCTCCCTCCCTCTCTCCCCCTTTCTCTCCCTCTCTCTCCCCTCTCTCACTAAAATTAAACAGAAACAAAAACCCAGTCGTCTTATTTAGAGTGCTTGGAATCATTTAGTTTTAAGAGAAATCTTTAGATCTTAGAGATAATTTGTAACCAATATATACTAAACTTCTAGCTAGTGCTTTAAATTAGATTCTAAGCAAGTTAAATTGACAAGTTACTACTAATAAGAGAGAGCCACGTTTTTAAAAATGTAATTTTATAAAATCATTAAAATGTTTTGATTGCAGGTTGGAATTTTAAGATGTGGTTTCTGAAGTGATAATTTTAAATCAAGGCTACTTTATTTTCTAGGTGTTCATTGTACCCATGGTTTCAATCGCACTGGTTTCCTCATATGTGCCTTTTTGGTGGAGAAAATGGATTGGAGGTATTTGTTTCTTGTTATAATGGCAGAAGACTGGTAATTGATAAAAAGTGTATTAATTTTTTAGTTTTAACATTTTATATTGCTAAATTTTTGGTGAAGTCATGACTAAAAATTTGAAGTGGTTTTCATTTTAGACTTGGTTAATCTTTAGAATACCATTTATTACCTGGTGTTTTGTACTAAGTAGCATTTTAGTTGAGTGCTTATGGATTTTTATATACTATGTATTTTCTTTTCCAGATTTTTTCACATACTCCAGAATTATCAGAGATACTTTTTTTTTCTTCAATATTTTGTTTACATTCACCTTTGGAAGTTACTACTGTTGTTATTGTTCTGTTCTTTTTTTTTTTTTTTTTTTTTTTTTAAAGTAAGCTCTGTGCCCAAAGTGCTGCTCGAAATTCACGACTCTGTCAAGAGTCAAATGCTGTTTGGATGGAGCCAGCTAGGCATCTCTTATTCGTTTTTTTTTTTTTTTTAGTAATACCTTTTAAAAATAGCTGTAGAATATTAGGAAAAACTTAGAATGGTATGTGGAGGAAGTATTTTTGAGACAGAGTTACTTTCTTTGAAGCATGCCTTTATTGAAGTGATCCTGAGAGATTAGAACCTTTGTTGCCTGAAATTCCTCAGGGATATGGAATATTACTCCCTGAACTTTCTTGTTTACTGATTGAGTGTCATCATTTTTGCTTATAAAGCCTTTCACACAGTAGGTCCTTCTCTGAATATAATCAGCTGAAGTACACATGTGATGGTATATTTCCCTGTTTATATGTTCTCAGCTGCATATCTTCTGACTTTGACTTTCTGGGCTTTCAGGTGCTTTTCACAATAACCCCAGGCTCCTGTGTCAGCCCTGACCTATGCTTAGCCTCTGCTAAGACCTTTGCTCTTGTTACCTGGGTCTGTTGAAAGTTCTTAAAAGCTAGCAGACTTTTACTTTTATTCATATGGCTATTCACATTTCTTTGATTTCCCTTAGAGTCAGACCTCAACCTTCAACGCTTTATTTAAAATTTTTCACAGACTTTACCCAGATTTCTTCTATATACTCATTGCAGCTTACCTCTAGGTTTTAGGAAGTATCAATGTATCTTATATTAAATCTATTTCAGAAGGAATTTGTCCCTTAATAGATTGAATGCCTTGGGAGTGGGGACTGTGATTTGTCAATTTAATAAATTTATTATACTTCATTTGGTGTATGAAATAGAAAGAGTGAGTTTTGATAAATCTGCAGAAACGAAGAGTAGTGAGGAAACTCCGTGGTGTTTGTTTTCATAGCATTGAAGCAGCAGTTGCTACTTTTGCTCAAGCCAGACCACCAGGAATTTATAAGGGCGATTACTTGAAAGAACTTTTTCGTCGCTATGGTGATATAGAGGAAGCACCACCCCCGCCTCTATTGCCTGATTGGTGTTTTGAGGATGATGAAGATGAAGATGAGGATGAAGATGGAAAAAAGGAATCAGAACCTGGGTCAAGTGCCTCCTTCGGCAAAAGGAGAAAAGAACGGTTAAAACTGGTAATGTTTAAAAATATTATAGTCTTTACTTTTTTCTTCTGCAGGTTTATTGAGATTTATGTGTTTGTTTAGCTGGATTTATAAGGTTATTTCATTCTGGCTGTTTCTAAAGATACTTGATAGCCATGGGTCTCCCTTTTCTATGGGAAAAGTTTAAGTTCATCTTGTTTTTGTTTCTTAGGTAAACTAAAGAACTCTTTTTTTTTTTAATTTTATTTAAATCAAATTAACATATAGCATAATAGTGGTTTCAGGAGTAGAATTTAGTGATTTCTCACTTACATATAACACCCAGTGCTCATCCCAACAAGTACCTTCCTTAATGCCCATCACTCATTTAGCCCATCCCCCAAAGAACTCTTACATGTTAGATTGAGAATTTACTATCTTTTTCTTTTTTTTTTTTTTTGCAAAGTATTGGGAGATTCCGACTACATAGGAAAATTTTTGCTAATCTACAAAATTGTCACGTAGTTAAAATACCTTTACATATAAATTCTGCTCCTCCTCATGGGTGATACTTTCATATTTTCTGTAAAGTTGAACTGAGAAGACTCTTCTGTGGACAACTCCCATTAATCTTCTTGATTCTATGCACAACTCCCATTAAAAGGCCAAACAAAACCATTAGGAGTTCTCTTTTCTTGGGGTTCAGGAGAGATGCTGAAAAGGAGAGTACTGGTTGTGCATACCCAAGTATATGGTATAGTCCAAAGGGACAGTGTGGAGATAATTAAATTTAATGAAGTTAATAATTAAGGAGCGTGGGATATCATAGTTGAGCAGTAAAAGTCTACAAGTCATTAGTAGGCAATGATTCACAGGCAAGGATTTTATGTAAATCATATAATATAGTCATTTGGACTTTTAAGACAAAGTCCCTCTTTGAAAAACATTGTTTTAATATGTACTTACATATTTCAAACTTCAAGACTTTGAGGCCACTGAAAAGTGTTCATTGCTTTGAAACATAGAAGTAATTAAAAAAAAAAAAAACTTATTCTGTTAGTATAACTCATTGGTTAATGAATCACATACCTAGAAAAATAAGAATCACATTCTAAAGAAGGGCTAATAGCATAACATAGCATAGATGATTACTTTCTTTTAGTATCATTTTTTGTTCAACTATATTTTTAAGAACAACATTAAATATGAACATATATATGCTTAATGTGTTTTTTAATTACAATATAGTACTTGTATAAAAGAGTTTAAAGAAAAGAGTTAATATTTTGCAAAATATACTAAAGTTTGCAGGTTCCTTTTTTTCCCCCCAGAAGCAGGGGCCTTTAAAAATGACAATTATTTTATAATATCAAGTATTATTAAATGTCTATAGTTGCAAATGAGCTTCAGCAGCACTACGAGAAACATAGCCAAGATGGGCACGTTTCTTTCAGGAAAATAAATAACATTTAAAATAAAATCCTAAATCTTGTTTCCCTACTATGATTGTGGATTTACCTATTTCTCTTTCTAGTTCTGTCAAGTTTTGCTTTATGTATTTGGAGTGATATTTAGTTTATACAAATATGTGTAAAGGATTATTGTATTTTCCCAGTGTCTTCACTTTTAGCATTGGAAATATCTAATGTTAGTATGATTGATTGCACAAACATTCTTTTGGATAGTGTTCATATGGATTATCTTTTTTTCTATCCTTTTGCTTTCAAACATTATCTTTTATTTAAGGTATGTCTTTTATAAGCATTGTGTTGTTGACTTTTATTTATCCAGTGAACAGTTTTTGCCTTATTGGAGTATTTGGTCCATACACATTTATTTTACTGATGTAATTAGATTTAAAACTTAGCAGTCTCCCCTCCCAACCTCCCACTTATGGTATGTTCTTTTTATTTTTCTTTCTTGTCTTCTTTATGCTTAATTGTTTTTATATCACCCCAACCCATTGCTTGGTAGTTATACATTCTTTTACTGTTATTTTAGTAGTTATTCAAGATTTCAGTATCTGGGGGCACCTGGGTGGCTCAGTAGGTTAAACGTCTGACTTCGACTCAGGTCATGATCTCGTGGTTTGTGGGTTCGAGCCCCGCATTGGGCTCTGTGCTGACAGCTCAGAGCCTGGAGCCTGCTTCAGATTCTGTGTCTCCTCCTCTCTCTGCCCCTCCATGCTCATGCTCTGTCTCTCTCTGTCTCTCAATAATAAATAAACATTAAAAAAGAAAAAAGATTTCAGTATCTGTCTTGGACTTGTTAAAGTCTGGTATATATTAGTACTTTTGCCACTTTTTAAACAATGCAAGAATCTTTGATTCCGTTTACCTCTTCCTGCCTTTTTGGTATTGTGTATCTTAATTCAACATGCATTTTAAACCCCATAAGGCATCATCCTCATCATCATTTTGTACAGTGAATGTTTATTAGATATAATTATCTAAATATACATATTTATCCTTTCTTGTGTTCTTCTTTCTTTCATATATTTTTATGGTTCCATTTGGATAGTTTTTCTTCTAACTGAAGAGTTCCCTTTAGTATTTTCTTTAATGTGGGTCTGTGCAACACATTCAGTATTTATGTAAGAATGTCTTTTCTTGTTGTCATTTTGAAGAATGTTTGTTCTCAGTGTAGAATTTTGGATTGGCACTTTGAAGATACTCCATAATCCATTTCTATTAAGAAGTTGCTTCTTGGGGTGCCTGGGTGGTTCATTCGGTTTGACTTTGGCTCAGGTCATGATCTCGTTCGTGGTCCGTGAGTTCCAGCCCTGCAGTGGGCTCTGTGCTGACAGCTCAGAGCCTGGAGCCTGCTTTAGATTCTGTGTCTCCCTCTCTCTCTGCCCCTCCCCAGCTCATGCTCTGTCTCTCTCTCTTTCAAAAATAAATAAGCATTAAAAAAATTGTTTAAAAAAAAGAAGTTGCTTCTCTGAAGCTAATTTCTTTTGTTTTTGATTTTCAACACTTTTACTATGATATTTCTACTTGGAGTTTTCTTTGTGTATTTATCCTGCCTTCTATTTATAGTGATTCTTGAATCTACTGTTGGATTTGTTGTTGTTATTGTTAGTTTTAGACAATTCTCAGGCATTATATCTTCAAATATGGTTCAGATCCATTCTTTTTCCCTTTTCCTTCTGAGACTCACCCAGTAGGCTTTTCCCCCCACTTCTCCTACTGTTTCTTATGTTCTTTTCTATATTTTCCACTTTTTTTTTTCTCAGTTTTCAAACTGGATATTCTCTTCTGACCTATCTTCCAGTGTACTAATGCCTCTGTAGCTATAAGCTGATGTTAAATCCATCCATTGAGTATATAATTTCAGTTATTTTACTTTCACTTTTGGAACTTTCATTTGAGTTTTAAAACAGTTTTCAGTTTCTCTGTTGGAATTCTTCATCTTATCATTTAATTTTTTGAATTTATTAATTCCAGTTATTTTAAAACCTTGTCAGATGACTAATTGATGTAGCTCTCTTCTAGGTCTTTTTTAGTTTTTCTTCTCATGTCCTTTTGACTTCTAGTCAGTTGTTTCTTTTTTGGCATACCTGCGTATTTGTGATCATTAGACATTAGGTCTGAGAAATTGTAGAAATAATTTGAGAATAAAATGTTTTCTTCAGAGAACATTTACTTTTGTTGCTACACAGCGTTAGGAATAGGGCATCTTAACTCAGTCAGGATTGAATTATTGAGAAACTAGTCTTTAGTTTTGGGGGGCCGGTCTCTTTTTGATGCAACTGAATTCTTAGAGTATAGACCTTTGGGGATCCTAACTGAAAGCCTGGAGAAATAACCAGGAGCTTTCCTCCTCAGGGGCCTGGAACTCCAGTTTTTATTTTCCCATTCCTGTGATATTCTTGAAAGCTGTGTTTAGCTTCCCAGGTACCATTTTGAAAACAGTGCCTGTAGAGGAAATTCTATACCAGATGTCTAGCTCACCTCTCTGGGTTCCTTTCCTTCTGAGTTCTTGGCCCGTCAAGCTCTTACTGCCTTTGTGATTCTCCAGGGTCTTCAAACAGGTGATTTTAACATTTTATCTAGCTTTTTCTCGTGGCTGCAGAATTGATCTCAATAAGCTAGTCTGCCATTGCCAAAAAGAGAAATCTTCCCTTCTCTTGTTTTGGAGAAAGCGGGTAGCTTTGATTTCAAAGCACTTAGGTAGTTTTTTCCCCCTCTTTTCAAATCATACTCATAAATTCTAAAATTGTTAAGTATATTTTTTACTTATTAAAAGTAGTATACTTACATTAAAGAAAATTTGAAAACTAAAAAAACAACTTAAAATTCTTCAGCCTTTGTCTTACCACTGGCATTTTGTCATCTTAGAAGAATTTCTTCCCATTTACTTCCCTAGCTTAAAAGTGTACACAAATGGCATAAAGATCAATTTTTTTTAAAAAAATAAAAATACAAACATCTAGAAATGTATAGAGTAAAAAGTGAAGGTCTTTTCACTCCCACTCCCAACTGTTCTCTACTTTTTGATTATCCTTCTAAATACTTATTGTCGTATGTATTTATATATACATATGTTGAGTTTTGGCCCTATGCTCTCCACCCTCTTTTAATGTAAATGTATTTTTCTGCAGCTTTTTTAAAAACTTGGATGTCTTTTTTTTTTTTTTTTTTTAAGATTCTTTATTATTTTGAGAGAGGGAGAAAGAGAGCACGAGTGGGAGAGGGGCAGAAATAAAGGGAGAGGATCCCAAGCAGATTCCGTGCTGTCAGTGTGGAGCCTGAACTCACCAACTGTGAGATCATGACCTGAGCTGAAGTTAAGAGTTGGACGCATAATCAACTGATCCACTCAGGCACCTCTGGATATCTTTTCTTAGTACATTTCTAACTACTTCATTCTTTTTAGGTAATACCAGAGGGAGCAGTTTATAAAAAGCGAACAGAACGTTTGTTTGCAAGATGAGAGAAGATATCAATCTATAAAATAATGACCGACTATTAGGAAAAAGAACCAATTAGAGGCGTTGGAAATGATAATTAACCCCCCTCCCCGGCACCTGGGTGGCTCAGTAGGTTAAGTGTCGGACTCTTGATTTCGGCTCAGATCATGACCTCATGGTTCATGGGTTCGAGCCCCATGTTGGGACTTGCACTGACATTGCAGGGCCTGCTTGGGATTCTTTCCCTCTCTCCTTCTCTTTCTGCTCCTCCACCGCTTGCTCTTTCTTTCTCAAAAATAAACACATAAACTAAAACTAAAGCAAAACAAAACAAAACAAAAAACCAACCTAACAACCCCGCAGGTGGGTTGGATAGCAGAATGAAGTTAGCTGTAGAGGAAATTATCAAGCTGGAAGATTTATCGAGGAAATTCTTCCTGGATGTAGCACAGGAGGACAAAGAAATATGAAAAATAGTTTAGAGTTAGGTAGTGATGTGAGTGACTTGATAGTATGAAATGTCACAGAGGGGACAAATACAAGGATTATTTTCTGTAATATGCAGTAGGGACAGGTCAGATTAATGATTTTAAGAAGCTGATGGGAGGTGAGAAAATGGAGATAGAATTGTGTTAGGGATCCTCAATACCACCCCCACTTTTGGAGATTTACTAGGACTCAGCATATAGTTGTAGTCACAGCCAAGGTTTATTATAGTGATATTCCAAGGATATACAACTGTATCATAAGGGAAAAAGACAAGTGGAGTCTGGTGGATTCCATATGTAGGCTTTCTTATGCTCTCTTCTTCCCATGAGAGGTTGTACAGAGCTTACTTTCCCAGCAGCAGTGAAGATGCAACAACATGTCTGATGTTTCTGCCTGGGGAAGCTCATTAGAGCTCACTAGAGCCCTAGTGCCCAAGTTTTTAGTAATGGCTGGTCACGTAGGCAGCCTATGTGTGTACCAAAAGTTACACAATCCCAGAAGGAAAGTGTTTGTTCAGCATAAGCCCTATTGTTCGTACGGATAGTCTAGGCATGGTGAATCACCCTTATCAGTTGACTAAGAGCACTCTGAGAATCTTGTTCCCAGGCACCAACCTTGTAAGCAGACTTGGTGTATTGGCCTTTTTCTGCACACTAGTACAGGCTGTTCATTCACGTAGTTTAGTTATGATCAGAAAGGGAGAGGAAGGGTGACTGCTTAATGCAGATAGAATCAGAAAGGCTATTTAGTATGGAATAAATTCTAGCATATTTATTGCTTGTGGATAAGCAGCTGTGGAGTCAATGACCTTGAAAATAATTTAGGGAATAAATGATACAGCAATGTCTGAGGAAATAAAAGGGAATGGAGTTCAAAAGCAGATGGAGAAATAGGTCTTCCACAAGAGGAGGGAAATCTCATCCATAGCACTGAGACTGTGATTTTTTCCTCTGTGAATTTCAGCTGTCTGTGGGTGGGAGTAGAGAAGATTAATGGTAGGTTGATACAAGGTTGGGTATATTTAGTATGGGTGTGATGGAAGGACAAAAGGTTGAGGAGTACTGAGGATATCAGGCATAGAAGAATTGAAGTTATCAGCCATAGAGTCTAGCTGAATAGGAAGTAAGGTAAGGCTGGGGGCTGTTACACTGAGAAGAGGGAGAGGTGAAGGGACTGTTAGTCTTGGTGACATTGAACAGTGAGCATAGTTAGGGTAAAAGAGTTAAGCTATTCAATGAAAAAGGTCAAAGAGTGGCATGTTGGCTTTAGGATGTTGTGCATACTCAATCAGTGTGAGTTGAATTGATGAATGGAAAGGTAGAGCAGTATGGAATGATGATGGTGTGGCCATGGAGCATGTTGTTCAAGTTATGCAAAGATGATGGTCATTGCAAATGAAATTACTGAACTGTGGAGCCTAGGTTGTTTGATGGGTAAAGATTATCTAATGGATGTTGATGTTACCAATGTAATGATAGAAGTTAGTGCAGTGAGAAATACTGTTTTTGATGAACATGGAGAAATGACTGGATGTCAGTACACGAAGAATAGAGTGTTTTACTACTTTAGACTCTTTGGTTGCAAGTATCAGAAATTAACTCAAACTAGCTTCAATAGGAAGAAGAAATTACTATGAGTGAATGGGTAGGACTCAAAGCCAGATCTCAGAAAGGGACTGGAGCCTGGACCTGGAAAGCTATTTAGAACCTAGTTTCTACTCTTTGTTCTTATTTTCTCATCTTTGCTTTTTTTCTATTTCTGTTTCTTTCCTTTTGTGTCATATATTTCACTAGCTTTGTCTTTTGAGACTGGCTCTTTGTGATTCCTTTTTTACCTGGGAGATTATAACTGTCCTGTATCTTCTGAGCTTACATGTTATAATTTTAGCCACATGCAGAGACTTTTGAATCCCAATTCCAGGTTACCAGAAGAGAGAATCTAATGGATTCAGACTGAGTTAGTGGTTTGCTCATGCTCCCATCAACTTTGGCTGGAGTGGGATGTTATCTTGTAATGTCATGTAACATGGCTGTTAGGGTCCTGTCTTTGTGGATGAGAGAGCAGCTGTTGTGCCACCAACTACAGTGGATGTCTGCTCTACCACAGTTGAGTGATACAGCTGAATGGATTTAAGTCTAATTGAGAGGCAAGGAGAACAAGTGAGGATATAGGTGAATGCTTAACACTATCCCTATGGGACTTGGGCAGTGGGAAAATGAGTGCTTTTATTTAAGAGAGAAGTGGTCTTCTTGGTGGAGAATTAGCTCTTAGTTAAGACATAGGGGACGAGGTGTTCATGAAAAAGGTTGAGGTTATAGGTTATTTATGAAAAAGAGATTCTAGGGATTATATTGGAACTCTTTGGGAAGGTAATTAGTGATAAGATTAACCAAGGAGAAGGAGCTCCAAAGCAGTGAGGACAGGACCATCAGAGAGGAAAGATGACTGGAGAGTTGATTTTGGGTGATGTCAAAGTATTGGTGACAGTCATGAGAAATGTAGATGTAAATAATTGGCAAATCAATGGTTGGAAAACTTTTCGTTTTCCTGTTATTTCAATCTGAGTTGACGATAGTTAACAGAAGCAATCCAAGAGTGACTAATTTTTATGGTTCACATCTCAACACAGTGAACTTATTTTGGTTTGACACTTTATTTTTGTTAGAGTTCCCCTTTCCTGACTCATATTGATATGACTATGATTTGAAATGATGGACTCATTGTAGTGAATTCCGATAGTGACTTTAGGGTTTTTAATAGTCACACATGTCCTGTACGTGGCCCTCACATTCCTGACACCTTTGTTCATCTTTTGAATACATGCTTGTATTGATTTGGAAGAGTATGACCTATAGTTATGTTGTTTGCTTCTTTGAATTGATGGCTGGGATCATGTCTCTCTCTCACTCTCTCTGTTTAAAGTTTATCTATTTTGAGAGGGACAGAGACAGCGTGAGTGGGGGAGCCAGAGAGGGAGACAGAGAATCCCACAGGCTCCTCACATGGGGCTCGGACTCAGGAAACTTGGAGATCATGATCTGAGCCAAGACCAAGAGTTGGATGCTTAACAGACTGAGCCACCCAGGTGGCCCTGGGATCATCTCTTTGAATAAAACTGTTAGTGCCTTTTCTTCATTACTAAAATATCCTTGTTACACATTACACACATACTTGCTTACTCATTCCTTCACGCACGCACACACACACACACACACACACACACACACACAGATAACACTCACTTCTTACATATAATTTGACCCCATCTTCTGTAAAACTTTCCTCAATTTCCCTCTGACTGATCATTGATTCCTTTTTTCCTTTTTGTGATAGCCATATGAATTTCCATTTTAAGTCTGGCAGACTCTGTTTATGAAATACACTTCTTTCATCTTAAGCATACGTTATCTTCTTTTCACTTTTGATATTTCTTTATTCCCACAAACTGAAATGGTAGTTTGTTAAAAAGTGAAAGTAAATGTCATTGACTTTGAATCTCAATTATAGTATGTTTGAAAATAGTTCCAGACTTAAGACATTGCTGTTTAGATTTAGTGATCCTTTTTGAAATTATTACATAATTTTAAATAATATATTTCTGTCAGAGGAAACTTGTAATGACAGTCAAAACAGCAAATTAAGCTAAAAAGTTACTAAATATTGTTGCTGTATAAAGTGCATCAGCTTTACTGTTTTTAATGGACATATTTCTACCATTTTCTGATTAATTATTATTTCAGAAGAAAGTAGGGGAAGACAGTAAAAAAGAAATTGAGACATTGTAGGAAAGATTAAGGAAGAAGAAACATAAATGAGAGGCATTTGCTAGATGGTTGGACATATCTTTTATAAACAAGCTTAATAGTTGTTAAGTATGTACTGAGGCTCAATATTTATTCTTTTAAATTAAAAACAATATTTAGCTTGGGGTGCCTGGGTGGCCCAGTTGGTTAAGTGTCTGGCTCTTGATCTTGGCTCAGGTCTTGATCTCCCAGCTTGTGAGCTGGGGCCCTGTGTCAGGCTGTGTGCTGACAGCGTGGAGCTTGGTTGGGATTCTCTGTCTCCCTCTCTCACTCTGACCCTCCCCGACTCACTCTGTCTCTGTCTCCCAAGGTAAATAAACTTAAAAAAAAAAAAAAAAAAAAAAAGAAAGAGAGAGAGAGAGAGATGATCCCAGATATCAATTCAGTACTTTGCTGGCAGGACAGAGCCTGCTTTGGATTCTTTCTCTCCCTCTGCCCCTCCCCTGCTCTCTCACTCTCTCAAAATGAATAAATAAACTTAAAAAAAATATTTAGCTTGTTCAGCTGCATAGAATTATTAAAATATTTCCTAGTAATATTCTAGGAAAGTACTTGGTTGAATATTGATCCTATTTCTGTGTTTTGGTCCTTTTTATTTGCCAAAAAAAGAATATGTTTTTAGGAATAATTTATGATACTTTGGCCCTTGGTTTTCAGAAATTATCCTTGATTTCTGAATATTCCTCAGGAAATACATGCTCATGAGTAAACCTTTTTCATGTAAAACTTAAAAAAAATCCTGTGCTGTTAGTACCTTTGGAATAATGGTGCTGAATGTTGAACTCTCTGAATGCTTTCTCTTTTTAATGAGTATATATAGGATATAGCTTTATAAGGATATTGCAGTTATCTGAGTATCTCAATCACTAAATATCTTGTGAACCTAGTTCTTATCCTCATTCTTTAGTTACTGTATTTAATGGTAGAATGGTCCTAAAGCAGAAGGTAAAAAGAGGTGATGGTGTCATATGAGAGGAATGGTACTCTTTAATCCTTTGGCTCTTGAAATCTCTAAAGTGTGCTTATTATGGAAAACAGAGTTGATGACATATAAGATAACTATAAAAAGTGATTCAGAATTAGGGGCAAAAAGTAGGACTAGTGTCTGCTGGATTACTCAGGACTCTTCCAGATTTGACAGGGACGTACATGGACTAAATACTGTGTTCTTTTTTTTCCTTTCCAAGTGGCTCGAGTTGCCAAATCTTTGCCAGAAGGTTGATCATTGCAGCTTGTAGACCATATTTTTTATTCCTTAATTACGTTAACAGCTAGAGTTGTTTTATGGATTTTTCTTGAGACTGATGCCAGCCCTCTTATGGGTCTGAAAGTAATTGTAACATGAATCTAGACTGTATTTTTAGTCTTTAAAATTTCCAGGAGTGTTCTTTATTTATTTCATATATAAATTCTCCATCTGCTTCACTTCTGTGATATTTTAAAAATATGCTTGCTATGAAGTACAATAAGACACTTTATGTAGTTGTGAGTTACAGAATTTAAATTAAAAATTCAGTGATGAGTAATAGTTTTTCTTATATCTGAAGACTCTACCACTTTGTCTACTGTTACACTCTTATTCTAGTTTACAAAGGTATATATATCGTGGGTGTTTATCCCCTTAAAATCCATACTCCATCAGAGATATAGCTCCTCTTTCTGTCCGTAGTGAGAGCTATTAGTGAATGGTATAGTGTAGACCTGAGTTCAAATTCTGTTTTTACCTCTCAAATAAATTGCATTCAGTCTCATTTACTCATTTGTGAAATAAATACCCTGTAATCTACTTTTCATAGCTGTTATAAGAATTAGAGAAAATGTTTGTAAAATGTCAGATCCTTTGCCTACCTCTGAGTAAATGGTAGGTAAGTTGTTATTGCTGTTCTTAATGAGTAATGTCCATTTGAGTACTTTGAAATATGATATAGACACTGGGCTATATATGTACATTGAAAAGCATATGCTGGATTAAGGAAAGTGAGTGTACAATCCCAGGGGGAGTTTATAGATCTTTCTGGAGCAGACCATTTCTGTTTCATATATTTGCTCAGACGTAAAAATAAGCAAGTCTATCTTTCAGTCTTGACTTTGGAAATAGATTTTCACTTCTAACAAAATATTTTTCTTCTTCTTCCTTTTTTTTTATCTTAAGGGTGCTATTTTCCTGGAAGGTGTAACTGTTAAAGGTGTAACTCAAGTAACAACTCAACCAAAGTTAGGAGAGGTACAGCAGAAGTGTCATCAATTCTGTGGCTGGGAAGGGTAATAACCATTTTAAAGTTTTAAGTAAAACTTACTTTTACTCTGCAACATTTAACATTAATGCAAACATTGACACAGTTTCTTTGCTCCTTGAAGATTGAATGTTTACACAGAGTGCTTAAAAAGATATCAAGCAAGAGTTTATCAGATTTTTTTCAAGAACAGTTGAGTCAAAATTAGACTACTAGACAGTTGAGTCAAAATGAAATGACTCAGACATGTCTTCTGAATAGAATAGAAAGTTACTTTTGTCACTATCCAGTATTTTAGTGTGCTTGATTCTACCATTGCTGATTAATGTTTGTATCACCATATCATTTTATTAAGGGAGAATAGGTGGCACTTGAATGTACCACATTTTCCAGATTTTCTGTAATCAGAAACCTGGGGGAATCAGTTTTATGTATATAAGTATATTTATATAAATATGTTCTGCCCCCCACCATGACCTGAAAATATCTATCAGTCATTTCATGGGAGGAGATTCAGGAGAGAGTTCATTGTTCTAATCTTTTGCTCTCAGGTCTTGTCTATGGTCATTTCTGTTGATCATTGCTGTCTGTGGCAGAAAATTGTAATACAGCTGGAACGTGATGAAACAGGATTGCTAATTGTTAAAAATTCTTCATGTAAAGAACTTTTTGACTGGTATATTAAGATCAATTACCCAGAAATAATTTTAACTAAAAGATGAAATGAAGTAATAATGATTTCAGTGTTGTGTTAAACCCTTGCCAGTGTACTTCAATCTTGACCTATATTTCTCCTGTTTTGTCACTTCTGGGCATCTTTTGAGCAGAAATTTGCCAACCTCGTAGAGTTAATGCCAAGTTGGCAGAGTCATGATGGAGGAATATAAGGTCTAGAATAACGTACGATAATTAAGGCAAGCAAGATTGAAACTTCTTTTTGAAGTAAACTTGTAAACATACCTGCTTTAGTTTTAGATCATGAATATTAATATTTAAAAAGCCCAGTAGTTATAGTATGTAGTGGCAATTAGAATCTTGTTAACTCACATCCAAAATGTCTAGAAGATAATGTTTTGTTAGCATTCTTGGGAAAGCTGATATTTTTCCAGTTGACATTAATCTCATGATAGGGAGAATGTTGTGGTAAGTGTGTGACTAATGTGAGATTGGTTTAGGACGTATTGCTTTGTATGGATGCCAGCCATAATAGTAATAAAATGTTCTTCTTTAAGGTCTGGATTCCCTGGAGCACAGCCTGTTTCCATGGACAAGCAAAATATTAAACTTTTGGAGCAGAAGCCATATAAAGTAAGCTGGAAAGCAGATGGTACTCGGTAAGTTAGATTTCTAAAACAAATTATACAAATAATTCTAATACTTGAAGAATACTGCTTTGTTGGTAAAGAAGGTTTGTACTCTTGGAGTGTGAATTTCTGACTTGAACAGCAAAATAATCATGTTTCAAATATATAATTTTTGTTTTGCTAGTATTCTTAGTTATGTAAGTCAGTTTCTCTCATTCTGCTTCATTTTTGGTTTCAGACTTCTTTTTTATTAAAGATTGTATTTTTGAGTAATCTTTGCAGCCAACGTAGGGCTTGAACTCACAACCCCGAGATCAAGCGTTCCATACTCCACCTACTGAGCCAGCCAGGTCCCCCTGCCCCCAAGTTCTGTTAGTTTGACATAAATCTATACCAAATTTAAGTTTGAGAGTGTTTTCTCTTGATGATATTGTCCTTTTTGGCATGTCTGCTGCCCACCACCTGTGTTTTGTGGTTGTTGAGCACTTCTAAAATTAACAGATGTGTTGTCAGTTTATAATCTAAAAATTACCAAGTCTTTCTGATACTTTGTTCCTTCGAATATTTTGTTCTCTATTTTGTTCCTTCGGATATTTTTCTCTTAATTTTTGCTAATACTTTTTGTGATTTTTATACACTCTTGTGGGTGTTACAGTCTTACAACAAAGCTTATCTTCAGTTTGATATTCTTATGCTTTAATTAGTATAAATTTTATGATCCTCAGTAATATTTAATTTTTTCTATTTTGTAATCCTTATTTTTATGGCATTGCAATATGTATTTTTTCATCAAATGTTTTGATAGTTGAAGTAATTATTTTAACAGATGTTAATATAGAAGTCCTATTAACTTTTTCAAAATAAAGACAATATTTCAGAATAATTGACAGAACATATATATAGTTTAGGTTTTTTTTCCAGTTTCATTGAGATATAATTGACATATAACATTATGTAAGCTTAAGGTGTAGAATGTGTTGATTTGATACATGTATAGATTGCAAGATGAGTACTGTTAGCTAACATCTCCATCACTTCACATAATGACCATTTCTCTTTTGTGGTGAGAATATTTAAGATCTGTTGTCTTAGCAACTTTCAAGTGTATAATACAGTATTATTTACGGTCACCACTATGGTGTACATTAGATTCCTGGAATTTATTTGTCTTGTAACTGGAATTTTATACCCTTGACCAGTACTTCCCCACTTCCTCTACCTTCTCAGCCCCTGGTAACCATCGTTCTAGTCTCTGTTTCTATCAGTTTGATTTTTTTAGATTCCACATATAAGTGCTATCATCTAGTATTTGTCTTCCTCTGACTGACTTATTTCACTTAGCACAATGTCCTCAAGGTCCATCTGCGTTGTTGTAAATGGCCGAATTTCCTTCTTTCTTATGGCTGAATAATAATCCATTGTATTTATATAGCACATCTTTATTCATCTGTTGATAGTTATTTAGGTTGTTTCCATATCTTGACTATTGTGAATAATACTGCAATTAAAATGGGGATGCAGATATTTCTCTGAGATGCTGTTTTCACCTTTTCATTTTTAAATGTTATTTTGAAGATGATATAGGTTGCACTTAATTTTTGTAAGAAGCTTTTGAATGTCAAGGTGGCAGTTACACCTTTTGGATCATGTTATCTTCATCTACATTGTGCTTGTAGTGACCTTAAGAGATATCTATGAAGATATGGAGTGGGGCAGATACAACTTGATTTTAATGTTAGGTGAATATAATGACACTATTTCAACATGCTTTGCTTTTTAGTAATTATATATATATACATACATATTTTTTTATTAGGGAATATATCAAAATATTTCCTCTCATTTGTCTTTCTTTCCTTCCAACCTAGCATTTTCTAGCTTTTTTGGGGGGTGGATTTTATGAGTAACACAGGCTCATTAAACAAAGTTCAGAATATAACAAGTGAAAAGAAGAAACTAAGTGATTTTATCACATAGAGATAACCATTATCATCATTGTGGTCTTGATTTTGGTTTTTTTTTGGTTATAAAGCAGTTGTATTAATGCTTAGTGTAGTGAATCCAAATAGTTAAATAACAAGTATGTTTTACATATGTGTGTTCATTTTTTCATATTATTTTGAATTTAAAAATGAAGTAAATTAAAAAATTAATATTAATACATGGTAAAATTTTAAGCAATATAGGGATATCAGATGGTAAATTTAAGTTTGCCTTGTGTGCTTCTAAGACTGTTCATTCTACAAGGATAAATTTATAAGGATAGATACAGCTAAAGATTCAGATACAGACAATTTGGATGATTTGTCCCTTCCATGACCTCCTCCTTATGGATGTATAATTTTGAAGGATAAATAAAAATTGCCTGATTGCTTATTTTCAAAATGTTAGAATTATATCTAATTTTTTGGATTAGAATAAGTTCGGAATCTATTAAATTGGTAGTAAGGATTAGCAGAAGTTAAGTTGTTGATATATATTTTTAATAGCTATGTAACAATGTCTTAGGGTTTATTAATAGATATGTAGTATTGTAACAGTGTTACCTTTGTAACAGCTTCCTACCTCTGAGTGGAGAAGGAGTGAGAATGATGAGGTGCATTTCTCCAGACTTGATACTCTAAAATGGCCCCGGGGATTTGGGAGTGAGGCATAGTTTTGATCTGATGAGTTTCATATTCTGGATATTCTTTACTTTCTACCTTGTCTTCTCCATAATATCCAGGCTGTGATCTTGGCAAACCTTGAGCAGAATAACAAAGTCTGTAAAATTTGCCATTTGTATTCAGCCATCGTACATTTATTTTCCCTCCTCTGCATTTGTATGCTCCTTTCCCCATGTCTCAATGCTGTCAGACCTATAAATGATTCGCTACAGTAATTTGAGCTAAGATGTTTTGACTGATAATGGAAATATCTTATTTCTCATGGACCTGTGCTCCACCAAAAACAAAAGGAGAACCTCTAAATATCTTTTTGAATAACGACTCTGTCTTGTGATGCTTTAATCTGTGAGGAAAAAATTTATGTGACATATTTTCTGGACTAGTGCAAAATCTTTCTTTGGCACAGTAGAATTTAAGGCCAATAGCATGGGGGAGGGACTTTCTGTGATTTATAGGGTGAAAAGAACCTCGGAGGGCTGTAGAATGGTCTAGGAACCCATGGAATTAGAACAGCTAATCAATAGCCATGAGCCCTAGACTCCACTTTATGTATTCATTTATTATTTATTTTTTTATTTTTTTAAGTAGTCTCTACACCACTGTGGTTGACAGTGAGATTATGACCTTTAGATTAAGAGTCGCATGCTCTACCCACTGAGCCAGCTAGGTACCCCACTTTATTTTATTTAAAGCCATGTTGTGAAAGGGGCGCCTTGGTTCATGAGTTCGAGCCCCGCTTTGGGCTCTGTGCTGACAGCTCAGAGCTTGGAACCTGTTTCAGATTCTGTGTCTCCTTCTCTCGCTCTGCCCCTTCCCTACTTGTGCTCTGTCTCTCAAAAATAAATAAACAGTAAAATTTTTTAAGGTCATGTTATGATAGGGTTAGGGACCTCTTTTTATTATCCTTATTCCCTAGTTTATTGACTATTTATTTATTGTATCTAGCAACAGTATTTAGATGGAAGGATCTCTGAAATTGAGTGTGCTATGAGACCTGGATAGAGTTAGCAATAAAAGGTAATGCCTAGGAATTTTTATTAGTCTGGACAAGGCCTGGAGGTAATAGTGACAGTTTTGACAGGAATCTGTTGTAAGTTCTAAAACATTGTTGAATAGGGACTATTTCCTTATTGTAAAGCCAAAGAATATAGATAGAAATACAGAATTCTTTAAAAATGAAACAGTGAGAAATTTGTATTAGTTATATAGGTAAATTGGTAAACACTAAACCACTGCAGTCTCGGAAATAGGTGGAATCATTTTGTTTGATAGAAGATTTAGTAATTGTGTGTCTTACATTTCATTAAAATCAGACTTTTAAAAATGAGATGTCTCCTTCTGTCAGAACATAGTATTTCTTTCTTCATAGCACTTTTCATTATCAGAAGTTACTTTTTCCTTTCTAATTATTTTACTTCTGTATCTCCTACTATATTGTAAGCTTCACAAGATTAGGGAGCAAGCCTGTCTTCTGTACCTTTATATCAACAGTGATCAGCAAGGCATTATGCTAGTAGATATTGAATGAATATCTATTCTGAGTATTCCGAATAGTATTGAGTGTTTTATGCTCTTGAGAGATCTGTAGTTTCTATAGATTGAAATATTCTTATTTTATACTTTTCCTCTTTTTTTAAAATTTTTCTTTTTTTACATTTATTTATTTTTGAGAGACAGAGCACAAGTGGGGGAGGGGCAGGGAGAGAAGGAGACACAGAATCGAAGCAGGCTCCAGGCTCTGAGCTGTCAGCACAGAGCCTGACGCAGGGCTCGAACACACAAACTGCGAGTTCATGGCCTGAGGGACGCTCAACCGACTGAGCCACCCAGGCGCCCCTCCTCTAAATATTTTTCATGATCTTTTGGTTCATTGAATGGATTGAGAAGGGAAGAAAGAAAGTCATATTAGAAAAACTGTACTGAGGAATAGAAAGAACACAGAGATAGAAGTTAGTATACTGCTTAGCATTGAATGATTAAATGATTAAATGAAAGAATACAATACTTAATCAGATAGCATAAATAACGTGTGTTATATCTAGGGCACTACATATAACTTGACCCATGGGAGAATTATACTAAAATCAAATTAATGTGTAATTTGTGATTAATGAAACCATGGCATTGTAATTGATAGTACTTGATAAAGGACTTGTAAAATGTGAATATATACATATTTTGGAGCTATTTAAGATTTAATGATATGTTTGTGCTTATAACTGATTTTTTTGATGGATATATTGCATAAATGTAAATAATACTACAGAATAACAGGTTTGAGTGTTCTATATCTAAAAAGCAGTATTTAAGTCTTAAAGGTTCATTGACATATTTGGAAATTAGAACCAACATTAATTAACACTTTTAAAGTTGGGAGAAAAATTAGGTGAAATGAGAGTATTGGAAGTTACTGTGAAACCGAGCTTAGCAGCTCTAAATAAGACTAATAAGAGAGACAACACATTGCTTTCAAGGAAGACAAGTAGCGTTTGTGGTTTGGTCCTCTTAACTTTGTATCTCCATGCCTTGCATAAATGAAGCAAATTTGAGCCTTAGTTTTCTCACATGTAAAATGAAAATAATATTCTTAGGGTTGTAAGTTTGTAGTGAAGTATTGATATAAAGTGCATTCTAGAAGAGCCCTGATATACAGTAGATGTTAATATATTTTTTAAAGTAATTATTGATAGGTATGTACTTATTGTCACTTTGTTGTTTTCTGGTTGTTTTGTAGCGCTTCTCTGTTCCATTTGTTCTTCTCTTACTCTCCTTACGATTTATGACTTTCTGTAGTGTTATGTTTGGCTTTTTTTCCTCTTTATTTATTGTGTATCTATTACAGGTTTTGGGTTTGTGGTTACCATGAGAATCCTATCCTGAGATTATAGCAGTCCATATTAAGTCGTTGGCCACTTAAGTTTGAACACATTTTAAAAGAACTTTTTTTACTTTTTCCTCCACATTATATATATGTTGTCATACTTTACATCTCTTTTTTTCATAATTTTTCATCTAATTAGGGCCCTTTCTTTTCCACCTTAAAGAAGTTCCTTTAACATCTCTTGTAAGCCCCTTAGTGGTGGATGAACTCCTTCACCTCTTGTTTGGGAAACTCTTTATCTCTCCTTCGATTCTGAATACGTACCTTGTAGAGTATTCTTGGTTGTAGGTATTTTTTAGCTCTTTGAATATATCATGCCGCTCCCTTCTGACCTACAAAGTTTCTGCTGGAAACTCAGCTAATAGCCTTATGGGCTTTCTCTTGTACATAACTTTTTGCTTCTGTATTGCTGCTTTTAAAATTCTTTAATCTTTACATTTTAATTACTCTGTGTTCTGATATGGACCTCCTTGGGTTCATCTTGTTTGGAACTCTCTGTGCTTTATTAACCTGGATGTATATTTCCTTCCCCAGGTTAGGGAAGTTTTCAACCATTATTTCTTCAAATAAGTTTTCTGACCCCTTTTCTCTCTTATTCTGAGACCCCTATGATGCGAGCTAATACATTTTTAAAATGAAACCTGTATTAAATAATTCTTGATATATTTGGGCATAACCTATTTTGGGGTGTATGTGTGCACACATGTATTGTTGTCAAGAAATCATAAAATTGGAAGGAAAGAACACTTTTACCCTGTAAAAGGCCACATAACATAGTGACTGAGATAATAGACTGTGGAACCAAACTGCCCAGGTTGAAATTTTGGTTCATCGTATTACTACCTTTGTGATCACACTTTCCATGTTTGTAAAATGGAGGTTATACTAAAATCAGTTCTTCGGTTTTGTGATAATTAATTGAGTTAACATACGCAAAATAGTTTTTAATTGTGCCTGGTATTTTGCCTTCACTGCTGTTATTCTTCTTGTAGAAGGGAAGCTATTTTACCCAAACTGTTAAATATGTAAAAGTTTTATATTGTGTTTCTGAGCTACTTTAGGTAATCTAGTACAGTGTTTATATTTTTCTTGGAGGTTTGTGTTGAGATCCTTTCATTTTATTTTCCAAATTGTTTTTAAAATTTCCACATACACCATTCAAATGAAAGTTCATTAAAACATGTAGCCTCTTTCAAATTTATGTAAGATCTTTGTTTAATATTCTGTTTCATACATGTTTAAATATTAGTGTCCAACTAATACTTAAAATGGGAAAAACATTTAAAACTGAGGGTTTTAAATCCCCTCCCACCCCCACAGGGGGATTACTGCTCTGAATAGGACTTTTGTTATTCATTGCTTCATTATTAGAGAAACTGAACCAATTCACTGTGCCAAAAGCAGACATAAACTTTTTCCACATGGCTTACAACATTATTGCTTTATTTTTGTCAATGTAGTTGAGTTATAATTTATATGCAGCATATAGTTCATTGAATTTTGACAGATATATACCTCCATGAAATCCCTGCCATAATCAAGATACAGATCATTTTATTATCCTAAATGTTTTCTCCTGTCCTTTTTGTTTTAAGTTTATTTATTTAGAGAGAAGGGAAGAGAGAGAGCTAGTGAGTGCACGTGGGGGAGGGGCAGAGAGAGAGAATCCCCAAGCAGGTGCACCCCTCCTGTCCTTTTATAGTCAATCCCTTTTGCTGCCACTAGCCCTAGTCAGCCAGCATCTGTCATTACAGATTGCTTTGCGTTTGCTAGAATTTTATATACATGGAATCACACAATGTGCACTTTTTTGTGTCTGACTTT
The DNA here is from genome assembly GCF_016509475.1 of Prionailurus bengalensis. Lineage (NCBI taxonomy): Eukaryota > Metazoa > Chordata > Mammalia > Carnivora > Felidae > Prionailurus > Prionailurus bengalensis. The sequence goes on along the minus strand of NC_057349.1, from coordinate 79,569,783 downwards.
ATTCTTTCAATATAATGAATTTATAACGATTCTAAAACTGTTAGTATGTATAATAACAATTTGTTCCTTTTTAATGGAGTCTTACTATAGTATATGGATATACTATATTTATTCACCTGTGATAGATATTTGGGATGTTTCTGGTATTTGGCCATTTTAAATGAAGTTGTAAACATTTGTGAGTATGTAAGTCTGTGTAGACGTGTTTTCATTTACATTTTTTTATGGTTTATACTTTTGATGTTTCTAAGAAATATTTGCTTTCTTCAAGGCTGCAGGATTTTTCTTAATGTTTTTTTCCTAGAAATTTTATACACTGGGGCTGTGATACATTTTGAGTTAATTTTTGTATATGTGTTAGGTGAGAGTCAATGTTAATTTTTTTCCCAATGAAAATCAGTTCTAGTATCATTTATTGGAAAAGACTATCCTTTTTCCATTTAATTGTCTTGGCACATGTGTTATAAATCAATTTACTGTTTGGCTGTTGTTATTTACTGTTTCATTGACCTATGTGTCTATCCTTACTGTAATGTCTTGAATTCCTTAGGATTATAGTAAGTTTGAAAATCGGGTAGTATAAGCCTTCCAGCATTGTTGTTGTTTTTTAAAAGTTGTTTGACTGTTCTAGATTGTTTGCATGTTCTTTAAATGTGAGAATCCACTTTTTAGTTTCTCTGAAAAAGCCTGCTAGAATTTTCATTTGATTTGCATCTAATCTACATGTACCAGTACTGAATGTTCCAACCCATCAACCTGGTATATCCCTCCATTTAAGTCCTCTTCTGTTTCTCTGGGTAGTGTTGTGTAGCTTTCACTATAGAGATCTCACATGTCTTTTGTTAAAATTTTAAAAAAGAACCTGTGTTTTTATATTGTAATTAACTGCCTGTTTGCATGTGGCCCTGAAAGGAGGCCATTAAACTTGAATCATTACTTGGAAATTTAAATGGAAATGCCTAATACCTGCTGACTTTGAAAGGAGGTTCCTTGCTTTGAATTCAGAAGTACCATCTCACCCATGGCAAGTAGTTCCATGAGGACACTAATCATTTGTGCATGTTGATATTGTACTAGCAATCTTGCTGAACCTCTTGTTCACTAACTCACTATGTTTTCTAATAGTGTGACTGTAGATTTTTTGAATTTCCTATGTATGTCATATCTGGAAATATTTTCTGTTTTCACTCAGTCTTATAATCGGTACTTGTATGTTATGGTATTAGACTTCTAGACAATGCAGAATTATATGGTATTGGGTAATCTTGTCATGTTTCTAACTTTAGCAGGAGCAGTTCTCAGTTTTAGTATTAAGTATGATATTTGCTGTAGGTTTTACTATATAGCCTTGATCTAGTTAAGAAAATTACTATTCCTGGTTTGCTAAGAATTTTTACCATCATTGAATTTTATTGTATGCATTTTTAGTGTTTATTGAGATAAGTCATATGAGTTTTTACCTTTAATCTGTTAATTTACTTAGTAGTGAATTAAACTGGTAGATTTTCTGAAGTTGAACTACTTCTTCTCCAACATGATGTTGGATTCAATTTGATGGTTTTTTGAATTTATGTTTGTAAGTGACATGGATCTGTATGTTTTTGTACTGTCTTTGTGTGGTTTTGATACAAAGATTGTACTACTCTTTTAAAATGAATTGGAGAGCTTTTCTTCTTGTTATATGTCTAGATCATTTATATAAGTCAGAGAAGATGTGTTATTCTTATTAAAGTTGTAAGAATTAAAAGAGGTAATTACTGTAAACCAGTTAGTATACTGCTTAGCATTAAGTGATTAAATGAAAGAATACAATACTTAATCAGATAGCATAAACAAAGTGTGATATATCCAGGGAACTACTACATATAACTTGACCCATGGGAGAATTTCAAGGGTAGATCTAAATCAGTATTGGTCATAGTGGAGATGCAGAGAAGGTGAGGGTCTGTTATAGTTGGGTGGAAATCCAGTATCAGGATAAGTGATATCAGGGTATTGCAGATGCAGTTGGAATTGAACTGTTGTGTAATTATGAAATTCTGCCTTTTCACAGATCCTGTAGAATATTCTGGTAAAGGTAATAAGAACTTTTATAATAGAATTTATCTGTAATTTGTAATGCAATAAAGAGAAATGATCTGTCTTTAAAATTCATTCATTCAAAATTAATTCAGTGTCTGTTAAAAAATGATGAAGATATAGAACTATGTCAAAATTTTAGAATTAATCTCATGTTTTATTTTCCCTTCCCCTTCAAATTTTATTTTCTTTTTAATCTAGAGATTAAATAGTATAAATTTAATTTCAACTAGTTGTGAATCGTTATCTAGGTAAAAACCAAATTCTTATTCTTATTCTTATTTTATTTTCGAGAGAGCACAAGTGGGAGAGAGGGAGAGAGCGACAGAGGGAGACACAGAATCTGAAGCAGGGTCCAGGCTCTGAGCTGTCAGCACAGAGGCCAGCGTGGTGCTGAAGCTTACAAACTGTGAGATCGTGGCCTAAGCCGAATTTGGATGCTTAACTTGCTGAGCCACCCAGGCATCCCCAAATTAGTTTTTTGTAACTACTATTGTCACATAGGTAGCAAAGTCAAAGGTAATAACTCACACTATGTTGACAATAGAAAAAGGGCAAAGTTATGGAATGATTTGTAATAGATAAGCAAAAGTCTTCTTATGAATTAATCATGATGAAGGCAAGCTCCACGAGGGCTGGATTTTTATCTTCTTAAAAAAAATGAATTATTTATTCTCTCTGCCAAATAGATTTCTTTTTGTTTTTAATAAGGTCTACACCCAATGTAGGGCTTGAACGCACAACCCTAAAATCAAGGGTTGCATGCTGTACTGACTGAGCCAACCAGGTGCCCCAGGATTTTTATTTTTTTAACCAGTGTGTCCTCAGTGCCTAGATTAGTGCCTGGCACATGGTAGGCACTTAATAAATATTTATTGAATGAATTGGTCTGTGAAAAGCTGCTAATGTCTTCACATGAAAGATAAGGGAAACATAGTGATTGTGAAATTCTTTAATTTTGATTTATATTACAGAGTGAACGTGAGTGGAAGGGAGGAGTAGAGGGTAAGAGGATCTTTTTTTTTTTTTTTTTAATGTTTGTCTCTCAACAATAAATGGAGTGCGAGTGGGGGAGGGGCAGAGAGAGCTGGAGACCCAGAATTTGAAGCAGGCTCCAGGTTCTAGGCTCTGAGCTGTCAGCACAGAGTCCAATGCAGGGCTCCAATTCAACAAACTGCGAGACCATGACCTGAGTCAAAGTCAGACGCTTAACCAACTGAGCCACTCAGGCGCCTCAGAGGGAGAGAGAATCTTAAGCAGGCTCCTTGGTGCTCGATCCCACGACCCTGGGATCATGACCTGAGCCAAAATCAAGAGTCTGATGCTCAACCAACTGAGCTACCCAGACACCCATTAGGATAGAATTTAAAGCTACATAGACTTAAGAAAGAAACAGCTACTTTTGTTTGGATTTATGTAATGTAGGGATGATCTGTTATTTCCATAGAGTTGTAAAAGGATTAAATGAAGTAATTAAAACACTTAACATTCGGTAGTCAGTAGAGAAAAGATAGCTATATATGCATATACTTATCTTCTGACTTACATATAATATACACACACATACAAGCATACCCTGCTTTAAGAAAAATTGAATTTATAAGGTAAATGTGGGACTTGGATTACAAGGAAAATTTTTGCAGGAATTAAAAAGCCACTTAGGCATTTATGGAAATGTAATTTATAGTCAGCTTTTTATAACACATCTATTTAAGTAAGCGAGATACATTTACATAATGTTTCTTGGAGGAAATTGTAGACAGATTCATTCTTTCTGAACCCTGGTCTGGGAATCTCCTTTTTTCATCCATTCAGAAATTATATTGAAAACTCATACCTCCAGGGCTCTCTGTCTAGTGCCAAATGGATCAGGAGTGCTTAAGACAGGATCCCCAGTTTTAAGTTTTCATCTAATCCAAGGTTTAGCAAATGTTTTTTGCAAGGGCCTGATAGTAAATATTGTTAGCTTTGTGGACCATGTTATTCCTGCCTCAACTATCTCAGCGCGGCCCTTGTAGCACAAAAATTCATTTGTTTACATAAACAAATGAATGTAACTGTGTTCCAGTAAAACTGTATTTACAACAACAGGTAGCAGGCCACATTGGACCTTTGGATCAAAGTTTGCCAATCCGTGATCAAATACATTCTCCTTACAACTCAAATGTGCTTTCCTTTCTTTATAAGAAAGTGTAAAAGTGAGCTTAAAGTAGGAAAACCTACGTTTAATACAAAAGTATTTTTGTTTTAAAATTTGCTTCAGTAAATTATAAAAGTTGAAAAAAGTTTTCTTCCCAGGCGCCTGGGTGGCTCAGTTAAGCGTCTGACTTCGGCTCAGGTCATGATATCACCGTCCGTGAGTTTGAGCCCCACGTCAGGCTCTGTGCTGACAGCTCAGAGCCTGGAGCCTGCTTCGGATTCTGTGTCCCCCTCTCTCTCTGACCCTTTCTCGTTCATGCTGTGTCTCTCTCTGTCTCAAAAATAAATAGACATTAAAAAAAAATTTAAAAAGTTTTCTTCCTGTTAATAGTAAGTCATTGGTAAGCCCCTGGTATGTTGACAAGGTGTTTTATGTAATGTAGGTAACTCAGGAAATGTGTAACTTTAAAGGAAATTTAAGCCTTTTTCCCCATAAAAATCACATTCCATGCCTTTGTTATAATAGAGTCCTCCATGTATGGTGATGCTCTATATGTCCTAATAATGTACTTAGTGACTTACAGAAATAGCTATTGTATGGATAAACTAATTATAATATGTTCAGGCAATTTCTGTATTTGCTGCTATAAGGATTTTATACAGAACAGTGTAATTACCCCAGGTAGTTAGTAGCTTGCTTGGATCCTTTGATATGTATCTCATTAATGATGTTTGTAGCAGATGTTTATTCTAATGACTGGAGCTGGATGTTCAGACAGGAACAGTGAGGATAAGGTAATGAAACGCTAGACTAGAAATGTCTGACATGCTGAGAAGAATATTAAAGAGGTTTCAGATGTCTCTGGAATAATTTTCAGTGAACTACAAACAAAAACCAAAATATGTTTTATGTTATTTAGGAACAAAATGAGTAAATCAAATTATGATCAATTAAGTAATGTGTATACTACTTTAATTTAGATTTGTTCACTGAGCTATTTTTCATTTCCACTTGAGGGAAGGGATTAGAGCAAATGCTAATTTGCTTTAGCTCCTTTTTTTTTTTTTGACTGCAAAGCAAATTGTTCCTTATGATATGTAACATAAGAACCTTGAATGTTAGTATTAATAAGAATTTATCTCTTATTTACTAATAAGCATTAATTAAAACCATATATCATATTCAATACTTAGAAACTTCCTACTATATAAAGTTATACCTGAAAAGGATTTAAAATTTTGAACTGTTCTAGGGAAACTTAGAGTTTTGTAGAAGTGTCTAAGGGGTCAGAATCCAGAAATAAAGTGTTTGCTTCAATCATACAAGTAGTGGCAAAATCAGCAATACAACTCTGATCTTCTATAGCTTTTTTCTTTATTGTTCTGTATTCTAGTATTTGGGCTGTTAAAACTTGGTTTATGGTAGTTTTTCCTCATTATATAGTTAATGTTCGGGCTTACTAAATGTTTAGCATCACACCTCTGGTGATAAGCAGAAACCCTTAGAGTGTAGAGCAGATTACCTCACTGACAGACTCTAGCCCTGTTTTTTTTTTTTTCGTTTGTTTTGTTTTGTTTTGTTTTTTTTTTTTTTTTTGCAGTAATTTCATTAGAACCTACTGGAAGGGAGCCAGGCCAGTTTTCTTGCAACTGGTAGGAACACAATAATGCTGTGACTCCTGTGTTTCTGTTTTATCATGGAGAAGAGAGACTAACAAAGAATAATTAGAGGTCAGTCAGAAACACTGTTTAGTGATCTAAAGCTATAGTTGATATCTGGTGGTAAATTAGTTAAAAAAAGAAAGTAGCAGAACTCCTTTTACTCCTTCTTTAAAGCCTGACTCTTATGTGGAGCCTCACTATATAAAATAAGTCAAAGTGGTGCTGCTTTGGGTGTTGCACATTTTCAGAGAGCATGTGTGGTTATATTCCGGGTGGTGTTTAATGTCACCGTGGGACTTTTTTAGGGCAACAGTCCCCAAACCACTGGGTGTTTGGGTTACATTACCATCATGGTTATATTACCGTATAGGATACTTTTATAAAAAAACAACAACAACAAAATTAGAGATCCAAATTCAGTAGGTCTTGCTTGTTGTGGAGAATCTACTTTGAAAAGCACCCTAGTTGATTCTGATTTCTAGTCCAGTTTAGGAGCTATTGCTTAAGGTACCCTGTGGAATATAGTGTAAAAATCAGTGATCTGAATCAGAGTAATGTTTAGCCAGCCATTGAGTTTTAAGGATACGGCTGAGAATTTGTTCATTAAATGATTACAGGAGATGCATATAAAATACTTAGTTATAGTGTTCAATGGATGTTATTGTAGTCATAGCTAAAGACTCCTTGGAAAACTGTGGGGTTTTTTTTGTTTAAAAAAAATTTTTTTTAATGGCTATTTATTTCTGAGACAGAGAGCATGAGCAGGGGAGGAGCAGAGAGAGGGAGACACAGAGAGGGAGACACAGAATCCGAAGCAGGCTCCAGGCTCTGAGCTGTGAGCACAGAGCCTGACGCGGGGCTCGAACGCACAAACCGTGAGATCGTGACCTGAGCCGAAGTCGGTTGCTCAACCGACCGAGCCAACCAGGCACCCCGGAAAACTGTTTTTACATGCGACCCAACATTTAGTTTCCTAGAGTTCATTCACGATTCTCCTAGGGTGTAGTGTAGTTACTGCACCAGAAGAAAAGTAGGTATTGGTCAAAAAACAGTCTAATATCTTAAAACCAAACTTTGAAATCGGTATCAGCTGGTCACATCCTTAGGATTTACTAATGGATAAAAAGATTGTTTAAATATTAGTTTCTTTGACTAAATGCTAATTATGAGAGTTATTCCTAATTTATAGAGAGATTGTCCCTGAAGTGGTGGTACTTAAACATGAAAATCAACTGAATTCAATATCTGTTACCAAATCTGGGTAGAGAAGGCTTAGAGCTAAACAGAAACAGGTAAAACCTCTGTGGCAAATACAGGTGCAACCCCGAGGTAGAATCTGCAGCTCCCCTTATTTTAGGTGTAGCAAACATCTAGAACTTTGAAATATTAAGAAAATCCTTTTTTTGTTGTTAATATTTCTAAGCACATGTATTTTATTTTATTTATTTTATTATTTTTAAAAGATTTTAATTTATTTTTGAGAGAGAGAAACAGAGCATGAGCAGGGGAGGGGCAGAGAGAGAGGGAGACACAGAATCTGAAGCACGCTCCAGGCTCTGAGCTGTCAACACAGAGCCCGACGCGGGGCTCAAATCCATGGCCTGCAAGATCATGACCTGAGCTGAAGTCAGGCACTTAACTGACTGAGCCATTCAAGCGCCTCTAAGCATATGTATTTTAAAATACAGCTAGGCTACAGGGCCCAAATACATGAAAGAAGATAATATAGGACAAAGAGATTGACTTTGTCTCTTTGGTTATTCATATAGTCAGTAAATATTTATTGAATATCTACCATATGCCAAAATCAGAACTAAACTGTATTAATATTTTTGTATTATTTTTTTATATTGACATGGACAATTTGCTTTGTTTTTCATTTATTTTTTTAGAGCATGCACATGTGAGTCATGGGCTGGGGGAGGCAGAGAGAGAGAGAGAGAGAAAGAGAGAGCGAGAGAGCAAACAAGCATATCTTACTTAGGCAGGCAGATGGATGTGGGGCTCGATCGCTCGACTTTGGGATCATGACCTGAGCCAGTCAGGAGTTGGACGTTTAACTGACTGAGCCACCCAGGTGCCCCAAACATTTTCCATTTTTAAAGTATACTAAATTATGGCTTAATTCTTGTCAAGATAAAATTATTTGCTTGCATTTGAACTGTTTTTATTTTTTTGTTATATATAACTAATGATCTCATACCCATCTTTGTGTAGGTTATGGTGAATATAGTACTTAGATACTTAAAGAGTATGGAAAGTTCTGAAGCCCTTGATACATATTGCCAAAGGCTCTGTGATACACCCCAAATACCATTGCCTAAAAGGGCCCATTTCACTGCATCCTTGGCAATTTTGGGTAGTTTCATAAATAATGATGTAGACAAGTTGACAGTCAAAAATAAAATTTTGTTATTGCTTTAATTAGCATTTTTAAAAATGTCATTGTGGTTGCTCAAGTTTATTTTGGGTTTTGGCTATAGCAACAATTTATTTTTTTAGCAATAATTATTTTAACAGGTAACACTTGGTGAGCATTTATGTATACTAGACACTGTTCTGAGGACTTTACATAGAGTAGCTCATTTCATGCACATACTCTATGAAGTGTAGATATCATTATTCTGGTTCTATGAATTAGGAAAATGAGGCACATAAGGGTAAGTTTTTCAAATCCATACAGTTACTTAAGTGACAGTAATGGGACTTAAGTAACAGGATTTGCATGCAGGTGGTCAGGCTGCAGATCCTGGGATTCCTACCACTATACTGTATTATAAACTGTATTTCTTTTATTTTTGTATTGCCAGATGATGTTTTCATTATTCTTTTTCAACATCTCTTTGGTTAATTTTACTGTTTTATTCTTATAGGTGCATTTTTGTCTTAGTTTCTACTTATTCTGATATTGTCTTCCTTATAAAACATTATATAGGGAGATTAAAAGTTCTTCCTGTGAGAACTTTTATCCCACTCCTTGGGATAGTCAATATTAAGAGTTGGATGTTTGGTTCCTGTGTACATTATGCCTCCATCTACCTGCCTGCTACCTTCTTCCTTCACTGCCTGAGCCTCCATATAAATCGGATATGATATATATTCTCTTTTAAGTAAAATATAGGAAAACTTTACCAGTTTTCCTCATGTTGCTTTGTGATGGTAATTGGAATAGCATTGCAACTTTCACTTGATGGGAGAATCAGTATGTTTGCAGAAATAGTATTTATTGCTTTACTAGGTAATTATCAAGCGACTATAGGCCTTATAAGGTCTCAAAGATGATACAGCACACTGTAGGTAAACAAAATAGAATTCCTACTCTGAAGCAGCTTTAAGATATAAGAGTTGTAGTAAAACTATGTATAGTACAAGACAATCAATAAGGAGAGGTACCAAAGAGTCGCTAAAGAGTATTACTTGGTATTCCATATGAAATATGAGTGTTCACTGTGATTTTAGGAGTATAATATTGGATATCCTACATGAATTTTTAATTTTGGTAGTGGAATAAGTAAGAGATACAAACACATTTGTTATTTAGTATTGAATAGTGCTACTGCCTAGGCTGAAGAACATTTGTCCTCTACCCCTATTTTAGCTCTGGAGCTGTCTGTCGGGTGAGATGTTAAATGGATTTCATGCTTCTTTTTTCACAATTCCTTTACAAATTGGTTTTTTGCTCAAGTGCTCTAACAGTCCATTATGTATGATTATAGAAATGGCAACTACTGGTTTGGGTAAAAAAGGGAAAAAAAAACTGTTCCTCTTTGTGAATCAGTGAAAAATTGTTGAAAGAATGATCATTGATTTTTAAAGAATGTGTGCTTTATACAAAAGAATATTGAAAGTAATCAGCTATGTCAGGAACAAATGAAAAATAAAACAAACTTTTGGAATATTTCTTTTGATCTTTTCTTTTTATGAAGACTGATTGCTGTATAAAAATGAAAATGATTTTCATATCTTTCTGCTCTTTTCATACATGGTGTTGCCCAAACCATTGTAAGTGGCTTTTAAATTTTATTCCAGATTAAGGCAAATCTGAGCAGTGGATGTGGCATTACTCTCTGATGGAGAACCACTTAAAATGATACAGTATTGGGGTGCCTGGGTGGCTTAGCTGGTTAAGCATCTGACTCTTGATTTTGGCTCAGGTTACGATCTCACCATTTGTGAGTTTGAGCCCCGTGTCAGGCTCTGTGCAGACAGTGTGGAGCCTGCGTGGGACTCTCTCTCTCTCCCTAGCCCTGCCTCTCCCCTGCTTGTGTATGCACTGTCTCTCAAAATAAATAAATAAACTAAAAAAAAAACAACCAGTATTTTACGTATTTAATTTGTGTGACTATGAAGTTCTAAAAAGCATAACCGGGGCGCCTGGGTGGCGCAGTCGGTTAAGCGTCCGACTTCAGCCAGGTCACGATCTCGCGGTCCGTGAGTTCGAGCCCCGCGTCGGGCTCTGGGCTGATGGCTCAGAGCCTGGAGCCTGTTTCCGATTCTGTGTCTCCCTCTCTCTCTGCCCCTCCCCCGTTCATGCTCTGTCTCTCTCTGTCCCAAAAATAAAATAAACGTTGAAAAAAAAAAAATTTTAAAAAGCATAACCAAGAAAGACTTCTTATCTGTAGAACTGGTAGGTTCATGAGATTAGTTTATATAAGGATTGCAACTAATTACCCGATTTGTACAATGAATAATAATTTTGCAGTATTCCATTATAGTGAAAGCTTTTCAAATCTTCTTAATTAGGTCAAGATCAGTGAAGATGCCTGTACCTTACTAAACCTTTTCCATTATTAGTAGTTGTGAATTTTTCTAACTTGGACTTGATATGTCATAAAAATGTCTTTGTATTGTGATTCTGGTCTTGTAATAATGAATAATGATAGTGTTTTAAAAACTTTTTCCCCATTATAAAAGTAATTTGTATTCATTATAGAAAATTTAGGAAATGAAGATAAGGAAAAGGACAAAAATGAAAAGCATCCATAATCTTCCCAGTTAGTGATGGTTGTTGCTTCTCACATTTTGGTGTGTATGGACTTAGACCTTCCTCTCTTGTATGTATTATTTTGTTTAGTTAAGTGAAAATGTATTCATTCCACGGTATTTTTCAGTGTGTATTATGTGCCAACTACCACTCAAAGTGCTGGAAATTTATTACAGTGATCCTTGCTATTAATGGAGCTTCTGTTATGTTTTCTACGTAAACTGTTTAATATCTGTGATTTACAGTTCAGTAATCTGCTATTTTTACCTAATCCATCCTAAATGTTTTTCCATTTCATTAAACATTTTTTGTCTGATGACTAAAAATTATTTCTTTATTAAGATAATACTTGCTCATGGTTAAAAAAACAATATTGGAAAGCATATAATGGAGGGCCCCATTCCTTCCTTTTCTCCATCAGTCCTGCTCAGTAAAGGCAACCACTTGAAACTATTTCTATTTTTTACTTATCCTGTGGTTATATGTAAATCTAAATAATATAATTATATCTCTGTATTAATCAACTTTAGGTGAATTTTTAGAGTGGTTATGGGGAATGTAGCACAAAATCTTTGTGCTTGCCTTTACTTCTAGTTTCTCATCTTAGTTATACTCTTGTTAGTTCTTTATTGATCAAGCCTGAATATTTAGACTTCCCTTCACTGTTCTGATAACCCCTATAAGAGTGTTTGTTAACTCTTCATATTGTAAGATGAGGACTTTAAGAGTTCCCTGCCTTGGGGCGCCTGGGTGGCTCAGTCAGTTGAGCGTCCTACTTCGGCTCAGGTCATGATCTTGCAGTTTGTAGGTTCGAGCCCCGCGTCGGGCTCTGTGCTGACAGCTCAGAGCCTGGAGCCTGCTTCGGATTCTGTGTCTCCTTCTCTCTCTGCCCCTCCCCCACTTGTGCTCTCTCTGTCTCTCAAAAATAAATAAATGTGATAAAAATAAATAAAGTTCCCTGCCTTCATCTACCTCTCTTATGTTTAATATTTAATATTAAACTCTAACTTTAATATTGTCAACTTCATTTATATTTACATGCTGTTTGGTGAACATAGTTTTTAGAACAACTTTTTAGGTCTCTGGTTGAATTGAAATGGTGAAAATACCTAAAAATGTCTTCACTGGAACTAGTTATATTAGTGGAAAGGATTACATTTCCTTTTTTTATCATGTGAAAAGAGGACTCTAATTTCTCAAACATATAGGGACTTAACACATAGACTTGAGTACAAAGGAATTAGAAGGATGGAGAAACAAAAGTGTCACCTGGAGATTAGTGAGCTGCTACTACCTCTGCATTTTTAAAAATTAAATTTTTAAAAAAATGTTTATTCATTTATTTTGAGAGAGAACAAGAGGGGGAGAGGCAGAGAGAGAGAGGGAGAGAGAATCCCAAGCAGGCTCCATGCTGTCAGAGCAGAGCCTGACATGGGACTCGAACCTACGGACTGTGAGATCGTGACCTGAGTCCAATATCAAGAGTTGGACTGACTGAGCCACCCAGGTGCTTCTTAAATCTCTTATGAGAATACTATATAGAGGGTATTTAGAGTTATTTCTTCTTTCTCGAGCCATCTTTTTTCTTCATGTTTCTGGTTTTCCTGAAACGTATGGTGATTCTTGGTTGGCGATTTGCATTTAAAAATGAGGCAGAAAAGCTGTTTGGAAGCTCTGAATGTGGGCTGGATTTGTCAACTGTAACCTTTGCTTTTTAATAAGTACTTGTGCTGGAGGACCTTTTAATCTCACTATTCAGAGAGGTCTGTGTTTTGGGGCACCATTGCCCATGTGGGTACAGTTGCTTTACTTCTTCCTCTAAGGATTTGGTTCAGTTTCTTTAGAGAAGAACCCTCTGCTGTTGTTGTTTTTTCCTTTTGCTTAGGAGGTAACCTACATGTCTTATGTATGTGAGTTGTAGGGATGTAATTGTTTTACATTAGTTAAAAATAACCAGTCCCTCTTTTTCGGTCCATTTGTTACTCTAGTCATCCTTTGTAGTTGTCTGGGTCTTCTTTGGGGCCTTGCAGAATGGGCAGCTTCATTTGTGGATGTTGTAACCTCTGTGCAGTGGTTCTTGGCACTTCTCCATCTATTTCTTGTTGACTAGAAATTTATTGAAATAGTTCATCTGCAGATGCTCTTCCCCCCTTCATTTCATTATCTTCATCGTTGTGTGTTGCATTAGTTATCTATTGCTACCTAACAAATTACCTCAAAATTACCCCCCAAAGTTAGCAGCTTAAATAAGCTACAAATATTTATTACCTCATAGATTTTGAGAGCAATTCAGTTGTGTGGTTATGGCTCTTATGAGGTTGCCATCAAGCTTTTCCAAGCCTGCTGTCATCTCAGGGCTCCATGTCTCAGTTCCTCACTGGCTTTAGACCTGAAGCCTCCATTCCTTGCACTGTGGGTCTGTCCACAGGCTGTGGGGGTGGGAGGAGGAACCTTTTTTTCTACCCTCTTAGATTCTGCGTTTGGGGGCCAGTGAATTAAACTGACAAAAGACTGAAAAGAAAAAAAAAAAACCAACAAAGTTTATTCATATGCATATAGGAGTGCACAAAAGAAGTGGTTTGCTAAAAGACTCAAGTTAGGGGTTTATATACCTAAGTTAATAGGGAAGAAGGAGCGGGAAGGAAAGACTGTTGTGTAAAGAACAAAAGGGTTTCTTTGGGAAAGGCAAATGTGTTTTTAGGGGAACAAATGGGAAATAAGAAAGTTTATAATAATGTTTGTTTATGCTGGGGTGAGTGGTCTTTTTCTGTCTTCTTCAGGGCTGTAATGCTCCCCCTGCCCCCTAGGGGATTTAAGATAGTTTCACTCTTACTTTCCTTTCTGGGAGTAAAACCTCCCTAAAGAGGGAATTTATGGCAGCTCTACTTCCAGAAGTTTCTGCTTTTAGTCAGCTAAGTGAAGCTCTGAGGAGGCTTTATTCTTCATCTGTTGGGTCTCAACTGTCTTCAGCTTAAAATACTTGTCATACAAACATTGGGGTTCCAAGTGGGTCCCTACAGCTGCCCGAGTCTTTACCACATGGCAACCAACATCCCCAAAGAGCAAGTGATCTAAGAGAGAGAGTAGTTACTCCAAGATATCCAAGATGGAAGCAGTCTTTTATAATCTAATCTCAAATATGACATAAAATCACTTGTGCCATATTCTGTTTGCTGGAAGTGAGATACAAATCCAGCCTTCACTGAAGGGGAGAAAAATTAAGTTCCACTTTTTGAAGGGTGGGGAGTGTCAAAGAATTTATGGACTTGTGGTCATATTTTTAAAATCACCAGATGGCTATGTATGTATGTAAAAAGTTTTCTTTTCTTTTTTTTTTTTTTTGGTTATTTTGATAATGTCTCAGGAGGAAAAGGACTCATACTGGATCTCCTATATTCCATTGTATAGAATGTACCATAATTTATTGGACAAATCCTGTATGGATAGAAATTTAGATTGTTTTGAAAATTTTGCTTTTATAACCGTACTGTGATAGTGTTTTAGGTAATTTTTTTCATATGAGTTATTTTACATATGATAGTTTATTGTAATTATTGCTATATTCTTTGTGCTCTAGAATATGTTTATGGGAATATACACATATCTTTTTTAAAGTAAAATTGTAGCATTTTATGCAGTGTATTTTAAAGATCATGTTCTAAACTAGTATATTTTAATGATTTATTAATCCCTGAAAGATTTTTTATCATATCCCTGAAAATTTTTTTTCCTGTCACTTTTGATTTGGTTCTGGCATTTTATTACCTCACTAGGTGGCAGCAGAGTAACAGCTTTAATTCAGGCTGCTTTTGTAGCAGTAGAATTCTAGTGGTTCCCAGTGCATTGTACATCTGTTACATACCTATAATATTAGTTTGGGATGTTTAGGAATTTAGTAAGGATTAGGGAGAATCATGTATATAAGAGTATCGAAAGCATGGTAGTTTTGATAATGTTGACATATTCTTTGGTGCATTGCATCAAAATGGTAGTGCCATTTTGGAAGTATTTTTGTAAATTATGATTACACTATATTAAAATCCCTAAAAGTATTTTGTCTGCTTCAGAAAAATGCATTGTTCTTACATAGGAATCTCAAAGAGTGAAAGAATGATGTGAAGTTTGTTTGTTTGTTTGTTTGGTTTTTTAATCCCATGTGGGCTTTTTTGCTCTCACTTGTCTGTGTTGGGAGCAAAGGAGTCTAACAGAAAAACTTGATGCTGGAATGTAACTCCTTTATTTTAGATAGTGAAATTTATGGTCCTAGGATAGAAAAGTCATTTGATTTGTGTGTGGTATATAGAGTAGTGATTTTGACATATGTGCTCTATTATATTTTAGGAAAGAAATTTCTATGACCATATGCTTTCTTTAAAAATCATATATAGTATTTTTACTTTCTTGGGGGACTATGTTCATTTTCTTCATGTTTATGGTAATTTGGTTTCCAAAAGTTTGCATTAGTATCTGTGAACTAGTTAAAGAAATTGAAAATGAGTAATTCTGACAGTTCTTTTTCAAATTGGGAGGTCTGATTTGAAGATTTTATAGGCAGCCCATCCTGGTACACTGCGTTTCTGGCTTTCAGCTCAGCTCTAATGTTGCTGCTGTTGCTGATATTTTTGCTGGCAGGTGAGCTTTCTTGGACACATTTTATTTTAGCAACATTTTGGGATTTAGAAAATTTAATTTTTAAAATACTTTTGGATGGGCAGAGAACTAAATTTTGTCTCTTCGTGAATTATTTAGAATGATATTTAAGCCTTTGATGTGTTATAGTAGCCCGATGATATAAACTTGTTGCTAGAGGTACAGACTACAGTATATAAGTACAACAAATGAAATTCTTGCTTATGTTATAACTTTAAGCAAGTGAACATTGAGTCTACTCTGTGATCTGGCCTTGGTAGTTGCCTTGATATTATGAGTCTATATTATATTTATTTTTGTAGCCTCACTAGTATTTAGCTACTTGTATTTAGTATTTAGCTATTGAGGGTGGTACATCTAGAATATCTCCTGGTGCTTTTATGCGAACATGAACAAAGACTAGTGGAAACCAGTTAATTTCTAATAGTGTGATCCATTAAGTATTATTTACTAATGAATGGAAAAATTAAAATTAATTTAGAACAATTGGTACTCTTAGATATAGTCTTACTTACGTTTTCCCTGTGTGTATGTCTTTCTTAAAAATGCCTTAGTTGTACTATTAGTTCCCTTTATAAGTTTAACATAAGTAGTTGAGGATCTTTACGGTAAAGTATAATATCTGTGTTACAAGTAAAATCGTTACAGATGAGGTCTTTCTCTCCCTTTTATTAAAATAAGTAACAAAATATTCATTGCTCTGGTAGAAACGATATGAAAATAAAAAGATGTTGTTTGCTTTAAAGAAAATTCCTAATTTTTGACATTTTTTAAATGGTAGCTGTTCTGACCATGTGCTTGGAACTACCAAATAAAATATTCTAATGTGTGGTCACTTTCGGTGGCAAAGTTTTGAGAGAAAAATTAGTTGAGAAGTGCATATTTATTTTATTTTATTTTATTTTTTTTAATTTTTATTTTTTTTTTCAACGTTTATTTATTTTTGGGACAGAGAGAGACAGAGTATGAACTGGGGAGGGGCAGAGAGAGAGGGAGACACAGAATCGGAAACAGGCTCCAGGCTCTGAGCCATCAGCCCAGAGCCTGACGCGGGGCTCGAACTCTCAGACCGCGAGATCGTGACCTGGCTGAAGTCGGACGCTTAACCGACTGCGCCACCCAGGCGCCCCTGAGAAGTGCATATTTAAAAGAAAATTTAAGACCTTGTTCATGGGGTGCCTAGCTGGGTCAGTCAGTAGAGCTTGTGACTTTTGATTTCAGGGTCATGAGTATGAGTTTCATGTTGGGTGCAGAGATTACTTACAAAAATCTTAAAAAAAAAAAAAATTAAAAGACCTGGTTCAGGCGCTTGAATGGGTCAAAATCAAATTGCTGTATTAACATGGGAATGCACGAGAGTACAACATGAAATACAATTGCATGTAAATGACATGGTGTAAACTCTAAGACTGTAGGAGTTCTTAGGAGAATGATTAGTGAAGGGTGAGTAATAAAGGCAAGAGGGGCAACGAGAAGGAAGTCATGAGGGGAAATACCCTGAGCTGGACAGTGCTGACTAATAATTGGTATAAATCCAGAATCTATGTAACTTCTGGCCACTGGGCAGTTCCGTACTTGGGACAAAGAGAATTGTTACTGCTGGTGCCTGGTTAAACCTTTTGTTTATATTTTTAAATGTGTCAGAGTTTTAATGATTACTGAGCCTTGAAACTCTGATTTAAATTTTTAATATTAACTCTTACTTTTTCTTGAATTATTCTTAGGGATTTATAAGGTAGGAGATCCTTTATCTCAGTCTTCTTGAAGTTTAAGGCCACCTGGAATGCTGAGTCAGTTGGTTAGCCCAGTGGTCTTTGAGGAACATAAAAGAGCTGGGTTTGAAATAGTGGTAAGAGAGTGTTTTCCATAGTGGTTCAGAAGACAGGGAAATGAAAATTTGCTGTGGAAAGGGAAGCAGACTGCTTAACTCTGGTGAGTGGAAGAATTAAAGAAAGGGGGTAATGTCACCTTACCAAGACATCCCCAAGGACTTGTCCTGCAGGGGGCACAGGAAGACCCTATAGTAATTTGCCCCTAGTCATCCCCCCAACAGTTTTTTTTTTTTAATATTTACTTATTTTTGAGAGACAGAGTGAGATAGAGTGTAAGCAGGGGAGGGACAGAGGGAGAAGGAGACACAGAATCCAAAGCAGTCTCCAGGTTCTGAGCAAGCTATCAGCACAGAGCCCGACATGGGGCTCGAACCCACAAACCGTGAGATCATGAGCTGAAGTCAGATGCTCAACTGACTGAGCCACCCAGGCAACACCCCCCCCCCCCCCCCCCCCGGCCAACATTTTATTTTCCATTTTCAGTTATAATTCAAGGGCTATTAGGTGAACCTTTTATGGGACTCATTGGAAGCTTTTATTGTAAGTAGACTATATTAGCATTCATTCAGTTAGTCTAGCCAGTAGTCAGTTTCAAAAGTTGCATAATATAGGGTGTGCCTGGGTGGCTCAGTCAGTTAAGTTAAACTCTTGATTTCTCCCGGGGTCATGATCTCATGGTTGTGAGATGGAGACCGGAGCCCCGCGTTGGCTCTGAGATGGGCATGCAGCCTGCTTAAGATTCTCTCTTCCTCTCCCTTTGCCCCTCCCCGACTAGCACACCCTTGCCCCCTCACACACACTCTCTCAAAAAAAATAAAATAAAAAATTTCAAAAGTTGCGTAATATAAAATGTGAAAACTAGAAGACTGTGATTGGGACTAACTGATGATCTTGCTTGGTCTTCTTTTTCTGCTCTTTTGTACTCCCATTTGTTCCTTTTACCTGAGTTGTCATCAAAATAAGAATATTTCTGTAGCTAGGAAGAGAGAAAAAAATCTATTTGGAATCGACTTTTGGACAGGCACTTTAGCAAAAGCTTCATTTTTCCATATGTTTAAGAAATTTTTTAATTTTTTGTTTGATTTCATCTGTTTGGCTTTTCTGTCTTAGTTTGCAGTTTGAATGTTAAGGATGGTTAGAGGCTGTTTAATCCAGAACTTTTCATCATTTAATGTGCATATGAATCACCTGGGGATCTTGTTAAAATGTAAATTCTGATTTAGGAAGTCTGGGGTGAGGCCCAAGGTTCTGCATTTCTAACTAGTTCTCAGGCAATGCCAGGGCTGCTAGTCCAAGGACCACATATTAAGTAGCAAGAATCTACTCCATTTTCTCAGGATGTTCAGCAGCCTATACCTAATTAGCAATTGTTGGGCTTTTATTTTTATTAAAAAAAATTTTTTTTAACGTTTATTTATTTCTTGAGAGACAGTGTGAACAGGGGAGGGGTAGAGAGAGAGGGAGTCACAGAATCCTTGGAAGAAGGAAAGCCAAGCCCAAGAGCCTGAAAAGAGAAGAAGGTGGAGAAGGGCAGAGTATACTGTGGGACATCCAAGTGGGGGCTCAGAGCCACTTTCGCATCCTGGTTCTGCCCCTGTGTTCTTGTGTGACCTTGAGAAAGCCATTCAGCTCGAAGCAGACTCCGGTCTCTGAGCTGTCAGCACAGACCCCGACATGGGGCTCCATCTCATGAACTGTGAGATCATGACCTGAGCTGAAGTCGGACACCTAACTGAGCCACCCAGGTGCCCTGTGCTTTTATTTTTTTAATGTGGCAAAAAAGCCATACTTCTTTGTGTAGGAAGTATTTAAAAACCAGGAGAAATCTTCCTTTCCACCTAATTAAATGGCAACTCATTTTTAATGAATAGCCAACTTGATTCGTCTTGAATTTTTAAAATGTATCATAAGATTGTCTTCTAACTGTATTGCTTTTGAGGATTTGAAGAACTAGAATTTTTTCAACTATGTCTGTGTCCACTTACTGTTTTGGAGTGCTTACATTTTGGACTTTAGGTAACCATTGAGAAACAAATTTAAGTGAACTTAGAAGGTATTAAAAATATCTATATTCAAATCTAGTTTTTGAGGTAGAAGCTTCTTCCTATAGAAGGGTAAATTGTAAGTTTCTGTTTATGTGAAGTGACTATTAATGCATACTTTATTTTCAGACCTGTAAGAACTGGAGGAGGTAATATGACTAGATTTTGTGTCTTTGGTAGTGTCTGTGTACTTGCATTTAAATCTAGCCTGGCTTTTCTTGTGCCTTATGTGGTGTTAGGTTTGTTGCAGGGCTGGAGGTGAGGTAAATGTGTACGTGTGCTCACGTATGTGCACCTGCTACTTGGGTGAAGTGGGACTATGTGAGAACTCTTCTACTCCTTTAAGATTCCTGATTTTCTAATTCTTTGTAGATTGGTGGAAAGGAAGAGAGAGCATACTCTAGTCCACTGAAGTGGCAATTAGCAAGATGCATGTTGCAGGTAGCAAATAAATTCAATCCAGATTTGACTGTTCTGTTCACTGGTTGAAAGGCATGCTTTGATATTCTACTTGTTAGATTTACCTTAACTCTGCTAATTAGTTGATTTTGTAAACTTGTACATAGGAGGGGACTTCATCAGTCAGCTCTTATTTTATGATTACGTTTTTTTTTTGGGGGGGGGGGAGGGTGTTGGTAAGGGAAATATCAACTTAGGTAAGTTTAATTATAATTTAGTTTATGCTGTCACTAATTTTATTTTAGATTGTGGGATTAAAACATAATTTTCTATTATATACAATAGCTTTTGGAGTTATTGTATATTTATATGTACCATTCTTGTTAGTAAATCTTACGAAACTGTTGCAATACACTGGAATATTTTAGGCTCAGTTTTGTTTTTATCATTCTAGTGTTTAGAAAACAAGTTTCTTGACAGATTGAGAAATCCACCTGATTTGTTTTTTAATTTGAGTTCTGTTTTGAGTCATTGCTCACTCAAGTAGTACAGCTTCTGATTTTACAGAATTTACTTGGATGACACCTATTCATGGAGAAATGAATTAAGTAACTACTGTAGTTGCTGTCTACTTTTGTGTAAATATACTTACAAGCTTGAGTTTGTGGGCTGTGGGTAATCTATGGTTTGTTTTTCTACATTTCAAAATTTGTGCATTTATCTCTTTTTCTTCTCTCATTAGAAGGATTGTCTTTTTTCCTGTCTACAGAGTTTCAACACTGATCCTTTCTGTCTTACCCGGAGTTTGTTTTGTCAGTAACCTAAACTCTTTTTTGGATTGTGTAAAATACTAGTTGTAGTATTAATGAGAATGATATCCAGCTTTGATGAACTATTGCTATGTGCCTTGGACACAATATAATAATAGCTGACATTTTATTACCATGTACTGGGTACTTTTTGAACCCTTCATGTAGTAACTTGCTTAATTCCTTCTCTCTTTCTATTATTTTTATTGTGGTAAAATGTATATAACATGAAAGTTGTTAACATCTTTAAGATGGTAACATCTTAACCATTTTTAAGGTCAGTGATATTAAATACATTCATAATGTACACAAATGTCAACTAGCTTTCCTCTTCAGAACTCTTTTCATCATGCAAAACTAAAACACTATATCCATTAAATGATAGTTTCCATTCCCTTCTTCTCCGAGCCCCTAGGAACCACCATTCTACTTTCTGTCTGACTTTTATCATTCTAGGTACCTTATATAAGTGGAGCCATACAATATCTTGTCTTTTTGTGATTGACTTATATCATTAGCACAATGCCCTTAAAGTTCATCTGTGTTGTGCCACGTCAGAATTTCCTTTTTAAATGGTAAGTAATAGTCCACTGTGTACCACATTTTCTTACCCATTCATCTGTCAGTGGACACTTGGGTTGCTCACACAATTTAGTTGTTTGTTGTGAGTAGTGCTGTTATGAAATGAACATGGGTGTACTATCTCATTTAATTATTTTTAAAAAAATTATTTAAATTCAAATTAGTTAACATACATTGTAGTAATGGTTTCAGGGATAGAACCCAGTGATTCATCATCACTTAAATAGCACCCAGTGCTCACCGCAACAAGTGCCCTTCTTAATGCCCATCCCCCATTTAGCTCATCTCCTCACCCACCTCCCCTCCAGCAACCCTCAGTTCTCTGTATTTAAGAGTCTCTTATGGTTTGCCTCCCTCTGTTTTTATCTTATTTTTCCTTCCCTTCCCCTGTGTTCATCTGTTGTGTTTCTTAAATTCCACATATGAGTGAAATCATATATTTGTTTTTCTCTGACTTATTTTGCTTAGCATAATATACTCTAGCTCCATCCATGTTGTTACAGATGGCAAGAATTCATTCTTTTTGATCACAGAGTAGTATTCCATTGTGTATATACATCACATCTTCTTTTTTTTTTTTAATATTTTTTTTTCAACGTTTATTTATTTTTGGGACAGAGAGAGACAGAGCATGAACGGGGGAGGGGCAGAGAGAGAGGGAGACACAGAATCGGAAACAGGCTCCAGGCTCTGAGCCATCAGCCCAGAGCCTGACGCGGGGCTCGAACTCCCGGACCGCGAGATCGTGACCTGGCTGAAGTCGGACGCTTAACCGACTGCGCCACCCAGGCGCCCCTACATCACATCTTCTATATCCATTCATCAGTTGATGGACATTTGGGTTCTTTCCATAAGTTGGCTATTGTTGACAACACTGCTATAAACATTGAGGTACATGTGCACCAAATCAACATTTTTGTATCCTTCAGATAAGTACCTAGTAGTGCAATTGCTGGGTTGTAGGGTAGTTCTATTTTTAATTTTTTGAGGAACCTCCATATTGTTTTCCAGAGCAGCTGTGCCAGTTTGCATTCCCACCAACAGTGCAAAAGTATTCCCCTTTCTCTGCATCCTTGCCAACATCCTGTTTTTTTCCTGAGTTGTTCATTTTAGCCATTCTCACAGGTATGTGGTGGTATCTCATTGTGGTTTTGATTTGTATTTCCTTGATGATGAGCAATGTTGAGCATCTTTTCATGGGTCTGTTAGCCATCTGGATGTCTTCTTTGGAAAAGTGTCTATTCATGTCTTCTGCCCATTTCATGACTGGATTATTTGGTTTTTTTTGGTGTTGAGTTTGATAAGTTCTTTATAGATTTTGGATACTAACTCTTTATCCTATATGTCATTTGCAAATATCTTCTCCCATTCAGTAGGTTGCCTTTTAGTTTTGTCGATTGTTTCCTTCAATGTGCAGAAGCTTTTTATCTTGATGACTACCTTATTTAATTCTTTCAAGTACCCTGAGAGGTGAAGACTTTTGACCAGGAAATTGAGTCTCAGAGCAGTCAAGTGATTTGTGCAGAATCACAGACCTAAGAAGAGTGTCTGGGATACATGTTCTTAACTACCATTGTAGACTTCCATGTATCTTTCTTTTTTTAATGTTTTAAATTTTATTTTAGAGTGAGGGAGAGAGAAAGAGAGTATCTTAAGGAGGCTCCCGCTCAGCATGGTGCCTGATGTAGGACTTGATCCACATCCCTGGGCTCATGATTTGAGCTGAAATAAAGAATTGAACACTCAGCTGACTGAGCCACCCAGGCACCCCATTCCATGTGTTTTTCTTTGTTGATGCCTTCTATCTTGCCTTAGATATCTTCAACCTTATTTACTATATATTCACATATAATTAATGGTATATAATACAAATACCTTTAACTCTAAAGTTGGCAAATAAATTTAGAGTATATCGTTTTTTAAATTTTTTTTTCCATTTCAGCTATAAATATGATCAACTACAAAGTAAAGCTGAAACTCTTTAAAATGGATTTTAAGGATCATACTTTCTTCTTGTATGCTTTTCTTCTACCAGAGGCGATTATTTGTTGTACATAATAGAATTATAATTTTCGGAAAACTTGGGAGTGATAGAGTGATTTGGATGGATCTGTTTTTGATATGAGAGAGTTCATGGAAGGGAGTTTTGAGTAAGAGTTTGAAGATATGTATTTTGGAATAAGATGGTGTACTATTACGACATATAGGCTTAGAAACAGGCATGCACAAATTTTTGAGCAGTAGAGGATGGCAAAATGAGAAAGGGATAAAGAAGTTGCAATTCTGAAGTTAAAGTACATACTTAGGAGTTGGACCATTAGAATCATTTCATAATATTTGATGAGATTTTTGGTTCTAATCTGCCTGCCTGTTTCTTTAGGATCTAGATAGCAAGCACTATTGAGTCTGGTATTATAGGCTTTTCAAAGCCCATAATGATAGCATTTGTACTATTGGCACATGTAAACAAAGTAAGCAGATTAAGTTATTTTTTACTTGTTGGGTGGTTTGGAACAAATTTGTGCTATATCTTATTACACACTTGATTATTTGTATTATGTATCAATAATTCTGTGGAATGGAGGGAGGAATTTAGAAACTGACATGGGCCCTATGCCTTGCTAAACTTTTATAGTGTTGATTTTTAAGCTTTGAACAATACTCTAAATCTTGCTGGTTGGAGGGGTGTCTTGAAACAAACATCTATATTTGAAAATTATTAATACCTATTAATAGAAATAAGCACACATACTATAATGAGAAACCTTTGAGAATTTGTGATTTTTTTTTTTTGATGGTAGATACCCGTAGGTCTTCAAGATTTGCTTGCGATGAATTACCTAAATTGAAATAAAAGTGAGAGTTGTTTGACTGATGATTTTTCCATAGACTAAGTTTTACCAAGTACCAAGCTTAAACAAAAAAAAGTAGATGAAGAGACGTAGTAGAAAATTTGCTGTGTAACTCTCAACAATAGCCAAATTATGGAAAGAGCCTAAATGTCCATCAACTGATGAATGGATAAAGAAATTGTGGTTTATATACACAATGGAGTACTACGTGGCAATGAGAAAGAATGAAATATGGCTCTTTGTAGCAATGTGGATGGAACTGGAGAGTGTGATGCTAACTGAAATAAGCCATACAGAGAAAGACAGATACCATATGTGTTCATTCTTATGTGGATCCGGAGAAACTTAACAGGAACCCATGGGGGAGGGGAAGGAAAAAAAAAAGAGGTTAGAGTGGGAGAGAGCCAAAGCATAAGAGAGTCTTAAAAACTAAGAACAAACTGAGGGCTGATGGGGGGTGGGAGGGAGGGGAGGGTGGGTGATGGGTACTAAGGAGGGCACCTTTTGGGATGAGCACTGGGTGTTGTATGGAAACCAATCTGACAATAAATTTCATATATTAAAAAAAAAAAAGAAAATTTGCTGTGTAAACAACATATAAAATAAAGATGGCTGTGCTTAGGTAGAAGATATTTACATGTTGGTGAGTTGTCTAAATGTTCAGTGGCATGCTGTTGGCTTGCCATTTAATATCCATTCAACATTCTAAGATCAAAGGCTGGTTAGACAGATTTGACAATTAAATTGGTGGGGAAGTGAATGGGCTTTGCAATTTAAAATTAAATAATACGTGTTGTCTGTTTAATTACTGTTGTGTGTAAGTGATCACTTAATAGAATGAAGCTGAGGGCTTAAAGTGACTTTAAGACCATAAAACCTTAATCACATCTGTTTCATGACCTTAAATTGATGTGATATGAGGATTAAAAAAGAGCTAATCCTTTTTTTATTAACTAAAGTCCATACTTTACTCACATTTGCTTAATTTTTCCCTAATGTCTTAAAAAAAAGAGCTGATCTTTTTGAAGAAGACTTCTGTGCTTATAGAATCAGTAAATCAAAATCAAATTGCTTGTTGGGTTGGAATCTTTTATGATGCTGAATGAAAATTTTGGTAGTTTTGATGAAGAGAATATGTTAGAATTGTATCTTCATTTCAGTGATTGTTAGCAGCATTCAAAAATTTTAAAAAGGTAAGGTGGTGGTGGTGGTGGTAGTGGTGGTATTACTGTATATGTGTGTGTGTTCTGTTAGTGTGAAAATAGAATGACCTTCATGTGAATTCTTTGAGTTTCTGGAAGATGAAATAAGGTAAAGCTCTACTTGTCTTTTAAATAGTTTTTCTTTCGGGGGTTGAAATGTTATTTTTGTCACATAAACAGGTAAATAGCAATTAGTTTAAAAGTTCATGTGTAGGATTACCTTGTTCTATCATCAATTATTGTTCCTTTTGTGAAAGTAATGCAAACATTGATTCCTAAACTTACCAGAAGTCTTTCTCTGAGATTCCTGAACTTATTTTGGTAGACTTTAGGCTGTGTTTCCATAGAATTCTAGTTTAAATGGTGTTTGGATTCCTAACTTAGGCTATAGAGCTTGCTTAATTCCTAAGGTACCTATATTACTTACTCTATATGTCAGCTCTGAAAAATGACAGAAGGTACTATTCCAACACTGGTAACTAACCAAACTATAGTTGTAACAAATGTAGGAAGTTTATAAAAAACACTATTTTGACTAGTTTAAAAATTCTATTGGGGAATACTGATTTGCTTTTACAGGATAAGGAAGAGAGTGAGAGTATTATGGAGATTGTGAAGGAGACTCTGTGACACTGATTATTTTGTGTAGGTGGATGAAAGTCTTTTAGGACTTTCAGTTTTGCTTGATATCGATATGTCACTAGCCTTGATCAGAGTGTTCTTAGGCTCATTAATGGAACTAAGTGAATGAGATAAGAAGGAGGAAAATGTCTTTCTATTTGAGAAAGTTTTTGGTAAAATATACGTAACATTTTTTTTTAGGAGTTGAAAGAAACAGGAAAAAAAAACTGGGTTAAAGGAGACATGGATGTACTTTGTAAAAGTGATTACAGTAGATAAAATGTACTGAGTAGTGAGCTAGTAAGAGAAAAAGGCAAAGTGTGCAAAAGCCCCCCATTGGGAAGGAAGAAAGCAGGTGTTTGGCCTATCAGGTCAGCTGTTTTGCATTGTTTGTAGAACAGGGTGTGACAAGTGTTGGTAGGTAGGGGGCAGAGTCTGGTCACCTGCTCTTAAGGTTTATAATTGTATCTAGGGAAGTGTCTCTAAACTGAATTTTCTTTGTAAGAAACTTTAGTATAACTGAATTTATTTCTGTGTACTTTTAGAACTTTGAGAATTGGGTTTCAGGGACTTGGGTGCAATTCTATTGGTAATAGAGACGAGAGGAAATATAGTTGGTATAGAAACAGTAGAGGTTTGGCTGTATACTCTTAGGAGACAAAAGATACAAAGGGAAAGTAAACTCTGGGCTTAACGTTACACACTTGTCTCTGTTGAAGGACAGGAAATAGATGGCATGAATCTTCATATGAAATTATTATGTAAAGAGCTAGGATCATGTAACCCCTGGTATTAAGGGTAGGTTGGGGGACATACCAGTGAGGTTACGTCATAGGCACATTTACAGTACGTGAATCCACCTGTTATACAGTGGGCAAAAAAAGAAAAAGAAAGTAACCAGTATATCCATTAGCATTATATTGACAGTAAGCAGTAGAAACCGACTTTGGCTAATTTCAGCAAAGGAATAAATTGGAAGGATCTCAGGAGAACCAGTCTGGGAAAGTGGGTATGAATCAAGGGCAGGCAGGCATCAAGGACCTGAGCAAGGTCAGACACAGGAACACTTTGAGTAGGAAGCCACCATTGGCATTTGTTGACAGTGACTCTGCTGTTGCTGTGAATAATTTTTGAGCTATTCCTGTGCCTCTCTGTTACTCATTGAACTTAAAATTTTTATGAAGGGAATATTTGATTGTCTAGTTTAGAACCTGAGCCTATTTCTAACCTGGTTGCGAGGAAAGGCCTTTTGGTTTTCAGTGTGAAAACAAAAATTTCTGTATCCATATTTAAAACGGGATCTGTCACTTCTGCCAAGCTAAATCAAATAGTCTCCTTAAATGCTCCATGGCTCAGTAAATAAAGTGTACCCAGTTACTCATGCTGGAAGCTAGGTAGTCATCCTTGACTTCTCCTATATCCTCACTCCCATATCTAATCCATAACATATTGTCCTGTTAATTTGCCTCTTAAATGTCTTGAGTTTATCCATTTACCTCTGAGTAATCCTTGCTACTGTAGTCCCACTTGGCATACAACAGAAGCTTCATAATATCTCTGGTCTGTGGATTGGTTCCAACACATTATGTGGGGGTGAACTTTAAAAAATGCAAATCAGATTATGCTGTAATTTTGCTAAAAGCCTTTCGGTGGTCTGCCTTTTATTTACTTATTATTTTTCAGCTTTAGTCCACCTTTTAAATCATAGTGGGAGACTGGGACTCTGCAAACTACATTTCTCAGATCCCCTTGCCAGCTCACTTCTTGTTGGATTTTAACAGTGGGAGCCCTGGCAGGAATTTGGGAGATAAGAGAAAGGACTTTGCTTGTTTCTAGTTTCTTTGTACCTCCAGCAGCCAAACATAACTATCACTTCATTCTCCAGCTTCTTTTGATACTCCCAGCACCAGCCCTGCTACTCCCTCTCACAGGTACCAGCTTCTGGGTGGTACATTCTAGATAGATGGAGTGCCACTTGCATCTCTTCCTCACCCACTGGGCTGTGTCCCCTAAGCAGTTTGAGCAACCTCTTTTCTGTGTCTCTTCCATAGAGTTTCAAACTTGAGCTGCAGGGCTCTTCTCCTTAGAGGCCAAGGTATCAGCTATGTGGTGCCTACTCCTTCGAGGTTTGAACACCTAGCTCAATGGACCTCCTCACCCTCTTTCAGGCATAGCCCCATAATGCCCTTCCTCCAGGTTCCTAGCTTCTCATGATGCACTTCTTTCATTTTGTTCCCCCAGCCCTTTGGTGGTAGTGCTTCCTGCAGTTACTAATCTCTTGATTCCCTTAGCCTTCCCCTTTTACCTTTTCAGCATTTCAATATCTATATAACCAGTTTCCTCTATTAAATCTGGTTTGAATTACCCATATAGTTTCTGTTTGTCTCCTAGAAGGGATTTTCCATTTTCTAGTAATAAAGTGAAAAAGAGATTTTCATTAATTCCTAAGTTTGGAACTACTTCTCTAGCCTCAAGCCATGCCATTTCCTCTTTTTCTCTTTATGCTTAGTATTCTGAAATTTTTTTTAATTGCCAGAACATGCAAATTCGTTTTTGTCTCAAAGATATTGCACCTGGTAGACTGTGTGCCAAACTCTGTCAGCACTCCTACCTCCCTTTCCTTTACCCTCCCATTCCATAGTTGCTTGGCTAACTCCTGCATAATGCATGCCAGAGGCAGTACACTATGGAGGTTAGAGACAGGCTATTGTCTGGGTTTTAATATCAGCTTTGCTATTTGGCCGGCTTTATGACTTTGAGCAAGTTACTTAATATGTGTTTCAGCTTCCTCATCTGGAAAATGGGGATAATAATTTTACCTACATGGTAGGATTGCTGTAAGGCTTAAATGTGTTAATGTCAAGCACTCTGAACATTGCTCCTTGCTCCGTGCATGGTCATTGCTCAGTAAGTGATGATAACGTGCTGTGAGCAGCTCCATGAGAATCCCTCTGGGATGTCTTTCCCCACCCCCACGCTCTGACAGGTCCCACCTTTTGTATGCTCCTGTAGTGCTGTGTACTTTACCTTTTCAACACTTAACTATGCTTGGGTTATTTGTTTAGTGTCTTGCCAGCATATAACAGTATATGGGATAGTGGCCTTTTTTTTTTTTTTTTTTTTTTTTTTATTAAAGAATCTGGCTGCTTTCAGAGACTTTGGAGTCATGTGGAATATTTTTACATTCTTTATCTTTCCTCCCTAACATGAACAAGCTCCTTATTTTTCATAGATATCATATAACAAAAGAACACATGATTTGGAATGACTGGAATTCAAACCAAAAAAATCATACCCCAGAAACTTTTGTTCCAAAGCCTGAAAATTTATATGTGCAGAAGAATCCCTGAATACCAACTGCTAAATAATTTCTCTGGTATCTCTCTGCAGATGCAAGCTTGTTTCCCATGAGCAATCCTTTATATTGAATTCTATCTTCTAAAGCCTTTTTTCCTTGATCTTTTAAATCTATTTACAATAAGTGTACATAGACGGTATTTTCTTTTAATATTCTACTTGAAGTAGAAAGGTCTGGTAGTAAGATATCTATATCTATATATCTCATATATATGTGTTAAAGTATGGATGAATAGAAAATAATTATGACAGGAAAAAAAATATGCCAGCATCCTGGGATTGAATATTTATTCTATTTCAACATTATATTTAATTCTGAGCTTCTGAGCAGCCAGTGAAAAGGGAAATATAATTTTTGTCATCATATGAAAAGAAGAGGAAAACCACCTCTTTTTGGTGAATTTTAAAATTTATTAGCATAATTTAGCCATTCTCAAATTGTGACTGTAGACCACTAATTCTGCTGAATACTAACAGATATCAGGATTAAGTTTTAAGGATAATGGGATAAATAAGATAAACAGACTCTTTTTTTTTTTAAGTTTCTAATTTTGATTCCAGTGTAGTTAACATAAAGTGTTATATTAGTTTCGGGTGTACAATATAGTGCTTCTACAATTCTATTCATCACCCAGTGCTCATCATGATAAGTGTACTCTTTAATCCCCTTTACCTATTCCATTCATCCCCCTTCCCTCCTCTCTTCTGGTAACCATCAACTTATTCTCTATAGTTAAGAGTCTGCTTCTTGGTTTCTCTTTGTTTGTTTCTTAAATTCCACATATAAGTGAAATCATGATATTTGTCTTTCTCTGACTGACTTATGTTGTTTTAGCAGTATATACTTTGTCTCCATTCATGTTGTTGCAAATGGCAAGATTTCATTCTTTTTTATGGCTGAGTAATATTCCATTGTATGTGTATACCACATCTTTATCCATTCATGTATCAATGGACTCTTGGGCTGCCTCCATAATTTGGCTATTGTAAATAGTGCCGCAATAAACAATGGGGTGCAATGGATTAGTATTTTCATATTCCTAGGGGAAATCCCCAGTAGTGCAATTGCTGGATTATCGAATAATTCTGTTTTTGATTTTTTTTTGAGGAAACTCCATACTATTTTCCATACTGGCTGCATTGTTGCATTCCTACCAACAGTGCAAGGGGGTTCCTTTTTCTACATCCTCACCAACACTTCTTTCTTGTGTTTTTGATTTTAGTCATTCTGACAGGTGTGAGGTGATAGTTCATGGTAGTTTTGATTTGTATTTCCCTGATGATGAGTGATGTTGAGCATCTTTTCATGTGTCTGTTGGTGATCTGTATGTCTTCTTTGGAGAAGTGTCTGTTCAAGTCTTCTGCCCATTTTTTAGTTGGATTATTTGTGTGTGTGTGTGTGTGTGTGTGTGTGTGTGTGTGTGTTTAGATTTTGAGTTGTATAAGTTCTTTATAGATTTTGGATATTAACCCTTTATCAGATATGCCATTTGCAAATATCTTCTCCCATTCCAAAGATTGCCTTTTTGGTTTTGTTGATTGTTTCCTTCGTTGTGGAGAAGCTTTTTATTTTGATGTAGTTCCAATAGTTAATTTTGCTTTTGTTTCCCTTGTCTAAAGAGACCTATTTAGAAAAACGTTGCTGTGGCCAATGTCAAAGAAATTGCTGCCTGTGCTCTCTTCTAGGATTTTGATAGTTTCCTGTCTCACATTTAGGTCTTTAACCCATTTTGAATTTATTTTTGTGTATGGTATAAGAAAATGGCCCAGTTTCATTCTTTTCCATGTAGCTGTCCAGTTTTCCCCATACCATTTGTTGAAGAGACTGTTTCCCATCACATTATCTTAACTCTTTTGTTGAAGATGAATTGAACATATATTCATGGGTTTGTTTCTCAGCTTTTTTCTGTTCCATTGATTTATGTGTGTGTGGTTTTTTTTTTGTTTTTGTTTTTTTTTGTTTTTTTGGGTTTTTTTTGTGCCAGTACCATACTGTTTTAAATACCCCAGCTTTGTACTATGACTTAAAGTCTGGAATTGTGATACATCTAGCTTTGTTTTTTCTTTGTCAAGATTGTTTTCACTATTTGAGGTCTCTTGTGGTTCCACAAACATTTTAGGATTATTTGTTCTAGTTTTGTGAAAAATGCTATTGGTATTTTGATGGGGATTGGATTACATCTGTAGATTGCTTTAGGTAGTATGGACATTTTAACAATATTTTTTCTTCCAGTCCATAAGCATGGAATATCTGTTTATTTGTGTCAACTTTGATTTCTTTCATCAGTGTTTTATAGTTTACAGAGTACAAGTCTTTCATCTCCTTGGTTAAGTTTAATCCTAGATATTTTATTATTTTTGATGCAATTGTAAACAGGATTGCTTCTTAATTTCTCTTTCTGTTGCTTCCCTATTAGTGTATAGAAATGCAACAGATTTTGGTACGTTGGTTTTTGTATCCTGTGACTTTACCTAATTCACTTATCAGTTCTAGTAGTTTTTTGGTGGAATCTTTAGGGTTTTCTAAATATCAGGTAATCTGTAAATAGTGAAAGTTTCACTTCTTCCTTACCATTTTGGATGCCTTTTTTTCCTTTTTATTGCAATAAAGAGACTTCTTTTTTTTTTCTTTTTTTTTAGTAAGGAGACTTTTTATGTTTTCTCATAACTGAATATTCCTAACACCTTGACATCCTAATATCTTGACTTTCTAGGAGAAAGATATATTGTTTCGCTAATTCATTTTGCCACGAAATACATTTTAAAGCAAATATTAAGCTTTGCAAAGTGCTGGCCTAAGTCCTTGAACAACGTGATGGATTATATCTTCAGTACCATTTTTGCAGAAGATATCACAGTTGCTTTTTATTTGACCTTTCCTTATGGTGATGTAAATTTTGTTTGAAACATAATCCAGGGCAAGGCTGACTTCTTCCAAGGAATCTAGATTTTCCCTATCAATCAGGAATTGCTGCTTTTGAAAAGCATGTGCAGGAGTGCTTTGGGATCAAAGTATTTCTGTTGTCTGCCACCCTGCTGGCCTGGTAGTTGGTTTAGGAGCCTCTCAGAGTCATTCCAGACTGAGGCTGGTTTTATTTTTCCTAGTGTAACCTGACTGTCCACAACCCATACCTGCTAGGGCTGCAGCTGTTTCAATACGTAGCAAGGGCCTGAGCTCTCCACCTTCTCTCCAGGGGCCTGCTGGGACTAATTATTTTGAAAACACTAGTAACAGCATGCTTCCAATTTAGTCTCCAAATGTAAGCTCTTTTCATCATCCTTGCTGCTCTTCAACCTGTTTGTTACACACTTCTTTTACCTTAATCAGCTCTCCCATTTCTCCTCTCCTCTCCTAAACATGTATATTTGCTCTTTAGAACATTTGTTTATGGGAAACAAATTATCCTCTGTTATATTAACCTCTGTTATGTTACCTTCCATCTCTTCATTTAAGGTTTCCTTTAATGTTTCTTCTACCCGCTGGCCTTAACTTGATTGAGCTCCATCTTTCAGTTGTTGCTTCTTTTTTCTGACATATCTTTTGGGCAGGAGGTTGGGCAGGTGGGTCAGCATTCTTCATTCTCAGTAGTATATCCAGACTATTACTCTGACACTCTTTTAATGAACAGCCAGCAAGAACAACTTAGTAAAATAAAATTCTGTTCTTTTGAGCCTTATGCCTTTTAACTTTCTTATTTCTGTCAACTTTTTCTCCTTTGGCGATTTTGGGACCTGGATATCATCTTCATTTTCATCCCACATATTGCCATATTCATTTGGTAGCACAGCATATCCATCTGTGATTTTCTCAACTGGAATCCATTTGGACTTTATTTTTAGATAGGGTGTGAAATACAGTTTCGTTCTTGATGATCCACTGATGGGGAAGCAGTGATGGTAACTTGGCCATTTGAGGAATGATGAATTTTGAAGTATAGAAATTGCCCCATAAATTGATTGGCTCTAAGAAGATAAGGACTGATTAAAAATCCTTAGGAATGTTGAAAATGTTTAAGATATTTTGTTTATTGTTTAATATATTTAAAACTTTAATTTTATAGAAATGAATGAGAATTGTACCTGAAATGATGATATCTGGCTATATCATAATCTTGATTCAAAGAGAAAGGTTAGCTGTTTTGCTAACTGAAGTGTAGGAGAAGAACACTGGATAGTTTGAGGTCCAGCCATTTGCAAATCACTTGTTTCCTCTTTTTCCCTAGTGCAAAGTGGAGAGAGTAATAACTACTAATTCATAGAATTGTTGGGCTAAGAAAATGCAGTAGTTACATATAGATGTATGTGTGTTTTGTAAACTTTGATGTTTAAGATCTAATAACAGAGAACCATTCTCTCTTAAGATGGGACATAAGGTTGCTCTTTGACATCACATTGTCTCCAAAAAAAAAATGGGTGTTTTTATAGAAAAAAATATTTTAAAAACTTAATCCGAATGATAATGGTTGGGGCCAGGAGGTGGGGGGATCTAGTGAACGTTATTTTATGCAACTATTGTAAGTCTAAGGAAAAAGAACTGTTATTTCTTACGACCCTATGCTAGAATTGCACTGTTAATATTACTTCTTTTTTATTAAAAAAAATTTGTTTTTTTAACATTTATTCATTTTTGAGAGTGAGAGAGAGCATGAGTGGGGAGGGGCAGAGAGAGAGAGGGAGACACAGAATCCAAAGCAGGCTCCAGGCTCTGAGCTGTCAGCACAGAGCCCGACACGGGGCTTGAACTCACGGACTGTGAGATCATGACCTGAGCTGAAGTCAGACGCTTAACTGACTGAGCCACCCAGGCACACCAATATTACTTTTTTAATGTTTCATTTACAGGTATATGATGTTGATCGATGGCACAAATGAAGTTTTTATGATTGATAGAGATAATTCGGTGTTTCATGTTTCAAATCTGGAATTTCCATTTCGTAAAGATCTCCGTATACATTTATCAAATACTCTCTTGGATGGGGTAAGTCATATATTGTTGTTGTTTTTGTTTTTTAAATTAAACATTGTTGTTTTCTTTCTCTTGCAAATTGTATTTTTATTAATCCAATAGGAAACTTACAATCTAGTTCTTTTTTAGTTTTTTTTTTTTAAATTGAGGTATAATTGACCTGTAAAGAAAGAAATCTAGTTTTTATTAGGATGTTAAATTTCATTTCTCTCTTACCTTCGTTTTCACTTGACCATTGTCTTGAGTCTGAGAGTAAATGAACAAAATTAAATCTATTTTTTTTGTTCTCTGTGATTAAAAAAAATAATTCTTGTTCAAAAAGACTAATTTTATTATTTTATATGTCAAAATTGAATTTTAATTAAGTGATACAACATACCACATTTCCCTTGGCTCTTTAAAGAGAATCATGCCTTTGAAAGCAACCACTGTACTTTAACATTTGAAGTTTGAAAGCTAATAAGAATTTTCCCATTTCAGAAAATCTATATTTAATAATCCATAAAATTACTTGGTTAAAAATATTTTAACTTTCTTCCATACAAACAGCTTTCTTCTAACCAATTCTGAAAATATTTATTCATTGTAAATAAAAATTAAAATAGTATATAGAACATTAGAAAAAAGCTGGTAAAAATCACCTGAACCTACCATTGGAGTAACTTCTGTTACCATTTTGATGAACATTGTTCCAGACTTTTCTCTTTGCCACAGTGTTGTCTTATGTCTGCTTGTGTGGTATATAACATTTTTATTAGTAATAGCAACTCAGAACATAGGTGCTTTAGGGTAGTTGGGACTCAGTAAGATTCTGAATAATGCTGGAACCTCTGCTTTGATTAAAAATGAGTGCTCTGGTTAAATATATATACACAGGTATAGCTACATATTTTGTGTGAAGAGAACCAAGTATTACATGTATTTTTGTGATTTGTGTTTTTTCCCCATGTAGCAATTTGTTTTGGACACCTTTCTCACATAAATGTCTGAATGATGTACCATTGTATATGTAAACACTATAATTTGGGGTATC